>NC_136290.1:8170618-10796766 GCF_964198595.1 Lampetra fluviatilis
CTATCACTGGTTGTGTACTATCACTGGACTGTGTACTATCACTGGCTGTGTACTATCACTGGCTTGTGTACTATCACTGGCTGTGTACTATCACTGGTTGTGTACTATCACTGGCTGTGTACTATCACTGATTGTGTACTATCACTGGTTGTAGTACTATCACTGGTTGTGTACTATCACTGACTGTGTACTATCACTGGCTGTGTACTATCACTGGTTGTGTACTATCACTGCTGTGTAACTATCACTGGTTGTGTACTATCACTGACTGTGTACTATCACTGGCTGTGTACTATCACTGGCTGTGTACTATCACTGCTTGTGTACTATCACTGGTTGTGTACTATCACTGATGTGTACTATCACTGATTGTGTACTATCACTGGCTGTGTACTATCACTGGTTGTGTACTATCACTGACTGTGTACTATCACTGGCCTGTGTACTATCACTGATTGTGTACTATCACTGATTGTGTACTATCACTGGCTGTGTACTATCACTGGTTGTGTACTATCACTGACTGTGTACTATCACTGGCTGTGTACTATCACTGCTTGTGTACTATCACTGATTCGTTGTACTATCACTGGCTTGTGTACTATCACTGGTTGTGTACTATCACTGACTGTGTACTATCACTGGTCTGTGTACTATCACTGACTGTGTACTATCACTGATTGTGTACTATCACTGCTGTGTACTATCACTGGCTGTGTACTATCACTGGATGTGTACTATCACTGGATTGTGTACTATCACTGTTGTGTACTATCACTGCTTGTGTACTATCACTGATTGTGTACTATCACTGGCTGTGTACTATCACTGGTTGTGTACTATCACTGACTGTGTACTATCACTGGCTGTGTACTATCACTGGATGTGTACTATCACTGGTTGTGTACTATCACTGATTGTGTACTATCACTGGCTGTGTACTATCACTGGCTGTGTACTATCACTGGCTGTGTACTATCACTGATTGTGTACTATCACTGGTCTGTGTACTATCACTGATTGTGTACTATCACTGCTGTGTACTATCACTGGTTGTGTACTATCACTGGCTGTGTACTATCACTGTCTGTGTACTATCACTGCTGTGTACTATCACTGATTGTGTACTATCACTGGTCTGTGTACTATCACTGATGGTGTACTATCACTGGCTTGTGTACTATCACTGGCTGTGTACTATCACTGACTGTGTACTATCACTGGCTGTGTACTATCACTGGCTGTGTACTATCACTGGCTGTGTACTATCACTGGTTGTGTACTATCACTGGATGTGTACTATCACTGGTTGTGTACTATCACTGGATGTGTACTATCACTGATTGTGTACTATCACTGATCTGTGTACTATCACTGGCTGTGTACTATCACTGATGTGTACTATCACTGGCTGTGTACTATCACTGGTTGTGTACTATCACTGGTTGTGTACTATCACTGACTGTGTACTATCACTGATTGTGTACTATCACTGATTGTGTACTATCACTGATGTGTACTATCACTGGCTGTGTACTATCACTGGTTGTGTACTATCACTGGCTGTGTACTATCACTGGCTGTGTACTATCACTGCTGTGTACTATTCACTGGCTGTGTACTATCACTGATTGTGTACTATCACTGGACTGTGTACTATCACTGGCTGTGTACTATCACTGGCTGTGTACTATCACTGGCTGTGTACTATCACTGGCTGTGTACTATCACTGGCTGTGTACTATCACTGGATTGTGTACTATCACTGGCTGTGTACTATCACTGGCTGTGTACTATCACTGGCTGTGTACTATCACTGCTGTGTACTATCACTGACTGTGTACTATCACTGGCTGTGTACTATCACTGGCTGTGTACTATCACTGGATGTGTACTATCACTGGCTGTGTACTATCACTGGCTGTGTACTATCACTGGCTGTGTACTATCACTGGCTGTGTACTATCACTGATTGTGTACTATCACTGGCTTGTGTACTATCACTGCTGTGTACTATCACTGGCTTGTGTACTATCACTGGACTGTGTACTATCACTGATTGTGTACTATCACTGGCTGTGTACTATCACTGCTGTGTACTATCACTGCTTGTACTATCACTGTGTGTACTATCACTGGCTGTGTACTATCACTGAGCTGTGTACTATCACTGGTTGTGTACTATCACTGTTGTGTACTATCACTGCTGTGTACTATCACTGGCTGTGTACTATCACTGGCTGTGTACTATCACTGGCTGTGTACTATCACTGGCTGTGTACTATCACTGGCTGTGTACTATCACTGGACTGTGTACTATCACTGGCTTGTGTACTATCACTGGCTGTGTACTATCACTGTGTACTATCACTGGCTGTGTACTATCACTGGCTGTGTACTATCACTGGCTTGTGTACTATCACTGGCTGTGTACTATCACTGCTGTGTACTATCACTGGCTGTGTACTATCACTGACTGTGTACTATCACTGGTTGTGTACTATCACTGGTGTGTACTATCACTGTGTACTATCACTGGCTGTGTACTATCACTGGCTGTGTACTATCACTGGTTGTGTACTATCACTGCTGTGTACTATCACTGGTGTGTACTATCACTGGCTGTGTACTATCACTGGCTGTGTACTATCACTGGCTGTGTACTATCACTGGCTGTGTACTATCACTGGCTGTGTACTATCACTGGCTGTGTACTATCACTGGCTGTGTACTATCACTGGTTGTGTACTATCACTGGCTGTGTACTATCACTGGCTGTGTACTATCACTGGCTGTGTACTATCACTGGCTGTGTACTATCACTGGCTGTGTACTATCACTGGCTGTGTACTATCACTGCTGTGTACTATCACTGGCTGTGTACTATCACTGGCTGTGTACTATCACTGGCTGTGTACTATCACTGGCTGTGTACTATCACTGCTGTGTACTATCACTGGCTGTGTACTATCACTGGCTGTGTACTATCACTGGCTGTGTACTATCACTGCTGTGTACTATCACTGGCTGTGTACTATCACTGGCTGTGTACTATCACTGGCTGTGTACTATCACTGGCTGTGTACTATCACTGGCTGTGTACTATCACTGGCTGTGTACTATCACTGGTTGTGTACTATCACTGGCTGTGTACTATCACTGGCTGTGTACTATCACTGGCTGTGTACTATCCTGGTTGTACTATCACTGGCTGTGTACTATCACTGGCTTGTGTACTATCACTGGCTGTGTACTATCACTGCTGTGTACTATCACTGGCTGTGTACTATCACTGGCTGTGTACTATCACTGTTGTGTACTATCACTGGTTGTGTACTATCACTGCTGTGTACTATCACTGGCTGTGTACTATCACTGCTGTGTACTATCACTGGCTGTGTACTATCACTGGCTGTGTACTATCACTGGCTGTGTACTATCACTGTTGTGTACTATCACTGGCTGTGTACTATCACTGGTTGTGTACTATCACTGACTGTGTACTATCACTGGCTGTGTACTATCACTGGCTGTGTACTATCACTGGCTGTGTACTATCACTGGCTGTGTACTATCACTGGCTGTGTACTATCACTGGCTGTGTACTATCACTGGCTGTGTACTATCACTGGCTGTGTACTATCACTGGCTGTGTACTATCACTGGCTGTGTACTATCACTGGCTGTGTACTATCACTGGCTGTGTACTATCACTGGCTGTGTACTATCACTGGCTGTGTACTATCACTGGTTGTGTACTATCACTGGCTGTGTACTATCACTGGCTGTGTACTATCACTGGTGTGTACTATCACTGGCTGTGTACTATCACTGGCTGTGTACTATCACTGGCTGTGTACTATCACTGATTGTGTACTATCACTGGCTGTGTACTATCACTGGCTGTGTACTATCACTGGCTGTGTACTATCACTGGCTGTGTACTATCACTGGTCTGTGTACTATCACTGGCTGTGTACTATCACTGGTTGTGTACTATCACTGGCTGTGTACTATCACTGGCTGTGTACTATCACTGATTGTGTACTATCACTGGCTGTGTACTATCACTGCTTGTGTACTATCACTGGCTGTGTACTATCACTGATTGTGTACTATCACTGGTTGTGTACTATCACTGGCTGTGTACTATCACTGGCTGTGTACTATCACTGGCTGTGTACTATCACTGATTGTGTACTATCACTGCTGTGTACTATCACTGATTGTGTACTATCACTGGCTGTGTACTATCACTGGCTGTGTACTATCACTGGCTGTGTACTATCACTGGCTGTGTACTATCACTGATTGTGTACTATCACTGACTGTGTACTATCACTGGCTGTGTACTATCACTGGCTGTGTACTATCACTGTTATCACTGGCTGTGTACTATCACTGGCTGTGTACTATCACTGATTGTGTACTATCACTGCTGTGTACTATCACTGGCTGTGTACTATCACTGATTGTGTACTATCACTGGCTGTGTACTATCACTGGCTGTGTACTATCACTGGCTGTGTACTATCACTGGCTGTGTACTATCACTGGACTGTGTACTATCACTGGCTGTGTACTATCACTGGCTGTGTACTATCACTGGCTGTGTACTATCACTGACTGTGTACTATCACTGCTGTGTACTATCACTGGCTGTGTACTATCACTGGCTGTGTACTATCACTGACTGTGTACTATCACTGGCTGTGTACTATCACTGGCTGTGTACTATCACTGGCTGTGTACTATCACTGGCTGTGTACTATCACTGGCTGTGTACTATCACTGACTGTGTACTATCACTGGCTGTGTACTATCACTGGCTGTGTACTATCACTGACTGTGTACTATCACTGGCTGTGTACTATCACTGGCTGTGTACTATCACTGGCTGTGTACTATCACTGGCTGTGTACTATCACTGGCTGTGTACTATCACTGATGTGTACTATCACTGACTGTGTACTATCACTGGCTGTGTACTATCACTGACTGTGTACTATCACTGGCTGTGTACTATCACTGGCTGTGTACTATCACTGGCTGTGTACTATCACTGGCTGTGTACTATCACTGGCTGTGTACTATCACTGCTGTGTACTATCACTGGCTGTGTACTATCACTGGCTGTGTACTATCACTGACTGTGTACTATCACTGCTGTGTACTATCACTGCTGTACTATCACTGGCTGTGTACTATCACTGGCTGTGTACTATCACTGGCTGTGTACTATCACTGGCTGTGTACTATCACTGGCTGTGTACTATCACTGGCTGTGTACTATCACTGGCTGTGTACTATCACTGGCTGTGTACTATCACTGTGTACTATCACTGACTGTGTACTATCACTGACTGTGTACTATCACTGGCTGTGTACTATCACTGTGTACTATCACTGACTGTGTACTATCACTGGCTGTGTACTATCACTGGCTGTGTACTATCACTGGCTGTGTACTATCACTGTGTACTATCACTGACTGTGTACTATCACTGGCTGTGTACTATCACTGGCTGTGTACTATCACTGTGTACTATCACTGTGTACTATCACTGGCTGTGTACTATCACTGACTGTGTACTATCACTGGCTGTGTACTATCACTGACTGTGTACTATCACTGGCTGTGTACTATCACTGGCTGTGTACTATCACTGGCTGTGTACTATCACTGACTGTGTACTATCACTGGCTGTGTACTATCACTGGCTGTGTACTATCACTGAGCTGTGTACTATCACTGATGTGTACTATCACTGGTTGAGTACTATCACTGGCTGTGTACTATCACTGATTGTGTACTATCACTGGTTGTGTACTATCACTGGCTGTGTACTATCACTGATTGTGTACTATCACTGGCTGTGTACTATCACTGGCTGTGTACTATCACTGATTGTGTACTATCACTGGTTGAGTACTATCACTGGCTGTGTACTATCACTGGCTGTGTACTATCACTGGTTGTGTACTATCACTGGCTGTGTACTATCACTGGTTGAGTACTATCACTGATTGTGTACTATCACTGGTTGTGTACTATCACTGATTGTGTACTATCACTGATTGTGTACTATCACTGATTGTGTACTATCACTGGCTGTGTACTATCACTGATTGTGTACTATCACTGATTGTGTACTATCACTGGCTGTGTACTATCACTGGCTGTGTACTATCACTGATTGTGTACTATCACTGGTTGTGTACTATCACTGGCTGTGTACTATCACTGATTGTGTACTATCACTGATTGTGTACTATCACTGGTTGTGTACTATCACTGATTGTGTACTATCACTGACTGTGTACTATCACTGGCTGTGTACTATCACTGATTGTGTACTATCACTGGCTGTGTACTATCACTGATTGTGTACTATCACTGATTGTGTACTATCACTGATTGTGTACTATCACTGACTGTGTACTATCACTGGCTGTGTACTATCACTGATTGTGTACTATCACTGGCTGTGTACTATCACTGATGTGTACTATCACTGATTGTGTACTATCACTGGTTGTGTACTATCACTGGCTGTGTACTATCACTGATTGTGTACTATCACTGACTGTGTACTATCACTGGCTGTGTACTATCACTGGCTGTGTACTATCACTGGCTGTGTACTATCACTGATTGTGTACTATCACTGACTGTGTACTATCACTGGCTGTGTACTATCACTGGCTGTGTACTATCACTGGTTGTGTACTATCACTGTGTACTATCACTGCTGTGTACTATCACTGGCTGTGTACTATCACTGGCTGTGTACTATCACTGATTGTGTACTATCACTGACTGTGTACTATCACTGGCTGTGTACTATCACTGATTGTGTACTATCACTGGCTGTGTACTATCACTGGCTGTGTACTATCACTGACTGTGTACTATCACTGATTGTGTACTATCACTGGCTGTGTACTATCACTGGCTGTGTACTATCACTGGTTGTGTACTATCACTGGCTGTGTACTATCACTGGTTGTGTACTATCACTGACTGTGTACTATCACTGGCTGTGTACTATCACTGGCTGTGTACTATCACTGGCTGTGTACTATCACTGATTGTGTACTATCACTGACTGTGTACTATCACTGGCTGTGTACTATCACTGGCTGTGTACTATCACTGGCTGTGTACTATCACTGACTGTGTACTATCACTGGCTGTGTACTATCACTGGCTGTGTACTATCACTGGCTGTGTACTATCACTGACTGTGTACTATCACTGGCTGTGTACTATCACTGGCTGTGTACTATCACTGGCTGTGTACTATCACTGGCTGTGTACTATCACTGATTGTGTACTATCACTGATTGTGTACTATCACTGATTGTGTACTATCACTGGCTGTGTACTATCACTGATTGTGTACTATCACTGATTGTGTACTATCACTGATTGTGTACTATCACTGGCTGTGTACTATCACTGGACTGTGTACTATCACTGATTGTGTACTATCACTGGCTGTGTACTATCACTGGCTGTGTACTATCACTGGCTGTGTACTATCACTGATTGTGTACTATCACTGACTGTGTACTATCACTGGCTGTGTACTATCACTGGCTGTGTACTATCACTGGCTGTGTACTATCACTGGTTGTGTACTATCACTGACTGTGTACTATCACTGATTGTGTACTATCACTGACTGTGTACTATCACTGGCTGTGTACTATCACTGTGTACTATCACTGACTGTGTACTATCACTGGTTGTGTACTATCACTGACTGTGTACTATCACTGATTGTGTACTATCACTGACTGTGTACTATCACTGGATTGTGTACTATCACTGATTGTGTACTATCACTGGCTGTGTACTATCACTGTGTACTATCACTGACTGTGTACTATCACTGATTGTGTACTATCACTGGTTGTGTACTATCACTGGCTGTGTACTATCACTGGCTGTGTACTATCACTGATTGTGTACTATCACTGATGTGTACTATCACTGGTTGTGTACTATCACTGGCTGTGTACTATCACTGATTGTGTACTATCACTGATTGTGTACTATCACTGGTTGTGTACTATCACTGGCTGTGTACTATCACTGATGTGTACTATCACTGATTGTGTACTATCACTGGCTGTGTACTATCACTGGCTGTGTACTATCACTGGCTGTGTACTATCACTGATTGTGTACTATCACTGATTGTGTACTATCACTGGCTGTGTACTATCACTGGCTGTGTACTATCACTGATTGTGTACTATCACTGATTGTGTACTATCACTGGTTGTGTACTATCACTGGCTGTGTACTATCACTGGCTGTGTACTATCACTGATTGTGTACTATCACTGGCTGTGTACTATCACTGGCTGTGTACTATCACTGGCTGTGTACTATCACTGACTTGTGTACTATCACTGGCTGTGTACTATCACTGGCTGTGTACTATCACTGGCTGTGTACTATCACTGGCTGTGTACTATCACTGACTGTGTACTATCACTGGCTGTGCTACTATCACTGTTGTGTACTATCACTGGCTGTGTACTATCACTGACTGTGTACTATCACTGGCTGTGTACTATCACTGGCTGTGTACTATCACTGGCTGTGTACTATCACTGACTGTGTACTATCACTGGCTGTGTACTATCACTGGACTGTGTACTATCACTGGCTGTGTACTATCACTGGTTGTGTACTATCACTGGCTGTGTACTATCACTGGCTGTGTACTATCACTGGCTGTGTACTATCACTGCTGTGTACTATCACTGACTGTGTACTATCACTGGCTGTGTACTATCACTGGTTGTGTACTATCACTGACTGTGTACTATCACTGGCTGTGTACTATCACTGGCTGTGTACTATCACTGACTGTGTACTATCACTGGCTGTGTACTATCACTGGCTGTGTACTATCACTGGCTTGTGTACTATCACTGGCTGTGTACTATCACTGGCTGTGTACTATCACTGACTGTGTACTATCACTGGCTGTGTACTATCACTGGCTGTGTACTATCACTGATTGTGTACTATCACTGGCTGTGTACTATCACTGGTTGTGTACTATCACTGGCTGTGTACTATCACTGGTTGTGTACTATCACTGGCTGTGTACTATCACTGGTGTGTACTATCTGCTGTACTATCACTGGCTGTGTACTATCACTGCTGTGTACTATCACTGTTGTGTACTATCACTGGCTGTGTACTATCACTGGCTGTGTACTATCACTGCTGTGTACTATCACTGGCTGTGTACTATCACTGGCTGTGTACTATCACTGGCTTGTGTACTATCACTGGCTGTGTACTATCACTGGCTGTGTACTATCACTGCTGTGTACTATCACTGGTTGTGTACTATCACTGGCTGTGTACTATCACTGGACTGTGTACTATCACTGGCTGTGTACTATCACTGGTTGTGTACTATCACTGGTTGTGTACTATCACTGGCTGTGTACTATCACTGGCTGTGTACTATCACTGGCTGTGTACTATCACTGGCTGTGTACTATCACTGATTGTGTACTATCACTGATTGTGTACTATCACTGGCTGTGTACTATCACTGGACTGTGTACTTTCACTGGCTGTGTACTATCACTGGCTGTGTACTATCACTGATTGTGTACTATCACTGGCTGTGTACTATCACTGGCTGTGTACTATCACTGGCTGTGTACTATCACTGGCTGTGTACTATCACTGGCTGTGTACTATCACTGGCTGTGTACTATCACTGGCTGTGTACTATCACTGGTTGTGTACTATCACTGGCTGTGTACTATCACTGGTTGTGTACTATCACTGGCTGTGTACTATCACTGGCTGTGTACTATCACTGGCTGTGTACTATCACTGGCTGTGTACTATCACTGGCTGTGTACTATCACTGGTTGTGTACTATCACTGGCTGTGTACTATCACTGGCTGTGTACTATCACTGGCTGTGGTACTATCACTGGTTGTGTACTATCACTGGCTGTGTACTATCACTGGCTGTGTACTATCACTGGCTGTGTACTATCACTGGCTGTGTACTATCACTGGCTGTGTACTATCACTGATTGTGTACTATCACTGGCTGTGTACTATCACTGGTTGTGTACTATCACTGGATGTGTACTATCACTGGCTGTGTACTATCACTGATTGTGTACTATCACTGGTTGTGTACTATCACTGGCTGTGTACTATCACTGATTGTGTACTATCACTGATTGTGTACTATCACTGGCTGTGTACTATCACTGGCTGTGTACTATCACTGGTTGTGTACTATCACTGATTGTGTACTATCACTGGCTGTGTACTATCACTGATTGTGTACTATCACTGATTGTGTACTATCACTGGCTGTGTACTATCACTGATTGTGTACTATCACTGATTGTGTACTATCACTGGCTGTGTACTATCACTGGCTGTGTACTATCACTGGTTGTGTACTATCACTGATTGTGTACTATCACTGATTGTGTACTATCACTGGCTGTGTACTATCACTGGCTGTTGTACTATCACTGATTGTGTACTATCACTGGCTGTGTACTATCACTGGTTGTGTACTATCACTGATTGTGTACTATCACTGGCTGTGTACTATCACTGGCTGTGTACTATCACTGATTGTGTACTATCACTGGCTGTGTACTATCACTGGTTGTGTACTATCACTGATTGTGTACTATCACTGGCTGTGTACTATCACTGACTGTGCACTATCACTGACTGTGTACTATCACTGATTGTGTACTATCACTGGCTGTGTACTATCACTGGCTGTGTACTATCACTGGCTGTGTACTATCACTGATTGTGTACTATCACTGATTGTGTACTATCACTGGCTGTGTACTATCACTGGCTGTGTACTATCACTGATTGTGTACTATCACTGGCTGTGTACTATCACTGGTTGTGTACTATCACTGATTGTGTACTATCACTGGCTGTGTACTATCACTGATTGTGTACTATCACTGGCTGTGTACTATCACTGATTGTGTACTATCACTGGCTGTGTACTATCACTGGCTGTGTACTATCACTGGTTGTGTACTATCACTGGCTGTGTACTATCACTGATTGTGTACTATCACTGGCTGTGTACTTCTATCACTGGCTGTGTACTATCACTGGTTGTGTACTATCACTGGCTGTGTACTATCACTGATTGTGTACTATCACTGGCTGTGTACTATCACTGGCTGTGTACTATCACTGGTTGTGTACTATCACTGATTGTGTACTATCACTGGCTGTGTACTATCACTGGCTGTGTACTATCACTGATTGTGTACTATCACTGATGTGTACTATCACTGATTGTGTACTATCACTGGCTGTGTACTATCACTGGCTGTGTACTATCACTGGTTGTGTACTATCACTGATTGTGTACTATCACTGGCTGTGTACTATCACTGGATTGTGTACTATCACTGGTTGTGTACTATCACTGGTTGTGTACTATCACTGATTGTGTACTATCACTGATTGTGTACTATCACTGATTGTGTACTATCACTGCTTGTGTACTATCACTGATTGTGTACTATCACTGGCTGTGTACTATCACTGGCTGTGTACTATCACTGGATTGTGTACTATCACTGATCTGTGTACTATCACTGGCTGTGTACTATCACTGATTGTGTACTATCACTGATTGTGTACTATCACTGATTGTGTACTATCACTGGCTGTGTACTATCACTGGCTTGTGTACTATCACTGGCTGTGTACTATCACTGGCTGTGTACTATCACTGATTGTGTACTATCACTGATTGTGTACTATCACTGATTGTGTACTATCACTGATTGTGTACTATCACTGGTTGTGTACTATCACTGGCTGTGTACTATCACTGGTTGTGTACTATCACTGGTTGTGTACTATCACTGGCTGTGTACTATCACTGATTGTGTACTATCACTGATTGTGTACTATCACTGGTTGTGTACTATCACTGATTGTGTACTATCACTGATTGTGTACTATCACTGGCTGTGTACTATCACTGGTTGTGTACTATCACTGGCTGTGTACTATCACTGATTGTTTGTGTACTATCACTGATTGTGTACTATCACTGGTTGTGTACTATCACTGAGCTGTGTACTATCACTGATTGTGTACTATCACTGATTGTGTACTATCACTGGCTGTGTACTATCACTGATTGTGTACTATCACTGATTGTGTACTATCACTGATTGTGTACTATCACTGGTTGTGTACTATCACTGGCTGTGTACTATCACTGATTGTGTACTATCACTGATTGTGTACTATCACTGGCTGTGTACTATCACTGGCTGTGTACTATCACTGGCTGTGTACTATCACTGTGTACTATCACTGGTTGTGTACTATCACTGGCTGTGTACTATCACTGGCTGTGTACTATCACTGGCTGTGTACTATCACTGGCTGTGTACTATCACTGACTTCTGCTGTGTACTATCACTGATTGTGTACTATCACTGGCTGTGTACTATCACTGGCTGTGTACTATCACTGGCTGTGTACTATCACTGTGTACTATCACTGGCTGTGTACTATCACTGATGTGTACTATCACTGGCTGTGTACTATCACTGGCTGTGTACTATCACTGGCTGTGTACTATCACTGGCTGTGTACTATCACTGGCTTGTGTACTATCACTGCTTGTACTATCACTGGCTGTGTACTATCACTGATTGTGTACTATCACTGGCTGTGTACTATCACTGTGTACTATCACTGGCTTGTGTACTATCACTGATTGTGTACTATCACTGGCTGTGTACTATCACTGGTTGTGTACTATCACTGGCTGTGTACTATCACTGATTGTGTACTATCACTGGCTGTGTACTATCACTGTGTACTATCACTGGCTGTGTACTATCACTGATTGTGTACTATCACTGGCTGTGTACTATCACTGTGTACTATCACTGATTGTGTACTATCACTGATTGTGTACTATCACCTGTGTACTATCACTGGTTGTGTACTATCACTGGCTGTGTACTATCACTGGCTGTGTACTATCACTGTGTACTATCACTGGCTGTGTACTATCACTGATTGTGTACTATCACTGGCTGTGTACTATCACTGTGTACTATCACTGATTGTGTACTATCACTGATTGTGTACTATCACTGGCTGTGTACTATCACTGTGTACTATCACTGATTGTGTACTATCACTGGCTGTGTACTATCACTGTGTACTATCACTGGCTGTGTACTATCACTGATTGTGTACTATCACTGGCTGTGTACTATCACTGTGTACTATCACTGGTTGTGTACTATCACTGGCTGTGTACTATCACTGGCTGTGTACTATCACTGTGTACTATCACTGGCTGTGTACTATCACTGGTTGTGTACTATCACTGGCTCTGTGTACTATCACTGGCTGTGTACTATCACTGGCTGTGTACTATCACTGTGTACTATCACTGGCTGTGTACTATCACTGGCTTGTGTACTATCACTGGCTGTGTACTATCACTGGCTGTGTACTATCACTGGCTGTGTACTATCACTGTGTACTATCACTGGCTGTGTACTATCACTGGCTGTGTACTATCACTGTGTACTATCACTGGCTGTGTACTATCACTGGCTGTGTACTATCACTGTGTCTACTATCACTGGCTGTGTACTATCACTGATTGTGTACTATCACTGGCTGTGTACTATCACTGATTGTGTACTATCACTGGCTGTGTACTATCACTGGCTGTGTACTATCACTGGCTGTGTACTATCACTGCTGTGTACTATCACTGATGTGTACTATCACTGATTGTGTACTATCACTGGCTGTGTACTATCACTGTGTACTATCACTGGCTGTGTACTATCACTGATTGTGTACTATCACTGGCTGTGTACTATCACTGTGTACTATCACTGGCTGTGTACTATCACTGATTGTGTACTATCACTGGCTGTGTACTATCACTGATGTGTACTATCACTGGCTGTGTACTATCACTGATTGTGTACTATCACTGGCTGTGTACTATCACTGCTGTGTACTATCACTGGCTGTGTACTATCACTGATTGTGTACTATCACTGGCTGTGTACTATCACTGATTGTGTACTATCACTGGCTGTGTACTATCACTGACTGTGTACTATCACTGGCTGTGTACTATCACTGGCTTGTGTACTATCACTGACTGTGTACTATCACTGGCTGTGTACTATCACTGATTGTGTACTATCACTGACTGTGTACTATCACTGACTGTGTACTATCACTGACTGTGTACTATCACTGATTGTGTACTATCACTGGCTGTGTACTATCACTGATCTGTGTACTATCACTGCTTGTGTACTATCACTGATTGTGTACTATCACTGGCTGTGTACTATCACTGACTGTGTACTATCACTGGCTGTGTACTATCACTGATTGTGTACTATCACTGGCTGTGTACTATCACTGATTGTGTACTATCACTGGCTGTGTACTATCACTGACTGTGTACTATCACTGGCTGTGTACTATCACTGGCTGTGTACTATCACTGATTGTGTACTATCACTGGCTGTGTACTATCACTGATTGTGTACTATCACTGGCTGTGTACTATCACTGACTGTGTACTATCACTGGCTGTGTACTATCACTGATTGTGTACTATCACTGGCTGTGTACTATCACTGATTGTGTACTATCACTGGCTGTGTACTATCACTGATGTGTACTATCACTGACTGTGTACTATCACTGGCTGTTGTACTATCACTGGCTGTGTACTATCACTGACTGTGTACTATCACTGGCTGTGTACTATCACTGATTGTGTACTATCACTGGCTGTGTACTATCACTGGCTGTGTACTATCACTGGCTGTGTACTATCACTGATTGTGTACTATCACTGGCTGTGTACTATCACTGGCTTGTGTACTATCACTGGCTTGTGTACTATCACTGGCTGTGTACTATCACTGCTGTGTACTATCACTGGCTGTGTACTATCACTGGCTTGTGTACTATCACTGGCTGTGTACTATCACTGGCTTGTGTACTATCACTGGCTTGTGTACTATCACTGATTGTGTACTATCACTGGCTGTGTACTATCACTGGTTGTGTACTATCACTGGCTGTGTACTATCACTGGTTGTGTACTATCACTGCTGTGTACTATCACTGGCTGTGTACTATCACTGGTTGTGTACTATCACTGCTGTGTACTATCACTGGCTGTGTACTATCACTGGCTGTGTACTATCACTGGCTGTGTACTATCACTGGCTGTGTACTATCACTGACTGTGTACTATCACTGGTTGTGTACTATCACTGGCTGTGTACTATCACTGACTGTGTACTATCACTGGCTGTGTACTATCACTGGCTGTGTACTATCACTGGTTGTGTACTATCACTGACTGTGTACTATCACTGGCTGTGTACTATCACTGATTGTGTACTATCACTGGCTTGTGTACTATCACTGGCTGTGTACTATCACTGACTGTGTACTATCACTGGCTGTGTACTATCACTGGCTGTGTACTATCACTGGCTGTGTACTATCACTGGTCTGTGTACTATCACTGACTGTGTACTATCACTGACTGTGTACTATCACTGACTGTGTACTATCACTGGCTGTGTACTATCACTGATTGTGTACTATCACTGGTTGTGTACTATCACTGGCTGTGTACTATCACTGATTGTGTACTATCACTGGCTGTGTACTATCACTGGCTGTGTACTATCACTGGCTGTGTACTATCACTGGTTTGTGTACTATCACTGGCTGTGTACTATCACTGGACTGTGTACTATCACTGGCTTGTGTACTATCACTGATTGTGTACTATCACTGGCTGTGTACTATCACTGGCTGTGTACTATCACTGACTGTGTACTATCACTGACTGTTGTACTATCACTGACTGTGTACTATCACTGGCTGTGTACTATCACTGATTGTGTACTATCACTGGTTGTGTACTATCACTGGCTGTGTACTATCACTGATTGTGTACTATCACTGGCTGTGTACTATCACTGGCTGTGTACTATCACTGGCTGTGTACTATCACTGGTCTGTGTACTATCACTGGCTGTGTACTATCACTGGTTGTGTACTATCACTGGTTGTGTACTATCACTGATTGTGTACTATCACTGACTGTGTACTATCACTGGCTGTGTACTATCACTGGCTGTGTACTATCACTGACTGTGTACTATCACTGACTGTGTACTATCACTGCTTGTGTACTATCACTGGCTGTGTACTATCACTGATTGTGTACTATCACTGGCTGTGTACTATCACTGGCTTGTGTACTATCACTGATTGTGTACTATCACTGCTGTGTACTATCACTGATTGTGTACTATCACTGGCTGTGTACTATCACTGATTGTGTACTATCACTGGCTGTGTACTATCACTGATTGTGTACTATCACTGGATGTGTACTATCACTGGCTGTGTACTATCACTGGTTGTGTACTATCACTGATTGTGTACTATCACTGGCTGTGTACTATCACTGGCTGTGTACTATCACTGATTGTGTACTATCACTGGCTGTGTACTATCACTGGATGTGTACTATCACTGGCTGTGTACTATCACTGATTGTGTACTATCACTGCTTGTGTACTATCACTGGCTGTGTACTATCACTGATTGTGTACTATCACTGGCTGTGTACTATCACTGATTGTGTACTATCACTGGCTGTGTACTATCACTGATTGTGTACTATCACTGGCTGTGTACTATCACTGATTGTGTACTATCACTGGCTGTGTACTATCACTGGTTGTGTACTATCACTGGCTGTGTACTATCACTGATTGTGTACTATCACTGGCTGTGTACTATCACTGATTGTGTACTATCACTGGCTGTGTACTATCACTGATTGTGTACTATCACTGGCTGTGTACTATCACTGATTGTGTACTATCACTGGCTGTGTACTATCACTGGCTGTGTACTATCACTGGCTTGTGTACTATCACTGGCTGTGTACTATCACTGTGTACTATCACTGGCTGTGTACTATCACTGGCTGTGTACTATCACTGGCTGTGTACTATCACTGGCTGTGTACTATCACTGATTGTGTACTATCACTGGCTGTGTACTATCACTGATTGTGTACTATCACTGGCTGTGTACTATCACTGATTGTGTACTATCACTGGCTGTGTACTATCACTGATTGTGTACTATCACTGGCTGTGTACTATCACTGGTTGTGTACTATCACTGGCTGTGTACTATCACTGATGTGTACTATCACTGGCTGTGTACTATCACTGATTGTGTACTATCACTGATTGTGTACTATCACTGGCTGTGTACTATCACTGATTGTGTACTATCACTGGCTGTGTACTATCACTGACTGTGTACTATCACTGGCTGTGTACTATCACTGGCTGTGTACTATCACTGCTGTGTACTATCACTGGATGTGTACTATCACTGCTGTGTACTATCACTGATTGTGTACTATCACTGGCTGTGTACTATCACTGGTTGTGTACTATCACTGACTGTGTACTATCACTGGTTGTGTACTATCACTGTGTACTATCACTGATTGTGTACTATCACTGACTGTGTACTATCACTGGCTGTGTACTATCACTGGCTGTGTACTATCACTGACTGTGTACTATCACTGACTGTGTACTATCACTGACTGTGTACTATCACTGGCTGTGTACTATCACTGGCTGTGTACTATCACTGACTGTGTACTATCACTGACTGTGTACTATCACTGACTGTGTACTATCACTGACTGTGTACTATCACTGACTGTGTACTATCACTGACTGTGTACTATCACTGGCTGTGTACTATCACTGATGTGTACTATCACTGACTGTGTTACTATCACTGATTGTGTACTATCACTGGCTGTGTACTATCACTGACTGTGTACTATCACTGATTGTGTACTATCACTGGCTGTGTACTATCACTGGCTGTGTACTATCACTGGTTGTGTACTATCACTGACTGTGTACTATCACTGACTGTGTACTATCACTGGCTGTGTACTATCACTGGCTGTGTACTATCACTGGCTGTGTACTATCACTGGCTGTGTACTATCACTGGTTGTGTACTATCACTGACTGTGTACTATCACTGGCTGTGTACTATCACTGGCTGTGTACTATCACTGGCTGTGTACTATCACTGGCTGTGTACTATCACTGGCTGTGTACTATCACTGGCTGTGTACTATCACTGATTGTGTACTATCACTGGCTGTGTACTATCACTGATTGTGTACTATCACTGGTGTGTACTATCACTGGCTGTGTACTATCACTGGTTGTGTACTATCACTGGCTGTGTACTATCACTGATTGTGTACTATCACTGGCTGTGTACTATCACTGGCTGTGTACTATCACTGACTGTGTACTATCACTGACTGTGTACTATCACTGGCTGTGTACTATCACTGGCTGTGTACTATCACTGATTGTGTACTATCACTGACTGTGTACTATCACTGACTGTGTACTATCACTGATTGTGTACTATCACTGATTGTGTACTATCACTGGCTGTGTACTATCACTGATTGTGTACTATCACTGATTGTGTACTATCACTGGCTGTGTACTATCACTGATTGTGTACTATCACTGATTGTGTACTATCACTGGCTGTGTACTATCACTGGCTGTGTACTATCACTGGCTGTGTACTATCACTGGCTGTGTACTATCACTGGCTGTGTACTATCACTGATTGTGTACTATCACTGGCTGTGTACTATCACTGGCTGTGTACTATCACTGATTGTGTACTATCACTGATTGTGTACTATCACTGGCTGTGTACTATCACTGGCTGTGTACTATCACTGGCTGTGTACTATCACTGGCTGTGTACTATCACTGGCTGTGTACTATCACTGGCTGTGTACTATCACTGATTGTGTACTATCACTGGATGTGTACTATCACTGATTGTGTACTATCACTGATTGTGTACTATCACTGGCTGTGTACTATCACTGATTGTGTACTATCACTGGCTGTGTACTATCACTGGCTGTGTACTATCACTGATTGTGTACTATCACTGATTGTGTACTATCACTGGCTGTGTACTATCACTGGCTGTGTACTATCACTGGCTGTGTACTATCACTGGCTGTGTACTATCACTGGCTGTGTACTATCACTGGCTGTGTACTATCACTGATTGTGTACTATCACTGGATGTGTACTATCACTGATTGTGTACTATCACTGATTGTGTACTATCACTGGCTGTGTACTATCACTGGCTGTGTACTATCACTGGCTGTGTACTATCACTGGCTGTGTACTATCACTGGCTGTGTACTATCACTGGCTGTGTACTATCACTGATTGTGTACTATCACTGACTGTGTACTATCACTGACTGTGTACTATCACTGATTGTGTACTATCACTGGCTGTGTACTATCACTGATTGTGTACTATCACTGATTGTGTACTATCACTGATTGTGTACTATCACTGGCTGTGTACTGTCACTGGCTGTGTACTATCACTGATTGTGTACTATCACTGATTGTGTACTATCACTGGCTGTGTACTGTCACTGGCTGTGTACTATCACTGATTGTGTACTATCACTGATTGTGTACTATCACTGGCTGTGTACTGTCACTGGCTGTGTACTATCACTGGCTGTGTACTATCACTGGCTGTGTACTATCACTGTGTACTATCACTGATTGTGTACTATCACTGACTGTGTACTATCACTGGCTGTGTACTGTCACTGGCTGTGTACTATCACTGGCTGTGTACTGTCACTGGCTGTGTACTATCACTGGCTGTGTACTATCACTGGCTGTGTACTATCACTGTGTACTATCACTGATTGTGTACTATCACTGGCTGTGTACTATCACTGGTTGTGTACTATCACTGACTGTGTACTATCACTGTGTACTATCACTGATTGTGTACTATCACTGACTGTGTACTATCACTGGCTGTGTACTGTCACTGGCTGTGTACTATCACTGGCTGTGTACTATCACTGACTGTGTACTATCACTGGCTGTGTACTATCACTGGCTGTGTACTATCACTGGCTGTGTACTATCACTGGCTGTGTACTATCACTGGCTGTGTACTATCACTGACTGTGTACTATCACTGGCTGTGTACTATCACTGGCTGTGTACTATCACTGGCTGTGTACTATCACTGACTGTGTACTATCACTGACTGTGTACTATCACTGGCTGTGTACTATCACTGGCTGTGTACTACCACTGACTGTGTACTATCACTGTGTACTATCACTGATTGTGTACTATCACTGGCTGTGTACTATCACTGGCTGTGTACTATCACTGGCTGTGTACTACCACTGACTGTGTACTATCACTGTGTACTATCACTGATTGTGTACTATCACTGGCTGTGTACTACCACTGACTGTGTACTATCACTGTGTACTATCACTGGTTGTGTACTATCACTGGCTGTGTACTATCACTGGCTGTGTACTATCACTGGCTGTGTACTATCACTGGCTGTGTACTATCACTGACTGTGTACTATCACTGGCTGTGTACTATCACTGGCTGTGTACTATCACTGACTGTGTACTATCACTGACTGTGTACTATCACTGGCTGTGTACTATCACTGGCTGTGTACTATCACTGGCTGTGTACTATCACTGGCTGTGTACTATCACTGGTTGTGTACTATCACTGATTGTGTACTATCACTGATTGTGTACTATCACTGTGTACTATCACTGGCTGTGTACTATCACTGGCTGTGTACTATCACTGGCTGTGTACTATCACTGGCTGTGTACTATCACTGGCTGTGTACTATCACTGATTGTGTACTATCACTGAACTATGTTTCCGGCGGTCGCCTTATTCTAACTCCTGCATACAAAAGTAGTCTGGACTCGATGTTAGATCAACTTTTCATGCGCACATCCGTAGTGGATGGGGTGGGGTGGGGGTGCCCACTTTCTATAACTTTTTGAGTCAGGCCTTCTGGAAGGCTCTTATAATTTAGTCGGCTGCCCAAAGGGACGAGAATACGGACAAACGGAACGTCGGGCTTTTATACGAGAGAAGATATTGAGTCGCCAGTCACGTAGTCGTCACGTTTGCCACTGAGTCAGTTACCAAAAAAAAAGTGCGCGATTGCTTTCCATAGCTGCCCAAACATTTAAATTCCACATGGCATTACAGTATTGTTTCCACTACAAAAAAGCCACACGATTTTATGAGTTGAGCGAACTTTGTAAAAAAAGAAATGCTCGGATGTGTTATCGATTTCAAAAGCCACATAATCCCAACCGTCATGGGCAAATTCACAAATATGGGAAATCGTATGCAAAGCAAGTATTTGCAAGGTCATACAAAGTCTTCATTCTAAAAACAAAACAATTAATCTAAATGGGTTCTCACCTGTCTATATAAAGAAAGCTAATTTTAGGAGTCAAAACACACTCAAAATTTCTGTCTTGATAAAAATGTAGTCACGAGTCTCCACTCATCTCGAAGCGGATTGGACACTTGTGAACACAAACCAGGGAGCAGAACACAGCGTGGAAGAACGACGGAGAGACGCAACTTATCAAGCGCCACGCTTATAGGGACAGCCACTGCCCCTGTCTCGTGGTCCTTTGAGATCCGTCAAATCTAAATTCGGCACATCTGGCTTTAAGCCAAGACGTGATCCCAAAGAGGACGACGGGATGTTGATGTTGATGGCAACAATCCATCAACATTCTAACGCCTGCTCGGAAACAGCAAACACAACTTCACCGCTTTGCACTGCGCTGCTCGTGAGCGCACAGAATGGGGATAGAAGATTTGCATCAGCTGTTTGCCTAAAACCTTTTCTTACTGAGGCCCATTGGCTCTCGAACCGGCAGCACCAGCGGATTCCTGAACTAGCACCATTGACTGTTATGAATGGGGAGAGGCCGTAGCTGATGAATGCAGAGAGCTTGTTGCAGGAGGTTCAATTTTTTGAACAAACGTTTGGGTTGCAATACGGTTGCTTACATGTGGAAATAAGGGGGCCAGGTTTGAGGCTTAATTGCATTAAGATTCGATCACCGTGCTTTCATCAACGAGGCATTGTAACAAATTAGTATTTTGCCCCTAACTGGTCTGGAGAAAGATTTTACACACTCATGTCCTCTCGAGTCATGCAATGAATATATCTGCCTGAAAGCTGATGCCCCAATATCAAATAAGAATGTATTTACCCCCCCCCCCCCCTATTAAAATTATGTTTTCGAGATATTGCAAGCACCCGCAAATTATGCCGTAAAAATAATAGAACCATTCTGATTTATCGGACTCGTCTATGTCGCCACAAATTATCACGGCAATTCACACAACCACACTCTCTAGGATCAGTTTTGCTGATAAGTGTGACTGGGTGCATGAGTCATCGTAGAATGACTACCCGCTGAATATTCAATTGGTTTCTCGTGTACATATACAGAAACAGGCATCTTTACTTCGCTTTAAGAGCCACGGAGGTGAAGACAAAGGCAGGAACACAGCACCACGCCCGCGTATCCGACCACCTTATATGCATCGTGACCAATGCACCTCCAACACCCAGTGAAGTATTTGTGCATGGTGTAACATTCATTTTTCTATCGATGTTCACAAATCCAAACCATTCACAAATACAATGTAATGCATTTGTATGATAATGCACATTCACTTGCTTCTGAATTACAGTACAGCATGTTTAACACAGTTTTTTGTAGTAGTATCGCTTTTTGTCCAGTAACAAAATGAGTGCCTAGTGTGACACATTTTCTAATTGACGTTCAAATATCCGACCTCTATACCTCAGTCCCGAGCAACGTCAGATATGCGACGGTCTACTGTAAGGACAAATAGAAGCACAGATAGACAGAACAAGGGAACGCGAGTCACTGGGAGGGGCCAAGGACAGATATGTGTATGTACGGATGTTGCACTTCTTTCGCACCGTACGTAGCCAACGGTGCTATTCGGAGGCCCCGGGGGAAGGACAACAAACTAAACACAAAAAGCACTTCGAGAGAAATGAGTTTTAAATCTACATTATTTAAAAGTGCGTAGCTCCGGTGGTTTTTCGAACATCGGAAGGAAGAGAGCGTTCCAGACGGCCGCAGCAGCGCATCTGAAAGCGCTTTGTCCGACGGTTATCCAAACGCCGCTGCGAGCGCGTGGAGAAATGCGAAACCTTCCCCCCAAAAACGGCATTGATCGTTTGGATCAATATCCCAGTTTAATCATTCTGGTGAGTCACCAAAGCATGACAACGTTGCGGTGGTTATAGTTTAACAGGGAGCTGAAGGCAGGTGTGTGGAGCCACGATTCGAGTGCTGAGAGATGAAAAGGGCAGTGTGCTGAGTAAGGGAACTCGTGGCGAGCTTGTTTGTCGTGGGGTTAAAAAATAGTAAAATACAAACCGAACGTGACATGGAGCGGTCAAGTGTACACTCGGTTATTTAAAAAAAACAATCCCAAAAGCTGCCAAGATTTCAAAGGCGAACTGGGCCTTCCTCTGTTACATATAAATGCGCGCGCGCGCGCGTGTGTGAGGTGCATTTTGATAAAGTGACATAAAACAGGCACAGACTGGCACTCATGGCTGTATGCTTCGATGCAGACATTCTTACGTAAATGCAGCCAGTGCGTGAAGATATGTCAGAAAAAAAAAACCCCGTCAAAAGATCGACGTTTATTTGTTCGGGAAATATCATATTCGACGAAGGTGATGCTTTGGGAAATGGCCCTTCTCAACACAGCAGAGAGGGTTATTGCCCGGATGCAGCGGGCGGTGGTGGCTAATGCACTTGGCCTGTAATCCAGCACTGTGGAGGCAGCATTGAGGGTTGGCGGATCACCGCATGAATACACCCGCTCCACGTGGGCGTTGAGGTGACATACCCCGGGCTCGCAAGGGTATGGAATGCGGCGCAGTGAGTGTGCACTCCATCTGTTCCCACCTGTATAGGAATAGAGTGTTTTCCCCCTCACACGCGTGGGGCGTTCACCAAGTGCCCTGGTTTCCTCTCGCACGTGAACACCTGTTAATTACTGAAAACAGCTTGATATATAGAGGGCCGCAAAGCTTGGAGGGGGGGGGGTGGAATTTGGTGCCGTCCGTTCCCACTTGTCTTTCGTTCCTTACACCCTTTTAGTCGTGGTCTCTCTCTCTCTCTGAGAACTCGTGAATACCTTTACAAGTTGACATTATTGTTCGATATGTGTTCACTTCAGGGCAGTGTGATTGACGAGTTTATTGAGTTTTTTTGTCCTCGTCTGCCGCTTCCAACTCGGCATAACACGCGCACAAAGTTGCTATAGAAATGCTCGTGCGCACAGCATATATAGTATCCACACGCCGTGAGTCACTAAGTTCCACATTCCTGTGGGGAGGGGATTTTTTTTCTATCAGTAACCCTAGAGGACAACCAGATGGGGACTTCCCATTGAGTGATGTTCATCGGGTTTCTGACTTCTGGAACAACGCGCCAGTCGCTGTAGTAAAGCCAAGTCCTATATAGCAGGCAAAGGTTCAGCCCTGAAATCGTCTGCTCACGCCACTGCTTCAGGGAAGTGGCTCGACAAGAGGGATTGTGTATTTGTAGGGAGGCCCCTGCCGTGGAGGATATTGAGACCTATTCTTGCACACTGGCCCTAACGTCTTGGAATCAGCGAGACAACAACCCAAACGTCATCACGCCACGTGCGATCTTACAAATGTTGTAACTGTGGTGGCACCCGTTTACACTGCTGGGTGGACAGAGAAGGGGGTGGAGAGGGGGGGGGGATTTAGTAAACTTGCAACATTGTTTCAACCACCACGGGGGGGGGGGGTGGAATTGAACCGTTGACCTCTGGATTGCAAGTCCAGGCTCTGTCTGGCTCAACCGCTTCTCTGATCCCATGCAAACGTGGAGGTCGTGCACGCGAAGCTGTGTTATTTTCTATGACAGATGGGAAACACTTTCTACCGCGGCGCATGATAACCGATAGCGGAATATTTCCGACAATTCATCAGCTCGTAGTTAGACGCAGATTGGTTTGTTGCACAACTTATGAGGGTGGCGGGTGGGAGGAGGTGGGGGGGCCGTGAGAGACGCAGTCTATAAAAGCAAGCGACCACATTGTGCAATGCCTGTTATTTTACAATCGGAAGATAAGTTTCACCGGAGGAATGCACGGGTCTGCAGGCTACGTACGGGGCGTGCGGCTTTGGCAGACCGCTGCAAGTCGAGTCAGCTGTGTGGGAAAGCCAAACAGCACCGGCTCGCGAGAAAGCCACTTGCAGCAAACGGCAGCAGCAGCAGCAGCGTCGCTGGCTCGCTCTGCCAATGGGCTCGGGCTGAGGGTGGCGATGAGACACAAAAGCGGGGTTAATGCCCCGCCCGCCCGCCCTGCCAACGCCACCCCCGCAAGTTCTTGAAAGGGGAGTCAAGTGTTTACAAGGTGGGGGGGGGGGACATTGCTGCCGCTGACGGTACCACCGAAAACATTCCTTTTGCTTCCACGTGATCACCGCAGCCCCCACGCGTTTATCGCCCCTCGCTTTCAGGTAACTGTGGGAAAGGCACGCGGCCAAGGCTTTCTCTACCTGCCGCCTTTTATGGTACTTTAAAAAAAAATCCATTCATTCATTAACACTGCGCCTGTTTTCTTCCGTTCTGCTGAAAATGCATTTCTTTTTTTGCTAACTCGAAATGCACATTAACTCTTTCAAGACTGGTTCCAAGTGAACTTTTTGTTTTAAATGTGAGCTTTGGAGCTATTTTACACGGGAGTAGCGCAGCTAGTAATGCATTAAATTGTATATGTTGGAACTTAATACCCACCTGACAGTGTGGTTTGTCTCAATGCATTCATAATTATAGGGGCAATAACGACATGGAAGATAAATCCTTGTTCCCACTTCTATGCACAGATATATTACAACACATTAATGTCATGATCACATTATCTTTCAAAATACATCTTGATTTGAAGCTTTCGTGACTGCAGGAATCCATTCTCTTTGGTTATTTCGGTAAAGTCACGGAGGTACGTGACTTTACCGAAAGAACCAAAGAGTTTGCAAAATACATTTCGAAAAAAAAAATTATTTTCTTATTTTACCTTGTCTGCAAAATAAAAAATTGATATATATATAACTTTACTTGCTATGCTTAGAGATTGTTCAAAATAATTTCCATTATATAAATCCATATGTAGAATACTCTGCATGCGTCGGTGAGTTTGGCAAAGGGCTACTCTAGTGACTCACTAAATGAAAGGCTGGAAAGGAAGTGAATTGGCCAGTCTAGTGACTAGTTAAACTAGTAACTGGGTAGCCTGGCTATCAACTAACCTCGTGCCTACTTGAATAAGTGGCTGGGTATAATTCAATTTCTATTCGAGTGGCTCTCTGAACTCGCGGCTTCGTAGCCTGGCGAATTTGCAGTCTCGTGCTACATTGAAACTGGTGGATGGGTTGCTAGTTTATTGTCTAGTCTAGTGGCTAGGCCAGCGTGCATCAGCCAGCATTGAAGAATTATTACAGGAAATATTTAACGCCTTGAATGTGGAACATACACTCGTAATATTCACTTTTTAATTTAACGTGATATCGAAAGTGGGCCAAAGAACACGGCCAATAAAGCACGCCGTTCTGCACCCACGTGAGTGAAGACACATTTTTTTTTCTACAAGAGCAACATCCCCACAACGGGGCACCGAGGCCATGTGGCAAGGTAAGCCCCCTTTTGCCCAACTGCTGTACAATTGCCCCCACCACCACCACCACCCCCGCAGCAATTACGGTGACTGCAAGGCTTTATGTTGGCTCAATGTGTGTGGTGCCGGGGCGCGCGGAGGCACCACGCCAGGTTGCTGCTGTTCCCATGCTAAGCTCGGCCAAGGCTGGCTGCATGACTCAGAGTCCAGCGTGCAACCAGCCTGAAACAAACCACTTGCTCGCTGAAGGTTACTGCTATTCTTAACTCCCCCCTCACTCACTCACTCACTCCTCACTCTCTCCAGAGCTCTGTTTTCTAAATAAAAAAAAACATTGCACCATCTGCCGTGTGTGTTGCCGAGCTGAACGATGATGAATGTTTGAAATATTACTCGCTCAAGATGCTTTCATTCTGTATCGGGAATTCATCCGTGGCCTTGTTAACGAGATTTGGCATTTGAACGTGAAAATACATTGCAGACATTGCACTTGATAATGCGTTTTTCAATATAGTTATAAAGTGACATGCGAGAAGAGATTTTCGTACAGTGGACGGATTGGTGGATAGTGGACACGGCGCTGAACACGGACTTCAAAGTCAGCCTTAAATTTGCCTGCTGGCATCTCTTTCTCAAAACGATTCGCCCTCTGTTTACATAAATTATACACAACCCCATGCGCACACACACACACACGCACGCATATATACACGCGCACACACAGCACGTAACTACCTGCCCGTGGTAACAGCAACCACACCAAATATTACACCACGGGCGTTGATAGCAAGTCTGTTCCAGCTCGCATAACTTGAACGCCTCTCGCCAACGTGCGTTGGGTGCGCGAGCGTGGGACGAGACTCCCATGAAGCATACGAAGATGACAGGTTGCTACTGGACCCCCCCCCCTCCCACGTGTGGCATGCACAGAGCCCAGGCACGCATTCATGCATTTAAGGGACCAAAAAGCCGCGCCGCCACCGCCCCTCCCCCTCCTCCTCCTCTCCCGAAACGAAGTAGGAGGGCACAAATATGCTGGGTGTGGAGAGGTGGGTGGAGGCTGTACGTGAATGGCATGGGAAAATCCTCCGGGCGGTGGGAGAGCCTTGCCCTAGGTTTGACAGCCAATCACGCCGGGCGAGTGGTGAATAATAAGCCGGCAAGTCTCTGTGGTTGTCTCTCGACATTCTTTGGCCCCGGAATTAAAACTGCCGGGGAGGCATGCCAGCTCGCCCTGGTTAAGGCCCTCGGAATGGAGGGGATAATTTTTGGCCGTCTCACAAGCAAGCCCCCGCACGGGTCTATTGGCCTCTAAACTGGCTTGCGATGCAAAGCCCTCGCCAGACTTTTCCTGGACAACAACAAAAAAGCAGAATAGGCCACCGCGTAGTGTTACACAAGACGCTATACAAGGGGGGGGGAGGATGGCAGAAGGCATCATAATAGACATCCCCCCCAGACCTCGGCGTTAACAACTGATAACCTTTAAAATTGAACAATACAAGGCCACACGCACTGCTTTATTATGCAGGGGCCAAACTTGAAACGTGAATAGTTGTTGTTGTTGTTAAGGTGCCAGCGTGAGCAAGATTTGAAATGACTTTTTTCTTCTTCTGTGGAACAGAAGGTGGCAAAACTGGACATGTGTGCCACTTTAAAGGGCACCTCTGTTTGCTTCACCACTGCCAGTAAGTCTGCTGCTACTTTATACAATCGCGTTATAGACGGCAACACCACTTTTAACGGCCAATGTTTAACGGCAATGTAATCCGACCACCTGTTGTGACCAGATGGGCCACTGACATAAATGTCACTAAAATCAGTAGGCAGCCACATAACAAAAAAATCATTTATAATAATTATAATAATCTCCGGCTCTTCTCTTTCCACTGTTGGATGAAAGCTTTCCCACACTCGATCAATTGTTTGACCATATATACCACAGTGGTCAGTGTGCGTTGGAGAAGGGCTGGGGGAGGATGGGGGGCAAGTGAAAATTGCGTGATCGGGAATCCAACTCAGGCCACGGTTGTCGGAGTGTGTGGTGCATCAACCACTGCGCCACGTTGCTACGACGACTCCACCGGAGCGGCTTTACAAGACCAATGATATCCACCCGCAGTGCAATGAAAGCGGGGGGGGGGAGGGGGCTCATTAATATACGATACAATGACACTCAATCGACGGTAAGTGCTCAAGAATTATGAGCGAGATCGTGTATGTGTGTACAGCGTGTGTTCGTTGTTGAATTATATATAAATGCATCCGTAAAAAAAAAAACATGTCGCAGTATATTTGAGCGTGTTTTTGCTTGCCAAAGTCAACTGCGTGAATGACAGCCGGTGGTGTACGTGTCTGTAAAAAGGCAATGTGATGGTTCGTAATGTGTTTCTTGTTCCAGTACGTCTAAGCTGATGATGTCACCCACAACGCAACGTATTTTGCAAGCAATCTTGTTGCGCCCATGCTGGTATTGATCAGTAAAAACATTTTTTTTTACCTCTGAAAATGATTCTACATCTCTATCACTCGTCGTATGTTAACACGCCAAGGTGAGAATGGGTTACGTGGCCTTACACACAAGACTGAAATACGATCTCCCGTAACACTGCAATGTATATTTACACGAAGTAGCAAGCAAGAGGCCCTGTTGAGCACTACGGTCTGATGGGACACGTGTTATTACATTGAATGAATTAACTTATAACCCCTCTGTCAATCCACCACGGACCGGACGAATGCCTCAGCATGCCGTGTCGGCGGCGAGGGATGCTTGACCATACTTCCCCGATGTGCTCGTTGGTGAGAGGGGGAGAGAGAGCGCCCAGGACCGGCTTACATACTCCCTCGCCTACTGATGTCAGCCCCGGCTGAGAATCAAACTCGGGAGTCGTCGAGTTTCACAGTGCAGATGCGCTAACCGCTGCTCCACCCACCACCCCCCCCCCCGAGTGCTATTAGCGAACGCCTATTAAAACCAATACGATACACAAGGGGGCTTGATGTGGCCAACAACCACTTATGGTTTCCCCGCTATTGATGTTGACCACAAAGCACCGTGCACTGAGGATGATCTAACCCGTGGGAGGCCCAGGCCAAGTTCAGATGTTGTCACTGTGGTGTCACCACGGTGATGTTCATTCAGACGCTGTCTTTCCGACAGCCCTGTTCTTCACCTGCCAACGGCTGCTTGCGTTGTGGCCGAAACGTCGTGAGAATTGTATTTTATTATGTTTTATTTTTATTATTTTATTAATTCCCTTCTACGTGACTTTACCGAAAGAACCAAGAACACGGTGACAATGTTTCAGGAAATAATCCCGAGCCATTCGCGATAATCATGCCTTTGATCAAATGGTGATTATTGTAAAATAATGTAATTGTATATCTTGTCATTCATGACAATTGCATCGCAAAACGCCGTTCAATGATTACACGATTAAACGAAGGAAGGGGATAATCCCCGAAGAAGGAACTCGTAAACAAGGTCACCGAGTCCAGAATTGAACAACATTATAAAACAAGAGGGGAAATATATGGATAGCGGCCAAGAGGTGTTTATAATGGTAACCAGGTCATACTGTCAGCTCCTCGCAGCAGCCACGAGCACCGCCCACCCCCACTGACTGACACACACAATGCTCTCCCAGCTCCTCGCATGAGCCAAGATAGCTCATTGGATGATGGGGGGGGGGGCAGTGTCAGATTAAGCTAGTGCGGGGCCTGTAGCGTATGTTATAAAGGGTCCCTAAATAAAAAACACGTAAATATTAAAACAAAAATGTTTAACCTGCATAGTAAAGTAATTTTATTTTTTCATTTGTTATACAGTCAGATAATACGATATTTCGCTAACCCTAAACATCCAGTCGTTCATAAAAGTTGAAGGCAGTATAGTACTATAGTAATAGAGCAAGTGCAGGATCACTGAACCGGAATTGATGGCTTGAAAGAATTTTGCTCGGGGCCCTTGAAAGTGCGGGGCGCGTAGCTACCGCTACATATGTAGCTACTTATGCTACGAGGATAATCCGGCACTGGGAGGGGGGAGGGTCACGTGAGAGAGTGGCAATAGTCTACGATCCTGTGTCAGTCGATGGCAGAACAGCGATGTATTCTCTCATCTCTCTGTGCGGAGTTTGAATGCTGCCCCTACGCGCGAGTGGGTTTTCTCCAGGTTCCCAGGGTTCCTCCCACATTAAGCCACGCACTCGCAAATGAAATCAACATCAAACACCCGAATGCGGGACAGCTCTCCTGAACAAAAAAAAAATAGATATATTCTTAATATTTACATAAACATAGCTTTTATAACATTTACTTTTTACACATGCTTTTCAGTCCACTGCTGGATGAAGGCCTCTCCATGGCACCTTGGTCGTAGGGGTTACTTGAACATACTTTATCGTGCTGATTACTGCGGATTGATGAAATCGGGGGTGCCCCAGGACGGGTTCAGATATCACTCACCACTGATGTTTGGAGTTGCTCCGAATCAACCTCGGGTCATCGGGTTCAAAGTGTGGGACACCAACTTCTGTGCCACCTCCTCCCCCCATTGAAATACTACATCTACGCACAAATGTTTTACAGGCTTATGTGGCCTCTGGGCTCAAAAGTAGCGTTAATGGGCAGGCTTAGGCTTAGACAATGATTGTTGCATTATGCTGTATTTAACAACGCAAATCAGTGATGTCATAGAAAGCATATAATACGTTTAGGAATACAGACCTGCTCAAATCTTGGCAGCCTAAAACTGGCATTTTAAAACAGCTGGCACCAGATCACTCACGACTACACCAAGCCTCATCTGCAATATTGTATTGTAGAATTTTAAATAAACAATCTAGATGAGAAAGGCACATGCCATCCAAGCAGAAAGTGTCCCTTTTTGATTCTGGGACAAAGCAAGATGAATCATATCCATTCACAAAAGGGTTCACAGCAGTGTGGTGATAATAATGTCATCTGAGCTTTGATGCCTTCCGAAAGCAAAACGTTGAAGACCAAGCAGACACAACACTTGCGGATGTCAGTGCTGCACAACAACTAAAAAAGTCTTCTCTTTTTTAATTCTCACCACAGGTGATGGCACGATTTTGTAATTAAATAAATAACGTAATATTATCTTCCTAAACTATCTGGGCAGTGTGTTAGCCAGATAATGGCTGTAGAACAAGTGGATTGAATCCATCTGTGCGGAGTCTCGAATGTTATTCCCTTGCTAATGGTGTTGTGGATGACCCTGCTGCCTCCCACACGAAGCCGAAGGCTTATTAACAAAATTGGCCAAATAATCCCAATGCAGGATCCTCCTGATAATGAGTCTTAAAACTGAGCGACGCTTTCCAGGATAAATAAATGTCACTATTGCTAGAAGTGCAATGGTAATATAGTACAACAATGTTACATCCCAAACAACACCAGCCTATCTGATTTGCTATTTATTTAAAATAAGTCAAGAGACTTACTCTCATCTCTCCACATGAAACAATTATTTAAGTCCATCAGCCTCTCGGCCTTCCACACTCATATTTCGCAGCAGCATGTGAGCAATCAGAAACTCTGGACCAGTTTCAACATTTTTGAATCTCATCAGCAGTGTCATGCTTGTGAAACAAACACCGCTGGGTTGCCAGATGTTGTGGGCCAGATCACGCCACTTTCACAATGGGGGTTAATTAACCCGGAATACCCATCGGCTAATGGAGTGATTTTTTTTAATGATATTATTGGTTCTTTCGGTAAAGTCACGTAGAAGGGAAATAAAAAAATAATATAAATATAAAACAATAAAATTCTCACGATGTTTCTACTGCAACACAAGCAATCGTCATCAGGTGTGAAATCCACAGCAAGCAAATTAGAAGTTTTTTTTTTATATTGACGTGGAAAGATGTACATACTTTATAATGCACAATCTTCCACAGCAGCGAATGACACGATTATGATTTAAATGGTGGCAGGTTGGCAGAGACGTGGGTTTTATTTCTGATCTGGGTGCCTCTCTCTGTGGAGTTTGTATGATCTCTCCCTGTTCTGTATGGCTCTCTTCTGGGTTCTTTAGTTTCCTACCATAGCAAAAAAAAATAACCCTATAAATTGTAACTGGGATTGGTTAAACATTCAAGTCCTGAACAATTACCTCCAAATTACTCAATCTGGATTACGCATAGCAAACATTGCCCCCTTCCTGCGATAACTTGGAAGGGCCCTCTTGAAAAGGTGTATTGAGACTCAATGAGGCTTTTTTTGGTACACAAGTGCAAAAGTAAAGACAATTACAGCTATACTGTACATATTTTGAAAATAGTGGAAATACCAAAAAATTGCTTCCTTATGTTAAAAGTTATTCAAACTGTAGGAAGGCAATGACCTAGATGGAATGTGTCTGCCTACCTCACGGTTGTCAGATAATTCATTGATAGCAGAATGTTGAAGGAGTTAAGCATGAGCGTTAGACATTCGTGAATCGACTTAGCAGCATTTTCTATCAAATACTTTTAGTCAATTGCATAAATGAATTATACACAAGTGAAGGCATGTCATCCACATTAATCTGAAACATAACATGCCAAGGAGGTTTTTTTTGTTTTGCCCCAAGATGAAATAACATGTTTTTAAAGGAAGCTGATGGTTCTGCAGATTTTTATAGACCCCTACCTATGAGTCACTGACTTGGTTCGGAAAAGCTTTTCATACAATTAAGCTGCTAATGCTTCGCTCATGTTTTCCTATGACCAGCCCCATGGTTCCTCATTGGAAATGTTGGTGATAAAAATTCAAGATAATAATGAAAAAATTTCCTTCAACCTTGGGCCACATTTTAAGACTTTTGGGGGTGCCATTTGAGTCCCCCTCTGATACCCTTCAAGTTGCAGTGGATACATTACAGTGGTGGAACGATGCGTCGATCAACAAAACTGATTAATCGAGTCCTAAGCTCATGGTACACACATCCAATGGAATGTATAAGAACCGATGTTTTCTTTTATGTACCAATGTACATAATGGTTTCGTGTTATCCCTTGCAGGTAAGTATATAAGCATCTTCTTAGAATCCAATTTACATGAATAAAATATCATCGATTCTCAGATGAATGACTGGATGCTTATATCGCGGTCGTCAGAATTACTTTTATCTGCCAATTCATCACGTTTCGTTTTTATTATTATTGTAACATCCCACGAAATTATATCCCGATTGTGCTATTGGCATCCTATCATGAGACAAATAATTCGCATCACTCACAGAGCGCTGCAACCCTTCGTGTTTGAGAACAGCCCACGGTTGCTACAGAGCCACCTCTTGGTGCCAACTCGAGAAAAGAACTCGCACACCCACTCTGCACTACCTCTCACGTGACTATCAAAACTGTATTCAATTCTCCGAGATGGAAATGTAACAAAAGTCAACATTTAATTTCATGTTATGGTTTTCTTTTGAGCGGTCGTTGTCGACCGGGCTGAGACCCATCAACTCTCCACACCTGCCAACGCAGTTTAATCACAAACCTGGATTCAAACATAGGTTCCCCAGCGGTGCCAGACGGCCACAAAATGCATGTGCAGTCTGTTCTCCCATAACGCGTGTTTTCACAACGCAAATTTGATTTAACGCGTCGAATGTGTGAGGGAACACATATTTTTTGGACAACGCGGCCGCGAATTGAATAAAACGCAATCGAGCGAACGGAATAAGCAGGTCGCACAAGGCGGGATGCTGCTAGATGCTTCCCGATGCTACCCACGCGCCTCTATCTTTGCTGAGCCTGCAAACGCATCTCACGTGTTATCGCGGTCTGTATTTTGCCCGATATTGTTGATAATTTATTTATCATAACGCGATTTTTCCAAAACGCAGTGTTCTTCATGAACGCAACTATCTTACATACAAGCTAAACACCGAACGCCTGTGCCATCCCGGCACGGCTCAGCCAGAGGAGGCATGAGCGAGGCATGGAGTTTGGGTAAGCATAAAAATTCTAGATTTGAAGCTTTCGTGACTGCAAGGATTCATATTCTTAGGTTTTTTCGGTAAAGTTCCACCTGAAGACGGAAGCTTGTGTTGCCTCCGAAACGTCGTGATTTTTATTTTATTTTTATTTAACTTTTATAATTTTTAATTTTTTACCTACGTGACTTTACCGAAAAAACCTAAGAATAAGCATAACAAGGCACTCAAATGTCGATTGTGAAGCAACCGAGTAAACCCCGTCTCGAAGGCATTGGACATTGTCCCAAGTTGTACCAGGTTGAAACACAATCTGGACACCCGGGACTGTCAGCTGTTTTCTGTATGTCACGTGGTATAGCTTGGCTGTGTATGGTTTTTATGTTCACCGCTGTGAATTTGATAAGGAAAACTTTTTTCCAGCAACACGTAGCAAACAAAATTACCACGTACTTATCGCAGGAGTAAAGCGGAAGCTGATGATCGAAGAGGAATTTAATTCTGCGATGGTGGCAGAAAACACATCGTCCTTAAAATCACATTTGCAATATATTGTTACTTATTATTTATTCGGTTCAGATTTATAAAAAAAAAACATCTTCCACGATAATTCATCTGATCTCTATTGATGTGATGATGGCAGTGTAAAGTAAAAAAAAAGATGAATGTGGTCATACTATTATTTGATATCTTTGATGTACAGATGCTGTATACATCAATTTGGTATGTCACTACAAAAAGCAATTTAATTTGCTTTTATGTACGTTAAAACACAATGCACGTATATTTACAGTGGCTGTCCTCGGGATAGTCCTGCACCTGCCATAAGAATGTGGAATGTCCACTACTAACTCAGGGCTGTAAACAGCACATGAGCACCACCTCAATGCTAACTTGAGCAAGAAAATCACTATGATGATACTTTATTACAAATATTTGATGAAAGATATTGGACTGTAAATATAAGTTTAGGATACCTTGAATTATAAAGAATTTTTTTTTTCCGGGAAAGAGTTTACATGAAGGTAATACGCCTGATGGTGGGTGTTGTTTACAGTTTGATTGGCTTTTCCTTTCAATCAATGGTCTTCATTAATACACCAAATATATACTCACACCATGTGATTACTTTGTGGCTATGACCCAATAGATGGATTCTGCAGGTTTAAGCGTATACACACTATGATGATTAAAAGATGACCCTGAAATATGCACGTGTCTTTTTCACAGTGGAAGTTCAAGGCGTTCTAAAAAAGAGGTGGCCATGCATGTGGGCGTCACGATCCAAATTTGACAAATCAAATTTAATCATAAAGTAATTCGCAAAAGGCTCTATTGTAAATAATAATAATTTAATTACTTATCCAGCAAGTCACACTCGGTCATATTACTCTTTTTCAAGAGGGTCCCATATTTATTACGTGCTCAGATCATTAATGATGAGTTGTGTTTATTATACAAGTTAAAGGAAACTGGAACACCCGGAGAAAAATCACACGCGCGAGGGGGTAACGCTCGATCCCCATACAGATGGAGACAGATGGCAATTAGTCCACTTGCTGCACTTCGTTCTCCTGGAAGGCCAGGGTATGGCACCTCGATATTCACTGACTATAGCTGCCTCCAAAGTACAGGATTGCAGGCCACGTGCATAGCCATCGCTGCCTGGCAGAAAAAAAAACAAATCTTGCATGGGAATTGGGTAAACCACATCGCAACATCGCCTCATACTGTGAAAGTATTACAGATGATAGACATCTGTGAAACAGCGCCCTCGCGTTTATGCTCGTGCTGTAAGAATAGTTGCGAATGCCTAATGCAATAATGGTTTAATGTAATTGTTTTTTACTGTTGCGAAATGAACCTGCAAATGTTTGGCATAAAATAAAGTCAACATAGAAAGATTGCCCTGACATTCAAATCAACAATGAGGGCATGGGTCACTGCAACGCATTGTGGGTAATCGTGTGTTCTTTTTTGAATTTCAGTGCGTGCCAGATTGTTGAATCTGGCAGCATGCGTTAACCACACTCACAGGTGCGTGATTTTGGAAAAAGCTTCTCCTTACAAGTCACACAATTTCACCTCCGAGCAATGTAACGTCACATCAAAGGCTTCAAACGGAAGCCTCTGAAAGACAAGTCAGGAACAAATCAGATAACAATCAATCAACGTTGAACTGGATTCAGAATTTAATTTAACATGTACTGTTATGTAAAAAAAAATGAGTTTAATATGTATGTGAATTTGTTGTTCCAACGTGGAAGGAAAAAAAAACGATTAACTCACACATGTGCAGCGTTGCAACAATATAACCAACAACAAATAAATAATAAAGAGGATTGCTATACATTATAGCAGAGCGTCATCTGAGAATGTGCTCAGCATCTAAAAGCTCATCGGTTTCATGAGCGAGGCTGCCAATAAGTAGGTTTCAATCGTCAACAATAACAATCTGGGTATGAACTTTAAGGATCGTTGGGCCACTTCGGAATGGCAGAAATACAAGTGCATGTCTGCAGTGGAACATTTTCGCCGAATTAAGTGATCGCTTGGTGATTTCCGTCCATCGATGAAACAGTGACATGTGCCGTCTGGGAAACTGACACCGAATCTCTTGAAAACTACAATTAAGCAAAAAAATGAAAAAACGAAACTTGAGACCACTCTCCCCATCGGTGTGCGGCCTGGCATTGTACTGCTAACTAACTGCCTGTGGCTAAACAGATTATAGACTTTTGAACACACCTCTCATATACATTACTCTCAGCCTGCCCACTTTCATGTTCAGGCATTTACTCTCGTCTTCATGGATTTGTTTTTTTATGTTTACAATAAAAAAACAATTCCCCCCCAAAGCAAAATGCACCCCCTCTGCCATTAATTTACCAGTTGTGAAACAATTAATAATAAAATATCACCACTAGCAACTGCTTTTACAAGATGCACTTTATATCACGATTCACGTTGCTGTAAATAAAATAAGAATGGACTCCAGCTATACGTAATCCACCACTGGCTATGATGGCCTCACCAGTTATTGAATTTTTTCAACCACACTTCACAACGCTGACTGGTGCAGGTTGGTGAAGGGCTGAGAGGGCCAGATTGGTTTTGATATCACTCAACACTGATGTTCGCCGTGATCATGACTAAAACTTGGGTTACCGGTTTTATAGCGCTCTGAACTCACCACTGTGCCACCACTCCACCAAACACGATTATATGTTTTGTACTATTGATCTATCATTTACACACGCGCAATCACATTAATATGTATTATAAATATTTTTTCAATGAGCCACACGTAAAATGTTGCAATGATGACACGCTCTTGAGCACAATTTTTTTGATGGCTGATATTTGTTTGTTTACATTTATGGTGTGGGCCATGACGCAGTGGGAAAACTTGCACAAGGTAAGAAAACAGGAATGGGCGTTTCTAATAAGGGGTAGAGACAGCCATTTACCAATTTGGTTTCCACCTACGGGGTGGAAAAGCGAGCACATATCATGGACAGAAGTACATTTTACATTAGTGGAAGAGCTAAAAGCCACACGTAAATGCACTCTCCGTCGTGGTTGCATTATTACACGACTGACACATAGCAATACTTTTAATGTCCCAAGAAGACCTATAGATTTCCCAGGACAAATACCTCAAAACGACTACTATTTTGGGAAAACCACGATACGTGGCAACCTTAGTAACCGGGCATTGAATCGGCCTTCAAACGCATTCATAGCCACTCATTGAGGATATAACAGATGCTAGCCAGCCAGTTAGTCAGCCTTCAATATAATTGAGCCATCCGGTGAGCTTCCATCACACGTGAGGAATGTCCACTGCGTCTCTGGCACAGAAGGGTGAGCCAATCAAGCCCAGACACATTGCACACGAGGCATCGAGGCTTCAACATGCATGCGGCAGATAATTTAGTTCCTGCAGTGGAGTGGAGTACTGCCAACGAAAAATAAGGACTTGCCTCTGCTGATTTGTCCTGCCTACCATACATTTCCTTCACGATAAAGCTTAATTCTTGGTATGCTCTGATTTTTTTCACCATTGTTTTTTTTTATTACTATTAAAGCAAAAACACATTGGCGAGAATATTAGTAATTCAGCACATTATGATGGAAACAGTGTGTTTATTGCATCCAACCACCCATACTTACTAAGCATACTGGAATATAACAGTGCAATGGAACAAAAATGTTGGTTACATTTAAAATGATGTTATTCAAGAGAAAGCAGAATAGCACACTCACTTTATGTATCGCCCAGGCATATATATTGTCTAAAAGCAAATATATATGAACTCAAATTGTTCAGGAAAATGTTAACTTGGCGATTGTGCACATCCGACAAACTTTAAATGCACAACCTTATTAATGGCATATAACAATGTTTACAGTTATTTACTTAATACTTAAGAATGTTTGCTCAATATTTATAAACTCGCAGTTTCCCATTTTTGTGCAGCCTCTAAGAAAAGTATTGACAAAAAAAACACATTCTATGATTACTAAACAAGTCAAAGGAAGTGTGTCATAAAAATAATATTCAGTGGTAGTCACATCCGTCGAACGCTTATCGTTTACACGTTTAAACAATGCAAGGCAGGCTGCAGCCTGAATTTATGCACTCTAAAAGCACAATGTGTTTAATCCCAGCTTCTTACAATGCATTGCACACTTTGTATGGGTCTTAACACTTATTCTGATAATGATGCAGTTGTTAATGGTTGAATGGTTGTAATAGTAACGTGTTACTAGGATATAAACACCAATAAACCTGTGCGTACAGATATTCTGTTTAAAATGCTCAATAAAATATGTTCAAACATTTCCACCGTTAAATTAAACTGAAGAAGAAAGTCAAATGTGTATTCTCTGAGTTATTGGGTTACGCTGATTCCCGTTAGTGGCACCAAATCGGTGGTGGAAAGTCCACATTCCTATGGTACAACAATAATCTAAATTAGTCCGCATGCAATGTAAAAGTTGCCAATATTGTTTTGCAGACTTTGCACAAAACACTCACGCGCGCACACACATCGAGGTCGCAGACTGTGTTAGTGCACATTCTGCGTGACCACTGAAGCCGTTAGAGATTTTTTTTTTACAAAGATTAATTTACTGATTATGAGGTGGATTGGTACATTATCAGCAGGGTGGCTAGGTGTGGAGGAGTGTGGGTATTAAGTTCAAGGTCCATGGCTACGAGGCGTATTCTTTGCCTCAAGTTGAATGCGATAAATCTTAGGAACCGTAAACTTCATAATTATGATCATCATCATGCCGAGACGATGGTTACCAACTAGAATTGCGGTTATGGTTTTATATTATTACCGGTATCGATGATAGTAGAGAGAGAGAAAGCACAAATAAGGAACACATACTGGATGTGAAGTATAATAGCGAAAAGGTTAAAACAGCATATTATGTTCTAAGAGGACCAGTTGAAATAGTGTATTTTCCTATTTTACATCATACGCAGACAGTTGCTTTCATATCAATAATTTGCCAGTGAAATCTTGTGTTATCTTGAAAAAAACTGCGTGTATAGCACAGTGACAAATATAGCCATTGTTTTGTGAATACGTTATTAATACTGTTCTAACGATAATGTTAGAGCGGAGCGACAAACTTTTGAAAAGTTTGTTACCGAGATGCCCGACTTTTTCACTCTGTTTACAAATGCGATCCAGTCACCACAGAGCTCTATGGCCCCTCCGATATGCCTGCACGTACACAGCCCAATCTGATGGCATCTTCCCAGACAGTTATCTGATAACCATGGGTGGCCATTTCCATCAAGGTCCCCGCAGACTGCATTCCCTCTTTCTGCAGGATGGAGATGAAGACAGACTCCCTGCTATGTAAATAAACAAGTTTATTACATGCGCAAATGGCATTTCTATATTACATGTGTCCGGTAGTTACGAAAAAAAATGTGCCCGCTTTGAGGGTTGACTCCTTAGTGAATTCAAAACGATCTCTTTCATGGGTTTCATTTTTTGTGTGCGTTGTTGTGATAACTAATTGTTAGTTGTTTTAATAAATTACGCTGCTCCGTGTGAAATGAACCAGAGACATTTCTCCATGCGCCTCATTTTATTTTTTTATTTTTTTCCCTCCTCCCCCCCGCATCCTTTACGATTCTAATAAAGTTAAAATTAAGAAAATAATCAAGGCTGCAAATGTACAATTTACTATTCTCGCAAACAATGTGTAGGTCGGTGAGGGCAAAGAGTATATATATATGCCGAAGCATAGTACAGTACAACAATGAATATTGCAAGAATGTCCTCTGCTGACAACGTGGCTCCCCACAGCAGCCGACAATGCCTGTTCTATGCATGCTGGTTGCCCATCCAAGCACTACCCAGACTCATACCTGCTTGGCTTCTGAAAATTATCAAGACTAGGAACATTCCTGGTGATTTGGCCACAGGTACAATGGACACAACTGCCAAGTTTTCACTTTGAATTATTCACAGTTTCAATGACAGCAAAATAAAATTTCGATTTAAAGCTTTCGTGAATGCAGGGATTCATCTTCTTGGTTCTTTCGGTAAAGTCACGTGAGGACGGCTGCTTGCGTTGTAGCCGAAACGTCGTGAGAATTATTTTATTACGTTTTATTTTTATTATTTTATTATTTCCCTTCTACGTGACTTTACCGAAAGAACCAAGAAGATGACAGCAGAATTCTTCATAGTTTTTTTTTACTCTCGAGATAAGAGTAACTATAATGCAAAGAGAGAATAAACTTTGCACCTATTTACCTTTGCACCGACTCTCTAGGTTGCACTTCTCACGTGTTAATCTGTTATCAACAAGAATGATGATGGTGGTGGAGAATACGGCTAGGATAGGGCTGACGTGTATTGGCGAGTACACCGCACTATGAATCTGGCGACTTGAGCTCAAATTCCCAGCCACGGCCAACATTCCCGGCGAGCGATATCTCAACCAGTTATGGGTGGCCTCCTTCACAAACACGCAGTATAGTGAAATATGGTCAAACAACCCTCAACAAAAGACTCACAATGATTACGCACTCTATGAGACCTCCTTTACTAGTGGCAAAATATAGTAATAGGTTTTAACCCTTTCAACTGGTATAAAAACTGACACCTTTATACAAGGAATCATGTTTGCAATAACCACAACACAAGCAGTCAAAATGCAAACAAAAAGAAACAACTCTGATGATGATAATGATATGCACTGTCCTTGAAGTTGATTGGTCCACACCTTTTGGCGTCATCTGGTCCAACACCAAAAACTGTCAGTTGTTGTAGCAGTTGAAAGGGTAAAAACCTATTACAATTATTACGTATTTATTTTATATGAGATTACAATAATCAGCCATGGCCAATCCACAGTTGGATGAATCCATCCACAAGCCTTTTCCATCTTACACAATCCTGCGATTAAATAATTCACCGATAATCTACACACGAGATGTTAACTACCTCTCCTGGTATACAGGTCGTGGATTTGACGCCTGCTGTATATTTGGTGTTTAAACGTTCTCGTGATCGCGTGGAATTTTCTCCAGGTCCTCCGGTTTTTCCTTGCACATTTAGAAACATGCTTTTCGAGTATAAGCCACTTCGTCGAGCTATTATTTTGTCCAAATCACTTCTGAAAAGAGCTATACAGCTCAGTGGGTCTTACCTGGTGAAATAAAACAATATAAAAGTTTAGCTTAGCACTTCATAGCTCCATCCTCATGGTGGATGTCCTCTTGGGTGCGTTTCCTCCCTTTGGCTGCAGCTCCATTATTATTCTTGACCATTGGTCATCGCCCCTTCAGGTGACATCCCACCCTGGTCCACGTGCTTTTCTCGACAGTTAGAACGATGTTTTTAACCTCCGCACGTGCTCTCATCATGACAGGGTTGTACCGTCTATATTTTTAAAAGTGCATAATTGAAAATGAAACATCATTGGGACCACATTACGAGAGCAAAGTCAACGCAGGTCTATGATTTTAACGATATAAATATTATTGGAAATTGAATGGTTTCGTGTGAGGTTAATAAATTAGTACACATTATTCATTATATATTCGAGTAACAAAAAGAACCGGACAGGTCCAGGCTAAATTCCAAACTTTATTAAATAGGTTTTAAAAGTCCTGACAGTTTCGGATGTGACCTTATGGCCTGCATCCGTCATCGAAGGAGATTGTTAGTGTTGAGCCCAGGCTAACGCGTTCATAACATTCTCATTATTATTACTCTTGCATTACGTATATTTGCAGTTAGTAAAGGTCATGATTTTCAACAGTCTTTTAAGCAAGACTGAGCAAAGCCAGATCTGTGGATGTGGGTGCCATCTACTGGTCTTTGACAGGAACACAAAAGCAACCGCTACAAAAACCGTGTTCGACAACTCACTGCACAGCAGTGCAAGTGCAATTGTTTGCAGCAGCCTGTGATCGATCGTGTTGGAACGTGAGCATGAAGTACAACCAACAGGTGAATTCACGTAGAATGGAAATAATAAAAGAAGAAAAAAAGCATGCAAAAAATTATTTAATTATATTATTGTATATTATTATTTTATTATATACTTTTATTATGTTTAATGTTTTATTTTTATTATTTTATTATTTCCCTTCTACGTGACTTTACCGAAAGAACCAAGAAGATGAATCCCTGCAGTCACGAAAGCTTTAAATCGAAAAATACAACCAACAGCAGTTTAATAGTTTATGCTATCCGCGAACGAGACTATGGACGCTCAGGTGCGTTCAGTCTCACACAGGTGATTATCGATTATCGCATGTGTTGATCCACGACTGCACAGGTTTGTGTGTCGTGTCGCTCCCGAACGCGTTCTCGGCTCGTACCACGTGTTGTTCGGCACGATGTCTGACGCTTCGCTCCGCACGCCGGGTGATTCTTCAGGAACCGCAAAGGGGCATCTCACTTTCTATAGCCCGAACACACGTCGACGCAACCCTAAAACACATCAGTACGGTCTAACTTGAACAGATATCAGTAATATTGGTAGGAACCTCCTGGTTACACCAGCCCACAGGGGATTATTGTGTCCGTCCCTCGTGCAGGGAGGGGCTGGGTGGGGAGGGACTGGGTGAGGGGTGGGGCTGGGTGGGGAGGGGTTGGTCACCCCGTGGTGCCCTTATAAAACTCAACATTTAACCTACTCACGCCGGCTTGTGCCCGCCCTCACAGTCGGGCATATTTGCGGAATACACCACGCCGCCGTTGACCCTGGCCACTGACCGAGCAACCCAACGTTCCTACCAGCTCCCTCCGCAGGAATGTGTTAACGTGAACCAACAGTATAACCTGAAAAAACATCAGAGAGCTCATGCGATCTCTTTTTACAAATGATCTAGAATTATTTGCTACGATGCCAGGAGTCTTCACGAAGACTGCAGTCACAAAACGCAGCGTTCGTGATGCGTGGGAGGGCAGACAGGCTGGTTTCAAGAGATGGTACTTTTTTTTGAGTTGGAGCCTTTGGGGTGATATTCTATGGTTCTTTCGGTAAAGTCACGTAGATAGAAAAAAATAATAACGATAAAATAATGAAAATGAAGTGAATAACAATTCAAAAAAATATCACAATTTTTATTATATTTTTATTATTTGTATTCACTTTATTTTCATTGTTATTTTTTATCATTTTATTGTTATATTTTTTTCTATCTATACGTGACTTTACCGAAAGAACCATAGAATATGAATTCCTGAAGTCAGGAAAGTTTTAATTCAAAACGTTGGGGTGATGTTCGGATTTCTCCATAGGAATCCCCAACGCTTCCCAGGAGAAAAAAATCTGTGCGCCATCACGGTGGAATTCTAGATTTGAAGCTTTCGTGACTGCAAGGATTCATATTCTTAGGTTTTTTCGGTAAAGTCACGTAGGTAAAACATTAAAATTAATAAAAGTTTAAAAAAATCACGACGTTTCGGAGGCAACACAAGCTTCCGTCTTCAGGTGGAACCGTCACAGCCACGACAGCTGTATCACGGTTGTTGTTGTTGTTGTTTTTTGGTCACTTACAAGCACGTGACTCAACAGCGGTGATGTGTAAAAAGCATCTTCTTCTCGTCCCAAATCTAGCATCTATTGGAGAGCGAGCGCTCAGCAGCCCTAAGTCTGTAGGAACGGATAAAATAACAAGCACGACCCTCACGATAAACATTACACATTGACATTTAGTCTGTTACACATGTGCCTACCCATAATCAACATGTGAAGATAATCTAATTTACTCGTTTAGGTAGTACTCAAAATGTCTGCTTTTAATTGCTGTGGTGCATCGCTACAATATGTTGGCGATGGCGAGGATAAATATAATAACAACAATAATACCACGCGTGATGTTGGTGAATGATGACGAACGATTGATCATTGGTGATGACGGTGATGGATGATGATGTTCAAGAGTTCAATTGTGAAATATCAAAAGGCAGCGGGTGAGAGATGCCCTCTTTTTTTTACTTCTTTAAGATCTTTTCGCATTCCCCCCCCCCCGTCATGTTACACTTTTGAAGCTTGCGGCTGCTCGTGCCTCGGCATGCTTCGTGTAAATGGCACGTTGGTGTTCCGACTGGCTGACGATGGGTGTGGGTACAGCAGCTGAGGTTTCCATATGCCCAACCGAGGCTTAATCCGACGTCCCCGTGAACCCCACGTCCGCTCCCTCCTCCTCATCCTCCTCCACCACCTCCCCCCATTGATTCCACACCTCATTCTCCGACTCCCGGAGGTTTCGCAAATGTTGCACGCCAACAAACAGCGAGGAATGATGAGGTGCCGGGGGGCGGGGGAGGGCGCAGTGTGGAACTTGTCAAATGTCCCGGCGAGGCTCGTGAAAGCAAATGTGCATTTCAAGGGCCCGTCGCCCCGACTTTCACTTCCACGTCGAGCGGCGATGTGCCTGAATGAACGAGATGAATGACCGATGATAAATTGTCTATGAAGGTGACCGCGAAAGTTGGTTGGACTCTGACCGGCTGCACAGGCGCAGATAACGCACCCACATTGATGTGCACGCACAAACGTCACGCGCGTCATAATTGTGCACTTGTCCGATATAAGTGCCTTGCGAATGTGCCTTTGTGTTGTGCGCTCTCGATTTGCAGCCGTGCCGCGTGTATAACTTGTTCACGCCATGTAGAAGTCGCTGAAAGTCGTCCTTGCTTCCGCGTCAAAAAAATCCACTGCTGGATCAATGCATCCCCATATTGTCACCAGATGTGTACCGTGTGTATGAGCCTGGTGACCTACGTTTGATTATCAGCCATAGTTAAAATCAGCAACGAGTGCTATCTGAACTGGTCTCCCCCCACTCCCACCTTTACCAAACCACAATTCCCAGCGTGGTGAAGTATGGTCAAACAACCCCCACTACTCACACAGCGTGGGGAGACCTTCATCCAGCAAATAAGTGAAAAAAAACGGCCATACATGCTGCCTCGCAGCAAGAGTGTGCTCTGGGTTCGATTTGTGTTTTGGGTTTCTATATTGTCCCCCTCTGTGTTGTATGGGGTTCCTCCGGGTTCTTTGGTAGCCTCCCATAGCTAAAAAAGCATACATTGCAACTGGCATGGGCCGACCATCGCAATGGTGAAAAATGACCCGCAAATGATGAAAAGTGAAATTGCACAAAGCAACGTCGTCGTCCCTACTGCAAAGAACTTTGGAACGACCCTCCTGAAACAGCGTCTTGAGACTCAATGAGGCTTTCCCGAGTAAATAAGTGTAATCATTCGTATGATTATATATTCTCATTATACAATGCATTTTTTCGTGTACAGTCAGTCATCCTATAACGCGTGTTTTCATAACGCGAATTGGATATACAGTAACACGATGGATGAATGTTAATTTTTTATAACGCGGATGCGAATTGGATTTAACGCGATTGAGTGTGGATTAGGCGGTCGCACGGCTGCCTCGGGGTAGCATCACACGAGTCGGGATGCTGCTGGATGCTTCCAGATGCTACTCACGGGCCTCAGTCTCTGTTCAGCCTTGCGTACGCGTCTCACGTTACAGGGTAGACTGTGCACACAAGATGAAGTATCTGTCCTGAGCGTGACATGAAAAAACGCACGAAGCGACGGTGTCACCGAGCAAAAAGTAAAAAAAATTAAAATGTTATACTGTTGGAAAATATCAACGGAGAAGTGACCTCAACGTGTGCCTTTTTTTTATATCTGTGGTTCAAGGGGACATCGTGTGGAGTGCGGCGCTACGATACGTGAAGAGAGAGAGGAGGGGGGGGGGGATCGGTATGGGACGGAGGGAGGTTAAGGTAGAGAGAGGGAGCTGTCCCCAGGCAGACAAGTGAATACGAATGCCTAGCGAGCACACGAAGAGCTACGATTGTGCTGATTAATTTTCACACCTACTAATCGTGTATTTTCAAAAATGCAGATTTTTTTTTATTACAGTGCAGGAATATTCACCAGCCGAGTGAACGAAATGTGAATTACTTGTGGAGAAATGTCCGCATTACATACATCACTGTATCGCATCAAGAGATCATGTTATCGCGACTGGTAAACAACACACAGGATATAACTTACATGTGAAACAACTGCATTGTTTAGGTTTATTCACAGCACCGCAGTTTCTGCCATCGTGCGCATAACATGGTAAACTGTACACGCAGTTATAATCAAGTAAATGTGCTTCTAATAACTTACATTTCAATGCTTTGATACTATGAATGGGGATTGTTTCATTTAAAACAAATCTATTGAATAATTTGCATCTCATATGAGGCCATTGAATAGGCAGTTTACCGATACAATTATTAACATCAGTAGGGTACATTACTGTACATTGGGAGACGTGAAAGTATATATATGCTGCACTTTACAGTTACTCATATACACGGTGGTTTTCGTGGGAAGGGTAATCAATGATGTTTGGAGAAGTTGACAATATTCTTAGGTTGTTTCGGTAAGGTCACGTAGGTAAAAACATTAAAATTAATAAAAGTAAAATAAAAAATATCACGACTTGATACAGCTGTCGTGGCTGTGACGGTTCCACCTGAAGACGGAAGCTTGTGTTGCCTCCGAAACGTCGTGATTTTTATTTTTTATTTTATTTTACTTTTATTAATTTTAATGTTTTCACCTACGTGACTTTACCGAAAAAACCTAAGAATATGAATCCTTGCAGTCACGAAAGCTTCAAATCTAGAAGTTGACAATAGCCACATGATGATGAGGACGGCAATGGTGAAATGCAACTTCTGTGTGTTTTTAAACAAACCAGTTCTATGCCCTACCACTCGCCTTCCTTTCTGATGGACGATTCCATGCTCCTCCTAATGAAGAGAAAGCATGTCGCTTTGACATTTAAGACGGACTGTGGGTCAAATACCAGTGCAAGCCAAAGTAACCACCAGGCCATTAAATGTGAACCCCTTTCGCTTAACAGGCGCAACAAGATCGTGTTGCAAGAGGTGGCCGTGCTTCGAGCTCTCCTTGCTCGCCCGTCCCATTTCCCAAGTGCCTTCTCAGCATCTCAACCAGCCCATTGCATCACTGGAAATGTCATCTCATAAAGCACTGCTTGTAAATGCATGAATGCGTGGGTGCGTGCGCGCGTGTGTGTTTGTGTGTGTGACCCGAATTCGATTGCAGCTCATGGCCAACACCACCAGTGACGGTTATCTCCACCGGTCCTGGGCCTCCGCTAGGTCGACTCAGCCTTAAATGAGCACAGCTGATGCGATGTGTGAACATCGCCACTGGGGAGACGGCTGGGGTGGTGCTGGTCACCCAACCCTTCGTGTACCGTGCCCACCTTCATAGGTGCTCGCTAACAGCACTTGCCCCACGTTCTGGTAAAGGCTATAGGGGGGATCTTTGTCTTTGTGTGGACTGCAGGTAGCAAGACATTTTCACTTTAGTTTTCAAATAAACTTTACAAGAACTCATTTGGCGTTGCTGCATCAGCAGTGGTGCACAAGCACAAGCAATAATGATACGAAAAATGAAAGCCTCAACATGTCGTGTGTGCCCACAATGTGACGCATCTATCCTGCGGGTGGCATTCAATGGCATCGAGTGAAGGTGTCGTCTAAGCATCATTGACGAATTTTTTCAACGGCGCGGTGGTGTGTGGAGCTGTTCAGGTGAGACCCATCACTGTAGCAGATACCCGCCGTGATTACATTTATCTGTTTTCAAAATCCATATACCTATCTTGATTATGGGGGGGGAAGGGGGGAGCGGTGGTGCAGTGGTTACCGCACGAAATCTACAAAAACACGGGCGAGGCGAGTTCGATTCCCAGCTTGCGGATAGCATCAGTGGCGAGTGGTATCACCAACCTGCACCAATGCGGTGATGATTGGTCAAACAACCTTCCCAGTGGTAGATTGACAGAGCGCCACACAGTCGTTATCTTGACGATATAAAGTTATTACACACTGTGTGTGTGTGTACAGCCCTTTCGTCAATCAACTACTAGATGAAAGGTCTTCCCATGCCACGGTTGGCCATGGGAGTTATTTGATCATACTTCACCGCCGAGCTGGTCAGTGTGGGTTTGTCAAGGCCGAGAGCATTGACGCAATATGCATAGTACAGTACAACAATGAGTTGTGTTGCATTGCCTTCTGCTGCCAACATAGCCCAAGGCAGTCGAGAATCTTCGTCTTGTGCATCGTGCTTGCCTCTCCAGTCAAGCATTATCCAGGTTCAAGTAATTCTTATCTTCTGAAATCTAACGCGATCGGACAAATTCCTGGGTGTTTTGGGGTATAGGCTGTGTATATTGTATATTCTTGCACATGTATGAATTTATTTCTGTAGATGAATATACGCTAAATATAATGTTTTCTTTTATATTGAGTGCTGTATAGAAATGTTATTTCTATCTATAGATCCATATATCGATATGTCCAACTGCATATCAATCTTCGTATAAACATGCTATTTGAAGATGAACATTAATTTTACACACGGTAGTGTATAATGTGTGATGGTCTCTTAAAGTCAAATTCAGTACCAATGTAATTGAGAAATTACCGCGTTTTAAAAACGCATGCAGTTTTACAGCGCAAATATATACACAGATAGTATAATACTAGAGTTGGGATTATTCGTTGATTAATAATAGAAAAGCAATAATGATGTAAATTTCGATGTAAAGCTTTCGTGACTGCAGGGATTCATCTTCTTGGTTCTTTCGGTAAAGTCACGTGACTTTACTGAAAGAACCAATCAGACAATAATGATGTGTTTTGTCTTTCGATTACTCGGGTCTCTTTAGAAACGACAGCCAGCAAGAAAAACTGCTTCCCGAACGTGGGAAACTCCCGACAAGCCATGCCGAGCGTGACGTGGCTGATGATGCAGATGACAACATAAAGCCCCTCTCATCACCTCCCGTCCAGCGGCACATATGAGAACAGAGGTAAGACTTACTATGGTAACTATTATCGTGTTATCGGATGCATTCCAGAAACCCAACGGACAAATTGGTGGAGGAATCAATTTCTTAAATAATAGGATAGCCTAGTAAAAAAAACACAATTTTCTTCAATGTATTCAAACAAAATTAAATATTAATAAAAGTAAGTGGGCGTTGGGCCGGGTACGTCACCAGAACGGATGTGGATGGCCGAGAGTCAAGAATAACAAGGGTGGCAGCCAAGGAATGAACGCACGTCTAGTGAGGAGATGGAGCGACTGAACCAGTCCGTGTGAGGTTGCCGAGTGGATCGTTTGCATCACAAGGTCATGCGAGGTGGCTACGTCCGCCTGTGGGTGCCTTCATCCAGCAGTGGATTGCTGCTGCTGCTGATGATGTTGGCGTATCACACGTCATCTTACATTTCCATTCTCGATCAATACGTAGCAACGTCCAATGTTAGTGGGCACCCTGGTGTGCATTGACAATTGATATTAGCATCGAGGGCGGCGAGAGGCGGCTTAACATTCTTCGCACAGGGCGAAGGCTCCCACTCCAGTGGGCGGTGATCGTCGCACACTCACTACAAGGGGCCAAACTCGGGGTTTGCACTTCGACAACGCTCTGAGCTGACACCGCTTCATGCGCGTCGTAATGCAAACCGTACTTTTATGATCGCTACATTGTTTTCAAATATGTATATTTGAGACCTTCGTTTTGAAACCCTCCTTACCTCTACACCCCGCCCCCCCCCCCTCAACAGAAAGTCCACTGTACTCCTCCGTCTACGTATTCTCCAATTCTTCCGTGATTCATCCCAGACTGGGTTGGGTTTTTTCCCTCTCTTCCCTCACCTACTGCTGCTGCTGCTGCAATAAAAACGTGCTCGCCAACAAGCCCCTGCTTTAAAGACGCCTTGCTTGTAACCTTGAGGGGGGGGGGGTTGATGGGTGGTGGTGATGGGGGGGGGCATTAGCGGCGTTTGACGAGGGCCCCCCCCCTCGCCCCCCTCTCCCCCACCCCCTCTCCCCTCGCCCCCCCCTAGCCCCTTCGCCCCCCCTCTCCCCCTCGCCCCCCTCTCCCCCCACGCCGCCCCTCCTCCCCCCTCGCCCCCCCTCTCCCCCTCGCCCCCCCTCTCCCCCAAAGCCGCCCCCACTCCCCCCTCGCCCCCCCCTCTCCCCCTCGCCCCCCCTCCCCCCTCGCCCCCCCGCTTCCCTCTCCCCCTCGCCGCCCCCCCCCCCATCCTCAAACGCGTCTCGCACACGGCACCGCCTGTGCCAACCTCGCGGCGTTTCGTGAAGAAATCCGCGGCTCGGCGCGCACGTTTAGAAAGCGCCGAGACCAAGGAATGGAAACGCTCTAAAAAACAAATTGGGGGGGGGGGGCTGGGACAACGAAGCGACTTTAGCCGCGGTAATAAAATACTTGTCAGCTTCCCGGCGCCATTCCCAAGCAAATATTTGTGTTGACAGCGTGCCTGTAGAGACTTTTTTTGTGTAACTTTAATTTTTTTTCTTCTTCTTCTTCCACGCCGAGACGCCGAGGTCCTTTTGGCAAGAGTTTACCAGCGTCTTGGCGTGGCGTCATTAGAAGCATGGCCAGAGCTGGGGAAAAAAAAACTACACGGTGTTGTATACTGACATCTGACAAACGATGCTCTATAATTTGCGCTAATTAATGTATTCCAAAGCATTTAGTCGAAGGTAATACATTAACACGGACCGTTTGAGTGCTTTCGAAGGGTTCCGATCATATGTCGCTTTCTTGATGAACAAAAGAAATCCCGCAAGAAGTTAATCTAAAAATCTTACAAGTGTGAAGGGTTAATGCCGATGTATATGAGAAATAGCAGTGTTGTTGTCACCAGTTGAACAGCAGATCGGGATTAACCATCTGTGGCTTAAAGGCAGTAATGACAATTTACTATTGCATGGTTTTATTGTTTTTAAAGTGCGTAGTTGACATTGCCTCATCTGCTCAAATCTACAACTGTCGGACATGAAGAATGATAGAAAACATATAAAATAATGTTTTTTGCCCTATAAAGCCGTGAGATAAAGGATAATTTATCGTCTGATGCCCCTCTACTAAATTCGTTAACAAGGAGCACACTGAAATAGTTATCTACACAACTATCGCAATGCGATGAATCATTTTGAGAACGGCTTTTGCAAGATAAACATGCATTACATTACCCTTCGACACGAACATAATAGCCTTACTGTAGCAGCTTGAAATGCATGAACAATATACCATTCATAATTCAGCCCTGATGGTTTTGTACTTTGTAGTAGTATTTATATTGTGGTATAACAAGGGAAATATAAATACTAAATGCGTTTCATATATTGCGATGGTGAATTCCAGAATTGGACTTCAACGTCTTGGTTGTCATTTCAAACGCCTTGCATTGGTTGAAGACATTTCAACTGCACACAGTATTACATTGAAGTGTAGCGACGTCCTACCAAAACAGGATAAATGCTACGCAACATCAACAACATCAACAGCAGCAGCGACACGTTGACTGCCCGGGTGGGTTTGTAGGACCCCCCCCCCCTTGTCCATGTGGAAACTACTGCGGGCAAAACAAACAGGTCACCTGTATCTCCCCCATGGACAGCTCTGCAAGAAGCCTGCAAAGTCTGTCAGCGAGGACTCTGCGACACAAAAATAAAAAAGCCGGGGGCCCTATTAACGAGGGACCGGGGGGTCAATCTTTGAAATTTCTGGAATTCGCGGAATGCCTCAAACAAAAAAAAAACCCTCCTAACTACTTGCCGCCCCTTGCACACAATGCAGAATGTAGCGAGCGAGCGAGTCGGCGGGGAGAAAGAGAGAGAGATGATGATGATGATCGAAAGGGGCAAGTGAGCCCGAGGCCGATGTGGCGAATGAGGCTCTCCGGGAGGACCTTCCTGTGTAGCCGGCGCTGGCCCAAGTGCCACGGCTCGTTGTGCTCGACTCGAAACGTGTCTTTGCGCGCGCGCGCGCGTGTGTGTGTGCGTGCGTGCCGCGAATGTGCTAACGTGTGTATTTTGTTTGGGGCAGTAGAAACTAGGGAGCTTCGCGCAGCCAAATAATATACAAAGAAGCAGCGCGGACAGAGGAGGCAAATAAGATGTACACGCAGCTCGGGGCTGGTGTGATGCCAGTGCCCCTGGTAGCTATCGCCATTCAGACTTCATCGGGATGGTAAAAGGGTTAAAGCGTCAATTGCCGGGTCTGCTCAAATTTAACGTGCAACATTCAACTCCCTCTGCTCAAACACCCCCTCCCCCCCCCCCCGGTGTAATGTGGACCACACGGCTGGCCACAAAACCTCCACCACCACCCGCCCCCCACATTTCAAGCCACATACCTGACCCCCTGACCAATCTCGAGCCTTTATCAAAGCAAAACAATGCAATGGGGACTCCTGAAAGAAAGATTGCCAACGGGTACACTCCGATTAGCAAGGTTTGCTACGTACGGTGCGAAAGAAATTCAGCAAACGCGCACAGCAGCCGCCCAGGCCAGCATATGCGTGAAGCGAGTGCATTGTTTGCAGATTACGGTGCTCTGTGAGGTATGTATGTATGTTTGCAACACCTCCCTAAAGCAAGTGGCTTCAGACTCAAAAACGTGTGGCATTAATCGCAAACACATTCATCGCATTCACTGCAAACTCGGAGGAACGGGTAAAATGTGCGTGCTCTGTTGACCAATGTTGCTGCCATACATCATACATTTCATTTGCATGGGACTATGAGGATTTTTACGAATGTCTTTGTTTAAAAAAATATAATATAATATTCGCTATTGCTTCACTGTTGTTCGTTGCGCAAACGGTATACATCAGCTTTAAACGTTATTTGGTTAACATCGTGAATAATATGCGCGACATCTCCGTTACTTTTATTTTGCCCAAGAGCGAATCGCGCGTGACGTGCGCCCGCTCTCATCAGCGTCTCGGAAGCTAAGCAGGCGTGAGCCTGGACAATGCTTGGATGGGCACCCACCGTTCGTGTCAGATGTTACTGCGTAGGCCACAGATGTTGGGCCTCCGGGGTTGCTACCAGAAGGCACTGCAAGCAAAATGAAATTGATGTAACTCTCCACGCGCGTGCTCCCCGCCTGCACTGCCCGGTGTGGTGAAGTATGGTCAAGTAACACCCCTCCCCTTCCCCCCCCCCCCCCAACCTGCATAGCGAGAGGAGGCCATCATCCAACGTGTACATGTACACGATCCGCGTGTGTTCCTGCCCTGCTAAAGGCAGATTTTTAATCAGTGCCAACGCTCTATTTAAAAGTTGCTTTAAGCAATGAAAAAAAATCAAAGGGCGAGGAAGGCAGGCAGTGACTAGAATTAAAGCTGTTAAATTCTGCTTTAAGCTGTAATTCATTATACGGGGGAAATGATCTCGCATTCCTGAGTGAACTATTCATCCAGAAAAGCAACAGCATGCCAGATTTCTAGAAATGGATTGAGTCCCAGTCACCACCCAAGGCTGTTCGAGGCATTTAAGTTACTAAATAAGCCTCTTTTAGGAGTAAAGTCAGAGATAATGTATACAACATCTCTATGCAAGTCCACAGTGATTTACGAATTTGATCAAAAGTTTATTCGTACAGTCTGTCAGTGGTGGTGACGATCCATTGGATGCCCTGTGTATAAATACATTTTTGAGCAATCGTCCCCATCAGATGACAGAAGAGATGTAGGCAAGATCCAGGGGTGAAGTGAGATAAGGGGGGGGTACCGGTAGATAGAAATAGAGATGCAGTGCGATGAGCTAACTATACCGCCCCCCCCCATGAATCAGGGGCCACACCATCCACTTGAAGCCCTACACTTTTTTGCTCGGTCTTTTCTCATGCCCAGCGCCACCACCGCTGACCGCCGTAGCCACGAAGGGTTTTCGTCTTGGTGTGTCTCTCTCTGCATGTGTGTCTGTCTGTGTGTCTCCGTGTCTGTGTTTTGTCCCTCTCTCAAATTGACCAATCTTTGGAAGAAAGTAATCAACCATGTGGTGTGTTGACTGTTGTGTTAGCCGACTCTCTGTTGTATTGCATTCTATTTCTAAATTGACTAGGTTGGGTTTTCTAATTCATTCTTACCTGATGACGGTTGCTTGTGTTGCAATCGAAACGTCGTATTCTATTACTATTAAATTTATTTTCTACGTGACTTTACCGAAAGAACCTGAGAGGTTTTGTGCGGGTTTGCTGGCACACGCCTGCGGCCCACGGCTTAGACGCGGTACTCGTGGATCGCATGGAGGATGCGGCCATAGCGCATTGTGACTTCGACCTGTAGGTAGTGCCGGATTGTATTATTCTCGGAGCAAAAGTAGCTGCACAATGCTCCGGGCCACGCATTTTCAAGGGCCCCGCGATAAATGCTTTAGAGCTATCAATTCCGGTTCAGTGATTCTGCACTTGCTCTATTACTATAGTACTATACCGCCTTCAACTTTTATGAACGACTGGGTGTTTAAGGTTAGCCATTTGTCGTATTATCTGGCCGTATAGCAAATGAAACAATATAATTACTTTACTAATTAAAGTAAAGTAATTTAGGGCCCTTTTTATCACATATGCTACAGGCCCCGTACTAGCTTAATCCGGCACTGCCTGCTGGGCCAATCAGGTGCCTGGTATAGGCCAGTACACCGCACAGACTCCGATTAGCACGGTTGGATACGGAGGATGCGAAAGAAGTTCAACATGTAGATATGCAGTACAAGATTTCTGATGGAATTGTCTACGTACGTGTGCGGAAATTCATCGCTGCATTAATTCGTGCGTGTAAAAAAATCCACCACGATTCGTACGCGTGTGATGCGACCGGTTCACATAAAGGCTGCAGTCACTTACAGGGGCGACATTCACCAAAAAAAACGGGGGGGGGGGGGGGGGGTGAACGATTCTGAAATTGTATTGCCACCCTGAATTCCAATTATTCACCAGATTTGCGAGGGGATGAGATGCTACACACCTAGATTTAGAGTGCATGTGTGGGTTTTCTATGAGCATTGTGGGTTTTTTGGTCTCTCATATTTTAAAAATATATATTCAGGGTATTAACGATTATATACAGCCGTCGTGTCAATCCACTTGTGAATGAATTACTCTCCACAATTTGTTGGTCATGGTGGGGGGGGGGGGGGGGTTATTGGACATACTTCACCATACTGGTGAATGCAAGTTGGTGAAGGGAAGGCCCAGAACTGGTTTGGATATCGCTCGCCGCTGATATTATCCACGCTCAGGTATCTAACTTGGATTACCAGGTTCAGAGTGCAGTGTGTTAACCACTGCACCACCACTCCACATGCAATCAGTTAACCGAGACAGGGTGCTCCTGAAAATGTTTTCAGACTGTGAGTGGAGATAGATGTCATTTGAGAAAGTAAAAAAATAAATATATTTTTTATCATTAACAGCATGGATATGAGTCTGCTTTAAAATGCATTATTAAAATATATCAGTAATATGCATGAAGTATAAAGTATACCTTATCACAGTGTTGTATACATAGATGGTCTATGTATTTTTGAAATACTACACCGGTTTCTACATCAACTGCTTGATAAGATAGCTTCCTTTGTAGTTTATTGCATTTGAAAGCATGACGAGTGAAGTGCTCTGTATAATACGATGTCTGGTAACAATTCCAATGGATATTTTTTTTATTGATGTTCTATCAACTTAGGCATCCCAGCACTGCGAGAGACATGTAATGGCAATGCGTATGACGCATTAGTTACGTAGCTCTTATTTGTAAACCTCTACTGCCACCTAGAAGCCACGGAAATTATTGAAGCCTGCTTCCATGTGCAGATAAGGATCAAGGTGCAAGACGTGGTATCACTCGCCCGCACCGCTGGGAGCTCAGAGAGCCACATATGGAGAATATGTTGACCTACTCTTCCTCCTACCTCCACATTTAGAGACATGCCGTTTAGAGTATTTGGCTACTATAAATGTCCACGTGATAAGCCACTTCGTTGAGCTATCATTTGTGGCCAGGTCGCTTCTGAAAAAAGAGCTGTATAGCTCAGTGGGCCTTACGTGGTAAAATATAAAAATAAAGTATGTCTATTCACGGTAAAACATCACTGGGTCGCAACACCCTCTTTCGGGATGGTTTCCTGGACTGGGGCATTTTTTGCCAAATTCCATTGACGCGTGTTCGGCATACGGGAGGAAACTGGAGTGACGGAGAAGATCCCGCACATGCAGAGGAGGTAACATTCACCGCTGCTAACTCGTGGCCAACCTCGCAGCCCTGCTGGTCGCCCATTCCAAACTCCTGGTGGGCACGTATCCAAACCAGGCTCGTCGATTCCGTTTCATTTCTGACATCTGGCAAGGCCTAACTCGCGTCCAGGGCGATTTTGTGGCAGTCACGTGCCAAACTTAACTTAAAAATTGCCTTTTCAGAAACATAATGACGTCACCCTGCTGCTGCTGCTCTATATAAGAACGGGAGACAGAGCAGAGCCTCACCATTCTGGCGAATTGCCCGATGATGCTGGATGCAATTACCAGCGAAACGTCGTACTCAAATTGTAAATGTTGTGGTTTCACGCTTCAACACACCGGTGGGCTAAAGCAGTGAACTTTTTGTCTTTTGTCTACGTGACACTTTTTTACTGATTGGCCGTGTCGGGTGGTGGAGGGTTACGACACATTTATAAATAACGCGATCTAAACCCAAAAAACATTGATTATGAATAGTATTGGTCGCGAAAGCCTACGTGTTAAACTGATAATGAAAGGTAAAATGCATTCTGCTTCCATTATTATCTCTCACTGAGCAAAAGCATTCACAGTAAAGTGTAGCATTACATCGACAGGGGAACACTGCTTAGATTCAGTTTTGTAGTTAAATAATATTTTCTGCAGAACTATAACGAACGATATTTGGCCTTAGGCCAGGCACAAAGTGCAGTTTGCGATATAGTTTGTGTATGTATACCAGTCCTGGGGCAAATCACAATTGTAATTGTGTAATTAGGAATTAATTACACAATTACAACGTAATTGCAATTTGTAATGTGAGCTGGCAAAACAGTACTGCTGTAATTGTTATTACAATGAACCCCGGATCTGAAGAATTACTAAGTAATAATAAATGTAACACAAACGTAATTCATAGCCCTTTGTAATTACATTGCTGGACGAAGACCTCCCTGAGGCTTTTGATCATGAGTGCTGATTGGCCATACTACACCAGATCAATGCAGATCGGTGGAGGAGGACTGCTGCAGGCATCGATATCCACTGATGTTAATCACGCTCGGGTATCGAACTCAAGTGGCAAGTTCTCCAGTGATATGCACTCACCACACTGCTCCATCTGGTCCTCTGGACACAATGTGTACAGAAAATAATAATAAAAAAAATAAAACATAATAAAATAATTCTCACGACGTTTCGGCCACAACGCAAGCAGCCGTCCTCAGGTGAGGACGGAACGTCGTGAGAATTATTTTATTATGTTTTATTTTTATTATTTTATTACTTCCCTTCTACGTGATTTTACCCATTAGAACCAAGAAGATGAATCCCTGCAGTCACGAAAGCTTTAAATCGAAAAAAAAACTGACACGTAGGGCAAATGTGTTAACAAGTGGCGTTACATGGCAGTTACGAAATGCGGTTTGTCGGGGCGTCCGACTGGAATTAGCTTCCTATCAGGACAGAAGCACATTAATCAGAGCCTTCTGTTTGGCACATCCGTACAGACAGTCGAACCAGATGTTTAGCATCGGACGAGCTACCTAGTACAAAAGTGAATTCTGGAAGTATTTAAAGGCTTAGAACAGTCTTCTTGGTTCTTTCGGTAAAGTCACGTAAAATAATGATTTTATTATGTTTTATTTTTATTATTTTATTATTTCCCTTCTACGTGACTTTACCGAAAGAACCAAGAAGATGAATCACCTGCAGTCACGAAAGCTTTAAATCGAGGCTTAGAACAGTGTTGTTTGTAAGGACTGTAACGATAAGGGTCTCGGTTGTGTTGGCCATTAATCGAAGTGACGATGCTACTTTAGGGCCCATCATGATCATCGTAATCTCTAGAGCAACTTTATATCTGAACATGTGCAAATATTTACCAGTGAAGATAACAGTGTGTAAAGTAACTACTGTGGACGAGGGGTTATGCAACAAGGCAGAAATACGTTCACTCGTGTCGGCTTTATTGCGAAGTCAGCAGTCTGAGCAAAACTCAAGGGGCTGTGATGCTCATTACTTAATTAGGACACATTTTTGTATTTTTTTTGGACATCAAAACGACGGTTAGCATATTGAAAGGAGCCCTTTTGAAGAACAGAACCCACTTAACTTTTGTTTAATACGGTACCAATTTTTTTGGACTTAACTTTTAAATTGTAGTAGTGTGTTTTTATTTTTTAGAAGGGGGTCCTCAGTGGCAGGGTGTATTCCCTTCCCAGTGCCCACCAGGGGTGGCACTCTGCTTGGGCACCAAGCAACTAAAGAGCCCCCCCCCCCCACATTCACCAATTAAGGGGTGCACCGAATATGAGCTCGAATTCAAATCGCGAGTTCACAATTACGTGGGGATTTTAAACTCTATAATCCCGATCTTGTTTGTACTGTAGTCCGGATGTCGCTATCTCCAATTAATTGGCCCCTAATTTTACGCATATTATATTGCTTACATCACACACCCCCATTGGTGGACACAAATAGTAAGTGTTAGAGAGAATTCATTTGGGGTCATAAGACATCTGGACCACCCTGTATATCTCTTTTTAATCTAACTCCCTCTCCTGTCGACATCGCTCTCGTTTCACAAAATTTGTATTCATCATCTGTATCTCTTCTCTGGTCCCGTTATATATATATTTTAATACATCTATATCTTTAGCCCACATTTCTCTCATCCCACTGCATCCCAGTCTCTCTTGCCTATACTTCTTCTGTCATCTCCCCATCGGTGTTCACGCATCTGAGGAGCGAGGTGGACCCCCAACTGGCCGCCACTGCCACTGCCCCCCCCCCACCTCCACCAAGACTGTAGACTCCCCCACCTCTTCTTCTTGGTTCTTTCGGTAAAGTCACCACGTAGAAGGGAAGTACTAAAATAATAAAAATAAAACATAATAAAATAATTCTCACGACGTTTCGGCTACAACGCAAGCAGCCGTCTTCAGGTGAAGAATGAGACACTGCCAAGCTTGGAGCTTATATATAAGCTGGGTTGGAGGTGGAAGAAGAGCGCCTTAACAAAAGAATGTGCATATCAAGAGGAACTTAGCATATTCATGGGAAATGCGTAGGAGGTGGGCGGGGGGGTTTCAAAGTCATATTATGCCCATGCATTATGCAGGATCAGCAGCACCAAAGGGAGGGGGGTAGCATTAACACCTGTAATGCTGCGGGCGTTATTTTAAAATGCCATCAAGGTCATTCAGATTTCCAACTGCTCAGCACTCTCAGGTCTCTAGGTAGCGCTCTTTTGGTGATCGGGATTTTATTAGCGTTGCACCAACGCTATGGGACGCCTTGCCATTTGAATTGAGGCAATCGGAGTCGGTCGATGTATTTAAGTCAGCTTTGAAAAACCCATCTCTTTCAAGTGGCCTTCCCTCGGTTGCCCCTGGTTCTGTTTTGTTTCCTGCTTTTCATCCACTGCGCATTGGGACCTTAAGACCGAATGCCGCATTGTACATTATAGTCATTATGTTGTCTGCAAGAACCTTTGTTCTATGATGTGTGAACCTTCATCGGTACGTCACCTCTGTATCACAAAAGGTGGACGCTAGGTGGCAATGTGGCGCTGTTGATTCTTCAGCATGGATTTATTCTGCTTCCCTTCTATGTGTTTTTACTGGTAGGAACCTCCTGGTTACAGCAGCTCACAGGGGATTATTGTGTCCGTCGTCCAGGGAGGGGCTGGGTGGGGAGGGTGGGGCTGGGTGGGGAGGGTGGGGAGCGGCTGGGTGGGGAGGGGGTGGGAGGGGTGGGGCTGGGTGGGGAGGGGCTGCTCACCCCGTGGTGCCCTTATAAAACTCAACGTTTAACCTACTCACGCCGGCTTGTGCCCACCCTCACAGTCGGGCATATTTGCGGAATACACCACGCCGCCGTTGACCCTGGCCATTGACCGAGCAACCCAACGTTCCTACCAGCTCCCTCCGCAGGAATGTGTTTTACAACAGCAAAAAAAACGACACCGAGTTGCAGACTGTGCCACACAGACTACATATTTTAAATGTACAGTATAAAAGGAACGCGTAGCCCAATGCATTGGACGCAATTTGGAGGTGAATCGCAGCAGCGGCAAGGCTGGTTCGACAAGTCAGCCCTGCTTTAATTTCACATTCCCAGCACCCACAAATCTAACCTGCACCCTTCTCCCATCACTCTCTTGTCCTCTTCCCAATTACCCCTGCATTGCATCCGTAACACTGGCAGGAACCCACTGGTTCCACCAGCCCACAGGGGATTATTGTGTCCGTCCGTCGTGCAGGGAGGGGCTGGGTGGGGAGGGGCTGGGTGGGGAGGGGAGGGGCTGGGTGGGGAGGGTGGGGAGGGGCTGGGGGGGAGGGCGGGGAGGGGCTGGGTGGAGGGGGGGCTGGGTGGAGGAGGGGCTGGTCACCCCGTGGTGCCTTTATAAAACTCAACGTTTAACCTACTCACGCCGGCTTGTGCCCGCCCTCACAGTCTGGCATATTTGCAGAATACACCACGCCGCTGTTGACCCTGGCCATTGACCGAGCAACCCAACGTTCCTACCATCTCCCTCCGCAGGAATGTGTTTGTACGCGGTACATGTATAACTGTGGTCCTTTTCCTATTCACTGCTGAATCAAGGCCTCCCTACGAAGTGTTGGTTGTAGAGTTTGACCACACGTGACGACACTGTTCAGTGCGAGTTGGTGAAGTGCTCCAGGTGGGTAACTCTTCACTATTTAATGGCCATTAAACCCCAAGCTATGAACCATTTAGAAAGCCACTTTGTCTGCACCCCTTCAAGGGCCAAAAAGACAACAGTGTAATCACTTCTAGGCGCTATCAGTTACGATATTGCCACCATTTGCTACTGCTGCTATCTGTGCCTGGGCAGCATACATTGAGCAACCCGACTCTCTGGGGTAAACATATTGGCATGTTTTGTGGGAAGACATTGATATGGAAGGATAGAAAGGATGAATAAGAGGAATTGTTGGCTATAAATACGTGAAGCTTGACATCTGCAATCACTTAAGGATAATAATGTACATTTATAGGGAACTTGAATGCCTCAGCAACTAAAAGTGTCTCACGTTACGTCTCTTCTCGACCGTCCCAACCTCCCTCGAAGCCATCCTCTGGCACAAGCGGTGCGATGCGAGGGGAACATTTCCAGCTGCATCCTGAATCACATGACATGGCGCCTTGAATACAATTTGAACGAATGGGAGGGGGGGGTAAAATAGATCCCATTAAAAAAGAGAATCGATTTACCAGGCTCTCATAGGTCCATTCGTTCTTTCTCTCCCCCGGCCGCTTCGGGGTGGATTTCCACACATCTCTCTGTGTGTCTCTGTTTGTCAAATTTCACACTTAACTTCTAATTTTAGCAATCTTTGGAGATCGTAATCAACCAGGCTATGCGTTAACTGTGTGTTAGCCGACTCTCTGTGTGGCATTACATTACATTTCCAAAAGATTTGCTAAATTTTGTTTGCTCAAACTATTTCTCTCTCTAAAATTTACCAGGCTCTCAGAGGGCCATTCGATCTTCTTTCCCTCGGTCGCTTCGGGATGGATTCATTGACATGCTAATTTCTCTGCTCCAGCAGCTGCCCCAGCAGACCCACCTCTCACTCTGCTCCCCCCCCCTCTCTATGTAAGGCTTCGACTCAGAGGCATTGGGTCTCTGTGTGTCGATGTCGTGTGTCTCTCTCTGTGTGTCTCTGTTGTCTCTCTCTGCTTGTGTCTGTCTGTGTGTCTCCGTCTCTGTGTTTTGTCTCTCTCTCAAATTTAGTTCTACCTGATGACGGTGGCTTGTGTTGCAATCGAAACGTCGTATTCTATTATTTAAGTTACTTTCTTTCTACGTGACTTTACAGAAAGAACCAACGAGTAATCGATATATAATTAATGAAATTAAAGAATGAATAAAATAGTTTAGCAAAAGGATGCAGTATATAAGCGGAGCTGCGTTCTGTCTCCACACCAAAAAAACATGTTTTAGTCCATCAGCCTATTTGGTTGTCCGTACAAATTATAAGGACCTTTGCTTGATGTGTTGCCAATTATATGATTTTCATTTGAATGCAGCGTTGACAAATGTTGCGGTTTTGGGGATATTTTGTGCTTTTGCACCACTGGCCAATGCAACATCACCAAATAAACTGTTTAATCATAAACAGTTCAGTGGCATAGTTGCTTGTTTTCATCACCACTGAAATGATTGTGAGATGCTTAGGCAAGGTACTCGCTGGATAAACGCGAATGCTTTTCCTAAGTCCCCGTTTAAGCCAGTGTGCTTTGAGACAAACAACCCCGGATGTATCTTCTACTTACGCTCGCATATACATGCTCAAGCACAGTTTCCTGACATTTGGCAGGCCTGCAAGGAAATTCGCATTATGCTGGGGGAGCGGGAAATGATGCGAGGCAGTTAATATTGCACACGTAAGGCTTTCTTGCCGAGGACTGATGAAAGGAAGACAAAATGCAGTTTACTTTGCAGGTGGGAAGGAAGAGGGGCAGCAGGATACGCGCAGTTTGGTGGAACACGACGCGAAAGCACTTATTGAGCTTTTCCTCCATCCCGTTGTCACTTTCGATCCTCAGCAGAATTGTCTGGGGTGCCATGCTATTTATAGGATACAATGTTTATAACGAAAGGGTACAAGTGCGAACTATAATAGTGTTGCATGCAGGATGGCCTGCAAATGCTCGTTATTCCATATTGCGTCGCTTGAAGTCCACTCGATGTATTGTTATTTTAACACGTAGGCTTTCGCGACTAATAATATTAATAATACAGGTTGTTGGGTTACATCTTGCAAAATATAAATGTGTCGTTAACACACCATCGATGTGCTGAAATAATAGCTAATTAGCACGTTTTGTTCACGTGACAATCCTTAATAATTACTGGACATCTGTGAAAAAGAGTTTTATTGCTCATCGGATTCTTCCAGTAGAAATACATATTCTGATCTGATTCTGAATTAGTTGCGTCGGGTGATGGTGGGTTAACGACACTTTTATAGTTATGCGATCCAACCCAAAAACCTTTATTGTCAATGTATCGTTATGTCTGGCAATGGGTGCAATCCTGCCACGGTGGTGTAATAGCACTGTGTAACAAATTAGTTATTTTTGTTCCTGCGTAGTAAGTGTTATTTCCTAATTGATTATGGGGTAAAGTGCGAGTATATCTTTCGCTCTCAAGATTTCTAGCCAGTGTGGAATAATATGCTCTCCAGATATCCCATTTGTGTGGGCGGGCAATTGCACTTTAACCTGCACCCGTTAAAGGGTGTAAATGTGAAGACAGTAGATTCTAGTAAAGCATTGCCAAGTGAGTGCGCCTTTTGGCGGCATCTGGTCCAACACCATGTGAGACTTGGCTCTAAAAAAAATCTGTCTCGGGTGTGGACCAATCAATTTCAAGGACAGTGCATACATTATCAGAGTTGTGTTTTTTGTTTGCATTCTGACCGCAGGTATTGCGGTCAATGCAAACATGACTGTTTTGAAAAAAAGGTGTCAGTTTGGTTACCAGATAAAAGGGTAAAAAAACTATTATCATAAGTGGGGCTTGTTGTATGTTCTTCCGAGATTCTATACCCTATGCAATGGATGAACAATTTTTGCTGAAAGTAATCATGTTTAAAGCAGTAATTATACCAAAAAAAACCTCACGACCATGATTACAATGCGCTGTCTCACGCTGAATATCCCACCACAAGCCTGCTATAAAACACATGTCTCTAAAACTATGTTTATTAACGTTTCAAGTTGCATTTGACATTAAACACAAGTGCATGTGGGCACACAACAACCACAAATTCTAGATTTGAAGCTTTCGTGACTGCAAGGATTCATACTCTTAAATAATAAAACAATAAAAATCACGACGTTTCGGAGGCAACACAAACTTCCGTCTTCAGGTGAAACCGTCACAGCAAAATATCTGTACCTTATATATTTTGCTGTGACGGTTTCACTTGAAGACGGAAGCTTGTGTTGCCTCCGAAACGTCGTGATTTGTATTGTTTTATTTTTTATTAATTTTACCTACGTGACTTTACCGAAAGAGCTAAGAGTATGAACAACCACAAACTCAATAACCTACACATAGACAGTTTTGAAGCTAAGTTTCAGCATGTGTTCATTGTAAATATAAACATATGCAAATTACATCATTTTTTTGAACTCTTGACAATTTCAAAACCGTGTGTCTATGCCAATGCAGCTATGTTGAATATGGTTCGATTGAATATTCCAGATGCGATTGTTTACTCTTGGGAAAATGTGCATAGTTTAAGCAGCCGTATAATGTTGAGTGAGTACTACATCTCAGATACATTTTCTCTCTGAATCTGAGAATAAAGTAGCCAAATCTCAAAATCAATCTTCGGTGCAACCAGCAGAAAAGTAATGTATAACCTGCAAGTCACAGGACTTCGCAGTTAATATACCCACTCATAAATGTATTTTATTGTTATTCTCACCATTGTCATAGCACACGTCTATCACAAAGGTGCTATGTTTCACAGGCAAGTGTAGTTTGCCCGGTGGGGGAGAATTGTTGTCACGCGGTATTTACCCAAATTTGTTTGCGAGTGAATTTGAATTTTGTAAACATTTGGACCGTAAAGCCAGCAGACACGTCTCGCTATTGTTAGAAGGACATAACGGGATGAAGAGCGCAGCATGGAGCAGTGTCGTATGCGTCAGACTCCGATAAAGGAAGAAATAACGGGACCGGAACATCTCATGATGTGGCTATCACGTCGGACGGAGAGACATCAGCTGGATGCAGAGAAGGTTCTCGAGCAAGTTAATGAGGTGAGAACTCTTCTGATAACAATCCAAACGTTGAGCAAAAAAAAGTGAATTGGCACCATTTCAGACTTGAGAGCTCAATGAAGGAAGTTCTGGAAGGAAGTTAGAAAAAAAAATAGGCCAACAGGCCGAAAACAATGGATTCTTCTGGACATCTTTAGGGAAGTTAGCCCACAAGGTGAAAGGAAAAACACAGCTCAAGGTTGGACACGACAGAGGGCTTTTGCCATTGAGCTCAAGGGGGAATCAACGATGAATTACTCACTTAGAAGAGACAGACAGGAGGGGGTGACTGGATATGTTATAAGCACAGGAGAAATGCGAGTTCTGTGGAGAGATAATTCAAGTGGACCGGGGAGGGTCCGGGCAAGCTTTGTGCCAGGCATTGGGATATGTTGTAGACAGTGGCTCTGCCTAAGTTGTGCTGCAGACGTAAAAAGGTAGACGTGGAGTGTAACACGTAGGCTTTCGCGACCAATATTATTCACAATAAAGGTTTTTGGGTTAGATTACGTAAATATAAATGTGTCGTTCACCCATCACCACCCGACGCAGGCAATTATTAAGATTTGTCACGTAAACAAAACGTGCCAATTAGTTTACTGCTTCAACATACCGGTGTGTTGGAGAGTAAACCCACAACATTTACAGTTTGAGTACGACGTTTCGCTGGTGATTACAACCAGCTTCATCAGGCGATTTTCCAGTATTGTGAAGTAGTCTTCCTGTTTCCATTGCTAGGGGAAAAGTCGCGACTAGAAGCAGCTTTAGAGAGGCGTTCTAGAGGATATTTGGCCTACTCTCCTGATTTGCCGGACGTTTCTGAAGACGTAGGAGCACCCACGCCCTATCCTACCGCACGCGGACCTACCTATGGACCTGTGACGGCCCCCATTTATACCGCTGGGTGGATTGGTGTGGACACATCGCAGAGATAAGAGACTGGATACACACGTGGGGAGAGAGCGTGAATCAAGCTATGGCAGAATGTATGCAACATCAAGAAGATTTACAACATTGTCAATGTTAATAGATGACAGATGACTCATACCGTGGATTTTATGACGCTAGAAACCTGGCACGATTACACATTACAAGCATAATATAGACGTTTACTGGAAATTCTACTTTTTTCCGTTAAAGATTACATTCTGTGACAAAAAAAAAGTTTGTTCCTGGGTAGTAAGTGTTATTTCCTAATTGCGTATGCCTCAAAAGTACAGAAAATGGCTATTATTCCCCAGAAACTTTGCTTTTTTGACCAGAACATTGATATTTTGAAATTTTACCTATTTTCAATGAGAAAACGTGTACATTTGTGTCTTTCCTTCACATAAGAGAAAAGCTGTAAACGCGTCAATTTCCTGCAATAAATTATCTTAGTGCCTGCAAGAATTTGCAAACCGTAACTCTCCTTCACCCCAGCCTCCAGGTGTTTGATAATCCACTCGTATAAAGTATATTAATGTCATTAACTATTTCCCTGCCCATAAATGTTTGCATTTATTTGTATGTCATCTGCATTGCAACACGCCCCAGAAAGTGAATACGCACCTCAAATCCCTGTATTCTAGATTTGAAGCTTTCGTGACTGCAAGTATTCATATTCTTAGGTTCATTCGGTAAAGTCACGTAGGTAAAAAATTAAAATTATTTTACGTTTATTAATTTTAATTTTAATTTTTTATCTACGTGACTTTACCGAAAAAACCTAAGAAAATCAAATCCCTTTAGTTTCAACGTATCGGGAAAAAAAGGTTCGTCTTATCATGTGGAGATTATGGTTTGCATTAACCAGGGGGGGGGGGGGGGGGTCACTTTCGCCGACGTCATCAGTGCGAGGGCTGCCACACATTTCAAACCATTGTGCTTTGTGACACCATGATGGGGGGGGGGGGCGGTCACGTGTTGTGTATTATCGGGGTCGTACTAAAGGCCGCCAGGGGCCCCCAGTGGCGAGCGGGCCTTGCAGCGAAGAGCACTGGTGCTATACACTAATTGTACATGATAATTGGTTATTTCGGTAAAGTCACGTAGAAGGGAAGTAATAAAATAATATAAATATAAAACAATAAAAAGAAATGCCACTTTTTTCAAATTTTCTTGCTGTGGATTTCACACCTGATGATGATTGCTTGTGTTGCAGTCGAAACGTCGTGAGAATTTTTATTGTTTGATATTTTTATTATTTTATTATTTCCCTTCTACGTGACTTTTCCGAAAGAACCAAGAATATGAATCCCTGCAGTCACGAAAACTAATTGTACAGTTAAGATGTATCCGTGCATACACTTGAATACGAATACCTATAAATACAGGACGCATCAAATAAATATTTGAACACTTCCGAGAATTTACAACAATACCACAAGCAATGTGCCGTCGGGCTCTGGAGACCACCTGCAGAGGATTCCAGGCACGTGTTGACAATGATGGCGAATAAATGGAGACTCCTTGACTTTTTTAAAAGTTAGTAGTAGGTTTTTACACTTTCATCTGGTACAAAAACTGACACCTTTATACAAGGGATCATGTTTGCAATAACCACAACACAAGCAGTCAAAATGCAAACAAAAATAAACAACTCTGATAATGATGATATGCACTGTCCTTGAAGTTGATTGGTCCACACCCGAGACAGCTTTTCTTAGAGGAGCCTAGTCTCCATTGGTATCATGTTACTGTGTTATTATCCGTTATTTTCCCATTAAAAACGACAGTCCCGTATAAGTGTTAACATTTTTTTGAAGCACACTCTATTTGCACGTGTGTTTGATCACCAATGCAGTGTCATCCTTAAATGCACTGCGCTACGAGGCAGGCTACCCGAGTTCAATTCCCAAAACAGTGATATCCGAACTGGGCCTCCAATTCGGATATTCACGAACACCTAGTGCGCATTTACATCATCGGAACTGGGGAGACGAAGAGACGAACCTGCCCAGGGGTGATCTCAGCCTTGCCACTCACTTCCTCAAGCACCGATATGGGCCTTATTGTTTGCTCACAAAAAAAGGCCCATTTCTCAATACAGTAGGTCTTGCTGATGCAATGCTGCAGCCGCTTTTGTCTTGTGTCTATGAAACCGGTTTCAAAATGTCAAAATGAAAAACTCAATTTTCAACGTGAACTGGTTGTGTGAGTGCCCAGTGCCTTCTTTGTGTCTGCGTACTTAAACAACACAGTGCCACGTCAAACAGAGTCGAAGCTGCCACGAGATTGTAGACATACTTGAAGTGTGATTAGACCGATGGGGTGGAGCTGTTGTTCTCATGGTTCGCGTGCCGCGCTGTGAACCCAGCGACCAGAGATCAATTGCCAGTCACGGCTAACATCAGCGACAAGTGACATCCGCCGCATTGACCAGCGTGGGGAAGTATAGTCTAACCCCCCCCCTCCCCACCATGATCAATATGGTGTGGAGAGGCCTTCGTCCATTGGTGCATTGGAAATAGCTGGTTATTTTTCTAAAGTGAATAACCGACTCACAATCATGCCATAAAATACGAATGTACAATGTCCACAATGTTTCTTTCACGCATCTGTACGTGACGCATCAAAATCACGCGCTGCTTATATAATTGTCAACTGAGTGCACTTTTTTAGGAGCCTGCGGGAATAGATGTTTGGGTTTAGGTGCTACACATCATGGCCTGCTTCAAGATAGTTCAGCATTACATTCAGTTTGTGCATTATCTTTTCATGCAGGAGCACACACTGGTAAATTTAGCATGACTGATTTTCCTATGAACTATCATCATGCTCGTCACGATCTATCCACCGCTGAATGAAGGCTTCCCAAGCCTTCTCCACCTCTCACGATCTCACGATGCAAATTGCCTTCGGCCAAATCATCTTTCGTGCTTGGATTGGTCACTGCCATGTGTCAACAGGCTGCCAAGAGGGCTTGTGGCTACTGGGATCGAAGATAGAGCTTTGGAGTGCAGTGCAAACAAATCCATTGTTGTACTGCACTCCTATGCTTCCACATCTATGCTCCTATCATCAATCCATACTGACCAGCATGGTGATGTATGATCAAACAATCCACATGACAATGCACTGATGCATTGCATTATTAAAAAAAAGCCTTGAACCTCTCTGGAATAAAACACAGGTCTTCTTAATAGAGGTGTTAGCGTTAGATCGCGTAAATATGAATGTGTCGTTAAACCCGCCACCACCCGACATAGAAAATGACTAAGGTTTGTCACGTAAACGAAACATGCCAATTCGTTACTAGTTTAGCACACCGGTGTGTTGGATAGTAAACCCACAACATTTACAAATTTACTACGATGGTTCGCTGGCAATTACAACCGGCCTAATCAGGCGACAGCCACAGTGGTACTGTTTACATTTTGGCAGCCTTTGGTCTAGCACTGCTGAGTCGAAGCTATGATAAGTAATATTTTAAAACACTTTTTAAAAAACACGCTTTTATGAAATGTACTAGTAATGGAAGAACTCCACGACTCCAGGAAGTGGCCCCGAAGCTTGCCATCACGTAAGGGACCGTAGCCAATTACAGCCAACGTCAGTTGACCGTGGACAATTAGACCCAAGCCGAAACATAACATTTCAAAAAGAATGTAAAAAAAAATATCTATTTTTTATGATAGAATATAGTATTGTCATCAGTATGACATAAGTATACCACGTTTCCAGTCGATACCACATTGGGAAGTGGGTTAAAATTGAGTTACAAGCTTTGAGGCTACAACAACGACAACAACAACGACAACAACAGTTAAATGGAAGTGTGTAATAAGTATAACCCGTAAAAACAAAGTTTTTCACTATAAATCCTTTATATGCGTGGCAGCGAACTTAATATAAAGGATTTAAAAATATATTCACCTGTGGAGGATGCGGGGATCGATCCCGCGACCTTTGGCATGGGAAGCGAGGGCGCTACCAACTGCGCTACTCCGCCACGGCCTGTGGAGGGGTTACGCTCTGGGCTCTTATACTGTGACGTTCAGCCAAAGCCATGAATGAGTTCTATTTGAATATATGTAAAGTACATTTTTTTTTGCCTAAAAAGTGTAAAATTTTGGGAATTTTTTTTCACGAACATTAATTGTCTCGGACAACGAGTATGTGTGGAAAATGTCAGCTCGATTGGATCACGGCAAGTGGGTTAAAAAACGACCGAAAGATTTGCACGGTCGTATGCAAGCAAGCAAGCACGCAAGCAAGCAAGCACGCAAGCAAGCAAGCAAGCGAACTTAATATAACGGATTTAAAAAGAGGTTGTCTCTGGTGCGGGCCAATCAGTTTCAAGGACGGTGTACGTATTATGAAGGCTAATGTGAATGATCTTCCACCACAGGTATACGTGGTTTAATGCAGACGGAACACTTTGCTGTTGGTGTCAATTCGGTGTCTGAACATCAGAACACCATCTGTGTTTACGCCAGAAAGTGTAAATCCCCGTCTCATCGTTCAGTGTCTTGATAATAGCAAAAGGGTACAGTAGACAGCACGGACGAGTGTTTGTCTCGTGGGAAAAAACCGGAACGTCTAGAGGAGAACACAACGCGACAATTGTCCTTTCCTGGCCACCGTCACAGCCCATGCACACTAACGCATGAACAAGCAGAGGTCGCAAACGGGTTTTGATTCCTTACCCGTACCCGGCCGCACCAGGGTCGCAAACAGGTACCCGTACCCGGCCGTACCCGTACCCTACCCGTACCCGACCAGGTATCGGGTACCTGATTGCGACCTCTGGGATGAAGCCATGTTGCAGACGCGGGTGGGTTGATTCTAGGAACTTGAATTGTGAGAAGAGACAAGACGTTGGGAAATTCTAGATTTGAAGCTTTCGTGACTGCAAGGAATCATATTCTTAGGTTTTTTTCGGTAAAGTCACGTAGGTAAAACATCAAAATTAATGAAAATAAAATTAGCTGCATCACTTGATGCAGCTAATTCGGCTGTGACGGTCCCACCTGATGACGGAGACTTGTGTTGCCTCCGAAACGTCGTGATTTTTGTTTTTTATTTTATTTTAATTAATTTCGATGTTTTACCTACGTGACTTTACCGAAAAAACCTAAGAATACGTTGGGAAATGATTGACAAACGGTGACTCACCAGTGACTCACGGCCTACCCGTAGCCGGCCGCACCAGGGTCGCAAACGTACCCGGCCGGGTACGGGTAGCCGGGTATCGGGTAGGTTACGGGTATCGGGTACCCGGTTGCGACCTCTGCTGACAAGTCACCCCCTGTGGTCGCCTACCCAAGTACTATGCCAGGCTGTAAACCCGCTTAGCTTCTCAGATCTGACGAGATTCGGTGCCTTGCTAGTGATTTGGCCATGGAGGGAATTTCGATTAAATTGATCACAGTAACAATGAGATACATTGCGAGAGTGTGTAGTGCTGTGTATTTCACGTCTTTCTTTCCAGCTGTCACAGACTCAGATAAGTTCAAATGCCGTGTTTGCTGTATAATAGTCAAGTATGTTGTATGTTTACCAGGACTGTACTTCATGTTTCTAAAGAACAGGGTGGGGGGGGGTATAGTTTTACTCACATTCTTCACATTACTGACATGAACAATGCATTTTTCCTGCTTCCTCATTTAAGTATAAAAATATAAAATGGCACCCTCGCAATATTTGCATGGCGTCTACCTGCTTACGTGTTGTACGAGTTTATTACGCCTTGATGTCGTGAATGCACAGACACATACGCTGTAACATCATGCTGTTCGTTGTCTCTACTAACATACAGGCCTTTTATAAGTGGACACACAGAATGGAGTTCGGCTCCGCCAAATAGAGTCACTTGTAAACAAGCTGACAGCAGTGAGCTGCGAGTAGTGCATTGATTTGGCTCAAATTTACTCAGATTTGCTGGGAACCCCCCCCCATCACAAGTTTGCCATCTATATGTCCTGGGTTGTACATGTAAAAAAACGTTTCCTGTACCAGCTCGCACGTGGTAAATAATAATAATAATGATATATCAAACATCTCCACTCAAACGAAATTGGCCAAAGATATTAATCAACACTGTTTTATACACATACATAAACAAAAGAAATACTTTTTTTCAAAATGTCTTGCTGTGGATTTCACACCTGATGATGATTGCTTGTGTTGCAGTCGAAACGTCGTGAGCATTTTTTTATTGTTTTATATTTATTTTATTTTATTATTTACCTTCTACGTGACTTTACCGAAAGAACCAAGAATATAAAAGAAATAATCCAAATGCTCAGTTTGAGGTACACGTACATGTACAGTTCTTTTGTCAATCTACGACTAGGTGAGGTCCACACTTCCCCGGGTAGTCGGTGCCAGTTGTAGGCAAGCAGGATAGACATTGGAGCACAGGACATCAGTGAGGTGTTGCTGCACCTTACACTGCAGACAGCGTCGCGGATTTCGTAGTATTTATTTATTAAAAAAATTATATCAGCTGTCATTAGATGCGACACGTCAGCCCTTCCGTAGGCGATAAAACGAGTACCACTTTGTGGACAGCTAACAGTGGTTGCCACTTGGATACACTGATGCTCGCCATAGTAATGTGGAATTTACAAATGCCGGCGTAGGGCCACCGGTAGAGATGAAGGCAACCCAAAGCTCGCCGGAGCCCAAGCAAGTAGACACTTCAACGTTCATGTTTTCACGTAAATGCAATGAGTGTCACACTTTATTTCAAATATGTTGTAACGCAAGCCTGCCGATTGCAAGCTACTCATAACAAGACACCACTGACACATTTGAATGTAGTTTCGTGTTTGTTGATAACACACTGTGCGTGTGCAGACGCAAGGGATGGCAGAGATACAGGTGTGCGATTGAACTTATGATAGCCACGACTATTGTCTTGAAGTCATGTTTTTTTCTAAATGTTCCGTACCGCATAGTATATATAGCAAGCGTCGATACGAACTGTAACTTGAGAACACGTACCAATTGAAAACAATACTCACACTAGCTTGAAATGCTGCCAGTTAATCCAAACACGCGTCTTCGAGTGCGGGCCAATTTCGGTGGCACGAACCTTAACAGCAATAACAGTCGCGATACACATTGGACATCGACAAATGAGATGCTGGAAGCTTCTTGTTTTGGAACATGTTTGCGGGAAAAAAAGAAAAAAAATGTTCAGCAAAAGCCGCAACATGTGTGACCGCGAAGGAAACCACTCTCCGTTGACGTCACGTGACTTGTTTACAATCGGGCGTGCATTTAAACGCGATAGCGATGACCGAATGAATTTATTAATTCTGAAACGATCAAAAATTTGCGCACGAAAATAACACCACCGCACCGGCTTTTTTGTCGAGCAGTAACAGAACCTGCTGCGATGTAGAGGGCCCTGCAGTTGGTCATGCCACTGCTGGCTTAAGGCCCCCCCCCTCCCCCAAAGGAAAGAGTTCTGGAGAGCACCTCCAGAATTGACGGCGTCTTGAGCCACCTTCACATTTTGGTCAGACGTCTTGGAATAGGTGGGGAGTAGCCACACAAAAATGGAGAGAAAAAAACATTTACCATCTCAGAATTGCTGGTGACATCTAAACTAAACTTTATATCATTGGAACCTCATTTGCCAGTAAAACATGTCATCTGGTCCAACCCATGTGAGACTAGGCTCTAAGGAAAGCTGTCTCGGGTGTGGACCAATCAACTTCAAGGACTGCACATTATCAGAGTTATGTTTTTTGTTTGCATTATGACTGCAGGTATTGTGGTCTATGTAAACATGACTCCTTGTAAAAAAGGTGTCAGTTTTGTTGTCAGATAGAAGGGTAAAAAACCAATTATCATAAACTTTATATGTTACCATGCAAGGCCGACTGAGCTACATAGATCTTTTTCAGAAGCGACCTGACCACAAATGAGCGCTCAACAAAGTGGCTTATCACGTGGACATTTAGATCAGCCAAATACTCCAAACGCTACACATAACGCCATTCTATACATAGGCATTGCTATAGAACGAATGTAAAATAACTATCGAAAATTATGAAGAACTTTTTCAAGGAGGATGCAAATTTGGGCTCAATATAAATATTAGCAAAAACAAGACATGCAACGCACATTTACGCTGTGGCAGTTATTGAGGACAGACTGGGATCAAATGTTTGAAATACAGAGGCACACAAGAACATGATGTGATACTTTTTGAAACTTCGCCAATGTGCCTGCATAATAACAACGTTTCAAGCTGGTGTATATTGCCTGCTATTTATAATTAAAGAAAAAAAACCTGGAGAATGATCAAGAGAATGGGTCGAAAGCTAAAACGTTGTGCAGACAATCGTGGAGAGGAGCATGCTTGGAATTACACTAAGAGACGTATGCCTGTACGTATGTATGTGCGTTGAACTTCTTTTGCACCGTACATAGCCAACCGTGTTAATTGGAGGTGCGGGGGGTGGGGATAACAAACTAAACACAAAAAGCAGTTCCCAAAAAAATACATTTCGATATTAATTTTAAAGTGTATAACTCCAGTAGCTTCGGAAGGACGAGCGTTCCAGACGACCACAGAAGCGTGCGCATCTGAAAGCGCACGGTATGCAGTGACCGTCTTTGTTCTTGAGACAGAGAACCACCACAAGTTAGAGACATCCTCTTGACCATTAATAAAAACTAAAGTGGGCTGGGGCAGAACACGTGGCTAGAAGGGATGACGGCCGGTGGTCGAGACTAACTACGGAGTAGGAGCCAAAGGAGGGAAACATGCCCTCAGAGCACATCCACTGCAGCTCGTGTGTAGGATCGAGATGGATTGTTGCAGGGCATGGCCATGAGGAGTGGTGACGGTTTGGGGAGGCCTTTATCGAGCAGTGGGTAGATCATGGTGAATGAGGTTGACGACATGTGGGTTTTAATCAGTTTCCTCTGACGTGCCAAGCACCCATTCCTCGTCTTCATCAAACATATATGAGACGCTCATGTAGGAGAGTTTTGAGGCTCATTGAGACTTTTTGAGGCCGAATTTCCATCGAGGCAATTTCTGGGTCAATATTTGCCAACGTCGTCATCATTATTATTATTCTGGAGTAATTATTTGGCATCGTTAATAGTGCTCTATCACGGACACATGCCGATGTAAAATTTGATTCTAGATTTGAAGCTTTCGTGACTTTACCGAAAAAACCTGAGAAGATGTAAAATTTGACCTGTCCAACGGGTGTGGCTGAGTATGGCTCAAAGGAGCACTAGTATAGAAACACTGTGGTTTTTAAAAATAAATGTGTGACTTCAGATACAGTTTTAAAACAAGGGGAATTTGTCTGATTAAACTAAACCTTTTAGAAACGGTTTCGAATGACCTTTAAACATTAGATCACATCACGTGCGAATTGTCACTTGTATCCATACCAACGGTTACCAAAGCTGGCATGCATATCAATATAACTCGAGCATATCAATATAACTCAAGCATATCAATATAACTCAAGCATATCAATATAACTCGAGCATATCAATATAACTCAAGCATATCAATATAACTCAAGCATATCAATACAACAACGTGGCAAGGGCTCCGAAATGTACCCTTTGCTCTACAATTATGCATACTGTTGCAATACACACACTCACGTTTTATTTTACATAGTTTGCATAGAGTCTTGGTCTGCCTACTACACGCTGTACAGAAACAATGCGCATATTTCAGTTGGGGAGAGAGATACTGGTCGTCATAGGGAAATGAGTCCCATTGAGCTGCATAGCCCTATTCTCAGGTTTTTTCGGTAAAGTCACGTAGGTAAAACATTAAAAGTATTTTTGTTTTTTTGTTTTGTTTTATTTTACTTTCATTACTTTTAATGTTTTACCTACGTGACTTTACCGAAAAAACCTGAGAATATGAATCATTGCAGTCACGAAAGCTTCAAATCTAGAACTGCATAGCCCTTTTTCAGAAGCGACCTGGCCACAAATCATAGTTCCAAGGAGTGGCTTATCATGTGGAACGTTATAGCAGCTGATTAATCCAAACGCGTGTTTCTAAATGTGGAGGGAAGTATATGAGAATTGGCGACATTTCATCAGGTGAACTTCGAACCCATTCGACAGAATTGAGACTGTTAAGGCAAAAAGTGAGAGGACATTTTGCGGTTGGGTTCATGGAATCAATGTCAATAAAGATAACGTTAACGATATTATAAAGTACGATGAATTGTCTTGTGACACGCGGTGAGTGCATGTCTGTACATCGTTGTATACCTTTACGGATGTGCAAACATACACCTCCGATGAGCACGGTTGGCTACGTACGGTGCAAAAGAAGTCCAACTGACGAGGCATGCTGCCACGGTGTAATGGTTAGCACACGCAATCCAGAGGGCACGGGTTCACCCTCCCAGAGATGCGGGTGAAACAGTGAGGAGCGTTTCTTAACCCCCCCCCCACACACACCTATACCCTCTGTCCACCCAGCAGCAGTAGAAATGGGTTCACCACCGTGAAGTCGGATCGGCAGGTCGCTCGTACACGGTTCGCGGGTGAGTAGTTCACACACCCTCCAGAGGGCTGTGTTCAGTGGAGGTCCTTCCGTCAGCAGAGCCTTTAGCAAGTGCTTTCAGGGCTGCACATTTCCACGCGCTCTGGTAACCGTCACATGTCAGTGGATCCGAGTATTCGAGTTTGGAATCTGTAATTAATGCCACGTGTATCGCCAGGGAAGCCTCAATGCGTCTCAAGGCTCTCTGTCTTTCTCTCTCACGAGGGTCCTGGATCGGGACATGTTGGCATGTCCATTATTGAGCGTTTGGTGAAGGGGTGGGGAAAAAAACAGGAGACCCAGAGAAAACCTACGTGACAAATGGTAACGAGTCATCACAGCCCTCCTCTAGCCACCCAGTGTAGCCTGAACAAACTGCTGGGGAAAGTGCTGTTAGCGAGCACCTATGATGGCCAGTATGGAACACGAGGGGGTGGGTGGCCAGCACCATGCCCGTCCGCCTTTGTTTCCTTTGTGGGCGATGTTTACGCACCGCAGCAGGTATTAATTTGAGGCTGAGTCGATCTCGGAGAGGCCCAGGATCGGTTCAAATAATCGTCACTGGTGTTGGCCGTGAGCAGTAATCAAAGTCGTCGGGTCGCTGGGTTCGTAGTGCAGCCTGTTCGCTAACCACTGCACTACCGCTCCCCTAGCCACCCACGTGACAATCATCTCCCATTCGTGCAGGGTCACGGGAGGGGCAGGAAGGCTAGCCATGTCAACTCAAATATGGATAACGAAAATCTTGTAAATGAGGCCCCATAAACATATTTCCGGCTAACCTACGTGGATTCAGGGTGACGACACAGAATGTGTTCCCTATTGGTCGCGTAAATTCTTCTCTAGATCCTTCGGTTAGAGTATTTACCTGCTGTAAATTTCCACACGACATGCCACTCCGTTGAGCTATCATTTGTGATCAGGTCGCCACTGAAAGAGAGCTTTATAGAGCTCAGTGGGCATTACCTTGAAAAAGAAAAGGATAAAGTTCAGTTTTAGTTCGGTGTTGTTGGTTATATTGCTTCCTAAGCAGGTGTCGTGCCACCAACCGTTGAATTGACATTGGAACAACGTCTCGATTTAAAGCTTTCGTGACTGCAGGGATTCATCTTCTTGGTTCTTTCGGTAAAGTCACGTAGAAGGGAAATAATAAAATAATAAAAACAAAACATAATAAAATACAATTCTCACGACGTTTCGGCCAGGACGGCTGCTTGTGTTGTGGCTGAAACGTCGGGAGAATTGTATTTTATTATGTTTAATTTTTATCATTTTATTATTTCCCTTCTACGAGACTTTACCGAAAGAAGCAAGAAGATGGAACAACGTCACTGAGTCGAGGTGCGTGAGGAGCGGATAATGATGAGGCCAGTTTTGCTCGTGTAGAGATGTGATGACCCTGATACATTTCCCACAGATAAGAGATCAACGCCTTCACCTGGAAATCCCTGGTGGTATTATTGTACTTAACCAGGCTCAAAACCTACTTTTTGAAATATAAACATCGGCGCGGTAAAAAAGAAATTCAAAGTAGATGACAGGGTACAGTTGATGTGCATTCTAGATTCACGCGGATTCAAGATCATCAGCTGTAACAGGATACTAACGTAAAGAACCTCATGATGTGTTCAGAGTTGGCAATGGTCATCACAGCAAGCACCTTGTAAATGGACTCTCTCCTCCATCTAAATCGTAGTGTCCCGAATATATGGGACCGATTTGGTGTGTGTTTTGTTTTCTGCCAGTATCAGGATAATGAAAGAAAAGGCGTTCTTTATCGAAGCATATTTGTTGCCAATGTTTCACGTCATGTACGTGTGTTTAATGCAAGAGTTGATGCCGAGTGGCGGGCGTGAAAGGCGTCTATTTCGTGCGTGAGCATGTTTAAACAGCCTCTGTCTATGATTCCCTCGCTCGCGTCGTGTTTATCGGTGTGTTCCCAGCACTTATATTTTATTTTTTTGAACCACCCGCGTGTACCAGTCTGAACACGTTTGTCAACATTTGCGGCTAAAAATATTTTTTGGAGGAAATATATATGTACTGTACATGTATATACACACAGGTCTAAGAAACCGCACACACGTATTCTCAATGCACTTTGCACCTGCAGACAACTATCCATAAACTTACAGGGTGTTAATCGACGCTCGAAAGTTTGTTGCGTGCTAGAGGAGAGATTACGTTTTGTTGTCCGGATTGAACGAGAGTCCAAGGATATTTTATTACCCTGATTGGACGGTGACCTGGCCCATGGCTGGCTCATTCGCCGCCTGTTGCAGACGTTTCGTGGTTTGAACCCAGCATTCCGCTACATTGTAAACATAACACAACAATTCACCTGCAATACACACAGAGTGTGTTGTAGCTGAATGTTAACAAAGGAAGATACATTTGTTGAAACGGCTGCAAATGAGAATCACAGGATGAGCTGTGAAGCGCTTTGTGATGAATCCTGGATGTTACCCACGTCTGCGCTCCGTACAGTAAGGTAGAGATTACGACTGCTTGATAAACCATGATCTTGGCCACGTTCCTCAAACACACTTTTCCTCAGCCGACCGAAAGCTGCACTTGCACATTTCAGGCCATTTTCGATTTCTTTATCGACGTCAGCATTCTGAGAAAGAATTCTAGATTTGAAGCTTTCGTGACTGCAATGATTCATATTGTTAGGTTTTTTTCGGTAAAGTCACGTAGGTAAAAAATTTAAATTAATAAAAGTCAAATAAAATAAAAATAAAATAAAAATCACGACGTTTCGGAGGCAACACAAGCTTCCGTCTTCAGGTGGAACCGTCACAGCCCGACAGCTGTATCAAGTAAAAAAAAAAGAAGGCTTCCGAGGTATGGGATATATGCTCAATATTTTCCAGAGTCTCACCGTGGAAGTAGACTATTGGTACTGGGGACTGCTCATTGAGAACTGGTTGATGGACGACCTTAGTTTTTAAAGCGTCAGTCCCACGTTCTCATATGCCTCGTTAAAAATTTAGACGATTGCATGACGAATGGGCACACACCACAGCATCATCAGCACACTGGAGGTCAACAACTGCTGTCGGGATGGTCTTAGTAGGGTAGCGGTTAGCGCGGGACCCGAGTTCGAATTCCCGCTCATGGCCAACACCAGCGACGATTATCTGAACCGGTCCTGGGCCTCCCTTAGGTCGACGTAGCCTCGAGTAAGTGCCTGGTGCGTTGTGTGTAAACATCGCCACTCGGGAAGACAAAGGCGGCCGGGCGTTGTGCTGGACACCAACCCCCTTTGTAGGTGCTGCTCGCTTAGCAGCACTTGCCCCAACAGTCTGTTCAGGCTACACGGGAGATCTTTTTCTTTAGGGTGGTGTGGCAGTGAGGGAGAGAGTTCACGTGAAGTCAAACTCCCCTCCGCCGACACACTTCGTTAAGATGTATTCAAGCTATTACATGCACGCAGTGGCGGCTCCTGCAAAATCTCTCAGGGGGGGCAAATGTCTGGATGATTGATAAGGATAAGGTCCACCCATGCAATGGATAAATTAACAGCTTAAGCATGTAAAGGCAACTTCACTTCTTTAATATTAATGCAAAATAAAGTGACTCTTACAATACATCTTGTTTGTTTCTATACTCACTATTAAAACAAACCACTCAAGTTTATTTTATTAAAGATTCCACTAGGTGGCGACAAATTATATTGTTGGATGAAACGTGCTTACGTATGATGACGTAAGCACGTTAGGGCGAGCCCTCCCGGAAGCCATAGAGAATGCATTGCAGCGCCCCCGTTTGAAAAAAAAACATCTTTGAATATAAGTCTATGGGACCACTCGGGGCGATTCTCAGCTGGAGGGAAATCGCCCAAAAAGAGGCGGTACTCCACAGAACGTAGCATGACGCTGATTGGACTATATCCAGAGGCACAGTGACGGCTAGCGTGACTCTGGTTGAATGACATTGGTGGTGCGTCGCCCAATCGCCCTAATGAAGAAACCGCCCCTGCATGCACGTAAGTGTATATATATATTTTTACAGGCCACTGAACTTTAAACGTCTTGTATCTCAAACATCACTTTGGCTGGCTTCCTTCAGGCAACACTGCTATCGTTAACACACGTTCGCACAAAGGGAAAAGCCGATACTGCAATGCGCAAGCCATATATTATCTTCGTTTGCATGACTAAATGAGTGACTTTTGAGAGATTCAGTGCTGAGTGATGCTTTGTCTGTGAGCTGGTGAATTGCTGATACCACCACCTTCACGTTCTTTTGTCGGGCAGTGCACGGTCCATGGGCTGTTGTCAATAGCCGCAGTGGCACTAGGTGTCCGCGTTTATGTAGTGAGATGAGAGAAGCATGCAAGGTGTATGTATATTGAATTTCTTTCGCATCGTAGGTAGCGAACCGCGCTAATCGGAGGTGCGGGGGGGGGGGGACAACAAACTGAACACAAAAAGCAGTTAAAAAAAAATCAATCTCGATTTAAAAGTGTACAGCTTCAGTGGCTTCCTAAGATCGGAAGGACGAGGGTTCCAGACGGCCACAGAAGCGCGCGCATCTGAAAGCGCACGGTATGCAGTGACCGTCTTTGTTCTTGAGACAGACTTTTAAACAGCTTTTATTGCCGCCAGCAGCAACAGCACTGGAGGCGATTCCGATATGAAACACACAAAGTCACCAGCAAACAAATAAACGCTACAAATCCACGCGCTGTGGCGCTAAATGCAGTGCGCACAACACGAGAGAAAAGTCACGTGGTGGTGGTGGTCATCGCGCACGCCACGGTGACGAGCGAGCGCTTCAGAAGGTGAACACGAGGGTGCCGTCCACGCTGGTGTAGTAACGCTCACGACTCGTTCACACCGGAGTTGGAGGCACACTTGTTTATTTAACACCAACGTTGTGACATACACATTTGAGGGGGTATCGGCCCCCTCACCCGTCTATCTGAGGACACACCTCTCTAGCTAACCCTAGCCTGCCTCTGAGTCCTCCACTAATGGGCTAGGGGAGGCTATCTTGGCCCGACACTGGTCAGTCGGGCCCGGTACCCAGAGTCCAGACCAGCACTGGCTCTGGCTCTGGTACCACGCCACTGGCTCGAGCCTGCGCGGTCCTGATAAGGACGGCGTACCAGGGGGAGTCCAGGGCTCTATCTCAGACGTCTTCCGCCTCCTCTTCTTTAGCTAAACATCACTCCCGAGCCCTTCGATACAATCCCCTTTTATACCCAACCCCTCCCTGAGGGGTGGGGCCCCGGGGGATCATAACGACCGAATCGACCCCCCAGGGTGTCTGGCGCGGACGTCGCAGAGGGCACCTGCTTGTGCACACATGTAGCCCCGCCTACTGTGTTTGTTTACCATAGGCTGCCATGCATAACGGGCTCTCTCTCTAACACCCCTACATCACTCCCCCCCGCATAGCATGCAGCCGTCCCGGCTGCCAACATACAAAAATTTGACAATAAAGGTGCCTTCACCCCCTGACCGCGCGTGTGCCTCACTATTTTTTGAACAATAACAGGAACCAGAACAAGAACGCAACTACAAGATGAGAAACAACCCGACGCACCCCCCCGAATAAATACGAATTCCGTAAAAAAAACAGCTTATATACAACCAGCAGGGAACCCACCCCGCACACACAACAAACGGTGAACCCAGCATATGTACATCCGAGGAGCGGGAAACACACCATCCACACAACACCCAATAAACACAACAGCTATGTACACATTTTCCGGCCTCACAACAGTTTGCGCATTTTAGCGCGCGTCCTTGCAGCGGGCCCCTCACACGGGGTAACCCCGCGTGGCGGACAATCAGGTGGCGACTGTCCGTCTTGAGGTGAGCATTCCTCTGACTCCGCGTGACCCTCGGCATCCGCAGGAGGGGTGATCGGGCGTGAGCCCGTCACTCCTGATGCTCCTGAAGGTGGCACAGCCGGCAAGGCATTTGGTGAGAGCGACGGAGACGGACCCAGCAAGTCGGCCGACCCCCCACATGTTTGGCCACGCGCGTGTGAAGTGGGGTTGTGAACCGCAGCGAAGGGTTTTAATCTGGAGGGGTGCACGAACCATCGCCGCTTCCCCCACTTGATGCGCACGCACTGCGGACGTAACACCTCCACCACTTCCACAGGGCCCCGCCACGGCCGCACAAGTTTAGAGGAGGTTGCCAGTGGCACCTGGGGGCAGTGCAACCATGCCTTGTCCCCCGGCTTCCACTGCAGCATGTGCGCTCGACTCAATCTGAGGCGCTCATTTGCCTTCTGACGGAGGTCAGAGTTTTGCATTGCAGCATCCCGTGCCTCGGTCAATTTGTCCAGATTAAATTTAACGTGGTCAGCCAGATTAGTTTTTCCCTGCGGCACGGGGATCCGCAACTGGGCACGAACAGGCGGGTCTGGTTCTCGGCCGTACATAAGGTAAAAGGGAGAAAACCCCGTAGCCGCATGGGGTGCCATCCGGTACGCCGCCAAGACCCCCTGAATTTGTAGGTCCCAATCCGTTTGCGAGTCCGAAACTTGTTGTGATAACATGGACGAGATGGTGCGATGCAAACGTTCGACCATCCCGTCAGTTTGTGGGTGATATGGGGAGGTCCGAATTTTCTTTGTGCCCAGGAGATCGCAGACTTGTCTGAGTAGTTTACCGGAAAAATTTCTGCCCTGGTCGGTCAGCAGCCTCTCCGGAGCACCTTTGTCCAGGACATAACCCTGAACAAAGGCCTCCACGATGGCTGCTGCCGACTGGTTGGCCAAAGGCCAGGCCATAGGCCAACGTGTAAAATACTCGACACCCGTCAACAAATATCTATTCCCTCTGGGGGTGGCGGGGAATGGTCCCAAAATGTCCAGAGCGACCAGCTCGTTTATCCTGGACACTTTGATCGATTGCAAGGGCGGGTTAGACTCCCGTGCCGGCGGTTTGCGTTGTGCACATTGAGGGCACGATCCCAACAAATCCCCCACATCCCTCGTCATGCCAGGCCAGTAAAAATCAAGTTGCAGCAAGGCGAGAGTCTTTTGGGTCCCCAGGTGTAGGAGGCGCTCATGAGCGGCCCATACCACCCTACCCCGCAACCCAGTAGGGACAACCAGCCGATGTCGACGTGACTTCCCGTCCCAATGCATTAGCAGACCTTGGCACATTTCCCATGCGTCGGAACCACCACTTTTTCCCCCCGCCGCACCGCCAACGCGACGTCGCCACCCGAGGAGGGAGACATCCTCCATCTGGAGGCGCCCCCATTCAATGACGGGCAACCCCAACAGGGAATCTTTGCCCTGCTGTTCGATCGAATTAGGAACCATTGCATCGTCGTCGTTGGCGGCCGCCAAGACAGGTACCGATGTGTCCCCTGGAGGCCTGCAACGTCCAGACCCCAGGAGGCATGCACACTCGGAGGTGGTTGGCAAGCGTGACAGAGCGTCCGCGTTGGTGTGGCGAACGCCCTTACGGTATGTGGTTTGGAAATCGTAATCCTGGAGGACCTCCAACCATCGGGACAATTGTCCCGATGGCTGTTGAACCCTCAGGGCGTACTGCAGTGCCGCATGATCTGTGCGGACGGTGAAATGCCGACCGTACAGATATGGGCGATACTGTTGGACGAAATGGACAATTGCCAACAGTTCCCTACGGGTGACACAATACCGTTGCTCCGCTGGAGACAACACCCGACTGCCGTACGCAACCACATGTTCCACGCCGTCAACCACCTGGGAGAGCACGCCCCCAATACCCGTGTTGCTCGCATCGGTGTCGAGCAAGAACGGTTTTGAAAAATCAGGGTAAATCAGGGGAGGAGCGTTTACCAAAGCATCCCGAAGGGAGCAAAAAGCAGCCTCCTCCTCCTGACCCCAGCAAAACCGAACCCCTTTAGATGTTAAAGCATGTAGGGGTTTGGCGATAGTCGCAAAATTAGCGACGAAGCGTCTATAATACGACGCAAACCCAATAAAACTCCTAACCTCTCCCACTGAGGTGGGAGTCGGCCAGGAGCTTACACACTGCGTTTTGGCGGGATCGGTAGAAATACCTGAGCGCCCCACGATGTGCCCCAAATAACGCACCGACTCGCGTAACAAATGGCATTTTTGGGGCTTAAATTTCAAATTAGCAGCCCGCATCTTTAGGAAAACCGCCCGCAACCTCTGGAGATGTTCCTCAAAAGTTTTGCCAAAGACAATGACGTCATCCAAATAAATCAGGCACGACTCCCATTGCAATCCAGCCAAAACCAATTCCATCAACCGCTGGAAAGTTGCCGGCGCTGAGTGTAAGCCCATCGGCAACCGGTTGAATTGAAACAGGCCGTGCGGAGTACGGAAAGCAGTTTTAGGCTTTGAATCATCGTCCAGAGGAAGCTGCCAGAATCCCGAAAGTAAGTCCAATGTGGAGAAGAATCGCGCTCCCGCCAAGGCGTCAAGCGATTCGTCCATCCGTGGGAGCGGGTATGCGTCGGCAACCGTAATTTTATTAAGGCGCCGAAAGTCAACGCAAAACCGCAACGAACCGTCCTGCTTCTTAACCAGGACGATCGGCGCTCCCCAAGGGCTGTTGGAGGGAGAAATTATGTCGGCGGCTAGCATGTCATCAACAGCCGATTTGACATGGTCCTTTTCGGCGGGACTCAACCGAAAAGGATTTTGGCGTATTGGCGCGCTGTCACCCGTATCAATATGGTGACGCAGCAGATGAGTGCAGCCCAAATCGTATTTATCCCGACTGAAAACGTCGGAAAATTCCCTCAGTAGTGTCTTAAGACGTTGGCGCTCTAAATTTGACAGGTCCGTCGATCCCGCGCAAAGCGCCTCGAGCCACCCTTCATCGCTGTCTGAATGTGGTCGCGGTGCAGGGGCAGCGCCGACATGACTCGCGACGGGTTCCTCACAGGGCACCGGCGTTGCGTGAGCAAGCACGGTCCCCTGTGGGACCACCACCGTCTGCGAGCCCACATTGAGGACCGCGATGAAGGGTTCTCCATCCCCTCTCACTATGGTCTGGGCCGGGAGTAAATTAGGTCCACTGACCGCGGCCCTAGACGGTCCCAGCAAAACCCCTTGAGCCCCAATGCCCTTAGCGAAGGGCCGCCGAAGTCTCAAAGGAATTAACATTTGCGCCCCCGGAGGAACGCGCACCGTTCTATCTACGAACGCCGGCACCGTCGCGAACGCCGTCCGGCTCGTAGCGGGGGATGGCAAAAACGCCATGCGTCGGCCCGATGGGAGCTCAATGCATCCCTGGTCGATTAATATCCTAATCGGCATTTTGGCCAGGAAATCCGTCCCCAGCAGGCACGGAACCGCCAGCGAGGAGGAAACAAAAATCGGCCCAGATAATTTAATATCCCCGACACAAATTTGGGCTCGAATTTGTCCGATGATGCCAAGTGAACCCCCGTTAGCAGCAAAGAATGGCACATTAACAGGCATCAAAGGACGGCTCTGGGCAGGGAGAATGTTATAAATCAACTCCGAAATAATGGTCGCCGATGCTCCTGTATCGACCAGGATGCGCACCTCGACCCCATCGATGTGACCCACAACGGCCGACGACCCCGATGACGCGGCTACAACCCGATGGGCCAACACGGACCACTGGCTGGGTTCAATGTGAGTACCCAGAGCGGTGCGTGTTGGTGCCATGGTACGCGATATTTGCCCCCCCTTCGCTGCGGTGTTCGAGTGTGTGACGGGCGTGTGCGTGGGCCAAACATGAGGGGTGCCGCGACTCGCCGGATTATGATGGTGGAGCTTGTGACGAGGGCCGGCGTCCCGTTGAGGTGTCGTTCCGCGCTGCCGAGGAGAGCGGCACCCCGAGGCGACGTGGCCCCGGATGCCGCAGTTATAACAGCGTGGAAGCGCTGGTGGCGACGATGGACGTTGTAGACGGCTTGAACCGGCCCGGTCCTCCCGCGCTCCCGCTCCGTGCTGCCGTTGATGGTTGATGGCGCAAACCTCTTCCGCCGGGAGGGTGGCCGCAGCGACGGCGCGCCCGCTCGCCGCCTTGCTGGCCTTCCGTCGTTGAGAGGACAGGTTTGCGTGGAGGAGGCGGGCCGCTTGGAGGGAGCACATCTCTGCATCGTCCTGTGCGACAATGACGATGTCTAAGTCGTCCGCCAGCAAAAGTATCTTCTCTGTCACCATGGCGTCGACACCCTCGTCATCCATTCGTGGAAAGGCCTCCTTCGCCAGTGCCAGGAGGCTTGTGCGGTACGCCAGGGGCGACTCCTTCGTCCCCCGCTGGCGATCGTAAAAGAGTTGGCGACAGTCCGATGGTGGACCATATACCGCCGACAGCACCTGCATCGCCTTCCGCAGCGTGGAGCGCCTCTCCTTTGAAGCCGATGTTAGAGTGGCGAGGGCGTCGCTGTCGAGAAGTGCTGGCAGCGCGCGGAGAGCCTCGGCGTCTGTCCACTGTGCCATCTCCTGGTGAGCGAGGAAGCGCCGCTGGAAGCCGCCCCAGTCGCCATCCTCGCCCACAAATTCCTTGAGTGGAGGTAGCCGCTGATGTAAGGCAGCGGCTGCAGAGGAAGAACGCACTCCCTCGTCCGCCTCACTCAACTCAGCGTCGGCACGAACCAGCGATGGCATCGCCGGTCGCACCCGTGGTGACGCGGCAGGCACTGTACTCCCGCCGTTGGACGCGATGCTTAGAGCGGCCACGCCCTCAACAGCAGCTGCGGCGATGGCGGGAGTTTCAAAATGTTGCTCCGTTGAAATGGCGGGAAGGCGCTGTGGTCGTTGGCTGCTGTCGCCTCGTGGCGGTCCCGCAGCCCCCAGCCGCGTGATGTTGTCGAGCATGGCGGCTGCGGCGTACAGCAGCTCGGCCAGCTTCGCGTGCGCCTGCCTCAGCCCCTCCGTCGACGGCTCCCCTTCCTCCAGCTGCTGTGGCGTGGATGCACCCAGCCCCGGCTGCTCGATGGCATCTTCAGCCATCTCGGGCCCTCCGACTGCAGCGGTGTCCTCCGCCCCTGGTACTCCGACTCGAGTCGTCCGGCGTGTATCCATGTTCGTACTTTGTTTCACTTCTGACGCCAGATGTAGTAACGCTCACGACTCGTTCACACCGGAGTTGGAGGCACACTTGTTTATTTAACACCAACGTTGTGACATACACATTTGAGGGGGTATCGGCCCCCTCACCCGTCTATCTGAGGACACACCTCTCTAGCTAACCCTAGCCTGCCTCTGAGTCCTCCACTAATGGGCTAGGGGAGGCTATCTTGGCCCGACACTGGTCAGTCGGGCCCGGTACCCAGAGTCCAGACCAGCACTGGCTCTGGCTCTGGTACCACGCCACTGGCTCGAGCCTGCGCGGTCCTGATAAGGACGGCGTACCAGGGGGAGTCCAGGGCTCTATCTCAGACGTCTTCCGCCTCCTCTTCTTTAGCTAAACATCACTCCCGAGCCCTTCGATACAATCCCCTTTTATACCCAACCCCTCCCTGAGGGGTGGGGCCCCGGGGGATCATAACGACCGAATCGACCCCCCAGGGTGTCTGGCGCGGACGTCGCAGAGGGCACCTGCTTGTGCACACATGTAGCCCCGCCTACTGTGTTTGTTTACCATAGGCTGCCATGCATAACGGGCTCTCTCTCTAACACCCCTACACTGGTACAGAGAGGGGCTTTTCCGGCTCCCCAGCGTTCGAAGAAGACGCGCTGCACATCACCGACATGTGTGTGGTACGCGTGCTCCAGCCGGAGCCGAGACAGAGAACCACGACAAGTTAGAGACATCTTCTTAACCATTAATAAAAACAAAAGTGGGCTGGGGCAGGACACGTGGCTAGAAGAGATGACGGCCGGTGGTCGAGACTAACTACGGAATAGGAGCCAAAGGAGGGAAACATGCCCTCAGAGCACATCCACTGCAGCTCGTGTGTAGGATCGAGATGGATTGTTTCAGTGAATGGCTATGAGGAGTGGTCGCGACTTGGGGAGGCCTTTATCGAACAGTGGGTAGATCATGGTGAATGACGTTGACGACATGTGGGTTTTAATCAATTTCCTTTGGCGTGCCAATCACCCATTCATTGTATTGACCAAACGCATCAATGCACCATAGGTTGGGCCGCTGCCGCGTGTTTCATTGCCTGTGATGCGATCAAATCTGACATGAAATATTTGCGGACACTTGGATCGCTAACTGCGAAACAGTTTAAGATGAAATCGGACATTATGAAAGATTGCAATGAATAATCTATACAAATAATAATTGTTCCATCCGCATTTTTAAAATCCCGCGGGCAAATCAGTGAGCAGATTCAAGAACACATCATCTATGCATTCCAGACAAGCAAACGCAATGCAATGGGGTAGATGTGGGAGAATCAGTTACTTATAACCTGGCACAAGAGCCCTGGGACAATGAGTGACTGGCAAGGAATGCGACACTCGGACACCTGGCCAGTTCATGATAAGCGGGGGGGGGGGGGGTCAAATCCCTGGGCAGATATTAGTTTAAGATTTAAGACATCCGCGGACAGAGGGAGTCGCCTTCGGGGATAAAGCTCCCTGGCAATCATTGGCTGGGAAGGAAGGCTGGAACCCTGGGTGACAAAGTGGAGAGAGCGAGGGAGGGGAGTTCTAACTGCGGCGGAGTTGCTGAAGCGTGGCGTGTTACCTGCCGTATGACCGGGGGCGTTACCTGTGGGTCAACTAATAAAGATACCTTTGCTGAACACGGCGTCAGCTGAATCCTGTCACTCAGTATACGTCTTTTGTTTTAGCACGTTAAGTACCGGGTAGGCTTGTTTCTTTTGAGGTACGTTTCAACTTTACATGTTCTGATAATCATTTGCTTTCGACGATTTGAATACTGTCATTTTTTATTTTTTGGGAATTCCAGAGACTTCAAATATTTTAATTTAATCACACGATCTTTTAAATTACAGACACTTGGGAAGGTTGCCTATGTGAATACAGTCCTGAATTTAAATTCTACTCATGTTACATAATCGCCAGGTGACACAGTCTACTCACAATTTGGATCGCTGCAAGTAAAACTAATCGACAGAGTTTGGGCTCAGCCCATCATCCCTATAGAATAAAAAAAAGTTAGTATTGCTTTGTGGGACATCACCAGTGTTCATTCTATACATACAGCGTGGCTCTTGCCATGGGAACGTGGAATTTCCACCACTGGTGCCAGGCTAGCAACAGAGATGATTTATATTAATTTTCATTAACGGCCTTTATTTATCGAAGCAATCCGCACTCATTCTCAATACTTGTTTTGAGGTACATCCTACATTTTGGATGTTCGAACCAGTTCCAGTGTTGTGGTCGTGGGGCAACAAGATCACTCTGAAAGAAAAAAACTGCGTTCCATACAAGGGGTGTAAACACTCGAACGCTTCACACAGATATATTTAAGAATCCACACATCTGCCTTATAGCCATCTGGCAGCTCAAAGCTATGGCGCTTGCTGCTTTTCCCAGGCAGTCCTACATCCAAGGGCTTAGGAGGCCCACCCTTGCTTTTGCTTCCTAGATCTGATTTTTATTTTATTTTGGTCAAACTTTGTACACGATTATAATGAGGCGGATAAACACTGCCTCTAAATAGTCGAGGTTTTGTGGGTTAGATCGCGTAAATATATAAATGTGTCGTTAAAACCGGCCACCATCCGATACAGCCAACTAGTAAAGGTTGTCACGTAAACAGAACGTGGCCAGTTCGTCACTAGTACAGCACACCGGGTGTGTGTTGGAGAGCCTACCACGAGCTCGCAATGTCCTGATTGTGGCATTGTCTTTGTGCTGTTCGCCTTTTGGCGTCTTCTGGTCTAACACCGCTTGAGACGAGGCTCTCAAGAAAGCTGTCTCTGGTGTGGACCATTCAGTTTAAAGATAATGCATCATATACCACCAGAGCATGTTTTTTTGTTTGCATGTTCACCACAAGTATATGTGGTTAATGCAGACATAACTTGCAAAAGGTTGTTGTTTAGTGTTTTAACATCTTAACAGTTGTTTGATTGCCAGAGAGGGTGAAACACTATTTTAATATTTTGATACTGGCCAGGGACGTCATACGGTGTTACTTTTTGCATTTGATATGACAACTTTCATGTAAAAAATAACCAAAAGAGTATTTCATTGACATGACAGCTGCGGTTTTTTTTCCTTTCTTGTGGGGATTGAAATGAACCACAAACATTTCACTTGTATGTCGACGGACGTGAGGATACGTGGTCATGTCAAAGTCTGAGCGGCAGAAACTTCAGAACAGGCAAGAGAACGTGTAACATGAAGACGTCTTAAAAGCTGCCTTGGAGTTTTTCATTATTTTTAAAGTATGCACCACTGTCTAAAACATGGCTAGGTCTTATATATCATAGTGGAATGAATGTGCAATTCATGATATTTGAAACGAGGCACTTTATACGGTTTTTGTGCTTCAGTGAACGAATGTGTAAGTGCATCTTTCACATCACTTTCTCTCGTAGTTTGTGTGTTTTAATGCCACCATGTTAATGTCCAATGCACGTTACGAAATCCCTCGGTTTGGGGAATAGAGGCTGATCGACAGATCGAATAAAACATACATTTGAGACCAATAGTTATTATTAAGAAGTAAAAATAATGATCTGCGGCATTTTCTTAATTCACTGCCCCTTCCAAAGAGTATTGAGACAACTCTCCCCATCTCTGAGAGGGTGAACCAGTGACCTCTGGATTGCAAGTCCCGTGTGCTAACCATTACACCATGGCAACATACCTCGTATGTGTGTAGGTTGAACTTCTTTCGCACCGTACGTAGCCAGCCGTGCTCATCGGAGGTGCGAATAAAAACCACGGCAATTAAGAAATACCACTCAACGTTTTAGAGAGGTGGGTGCATAAACTCAAGTATTTGTATTGCCTTGCATGATTCCCCCAACTCTTACGTCCAAAGTGCTGGACTATACCTGTGAGCCACATTGCTCTGCTTTTAAAGGTGCAGAGTTAAGCGTTCATGAAACGCCGAAAATTGTTAAGAGTCATACCGATGAAACAAGGTATTTAGGTTGTTCAAAGTTGATCACTGTAGCCGGATTGTGTTTTAGAAATTCCTGACTTTCGTTTGTCATCTCTGTGGCCCTGCATTTGTGTCGCCCTCCGGTATTTTTTTGCTCTCGGATGCGTTCACGGGTTTGCACCGCGTGTCGTTCAGGCACGGTGTCCGACGTTTTGGCTCCACATGCTGGGAGCTTCTTCAGGAACTAACTGAATGGGCTCATATTCTCCCTCCATGATGTCGTGGCCTGCCGCCGCTGCTCGTTTCCGACGTCTTGGTGTGAAGGCAGCCGATGTTACTCGTGAGATTCCGGCAAAGTTCGTTGTTGCAAAAAAAAGTTCAAGTTCATTTATTAGGTATAGCCCTGTGAGCCATTCGGCTCTTGAATCGGGTGCAACCGCAACAAACAAAAAACTAAAACATGAACAAAAAAACATCTTAAAGTGAATATGTGACTGAGTGCAAACAGAAAATCCAAGAAAAGACAGCAAAATATTGCAGAAAAAATCACCGTACACCAACGCTGTGTGCAAAAATCCCAGTGGGATGCAAGTCAAACAACCAACAACAACAACCATAAAACAACTTAGATTAAGGCCATCAGTCTAACTCTGTACTACAACAAACAAACATGGCTCAACCAATACACTTTTCGAAATCACCAAAATAAAGCCATGAAACCAATGCAAAAAAAGGCAGCGCTGCAAAGTCACTTGCTCTTCTGCATGCGACGATTGTCGATTGTGATCGAGTTGCAAGCCTCGTCCACGTTGGGGTGACGAGGCGACTTCAGGACGTGCGTTGTCCAAGAAGCTGTCGGCACGTGCAAGAGAGGGGACAACACATCGGAGAAGGCACACACGGCACGACTGCAAGAAACAAACTCCACGAATTTCGATTTAAAGCTTTCGTGACTGCAGGGATTCATCTTGGTTCTTTCGGTAAAGTCACGTAGAAGGGAAATAATAATACTTGACAGACCTGTTCTCCACCTGAAGACGGCTGCTTGCGTTGTGGCCGAAACGTCGTGAGAATTATTTTATTATGTTTTATTTTTGATTATTTTATTACTTCCCTTCTACGTGACTTTACCGAAAGAACCAAGAAGATGAAACTCCACGAAGTTAGAACACTTGCCTTTCACCAACACCGCGTTTGACTGAACGCTGAAAATCCATAGGTCCAGTGATAGCTCTGCCTTTATTAACGGCGATGTAACACATCTGGTGTCAACTGTGGGCAGCTGCAATTGTGATTAACAACGCGTGTAGATCCACTGTCCTATTAATGAGAAGTGAATCAACGTGGGACATTGTCCAGAAGCGTGGGAAGCCCAATGGCTGCTACGTTGTGTTTATATTGTTGAATGGGTTTGCTGGTAGATTCCTTCAACAGTTCCACTCAATCAATATTAACGGGCCACTGCTATTTTTCAGAAACTATCCAGACACAAAGTTTAGCGATTTCCTCGTATTTTCGGAACGCGCTGGCTGTATTTCAACGCATTCAATCAGAACATGTATAATACCACACTGCAGGAATACACTGCGTTTGGAGATGCATACCTTTTCAAGATACGTATCTTATCAATGTAGATGTGTAACATTTAGTGTGTAGTTATGCATGGGAGTGAAGCATTGTGGTTTGTGAACCTGGCGATCCTAAATCACGGTTAACATCAGTGGTGATTTATGCATAAGCAGACCCTTGGCCGAAGGCCGTTCAACCCGCAATGACCAACGTGATGAAATATCGCCCAGCAACCTCCAGGACTGACACGGTGAATATAGGGAGACCATTCAGCCGTGGATTCACAAAGCGCTTGCACGTGCACGTTATACTTCACGAGCCTTTTGCCCGTCCAAGGACGGGGGTGCATTGCAGTAAATCTGAAACTTGCAAGCGAAAAGCAGACCTCGACGTGATATTCATTGCATCCATTCGTGTGCAATTTGTCAGGGCGCGGTGACACAGACCTATGTCATTTAAAGGTTATAATCCCTTGTTCATCATGACGTCCTTTTTACTTCGATGTCTCAATAGCGTTACGGAGATCACGTGACGTGAGGGTTCTGCCTTTGTAGTGAGGGTTGTGAGTTGACGCCGAGGGGGGAGGAGGCGCCTCGCCCCCCCCCCATGTGGAGTGATGTCATCCGCTAATTATTATTAATGAGGGCGGGGGGTCCATGTGGAGGATGTCAGCTGTTCATGATTATTAATGAGGGGGGCTGTTCCATGTGGAGTGACGTCACTTGCTCATGATTATGAATGAGGGGTGGGGGGGGGTGTACATTTGGAGGACGTCACCTGCTCATGAATATTAATGAGGGGGGCTGGTCGATGTGGAGTGACGTCACGAGCGTTAAGGATATTCCTGGGTGATTATAATAGGTATAGCAGACTACATAGACAGGCATCAGTCAATCAACACACTGTGCTAGAACATTCACGTTTTTACTTTTGTTAAACTAAATATATGCACACATATAGGGTAATTATATCATTGCACACTATATATAAAAAAACTGGATAAAATTTTCTCCAGTTATGTTCTACAAAGCGGGCCTTGAATGCAGCGCAGGCAATTGTAAAATTGCTGCGACATTTACAGATTGTTCACGGCTGATAACGGAAAGTACCTCAGGTCTGCAAACTTGTTTAACTCGGCTTTTGCCAAACAATGTTCTGTGCAATCTCAACGACCTTTAGAGTGTTACGAAACCAACTAAGACAAGGGCCGATGTACTTCCACGCAATTTTATTGCGGACAGGTTTCTTTTCTGCCCGATATCATTTGCCTGTGCGTGAGTTGTTAGACAGGAACCTTTCGCAATATATCGATGGTAAGCACACAGCTCGAAACGGAACGGCGCTTTGTCTTGTTTGCATTGAGCAACGCAACCTGCCAGTGCAGAAGTGAAATCTGCCGGCTCGTGTGGGAGGAGTCTTGACGTGGGATGATTTGTAGCAACAGCCCAAAAAAAAAACACGCCTCCCTCTAAGTAACATCAGCACGCACACACAGAGAAGAAGAAGCGGTAAGTTCGAGACACAGAACCCACAGGCGAGACGCACTCGTCAGCGTTCGTGTGCACGAGGCAAGCGCGGACACACGATGTGACTTTAATGTTCGAGCTCGCTCGCAAGACGGGAGTGTGTCGGGAGTACATCGCTAACCTGTTTGCGTTTGTCGGACGAGGAGAGGGCGAAGTGGGACTGTTGAGTGAATTTGTCAGATTTTCCCACGTCAAAAGGAGCAAAGTGAGCAATTATTTGTTGTACGCATCTGTGCGAGCGTTTCGTGGACGGTATTGGACCGCGTGTTGAATTTAAAGACGCGTGCTTTTGTTCATTTTGTTTGTCGACGCAAAGCTGTTGAGTCAAAGTCCGTATTTTAATCGGGTACGTTTGATTCCCCTCCTGTGTTGCACGTTCATCAAAAAGCTCACACTGCCTTCCAAGTGGGCTTACAAGCATGCGAGTGTGAGAAGACCCCGACTGCTCTGATCAAGAAACAAGACATGCGTATTCGGACTTTATTGAGAATATCTTCACCTGCACGGCCATTATATGCTGTAAGTGATTGTCCGCAATTGTATTTTTACTCACCAGCTTCAGGCATATTTGTCATCGTAGTTAAACGAATTTGCTTTAAACAATGGGAAAAAAATTCAAAGGGCCATGCTACCAGAATTTTCTGCTGGAGATGTAGTGAGTTGAGAGATGGATGCAAGGTGTATGTATGTTTAACTTCTTTTGCACCGTACGTAGCCAACCGTGTTTATCGGAGATACGTGGAAGATAGAGGTACGAGAGGGGATTTGATCTTTGGCTAATGAGTTTATTCGGATTTTATTTTATTTTTCAACAACCTGTTACCCTTTTAGCGACTTAGGTCCCTCAGCTTTTGCTTTGTTTTCTTTGTTATATCCTCAAACCACCACTGCTGCAAGACTCTACATTATATCTATTTTAAAATCTCCAAATCGTTCATCTCTGATTTATTTTTCCCTTAACGTGCCGTGGCTCATTCGTCAAGCTTCTCTCATGAACAAAACATTGCAAGCACGGTTGTGTTACTTGTGTAACAAATGAGCCTTGTAAATATACTCATGTTAATATGTACTCTACTAAGAGTGGAAAATGTAGCAAAGACATAAAAATGTACGATGTTAAATGAAAAAAAACTAATATGTTACTTGACATGTGCTTGGCTTGATGGAAGTCGCAAAATGCGCTTTTCAAAAGTGTCAAGATTTTGATGTATCACTGGCTGATGTATATTTAAAGAATTAGATGGCGTTGTGGCCAAACCAGTTGTTGCATACCTTCTTTGGCAAAAAACGTTGTCCAAGCAAAAAAAAACTATTGCGCACTGATTCTAGTATCAGTGCTATAGCGCATTGATTCTATCGTTTTTTTGTATCAGTGTGTGCTGCCTTTAGTTGTTTGACAATCGCTTGTGCTTCGTCAGTAACTATGTTGTGAATATATATATCCTAACCCCGTTTTTAATTCAACTTCAAAACAGAGTTGGACTGAGTCACCATTCATCCAGCCAAATACTCTAAACGCGTGATGTTGATGCTCAATGTGGAGGGGAAAAACCGGAGGACCCGGAGAACAATCCACGCCACCAACGGGAGGGAGACATGCAAACTCCAAATATAGACACGTCAATTCTAGATTTGAAGCTTTCGTGACTGCAAGGATTCATATTCTTAGGTTTTTTCGGTAAAGTCACGTAGGTAAGACATCAAAATTAATAAAAATAAAATAAAACACAAAAATCACGACGTTTTATTTTATTATTATTAATTTTGATGTTTTACCTACGTGACTTTACCGAAAAAACCTAAGAATATAGACACGTCAAGTTTGAGATTGAACCTACGACCTCCCGCATACCGGGAAAAGGAGATAATATCTCGGCCAGCACCACGATTGGGTTACTGTGCAAAGACCTGGTTTGCCCAATGGCCCACTCTAACCCTGCCTATGCACTTAATTCAGGTCATATCTTGGCGTCCTGTGCAGTGATTTGTGGGATGCTTTTCCTTTAAAGGCTAACGGTGGGGTCATCGGACATGGGTGCCCATTTATCAGCTTGAGCGCTGTATTGTCATTTGAAATTCGAGATTTCTCAAAGCTCTCCAAATGTGCAGTGTTGATCGATTGCAATGAACGTTGACGCTTGTTGAGATGTCTGCTAATGTCTGTCTTGCGTGTGAGCCTGAAAAGTAATACGGTACTTGTGATATTGACATTTTTAGATGCTGATGCTTCTGCTTTGCACGCATGTCATAAAGGTAAGAATCAATGAAAGGATATTGCTCCAATTACATCTGAACATTTATGAGATACAAATTGTTAACAAAACCCCACATGTTTTATGCAACTACATATAATGATACTTGTTTTGTTTCAGGGAAATGTTGATAAGAGAAATTTAAATTGTAATAAAATGATCGATGTCAAGGCAAGACAATATATTGATGAATTTGTAAGTATATGAATTCAGATCAAGCATATATTATATAAATATACATTGTTACATAAAAGCGTATATATATAAAATATAACATGAATGAAATACCAGATTAACATAGTGAACACATTCGCGAAAATCTACGTGTTAAACTGATAGTGAACACATTCAGTGGAATAATGAAATATGTTGAATTCCATGCCAATTTTATGTTAACCATGTAAGCAAATACATTAAATAGCAGAGACTTTGAAATTCATTGCAATGTCTATATAAATAAAAATGTATATGGCCTTGTACATGTTATGCCAATGTTCTTTTAATGTCAATAATAATCATGAAACGTTGTGAAAACTGGATCGTTGTATTATTTCAGAGCAAAGGCCACGATAAAAGACGTCCTATAAATTATCTTCAAGTAAATTATACATTCTCAAATGAGGTAAGCAACCACTACCGCATTTAAATTCGACATTCACATATACTGTATGTTTGTTTGCTGAAATTGCCTTATTTGACTTTTGCAAATATTTTAATCGATTCTTTTTTTTACATTTATAGGAGAAAGACTGTAAGAGCATCATCAATATTTGTTTGATAAGAATATATTTTCACGAATACAAAACAAATGTTGGAGAAGGGTCATGTCCTCATGAAATCACATCTTACATTTCTGAAGCGTTAAATGATGGCTGTAACAACACGTTCAAATTGGTAAGTTTGAAGCATCATTTTAAATGAAAACAACTTCATCGTGGATTCAATGTAAAAAAAAAATCATCAGGAGCTGATATTAAATTATCTGAGCTGTACCAGCATATGTCCAAAAATTAAAACTATTTGTTTTTTTACCAAACACCTTCCCATTTAATTTGTAAATTCGAGCCCAGTTTACCACGTGACTTTAGTACATGTTTGTGAGTAATTATGCATATATCAACACAATGTATGTGTAGTGGTGGTGTTGACGTGCGCCGACTGTGACAGTGATGGATCACGGGGCGGCGCGGGGTGCGGGGTTGGGCACGCGTTGTGGGCGTGGTGTGGACGCGCGCGCCGGGAGTGACAGATGACGGGGCGGCGCGGCGTGGGTGGTGAGGCACGCTGAGATGTGGGAAAACAGGATCGTAGCCAGCGCCCAGTGATTGGTCGAATAAGATGGGTGCTCGCAGCGACGTCCGCAGGTGGGGTATAAAGGGGGACGCGCGAGAGCACTCGGGGAGAGTTACCCAGTTGAAGACCAGAAGACGGAGCTGAAGACCTAGTGCCCCGAGACCCCTAGTCCCGCCGTCCTTGTGGGGACCGGGGCCCTGTGTGGCTCGGAGGCGAGACTGTGGGACCCGGGGTCCGATGCCCACGTGGGTCGGGCTGGGGACCCACAGTCAAGACGGACACCCCGGGCAGGGAGTGTCCCGAGTAGCTCAGTGGGCGTTAGTCGCCAGGATAGCTAAGTGGGTGTTTGTCACCCGAGTAGCTCAGTGGGCGTTAGTCGCCAGAATAGCTCAGTGGGCGTTAGTCGCCAGGGTAGCTAAGAGGGCGTTAGTCGCCAGGGTAGCTAAGAGGGTGTTAGTCACCCGAATAGCTCAGTGGGCGTTAGTCGCCAGAATAGCTCAGTGGGCGTTAGTCGCCAGGGTAGCTAAGAGGGCGTTAGTCGCCAGGGTAGCTAAGTGGGTGTTTGTCACCCGAGATACTAAGTGGGTGTTTGTCACCCGAGTAGCTCAGTGGGCGTTAGTCGCCAGAATAGCTCAGTGGGCGTTAGTCGCCAGGGTAGCTAAGAGGGCGTTAGTCGCCAGGGTAGCTAAGAGGGTGTTAGTCACCCGAGTAGCTCAGTGGGCGTTAGTCGCCAGAATAGCTCAGTGGGCGTTAGTCGCCAGGGTAGCTAAGTGGGTGTTTGTCACCCGAGATACTAAGTGGGTGTTAGTCACCTGTGAACGAGTTTGGTAAAATAAAGAGTGTGCTCCCCGTGAAGTCGTCTCCCGCCGAGTTACTACATTACATATGCAACATGTGGATGTATACGAACAATTATTTTATATTAAATAATTGTGCATTTCAATCAACTTTCCATGTTTAAATAGTTTATTATTGGTGTAGAGTTTTAATTTTGGAGCTTTCGTGACTGCAGGAATTATTCTTTGGTTCTTTCGGTTAAGTCGGTTAAGTCACGTCTAAAGATAGAGTTGTGGCACTGTGATTCGAGCGCTGTTCTACGCACCCTGTGACTTGAGTTACATTCTGCGCTGTGAGTCCATGTGTAATAATCTTTCTTGAGACGGCTTCGGAATCAGTCCTTTTATTTCCACTCCACAATACACTTTGCTCACTCACTCTCCGTTGCTGGCAGACAACGGAGAGAGGACAGACCACGCACTAAGTCCCCACCGCGCACGTGGCACCCCGAGCCCCCGTCCGCGCGTGACCCTGCTCTTGTCAGTTTCAGTCTGCTCCCGATCGTTCCGCTCCACTCGCTCTTAATACCTTCGTCACGTGGTCCCCCCAGCCAATCGTTCATGGACAGCTTCGACCATTCTCGATGGTTCCCTGTCAATCCCGGGACCACGCCCCTCATCCGGCTCCCCATTAGCTGGGGCCCCGAATGGCTAGGCCAATCACTCCTGATGACCTGTCGTGATCACGCCTGGGCCATGGTCCCTATCTCAACCCTTATTGGCTACAAGCAGGACCGGCAAGCCAATCCCCACGTGAACCCTCTATGGCTGTTATTACACATGGGCCCAGAACACATCTCTGACTCGCCGATATTACTCCGAGGTGGCATAACTTTAGTAGTTCCAACGTCTTTATGTGGCCAAGAACATCGAATTATGTGATGACAATTTTAAATGAGTGGGTTATAAAATGAATCACTCTCATTAGCCATGCAAATTCAACAATACTGCAAAAGTTGTGCTACCTTAGGTGGTACCAGTTTTCTGCTCTGACCCATTGGACACATAGATAACACCATTGGTTATATCTGAACTGGTCTTGGACCTCCCCCACCTTCACCAACTCATGCTGACCAGCGTAGTGAAATATGGTATGGGGAAGCCATCATAGGGCATAGATTGGCAAAGGGCTGTACTTTCTAAGATTTTTTTTTAGTTCTGCAGCTAAGGTTAGCTACCTGAATTTGTAATGTAAAAGGAATCTATTTTGATACATTAATGGTATTGGTAGTAATGTTGGTTTATTGTAATCAATTATGAAATGTTGAATTTAATACGTGTCAACGCTGTAGCCGGGCTTGCAGGAAATGAACAGCAGGTACTTGACTAACGTTGAAGAAAATCTGGACAAATTCATGGTCCACTTTAACTCAACAATAGAGAGAGTTGAAGAATTCTTGAAGAGATGTCCAGACAACCTTAAAAAGAATGAAGCTGTTTGCACAAATGTTATGCGAGTAACTACCGGTAAGCGGATATTACTTTTGTCGGCACAAATGTAAAATGTACACTTGTTCCAATTGCACTGGTGATTGTTAATTAGAGAATCGTACACAGTAATTATAGGTGAGTAATTTATTTACGAGGCAATTACAAGCTAATGACAAAATTCAGCACTGATCTATCACGTACACACAAACACTTAAACCAGATCATGTGCCTATGGCATCAAACATCATGCACGTTCTAAAGCTGGAAAAATTTAAATTAATAATATACAATGCATTCACTGGTCCTTTATTTTCAACATCACCCATTTGTGAATTTGCCACCACATCACTGCAGTTTGCAGCACTCCATGTACTAAGCATTGATTATTATATGGTCGCTCGAAGAAGAATTTTGATCACCATGATGCCATCCCACCCCAACCCCTAACTTCCACAATTACCCAACACGACCTAAAAAACGCATCCAGAGGAAGGGACGGGGGGGGGCTTAACATAAAGAGGTGGGGCCTAGTGAGTAAGGGGCAGGGCATACCCATGAAGAGGGCGGGCTAAATATTAAAAGGGCGGGGCATAAATATGAAGAAGGTGGGGCCTAAAGAATTAAAGGTGCCAGAGCCCAAAGAGTCAAAAGTCGTGGCCTCGTCAGGATGGGGTGATGCCTGGGGAGTAAAGGGAGAGGCTTTAAAGTGGCATGAGGTAGGGAGTTTCGCAAGGTTGAACTTCCCCGTTGCGTTAAGGTCAAAGTGTAGAATGAAACACGTGCAAGCAAGCAGACAGCATGACTTAAACTCCGCAAATGCAACCACAGGCCACCCAGTTACGGAATAGTTATATTTATATGTGCTCCATTAATTTCCCCAAAGAGTAAATAATTGGATTTAAATTCCAGTACTTTCCGCCATCTTTTGAGATTCGTGGACGCCAACATATTTCCTGGACTATAATTATTAACAATTTATACTTAACAAAGGCTCTTTCTAATGTCTGTGTTCATTCTTTGTGTATATGCTTATTTACTTTTTACGGCCCGTCTAGTCCTGTGCTTGTAAATACACGAGTACATACAAGGGCTCTATCTTATAAATAAAGGTCATAACGTACAATTGCGTGGAGTGGTGGAGCAGGGAGGTTCGTACATTGTGCTACGAACCTGTCGACCTGAGTTTGATTCCGTCCACCCTCTCCCCTTCACCAACCCGCACTGACCAGCGTGGTCAAGTATTATCAAACAACTCTCCATGACCGATGTGGGGGGGGGGGGGGCATGGGTAAACCTTCATCCGGCAGTGAATGAATGAAAAAAAAACGTGTCTAGATAATTTCCCCACATCAACGGTGACGTTTTGCTTTTTTCAGATGGCGATCCTCATACGGAAACGTATACGAAAACATACGCAGTGGCATTGACAACGTCAGGTGTTGAAAAAAAAAAGACCACAACACAAGTTGATTGCAATGGGTGTTTCACTGGCGAGTGTAATGTTGACGGAAAGAGGCGGGGGCTAATGAATAAGGGGGCGGGGCATAACAAAGGAAAGGGCGGGGCTAACATTAAGGGGCGGGGCGTAACGATTATGGAGGTGGGGGCCTACAAAAATAGAATGCTTAGAGCCAAAATAGCCAAAAGTTGTGGCCTCATCAGGGTGGGTTTGAGGCCTGGGGGGTACAGGGGACAGGCTTTAAAGTGGCGTGAGGCAGGGCGTACAGAGAGGTTGAACTTCCCCGTTGAGTTTAGGTCAAAGCATAGAATCAAACACGTGCTGCTAAGCAAGCAGGCAGCGGTGGCTTTAGCTCCGCAAATGCGGCCACAGGCCTTCGAGTTACTGTTATAACCATTTTCTAAAAGTTTTCCATCAATTTTCGCCGAGAGTATTTTGTTGGGTTTCATCAAAGTAAATTCCAGTGTCTTGCTCCGATTTCATGACATTTGTGGACATAAACTAATTTATTGTACCATAATGAACCGCTTATTTACACAAAGGTTCTATCTAAACTGTTTATATTAATTATTTGTGTGTATGCTTTAGCACTGGCCAATCCAGTCCTGTCCTGTGCTCGTAAATACACGATTACACGCAAGAGCTCTATCCTATAAATTAAAGGCATACAATATAATTGCGGGGAGTGATGGGGACGATCGTGCATTGTGCTGCGTCGAACCTTGCCACCTGATTAGAACGTTGTTGGCTTTCGTGACCTATATCCATAATAGAGGTTTTTGGGTTAGATCGCGTAAATATATAAATGTGTCGTTAAAACCCGCCACCACCCGACACAGCCAACTAGTAAGGGTTGTCGCGTAAACAGAACGTGGCCAATGCGTCACTAGTACAGCACACCGGTTGTGTGTTGGAGAGCCAAGCCACAACATTTACAAACTGAGTACCACGTATTCTTGGTTCTTTCGGTAAAGTCACGTAGAAGGGAAATAATAAAATAATATAAATAAAAAACAATAAAAATCCACAGCAAGAAAATTTTCTTGCTGTGGATGTCACACCTGATGACGATTGCTTGTGTTGCAGTCGAAACGTGAGAATTTTTTTGTTTTATATTTATATTATTTTATTATTTCCCTTCTACGTGACTTTACCGAAAGAACCAAGAATATGAATCCCTGCAGTCACGAAAGCTTTAAATCAAAATTTGAGTACGACGTGTCGCCAGCAATTACAACTAGCTTCATCATGAAGTTAGTCGTACTCAGATTGTAAATGTTGTGGCTTGGCTCTCCAACACACCGGTGTGCTGTACTAGTGACGAATTGGCCGCGTTCTGTTTACGTGACAACCCTTAATAGTTGGCTGTGTCGGGTGGTGGCGGGTTTTAACGACACATTTATATATTTACGTGATCTAACCCAAAAACCTCTATTATGTTTGCCACCTGAGTTCGATTCCCTCTACCCCTCCTCATCACCAACCCGCACGGACCAGCGTGGTCAAGTATCGTCAAACCACTCTCATGACCGATGTGGCATGGGTCAACCTTCATCCAGCAATGAATACAAAAAGAAGAGGTCGAAATAATTTCCCACGTTAACAATCCACTCTTTTTTTCGTTTTGTTTTTGCAGGTGGCGGTCCTCACACGGAAACACAAACAGGGACATTGACAACGTCAGATGATATTAAAGCATACAAAAGCATCTTGATTGCAACGAATACATCATTTTCGATCGTAATACTTATACTATTGATCATATTGATAATAGTCTCATATCTTCTGTATCGTGCAAGGTAATAGCGGCACGAACGCAACTACATTTGTTTGCAGCTGTGTTTGATTCATATTGCCACCGGTAACATTGCAGCGATCTCCATGGCAGCATTGCCATCAATAATTAAAATCCTCCACCATCACGATGTGTTTACTGCTGTGTGCAGTGGCACACACTTCACGTGGCCTCAGGGTGCACATGGCCTGGCACAAGCGTCGTGGTGACGTCACCGCCACTTAGTGGCGAATGACGGTTGTTGCAGTGGCACATGCCAGTAATATAACACTTTTGAGGTTGGGTAGGTGGATCACTCAAACGTGTGTGTGACTATCACCTGTTCGACAATAAGGTGGCCAGCATATGGGTTGGACAGCAAGTGGGTTGCTGGGCAATCTTCCACTTTCTATTTGTAGTTATCATCTTGAATATTCGTGAGTTTTTTTTGTAAATCTTCCAGACAGTTTCACGATTTAGCAACACGGGATCCTCATGTTAACGAGCTGCGAATTTATTCTAATGGTGATATCGACATCGGGTCGTATGATAAGGAATCCATAAGGAAATATCACAGCAATTAAACTTTGAAGTGTCACAGAAAGCCTGCAAGGGAAGATTTTTTGTCACAGGACTTATGTGAAATTCTCTATTATTTACGCAATTAGGCCAGGGGGGAGGGGGGGGTGAAGGTGCACTTTCCCCACACATTCTGCAATGAGATCGGTGCATGACAGTCACATTTCACCAAATCAAGTGCAAAGCAAAATTCTTAACTTCGTTATTTTTTTTTCGTGCAGTCATCAGTGACCAGGCGGAGACAATCGAATCCTTACGCTAGAGAGCCACGTTCAACCACATTGACTTCTGAGCCACACGACTAACAATGTTAAAGTGATTTAAAGCTTTCGTGACTGCAGGGATTCATATTCTTGGTTCTTTGGGTAAAGTCACGTAGAAGGGAAATAATAAAATAATATTGATATAAAACAATGAAAATTCTCACGATGTTTCGACTGCAGCACAAGCAATCATCATCAGGTGTGAAATCCACAGAAAGAAACATTTAAAAAAGTGAAAATTTGAAAACAGTGAAAGCACTTTTTTCAAATTTCCGGTCTCTCTCTCATGTCGGATCGTGGACTCTGCCTACTCCACCGACCGGAGAGAGAAGCAGCTCTACGGCTACCACCGGCTTCTCCCCAGACTCCCTATTCGATCCCTCTCTCTACCCCTGGTTCCCTCTTCACCCTGCTTACGTTACCCGTTCCCACGGTGACCCCGCTCACGTCATGGGTACTCCCTTAAGTACCCTAGGAGACGTGACGTCATCGCACTGAACGGCACACCTGACGTCACGTCCCCATTTTACTCCTCTACACATGTATCCAGGTGGCGCTATGGCAAGAACATTTAATCGCAGACCGTTGCGGCTAGAATGCCACATTGGGGCCTAATTGAGCGTATCAGGACTCTAGGATTGGTACAAGTATCAGTGTGTAGGAAGACAGCATCGTTTGCACTCCGGATGGACTGGCAGTGTCCATGTGAATGTGGATTTTCCACCAGTGGTACAGGGCTGCACAGCGGTGATAAGCACTGCCTCATTGTTTGCTTAAACGGTGAGACACTTTGAGCTGACCTGAAAACAGATGTAAACACTCGATTAAATGGCCAGCCAGGTAATTACGTAATGACCCACATTGTGTGTCGAACGATACGCCAACAAAAATTTTAACTGCGTTGTGTCTGGAATGGCAGGCGCAAGAAAAGGACTTCAGGGGAACAGCAATCTCGGCATAAAGCATTGGAAATTGAGACTGGTGAAAGGCCCAGCACATGTGATCAAACTCTTCAATCTGTTGAATTGCCGGAAGTAACTTCAAAGCATAAAAGACGCGGACAACAAGACCACAGATGTGGGCTCTGATGAAAATCATCAATTGGAGGCTCCTGTACAAGTCTCCTGCCTCCTTGTAGGGCGGAACACCTGGGATGCGGTGTGGTTGCACTGCCTAGAAAGTCCACAGGTGAAACTGCTCGACGAAGGTGTACATGTTCACTGAACACCGCAAAGTATGGAAACCAAAATAAACCCACCCCCTACGACTTTGAAGGCAATCATCGGCAGCAAGCGTCTGCCTTGACATGCATTGAGGCCCACGTGTGTGGAGAAGAGGGACGTGACACGAACGGCTGGCAGTGTCACACGTCCACGAAGCTGCCCGAACGTGTCACCCAATGGCATCAGCGAGAAGATACCTGCCTTCGATATGAAAGCCTTCTGACAAAAAAAAAACTCTCAAAAAACACCCCTGAGAGAGAGAGATAGAGAGAGCGTGCAACGAACGACAAAGACTGCGACGGTGGTCCGGGGTAAATGGTGACCGGCTGCAAAGGAAGGCGGTGATGGAGCAAGACCGGGATCTGAATGGACGTCATTCGTCGGGACACTGGACGGGATGGAAGCTGGCTCAGTTGACAGGTGCAGTGATGGGGACAGGGAGAGCATGGCAAGGAGAGATGAGCGAAGGAAACGGTCACGCCTCGACAGCTCAAGGCACCAAATAACGAGTGGAAGATGAATGACAACGTGAAATATGGGTTCAGCTTGGTTTTGCACAACTATCAACTCAAAACATCAGTTGACTTCAATTGTTTTTTTCACAAATCACATTCTGGATAACTGAGCGGAACGTGCAACTTTTTAACAACTCTGCAACTTTGTGTCCAAGATGACAACGATATGATCAGATAGAAAGAAAAAAAACATCCAGCCATTCAGGTTTACTTAAACCTTGACACTGAAAATAAAGAAATGCTTACTCAATAGCACTCTGCCTGAATACCACGTACAAATACCTCTTAAATATGTATATTTTTGTACTTTTTTACTCGGTCAATTTGACTATTAATAATGACTTGTTTCAGTTTTAAATCCGTTTGTGAATGACAGCAAATGCAATTACTCTCTATCTCATTAATGTCACTCCAATGTAAGTTTCTCCTACATATAAGAAAAACAACCTAACACATGAGTCTGTAACACTGGCGTCATGATGGGGCAGGGTTGTTGGTGAGTGTGTTGAGTTGTTTTGCTATGTGTGCTTGTGCATCACTCTTAAAGTAATACACATGTGTTTCGTCCATAAAACACTCCCTTAGAGGCAACTGACGTCACATATTCTTCGCATTGTAACGCTTTATTAAAAAGCAACGGACGTTGTATCCAACATAGCCCACACAATAGAGCGCATGTCTGCGTGCACAACGTTCATGGACAACGATTGTATCTATAATTGATCAGATCCAAACCACGTATCGAATACACTCCTTCATATTGCGCCCACGTGTGCACGACGTGTAAGCTCAGCTCACTGACCTATACAACTCTTTTTCGGAAGCGACCTGGCCACAAATGCGAACTCAATGAAGTGGCTTATCACGTGGACATGTATTGCAGCCAAATAAATGCGGAGGGAAAACCCGGAGGTACCCGGAGAAAAATCCAAGCCACTACGAGGAGGGAGAGAGACATGCAGACTCCAAATATACAGCAGCAGGCGTCAGGGTCGGAATCGAACCCACGACCTCCTGTGTACCAGGCGAGGTAGTTAACATATCCTAGCCACCGTGATGATGATGAGAGAGAGAGACGCAAACTCCAAATATACAGCAGGCATCAGGGTCGGAATCGAACCCACGACCTCCTGTATACCAGGCGAGGTAGTTAAAATCCAGCCACCATGGCACCCTCTGTTGAAGTAGTACATTATATTTGAACGCGTGTGTCTTCCCCACTATATGCCATAACAATTGGTGAACCAAGTGATTAAATGACAAGTAATTGAGGCAACTACTATTACGAGAAAACTTACATCGATCAACTCCCTTTCCACGGCGGTCACAGCTCTATAACAAACAAAAAACATCTGGCAAAGATATTCAAATAAATGTTTTAAAAACTGCCTGACATGTAAAATGTATGTGTTTTAATAAATAGTTAAGCTTGGAATTATTAATTATTAATGAATTATAATTTCAACCAAACTGTTCAGAAAGAGAAAATAGGTATTTGATGTGTCATGCGGCAAATGGAAATTGTTGCTAAAATGTGAGATTCACACTGTACAATGAGTGACTATAATTCTATTAAATCGTAATTATTTAAGCGTCTTACACCACCAATTCTTCGTGGCACATTCAAGTCCAACATTTATCGATGATCACAATGTAAAATAAATGCACAATTGTTTGTAAACGTTTACTATGTGAATGATTAACAGTGAATTCTTTAAACAATTATTTATCACCATCATCATCATTAGCCAATATCTTTCCACTGCTGGATGAAGAACTCCCCAACACTCTCACCATGCCTCATAGCCCATCTAATCCCTGCACAAAAAAAACTGATTTCATCGCTCCACGCGGCTTCCATTCTGCCAGTCTTGTCTATTAGGCATCATCTCTCGGAGCAGAATAAGAATCGTTATTCATCCTGGACGAATCCGGTGAGCTTGTCAGATCTTTTTCACGGATGTCCAGTCGAGGAACGGGGTCAGCATGTTACAACAATAAACAAGAAAAAAACACGATTGGAGCGCAAAGTATAGTAAAGGTAAACAAATCAGTTAAAACATATATACAAATGAAGCTAAACAATTTTGTTTCATTTTACCAGCAACGTGTCCTAACCAAGCCCACCTATTTTCCTTAACAGGTGCATGTGACGAAGCATATTTATCTCTCCATGCATGGTTGTGTATTGTTCAGCCTTTTGTTCCACTTTCATTGTCATTGTTTTTGCTTCTAATCCATGAGCAAAAATAATGCACTGATTGTAAACCATTCCCCTTTGTAAAAAATGTTTACTTATTTAAAATATATACCAATTATCCGTGGGCTTTGGACACATTGTTTGAATGGGAGACATGTTGATAGATTTATCGAAGTTATTTCATTAACAGCTCAGACACCTCGAGACGCAGCCCTGTGCCAGAAAATGTGTCTATTGACAAAATGTTTTTGTTCGTTTGTGTGAGATTTTTCTTTAAAATCAGTTCATGGAAAAAGAACCCAAAATGCCAAGAGGGTAGCAATAAGCAGAACTGTCGAAGCAGTTGAATTATACATCTACAGTGACATTGTGGATGTCACTGTGTGGTGCCGGCCCTGGAGGGCCGTGGCGTGCGATGTCCCTACAACGCGGACACCCCGTAGGTGGGTGTAGTACCAGCCCTAGCGAGGCTTGGTGAGCGCTGGGATAGCGAGGGCACCACGCATAGCGTGCAGTGCGGGCTCCCACAAGGGGGAGCGGGAGAGTGTCAGCCCAGGGGCAGGGTTGCCCAGGGCCATGGCACTCTGGTTGACCCTGCAGACACGTGATCTCGAGGGTCCACAGAGAGGCCCCCAGGTGGGGGGCTAGGGGTGATCACGTGTCCAGGGAGAGCTCTTGAGAGGGATCGATTTTATCGATTTTAAGCTTTCATGACTGCAGGAATCCATACTCTTCGGGGGCGGAGCCGGCCCCGACCCGGGAGGATATAAGGTGGGTCCCTTGGAGGGACCGGGGTCGCTTCGTTCTACAAGCTGAAGCTCCATGTCCTACGTCTGAAGACGCGAGTGAGAGTCCGGTCCATCGTAGCCATAACTCCTGTATGGTTGTGTTGTTAGCTGGGTGGTCACCACCCTCGGCTGTATCTGGTAAAGGGGCAGTTATCCCTTTTGTATATACGTGTTGTGAAATAAATGTTGTTGCCTCTCAAGAACATGGTCTGTGACTCAGTTGGACTCACTACACATCCATGCAATAAACTTTTTTGAATGCATGCAAATATTTTTGAAGAAAAAACAATTAAGAGTGTTGATAAACGAGTGAATTGGCCAATAAAGATTTCACTGAAACTAAGCGATAATACGTTGCCGGGAAATTCCGTACCAAAGTACAACGTACTTTGCATTATTGCACTCTGGGGCATACATTTGCGCGGCAAGCACAACCAATAAAACCAAGACCTTTGGCATTTTTACGAGTTGGTGATGCATGACAACACTTTTCACTTGGACAAGTAAAACGTATTATTTATTGCTACACAGGTTATAAATTTAAAATATAGCTTAATATATGGGTTTACTCCATACGTATCACGATTATGTTCACTGCTAAGTTGATGTCCATCCCTTTGTTCTCAAAGTCAGGTCTCGAAAGTTTGCCAAATGCTTTGCAATATTTATTGAGCAATATTTTTTTTTCCAGCTGTGATTGTTATCCTTTCTTCATGTTTTCCCCACACTAGTCGGCAAAGCTGCATGCACTTCTCCATTGATAAAATCCCCAAAAAGTAAACGCGTTGTCAAGCCTGGAAGACATTTGGAGCCTATAACAGCACTCGGCATCACTCATGTCACCGTTTTCTTTCAACGAAGTAAGCCAGGCTCTTAACTTCTTCTCATAATGGGGCCTCGCCTCCATAGGCCCGAGCCTACTTTCTTCTAGCTCTAGCCACTGATTTAACTCGGCTAACCCTAGACACTACCTGCTGTCTTCGAACACAAGTCACAGAGTTAAGCTCAGCTAACCCGAGACACGAGCCAAAGTCTTATAACACAAGTCACGGAGTTAGCACTAGCCAATGTCTTTTAATCTGATTTTAAGCTTTCATGACTGCAGGAATCCATACTCTTCGGTTATTTCGGTAAAGTCACGTAGGTAGAAAAATAATAGATCACGACGTTTCAATCGTAACACAAGCAATCGTCATCAGGTGGACAACCACAGCAAGTAAAAGCTGCTGAAGTAGGCGAAAGATCTGCCGTGGCACGAGGTTATATAGACCTCGGCAGTAGGGGGGAGAGAGAAGGGGGGAGGGAGAGAGAAGGGGGCGGGGAGAGAAGGGGGCGGAGAGAGAAGGGGGCGGGGAGAGAGAAGGGGGCGGGGAGAGAGAAGGAGGGGGGGGGCATAAAATGGACCCCGCGGCAGCACCCAGGTCACTGGAGTAGAGATCGGAGAGAGATGAACAGAGAGAGAGAAAGACACACAGAGAGTCGGAAATAACAGCTGACATAGGCAGGTAGGATGTATACATCACAGTCAGTTAAGACTTTACCTGGTTAATAACGTCCTTCCAATGATTGCTCAGTTTGTACCCATCTTCTCGGTTGAAGTTGTGTCTGTGTTTATATATCTGGATGGCTTCATGAACAAATCTCTGATAATAGCTGGTGGGTTTGCAAAGTACCTTCGTCTTAGAAAAGTCAATTTCGTGTGAGCCCACTGCGTTAAAACAATGATCAGCAACGGCAGAAGTATTGGTCCTACCGTGTTTCAGATCTGACTTGTGTTCGCGAACCCGGTCCGAGACATGTCGTTTAGTTTCCCCAATGTAACTGCTGCCGCAGCCAGAACTCAGTTTGTAGACACCCGGGTATTGCATATCAGGAATCACATCCTTTACAGATGGGATCAAATCACCGACTTTGTATAATATTTTTGGTAACGCCTACTATGTATGGCAAAGTGATGGTATTTGTTGAATCCTCAGATGGTTGTCTCCCCATGGCTGGGGAGACAGCTTTGCGGATTGTACGGTCAGAATATCCGTTCATCCTGAGAGCTTGGTGTATGTGCTCCAGCTCACTGGCTAGGTGATGCTCATGGTGTAGACAGAGTGTCCCAATGAGCCATCAGGTCTCTTCTCGATAAAAACATTCAGGAATAGTAGCTTGCCATCCTTTTCCACTTCCATGGTGAATTTGATAGATGAGTGTATGGAATTGATGTGGTTGAGATATCGGTTCAGTGCTGGCAGGCCATGTGGCCAGATGACGAACGTGTCATCTACGTATCTCTTCCACAAGGACGTAGGGTGGATGTTTGGATGGCATCTGTCTCAAATTTCTCCATGAAAGCATTCGCTACCACTGGCGATAAGAGAGAACCCATTGGGGTACCCTCATTTTGTTGAACCGGAATTGATAGCTTGAAAGCATTTAGCGCGGGGCCCTTGAAAGTGCGGGGCCTGTAGCATTATGTAGCTACTTTTGCTACGAGGATCATCCGGCACTGCTATCGCCCCGTGTTCAGAAACAACCTGTCTCCTCGTCCAGGGGTTGGCGGCCTGCGTCTCCGAAGCCGCATGTGACGCCTCTTTGGCTTTCAAACCCCTGGCGGCTACTTGCGGATCTGTTGCTGCCACCAAGTGGGCAGCCGTTTGTTGAAAAACAACCCTAATCTTAAACACTATTTAACGCAAAGATCTTCTTGGTTCTTTCGGTAAAGTCACGTAGAAGGGAAATGATAAAATAATACAAATAAAACATAATAAAATAATTCTCACGACGTTTCGGCCACAACGCAAGCAGCCATCCTCAGGTGAAGAACAGGTCTGTCGGGAAGACAGCGACAGACCTGTTCTTCACCTGAGGACCTGAGGACGGCTGCTTGCGTTGTGGCCGAAACGTCGTGAGAATTATTTTACTATGTTTTATTTTTATTATGTTATTATTTCCCTTCTACGTGACTTTACCGAAAGAACCAAGAAAATGAATCCCTGCAGTCACGGAAGCTTTAAATCGAAATTTAACGCAAAGATAATTTGAATTTTTTTATAAAATGAAAAGTCACTATGGAATTGTCTTGGTGACACCAAAATGTACAAGGGTCAAATTGTATTCATAAAGAACATCTAAAGGGGGGACAACGACAAAATGGCCGCAGTTTATTCCATCACCTATTTTGTTGATTTCAGTCGGAATTTGTTTCTTTGTCATCTGTCGTAGAACCTGCCATGTTTGTGCACGTGTACAAGTAGCTCTGCGTGTGATGCAAAGCTCTTGGGCTATTTTGGTCGAAAAAAAAAATGTCTCCTTCGTAAAAGGTTGTCAACCCCTTGTCTCTAGTCCAATGTAAGCATGTGGGGGGGAGGTTGGGGGTATTGCGGAGACGCAAGACACCCGCAGCGTCTGCACCCATAACTAGCTCGCATTCTATCCAAGGAGCACACGTGGTGTGTATTGCAAAGCGGCAAATCTAAACAATGTCTTCAATGCATAGGCTGAGTATGGACAACTTTATTATTTTTTTTCAAAAGCAATGCACTTTAGTTTTCCTGTGAAGGGTACAGAATAGATTTATCATGAACGTTTACACAAGATTCATGAAATCTACACCAGCTGCACATTTTAGTTTCGTGGTGTAATCAAAATTTTGTAAAAATGTATAAACATAAACAACCCATCTACACTATGGGAACCTCATTTGCCAGTAAAAATATGATAATTGGTTTTTTACCCTTCTATCTGGCGTCATCTGGTCCAACCCATGTGAGACTAGGCTCTAAGGAAAGCTGTCTCGGGTGTTGACCAATCAACTTCAAGGACAGTGCACATTATCAGAGTTATGTTTTTTTTTGCATTATGACTGCAGATATTGCGGTCTAGGCAAACATGACTCCTTGTAAAAAGGTGTCAGTTTTGTTGCCAGATAGAAGGGTAAAAAACCAATTATCATAAACAACCCAGTTGTTACGGAATAATAATAATACAAGTCTTGAACACATTGCTCACACTTAGTGCACATATATGGATTCATTTACTGAGAGATCAGGAGTTTAATCGCTTCGTTTAATGACACGATTAATGGGGCGAATAATTACACAGTATACAAAAGTAATATCAGCTACAAGGTATTTGTAACAGACGTGTTCACCGCATACGTTGATGGGCGGCATTCTTAATAACTGGCAGGTGTCTAATCTTCCACAGCAAGCTGTTATCTCTCCACTACGTCGACAAAAAATGATTTAGATCTTACATTTTGATTTCATAAGAAACACGTAATAGCAAAAAATTAAGACACACCATACAGTACAGTCAATATGTACACGTGCTGCGTAGAAAAGGTGATCATTAGCGGGAGACGTTTTCATCTCCTTCATAAGTGAAATCATAAATTGCAATTTGTATGTTACAGATGTACAATTGCGCGTGGTGGGAAACTGTCCACTTCCACACGCACCGCTAAACGTCAGGAGAACGTTTGCTTCCCTGGAGTTTTTTTTTTAAGAGGAGTTGTAGGTTCTTGGGTTTTATGATGATGATGATGATAATGAATAAATCTGGTTGTCGGATACGAACGAAATAAATCATATCATTCTTCGGAAAAGACACAGGGTGAAGGACATGGCAAGCAGCTGTTGAAGAGAGAGAGACACACACAAAAACACTGTGTTATTGATGATTTTTGTGTATAATATGAAACCTAAGGAGTGCCTGGGGGAGACATGTGATGCAAAGCAATGTGATATATAAACAGCATCATAATCCTGATATCAACATTGGCATTAAGCGAACATTTTAGCAACAGAAAATCATACGTTAACAATTTGACAAGTTAGGGAGTATACTTTTTTTATCGACATATAACTAATTTTCCAGTAAGCGACACTGCAAGTTATATTTGTTGTACATTTGACATTTTAAAATAATAATATAAAATTGCTCTACATTTGTTATATATTGGGTACAAACCATATATGTGACCTAAAGTTTGATTGTGTTCATTTCGTAATGAACGGAAACCTGTATAAACATTTAAGCAACAATAAATCATACGTTAACAATGTAAAACAATTAAGGAGTATACTTTTTACGTACATATAACTCAATTTCCAGGAAGCTACACTTCAAGTTATATTTGTTGTATATTTGACATTTTACATAAAAAATATGTAAAAATGGCACTACATTTGTTATATATTGGGTATAAATCACACACGTTTGATTTTGTATACTTTATTTTCATAAGTATAATAAATGTGTGCCCTGGAACAATCTGTTTTCATTTCGTAATGATTGGAAACCTGTAAGGGGTGCCAGCGGTCTAAACGGCCACGTCAGGAGGATTCTAAATTACCTTTTAAGTAATGTTGTACTGTCCCGCGAAGAGAATCAATGCACTTACACAATTTAATTTGGACATATACAGAGTGGAAATTCAGGAACCATTTCAACAATCAATCCCAGGAATTATTCGTCCCCGTTCGAGACGTTCACTTCCTCGCCGGTACGAAAGAGTTCGTGGCTTCGATCCCGACCCTGACGACGCATGCCTGTTGTACATTTGGAGTTTGCGTGTTTTACCCCGTGGTCGCATGGATTTGAATACCTCTCGTCCGGTTTTGCCACTCCGACTTTAGAAACCCGCGTTTACATTACTTCGCTGCTGCGTGAAATTCCCACGTGATGATGATGACGATGATATAAACCACTGCGATGAACTATCACATGTGGCCAGGTCACCTCTGACAAAGAGCTAATAACTCAGTGGGGGCTTTGGTTGCTGATGTAAAAAAATTATTACAGAAGAGAAATATAACGAGAGAAACAATTCCGGAATGGATTGCAAAAATTGATTCCTAAAGGACGTATTGAGCCAAACAATCGTTGTAATTGTTTCCTCTCAACTACAATGTGTGCACACAGGATGGTATTAGAATTCCGTGGGGTGGTTTCAATTTTGCATTTTCTTTTAATTACAGCCCTGGAGGAAAAGGGGGATGCAGGCGTAAGATGAAATTCCATCGCAGCAAACAAAACGTGACCTTGATTGCCAATCCTTAATGGCTTTCTGCATAATAGCGGGCGGTGTTTTGAGAGCATTACAATTATCCGCAGTCTCAATTTATTTCTGGATATTACGTTGACCTACTTCACCGTTCATTCATCGAAAATATTGTGCGCGGTGGGCTTGCTGACTGAAAAATATTATCGCCGACAGAGCTATCCTTGTGTGGCAACAAATTTGGTGATGCTGCGCTGGCTGTCAGTGGTGCACTAGCACAATTGACACACATACACTCGTGACCAACACTGTGTGGCCTTAACGAAAGAAATATTGAAGCGGCCACATTTTGGGGAATTGCCCTCCAGCTTCATAGCGCAACATATAGCACGTGCTGTGGAGAAGGGTCATTGCCAGAAATGTCACCCATTATATACAAGGTGGCCCAAAAGGCTGGCACTGTGCATAAGCACACGTATTCCTTTATTTTAAGGAAGTGTTGTTGACGACATGGCCGGATTAAGGTTCTTATAGGCCTTCGGCACTTCTGTTTCATAGGCCTTTAGTGATAACTTCAGTGATAATGTCTTGTCTTTCTTTGCACCACTCTCTATTGAGAATTAGATTGTGCAAAAAACACCATTTGAAGATGTCATTGCTAATTTTTACGTGAAAATATCTCGACAAAATTAATCTCTGGTGTTAATTCCTCTCACCTTGTGAAAAAAACATTAACATTGACATGACTCTGCCTCTTAGTATATTCACTGTGCCTCTCCTAGTTATATGAATATATTTCTTCTTGGTTCTTTCGCTAAAGTCACGTAGAAGGGAAATAATAAATAATAAAAATAAAACATAATAAAATAAAATTTTAAATGTATTTTTTTTTATTACGTTTTTTTTTCCCTTCACGTGACTTTACCGAAAGAACCAGGAAGATGAATCCCTGCAGTCATGAAAGCTTTAAATCGAAAAAAAATGAATATATTTATTCAACAATATATCTTGGTTACATTTTGTTATCATACAAACAACAAAAAAATATGGTTAAACATTTTTTTTCGTAGGCCCTTTAGTTTTCACTGTGCCTATTGGATAATACGGCCCTGGTTGATGGGCGTGTTGAGTTCTATTGGCTGGCAACAGTCACAGAAGGACATCTCCAGTGGCTTGCATTAAGTGATTGAAAGCACGCGTTAAAACAAACATCGTGGGGCCAACGAGTTCTTGTGAAGTGCACATGCTAGCTACAGATTCAGTAAACATTGTGATCAACTAACGGGTGCCATTACCTTCAATGTAAAGTTCTGCTACTGAAGAAATGACATCGGATGGTGTAGTGAATTATTATTCTCAACACGAACAAATTGACTTCACATTGAGTGAGTATAATTGTGCATTTCATACCTGTATTAGGAGTAACCCTATGACCACTCCTCCCACAGTCAGTATGTAGTTGTGAAGGGACTGCATAATTTTCGTGTAGCATCCCTGTCAAGGAACATTTCCACCAGAAATTAGTTTCGTCGCTAATCTTGCTTCGTTACGTCGGCAGACCTGAAAACAAAAAATCGTGTGCGCATTCTACGCGCTAAGAATACTTGACCGTGAGACCATCTGCCACCCGGTTTTTGCTGACAGGTCCCAACTCACTCCCTTGGTGCGGCTCCGTAAAAACCACTGCTACCCTGGGGGCTTTAAGGAAGAGCAGACCTATGTCTGTCAGTGAAATTAAACAATTAAACCATGACGCTGTGCTTTTTGCAGCTGCTCACAGTTTAGTGCAGCCACGCTGCATTAGGATCTGTCCAGCGTCCCACTAAATTATAAATGGAAAACACATAAAGCATAACGACCACCCAGTCTCCACATTTAAATAAAAAAACAATATTTTTAATTCAATCAGCCTATTTGGCTTTCCAGGCCAATGTTATCAAGCAGCCTTTGTTTAAGTGAGCAAAGCGTGAACCAGTTTCAACTGTCCGCGTCTTAATAGCAGAGCCAGGCTTGTTAAACAATTGCTGTTGGATTAGCAGGTACTATTAGTAAGAGCACTCCACCTAAACTGTGAGGCCCTGTTAATAGCCAACAGCAAAGTTATATGAAAGAGGTATTTGTATTTAGCTTTGAGATGCAATTGGACGAAAGATGCTATAAATAATAATAATGATAATCATTATAATAGGTATGGAAAATATAAGACTCTAATTTACCATGCCTGAAATACCAATGTTAAATTGAAAAAAACGAGACAAATTTAGCAATAGAAAAATATATACTTGACAGGCACTAGAATGAAAGTGTGTGTTTGGTTTGTACTTCTGTATTTTATATTTTACGTGGTATTTTTTAAACACAATGGCCAGGGACATAATTCCATAATTAGTACAGAGCATATGCCTAAAACAATCATAAGAAAATTAACCTCAAGAGCTACAAAATGATAAATTTTAATGCAATTCTCAAAATGGAGTGGTCGCTATTATTCCGAGTATGACATATCAATAACAATAATTATTTTATGGCTCTTTGTCAATCCACTGCTGAATAAAGGATTCCATAAGCCATGCTGGCCAAGGGGATTGTTTCCATGCTGGTCAATGTGGGTTGGTGATGTGTGGGCCTGATGTTAGCCATGACCAGGAATTGAAATGTGGGTCGCGAGGATCATAATGCAGCGCCCTCACCACTTCGCCACCACGCCTGCCAGATGTAACAATATCTGCGGGTAATGAATACAGTGAGGGAAAAAAGTATTTGATCCCCTGGATTTTGCTGTTGTTATTCTGTCTCTCACTGTTCAAATAAACCTACCATTAAAATTATAGACTGATCATTACTTTGTCAGTGGGCAAACGTACAAAGTCAGCAGGGGATCAAATACTTTTTTCCCTCACTGTAGATGCTGTAAAATAATCATCACCCCACCTCCATTTACAGTTGTCTCAGTCACTCAACTCCAGTGTCAGCCATGGCCGGGAATCAAACTCAGGCTTCCATAGCGCTGTGCGCGCTAACCGCTGCACCACCGTTTCCCCTTCATTCGGATAAAATTGCAAGATTTAACAATCGTTCCACTGAATTTCCAAAATTTCGAAACTTATATCGCCATCTGTTTTGTGGCTCTGAATCGTATTACTATGACGATATCATCACGAGGAGTCATACTCCCAGTATGAACATCGTCTTCAAATCTCGAGCCACTGTCCGGTAAATGGTTTCCCCACGGCATAGCCATTCATCACGGTTCTGCAGGTCCTCTTGGAAATGTATCCCGAGATATGTTTTGTTAAGTAACAGATATCGTTCTTTTCTATCATGTGTATCAACAGGTGCTTGTACATAGACATGTCCACGTACACTTGCACCCCGTACTCTATTTTAGCCCCCCCCCCTCCTCGTCCAATACGTTATCATGTGCAACAATAGTTACTTGTGCACAAACACGCCCACGTCGCCGACGCCTACGAGCACTTCGTGCCTTCTTTTAGCCCCGCCCCCCCCTCCCGATACGTTCCATTCATTGGCTACCACATTCTGATAAGCTCCCCCCCCCCCTCTCCTCCCCCTTAACTTGTATTTAAGAGCTTGCATCTTGGAATCCCTGCCTCACTTGATGCAGCAAATCTGGCTGTGACGGTCCCACCTGATGACGGAGACTTGTGTTGCCTCTGAAACGTCGTGATTTTTATTTTATTTTTATTAATTTTAATTTCATTTTTTTACCTACGTGACTTTACCGAAAGCACTAAGAGTATAACGGATATCCGCCAGGCTCTTCCACTGCTCCCCTTCCACCCTGGAGGTGCCTGTGGAGGTACCTGTTCATGTACCTGCTCATTCCGGTGTCGGGGGTCCCCCAGCAAGCATCTGAGCCTGTCCATCGTGGCCTCACTCTCTGCGTGAATGTCCCCCTTGCAGCATGCCTCTGGGATTATCTTGCCCGAGGACAGCTGCCAGAAGAGGGTTCCTTCCCAAAAATCCGAGGGACCTCGCACCCCACAGCATCCGAACTGGATATGCAGCGGGGAGATAGTGGTGGGGGCAGGGGGAGGGAGGGAGGGGGAGGGAGGGAGGAGGTCAGGAAGAGGGGGTTGGGGAGGGAGGGAGTCAGGAGGAAGAGGTTCAGCAGGAGGAGGTCAGGAGGACAGGGAGGGAGGGAGTCAGTTGGAAGAGGTTCAGGAGGTTCAGGAGGGAGGGAGGGAGATTTTACAACATCAAAATCAGCATCTTTGTTTAGACTGGAGGAGGAGGAATCTGATGATCTATGAAGCTCTTTTTTCACAGATGTCCAGCATGGGCGGGTCAGCGAGTTTCGACAACAGCAAACGGTACAGCAACAGCAACAACAAAAACCGATAGGAGTGCAAATGAGAGAAAAAGGTAAGCGAGTCGCTAACTATAAATTAATAAAAGTGTTTTTATAAATGAATTAAATGAGTCCGATTTATCAGGCTTGGGCAAGGCAGCAAAAACAACAACAAAACCGAGGGATGGGTGGATGTTCCAAGGGCACGGCATTGACAACAAAAACAGCAACAAACAGGTCCCATGAGAAAAAGGACTCTTTACCGTCTTCATAGCTGAATTCCAAAACCTTGAGAAAACATCAGTGGCGTTGTCTCCTTGATAGCGCATCTTGAGCTCGAGAGCAAAATAATCTTCGTTTAACTACGCAGAGGGAGGGTTAAGGGGGAAGCGAGCACAACGGAATTACCGATGGAAGCATTGCATCGCCAACTCCTGACACATAATGCGTTTATGCGTATATTGTAGACTTTTGAAGGCTTTGTCTGTGAGTAAGTGTTTGCGAATGAAAAGGGTAACTGTTGATCTTCCAATTTAAGAACGGTCAATATCGACGTTGTTTTTCCTCCCTAAAATTATGTCGATCAGGGTCCCATGGTGTCAGTGTCCAACTATTGTTCTACTCAATCTCTCAGGATCGTTTTAGCTCACCCCTATGAAGAAAGGGGCATTGCTAAAAACATAACCTCTTGTATTTTTTTCCATTTTTTTGAGCGGAAGTTATTGGCCAATGGTTTGAGCTTTTGTCTGAAAGCATTGCTATTTTTAGATGGTACTAATTTGTTAAAATGTCCACATAATGTACCGTACAGTTTATTGTGTTTTATGAATACGATGAGAATGATTCTGTGTTGTAAGAAACAAAAACAAACTTGAAGAGGGACACACAGAGAAACAACGCCTCTGTGTCGAGGCCTTAAATAGAGAGGGGGGGGCAGAGAGAGAGGGGGGGGGGTGTCTGTGTGTGTCTCTCTCTGCGTGTCTCTGTGTGTGTCTCTCTGCTTGTGTGTGTCTGTCTATGTGTCTCCGTGTCTGTGTTTTCTCTCGCTCTCAAATTTAGCCATCTTTGGAAGAACGTAATCAACCAGGTGGGGTGTTGACTGTTGTGTTAGCCGACTCTCTGTGTTGTATTGCATTATATTGCTAAGTTTACTAGGTTTGTTTTTTCTCATTCATTCTTACCTAATGATGGTTGCTTGTGTTGTAATCGAAACGTCGTATTCTATTATTATTTAATTTATTTTCTTTCTACGTGACTTTACCGAAAGAACCAGAGAGTAATCCCTGCAGTCACGAAAGCTTCAAATCAAGTTTAAATCTTGAAGCTTTTTTCAAGAAGCCTGCATTCAATAAACTGGGTACGCAAATCGCAATAGGCAATACATGTGGCATTGAATCACGTAAAATACGTAACTAATCCTCTATTCCGAGAAGAGGTGAGCGTGAAGAGGTAAAGGTGCAGCCCAGTAACATGTTTGTCACGCCACTGCTGACAGAATGGCCTCAAACAGAAGGCGCTCTAGAATCTAGACAGTCCCTATAGAGGGTAACTTGGCCTACTCTTCCACACCAGCCAGACACCGTAGAAGAGGTGGAGGTACCCATACTTTACCTCACCACACGCGGCATGCCGATCAACTAACTTGTGGGTGTGTAACCAATTTACACTATTGGATTTAAGAAACTTGACCACTGACTTTGCAAGGCAGATAGTCGAACTAATGACCTCTAGGTGGAAAATTTGGTTGTGTTGACCATTACACAACAGCAGCATCAGGCAGGATAAGTACAGGGGATTCCTCTACTCACGAACGAGTTAGGTTTCAGAGGTCTGTTCGGAAGTCGATTTGTTCGTAAGTTCAACTTTACTCCTCTCGATTCCAAACATGTTGGACGGCATGTACACTAAACACGGGGAAAGGCTTTAAAAGTTGTATCATTATCTGTAGATGTAGATGCCACTGGCTCTTCATGTTCTACAGATATAGATGCCACCACCGCCATCTATTGCGCGGCGGTTGAACTTACGTCTCTCGGTCCGAACAGGCAACTGGACATATGGACAGGTTTGTTCGTATCGCTGAAAGTTCGTGAGTCGAATGTTTGAAAGTAGAGGAGTCCCTTTAACACGTCAATTGCCCGATGATGCTGGATGTAATTACCAGCGAAACGTCGTACTCAAATTTTAAATGATGTTGATTCACTCTTCAACACACTGGTGGGCTAAAGTAGTGAACTATTTGTCTTTTGTAAACGTGACACATTTTTAACTGTTTGGCCATGTCGGGTGGTGGAGGGTTACGACACATTTATAAATAACGCGATCTAACCCAAAAACCTTTATTATGAAGAGGAGTCCCTGTATGGCAATACATAAACGACAGGTCGGTGAGGACGGAGGATCATGTTATGTTTAAATCGTTTGCTGCATTGGCCACTGTCAGAAATCAGGAACGATCCACTCCGTGTCTAGAACACAAGGGGCTGGGTTCAATGCTTGCGATGGATAGAAGCCACGGTTTTGGAGTACAGTACCTGTTCTCGAAAAACAAATGCCACGATCGCCGTAACTAACTCGACCATGAAGATGATCAGCAGCAGAATGAAGAACTGGAACCGAAAACACACACCAGAACAATCACTTGAATCGTTGTGGCTGAAAATACAAAGGTCAACAATGATTCACTCTCCCACGTGTTTTTTTTTCTCACCTAGGCAGAACCAGGGGACACGAGTCACCTGGAGGGGTCACAGAGAGAGATGTGTACGTATGTTGAACTTCTTTCGTACCGCACGTACCCAACTGTGCTAATCGGAGGTGCGGGGGGAAGGACAACAGTTCAGTTTCTGAATAAGCTACCAGTACATGCAGCGAAACATCGGACGCCATGCCCTACAACAATGCAGTGCACCCCAAAGAAAAGATTGGAGAGCTATAGAGCACGACTTCAAAATAACTCTGCTGTAGTATCAATCAATCGTCTAACAGAGTACATTTAGATTGCCAATTTATTTTCAAGGTATATTTTAAAAGCCTATCGTTCTATTGGGCCCGTGTTGTAGCGAGATGAAGAGCTTGCCAAATAAGGTCCGGTAAAGCGGCAGCAGTTATTTCGAAAGCCTGGTTGCTGATGAGCACCTGATGGGTAAAAACGGTTCAGAATTTGCACGCCTCTAGACATTTTCTCTGGTTAACAGCGGACCAGTTGGCTCGGAACTAAAAGAAAATGTTGTTCATATGTGCGAATACAGAATGGAAGTGGATATATGTATTGTCCAAAATGCTCGACTCAGTTGCTCAGTGAGTTTTTCTACTCTATTTTAATCACGTTACGTGAATGTGGCCTGTAAGATTATACCTTACCAACAATGTCTCCGCATTTTATGCCAGTATTCTTGTCATTAGCTCTCCACCACATGACAAAGATTGTCACGTTTACAAAGGTATCGTTTACAGATTTCATGACTGAATTCCACATCAACGTACGTTTCTCTTAAACTGCTTTCATCTTCATCAGGTAACGATTTATTAGTTACAAATAACAACTGCTCAGTACATACATTTGATACATGTAAAGAGGTTTAATTAGAAACTCAAAACAGAGCCTATGAAGTCCCTACCAATCCTTGACATATATATGAGTGTGTGTATATATGTATTTACGGTAGTGTGAGGGGGAGCGGTAATGTAGCGGTTAGCGCTACGCTGCGCTACGAACCCGGTGACCCGAGTTCGATTCCCGCTCACGGCCAAGACCAGTGACGATTATCTGAATCAGTCCCGATTATCCTTGGCTTCGACGAAGTCGACTCAGTTGAAATGAGTACCTGGTGCGATGTGTGAACATCGCTGCTGGGAAGACAAAGACGGCCGGGCGTGGTGCGGGCCACCCAACCCCCTCGTGTGCCGTGCCCGGCTTCATAGGTGCTCGCTAACAGCACTTGCCCCAACAATATATGAAGGCTATACGGGCGATCTTTGTCTTTGTTATATATATATTCTCTATTATGCCATTACGTGCAGCCTCATAAAGAGCTCATCTTACATCCTGGAGCACATATGGTGGAATCGTCTAATAGCACTTCGAAACGCTCTCTAAGAGCAGAGAGAGAGAGAGCGATCTTTCATCTCCCATGGCAGCAGATTTGTTTAAAGCGTGACAATTCTACTTCAATGCCAATGTGACTCGTGGACTCCAGGTTCATAAATGCATCCAGGAAACAATCATGCACAGCGGTTGGCAACGCAGTGGAGATCAAAGTGACAATGGCTCTCATTCCTAATCCTGTCGTAGTTTTACGAATGGTTACATTTTAAAATAGCCGCAAAATGTCGACTACTATGATACACAGGCATATGTTGAAGTGGAATTGGTGTGACATTAGGATGCGAGATGAGACATTCTAAATTGAAAACTTCTTTCTTTAGAACTGCTTTTTGTGTTTAGTTTATTGTCCTTCCCCTCTCCCGCACCTCCTATAAGCATGGTTGGCTCCGATAATCACGGTTGGCTAAGTGTGAGAAGTTCAACATACATACATACATGCATTGTCTCACCTAGGAAATGGTGTAAAAGCAGGATGCGAGATGAAACAATAAATGTCTCATCTTAACCTAACACACTGGATTAAGTCCTGCCTTCAAAACAATGCTTCCCCTCTAAATCTAATAATCCGCAGCACCCTCTTCCAGATGTAGCCACCAAATATCGTAGAAAGTCAGATAAATCCCGGTGGCGTGCAACGATGGTAATCATAAGCAGACCGTGGATCACATTTGTGAACCGGTGTGAACTTCTCGGTTAAGTTCAGTGGAGGCATTGGAGACATCCCACAGCTTCCTGTGCCTGGTCCATCAGACCTGGGCATGGACTTAGGAGTTGCGACACAAAGACATGGGCAAGAAGGGAACTAGAAAGGGGACAATGGCATTCAGTGTGTAATATGAGAATATATCCGGCTCACTGACGTATCACAACTTGTCATGGTGATTGGCTCTGCCGGTCCTGGTTTACAGCCAATGGGGGGAAGCCTGGGGGCATGGCCCTGACGTGATGGAAGGGTGACAGCTATGGAGATTGGTTCTGCTGGCTTTGGCCTCAGCCAATGGGGAGATGAGTCAGGGGCGTGGTCCCGGGAGCTGACGAGGGAGCCTGGAAGATTCGATGCAGGCTAACGAGGATTGGCGGAAGCGTACCACGTGACCCGGGTATTAAATAGGGGTAGAGAGGAACGACACGGGGGTCAGAACGGGATCCAACGGAGGAAGGGACCACGCGGGAGCGGGGCTCCGAGTTGCCACGTGGCAGTGCGTCTCTCTTGGTCTATCTGTGGGAGCGGGGCTCCGAGTTGCCACGTGGCAGTGCGTCTCTCTTGGTCTATCTGTTCCCTTCACGTTGCCTATCAGCAGCGTGAAGTAGATGTAACCCAAAGTGAATAAAAGACAGATTCCAGAAGTCGTCTCAAAGAGCTTTATTACAAGTGGATGAATGGAATTCAATCCCTACTCTGCCTTTGAATTGTTCCAAACACGCACTGTTGGCCAATCTCTGATATATCTCTCAAAATGTACCGCTTTGCGACTCGCAGATGGCAGTGAGGCGGTGTTTGTGGAGCTGTCAATCTTCTTCATGGAACATTTTTGCCCACTCTCCGAATCAGGCCGCTCCCTTCCAAAGCACACACTTTAATTTCGGAAATGGAATTTATCTTTGCCGATATTTGGCGCATCCCTCGTCCTTGCTCCTACCTTTTGGTTATTTAGTTATAAGTCATATAGCCACCTCTGATTTTTCATCAAACCCCATTACATATCGCGGGAAGAGGAATAACTGACAATGGCAGAAGAGGGGGCAACTGCATGTATTTGCATTGTCTTCAGGGGTGTGTTATACTGGTAGGAACGAAGTGGACCAGACCACCAATAGATTATATCGTCCGTCCGTCCGTCCGTGTATCAACATCGCCCCCTACTGCAAACACTTGGCAGGACCCTACAAAAACCTTTGACTCAGTGGGGCTTTCCTGGCTTAACAAGTGTAATAATACATTATGTTTATATTCTTTGGTTATTCGTTCCTACCAGCCCACCCCGCAGGGTCCTGTTTATGCAACTGACATAAAATGGGGCTTGTAGTGCCCCAGGAAGACTTACACATTTCCCAAGGCAACTACCTCAAAAAGGGGGACGACTCTGGGTAAACCAGGGCCGGTGGCAACCCCCCAGTTACCAGCGTAATGACCGATACCTGTGAATAATTCAACAGTGGCATGGCGGAAGATACGAGTTGAGATTCAGTGCAAAAGGTGGCACATCAATGAACACCAGAGCGCACACTTTAAACTACCCAGCCATTCGGGAGAGGTGTCAACTTGCCATTCTCTCTCCCGCGCACAAGACAAAGATCCCCCGTATAGCCGTAACAGACTGTAGGGGCAAGTGCTGTTAGCGAGCACCTATGAAGGTCGGAACAGTACACGAAGGGGTGGGTGGCCAGCACCACGCCCGTCCGCCTTTGTCTCCCCAGTGGCGATGTTTACACATCGCACCAGGTACTTTTTTAAGGCTGAGTCGACCTAGGGGACGCCCAGGACCGGTTCAGATAATCGTCACTGGTGTTGGCCATGAGCGGGAATCGAACCCGGGTCGCCGGGTACATAGCACAGCGCGCTAACCGCTACACTACCGCTCCCCATTCTCCCGTGCACGCACGCCCACACGCACACACGCACGCCCACGCACACACGCACGCACGCAAATACTCACGAAAGTGAGCGTCCTCCGGCTCTCACAGAGAGCTCCGCAGCAGCCCAGGAGCCCCAGCAGCAGAAACACGGCCCCCACGGCCAAAATCACGTGCACGCTCCTCAGCAGCAAGGGATGATGGGAGGAGACGACCTCGGCGACCCCGCCAGGGTCCGCCACTGCCCACACGCCCACCGCGACCAGGCAGAGTCCCGCCAGCTGTCAGACGGGATTCAATTAGCGGCTTGCAGACACCCAGAGCCTGGCAGCCAGGAATGCTCGCCAGCAGCCTCGTGGTATTCCAGGACTGCAAATATTATTAGTTGGGAGTGAGGCTGGTGGACGGGGGCAGGGGCGGGGGGGACTATTTTTAAAATTTGTCATTTGGGATTTGTGTGTTTCTGTGCTGTTGTTAGCCTGGCGTAGGCTGCTCCGATGTTCTGGGTGAAGTTGAGTGGCAGTTGGTAAAAAAATAAAATTTTTATGTTCTGCCGTTCAAAGAAACATCGTTTAAAAAGATAAACAGTTCTGCAAGGAGAGGGATTGATGTTGTTGTTGTTGTTGCTGCTGCTCAGGTCACAGTCAGCTCTTCTCTAAACGTTTTACAGTGACTCGCAAAACAAAAACAATTCTAGAAACTTCTTAAATGCCTTTGGGGCAAGGTCACTGAGACATATAAATTCTGTTTAAGTACACTGCTCAGTCATGCAAGCCACGGAACATTAGCACTATATGATCCATCGTAAACGTGAAAATGGTAGGTAATGTTAACACATGGCCTGCCAGCTGATTTACTTGAAACCAATAAGGAAACTTCTAAAGGATTATGGACAGCAGGAGGTGTTACTGCTAAGCCTAGGTATTTGGAAGCTTACGTGCTTAAAAAGTCTGTGCAGACGCGAGGGTTGTGGCTTACAAAGATAAGGGCGTTGAAGAACACCATGAGGTACTTGACGCAGCTCATGCATGTCCCCTCCATGCTGACGACAGCGCCGGTAGGGAATCCTGGATCGTAGCGTTTGGCGTTGGGCTCTGGAACAGACACAGACGCCGCATGAAGCTCGGGTACGTAAGCAAGCGAGGGGATGATCCTCATTTGCATTCCCGGCCATTTATGTTTCGCTTCACCAAAAACCTCGGGGCTCACACAATGATGGATTTCGATTTAAAGCTTTCGTGACTGCAGGGATTCATCTTCTTGGTTCTTTCGGTAAAGTCACGTAGAATGGAAAAATATAAAAAAATATTCTCAACCTCCTCCACAATAAAATAATTCTCAATTCTCATGCGTTGTGGCCGAAACGTCGTGAGAATTATTTTATTATGCTTTGTTATTGTATTATTTCCATTCTACGTGACTTTACCGAAAGAACCAAGAAGACAATGGTGGATGTTTTATTTATTTAACGAAATAGATGGTGCGCCCAGCCGGTTTCGTTCCTGGCCACGGCCATGTCACCGGCGGTGTGAATGACCTCTGAACCGATCGTTGGGCCCCTCTACCACACCCAATCCTCGCTGGCCATCGTGGTGAAGCATAGTCGTGCAACCCATACGACGGAGATGGGATAAGGAGGCCTTTATACAGCATCGAGTTACAGATCGTTCGCGTATTCATAAAGAGTTTAATTGACAAACTGGCTTAATTTAAAGGCAAGTGAGAAACCTATTGAGCTGTCAATCTCCGTTTAAAAGCAAATGTCTTTAAACACAGAACCATATCTGCCGGAGTAGAAGCAACGGGAAATAAATATGAACAACAATGCAACATCAATATGATGATTTATTAACAGTTATAATTCCGCCACTTTATATATTTCTTAAAAGTTAACATATTTTGAATCCTCATACTCAAATAGGTTTTCATTAAAAATTACACTTACAAAGCGCCCTGCGTACAACTACAACTTACTCAAGGCAATTTACATCACACGCACACACACACACAAACATTGGCCAAGGTGGGAAAACAATCCAAGCAGTAAAAACGCTAAGTCAGAGAACCCAAAAAGCAAGGGACTATGAATGCACGTTTGAACGTTGAACTTCTCTCGCACCGTACGTAGCCAACGGCACTAACAGGAGGCGCGGGGTTTAAACGCCGACGGTCGTCTCCGAGCGGCAGACACCACTGGGCGAGGCGATGGCAACGCAGCGAGGGGCAGCACTGCACAGGAGGCACCGAGAGCCACCGTGCAGAGGGGGCAGCCGCGTCCGGGAAATGCGCAGGGGTCACCGGTCACCGCAGAGCTAAAACTAAACTAACTAAATCAAATTTCGATTTAAAGCTTTCGTGACTGCAGATGTAGTACCGTCGAATACAGGTCGACACCCGGGGTTGAGGCACACTGAGGTTTATTACAACAAACGTTGTGACATACACACTTGAGGGGGTATCGGCCCCCTCACCCGTCTATCTGAGGACACACCTCCTAGCTAACCCTAGCCTGCCTCAGAGTCCTCCTCTCGTGGACTAGGGGAGGCTATCTTGGCCCGACACTGGTCAGTCGGGCCCGGTACTCAGAGTCCAGACCAACACTGGCTCTGGCTCTGGCACCACGCCACTGGCTCGAGCCTGCGCGGTCCTGACAAGGACGGCGTAGCAGGGGGAGACCAGGGCTCTATCTCGGACGTCTTCCGTCTTCTCTTCTTAGCTAACCCAACTTCTTGGTTCTTTCGGTAAAGTCACCTGAGGACGGCTGCTTGCGTTGTGGCCGAAATGTCGTGCGAATTATTTCATTATGTTTTATTTTTATTATTTTATTATTTCCCTTCTACGTGAATTTACCGAAAGAACCAAGAAGATAACTAAATCAATTTTTTTTAACCAGGTGGGTAAGGCCGACTGAGCCACACAGCTCTTTTTCAGAAGCGACCTGGCCACAAATGATAGCTCAACGGAGTGGCTTATCGCGTGGCAATGCATCGCAGCCAAACACTCCAAACGCACGTTGATTTTAAATATGTAGGGTGAAAAAACCGGAGGAGCTGGAGATAAATCCACGCGACCACGAGGAGAGAGAACATTTAAACTGCAAATATACAGGCGTCAGGGTTGCCATCAAACCCATGACCTCCTGTATACCAGGCGAGGTGTCTAACGTCTGGTAAAATAAAACAAAACATTTACATTTATCGTTTTAAAATCATGGCATCACATTTAAATCATCATCCCCAGCCTGTTAAATATGTCCTAATCCACATAAGTGCCAAGCCGGTCACCCCAACAGTGGACGACTCGGCAAGGAAATGCAAAAGGACGCCGTGATCGATCGTGCCAATCGCTGCTCTCAGGTCAAGGAGAGCGAGAATGGACAATGCCCCAGTCAGCAGCAATGAGCGAGTTGTTTGTGTCCTAGACCAGGGCTATCTCTGTACTATGCAAAACCCAAGGCTTTTTCGGTAAAGTCACGTAGGTAAACAATAATAAAATAATAGTAAATGAAAATAAATCAGTAAATTACAGTAAATTTAGCTGTGACGGTCTCATCTGAAGATGGAGACTTGTGTTGCCTCCGAAACGTCGTGATTTAATTGATTTATTTTCATTAACTATTACTTTATTTTATTATTTTTTACCTACGCGACTTTACCGAAAAAAACCTAAGAGTATGAATCCTTGCAGTCACGAAAGCTTCAAATCTCAGACTGAAGGAAGGGGCTCTAAAAAAAAACATTTGAGGTCAAATAATGGTCCTGCGATCGTTTTTCAAAGATCTTCGAAAAAAATTGAACATTTTAGATTGGTCAAAAGTTGAGGTGGTTCGGGCACCTTGTATGGATGGATAGCCCCCAGATAGACACCCCCTGGAAACTCTTCCGGACACGTCCCACTGGGCGAAGACCCGTGGGCGGGGCCAGGACCACGCTGCTGCTGGAAGGACGACGTCGCTCGGCTGGCCTGGGAACGCCTGGGAATTCCCCATGAAGAGCTAGAGTCTGTCTTCTTGGTTCTTTCGGTAAAGTCACGTAGAAGGGAAGTAATAAAATAATAAAAATAAAACATAATAAAACAATTCTCACGACGTTTCGGCCACAACGCAAGCAGCCGTCCTCAGGCGAAGAATGAGACATTATCAAGCTTGTTTTATTATGTTTTATTTTTATTATTTTATTACTTCCCTTCTACGTGACTTTACCGATAGAACCAAGAAGATGAATCCCTGCAGTCACGAAAGCTATAAATCGAAAAAAAGCTAGAGTCTGTGTATAGTAGTGTATAGTGTATTCATTCTAGATTTGAAGCTTTCGTGACTGTAAGGATTCATATTCTTAGGGTTTTTTTTCGGTAAAGTCACGTAGGTAAAAAATTAAAATTAATAAAAGTAAAATAAAATAAAAATCACGACGGAAGCTTGTGTTGCCTCCGAAACGTCGTGATTTTTATTTTATTTTACTTTTATTAATTTTAATTTAATTTTTTTACCTACGTGACTTTACCGAAAAAACCTAAGAATATAGTGTATAGTGTAGTCTAGCAGTGTATAGTGTAGTGTAGTACTTGTATAGTAATGCAGTGTTGGAATCTGTTGCCAGGGCAAGGGAGGTCTGGACCGTCCTGCTCAACACACTGTCGCTGCGACTCTCACAAGCGGGATTGAGAAACGAACGGACGAAGATTGGTCAAAAGTTTGCTCAATGTATTTGGGTCTAAATTTTGTAGAGGAGGGGGGGGTGTTTTTTCGAGAGGAAATATGGTGGCGATTTAGAAAGGAGATAGAACATTGCCGGTGCGAAGTAACAACTGGGTACAGATAAATGCAACAATTGAAGTTAACAGTGCAAAGGTGGCGCACACAAAAGGGTCCAAGGAGTTGAATCGAGTGGACGGGGGTTGTTGGCGTCGATTTGGCAATCAATGCAGCAACATCAGACGATGAGACATCTGAAAAATTCGCCAAATGAGGGCACGCTAATGTGTCTGAACACTCAGGCAGATCGGATTAATTATCAGAAATATTTAAAAGCACCATTACGCCATCACAAATATTCTAAATTCTATCACAGATGCGTTTAATGATGAATCCTTGCCAAAAACAAATATATTTCTGCAAAATTTATTCGGGGATAGATTTCATTTGATGCGGGGCCACATTTCCAAATCGACCAGCAAACTAGATCCGAAAGCGTGAAAGTCAGACGCGTGTCGCGTTTCAAGAACCACAATGGGTGGCGCTGTGACAGTGTTACAGTGATAATTCAAACTGCGTCACACATTTTAAGGACGAGTACGTTGGGTAAGTTCCAGCTCCACACTGTGTAGACGAAACGCAAGCCTTGAAGCATGACCTTGTTTAAAGGTGGTGGGGGGAGGGTGGTGGTGGTGGGGGCGGTATACGAAAACCTCAGGGAGTGGTGCAGAACATTAAATATAAAACAAACTTTTAAAAACTGTCAAACGCCCAAACAGAATCATTCGCGATATGATCTTCTTGCGTCTGTCATGAACTCTGCTCCGGCTATCACACCCCCCCCCCCCCATGTACAGTGTATGAAGAAAGACTCTGATGCGCATCACTTTACTTGAGCTTACACTCGTGGATAGAAATTTGTTCTACTCATAAAATAGACCGGGGAGGGATTATACTCATAGAATAGACGAGGAAGGGGTGGGGGAGTTTAGCTGCCCCCCACCCTCCACTTTGCCCCCCCTCCAAATGCAGTATGGGACTGATTAAACCTATCGTGAGTGAACAGTGAAAGTTGGGTAAACCCATGGCAGGGTGACTGACTGCAAGAACAAAGTCACGCTCTAAACTTTCCTGGGCGGTCCAATACAAAACTAAAAGTGTGTTTGTTATTTTTTCAGGTTGAGGCCCACTGGTCTTTCTTCAGAAGCGACCTGGCCATTACAAGCGACACGAAGTGGCCCATCATCATCCATCATCACGTGGTTATTCATAGCTGCCAAAAAACTCGAAACGCACGCTGATTCTAAATGTGGTCCAAGATGTCTTGTGACCCCCAATTAATTGACCGCTCACGTGTTTTTCCCTTTGCATATTAATTTCTGTTTTAAATGAACCTGGCTCAAACATATATTAATACTTTTACAGAAATGGGGGGTGGGGGGGGGGCGGTAACAAGAGATCTGGACCACCCTCTGGACAGCATTGCCTGCTGCTCTCTGCCGTGTCGCCCATTGAACCGCCCGTGCTGCTGCTGATCAGGAGCGGTGTCTCTCGTAAACGAAACGTCGGGTCTCTTAGCCCCTCTTGACCATCGCTTTCCAACTGCAGCACTGTCGTTCCATGCACGCGTTTATGCATTGCGGAATATCTCCGTCCGCCCGTCTGTCCGTGGCTGAGTGGGGTGGAGTCGTGGTGGGTGGAGGGGGCATGGTGACTCTCACGAAGGTCATCCATAATCAAGGTTTTTTGGGGGGTTAGAACGTGCCAATTCGTGCCAATTCGTTACTAGTGCAGCACACCGGTGTGTTGCAGAGCAAATCAACAACATTGACAATCTGAGTACGACGTTTCACCAGTAATTACAACTAGCTTCATCAGGCGACGAATTGGCCACGTTCTGTTTACGTGACAAACCTTAATAATTGGCTGTGTCGGGTGGTGGCGTGTTTAACGACACTTTTATATTTACGCGATTTAATCCAAACAAAACCTATATTATGGATGATATTGTTCGCGAAAGCCTAAACTGAAGTTGATACAATTTGAACGAAATTCGAGAATTAAAAGTCGAGTCGCCATTGTGGACTCAGCCTATTGGATATTGATCACGTTTATTAGAAGGGATTCCCAAAACCCCGAGAAACAGAGAAGGACTCGAGTACTGGACTGCGTTTGCCAATGGAGTGGAGCGGTGGTGCTGCACTTTGATCGCGGTATACCCGGGCAGGGCAGGACGATTTGGGGAAAATATCTAATTACGATTGTACTGACAGACATTGCGATTGCGATTTGATTTGCGATAAAAAAAATTAAGTCTAGCTTCAGTTCAATATTTACTGTGTAATAGATTTAAAACATGTGATGGAGCATTACCACATGATACCATCGAAATATGAACTGCTCTATATATTCTAATGCATGGATGAGAACTTAAAAGATAAGAATTGCTTCCAACATGTATTTATAAAAAAATTTCATTGAAATAGAACAATCAAACATGGAACAATTGTTAAGTTAAATAAAGTTATAATAATAATAAAATAAACAATTCCAATAAGAAAGTAAGAGGACTTTTCAAATTGCAAAAAATCGCAGCCTTTGCGATTTCCTCATTGCATTGTTTCAAATTGCCATTTCGATTTGAAATCGATTAATCGTTCAGCCGTGCACCCGAGTTCGATTCCCAGACACTACGAGCAGCATCAGTGGCGAGTGATACCTGAACTTGTTTTCATGTAGCCCGCATTGACCAGCGTGGTCAAGTATGTAAACAAAACATCCAATACGGACGACAGAGCATTGGTAGGCCATCATCCAGCAGCGTATTGACTAAGGTGTGTACACTAATTACACATTATTAACGATAGACGCCCGTTGGCTTCCATACTGCGTAATTAAATACTTCCGAGGACAAACAACCACTTTGGAAGGCGTTGCAGAAGCCCTGCATTACAATGATTCCCAACGTTTCTACTCGTGAGACCATTTGACTACAACTAGGAGAGGAGATCACAGTCGTCGTCGTCATCACCATCATCTGAAATGCCCTCGCTGCCAAGTGAATCCTCAAGGCGAGAGAGGTGGGCAGACGATGGGGGGGGGCGAGAGCAGTCGTGTTGTTTTATGTTGATTCTGTTGTACAGACATTTGTCAATCCACCTACTGCTGGATGAAGACCTCCCTCCCCACGCCTCCTTGTCAGCCAGACGGGGGGTGTTGTTGTTGTGTGACCAGACTTGATGCTGATCGCTCAGTGCAGGGTAGGCTGATAAAAACTCAACTATTTTTTGTTTCTTCCCGCTAAGGCCCACTGAGCAATGTAGCTCTTTTTCAGAAGCAACGTTGACCATCACAAACGATAGGTCAACGAAGTGGCGTATGGTCGCGTGGAAATGTTCAGCAGCCAAATACTCTAAACGCGTGACGGTGATTCAAAGCGTGGAGGGGAAAACCGGAGGACCCGGAGAAAAATCCACGCCGCCACGGGGAGAGAAACACGCGAAGCTCCAAATATACGTGAGTTCAGGGTCGGGATCGAACCCACGACTTCCTGTATACCAGGCGAGGCAGTTAACATCTCGCCACCGTGTGCCGCTTGGCCAATGATGGTTGGCCGTGGCCGCGAATTGAACTCGGCTCGCAGGGTTCGTTCACACAGCGCAGCGCGTCAACCACCGCGCCACCCGAAAAATCGTGAACATTAGGGTACAGCTCAATCAATCATCTGACCCTGACGCAAGGACCCATTAAATTCAAATTATTTGCGGACTAATAACGAATGTGTGCGTTTGTGCCAATGCGGCATCGCCAAATAATTTTTACGCAAATTACAATTTGCGTAAAAACAAGTTTTCATTTGCGTAAAAACAAGGATTGCGACAAAGTGGACGTTTTCAAGACTGCTGGTGGAGAGGGGGGGGGCTGAGACAGCGGGAGGGAGGGAGAGGGTATTGTTGAGCCAGAGTCGTGTGAGACAGGGAAGTGTATTGTCCCCGGGACGTGCTCTACGGTGACGACTTTAATAGCGAGGGATTCTCGCCATGACGGTGAACACAGTTTCATCACCGCAGCGCTTAAACATCATCTCTCGCTTGTTAAACGCAAGAGACTAGCGCCCCCCCCCCCCAACTTGATTCCGCTCAACGTTAACTGCTGCAAAGTGTTCTAGTTGCATGTGGAATGGCAAGTGCCCGAAACGTCGACTGCCAATACGCTCACTCAGGTTCAGTTTGATAACAATTGCTACAGTTTACATTATAGACTGCCAATACGCTCACCAGCAGAAAAACCAGGCTAGAGTCTACCAGCCTACAGTATACATTGTAGACTGCCAGTACGCTCACTTTTATTATGATATATATTTTTATCTACGTGACTTTACCGAAAGAACAAAAGAATATGAATTCCTGCAGTCACGAAAGTTTTAAGTTCAAACTGCTTGTGTTGCAGTCGAAACGTCGTGAGTTTTTTTTTTGTTACCAAAGAACAACTAAACTATATCGTTTTTTTTTCAGAAGCAGCCCAATATTCTAAACGCATGTTGATTATAAATGTGGAGGGAAAACCCGGAGAAAAAAATCCACGCGACCACGGAGAGAGAAACATACACACCTCAAATTATACAGCAGCAGGCGTCAGGGTCGAGATCGAACCCACGACCTCCTGTATACCAAGCGAGGTAGTTAACATCTCGCTACCGCGGCGACTTATACCTAACCCACTGCTGTTGTTGGTCATGGAAGTTGTTTGACCATACTTCACCAAGATGGCCAGTGGAGGTTGGTGAACGAGGGAGTTCGGGACCTGCTGTTCAGATATCTCTAGCCACTGATGTCAGCCACTCGAGTGCAGTGCTTTGGCCAAATGCATCATTTATCCACCGCAATCAAATCAGTATGAGCCCCCGTCTCATTTCCCTTAATACGAGACATGAGTCTACTAGACACAGCATGTCCTTCTCATGTACGCACGGAGAGAGAGAGAGATAGAGAGAGACAACAAATGGAGAACATGGCAGAGTGATAGATCTACGAATATATTCGTACCGGAAACCCGCTTGAAATAGTGTACTCATTTTAACGGTGAAAAAAATATACACAACACGGACTGATATTGTGTTATACCTGCTTAATAGATAACAAACTTCAAATCTAGAAAGATAACATAAATCCTGAGAACCAACTTCCCACCAGACAAAATAAGAAAGATTACACTCGATGACAATTATATATTGTAGATAAAGTATTCAGTTCATTATTAATTTTATTCAGTTCATGGTATGGGATATTATACAAATGTATATTATTTCGTTAAGTTTAGGCAAAGAAAATATGCTACAAGCTAGACTCATAGCAAATACACATGCCACAGCCTACATTGAATACTGCATAAGGCCAATATTAAGGAGCAATATCTCTAAACACTGACGTATGCTTTTGCGTTATTCTACAACAACTTTTACAACACCGCAACAATTTAGGACGATACGTGAGATATTTAACTCTCATCCGGCATTGGCCGAACTTTAAAAACAATTACACGTGTGTGTTTGAAGCTTCCTAGCCAAGCACAACAAAATACGTAATCTCTTCTTACCTTGCGGTCGATTGAAAACAACCAAAATCGCCTAAAACGAACGGGTCAATTACGAACACGCGAAAGCCACATTTGGCACCAAACGCTTCTTGAAAACAAACGAACAAATATATAAACCCCCTCCCACCGTTAACGAGAACCTTAGCAGTACTCTAACGAAGCATTTAGCTGAAGAGTAAAACTTCGTTGGAGCCGAGTTCGCGGAGCAGTGCCCTGGGTTCGGTTGCTCCCTCGTAAACGGTAGCAAGAAAACAGGACACGCCTGTCCATCACCACGATTCCAGATGGAGCCCAAAGCAAGCGTCCGTGGCCCCTCCCTCCTGGCTCCGATCCAACAACGGGAAGCATCGCACCCAAACCTTCACCCCCCCCCATCCCTACAGCTTTTCCCACCCCCCATCACCCCCCCCCCCCATTTGAACGAAACGTCCACGACAACCCTCCATCCTCTCTCCCAAACCCCCTGCTACCTCCCCCCCCCGCTCCCAAAAAAAGTCGTCATACTTCCCGTCCTCTCCCCTCCCTCCCTCCCTCCTCCCCCTGCTCTGCTCTACACAGACCTTGCAGTCGTTGCGAAACGTGCAGAAGGCAGGAAAGAGACACGGGGGGAGGGCGGCGGTGGCGGCGACCGGGGGGAGAAGGCCAGGCTTTAGCGTGGCAAAGTCGGATGCTTCGGGAGAATGTGAATTGGTGATGTTGTGTTGCAATCAATGTCGACGCCAATGCGTGCTTAGGAGGGTATGAGATCTGCTGAAGCGGGCTGCCCAGCCAGCGGTCGGGGGAGATACACTCGCTCCCGCCGTGCATTCACAGACTTTGGCCACGCTGGCTGATGAGTGCCTCGGTTTGTGAAACCGCTCGCCTGACCGGTGCTAAGCCGCCCGTAGCCTTCACCAGTAAAGAACGACTCACGTGGCCCAAGATTCACAGCGCAGGGCGTGCAAGCATGACACCAGCTCTTCGTTCGTTTCGACATCCCCCCCTCCCTTTCCCCACGTATTGTTGTTATCATCTTTAAGCGGTGCATTCCAGTTGGGAGTGCCTGTGCTCCTGATTACATTCCTCCTTTGAGATATCTCTTGATAAATAATTCGTGACTTTCAAAGTACCTCTATCAGTAGGGGGGCAGATAGGAAGGAAGTTTTGTTTTTCCCTCCACTGCACCTCACCAGTGTGTATGTGAGCGTTTATTTTAAGATAACCAACCAGTATAAGGCAATCGTGTGCTCGCATAGGGCATTAAACAAAAGTGAGTGTAAACATTAAGTCATTCAGCCATAGAGTATAAATGTTTTTTTTTAACGTCTGCAAGCATACTTATTGCATAGAATAGGAAATTCACAACCCAACAATTTTTGTTTTACGGATGTGCTGGAAAGAAGAGCCCGTAGAGTGTATTTGGCCTACTCTTCCTCGCTGGCCAGACGTCATGTGACCAGTCGATTCACCATTGTGTACACATTTACTGTTTACCGAATCAGAATGTTGATTGATCCTGGAGGAATCGGATGATCTAGGAAGCTCTTTTTCACAGATGTCCAGTCGGGGCGGATGAGAACGTTCCAGCGACTAAACAATACACAAACAAAACTAAATAAGTGCAAAGTATATGGAAGGGAAGTAAATAGGTTGAACCTATCTACGTGACTTCACCGAAAGACCCACGAACATGAATTCTTGCAGTCACGAAAGCTTTAAGTCAAGATTTAAAGTAAGTAAAATCACTAAAAATAAATAGTAAAGTATATAAGTTCAAATTGTGTAAGTATTCTAGATTTGAAGCTTTCGTGACTGCAAGGATCCATACTCTTGGTTTTTTTCGGTAAAGTCAAGTAGGTTAAAAAAGAAAACAAATAAATTAAATCACGACGTTTCGGAGGCAACACAAGCCTCCGTCTTTAGGTATGTATACCAATTTCTAAGCTTAGGCAAGGCAGCAAAACAACAGCAAAAAGAGTCCCAGACCAGCCCAAGACAACACAGTCCCTCAATAAATTTGCAAATAAAAATGTAACTGTCAATACATGGGTAAGGATAAAAGCCACAAATCGCATTCGCAAACGCAGTTGCATGCAGCACTAACCATCTGCTTCAGGATAATTTTTTGTTGAAGGAAGATTTTACAAAGTTAAGGGAGGAAACGAGGTTGTTCCAAAACGTTGCTGCCGCAACGGCTTTGTCATCCATTCCTATGCTTGTTTATTGGGATAGTTAAAAGGCGATTAGACGGACGTCTTACGTTTCTTGAGTTTGACAATGGGGGTTAATGAATTGTACGTGCAGTATGTTGAACCTCTTTCGTCTCGCGCGTAGCCAATCGTGCTAATCGGAGCTGCTTAAGTGTAGCGCAAGATTTTGGGTGGACAGGGAGAGGTGCGGTGGAGGATTTAAAGTAACTTCTCCCCCCTGCGTTTCAACTGCTGAGGGCCGGGAGAGTGAACCAGCAACCTCTGTGTGTAGGCATACTAATTGCATAACGTCCATAACGATCACTGGTCTTCCTTTGCAAAGATTGAAACGTGGCAGTCGTGCGTAAAAAAAAGAGGGTGTTGTCAGGTTAACCCAAGTTCAATCGAAACAATAACGAAACGCGGCAGCAAAAAAACCCCACAATAGTCGATCGGAAGCGTGGGACACGGGCTTTGTCTAAGAACGCTGGGCACACGGCACAGCTGTTTCCGTTTCACTGACAGGCGAAGGGCCACGATTTACAACTATTGTATTCGCGAGAGGCACTTTTATTTAATGTGCATTTTTTATAGGGTATTAGTTAAACAGCACCCCCCCACCCCCCACCTTCCCCCTCCAGTAAACAAGCACAAGTCTGAATATGTTGCCTAATTTAACCATTGGAGTTGTAGCCTGAAGAGATCTTGGTGGTGCAGTTCAGTGGCGCGGCGACTGCGAGAGGCACGAGTGTCCAGACACCCAGCCCCAATGAAATTAAAACGAGTTATCCACAATAGAGGTTGTTTTGGGGGTTAGATTGCCTAAATATATAAACGTGTCGCTTTTGCTTCCTAGATCTGATTTATTTATTTATTTTGGTCATACTTTGTACACGATTATAATGAGGCGGATAAACACTGCCTCTTAATAGTCGAGGTTTTGTGGGTTAAATCGCGTAAATATATAAATGTGTCGTTAAAACCCGCCACCACCCGACACAGCCAACTAGTAAGGTTTGTCACGTAAACAGAACGTGGCCAATTCGTCACTAGTACAGCACACCGGTGTGTTGGAGAGCCAAGCCACAACATTTACAATCTGTTGTGGCTTGTATATGGTGTGACTAGGACAACATATCGGCTGTGTTGGGTGGTGGCGGGTTTTAACGACACATTTACATATTTACGCGATCTAACGCCAAATAAATCTATTATGGATAATATTGCTCGCGAAAGCCTCCTACGTGTTAAAAACGAATTCGTGGAACGGCGTTGACAGTCGGTGCACAAGCACACACAACAAGTACTCGAAACACGTTCTTCAATAGCGCTGCCCCTTGAAGAGGAAATGCGGATATTATAGGCGACGTGAAGGGCATTGACCTTTATTCGTAGCAGACGGGCGATGGCCTGAAGCATATATATGTTTTAGATATGGCTCAGAGACACCCACGCAACGGTGCACGGCTGCGCTAGTTGATAGATGCGTGCAGCTGTTTTATTTATTTTCAATTAAGGGGAAAACCAACAGTGAGACACTTTGGCCTGCGTGACCGCAATTGAGGCTGCGTGTACTTAAGTGACACATTTCCCGAGTGGCCAGAAACACGAACGCATTTGGCGACGCGTAAAGAGGCAATCGGGGAGAGTGTACGCAGACACCAGATTTTGGGCCGCCACGCACGTGGCGTTTGTGCTGCCGGGTGCTTTATTGTTGGCCCTGGTGCGACGAGTGAGCTCGTGATGCAAAAAAACAACAAGCTTGCAAAGGGCTCACACATGGAAGTGGAACTTTAGATTCTGGCTTGAATCGTAAAGTGTGCTGCCTGATCGGTATAGCTCCAATCGGACAATTAAGTCGGTCAAATTTATTGAATGTGATCTTCATTTGAAGTTTTCATGGCTACATATATTATATTCTGCTGTAGATTTTTGGAAGAGCCGTGTACAAAAAGAGACAATTTAATGGTCGACTGAAGCTCGACCATTAAAGCAGAACAAGCCACACGATTGCTTGGGGCACAGGCAGTGCTATGCTTGTCCATGTTACCATGTCCGAGGATGAGAGCGAGACTGACTTTCATAACGCAACAGAACTCAGGTTGATTTAAAGTTTGGCCGACCAACACCTCCGTTATTTCTTTAGACCTGTAGCATAAATTGCCGGAGGGGGGGGGGGGGTGATGGGGTTAAGTCCACGATCACGCGATCTCTTTTTGCACACGGCTGTTCCGAAAATCTCTACAAAAAATTGAACATAAAACTACATAAACAAATATTTTAGCATGTAAGGCCCACTGAGCTATACAGCTCTTTTTTTCAGAGACGACCTGGCCACAAGTAACAGCCCAATGAAGTAATCCTTATCATTTGTAAACGTATAGCAGCCAAAAACTCTAAACGCATGACTCTAAATGTGGAGAGAAAAACCGGAGGACCTGGAGAAAAGTCCATGCGACCACGGTGAGAGACATGCAAACTCCGAATATACAGGCGTCAGTCGGGATTGAATCAAGACCTCATGTATACCAGGCGAGGTAGTTAACCTCTTGCCACTGCAGCACCGAATGCGGTTTGCAACTAAGAACTGGACATTATACTCATTGGCTGTATTTGCTGAACGTGATAGGATATTCACTAGTACAGCAGCAATTCAGCGGCTCATCACACCCTGCAGAGGGCCCATATTGGGTGGCCGATGACCTGACCTATGCGTAGTGCCCCCTACTGACAACTCAGCAATGTTCCTCCAACTCTCAGAGGGAAATACAAATTTGAGTAAAATAAATAACGCGTTAATTGTTAATGTTATTCGCTAATTGTATCCCGATTGTGCCATCGGCATCGTGTCATGCGATGAAGAATCTATTTAGATTCCTCGCAGAGCAGTGCAACGATTTTTGTGTCGAGGACGGCCTACAGAAGCAGATATTACAGAGCCACTTCTGAGGTCCCTTTCATCCCTTTGCTAATTCCCCTGCCACTGAGATTAACGTTTGTCACATGACAGTCAACCCGATATTGTTATTTCTCAGAGTTAGAATATAGCCAAATGAAGTGCAGAATCAAATGAAATGAGATGTTTTTTTGTACAATCGTTGGACCAGGCTGAGACCATCAACTCAGTACACTTGAAATCCCGGTTTAATATATCAGGCATCGGCCTGGATTCAAACCCAGAATCTCAGCGGTATCAGCTGAGCACTCTGATTTCCGAGCAACCGAGCTACTCTGAAAGTAAGCAAGCATTTATTGAAGTGGGCCGTTCTATGTATATGGTGTGAAACTCTTCTTAAACACAGCTCTATTACCCATGACTCATATTATCTGTGGCACCCATCGATCTATGAAAACTCCGATTATCCATGGACGGATTCTTCCTTCTCTTTATTTGTTTTCATGGTTAAGAGAAGTGGTCCGTAACTGGCAGTGACTTCAGCGTATTATCTGAGCCTTTTGCATAATCGAGTTACCGGCAGAGTGCCTGGAAGCGCCAAATTGATCTTATTCACATACAAGACAAGAGTCAGAATTAATACAACTCAACAAGCATACACATATAAATACTCAGGTTTTTTCGGTAAAGTCACGTAGGAAAAAAATTAAAATGAATAAAAGTAAAATAAAATAAAAAATAAAATAAAAATCACGACGTTTCGGAGGCAACACAAGCTTCTGTCTTCAGGTGGAACCGTCACAGCACGCTTGCTGTATCAAGTAAATGAGACGGAAGCTTGTGTTGCCTCCGAAACGTCGTGATTTTTATTTTATTTTAATTTTATTTTACTTTTATTAATTTTAATTTTTTACCTACGTGACTTTACCGAAAAAGCCTAAGAATATGAATCCTTGCAGTCACGAAAGCTTCAAATCTACAATATAAATACTCCACAACTTTCAATTAATAAACAAAAGTTGTTCAAGCTTGTCTTGTACTCATGCGGCAATTGTATGCTGACTCTTCATTTCTCATAAACTCAGGTTGAAAAGCTGACTCTGGGGTCTTGTGCCAATTTGGCCACTTTGCCACGGACATTTCCCACAACGTTTTCAGACGTTTATTTATTTAATTAGCCCTTAATGTGCACAACTGCTAAACACAACCCGCCGATAAATACAAAGATGTCCCCGCTAATGAGATTTAGCCAGATCAGCTCATGGTCAGATCATGGACGTGTCCCATGACGTGCTCCGGGATTTGATGTTGGCGGTGAAACAAGAGACCTGATGAGATATGTCTACGGACAGATGAGTCTGGTAAACCGCACTCACACAAACACAGCCTGCGCAGCGCCGATTAGAAAATGTCCGTTCTAAGAGGGTCATTGCGACGGTGTAATGGTTAGCACACGACTCGCAAACCAGAGGTCACTTGCTTGTTCTCCCCAGGAGGACTGTGGCGACACGGCGAGTTTCTTAAAATAAATCCCACCTCTGTCTACCCGGCAGTATAAATGGGTTTACGACGGTTGCGCTACTCGGCAGGTTACGTGCGGTCGATTGTATCTGGCCAGCGTGGAGGTGTGGGCCAAATACCATCCACTTGAAGGTCCTGCTGCTGCCTCCACTGGAGACGCTTCTGCCGGCAGTGGCACGACAAAAAACAAATGCAGGGTTGCACCTCCGCCGGAGAACGATTTGCACTGCCATTACGTTTGAGACTGTTTTTAAATCCTTTGTATTAAGTTCTTGCTTGCTTGTGCGCTTACGACCGTGCAAATCTTTCGGTCGTTTTTTAACCCACTTCCCGTGATCCAATCGAGCTGACATTTTGCACACAGACTCGTTGTGCGTGACAATTTATTTTCGTGAAAACAAATTTCCATAACTTTACACTTTTTAGGAATTTTTTTTTATATTTAATTACCAATTGCTTAATGGTGGCAGGCAATCATCTGACCCATAGGTGGCAGCCATCTCAAGCCAGAGGACGAGAGGACTCTAGCCGCCACGCATATAAAGGATTTATAGTGAAAAACTTTGTTTTTACGGGTTAATATTTTTTTTAAATGCTGCCGTTAGACGGATTAAAAAAACATAATCCATGTTCTCTTGTCGTGGAAAATTGCAATTGTGCTCAATCAAAGTAATGCTCTTCATTGTGCTGGATGGACGGCTGCATGTAGAACAATGCCAGCTCGTAAATACACCGATGACTGAGACGTACAACAGAAGGCCTTTGCTTAGGAAGGAACACCAACCTACAGTTCCACAGCGCCCTTCCTGTGCATTGTAACATATGCCCATCTGGACTTAATAAAATGCCAAAAAAAAATACACGAAAGAAAATACAAAATGGCAATCAAAATAATAATCGATTATTATGTAAATTAATATTACGATTAATGTATTTATTTACGTCCTTCGATTAAGCAGATGAGAGCCTAATATTTAAAAATCAAATAGCACGTGACAAATGCCATTAAAAACGTACATTGAGCACTCCATTGCATGCAGATTATATATCATTCACCTGTCTGGTCATCATCTCGTTACCGTAATGGATGTAGCAAATTGTTTTCTTAATGCAATTAATCCAGTTTTCCTGCGAGTTAAATTAGTAGCTAATTGCACAGCTGCCTGTTTCGAGTGTCCTAACCTCACCCCGGCAGAATGCCCCCCCCCCCCCCATTAAATTAATCTCGTACAGTAACAGAAAACCAGCAAATATGTCGTGCCCTTTGAAAATGTTCGGCTTCCGCTAAGTGAGAACAGATTTCGGAGGTCCGAGGCTTGGCCCGCATTAGCGAGAAGACCGAACAGATGGAGCCATTTAGGTTAATCTGCTGACCCCACCGGCTTTAGCTCGAGCGAGTGTAGTATTCCTGTCGCGCGCTGGACAGTTCGTATGCAGATTCGGGGCGCCGTGTGCATGTGGCGTGCAGACATCAGCTTGCCAATTTTCAGAAGTGAGGAGGAGGAACAAAAGGGGCACTGATTATTTTGGCTCTTTCACCTCTGACCGCAAACGTCCCAGTGTTAGACACACAATCGCAAGACCAAACACACGCCGCGCAGACTGAACTAACAATGATTCGCTGGACAGCCCGGCCGCTTTTTGGCAATTAGGAGGGGTTGTGTGTACAGTGGAACACTGTTCATCTTGAGGGAAGATACACGTGGTTCCGTTTTGCTATCGCAAATAATTGGTTCGTTGACTGGAAAACACGGCCATGCTTTTACAACAAACGAGCGGGGGGGGGGGATAGGGGGAGAAACTCCGTGTGGATTTCGCGTATTTATTATTTTATAGCTGACCCCAGGAGAGACCTCAAACTGCAATGAGTCCACAGGGACAATAAATGTTGCCAGAAGTAAACAAGCTGGGGAGCCAAAATAAAACTCAGTGGCTTCTTGGCAACACGAAGCATTTCACCATTGTTCAGTTGGCAATGCGGTGCGAAATCCTGCGGCTATGAGGGGAAGAAAATAAAAAAACGTACACCAGTGTTTTAGCAGGCGTTACATGAAGCACCCTATGGGTTTGATTGGTTGTATTGGTAGCTGGGCAGTGTGGCCACACGCCTAGAAGTCCAGCGATGTGGAGGCGAGGGTTGGCGGATCACCGCACAGCTGCCGTGAATCTCTCTTCCCGTAGGTGTCGGGGTTGCCATACCCTGGCTCGCCAGGAAAGGAACGGTGCAGCAAGTGGACCAAGCGCCATCTGTTTCCATCTGTACGGGGATCGAGTGTTGCCCCCTTGCGCCGCGTGAGTTTTCTACCCGGGTGCTCCGGTTTCCTCCCACGTGTATAATTAACGCAACTCGTCATTAATCGGATGAAAATATTCTTCAAATAACGAAAAAAACCCAATGGGACAGGGCCCTCCTGAAAAGGAGTCCTACGACTGAGTGTGGCATTCCTGGATAAATACATAATTTATATTATGAGCAGGGGGTCAGCAATTCAGATCTTAGATCCAGGAGCGGTAAGTTGGATGGCAGCGGTATTTCGTCACCGCAGCTTAATATCCCTGTGTAGGATGTCACAGTTGTGCTACGAAGTTCTCCGACGTGTTATCAACTCGTGCCGCGTGTTTGTTTGGCACGATGTCCACAACGTTTCGCTCCAAGGCCCTGACTTCAAGCATCCTTGAAGAAGCGGCCAGCAAGCGAAGCGGACAATGCAACACCAATCGAAAGCCAAAAACACGACAATTTGTTTCCGCACGACCAGAGTTGCATTTGCCCCGCCTGAAGTGTTGATCCACGACGGCTGTGGAGCACGCTGAACTGCACTCGGACGCAGCACGGGACGTGTCCATCGTCGTAAACGTTGTTCCATCAACGGGGAAATCAAAGAATCGTCGAAACTGCGACGAAGCCCCAAACCGTCAAACGCATCATCGACGAGTAGCGCCATCAGCCACGCGCCCACCCTGGCGGCATCGCTGCAATCCGTACGGCGTCTTACTGTCGCCTTGGATTGGTTGATGGACCTCAACGTTCAACTGTGGCGTCTATTACAAACGGTTTCTTACATGCCATACGAAAGAAAAGAAAAGTGTTGTGATGAGAACTAATCTGCCCACAACTGTGACATCTCTCATGTTACCTTTTGTTATTTATGTAGAGAGATATGGACTGATTCTTTATCATGTTTACCTACTGGCAGAGCCAGTGGGGGAGGGGGGGTGGCAGGTGCCCCTTCTCCCCAATGATCCGATCAAAATCCCTAATTTTCATCGGATCATTGGGGTTTATTAGTATTAAATCGGTATTTTGCGACCCCCACTGCCACTGTGTGCCAGGGACTCTATGAGATGATATGACAATAGTCTGAGTCCATAATTGACATTAAGTAACGGCAAAGCAGTTATAAGTGACTCAGAATTTTGCGCAATTGCGTATACAGTCCACGACTTCCCTGAAGGCATTCACCCTCAGCGAGCGCGATGCCGATCACACGCGGTTCGACTTCGACCCTCCATCGATGGCTGCGCCATCGCCGCACACGCGTCGAATAAAAAGCAAGGGACAAGTCCTTACTTACTAACAACTCCTCTATCATGTCTCATTGCTGGAGGGGTTGCCCCCCCTACCTGAAAATCCTGGCTCCGCCATTGTGCTTACCAACACGGTGATTTCATTGCATCTTCACCTTGTGCCGCACTTTGAGTGCACCGTCTCCTTGTGTGTTAGAAATAAACAAAATAAATCACGACGTTTCGGGCGCAACACAAGCGTCCGTCATCACTTGATGACGGACGCTTGTTTTTATTTTTTACCTACGTGACTTTACCGAAAGAACCAAAAAGTATGGATGCCTGCAGTCACGAAAGCTTCACATGGGCTCCTTCATGTCCATCAACCTTGATGCAGCTAATCTGGCTGTGACGGTCCCACCTGATGAGGGAGACTTGTGTTGCCTCCGAAACGTCGTGATTTTTGTTTTTATTTTATTTTTATTTTCATTAATTTTGATGTTTTACCTACGTGACTTTACCGAAAAAACCTAAGAATATATTCTTTACATCTCTACTCCATTGTTGTTTTCTTAATCTTACTTTGATACGCCCCCCCCCCCGATGTATTCCAAACGTGCTGTGATTATGTCACGAGAGAGAGAATCCATTCGGAAATCTTGCAGTGCAGTGAGATGCAGTAGAGATAGGTTGCAAAAGACATTTTTCACGGGACTTGTCGCTGCAGTGATGGTGAGATGTTATCTCCCTCGCCTGGTATGCAGGATATCGTGGGTTTGATCCCAACCCTAAAGAGACCTGTTGTTGTACATCTGGAGTTCGCGTGTTCCCCGTGGTGGTCGTGTGACATTTTTTTCTGGGTCCTCCTATTTTGTCCTCCACATTTAGAAACATGCATTTTATTTATTTGCTGCTCGTATACATCCCACGTGACGATAGAAGCCACTTCGATGAGTTTTCATGTGTGGCCAGATCACCTCTGAAATATAGCTTGTAACTCAGTGGGCTTTACCTGGTAAATAAAATAAAATAGATTCGTTTAGGAAACATCCTTCAAGTGGCCTTTATAGTTTTTGAACAGTAGGTGTTACATTTTCCCACACCTCTGCTATAAAATTGTTCATCACATGGCAGCCAACTCCATATCTTATGAATTCACAGAACTATAAAATATTGAATTAAGTGCAAAACCAAATAGAATATGTATTCTGATAGATATTTGTACCATCATTGGTAACCAGGCAGATATCATAAACTCGTTATACTTGAAAGCCCAAGTTGAATGATGTTTGGCTGCCCAGATTCGAGCCCAGGATCTCGGCAGCCCATGAGCAAGCAATTGAATGGCTGAACTTTTACCTTACACACGCACATTGGCAATGGGAATATAAACCCCTGTTCTTTGTTTTAACCACACCTCTCGCAAAGCCTGTATAATGTTCTGGACATTTCTCTATATTTATTCATACCCAATCAAACGTTACATGGGAGAGAATTTTGACATCAACCCAAAGAGCCATGTGGCTTATATGAATGACACTCAAAATTAACGCTTGATTCACGCTGCCATCATATACAGAGGTGCTCTCAGTCATGCAGTACCACACTGCTCTCGATGGCAAAACCCCACTATAATGGAGGCTGGGTTTCTTTTGAAGGACACATACCATCTGAGCGGGCATTATAGGGGGGCTGAGAGCCTGAGAACTTGATATTAAACAGATCCTAAGCATATTCCACCATAGGGCGTGGTGGGATGTTAACTTCCTCACCTTGTATGCGGGAGGTCGTGGGTTCGATCCCAACCCTGACGCCTGTATATTTGGAGTTTGCGTGTCTCTCTATTTCTCCATGGTGGCATGGATTTTTCTCCGGGTCCTCCGGTTTTCCCCTCCACATTTATAATCAACATCACGCGTTTGGAGTATAAACTGCGAGAAATGTCCACGTGAATAGCTACTTCGCTGGGCTATCATTTGTGGCCGGGTCTCTTCTGAAAGAGAGCTACGTAGTTCAGTGTACCTGGTAAAGTAAAACAATTGCTATTTGGTTCTTTCAATAAAGTGTTTTATCTTGGTGTGTGTCACGCTCGGTGTGTCTCTGTGTGTGTCTCTCTCTGCATGTGTGTCTGCCTGTGTTGTTTCCGTGTCTGTGTTTTATCATTCATTCTTACATGCTTATGTTGCAACTGAAAAGTCGTATTCTATTATTATTTGATTTTATTTTCCACGTGACTTTACCGAAATAACCAACGAGTAATTCCTGCAGTCACGAAAACTTCGAATCTAGTTTGTAAAACAATTGCTTATATATTTAAGCGAACTCCAACGCCATCTGTGTGGTGAGAGAAAAAAAGTGCATATTGTCTGAACAAACACACGTTTCGTCTGGCTCATTAATTTTGACTGGCAACCCTGAAGGAGATGGGCAAGAGGTGATTGTAGAGGTGACAGCAACGTTGAAATTTGAGTCAAATGTTTTTATGCACTGGACAACAGCCATAGATCAAAGTAGCGTAGGCATCGTGAGCACTCTACACACACGCACCTCTGCAAATCTGCGCACTAATGTAATTCAAACATTGCTTCATGTGTGTACTAACTTCTTATATAGCTATGTTAATCTTGGCTGACGATGATGCTGTATTTTCGATAAACAAGATAAAATATATTACTCCAAAACAAATATTGTTGAGGTTTCGAGTGATGCATCGAATAATTGATTGATATCAATACTTAATCTCACGATACATTCATTTTAAAATATCTTACATGTAATGGATTAATGTCACCCCTGGTGCTACTAGAAATGCCACGATTCGCTATGTCTGAAGAAAAAAATAATCGTCGATTTACGAATGGAATCACTGCCCTGAACCTTGACCAAGCCATGAATTTCCCGCAAAATAATTTCTGAATCGCCGCTAGAATCGGCACGCGACGAGTAACAGGCACTCTGACTCGTAGGAACAGGCACGTGGCGAGTAGCCACAGCCATGGCGATAGGTATACTGGATGTGGTGGACCGGGTGGTCGGAAGAGTTTCTGGTCATCGACCCGACCTGGTTTCAATGAAGCCAAAGATGGCAACACCGCGTTCACGTTGAGTCTCCGTGAGGACTGGCACGCATTTCTGAATATGCCCTCCAACCTCGTACGTTTTCCCGAATTGTGATCGCCAACAGCCACAAGAGTCTCGATGCTTTCCTGGAGACAGGAAGCAGAAGCCACTGCAACTCGTGCGTGCTGTTTCTTTTTTGACAAAAACGTTCCGCCTCGACAAATTGCAAAGGGAACACGAAAAAATGGACACGGTGCGCAAATGCACGCGTGCTGTGTTCTTCTAACTGGCCATGCAAAATAAAAAAATGTAAATGTTGTGGTTTCACGCTTCAATACACCGGTGGGCTAAAGCAGTGAACTATTTGTCTTTTGTCAACGTGACACTTTTTTTGCTGATTGGCCGTGTCGGGTGGTGGAGGGTTACGACACATTTATAAATAACGCGATCTAACCCAAAAACGTTGATTATGAATAATACTGGTCGCGAAAGCCTACATGTTAAACTGGCCATGCAACATTACATGCAATTAGTACCAAATAAAACCCAACCTAATGATTACGTACCAGTGCAGCATGTTAATATGACATTTTTTTTAAAAAGCACTGCAATGGACATTAAGCCACAGGATACTATTAATACATTTTATTTCATGCAATGTGTTTTTTTACGACATTGCCCAGACAGCACTAATTGGCCACACACACAAAAAAACGGCTTTACTCTTAGCCAAATGCACATGCGCTTGATCAAACAGACGGAGGTGGGGAGGTTTCCCCGAAAGTTTTGGTTTTAAGAGCAGGTTCAATTACAACAGGAACGTGGAACTGAAACGCAACCGCTGATTTTTGTTGCGTGTGTTTAATGCCGCAGCAGTTAATGTTAAACAAGGGCTCTCACTGTGGCTGTAACACAAGGGGCTACAGGGGCTTGTCAGAGATTCGTTAGGTGTGTGTGTGGGTTTGGGGGAAAGTTTTACTTTACGAGTGAAATGAAACCATGACCTCGGGCGTTCGGGCAGGGAAGGGGGGAATAAAATAAAAGGCAAAATGTGTGAAAGAGCTGTGGTCTTTCCAGGCGTTTTGACAACTTCAGGATGTGTGCGGTTGATGAAAGAAAAAGTTACACAGAGAGAGCCGACGTCAAGACTTTGGGCATTTTGTTTCAGTGTGTGTGTGTTTGTGTTTCAGTGTGTGTGTGTTTGTGTTTCAGTGTGTGTGTGTGTGTTGTGTTTTAGTGGGTGTGTGTTGGTTATTCAGTGTGTGTGTGTTTGTGTTTCAGTGTGTGTGTGTTTGTGTTTCAGTGTGTGTGTGTGTTTGTGCTTTAGTGTGTGTGTGTTTGTTATTCAGTGTGTGTGTGTGTTTGTGTTTTAGTGTGTCTGTTTGTTATTCAGTGTGTGTGTGTGTGTGTTTCAGTGTGTGTGTGTGTGTTTGTGTTTCAGTGTGTGTGTGTTTGTGTTTCAGTGTGTGTGTGTGTTTGTGTTTCAGTGTGTGTGTGTTTGTATTTCAGTGTGTGTGTTTGTGTTTCAGTGTGTGTGTGTTTGTGTTTTAGTGTGTGTGTGTTTGTGTTTCAGTGTGTGTGTGTTTGTGTTTCAGTGTGTGTGTGTGTTTGTGTTTCAGTGTGTGTGTGTGTTTGAGTTTCAGTGTGTGTGTGTGTTTGTGTGTGTTTCAGTGTGTGTGTTTGTGTTTTAGTGTGTGTGTTTGTTATTCAGTGTGTGTGTGTGTTTCAGTGTGTGTGTTTCAGTGTGTGTGTTTGAGTGTGTGTGTTTCGGTGTGTGTGTGTTTGTGTTTCAGTTTGTGTTTGTGTTTCAGTGTGTGTGTGTTTTGTGTTTCAGTGTGCGTGTGTTTGTGTGCGTGCAATTATTAACCTGGTGTGTTCAGCTATGCTGAAGTGTACGACAGAAACACGTGTTCATGGTTTAGTGTGCACTCATAATACAATTGGGGCTCGTGAGTCAGTTCGCATAATCATTTTAGTTTCGTACCCGACGTAGAGACTCGTTTATTTTATAGCTGCAAGCTAAGGGACGCAACAACTTTACGGATGCACTTTTAATCGCTAACACCGCCACCGTTTAATGTTGTCTTCAGTACAGAGCGTTCTGTTCTGGCCCTATTACCCACAATGGGCTGATCATATAATCTGGGTGAACGCAGTGTTTCTGAGCAACCTATAAACGGCGAGTATGACAGGTATGGGTGTTGAGTTCATTTGTTAAGCGTGTTATTTTATTATTTCCCTTCTACGTGACTTTACCGAAAGAACCAATAATATGAATTGGATCAATCTCGTTGAACACCTCGCAAAATGGGAGGCGCTCACCAGTTGCGCCTTGTTAAACTCGCAATCCTTGTGAATAATACGAAGCAAAGGTGCAGCTCAAGAGCCGAATGGCTCACAGGGCTATACCTAATAAATGAAACTGAAAACTGAGCTCTGAAGCGTCTTTCTCATGCCACTGCTGGCCAAAGGGCATCTACTGCGGTGCGGGCGGTGGGGGAGGGGGGGTACCAGCGGGTCCGTTCTCCGGGGCATGTTGGCCTACTCTTCCATTCTGGCCAGATGTCTTGGCCAGTGGTCAGAGTGCCCGCTATATACACCCCACCACACGTGAGATGACCACTATACACCCCACCACACGCGAGATGACCACTATACACCCCAGCACACGTGACCTACCGATTGACGAACAGTGGCGTGCCGGTGTTTGCTGCTGGGTGGATATAGGCGGGGAGATTGAGGGACATTGCCCATTGGTTCAACTGCCATGCCGGTCAGAATGTCGGAGCAGAACGTCAGATTAGATTCGAATGCTCGCCCACTCGTCATTTAGATACCTAAACTAGCTGCGCGTGCCTGGCAACCTACTATTGTCAGACCATTGCTCAAATCTTACCAATTGATCGATGTGTTCTTTTTTATCTCATGAAGTATACCTGATTTGCTGTTGTTGTTGTTGCTGCCTTGCCCAAGCTTGATAAATAAGACGGATATACTTAATGTGTTATTAATTTACTTACGTTTTAGTGACTTGCTTACCATTCTCTCTATTTTGCGCTCCTATCGTTGTTTTTGTCCTGTTTGCTGTTCTAACTTGCTGGCCTGACAACATTGGACATCTGTAAAAAAGAAGAGCTTCATAGCTCATCGGATTCCTCCAGTGTCAATAAATATTCCGATTTTGAACTGCGATGCTAACTGCAGGGATTTCACGAAAATGACAGTAACCGCAAATTGACTTCGTAATAAAGTTGGGGCTTATGATTCAGTCGTTCGCATTATTACATCCAGCTCCTACACGCGTCTGATGCGAACTGCAGCGGAGTAATTCACACGCACGTATGTACAGTTCATTGAACTTCTTTCACACCGTACGTAGAAAACCGTGGTAATTGGAGGTGCGGCGGGGGGGGAGACAACAGACGTAGACACAAAAATCAGTGACAGAATGAAAGCCCCTGTTTTTTTCAGGTATTGTGAGATCGTCACCTTCCCATGGGATGCCCTTGTTTTTTGAGCTGGCAACCCTAATTGAGACAAGGAGTCTTGTATTTGGAAAGATAACAATGTCCTTAATCTATCCAAGAAGGCGTCACCGAGTCACTGATTCTTTGCCTTCATCAGGAATAGCCTTTAAAATGCAAGTAGCCGATCAACTAGTGACCAAATGAAATTAACGAGTGTTTTTTTTTTGGGGGGGGGGGGGGGGACAGCAAAAGTAACCCTGGAGAAAGAAAAAAAAACCGTGGCACGTACGAGCGAGAATAACGCTCGAAGCTCCGCACGGAGAGATTCACTCCACTGCTGTGAATGTCCATGTCCTGGCCACCTCAGGCAGGCGGAGTCCCACAGCCGCACGGCAACGTGGTGCGTTCTCGTGGCGGTCTCGCATCCAAGCCCAGGACCACGTGGCGATATCCGACCTGCTGGTGACTGTGAACTTACAGGTGGATATGGGAAAATCTCCAGATACGTGATCCTCAGTCAATCACGACAGTTATACCGTGCACAAATATGTCACTGAACACAACGAATGCGCACCACACCGCTTTACACGTAGTAGTAGTATTAATAATAATAGCAAAAAAGAACAAAAAACACGCGGGATAGTGCTTCACTGCGCTTTAGAAGCAAGCAAATGCCACGCAAGATTAAGAATGCACGACCGCGTGTGAAACGGCGGTGGACGTGTTTTAAACATCCCGTAGGCAGCGACGTCGCGCACAAACACCGCGCTGGGTGAGGGCGGCTAATTATTCGTTCAGGGGCGAGATATGTGACGACGGTCGGACGTGCGATGTTGTACTGCACCGCAACAACAACAAAAAACCGACCCAACACGAACCGGGCTCCAAGCACCTGCTTGGCTTGACAAGAGCTCGGTGGATCGGGGGGGGGGCAATCCAGGGGAGATTTGATCGCGAGCAAGTGACGCGCGCAAAGTGTTCATCACCACCGCTTGGCCGTGCCAGTCCCAAAACCCGGCCGACGTGACGCTCGCCAAGCCAAGGGGGGCGCTAACTCGAACCAGATGGCGTCCAGGCTTAACTGCTCTTCCCCCCCCACACCACCCATCCATCCTCCATCCACGTCTCCCTCCCATCGCTCTCCCCCCACTGTGTGTCGTGTCGTGTCTCTCCACCCCACACCCCCCTCCACCACTTTTAATCTGCAGAATTACACGGGTGGACCACATGGAGCCCGCACCTCCGCTGGGGCGCGCGCATTCTTGCACGGTAACGCAACACCGGCAAATGCGACCTCCCTCCCCTCCCCCCTCCCCCAGCACTCACATGGTGGTGGTGGTGAGGCGGGTGGGGGGAGGCATGGAAAACAAGGTAGCCCCTATTCATTTGCTCTCCCCTTACTCATCATCTGCCAGTAACCAGCATAGTCGCAGTATTTTTTTGTTCACTTGCCAATGACTTTCTCTCCTCCGGCAAGCCTCACGCCCCCAGCCCCCCCCCCGCCCCCGACTTATGGATGTGACAACTTAATAAATCGTCGCCGCTGCGTCGAGGTTATTCGCGGTTGAGTTTGCTGTACGGTAGGTAGTGTAGCAGGTAGCGCGCTGCGCTAGGAACCCCGGCGATCCCAGTTCCATTCTCGCTCACGTACCAACACCGGTGACGATTATCTGAAACGGCCACGGGCCATCCCCTGGTTCGACTCGGCCTCAAATGAGTACCTGGCGCGGTGTGTAAGCATCACCACTGGGGAGACAAAGGCGGCCGGGCGTGGTGTTGGCCACCCTCGTGTGCTGTGCCGACCTTCATATGTGCTACTTTCTCACAGCACTTGCCCCAAACAGTCTGTTCAGGCTGTACGGGTGATCTTTGTCTTTGTTGCTGGATGGCTCTGCCCTCTGATATGTTTTCGGATTGTGCCGGGTGTTGTTTGACGTGGTGTTCCGGCGTGTTCCGTTTCACTGTTTTCAGTTCCAGGAGAAGCACGTGGGCCGGAACGTTGGACATCATGCCAAACAACGTCATGGTCACAACCGGAAAATACACCGAAGAGCTAAACTTAAATATTTTTTACAATTACGGACCGGAAACAGCCACTTGCACTGCGTTTGCATCACACACAGTAAGTTAATTTTTCTGAAATATTTCGAGGATAGAAGCGAGTGTATATACTTTTTTCTCACTATAGGGGAGAGGTATAGTCAGTCAGTGTTTGTACACCGCTACAACTGCGGGCCTAAGGCTACGATATTTTTCGTCGCATTTCAAAACAATTCCTTTAAATCGTCGCGCTCACGTCTGAACCAGAGCCAGAGTCAGAGGACGTCTGGTGGAAAAAAAACAAACAAAGAAAATAAAATTCCCACAACTATTTTTGTAAATATTACGCGACGTCTAGAGAATGTTTATTGAGCGAAAGAGTTGTTATGCTCTCCCAGTATATATTTTTTCAAAAAAGGGGAAAAAGTTGTTGGCCGTGTTCATGCCAGATCTGATAGAAGAGGCATTTACCGCGATCCGAGCCCTGTTCTGGAGGAGGGCTGCACATGTATGGGGCGGGTCACGAGCGTGTTATACTTGCTGCTAATCAGTTATCACTTCATCCATCACGGAGGTTCATGGCTGGGCAGGGACTCCACTCATTACAGCTTACAGCTAACAATATCCGTCCGATGTAAATCAACCCAACATGAACACAGCCCTCGCCAATGTGCGTTTGCTTATTTTCCAGCTACAACGCGCGCTACGCGGTCGCCACGTTCCACGTCAAACTGCTCTGTTGGACCAGGGCATGCTATAGGGGCCATCCATTTAGTAGGTACGCAAAAATCTGTCAAAACTTGACCCCTCCCTCCTCTCTGTAGGCACGCGTACTTTTTACACCCCCCCCCCCCCGAATCCTATAGAACGGCCGATATTTAATCGACGCAGAAACGATCAAGGATTAATAATATTAACGTGTTTAAGCAAACAGATAGTCCACCGCCGGCTGCATTAAAGAATAAAGTCGCGTACCTTGGCCACTTATTTTGCTGAGCTGCGTGATAGCTGCAGTCAGGGGGGCATACAAGTGACACCTCTCCCACAGTCCCACTTCGCCCGGCAGGACTTGTTGTCTGACAGCTGAAGACACTGAACTGTGGCTCATTTGAAGGCCAATGTAGACAAATTATTATCGAGGCTTCACCCCCCCCCCCCGTTTCCTATGCTTACGTACATTGTCAGTACGACCCCCCATACGCAAGCGTACGCATTTGGGTTAACCCCATCCCCTCCCCCCTCCATGCTTACGTACTAAATGGATGGCCCCATGCGTTGTGCACTGCATGTACGTATGTCAGCACACTTTTAGTACAACAATAATACTCAATTCTTATTTACCCAGGAAAGCCACACTGAGTCTCATTACTTTTCCAGAAGAGTCCTGAATTGCGATTATTTGGCCAACACCGGCGAAAATGTACGTGTTTAGCTTTGGGGAGAAAACCAGAGAAACCAGAGACAACATATGTGTAAGAGGAGGAGAACATACAAACTCCACACGGGAAGGTGCCAGAGTCAGGAATTGAACCCAGGTGCTTCTTGCTGTATTCATTATTTCGATTTAAAGCTTTCGTGACTGCAGGGATTCATCTTCTTGGTTCTTTCGGAAAGAACCAAGAAGCGGTATTCACTATTGTTACCACTTGCACTACTCAATGCGAGAGGGTGTCTTAATAATGCACGACGCCATTAAATATGAGTCCAAGTACATTACATAAAGTTGAACAAAAAGTGGAATACTGCTCAACGGGCCGAGTGATTGATTTCCCTGTGACATGAAATAACAGTGCTCGTGAATATGTTCACAAAACTCTTACGGCAAAAAGCAAGGGGACATTTTGTTTGAACATTTCATATGAATGATGGCAAACGCTTGACAGAGGTTAGGATAGAATTTCAAACAGTGGCCTTGAAAGTAAGCAAAGCTGCCTATGAGTATTTTCTGCCACCTCTAATCGGCCTGGGTTATAAACAATTTTACTCAAGTGGCAAAGGGTCGCCCCTCTTCTGAAAGTCTTTTGTGGCCAATGAATTTCCCAAAGAATGCACTCCCACCTTCAGGAATGGCAAGAAGACCGATTGCATTGTGGCTGAAGTGAAGAGATCCCACGAAAAGTGTATCCTGTCGAGGTAGCCCACTCGTGTCTCTCCCTAAGCCAAATCAACTTCATTTCTGGGCCCGATTATAAATTTACTTACTATTCTTCAAATAAACAAACATATTTCTGCATAAAATAAATTGAGTAAATATGTATTGCTTCCAGTGATAATTCATTTGTTTTAATGAAATGCACACATCAATGAGTGATTTAACAAATATAATTAATTTACATAAGTGTGTCCATCTACTCCTGCATAAAGGCACAAATGGGCTGGTCATGGAAGTTTTGTCATCACACTTCACTTACCCACCGATGTTTACCATGGCCAGAAAACAAACTCAGGTCACCAAATTCAAAGTACAGTCAAGAAAACAATGCTTTCTCACCCCACCCAAAAATGTATAGTAATACATTCAACATTATTAATAGCATCTTAATGATACATTGCTCATAAGAGATGACGTGAAACTTGAAATGAATGTGATATGAAGTGTTAAATATACTTTATTCGTGTTATTATACAATGGGTGGCCAAAACACTTTGGGAAACGTCGTGAGAACGTCGTGAGAATTTTTATTATGTTTTATTTTTATTATTATTTTATTTCCCTTCTACGTGACTTTACCGAAAGAACCAAGAATATGAATCCCTGCAGTCACAAAAGCTTTAAATCGAAACTTTGAGAAAGCTTTGTAAACTTACGTTAAACTTTTTCACCATCGTCGTTAAAACCATTAATGCACCGCATAACGAAGGATGGTTATAACCTGGCACCTGCAACTTTTGTGGACACGTTTTGTTTCATTGCAAAATCTTCCGCTGTAAAAAATAACACTGGAAAATAAAAATACATGGCCCGTGAATAGTTACGTACGAATAACATTGGCTCACTCGTTGCAGATTATAGAGTCACGGTGATTTAGACAGGCACTTAAATAATGTAACGTCCCACAAAACACCACCAGCAGTATATCATCCTCTCACCTTGTGTAGATAAAACATTATATTCTTAATATTGCATTGGCAGCGGTGCAAAAGCACAAATGGCAAAAACTCAACACATTCGTTAATAACCACTGCCTTAAAAGGAAACAAATAACTAATAGGTTACATTTCAGAAAATTCCCCTTCTTTAAATAAGATGCCAATTGCCCCAAACGCCACCTACGATATATACAGTATATCGTAGGTGAAACCATGGTGGCGAGATGTTAACCACCTCGCCTGGTTAACATTAGGTCGTCGGTTCGATCCCGACCTGTGTATTTGGGGTTTTAATGTTCTCTCTCCCCGTGGTCGCGTGGAATTTGCTCCAGGCCCTCTGGGTTTTCTCTCCACATTTTAAAAACGTGCGTTTAGAGTTTTTGGCTGATATAATTTTCCACGTAAGCCACTTAATTGGGCTAACATTTGTGGCCAGGTCGCTCAGTTGGCCTTAGCTGGTAAAAATACAAAAACATCGTTCAGTTTATATAAATATATTTTTCCTTTTAGGGCAGTGTTATTGACGAATGTGTTGCATTTCTGTCTGGATAAGTCATTTTGTCGAAACTAAACTTTTTATTTCACCAGGCAAGGCCACTGAGCTATATAGCTCTTTTTCAGAAGCAGTCTGGTGATCACAAATCATTTCTCAACGAAGTGGCTTATCACGTGGAAATGTATAGCAACCAAATACTCTAACAAAAGTTTGTCGATTATAAATGTGGAGGGAAAGACCGGAGGAGCCGGATAACAATCCACGCAACCACGCGGAGAGAGAGAGAAACATGCAAACTCCAAATATACAGCAGCAGGCGTCAAGGGGTCAGGATCGAACCCACGACCTCCCGCAAACCAGGCGAGGCAGTTGACGTCCCTGCAAGAACTTGACACGCTGACAAATCGCCAATGCACAGCTACAACAACGAACGAACAAGCGAGCGAGCGAGCGAGCAAGTTAGTGGTGGTTAGTAAAGCTGTAACTCACCGTGGCGAGGTGGGAGGGGGAAGAATTCAGTGCTCGAGGATGGAACCTTGCCGGGTGATTGCCTTGTGCATTGAGCAGCAGCAGCAGCAGCCCGAGTGGTGTTAGCAGCGAGAGTGGCTCCAAACGGGAAGCACGTGTCGATGCCTCTCCCTGTGTTCTTTGGCAGCGAGTGGCGGTGCAGAGAAAGCTCTGAAGGAGGCGGGGGTCCAGGCGATGGGGGGGGGCAAGAGGCGGTTTCACATCGCAGGGAAAGGCAGGCGCAGTGCCCGTTACTGCTGTTGCTGTTACAGTAGCGAGCGGTGGGAGGGCACTCAAGATAATTTGCGATCATCAATAATCCGGCTTGTCTCATGCCTCGTCTGTTGTCCCTTCTGTCGTTCGTGAAGGAAATTATCAATCACCGTCTTCCTCTGTAACCAGGTTTAAGTGCTACCCCTTCTGCAATGCTGCCGGGCGTAGTGGTTATCGCACACTCAACTGGACTTGCAGCAATTACGATGTTTTGTACCGTGGTAAAACATTTATTTATCTCTTCCAATGTTATGAATGACTTGGATAACATTGTACCGGTAGCTGGCCGGATAGGATGAAGAGAAACCAGACGTCACCGGTTTGGTTCGATCTTCAGGCACAGCAGTTGAAATAATGCGGCAAGTTTATTTAAACTACCTCGCCTGGTATGTAGGAGGACATGGGTTCGATCCCGACCCTGACGCCCGCTGTATATTTAGAGTGTTCATGTTCTCCCCGTGATCGCGTGGATTTTTCTCTGGGTCCTCCGGGATTTCTCTCCCCAGTTAGAGTCAACGTGCGTTTAGAGTATTTGGCTGCTATAAATATCCACACGATGAGCCACTTCGTTGAGCTATCATTTGTGATAGCCAGGTCACTTCTGAAATAAAAGAGCTATATATATAAGCTCCGTGGGTCTTACCTTGCAAAATAAAACATAGTTTAGTTTTGAGTTTAAATTCCCACTGCCTCTGTTCCGTCCGCGGTGTAAATGGGTGCAACCACACAGTGAGTCGACCGGCAGTTCAACAGCAGTTTACTCCAATCTCTCTCACACCTCCGATACGTGTCAAGGTTGGTTACTTTACAGCGTGAAAGAAGTTCAACGTGCAGATGTACACTCCCAGATTCCTAGCCAGTGTGGAAGAGTAGGCCAAACGCCCTCCGGAGGGGCTCGCTGGAGCGCTCTTTCTCGTGGAGGCCTTTCCGCCAGCAATAGCACGGCCAAGCAACGTTTAAGGCCGTACCCTAGCTCCTGTATTTATACTTTGTCTAATGTCTACTCTTATGTTCTAATTGTGCAGGAAATATTAACCCCCCCCACACACTTTATCTATAACCGGGGTTAAAGACTAGCACAGGCGGATCGGTGTTGAAAACAGGAATGAGCATAATCGACGACGAACTTTACAATGTTGATAAATGTGTCTGCCACTTGCCATTATCTCCGCGGGCAATCTACGTGCACCGTATGATTATTATGGGACCTTTTCAGTGTGATGCATCTGTCTGCCATTAATTACGCCCTTGGCCTATCTCATGGTCCATCTGTTCATCCGCTCGCTAACCTATAAACACAGGTCCCCCCCTTCGCTTGTCGGCTTATTTACCGCGACGGTAGCTATTACACGCACGGCATCTGCGTGCCCGTGACAAAGCAGACAGAGAGCACGCCTCGCATACAGAATACTCGAGGACTTCGATGGCGTTCAGCGAAAATTAAATATAAAGCGGCACGGAATTTAATGCAGTCGTTACTCGCGCTAACATTAGCCCTTTCACTCAATTACTGGGACAACGCAATTTCATTATCTTCGAGCGTCTTCGGAAGCCCGCTTGCGTTTGTTGTCAATTCCAGTGAGGCTTAACGAAGTTGACGGGTCCCGTTTCTCAAGGGGACGGTCAAATCTGCAGGGCATCCAGGGCCTATTCAGTGGGGATGCGACGAATTCAGCCACTTGAGCTCGCACGCAGCGAGTGACATGTGTTGTGTGTGTGTGCCGAGGAGCCTTTACTGCAGTTCGCTTCAAGCGAGACCCACTTTGATGGCACCAATATTTGTGGCGTTTTGAATGAAGGTGTACAGTTGTAGCGGGAGGCGTGTGATTAGCACGGTGCTGAAATGGCAGGTTAATTTTAAGAGCAATTTCCACGATGTAAAACACATTCCCTCCATCCATTTGAAAGCTCGTTTCTTTAGAAGCGATTTTTTTATGTTTAGTTTGTTGTCCTTCCCTCGCACATCCCATTTGCACGGTTGGCTATATATGGTGCGAAATAAGTTCAACGTACATTCACGCAATTTAACTGCTTTGGAAGCGGTGGCAGGCAGAAAGACTTACGTGGAGTGATCGTGGTGAGGTATTTTAAGCGAGGAATGTCGACTCAAAATGTGCAGAACACAAACTTCTCGAATTGTGCAACTTTAATGAACAGCGGTAAATGACTATTTCATAATGCATGCTGCTGCCATTTGTACTTGTGCATTTTCAAACTTAATAATGAAAATGTATAAAGCGCCCTCAAACAATCATCTTACCATTATTTATACCCAGGTGAGAGTGTATTTTAAGGGAGACATATTTTTGTCATGCAAATTAAATTTTATCACAAATGTGTGCACCATTTTTGAAAGAAGAAATCTAATTACATAGCTTGTTTACCGACATCTGTTACGATAGATTTCAAAACATGATACAAAAATTACCCTCATCATGTTACGTGTCCGAGTTTTACAATGGGTAGAGTGCTTGACTCACAATAGCGAGGTTACAAGATCACATCCTGGGTGGGGCGGGTCAAATCAGCTCATTATCCCTCCACAGTGAGTGATACGAGTACCACCTTGTTAGAAGTCAACAGTGATTTTTCCTTTTGGAAAGACTTGTCTCTGCCATGTGAATGTGGAATTTCAACCACTCTATCCAGGGCAGCCGATGAAAATGAGCATCACCCCCTTGTTTGAGCACAGATACAATTTGCATGACAACACTACGAAAAAAACCAACCCTCATCTGCGTGACATATTTTCTAAAAAATGAAAAATGAGTGATTTCCCCCCCAGATTTATCCCGATAGTGCTCTCCGTGTCACGCCGCAAGACGGAGTGTCAATGCGGATCTCTCGCGGAGCAGTGCAACTCCTCGGCTTAGAGAAACGCCCGAGGAAGTGGACATCACAGCGCTACTTCTGAGACCCGTTCAAATGATCTCTAAGTCTACGCTGTAGAGAGCAGCACTTTCACACCCACTCTGCACAAGAGAGTAATGTTAGCATAGAGGTCAAACTCATATTTTATTCTCAGGGCTGGAATTTAGACGGATGCAGTGCAAGAACCAAAATTGAACGAGATGGGTTGACTGTACCATCATTGGGGTGACCGGGCTGAGACCATCAACCCACCGACACTTGAGAACCCAGATTAAATCACAGACGACTGTCTCGATTCAAACCCAGGATATCAGTGGAACCAGCCCATCACTCTGACCTCTGAGCCATTTAGCCACCTCCGAAATAAACACGACTTTTATGAAAGTTTGACCTTTTTTAAAAAGAGGCTGCCGTGCGTATTGGTGTGGAACGCTGAGTCTCAGCGGTGATGTTTTTAAAGCAACTTAATGAATCGATGGTCTCACCGTGGACTGTGGCCAATTGGCGGTGGCCAGCAGCAGTCACGTCTTGATTAAAAGGCTCCGAGCCCCGCAGGCTTCAGGGCAGCGTTAATTAAGGGAAGTGTGGGGGCTGTCAGGGGCCACAGCAGGTGGTCAGGCGCTACAGATGCGGAGTCAAAAGGTCAGCGGCCTGCGGGGAGCCCCACGTGACCAATGCGCAGCTCAAGGGCATCCTGAGCCAACACGCGCACACACAAAAAAGAGCAATAAAACGTCTTGGAGAGAAGAAACAAAAACCCCACCAGAAGGGTCATTTTGATTTACCTTTGTTAACAGCTGTAACACTCAAGCCGTCGCTGTGCGGCACAGTTTTCCCCGCGATGAATGGATAGGTGGCGTGGAGCGAGACCGTAAAGGACAATTGGTATTCGATGAATAAAAATTACATTTGTAACGTTTTACCAATCCACGGCTGGATAAAGCCCCCCCCCCCTGCCGCCTCCCCCTCCTCCCCATGCTGTGTCGGTCATGGGGAACGTTTTAATATTTGACCATACTTCACCATGATGGTTGATGTGGGATGATAGATGGGGGGGTGGGGGTGGGTGGGCTGACAAGTTGAAATATGACTCGCCACTGATGTCACCCTTGGCCGGATTTCATTCTCAGGTCTGATTTGCGCTAACCACTGTGCCACCACTCCACCGCATGTGTACTGGACAGTGTTGTTCTCCTGTGACGCGTGTTGTTTTCATCACGCGAATTGTATAGAACGCGATTGAGCGAACGGAACTACGTCGCGCGAGTAGGAACAAGGCGTTCGTGCGGCTGCCTCGGCGCAGCGTCACGCGAGTCGGGATGCTGCTGGATGCTTCTAGACGCTACCCACGCGCCTCGGTCTTTGTTCAGCCTGCGTACGCGTGTCACGCGCTATCGCGGACTGTGCTTTACCCGATGTTATGGATTTGTTGTTGTAACGAGGTTTTTCCATAACGTGGTTTTCCTCGGGAACGCAACGACCGCGTTATCAGTCTGGATATGTTCATTGAAAGCCTAATCTTAAATCGCGAAATTAGACTGTATATGTTCATTGAAAACCTAATCTTAAATCGTAAAATTAAACGTGTTCTCGCCATGAAAGGTGCACTTTTCAACAGACTGTGGTCACAAATGAAATTTTTTACGTCAACGTAACTTCGTGGAATTATGTTCATGCCCGTCGTATGCTACACGCATGTGTGTACAATACCGCGAGTTGGACTTATTTATATATTTATATTTTACAAACGATCTTTCGACACGAGCTAAAAAGAGTGCAGTGGTGATGAGCAGGAGTGCTTTTTTAAGGACCGCCACTGTCATCACTTGCAACAAGCCTTGTATATTTATAAATCATCCATCACAAAATTTGGGTGGTCACTTTTTTAGCCTTTGCAAACCGGAGCATATTCTTCGTGTGTGACCTCATTAACTTTAACGATTCGGGGGGTCACAATTTTTTTTTTCGTGAATTGATTCTTATTCTCGGCCATTGTTGATCATTTAAGTGCCTCAGGTGGATACAGAGGTCACGTTAATCGATTACCATCCATAGAACAGAAATGACTCTCAAATGATCGGTTCTCACAAGCACAATTTTACACGTTGTATTGTGAGCGCAAGGCTCAATAATAATCAACGAATCGATACTTCACTATATCCCTGATATATATATGATGAAAATGGAATGCCTGCAGTTTATTAAAAGTGTGCCTAAACTCACACACCGTTTTAATATTTGACGTGATGTTTGATTTTTGTGGGCAGAATGAGGTCACATTTATTTCATTCATTACCCATAACCCACGGCGGGGGGGGGGGAGCGGTGGTTCAGTGGTTAGCACACTGCGCTATTATGAACTCAGCAGTGGATTGACCATGGCTGATTGATGTTAATGACGATGTCTGTAAGAGGGGGGGGGGGGGGTGCAGTGGTGAGGGCACTGCACTATGAATCCGGGAACATAAGTTAAATTCCTGACCAAGGCTCGCATCAGTGATGAACTGGCCCTGGATACCCCTCCTCCACCAAGCCACGTTGACCAGCATGGTGAAGTATGGTTGACTGGCATGGCTCTGGTAGGCCTTCATCCAAGTGGCGGTTTGATAAAGGTCTGTACATATTTTATTGTATTTTTAAGGCAGTATTCTATGGCGTGTGGCAATGTGTTCAGGAGCTACATGCCAATGTCGAGGTCTGCAAGCTACGAGAAGGCTTCAGGAGAGAGTCCGTGTCGTTTTATTATTCCTGTTGAAGGAACGCAGCCTACAGCGTGGTCCACATGTCTTGTGCCCCCACCCCGTGCCCCCCCTGCCCTCTCCCCCAATTAATTGACCACTAATACAGTCTTCTTGGTTCTTTCGGTAAAGTCACGTAGAAGGGAAGTAATAAAATAATAGCCGGCTACTTGCGTTGTGGCCGAAACGTCGTGAGAATAATTTTATTATGGTTTATTTTTATTATTTTATTACTTCCCTTCTACGTGACTTTACCGAAAGAACCAAGAAGATGAATCCCTGCAGTCACGAAAGCTGTAAATCACTAATACAGTATTAGTTTTTCCCTTTGCATATTCATTTCTGTTTCAAATACACCTTACTTTAGACACAAGACATCTGGACCAACCTATACAGTGGTTTACTGTACGGTCGAAAGTGTGGACTACGAGTTCCATGTGAATCACTGATGCGACGGTACAACTGGACTCAATAACAAGTATAACCCGTAAAAACAAAGTTTTTCACTATAAATCCTTTGTATGCGTGGCATCGGGGCGGCTAGAGTCCTCTCGTCCTCTGGCTTGAGATGGCTGCCACCTATGGGTCAGATGGTTGTCTGGCAGCATTAAATAATTGGTAATTAAATATTTTAAAAAAATTCCCTAAACAGTGTAAAATTTTGGAAATTTTTTTTCACGAAAATGCATTGTCACGCACAACGAGTCTGTGTGCAAAATGTCAGCTCGATTGGATCACTGGAAGTGGGTTAAAAACTACCGAAATATTTGCACGGTCCTAAGCAAGCAAGCGAACTTAATATAAAGGATTAAAAAAAAAGAAAGCTTCGTCGTGTTTTAATTTGACTCCTTTTCTGAATGTTGTGCTAAAAACGTTGGCACTGTCCCATACCTCTGCGCACATCCGCATGTGCATTGCACACATGCGGAGGGGAAAGGAAAGGTGGAATATTGGCGAGAGTGCGATTAAAATAACTCACACACACACTAACTCAGCTCTGACCCGCATCCCGTAATGTGCGGTGCACATTTTAGAAGGGAGAGTGTAATTCCAACGCACGTGACACCACCGCATGTTTTGATCATCTCCGCGCGTGGGGGCGAGTGATAGTAGAACACCAGTTAACATAAGAAAACACAGATGTGCAGGCAGAGAGCCAACATTCCTAACCCTAGCCTGTCCATCACATTGACTTCCCAGAGTATATTTTCACAGCAGAAGCATAATAGTGGCATTTAAGTATGGCATTAACATTCCACCAACGGCAGAAGGGATGATTGAGGGTGAATAGCGTGGACTCTTGCTTAGCCTTGGGTTTGTTAAGCCATTCGCAAGCACGTAATACGTTTTATGGTCCATCATTTCAGTATATCTGTGCACATTGCTTTCAGTTCACTTTCGCACTGCCTCATTTGCGCTTGTAAATGCAGTACGGGCTGCAGGAGGTCCACTGCGATTCCCCTTTCATAAATTACTTGCAGAGATTTCACCGAAGCCGTGTGTGTTCAAATGTGATGTCTCATTACTAAACGAAAACTATTTGAAACCAAACGTTTTTCTTTCTTCTACCAGGTAAGGCCCACTGAGCTGTACAGCTCTATTCCAGAAGCGGCCTGGTCACAAAGCACAGCGCAAAGAAGTGGCTTATCACGTGGGCATTTATATAGCAGCCAAATACTCTAAGCGCACGTTTGTAAATGTGGAGGGAAAAACCCAGAGGACCCAGAGAAAGATCCACGTGACCACGGAGAGAGAGAGAGACACGTAAACTCCAAATATACAACAGCAGGCGTTAGGGTCGGGATCGAACCCATGGCCCCCTCCTAATCAGGGGAGGTAGTTAACATCTCGCCAACTTTTTTTTTTACATAATCAACGTTTTTGGGTTAGATCGCGTTATTTATAAATGTGTCGTAACCATCCACCACCCGACACTGCTAATCAGCAAAAAAGTGTCACGTTGACAAAAGACAAATAGTTCACTACTTTAGCCCACCGGTGTGTTGAAGCGTGAAACCACAACATTTACAACCCACAGCAACAACAACAACAGGAAAGAGTGCCATGGGTAGGGAACACTTGTGTGTGTGTGTTAGTTCTGCAGTAGCGGTTAAATATCACGTGCAAATATCCGGCTTAATACAACAAAACAAAAAAACCAGCATGTGCTTATTCGTTGTAGGATTTTGAAACGTGGCTCTTATCACATCCCAGGCTGATGTAAATGGTAGAGCAGATTAGATAAGCTGACTTAGCAGAATTATGAGGTCGTCTTAATAATTTCCACCTCGTTCACATAAAAGCTTGCATATGAAATAGAACGCAATGGAATTTGTGGAGTGGCCAAGGAGGGCTTCTCTAGACAAAACACATACAGACATGCAGATCAGCCACTTACCATGCGCACAGATCATGCGCCATTAAACATTGTGCTTTGCATATGATAATTTACCCAGACGAAAGCCACTGCAGATTAATGGTCTCTTTGAAAGCGAGGCACGGCCAACTGAATTATGTAATGGCAGTTCTATTTTTTTTCACAATTAGTGACTGACACGTAGGCTTTCGCGACCAATATTATTCATAATCAACGTTTTTGGGTTTAGATCGCGTTATTTATAAATGTGTCGTAACCCTCCACCACCCGACACGGCCAATCAGCAAAAAAGTGTCACGTTGACAAAAGACAAATAATTCACCACTTTAGCCCACCGGTGTGTTGAAGAGTGAAACCACAACATTTACAATTATTATGAATTAATTATTATGAATTAGTGACTACTGAGTTTGGCCTAGGAGTTTAATCCACAGCGGTCTGCTTTGCTGAGTAACGTCGGGCGTTACCGTATTACTATTATAATTAAGGTCTCTAATATATACACACGCACACGATAGCAGATGGTGCACTCTGATTTTTAAATTAAATTACTGAATGAGGAGGACCATTAAATGTCTCATTAACCTGTAATTACTCATCGGTTGCCTTGGATGGTGCAGACAGCTTAGAGATTTATTTACTTTTCACATTTACAAGGAAAAAAACCTCCCTATTTCCTCAGATTTTTGGGAGGGATTGGCTAATCTCCATATTAATTAAAATGAAACGGGGTTAAACTAGGGTGAAATGTTACGATCATCGATGTGGAAATTCGCACAAGTAAACCCGTAAAAACAAAGTTTTTCACTATAAATCCTTTATATGCGTGGCAGCGAACTTAATATAAAGGATTTAAAAATATATTCGCCTGTGGAGGACGCGGGGATCGATCACGCGACCTTTGGCATGGGAAGCGAGGGCGCTACCAACTGCGCTACTCCGCCACGGCCTGTGGAGGGGTTACGCTCTGGGCTCTTACACTGTGACGTTCAGCCAAAGCCATGAATGAGTTATATTTGAATATATGTAAAATACAAAAATTTTGCCTAAAAAGTGTAAAATTTTGGGAATTTTTTTTAACGAACATTAATTGTCTCGCACAACGAGTCTGTGTGCAAAATGTCAGCTCGATTGGATCACGGGAAGTGGGTTAAAAAACGACCGAAAGATTTACACGGTCGTAAGCAAGCAAGCAAGCACGCAAGCAAGCAAGCACGCAAGCAAGCGAACTTAATATAAAGGATTTAAAAACTCTGCCTTGCAGTCGTTCACGTGGAATAGAATCAGAATTTCTATATTTCTTTTCACCGGCGGAATCCGATGAGCTACAAAGCTTTTTTTTCTCGCAGGTGTCCAGCAGTACAAGTTACGAATTCTTTTTTGAAACGTCGCCACGTTTTACAAGCGGCGTGCCCCGCGCGAGTGCAAATGAGCGACGGCGTGAAGACGAAATGTTACGCGCGGACACAAATGCCAAGTGTGAGCGCCGTCTTAGCCGAACGCCTTTTTAAATCCTTTATATTAAGTTCACTTGCTTGCTTGCGCGCTTACGACCGTGCAAATCTTTCGGTCGTTTTTTAACCCACTCCCCGTGATCCAATCGAGCTGACATTTTCAACACAGACTCGTTGTGCGTGACAATGTATTTTCGTGAAAAAAATTTTTCCAAAATTTTACACTTTTTAGGAAAATTTGTTGTTCATATTTAATTTAAAATACCAATGTGATAAAAATGAAACTCTTACTCAAGAAAAACAGAAATGAATAATAAAATAAAACCAATGCCACTCATATAAAGGATTTATAGTGAAAAACTTTGTTTTTACGGGTTAATTTTTTAGCTGTCGCGGATGGATCATCGTCAACGTTGCGGCTGAGAAATCGGGGGCTCGCATTCACACTCCACCCGCTCCGCAGCGACGGCCCGAGCAAGCAGAGCGCCAACATCTGCACACAAAAAAAAAGCTTAAACGGATTCGTACATGCACTTTGAACGGAACCGTTTGAAGTCCAGCTGTGCGCTAAATAAGGGGATGACGGATGGAAATCCACCCCGAAGACGGAATGCAAAACCCATCCTACGGTTACTGCTGCCCATTGATGTGGCACACGCGGGTAATAATCCTTGACATTTAAATGAAAAACGTAACCTTCAGCAAAATGTTTGGGTAGATAATAAAGGGAAAATAAATGCTGAAATAACATTGTAAATGTGCACCACGCATGCTCTTGCATGCATATATGTCGATATACGCACACACATAAATGTGCATGTACTTATCGTTTTATGGGTTGATACACTAGAAAAAGGAAGCTTAGGGCAGGTCAAGTTTTTTTTTTATTTCCAGCAATAGACCCCCATAAAACTCCACCTCTGAAGACACAGGCCCTGTGTTCCAGCGACGTTGAACAACACCCGTGTGTAGATTTTCGCGGACGTGCTGTGTGGTTCGGGTTGAAGAGTTGTTGTTGTTGTTGTTGTTCGCTGAGCTTGTGAGCTTCTTGGAGAAGAGGAAGCTACGCGGGCATCGTGCCGAACAACACGCACGAGGACCCGAAACACATCGGAAGAACTGTTGAGCAAGTTCGGAGAGCCACAACTAACGACGGACACCACATTGCTCAATTAATAAAAATATGAATTGACATTTATAATGCGTAATTCGTCCAAGGATCTCAGTTGCGCCATGCACGAAGTTAGAAAATATAAATAGTACAGAGTCCAGAATCCACTGGTCACACTTGGGAAGTGTAGGCCAGGCGCAGCTGGCGAGTCTCGAGAGAAGACGTAGACCAGGTGAGTGACCTCGACTCTATGACCACAGGTGGCAGTGCGTTCCATAGTCTTGGCGCAGCGCATGCAAGAGGCTCGGTGACACCAGGTGCAGAGTCGAGTTCTCGGCACATGGAGCAGATGCAAATTGGCGGATCGGACAGCTCGTGACGGTACGTGCGAGTGAATGAGCTGTTGAATGTAAAATGTTGCAAGGCCAGATTTGAAGCTTTCGTGACTGCAAGGATTCATATTCTTGGGTTTTTTCGGTAAAGTCACGTAGGTAAATTTTTTTTTAATTAATTAAAGTAAAATAAAAATAAAATAAAAATCACGACGCTTCGGAGGCAACACAAGCCTCGGTCTTCAGGTGGAACCGTCACAGCACGCTCGCTGTATCAAGTCATTTACTTGTCATTTACTTGATACAGCTATCGTGCTGTGACGGTTCCACCTGAAGACGGAGGCTTGTGTTGCCTCCGAAACGTCGTGATTTTTATTTTATTTTTATTTTACTTTTATGAATTTTAATTTTTATTTTTTACCTACGTGACTTTACCGAAAAAACCCAAGAATATGTTGCAAGGCCGTTTAAGGCCCTCTGATGTTAGCAGCAATACTTTAAATCGCACCGTAAATTGAGTTGGAAGCCGATGCAGAGGTGTTATTATCGGGGTAATGTGCTCACGCGAACGAGGTTCGTGTGAGCATCCTGGCGGCCGGCCGGCTGCGTTCTGGACCAACTGCAGTCGGCCCAAGACCTTGGTTCGGAACCCCGAGTAACAAAGCTTCGCAATAATGAATGCGAGATAAGACAACGGCGTGCACCTTCTAAGTCAGTAGGTGACAATGCGATGTAGGCGGGGCAATGTTTCTAAGGTGGAAGAAGGAGAGCCGGACCACCTTAGAAACGTGTGCATTGAAGGGGAGTGAACGGTCAAATAACACCCGAAGGCTATTAACCACTTTCACGGGACAAGTGGGTGCATTGTCAATTTCCAGTTTAAACGCCTCAACTGTTTTGGAGATCCGATGAGATGCTGGGCCCCCTTCACCACGAGGTGCCTCATTCGTGGGAAGCTGTTTTTGTTGTTGTTGTTGTTTCACCATACTTCACCATGCTGGGCAGTGTGGTGACTTGATTTGAGCTGTCCGATCCGCCTATTTCTCTCTCTCTAAAATTTACCAGGCCCTGATAGGTCCATTCGCTCTTTCTCGCCTTCAGTCGCTTCGGGGTGGATATTCACACAACTACAACTCTCTATAAAATTACCAGTCTTGTTGAGTCTTTCATTGGCATGCTAATTTCTCTGCTCCAGCAGCTGCTCCAGCAGACCCACCTCTCTCTCTCTGCCCCCCCCCCCTCTCTATTTAAGGCCTCAACACAGAGGCATTGAGTCTCTGTGTGTCTATGTTGTGTCTCTCTCTCTGTGTGTCTCTGTGTGTGTCTCTCTCTGCTTGTGTGTCTGTCTGTGTGTCTCCGTGTCTGTGTTTTGTCTCTCTCTCAAATTTAGTTCTACCTGATGACGGTTGCTTGTGTTGCAATCGAAACGTCGTATTTTATTATTTAATTTATCTTCTTTCTCCGTGACTTTACCGAAAGAACCAAAGAGCCAACATGGCAGTTCAGACATATATCACTTGCCACTGGTGTTAGCCGTGCCTGGGAATCAAACTCGGCTCGCCCTGTTCATCGTGCGTCGGCGGAGTAACCACGGCACCACCGCTCCAGCCCTGTATGTTATCGCTGTTTAACGTGAAACAATTGGGCCCTCTGCCACCACCATACGTTCCGAAATAGATATTTTCCTAATCGTGTGCAATAGAAGAATAAGAGTTTTTTTTGCATATTTGTGGTGCAACAATGAAATGATTGTTTATTTTATGTAATCAACAGACAATGAATTGTAGTTGCAGATTTCAAAAAATAGCACATAGTGAGATATCTGTGGCCGCGAGGTTTAAGTCCGTGTAAGGTCTTTTGTAAACTTTCAGATAATATTTAAAGTATGTAACGATGCACCCACACCTCCAGCAATTTCATTAATTTCACAATTTGGAGTCATTGCTTGATTCAATCATTTATTGTTGTGACTGCCATTTGTATCTGCCTCATGCGCACAGGCTAACCTAAATGTGGCCTTCATCCAGCAGTAAATAGATCGTGGATGATAATGATGGTTTGATACATGCATTATCTATGACTTAATGTATTGTTACATACCTGATCATTTTCATCTAATCATTGCCTTTGCGCATCTATAGCTCTTTTCCACAGCTCAGGAGGTGCTAGATCGTTTTTTTCTTCCACTGAACAACCCGAGCCCATGATTCAGACGTCACCAGTGCCGGATGATCCCCGTAGCAAAAGTAGCTACGTATGTAGCTACGGGCCCCGCACTTTCAAGGGCCCGCGCTAAATGCTTTCAAGCTATCAGTGATTCTGCACTTGCTCTATTACTATAGTACTATCCTGCCTTAAACTTTCATGAACGACAGGGTATTTAAGGTTAGCGCTTTGTCGTATTATCAGGCCGTATAGCAAATGAAAAAATACAATTACTTTACTATGCAAGTTAAACATTTGTGTTTTAATATTTACGTGGGTTTTATTCAGGGCCCCTTTATAACATCACATGCTACAGGCCCCGCACTAGCTTAATCCGGCATTGGACGTCACACGCTATGAATGTGTGACTGATGAAACACGATGACAATTGTTCACCCCACCACTCGCACTGCTCGACAATGAACCAGAATCAGACGTCTTGCGAGGCCATCGTATCCCGGTTTGGTTCTGGCTCGACTCGTCAAATCACCAATGCCAATGGAGAAGGGGTACGAGTGAAACCCCATTTCTTTAGAACTGCCTTTTGTGTTTGGTTTGTTGTCCTTATCGCGCACCCCCGATAAGCGCGGTTGCCTACGTACGGTGCGAAAGAAGTTCAGCATAAATCCATGCAAAAAAAAATTCGTGACAGTTTCTGAATTTATTTCCTGTGTCAGCATCACTTTGGGGGGTATTATCACCTCCACCACCACCACCAGGTTGCCAGTCGACTCGGCTGACATGGACGACAAAGCTAAGTGACGCTGAAAAGACGACGACGACGACAAAGATCCCCCACGTGTAGCCTCAACAGACTTTGTGTGCAAGTGGCTGTTAGCGAGCACCTGTGAAGGCCGGCACACGAGGGCGGGGTGGATGGCCACCCTGAAAAGAGAGAGGCTTCTCCACCAGAAGCAGCAAAAGCACTGCACATCGGGCGTACAAGGGAGTCAACATTTTTGGGTCCCTCCCTCCCTCCCTACCTCCCTCTCTCCCTCCCATTCTCTGGACAGGAAACTGGAGCACGACCGAATCTACTTGCATCCTGGAGAGAACATTCAATAACACAGAGCGTGTCGCTGGCAGGCAGCCAGCCAGCCAGTACGGGAAACCAGCTCACGAGAGGCTGCAGAGAGATGAAAATAGCCGGAAATTGACAACACAAGCATAACATGGCCAGCATAAGCCCTGCAATCTATATGAAAAAATGCATTTTTATAAACTACGCAAAGTTCATTACGACACTAGCTAGCTCTTTGGAAATGCCATTATTAACATCATTGATTTGTGTTTCTGTGGTTGCCCAAATGCATGCGCTTGGCATGGTTAGTGAAATAATAGGAGGAGCCCCAGCGATTCGCCTGATTAAATAGACAGAAGTGTTGACTTAAAGCTTTCGTGACTGCAAGAATTCATATTATTGGCTCTTTCGGTAAAGTCACGTAGATAGGTTAAAAGAAAATAATAAAAAAACAGAAACCTACGACGTTTCGATCACAACGTAAGCGGTCGTCTATAGGAAAAGGGGCTTCAGGAAAAGGGACTTTCCTGAAGATCGAAACGTCGTAGTTTTCTGTTATTCTTGATTATTATTTTCTTTGAACCTATCTACGTGACTTTACCGAAAGACACAAGAATATATACATAAGCGTTTCCCGAACATATGAACTTGGCGTGGGTGTATAATTCTTGGAAGGTGGAATGATTTTTTTCTGTTTCAGTGCAGGAAATTCGACCACAATGCTTTGCAGAATTGGGTTGCAGACATTGTCTGCACTATGTTGGAACGCCACTATTTTACAAACGCAACAGATTGCCACGTACTTTCCTGAGGATATTTAAAAATAAACACTCTCACGATAAAAAAAAATACAATTAACTAGAAACTCAAACCTCCGTTACAACATAGTTTCTGAATTTAAAGAAAACAATACCAATGAAATATGTCACTATTCCAGCTGTGTTAACATGTCACATTTCCAATGTTTTTTTTTATATAAATAGATTTTCTTACAATTTTTGCTGCAGGTCGGTAGACGTGTCAATCACAATTTTAATGGTTGACATGCAAAATGGTTTCCAACTACAATTATAAATACAATTTCAGCAAACAATGCTGCAGTATTTCTAATGAGCATTGGCCTCCAGGTCTGATCATATCAGAGCCAACCGTGCTAATCGGAGGTTCCCCAGAAGGGCAACAAACTGCACACACAAAAAAACTGTTCTAAAGATATTTCCGAGACTCGCTTCAAATAAATTTCGATTTAAAGCTTTCGTGACTGCAGGGATTCATCTTCTTGGTTCTTTCCGACAGACCTGTTCTTCACCTGAGGACGGCTGCTTGCGTTGTGGCCGAAACGTCGTGAGAATTGTATTTTATTATGTTTTATTTTTATTAATTCATTATTTCCCTTCTACGTGACTTTACCGAAAGAACCAAGAAGAGGTCTCTTCAAAAAGATATCCTATGCACACCATTTGCCACTTTAACTTTTTAATACACCCTATCCTTGCAGGACACACGGCAGCCGAGACGAGCAAAACTCATCAGCGTCGGCGGAAGGTGGCGCTGGATGGCGAGTGAGGTCGTCAAGTTGGGTGCTGGCAGAAACAAATGTAAATTTCTGGCGCCCCTCGTGACCAGCATCGAGAACTCCTCGCCGCATTGCACTCCGGGCAGCGGCGCTCAATCGCCGACTCCACAGGTCGGGTGGCTGCGTCCTACAGAGCAGCGGCCCCCAACCCTTTTGGCACCAGGGACCGTGGAAGACAATTTTTCTCACGGACCGGTGGGGGGATAGTTCATCATTGGGTCTTTCCCCCTTTTCAAAGAAGCTCTCCAGCGACGTTTGTTTTTTACTCATTGTGGCTACTAGGGGTTAGCAGCTTGTGCGCGGTGCGGGAAAGAGGCACGGATGGAAGTGGTGAATAATAAAATAATGGGGGCAGGCCACGCGCGCGGACTCACCGCTCTCACCTCCTGCTGCTGTGCGGCCCGGTTACCTAACAGGCCACGGACCGGTACCGGTCTGCGGCTCGGGGGTTGTGGACCCCTGCTACAGAGAGTGCACAGGTTTGCCTCGCTTTACGCGGTTGTAGATGCGATCAAATAAAGAAAAGGAGGGCGCAACGAAGCGAAACCGCACGAGAAGGAAGCTGCCTGCCGAGTAGCGTGCACAGTAAACACGCGCAATGTCGTCCCACGCCTGACCGCGTAGCCGCGTACGAGTGAATTCGAACTGCACACAGCGAATGTTTGGGGTAGACATTCGTTAGCTGCATATTATTGCGAAATAGCATCAACCGTACCCGCGTAAAGTGAACGAAGGCTGTCCATTGCGTCGTAATATATCCAGCATTTTTAGTTCTCGGAACTGTAATATGCCTAATCAAGGCCGTAATTATAATATATATTGGGGGGGACATTCAAATATGCTCAAAATGTCCCCCCCAATATATTGCCAAAAAAAAATTACGATGCTATGTAACTAAAAACTATTTGATAACCCTTGGCCACAATATCTGGACTTGTCTTCATATGAATCAATGCATAGATTTATGTTTATGTAATTGTGGTTATGGTTGTACTTTATTAATCCCTAATCTCTGCCATTACATACAATGAAACAAGAAATGGTAAAAAAAAGTTAAAACAGAGTAGTGTAATACAATACACTATTAGACATTATTGTAAAAACTAAACAAAAAGTCCATCCCACGTGTTAATGCATTTTTTATTTTTTACGCAGGCAATGAGTTTTCAAATTTAGATATTTTTCTGTGTTGGGACCCCCAGACACCCTGGAAGATTTGTTCCCCCCCAATGTTGACTCCATAGCTACGGCCTTGTGCCTAATTACATTGGCAAAGCAAATTGGACGTGATCTGTTGGTGCGGTCATTATTTATTGCATTGAGGCAGTGAAACTCTCTCTACGCTTGGCAAACCGCTCGAGAATGAGTGTCAGAGTGTGATCTCAACAGCTGAGTCGGTGCGGCTATGTGCCCTGACTAGGTGTTCTCTCAGTGAGTCACTTGGCAATGACAGCACATCATGATTATCAGCTCAATCTTTGCTCATGTGCCCTGCCTCGATAAGTTATATTGCTCCATAAATTCCAAGCACTAATTGTCAAATGCACACGCACAAAGGTTGACATGATGTCGAGATTCACGGACACAGTTGAAAATAAAATGTTCACGTCAAGACGACTGTCACTTTGTAAATGTGTGTTACACTTGGATTGCAATGTGTTTGTGCCGTGTTTAGGTTACATAAATAACTTTGGACAGGAAATAACCTAAAACATTGGATATTTTTTTAGGAAATTAAACGATTACCAGTACTCAAGACAAGATTTGTTTTTTCTAAACTGATACCACCCTCGACTTAAAGCTTTGTGACTGCAGGAAAGTCACGTAGATAGAAACATTATTTAAAAAATATCACGACGTGTCGATCGTACCGAAAGACCCAAAGAGTTTGATACCACCCTATTAAACATGCAGCGTTTGACCAATTCTGCATGCTTACCGGGACCTTATCTCGTACGATAGATGTGTCCTATGATCACATCTCGGCAACGATAGTACACGTTTATGCAGGAGCAGGTTGTTTGCTGCCCGCCTTAACAGACACAAGCGGTGCAGTGCATTGCGCAGTTTACCATTACTTCAAGGCACTAAAACATTTAAATGATGCCCTGTTTAATGGGGCGGCGCAACCACGCGAACCACCACAGCTCACAAAATGCAAGCGAGATAAATTAATGAATAAAGGGCCCACAAAGGAAGTATTTCCTGTGAGCAGGAAGTGAGCTTTGCTGAGTACAGGATGCCTGAGGAGGGTGGCAGGAAGAGAATGCAAGGAAACGGGCTTTACAATAAAATAACAACAACAAAAAGAAACATAAAGCGATATGAATGTAAAGCTTATACAGCTGTTCCGGGAAAGGAGTACAAAAACAAGTCCCCTGTGTGGCGGGGTCAACGTCTCTTCCAGGGGTCACAGCATGTAAGCCAAGTGGCCTGCAAGGGACTGCACGCGATCACCTTTGGGTTGGGCACAGGACTGTGAGCGGAGAGACAGGTTACTTGAGTCCAGGATTATTAACTCGAGGGATATCTGATTGAGCCAGGGCCAAGTTAAGTATGACAAGAGTTTGGGGTTGTTAGAGTTGTTGTATTTCAATTCTTTGTAAAGATTTAATTCCCTTCCTGGACAGTTTTTACCACAAACCATGCCCTTATGCCAAACGCTCGATTGTTATTTACCTTGGAAATTTGATATACGAATTGTAAAGATAGAATAAAGTTCAAATGAACGCAACTCTTTTAATTTAGACACAGCGGTGCTATTGATTTAATTACCAAATCACCTCCAGTGTGGCGTTTCAATCATTGTAAGGCAGTAGTGTATATTTTTACGTGGGCCACGAAATGTAATTCCCTGGGCTGTGGCCCCTAATCAAGAACTATTATTATTTTTATTTTTTATTTCCCTTGTTTACTCACAGAGTCTTATGACTTTTCAGGAGGGTCTGCCAAGTGTTTTGTAGTAGGGAGTGATGATTTTTCTGTAATAAAAAACAAACCTTGCAAATTTGAACCAGGGCACCGACACACAATGGCCTAGGCTAGCTAAATGACATCACGTGATCTTTAACGTCCGCTGTGAAGCAGACGACGCGCACTTTTTGGGTCCATGCACCCTCAGTAACCCTCACCTCCATAATATGTATATGTATGTTGAACTTCTTTCGCACCGTACGTAGCCAACCGTGCTAATCGGAGGTGCGGGGTAATGACAACAAACTGAAAGTGCTGGATTACAGGCGACCCCATAGCCACCACCGCCCGGCTAATGTGTCATTCCATAAGAGTGTAATTTCGTCTTCGAACAACAACGGTGTGAAAGATCGGGTGCCTACGATACGTCCCACCCGGGCGTGTCACCGGTGTCTGTTTGTGTTGCTTTGCGTTGGGCTGCCTAGCGGCCACGTGCGGCCCCACGCGGCGAAATCACACACTCACAATGTTGATTGTAAATGTGAGGTTGTTGTCAGCTGACGAAACAACACATCAGCATTGCCTGGGCACACATTCACTCGTTGAGGCTCGCACTCAGCTCGATATGGGCCGTTGCGTTGTGTGAACAATTCCTCCACCTGGTGGTTCACGTGGGCGCAGCGATTCCAATATATGACGGACACATCATCCGCTGCTGGATAAGAGCCTCCCCCCCCACGCATGTACTGCACGTTGAATTTCTTTCGCACCGTACGTAGCCACCCGTGCTAATCGGAGGTGTGCGAGTAATGCGGGTCGTGGTGGTTATCTTTGGCCATACTTCACCACGGCGGTCAATGCGGGGTGGCATTCACGTGGGAAGCAAGTGAGTGCCACGTGACAACGGGGTTTGCTGCTACTGCCCTCTGCTGGTCCACCAATTGCTCCTGCACGCTCAATGACGACCACCTACCGAATGGCAACGTACATTAACCGTATATTAATGACACATTCTGTAAAAGAACAATGTGTAACATGACGATTTGCATTCAGATTTTATATGGCACCCTATAACGACAATTAGCATCTCAAAGCGCTTTGGACAATTTGTAACCGTTTCAGAATCAACCACTGCAAGGAGGTTGTTCTTGGTCATAGAGAGACGAGCTGGTGGTTTTTTTACAAGATAGGCAGCGGTAGTGTAGCAGGTAGCGCTGTGCGCTACGAAGCCGGCGACCTGAGTTCGATTCCCGCTCACGGCCACCAGCAGTGACGCTTATCTGCGTTGTCTGCTGCACATTTTTACACGCTAAGCCACTTCACTGGGGTGTCATTTGTGATCGCCAGGTCGCTTCTGAAAAACAGAGCTGTGTAGCTCAGTGGGCTTTACCTGGTAAAATAAAAAAAATAGTACATTTTTAGTTGAGAAATCGGCCCTGAGCCTTCCCCTAGATCGACGCAGCCTCCAATGAGGAGTGTACCTGGTGCGGTGTGCGGTGAGACAAAGTCGGCGGGGCGTGGTGCTGGCCACCCCCACCCCCTTGTGTGCCCTGCTATACTATAATTGGCGATGTTTCGAGCAATGGCTCTTCTTCATAGCGTGTAAACGGAGCGGCCAGATAGAATTTAAAATGTTTACAGTCTGCAGTCACCACTCGATATTGTGTTAAGTGCAAATCTCGAACGCTTATTATAAAATCGAGACAAAACGTCGATATTGTCTCTCTTGATGAGCAACCCCGAAGAGTGAAAATGCATCAAATATCAGGCGAGGTAAGCGAGTAACGCCATGCTTAACGTCTCTAGTGCACAGTGTTTAGCAACGCCAGTTGCTTCGCGGCCCTCTCGTGCTATGCCTCGCCACGACTACCCATCATCGGGTGCGTGCAGCGCGCTGTGGTTCAATTTGCATATGAACATGAAAGATTGGTAACACGTGAAGGCAGCCTGGCGAATAATTATCTGCGCTTGTGCCGCAGCGCTCTCCGATACGCTGTTGGGTCACGTGGCGTGACGCTCGACGTTCCTGAACAAGCTCCCAGAACGCGGAGCGAAACGTCGGACGTCATACCGAACAACACGCGGAGCAATCTAAGGGGCCGTCCATAAATGACGTCACGCACCTAGGGGGGAGGGGGGGGGTCAGACATTTGTGACGATGTGTAGCGAGGGAGGGGGGGTTTGAGAAATGTGACGTCACATCAAAATGTGTAACTTTAAATAAATATAGACAACACGTTCTACTGAATTAAATAGACTTTTTAATAAATGTTTTCTCGCACAACAACAGAGTGCAGCGCCACATTAATTACGCACTACAGTGGCAATAGTTTAAAGCGATTTGAAGCATGTTTTATTTTCAAAATGGAAATTTGTTTTTTTTGGGGGGGGGAGGAGGCAGAGCTTTGTGACATCATATTTGAGGGGGGGGGGTCTGACTTTTTGTGACGCCGTGTGACGAGGGGGAGGGGGGTCAAAAATCGTCAAAAATTGCGTGACGTCATTTATGGACGGCCCCCAATAACCGCCTTAGCCCGATGTGTCCATGCTGGTTTCACTTTGGAAGTGACCAGCAGGTGGCAGCATGTTTACATCAAAAACACTAAACTGCCTAAAGTTATTCTCGAGAAAGAATTATTTTCAAAATGATTCAATAAAAAAGATCAACAATCAAGGTGTGATTAACATCGCATCTTGATAGGTGGTAATATTACATCAAAAACGCGAAACTGCGTAAAGTTATTCTTGAGAAAGAATTCTTTCCAAAATGATTCAATAAAAAAGATCAACAATGTGTGATTAACATCGCATCTTGATCGGTGGTAATATTACATACAAAACACTAAACTGCGTAAAGTTATTCTAGAAAAACTATTCTATACAAAATTATTCAATTAAAAATATCAACAATCAAGGTGTGATGCATAGCGCATCTTGATAGGTGGTAATATCACATAAGTGTACAAAGGTGTTCCCGGACGCTTTCAAGTGTAAGTGTCGTGGAACGGACGCACACTCAGGCAGTGGGGTCCCCAGACCACCAGCGGGCCCTGATGCTCCTCCTGGTGATACGGGGGGGGGGGGGGGCGGGGGCTGTGATGCAATCGCAGTTTATCTGGACATTAATGGAAATGTTTATACACCTTTTGTTTCGGACATAAATTCAGATTTTACTCGTGATTTTTTATTTTAAAAAAGTCTTTCGTGCAGTCGTTGGCCCATGTCAGTGGACTTCCCAAGTATACAATGCCACACAGGATAACAATGCCACCCAGGATAACAATGCCACACAGAATAACAATGTCACTCAGGATAACAATGCCACACAGGATAACAATGCCACCCAGGATAACAATGCCAAACAGGATAACAATGCCACACAGGATAACAATGCCACACAGGATAACAATGCCACACAGGATAACAATGCCATCCAGGATAACAATGCCACGCAGGATAACAATGGCACACAGAACAACAATGCCACGCAGGATAACAATGGCAGACAGAATAACAATGCCACGCAGGATAATAATGCCATCCAGGATAACAATGCCACTCAGGATAACAATGCCACTCAGAATAACAATGCAAAACAGGATAACAATGCCACCCAGGATAACAATGCCACGCAGGATAACAATGCCACACAGGATAACAATGCCACACAGGATAACAATGCCACACAGGATAACAATGCCATGCAGCATAACAATGCCACACAAGATACCAATGCCACACAGGATAACACTGCCATACAGCATAACAATGCCACACAAGATAACAATGCTACACAGGATAACAATGCCATACAGCATAACAATGCCACACAGGATAACAATGCCACACAGGATAACAATGCCATACAGCATAACAATGCCACCCAGGATAACAATGCTACACAGGATAACAATGCCAAGCAGGATAAACAATGCCACTGTGATCCATGGCACCACGACTTGGTTTTATTACGAAAGCATCGGGGACTGTCTCACTTGTCATCAACATAGCTGGCGAGTGAAGTGGCTCAGGGAGGTAACATCGTCGCCAAGAACAGAACCGGCACTGCTGATATTCGTGGAGTGATCATTATAGCAATCCTTCCATTCATCCATGTATGCACCAGGGCAATAAGTACTGTCATGCTATGTCTATACATTTTTTATTGACTTAATATTACTGTTGTGGTCATTTTTGTATTTTTGTCGATGTTACCTACTGACCCGCCCCTACTGGGCATCTGTGAAAAAGAGCTTCATAGCTCATCAGATTCCTTCTCTAGCATAAATAAAAATGTTGATTAAACTAAAATATTACTATTAACCTTTTTTATTTTATTTTACCACAAGCTGGGTCACAAGTGGAGTGAGTTGATCGTTTCAACCCAGCCAGCGATGACCACACAAACAAAACAGCAGAATAATTTGGTTTGTCATTTAAGTTGATTTATTCTAGCACCGATAATTGCACATTTAAGTTTGATTGGCACAAGACGACCGCTATTTGCAGGGCGCACGTAAAAGTCCTCCCCCTCGTGGGGATATATATGTATACGCTTATAAAAAGGGACTTAAGCAGATCTGTGATATCCTTTTGTCGGATCGCGTTGGTTATCTCGAAAATTGAATGTATTAAACTCATGGTATGGCACCGATAGGTACATGCTTTGCAACTCAATAGCACGATGTAATTCTGGGGGATAAAACGAAACGTGAAGTAGAGTTCTGTGGCTCTGGGAAATTATACCCATCACCAACCCAGCAATATCAAATGAGTTTCATTGCATCAATAACCCTTAAACCTAGAGCATGTGACGTACAGCATTCTATACAATAAATGTGACGTTATATAAAAGATTTCTCAGTTCTTTGCTGGATGAAGGCCTCCCCATGTTGTGTGTCAGTCATGGGATGTGTCTGACCATACTTCATCACACTCGCTAGTGCGGGTTGGTGAAGTGGGAAGGCCAGGACAGGCTCAGACGTCACTCACCGCTGATGTTAGTCATGGCCGGGAATACTAAAACTACGACTTTTTATTTGACCAGGTAAGGCACACGAAGCTAAATAGCTCTTTTTTGAGAAGCGACCTGTCCACAAATGATAGCTCAACGGAGTGGCTTATCACGTGGAAGTGTATAGCAGTCAAGTACTCTAAACGCACGTTGATTCTAAATGCGGTGGGAAAAACCGGAGGACCCTGAAAAAAATCCACGCGACCATGGGGAGAGAGACACGCAAACTCCAAATTATTAAGATTTCAGGGTCGGAATTGAACCCACGACCTCTGGTATTTCCAAGCGAGGTAGTTAACATGTACACACCATGGCGTTTCTTGGCACGCTGGATTCAACTTAAGACTCTGGATTCGTAGTTCAGCGAGCTTTCCACTGTGCCGCCGCTTTAGCCCCACATGTATGTAGAGTGTTAAAAACTAGCGAACCAAATTTAAAATGAAGTTTTTTTTACGGATAACATCACATTCGATGAGCACGGTTGGCTACGTACGGTGCAAAAGAAGTCCAATAAATATGGTTTCATCACAGCATGCACTGTCCACTGTGACGTCACAGCACTTTTGTCGCATTAGAGATGCCGGATGAATTTAAACCAGTGGCAGACAAGCAACGGGCATTAGCTCCTTCCTCATATACACAGAAACAAAACAACAGTCATTCTATACTCGTTGGTTCTCTAGGTAAGGTCACGTAGTTAGAACTAAAATAAAAAAAATAAAAATAAAATAACTACGTGACTTTAACGAAAAAAACAAAGAGTATGGATTCCTGCAGTCACGAAAGCTATCAAATCAAACAGTCATTCTGTTAAGGATTTAACATTTGTTTAAAGTTTTTAAATATATATTTATTTTTGTATGCCACCCCTGCTCAACTTGTAAACGAGGCCGTGATACAAGGGCTGGTCACCATACAGAACCGTACAATTGGCCACAGGCAATCTAAGATTTAGTAGAACTCTTCTTATCCGCGGTGATGTGGGGGGGGGAACTTCACGGAGCCCATTATACACGCGATGTCATTCACTTATCAACTTGAAAAATCGCGAGTAATAGTAGGACGAGAAGGGGCATGCACTATAGGAGTTTTCACGGACCTGAGAGTTCATGCGGATAATGGGAATCCCAGCTAATAGGGTTACGAATACGACTCCTACTTTATATGTCCACGCAGTAGTATATGCCGGCCATTGCGTGTTATAGGCCTACACGAGGGTGTGATAAATGTGGATCACACGTTGAAATGCAGCAAAGAGTAAGCCGAGGAAATGCATCACATTTTACACTGCCAGTTCATTGTTGCCCAAGGGCCCCATTAGGGGCTCCCTCTGGAGGCCCCCAAAACGCACGGCAAGAGCCCCGTGGAACTGCAGCCTCATCTAGCGAGAGGCAACGCACTCACAACACAACCACATGGTGCTGTGAGACACCCGGTGTAGCATTTCAGCGCTCAAACAATTATTATAAACCAATGACCTCGCCACTGCTGGATGAAGGCCTCCCCCACATGCTCAAACGTGTGTTGCACCAGGTGTTGTTCGGCATGATGTCTGAGCTTTCGCTCCGCGTGCTGGGAGCTTCTCACCATTCAGCTCCTGCAGAAGATCCCAGCACGTGGAGTAGAATGTGGACTGAACCGTCGGGCATCGTGCCGGACAATTATAAACGTTGAAACCCAAAACACATCGTAGAGCTATACAGGACAACTGCTAAAACAACTTCCGATTCATTATGGTTGGCTACGTACGGTGCGAAAGAAGTTCAACATGCATAAAGCCGAAGCAATAATACCTCCCCCACATTGTCACCACTCCCGTGAGGCCACACTCGGGAAATGTTTTGATGGCATTTCATTCTCGGTGTCAATGCTGTACAACTTCGCGTTCTTGAAAAGCTCTTACTATGAGATGTCCGGGTCGTTCAGGAGCTTAGAGTGCTGGACTGGCACCGCTAATATCATGGGTTTGAGAATCCAGGCAGCTGCCTGCAATTAAACCAGGTTTTCTAAGTTGATGGTCTCAGACGAGTTACCAAATGGCAACACAAAATGTTCTGTCACGTTGCAATCCGTTCCGCATTTCATCGCGCTAAATGTCATCTCTGAGAATTGTGACGATCGCAGCGAGGGTGTGAAGCTGCTGCCATGTGGACCGGGTGTTATTTTGAGAGATCTCAGAAGTAGATATGTGATATACACTTCCAAGGTTTGTCCTCTAACGTGGAGGGTTGCAGAGCTTTACAACAAATACCGATAGTATAGCTTCAGGTGCAGCCCTGAAATTCCACTGCTGGTAGAATAACTCCACTTGATGCATTGCTAAAGGGCTCCTCTTGACGGTATTTGGTCTAGTTGTCCATGCTAGCCAACCTCTTGAGAAAAAAAAATGTCAAAAAGACGAAAAATGCCCTCTCCATGCCTTCCATCGGAGTCTCTGTTCAGCTGTGTCCCAGCCCCATCGTTAGAGTATTCTCACTCCACTCGACGGCACAACTTCGCTGCAAATACAAAGATCGCCCGTATAGCCCTGACACACTGTTGGGGCAAGTGCTGTTAGCGAGCACCTATGAAGGCCGGCCAGCACCACTCTCGGCCGCCTTTGTCTCCCCCAGTGGCGATGCTAACATTGCAAATGTTAACATTGCAACACGTGCAGCGATTGGGGGCTAGGGCTTATAGGTCTTAGCCCCCCCCGAAAACCTATTCATCAGCTCTCGCGTTCAAACGCGGCCTACGCAGTAAGACCTCGGCAAGCTGAACTACTCGGCGAGGGAGCACGGGGTCAACCACGACCAGGGCACGTGATAGACTGCCGCAGGGGATGATCCCGTGCCCCTTGCAGGACTTGTCGGCCTGCCACGTGCCCTGCGAGTAGCGACCTTCCGCTCTGTTATGTTTTCGGACGTAAATTTTCTACTTAGGTGGGTGTTGAAGATAACTTCAATTTGACGTGCGATTGTGTGCACAGCGCAGTGACGTATGGTCAAGGTAACCCCCCGTGACCTCGCGACGGTGCGGGGAGGCTCTCAACCAGCAGTGGCTTTGACGAAAGGGCTGAAATTATTCCCGAAATAATTTGTGCGGCGGTAGAAAACAAGTCCGAATGCGCGCATATAACTGAGAAATCCTTTCGGCTACTGACTTCAGGTGCACCTGCAACATTGGGGACATTTGATGTCAATGCCCCGCTAGAACTCGCTGCAATTGCTGTGACTCGACGCAACGTAACCACGCGTGTCAGCTTTGATGCGTGACCTCGCCGTTATTAATTCTAGATTTGAAGCTTTCGTGACTGCAATGATTCATATTCTTAGGTTTTGTTTTTTAAAGTCACGTAGGTAAAAAAAAAAAATTAATAAAAGTTAAATAAAAATACAGCCATCATGCTGTGACGGTTCCACCTGAAGACGGAAGCTTGTGTTGCCTCCGAAACGTCGTGATTTTTATCTTTTATTTTTATTTTATTTTACTTTTATTAATTTTATTTTTTTACCTACGTGACTTTACCGAAAAAAACCTAAGAATACTCGCCGTTATTCTTTGGGACGTCATCGTGGCGCGTGGCCTCTCGACATTCTGATGACATTGCGCTCGCTGACTAACAAAATATAAGAAGAGGGGGTGAAATAACACCCGGGCTGGCTACTTTAAAACTTTTTAGGCAGGAATCATGAGGATTTTTTTGGATATCCTGCCCTCAATATGGGCCACGGGAATCGTCGAGAGTTTGTTGGCTACGCGGCACACTAATGATATCTCATTCAACACTTTTGACAGATTTAATGGCATTCATAAGTTCCGAAGCAGACATGGAATATATTTGTTTAAGAATCTGCATAAAAAGCCAATTTGTTCTGCTGGCATACTGCTCAAAATGTAATCTAATAACAAGCCCAACCTATTTGCTGACCGTTCAATTTTTGAACACAATAACCCGACTCACCCCACGCTGTTTAAGCAAGCATGCTGAAATGTAAGCCAAATGTAAGTAATTGTAATGAGATGCCGGTTGAAATTAGCACGCGCACTATCTAGCCAGCCCAGCATCTCGACGACGAGATCAAATCAAGATGTGTGAGAGAGAGGGGAGAGAGGTCCGACTGGAAGCTCTGCTTGACATCCCAAACCAAGGTCCCCACCAGCCCCCACCACCCACCCCGTAAGGTAAAACCACACTCGTACGATCACAATTCATCATCATTCCCTCATCGACTGGACAGCCCACGAACCATAAAAGCCTGTGGCGGTTACACTTTTAGTTACAACGGCGTAAAAAAATAAAAACTTGCTCAACATCAATCGATTTTGAGAATCTTAAAAATTCGCAAAAGCTGTGGTGTCACTGAAATTAAGGATAACTTTTTATTAAAAATGTTGAACGAATAGAGGAACGGTGTTTTGGAAATGTTGTTGAGAACAACTCGATGGGACATCAAACCGCAGTCTCCGAATACAACAATCAACCACGAAAGGACAAAACACCTGGCAAGCAGTGGCCTCTTACAATGTCCGGGACCTTAAAAACGATGTTTTGAGAAAATATGAGCTTCGTGTGAGCAACGGTTGTAAAATTTTAGTACGAAAAAAAGAGACTCTGAGTCGGCATCGATATTAGTTAGATTTTACCCCCTCAAAATTTGGGAAAATAAGCCACCGTATAAACGACATGATAGAAATTTTGTATTTTGGCGCTGTTTGCTTCACGATTTTGCCCTACTATGCAGCAAAGTTTGTGAGGCGTAACGGTGGAAAGATGTCAACGGCTTGTCCTGGTATCCAGGAGGTCGCAGGTTCGATCCCGACCCTGACACCTATATATTTGGAGTTTACGTGTTCTCCCCGTGGTCACGTGAATTTTTTCTCCGGGTCTTCCGGGTTTTCCCTGTTCATTTAGAATCAACGTGGGTTGAGAGTATTTGGCTGCTTATAAATGTCCACATCATGATAAGCCACTTCCGTTGAGCTATCATTAGTGGCCGGGTCGCTTCTGTTAAGGACCTGTAAAGATCAATTTGGCCTTACCTGGTAAAAAAAAAAAGTATGTAATTAAAAAACATTGTTTGGGTAAATCCAGTTGATAAAATAAGAATAGATCACGACGTTTCGATCGCCACACAAGCAATCACCTGAAGACGATTGCTTGCGTGGCGATCAAAACGTCATCATCTATTATTATTTTTTCTACCTACGTGACTTTACCGAAAGAAGCAAAGAGTATGGATTCCTGCAGTCACGAAAGCTTCAAGTCAAGAGTAAATCCAGTTGTTTAAAATCGCCGATGCGCGATGTGTGCTGAACTTCTTTCGCGCCGTACGTAACCAACTGTGCCAATCAGAGGTGCAATGGAAGGGGGCAGCCGTGGTACGTGTGTTTTCGGGTTGTGCGCGTACGCTGCTCAGCTCGATGTCCTCCGCTGCGCTGCACGTGCCGCCAAGAACTTTGTTGGGAATTGCACAGATTTCATGGGCTGCATGCGGTGCTGAATATGGCACGTGGAGACGGAACGTCGGACGCCGTGCCGAACAACGCGCGATAGCAACCCGAAAATGCGCCGGAAAGCTGGGCAGGACCACCGTGATAGGCCAAACACAGCCTCGTGCTAACGTAGGAGGAAACCTTGCGACGCCATAAACCACTGTTTGTGGTAACTCAGGAGCTGAGAAAAGCCAAATGTCACGAGGTGATTGTTTGGACAAAGGGAGAATTGGGGACGATACCGTTCGTCTTAAAGAAGTGTGAAAATCCAGAAAACAGCAGTTGTTTTTTTTGTGTGCAAAAAAAGACTCCCCCCGCCGCTCCTCTGGGGAGATGAGATCAGCTAAAGTGTAGGAGCTACGTGACTTGCTCCTTCGAGCGGGGCACGTGGTGGCTACGCTGCACGTGGCCGGCTGGAATCCAGCACTGTGGAGGCAACGGCGAAGGTTAGGGGATCACCACACGAATGTTGTGGAACTCACTTGCCGTGGGCGTCAAGGTGGTACCGATGCACTGGCTCGCCAGTGGAAGGGAGTACAGCAAGTGGACTAATCGCCACCTGTTTCCATCGGTGCGGGGGATAGAGTGTTGGCTCGTGGGTTTGCTCCGGGTGTTCCGGGTTTCTTCCGCTTGTTTAATGAACACAACTCGTCGTTAATTCGCTGAAAAGGTCTTAAATTTGTAATCCAATGTAGCAGGGCTTTCCTGAAAGAGGGCTGCGACTCAGTGAAGCTTCCCTGGATAAATAATGACATCACGGGGGCCCTGAGTGATCAGAATGGCTTGGAGACCTTCATCCGGCAGCAATTAGAGCATAGCTGCTGCTGCTGATGATAAACATGACTTACGTACAATATTTAATATATTCCGCACCTCCGATTAGCATTGTTGGCGACGTACGCTGCGAAAGAAGTTTAACATACATACATGACATACATATAAGACAATTAAAACTGTCGATTGAGCAAATTCTGGATTGTGCCTATAGCGACCTGCACCGAAACGTGCAATGACCTTTTGTATGTCTTGTCCTTAATGTGCTTATCTTCGAGTGTGTGAGTGTGTGTGACAAACAACCGCCATCAATACTACTGACAGGAAGTTGTAGATTTCAATCTTGATGACCACCAAAGTATTTTGACAAGCACTTCTTCTTCTTTGCTGTGGCGATAGACATCAACGGAAGAGGGAGGCTCCATCTTCGGTGGTCTAAGAGTCACGTGACAGACGTGGCTTTGTCTTGTATAAATGTGCACGGCGCTCCTGTAAATCTGTCGGTTAAATGTCAGAAACTTTGGCTTGGGGCAATCCATAAATTAACTACACCACTGGCAGAGGTTGCCGTGGTTATGCGGTGTTGCTCTGCAATGGGGTGCATGTGTCATACCACCGCGTGTTGTTTAGTTCCTGATGAAGCTACCAAAACGTGGAGCGAAACGTCGGACATCGTGGGGAACAACGTGCGGTGCAACCCGGAAACACATCGCAGAGATGTTTAACCACACAGCCTTAAATGTTATTCGATTTACATCAACATTGAGCGCAGCATATCATTTTCATAATTATAATTTAAATTATTTAAGTTATAGAGCCCGATTGTTAATTCTAATGGAGTCACTGGTGGCTTGGAATATTCTATAATTGTTAAATACCCAATTGTAGATTGTAATTACGATTCCAATAGAGAAATCGTAACCTTTTCAATGTCACGCACACAATTGAACAGCAAATGTAGTTTTTTGATGCCATTAGATTTTTAAACCTGAATCAAAGTCAGTGTGTCATATCTTCACCGTATTTTTTATGGCCATAAGTTATGGTCGTTTATATAACCAAACTGTCTACGTACTTTTTCTACATATTTTAAGTTAATTTAACATTGATCCAACAGCTGGTATTACAGTCAGGGTTAAACAGTTTAGGATGCGGTTGAAACAACCTTTTGGTTAGGAAGCTCTCGACAAAATAAATACACATTTTATCAGATTCTTGCAACCTTACAACAATGGCACATCCTAACCTCTATTATCTGACTTTCAAAAAAACAAACCTACCAGCGTGCTTTACTTGAGGAAGAAAAAAAAGAAAGTCCCGAGTATGAAGCAAAATATTTTATAATCCCAGAGGACAACTTTCCTTAAAACATGGAAATTCCCTGAGGATTCCCAGCGTGCCATTCAAGGGCAAGAACAGATCAGGCGAAGTGCTCCCAAGGTACGGATTCTTCTGGCAACGGAACATTCTGTACGTCACCAGGGCAGCCTCCTCTCGGCTCCGTTTGAGTAATGTTGTTATAAATTAAAGTAACATTGCATTACATCACGATAATTTCAACTTTTGCGAATTAACACACGTAATCTTATTTTGCGCCTAGCTTTTATTTGTGACGCAGCGATGAATCAAAATTCGCGTTCTTGCGTCGCCGATAATGTCTTACATATTTATTTATTTTGCCGAATTGTCAAATGTGTTACTGAGCATGAGGTGGGGTGGGGGGCATTTAACAGCTGGCATTCATAATCAATTAACGTGTTCCGCTAACGCCACAGCATTTACCGCATAGCAATGTGATAACGGAGGCTTGAAAATACCAACAATGAAGTGCTTACACTATGAGACCTCCTTTACCAGTGGCAAAATATAGTAGTAGGTTTCTACCCTTTAAACTGGTACAAAAAACTGACACCTTTATACAAGGCATCATGTTTGCAATAACCACAACACAAGCAGTCAAAATTCAAACAAAAAGAAACAACTCTGATTTGTACGCCTTTTGGCGTCATCTGGTCCAACACCAATGGAGACTAGGCTCTAAGAAAAGCTGTCTCGGGTGTGGACCAATCAACTTCAAGGACAGTGCATATCATTACCATTATCAGAGTTGTTTCTTTTGGTTTGCATTTTGACTGCTTGCGTTGTGGTTATTGCAAACATGATGCCTTGTATAAAGGTGTCAGTTTTGTACCAGTTTAAAGGGTAAAAACCTACTACTATAATGAAGTGCTTCCCAATGACAGAGTGTTCGCAGGATCGCAAGAGGAGAACATCCAGTCTCATCTTCAGCGCCAGCCCAAACGCTTGAACGGTGGGCCACGTTCGAGTGTGCCATCGACTCGGCGCCTTTCGGCGACGTCGAACGAAATCAAGGCGGTTCCTGCTGCAGAAGGAGAGGGAGATTTGGTTTCACTAACGCTCTCCATCTATTCGGATTGTGTTCTAAAGTCGCACATTGGGCTGCGGCTGTGCACTTCGTTCTTGAATTGTTGGTCTTAAAACTTTCGCGAATTCATATTCTTGGGGTATTTGGGTGAAGTCACGTATATAGAAATTAAAATATTTAATAATGAAATAAAATTTTAATAAAAGCAAAAAACCCCACGACGTTTCGATCGCAACACAAGCGGTCTTTTATTTTATTTTAAATGTTATTTAATTATTTTTATGTTATTTTCTATCTACGTGACTTTACCGAAAGAACCAAGAATATACTTCGTTCTTGATTTGTGCAACGGGTGATTGCGGTGTCGATACGAGGTTTCAATGCAGTTCGCCGTGATCCACGGCATGGCGTCAAGTTCCATCAGCAATGCTGATGATACACAATTGTACACCGCAGTGAAGTCAAAGGTCGATACGGAGAGCCTCGGTAACCTTGACGATTGCACCCGAGCGGTGCACGTGTGGTTTGCACGAACGAATTGCTGCCTTATCCAGAAAAAATCGGAGGTTCTGCTGGTTGGCACTCAGGTGAAAACATTTGTGGGAGGTTCAGGCGTGGCGGTCGCGGACTCCAGGATTCGTTTTATAATCATCTCAAGAACCTCGGCACCATACTCGACCAGAATATGTCGTTTGACCACCACGTGCAAAATATCGTCAGGTCCTGGAATTTCCATATCAGGGCTCAACGACACATTTGACCACTATTCAGTTGTGACAAAGCCAACACGGTGGCAGGTCGCATAGCATCGACAAGGCTCAATGATCACAACCCACTACTTTACGGGACGTCTGGCAAAAACAAAACATTACCAAGCTGCACCGTGTACCAACATTGCCTAACACGTACCGTGACGGGGCACTGCAAGATCCGACCGTGCCCGTCTAGTGCTCGCCCAGCTGCGTTGGCTTCTGGTTGCTGAACGAGTCCGCTTTAAGGTCGCACTCGTTACACACAAAGTGCTGATCACAAGTGAACCACAAACACCTTGCCGGTTTCCTCAAGGAGCGTAAACCGCCACGCGAACTCCGGTCATCCTCGCAGCGGCTGTTGTTGGCTGGCCATCGAACAGAGACGGTCACTGCATCGCGCACTTTCAGATGCGCTTCTGTGGCTGTGTGGAACGCTCTTTTTGTTTTTAGAATATAAGGAAGCCACTGGAGCGATGTACTTTTAAATCTAGATTGAAAACTAATTTCTCGAGAACTGCTTTTTGTGCTGAGTTTGTTTTCCTTCGCTCGCACCTCCGATTAAGTATGTTTGGCTACGTACGGCGCGAAACAAGTTCAAAATACATACACACACACATGTAGTGAAGCCACTTGGTTTGCCTGCAGGGTCTGCGATAACATCTGTGTTCTTGACTCTTGCATGTTTGCCTTGGTCTCCACCACCTGTCGTTTAGTGGCACTCGCGAAGTTGCGAGGGCGTTGGCCGCGAGCCACAAGGGATTCATCTTCTTAAGTTGACGTCGGCATCACGAGGTCCGGTGGAGATCTTCACCGTTCGCTGAATTTGGGATTTGTGATCGCGCGGTCGCATTCTCTAATTATCGCTTCTTCTTGAGAGGGGTGGTGGCAGCCACGTGGCGTGAGAGTGTGGGGGGAGGGGTAGAGGCTGAGCCCCCCATTCTAAATTGTTATGGTGGTCAAAAATGTTGGTAGGATATAGTGGTTGAAAACTACCGCAGAATTTATGATCGACAAAAAACAGATAATACCACTCCTCGGAGATGGGGCGAGGCATCCATCGAGCAGTGGATTGACCATGGATGATGATGATATACATTACCATTGTCTATAGTATTAAATTATCTGGTTTATATGGAGGCTCTGATAACATTCAGAATTAACTGAAAGCAAGTAGCACGAATTTGTATGTGTTAAAACTAAATAATGAATAAATGAACACACTACTGCATTCTATTATGCCTCTATCGTAACCGTGGTTGGAACGGGTGACAAATTGAAGAACTAAAACATATATATAAGATGGAAATAAATAAATAACATTCCGCTGGCTTGCATCAAGCATAGGTAATGCCGAGGGCCTCTAGTGGGTTACAGTAGTTGGCTTGATGCTGCGTTATTTAACGCCAAAAAATAACTTACAAGGCGTGAAAATCTGAACATTAAGCAAGACCAAAACTAATGCAGCTCCTCACAGTAATTGTAACGCTGAGGTCAGAGGCTAATGTCTACATTACAAGGGTGAACCAACATTGATTTTACCCAAAAAAATATTTCCATTTGTTATTTTGGCCGCACGGCGTTTTTTCTTCTTCTTTCTTTAAATTCTGCTTAACATTCGCAACGCTTTAGTAATTAAAAGTCTCGCTGCAGTAACGCATTAAGTAACATAATCAAATAGGCCACTAGGCTTGGCCAACGTACTTTTTCTGTTTATTTTTGCCTGTACAACAGCGGTGCTGTTTTCGCCTTATTCCCTCCCCCGTAAACCGCATGTGTTTGCCCAAGACGCCGGGGTACTGCAACACAAGCGCACGTTTCACTGCGCGCTGGTAAGCAACGGGACCCTCACTGCGACGTATCGTGTCGTTGTTGTCTGCTGAGTAACTCGATAGCTCTGACCTATGCTCAATGGTTATTTTGCACACACACACACACGCGCGCGCGCACAAAAAATTGAGAGATTCCTTTATGTAAGCAAGCATACTGCTGCCAGACGAGCATCCCATTTACGTAGAAGTTTCCAAGTTAAAACAAAAGTTTTCACCCGGAAATGCTAAATAATATGAACATGGTCAAATAATAGTCATCATTATAATTATTAGAATGCTCAAGGAGCTTTTTAAAAAATACAGTTGTTATTTATTTCTCTTCTTGGTTCTTTCGGTAAAGTCACGTAGAAGGGAAATAATAAAATAATACAAATAAAACATTATAATTTTTTTTATTTATTTGTTTCAGGTGTGTGCGAAAATAATCCACGTATGGTCTTCGAGCTGCCATCGATGATCGTGATCCACTGTAAAAGCTAAAATAAGCTCGTGTTATACGAGGAGGGGTGGTGGCACACGTCTGCTATCCAGCGCTGTGGAGGCGAGCGTTCGCTGGGTCGCACCACGCATGTTGTGAAACTCCCCTCCAGTCAGAATCAGAGCCTTTACTTATTTTGGTGGAATCCGATGAGCCATGAAGCTCTTTTTGTCACGGATGCCCCAGTGGGTGTCGTGGAGGTGCCCGACTTTGGCTCGCCAGGAGAATGTGGCTCAGCAAGTGTGACTGATCGCCATCCGTTTCCACTTGTATGGGATCGATCGTTGCTCCCTTGCACGCGTGTGTTTTCTCTGGACGATCCGGTTTCTTCATTAATTTCCTGATAACACCTTAAATGTAGGCACGCATTGAACCTGGATCGTGTTCGGATGGGCGACCAACTTGCACAACGGGGTTGTTAAAGCTCGCGGGGGCTACGTGGTGGACAGCAAAGGGCAGTGCAGCAGAATAAAATTGTTGTACTGTACTAATATGCCCCCCACGTCTACGCTCTACACCTTCACCAACCCCGCCGCCCTGACCGGCGTGATGAGGTATGATCAAACAACCCTAATGGCCTGCTTGACCTGGGGAAGCCCTCATCTAGCAGTGGAGTGACAAACTATGACAAAAAACGACAAAAAAGGGCTCTGCAGTACATGTAGAGGAGATCTTTGTAATTCTAACATAGGCAAAGAGTGAGAATCGTGTTTTCTGTTTTCACCCCATAACGGCGAAGTCGGGACTTCGTGCGGGACGACAAGACAGCGTCAAGCACAACACGTCTTGTTTTTATTTTCAATTTAGGTTCTCATAATTTATGTTTCCATAATCAGCGTCACGCACAGAACGTCGCATTTTTTTTTCAAATTAAAACTTTGATGGCGTGCTGCAAACAAAAACGAGCCGCAATTTTGTTATCTGGGCAACTAGTTCGGCTACAGCGACGCATTCATCCGTCGATTTGACGTTGATTATTTTTTTATGATATTTTTTTATTAAACAAGGGCCTGGTACAGAGCGCGAGCAATGGAGAAAGGCGGCACAGATATTCCGCGGGCCGACAAACCCCGAGGGCCAGGTGCCCGCGGGGCAGGCGGAGACGGAGGGCGGTTGGGCTCGCTGCCCTTACGTCGGGGCAACGTTCGGGAACGTCGTCAATTAACGTCGAGTCTTGAAGACCGCAACACGTGCATCTCGCCACGCCGCGTAGAAAACACGTGTTTTTTTTGGGATCCACGCATTTGCACGTGTGCAGGATGTACATGCGTATGCTGAACTTCTTTCGCACCGTGCGTAGCCAACCGTAACTCATTGGGAGGATAAGGGGGGGTGGGGGGCGATTGATGAGGCGGACAATGGAGTGGATCACTCTACTCCGACGAGCAAGCAGAAGAGAAGACCCAAGGGCAGATGGTGGGAGACTGCTGGCGCGGATCTTGGAGGTCGCTGCGATGTCTATGTAGTGACATAGAATGAGTCACTGGAGCACGTAGAGCTGGGACTGGTAGAGAATGGGAGTGGGGGTAGCAGCCCGTTCTACCAGTTGGACACGTGGGCGACGCCCGGAGCCTTCTGGGGGATCCAGAAGGGTGCGTAGCCGAGGGCGGAGCCTGGCCACGCTGGGGAGGATAAAAGGCGAGCTCCGACTCACAGTCGGGGCTGCTGCCATCTGGAGTGGGACTCGTCATGCTGCAGTCGTCGTGGTCCTCGCCTCTGCGAAGCTGTGGGTCCTTCAGCATGTTGGCTGTCCTGACCCGGTGTGTAGTCGTCCCCTATGGCTGTGAAGGCCGGAATAGAAGAGAGAGAGAGTGGCTCCTACTCGTGTCTCTGAATTAGTACACTACATCTACGTAGCAGCAGCTGTGGGATCGGTAGCGATGTGGTGGTGGTGACGGTGGTGGCATCGATGGATTTGGCCTGGGTGGCCTATTAACATAACGTCCATCTAGAGCGGTGTTCTTCACTAATTTTCATAGAGGGGGGAGGGGCACTTTCGCCGATAAGACATCTTCAGCGTGTGATGTCCGCCACACATTTGAAACCGGTGGGGTTTGACAGCACGTTCGATGGGGGTGTTTTCACTTTTGTGTATTGTCAGGGGCCGTCTTAAAGGCCACCATGGACGGCCAGTGGCTCGCTGGCCTTGCAATGAAGAACACTGACCTAGACCTCGTATATAATAGGCTCACGTAGTCCCCCCCCCCCAGCCACTAGAGGTCGCTGCATTCACTAAATCATAAAAGATCCTTGGGTAACAAAAACCCCTTGGCGTCGTCAAAACGCGCCTAAATTGAATTGTGAATCGAGCCTATTTAGCGGGATTGAATGCCACCCAGCGTTTGCTCGTAACAGGATGCAAGTGCGAGAAGGAATAAATAATAGTAATAAAAATAACGAAAAAATGTTTTGACTTTGTCACTTTGAATTGCCCGTCAGAGGAAAGGTTACAAGGTGTTTTGTGTGTGTTCCCTCGGTGGTTCAGCTTTTCAAAGGGACCAAAATACAATTTGTCACTTTGCAACGTTGTTCTAAAACGAGCCCACCTACTGCAGCGCCGCGTACGAACAGTGCCGCGTTATTTTCTCCACGGTTTATATAGTTGAACAATTAAATATATAAGTCAATTCAACGTGAGGAATGCAGAATCAGCCTATGGAAAATATCTCGTTGAGACTTGCAGGTACGCCAACTCAAAGCTCATGCCAACGCTGTCAAAGCCACACGACACATTTAAGTTTGTTTTCCAGTACGAATAAATAAATTCACAAACCCAAGCACTTGCACCACAATCTGAATACGTGAGCACAGCTTTTAAATAAATCTATTTTTTACGTAGATTTGTACAGTTACTGAGCGCAGGCCAAAAGACCATAAATGACGAGCATCCAGGAATTACAAACATCGCTTATTGAAGTTGAACGAGATAACGGTGAATACTTTTAAAACATTTTCATGAACTCTTTTTGTGAACCAGTTCAGGCCCAATGAGCTCGATATCTCTTTTTCAGAAGCGACCTGGCCACAAATGAGAGCTCAACGAAGTGGGGTGTGGGGGAATTTATAGCAGCCGAAAATGCTCTCAGCGCATTATGATTCTAAATGTGTAGGACAAAACCGGAGGACGAGGAGAAAACTCCACACGACCACGGGGAGAACATGCAAACAGCCAAATATACAGGGGTCGGGATCGAACCTGCGACCTTCTGGATACCAGGCCAAGTCGTTAACATCTTTCCACCGTGGCGCCTCACGAACTTCTCTGCATAGTAGGGCAAAATCGTGAAAACAAACATTCCTGCTGTATATTGGGACTAACATATCGTTTATATGGTGGATAATTTCTCCCATTTTTTGGGGGTAAAATACAACGAATATCGATGCCTCTTTTTTTCGAACCAAAAACTTTACAACCGTGGCAATGTATCATCATAGTTTGCTCATACGAAGCTCATATTTTCTCAAAACATCGTTTTTTAAGGTCCCGGACATTGTAAGAGGGCACTGCTGACCAGGTGGTTTGTACTTTCGTGGTCAGGGTCGGGATCGAACCCACGACCTCCTGTATATCACCGCTCCACCTCTTTCAAATACGTTTCTTGAAATAAGCCAAGGTTTTATATATATATCAGATTTCTGGAAAATAGGGAACTTCAAAGGTGGGTAGTGCCAGGGAAAAATAAGAAAGAGGAGTGTTGTCACCTGCAGCGCGATGGTTGAACAAAGTGTGGATGCCTGGTAGGCCGAATTCTCAACATGGGCAGAGGAATGCAAGAGTGAATCACGTAACAATTTGTTGAGTTTGCCCATTTGATGCTGGGATCACGTGTGTAAATGTGATATGACGACGTCTCAGATGTATCAGGAATGTAGTCCAGCACTTGAAGACATCCATTTGGCGATCAGACCTGGATATGGACATTTTGAATTTTTATACAAATCCGTATATATAAAGAACTCAAGTTCGGGTCATCTTGAATGCACTTGAATTAACTCAAGTTGGCTGACCATGAAAACAACATATGGTTTTTAGTCAGCATAGAATAATTTTCTTGAGATTGTGTGGCAACTTTATCAAACTTCCAGTCTACTTTCTCAGCATGATGCACATGTGTACGGCCGATGATGTCAACTAAACGTATTTAAATAAGGACGACTGGTATGAGTATCTGTAATGTAAACTACACATTTTACAAACACAATTCACCAGTAGAAATTGACCCATGTTCATGGAGCCAAGAGAAAGCCACTCTTGTGGAGATATTGGCTGATATAAAAAAAACAAAAACGTGGCCCGTTATCTGTTCACTCCATTAGTAACAGCATTCCAGGTAATCATGCCAAACGACTCAATATATTATTCACATTGTATTCATCCGGTCAGCCTTGTAATAACAAAAATCTGAGTCTTAACCCTCATACCATCCATTTTGCTGCGCACACGTTCCCCACAATTTCATTTGTAGTTGTTCATCATGTGCAATGATAATTGAAATGTTGCCACCAAAGGGCCTCCTATTAAACTCGCCAAGTAAGCAGTTTTTGGGGGTCTAAGTATTATTCTTACCATCCCGCGAGATCGTTCCTGTAGAAATTTGGGAGGCCTAAAGAAGAAGAGTGATAGATTTTCAGACTCAGCAAAACCATTCATCGGTGAGATTTAATGCAGCGTGCATTCGTGCAAATGATGTAATTCCCCACACACTATTAAACATGTCACGGAAAGTGAAACAATATCAACAACAACAACAACTACAAAAACAGATCTGTGTCAATATGTCACGTGACAGTGTTACTGCACCGATTTAAGACAGGGTAGTAATCTGTGTAAATTGTCATGACATCGTCATTCGTAAGGATGAGTCACATTTGGGAAAGGACCTTTAAAATCCTCGCCTGGCCCTAACGCCACCCCGAGACACTCAGTTATTTGATAGGAGTAATTTCAAAATATTCCTCTGGTGGTCATTAATATAGGAAAAGTGAACCCATATGAACTGGACCTGAATATTGTGTAAAATGTGCATTGGGTAAGTTTTTCAACAAACCACCATAACGGGAGAAGTCAAGGCAAGAAAAAGCGCTGGCAGCGGATCTTGACTTATAATAGTCAATCAGCACATTGGAAACTGGGGACGTATGGGATTGGCCTCTGATAATCCAATTTGAGCCAAGCGCAGTGTGTGCCTACCCCAAAACGCTGACCTCCGTAAAGATGTTAATCACACTGGGGACGAACCACATTCCCTGCCACGTGCCTGCACCACTTCAGCTCTGCTGCGGCTTGGAAAATTACTCTATTTTCTCTTTTACCTCTTTGTGGAAATTTATTTTTGTTTTTTTCTTTATATTTTAGGGAGCGTGGTCGTGTGGCTCACTAATCAGTTTAAAGGCTCCCTCAGTAGTCGCCAGCCAAGTGTGTCCTTACTGCGCTCTGCCTCATAAACTACGAACGGGAAAAAGATGTAAATTTAAAAGCAGAAATCAATTCAGCATGTGGCCTTCCAATGATGGTCATTGAAGAACACATAAATTATAATTGTCAGCGGTAATGGCCAGTTTGGGTGGTTAAATATGAAAAATACTGCGGGGAGTACGCTGCCAAAATGTGGTGTGTAAGGCGTTCATACAATGTATACAGCAGTTATCGTTTTAGAAACGCTTTATTATATAATCTTGGGTAATCAGTGCGAGTTAAATAGTTATATTTCTACTTCCGAGAAGAGGGAGAAATAATGCTATCTCAGTATGTTTTGGAAATGCAAATAAAAGATGGGATACAAACCATTTTCCTTATTTCCATGTGAATTCGATCAATTTCGAATATTTTATTGCATGTGTTATAAGCGTTACTCGTTTGAATATATCATTCACATTGTTCTGATAGTGATTTAATAATGTGTGTATTTTTAAAAGTACACGCAGCACACTTTTTTTTGGTATTTTATAAGAGTACCTTAAACACGTAACGACATGTAAATCATACACTGTGTGAGGGGAAAAAACTCAACACGCTTGTAAATAACACTCTGGTCTTAAAAGGACATGGATGTGTATATGTAACGGGTGACGTTTCAGACAACGGCCCTTCTCTAGCATGTGCCATGAAGGACAATTTCCCGAAACGTCACATGAAATATATTACCTTTTCAGACCACAGTGTTATTGACAAAAGTTTTTAGTATTCTTGTTATTTGTGCAACACTGCCAAAAAATAATCACTAAATACTGTGTTTTACTGTACGTAATCAAGAATTTACTATACAAAGTAATGTGTTTACTATACATACACAAAAATGCGTGTAATACTATTCGATCTTAAAATTACGAACCTTCGTTAGGAGATTTAATACTATGCAGTTTCAAATGCACAAATCTGTGGAACATTACGGGACGCACATCATCCATTGGGGAGCAGCGGGTGCGATGAACCCAGTGACCCGGGTTCAATTCCGGACACGACCAACATCAGTGATATATTTACTAGCCCCTGCGAACCCCTTCAACCAACTCACACCGGCTGGCGTTGTGTGGCGTTCGTCAAACATCCCTCACGACTGACAAGGGGCCGAAGCCTTCATTAGGCAGTGGATTGACAAAATGACTGCGAATTCGTGTCCCTGATACTATCATTGAAACAATACACGATTCACAACTGACGCCAGCACTAACTTTGAACCGTCTCGTTCGCAACACGCTTATGGAAATTAGTGCACGTGTACATATATACGGTATGTGTGTGTAAATATTCAGTGACATAAAATGACAATGATCACAGTCCTGACATTTCAGCCGACGACGCGTCCGGTTTAGACGGTGAATATTAGTCCACTCCAACGAACAATATTTTATCAATAAACGCCGAGTGGCACGCTTCCAGCGAAACCCCGGCACGAAACAATGACCGGTCAGTGCTGGCGGCGTAATGAATTCCACAAGAGGAGGGAGGGCCACGCTCAATTTGATTGCACGAAGCAGAGCGCGCGTGTAAGGGGAGCGGAGGCGCGGCGGTTAGCACGCTCCGCTACAAACCCGGCGAACCGAGTTCGATTCCCGGCTCGCGGGCAAACACCGCTGACGATTATCCGAAGCGTTCCCGGGCCTCCCGCCATCTGTAAAAAAAACATCGCCGCTGGGGAGACAAAGGCCGCCGGGCGCGGCGTTTTGCAACTCGGATTCTCGTGTGCCGTGCCGGCCTTCATAGGAGCTGAACGCTGGCGAGCACTCGCCCCAACAGGCTGTCGAGGCTACACGGGAGGGTCTTTGTCTTTGCACGTGGAGTGACACGCCCGCGCCACGCGCCCCATAACGAGCTCCACGCGGTGCAGCGATCCGCGGCTCGAACCGGCGCGCGCGCCGCAGATCCGTTCCAGCCCTCGCCGATTTGAGATCAAGCCTTAAAAATAGCAGGAGCCGTCAACCCCGCGTGACATTCATCAAGCAATTAAACGTGTTTATTCTTGCTGAATTTGCATCCAGCGCCGGGGGTTTTGTGTGTGTGTGTGTGTTGTTTTTAACTGCACGGGAGGGAGATGGGGGGGGCCCTGCTCCCCAAATTGGAAGCAGACTCCCCGCGTGCGCTGCTTGTCCCGGCTCCGTCCGACGGCGCTCTGTGGCTTGAACGCCCGCACGGCACGCAAGAGCCATCGATGTGTTTCGTATTTGAGAATAATATACAGTTACCATAAAGTGTTTAGAGGGTCGGTGGGTGGGTGGGTGGGGGGGATACAACAGCCAAAAAAACAACGAGAGAATGGTCGCACAGGGGTCGGGCCGCGGTGTTACATTGCCAGTGACCCCGGGTTCAAATCCAGGGCAGACTTACACCGTTGGCGATTAACACCTCGATTCACTCTGAGCCTCTCCTCGGTTAACTTCGCCTTGACGATTGTCAAATGTAAAGGTGCAGCGCTGCAATGAATTGCCCATGCCACTGCTGACGGAAGGAGCTCCACTAGAAGGAGCTCAAGAAAGACCCAAACCCTCACTCTAGAGGTTCTTTGGTCTACTGTTCCACGTGAACTGCTAATGGAATAACTGCGTCGTATCCACCACACATTACTGCTGGGTGGACAGTGGCGGAGGGACTTAAGAAATTAGCCAATTGGTTCAACTGCTGTCCCGGAGACTGAACCGACGACCTCTGGATCGCAAGTCCAGAGAAGGCTGACCAATACGTCACGGCATCTTCCGTAAAAAAAGGGTACCTGGTGCAAATTGTGGATATCGGCATTGCAGAGGAAAATGGGTGGTATTCTTAGGTTTTTTCGGTAAAGTCACGTAGGTAAAACATTAAAATTAATAAAAGTAAAATAAAATAAAAATCACGACGTTTTTTTTTTACTTGATACAGCTGTCGGGCTGTGACGGTTCCACCTGAAGACGGACGCTTGTGTTGCTTCCGAAACGTCGTGATTTTTATTTTATTTTACTTTTATTAATTTTAATGTTTTACCTACGTGACTTTACCGAAACAACCTAAGAACATGAATCCTTGCAGTCACGAAAGCTTCAAATCTAGAAGAAAATGGGTGGCTCAGTGTGGAGTGCTGATACCACAATACCGCTAGTAGGCAGCGCCAGCCATCGGCAGACCGCTGGTTCCTCCAACACTTGCTCGTGCAGTCTGCACAGCAGAAATCTGGACATTTGTCTCGACGTGACAATCGCGTATACACGTGAATGTTGGACGTGAGAATTGCAGAGGTTGATTTTGAAAACACGTGGCTCAAATGCGTGCAAAGGCAGTTACGTTATTTTATGTATGCGCAGTTGATAAAATACTTTTTAACTGCAATTCCGATATTAAAACGCAACGTTGGCATTCGCAAATTGTGGCACGCGCCAAATAATATAAAAGCAATGCAAACTAAGACTTTTAACGTGTTTCCCTTGACAATTATGCATCATTGATGGCAGATGTTATTAATAGCGGGACAACCTTTTCGAACAGTCGTGCTGAGCATCGGCTCCCAGAGCACAAACCAAAGAGCAACACCCATGAAAACACCACTCAGTCATCCTGAGTTTCTATCGCCACAGGTGTACCCTGCCATGGATTGCAAAAGTGACAAGTAAAAGTGCAGCACTGCGATGACTCACTCGCGATTACTGTCGACGGAAGGGACTCCTTTATTTGTTTAAGCACGCGCAATTGAATTTCGATTTAAAGCTTTCGTGACTGCAGGGATTCATCTTCTTGGTTCTTTCGGTAAAGTCGCGTAGAAGGGAAGTAATAAAACAATAAAAATAAAACATAATAAAATAATTCTCACGACGTTTCGGCCACAACGCAAGCAGCCGTCCTCAGGTGACTTTACCGAAAGAACCAAGAAGACACGCGCAATCGTTCATCTGCGACGCTTCGCTGCCACTACTCTCTACCGGGCCGAGCGGCCCTTGACAGATAGCTGTAACAGCCGAATGGGTCTGACTCGAGTAATAAATACATTTCTGACCCATTCTGACTGACTGCAGGAAGCTCGATAAGAGCTCACCTCGAGAATTATATTAAACTATTTGGACTTTTATTTTTATTTTACCAGGTAAAGCCCCCCGTGCTGTAGAGCTCTTTTTCAGAAGCGACCTGGACACAAATGACAGCTCAACCAAGTGGCGTACGTGGACATTTATAGCAGCCGATTATTCTAAACGCACGTTGATTCTAAATGTGGAGGGAAAATCCCGAGGACCCGGAAAAAGACACGTTCCTTCGGAGTGGGCAGGTAGGAACTTGGTTGGACAGCGCATTCGTGCACGACAGAAAGCTCGCGGTCACGTGACGCACTTCAACCAATCCGGGAGCGTACATGTTTGGGAGGGGCTATGCACGACAGACAAATAATCCCTGGTGGGCAGCGTGGAACTGTTGTTCCTACCTGTAAAATCCACGTGACCACGGTGAGAACATGCAAACTCCAAATATACAGCAGGCATCACGGTTGGGATCAAACCCACGACCTCCTGCATACCAGGCGAGGAAGTTAACATCTCGCCACCGCGGTGCCCTTAGTAGATAGTCGGGCCACGCTAGCCACACACCGTCGACCACATTCTACTCCGACGCTCGCGAGCTGCCGGTCGACTCACCCCAGTGCACTCATTTATACCGCCGGCTGGACAGAAGTGAGCAGGAGTTGGGGCGCTCGTCCCATTTCTTCAAATGCCGCGCCTGGAGATCGGATAGCACCTCCCATTAGCACGGTCGGCTGAGTATGGTGTGAAAGAAGTTCCGCATGCATTAACGTGCATATAAGCTGGCGACCTCTGGATTGTCCAGTGTGCCAACGATGGCACCACGGCAGCATTTTCCAAAAAAATAACATTCAGCGATATATTTCTGAGCAAGCACTAGAGCATTAAGAGTTAATAAAGTAATTCATGATGAAGTAATTAATAATATGGTAATATGTTACAGCCCTTGGCCAACCCACTGCCAGACAGAGCCCCCCACCCCCAACATCATGTCATTCTTGAGGGTCGTTTCACCATACTTCACCGCACTGGTCAGTGCGGGTTGGTAAAGGAGCATATCCAGGAACGATTCAGATAGCCATGGACAGGAATTGAACTCGGGTCGTCGGTTTCATGACACAGTGCGCTAACCGTTGCACCACCTCTCCAATGAAACACGGCTAAACGACCAACACCCCATAGAATGAACACAACCACGACATTGAGACCCTGTTACATTAATAGTCATCGACATTTACAGGCAACAAGATGCTGCCATGAACACATTTTCTGTTTAGTGCGACTTATTTTGTCAGATAAAGGCCAATTGAGTTGCAAGATGTTTTTTGGCAGAAAATTAACCCAAGTATTGCACAGAGTTATTTAATTACAGTTTTTTTTATTGTTTTTGTTTACAACTGGAATCGTTTGGTTTATACTGGTAATTAATTTTCTTAAAGTGTGTGTTGTACTTTATTATATGGACCCGGTATTCAGTAGTTTAACAGCTGTGTTTATGGGACATATTTAGTCTTACCCAGATCTCCCTTGAAAGTAAGATTTATGGTTTCAATGGGCCATTATTTACGTATTTATTTATCTAATAATTTCTTCTCACCCCCATGTCCACCTACTGCTGGATGAATGCCTCCCCATGTCGTGTCCAGTCCTGGGGGTTGTTTGACCATACTTCACCCCACTGGCCAAGACTAACATCTTGGGCAAGTAATATATGAACTGGTGCCTGGCCTCCCTAAAATATGTGTTAACTGAATTTTTTTTGTATAAATGTTGTTCTGCCTTTCCCTCCTTTTTGGAGTAATATGTAAAAGCTACCTTGGGTGATGCCACTTGCGTGTAATTTCAAATACTCGCATTAACTTGAAATAAGTATTGATAATGATGACTTAAACACGGCAGGATTGCAATGTGAACCTGATGACTATGTGCACTGAAGCCATCCGTAAAGCTATTCACGATATGAATAAGACACAGAGATGCCGCGGGAAAATAATCCAGTGTTGATGGAAAATTTAATGTAAACAAATTCGTCAATAATGCTGCCTTAAAAGGAACAGTATGTTATTGGCGACATATCGTGAAATGGCTCTTCTTTACAGAACAAATAGGTTGTCATGTTTGTTGTTGTTGTTGTTGTTTGTGCTCTTGCATCACTGCCAACGCAGCAGTATCACCAAATAATTTGTCCTGGTTAACTTTAACTTTATATTTTTCAAAAATCCCAAACATTCCCATTGCTGCGAGAAAGTGATGCATTTCAGTTGTACATTTTGGCAATTCACTCACCAGAAGGCTTATGTAACAGCTTAATTAACTCATTAGTAAATGTTGAAAACTACGCAATGCTGCAAACTATAAATTGAGTAACATTGCAATGTTTATTACACTGCCAAAAGGTGCTAATAGGTCGTTGTTACCATTCCCTGCTTATGAAAGCCAACATCAATAAAATACTGACATTTAACAAATGAATGAAATAATAAATAAAGCATTAACTGGAATGGTTATGCCACTGAAATATAAATGAATTCCTTATTATTGCTGCTCAAAACATTTGACAAGTGTCATTCAACCAAGTAGTTATTGGCTATTCTTTTACCACTTTACATCTGTGTATTATATTGATAATTTGTTGGCCAATAAAGGTTGTACAATTATCCTCGTTGTTTTAAAACAACATCAAGCAGAGCTAAATGCAACAGGCAAAAAAACTATTGCCATGGATATTTTTAAGAAAAATATATAGTCAGGGGCGAGTCAAAAGTACAACATGTGCACTTTAAATCGATGCAAGTGTAGTGACATAGAATTGGTCACTAAATAGCATAGCGTTAGCTGCTGGCAGAGAAGAGGATCTGCAGCTTGTAGCAGCCCTGACTAACAGCAGGCCACGTGATAGAACCGAGAGGGATCTAGGGTAAAGGTCATGGAAGGGACACGTCGAGAGCCCGCTAGAAGGTTCCAGAAGGGGGGCGTGGCTGGGGCGGAGCAAGGCCACGCTAACAGGATAAAAGGGGACCCCGAGCAGGAGCTCGGGGCTATCGTTTGGAGTGGGATCCTCATCGTCGTTGCTGCTGAAGATCATCGCCATTGCTGATGCCATCTCGTGCCTTCGTCGTTGTCGTCTACACTTCATTATTGTGCTGCTAGACGTAGTTGGCTGTCTCCGTTCAGCAACGTTAGTGTCAGACGGCTAGCATAGTGTGTAGGCTAGCAACCAGTGCAGAGTTGCGTATTAGCGAGAGACAGAAAGTGTGTGACAGTGTAGGGTGCGCATTGTAAAAAGTGTACAAAGTGTGCTCGGTGTTGAATTAAAGAATTGCCTCCAAGTCAGTCACTACAATTGGTGTTTGAAGTGTTGGAAAAAAATCAAGAAGAGAAAAATTTGTCATGTCAAAGTCAAGAAGAAAAAGAAGCCACCGATAGTGTCTTCTGGAGACGTGGACGACAGGGATGCGGCCCCCTCGACGGCCCTAGAATCCGGGACTCCGGTGATGCGTCCCGGGATGGAGAAGCAGCGGAGCAGCAGGACAGGGACGTCGGCGCCTTGCAGCCACTGGTTGGAGAGGGGTGGCGCGACCTCACCTGGCATCCCGCGGAGCTGCTCCCTGTCACAGTGGAGCTGGTCTACCAGCTTTGATCCGCGGCACCTGCCGGAGATGGTGCAGCGCAGGAAGAGCGGGCGGATGGCTCGATTTGTGCCGCCGCACCTGCACGAAAAACTGTGGAGTTCCCGCCCGCGCAGGCAGCTACCATTTTGTCCACCACGGGTGCGAAACAACGGCCGACCGCCATTTTGTCGCCCGAGCGGGAGGAAATTTTTCCCATCATTTTGGGGCGCTGCCTCTACGGGGGTGCCGGCCTCCCGCCTGCGACTTCGGGACGGCGGGAGGCGACGGCGCGGCCTTTGTGCGCCGCTTCAGGGCCGCCTTGGTCGGGGGTCCGACTGGGGGACTCTACCTTGGCTGTGCACTCGGATGGCCGCCGGGTGCAGAGCGTGCTGAAGGTTGGTGCTGTGGGGCAGGGGGAAGAGGCCGTGATGCCTCTCGCCGTCTCCAGCAGGATGCTGGACTTGGCGGGAGCGCTGTCCAGCGTTAACTTTGGGGTTTTCCCGACGCTCGTGGGCTGTGGCAGGCCTGGGGTCTTCGGGTATTATTTTCTTCTGTGCGGACTGGGGTTATTGTTAGAGTTTTCACCGAAAGTGTTGTTTTTGCAGGTTTTTTGGTTGTTGTGGTTTGTTGTTGTTCGCCATTTTGGGGTTATTGCATTGACACGTTTTGTGCTTTGTGGAACTCCCCGTTATGTAAGTGATTGCCGTGTTGGGTTTGTTGCATGGGCGCGTTTGGTGCTTTGTTGTACTCCCCGTTATGGATGTGATTGATGTTAGCCAGGACGGCTGTTTTTTATTTTTACAGGGGAGGGTGATGTAGTGACATCGAATTGGTCACTAAGTACCATAGCGCTGGTTGCTGGCAGGGAAGGGGATCTGCAGCTTGTAGCAGCCCTGACTGACAGCAGGCCACGTGATAGATCCGAGAGGGATCTAGGGTAAAGGTTACGGAAGGGACACGTCGAGAGCCCGCGAGTAGGTTCCAGAAGGGGGACGTGGCTGGGGCGGAACGAGTCCACGCTAACAGGATAAACGGGGACCCCGAGCAGGAGCTCAGGGCTGTCGTTTGGAGTGGAATCCCCATCGTCGTCGTTGCTGCTGAAGATCGTCGCCATCGCCGCTGTCATCTTGTGCCTTCTCTGTTGTCATCTACACTTCATAATTGCGCTGCTAGGTGTAGTTGGCTGTCTTGGTTCAGCGCCGTCAGTGTGAGACGGCTAGCGTAGTGTGTAGGCTAGCAACCAGTGTAGAGTGGCATATAAGCGAGAGGCAGAGAGTGTGTAGGGTGCGTATTGTGTAAAGTGTACAAAGTGTGCTCGGTGTTTAATTAAAGAATTGTCTCCAAGAACTTACGTCTCCAAGTCACTACACAAGCACAACATGACACTGCAAAGTCTTCCCAGTCTTCAGTCATCCGATGATAAAATGGACCAACCCTTCGCAAAACACAATCATTGTCAATTATTCACCTGTTGTGGCCGAAACGTCGTGAGAATTGTATTTTATTATGTTTTATTTTTATTATTTTATTATTTCCCTTCTACGTGACTTTACCGAAAGAACCAAGAAGATTCTCAATTCTACCATGAACCGACGATTTCCTTCACGGAATAAAGTGAAAAGTGGGAAAACACATAAGCGTAAAGCAGAATATAAAGTGGCAACGAAAACACCAGGATTGCAGAGGACATAGCTTCCTTATTAAAATATTATATACAGTAGGGGCGGTTTCTTCATTAGGGCGATTGGGCGACGCACCACCAATGTCATTCAACCACAGAGTCACGCTAGCCGTCACTGTGCCTCTGGATATAGTCCAATCAGCGTCATGTCACGTTCTGTGGAGTACCGCCTCTTTTTGGGCGATTTCACTCCGGCTGAGAATCGCCCAGAGTGGCCCCATAGACTTACATTCAAAGATGTTTTTTTTCGAACGGCGGGCGCTGCAATGCATTCTCTATGGCTTCCGGGAGGGCTCGCACTAACGTGCTTACGTCATCATACGTAAGCACGTTTCAGTCAACAATTTTATTTGTCGCCACCTAGTGGAATCTTTAATAAAATAAACTTGAGTGGATTGTATTAATAGTGAGTATAGAAACAAACAAGATGTATTGTAAGAGTCACTTTATTTTTCATTAATATTAAAGAAGTGAAGTTGCCTTTACATGCTTAAGCTGTTAATTTATCCTTTGCATGGGTGGACCTTATCCTTATAAATCATCCAGACATTTGCCCCCCCTGAGAGATTTTGCAGGAGCCGCCACTGATATACAGCAGTGTATCACATAACAGTGATACAAATCCCATATGCAGAACAAGAACATTTACACTCAGGGATGCCGCCGTCCATGGTTAGCGCGCTGGACTTGCAAATCAGAGCTCACCAATGCACGGCAGTTGAAGAAATGGGGGTGATTCTGTCCAGCCATCAGTATAAATGGGTCCACCACTGGAATCAAATGGGCAAGCTGTGTGTGTGGTGGGGTAAAGTGTGGGTGCTCTCACCTCGGCACATTCCAAGATATCTGGTGAGCATAGAAGAGTAGACCAAAATACACTCTAGAGCTATCAGAGGGTGTTGGTGTGAGTCGTACATTTCAAATGGCTGCACTTTTACCTTTTTTATGTATAGGAAACTCATTTCATGCATAAAAAATTAACCCGTAAAAACAAAGTTTTTCACTATATGCGTGGCATCGGGGCGGCTAGAGTCCTCTCGTCCTCTGGCTTGAGATGGCTGCCACCTATGGGTCAGATGATTGTCTGCCACCATTAAGCAATTGGTAATTAAATATTTAAAAAAATTTCCCTAAACAGTGTAAAATTTGGGGAAATTTTTCACGAAAATTAATTGTCACGCACAACGAGTCTGTGTGCAAAATGGCAGCTCGATTGGATCACGGGAAGTGGGTTAAAAAACGACCGAAAGATTTGCACGGTCCTAAGCAAGCAAGCACGCAAGCAAGTGAACTTAATATAAAGGATTTAAAAACAGTTCCCCCTGCTCAAATGAGCATTGCAGCAGTGGTTATATATTTAGTGGTCCTAAGCTAGTCGTAGAAATCCCATATTCCTCTGGTGGTGGGACTAGTCTGACCCACAACTTAGTACTCATTTTATTGACTCTGGATGGTGGCGAGATTTTAACTACCTCGGCTGGTATACATGAGGTCGTGTATATTTGGAGTTTGCATGGTCTCCCCGTGGTCACGTGTTTTTTTCTCCGGGTCCTCTGGTTTTTCACTCCACGTTTAGAGACACAACAATTCTAGCTCTTGCGGAGGGCTTCTCTTCCCTTTGCTCCTCGCCCGTCGACCCCACTGATGTCCTCTTCTTCCCCCCCCCCCTCCCCAATGTGTGCAGATATGATTATTTCTATTATTTTTATTATTTAATTTTATTTTTACCTACGTGACTTTACCGAAAAGACCTAAGAGTATGAATCCTTGCAGTCACGAAAGCTTCAAATCTAGAATAGATACTACTGACTCTATTGTATGTAGGGTGGATCAAATGTTTACCCCTACATCTAGGGGGGGGGGTGCATTTTATATATCTGTTTGATTAAGGCCTTCTAAAATGATCTCATTATTTAGTTGAGTGTATTGCTGGTAGAAATTCCCACGTGATAAGCCACATCATTGATCTATCATTTGTGGCCAGGTCGCTCCTGAAAAAAGAGCTGTATACCTCAGTGGGTCTTATCTGTTAAAATATAAATAGTTTAGTTTGGGCTTCTGAGTATGAGTTGATTACTCTTACCACACGCGACGGGCAGAGGGATGTTACAGATCGTTCCAAGCAAGGGAGACCAAATCACTGCCTGCTAGTCAGCTCCCAGGCAGTCAAATAGACAGCGATACGATGTCTGTAACTTTTCAAAGTAACTTCGTTGGAAACAGGGGAAACATCCGCGGAAGCAGGAGCGGCGCAGGGCCGGGGACCCGAGTACTCCCGGGGCGCTCCCGCGGATTTCTAAATGAAAAACGACAGTCAACCCAGCGCAAAGCGAGATGCCCGCGTGACTGAGCGACGTGACACCACGCGTCACGAGATCCGCTTCTCTCTCTTGTTTACGATCAGAGGAAACAAGAAGATGCTCGGTGTGGTCGGCACTTTGCTTCGTTCATCATTTCGTTTTTTGGGGGTTTTTTTCAATGCTTTTGCTTTTTATGTGCCCCCCCCTCCCTTTTGAAATGAAAGATTTCACGAAAAATGTCACGCTCTGCTCTCAACCTTCTTACCCCTTCCCTATCACTCTACCCCCTCTCTCTCTACCCCCTCTCTCTACCCCCTGTCTCCCTACTCATTGTCTATGTTCCCCCTGTTTTCTCTGTATTTTTTTTTTACTACGACAAGTGCTGCATCTGTACCCAGGCCTCCTCGCAGTCCTACGGCCTCCGATGGTAGCTCAGATCTGCATGAAGAGCTCTCGGCCAAAGGAAGGCGTTCGCGTACGATTCATCAGGTGACGAAGTCTGGTCACCCCTGGTGTTTTACTGCATCTCGACACCAGGGGGTCGGCATCCTGCGGCTCCAGAGCCGCGTGCGGTGGCTCTTTAAGGACTTGCTTCGTGACTCGTTATTTATCAAGGATTCCACCGTATCTTATGCACCACCACAGTGCATTGCGGCTCTTGAAATGTTGAGTGGTTTTTTCTTTCTTTTTTGACCGAATTAGAACTAAAAAATACTTTTCTTGTTATTTTGGTTGGCCCAACCCGTTGCTCTCGGTGCTATTACCGTGAATGTGATCGGTTAATTACCCCCGATGCTTTTTGGGGGGATTTGTCCCGATTCAAGGGCTCGCAATTTAGATAAGAATCCAATAATATGTTTTGGATGGATGTGCATGGAAACGCCTCAAGCGGCTGCAGGGGTGGACATGTACCTAATTCAATGCCACGGAAACGAATCACGAAACACATGTCCTCGTGCACGCAGAGTCGCGTGCTTGTATGTGCGCACGTATGACGAGTTTAGGAACCAACATTAATGGATATGCCCCCTCGAGTCTAGTCCCAGACACACACACACATGGACGCGAGCGTGTTTATGTGTAAATTGAGTTTTGTCAAAGCAAAAGTGCACATCTCGGGCAATATATGTGCGGAGGGTAGGGGAGTGGGGAAAAAAAACACAAAGGCAAAGGAGAAGATTTGCAGCTGAGAAATGTTTTGCTGATGAAATGTTCGCACAACAACATTTGTGGGGGACTACAAAAATAATAATTATAAAAGGTCATTAACCAAGTCGGAAATTTTCAAACGGTAACGGAATACAGAATAAGCGCGCTTTCAAGACGCGCGAGAGCAAATAGAAAGTCCATTGAATGCCCGTTACCGCAGCAGCAGCTGGGAGTCTGCAGTTGCTGATGAAAGGGCTGTTATGTGCGTTTTAAGGTGGCAAAAGGAAAATAAAAATAAAATCTAGAAACCTGTCGCCGATCGATGAATGACACTTTGGTTCACGTTAGGTTAATTGGAACACGGAAAAACGCCAGAGATTTATTAAAAGTTGTAACGCCTGCAGACATAAATAACTGCTATAGGACACAGTGAGTGATTATGTTATATTATACAATCACGCATGCATTATATTCTTAAGCGGGGAAAAAAAGGAATAAATGTGGTTAAAAGTGTGTGTGTGGGGGAGAGGGAATGTATTGGTTAGTGCGTTGCGCTACGAACCCGGCGACCCGAGTTCCATTCTCGCTCACGGCCAGCACCAAGTGACGATTATCTGAACCGGTCCTGGGCCTCCCCTAGGTCGACTCAGCCTCAAATGAGTACCTGGCGAAGTATGTAAACATCACCACTGGGAAGACAAAGGTGGTCGAGCGTGGTGCTGGCCCGCCAACCCCCTCGTAGCATTCCGGCCTTCATAGGTGCTCGCTAACAGCACTTGCCACAACAGTCTGTGAAGGACATACGGGGGATCTTTGTCTTCGCCTTTGTCTGCGTGTATGGGAGTGCCTGTGTGTGTGTGTCGGTTTAAGGCTCACGAAGGCTCTACTGGGCAGTTGAAGGCAGGCGCCCTCGAGCAACAGCGGAGGAAAGAGGAGCGACGCTCACAACAAGTCGTGGATCGCCGGGCAGATAAAACGCAGCGAATTGGCACAGTAGGGGGCACAGCTGATGCATCTGCCAGTCATTTCATTTATTCAACCCATAGCACCTGGGCTGTCTCTCCTATCAGTGAGCCTTCAATGTCACCGCTGCTTCGTGGCGAACGGCGGCTGTTTTGGTTGTTGTTGTGTCAATTTAAGAGGTAAACGTATGAATTAGCATTTATCCTCAGGCAGGCTTGAGTGAATCGGGCCGATGCAAGGCTGTTTTGGTTTGTATAAAAGGCTTTGAAAAATTGGGTACGTGAGAGCGAGAACGATGGGTGGAGAATACGCGCAGTCTCTTAAGCAAATGCACATGACGGACCTTGCAAACGCGAATAACCCAAACGCGCACGTGCACACACGAATATCGCTACGTGCATACACGTGCGGTGTGGCAAGCACTTTCAAAACTCAGTTCACTTTTCCCCGACGTAGCGGCGTGCGTGTCCAGCGCTCTTTCAGTGGGGGTACTTGTTTTAAAAATGCGGCTTTTAAGGCGCAAATGTTTTACATTAAGCATTACACTTTTCGCAATACACGTTGACGCATTTATTGTTGCAGCGCAGGATCTACGCTCTGGTGAAGACCCCGTATTATGATTTAGGTCAATATCGCGGCTCAGCCAATTGGCTTCAGAGGTTTTCAAAGCGCTGAAACATCAAAATAATACCCATGCGTGACCGTTTATCAGAACAACAGAGCCCGCCCCATCGAGAAAAAAAAACTTTTTTTTTTCTATTTCCCGTGACACAAAAGCACAGGAGAACACGACAACTGCGAACGAGATCGCGCTGTCTTTGGGGTTCTGCCGGCCTGGCTACCAGTAATTTCCATGCTAAGAGCCCTCACAAGTGTAGGGGACTTTGGCATGGATGAGGGAGCCCCACTGGGGACCCTGCACATTGAAACAGTTGTGTGGAGCATTGAGGAAAAGCACGGTGAGGTTTTTCAAATGTGTCAGTTTCGGTTTTTTTCCCCGTTTGAAAGTTGGCAAGCTGCGCACTTGGCATGCGCTCACAATATCCCCCACCACCACCACCACCCCGTACACCCCCCGCCCGCATTACATCGTACACGCGGATAAAGCAACCCATTTTTTTCCCCTATGTGTGGTCCATGGGGTACCGCAGAATCACTAAAAGTTACATTTCTCATTCCGCACCGAGCCTGAGTGGTGGAAATACAGTTAACCATTGCCGTTTTTTTCATTGGAAAAAAAAACTCCGTTTCTATTCACCGACCGTCGGAATCCGCCAAGAGCCGAGAGAGACACAAGGACACTGGCGACGCACACTTTTTCGCCGATTTCAAGATGAATTATTAATCTAAGAGGGACATGCGAAGTTTCGTTTTGTTATCGTCACCAGAAAAGTCATCAGCAGATGGTGGTTGAGTTGAGTTAAAATTTACTGTGTTTTACGGCTTGTCAACGGTTACCATGTTAACAGGGCGGACTGAGTGCCAAAAGCTGCGAGTGGCTTGACTCGGGGAGAGACCAGCCTGGGTTCAAATCCGGGTGCCGCCCGACCGTGATTATTTTTTAAAATATTTTTTTTACCTACGTAACTTTACCGAAAAAACCTAAGAGTATGAATCCTTGCAGTCACGAAGGCTTAAAATCTAGAAGTATGTGATTAAACCGGGTTGTCAAATGTAGCGAGTCGATTTATCTATGCCCCGTCACCGCAGAGTACATCAACAAAAAAACGCAATCATGTGCAAAAAAAAAATAGCACTTAATTTGGCAAAACATTCGAACGCTCGGAATTAAAATAGTGGTTCGACTGTCACGTGACAAAACAGTAAACTCATAGCAGAGTGTGAGGTCAAACACGACGAGTCATTCAGTGCTTATCATCTCTTGCAGAGCCATTCTGATCTGAGAGCTTCCCAAATTGTCTCTTTATCTTATGACACGACACCAATGGCACACAAAAGTAATATATACACACACACACGACTCGAGCATAGTACCACCATGAGCCGCCATACTCTATCCACTGCTAGAGAGAGACTTCCAAATGTCATCGCCATCTCCACAGCAACCTTCTGCTCAGGCCTGATGCTTCTACTGCTGCCACTTGCGTTACTATAACTATGTTTTTTTTTAATTATTCTACCAGGTAACGCCCGCCGCAAATTATAGCTTAACGAAGTGGCTTATCACGTGGAATTTTAAATCAGCCAAATATTCCAAACGCACGTTTCTAAATGTGGATAAAAGAACCGAAGGGCCAGGAGAAAAATCCATGCGACCACGGGGAGAACATGCAAACTCAAAATATACAACAGGCGTCAGGGTCGGGGTCGAACCCACGCCTCACTGCGTACCAGGCGAAGGCGTTAACATCTCGCCAACTGTGGCACCCCAAAACGTGGACGACCAATGTCCACCGTCCCTTTTCAGAAGATGTATTGTCCACGTGTATTTACATATATCAACATGTCTCTCACATGAGTTTGTTCCGTGTATTATTGTTCATGTAATTTTAAACATGCACCTATCTACGCTTCGTTGCATACTCTTCAGGCTCGTTCCATTTCAGATTGTTTAATCATTGTCCACGTTTTTATTCAAATGACATGGAAGGTAATATGCCCTGTTTGAAATCAATCACAAAATAACGCCCGTCTGTGTTGCACAACTTTGATATTGGTCCACCTTTTCCGAGTACATTGTGTAGAAATAAAATGAAACCATGCAGAAGTCTGGAAAATAAGGCGGCAATTAAGTGTTGTGCACAGGAATAAGCTGAAATGTTGTGCTGGGTATGACACCACCCCAATGCTTGTCTTGGTGACTGAGCCTTCCCCACCCAGCACAACATTGGATGGAGGAGACCCAGTCACCTAGACACCTTTTTCATTTTATCAGGTAGGGCCCATTGAGCTATAAAGATAAAATTCCACGCAACCACGGGAAGAACATGCAAACTCCAAATATACAGCAAGCGTCAGGGTCGGGATCGAACCCACGACCTCCTGCGTACCAGGCGAGGGAGTTAACATCTCGCCACTTCAGCGCCTTGGAGTGGTCTCCACGGATCCGGAAGACCTACAGTAAGTATTCTTAGGTTTTTTTTCGGTAAAGTCACGTAGGTAAAACATTAAAATTAATAAAAGTAAAATAAAAAATAAAATAAAAATCACGACGTTTCGGAGGCAACACAAGCTTCCGTATTCAGGTGGAACCGTCACAGCCACGACAGCTGTATTTTATTTTACTTTTATTAATTTTAATGTTTTACCTACGTGACTTTACCGAAAAAACCTAAGAATATGAATCCTTGCAGTCACGAAAGCTTCAAATCTAGAACCTACAGTAAGTGCTGATGGTGAGATGGCGTCAGGGCCGATCTTGGAGGTAACCGCGTGTCTATTGTACAGCAGCCGCAGAATCTGGTGCAGGCTCGAAGATGTTGGCAGGGTGTGATTGTGTCAGTGGCTTTGGCCATGATAGCATCTTGATCTTGAATACAGTATTACAGGCGTCACTAAAAAACGTCATGTTTCATACATTATGTACACATTTTATAATATCTTTAAATAATGTCAATGCAACTTTACAAAAAGTAATGGTTCAACGTATTTATTTCATAAAATAAAATAATAATTTACGACCTTTTATCAATCCTCTGCTCTGGATGAAGTGCCCATCCATGCAATTCGGTCATGGGGGGTTGTTTGACCATACTTCACCACTCTAGTTATGGTGAGTTGGTGAAGCTTGGAACGGGGGGGGGGCGCAGTGCCAATTCACTGAAAATTGACCCCGGGTCACCACGTTCATCGTGCAATGTGCTAACCCATTGCGTTCCCGTTACTCCCCATTTGTTGATGTCAGTAAGCCAAATTGGCACAAATGCCAAAGCCAAAACAGATAGCAGAAACGGCACTTCTCAATAAATTAAACAGCAGTAGGCCATTGATTCATACCATTTACTCGATGCCAAGATTATTCCACTGCACGAACAATAGAAAGCCTTTTCTCTGAAAATAATGTTCATTTCACGAGGCTTCTCCAAGACCAACGCCCTCTTCGTGTCCGAGGCAACTTCATTCCAACATTTTCCATCTCCATAGCCGAGCTGTCACTGGAAACGCACAAATGCCCGGATGGATCCGTTCCACGGACTTCGTCACACTTGCCGAGGCATTTTCGCGGTGACTTCGACTGCTTCAATTCCACTGCGCACGATAGTTAATCTAGTTGGCGGAGATAAGCCCTCCACAGTAGCATTGCCACACACACGCACACAAATGATGCCATGGTGGGGACGTCGGTGGCATAATCGGATGTGATGATATCGTGGCCAGATTAAAAAAGAACTCATTATACACACCTAGAACATTTTTTTGCTCAAAATAAATAAATTATTATAAATTGTAAGCCGCTTCTGTTTAAAAAGCAATTGATCACAAAGCCAGCACGCACCATCCGCACAGCTGCACAAGCCATTAGCAACGCATAATGTGCTGTTGTAGGCGAACGTGACATTTGTAAGTAACGCAAAGTGCTCACATGCACTGGGGGTTTAAAGCAGCTTGATGAACAGCTCCAGCGCTAGCAGCAACACTGCAGACCTACGCTGCATTGAGAGTACAAAGGCAAAGGTGGAGCCCTGCAATTTCTCGCTCATGCCACTGCTGGCGGAAGGACCTCTGCCAGAGGCGAGTTCTTGCGAAGAGTGGTTTGGCCTCATCTTCAACGGTGGCCAGGTGACGTGGAAGACGTGGCAGCACTGACACTTTACCCCACCACGCATGACCCGCCGATCAACTGACTGCGGTGTCCCCAGTTTATGCTGCTTGGGTGGACTGAGACGGTGGAATTTAAGAAACCTGGCCCCATTGTTCGACTGCAGTGCTAAGAGATCGAAGCGGTGACTTTTGTCACGCAAGTTCGCTACGCGAGACATTACACCGCGGCAGCACGGAGAGTGGAGATGAACAAATCAATAATTCACGTATTGGGCAATAAGGTGGCTTAGTTAGTTTATAGCCGCCGTGTTGGAGCACTGAGCCAATTGAGATTGAGAAATTACTCATTTTGGTTGAAACGTCGCAAGCATTGCCCACTACTGGCAGGAAACTGCCCCAGGTCACTTTTGCGAGTGATGTTATCCAGGTCTCGTGATTTGTCCATTTGGTTAAACAAAACAAACTGGAAATTGAGCCGTGACATCCTGGGTTTGTACCCAGGCAAAAATAGAACTATGTATTTAAAGCGGGTTGTCATGTTTTGCAATTTTATGTTTGCAGCTCCATCACCAGTGAGTGCAATGATGAACCGAATATAATTACTTACATGACATATTTTTGTATAATCCATGCTAGATTCATAATAAAGTGTTTTGGGTTAGATCGCATACGTATAAATGTGGCATAACCCTCCACCACCCGACACAGCCAGTAAAGTTCGTCACGTAAACAACGCGCCAATTAGTTAACTACTTCAGCCCACCGGTGTGCTGGAGAATATTGGTCGCCAAAGCCTACGTGTTAAAAATTCATGCTACATGTTCCAAGTGTTGAAGGCAACATTTATAAATGCCGGATGGTTGATTCAAGGTTAACATCTTTAGCATAAAGTGTGTACTACCTGCAGTGACATATTGGGGCAATTTCCAGACATGTTGAGATTCTCTGAATGAGGTATTTTCAGATACAACCTTCTATTTTTTAGCAAATCAGCACCAGCCCTGATCTATCCACTGGTAGATAAAAAAAATAATCTAAAGCTGTTGCCCTTTCTTGGTATTAGAATTCAACACTCCCCTTAGCTTCTTCACATGAGTTGATTTCATCACTCCATCTCAGATGTGACATGTGCGTCGAAGTGATGCCATACTCTGTCTTCAAAGGAGAAGGCCGGATAGCAAAGTGCAGATTAATATCATCTGTCTGCCACGTATGAGAGAGTGTTGTCCCCTCGCATGTGTGGGTATTCTCCAGGTGCTGCAGTTTCCACCCACATGTATAAACACTCAATAACTGGCTGAAATGATCTTGATATATAGAGCACTGCAGAGTTTGGGCAATTGTTGGCACTAGCTCACCACTTGACTGCCTTCTGGCTCGTCAGTTGTTCCTCAGCGGCTGTGACATGTAATTTGCACGAACGGCGCTATATATATAACTAAAACACAACAACATGTGGAAACTTGCATAGTGATAATGAATAAATAATAATTTACAGCCCTCTGTCAATACACTGCTGGATGAAGCCTTCCCGGCGCTGTTTTGGTCATGGTAGTTTCACCAAACTCCACCCACGCTGATCGTTGTGGGTGGTAAAATTGGGGCCCAAGATCGGTTCAGATATCACCACTCAGCACTGATGTTAGCCATGGCCGGGAATCAAACTCAGGTCATTAGGCCGATAGTGCAAGTCGCGAATTATGCACCAACACTTCCCCCATACGGCAAATTATTAATTATCACAGCACACTACCATCAATGTCAAGGGCATACTTACTTACTTAATCACAAGGCATCACATTTAACACATGCAAACGTGGCTTTCAAACAATAATACACAAAAAACAATTCACATTTACGTTGCAAATAAATGCCACCAAACCCAAACCGTCATCCAGCAGCGCAATGGAAAAATGGGACTATACATGTGCTTGGGCGAATGCCCACCACTCGAAGCAAATGCAATGCAGATATGCACCGCGAAAATCCGGAGGAAAGCGTGTGAGGGATAGGAAACAAATGGGACGACAAATAGAGGGCTGGATATAAAACTTGGTTACAGTTAATAATGCAACTTGCAAAGTGCTGACTGGGTAGGGGGGAAGCGGGGGGGGGGGTGGTAGGGGGGTAAGGGGGGATGAGCGTGGCCAAACGTGGGCTCGGGTGAAATGGTCACAGTGGATTTGAGGCAGCACGCAAGCTGTCAGCTCCGCATAATTCATTAGCTTTGCTGGAAATTTTGTTTGTTGGGCCATGGGACGCCACCCCCCCCCCCATCCATTCATTTTCGAACGGCCGGTCGCATTGTGGGCCGAGCTAGAGGCCCCCTGGGAGACCAGCTTCTAGGCCTGCGCAAACAAACACCGGGCATGAAGGGCTCCTTGCTGTCGACGCACAAATGCGGGGTTTGTGTCCCGCGCGTGGCTCGGAGTTCTGGGGTTGGCTCTCCGCTTAAGAAGCGCTGAAGGTCAGTGGCATTGTGGGGGGCGGGGGGGGGGGAGATGACTTAATACCCCGTGGTCTTCCACTGCACAAAATAAATGTGCTTCTCTGTGTGTTGGGTAATTGAGGCACACAACTGGTTCTGCTTACGCGGCGAGGCGGATTTTTTTTTGTCGTGGACGTTTGCCATTAGGTTTTGGGCGGATCGTAGCGGTGGCCCCACACACGCGCGCACGCGTGCGAGCGAATTCTTGTCTTAAAGCGCCGTCGCGCGCCACACGCAAGGCTTATCCTCAAGATTTCTGACACCTCCCATTAAGCCCCTGTTATTCCACAGAGCCGGCCAGAAGCATTAAAGGAAGCTTGAAATTAATGCAGAAATAACAATTAATGGGCGTTTTTTTTGGCTTGAATACTTGCTCAAGCCAAGTAAAATACTGTTTTTAATAAAGTTTAAAAAACACGTACGCCGCTTGTATGGTGTAAGTAATGTTAACCGGCTAACATGGAATCATTTTCAAAACATGTAACAACATGGCAAAGATACGTACACACTAAATTTTTCTTTCAGAATGAACATGCCTCAATGGTTATAAACAAGTACCAAACTCCAGATTTGGATTTAAATATAGGGCTGTCCTATGTACGAACTACATTTATTGCACACTTCTTAATGTAATGGACCACATTGGCATCTTAGCCAGAAAAAAAAACACAAATACAATATATCTCAATGTGTTTTTCTTTAAACCAAACATGGGGATTTTATTTAAAATGTTAATGTGCTTTAATAAACACTATAATTCAAAATGCAAATATATATATACTGCAGTTACAACATTAAAAAATACAGCAATTTGTAAATTATCACCACTCCCAAAAAACATTTTTATGGTTTGTAAAACTATGTTCCAATGCCAGATCTCTATATGTTTTTCTTTCAACAAGAAACACTGACTTTATTCAGGCCCTTGCACCCTACTACAATCTTCGCCAAACTTCATTCGGCATAGGAAGCACATGCATTGCGTGCCGTAAAGAGGTCGGAGTGACCTAAACATCTTTTGATCGGTCAAATATTTGTATTTATTTCAGTTAAGAGGGGGAAGAAGAAGAAAAAAAAAACTCCACGTACAACGATGCAGAGACTTCTTTGGTTCGGACACGCAAAGGGAACCGAGGTCGACAAGTGACCATCGGTGTCCTCGCACCGCCACGTGGCCGGAGCAAGAAGCAGGGGTCGCCGTCCACGCACGCAGAGAGGTGGTGGACTTACACGAAGGCCTACGGGAAGCGATTGCACTTAGCGCGACGTAATTCAACGGGGGTATGCAAGATGCGACTGTGAGCCCCCCCCCCCCCCCCGCTTTTTTTGATCCCGACTCACTCTTGCTGAAATGGCTACGGATGTTTTTAACCCCGTATACAATAATATTTAACGCTATACTTATTTATATTATTTCAGTTGCACCGTGTTATGGGTTTAGAGGAAGACAGTCTCACATTGGCAGTATTAATTAAAACATATGTAAATGTACAATACTCACAATTAAGTTGCCATTCGTCTTCCTTTCATGCGCATATCGGAAAAATCCTGGTGGTATTCAGTAACAAACACCAGTAGCGCTGCTATATTTCACGTTGTGTGTATTTTTCTGAAATGTTATTCATTTGTAAAAATGTTGTTTTTTTGGCATTTATGGTTAATTGTTGGAAATTTTTTTATTGTTACTTGTTCATCTGTTGATTTGGGGCCCCCTTGTGGCCAACTTGGCCCCTATGCCTCGTATTACGTTGCCATCTACCGCCAACCACAATAGCTCTGTTTCTCTTCTGTCATCACAGAAGAGAAACAGAGCTATTGTGTCCGGGCCTTTGTTTAAGACATATGCATTTTCCAGATCTTGGCGTGTTTCAGTCTAGTTCACATTGTGGATTTGTCAGCTCAAATAAAGTTATACATTCTCATAATGGAGGTTTTTGGGTTTTTATCGCGTAAATATAAACGTGTCGTTAAACCCGCCACCACCTGACGCAGCCAATTAGTAAGGTTTGTCACTAAAGAAAAACATGCCAATTCGTTACTAGTTCAGCACACCGGTGGGTTGGAGGCTAAACCACAACATTTACACTTCGAGTCGTAAATGCAAATGTTGTGGGTTGACTCTCCATGGCTAACATCAGGTTCGCGAAAGCCTACGTGTTAAATTGTACATTCCTTTAAAAGTTCCCAAACATTGATGTCACTCGCTCAGGGCACACACATTCCTACGTGCAAGTCGGTAGAGGGTGAGCGGTCTTACCGCAGTGGAATACGTACACGTACGTACATAGCCGTTGGCATGCTCTGCATCATCCTCATTGTCAATCCACTGCTGGATGAAGGCCTCTCCATGCCGTGCGAGTCGAGCAAGTTGATTGACCATACAGCCAACAGGCTGGGCGGTGTGTCGGTGATGGAAGGCACCCGGGACTGGTTCAGATTTAACTTAAACCTGATGTTCGCCATGGCCAGGTAATGCCCCCAGGTCACCAGGTTCGGAGCGGGGTGCGTTAATCAACCGCTCGGCGCCATTTATTGCCGTGCGAATAACGAAATATAGAAATAATCAATATTTAATCAATCTTGAAGTTAATGTTCTTCTTTAATCTTCATCACCAGCTAACCTCAACGGTGCTTTGCTCTTGGTGGATATTGAAACCAGTTCTGCTTAGAAATACGATATCTACAAGTAACTGGACATGTTCTTAAATAGCTCAAATGTATCGTTTGTAGTGTATGGAATTCTTGTGCCTGTGTGTGTGTGTAAACTTTAGCCAAAGCAGAGCTTGTAGCATTGAGTCACAATGTATGTGTTGCCACAAACCATTGCAAAATTATTCACAATTAAGGAATGTTAAAATTGTATATTTTTCGTTTCAGCAAGTGGTGAGGTATTGTTACATTGTGTATGTGTATATGCAATGCATTGTAGAAAGCAACTGGGGGTCCCATAATATTTCGTGGAAACAAAAACCCCCATCGGATATGCTCGGAGGATCATTATGATTTAATTATTCCTCAGCGATCTCAATGAAAGGGAGCATTGTTCGAATTCAAGAGCAAAAGATGCGATTTATGTTGCGCGGGCGTGACGGACGCTGATCCCTCTCTGTGTGCTCGGGAAGCAGAAACGCATGCAAAACAAGTGTTCCCTGACATCAAACCAACGAATTAGGGCCTTGTTTGTGTTGTGAGACACCCCCCCCTCCGCCCCCCTCCCTTCTGTCGGTTCGACACTGCTGCAGCTTGGGCACCATTCCGCTGAGGCTCGAGACAAGACACGCGCCCTCCGCACACAACAACTGTCCGCTCACGATCAGGGTCAAGAGGTCATCACGGCCAAGGCGCGCCGTGGCTGCCACCAGAGTTCGCTACTGCCCTCTTCCCTCCCTCCTGCCTTCCTTCTGATCTGCTAGATCACCTCCTAGTTGGTGTAACGTTGGCGCGCTCTTAGATGCGGCTTATGCGGCCGTCTGGAACGCCCTTCCCTCCGATATTAGGAAGCCACTGGAGCTATGCACTTTCAAATCTCGACCGAAAACTCGTCTCTTTAGAATTGGTTTTTGGGTTTAGTTTGTTGGCCTTCCACCGCAACTCCGATTAGCACAGTTGGCTATGTACGGTGAGAAAGAAGTGTTACATGCATACCTAACTTGTCTGCTCTTACAGTCTTCCCGCTATCGGGAATTAGGTCTTCGTGTTGGTCGACAGCCTCTGCGTGCCACTGCAATGCCTCTGTGTGTAACCCTGACCTCTTCCATTCTATACATCATGTCCCACCGAAGAAGCAACTTCCTGTTTTTATGATATCTACAACACCTTCTTGCCACTCTCTAATTACGAACGTCTCATGTGCTTACCCTATCCTTGCGTGTATACACGGAGTGTGTTGGGGTGCATTATGGGTAAATGTATACACCGTATGAAGCAGCATATGTATCTCCGCATGCCTAGAAAATAAATATGTCACCATCCATCGGCCTACTTTCCCAGACCAATATTATTCGGCAAATCTGCTTTGCTTCAACAAATGCCGCTGCACAATATTGGTGTGGAAATGCAATAAGTCGATGAACCTAATAATATTGTGGACTTTTATCCGGAGAAACAGAACGGAGTTCTCATTACGCGTGCTTCAATCTTACTTTAAATTACTAGCATCCTTCACAAACATCTGTATTCAAAGGCCAGAAGTTTAGTTTTCCATTGCGTTGCATTGTTAAGAGACAGCTCTCTGCTAAAGTTGAGATCAATGCTCTTTCAAAGTAGATTATTATTAGGCATACCGCCTGATATTACGTGGTTCAGTTACACGGTCATTCATAAAACGTATATAACACAAACTGAAAAGTGTCCAAAGCAGCGTGGAGAGATGCACGCTAGGAATGTACTCCGACACTGAAGAGGATTACGAGACTTAGCGAACGTATCTAGGTTCATGACATAATTTAACTTAAGTGAAGTAAGCTGGCTTGGGCTAAGACCCGTCAACAGAAGAGATGGCTAACAGTCCCAGTAGCCAAGGTCTGAAACGCGTCCAAGGGGATCCGACCGAAGCGGAGATGGAGCGATTAAATCAGCTCAAGTGCATGTCTCAATGTGCGTTGTTACGCACATCGCAAGATCGTGAGAGATGGTGGTTTGGGGAGCCCTTCATCCAGCAGTGACTTGATCGTGGACCGCTGCCGATGACGACGGTGTCACTGCATGTGCACGCGCGATTTGTCCTAAAAAATAGCAGCCCTCTCTGGAGATGTCAGCCTGTGCCTCCGTCCGCTGAACATCGCATCGCCTGGCTTGAGGCGCCCTTGGCCCCCTCGGGAGGTTTTCTGGCGGCACCATGCAAACTGTGCAGCTAAGCAGGTTTAATGTGTTCCAGTGGCTCGCCTGGGACTCCCGGAGGAATTTGGAATCCCTGTCTTGTTCAACAAGAAGCCAACTGAATCCAATTAGCGACTGCCGTAACGACGCCGTTTCAAGCAAATTGCCAGAGGGGAAGTTTTATGCCACGTCTTCTGTCTTCTGTGTGCCTTGTCACAGAGGCGGCAGGGCGTGCGCTGACGTTAATTATAAGCAGTTTCTTCATGACCTAATAATAATAATAATCATGATAATTATTTGCAGCCCTTGGCCAACCTACTGCTTGAAAATGAAAGGTCGTCCCAGATCGTGTTTGTCATGGCGGTTGCTGTTGATCATACCTCGCCATGCTGGAGTCAATGCGATCGGATGAATTGTGGAGGGCGGGTGTGGGGGTGGAAGGGGATCAGAGTCCAGGCAGTCTTGAATTCAAGGTCGGGACGTACAAGGCTGAGGCTGAGGTTGAGGCCATCGTCGTATGTATGTATGTATTATGTTGAACTTCTGTCACACTGTACGTAGCCAACCGTGTTCCTTGTGGAAGCCAGGAACCACAAGGCCAGGGGCCTTGAGATCAAGGCCAGTCAAGGCTAAAGCCTCCGAGCTGACCACATTGAGCAGAGCCCATGTCGCAGTTTGGAAACTTCCAAACGCTTTCAAAGAAAACGGATAAATCACGTTGCAATTCACCTCCTTGCCATTTGCTTTTGGGAACACAATTTCTTGGCAATCTAAAAAATTGCAATCCGAGAAACACGAGCAACATTTTTGTATGAAAGCTGACAAGGTCAAGTTCACGAGCTGACAATAATCCATCAAAGCCAACAATTTGGTATTGAGGACTAAAGACTGGTTCCAGTTCTGGTTCACGCATAAGACGTTTGCCATGTCCACGAATCAAACTGAGGTCGCCCCCGTTTCGCTGCGCAGTGCGCTAATCATTGTGCTACCGACCCATAATCACATCCCATTCATATTGTGCAAATTCACAAGAGGTTAAACAATTAATGTATGAATATGTTAATACAGTATCTTATTATGTACGGGAATGCATTTATTTACAAAGCGCTCATCCAAGCCACAGTTTGTTTTTACAGGTTAGAGGTCTCATGTGCTACTCATTCGCTCAAATAATAATAATGTGCATTGGTGTCGTGAAATACGCTTGTGTACTCAAAAGGCAAGCGTTTGCTCTATTTATATTTTCTCTTAAGTATTTATTTGATTTTCTAGCGTCGTCAACAACAACAAGAGGCACCAACTATTTGACGTTCTTCAGGATTAGCATCCGACGCTTCCACACCAGCCAACCACGTCGCAGTGCAACGTGGTTGTGTTTCGAGCGACACACATCAGGCCTGACCGATCAACCACCCGCACCCAGTGCAGCTTTCGTGCACTCCGCAAACTCTCATTTCGCCAGGAAGTTTGTGAATCTGAGCTTTTTCTCGCGCAGTAACCTATTCTTAATTTCATGTATATTGGCCTAATTCTAAAACACATCGAAGCGTTACCCACCCCCCCACCCCACCTTTGTTTAAAGCAGTTGGCACTCTCGGTAACCTTTTCGCGTGAAATGTAATTGCCGTTTAGAAAACGTGGTCACACATTAAACCTTCGCAAATATCCACCTATATCTCAATTTCGGTCGATCGGTGATGGCAACAATTTGTTGTAATTTCAAACGGTCCCGATAACTTTGGCAATTAATGAACACGTATCACCGAGTGAATTTGACGTGCGCACCACAACCACGCTTCGCAATTCCTCGTCAACGATCCGATGGCTTTTTTTTTCATTCAAATTACCTGCGGGGGGGGGGGGGGGGGCTGTGAACCTGCAATCGGTACATGCCCGAGCATTTGTCTTGCGACTGTTTCTCTCCCCACCTCACCCCCGATGCCTTCTAACAACCACCGCCACACGTGGCGCCGTAACGAAGACGCATTCCCGCTTCACGCGTGCGCACGCCCTGACGCTGTTATTGTTGCTCGATGTTGCTTGCCGCCGCCGACGCCGCCGCCGAGCGAAAGAGACGTTGATCGTGTTTGAATTAACCGCAGCATGTGCTTCCGATTAGATCGGAGCCTCAAAAGCGGACCGTTCACGTTTTGTAAGTGCCCCCCTTTTTCTGGTGCTTTGTCAGTGCACAGCAGCCTGCCATGGCGCTAATGAATTAATGAAGACAAAGTATGCAATGGTATGGAAGGGGGGGGCGGTTGGGATGGGGGGAGGGGAGGACGCAACGATCGTGTAAATATTATTAATTGGGCATATTGTATTGCTTCGGAATTGAATCGAAAAAGCGTGCATTTTTATGACCCCAAGTATTTGCAAATGCAACACGGCTTCGTATTCACGTCACGTGAATGGACACATTCATTGCTTGTTCGCCCTTTGTTGTGAGCCTTTCAAACAATAATAATTCACTGCCGGATGGAGGCGTCTGTGTCGGTCATTGGGTCTGTTTGAGCAATCTTCCCAATGCTGGTAGGGGCGCGTTGGTAAGTGGAGCCCCAAATACCTGTTTAGATATCACTCACCACTGATGTTTAGCCGTGGCTGGGAATCAAAGTCAGGTCACCAATGTGTTCGTGCGGCGGCGCGCTTACCACTGTGCCACCGCTCCACCCACATTCGCCACGATCTGCTGGATGGAGATCTCCCCAAGTCGTCGTCGTCGTCACTCTTTGCGCATTAAATTGATCTCGTCATTCGATCTCGGCGGCAATCAGCTTTTCTCGGGGTGTGTTCATTCTCCCGGATGCTATTTCGATCACCGATCTCAACCATCAGCCATCCTCCCATCTTGCCACGATGTGTCCAGCCCAATCCCACTCACTTTCCTTCACGGGCAATGCGATGTCTCTCCGATTAGCATTTGCCCTCTGATCCACGTCTTCCTCCTCTTCCGTCTCTCATTCCAAGTGCGGATTTGCTAGCTCAGGCCGAGTGATGAACGTTTCTTTTGTGAAGCTTTTGCCACGCAGATATGCAACACGTGGCACGACACGGAAAACCCGTACTCGGATTACTCGTCGGTAGGAAAACGTACGCGTCACTTTATCGTGAACGACTAGCAACCGTTTGGACATACGTTCATAAGCGTGTGACTTGTTTGTGGTTACTCATTGAATTTTTGTTTTGTACACGGAGTGCCAAAAATGGCCCAATGTTGCCAACACCTGGTATGTGCAATTTGGGAATGCCTCACCTGGAATTCGTAATAATATGATCACAGGATCATTGTGGAGGCCTTTGTCCAGCAGTGGATTGACCATGGCTGATGAAGAGTAATACAGCAAGGAGTTGAGTTGCGACTGTAGTCTAGGTGACTCGTTCTCTGAAAAACACTACCGATAGACGTTATCTTGTTTCCTCAGAGTTTTACCTCAACTTCTAGAGGCGATAAGAAAACAACAGAATGATTAATTTCTATATTCATTCACGTAATTCTTCGTTCGTGTGATTAATTGAAAGCACAATGTTTCGCTTCATATATTCGCTGATGTTTTGCACGAGAGCTTTGCTTAATCAACGCATTACAATGTCATTTAATTGGATTATTTTAATGTAATTAAGCAGGTATTTAAACCAATGGTATGCGATTCTTTTTTTAAATGCCATTGCGATCTGCAGTACTTGGGCCACCATTCATCTCGCTTTACAAGAGCAGACCATTTCCGCCGTATATATACGCGTATATTATTTTTTGTAAAGAATTAAGAATTCCCAAATTCTCACCTGCAATAATTTGTAAGTAGATGTACAAGAGCGGCCAAAAAAATGTTGCTTTCATCGACGCACCAACCGCCGTCATTTTTGGTTTGGCTGAGGTCCAGCGTGCCTTAAAAACATTGGACATTCACCAAATATGGCTTCCTTTCCAAATTCCTGCAATTTCTCCGACGGGTTTTTGGGGGACGTAAAATCGGAATGACCCAAAGCATACAAATCAGCTGTCATGGGTTTTTAAAGTGTCTTGCGGAGTGACCATTTGGGTGTTAGAATTCGTTCATGCGGGACAGAAATTATTTTAATTTGCTTCAAACTGCGGACATATTTACCCGGAGAGATGTACTGGAGGCGCTCAGTGTCAAATACAATTTGAAGGAGAGCGCTGAAAGTAACTGAGCGCACGGCGCCTCAACCCTCATTCACACAACCTCTGACGTCACTGACGCAGCCTCACACGTCACTGACACAGCCTCTGACGTCACTGACACAGCCTCTGACGTCACTGACACAACTGTACGTCGCTACAATAAAGCACGGGGGGGAATTGCCCATGTCAAGAGCAGAGAGAAGCCTCTTCAAAGCTTCCAGCATGGTGGTCAAGTACTTTAGGCTGGCGACGCAAGGTCAAGGGTTGATGCCGTGATGCGATTGTTAGCGCAATGGATTTCCAATCCAGAGGTTGTTCGGTTCAATCCGATCTCCGGGCGCGGCGGTTACAACAATGGGGCAAGTCTCTTCAATCTCCCGCCCACCCCGCCTCTGTCCGCCCAGCAGCGTGGATGGGCACAACCACAATTAGTCGATCGGCATGTCGCGTGTGGTGGGGTAAAGTGTGGGTACACACACCTCGTCCCAGCAGTGCGTCAAGCGGTGTAGGAGTGCTTCAAAGTGTCCCCTGCTAGAGGGGGGCCCTCCCCTTCCATGGCAGGCGTCGTGGCCGGGCACTGCGAGATCTGACCGTGTCCAAGTCCGTTACGAGGTCGCCACTCATCACAAACTGAAGCGCTTGCCACATGCGAACCACGATGCCCTCGCGTATGTCGTCAAGGGGCATCAAACCATCACTTGAACTCTGGTCATCCTCGGTCTCCGCGGCCGTCTGAAACGCTCTTCCTTCATGATATTAGGGAGCCTCTGTCGCTATTCACGTTGAAATCTCGATTGAAAACTCATTTCTTTAGAACTGCGTTTTTGTGTTTAGTTCGTTGTCCTTCCCCAAGCATTTTCGATTGGTCACGTACGGTGCGAAAGAAGTTCAACATACGTGTACATACAACCGAGGACCTTCCATCAGCAGTGGCTGGTTGGGCTGCACCATGAGGTTTTACATCGAGTGGAGAGGCCTCCATCCAGCAGTGGATGGACAAAAGGCTGAACATGTATCATAATTAAAACTTGAAAGGGAACAAACGGCCTTCGCTGCTGCCCCTGTGTGCTGTGACGGCAGAAACGCATGAAAAACAAGTTTCTTGTTACAGCTAGCCAACACATTATACTCATATTTACTCTGCTAAACCTCCTGCTGTTGGCAACTACTGTAGCAATACACAACGTTAGTTAAACTTGACACAACAAACAGGGGTATTGCTTCGTCTAATGATGAGAGTATCAATGGCTTCATGGAAAAAAAGTTGGTTTTACATTCCTGGGCGATACATTCAGAACTTGTATTGAGTGTATGCGTAAGACATGCGGTCCTTTCGATATGTAACGCAACTAACACGTTGCGACAATTGTAAGCCGTAGAAAAAAAATGTCCGCACGATGCTGTCATCACCATCAGCCATGGTCAGTCCACTGCTGGATGAAAACATCCCCAAGGGCCACGTGGTAATTCATCGAGCTCAGGTTGTGGGCAACCTTTCGATAAAGAAGAAGAGACATTTAGTTTTAGCTTTTGCCTTTGACCAGCTACTTGTACACAAACACAGATCAGCGGGTATACAGCAGATGACAACAACACAGTCTGACTTAAATAAACAGAATAGGTGATGGAATAAACTGCGCCTATTTAGAGCCCCCGCACCATCCACCCCTGAGAGATTCCACGGTGACCCAATTCCCTGCCATATTCAATAAATTATCTTTACGTAAAAATTACGTTTCAAGATATAAGTTTAGAGAAAGAAAAAATACGGCTGCCCGCAAAGGAGGCAGCCAAAGAGTCGCAAAGGGGCAGCCAAAGAGCCTCAAGGAGAGAGCCAAAGAGCCACAAGGAGACAGACAAAGAGCCACAAGGAGAGAGCCAAAGAGCCACAAGGAGAGCCAAAGAGCCTCAAGGAGAGAGCTAAAGAGCCTCAAGGTGAGAGCCAAAGAGCCACAAGGAGAGAGCCAAAGAGCCACAAGGAGAGCCAAAGAGCCTCAAGGAGAGAGCTAAAGAGCCTCAAGGTGAGAGCCAAAAAGCTACAAGGAGACAAAGAGCCACAAGGAGACAAAGAGCCACAAGGAGAGAGCCAAAGAGCCTCAAGGAGACAGACAAAGAGCAACAAGGAGAGAGCCAAAGAGCCACAAGGAGAGAGCCAAAGAGCCACAAGGAGAGAGCCAAAGAGCCTCAAGGAGACAGACAAAGAGCCACAAGGAGAGAGCCAAAGAGCCACAAGGAGAGAGCCAAAGAGCCACAAGGAGAGAGCTAAAGAGCCACAAGGAGAGAGCCAAAGAGCCACAAGGAGAGAGCCAAAGAACCACAAGGAGAGAGCCAAAGAGCCACAAGGAGAGAGCCAAAGAGCCACAAGGAGAGAGCCAAAGAGCCTCAAGGAGAGAGCCAAAGAGCCTCAAGGAGAGAGCCAAAGAGCCACAAGGAGAGAGCCAAAGAGCCACAAGGAGAGAGCCAAAGAGCCTCAAGGAGAGAGCCAAAGAGCCACAAGGAGAGAGCCAAAGAGCCTCAAGGAGAGAGCCAAAGAGCCACAAGGAGAGAGCTAAAGAGCCTCAAGGAGAGAGCCAAAGAGCCACAAGGAGAGAGCCAAAGAGCCTCAAGGAGACAGACAAAGAGCCACAAGGAGAGAGCCAAAGAGCCACAAGGAGAGAGCCAAAGAGCCACAAGGAGAGAGCCAAAGAGCCACAAGGTGAGAGCCAAAGAGCCTCAAGGAGACAGACAAAGAGCCACAAGGAGAGAGCCAAAGAGCCACAAGGAGAGCCAAAGAGCCTCAAGGAGAGAGCTAAAGAGCCTCAAGGTGAGAGCCAAAAAGTCACAAAGAGACAAAGAGCCACAAGGAGAGAGCCAAAGAGCCTCAAGGAGACAGACAAAGAGCCACAAGGAGACAGACAAAGAGCCACAAGGAGACAGACAAAGAGCCACAAGGAGAGAGCTAAAGAGCCACAAGGAGAGAGCCAAAGAGCCACAAGGAGAGAGCCAAAGAGCCTCAAGGAGAGAGCTAAAGAGCCTCAAGGAGAGAGCCAAAGAGCCACAAGGAGAGAGCCAAAGAGCCTCAAGGAGACAGACAAAGAGCCACAAGGAGAGAGCCAAAGAGCCACAAGGAGACAGACAAAGAGCCACAAGGAGAGAGCCAAAGAGCCTCAAGGAGACAGACAAAGAGCCACAAGGAGAGAGCTAAAGAGCCTCAAGGAGAGAGCCAAAGAGCCACAAGGAGAGAGCCAAAAAGCCACAAGGAGAGAGCCAAAGAGCCACAAGGAGAGAGCCAAAGAGCCACAAGGAGAGAGCCAAAGAGCCACAAAGAGAGAGCCAAAGAGCCACAAGGAGAGAGCTAAAGAGCCTCAAGGTGAGAGCCAAAGAGCCACAAGGAGAGAGCCAAAAAGCCACAAGGAGAGAGCCAAAGAGCCACAAGGAGAGAGCCAAAGAGCCACAAGGAGAGAGCTAAAGAGCCTCAAGGAGAGAGCTAAAGAGCCTCAAGGAGAGAGCTAAAGAGCCTCAAGGAGAGAGCTAAAGAGCCACAAGGAGAGAGCCAAAGAGCCACAAGGAGAGAGCTAAAGAGCCACAAGGAGAGAGCTAAAGAGCCTCAAGGAGAGAGCTAAAGAGCCACAAGGAGAGAGCTAAAGAGCCTCAAGGAGAGAGCTAAAGAGCCTCAAGGAGAGAGCTAAAGAGCCACAAGGAGAGAGCTAAAGAGCCACAAGGAGAGAGCCAAAGAGCCACAAGGAGAGAGCTAAAGAGCCTCAAGGAGAGAGCCAAAGAGCCACAAGGAGAGAGCCAAAAAGCCACAAGGAGAGAGCCAAAGAGCCACAAGGAGAGAGCCAAAGAGCCACAAGGAGAGAGCCAAAGAGCCACAAGGAGAGAGCCAAAGAGCCACAAGGAGAGAGCTAAAGAGCCACAAGGAGAGAGCTAAAGAGCCACAAGGAGAGAGCCAAAGAGCCACAAGGTGAGAGCCAAAGAGCCACAAGGAGAGAGCCAAAGAGCCACAAGGAGAGAGCCAAAGAGCCACAAGGAGAGAGCCAAAGAGCCACAAGGAGAGAACCAAAGAGCCTCAAGGAGAGAGCCAAAGAGCCTCAAGGAGAGAGCCAAAGAGCCACAAGGAGAGAGCCAAAGAGCCACAAGGAGAGAGCCAAAGAGCCACAAGGAGAGAGCCAAAGAGCCACAAGGAGAGAGCTAAAGAGCCACAAGGAGAGAGCCAAAGAGCCACAAGGTGAGAGCCAAAGAGCCTCAAGGAGACAGACAAAGAGTCACAAAGAGAGAGCCAAAAAGCCACAAGGAGAGAGCCAAAGAGCCACAAGGAGAGAGCCAAAGAGCCACAAGGAGAGAGCCAAAGAGCCACAAGGAGAGAGCTAAAGAGCCTCAAGGAGAGAGCCAAAGAGCCACAAGGAGAGAGCCAATGAGCCACAAGGAGAGAGCCAAAGAGCCACAAGGAGAGAGCCAAAGAGCCACAAGGAGAGAGCTAAAGAGCCTCAAGGAGAGAGCTAAAGAGCCACAAGGAGAGAGCCAAAGAGCCACAAGGAGAGAGCCAAAGAGCCACAAGGAGAGAGCCAAAGAACCACAAGGAGAGAGCTAAAGAGCCTCAAGGAGAGACCCAAAGAGCCACAAGGAGAGAGCCAAAGAGCCACAAGGAGAGAGCCAACGAGCCTCAAGGAGACGGACAAAGAGCCACAAGGAGAGAACCAAAGAGCCTCAAGGAGAGAGCCAAAGAGCCACAAGGAGAGAGCCAAAGAGCCACAAGGAGAGAGCCAAAGAGCCACAAAGAGAGAGCCAAAGAGCCACAAGGAGATAGCCAAAGAGCCTCAAGGAGAGAGCCAACGAGCCTCAAGGAGACGGACAAAGAGCCACAAGGAGAGAACCAAAGAGCCTCAAGGAGAGAGCCAAAAAGCCTCTAGGGAGCATGCGGCTCCGGAGCCGGAGGTTGCCGACCCCTGATCTCGCTCCTGCGTGCGAGCTGTTTTCATGACTCCCTCCAATCAGTTACCAACCGTCATCCATCGATCTTGACCATCGGCCATCACCCCCCCCTTCCTTGCGACACGTCCTGCCAAAACCCATTTACTTTACCGAAGAGTTCGGATGGCTTCATCCACCCGTGTCTGTCCCCACGTGTCCTTCTGTCAGCGTCTCTCCACGCAATCTTCGCAGTGGTGTTCACTCCGTTAGCAGCTCAGGGGGCGCGGCAATCGGACACGTGGGGCCCCAAAATTTGATTTGATTTTAAATTAAATAAAACTTGGAAATGTAAATGGGAGCATTTTGATTGTTTAAAAATGTCAACCTCGTTTTAAATTAGTTGTCCTTTTACACTGTTGTCGAAAACTTGTCTCGGGTGTTTGCCTTGGGGGGCCCAACTCGTCGCTTTGGCCATCAGAGGTGGGGCAAGGCACCCCCCCCCCCGCTCATCACACGACTGCATCTTCATGACGCTGTATCGGTACTCAAAACGAAACTCCGCTCAGCACGGTTGGCTACGTACGGCTCGAAAGAAGTTCAGCATGCGTACACACATGCAATGTCATTTACTACTCAAATTTATGTTGTGCAGTGTTCATATTTTTACAGTGCTGAGACAGTGCTGGAAATGCCACGTTCCCATGGCAGAAGAGAGTCAACGCATGGGATTATACTGGTAGGAACCTCCTGGTTACACCAGCCCACAGGGGATTATTGTGTCCGTCGTGCAGGGAGGGGCTGGGTGGGGAGGGGAGGGTGGGGAGGGGCTGGGTGGGGAGGGTGGGGCTGGGTGGGGAGGGGAGGGTGGGGAGGGGCTGGGTGGAGGGTGGGGAGGGGCTGGGTGGGGTGGGGAGGGGCTGATCACCCCGTGGTGCCCTTATAAAACTCAACGTTTAACCTACTCACGCCGGCTTGTGCCCGCCCTCGCAGTCGGGCATATTTGCGGAATACACCACGCCACCGTTGACCCTGGCCATTGACCGAGCAACCCAACGTTCCTACCAGCTCCCTCCGCAGGAATGTGTTCACTGTTGACTTCTTCACACACTGGTACCCATCGTGATCCGCTGGCTCGAAGCAATCTGGACGGTTTATTTTATGATGTGTTGTTTCTATTTTACATATGCATTGTATAATGATGATGCCCATTTTCACACAGAAAGCCCTCGCCCAGTCTTACGATTATTTTCAGCAAGATCTTGCCTTGAGTTGCTTGTGCAATTCAATTAACGAGTGTTCGGCTTGTGGCAGGAAACCAGAGCGCCTGGAGAACACACACCGCTCATGCATGGGTGATGCCACTCACATTTCTGCACAGACTGATTTGAGAAATCTTTGCTCTAGTGGCTTCCTTCCGATATTAATGGCTTCCTAATATCGGAAGGAAGAGCGTTCCAGACGGACGCAGAAGCGCATCTGAAAAGCATGCGATGCTGTAACCGTCTTTGTTCAATGGCGAGGTCACTGTGATGTCCACTGAGCTCTAAAGCTCTTCCAGAAGTGACCTTGCCACAAACGATAGCTCAACGAATTGGCTTATCATCATGTGGAAAGTTACAGCAGTCAAATCATCTAAACGCGCGTTGATTCTAAATGTAGAGGGGGAAACCACGCAACCACGGGGAGAACATGCAAACTCTAAATATACAGGCGTCAGGGTCTAGATCGAACCCACGACCTTCTCCATACCGGGTAGTTAACGTCGCACGATCCTGGCAACCCACTTTGAATGCAAAAATAAAAAAAATGCCATCTTGATCCCTTGAAGATTAAAACGCTGGAATGATTGAGTCTCAGGGCTTATTTTGAGGAGGGTAGCCATCTTGGCAAGCTTGACTGATTTACATGTCTTGTTGTTGATTGTAATCTGAAGGCAACTCGAGTGCCCATGTGTATGATGGGGATCACAAACACCGCACAAATGAGTAAAATCCCACTTGCTGTACTGACCACTGCAGGCCACTTGTTGCCGGGCATGGTAGGTGCGACGGATTCAGCTAAATCCCCATGTGATCCATCAACCCCATATCCAAGTTTCTGACTTGTAGACAAGTACCACAATGTGTACATTTTTTGCACATTGGGCATGCACTGCGTAGGTCGCCAGTTCGATCTCCAGGCACGGCAGTTGAAGACGCAGAATGCACCAGATGCTGCCAGATCTCGCAAGCCAGGCAGGCTTGAGCCACCATGCGCCAAAGTCAGGTGTGATCGGCGCTGTGGGCAGTAGAGGGCAATGACATTTGCGTTGTTCTGCACTCCTCTCCACCTTCATTAATCGGCGATGACCAGCGTGGTGAAGTATGGTCAGCAATCCCACACGGCCCATAAGGCATGGGGAGTCCCTCCTCTAGCAGCGGATTGACAAGAAACATAATCAGGCTGAACATGTACAGCCTCTTGTGATGTGGTCACATTGAGATGTTTATAAATTGGAATGTCATCATATTACATTCTTGATACTGTTCTGGATTTCTTAGCTTATTTATTCACTATATACAATTTCGTACTTCAGGCCACATTGTATTGTGTTACATTGACATCGAATTGAATCCATTTCCAAAGTTTATCTTTGAACATGCTCCTTGTATTTCTCGGATTCCAAGCAATCCAAATTTAAGTCTGCAGGTGGCAGCACGAGTTCCAATAAAAGAGGACAGAAATTGAGAAGAGCCGCTTCAACTTTGCTCGGAATACAGCAACGTGTATGGAGCGCCGTCGAGAGTACAGCGTGCGGGACTGCGGACGCAACTCACGCATTATCAAAGTAGCCAGAAGATTTTTTTAATTTCGATTTGAAGCTTTCGTGACTGCAGGGATTCATCTCCTTGGTTCTTTCGGTACAGTCACGTAGAAGGGAAATAATAAAAGAATAAAAATAAAACATTATACAATACAATTCTCACGACGTTTCGGCCACAACGCAAGCAGCCGTCCTCAGGTGAAGAACAGGTCTGTCGGAAAGACAGCGTCTGAATGAACACCCCCAAGCTTGGCAGCGTATATTTAAGCTGGGTTAGAGGAGGAAGGGCGCCTTGGTGTTCATTCAGACGCTGTCTTTCCGACAGACCTGTTCTTCACCTGAGGACGGCTGCTTGCGTTGTGGCCGAATCGTCGTGAGAATTGTATTTTATAATGTTTTCTTTTTATTATTTTATTATTTCTCTTCTACGTGACTTTACCGAAAGAACCAAGAAGATGTAGCCAAAAGATGTGGACGATGATTGATTGTTGATGATGATGATGATTACGACAGAGTGGCAGCCAAGAAATCGGACTCGTCAAAAAGTAGGCGGGCGGTGGAGCGATGAAATCGGCTTGCGTGCAATGTGCAAGACGGACTATAAACATCGCAGAATCTACTGGCGTGCTGTTGTGGTGGGGCTAAAGTGGGGGTACTCGCACGACCTCGTTGCAGACGTGTGGCCATTGCGGAGGAACAGTTCAAAGTGCCCTCTACGAGAGGGCTTCTGATTCTCGCCGAGGCCCCCTGTAGCAGCGGTGCCGTGAGCAAAACGCGAGCAGATCTGCAGTGATTGGAGTTTGAGTGGAGTGGGGAGGTGTTCATCCAGCGGTGCATTGACCATGGCGGTGCATTAGTTACCAGGAGATGAATACTCCCTATCTTCCCCCCACCCACAACCCACATGTTGATGAATGGCAGTGCCTCTGGTGGTTGCATGCGTGATGAGAACCAACTCCACACGATTTATCACGTGTGTGATTCATACAGATACAATGCCATGCCTTTACTATGCGCTTATGCATCGAAAACATATCAATGTATCGATGCCATCATTCCACGCCTGCTGGGTAATATGATTGTAAACAAGGAGGGATATGTAGTGGTAACGTTATTTTTCACGAAGAGGATTAACGCAACGTCCACTGTTTTGGGCTTTAATAGACAACTTAGCCTGCATGGTAGCAAGCAAACTTCAGGGGCTTTCCAGGTACCACAGGGCTCATAATGGACAGTGGTGGCACTGGGCACAGGCCAACCAAGAAACACGTTTAGGGCCTCAGGAAGCTCAGCGGGTGACCGCATTCAATAAAATACAGCCACGCGTCAAATCTCAGCTCAAAATTAAATCCAAATCATCAATGTGATAAACTATTTAACGTAATAAAGCGATCGAACGGCTCTCAAGCATCTAATTTTGTGTCTTTGTGTCTACATTTCTCTATTTGTGTCTTTGTGCGTCTACATTTAAATATCAAACCCCCCTAGGATTGTGTATAAACTGAAAGTCTCATCCCGTGTGCCATCCTCTCTCCGTGGTTGTATACAGCATTTATGTAAGTTTCTCTCTCTCAATTCAAAAAGAAGGGATTCGGGGGGGGAGGGGGTGAGCTTCCCCAAATCTAACTTTTTTTTTGAACCCCCCAATGGGCAAACACCACCAGGGCGTCTCCATAAGTGAGGCCGAAAGGGAGAAAGTGACTGCTCCGTTGATTTATTCCCAGGCCCGATGGGTTCGCGGCCAAAACGATACTCCTGGATGGACCCTGACTCGACGTTTAGCCTCGTGGTAACAGCGGCAAAGGTGTAAAAGGGTCAGTAAATGATATTTGACGTGTAGGTATGGAAGTGTTTTGGCCCGTTAGGGGTTACATTAGGGGCAGGGGGGGGGTGTTAGGCTACGCCGTTGCCCTTGCTCTCTGGGATTGATGGATTTGTTACCGGCAAGATATCTGCACCGGGGCCCGCAACTCAAGCGAGGGCGAAATGAAAACGTCTTGTTGCAAGCGGCGCCCAATGAAGCAAGCCGACGTTGTGTGTGTGCCGGAGCGAACGCGCGCAAACGCGTACGGAACGTTTGGCAAATGCTCGTCGGCATGTTCCGACACGTATGCGCAATGCGATGTTAATGTCGTTAAGAGAACGGACGTTAAAATGCTATCACGTTTCATATGCGCTGTAATTGGAATTAATGGCTGGCGGGGCCAATGGGTTGTGTGCGAAATATATATTTTAATTACAAGAGCTCTTTTTTCAAACGCGACCTGGCCACAAATGATAGCCCAACGAAGTGGCTTATCACGTGGAAATTTATACCAACCAATTATTCTTAACGCATGTTTCTAAATATCGGGGTGGGGGGCCGGAAGATCCAGGGAAAAAATGCACGCGAACACGGGGAGAAAGACATGCAAAATCCAAATATACAGAGGTCATTGTCGGGATGAAACCCACGACCTGCTGTATGCCGGGCGAGGTAGTTAACATCTCGCCACCGCGGCACCCCAAATATCCCTTGTGCCGAGAGACAGATACATGCACGAGACGTAAATGTCTGCTAATCCATTGTGACTGACATTTTCCAAAAGGACGCGAATTATTATTTCGTGTCACATATTGACATGGAGCTGGTTATAATACATTTAAAAGTCAGGCATAAAAAAAATATAAGCACATGCTTAAAATATGACATTACTAATGCTATTGGGTGTATGAATAATACATTTTATATATATAATGAACCAAAACTGAAACCTCATGAGCGACCCTTAAAGAGGCGAAGTCAAAGTGGTTCGCTGTCCACGTGAGCTCGGCTGGAGGCGGTCGGGTGGCCAAGATGTCGGAGCCCTGAGCCGGCAACCCGCGGAGATCCCCGTGTTCAAACCGGGCCACACACTCGTGGCTAAACACCGGGTGCTCAAGTGCAGAAGTTGACGGTCTCAGCCCGGTGACCAACAACTGCACACGCACGCACGATAACCAAAGACAAAGACGAAGATCCCCCGTATTGCCTTAACAGGCTGCAGGGGCAAGTGCTGTTAGCGAGCACCTATAAAGGACGGCACGGCACGCGAGGGGGTTGGTGGCCAACACCACGCCCGGCCGCCTTTGTCTCCCTAGTGGCGATGCTTATGCAACGCACCAGGTACTTATTTGAGGCTGAGTCGACCTAGGGGAGGCCCAGGACCGGTTCAGATAATCGTCACTGGTGTTGGCCGTTAGCGGGAATTGAACTTGGGTCACCAGGTTCGTAGCGCAGCGTAGCGCTAACCGCTACATTACCGCTCCCCGCAACACAATCACTGCACGCACACAAAAAGCCATCACGTGAAATCTAGTTTGGCACTGAATTTGCCTAAATTCCAGCTCTGCTTTGATTGACACGCACAGTAGATGAAAAGGCCGATTGAAGTGGCTTCCAGAAGTAGTTCGGTCACGTAATTTTCCGGAGGGCCGTTCTTTGATACAGGGCGATGCACTGATATGTCCTTTGTTTCACAGCATGATGATGATTGCAATATAATAAACCAGTGGTGTAAATTCCACATTTCTACGGGAAGATTCCAATTTATTCATGTCGTAATTATTTTGTTGATTTGCTCAAAAGATATAACCATCATGACCAGCAATTATTTATCCGCTGTTGGATTCAGTCCTGCAAAGCCACAATCAAATTCCCATGCAAGAGTTGACATCAACGCCTCACCTCCGTGGGGGTCATCCTGTCAGACATCGTTCCCCTTTGGCTGCCATTCCATCAGCAGTCTTTGTCCATCAGTCGACGACATCGTGTCGAGACATAGTGTGTCCCGCTCAATCCCACTTTTCTTGAACATCAACAAAGAATGTCTCCGATTTGCATTTCTTCAACGAACCTCGTTCTGTCTCTCAATGCCATTCCCAGCCAGCCCACTTCTTTCTACGCTTCATTACGTACTTTTCAGCTGTTGTTGCATGTTCTTGTCAAAGTCCATGTTAGCAACCCATGTTACATGGCAGGTAGAATGCAATGATTTAAAAAAATCCTTGCTCGGGCACTTTGGTAGATTGCTTTCTTTTTTATCACATTTTTTTTTGCTCAAAGTATTTGACAAACTTCAGAGTTAATTGGAACTTCCAAATTTGCAATCGTTAGCCACGTCCTGAGACACTCGCCCAGACGCATGTATATGGATAAGAACGAGGTCTTGTATCCAGTCAACTCCCTCGCGATTCCATGAATGCAACGGCGACTCGGGGTCGCGATTCAATCTGAGCGTCACTGTGGTTCATGCAGTGCCACTCGTGGCCGCAGCAGGGCCGACAGAGCCCTGGGGTCGACAACCTGCGGCACTGGAGCAGCACGCGGCTCTTTAAGGACTGCCTCGTGACAGTTGTTTATTCAGGGATCACCGTCTCGTATTTACCACAATGCATTGCGGCTCTTGAAATATCGAGGGTTGTTTTGTTTCGATTTAAAGCTTTCGTGACTGCAGGGATTCATCTTCTTGGTTCTTTCGGTAAAGTCACGTAGAAGGGAAGTAATACAATGATAAAAATAAAACACAATAAAATAATTCTCACGACGTTGCGTTGTGGCCGAAACGTCGTGAGAATTATTTTATTGTGTTTTATTTTTATTATTTTATTACTTCCCTTCTACGTGACTTTACCGAAAGAACCAAGAAGTTGTTTTGTTTGTTGCCAAATTTGTAAAAAAATGTCTCTTCTTGTTATTTTGGTTTGCCGACCAGTGGCATAGTCCAATCACGTAAAATATACAGCACATATTATTTGGGTCTTTCGGTAAAGTCACGTAGAAAGGTTCAAATAATTATTTTGGTTATTTTCTTTGAACCTATCTACGTGACTTTACCGAAAGACCCAAAGAATATGAATTCCTGCAGTCACGAAAGCTACAAGTCAAGATTTATACAGCACGTATTGAAGAGGATGCTTTACATGAACTATTCAATGGATGTACCCTGATCATTGGGGTTGATTTGTATTGATCAATTGAGCACCCATGACACGAATCAACTGCTTTGAGCAGTGGTTCTTAACCTGGGGTGCACGCATCCCCTGGGAGTGCCAGATGCCCTTTCTGGGGGTGCGAGACATGGCCAGATGTAGTAACATTATTGATGTTTTAGCGATAGAGAACCAAATGGATGCAAGGCTGCAGTGAAGGTTAAGAACAACTGGCTTAGAGGATGTGACAGGGTGTTATGCACGAGCGGTGAACTTTCACCCGGGAACTTCAGGTTCCCACCAGACGAAGCAAATACATATCGGCCCGACTACACCAGAAACCAGCAGCAGTCGGCAATGCTGTGTAATCGAGAGAGAGAATGAGCTGCTCCATTAATCTTGTTGGTTCTTTCGGTAAAGTCGCGTAGAAGGGCGTCCGAACGCTGTCTTTTGGACAGACCTGTTCTTCACCTGAGGACGGCTGCTTGCGTTGTGGCCGAAACGTCGTAAGAATTGTATTTTCTTATGTTTTATTTTTATTATTTTATTATTTCCCTTCTACGTGACTTTACCGAAATAAGCAAAAAAATGAATCCCTGCAGTCACGAAAGCTTTAAATCAAAATTTCTGCTCCATTCAGTTTCTGCTAAAGCTCCCAGCAAATGGGAGCGAACCGTCGGACATCGGGGCCGAGAAAGCACGAGGTAGAACCCGAAAACACAGCGGAGCGCGCGCCACGGCAATCATTAACTTTCCCACGATGCACATCTCAAAACGTGGTGCACATTTCTCGGCAACAAAAAAAAAACACAGATACGTCACTTCAATCGGTTCTCAATCTGACTCTAACCTGGTTATGATAGTTACATGCAGCAGCAGCAGCAGAAGAATAACAATAATAAAATATATATCTCACAAAAGTCCCCCCCTCCGCAGTGCTTTATCACCGAGGCCAAATATGCGAGAACATGGACCAAGCTGGTGGGCACATTTTGGTCTCGTTCCTTGGCGCACCCAACAGAGAGCGTCGCTCGCTCGCTCGGGGGGTGGGGGTGGAGGTAGAGGAGGTCATCTGAAGCAAAAAAATAAATTTTTCGTCACAACTTTCGGGACCTCGGCGCAAGTTTGTCGGCTCACGTGCGATGCCCTCTCGAGATCGCTTTGGTCTGTAGGTAGGGGCGGCTTTCATTTGCCCCGACATGTGCATCGCAGTTGCGGCATCAAAAAGCTCGCTCTGGGGCCCGCCGAGCCGTGGAGAATTGGATCTTTGGTTTTTAGCAACGCCGGTGTGCGCTACAGCGTAACAATGTGGCGCGCTCACGCAAAAGCAACAAAAAATCCAATGTGTTACTCGTACGGCTGTTTTGACCCGGCACTCCTGGCCAAGAGGGTGATGCTGTTGTGGTGTTACGGTTCGCACACTGGGATTTGCAATCCAAAAGCCGGCGGGTTCGATGGTTGCACGCTTCTTAAATACCCCCCCTCCCCCCCCAGCAGTATAACTAGTTACACGGCAGTCAGTGGGCAAGTAGTGCGTGGTGGTAGTCTCCACGTGTAAAGTACTCCCACTCCTTACAATACGTCTGGCCAGAATGGAAGAGTAGGCCAAATACCCTCTCGTGGGGCTCTCCAGAGCTCCCTCTCGCGGAGGCCCTTCTGCCAGCAGTGGCGTGCGCCTTTATCACTCACCGATACAGCGGCAGAATGCGTCAGTGATAACCAGGGCGGCCGTTGGATTCGAACCGCGGACCTCTGCAACAAGCGGCGAACACGCGGCCGCATCGTCGGCTTGGGGAATGTCATCATCCAGCAGTGGATTGATCATGGCTTAGCACGAACGATGATCCGGTCGTCAGTAGGGACGATGCCCTTTCACCCCGCGCCCCCCTGCTGCACACAGATGAGTGTTTGATGATGGGTCACGCATCAAGCGCCTCGTGTGCGGTGCGTGTGTGTGGGGGAGCGGTGGTGCCGCGGTGAGCGCTACGCCGCGCTACGAACCCGGCGACCCAAGTTCGATTTCCATTCACGGCCCAAACAACAGCGACGATTATCTGAACCGGTCCTGGGCCTCCCCTAGATCGACTCAGCCTCAAATGAGTACCTGGTAACGGTGTGCAAACATCGCCGCTGGGGAGACAAAGGCGGTCGGGCGTGGCGCTGCCCACCGACTGCCCCCCCGCCCCACCCCATAACGGGTGCTGCTCGCTAACAGCACTTGCCCCAACAGTCTGCCAAGGCTACACGGGGGATCTTTGTCTTTGTGTGCGCCTGCACCGGGGCTCACACGCCCACGGGGCCCGCGTCTGCCGGCCACGTGCAAGGGAGCCGAGGCGCGTCCGGAGCTGGCGGGCTGGCGGGCGGGCGGGCGGGCGGTGGAGGCGCGACCCACCCGTGTGACCGCCGAGTCGCGCAGTTTGCTTCCCGTGAGTAGGCGCCGTTTTGCATCGTGGGATTCAGATTTCGCGAGAGGACGCTTGATATATTCACCAGCAGCGTACAAGCCGACAGAATACAAACCATGCCCCCCCCGCCCCAACAACTCTGCGCCCGCACTAAAGACAAAGATCCCCCGTATAGCCTTAACAGACTGTTGGGGCAAGTGCTGTTAGCGAGCATCGATGAAGGCCTGCATGGCACACAAAGGGGGTGGATGGCGAGCACCATCCCCGACCGCCTTTGTCTCCCCAGTGGCGATGTTTACACACCGCGCCAGGTACTCATTTCAGGCTGAGTCGACCTAGGGGAGGCCGAGAACCAGTTCAGATTTTAGTCGCTGGTGTTGGCCGTGAGCGGAAATCGAACTCGGGTCGCCAGGTTCGTAGCACAGCGTGCCAAAAGCTACACCACCGCTCCCCACAATCACTCAAATAAAAAGACAAAAAATACCCCACGTCACTTTAACAGACTGTTGGTGCAAGTGCTGTTAGCGAGCACCTAATGAAGGTCGGAACAGCACACGAGAAGGTGTGTGGCCAGCACCACGCCCGGCCGCCTTTGTCTCCCTCTTGGCGATGTTCGATGTTTAAACACCGCACCAGACACTCATTTGAGTCTGATTCGTCGACCTAGGGGAGTTCAGATAATCGTCACTGATGTTGACCGTGAGCGGGAATCGAACTCGTGCGGTCGGGTTCGCAGCGCGCTAACCGCTACAACTACCGCCCCCCCCCCCCCGCCGCAACCGAACCGGCACCCGCAGTCTCTCCCTCCCTCTGCCACCGCAAAATCCCACATGGGGCGGAAAACGGGGGCCTCCCGCAGGTGAATCTGCTGCAATTACGCCAATTGCGCGCACTTAGAGAGCGCGCTCGCATGCAGTGGCACACGCGCAGTGCCATTCTGCCAGGGCTCTCTGGAGGCACAGGAGGCATACTAATAGGCGCAGTTGCCCGGAGGCTGGCAAGCCGGAGTGACGTCTCCCCGTGATTACGCGGAGGGGTTCTCGGGGGTCTTGATGCTCGGGGTGCGGATCAGAGGCGGTGTGTGTCGAGGACGATCACAGGCACGCCTCGGAGGTTGACAACTCTATTAGAGAACTCCATGAGCGAGCTCTTATTCGACAACACTGTTTAGGACCCGTGTACGGACATTCCCCAGCAGCGCGGTTCCAATTTAGGCAAGTTAATCCGACTGTTGTACAGCCTCAAACGTTTCTAAAGCGTTGATAAGAGTTTGAATGGCGTTAGAGGAACTGTAAAATGCAACGGGGCAGCCCTCCAACGGTCTTGCTCACGCCACTGCCAGCGGAAAGGCCACCCACTCGAGGCGACTATATAAGGAGCCTCCCCTCGAGAGGGTAAATTTGGCCTACTCTTCCCCACTAGCCATCCACCTTGGAAGAGTCGGGAGCACCCACGCTGTATCCGATGCACAGACGTCCTGCCAACCCGACTAACTCACACCATGCTGTCGTCGTGCAATGGTGAGCGGCACTGGACTTGCAAACCGGAGGTCGCCGGTTCCATTCGATGTCCTAGCGGGGGGCAGTTGAAACAATGGCCAAGTTTCGTATATCTCTCCGCATGTCGAACCAGCAGTGCAAGTGGATACACCACGGTTTGACGATCTGGCCAGGTGGCACAGCGCGAGAAAAAGAGGCTCGCAATCGCAAGGTTCTAAGTTCAAATCCTGTTTGGGAGTCAACTCGGCCTATCATCTCTCCGGGGGCCGATAAAATAAGTACCACTTAGTGTACAAGTCAACAGTTGTTGTCCTTTGGTTAGACTTGCCCCCATCATATGCATGTGGAATTCACTGCACTGGTTTAGGGCTGATGGCTACGCTCCAATGCGCATTTGAGCAGGAAATCACTTTTGACAGTCTTTTGGCAAGTCGCATAAGTGTGGCTATTCACTCCTCTTCCGGCGTGGAAGAGTAGGCCAAAACCCCCTCCGGAGGGGGTTCCCCAGAGATCCCTCTAGTGGAGGCCTCTCCACCAGCAGCGGCATGAGCAAGCAATTGCAGGGCTGCACCTTTTTCTTTATTTCCTTCCGTCCCACATGTATGCGTCGAACACTACACGAGCATTGAAACACATTTGCGATACCTCAAGTAACAAAATTCTCAACAACGACCGCAAGGATCACACGAAGCGCAAATACAGCAGGATCTTGCCGTGGTTCCTACCATGCACACCGAGCCAAGGGGAGAGTGTGCTTCTGATATATCTAATTGGTATCATGCTAACCACAGACTGATATATTCCATGCGCGCAGCAGTGGGTGGTTGAACATGCGACAATACGGCTGGCCAAATTCCCAGGGGAAAACGTTATGTTCAACTGGCAATCTGTAGGCAAGCCACGGAAGCAAGTAGGAGGCATTTCTTAGAAGTAATAAATTAATGTGGCCATGTGATGTTAATTACATACAAAACCTGCATGCTCGGTGAGCCCTACGTGAAGTCGTAATGCCAAACAAGTCGTCTTGTACATGTTCTTTCAAATGGGCTTTGTCACTATAATTTCACTGTCGTGAGTAGGGAAGTTTTCTTTTTTTTTTATCCGTGAAACATGTTCTAAAATACCAGTGTGAAAGAGCACCGCCATTGCCACTTAATGATAACACAATTCGTTTTTAAATAAAGCACACAATTGAAGGTACTGAAACAGCGAATTAAATACATTTTCACGTGAATAGAACAAATACATTGCGAGACTACAATTTTTTTACGACGTATGACTCAGAAGCCACGTGCTAGCCCGTGGTGTAATGGTATAAGCACGCTGGACTTGTAATCCAGAGGTCGCGAGTTCCATTCGATGCTCCCAGCGCGCAAGGTGAATTAACGGGGTTTTAAGTTTCTTAAATCCCCCAACCACTTCCTTCACAGCCTCTGTCCATCCGGGCATAATGAATGGCTACTCCAGAGTTTATCAATCGACAAAGTCACGTGTGTTGGGGTAAAGCGGGGGGGGGGGGGGGAGATACTGCAACCTCTATCAAGACGTTTGGCCAGCCAGTGTGGACGAGTAGGTCAAAATAATCTCGAGTGGAGGGTGGGGGGGCTCTCTAGAGATCCCCCGAGTGAAGGCCCTTTGGGCAGCAGTGGTATGAGCAAGCAACCGCAGTGATTGCCCCTTCACAATCACTCTTTTTAAAACAACACTCCAGTGCTGGAAAGCAGTACATGGCACGGGTAATGACGGCGAAATGTATTTTGCACCGATGTTCTCTGATGGTGTTATGATATGATACTATTTGATGGAGTGCTGGTGCAGTGTGGTTGGGCTATGAATGTAGTGACCCGAGTTTAATATCCAGAACCACAGCTAAAATAACTGCGAGTGGAATCTAAACCAGTCTGGGTCTACCCTTCTGCCTTCACCAACACACATTAACCAGCTTGGTCAAATATGGTACAAAACCTCCCCCCCCTGGCATGCAGTAGCATTCATCTAACAGTGTATTTGACACAGGGATGCACATTATTATCATCATACTGCGTCCATATAGAAAAGGGCAAATCATCTTTTGTTTAAAAATAACTCCTTATTTAACATCACGTTTTCCAACACTTTTCCTCTGCCTCTGCTTGTCCTATCTATAAAGTATATTTAATCACAGCTTACTGAAAGTGGAAACGTATTCACCACTCTTTGTGGTATCCACAACGCAATAAAAACTACCTTTTACACCGTGTTTTGAGGTGCAGTTGCATCAAGACGCTATATAAATCTACATTCCGTTGCGTCGTATTGATGTGATGTAGCATTACGTGTCTTGGTCGTAACTTGTTCGCTGCAGGGTGGGTACCCAGCATAGGGAAACTTAGCAGAGAGAGAGACACCGGGAGAGGCGGTGAGACGAAATCAAAGAATTCTGAGGCCAATACCGGACGAGAACATCTCGGCAAGAAGGACGGCATGGAAAAACGTGGCGCTTTCGCCCAGTCGTCGAAAGTTAAAGGCTGACAGCGACATCGATCTTGGCGATGACTTGCGGAAACAGAAAGTAGACACATTTTAATAATAAGTCTGGCCGGGGAAGGTCTGAGCGCAAGGACTTTTCTTCTCGCCTATTTCACCGGCACACCACACGCACCACTTGCCTCGAAATGTTCAATTCTTGATCTTACCACGTGCCTCCTTTCCGCACACGAGAAACGCGCCCTCTGCTGGGGAGCCCAACACAATTCTAAATCACTGGACTCCGATGGATTTTTTTCTTTACCAATGGAACCAAAGAGAAACACGATTTTGCGACATCTTCTTTTCCACAAACGTAACGTTCAGAATAGACGTCATTATCGTTAAACTCAGAGCTTGCATTTGTAAAATAACGGATACTAGTTTGACAATAATAACTGGTATATTACGTAAATCCGTAGCCCACGTTTCTCTTGAGTGAACTATTTATTATTCTAAAAGTTGGGCAAAAACAAACATTTGCATTGGACTTCGAAGAATGCTGCACAACGAGCACATTGGTCAATGGGAATGAATGGTGAATGGCAAAGAAAATTTAAAATCCATAGGTTATTTCAGCGCAAGGTTAAAAAAAAGATGATCTCAGTCACATCATGGCGCAGTAACGCACGCGATTGGGGAGAATGTCAAAAGTGAGATGGCTTGGGATTTATTTGGGGGAAAAAAACATTGTGTGAGTACAAATATCATCTTTCAAGCGATGTAAATTATTGAATAGGCATATCAATTTCATCCGTAGGTTTTCATGACCAATTTTATGATTAATAATTTCTGTCCTTTGGCTTACATTGTGTTGGTATACAAGTGCTGTAATATTTTTGTTGTTGGTATAAAGTCATTTTTTTCACATGGCACCAAAACAATCTGACCCAAAATTAGGTCATAATGAATCGTAACGGACATGTAACTCTTCATCGAATCAGTCGTCAAACTCGATTCTCACGCTCACAATAGATTTTCTCATAAGACTCAATTGGTGTCTACATTGTCATTAAGTGAATGGTACATATCATTCCACTATTGCCACGAGAGGAAGCTACATTTGCCACAATAAATCGAAAAGAATCGATTTTTGCATCGAATCTTGACTGACCCCACATCTTGACCACCTATCAAATCTCAAGTGGGAGTGAATTCTTACGTACAGTATTCAAGGCCTAAAGTGCCACGTAAAAAATAAAAACACACACACACATTTAAATCTTCTTGGTTCTTTCGGTAAAGTCACGTAGAAAGGCACGTGAAGAACCAAGAAGATGAATCCCTGCAGTCACGAAGCTTTAAATCGACATTTCAATCTGTTGTAATTTTCTCACCTCCCAATGTTTTAGTTTCGCCTTTCACATTTGATGCACACCCGCAAAAAAGGATGCTATTTACATGACTCTACATTAATTCATTTCAAGAGAGCGATTGGTCGTTGTATTAAAAATAAAACTTACAGAAATCCAGAAGTTCATGAGACTTTGGGAGTCACACATGAGGATTAAACTTTGGCCCAATATCGAGGCAGATTGGAGCTGTGCCTTGTGTGTGTGTGTATGCTCCACCAACACCGTGACTCACGCCTCCTCTCACTCCAGGCAATTATTCACGTGCCACGGGGGTTTTTTTTCTCCTTTAAAATTCACCCCCCTCCCCCAGGGCACAACTTCGAGGAGTCAGCCCGAGTGCTTATTTTAAATAATTTGTTTCTTTCTGTATTGTCGCCTCCTTTGATCTAAAAGACGAAAAAAAAACCGATTAATCAAACAGTCGATGGATAAATCACTGAGTCAAGAAAGCAAAAATAGAGATCAATTATACTTTTTTCTGTTAGCAATATGCATATGGAGCTACATTTTACTATCAAATGGCAGGGTGGGTGGGTGGGGGTGAAGAAATATATCAGCAAACATTGTAAAATTTAGTGCAAAGAAGGGAATATCCATTTGAAGCTGAGTGATTATGTGCGTGATATTCTTAATACCACATGCCGCGCTCATTCACCCACCCACGTAGAATATATCACGCGTTGCACACACTTCTCCCTTGTCACTACTAAACTTTGCAATATTTACCCACTTTAAGAACGAATGTTGAAACAAATATTATTCTCATTGAATTGTAGATTATATTCAATACGCACAATCGGGCCATTGAATGTCCTATAGTGGCCAAGGTGTTTTTCCACTGTTGCAGTGCATAGGGTCAGTGCTTTGATTCCTATGTAGTGTTTGGTCAATCCACTGCTGAATGTGGTGTTGTTTGACTGTACCGATCAGTGTGTGGGTGGGTCCAACAGTTAATGTTGGTGCACTGCCCTCTGCTGCCCACCATGACATTTCCAAACCACTATTAAAATCATCTACGCCTCGAGTTTCCTGGGATACTCCTGGCTGGGCTCATTTCCACCCCAACAGTAACTCTGTTGTTAGTGGCTGCTGTGGGCAGTTGCCACCGAAGCTAGCTGGGTAACTGGCTACACGAGATTTTCCGCGGCGCAAATGAACATGGGTCTGACACGACACGGCGGAAGACGTTCGGAAGAAATTTACCGGAGAACGACACCAAAGAGGTGGGAGTAACGACGACATGAGACTTGCACGGTTCATTGGAAATCGGCTCTAAGCTTTCAATTTGTGATCCTATGAATGCCATTTTTTCACCAGAATATTATTTAAATCCTAGAGTATATGTACAAAAACTCACTTAGAAAACGTATTTTCTTGACATTGTATTTGGCTCAAACGGGCAGATTATTTTGAGTGTTCCAAGTACGCGATTGTGAGTACAGAACAGACAGCCGTCTCTGATTTTCCGTTGCAGAGCGTCTGGTTCTCTCCGAGTAAAAATAAATTACATTTACAAAGCGCCTTTCTACAAGCTACTCTCAAACGCACTGTACCGTCACAAAAAGAAAGTATTCATTTGCCGAGGGGGCAGGGAAAACTAAGAAGTATAGGTTGGTAACCTGGGAGAACCGTAAGCGAGAGAGAATCGATGTGTCTTGAGACGGGGTTTAAACCACAGCGCTCCATTTTATGGCTGCTGATGACGATTTGTATTTTGTACCGATGTCATGCTATGGTACGATACCAAACTATGCAGCCCAGCAGCAGCCTTTTAACAACCTGGTATGCACGGTGGTTTTCACGTCCGAGTGCTCCCCAGGCTAATCCATGCTCAGCTTCCAAGGTCTCATTTGCTGACCCGGCCTGGGTGAAAAAGAGCTTGATAGGTCATCGGATTCGTCCAGTCTAAACACGGGTTCTGATTCACATGCTTCATTGAAAAATCTGGCAGGTGATTTCCGCAGTCTACTTTTGAAGATCACAATTGCCGCTGATAATGGGAGTCGTACATATTCTGAAATTAAGAAGAGCGTTTATTTGCTTGGATTTAGCACGTGGCAGCAGAGGGCATTGTAAAAAAACAAATATTGTACCCTACTACGTTGATGCTTCCACATCTCTGCTCCCCACCTCCACCAACCCACGCTGGCCAGCGTGCCGAAGCACGGCCCATCTGGACTGCGCGCGGGGGGGGGGGCTCATCCAGCAGTGGATTGACAAAAATGCTGAATGCGCACAATCGCTGCGTTTTGGGGAGCATTGAGCCGTAACGGAAAAGTGCAGGGCAGGTCAAGGACAGACGCAGGCGTTACACAGGGTGGGAGCAACTTCAGAGATGAGTATTCTTAAGGTTTTTTCGGTAAAGTCACGTAGGTAAAAATTTAAACTTAATAAAAGTAAAATAAAAAATAAAATTAAAATCACGACGTTTCGGAGGCAACACAAGCTTCCGTCTTCAGGTGGAACCGTCACAGCACGATAGCTGTATCAAGTGAGAGAAATTCCAAGAACACAGTATTTGTATATATACTGGTTGAGGGTGGGAAGAGCCAAGGTAGGCCCTGAATATTATTTTTGTGAGGTTCGGTGCGGCTTTTTTTTACCTACGTGACTTTACCGAAAAAACCTAAGAATATGAATCCTTGCAGTCACGAAAGCTTCAAATCTAGAATTCAGAGATGAGTTCCACGTAATGGGGCTTCTCGCCTTCTTGCAGGGGGAGTTGTGGGCCGTGAAGAGACAGACGTGAATATGGATGACGTTGGGATAGCAACTGCCGGGATGAGAAGTGGGTGCAGCCCTGCCAATGCTTGTCTCAAACCACTGCTGGTGGAAGGGCCTCCACTAGAGGGAAGGCTAGAGATACTGCTCGTAAAGTAGTGTGGGTCTACTCTTCCACGCCGGGCAGATGTCGTGGCCACGATGGGAGTATCCACGCTTTACCCCACTACACACGACCATTTATATTGATGGGTGGACAGAGGCTGAGCGTGGGGGGGATATTTAATAAACGTGCCCCCCTGTCGCAACCAGAAATCGAATCTGGATTGCAGGTCGTGTCTCAAAGCAATGTTCCATGACAGCCACACTGGGATGAAAAAGTGAGGTATCTATCCCGTCACCTCCATGCCATCCGCTTACGATACAGCTCCGCGGCTGGCAAACACATTCCTGCTGCGGAGGGAGCTGGTAGGAACGTTGGGTTGCTCGGTCAATGGCCAGGGTCAACGGCGGCGTGGTGTATTCCGCAAATATGGCCGACTGAGGGCGGGCACAAGCCGGCGTGAGTAGGTTAAACGTTGAGTTTTATAAGGGCACTACGGGGTGACCAGCCCCTCCCCACCCAGCCCCACCCCTCCCACCCAGCCCCTCCCCACCCAGCCCCTCCCCACCCTCTCCACCCAGCCCCTCCCCACCCTCCCCTCCCCACCCAGCCCGACCCTCCCCACCCAGCCCTTCCCCACCCTCCCCTCCCCACCCAGCCCCGTTGAGTTTTATAAGGGCACTACGGGGTGACCAGCCCCTCCCCACCCAGCCCCACCCCTCCCACCCAGCCCCTCCCCACCCAGCCCCTCCCCACCCTCTCCACCCAGCCCCTCCCCACCCTCCCCTCCCCACCCAGCCCGACCCTCCCCACCCAGCCCTTCCCCACCCTCCCCTCCCCACCCAGCCCCACCCTCCCCACCCAGCCCCTCCCTGCACGACAGACGGACGGACACAATAATCCCCTGTGGGCTGGTGTAACCAGGAGGTTTCTACCAGTAAAATATTCACTGCCTACGTGGTGCTGTTCGGAAGTCAGGAAAAAACAAATTTGCTTCGATACTCCGCGGCCAACTTGATGACACCCGGCCGTCTATTTTGAACAAGTGTCAATTAAGTCGCCGAACATGAGCGCATGAGCGCATCAGCACATTCGTTGCTAAATGCGTCCGCTCTCATTAGCGATCTCCACAATACTCTACATATACACACAGGATATTGTCTCGCGGATTCTACGCCAACGCAATCAGAGCCATGGCTGTACGTGTCACTTACACAGTGCTGATTTTAGCCCATTGAGAGCCCCAAGCAGAAATTATTTTTGGGATGCCCGCCTTTAAATGCATAAAATCTTAGCGGCATGACACAAGATGAGAGACAAGATGCTGTGAGGTAAGAGAGATGCAGCGACGATATTGGGGGGTTCCCCCCCCCCCTGTAAATGAGCTTCAAAATATATATTTTACAATGATAGTTTGTTACAATATGACGCACCCTATGTTGCCGTATATTCATGGGCCTCTTGAGCTACTTGGTGCCCTTAGCTGGGTTTTGCTGATGCCTCGAGCCGCGAAAGCACCTCCAGAAATGACAGTGCCTCTCGCGTTACTACCCCACATGAAACGCAAATTGCACATTCCTTCCAAGTAACATAAATAGATTTTTTTTAAAAATGACACCACCACCGGGGTCACCCAAGGTCTCATGCCAGGCCAACCATGGGTCCAACCAACACTGCCCTGCCCCAAACTCTCCAAAGCCGTGGCTCGCAACCAAACACAACTTTGCCCGGGACTGGCAGATTCCATCCATGTCAGTATCGGAAAAGGACATAAATTGACTGGTTCAATTGGCAATTGGCAGGTGGCCACAGACAAACGCTTGGAAAAGCGTGGTGTCAGTTTCGTGGATTGTGTGACGAGGTTGGGGTGGTGGAGAGTAGGGGGGGTGGGGGGGTGGGAGACAATGGGCCGCTATGTTGTGCTCCGTAAACAGCACGTGTTGACGGCGGTCTGGTTACCGCACGCGCTCAACTGGCGCTTTCAGATGGGGGGGCCTGATTGCTGTAAACAAGTGGCCCCATTTAGAAGTGGCTCAGATGCCCCCCCCCCCCCATTACCACCAACCCGGCCGCTAGTGCCGTGGTACGCAAGCGCGGCGGCGCTAAATGGCCACGCTGTGAGCTCGGGGCAGAGCCCGGCAACAGATAACACGGCCACGAGAAATCGCCTCTATTCGGCCCGACAACAAAATTGAGCGCGTAGGGGCAGGGCTGCGATGTAGCCCCCCCCCCCCCCATTTAGTAACTGAAGGAGAGACCGAATTAACGCAAGCTAATGAATCTGCAATGCGTATCAAGGGCGCGTCACTTGAATCGCATCCTGGTTGCCTTCCATAAACAAACCTTTTTTTCTGCTGCTGCTGCTGTTGTTGTTATAGTCGTTGCGCTTCGTTGCGATTTTTTAAAGTGCACGGCAACCCCACTGCTCGCTCGCCTTAAAACTCCGAGCGAAGGGAACTCGGGAAGGAGAGAAGCGCAGGGGGGGTTAACAACGGGAAGATTTCTCAAGAACGTCGACGGGTGCTTCTGGAGCAGTGGCGTGCGGCGGCACGGGCTCCAACTCTTTCCCCTTTCCTCCGCGGCAATAAATCAAGAGGCTCAAAGGGACCCCCCCCACCACCACCACGTGCCCCCCTTTCCCCCACAGGGGGTCAAGAGAGATAGCGTGGCGGCCTCGCTGCGGGCTGCTGGTGACTGCAAGCGGTGGGGCGCTTCAGCAAAGACGGAAAGCTTTTGGCGCAACACATTTTCTGCTGTTGTTGTTGAGAAAAGTAACAGAGCCACGGTAACCGCGTGTTGTCAGTGCGCTTGGCTTAGACAGAGGGAGGCATCTCGCCACTCCGCGCTCATTGTTCGCGAACTCGCGGGTGAACAGGGAGGTGTTCGAACGCGTTCTGTTTCCTGTGTGACGCTGAAAAAAATAACTTTCGCGTGCAATGCAGGGGGCTGTATGGGCATGAGCAAAAGATAAGGACCCTCCCGAATATCCTGCAAGTGCTGCTAGCGAGCACCTACGAAGGCTTGCCACGGCGCAAGAGGGGGCGAGTGGCCAGCATCACGCCCGACCGCCTTTGTTTCCCCAGCGGCGATGTTGACGCACCGCACCAGGTACTCATTTGAGGCTGAGTCGATCTAGGGGAGGGCCCACGACCGGTTCAGATAATCGTCGCTGGTGTTTGGGCCGTGAGAGGGAATCGAACTCGGGTCACCGTGTGCGTAACGCAGCAGTGTAGCGCTAACCACTACAACCACCGCTCACACTCGCACACGCACGTCATGGCTGCAGCTGACACAAGACCAACAGAAAATGGTGAGCATGAAAGAGCGTTACGTAATTTCCAAATGTAACGGGGACACACGAATCACTGGTTGGTGTTTGTTCTATGAATGTAATCACTTAATGCCAAAGTGGGTCAAAAGAGTAACACAATCGGACGTGTGGATCGATGAAACACATGAACATCAGATTGTTGCCGTCACCCAAATTAAATTATTTCGTACGGTACGAAAGAAGTTCAACATAAATCGTCGCTAAATTGCACTTAACACCCCACATAAGGGGACAACTACTTCCTTTGAATGGAGCCCCGCGAGTGGATCGCTTGGAGCGTAAAACTGCAAATGGAAATTTACAAAATCTTGTCCAATCTAAGCTACCTACTACTCACCATCATCATCTATAGCAGCAGCCATGGTCTATCCACTGCTGAGTGAAGGCCTCCCCTCACCACCACATTCCCTCGTGGTCTTGCGGTGCCACAACCAATCTAAGCTCCCGCACACGACTCGATTCCATTGCTCCATCTCTGCGCTGTGCGTTCCCCTCCTTTGGCTATTGCGACAAAAAAACCTCATTTTGGGATGTTGTGGAGCATTATGGGGAGGATGGGGGGGATAATTGAATATCAAATTGGAGAATGCATCAACAGATACAAGTTATCTCCATGTTAAAATATGTTTGGTTCAATTGACGAATGCAGCTTTCTTCAATTAACTTATGCTGTATATAAAGGGGAAATTTGTGAATATGTGTCTGTTCGAAATAGTTAGCATACTTCCCGACATGCAACAAACTTGAAATTTGGCATGTGGGTAGCTTCCAGACTGTACAAAATGCAAAAAGTATAAAAATAGACTTTTGTATTTGGGGGGGGGGGGGGGCGCAATAATGGATATATTTTGCACGGCAGGTGAGCGGTGACGTCACATCCGTGATGCCGTTGCCGATCATTGCTACAACTCGGCGGGCTCTCATGAAATTGTCTTTTCCGAGACCAAGGTTCTCTGCAAACCTCCGGGCTACCATCAAAGGTTTGTACACGAAGCCATACAAATATACAAACACAGACATAATTTCAACCGTGATGATGGGTACAAACTCAGTAATCACTGGAAAGATGTTATTAACCACGCAAAAAAGACTTAATTACACTTTTTGGACCATCTTATCTGACAGGCACTATTTTAATTTACTTCACCGAGTGTTAACATCCACAGTGTTTAACAGTAATCTCTTCATTGTTCTTTGATCACCGCTCGCCACGTTTCCATTCATTGTGTTGAGCACTACGTGATGTCTTTGATCACCGCTCGGCCTCCGTCCCGGCGCGTCTCCATTCATTGTGTTGAGCACTGCGTGCAGTCTTTGATCGCCGCTCGCCCTCCGTCCCGACACGTCTCCATTCATTGTGTTGAGCACTGCGTGCAGTCTTTGATCACCGCTCCTCCTCCCTCCCGATACGTTTCCATTCATTGGCTACCACAGCCTGATAAGCTCTCCCCCCCTCTCCACCTCCCTTCAACTTGCTTATAAGGGATTACATCTTGAATCATTGCTTCACTTGATGCAGCTAATTCGGCTGTGACGGTCCCACCTGATGACGGAGACTTGTGTTGCCTCCGAAACGTCGTGAATTTTATTTTGTTTTGTTTTATTTTACTTTCATTAATTTTAATGTTTTTACCTACGTGACTTTACCGAAAAAACCTGAGAATATGAATCCGTGATGTCACCCGCATGCGGCAGCGTTACGCAGGGTGCCTGCTGACGTCACACCCCCCCCCCCCTCCGTGTAGGCCGTGTGTTAATCCAAGACAATAATCCAAGTCCCGGGCAAAGCCGGGCAGTAAAGCTAGTGCTGTATATAAAGGGGTGATAGGAAAGGAAGGACCCGATGTTTCAGACAACTGGCCTTCTTCAAGAAAGAGAGGTATATTAGTCTCGGTAGGTGGCATTATTGCTGAATCAAACCAATGCTGCTAGACAAACCACTCCCAGAAGACCATGATGGGATGTGTAAAAATATGTGTAGTTATGAATACTATATTTATATATGTGAAAATATAGATATGGGGTAAAAGGAATATCATCTGCTTGTTTATTTTGTTACGTAAATTCTCAACAACGACACTAAAGGGTGCCGCGGTGTCTATGAGATGTTAACAACCCCGCCTGGTATACAGGAGGTCGTGGGTTCGATCCCGACCCTGACGCCTGCTGTATATTTTGAGTTTGCGTCTCTCTCTCTCATCATCACGGTGTCTATGAGATGTTAACAACCTCGCCTGCTATACAGGAGGTCGTGGGTTCGACCCCAATCCTGACGCCTGCTGTATATGTGTAGTTTGCGTCTCTCTCTCTTATCATCATCATGGTGGTTCCGAGATGTTAACAACCTCGCCTGGTATACAGGAGGTCGTGGGTTCGACCCCGACCCTGACGCCTGCTGTATATTTGGAGTTTGCATCTCTCTCTCTTATCATCATCACGGTGGCTATAAAATGTTAATAACCTCGCCTGGTATACATCAGGTAGTGGGTTCGACCCCGACCCTGACGCCTGCTGTATATTTGGAGTTTGCGTCTCTCTCTCTTATCATCATCACGGTGGCTATAAAATGTTAATAACCTCGCCTGGTATACAGGAGGTCGTGGGTTCCATCCCGACCCTGACGCCTACTGCTGTATATTTGGAGTTTGCGTCTCTCTCTCTTATCATCATCACGGTGGCTATAAAATGTTAATAACCTCGCCTGGTATACAGGAGGTCGTGGGTTCCATCCCGACCCTGACGCCTACTGCTGTATATTTGGAGTTTGCGTCTCTCTCTCTTATCATCATCACGGTGGCTATAAAATGTTAATAACCTCGCCTGGTATACAGGAGGTCGTGGGTTCCATCCCGACCCTGACGCCTGCTGTATATTTGTAGTTTGCGTCTCTCTCTCTTATCATCATCACGGTGGCTATGAGATGTTAACAACCTCGCCTGGTATACAGGAGGTCGTGGGTTCGATCCAGACCCTGACGCCTGCTGTATATTTGGAGTGGATAGAGTATGGCGGGTGATAGTGAGACTATGGTAAAATTAATATAGTATTTTTGTATTGTATTTGAAAGCGTATTCTGTGTTATTTGGGGTTCGGTGGTGAGTGAGTGATGTAAAATGATGGACTCATTGAGATGCAATGAATTGAGGGAATTTTAAAAACTCTATGTTAATGCGCTCCAGGAGTTAGTAGTGTGGATAGTCTGACTGAAGGTTAATGAGTTCTCTCTTTGCGTGGAACTCGAACACTCTAAATGTGCTTGTTCGATTGAACCTGCTGTAATGAATACGATGGCGAATGCGGGTACGCCTTTTGAAGAAGAAAAAAAAACGGCATAGGCAACGAGTGTAATCCGACATTCCTTCATGTTTTAATGGCACTATATGGAATGCTAATTGCTCTTTTAAACGTTTGTTGTTATGCACAAATGAAAAGAAAGTTTTTAATCAGTCGCATACTGCCTGCCCTGACGTAGGATTCAGAAGCACGGTCTCGGACGGTGAAAAGTGTGCAAAGCGAATATGTAAATAACAAGAAACACACACCCTGACAGATAGAATAACAACAAGAACAACAGCACAAAGTTCCAAACAACAACAACAACATCACATGGTTCCAAATGTAGGGCTGTTACAGAGAGCCCGTTATGCATGGCAGCCTATGGTAAACAAGCACAGTGGGCGGGGCTACGTCAGTGCACGGGCAGGTGCCCTCTACGACGTCCGCGCTTCGGACGTTACGATCCCCCGGGGCCCCACCCCTCAGGGAGGGGGGTGTATAAAAGGGGAATGTATCGGGGGGCTCGGGAGTGATGTTTAGCTAAAGAAGAGGAGGCGGAAGACGTCTGAGATAGAGCCCTGGACTCCCCCTGGTACGCCGTCCTTATCAGGACCGCGCAGGCTCGAGCCAGTGGCGTGGTACCAGAGCCAGAGCCAGTGCTGGTCTGGACTCTGGGTACCGGGCCCGACTGACCAGTGTCGGGCCAAGATAGCCTCCCCTAGCCCATTAGTGGAGGACTCAGAGGCAGGCTAAGGTTAGCCTAGAGGTGTGTCCTCAGATAGACGGGTGAGGGGGCCGATACCCCCTCAATTGTGTATGTCACAAAGTTGGTATTCAAATAAACAAGTGTGCCTCCAACTCCGGTGTCAACGAGTCATAAGCATTACTACATCTGGCGTCAGAAGTGAAACAAAGTACGAACATGGATACACGCCGGACGACTCGAGTCGGAGTACCAGGAGCGGAGGACACCGCTGCAGTTGGAGAGCCCGAGACGGCTGAAGATGCCATCGAGCAGCCGGGGCTGGGTGCATCCACGCCACAGCAGCTGGAGGAAGGGGAGCCGTCGACGGAGGGGCTGAGGCAGGCGCACGCGAAGCTGGCCGAGCTGCTGTACGCCGCAGCCGCCATGCTCGATAACATCACACGGCTGGGGGCTGCGGGACCGCCACGAGGCGACAGCAGCCAACGACCACAGCGCCTTCCCGCCATTTCAACGGAGCAACATTTTGAAACTCCCGCCATCACCGCAGCTGCTGTTGAGGGCGTGGCCGCTCTAAGCATCGCGTCCAACGGCGGGAGTACAGTACCTGCCGCGTCACCACGGGTGCGACCGGCGATGCCATCGCTGCTTCGGGCCGACGCTGAGTCGAGTGAGGGAGGCGAGGGAGCGCGATCGTCCTCTGCAGCCGCTGCCTTACATCAGCGACTGCCGCCGCTCAAAGAATTTGTGGGCGAGGAGGGCGACTGGGGCGGCTTCCAGCGGCGCTTCCTCGCTCACCAGGAGATGGCACAGTGGACAGACGCCGAGGCTCTCCGAGCACTGCCAGCACTCCTCGACAGCGACGCCCTCGCCACACTAACATCGGCAACGAAGGAGAGGCGTTCCACGCTGCGGAAGGCGATGCAAGTGCTGTCCGCTGTGTATGGGCCACCATCGGACTGTCGTCAACTCTTTTACGATCGCCAGCGGGGGACGAAGGAGTCGCCCCTGGCGTACCGTACAAGCCTCCTGGCGCTGGCAAAGGAAGCCTTTCCACGAATGGACGACGAGGGGATCGACGCCATGGTGACAGAAAAGATACTTTTGCTGGCGGACGACTTAGACATCGTCATTGTCGCACAGGACGATGCAGAAATGTGCTCCCTCCAAGCGGCCCGTCTCCTCCACGCAAACCTGTCCTCTCAACGACGGAAGGCCAGCAAGGCGGCGAGCGCGCGCGCCGTCGCTGCGGCCACCCTCCCGGCGGAAGAGGTTTGCGCCATCAACCATCGACGGCAGCACGGAGCGGGAGCGCGGGGGGACCGGGCCGGTTCAAGCCATCTACAACGTCCATCGTCGCCACCAGCGCTTCCACGCTGCTACAACTGCGGCATCCGGGGCCACGTCGCCTCGGGGTGCCGCTCTCCTCGGCAGCGCGGGACGACACCTCAACGGGACGCCGGCCCTCGTCACAAGCTCCACCATCATAATCCGGCGAGTCGCGGCACCCCTCACGTTTGGCCCACGCACACGCCCGTCGCACACTTAAACACCGCAGCGAAGGGGGGGCCAATATCGCGTACCATGGCACCAACACGCACCGCTCTGGGTACTCACATTGAACCCAGCCAGTGGTCCGTGTTGGCCCATCGGGTTGTAGCCGCGTCGTCGGGGTCGTCGGCCGTTGTGGGTCACATCGATGGGGTGGAGGTTCGCATCTTGGTCGATACAGGAGCATCGGCGACCATTATTTCGGAGTTGATTTATAACATTCTCCCTGCCCAGAGCCGTCCTTTGATGCCTGTTAATGTGCCATTCTTTGCTGCTAACGGGGGTTCACTTGGCATCATCGGACAAATTCGAGCCCAAATTTGTGTCGGGGATATTAAATTATCTGGGCCGATTTTTGTTTCCTCCTCGCTGGCGGTTCCGTGCCTGCTGGGGACGGATTTCCTGGCCAAAATGCCGATTAGGATATTAATCGACCAGGGATGCATTGAGCTCCCATCGGGCCGACGCATGGCGTTTTTGCCATCCCCCGCTACGAGCCGGACGGCGTTCGCGACGGTGCTGGCGTTCGTAGATAGAACGGTGCGCGTTCCTCCGGGGGCGCAAATGTTAATTCCTTTGAGACTTCGGCGGCCTATCGCTAAGGGCATTGGGGCTCAAGGGGTTTTGCTGGGACCGTCTAGGGCCGGGGTCAGTGGACCTAATTTACTCCCGGCCCAGACCATAGTGAGAGGGGATGGAGAACCCTTCATCGCGGTCCTCAATGTGGGCTCGCAGACGGTGGTGGTCCCACAGGGGACCGTGCTTGCTCACGCAACGCCGGTGCCCTGTGAGGAACCCGTCGCGAGTCATGTCGGCGCTGCCCCTGCACCGCGACCACATTCAGACAGCGATGAAGGGTGGCTCGAGGCGCTTTGCGCGGGATCGACGGACCTGTCAAATTTAGAGCGCCAACGTCTTAAGACACTACTGAGGGAATTTTCCGACGTTTTCAGTCGGGATAAATACGATTTGGGCTGCACTCATCTGCTGCGTCACCATATTGATACGGGTGACAGCGCGCCAATACGCCAAAATCCTTTTCGGTTGAGTCCCGCCGAAAAGGACCATGTCAAATCGGCTGTTGATGACATGCTAGCCGCCGACATAATTTCTCCCTCCAACAGCCCTTGGGGAGCGCCGATCGTCCTGGTTAAGAAGCAGGACGGTTCGTTGCGGTTTTGCGTTGACTTTCGGCGCCTTAATAAAATTACGGTTGCCGACGCATACCCGCTCCCACGGATGGACGAATCGCTTGACGCCTTGGCGGGAGCGCGATTCTTCTCCACATTGGACTTACTTTCGGGATTCTGGCAGCTTCCTCTGGACGATGATTCAAAGCCTAAAACTGCTTTCCGTACTCCGCACGGCCTGTTTCAATTCAACCGGTTGCCGATGGGCTTACACTCAGCGCCGGCAACTTTCCAGCGGTTGATGGAATTGGTTTTGGCTGGATTGCAATGGGAGTCGTGCCTGATTTATTTGGATGACGTCATTGTCTTTGGCAAAACTTTTGAGGAACATCTCCAGAGGTTGCGGGCGGTTTTCCTAAAGATGCGGGCTGCTAATTTGAAATTTAAGCCCCAAAAATGCCATTTGTTACGCGAGTCGGTGCGTTATTTGGGGCACATCGTGGGGCGCTCAGGTATTTCTACCGATCCCGCCAAAACGCAGTGTGTAAGCTCCTGGCCGACTCCCACCTCAGTGGGAGAGGTTAGGAGTTTTATTGGGTTTGCGTCGTATTATAGACGCTTCGTCGCTAATTTTGCGACTATCGCCAAACCCCTACATGCTTTAACATCTAAAGGGGTTCGGTTTTGCTGGGGTCAGGAGGAGGAGGCTGCTTTTTGCTCCCTTCGGGATGCTTTGGTAAACGCTCCTCCCCTGATTTACCCTGATTTTTCAAAACCGTTCTTGCTCGACACCGATGCGAGCAACACGGGTATTGGGGGCGTGCTCTCCCAGGTGGTTGACGGCGTGGAACATGTGGTTGCGTACGGCAGTCGGGTGTTGTCTCCAGCGGAGCAACGGTATTGTGTCACCCGTAGGGAACTGTTGGCAATTGTCCATTTCGTCCAACAGTATCGCCCATATCTGTACGGTCGGCATTTCACCGTCCGCACAGATCATGCGGCACTGCAGTACGCCCTGAGGGTTCAACAGCCATCGGGACAATTGTCCCGATGGTTGGAGGTCCTCCAGGATTACGATTTCCAAACCACATACCGTAAGGGCGTTCGCCACACCAACGCGGACGCTCTGTCACGCTTGCCAACCACCTCCGAGTGTGCATGCCTCCTGGGGTCTGGACGTTGCAGGCCTCCAGGGGACACATCGGTACCTGTCTTGGCGGCCGCCAACGACGACGATGCAATGGTTCCTAATTCGATCGAACAACAGGGCAAAGATTCCCTGTTGGGGTTGCCCGTCATTGAATGGGGGCGCCTCCAGATGGAGGATGTCTCCCTCCTCGGGTGGCGACGTCGCGTTGGCGGTGCGGCGGGGGGAAAAAGAGGTGGTTCCGACGCATGGGAAATGTGCCAAGGTCTGCTAATGCATTGGGACGGGAAGTCACGTCGACATCGGCTGGTTGTCCCTACTGGGTTGCGGGGTAGGGTGGTATGGGCCGCTCATGAGCGCCTCCTACACCTGGGGACCCAAAAGACTCTCGCCTTGCTGCAACTTGATTTTTACTGGCCTGGCATGACGAGGGATGTGGGGGATTTGTTGGGATCGTGCCCTCAATGTGCACAACGCAAACCGCCGGCACGGGAGTCTAACCCGCCCTTGCAATCGATCAAAGTGTCCAGGATAAACGAGCTGGTCGCTCTGGACATTTTGGGACCATTCCCCGCCACCCCCAGAGGGAATAGATATTTGTTGACGGGTGTCGAGTATTTTACACGCTGGCCTATGGCCTGGCCTTTGGCCAACCAGTCAGCAGCAGCCATCGTGGAGGCCTTTGTTCAGGGTTATGTCCTGGACAAAGGTGCTCCGGAGAGGCTGCTGACCGACCAGGGCAGAAATTTTTCCGGTAAACTACTCAGACAAGTCTGCGATCTCCTGGGCACAAAGAAAATTCGGACCTCCCCATATCACCCACAAACTGACGGGATGGTCGAACGTTTGCATCGCACCATCTCGTCCATGTTATCACAACAAGTTTCGGACTCGCAAACGGATTGGGACCTACAAATTCAGGGGGTCTTGGCGGCGTACCGGATGGCACCCCATGCGGCTACGGGGTTTTCTCCCTTTTACCTCATGTACGGCCGAGAACCAGACCCGCCTGTTCGTGCCCAGTTGCGGATCCCCGTGCCGCAGGGAAAAACTAATCTGGCTGACCACGTTAAATTTAATCTGGACAAATTGACCGAGGCACGGGATGCTGCAATGCAAAACTCTGACCTCCGTCAGAAGGCAAATGAGCGCCTCAGATTGAGTCGAGCGCACATGCTGCAGTGGAAGCCGGGGGACAAGGCATGGTTGTACTGCCCCCAGGTGCCACTGGCAACCTCCTCTAAACTTGTGCGGCCGTGGCGGGGCCCTGTGGAAGTGGTGGAGGTGTTACGTCCGCAGTGCGTGCGCATCAAGTGGGGGAAGCGGCGATGGTTCGTGCACCCCTCCAGATTAAAACCCTTCGCTGCGGTACACAACCCCACTTCACACGCGCGTGGCCAAACATGTGGGGGGTCGGCCGACTTGCTGGGTCCGTCTCTGTCGCTCTCACCTAATGCCTTGCCGGCTGTGCCACCTTCAGGAGCATCAGGAGTGACGGGCTCGCGCCCGATCACCCCTCCTGCGGATACCGAGGGTCACGCGGAGTCAGAGGAATGCTCACCTCAAGACGGACAGTCGCCACCTGATGGTCCGCCACGCGGGGTTACCCCGTGTGAGGGGCCCGCTGCAAGGACGCGCGCTAAAATGCGCAAACTGTTGTGAGGCCGGAAAATGTGTACATAGCTGTTGTGTTTATTGGCTGTTGTGTGGATGGTGTGTTTCCCGCTCCTCGGATGTACATATGTTGGGTTCACCGTTTGTTGTGTGTGCGGGGTGGGTTCCCTGCTGGTTGTATATAAGCTGTTTTTTTTACGGAATTCGTATTTATTCGGGGGGGTGCGACGGGTTGTTTCTCATCTTGTTGTTGTGTCTTGTTCTGGTTCCTGTTATGGTTCAAAAATAGTGAGGCACACGTCAGGGGGTGAAGGCACCTTTATTGTCAAATTTTGTATGTTGGCAGCCGGGACGGCTGCATGCTATGTGGGGGGGTGTGATGTAGGGCTGTTACAGAGAGCCCGTTATGCATGGCAGCCTATGGTAAACAAGCACAGTGGGCGGGGCTACGTCAGTGCACGGGCAGGTGCCCTCTACGACGTCCGCGCTTCGGACGTTACGATCCCCCGGGGCCCCACCCCTCAGGGAGGGGGGTGTATAAAAGGGGAATGTATCGGGGGGCTCGGGAGTGATGTTTAGCTAAAGAAGAGGAGGCGGAAGACGTCTGAGATAGAGCCCTGGACTCCCCCTGGTACGCCGTCCTTATCAGGACCGCGCAGGCTCGAGCCAGTGGCGTGGTACCAGAGCCAGAGCCAGTGCTGGTCTGGACTCTGGGTACCGGGCCCGACTGACCAGTGTCGGGCCAAGATAGCCTCCCCTAGCCCATTAGTGGAGGACTCAGAGGCAGGCTAAGGTTAGCCTAGAGGTGTGTCCTCAGATAGACGGGTGAGGGGGCCGATACCCCCTCAATTGTGTATGTCACAAAGTTGGTATTCAAATAAACAAGTGTGCCTCCAACTCCGGTGTCAACGAGTCATAAGCATTACTACACAAACAACAACACAGTTCCAAACAACAATACACAGTTCCAAACAACAACACACAGATCCAAACAACAACAACAACACACAGCTCCAAACAACAACTCCCCACCTCCAATTAGCACGGTTGGCTACGTACGTCGCGAAATAAGTTCAACATACATCAATAGAAAATGTTTAAAAAGCACACAGCCTCTGTGCAGATATCACACCTGTCAACCCCTCATCAGTGCCCTACATTGTTACAGACCAACTCAGACCTTGTTGGTCACGCCGTGCCCCTTATGAATCTCAACGTTCATCCTACAAAGTCCCATCACAAGGGGAGAAACGCAAACAAGTAGACAATGTTTGTGTTTACTCAATTTCCCTGCACAAGAATACGGGTAAACCGTATGGGTTGACAGGTAGGAGATACAAAAAAAAAACATCAGCAGTTTCTAAAGAAGAGCAATATGTCACCATAAAAATACAATTGAGCCCATGTGACCAACTGATATCAGCAGGATTGATGCAGTGGTAGCCAGCAGTGACACGGTATCTGCAAGACACACGTGCTGTATGGGGAAAAAATACGTACCCAAGAAGCTTGAAGATGCGCTTGCTGCAATGACATTTGAGACAGGAAGAGGAACGCGTGGATCCGATGAGCGTGGTTGGATACGTACGGTGTAAAAGAAGTTCAATATACATGAATAAGCAGGTTGAAGACGCAATTCAAACTGTGAATTAAAAAAGCGGGTCTGGGAAGGGCAATGTAGCAAGGAGTGATCATGGCCAATGGTCAAGAATAATAATGGAGTGGCAGCTAAGGAATGGAACGCGTCGGAGACTACATCTACTGGGGAGACTGGGTTATGAGATCGGTGCATGTGCAGGCGCTCGTAGATGGTTTTGTTGCATCACGGGGTCGGTGGGTATGGTGGCGTCTTGTGTGGAGGCCTTCATCCAGCAGTATATTGACGATGGCTGATGATGATTAATATTACCAGTGCTGTGAAAGGTCTATTGGCTAAACGCAGGGGGTGGAATTACCGTTTAAATGTTGGGGTTTTGGCATTTGGGTTTATAATAATATCCTTTATAACCAAGTGAGAGCCCATTGAGACCAAAAGTCTGTTTTTCAAAGAAGACCTGGGTCAAACAAGCATACATGTCACAATTCTAAGCACCATAAATTGTACTAAAAATTAAACCAGGAAGAATTGTTTTAAAAATACAACATAAACGTATCAAACAAAAAAAAATATGAAAATTAATATAAAACTGGTAGAAATAATATACAAACTTTTGTCAATTTAAAGCTTTCGTGACTGCAGGGATTCATCTTCTTGGTTTTTTCGGTAAAGTCACGTAGAAGGGAAATAATAAAATAATAAAAAATAAAATATAATTCAGACGCTGTCCTTCCGACAGACCTGTTCTTCACCTGAGGACAGCTGCTTGCGTTGTGGCCAAAACGTCGTGAGAGTTGTATTTTATTATGTTTTATTTTTATTATTTTATTATTTCCCTTCTACGTGACTTTACCGAAAGAACCAAGAAGATGAACTTTTGTAAAATTCACTGTGGAATATCGTGGGGCTGAAGGGCCTCAAACAGCGGGAGCTCCAGTCGCGTAACGAGCGCGGGGGGGGCGGGGGGGCAGGGGGGTGCCTTGCCACCCCCCTCCCCCTGGTGGCCAAAGCTACGAGTTGGGGCCCCCTTGACAACCACCCTGAGACATGTCTTCAACAACAGTGTAAGATAACAACAACAAATATTGGTGCGAAGTTGGGGCGTTAAATGTTCGAGCCAGTGATGCGCAACGACGATGTGAGTTGTCAAGAGGAGCCACTTGGTGCGACCGAGCAAGACGGATCAAACATCGGGGGCCCCCCACCTGACCAAGTGCCGCACCCCCCCCTCCCCCCTGAGCTGATAATTTCGTCACCACGCTAATGGGAAGCTCTCAAGGGCTTCACCCTCGTGAGTGTTTGTGACCTCCTCCTCCTCCGCCACAACAGCCAGAGATGTCCAGGAAGAGGTTGGAACCCGACCGCACTTTTTAAATCCTTTATATTAAGTTCACTCGCTTGCTTGCGTGCTTGTGCGCTTACGACCGTGCAAATCTTTCGGTCGTTTTTTAACCCACTTCCCGTGATCCAATCGAGCTGACATTTTGCACACAGACTCGTTGTGCGAGACAATTAATTTTCATGAAATTTTTTTCTCCAAAATTTTACACTTTTAGGAAAAAAATAATTATATTTAATTACCAAATGCTTAATGGTGGCAGGCAATCATCTGACCCATAGGGGGCAGCCATCTCAACCCAGAGGATGAGAAGACTCTAGCCGCCACGCATATAAAGGATTTATAGTGAAAAAAAAAAAATTTACGGGTTAATTTTTTTCCCAACATGCCCGTTTAAAAGCGCCGAGTGGACAGACGCGGAAGGACCTGGTGGTGGGGGGCGAGGGCGTTGCGTGGGATGCGAAGAAACCTTTGCCATCGTTCAAGTGTCGTCCTGGGAGACGGAGCTGGCGACCACCACGCCGTCGCGTTATCAATGAGCGTGCAGCGACAGGCGATTAATCCCGAACTCCAAGACGCCGACATTCGTGAAGTGCCAATGACGAATTCCGACGCTTTGTTGAAAGCGGCTCACGGTCCATCGTAAGATGGACTTCGGGATTTTTTGCCGGAGGAGTCTTTTGCGGTTTGTTGTTTGCTGGTTCTGAACGTGGTTGGGATTTGGGTTTTTGGTGGGGAGGGATGGGGTGGGGGTGGTGTGGCGGTGGGGGGAATGGGGGGGATGTTGGAGCCGGGAAGCAGGGTTAAGAAACCTCCAGATGCTCATACCCTGGAGCAGACAACCCCACCTATCTCCAACGGAGAGAGCATTCTGGGGCCGAGCCAGCTGCTGGAAAAAAGGGGCCTTTGATTTCTTTTTTTTCAACTCTCCCTCCCCCCGTCTTTCTTTTCTGTTAAGGGTTTTTTTTTATCCCCCCCCCCTTCCCTCTCCAACAGTCCAACAGATGGGCAAGGGATGTTAAAAACACGCCACGTATATAAAATAGCATTTCTCTATACACAGTACGCGTGATCAATGACCACATGTTCTTCGCAGATCCACCCCCTTCTCTCCAGCGAGCTGTAATGTGACAGAGCATCAGTCAAATCTGACAAGATGTACTCTGGAAAGAAGGCGCTGCAGGTTTTTCATCTCTGTAAAAATGGTGTGGGGGTGGGTGGGGAAGATGCTCACCAAATTTTATCGCCCAGTTGAAAAGAGAGCGCTCCGTGCGCCGTAACAAAAAAAGATCTCGTACACGACGGCAGCTATCTGTGGCAGCTGTCTGTGGCAGCTGTCTGTGGCAGCTGTCTGTGGCAGCTATCTGTGGCAGCTATCTGTGGCAGCTGTCTGTGGCAGCTGTCTGTGGCAGCTGTCTGTGGCAGCTGTCTGTGGCAGCTATCTGTGGCAGCTGTCTGTGGCAGCTGTCTGTGGCAGCTATCTGTGGCAGCTATCTGTGGCAGCTGTCTGTGGCAGCTATCTGTGGCAGCTATCTGTGGCAGCTATCTGTGGCAGCTATCTGTGGCAGCTATCTGTGGCAGCTATCTGTGGCAGCTATCTGTGGCAGCTATCTGTGGCAGCTATCTGTGGCAGCTGTCTGTGGCAGCTATCTGTGGCAGCTGTCTGTGGCAGCTATCTGTGGCAGCTGTCTGTGGCAGCTATCTGTGGCAGCTATCTGTTGCAGCTATCTGTGGCAGCTATCTGTGGCAGCTATCTGTGGCAGCTGTCTGTGGCAGCTGTCTGTGGCAGCTATCTGTGGCAGCTATCTGTGGCAGCTGTCTGTGGCAGCTATCTGTGGCAGCTATCTGTGGCAGCTATCTGTGGCAGCTATCTGTGGCAGCTGTCTGTGGCAGCTGTCTGTGGCAGCTATCTGTGGCAGCTGTCTGTGGCAGCTATCTGTGGCAGCTATCTGTGGCAGCTGTCTGTGGCAGCTATCTGTGGCAGCTATCTGTGGCAGCTATCTGTGGCAGCTGTCTGTGGCAGCTATCTGTGGCAGCTATCTGTGGCAGCTATCTGTGGCAGCTGTCTGTGGCAGCTGTCTGTGGCAGCTATCTGTGGCAGCTATCTGTGGCAGCTGTCTGTGGCAGCTATCTGTGGCAGCTGTCTGTGGCAGCTATCTGTGGCAGCTATCTGTGGCAGCTATCTGTGGCAGCTATCTGTGGCAGCTATCTGTGGCAGCTGTCTGTGGCAGCTATCTGTGGCAGCTGTCTGTGGCAGCTGTCTGTGGCAGCTGTCTGTGGCAGCTATCTGTGGCAGCTATCGCCATCGCGCAGACTTTATCTGCGTCGCAGGCTTAGCGACGTGGATTTACATGCACATTTGTGGCCCACGTAGGATCCATTGGCGTAAATTTATGCGTAAAAAAAAAAGAAAGACATTTTTTAAATGTACAGGCCGCTCGTCAACGCACTTGTGATTGGAGGCCCTTGCCAAACCACGTCGGTCGTGGCGTTGGTTTGGCCATACTTCACCGTACTGGTCAAGGCGACTTGTTCAAGCAGGGGTGGCGGGAATGTCGGGGGTCAGTACAGCGTCTCAACTATAATTATCAATAATCATCTCAATATTGGTGATCAATAATCATACCAACAATAATGACCAATAACTACTAATGTTGCGAACGCTTGCAGTGAATTATTAAGTCACCGCTGGATGAAATCTTCCCACCCTGCCATGTTAGTCTTGGCGATTGTTTGACCATACTTCACCATTCTGGACAGTGCGGATTGATTATAAAGGAAGACCGGGACCAGATCAGACATGTGATGCTCGATGTTCTGAGGAGGATGCTGCCACGGTGGTGTAACGCAGAGCGCACCGGACTTGCAATGCAGAGGTCAGTTGAAACAGCGGTGCAAATGTCTGACAATCACCCCCACGTTGATCCAGCCAGCGGTATAAATGAGTCACCCAGGGTCAGTCGATCGGCAGGTAGCGTGTGGTGGGAGTGACGCGTGGGGTTTTTTTTGCCCCCACGACCAAGCCGTTTGACCAGCGTGAAAGAGTAGGCCAATGATACACTCGAGAGGAGCCTCCTAGAACTTCCTCGAGTGGAATGTCCTTCCACCAACAATAGCGTGAACAAGTAATTGCAGGGCTGCGCCTTGACCAACAACTCAGACATTTGCTGCTGGATGTTCAGAGAGTGGCTGCGAGACTATCCCCCGACGTTATGTGCGTCCGTATCTGATGCCGAACTTCTTTCGCCCCGTACGCAGCCGACCGTGCTCATCGACGCGAAACGAAACGATGAACTTGCTCCAGTTGGGAGCCCGCGTGCTTGGAATACACGGAACTCAAAATACTGGTGGCTCGTGCGTCGTGGAGCTCGGTGTGCGCCGTGGGGGGGGGGGGGGGGAGGACATCGCCGCTTTGCCTTGACGGCGCTCTGCTGTGCATTAGTCCCAGCTGGGAGAGGCGGCCCACTCAGCGCCACGACGAAGCAGAAACGTTTCGGCTTCTCATCGGACGTCGCCTTTGCACGTCATAAATAAGCGGTAACGCTGCCCAGCTACGAAGCGGTCTCATCCGCAGCGCCATCACCGCAGGCAGCGGAGGGTTTTTTCCTTTTTTTATTTCTGAGCAGCCTCCCTCAATATATTTTTTTGTGTTAAACAATTCAACACCGTGACGGAACTTGCCGAAAATATCTCCCGAGCACACCACTGGAATATAAACGTGTGATGTTACTTCGCGTTTTTTTGATTCTTCTGTTCCGTGTGCAGTATCGGCACAGCAGATGTGAGCGCTGATAAAAGATGTGCTTGCATATGTGGACGAAGATTTGGATTCTCTTTGATGTCACCCAGGGCTTCAGAGAGCCACGTTTTAAGATTCCTCTTGAGAAGCAGGAAGTCAGAGCTAAGTACACGCCACGCCAAGCTGTGAGCCTCGGAAAACTGTCTTTAATTTTCACTTTGCCCACACTGTTTCACGGTAGCGTGGTTCCTTTTAAGACTATTCAGCTGGGCTTCAGAAAGATGAGCACTTCACAGGCCGTTCTTGGCCCGTGGCCCTAACTCTGCGTGGTTTTGTTCTCTCTGAGGAGAAGTGTAAAAAAAAAATTGGCAAGTGAGTAAGAGTTCGTCTTCAAAAAAATATGTACGTGTTTTTTTTTCGAAGCAGCCTCCTTGTTTTCACGCTTGAATAGCGATAGAATCTTTTTTTATTTTTCACTATAATGCCACCGCTTTAAAACATTCAGTTGAGTATTTCTATCACTGATCTTTTTAATATTTTGTAGTATAAAAGTGCTCTTGCAAAGTTGGTTTGTTGCCTATTTCTGAGCCGAAAGTGTATGGCAAAATGTATTTTTTTTATGATTGCTGTAAAATATAGAGATTCCGAATTTATGCTGACGGGACATTTTTATTGAAACCGTAAAAAATATATAGCATGGCGTAAATTTCTAAAATATTCTCTGAGACGTAATACAAATGTCAACCTTTACAAAAACCGCATACAAATAGCGTATGCATTCATAAACACATCAATATAATTATTTATCAGTGTATTTATAAATACATCGTGTATTTATAAATACACATTTAAAAGATATTCTTCGGGTCTTTCGGTAAAGTCACGTAGATAGGCTCAAATAAAATAACAACAAAAAAACACGCTGAAACTGTTGTATATTGAATACTTATCAATGAAAAAAGTGCTGTTCCACGCAACAAAATAAAACATTTATATGCAACTCGTTCAAATGCGCCGTTTGCGCGAGTTCATTCAGCAGGAGATGACACTGCCCAGTGGTTGCTCGTTGCGGACATTCGCGGTTTGAATTTGGCGGGCCGCCCCGGTTAACACTGCGAATGTGCTAACCCGTTAAATGCACGCCGTCTGCTTCACAGCAGAGAGTAAAGATTCCCATCGCGTAATTCGAAGAAAAGTTTACGTAAGTACATTTTTAACGCACAACTCTGACAACCTCGGTCAAAAATTGCCGAATTTTATCAATGGCCAGTAAATTGATTTGGTAACGCAGAGCAATCATCGCCGTTTATCGTGAAAATTTGGCAGAACCCTCATGAAAAACAGTCACAAGGTAATTCTGGCTCAGAAAGAATAATTAATAGTGTAGCAACGATATTACTGTCCACAAAGTTACTCACAGCTAACATGCAATCCACGGTATTAAAAGTACAACATACAATGTGCATTCGCACTTCCGATTAGCACGATTGGCTATGTACGGGGCGAAATAAGTTCAACATACATCACGCAGCTATACCTATAGCGCCCACACACTTGGCACCCATAACATCCAGCCATGCATGCGATTCGGGCGCACGTTGTTGATGGAACCCGGTGACCTGCGATTGGTCCCTGTCCGTGGCTAGCATCGGTGGCAAATGATATCTGAACAAGTTCCGAGTCGCCTCCTTGACACGACCCGCAGTGGTCAGCACGGTGAAGTATGGTCAAACAAATCCCTCGCTACTGACAACAGCATTGGAACGCCTTAACATAACACGCAATGAGTATTCAATAATCATCATTGTTCTTGGTTCTTTCGGTAAAGTAACGTAGAAGGGAAAAAAATGCTCACGACGTTTCAACTGCAGCTGTGGATTTCACACCTGATGATGATGATTGCTTGTGTTGCAGTCGAAACGTCGTGAGAATTTTCATTGTTTTATATTTTTATTATTTTATTATTTCCCTTGTACGTGACTTTAGCGAAAAAACCAAGAAAATGAATCCCTGCAGTCACGAAAGCTTCACATCAAAATCATCATTGTGTCAACTTGTAACACGCGGTGATCGCTCACTCTCGTCCAGAGAACGACTCCGAGATGTGAATACCCACGGACGAGGCAGGAAGGCAACGACGGGGAGAGCCAAAGCCAACAATTGCCCAAGCTTTGCGATCCTCTATACATTAAGATGTTTATCAGTCGATTAATGAGTGTTTACGTGTAGGAGGAAAACTGAGCACGCAGAGAAAACCCCTCACATGGTTGGGGTTGTGGGTAACACTATCCCACACAGACGGAACAACAGGTGGAGTCCACATTTTTTCTCTCCTGCCTTCTCCTGGCGAGCCAGGGGTATGGCACGTCGACACCCACGGGAACAGAGGTCCACAAACATGTGCGCGCTGATCCACCAACCCTAGCTGATGCCTCCGCAGTGCTGGATCACAGGCCACGTGCGTCGCCGCCACCACCACCACCACCCGGCAAAAATATTTGGCAAAATTTTTATAATGAATGTCGTACCACTTTGTGGTCTTCCAGACAACCTGGACAAATTACACTCGTGCTCGTCGTTCCGTGGCATGCGGGGGAATTAAAGCTGAAAAGCATTAAGGAGGAACATTTTTATTTTTTTCACATTTGGCTTGGTTCGTGTCCTACACCCCCACATTTTTCTCGGTTTCGCTCCACAATGAAACAGCAGTATTATGACATTGGAGTTTTATATTTTGTAACAAAAAAAAATTATGAACTGCACACACGCAACGTGTGTACGTGTGTCTGTCTTTGCACGTGGGCGTATATACACACTCGCATGTGCATCGGTGTGTCTGTTGTTGTTTTTGCCCACCTGACTTTATGACATTGCCTTATTTCAATATTCCCATTAACGCCACACATTCTTCACGTCAAACGAGATGTTCCTTAAGGTGCTAGATGCACATAGATCAAGTTTATTTAAGCAAGCGCACCCACTGAGATGATTACATGTTGTCAGTATCGTACAAGATAAAGGTGCAGCCTTCCAATCTTGCGCACGCTATATTTATTATGTTACCAGGTAAGGCCCACTGACCTCTCTAGAGATCTTTTCCAGAAGCGACCTGGCCACACATGATAGCTCAATGAAGGGGCTCATCAACATGCATTGCAGCCGAATAATTATCTATCTACACGCATGTTTCTAAATTTGGAGGGAAAACCCCGGAGAAAAATCCACGCGACCACGGGCAGAACATACAACCTCCGAATACACAGGCGTCAGAGTCGGGATTGTTCCATGGTTTCAACCGCTGCGACAGGAGATCGAATCGAACCTCTGGGCTGCAAGTCCGGCCTGCTGACCGTGACACCACCGCACTCCTCTGCTGTCGGGAATGAATATTTTTCTATTATTGGGTGCTGTCACAGAATGGCCACAGGTCATTATAGGTTCATTTGCAGTGCGTGTTTATAGTAAACTCTGGATAATCACAACAGAATGCAGCGACACACATATGTGGGTGAGCTGCTTAATTTATGCTCGGGGATGGCCAACTTCGCAATATACATTTCAAACAAATACATTTAAGGCAGAAAAAAGAAAATAAAGATGTGGAGATTACGGGTGGGTGGTATGGTACATAGTTTTGTAACTTTATACGCTGGGCTGGAGGGGGTGGAGGGGAAAGGCGAAATAAAATGTTTGGTAATGCGAACAATGGAATCTATTCTGTCCTTTTATAATGACGAATGGCGAGGAGGACAAGAGACAAGGGGTTTGTTGAGAAGAGAGATGAGCTATACCCAAGGGCAGTCACCGGAAGAGATTGGCTAAAGGGAGCAGAAATCGCTTAGGCCAGCCAGGATTCACAAATGTGCTGCGTTGCTTAGGCCAGCGAATGTTACGCAAGGCACGGTGCGAAAGACATTGGGGTGCCCTCCCGAGCGAGACTTGTGACGGGAGTGCCAGCCACAGACTGCAACGTGTCTGGCGGCGCGTCCACGGAGGAGACGCAGCGATACAACCAGGTTCGTGCGTGCAGGAGCTCGGGTGGATTTCCACGTCTTAGAACCGTGACAGATGGGGGCTTTTGGAGAGGCCTCCATCCAGCAGTGGATCGATCATGACTGATGACGATGTCCTAACAAGCACCACTGTGGTGAAGGTACCTTTACTGTGACTTATTATGATGGGGAGAAGGGCAGTGCACGATCTGTCACGTGTATTCACGTTATCTCTACTTGGGCACAATGCTTCATAGTCAAGTGCACTGATGAATATGGGGGTTATTTGACCATATTTCACCGCGCTGGTCAGGTAGCCTAGTTGAGGGCACAGTGTGCCAGCCACCGCAACACCCCGATGGCAGTATATATATCTGTACATTTCAATATGAACGAACCTTCATCGATGAGTTATCTTGAATGGGTCGCGCACGAAACTCAACGTCCAATGTCACGCTTCCAAATGTGAGCTCAATTATCGCCGCCACGTGTTTTAGCGACGCACATTCCGAGGCAGCGCAACAGACGTTGCTTCGTCCGTCGAGCCACCCACCAAAAATAATCGCGACAAAAATAATCGCGACAAAAATAATCGCGACAAAAAAACAACACCCGCCAATTTCCGCGACTGATGCAGTTCATGACTTCTTAGGCAATAATAGCAATAACGCGAAGAACACTATCCCGTTCATAAAATAATCCTGAAACGTCTCTGTTTCACTCCCCACCCCCCCCGCACCCCCGGCCCGCTCCATCTTCCCCCATCCTCTCCCCTTTTCCCCAATCCCACCAAATATTGCCACATTTCATTAAGCTCGTCCTTGCCAAAGAATCCGTGCCAGTGCTGATCATTTTCACTCAGATGTCGTAATTGCGGCGTGTGGAGAGAGCAAGGCAAACCACAAGACAGGCACTTGGCAAATATCTGAAGCTGCTTCGGGGAGAGGCGAAGGGGCGTGTTTGATATTACCCAGCTTAAGTATTTTCAGATGTCACCTCCTTTATGGAATTGCCACTGGTGGCATTTATAAGTGTGACGATTGATGGCACGGTGCCAACGGAACGCAATGTTTGCAAACACGGTCCCACTTCGACCCGTCTGCAGGCAGCCCTAATGAATGTGATCTCTATACCGACAGTCCAACAGAGGTTCATTGCAGTGTACAAGCATATGTTACGAGCAGAGCTGTGCTCTGTGTTTCCACGTGTAAATACAAACATTCGTTGGTCCATCAGGCTCTTTGGCTTTCCAAAACCAATCTGGTCCGGCAGCATTTGTTGAAAGTTAGCAAACTCTGGGCAGGTTTAGAACTTTCTGAGTCTCATCGGCAGAATATTTCTTGTTAAACTAATTCTTCCAGGATTACGCAGAGAGCATATGAATGCCAAAAAAAAGCGACGTGTATTTAAACGCAAGATTAATGTTGCCATTTCTTTGTTTGTTGCAACAAGATCCACAGCATTGTGACAATAAAAATTCGTATTAACGAGGCATGTAAAATAAATGTCAATTTAATCGGAAATTTTCCGCGGTTCATTTAGTATGCAACGTTTTGTTCCCCCCCCCCCATCCTCCAAAAGCTCACTGCGCTTGTTTGTATAACGCTGAGATCGTGCGCCGCTTTGCACTGCGCAACATTACCAATGGACTTGTCGCTCACATTTAACATCATACAAAGGAAATGTATTTGCAATTATATTCGGAATGGAAGGTACACCTAAGCAGCACAATAGTCCCTTACTTATTATTAGGTTTTCGGTAAAGTCACGTAGGTAAAAAATTAAAATTAATAAAAGTAAAATAAAAATAAATTAAAAATCACGACGTTTCGGAGGCAACACAAGCTTCCGTCTTCAGGTGGAACCGTCACAGCACACTTGCTGTATCAAGTAAAGGTAACAAAATTAAATTAAAATTAATAAAAGTAAAATAAAAATAAATAAAAATCACGACGTTTCGGAGGCAACACAAGCATCCGTCTTCAGGTGGAAGCGTCACAGCACGCTTGCTGTATCAAGTAAAGGTAAAACATTTTTTATTTAAAATTAATAAAAGTAGAATAAAAAATAAAATAAGCAAATGATACAGCAAGCGTGCTGTGACGGTTCCACCTGAAGACGGAAGCTTGTGTTGCCTCTGAAACGTCGTGATTTTTATTTTATTTTTTATTTTACTTTTATTAATTTTAATTTTAATTTTTTACCTACGTGACTTTACCGAAAACACCTAAGAATATACATCCTTGCAGCCACGAAAGCTTCAAATCTAGAGTCCCTTACTTGTTTCCTATTTGATGTACATCATTAAGAAGGGTATATAAACTGTATAGTTAAGTACAGACCACATTTATAAATCCATTGCAAACATTACTTCAGTAATACCAGTTGGAATAAGATATTTCCTCGGGCCAAGTCACGACAATATTTAATCATAAAATGTAAAGTTGTACAGACCATGTTATCACATAGCCCATAATGAAAACGTTTAACTTGGAATGCAATTCTTTGCAAAAACCCGTCCCAATGAGTTACAGTTCTGTTTTCATTGTTACACTCTCCAACCTTTGGTTACGAACGGTACAAATATCAATCCTACAAAAGCAGTCCGTTAAATGCGGCTTTCGGTTTTGGCAACTGCTGGGAAAACGTCTTCTTTCAAGCGCACGGTCATTTTTGCGTCAGCTCATAATTACGTCTGTGCCAGCAAATGAACAATAAAGCTTGCAAGTTAAAATGTTATTTGAGCTCTAAAATATAAATGACACACACACACAACCAACAGTTAAACATATACGAAAGTTTAAAAGTTTAATCCACGCGCTCATCCCTACCACGGGGATGATAAACCTGCCGTAAATCCTAATTTATTATGATAATTGCTTTCATGGATGTTAGAAAGATGTTTTTTTCCTTCTTTTCTCTCTCCATGTGAAAAAACGCCTGCCTATGAGTGTACTGCGAAATTGATATCACATTGCGTAGCGCACGCGCATGCACGTGAGCTCGTGGGCTAAAGGACACGGCGAGTTATCATTCGTAGCAGATGTACCGTCGCAGAGGTTTTGTATCAAAGACTCCATTGTGTGTTCCATGCGATATATTTATGAGAAGTGGTCAAGAGAATAAGAAAATGAGACATCAAGAAAGTCACACCAATTTATTTTAACTTTACCTCCATTTTAATGCGCGATCGTGGCAACCCACAGCGTTAAAATACACTCCTACATCGCTAATTAATTCGTATCTTTTATTTAAACCAGGTGAGAGCCGATGGGAGATTTTTCTTCGGAGAACACTGTGAGAGCTAACAATATCAGGTTTGGCTGCGTAACGATTTACACGGACGCGCGAGTGTGGGTGGAGCAGTGAGTGGCAGAGGTCGCAAACGGGTTTTGATTCCTTACCCGTACCCGGCCGCACCAGGGTCGCAAACGGGTACCCGTACTCGGCCGTACCCGTACCCTACCCGTACCCGGGTATCGGGTACCTGATTGCCACCTCTGGGATGAAGCCATGTTGCAGGCGCGGGTGGGTTGATTCTAGGAACTTGAATTGTGAGAAGAGACAAGACGTTGGGAAATGAGTGACAAACAGTTACTCACCAGTGACTCACGGTCTACCCGTACCCGGCCGCACCGGGGTCGTAGCCGGGAATCGGGTAAGGTACGGGTATCGGGTACCCGGTTGCGACCTCTGGTGAGTGGTCAGCGTGGACCCCCCCCCAACCCGAGTTCGATTCCTGGCCACGGTTTTAACGTCAGTGGAAAGGGATGTCAGAACCAGTCCTGCCTCCCCCCCCCTTCAACAACTGCATTGACCAGCACGGTGAAGTATGGTAAAAAAAACTAACATGGTGTGGAGATGGATGCTACCATCCATTTGTGGATTGACAATGGCTGAAATAAATTTACCTTATCTGAATGAATGACTCAATTGGGCCCTATGTTTACTGTTCACCAAAGGTGGAACGCTGCATAGTCTCATTAATTAACATCGATTCTCAAGCTCAAGATACATATTGAAAATCGCGTGTGTAAGAATTTACATTTTCTTGTCCGTATATATTGCATCCCATTGGCTCATGTCACCCCTGCAGCCACTGGAGACGCGACCGTTCGAAAAAAACCAATCGACTCTTGAATAAAACTTAGACTCTGAATTGTGACAATTCATCACATTTCTCTGCGAGCGAAATCATTCCGCCCCCCTACTTTTAATGTCCCGTTCACAGCGAATCTCGATGGGGTCCGTGGGTAGACAAACCTTTTGCAAGACACGAGCCTTTAGTTATTAGCCGCTGCATTTGCTAATTCATTATCCGTGCTACTTGTTTAGTGCATTGATATAAATATTGACGAGTGTTTTTTATTGCTCAAGTGGGCCTTTAAAGGGTCAGGGGGGCTCCGTTGACGTTTAACGTTGCATTTTACAGGATGACTGCTGGTGTACAAAGCGCTTGGGGTCCCAATAAAGTATGTGCCCACCGATTTTACCGTTGGACTCCCGTTGACTGAAACAATCAAACTTCCTCCGCAGCTCGGAATATCCTCGTGGTGCAGCGCTGCTGTTCTTAAGTCTCTCGTTCTTTTCTTCTCTCGAATACGCGGCCTTGTTTGCTATAATTACACCGATGCAACTATTAAGCACGACGACAAAAACAACAGCAGCCCTGGAAATTAGATGTCGGACCATCAAGCGTAACTCTATCATTAAAGACTTAATGTAATTTTTGTCTTTTAATACGATGCTATTAAAAAACAAAGCAACCCCTTTGAACTTTTATAAAGATGCGTTGCATCATTCCAATAGCCTGAAACACACTCTGTACCGCAAGCGATCACACATGGTCAAACTTACTTAACATCACGAGTGCTCGCTTTCTGCGAGCATTTTATAGGCAATTCATCCCACCGCAACGTCACCACAGCCAAATAAAAGACCGATAGAATCTCTAAATATTGAGACTATTTCATAATCACAATACACGCGCGTAACGGTACGCTGCCACTACGCGTAGCGGCTAGTCCGCTGGACTTGCAAATCGGAGGTCGCCGGATCGACCCAGCGGCATGAACGGGTTCGTTCACCACTTGTAGCAAATCCGTAAGTCACATCTGTTTAACACGTAGGCTTTCGCGATCAACACACCGGTGGGCTAAAGCAGTGAACTATTTGTTTTTTGTCAACGTGACACTTTTTTACTGATTGGCCGTGTCGGGTGGTGGAAGGTTACGACACATTTATAAATAACGCGATCTAAACCCAACAACGTTGATTATGAGGTCACATCTGGTGGGGTAAAGTGTGGGTACTCTCACCTCTTCCAAGACATGTGGCCAGCGTGAAATAGTAGGCCTTAATACCCTCCAGCAGGGCCCTGCGCTCCAGTAAAGTCCATTATTCCAGAAGTTGCGTGAGCAAGCAATTGCACCGTTAACTTTATAGTTAATGATGATGATGATGACAATGATGATAACGTAGAGCCCATTTGTCAATTGCACACCGTGTCGGTCATGTTGGTTCTTTGACCATTCTTCACCACTAGCCACTGATGTTAGCCATTGGTGGGAATTGAACTCGGGTCCGCCAGATTGAGAGCCCAGTGTGCTGTTGCTCCATCAATTTACACGCTCCAAAAATATACAGCCAATGTCCCGATTCATTGGTGCAAAAATGAGGCGATTACATTGAACAAGCAAAAAGAAGCAAAGAGAAATATGCATGCCAAAATAGCTGTGGTTCTTCTCAAGTCTTCAACTAAGTGGGGCATTTTTTTGCGCGTGTGTAAATGGCATGTTAATTGGCACGTGGAGAAGGTAAACGGAGGTGGTGGGGTGCAGGGTGCTGATGAGAGGGGTGGTATTGGGGTTACGAAACGCGTCGTGTTTTGGAGGGATGTGAGAACCCTTCTAAATTCCGGCCCTCCGAGGGAGCAGCACCGCTTGGCTTAGCTTCACAACACCTGACCAGCATGCCCACCCAGAGAGAGGGCTTTACTCTACCCTTCCCTCGCATGTCCACTCCAGTGGGCACTGCCCCAGACTGAGGGTTCAGTGAAATCAATACACAATCTCAATTTAGGCCAAGTCCTCGTTCTTTGGAGTTGGGACTTGTAATTTTGTAATTTGGGTTAGCCAGGTTATGTTTCCTGCTAATTGCTTCCTGCTAGGACTTCAGAATTTCCTTTATTGTAAGAGCCCTGTTCATTCTGCTTATTTGTGTCTGAAAGTAAATTTGAGTGAAGCTGTCGCTTGGGATTAAATAGAATAACAGTGTGAAGTCAGACCGATGCCCGACTCTACGAAACAAAAAAAGTATTGATAACAAGAAACACTTACGGAAATTGTGGCATTTGTGTTTGCATTTTTGTAGGGACTGGTTGATTATTGTTCAAACCCCTTTCTTAACTTCCTGATAAGTTCCTTCTTGCAACAAGCTATATTTTAAACAGCATGGACATACCTGCAGATTATTGATGGTGGCAATAATAATTTGAGGCCTTGATCAATCCACGGCTGGATCAAGGCCTCGCGCCATGGCATGTCAATAATGGCGGCACATTCGTCACAATTATTCTAAACATTTATATTTTTTCCTAAAATTCTGTTATATGCGCTGCAATTAAAGAAAATAATCCCCCCAAGCATTAACGCTCATGGGCCCTTTGCGAGTTGAATGCATCACGCAACGCATTAACAAGCAAAACGCACGATCTGCAGGAGATGGCGTGAGGCCGCTTTGCGGAATTTAATTAAACCGCGGACGACACGGGCTTGCTCAGGGTCAAGGGCCGTTGCCGAGAGCCTATTTTTTTTCCTTTCACCCTCTGACCGCTTCACTAATTTGCCACAATCTTTCAATTTTCAAGTGAAAATGCACGCGGCTCCGAGTCGCGGTGGATTCTCGCTGCTAAGGAGGGTGGTTGGCGTGTCTCCCCCCCCTCCCTCCCGCCCCCCCATTCGGGTTATTTTCAGGGGACGGTCGCCAGTTAATTGAGGCGGGGAACCTTTGACCTCTTGCGGCTGACCACGGCGGTCACCGCGGAGTCCTCGTGGAAAGTTTTCGGTGCCACGGTGAGGACACAGCGTGACCCGGCACACCTCTGGGTTTAAAAATAGACCCCACCCCCCATCCCCCCTCAAAAAATATCTTGCCCACATTCGCCAGCATTTATATAATATTTTTTTTGTAAAAAACATGGTTGATAATTTATTAATTAAATCACATCCTTCCCGCCAGATGCCGGCGAATGTAATGAATTTGTTGATGTGTGTTAACTTTGCCATCGTTATCTGGGGTTAAGGTTAGGTTATAGTTCATTACCAATTTCCGTAGGTTGGCTACAATACATTTTGGTCCTTTATGGACAAGGTATGTGATAAGAGTCTGAACAGTAATAAATGCACGTAGAATAAATTGTGCACAAGGCAGGTTTATTCATATTAACCATAAATGTATGGCTTCAGGTTTGTGCTGCAAATATAAAATAGCATTTCAACAATCTGTTTGAAACAGCGGAATCGCGCTCAAGATCTGCACAGCAATGCAGGCAATGCATCTCTCATTTGTTTTACACTAAAACAAATTAAGCATCAACATTTACAAGACAAATTAATACGAGGATCATGATACTAAATGAGTAACTGATACCCATATATATTGGAGCCGCCGAGAGAAAATGCATTCTGTCTGTTAATCGCCACCAACTATCACAAACGGACAGTTTTGCGTTACCATCATACATTTTATTTATTTTCATATACATACAGATATCACAATATTCAGCGTCACTTTCATTTTCAAATTGAAAAATTTGCTCGTCCAGGAATGAGCGAGGCCCTGCGTTGGCACGCTTTAAATCGCTACAGATGAGGTCAGATTGTCTTTGAAACAAAAGTGATGGGGTCATGGATTAGGAGGATTACAGGCCCTAAGAATGCCCCATGCAGTCGGATGCACGGCAGCCGTGGAAACTTCCTTCAGGCCAGGATCAGCCCCCTAGGCCAGATAAGCAGTGGAGAAGAAAGGCAAAACTGAAGCAAAGACATGATTGGGTTTTTTTTTCTTTCATTTTAATCACTAGCTCAGGTCATGGCCTGGTAACTGGCCTACCAAGTGTCTAAACACTAAAGCATCCCCGGTATGATACTCTGACCTATCGTTTAGATAGGCCCATAGTATTGATTGCACGAGATAAAACTGACCCGAAGATTGTTTGTTGGTCAGTCTGTCTGTCTGCCTGCGTCTTCCTGTCCACTCGCCTCGGTCTGCGTCTCAGTTTCTACGTCTCTCCAATTCTCCGTCTCCCGCTCCGTCTCTCTCTTTCTCTCGTCGCTCTCTCTCTCCCTCTCTCCTCTTTGGTGCCGCCGTTTTTTTCTTCCTCTGTCTGTTTCGTATGCCGCAACACGGGGTCAGTGGCTGCAATCTGCAACGAATTCCCAGCTAATAAAACAGAGCGCTGCCGAGGGGGCTTGTGTTACACAAATAATGCCTGTGTCCGATGGCACGCAAGAAACACATCGCGCTCCGCGCTATCTGCTCTGCCACCCGCCTAAATAATGGGGCACTTGTACCCCAGACAGTGTGTCTCTCATTAGCGCCTTCTGGAAGTTGAAAATTGAAACTTCGGTTTTTACTTTTTTTTATTAATTTCTGACATTTTGGGAATGCGGCGCAACTGTCATTGGATTGGCCCTCTCGTAAATATAATAGTCGTGGCCATTCTACGTGCACACACACTAATGCTCCATTAAGTAAAAAAATATAATGATAAGCACAGAATAAATGAAAATAATTGGGGTGCTTGTTTAAAAATAGGCTAATTATAGTTATTAAAATGCTCACTGCGGACCATTCAAAATTCACGTCCAATGGCGCTCACCGCCATGCCCATGTTAAGTAATAAATAAATAACTGCTACGTTTTGGTCGTTTACTGCCAAATTTTTAAATCGCCTCAGGGTAGAAACTGCTAGTTAATTTTACTAGAAAATTGTTAAGTTTTCTACTTGAGTTTCCAGAGCAAGCGTGCGTGTGTGCGTGCGTGAACACACGTGCGTGAACACACGTGCTTGGGGTAGTGCATCACGTGTGTGTGTCCAACCAAGCACAACTTTTAGCAAGTACAAAATTCCTTGATGTTCCAATATTGATATTCATGGAAACATTCACGTACGAAACGTGGATACACCTGCTCATGATTTATGTTTATATTACGGTGCGATATAAGATTCTTAAAACGTTCCCCTATAGAGTTGTTTTCAGCATTTCATGAATCTCGCAAAAAAAATGTACAAGCACTTAAATGTAAGCCAAATGTTATTTTTGTGCCGGGTAATATTTACTTGAACACGAAAGAACAGGGAAAAACAGCAGGGCATACACCTTGGGCAGATGTCATGGGATTTCAGATTCATCCCAAGAAAAGCTGATACATCTGAAAAAGAGACAAAATCACATGCACTGAATTTATTTACGAAGCGGTGGTTGCCGTATGTTCAAGAAATTCTTCATGTTTACCGTCATCATGTAGGGTTTTGATTTGCGTGGTGTTCTAGAATTAATAACATCCTTACGCAAAAACGCAATCTTAGAATTGATGGAGTAAATGGCTCGAACACACGCACACATACGGTTGAATTGCAGCACAATTTTCATTTAAATTCTCACCGCTTTAATTTGCGCCGCAAACCGCTGAAAAGCGCCAAAAGCGAATTCGCACGCCGTCGAACATTTTTTAACGAACTCGCGACGACTTCGAAACGAGGTTGCGCCCATCGTTAATAGAGCTCGCTGGCAATTAATTGAGTGTTCATTTTACTCCCAAGCCATTACATTTCCAGTCCATAAACTTTTATCCGCGAATCGCCAAAACAATAGCGGCTCTCAACGTGACACGTTGCCCGCGTTTCGGGTGCAAGTCGCAGCCGTTGATGTTTTCCAGTCGCATTTCTCTACCGACGATAATTTGTTCTCGAATCTGGCTTCTGGCTTGCTCAACTGGCGGAGAGTGGGAAATGATAATCGGGGCGGGAGGGGGGCGGGGGGGGGGATCGGGAGAGTGTTTGGGTAGCAAACGCGAAGCATCCTGTGTCGCCCTCTCTCGCTCGCTCGCTCGCTCATTCCCCCTTTCATCCTCTCCGCCCCGACGCGTCTGCCTCTAAGGAGCAAGGTATGGAGCTACCGTACATCTGCAACGAATAACCTGCGCCGACACCATCTTGCTGCGCGGCTCGTGTACAGCAGGAGCTTGTTTGCGACGGGGGCCCCTTCCTCGTGCAACAGGCATTGGCGGAGGGGAAGCATGGCAGATAGTGGCCATCTGCGAGCACATTCCTGCGCAACCATCTTGGGCTTCAAGACTCGGGGAAAACTTGTTTTTCGTCCGTGCACAGTGGCGTTGCCACAAAGTGGGATATTGTTTTAATGGGGAGAGGGGGGCAGGAGATGGTGTGCGTGGGTGGGGTGGGGTGGTGGTGGTGGTGGAGGAGGGAGGTGAACGTGCAAAAAGTGGCTGAAGGAAGAGACACTTAATGTCGCGGGCAATTAGAGAACTTGGACGCGTGACCATTTAAGGGATGGTTGAGTGGAATGGAGACGAGACTTATGAACAGCGTTTGGAAAAAGCGATGGACTTCAATGTTGGAGACCAGGTTGTGTGTTGGTTTTTTTTCATGTAAGACCTAGAGACATTTGAAAAAAATTGTAGAAGGAATGACTCGCCACGGTTTTGTCGATCAATCGTCGAGCACCCACGTCAACAATATAAAATGTGATCTTCAAATAAATTCAACCATTTCTCGGCCTCCTCGAATGTTGCCTCCATCTGGGCATTGAGGGCATCTAACCTTGGCTTTGTCTACTCGCTCAAGAACATGTCATTCGACTCCAACAATAACTCTGCTCTTGGGTCGCAAAATCAAAACAATTTAAGCGTCCCATGAGTGGAACACACAAACACGCGCACTCTCGCACAGGCACTGAGCAGCTTCATCAAGGAACAATCCCCCAGACACATGAGCATACACCGGCCCGCCTGAACTTGTTTAACTATTTAATTATAAGGTACTTGCACAATATATGCAATGGTTACAGCTAGGGTCCATTCTGCGTGAACTGGCAGTGGTCACTATTTAATTATAAAGACAAATGCACATATTTCCCACATAGCCTTAAACAGATTGATGGGGCAAGTGCTGTTCGCGAGCACCTATGAAGGCCGGCACAGCACACGAAGGGGTGGGTGGCCAGCACCACGCCCGGCCGCCTTTGTCTCCCCAGTGGCGATGTTTACACACCACACCAGGTACTCATTTGAGGCTGAGTCGACCTAGGGGAGGCCCTGGTGTCACTGGTGTTGGTCGTGAGCGGGAACATAACTCAGGTCGCCGGGTTCATAGCGCAGCGTGCTAACCATTGCACGACCGCTCCCTACTTTAATTTTACAAATACACACACACGTGTGAGTTTTACTCGGTGTAATATGTATTGTATAAGTGCGAATTGTATACGTTAGACACCCTTGCAAACTAGATGTTCCAATATTGATTTAAAGCTTTCGTGACCGCAGGGATTCATATTCTTGGTTCTTTCGGTAAAGTCACGTAGAAGGGAAAAAATAAAATAATAAAAGTATAAAAAAATAACAATTCTCAAATGTCGTGAGAATTTTTATTGTTTAATATTTTTCATTATTTTATTATTTCCCTTCTACGTGACTTTACCGAAAGAACCAAGAATATTGATGTTCCAATATCAAGGGATTTCCCAGGTGATTTTTTATTTATTTAAAATAGATGGCTCGGAATATCAGCCTGTTCTATACATATACATACCTGTCAACCCCTTATCAGTGCCTACCTTTTTACAGATCAATTCAGACCTCATTGGTCACCCCGTACCCTTATAAATCTCAACCTTCATCCTACAAAGTCCCATCACAAGGGAGAAACACAAAATAGCCCAAAAAATTCCCCGTTCTAAAACGACTAAACAATGTATGGACCTAAAATCTCAATTTCCCTGTACAAGAATACGGGTATGGGTTGACACGTATGTCTATATTTCTGGTAATGAGTTTAATTAATAATGATATATTCTTCTTCTTCGTCCACGCGTTTGTGCCACTCGTGTGGATTGTTCCGCTGTTCTTGCCAACCTTCTCCACGCTGCCCTGTCCTGCGCCATCTCTCTGTCCGCTCTTCGGGCCACCACGGTCCGATCGCACTACATCGCCCCCTCCGCCACCACCTCTTATTCTGCCTTCCTCTTCTTCATCTCTTTCCTTCCACTTGCATCACTTGCCACCTTCTGAGCCACATCATTTTCCTGTTGTCTCTCCGCATGACCGAACCACACCAGAGCCTTTTCTCTCTCTCTCTCTCTCATCTTCTCCGTGACATCAACCGCCTTGAGTCATCCTCTCACTTCTTCATTTCTCACGCCGTCCTTCCTTGTTGAACCCAACATCCACCGTGACATCCTCGTCTCTGCGACAGCCACAGCTTAGTCCTCCCTCTTGCTTGTGCCCCAGCACTCGGCCCCATACAACAGGAACCGGCCTCAGCAACGTCTCGTACAACACTTTTCCCTTCAACCAAACTGGGACCCCTCTTATCGCACACCACACCACTCATCTCTCGCCATTTCAGCCATCCAGCCCTTGTTCTTGTTAATTAATCATGCAAGTGGCGAGTTGAAACGCGAGGTTGTCCGCGGGGGGGGGGGGGCAAACTCCACACAAAACACACAAACTACCGCACTTCAACTAACCTACGGCGAGGGCCAAATGCCACGCCGATGATCTTGGAGACACGCTTTTCCAATCAAACATTTCTACCACGATTGCTTCCTCGTAAACGAAAAAAATATTTTCAAAAAAAGCCGCAGAAATTGCGACGCCCGTTCATTTTCTATACATCTCCACAGAGCCGTGGCTCCCCGTGTAACCGTAACCTCCGATGCGTGGTCACCGCTGCGTTTCAATGCCGCCGGTTGCGCATTGTGCAAGCGATCGCCATAAGGGCACCAACCCCGTGTCCCGCACCATCGTCTGGATTTCGCAAGACTGTCTAAAAACAGAGCCAGCTCTGCATTGTATTGTATTGCAGATCTCTTGTTTTCACCCACCCCCAACCCCCAACACACCAACTCCAGATAATAACTCTTCCACTTGTCAACACTGCTGTACGTGATATGGCCGACGTTAAAAAACGAGACTGACGAACAACACTGACAGCGGAAAGCCCTAAAACAGCTTGTCCCAATTAAAATGACGCAACCGCACGACTTTAAGCAGCAACACTTGTTAAAGACTGAAGCTTTGCAAGCTTTTAAGTGGTTTAAAAAAATCATTTTGTGCAATTTATGCATCGCGCATAACCTATGCTGAAGGAATCGTTCGTAACCTTCTGTACTTATCGTTATGTTTGGCCCAAAGAGTTCCCTAAACACAATCCTCTCTCTCTTTCTCTACGAGCGCAAGCAATGACATATCACGAGGTACATATTGCTGCGTTCATGCGTCTGAAAGGCTTTGGAGCTGGAATTGTACTGCCATTTGTATTTGATCAAGTGGGAGAGAGAGCAATAAGGGTGATTGGTAATCCTGGCTTTGGCCATACGTTCTCTAAGCCGATTATTGTCACTTTTGGAAAGAGAAGGAGGAGAGGGGTAGAGGATACGACCTGAAGAAATACTGATATGTAAACGACACAGCGTCTGATTGTGCGGGCAGTAGCGGCACAAGCAAACATGACGATGAAGCAGGACAAATGCCCCATAATGTCGTCGAGTGTATTTGTATTTTCTTGTCACAAAAATAATTCAGCGTCATGCAGCAGATGATGTTACAGGCCGCAGCCCTTCCTCTGATATGGAGAGGGGCACTGTGCCAAAAGTGTCTCTCACGACATTCAGAAACGTCACCATATGTTATAGTTTCCTCTGTTAGGGTACCGTTATTGAGATAAAGGTGTTGAGCTATTCATAACAAAGATCCCCCGCAAAGCCTTCACATACTGTTGGGGCAAGTGCTGTTAGCGAACAACTATAAAGGCCGGTACGGTACACGAGTGGGGGGGGGGGGGTAGGTGGCCCACACCACGCCCGGCCGCCTTTGTCTCCCAAGTGACGATGTTTACATATAGCACCAGGCACTCACTTGAGGCCGAGTCGACCTCGAGGAGGTCCAGTACCAGTTCAGATAATCGTCACTGGTGTTGGCCGTGAGCGGGAATCGAACCCGGGTCGCCTGGTTTGTAGCGCAGCGTGCTAACCGCTACACCACCGCTCCCCACAGCACGCGCACACACAAACGTCTTAATAGAATTGTCACATGGGAGGAATGAAGATGAGACAAAGCGCAGGTGTTGTGTTTTTTGTCCGATATTTTAAAATTACATTTTACTGAAAAGATCTTAAATGTTTCCCCCACATGAACTACTCTCACCCTCCCATTCTTTCCCCTGCAGCCATCGTTTTTGTTAAAACGATAGGACGGCCAAAACCTGTGAAATTTCCAACAATGAGCTCTGTTATTAAGGATTAAAAAAACATTCCAGTAAAATTGCGTTCCGATGTCTCTATCGGCGCAATGTTATGAGACAAACAAGCATCCATTTGGAGCGGTTTCAGTTAGGAGAGTCACAATAAATAGATAAATACATGGCTTCACGGAACAATTGCAGAAGTCTCTTCATTTGGTGTTCACCACATGGCAACAATAGCAGCTTTTTTGTATAAATTCTCAGAGCTGCTATGCTGAAAATGACACGAAAAAAAATCTAAATGTTAGATCGTGGATTTGAAAACAGCCATTTGTGACTCAGTCGACAAACATCGATTCAATTTTATTTGAGAATTTGTTTTCATTAGAGGTTATTGCCCGGATTAGAACAGTGTCTCTCAGAAGAGAGGTCTGTGCGTTAACATGACATGAGGCTCCAAAGCAGCTTGATAGCCTAGATAAGTGAGCAATTAAAGATCTTTGGAATTGTAAAAAAAAATATTTTAAACTTAAAGTCACTCACTGGAAGTCTATTTCAGTGGTGTATGTCACGAATCTTATTTCTGATTTTTTTATTTCTAAATCTCCATCATGATTTCTTTCCAAGGTCAAGAGATCATCATGTCAAATGTCGTTGATACCACCACACCTCACGAGCATTTCCGTTTCCTGGATCCCTGTTCTAAAGAAATCAGTTTACAATTTAGATTTAAGAGTACACAGTTTCAGTGACTTCCTAATGTCGTAAGAAAGAGCGGTCCAGACGGCCACAAAATCACATCTTAAAGCACACGATGCAGTGACCGACTGTGTATCTTGATGTTCATGTTTTTTATTAAATTGTCTTCCCCCCCTCCAATTTATTCCAATTGTGCTATCGGCATCGCGCGATTACAAAAGCTAAAATAAAATCTCGCCCATGTGTTACAGAATGGTCTGTAGAAACGGATGGCAAGGGACTACTTTAAGTGACCCCCTTAACCACAACTATGTGGGTGCAGCACTTTTCTACGTGCCGGATTACGGATAAATGTTTGTCGCACGACAGTCAAACTGATGTTTTGTTAACCCAGAACTGGAATTTTAATCAACTTGGGCACAAAAACCCAAATTGACCACGATGCAGCCATCGTTGTCAGCGCCGTGCGCTGCGTGACGCTCCCTTGTTTAGCATCGTGGAACGTAACGCCGTTCTCGAGAATTAAGTCCTCCCGAGGGAGAAAAAAAGTGCTTTTGTAAAGCGTTACGAAAACCTTGCGTATGTAACGATTTTTTCCCCTTGGTAAAGCTTGTAAAGTGTTAAGCAAAAAAAACACGTTAATTTAGTCATTTCTGGCATTGAAAGAATTAAGTTTGGTTTAAAGTTGTCCCTGACTTTACTCTTGACGTGACGCACGTAGGAACACCTTCACCCACACACGTAATCGTAAAACACCGCGCGAATAGATAGGTGTTTTTCTACCACGTTACATGTTTTTGAATAACAGCAACAACAAGAAGTGCTCCCCATGTTTTAAATGAACACAACATTTCTTACATCGGTGCTGCATTTGTACAGGTTGTCTTGCTTAGTTAAAGAGATTACGTTATAAACCACTTTGCAATCACGACTGGAGGACACTCTCGGCTTGTTAGCTGGACTCAAATTAAAACACTACCTTCGCTTAAACACAATATTGTTTGCAGCAAGCTGAACATACAAATGTGCTGGCTGAGAAAACAAGGGCAAACACGGCTCGGGTTGTTTGCTCAGCTAATGAATTGATGCTTCTCTAGATATGAATTGCGATGTAATTCAGTAACGTATCCCCCCCCCCTCCAACACACACTCAATTCCTGCATCCTATGTAACCCACACCCCATCAGCTGCACCATCACATGAGTGCACGTGGCAACATCTTGAATTGTACGCTGGCACCGCTTGTGTTCATTTATGTATTCGTGTTGGCTTGTTTAGTTCGCGCGTACGTTTTAAAACCAACCCAGCTTGGGCCGAGATGTGCCAGTGGAAAAGGCGTATATGAGCTGGGCTTGTTATTTATCCAGAACATTGTCACATTTGTACAACGTAGCGATACAACTTCGTGACAGGGGCTCCCTGGGGCAATGCACTCTTGCCAATATTGGCACAGGGTTCTATGTGTGAACGTTGCACTTCTTTCACACCGTACTCATCGGAGGTGCGTGGGAAGGACAACAAACTTAACATGCTCTTTTGGTTTTTTCAGGAAAAGTCAGGTAGGTTAAAATTTTGAATAAATTAAATCACGACGTTTCGGAGGCAACACCTGAAGACGGAAGCTTGTGTTGCCTCCGAAACGTCGTGATTTAATTTATGTAAATGTTTACCTACGTGACTTTACCGAAAAAACCTAAGAGTATGAATCCTTGCAGTCACGAAAACTTCAAATCTAGAATTAAACTTAACATAGAACGCAGTTCTGACCACGCTGACGTGCGTGGGGAAGTAAAGGGTTGGGGGGGGGTGAGATGTGTTTATTTGTTATATTGTTGTATTTTAGAAAGCCCAAGGCAACGATAGCGGCGTCATCGAACCGGTTTCCACGGCATGCCTTCAATCGCAGAAAGGTTTCTAAGGATGGCTAAGATATATATTTTTTTTAAGTTCGAATAAATAACTTTGTCGGGAAAATTTCAAGCGAGCGTTCCCGCTCGCTCCTTAAATGACCACTCAACCATTCGTCGTGTTTTTTTTCTGCCTCGTACAAATGACCAGGACACGAAAGGGAGTCAAAGCCACTGACCCAGAGTGAACCGACTTGTTCGCCAATGTTGCTGCCCATTCCACTACCCAGCATCTCCCTCTCTTCGAGTCCTCCCAGCAAAAACAAATACGCCGTTGATGAATGCCTCCTCGACGGTAGCCGCCACATCGCTAAAACGGCACACAGCACTCAAGGTTCTAATGATGAAGTTAAAGCAAATATTTTGGCTGCTCAAGAAAAAAAAGAATTACAGCGCATGCTCAGGGGTTTGTGCAAATATGCATGTTTTACTTCGTAGATACGGGCATCGGCTGCTAATTCCGCTGACGAGGAAAAGAAGGGGGGGTGTAGATTCGCCTTAAAATTGACGACCCTTTAATTGAATCAAACAGAGAGCTGTCCCTTCACAGCGCCCGTGGGAACGTGAACAACGACTGAATGTGGCGTGGTCGTCACGTGCATGTTTGTTTGTCCATGTTTTATGGTGTTTTCCAGTTACCGTGGGCATGAAACATTTACAGGCGAAAATTCCCTCAAAGCGTTGATAAAAAAAACTCGCCTTAGAGCCTTCCAACTTGTGCGGCCAGGCGATAAACGCGAGCTTACACATTTTCCGCGTCGACATTTCAACAAACTCCTGTTTGTCGGCATTAAAAAGCGGGGAAGATTGTTGTTGGGCGATCTCTACGGCTCTTTCATGAGCACGTCCTCGCAAAAAGTTTTGCTAAATAAATAAAAAAAATGCCGACGTCAAAATTGCGAACGTAGGAATAAATTGCTCGTTCCGGTACGCGCATTCCGGCATTCACGTCGCACTTATTTGCATCGAAAAGGTTAAAACGCGAACGGGCTCGAGTCACGCACTACTACGGGGTGGGATTTTACAAATTAATTTCGGTCGATGTTTGCCCACGGACGAGGGGGCCTCCTTGGTCTTGCTGTGAAAGCTCCGCGCTTGACTACAACAGGGTTCAATAGGCTATGGGCTGGCCCTTGCCAATTTTCCACTTAACCCTTGAAAAGCAAGACCTTAACTACTCTAACCTCCTAACCTCGCGACACACCGTGGCTGGGTCACGTAGAAAACTGCCGGTTTCAGATGTTAAAAAGAAACGAGCTGAGGGCGGGCGCTGCCGGCAGATACCCATCGACGCTCTTGACTGACCGCGCGTTCGCCCGCCAACTGCCTTCCAAACCTTCCAAAGGTGGCGGTGACGGCTGCGGAGAGCTCGACATTCCCATCTCGACAACCCCAGCTTCAGGAGTTTTGCGAGAGGCATGGTATGGGGCAGCGCCTAATCGAGATTGGCGAAGAGCGACGGCATCCATCGCCGCTCGGAACGAAGACGGGGCAAAAAGAGAAAAAACACTGAAAAAAATAAACTACGCCTCTAGGGAAGCAGAGGTCAGGGCGACAAACAAAAAAAAACGTTGGCCGTGGTTTGGAGAAAGCCGCTATCGCTGTGAGTAGGGGCTCCTTGCACCGACGCCTGATATGTCTCAAGGAGTTCACCTGAAGAGCGTTAGGGTTGAGTGCTAAGATCTGTAGCTGGGCTCTCTGCTCAACCTCTCCCGTGGAGGTTCTCCGTTGAACGACTTCTCCATCGTTAGTCTGGACCACCCCAGAGCAGTAGATTCCTGGGTTTGATCTCCCACGACGCTCATGGTCCACCCTTAACCGCATCCACTGCACACACCATGGTGGAAGCTGCGCGTACCTGATGGACAAATGGAAAATTTTAAACTTTCTCCAGTATGCAACTGTGGTGACCCAGGACATACCGTACAACGTGTAGCGACGAAGCAATGCCTCGACACACAAACACGAAGGAGACGTCGCAGCGATGCACTCCACTGCTCCTGCTGCGGTTAGCTGGCCTGACCACCTGAGTGTGAACTTTAGTTTACTTGATACAGCAATCGTGATGTGACGGTTCCACCTGAAGACGGAAGCTTGTGTTGCCTCCGAAACGTCGTGATTTTTTATTTTATTTAAATTTTTTTATTTTACTTTGATTAATTTTAATTTTATTTTTTACCTACGTGACTTTACCGAAAAAACCCAAAAGTATGAATCCTTGCAGTCACGAAAGCTTCAAATCTAGAATGAACTTTAGTTGTTGCTCTGCATCTGCATCAGCCGTACGAAAGAAAAAAAGCAGATGATGATCAAATAGATAATGGAATGTCTGTCTTCTTCATTAAAAAAAACCTCCCAATATTGTTTTCAGTACAAGTGTATTTTCTAATTCATTCGGAATACTTACACCTTTTTAGCAGAGTCAAGGTATTAACTCGATTCAGAATTAGAATATGTATTGATACTGGTCGAATCCAATGCGCCATGAAGTTATTTTTCACAAATATCCAGCAGGGGCGGGTCAGAACGTTACAACAAAACAAAAACACAACAGACAATACACAAACACGAAACATTAAGCAATACACGAAGGCTTTCGCGACCAATATCATCCATAATACAGTTTTTCTGGGTTAGATCGTGTCATATAAAAATGTATCATTAAACCTGCCTGATGAAGCTAGTTGTAATTACTGGCTAAACGTCGTACTCAGATTGTAAATGTTGTGGCTTGGCTCTCCAACACACCGGTGTTGCTGTACCTGTGACGAATTGGCCACGTTCTGTTTACGTGACAACCCTTACTAGTTGTCTGTGTCGGGTGGTGGCGGGTTTAACGACACATTAAAATAGTTACGCGATCTAACACCAAAAAAACAACTGTATTATGGATTAAGCAATACTTTGCTATGTTCATATTATCGTCGCGAGGTATTGCTGCAAGTTACCCAGGTCAATGCATAATATAGCGGGCAAGCTTTTTCAATGGCATGGCTTCAGCCGTGTGGGCACACCGAGGGCTTGAATACCACATCCGGAGGTGTGCATTGTAAGACGTTCGGCGCAGAGGAACACGGTGAACGCGCGTTCACATCGGCGGCCCCTGCCCTTGAGATAAACCAGAGTCGACGCGTCCGTGGGCAGGAACCTGGTGTCAGAAAACCACGCAAATTGAATTAAAAAAGCCAAAGGTAGAAAAAAAATGGTGCAGCCTTGCGATTTCTCGCTCACGCCACCGCAGCCGGAAAGGCCTCCGCTAGAGGGAGCTCGTGACAGCCTCTCCAGCGTGGTCGCGACTTGGAAGCGGCGAGGAAACCCACACTTCACCCCACCTGCCCGATCGACTGACTGCGGCGTTACCCACTTATATTACTTGGCAGGGCAGAGGTGTGTGATGGGGGGACGGGGGGAGCTTTTGACAAACTTGCCCCATGGTTAAATTTTAACTTGAAACGTTCGTGACCGCAGGAATTCATATGCTTTGTTTCTTTCGGTAAAGTCACGTAGATAGAAAATAATAAAATAAAAATAATAAAGTAATAAAAACCAAACATTTCGATTTAAAGCTTTCGTGACTGCAGGGATTCATCTTCTTGGTTCTTTCGGTAAAGTCACGTAGATAGAAATTAAGAAAATAAGAATAATAATGTAATAAAAACCAAACACTCACAACGTTTCGACCGCAACACAAGCGGTCGTCATCATTTACGTGACTTTACCAAACAATTTGCCCCATAGTTTCAGCTGCTACGCCGGGAGTTAGAAATTGAACCAGGGGTGGGGAGTGGACTGCAAGCCCAGCACTCTTCACCATTAACACCGCGGCAGCATCTCAGTTGAATGACTGCAGCCGATAGCCAGAGCCCCGCTGGAAAACTCACGGACGGAGCATCACCACAGAACGACTCACCTTGCGCATGAATCAACGGTCAGCGGAAAAAACACACACAGGGAGAAGCCGGAGTCATTCTTTATGGCTGCGTGCCAGTTTTTATCTATTTATTGTTGTTGCTGCTGCTGCTACTGCTGCAGGGTCAAAGGGGATCAAGGTGGCTGGGCAATACCCTGAACTCCACCACCACCACCTCCTCCCCCCGGCACTCCGGGTTTCAACCCAGCGATGTGACACCTCATTCTGATTTCTTTACCCCCCCACCCCCACCAATTGGGTGTCTACCTCCCTACCTACCAAAGCCGCACCGCACCTCTCTCTCTCGTCCTTTGGGGCGCCTTGTTAAATGAGCACGCTGTTGAGGCTGTGGTTTTGTCATGCTGGGGAGGGCCTCGAGTGGAAGGCGAAGGTGTGAGAGACCGGTTCGGAAGGGAGGGGGCCGGAGCGGTGGGAGACTTTCGCCATCCGCTGCCGTTGTATTTATTAGCCGAGCCACGTGTGGCCAATTGAGGTAACTCGAGACGGAATGTAAACTACAGTGCTGCGTTCAGCCTGGACCCAATTAGTCTCGCCTGCCACGCATTATAAATACAACTCAAAGCGGACAGCCAGCACTGTCCCCCACCCCTCCACCCCCAAAGTCGACTCGACGACTCACTAACTAGGCCGGAGGAGTAGTGCTGGAATAATGTGGCTTCGACGAATACCGCTCATTCAAGAAATAGTCACCCCCCCCCCATTCATTAACTGTGCGTGATGTTCAGCTGCCGGTGGAGTCACTGTCAGCATTCTGGACTTGCACTCCAGAGGTTTGACCGAGGATGCGAAGGTGGACACAGCACAAATCAGACGAGACGATACACACCTCAGCTCCTGAGAAACACATTCCTGCTGCGGAGGGAGCTGGTAGCAACGTTGGGTTGCTCGGCCAATGGCCTGCAGGGTCAACCGCGGCGTGGTGTATTCCGCAAATATGCCCGACTATGAGGGCGGGCACAAGCTGGTGTGAGTAGGTTAAACGTTGAGTTTTATAAGGGCACCACGGGGTGACCAGCCCTTCCCCACCCAGCCCCACCCCTCCCACCCCCCACCCAGCCCCTCCCTGCACGATGGACGGACACAATAATCCCCTGTGGGCTGGTGTAACCAGGAGGTTCCTACCAGTATAATAATAATAACGGTTTCATTTCCTACAGAGAATATGTGAATCGGAAGCATTAGTCAAAGCAAACGGATTAGTAATGCCGTTCTGGGTGTCATTGGCAGTCGGACATGCCACACGAATACTGTTGATTTATCTGACGTTATTGGCCAGATCATTCCCCATTAACACTTGAAACCCATTCAACACAACTAGCAATGCGCGAATACAAATTAATCGTGTTGCAGTGGAGCAATATGCTCAATACAAATATATCACCATACCGTCGCTGTATCGCAACGGGTTCGTTTGAATGCGACGATTCAGCCGTAAAAGTGCAGCCCTACAATTGCTTGCTCACGCCACTGCTAGCAGAAGAGTCTGCAGTAGACGGAGCGCTCGAGAGCTCGTCCGGTTGGGGTACACTTGGCCTGTGCTGGCCAGATCGCTTGGAAGAGGTGGAATTACCCAAAACCTTGCGCCCCATCGCAAGCGACCTGCTGATGGAATGAACGGTGAGTGAACCCATTGACACTGGTGGGTGGGCAGAGGCGGTTGGAGGAAATAGGGGGGGCTGGTGTTTAATAATCTTGCCCCGTTGTTTCCACTGCTGCACTGGGGGAAACAAAGCGGTGACCCTCTGGATTGCATTTTGAGAAATATGCGTACACTTAGCCCCGAAAGATAAACTTGCGCGCAGATTTGATTTACACAGATCACTCGGACATCTTAAGCACATCATAGAGCGGAGAGCTCTCTCTCTCTCTCTCTCCGCACCAATGGGGCGCAAAATCCCAGCCTTACGATGCGTTGTGCCTATACTCAATGTTTCATGAAATGCCTACACGCGCATGAGTCGTTACCAGGGATAACGCAGTGGCTAGCACATTGCGCCATGAACCCCGACGACCCCGAGTTCAAGTCCTAGCCACAAGCCAACATCAGTGGCGACTGCAATGTGAACCGGTCCTGTGCACCCCGCTGCACTAACCTGCAACTGACCAGCAAAGGTGATGATGTGCGGTCAACCAAACCCCACGTCCAACGGCGGCATGTAATGGCCTTCATCCAGTCGTGGATTGATGGATGGCTGTAAATTACCGTATTTTTTCGATGTAAGGCTTTCGTGACTGCAGGGATTCATCTTTTTGGTTCTTTCGGTAAAGTCACGTAGAAGGGAAATAATAAAAAGAAAACATTATAAAATAAATAATAAAATAAAGAAATCCATTAAATTAAAAGTACAAAAATAAGAATTTCATAAATTTATTTTATTATGTATTCTTTTTATTATTGTATTATTTCCCTTCTACGTGACTTTACCGTATTTAGCTATTTCTTTATACATACACACATACACAGGCACGTCTTAACTCAACAATGCGTATATTTGTAAACGCTTGTTGAGGGTGAGGAGGGGGGCAAAGACGGACAAGTCCACCAGGTTAAATGACTTAACTCCCGTTGTTATTTAACAAGGAAGAATTTCATGGGCTCACGTTATCCCTGTACACAATGGAACGCTCCAAATAAATTATCCTAACAATTACGCAATTACACGGGGGGGTGGGGGTGGTGGGGGCTCCAGGCGGACTGCCACGTGTGGCTCTTTTGTCGTAGGGTTTACCAATTGCGCGCCGCGGAAATAAAAAAAACCACTTCCCCCGTAGCATGGGGCCATCTCAGAAATAATAATAATAACACAGAGCGGTGTGGTGCTCTGTGTAATGAGTGGCACGGCGAACGCGTGCGCGAGCACGCGCCGCATGCATGCGTTGGCCAGTCTAGCCTATTAAGGAAAGTTCTGGAAACAGTGGTTGTGTTTATAGCCCATTAGGGGGGGGGTAGGGAGGGGGATGTCCAAACTGAATTTTTTTTGAGAAGCCCACATTTCAATGTATAAAAGATAATAGTCGTTATGTCGACAAGAGAATACATGATGAGAGAGATTAATGGCTCGTGGTGTATTTTAATTTGAGCTGATATTTGATAAACGCCTGTCCCCCCCCCTCCCCATGAATCTGGAACTCCTTTCATCCGTTTGGGGTCCCGAGGAGTTGTCTTGTTTCACTTAGGCCAAGCGCCACCGCCGCATGCACAAGAGCTAGGAGAGCGCACAAGAAAGCCACTTTTATCTCCCCAGTTTCCAATATTGGACACACGACATCAGGTGATCACTCAGGGCCAAGTTGACCTGACGAGCAGTTCACATTACCACTCGCTACCCACGTTGCACATGGCCAGGATTCACAACTGGGTCAACGGGATCAAGCAGCGTGTGCTAACCACTACTCTACATTTCACTCTGCACTTTAGGAAATTAAAAACACCGTTGTGTCAATACATATCCGTTTAAAACAATTATTACCTTCAATGTTACTCACGTGTATCATTTCGGCATATATCAACATGCCATACACGCACGGGATGGAATGGTCGTTGCAGTGGTGATCACACCAGAATTATATTCCTAGGCACCGCTAACGTCAGCGGCGAGTGGGATCTTCACCAATCCCGAGCACCCTCTTTGCCGCACTGACCAACATGGTGAAGTATGGTCAAACAGCACTTGTGAATGACAACATCGTCCGTAAGGCCTTCAACCCGCAGTGGTTTAATAAAGGACTGAAACGTGTTTATTGGTATTGATTCCGACATGCCACAAACACACACATACAAACCAGGAGGGCGGCATGTGGCAAAGACTAGGTCCCAACAATGCATCTGCTACACAATACAAAACTTCTAGCACTAAACGAAAACAAGGTCCCTTTGACGACCTCCCCCCCCCCCCTCTGCCAAACGCGTGACACCACCGCCACACCTACGATTACCACGGTTGTATACGTACGGTGCGAAAGAAGTTCAACATACACACACACACACCACCACACGAGTAAGAAACCGTCAGTCACAAACGCGTTCTGCCGCTGCCGCCATTATATCGTCATGTTAAATTAATCATTGGTGTCAACATTCTGCGGGGCATGCCTCGGTAATTACGAGGGCATGCCGAAACATTCATTTCGCCAGCTGTTTCGAGCCGCTCGGCAGGATTGTGACGCTTCAGCCGGTACAACGGCGACGCCGATTAGCAACAAGAAAACCATGTACGTGGGGGGCGCTGGTCCACCACCCCCCCATTGGTCATTTCCACCACGAGGCCACACTTGAAGATGTATATGCCACTAGCATATTGAGGCGGCTGGGAGGATGTCTTTGTCATTCATTCGTCGTTGTGTTTTGCTGCATCGTGTGTAGAAGCACACGCAGAACTATGAACTAAAACTCAAATCTAATTTTTTTTTTGACCAGGTAAGGCCCACTGAGCTATCTAGCTCTTTTTCAGAAGCGACCTGGCCACAGATGACAGCCCAATGAAGTGGCGTATGACGTGGGCATTTATCGCAGACAAAGAGTGCCGTTTCCATACTCTTCGGTTCTTTCGGTAAAGTCACGTAGGTAGAAAAATAATAGATCACGACGTTTCGATCATCAGGTGGAACAGATACAGCTGACATCAAAGCTTTGTTTTGCTCCACCGTGTGCTGTGTGCACTGCACACGGTGGAGCAATGCGGGCTCCTGAAGATAGCTGGGGACGCTGGTCGAACGCTGCCGTTACATCCGAGCTCGCACTCACGTTCACGCTCGCTCGCTCAAGCCCCTGTATCTGAGGACAGGAGGCTCCACCAAGTGTCGTTTGCATTCCGCCGGCCTGGAGGCCGAGTAGGTGGATCTCGATCGACGGGGGTTCGAAGATATTCTCGCCGAATATTTTCCGGGTCGCTTGGTATAGCAGTGGAGTTGGTGGCACGTGTCTAATAGCCGCAGCGAGAGTTATACTGGATGTGGAGTGCCGGGCGTAGGCATAATTCCCGTTTGACATGAATCGTTGATGACGCGTTTGGGTGAGCCACACATTAAAACACCCCTCAGTGACACCTCAGTCACGGCAAGAGGCCCCATGCAGTGACAGAAGCGACTGAGCGTGCTGCAATTACAAATAGTGCAGTTGCCTGGTCCTTAATATTCCCTCTCTGGTATCAGATTCACGTGGCTAAGACGCCCACAGTAGTGAATAAATATCGTTTGCGGATAATTTCCAAGTGCTACGGCTTACGCGAGCGCGGGCTGCGTGACATTTATTTTCACGATGCCAACCTGCAGGGCACCGAGATGGCCGTGCAATGCAGAACGGAAAACATGTTGATGGCCTGTGTCTGTGTGTGTGTGCAGCAAGTGAGTTGGAGTTTCATTCTGGGCACTCTAATTTCCTTACACATGCAACAAAATACCCCAAAAGCAACTGCTTGAGCATTCTGAAAGAGGGCACTGAAACTCTATGGGGCCTTTCTGGTTAAATAATAATAATGATACTACAATATAAAAAAAAAACTATTCGTATTTATTATGCTTGTGTTTGTGGGACACCCATAAGCAGGGGAAATATGGGTCGTGTTTTCACAGCAAAATAAATGGGCACTCATGTTTTCACTTTGTCGATGAGAGATACTTCAAGTAGCTTTGCGATTTGCTCAATGGCTGGGTTGGCTAAAAAATCGCACAGTTTAGACGACTAGAAACAGATCCTTGGGGTTTTCTCCAGAGTGAGGATGGCACGGGGGAAGCCGAGATTTACGGAGCACATTGTGTCTCCTACCAATCAGTCTCTCGCCGTCAGTGAGGAAGGCGCCACGGTGGTATGTAGGTCATGGGTTCTATCCCGTCCCTGACGCCTGCTGAATATTTGGCGTTGGCGTGTTCTCCCCGTGGTCGCGTGGATTGTTCTCCGGGTCCTCCGTTTTTCCCTCCATATGTAGAAAAATGCATTTTAGAGTATTTGGCTGCGATGAATTTCCACGTGTTGAGACACTTTATTGGGCTATTATTTGTGGCCAGGTGGCTTCTGGAAAGCACTATATAGCTCAGTGGGCCGTATTTGGTCAATTAAAAATTACATAATTTATTTTTAGTTTATAATTCATAGTGTGCTTCTACACACAATACAGCTAAACAAAACTACGAGTTATTGACAAAGAAACATTCTAGCCTCATTCTTCAATTGCGGCCTCATGGAAATGAACAAATGCCTCACTCTACACCCATTTTTCACAGTTTACACTTCATAGACTAAAGGCACAAGGCTTCATAATTCTAACCAAAGTCTGAGCGACCAATGCAAGATACACTGTGTTATGAATAACACCACAAGCCTGCAAATTCCTGTCGAGTAGAAGCTGAATGCAGGCACACAAACTTGTGAGCAAGTCCAGCTGTAACCCTTTTATCTGCATTAAAATGTTTTTATCAAATGTTACCCATCACCAGTGTAGTGTAAGCACGCGTTGTTTGTATCAGAACGGTGCGTATATGCAGCTTGTATGGTGGGAAGTTTTTTTTGGAATTCTGAAATGTTTCACGTTTATAATTGTGACCCTTGTATATAAAATAGTAAAACGAAAATAGTAAAAAATAAATAGTCCATACCTTTCCTGCTCTTAAGTACTATTTAGTAGAGCAAATCTAGGGTGGAGCGGTGGCAGTGGTTGGCACACTGGCCTACAAATTCAGCGATCTGCGTACAATCCCCGACGAACTCTATTGGTGAGCAGCAATTGAATCGGGCCCTGACCCATCCCTTCAACAACCCGCACTGACCAATGTGGGGAAGTATATTCCACACCTCCGATTAGCACGGTTTGCTACGTATGGTGCGAAAGAAGTTTAACATTCATTGAAACAACCCTCACGAGCATCACCGCATGGAGAGGGGCCTTAATTCAGCAGCGAAGCCTAAATGGCTGTAAACATTGAAACGGTACAAATTTACCAAATAGATAAAAAGTCACCGTCACAAGCCTGCTCACACGAACATTTGGGGGGGCGATACCCATCTCAGTTGGTGACCTCAGGCCGAGAAAAAGAAAAACAATCAAGGGCCATTCTCAACAGGACAAACACACTTTTGACTTTACACAAATCGGTTCTTATTTTAAATGTTCTCCAGAGGGATGATCGGTCGAGTCAAGTTTTTTTTAGGAGGGGTGGGTGGGTGGGTGGGTGGTGGGGGTGGTGGAGGTGGAGGGGATGGGGGAAGGAGAAAGTTGGGGTTTGTGAGAGAATCACAGGAAAATTTGGAAGGCCTGGAAGGAAGTAATGCCCCTGCGGTGAATGTCACTTATCCAGGCTGCTGCTGCTGCTGCTGCTCCGTTAGGCACCACCGCCGCTTTGCAGCATGCGGTCCAGCCGTTCGCTCCAAATGGTCTTCATTCCCCTGGACACAAAAACACACACGCACACGTGCAGCCCATTTTCAGGCACCAATTAAGCTGGACACTTGCACTCATTTGTGCGGCAGAAAATTAAGCGTATATCCTGGAAAACACGGGCGCAGGCCATCATTAACCGCTCCTAGACGACCACAGCACAACGGTGCCCGCGCCGCGTCACGGCACCGCGTCGTATTCTTACGCCGCTAAAAACGGAGTTCTGTTTTTTTTTCTAAGCAACTCATTTAAACCAACAACAACAACAACAAAAATGTACTTGTCTTTTTTGCAAGGAGAAACAAAAATTAAAGCATGCCGTCGTAGCACGAAAAAAAAAGACACGGAGAAGTGGATTTGACCTAAAGACTTCCAGCAATTAAGGAGCCTGCGAGCAAAGCAGCATGAAGAATGCAGCGGATAAGGGGCATTGTCAGAGTGGTCCACGCTCTGATTAAGACAAAGCTCAGTACGAGCACAACATGGTATTGCTTTAGTTGCCGTTAATTTTATGGTTTACAATTGTCATTTCGGTTTAATATTGCTTTAATGGAGCTCACATTTTTCCGTTTAATCGTTGTGACCTTCAACATTTGACAATGCAACACAGATGGCCTCCCCGTGGCCGGCATTCACCTTGGCGTGCAGCATGCAAATGGAGCGCTGCGCGTTTGCTTTGTGAACTCGCGTGAGAAAGTTGACCAATTAGCTGCTCCCACTGCAAGCGAAGTCTCGTCGCGCTAAGTACCCCTATCCAATCACACGCGTCCGCAATACTTTGCCGGTGGTGACGCCTCCTCCTCCTCATTCATTTATTGGACTGGGGTGCCGCGGTGGCAAAATGTTAACTCCTTCGCCTTGTATACAGGAGGTCGTGGGTTTGAATGTTTTTCCCCGTGGTCGCATAGATTTGTCTCCGGATCGTCCGGTTTTCCTCTCCACGTTCACAAACATGCTTGCGGAATATTCGGCTGCTATATATTTGCACGTGTCAAAGCCGCTTCGTTGAGCAGTCATTTGTGGCCAGGTCGCTTCTGAATAAGAGCCACATATACTTCAGTGGGCCTTACCTGGTAAAGTAAAAAAAACAACTTTATTTAAGTTTAATGTTTCTCACCTGCTGTGATCCAGCCCATCAGATGCTTCGGGAAACGATAGTTGGTGGTAGATGGCCGTACAGCAAGGAGTCATTGTCAGTTCAACACGTGGGCATTCACGACTAATATCATGCATAATAAAGGGGGTTTTGGGTAAGATCGTGTAAATATAAATGCGGTATGCCCGTCATATGTACAGGTTTTCTCCGGGGAAACTGTTATCCTTTCTACTATTATTTATATTATTTTCATTATTTATTTTTACCTACGTGAGTTTACCGAAAAAACCTAAGAGTATGAATCCTTCCACGGACCAATGAGGGGCTTCTTTGAATGAAAAAAAAGTAAATGCTTGCTCACCCACAGATGTTAATAGTCCACAAAGTAGGGGTTTGTTCAGAGTAGGTGGATAAAGTGAATGCTTGATGAAGGTTTCATGGGTTAGATCATGTAAATGTAAATGTGTCGTTAGCCACCACCACCACCCGAAACAGCCAATTAGTAAGGTTTGTCACGTAGACAAAACGTGCCAATTCGTTACTACTTCAGCACACCGGAGTGTTGGATGGTAGACCCACAACATTTACAATGTGAGTACCGCTTTTCGCTGGTGTTTACAACCAGCTTCATCAGGCGATTTGCCAGAATTGTAAAGAAGTCTTCCCGTTTCGGTCTTTAAATCGAGTAAAGCCACCTGACGACGGACGCTTGTGTTGCGCCCGAAGCGTCGTGATTTTTTTTTCTACCTACGTGACTTTACCGAAAGAACCAAAGAGTCTGGATTCCAGCAGTCACGAAAGCAGCAAGTCAAGATTGAGTGAAAGCGTTGAATTAATTTTCAAGTTCATCTGTAGGAAGGTGGTACAATACAAACGATCACAAGTGGATTGTAAAGTATTTCAACACAGCCAGCATGGGCAATGGACAATACATCTACACGTGGGTTATCAGCTTCTTCTTGGACACCCCTCACATAGTAAACTAATCAAATAAAAAAACACTCAGAGTTATGTTTTTGTTTGCATTATGACTGCAGGTATTGTGGTCTATGCAAACATGTATCCTTGTAAAAAAAAGGTGTCAGTTTTGTTGCCAGATAAAAGGGTAAAAAACCAATTATCATATTTTTACTGGCAAATGAGGTTCCAATGGTGTTAATGCTTACCCCGAGCTCTCATACTCTGATGGTGCATTGTCTTTGAGTTGTGCGCCTTTTGGCGTCATCTGGTCCAACACCATGTGAGACTAGGCTCTAAGGAAAGTTGTCTCGGGTGTGGACCAATCAACTTCAAGGACAGTGCACATTATCAGAGTTATGTTTTTTGTTTGCATTATGTCTGCAGGTATTGTGGTCTATGTAAACATGACTCCTTGTAAAAAAAGGTGTCAGTTTTGTTGCTAGATAGAAGGGTAAAAAAACAATTATCAAAAAAACACTCGTTAATAATGCTGCCTTTAAAACAATACATAATGGGCAACGTCTTGGGGAAATGGTCCTTCTTCATAACACAGGCACCAGAGAAGGTAGAGTCAGCTGTTGAGGTATTTCTTCAAATGCTTTAAAAGAAAACACATGCATTGGCCACACGTTTCAAGCAAGGACCCCTTTCCCTTGAAAACTCACGAGAGCCTTGACAATCACGGATTATCCTCAGTCAATAAAGGAGCGTAACATGAATTATTATGGATGAAGATATAATTTTACAAATATAACATGCTTACCCTGCATTGCGCGTAAACATTCAGGGTAGGATGATTCAAGAAAGCCATTGGAGCCCATGGTGAGAGATTAATTTAGAGGATCTTTAAATGAGTGACTATTCTCCACACAAGACACACTATTTTAACTGTATTTTTAAGCAAAAGTTGTGGTGCTTATAATCAAATGCGTGCTGTGTTTGTGAGTTTGCATGTTTACTGATTTGTGGCGCCACAGAAGATTGATGTTAACTACCTCGTCTGCTATGCAGGAGGTCATGGGTTCGATCCAGACCCTGACGCCTGCTGTATATTTGGAGTTTGCATGTCTCTCTCCCTGTGGTCTCGTGGATTTTGCTCCAGGTCCTCCGGTTCTTTTCAGCCACATTTAGAATCAACATGCGTTGAGTATTTGGCTGCTAAAAAATTCCAGCTATCATTTAGAGGCCAGGTCGCTTCTGAAAAATAACTATATAGATCAGTGGACCTTACCTGGTAAAATAAAAATAGTTTATAGTTTTGTGTAACCTAACTGACACCAGGCAAAGTTTTGGGTGCGTCTTATTTTCTGGGGCCTCTTATAATCTCAAGAATACATAAACAAAAAAGCCAAGAGTTTACAAACAGCAATAAAATAAATCAGTAATGGTATTGTTATTTGCGTGTTGCTACAACAGCGTAGTTCTTAAACTTTAAACTATATCAGTCTGTAAAATGCATCAACAAAAGTACACCCATGATAGTGTCACATTTATTTATTTATTAACTTTAGCTTTTTTGCACTTCTGGTGCAAACTCAGCACAATAATACAATCGCTACCACGTACATAATATAACATAACAAAAAAATTGTCTTATGTTCCAAATGGACCGACGCCTTTAAAATCCCAAACACATTAGCCTCAAGAGAGTCAAACAATACAACATTTATACTTTTTTTTTACAAGAAACGTACATCAAATTGGACAATAATAAACTTCAGCCCTTGGGGATGAACAATTCAACAACTGCTCATTCTCTCCTCCCCACCACCCCTCGCTCCACGTCCTACCCAAAGCAGGCAATTTCTCAATTACTCATCGTTTCTCTACGTCCCAAGTGGCAACGCAGCACTTACATCTGATCACTGCAATGTGCCCTTTGCGTGTGCATTCATGGCTCCCCGCTAATCTGCGCACGACGCGTATTCATCAAAAGTATCACCCCCCCCCCCCTCTGAAACGCGCGCACAAAATGTAAACGCCAAAGTCTCCAGCTCTAAAGAAAATACAGATGCTATATTTGCAGTAAATGCATAACGATGTGGGAGCAAATATAAATAATATTAATTGCAAACACATTCACGAGCATTTGTCGTTGCCCCCCCCCCCCAATTGGATTGCTGGGTTTATTTCGCTCTGATTTTCGACGGGAATATTAGCAGCATCAATAACTTGCCAACATGCTGTGATTACCATCTATGGATCATGTATTGTGTGATAAGGTCATAAGCTCTCGCATTACATATTCATGGCAGTTGTACTTTTCAATAATCACGGGGTATTCACTTGGGTTCAATGAGGCTACGTTGTCATCCATTCAGAGTTCCAAAAGCGGCAGCAAAACAAACATTTAGAAAGCACTTTGCACAGATAAAGCATTTAAGCTCCTATTTCTGGTCAACATTTCCTCATTTTGGGGGTGCAATAGGGACACGGAACTTCATTTGTAAAAACATCGCTGGACAAGTTCTCCGCTTATTTTTCGCGCAAATGTACTGCATTAAAACAAATTGTAGGTCCCTAGCACACGTTGTCATTCTTACACTACAAAAAGAAACGACAAATCTTCAATCGCATTGCGAAACAAAACAAAAACACTTCCTCCCCCCCTCCTCCCCACTCCCATTATACTTTTTTTTGGCACACGGTTCAAATGCAATGCCGCCGATGGTTTATTATTGACAATTGATGCCCGGCTTATTTGGAGGACCTTGGTGGGTGAGAGAACAAGCGATGCGAACTGCCCTATTTGTTTTCTTTTTTCTTGTTACGGCACGCCGCTCGCTCGCGCTCTCTCCGTTGTCGAGGCCCCCTCGCTCCCTTCGGCTTCGTCTCTGCTGCGAGAGCACTCGAACCGCCAACGCCGCTTGCCTGCCGCACTTGGCCAAAGCACGAGGAGGACAAATGGTGCTTAGCTTGCAGGATCGCAGCTGCTGCTGCTGCCGCCACCACCACCGCCGCTACTTGCCATGGTGGTGGTGGTGGGGATGGGCGGTGGGAGGGAGAGGTTGGGTGGCTGTAATCCATAACCGTGGAGCCAGGAGTACCGGGGCGACTGGGGCTGACAGCAGACGTGCAGCCTGCCACACGCCACATTTTTCGCCTCCCCGGACGCAACGCACGCACGCTCGCTCGCTCGGAGTGGGGGGGAAAAAAATATTTTAGAAAAATAAATAAATTAAAATAGCAAAACTTTTTTGTCTTCGGTCCCTTTACGAGCTCGTACTAGATGAAATGTAGAGTTATGGCCTGTCCGCCACTTGCCAAGTCAAATAGCGGTTCGCTAGGACCCGATTGCACATTTCCCAAATCTACTAAGTAAGACCTGGCACGCGCCAGCGACCAATCCCCGCTTGTCGCGCTAATGGGTTGCAGTCCACTTGTTATCAGCGCAACTTAAGGCAGCTGTTCTTGAGACTGGTCCGAATTAATTTTTTGACGCGTGTTCTTTGTCATACACGGCACAATGTTGACACTTCACCAGGGGTTATTGCACATTAGATACATACAGACATTTTCAGGAAGGAGGTGGGGGGGTGTCAAGTTAATAGGTCATAAAGCATAGATTTTTATGCATAGACACGCACGCACACACACAGATTCCCCATTCGAACCTTGTCAAGACAGACGAAGCACAATAGGATATTGGTGAGCGTCTATCGCAACTCACGTGACAACCCCTGGCATCAGGTGCGCCACTATCTTTGGGCCGAGTTGATCTAGAGGAAGCCCAGACTCAGATACACCATTCGCCACTGCGTGCATCACGGGCCATGGATTGAACAAAAGCGTAACGCGCATACGTAAAAAAACAACACGATTGTAGGGGTAAATTGTTGTTAGTGAGCACAAATTGAGGCCAGCATGGTGCAACGTGCTCTTCCCAGCCTGCTTTGCGTCACCAGTGCCGCTGTCTGCACACCATTGCAGGTGCTAATCTCGGGTCTCCGAGTCTATACCTCGGTGATTAGCGTGAGCGTACAAACACATTGAACAAACACGACTAATGTTCAGGAAGACAATCATTCAAACGATGTTGTAAAATGACCACAGAGCTGCAAGAGCATGAACAGCAATAATAATAATAACAATAAACACTGTTATTAGCAATACGTTATTAACCTAGGCCTATATGTGCTGCATCGCATTATAAACAATCGCTTTATTATGCTGTGCTTCAAAGCGGAGACTTAATTTTATCCCCTCCCGACATCAAAGTTCGAGGAGAGCCATTCTACTCTACTGCAATTGGCATGAACATGTTTAGTCACATTTAGCTGTGGGCATTTTTGGAGGAGAGAAAAAAAAATTCTAATTGGGGGTCGCATTTGCCAGTGCTTAATGAAACCCATTCTAGGCCACTGTGCAGAAACTGCAACAAGGAAGGTTGTTCTTCTGTGCTGCCAGAGTGCATCACATTAACTTATTATGCACATAGCCTGCACCATTTCAATGGGGCATGACAACCGCAGGTTTGATGTTATTTGGAAATCTCCAAAATAAATAAACTGTAAATCTAACGCGAATTAAAATGTCATTTTACAGTGAGCGTCGGTTTCTTGCGGCACTTGAGGCGTCCTGGGCCAAAACAAGTTGCGGCCATTTCTCTTAGAGAAAAATACCAACAGCAGTGCGACACGATTAGCTCTGACACATTGCACCGTGAATCCAGAAAGCAGAGTTTGAGTTCTGGCCATGGCTAAAAAAACACTGCTAACGCTGTTTTCTTGTTCATGTTTTTGTTTTTTGCTTGTTGCGGTTGCACCCGATTCAAGAGCCGAATGGCTCACAGGGCTGTACCTAATAAATGAACTTGAACTTCAGCATCAGTGGCAAGGAACAACACCTTCCTTCACCAATCCGCCCCGAGGAGCCGAGTGGACTATGGTCAACATACTCCTGTGACCATCAAGGCATGGGGCAGGCCTTCATCAAGTGGTGGGATTGACAACGGACTGCAAGTAAACACGCAAACTGTTACAGCTCCACGTATCTTCAGGTGTCTTGTTCGGTATGATGTCCGACGTTTTTCGCGCCCCACACTGGGGAGCTTATTCAGAAACGAGACTTTGCCAGCACCTGGAGCAAGAAACGTCAGGCACCGTGTCAAGCCAGGGGCAGGATAACCCCAGAGCGCATCGGAGAGCTGTGCATCACAACACGACCGGGGAAACCCATTGAGCTTACGCGCTGTGTGGTGCCGTGTTCGTAACAGCAAATTCAGCAGAAGTATAAGCTTGGCAGATGAACAAATGCTTAGGCAAATGGGATCTTATCAAGGGTCTTTAAAAACCATTACTCTGCTGCACATCCCGATGGACATCGATTGTGTTGATCAAATTCTCCGGATTACACCATACTTGTGCCCCGGTGTCAATGTATTTTCACAAATCCGGCTCACACACACTTATACACATCTATAACTTTTGCTATCAAATACAGGGGGGGGGAAGTAGGTTGTAATCTCGAGAAAATTGTGAGAAATAGGAATCCCCCATTGAGCCATTAAATATGTTCCTTCTTTCCAGTAAAAAACATTTTAAAAATGAAACGTTGAGGTTTTATTTTTACAGAGAGGGAATGTATGTAATTAATTAATTGGCAACCGTGAACTAATGAGGTTATAGCTGCTGTTGGGGGTTTTATGGTGGGATACTGATAACAGATTGTTAATAGCTAAACATCTAATTAATATTTTGATTTAAAGCTTTCGTGACTGCAGGGATTCATATTCTTGGTTCTTTTGGTAAAGTCACGTAGAAGGGAAATTTTCTTTCTGTGGATTTCACACCTGATGATGATTGCTTGTGTTGCAGTCGAAACGTCGTGAGGATTTTTATTGTTTATATTTTTATTATTTTATTATTTCCCTTCTACGTGACTTTACCGAAAAAACCAAGATTATCTAATTAATAATTAAGTTAACTAAACTTTTAATTTTACCAGGCAAGGCCCACTGAGCTATATAGCTCTTTTTCAAAAGTGACCTGGCCATCAATAATAGCTCAATGAACTGGAGGCTTATTGTGTGGACATTTATAGCAGCCAAATACTATAAACGTATGTTTCAAAATGTGGAGGGAAAAAACCGAAGGACCCAGGAGGAAAATCCACTCAGTCACGGTGAGGACATGCAAACTCCAAATATACAGCAGGCGTCAGGGTCGGGATCGGATCGAACACACGATCTCCTGTATACCAGGCGAGGTTGTTAACATCTCGCCACCGTGGCGCCCACAATTCAGTGCAATCATCACAACAACTCTAATTATCGAAGAATCGTTTGTGGGGTGCGGCAGCTTACACACTACTGCTGCGTTCTTCTGAACTCTTATTGTCGTTTTTGTTTTAAGTTATGTTCATTATTTTCCTTGCATTTCTTTTCACTTTTTTATATACGTGGTTAGGTGTGGATTGTGTGGCTGCTTAATTTGACAGATGCGTTTGGATAAAGTTGCTTTATAGATGTAATGATAATTACAATAAAAAGTTTTACATTCTGGCATTCGTGGCCATTCTTATAGCACTCGACTTTCATATTATCATTTTAGCCATTTGTATTACATAACCAATGTAACATAACCAATGAAATAACTGTCCTTTCATCTAGTTCTCATAACTTTGTATGCTCCTATTTAACATGTGCTTAACAAACGGCTTTTATTTCATATATAAAGACAAAGATTCCCCGTATTGCCTTAACAGACTGTTGGGGCAAGTGCTGTTCGCGAGTAGCATCTATGAAGGCTGCCACGAGGGGATGAGTGGCCAACACCACACCCGGCCGCCTTTGTCTCCCTCGTGCCGATGTTTTACACTCCGCAACAGGTACTCATTTGAGACTGAGTCGACGTAAGGGAGGCCCAGGACCGATTCAGATCATTATCACTGGTGTTGGCTGTAAGTGGGAATTGGACTCGGGTCGCCGGGTTCACAGCTCGGCACGCCAACCACTACATTACCCCCCCCCCCCCCCCCCCCGATATATACCGTATACATATATTGGGGGCGGGGGGGGGCGGTATACACACACGATCATTTCTTCTCGTTTTCGCCACGATCCGCATTCTCTCCTTCTCCGGGGTCTCAATTCTCACTTTGCGTTTATTTCATTTCTTTAAAAAAAAAATCTTCCCGTTAAGCAATTCCTCACGGGAATGCCCATGGCAGTGGCTCTGCTCATGCAGGAGGCTGGCAGCAGCAGCAGCAGGAGGTGCCTGCTGCGTTCACCGCTGCCAAGAGTGGCCACAGAACAACACAAACACTGTCAAGCACTTTGTTAGTGCAGCCAGGGCCCCCGCCCCCTCAGCAGAGCCTCATTCAACTTGAAAAACCGCATTTGGTAGTGAGCAGCCACGAGAAATTGGCCTCGACCGAGCTAGAAATCAATCTTCCTCGCACAATATTCCACATTGATATTGGGGAAATTATGTTTTTTTCTTTAAAATTTGGCGCACACAAACATCACTCTCAGCGCGAATTGCGTGGCGCTCACAAGAGGAGATATTACATTAACAAACTGATTATTTTCTTTTCTGCATAGACAGCCAGCATTAGAATAATAACGAAACCACGAGGGTGGGAAGGAGGGGAGGGGTGGGGATGGGGGGGATGTCTAAGAAAAAAATGCGTACACAAATTAAATATTTAAAGGTTGTTTTACTTGAGCACGAATTACATTACCAGATGGACTCTTCTAAATACACAGGCCGATTATGTTATGCGCACAACCATTATTTCCAATATTGTTTACGAGAGAACTATTAAAGTAATTAAAAAATGTTCCCTTAAGCAGTGATCTCCGTGCCCATTGTATTTAAACCGATCATATGGAGAACGTTAAGCGGGCTCTCAGTTCACAAACCGTTAAAGAGGTGTACTTCTATCGTGCGCTAATGCATTTATCAACTTGTGTAAAATACCAATAACGAGCAATGCTCACAACATTCTAAAACAGCCACAGAGCTTGGCAGATTAATAATACTAATCTGCCTACGACCCTCTGTCAAAGCCACTACCAAATAAAGGCCCCTTCACGTGTGTTTGAATTTCATTCGCACCGTACGTAGCCAAACGTGCTAATCGGAGGTGCCGGGGAAGGGCAACATGAAACACAAAATAAAAAACACAAAGAGGCCCAGGATCGGCAGGACCTGGACCGATTCTTTAAATTAAATCTTGATTTGTCACGCGAGACAGAGTCCGCGTACAGAATTTTAGCTGGTTTCGCTTCTCTTTGGTTCTTTCGGTAAAGTCACGTAGAAAGAAAATAAATCAAATAATAGAACACGACGTTTCGATTGCAACACAAGCAGTCGTCATCAGGTAGAACTACATTCGTAGATGCGGAGATGTTACGCTCTCAAATATTTGAAAATAAACAGAAAACAGGGCAAGTTGAATAAAAGTGTGTAAAAAGCAGTTCTAACGAAAATAGTTTTAAATTTAGATTTTGAAAGTGCATCGCTACGGTGGCTTTCTCAGATCGCTGACCATAGGGCTCGTTTGACCATACTTCACCATTAGGGTGCTCAACGTGGGTTGGTCAAACGTGTGTGGTGGAGCACCAGCACCGGTTTAGATATCACTGGCTACTGATGTCAGCCGCGTGTTAGCCACAGCCAGTAGTGCAACTCAGTTGGCCAGGTTCGTAAGGCAGTGCGCGATGAACCGCTGTACCCACCACTGCACATGGCAACGTTAGATGTTGATGTGATTATCTAAAAAAAAAATACTTTCAGCCTACAAGAACTGAAAAAGCAGTTCGTTATCACAATGTCAATATATATATCAGCTTAAGGAGGCGGTAACACGGCTGAGAGAACGTTCATCGTTGCGATGAAGCAAAACACGAATTCAGCGAGTGTGGCAGAAGCTGGCTGGATTTTTGCACAGCAAGGCCATGCGAGATGACGACAGCATGAGGACGTCTTCGTCCAGCAGTGGATAGACCAGGGTTGATGACATACAGTAACCGCACAAATGCATGTTGCATATATACCGTTGAGTGCATATATTACATCAATCGCTGTAGTGATAAATAATGTCGTTTTACTTTCGTTCCGTGGTGTGCTGCGCAATTCTTTGCTGGGCAAAAAGATAACATCAAACGTTATTTTCCAGATAATTAACCCCATGCAGTGAAATGATTAATACCGGTGATTCATGCTTAAACAACTTAAATTATCCTTGAATATCCAAACCTTGAGTTAATGTTAACATAGCACATTTAATTTAACAAACGATGGGTCGAGTTTATGCTCTGCATTTTTTGTTAAACAATTACGGACAATTCAACTTGGCACATTTTGGCAACGGAGCACGCAACGGACGGGAGAATTTCCTTCGTGTTACTCTCTCCGACAGCCAAGTCAAATGTAACGTCAATAACCCATAAAGCTACATCACAATCACACAGTTATTTTGCACAGCATCTGCCAACGGACCATCTTTTACCACCGCCAGCATCACCACCACACTGCTGTAACATTTTTCTCTGATCTATTATTTTTCTACCTACGTGACTTTACCGAAAGAACCAAAGAGTATGGATTCCTGCAGTCACGAAAGCTTCAAATGAAGATTGAAGTCATTATCTGTGTAAGCATATCATCAGACAGAGGGACACATTTTCTTTTTTATATTTTGTATATCCTGACGCTTGTGGATCAGTCACCGGTGATTCGCATACTGCACTTAGGTACTAGAGAGCCCTTCCTCCATATTATAAGTAATCCCTCACCACTTCGCGGTTCAAGTTTTGCGGCCTCAGTGCATCGCGGATTTTTCGAACTGATTTAAAGGCCTCATTATACCTGTGCAGTAACACCATCATCATTCATCATCACATTCATCGAACTGCACAGGTCTGTCATCGTCGTCATTGTCATCGTCATTGTCATCGTCGTCGTCGTCATTACTGGAGTCAAGTCTCAAGATACTACTGTCATTGGTGAGTGTAGAACACCATACTACGTATCGTATGAGAGAGAGAGAGAGTGAATGTATAATATTAAGGTTTTATAATTAAATAGATTTAAGTAAAATATATATATAAAGTATAAATATACATATTTTAAACATTCTGGTACCCACACACACATATACGGAAATTCCTAGGGGGCCAATCCTACTTCGCGGATTTTCACCTATCGTGAGGGGTTCCGGTCCCATTAACCGCGATAAACGAGGGATCACTGTATATCCTGTTACCAGTGACTATGTAGTGGTTAGCACACTCCACTTGGGTACTGGAGAGCTCCACCTCCAGATGGTAATCTTTGACCTACTCTGCCGCATTGACCAGACCCCCCCCCCTCTTGAAAGAGGTGGAAGTACACACGCTGCCCCCCCACCATACCACACGCCACTCCGCTGACCGGCTTATCTGTGGTGTGCGCACTAATCCCGCAGAGCCGACTGAGACACTTTGGGGGAATCGTGGAACTCTTTGCGCAGTTGTCTCAACGGCAGTGAAGGTCCCATCCGCTAAGCAGTGCTGTAAAGTCATCCATAAATGACGTCACGCACCGTGGGGGGAGGGTCAGACAAGTCAGACATTTGTGACGATGTGTGACGAGGGAGAAATGTGACGTCACATCAAAATGCGCAACTTTAAATAAATATAGACGACACGTTCTACTTAATTAAATAGACTTTTTAATGAATGTTTTCTCCTACAACATCAGAGTTCAGCGTCACATTAAATACGCACTACAATGACAATAGTTTAAAGCGATTTGAAGCTTTTTTTATATATTTTTTTGGGGGGGGGCAGAACTTTGTGACGTCATATTTGAGGGGCGGGGGGTCCTGACTTTTTGTGACGTCGTGTGACGAAGGGGGGGGGGCGAGGGGTCAAAATCGTTCAAAATCGCATGACGTCATTTATGGACGGCCCCATATTATCCACGAGGAGTTTTGTTTGGGTATGAACGCGTAAATATAAATGTGTCCTACAACCCGCCACCACCCGACGCAGCCAATTAGGGTGAAGGTTACAAATTGCTGAACTGGTAACGGATTGGCACGCGTTGTTTACGTGAAAAATCTTACCTATTGGCGGCTGTATCGGGCGGTGGTGAGTTTAACGACACATTTATATTTACGCGATCTAACACACCCCCCCCCCCCCACTGGATTCAAGACCTGCGATGCTCTTGCCCCACTTCACGTTAATCGCGTGTGACTTAAGCGCGATTTGACCGAGACCATCAAACTTGCTAAGCTTGCTTTAATTCCTTGTGGTTGCCTTAGGTATGAACCCAGAGTATGAGTGCTATGACATTAGCGTGTATTATGTGTCGTGAAAAAAAACACACATTTAAACAAGAGGAAATCGTTCCTCTATTTAAGGCAGCTATGCTTGAAAGAGAAGTTGGTTTTTTGTCTGAAAATTAAATATGCATCTTGTGCTTGGATTAAAAAAAAAGCTCAAGAGCCATTTTCTCCCAACAACGAGACATGTTTATTTTTAATTAAAAGTACATGAAATTATATTAAAAACAGATCGAGCGCTCGGAGATTTACTCCAATCGCTTACTCACTGACCGCCACTCATCACTCGACTGTTGCTACCGCTACAGTTATTGCTCTAATTAATTTCTCTCAGTGATTTAAAAGCCCTCTGTACCAGCGTGGACGGCACCCTCGTGTTCACCTTCTGAAGCGCTCGCTCGTCGCCGTGGCGTGCGCGATGACCACCACCACGTGACTTTTCTTTCGTGTTGTGCACGGTGCTTTTAGCGCCACAGCGCGTAGATTTGTAGCGTTTATTTTCATTTGATTGCTGGTGACTTTGTGTATTTCATATCGAAATCGCCTCCAACGCTGTTGCTGCTGGCGGCAATAAAAGTTGTTTAAAAGTCTATTTAAACATTCAACAGGTGATGTTTACCGCCGGCTTCTTTGCATTAGTGAGTCTGTGATCAGCGGCTGCGTTAAAACAACTGAAAAATCAGAACCGCACGTAAGTAGTTGACTGTGGAGGATGCCTCAAATGCAATTTCCTGTGGTCACACAAATACATTGTCACTTGGGAGACAAAATCCAGCCTCATGTGCAAAGCTGGATCATGTAGCAAGATTCCGTTTTTGCTCACTGCAAAACAAACATTGTAACAAGATGCGATTATGATTACAACACGCTACATCCCCCCCCTCCCTACCGCCCCCTCAAAAGAGAAATGAAGGCCTTTTTTCAGAATGTTCGCTTTCTTCATATTTAATTATTATTGTTATTCTAATGGGTAACTCTAACCAAAGCTGTGCATTTTTATTCTCCCCTTTATATTTTTCCTTTTGCCGAGATTAAAAGCAGCGCAGACGTTTCTGCGTCCATTAATAACTCCGTTCTTGTTAATGTCCAAGTTTTTTGGGAATGTCATTGATCAAAGTCTTGCCGTGGAGTTAAAATTCCAAGTGCTGAATGGTAGAGGTATGACTAGGAATGTGCTAACAAACCTTCAGTTTATAGGTCAGTTGAAAAGCAATACCATATGACCAATTGCCTTGGTGCGTGCGGCTTCGGGGACAAGCACAGCATTTGCCTTCTTCGAGAGGAGGGAGTGTATCCGGGACAAGGAGAACAAGAGTGGAAACAGTCGAGCCAAGGCGGGGGAATTTTATTTTGCAACAACGATGCCACGAAGGCTAGCCATCGTGCCAGTCTGGCTGCGACATGTTTAATTAAATTTCGATTTAAAGCTTTCGTGACTGCAGGTGATTCATCTTCTTGGTTCTTTCGGTAAAGTCATCACGTAGAAGGGAAGTAATAAAATAATAAAAATAAAACATAATAAAATAATTCTCACGACGTGGCCGAAACGTCGTGAGAATTATTTTATTATGTTTCATTTTTATTATTTTATTACTTCCCTTCTACGTGACTTTACCGAAATAACCAAGAAGATGTTTCATTAATATGAAAAGAAAAAGAAAAGCTGTCCAGGTGCAAAAAAATCTGGATTTTATCCGGGTTCCTTGCAATTTCTGGGCTTATGGTAGGACTACATGGCGAGGTTGTGCAGTTGAGTTAGCGAGGAGTGTGAATAGTAAGGCAGGGCCAATCACGGGCCCTGCTCACACTCCCTGTGAGCATTGCTAGTAATAGATTGGGCGTGGTTATATCACAGTGGGAGTGGCTATGTCAAAGTAAGCATGGCTGGCAGAATTTGGGGGGTTAAGCTGGTGCGTCTGCCAGTCGTCGTCTCAGTCATTAGTTACCTCACGTGGCCTCAAAGTGCACATGGCCTGGCACAGGCGCCGTAGTGGCGGATGGCGGGTATTGGTATTGGTTGACAAGAGGTAGGGGCCTGCAAGCTCACCATGTGTCCCATTTGAGCCATCCACAAATTCGTCAGCCGTACCATGACACCCACCCACACACACCTGCCTCACTGCAGGTGGCATCTTTCACGGTTTTCTACGAAAGACGGGACTTTACGAACTTGTGTCAAGCATCTGCCACGGGAGGAGGGGGGCGGGGGGAAGCAGTTCCCAGGTGTGTGCGCCAACACCACAAATCAAGGGGAAAGTGAAGTGGTTTTAGCGCTAAAACTGAAAAAGAAAATCGATCATTCAAGGGCCCTTTGCTTTGAATAGAGCGTTGACCATGAACACACAGGCGATGAGGCTTTTTTTTCTGTTAGCGGAGCACATTTACACCGGACTGATAATCCACTCACGGATCACAGCACGCCTATCATTGCTACAGTCAGGACCGAGTTCTCAAATGTCCGGAAGCTTACGTGTCGTGTGCTACGACGATTTCATTAACTAATGCTTGCGCATCTCGATTTAAAGCTTTCGTGACTGCAGGGATTCATCTTCTTGGTTCTTTCGGTAAAGTCACGTAGAAGGCCGAAACGTCGTGAGGATTATTTTATTATGTTTCATTTTTATTTTTATTATTTTATTACTTCCCTTCTACGTGACTTTACCGAAAGAACCAAGAAGATAATGCTTGCGTACTCGTCTTCGTCTCTAGCCATGCACGTGGGTTGGGAGGCCGTGGCGCGGCTGATAGCGCAGTGCGCCGGGAACCACGAGACCTCAATTCGATTCCCGGCCACGGCAAACGTCGCTGGCAAGTGGCGATGTCCGAGCCGGACCTGGCGATTGTCCCCTTCATTCCCCAACCCGCACCGACCAGCGGCATGAAGAAGAATTAAAAACAAGCCCCTCTTTGCTGACCATCCAAGCAGTGGAGTGGCAAAAGGCTGTCATTGTTTAAGTTAATATTCATGACTCCTTGGATCTTTTGGTGAAGTCACGTAGATAGAAAATTCATAGATCACGACAAACACAGCAAGGGAAACTGCGGAGGCAGGAGCCTCAGCAGTTTCTCCTGCTGTGTTTGTCTCACCTGATGACGATTGCTTGTGTTGCAATCGAAACGTCGAAACGTCGTGATCTATTCATTTTCTACCTACGTGACTTTACCGAAAGAACCACGGAGTATGGATTCCTGCAGTCACGAAAGCTTCAAATCACGATTAACATTAATTGTGAATGCATCCACACATAGCACCTTCAGCACCATGCAAGCACTGCACGCGATATGCAAGCGTACCGCATGTAACATTTAACGTGCCGATTAGTGCCATTTCACTGCGCATTCAAATGTAATACTTCCACTGCTATTTTAACTCAACACTGCAATGTACCAAAGTGCCTTGTGCTCCCCCTATGGATCTGTATCGCACAGGCCACACACCACGGCTGCGCGGGGCTGGCCCCACTCAAAGGTGCGTCTGCAACTGCGTCTTGCTGTGCCAGCCCCCTTTACTCTTACACCACGAGGCAAAGGTAAGAACGGGCCAGTAATAGCAGGCGCAGCGCCACTAGTGCATCCTCAACACAAATGGCCACGATTCTCGAGGGCAAAACGTAGCGGGGAAGCGGACGCGTACATTCCAGCGGTTGTGCCGATCAGCTCTTAGATGGGTTTCTTTTTTTCGGATTTGTACCGGGGGAGTGTCCCGTTTTTTCTGGTTTTCCCCCGGCCGGGTTCATCGTCTTTTGGAAAATAGCTCTCCAAAGAAAATCCTGTTTTTTTTTATTTGCATAACAATTCACCAACTCGAGGCGACGCGATCGCAATGGTGTAGTGCTCTCCCCACGTTCGGTGTTGTGAGATATTTCTTCTTCCACCGTGAAATGTCACGAATATTTCTCACCCGAGTTGGCAGCCGCTTGTAGCTGTATGCCGTTGCAGCAAGGTTAGGATGTGGTCACTGTGGTTTATTTTATTGTTGTCCTGTTAAAGGCACCGTTGGTTTGACCAAAAGACACCTTTCACATGAGCGCGAACACATTTTAGTTCGGCCGAGGTTGAACGCAACCGTGTGAAGAACATTCGTATAACGATTTCAGCTGCCTTGGCACCGTTTTGCAGAGGAGGGCATTATAAAAGCACATTAACAACAAAAACAAAACCTGCCATGTGATTTATGCCAAGTCACTTGCGATTAGCAGCTCCCTGTTCGATTCAAGCAGCTGGTTTGCCTGCATTACCGTTCTGGCAAAAAAAAACTATGTTAAAACAAATACCGCGAGTAATGGTAACCTTGTATTTCTTGGCATTGTTCGTGCTCTTTGTTTTTTTTATTTTACGATTGAAGTTCGCCCCTGCATTGGTGGAGTAACACACAGCTGCCCTGACCACCCCCCCCACCCCCCAACTGCTGATCACATTCACAACTTTCGCCTTGGCGATCGGCGGTTCACAAAACAAGAGGCAGCATGTCCGTGACGTAGACGCGAGGGTGGATCGCCGTCGAGTGAGAGAACTTGCACGTGCGACTCCGGGTCGGGAAAAAAAAACTTTTAAAACTTGGTAAAAGTTTATTTCCCAAAAGTTCTTCCCCACATACTCTTAGGTTTTTTTCGGTAAAATCACGTAGGTAAAAAAAATTAAAATAATTTTTTGTATTTTATTTCTATTATTTATATTATTATTAGTTTTAATAAATAATTTAAAAAATGTATACTACTTTTCATTTTATTTCTATTCAAATTTTTATTATTTATTATTTATTTTTACCTACGAAAAACCCTAAGAGTATGAATCCTTGCAGTCACGAAAGCTTCAAATCTAGAATTCTTCCCCGCACCTCCGAGTATAGCACGGTTGGCTGTGTACGGTACGAAACAGGTTCAACATGCATTCATACAAAGGTGTAGCTCTGCTCACCCCCCCACCCCACCGCTCACTCGAGGGTATTTTGGCCTAATCTTCCACGCTGGGCAGATGTGTTGGAAGAGGTGGGAGTAGCCATACTATCCCACCACATCATGCAGCCAACCTCACGATGGACGACTGTTTAATCATAGTCATTTACCGCCCTTTATACACTCACTGCTGGATCAAAAGCCTTCCTATTCAGTTTGAGGGTTGATTGATCACACTGCACTATGCCGGTCAGTGCAGGTTGGTCGGTGGGTAGGGAGCAGTGGTGGCCTGGACAGTTACATACGATAATACATCACGCGCCTTGTTCGGGAATTGAACTTAGTTAATCAGATTTCTTTCGGTAAAGTCACGTAAAATGGAAATAATAAAATAAACAAAAAATAAACGTAATAAAATAATTCTCACGACGTTTCGGCCATAACGCAAGCAGCCGTCCTCAGGTGGAGAACAGGTCTGTCGAGAAGACAGAGTCTGAATGGCACGCCCCAGGCTTGGAGCGACTATTTAAGCTGGGATGGAGGGGCGAAGAGCGTCTTGACAAAATGGTTAGTTCATCAGGTTCGTAGGGCCAATGTTTGGCCCTTTACCCATATGCATCGGCCGAATGCCATCTTCCTTTATTCCCTATTGAACCAGGTAGAGCTTCGCTTGTATAGCAACCGGAAACTTCTTCAGAATACGAAGCGAAACGTCGGACCATCTCGCCCGAGCAACAAGCGGGCTGTACGGCTCGAAATGCAGCATCTGAGAACTGCCCAGCGGAGCAACGTTGTTAAAACCTCCGCAGTGGTCACCATGCATTGCGTAACACGGCTGCTGTGTGTGTTTTTTTTTTAAAGCATCCAGATTATAGACAGATGTCACTACGCCAAGTTATTTCAAAGCAGCAAAAAAAATCCCACAATTTCATGAAAACCAGTATCCTGCAGTGTGTCATCAATTAGCAGTAATGTTTAAATGCGTCTGCAGTCTGTTCACTCACATGAAAGCGGTTTAGATCAGTCGGAGATTCAGACACTCTTAAGCACACTGATAAATGGAACATATCCAAACAATTTGTTCCTTGCTGCAGCTTCAGCCTTTTCAAATCAGTTTTTACAATTCAATTACAGTTGATAGGAAACACGTATCACAAAAAAAAACACAGATACAGTGTCGTTCCCATGCTATGCAACACGTAAGTCGCATGTAGTTACATTGAAAGACCATTGTTGTTATTGTTGTTGTTTTCATTTTCCCCATATTGCACAACAGAGTTTAAGACATATTAACATTTTGGATATACTTGAAATAAAATGATAACTACCAATATCATAACTCGACGTGCCAAGTACGCCTGGGATATGTTTTTACATCGCAACAGTTCATATCAAGCAGAGTTCAGTTTTTTACGCAGTCATTAACATCACCTCCCCCCCCCCCCCTAAAAATAACATTGTGCAATTATCTTTTCCACAATTATCTTTATTTTTTAAAGTTCCATTGAAATGCTGATCATTGCATTTGTTTGAGGCAACCCATTAGTCGCACGATCTTTCATGCAAATCCATTTTCTCGGAAGATATTAAGTTACACACACACACGCAGGCTGTACACAACAAAAAAGAGAATATTTGGCTGAAATTGACCATATTTGCGATGCACTTGGGAGGTAAAGATGAAGATGGAACCAAAGATAACTTGTGTCTTCATCAAGCATTTGTTAACAAAACATGACATTGTATTTCGTTTAATTCCCCTGCCAAAGTACATTTTAAGTGTAATTTTCTATCCGTCCGTTAAAAATGTATCACGTGATCATTTGGAGATTTTACATTAGAAACCGTAATTTATATAGTTTCTATTCAGAACGTCTGACAACAAAAAAAGGGGGGGGGGAGTAGTGGTGCAGTGGTTTTAGCTGCACTCAACTTTGAACCCAGCGACCCAAGTTCAATTCCTGCCCACGGCTAATGGCAAGTCGCGAGTGACACCTGAACCAGTCATAGGTCCCCCCCCCACCCCTTCACCAACCGGCACTCCCCAAAAGGTGAAGTATGGTCACACGCCTCCATTGATGCACACGGCATGAACATGTCTTCATTCGGCAGTGGATTCACAGAGGGCTTTGAAAGACAGACAATAACCCAAATGGTGTTTATAATAGCCAGTGCACGGTGTGTAGTTTCAATTAATATAAATTACTAACATCTACTCCCGTCTCCGTATCGTTTTTTCGCTGCAGTATTTGTCTGTAAAACGGAGGGATTTGACTTGGTGATATTGCAACAGAATGGTTAAAATATTACAACACTATCTAAACATTCGTACCGATGTCCCTGACCTCGCAAATTAAAATCAAAACAAGTATATCTCTGAATGAAATAATTCACGAGGTTTGAAACACTACCCACGTTATGAGGGGGTTGAGTAGTATCTTAATTATAAATTTCGCACTGCCGTTTCAACGATATGTTTTGGCTGCCCCTTCTGTTCTGTATTAGAAGCAATTCGGGCTAATTTCTTCCCACATTTAATCTCTGCCCACAATTATCCGATAATTCAAATGGGCTGCTTTTAGCCCTTCCCCTAATCTGACTTCCTTCCCTACTCGCTCCCTCCCCCTTGTCCCCCAGCCTCCCCCTCCCACCACTGCTGAGACGCTAGACGGGTTGTCTGACTTTTCCAAACTATCAACCAGCGGAGGACAGACCCCAATATGTAATACGCCCCCCCCACACGCATTACACTCGAGCAGAGAGCAACAACGCTGCGTTTAAATTGACACGCGTCCCGTCATTGAAAACGATTTGCGACCTTGCAGACAGACAGACAGACGCCATCTCCGGGATAAATCAAACGGACCTTTGCAGACTGTTGTTGTCTCGTCCCCTGCTGTGTTCAACTACCCGTCTGCAGGTCACACAACCACTTCTCCCCGTCTGCTTCCATCCTCGGAATTCCCTCCCTCCCGTCTCTTGCCCCACACACCCCGCTCCAAGTTCTTAGAACCTTGCTCAATTCATCAAGAAAATGCATTCTTATCCCCGGCACGTTCAATAGTGCTGTTATAATCACAATAATGTACGAAGGATCAGCAGTAGTGCCGATGTGTGCTGTCCAGTTTCGCTGGTAATTACATCCAGCATCATCGGGCTATTCGCCAGCGAAACGTCGTACTCAAAAATTGTAAATGTTGTGGATTCACTCTTCAACACACCGGTGGGCTAAAGTAGTGAACTATTTTGTATTTTGTCAACGTGACACTTTTTTGATGACTGGCCGTGTCGGGTGGTGGAGGGTTACGACACATTTATAAATAACGCGATCTAACCCAAAAACATTTATTATGAATCCCAACGACAGATTGATTGAGCGACTATGACCCAATTGACAGACACCTATGAGACACTCAACTGTAGACTGAGTTTGGCCTCAGCAGTCACGGTACAATTGCCAATGCTCACTGCTACCACCTTTGCCTTTGGGAAGCTCATATGTAGAGACCTCGCTTCTACACAATGTGGACCCAGAAGCTTCACAAATGCAACGATTCAAATGTGCATCTGGGAACAAATGAGCATTGGCAGTAGCGAGCATTGGCGACTGCTGTACTGATGAGTCAGACTGGGTTCACAGTTGTCCATCTCAATGCTGCCTTATCGATTGGTCGCGTTTGCTCAATTTTATTCATGGCGACTTAGGGCAAGGTGACCACAATGCAGTTCTTCAGAAACTAATGGTTTTGCATAATTCACATGGAACTTTTATTATGCGCATTTGTGCATTGTTTAAACTATTCATTTTCTGGCCTACGCTATTTCTTTTCGTCCAAGGATGGATTTTCTCGCCGTTTGTAGATTTTACTTTAGAGCATCAAAACCTCTCCCCCCGTTTCTGTGCTCACCTTGAAATGTCCTATCTAGAATCAGGACTTTCCATTAGGTGCCCCTGACAACAGGCGTAACTTACACTTGTATTACACCTTCACGATGCGGTGTTAAAATAAATACCAAACAGAACCATGGGGACGGCGGAAAAATCTGATTTCTTATTTTTTACGGCACGATATCAACAGCAGACAAAAACAACAACATTGCTTAACGGAGGAACATGGAAAACGAATATACTATAGCTTTAATACAAATATGGAATTGTGCCGTGGTGCAATGCATAGCACACTGGAATTTCAATCCAGATGTTGCCAGTTCGATTTGATCTCCTGGCACAGCTGTGGAAATAATGGGGCAAGTTTCTTAAAGACCCCACGCCACCACTGTCCACAGACAGTCAGTCACCATCTAATTACGTCACGGCAGAATCCCTGAATATATTGCGCTACACATGAGACACGTGCGCATGCTTGCGAAGAGTTTTGGATTTAAGTTTAGCCAGGATTTTAGATTTCCAAAAGTATTCCCGCGAATAATAGTGATGTCACCGGTTGCCACGTGGCATCACCTTCGATGGGTCAAAATTACACCACCGTCGTGCTTTCGTATTGATCAGAAAATCGAGAACGCACCCCCAAAATGCACGTGCATAGTGTCGTACGTGAAACCCAAACAGAGGGGAGGTTCACATCCATACCCCACCTCTTCGAAAGGGCAGAGTGTTTCATTGCTAAATTTCCCACGATAAAAACACAAAGACAGATATTCACCCCCCCACCCCACCCCATATAACCTTAACAGACTTTTGGGGCAAGAGTTGTTCGCGAGCACCTCTATTGAAGGCCGGCACGGCACACGAGGGAGTGGGGAGGAGGTGGCCAGAATCACGCCCGGCCACCTTTGCATCCCTCGTGGCGATGTTTACTACACACTGTACCGGGTACTCGTGAGGCCTAGTCGACCTAGGAGAGGCCCATGTAAATAATAGTCACCGATGTTGCCCACGAGTGGGAATCGAACTCGGGTCGCCGGGTTCGCAGTGCGATGTGTGGTAACCGCTGCACTACCGCTCCCCACGCACACACGTTGCTCACACACACACGTTGCTCACACACACACGTTGCTCACACACACACGTTGCTCACACACACACGTTGCTCACACACACACGTTGCTCACACACACACGTTGCTCACACACACACGTTGCCCACACACACACGTTGCTCACACACACACGTTGCTCACACACACACGTTGCCCACACACACACGTTGCTCACACACACACGTTGCTCACACACACACGTTGCTCACACACACACGTTGCTCACACACACACGTTGCCCACAGATTCACGTTGCAACCACTATTGCGCTATTGCAACAGCACAGGTAAGAGGCGTTTAGCACTGGAACCTGCCCCCCCCCCCTGCCCCCCGACACACACTTTTAAGAGGTAATGCATGGAAGAGAGCTGCCCTCCGTTTGGGTTTTAGACGGGGATTGTTTTGATGTCTATTGTTTCACGTGGGTGTAATTAATAGAGCGCATGTTATGATGCCATCTCTACCGGAAAATAGCATGATCGGCCCATGATCGCTACCACCTGGGTTTACAGAGCCAACAACGTACGGCATCTATTTATTGACGGCCCACTCTTTGCCATCGATTCGTAGGGAATAGTTGGGGCATGGGGGGGGGGGGTGTTAGCAATTGTCTAGAATAAGCGCGGAACGTCGAGCAATATCCACAAGTGGCATGAGCCGAGCCGAGCACTGCACAGTCAAACAACAACAAGAATCGAGTTTGCAGAAGTGTTAAAATTATCATAGGAAAGTCCTCCACTGACCTTTTGTCATAAAACTGTATAATTTACTTGTTGTCTATGTATACATGAGGCATATCTGTTTCATACCTGTCAACCCCTTATCAGTGCCCTACCTTATTGCAGATAAATTCAGCAGAGGTGGGACAAAGTCATTGTTATGCAAGTCCAAGTCGAGTCGCAAGTCATCAAATTCATGACTCGAGTCTGACTCGAGTCCAAGTCACATGACTCGAGTCCACACCTCTGAAATTCAGACCTTATTGGTCACCCCGTAAACTTATAAATCTCAACGTTCATCCTACAAAAAGTCCGATCACAATGGAGAAACACAAACAAATAAAAAAAAATGTTACGCGCATATTTAAACGTCTGTACGCAGTATGGACCTGAAAACTCCATTTGTATGTACAAGAATACGGGTTAACCGTATGGGTTGACAGGTATGCTGTATTTGGAACATTGATTATACCACACAAGATAGTTTAAAATAACAGTCGGGGTATAACAACGTCTAACCCTGTCCAGACTAGATTGGCTACGTACGGTGCGAAATAAGTTCAACATACATACATACATAGAGTGTGCGCTTGCTTGAACAAATACTGCAGGTTTGACATTGGTCTGGAAGGCAAATAGGCCGATTGCATAACCAATACTGTTTTGTGTGTAGACACTGACCGGCCTTCTACTGCACAACGCCAAGACGCAAATACATGTACCAGCTGTTAAGAGTCGTATCTTTTTTTGGTATTGGCTCTGCCGAAACAGTATATGCATAGGCTCTTTCTTCCGATATTAGAAAGTCACTGGAGCTATGCACTTTTAAACCCAGAGTGAAAACTTATGTCTGCGAGAACTGCTTTGGGATTAGGTTGTTGTTTTCCCCCCGAACCACTGATTAGCACGGTTGACTACGTACGGTGCGAAAGAAGGTCAACCCTTGGGTTACACCCGGGACCCGTGGGCTACACCCGTGACCCTTGAACTACACCCGTGACCCTTGGACTACACCGTGACCCTTGGACTACACCCGTGACCCTTGGACTACACCCGTGACCCTTGGGCTACACGCGTAACCCTTGAACTATACCCGTGACCCTTGGGCTACACGCGTGACCCTTGAACTACACCCGTGACCCTTGGGCTACACCCGTGACCCTTGAACTACACCCGTGACCCTTGAACTACACCCGTGACCCTTGGACTACACCCGTGACCCTTGGACTACACCCGTGACCCTTGGACTACACCCGTGACCCTTGGGCTACACGCGTAACCCTTGAACTATACCCGTGACCCTTGGGCTACACGCGTGACCCTTGAACTACACCCGTGACCCTTGGGCTACACCCGTGACCCTTGAACTACACCCGTGACCCTTGGGCTACACGCGTGGCCCTTGAACTACACCCGTGACCCTTGGGCTACACCTGTGACCCTTGAACTACATCCGTGACCCTTGAACTACATCTGTGACCCTTAGGCTACACCCGTGACCCTTGGGCTACACCCGTGACCCTTGGATTACACCCGTGGCCCTTGGGCTACACGCATAACCCTTGAACTATACCCGTGACCCTTGGGCTACATGTGTGACCCTTGAACTACACCCGTGACCCTTGGGCTACACCCGTGACCCTTGAACTACACCCGTGACCCTTGGGCTACACGCGTAACCCTTGAACTATACCCGTGACCCTTGGGCTACACGCGTGACCCTTGAACTACACCCGTGACCCTTGGGCTACACCCGTGACCCTTGAACTACACCCGTGACCCTTGGGCTACACGCGTGGCCCTTGAACTACACCCGTGACCCTTGGGCTACACCTGTGACCCTTGAACTACATCCGTGACCCTTGAACTACATCCGTGACCCTTGGGCTACACCCGTGACCCTTGGGCTACACCCGTGACCCTTGCGCTACACATTCTGCCTCAGCAGCTGTCCGCCTCTTTTTTCTTCCTGATGACGAACGCTTGCGTTGCGATCAAAACGTCGTCGTTTTTTTGTTATTTTTTGTTATTTTCTTTGAACCTGTCTACGCCAATCTCTCCCTTTAACGCAGCTGCTGAGCGTGCGTGCAGCGACGGGACTCCTTTCCATCTCTGGCCCCGCCTACTTACCATTGGGTGACACCCACCTCACACCTGTATAAACCTCTTGTTGCAGCAGCCCTTTCTTGTTCAGCAGTTCTACTGCTCAGTTTAACACGTAGGCTTTCGCGACACTTTTTTGCTGATTGGCCGTGTCGGGTGGTGGAGGGTTACGACACATTTATAAATAACGCGATCTAACCCGAGAACGTTGATTATGAGTTCGACTGCTGTATATTTATACCTGATGACCATTGCCTGTGCTGTAATCGAAACGTCGTGATTTATTATTTATTTTTCCTACCTACCTGACTTTACCGAAAGAACCAAAGAAAATGAATTCCTGCAGTCACGAAAGCTTTAAGTCAAGATTTCAGGTCAACCTACATACATGTGTATAGTTGGTGGTCAACATAATGCATTGCATATGTACGTACACTGTTTCATTGCTTTTATGGCTTTATTTTGGTGATTTTCGAAAAGTGTTTTGGTTTGGCCATGTTTGTTTGTTGTAGTACAGAGTTAGACTGATGGCCTTAATCTAAGTTGTCTTGTGGTTGTTGTTGTTTGACTTGCATCCCACTGGGATATTTGCACAGGGTTTATGTATGATGATTTTTTCTGCAATATTTTGCTGTCTTTTCTTGGATTTTCTGTTTGCACATAGTCACTTTAAGATGTTTTCTTGTTCATGTTTTTGTTTTTTTGTTTGTTGCGGTTGCACCCGTTTCAAGAGCCGACCGAATGGCTCACAGGGCTATACCTAATCAATGAACTTTGAACTTTGAACGTGTGCCGTAGAGTGTACGTATCGCGCGATTGCGAGCGTGATTTGCTTTGCTGCACGACTCTCCTCGTTTTCCATCTCCCTGTGAACTGTGGGGCGACTTTCCACCCCCAACGCAATTTCGGAGGAGTTGACACGGACCACGCGGGAGGTGTTTTTTTGTTGAAGCGCGGATGGATCATTATTAGTGTGGCTGCGGTATTACGAACGCAAATTGAGGTAGACACCGTAGGTTATGGCACTGTAAGGGAATATTGTACAGCACACACGGTACATGGGGTCTCGGAGTGGCTCAGAGGTCAGAGTACAGAGCTGCCCACTGCTGAGTTTCTGGGTTTAAATCCAGATTTCGGCAAACGGATGAAATCATGGGTTTTTTTGGGCAAGTGTAGCGAGTATCACAGTGGTCAATGACTGCTAAATAACCCCGTCATATAGAATTTGGTTCATCACAACTTGGATAAAAATTCAAGTTCGCGAATATGAAGATAAACACTGCTTTAACGAGCATGTGATAATCTCAAAGTATATTTAAAAAAAAATGCGCCCCCTGCCGTGTAAATATAAAAAAGAACACTTTGAAGAGGTTTTTGACCCAATTAGTCCATCGTTTCCGCAGCTGGTCTACAATACCCAGGATGGATGCACTGTTGTGAGATTTCTGAATTGATTATCTCATTACATCATGAGAGTAGCAAAATATCAAAATAACAAGACCCCCTACCCCCGTAAAAATAAAAAATAAATACTCTTTAGTTCTTTCGATAAAGTCACGTAGGTCGAAAAAAAAACAAAATATATATATTTTTTTTATTTTATTTTTCTACCTACGTGACTTTACCGAAAGAACCCAAGAGTATGGATTCCTGCAGTCACGAAAGCTTCAAATCAAGATTAAAAATAATAGCTTGTGAAAAATATTTTTTTCAAGTGGGGAAAAGGATTGAATACACGATTTGGAATGCAGTCAAATGATTCCGGACAAAAGACGTGGCCACTAAGAATAAGCGACCGCTCCAACAAAGGTGGAGAATAGGCAGTCTCTGGGTCGACCGGGGTGGAATTGTTCACAATAAAGCGAGGTATTATTACATTTGGGTAAAAATATAAAGGTCATTTCAGGTGTACACCTGCAATTGTTTACTTGTGCCACTGCCGGCAAAAGGGCTTGTACAAGACGGTGCTATGAAGACGCCTTCCAGAGCATATTACGCCTGTTGTACTACACGAACAAAACCATTTTACATTCATACAGTGTCCAAGTGCAACAGCATCTCCAGATGAGTCGCAGGGGGAACACATATTACGTGTCTGTATGGTCATAAAAGCAAATGGGTCTCGACTTCAACAAGGGCAGCAGTCTCGCAACTGCGCAAGGCTCAAGAAGACGATCATTTCAGACATCAGGAGCTAAAGCCAAGCAGGAGCGTGACCTTCCCATGGACTGAAGGTTGACTGTGGGCATCTTTGTGAGAAGGGCGGCCCTTTATTGCTGGACTGGAGACGATGTACTGGAGAGGAGTGAGACGAGAGAGGAGAAGCACGCAAGATCAAGAGGAAATGGAAATAAAAATCAGTCACTGCCGATCTTCAAGTAGATCTGAGACGTTGACAGGAAGGCAATGGAGTGACGCGATTACATTTTCGTGTACGGGTGAGGAACCTTGCAGTGGGAGTTGTACAGATGCTGTATAAATTAACGCATTGTTCAAAACAAAACACAATGAAGTACATATTGTAAAGAGCGTAACGGGGTAAAAAAATATGTGGCAAATCAAAAGAGTGGCCGTTAATAGCGAACCGCTTGGCTTATAAAGCCGAGGGGGATATTCGAGGTCAAACCAGTCGACCCACACGATGAGCACGTGACCGCCGTGGCCCGTTCTCGCCGAGAGAGTCGAACGATGGTTTGAGCACGAGCGAGGGGAATGTGAAGTGGGGGAGGCTGTGGGCCCCAGCCTCACAGTCGGGCACATGTTGTGTGATGCTCCCCTCGCCATAGCGAACCAGAGCGCGGATTGGATTTCCGTCGGATGAACTTTACACTCAGTAATCTCTCTCTCCATGCAATCGCAGAGCTTGGCAATGCCGGCTCGGTCCAGACACACGATAGGAATTAACAATTACAACATTCACTGCTCTTTCACAACACGTCTACAACACTAAGGCACGCGGTGGTAGGTTTTTTTTTTTTAAAAGATGTTTGTTTAAAAAAAAAACTCAGTCAAATGTCAATCTTTTCCCATGCTCCAGACTGGGGCATTAGTCATCTGAATTAAAACACGCATTTATATTATTTTGAAATACTGGACTTTTAAATCGCAGCTAGCGATTGCTAGTACGTTGAGGATCTCCAAAGTGATTTCAGAGTTGTACCAGGTGCTGTTTGACATTGTCCGACGTTTTGCCCCGTGCTGGGAGCTTCTTCAGGGAACTGAAAGCCACGCCTTCATCTCTCGATCAGAGTTGGCGTTTCTCGGTTCTTGGTGTTGATTTCACTTATTTACAAACTAAAAACAGATTTAAACTAGTAAGCAGCTTAACAGCGAAACGCTGCTCATGTTTGTGACATGGTAAACTCCTGGCATGTCCAATCATCCACACGGATCGTTGGCACATTGGTCTGGCACATCTCACTATGAACGCAACCTTCCAAGTCGAATTGCCAGTCAAGGTTAACATCAGCGGCCGCGCGATTTTCCAAATCGTTCCTGGGCTACCCACAACCCTTTATCAACCCACACAGACCAAAATGTTGAAGTATGGTCCAACAAACTCGCATGTGGAGAGACCCCCCCCCCCCCACTTCTACGCCAAATGCAACAATAATTAAAAGCTACAGTTGGTCTCAATGCTGCCCATTGGTCAGTCGCATTTGCTCAATGTATTAAATGGTGACTCGAAACGAAAGGACCACAATGAAGTTCTTCAGTAACACGTGGTGTTGCATAATGCAGTAGACTAACAAGCCTTTTTGCACATGGAGTGCATGTAACCATGTATTTTCCGGCCTGGGTTTTCTAGTCGTTAGCAGATTTGAATTAAAAAGCGTCCAACCTCGCGCCGTTTCTGCGCTCACCTTGAAAAATTCGTATCTCGAATCAGGCCTTTCCATTTGGTGTCCTGACAACAGGCGTAACTTACACTGGGTCGCAAAGGTTCACGATGCCGTGTTAAATTAAATGCCAAGCAGAAACCCCTGGGGGACGGTAGAAAAATCAGATTTTCTTTTTTATAGCACATCAACAGCAACAAAACAATCAACAATGCTTTATGGAGTTAAACGGAAAATGTATTTACAATTGTTTTAATCTAAATATGGACTTGTGTCGTGGTGTAATGGGGATCGCACACTGGACTTGCAATCCAGAGGTTGTCAGTGCGATTCAATCTCCCGGTGCAGCTGTTAAAACAATGGGACAAGCTTCTTAAAAATACCACGCCACCACTGTCCACAGACAGAGAGACAGTCGCCTTCCCATTGCACGACGGCAGAATCCCTGAATATTGTTCTTTACATGAGACACGTGCACGTGTTTGCAAGGAGTTTTTTTTATTTCAGTTTAGATAAAAATTTGATTTCAAGAGTAAAGTGATTTCACCGGTTGCCACTTGGCATCAACTATGATCGGTAAAAATCACAGTCGTGCTTTCGTATTGATCCTAAAATTATGAAATCGTGGAAATTGCACTGGATTTTCAATCCCATGGCAGCCCCTGAACCATTGATATAAATTCCACATTCCAATGGCACGGGCCAGCATGATGTATTGACCTTGTGAATCTCCCTGCAAATTAATTTTATCTTGGAGGCGCTTCGAATGAAATTATTTCCGAGTGTCCAAGGAGACTGAGCAATGGAAAAAAAATAATCTCGCGGGCAGGTGCTGAGAGATTGTAACATCGTGCGATCGTGAGAGATTTGCAAGCTTGCAATCGTCCAGCAGTGGATCGATAGCTATCGATGACGACGATGATGATGATGCTGCAGAGGTTCATCGGCGCAGGAACAAAGTTCTGGACGAGGAGGCACGGCGGGCCATCGTGTGCGGATGTCGGCACTCGACCACGGCCTGGCCGGCGGCTCCACACAGCCGCGTCACCCCTTGGTGACCCCAGCGGCAGACAGCGCGCAGGGTAAAAGGTCAGGCAGCTCAAACAGAGGGAGGTCAAGCAGTCTGGCGACAAACTGTTTAACGCCAGTGGGCCAGCAGACGGCCTCTCATCTCTTGATCCTCGCTGTTGAGAGAGAGCACACGCGGGGGGCTGGGTGGAGAGAGGAGGAGGTGGGGGAGGGATTGAAAGAGAGGATGATACCCCGAGGGGCAAAAACGACGCCTGGGCGGGCCATCCCCTCTCTTTTGGATGAAGCAGGGAGGTCTCAGGCCACCGTGTGCTAATCAAGGGCAGGAGAAGCCAAGTCTGATAGAGGGCAATTACGGAGATGTGACGAGGGTGGTCAGCAGTGGGGAGGTGGGAGGGGGGAATTCGAGAATAGGGATAGGCAATTACCACATTCTCTTGATTGTAATACGCACCTTTTACCCTCCCCCTGGCGTTATAATCTGCTGTTTGGGTATGTGTGAGAGAGAGCCCATATTTGTATAACTTCATTGACACCGGGCATACGTAACTGGGTTTGTCTCAAATTTTGTAGGGTATGCTAATCTGCAAAGCATGGTAATCAAACGCAATCGTTTTTGTAGGCTGCTATTATTAAAATAGAAGTTTTGATATTGGCCTAATAACAAGCCTGTCAACAAGAACACAAGTTAATATAGTCGTCAATAAAAGATAAAAACACCTTGGAATATGCCGCGAATATTTTTTTCAGATCACCGAAGCCACGGTTGGAAAATACTTGTGCAGTGTCAGTGAGTCGGAGACAAGGGTTTTCAGGAGGCACCTTCTTTAATCACACCTTCACACTCCACAGGTTCGCCCTCGCACTCTCCCGAGTTGTCTAGCCCAGCCTAAACACAACCCTGACCGCCTAACACCGACGGCGCTGACCGAGACAGCCAACAACTATCCGGCCTCGCAATATCTAGCAAAGAAAGCAGCGACGAAGGCGGCGGAGACGACAGCGACGACGAGACGAGTTCACTCCCAGAACCGGCAGCCCCGAGCTCCCGCTCTCAGCTCCTTTTATGCTGCCCAGTGCGGCCTGGCTCCGCCCTGGCCACGCCTCCCTTCTCGAACCCACTAGCAGGTTCCAGGGGCTTCTAGATGGGGTCTTCCATGACCCTTGCCCCAGTTCCTCTGCCCTGCCGACACACACAGTATCTGCTCACCGGCGTGTGAACTGTTTGTCCACCGCAGTTGCCGCTGCTGGGCACCACCCGGCGCTATTACACTACACTTGGATTGGCCACCACAATGCATATCAGGTTGCTATCGGCCCTTTGCCGGGTTCTATGGCGGGCAGCAGAGGGCAGTGCTGCAAAATGTTTTCCCATTGTCCCCTGCCTTCACAAACTCGCACCGACCAGCGTGGTGAAGTATGGTCGAATAACCCCACTCGATGTGGGGAGGCACTCATCCAGCAGTGGATTGACGAAGGGGCTGGAGATGTACAATAGACGGGGGAAAATATGCGAACTTTAAAATCAATAAATGTCACTTCTGTTGTTCATGTATGTGCGTTGTATGGCTCGTGAATGTGTATTCACACGCATATCAGTTCTTTACTTATTTGGAAAGTTACATAAAAACAATAAGTCTCTGGTGAGCACGGCAACGTCTATCAAGTGGCGACCGCACCGAGCGAATCTCCATACTGCTCGAGCCTGCGTGAATCACGCAACGTGTTACCCCCCCCCACACCCCCCACCTACTCTGAATCTCTCTTTTTCAGAAGCGACCTGGCCACAAACGATAGCCCAAAGAAGTGGCGTATCGCGTGGAAATGTACAGCAGCCAAATACTCTGAAACGCGCGTTGTTTTCTAAATTGGGAGGAGAACACGTGGAACGGGGACTGCCGTCGTGCATGGGACACGTGCAATGGGGATTCGAGCAAACAGACACCGGGGAGGGAGGGAGTGAGGAAGGGCGGTGGCTTGGCGCCGCTGGGCCGTCGTCTGCCAGCCAGCCCGCCCCCCCACCCCCAGACAGCACGTTCCGTCTGCCCATGGCGCTTCTTCGTTGAAAACGGTAATTGTCACCCATCGGTCACAAATTGATCTCATCTGTGTGTTCCAGTAGCAACAGAAAAAAACAACACTCACAGCCTCACACAGTTGGGTATGAGTGCACCCCCCCCCCCCCCCCCACATCTTGTCGCGTCGTGTGTGACTCTCGTGTACGGCCCAAAGTTGCAATGAACGCGCATCTTACTCGCCGCTTAGCCCGGGCCTCACAACTATTTTACGTCGGTGTGAACGCTGACGTGCAACGTCAATGCGTAAATATAACTGCGAATTCTCTATTTCACTTGCATATACTGCGTGTGTTTGTGGGAACAATCAAGAGCACTTATGGCACAGCGCTTATCGATTTTTTTTAATATATAGGTTGGCCAAGTCACGACCTACTACCCCCACCCCTTCCATCGCCTCCACGGCAGATTCAATGAATTGTCATGATTCAGGGTCACAATTCAATTCCAGATTTGACTATGCTTTTTGACATTCTCGTGGTAGCTGGAGGGGTCACGCAAAGCCACTAAATACAACAAATATGAATTGAAAATGTAAAGTCCTTCATACGCGATAAGATACACGCACAATGATAACGATACTCGTAATCATAAGAACATGAAATTGTAACATTAGAGGGGACCATTCGGTCTAACGAGTCCGTTTGGTTGTGAGCAGTGGATCGATTCTAGAATCTCATCAATACATATTGAAGAGTCCCAGTGAATCTGCATGCACGACGTGTATGGGCAGCTGGGTTCTGCATAAAACAATGACCTCCTGGCCACACGCTTCTACCCGTGGCCTCTGGTTCTCCTCTCTGCGTTGAGTTTGTGCCAGTACTCGTCCGTCGATTGACTCAGTCGATATTATTTATGATTTTGTAGGCCTGGATTAGAACCGATGGATCTATTCATCTTTGGTTGTGTAGGACAACAACAAAAAACACACGTGCAAAATACGTGTGAATTCGGCACCTTTTAATTTTACGTGGTAATGATGAAATTCAATTAAAATGCAATTCGCCGACTTGGCAAATATTTTTCGGCGAATATTTTTTTTTATTACAACACTTCAAAACAAAACGACAAATAGTTACTACTTCAGCCCACCGGCGTGTTGAGGAGTGAATCCACAACATTTATACTTACGCGATCTAACCCACAAACCTTTATTTTGAATAATATTGGTCGCGAAAGCCCCTCTACGTGTTAAACTGACTTCAAAACCACCACCACCCACTCCGTGTCAGAACTCCACTGAAAAATGCCGTGCTTACATATTCGCAAACGTTATTTTATTAAACAAACACAACTGGGGTCGGAAGCAAGTGGTTTGATTTTCATCGATTTAAAAAAAAAACTGTTGCTTTCAATTATATTTTCTAGCCCAAGTTTCGACACCAATCCGTTGGATATAACAAAATAACAGCCGAAATACGTTTCCTTGTCAATACAGCTCAGGAGTGGCCTAGAATAACGCACGTTTTCTCCATAGAAATGGCAACATTATCACTCGTGTTATATTTCTCCATAATCAGTCATCATCAGCCATGATAGACCCGATAACTGATTACGGCCTCAGCCCCGAGCCGTTGTCATTGTCAAAATCCTGCAACGTTTCAATCAAATTTATTTTCATTTTTGCAATTTCAAGACGGGGGGGGGGGGGGGGCTCTGCAGGAGCTCTCCCTCTAGTGGAGGATCTTCTACCAGCCGTAGTGTGAACAGAAATTGCAGGGCTGCACCTTTACCATTTGTCACCTTCATGCAAAATGGAGTATCAGTTTGACTACCGATTGCAAAAAACAGCTCACCGCTCAGAATTTGCTCAGTAACCCCCAAAATGCCAATGGCTTCCCTCTGCCAGACAGAAAAAAATATCATTAAAAAGCACTTTACTGGATATTTTAAATTGCATAAAGTCCAGACTTTTTCTTATCTATATACATATAAACCTCTATTTATCCTCGTATATAATCATGACCTCCCTTTCAAGTTCTCAGCACAATTGAAAGGGTCTTTTTTCCCTTTCCGCCCCCTCTCTTCTTCACGAGACCAGAACCCAAAACGAAAAGGATAATTCTGCCACGAGCGCGCACTGGGGATCAACAGCAGCGACTGCCTTTTCACTTTGATGTCGGTTCACCATCAGCCGCCATGAAAGGGCCCAAAGAGCTGGCCCGCTTGCGTGCACCTTCACAATCCTGGTATTGGGGGCCCTTCCGCCTGGCACGGTGCCAGTAAAAACCCTCTCCAGAATTTCGTGACGGGAGCCCGCCATAATTTGAAATGAAATGTCTCTGTTGCCAGGAAACGAGTATTTCCATGTCTAAATATATAAAGAAAGCCACTTTCAGAGCGGTTATTCATCTTGAGCTCAGGGCGTCTAGAGGCTCGCTCTGTGGAAAACCCCACCGGTGTAAGGCTTGAGTTACATTTAATCATTTCTTTCCTCGTTCAGGAGAGATTTTAGTTTTTGTTCCCCCCCTCTCCCTACCCACCCATTCTACGTTTCTCTTCTTCTGCCCCCCCTCGGTGGAGAGAGACGGGTTGGCTGTGAGGGTATGGTGTTTGTGAACGACGGTTGAAGGCGGATGCGGTGAGTGGTGATCGGAACCTTCGCAAGATCTGCAGCGTCGGTTGGCAAAACCCGTTGGGGGGAGGGAGGGGGGCGCGGGTCACTATCTCAACGCCGAGACGCAGCTCGGCACACGAAAGATTAGCGTCAAAAGTCAAACGTTCAGCCATTCTCGAATCAGCCAGTGGCGCCACGGTGGCAAGATGTTAACTACCTCGCCTGGTATGCGGGAGGTTGTGGCCTCGATCCCGATCCCGACCCTGACGCCAGCATATTTGGAGTTTGCGTGCCTCTCTGCCCGTGGTTGCTTGGATTTTTCTCCGGGTCCTCCGGTTAATCCCTCCACATTTAGAAAGATGTATGGATATAATTTAGATTATTTTGGTGCTATACATGGCCAAATGATGGGCCACTTTGTCGAGTTATCAATTGTGGGCAGGTTGCTTCTGAAAAATAAGTTAATACCTCAGTGGGATTTGTCTGGTAGGGTGGGGATGGTTTAATTTTATTTGTTTGTGTTTTTGTGATTTGTTTACCTTTCTTGTACTTTGCACTGCTATCGTGTGTTTGTGTTGTTTGTTGTTGTAACGTTCTTACACTGCCCCGACTGGACATCTATGAAAAAGAGCTTTACAGCTCATCGGATTCCTCCAGTATAAATAAATATTCCGATTCTGATTGTGGGGGGTGGGGGGAGACGCAGGACCAGTTGTGAGCTCTCACCACATGATATGAGCCACAACCGGACAATATAACTCGGAAACTCCGGGTTTTTTTAGTGCAGTGCACTGACCTCGGTGCCACCATAATAATTTCCATTTACAAAGCGTCATTCAAGCAAATGCATCCCACAACGCTGCACATCAATTAGCTAGTCCCTTACGCACATTACAAAACCCCACTTTTTAGTAATTCAACAACGAAATATACATAAATAACGAGATAAAAAATCACCCCCACCTCATTTGAAAAATTATGCTTTTCTTTTTTTAAAAAGGATAATGAACAAATGCCATTACAAACGACATGCAATAATATTCTCTGTGGGTACATAAAAAATGTGCCCGTAAGTTTTTGGGCGCAAATACAAACATCCACATGCGTCAGTAACCGTCGTATAAATATAAGAACATGGAACGGGTTGGTTGATGTTTCAGGCAGTGGGCCGTAGAGAAGAGATAGGGCAGAAACACGGATTGTCGTATAAAACATCTCAATCTAAATTGCAGGGGCCATATAAAATGGTAATGAAATTGCCAAATGAATGGTTTTATTTTACAGCAGATTTCTACAAGTAGCAGGCAGCCCCGTAAGTCGAGTATACAAAGTGCACGCCGACTTGTTCAAATATTCACACGAGGGTAGTGAAACAAAGGTAGTAACAGCGGTTACAATTTCGATTTAAAGCTTTCGTGACTGCAGGGATTCATCTTCTTGGTTCTTGCTGTAAAGTCACGTAGAAGGGAAGTAATAAAATAATTAAAAAAAAAACATAATAAAATACAATTCTCACGACGTTTCGGCCACGACGTTTCGGCCACAACGCAAGCAGCCGTCTGAATGAACCATTCAGACGCTGTTGCCTCGACAGACCTGGTTTCACCTGAGGACGGCTGCTTGCGTTGTGGCCGAAACGTCGTGAGACTTATTTTATTATGTTTTATTTTTATTATTTTATTACTTCCCTTCTTCGTGACTTTACCGAAAGAACCAAGAAGATGAAAGTGGTTACAATGTTAGCGTGCTGCACAATGAACCCGGGTGATTTGAGTTCAGTTCCCCCACGAGTGAAATCAGCACTGGTCCTGTCTTGCCCCCCCCCCTCCCCCCACTACTCCCATCACAACCCACACTGACCAGCGTGGTGAAGTACGGTTTAAAACACCCACCACTAACCAACGTGGCTTGGAGTGGCCTTCACCAAAGTTGTGGATTAAGAATGGCTGGAATGTGTTTCGTTCACAAATTAAGCGTGTTAATTCAAGCGATGCACTTCACCGTTTGTCCAATAAATGTCAAGCATGCGGCACAGAGCAACGCACGCAGTCCATGAACATGTCCCAGATGAGTGGAGTATGGAAATCCCGTGACGCCTGCCATAAGTAATGCATCGGCCATGTCTCATAAATGTCATAACAATGACTACTCAGCACGGACAACTGTTGCTTAAAACAAAATAACAATTTTTAAGCTTCTGAGTCACTCGTCAGATAAATAAAAACGTTACCACCATCACTAGGATCACGCAAGCCATAAGAGGCAAATTTTTTTTACCGTATCGTGTGCACACGCGCACGCAAACACTACGTGTGCTGCAACGACCCCCAAGAAGACGTGGGCGAGATCCTTTAAAACGTGACGACCCCATAGCGCAAGCTGCTTCAAAAGGGGACGACGGCCGGTCTGCGGTCGAGACTAACAACAGAGTGCCAGCCAAAGGAGGGAGAGCAAACCCCTTGATGAAAACCGCAATCGTGGAGACTGTGCGATGAAATCAGCGTATGCCCAAGGTGCTGTTACATCTCAGGGATGAGGACGATTGGCAACAGTTTGGAAAGGACTTCATCCAGCAGTGGATTGATGATCGTGGCTATGATAATACACCATTGGAACCTCATTTGCCAGAAGAAAAAATATGATAATTGTTTTTTTTACCCTTTTATCTGGCAAAAAAACTGACACCTTTTTGGAGTCATGTTTGCATAGACCACAATACCTGCAGTCGTAATGCAAACAAAAAACCATGTGAGACTAGGCTCTAAGGAAAGCTGTCTCGGGTGTGGACCAATCAACTTCAAGGATAGTGCATACATTATCAGAGTTATGTTTTTTTTGCCTTACGACTATGATAATATAATTATTCATTATAATTAATACACACCGTTGTGGCCAGTACTGCGCTTGCGTGCCCTGTGCGTGTCAACAACAGATGCGGTGTTGACATTCTGCATTAGCTAAAAAGGCGACTCTGCTCCAGGCACAAGATACATATTTCAACCGATGAGCACCGGGTGAGGCGAAATCCGCCGTCGCTTGGATACAGAGCGCAGAGTGCTGTGCAGGGTAGCCGCGAGATCCGTTGCGTATTCCGACGGATGCGTGCCAAAGGCTCTGCCAAGGTCGCCTTGCAAGGCGAGTGATGCATGATATGCAAACAGGGCGCTGCCGCTCTACCTAACAAACTACTGTGACGACCCAGTTGAACGCAAGCACCCAGTGTAAACGAATCGCGTTCAGGATAAAAAAAAAAACATTTATGCAGAAGGCAATATTATTTTTAAACCCATGAATAGCAATCATGCATCATTACGGTAATATTACGAAGTGCAAAACTTTACATGCGTTTTCTTCAAAGTAATTTTTAGTTTGTTTTCATTTACGTTTGAAAGGTACATATAAATACGAAATTAGCTACATTTTTAGTCAATATTAAATTGAAACCCAAAAATGTGGAACGTGTAGTTGCTGCAACATTATGAGTAATGAAAAAAAAAATTATGGGCCGATTGATGACAGTATTTCATGTTTTTGTTGCAGAATTAAATTTTACAATGATAGAGAAAAAGAGAAACGCATTGCTAAGAAAACACGCACAGGTTATTGACATCATTCAACCGGTTTGAAATAGTAAATGGGATGGGGCAGGACACGTTATCACGAGACGGGAATATCGATGGCGTGGCAATCAAACAATGGAGCGTGGACGAGGGAGACGCTCCCCCTTGGAGACGGAGCGACGAAATCTGCTCGCGTGTAGGTGCTCGATGGATTATTACATTGCAGGATCGTGAGAGATGTAACAGCTTGGGAGAGGGTCGGGGGTGGGGGTGGGTGTCTTCATCATCCAGCAGTGGCTAGATCATGGTTTAATTATATCTAATATATTACAGATATAAATTTGACTTGTAAAAAAAACCTAGAAAATCAACAAGAAGCGTAACAACTTGCAGTAAATTTCGATTTAAAGCTTTCGTGACTGCAGGGATTCATCTTCTTGGTTCTTTCGGTAAAGTCACGTAGAAGGGAAGTAATAAAATAATAAAAATAAAACATAATAAAATGAAATAAGCAGTGGTGACCGACCCAGAGCCTAACTTACAACCGCCGTTCACCACCAAGTGGCGGTGACGTCGTGTGCCAGGCTAGTTGCACTTTGAGGCCACGTGAAGTTTCGATGGACCGCTGGCATGAGGTTACGGAACATTCCCAGGTGCCATGGGCTTCATTGACTTGAGATGTCTTGCAAAACCTGAGGTTGGCCTCATTCACAGCACAGGGACACCACACACAGGGTGTGTGTGGGGGGTGGGGGGGTCATTCAGGTCCACTGGGGTGCGAGATAAAAAATAAACCCTCAAATGTGAACGCACCTATGGCTGAGCACAGCGAGTCCATTAAAACTGAATTCCCCAGCACGGCTGGAAAACACAGCCACACGTCCAATACAAACAAAGCCTCAGCAGCAGAGAACTGCACTTCCAGTCCTCTGAGTGACACACGTTTTACGAGACAAGACCCATTACACGCTTGCAGCAACTGGAAAAGTAGTTGAGATTTTTTTTTTATTATTATCGCTGGGTTTTCTAAAATAACGCAATAAATTCCAGCCTTTATTAAATCCAACAATGGATGAAGGCCTCCGCTTAATGTTGGCCACACTTTGACCGTGGCTGGCAACGACTGGCTTGCTGAAGGGAGGCCCGGTAGGAAGGAGGAGGGCCCACGATTGGCTCTGATGTCACTCGCCACCGATGTGTAGCCATGGCCAGGAGTGGAACCCAGGTCGTCGGGTTCATAGCACAGCGTGCTAAACACCATAGCGGGTACAGCACTCCACCCTCCCTGGCGTTCTTGTCGTTAGAATTGTAACACATTTGTGTTACAATGACGATTTCCTTTTCAGATCGAGTGCCACGATCGCTATTTCTGGCTGTTATTTGCCCTATTTTCTACGTTGCTCTCCACATTGCAGTATGGGAGGGGGGGGTCATTTAATTCATTTCATAAACATTGGCAAAGTCTAAATAATACCCGGTGTTACTTTACCATGATGGGACAGCAGTAGATCGCTTGCGTTGGGTCAATGCCAAGTGCCATGGAATTCGATGAAACTTCCCTTTGATATTTCTTTAAGAAGCCAACTCCGGGGTTTTTTTTATCTTCTATGTACTCATCGCACTTGCGGCCAACACAATCCAAGAGAATGAGAAACGGCTCTCATACCAGTCATACTTGCTTAAGCCACACAGCCACAGCAGGCTCTGGGAAAAAAAGGGGGAACTTGGCGTAGTTTATTAACCGAAGGTAGAGACATATTAACGGTGCAAAAAACCCCAAACAATCAGAAGTAAAGCTTTTTCTTCCAATGGGTCGATGTTAAATAGGTGTGGGCGCCGAGGATGCTTCCTCACAGCAGCCCTTTGTGGGTCAAGCGCACGGAGCTTGCAACGCAGAGGCCTTCCGATTCAATAGCACGGCAGTTGAAACAATGTTAGAAGGCGTGTTTTTCTTAACCCCCATCCCCCCCACACACATACACCTTGTGCCCGCGTCCGTACACCCAACAGGAGATAAAATTCTGCGCACTTTGGTGAAGTGAATCGGCAGTTAACGTGTGGTGGAGGTCAAGTGCGGTCACACGCCCATCTCTCGCAAGACGCCTGGGTCGGTGCAGACAGAGTAGGCCACAGATATCATTTAGGGAGGGGCCTCTCTCGCACTCTCTCGTGGAGGCCCCTCTGCCAGCAGTGGCGTGAGCAAGACGTTGCAGGGCTGCGCCTTTAACCTTTTTAGGGTCGCGATACAAATCTCCTAATTGCAGCAGAGATGTAATGCAGAGACACCAACAACAACCGCTATTCGCCACGTGGTGTTGGTGGTGGCGACGTCATCACGGCGCTTGTGCCAGGCTACGTGCACTTTAAGGTCACGTGGATGCGTCGAACGCCCGCTGTAGCAGGAGGTCACGGAACAGGCCCAGGTGCCATGGGTTGACCGACTGAGATGACGTCACCTGAGTAGAGACTCTCAAAACCTTGTTGCTGCTGTTTTTTCGGAAATGTTGGTCACGTAGGAGGGGTGCGACCGTTCGTCCCAGACTCTGGCTTTGCGAGCAACGGGTGAGATTCAGTGACGAGATTGGATTGGGGTTCAAAAACCGATTCAGTGTTTTCGCATCGCGGGTGAATGGTAGGGCCTGAAGTGGCCGCATGGATGACGTGTCCCCATACCTTCGCAATTTGGTGTAAATTAATTGGGAAATAGATGAAATCTTTGTGTTACCCCCCCACACACACCTCCTATCAGCACGGTTGGCTAAGTACTGTGCGAAAGAAGTTAAAGATACATACGGGCGCGCAGTTTGATTCATGTTTCATGAGCTTCGTACAAACATCTATTAATTTAAACAACATTCCACCACTGCCGATGTTAAATTGGCACGATCATATTCTTGTACAAAAAAAATCCGTGGTGCAATATCAAACTTGAATTGAGACGTCTACCTTCCCCCGTCCCCCGAGGAAGAACTGTCGGACTCTGACAAGCAGCCTTAGGACGATTCAAAGAGAACAAAACGTCAACAAAGATAACAGCCAACAAACCACAAGGTGGAAGGGAAAAAAACGAAAGAGATTAACATTCGCATGCAACATAGCGCACGCTGCACTGTGCTGCGTATGGGGCTGGGTAAGTAACCGGGCGTGTTCACAGAGAGTGGGCTCCTGTACCTCGTCAAACATCAGGACAGGAGGGGGTGTGTGGTATGGGGCAGCGATGCGTGTACAGCAACGATGAGAGAGGGCTTGAGGTTGGAGAACCTATTGGGTGATGTTGGATGGTGAGTTGAGATGGAGAGAGTGATGAGGTGGAGAGGTATGTGGTGAGGGTGGGATGGAGAGAGTGATGAGGTGGAGAGGTATGTGGTGAGGGTGGGATGGAGAGTGTGATGGGGTGGAGAGGTATGTGGTGAGGGTGGGATGGAGAGAGTGATGAGGTGGAGAGGTATGTGGTGAGGGTGGGATGGAGAGTGTGATGGGGTGGAGAGGTATGTGGTGAGGGTGGGATGGAGAGTGTGATGGGGTGGAGAGGTATGTGGTGAGGGTGGGATGGAGAGAGTGATGAGGTGGAGAGGTATGTGGTGAGGGTGGGATGGAGAGTGTGATGAGGTGGAGAGGTATGTGGTGAGGGTGGGATGGAGAGTGTGATGGGGTGGAGAGTTATGTGGTGAGGGTGGGATGGAGAGTGTGATGGGGTGGAGAGGTATGTTGTGAGGGTGGGATGGAGAGTGTGATGGGGTGGAGAGGTATGTGGTGAGGGTGGGATGGAGAGTGTGATGAGGTGGAGAGGTATGTGGTGAGGGTGGGATGGAGAGTGTGATGGGGTGGAGAGGTATGTGGTGAGGGTGGGATGGAGAGAGTGATGAGGTGGAGAGGTATGTGGTGAGGGTGGGATGGAGAGTGTGATGGGGTGGAGAGGTATGTGGTGAGGGTGGGATGGAGAGTGTGATGGGGTGGAGAGGTATGTGGTGAGGGTGGGATGGAGAGAGTGATGAGGTGGAGAGGTATGTGGTGAGGGTGGGATGGAGAGTGTGATGAGGTGGAGAGGTATGTGGTGAGGGTGGGATGGAGAGTGTGATGGGGTGGAGAGTTATGTGGTGAGGGTGGGATGGAGAGTGTGATGGGGTGGAGAGGTATGTTGTGAGGGTGGGATGGAGAGTGTGATGGGGTGGAGAGGTATGTGGTGAGGGTGGGATGGAGAGTGTGATGAGGTGGAGAGGTATGTGGTGAGGGTGGGATGGAGAGTGTGATGGGGTGGAGAGGTATGTGGTGAGGGTGGGATGGAGAGTGTGATGAGGTGGAGAGGTATGTGGTGAGGGTGGGATGGAGAGAGTGATGAGGTGGAGAGGTATGTGGTGAGGGTGGGATGGAGAAAGTGATGAGGTGGAGAGGTATGTGGTGAGGGTGGGATGGAGAGAGTGATGAGGTGGAGAGGTATGTGGTGAGGGTGGGATGGAGAGTGTGATGAGGTGGAGAGGTATGTGGTGAGGGTGGGATGGAGAGTGTGATGGGGTGGAGAGGTATGTGGTGAGGGTGGGATGGAGAGTGTGATGAGGTGGAGAGGTATGTGGTGAGGGTGGGATGGAGAGTGTGATGAGGTGGAGAGGTATGTGGTGAGGGTGGGATGGAGAGTGTGATGGGGTGGAGAGGTATGTGGTGAGGGTGGGATGGAGAGTGTGATGAGGTGGAGAGGTATGTGGTGAGGGTGGGATGGAGAGTGTGATGAGGTGGAGAGGTATGTGGTGAGGGTGGGATGGAGAGAGTGATGGGGTGGAGAGTTATCTGGTGAGGTGGAGATGGTTCGTGACTGGGGATGGTGAGCGTCATGGAGAGCGAGGGGAGGTATTTGATGAGAGTGGATGGCGAGGGGTGGGATGGCAATTGAGATGGAGGAGAGAGAGGGGGGTCGGGTGATTTATATATTAAAAAAAAGATCCAGGGTTTCTATAACCGCTAACGCAGTCTGCACTGTGGGGAGGGAAAAGCCCTCCGTCAAAATCCCCAGTGCGAGCCCCATTCTGAGAACCACTGCTCACCGCGTATCGGATTCCAGGAGCTTACCCCCCCTCCCCAGTGCCCCCCTTCTTTTTTCCCCTTGGGCCCCCTCCATCCCCCCCCCCACATCTGACTGGAGCCGCCTGTGATCACGCGAGGCTGGCTCGGCGGGAGATAAGGCTCAGGCGAACGTAAATCTGACCAATCGCGTGGCGCAAAATGATCAGGCGGCGCGTGGCGGGTGCACGCGCGCGCGCGGTCATCCAAATCATCGCCGTCGTCATCGTCGTCAGCAGTAGCAGCAGCAGCAGCGGACATTCTCAATCCACTGCTGGATGGATGACTCTTCCCGAGCCGCCGAAATTACCTGTGAACCCCTGATCAGTGCCCTACCTTGTGACAGACCAATTCGGAGCGTATTGGGTCACCCCGTTCATACTTACAAATCTCAGCGTTCATCCTACAAAGTCCCATCACAAACAAATAAGATTTTTTTAATGCCCGTATTGAAACGGCTGTACGCCGTACGGACCTGAAAACTCAATTAAATACAATACGGGTAAAACGGGTTGACAGATATTCGAAATAAGCCACTTTATTGAGCTATTATTTGTGGCCAATGTCGCTTTTCAAAAAATAAGTTAATATCCCGGTGAGCTTTATCTGGTAAGATAGGGATGGTTAAGTTCATTTGTATGGTTTGTGTGTGATGTGTTTACCTTTCCTATTCGTTGCACTCCCATCGTGTTTTTTTATTGTTTGGTGTTGTAACGTTCTGACTCGCCCCGACTGGACATGTGTGGAAAAGAGCTTCATAGCTCATCGGATTCCTCCAGTGTAACTAAATATTCAGATTTTAACTTCCGTCTGCTGGCCACCACGCGTACAACTCCTGGCACGCCCAGGTGGTCACCCCCCATTCAATAGCGAAGTAGATGAACTTCTGCTAAGATGCCGTGTCCAAGATACGATGCAGTTCATTTAAAGACTATTTGTCTGCAGGCAAACAAAGCTCGAAACACATCTCGACGCGAGGCTGTTTTAACTTTCTGTGGATTCTTTACTCGGAAAGCAAAGTCTTCATTATTTCCCTTAAATGAATGAAATTGTTGGTGTCTAACCCTCATCAGCCGCAGCCATGATCTATCCACCGCTCTATGCAGCTATACCCAAGGTGTATTTCAGTCTTGCAATGTAAAATATCCACCCAGATCACGCACACGAGCCGATTCCATTGCTCCGTCTCTACTGTTCATGTAAAATATCATTACCGATTCAGGTGGACATGGTTGCCTCCCATGACGTTTTGATAATTCAGAGGCATCTCGTTCACGGACGACGGAGGGGATGGAGAAAAACGAATCAAACACCAAGAAGCAGTTCGAAAAAGAAATGAACTTCAGGTCTGAATACTCCACAAATGTTAGACAGGATGATGCGTTTAAAAATAACTATTTGATCATCGAAATCTAAACCAACAGAAATGCGAAAGTCATAACAATCACGTAAACGTTTAGCGAACGAACAAGCACGCTGGAGTGTATAGTGTATATACGCATTGAGAGGCACAATTGGCGATGTTTCGGGTTAAGGCCCATTTTCATGTGCTGTAAAGAAGGGTAATTTCCCGATAAATTGTTGGCTGCTATAACTTTCCACGTGATAAACCACTTAGTTGAGCCATCATCCGTGGCCTAGGTCGCTTCGCCTCCGAAAGAGAAGAGAATAAATAGTTCAGTGGGCTGCGATTTGTTCACCCGTTCTATACTTTGCACTCGTGTCGTGTTTTCGCATTGTTGGTTGTCATTGTAACGTTCTGACCCGCCTCTACTCGGCATCGTATAGCTCATCAGATCGCTCCAGTATGAATACAAATTCAGATTCTGATGTATGTTGATTTTGGGGCAGTGCAGTTGACGAGTGTTGAGTTCCGTGTGCTCTGTGCGCGCGCGTGGCACCACTGCCAACTCAACCGCATTACATAATTAAGTGAGAAACTATATATTTATTTAAATATACTGCATCCCATTTATCCAGCAGCGGATTGATTAAATCTATTTTTTTTAATGATTGTTGTTATCCTCTATGATCCAATGTTCCATTATTGTAGGAATTCGCTCATTGGCCGCGTGGTAATTTTGGCTGCCAAAACGCTCACATCACGCAGCTGCACGCACCGCGTCTCGTGTTATATATATTTTTGTGTTCATTTAATATTTGTTGCAAATAAAAACGCACCGGGGGCGGGTGGACCGCCTTGTTGCTCGCAACGCAGCCAAGGCCAGACACAACGTCTAGGTTCGATTCCCGGCTACGATTAACATCGGTGGCGAATGATATCTGGGGAGAGGCCCTGGATAATTCACATTTCCCCCCTTCACAATCCGCAACGGTCAGTGTGGTGAAGTATGGTCAATCAACTGCCATGGCCGACACGGCGTGGGAAAGAGGCCTTCATCCAGCAGTGTAGACTACCGCTGTAGACAATTTTAAAAAACGTCAGAAGTACACTTTCATGACGAGTACATCGTAATGCGGTTTGAAACTGCGATTTTGGTTTAGCCACGCGTCCACTGGACAAATACGTGCATTGAGATCTCATCCAGAAATATCAATGAAGTCTGGTAGGCTATACACAACGCGTTGTTGAATTGGTACATACCAGTTGTATACCAATATTGGTCAAGGTTTAAAAAGCGTACGATAATCTTACCAGTTGTATCTTTTATTCATTACTGTGCGTAGGCTTCAAAATGGATCATCACATCGCAGAACCGTGACAAATAATGAAGACTTCCTTTGGGGAAGAATCTTTCATCCATCAGTGGACTGATCATGGCCAATGATGACGATGGCTGTATTCACATTCTTCGTGTTCAAACGGGCCGTTGTGAATTATTCAGTGACTAAATTTACACTCGTTTTGTATACCTGTCCAGCAATACATTACATGTTATGACTGCAGCCTATTATTTTACAATGTGCGTATACATCATGTTTAGTGCGAAAGCGTGCACATAGCGTGTTTATTCATTGATGGAATTGGCCAAACATTTCCACTGCAGGAGACCCTTGCGAAAAGGAACGTTGAAGATTCCTTGTACGATGTTGTTGACCGCATTATTCGGCATCCCGGGACCAACACAGGCGCCCTTTAGAGACACGTATCCGAGGTGGAATCACTCCCTCTACCCCACCCAGACATAGAACATTTATACTGGTAGGAACCTTCTGGTTCCACCAGCCCACAGGGGATTATTGTGTCCGTCCGTCCGTCGTGCATCCAAAAATGGGAGGGGTGAGGCTGGGTGGAGAGGGGAGGGTGGGGAGGGGGTGGGAGGGGTGGGGCTGGTTGGGCAGGGGAGGGGCTGGTCACCCCGTGGTGCCCTTATAAAACTCAACGTTTAACCTACTCACGCCGGCTTGTGCCCGCCCTCACAGTCGGGCATATTTGCGGAATACACCACGCCGCCGCTGACTCTGGCCATTGACCGAGCAACCGAACGTTCCTACCAGCTCCCTCCGCAGGAATGTATTACAAGTCCTTTGCGTTCGCAGAATAATTCGATAATTATTAAACGAGACGACACTCGACCTAATCAGAGTTAATTGACATTAATCATCGTAACGCGCTTCGAATCTTCCCACACGCGCCATGTGCTTCCCACGTGCGCTCGATTAATGACGAATGCGATAATAAACACGTGGTGAGTCACGCGTCAGACTGGGGGTGGAGGGACGTGGATTGAGCTCACGCATTAAGCCCAAGTGGAAGAGGCGAAAAACCTACAAAAAATGTATGTGATTTTGTAGAATTGCAGTCTTTGGATGTCGCTCCAGTTTTACTGTCTTATTTTATATAACATAATTTCTGTAAACAAACGTTTTGGATGATGTTAACTTCATAGCCACACTTAAGGTGCATTGAGTTTCAACATTAAACATTATTTTGAAATTAAAGCTTAGTTTATCACCAGCATGGTTGACTTCGTACTGTGCGAAAGACGTTCAACATACATAGCGTGATGGTATATAATTTTTCAATAAAAATTAGCCATAATAGAAAAAAGATATAATATTAAGCCCAAGTGGTGGCGCGGCCGTGAAACGAACTGCGCTTAACAACGTTTTGCCAATTGTACGTAACGCATGTTGAACTTGTGCAGTGGTCCTCCTCCTGTTTCTTCTTCTTCACCTGGGGTGCACGAATCCCCCTGGTGGTGCGAGATGCCCTTTCTGGGGGTGCGAGACGTGGCCAGATTTGCTTAAGAAGGTATATCGTCGGAACGCAAATTAAGCACGTGGCACGCAAATTCAACGACTTTGTTTAATCAAACTTCTTCACGCGTTTATTACGCATTTTTAGCGGTCGAGAACCAAAGGGGTGCAAGGCTGCAGTCGAGGTTAAGAACCACTGAACTTGTGCGTGTGTGAATATGAATCCTTGTGTTGCAACGACAAAGAACCATCGATTTAAAGCTTTCGTGACTGCAGGGATTCATCTTCTTGGTTCTTTCGGTAAAGTCACGTAGAAGGGAAATAATAAAATAATAAAAATAAAACATAATAAAATAATTCTCACGACGTTTCGGCCACAACGCAAGCAGCCGTCCTCAGGTGAAGAACAGGTCTGTCGTGAAGACAGCGTCTGAGGACGACTGCTTGCGTTGTGGCCGAAACGTCGTGAGAATTATTTTATTATGTTTTATTTTTATTATTTTATTATTTCCCTTCTACGTGACTTTACCGAAAGAACCAAGAAGACAAATAACCATTTACATGATTCGTAAAATTCAGTCGAATAATGGAGATTTGGTTAACTACATTGCAACAATACGGTGTATCATAACAAGTTAAATGTATTAAAATAAGGTTGAAAATCAATAGTATTCATAATAACGTAAAGAGGAGGTCGCGTGTAAGGAATCATTGCACCGTGGAGATGGAGCGATGAAATCGGCTCGTGTGAAGGTGCTGGATGGACGGTTACATCTTGGCAGCTTGGAGAGGATTTCATCCAGGCAGATGGATCCTGACTCGTGATGATACATTAAATATACAAAGTATTTTTGTTATGTATGTTTAACGTCTTTCGCATCCGACGTAGCGTGAGATGCGAGGGGAGAGGCAGGACAACAAACTAAACACAAAAAAACATTTATAAAGAAATTCCGATTGAGAAATAATCCCAGCCACGGGCTTATATCAGCAGCGACTGATATCAGAACTGGCCCTAGTCGCTAGCCCTCCACGGTGAACAAAGTGGTGAAGTATGGTCAAACAGATTTGAAGCTTTCGTGACTGCAAGGATTCATATTCTTAGGTTTTTTCCGTAAAGTCACGTAAGTAAAAAATAAGTAAATAATAAAAGATAAATAATAAAAATTATAGAAGAAATAAAAAATCACGACGTTTGTGTTGCCTCCGAAACGTGATTTTTTATTTCTATTATTTCTATTATTATTTATTATTATTATTATTTATTTTTTACCTACGTGACTATCGAAAAAACCTAAGAGTATGGTCAAACAAACAACCCCATCATTAACACGGCGTGGAATGGAGGGTTTTAAATACACGGGGGCTGCGCAGTGCGTGATTATTTAAATCGTGGCTAATTTGCATGACTAAACAAGGAAATGCCCACTTCGTACAGCCAATTATTTCAAGGCAAGGTCGCATTGAAGTCGCAGGTGTTAAATTGGAATCGCAACAATGAGGGGTCAACTGTTGCAACGCATCATAGGTCGATTTACTCTGCTCCTACTGCGGGTAGACGTGTGGTAGACAGACGCATGTATGTAGTGTGTATGTAGTATGTATGTAGTATGTATGTAGTTTGTATGTAGTATGTATGTTGTATGTATGTTGTATGTATGTAGTGTGTATGTTGAACTTCTTTCGCACCCTATGTAGTAGCCACCGCGCTAATCGGAAGTTTCGGGGGAAGGACAACAAACAGAACGCACCAAAAAATCCGATTTAAAGAAATGAGTTTTCAATGTGGAAATAACGCACGTCATCTGTGCATTGCGAGATCCAGCTTCTCCGCAAATATTATCAATGCGCCCACAATTGATCAATTTGGGACGGAATTCGAGAAATTATTATTGTGAGATAACGTACAAATAACTCGCACGAAGCGCGAAAACAAACAACTCGGGCAAGATTCAAGCACATTTCAGCTTCGCGATCTCGATTATTCTCCTTTGTTGTGTATACTGTATATTGTCTATACTGCATTGTTTTTTTAACCATAGTATTTGCTCTGCAATCACTTCCATCTCAAATACTGGCACTTGGAGATGTACATACGGCATGGCATGCACAGAATATAAACACTATATATGATGTGATAATATTCTTTCTTGCAACTTTATCGACACCGGGCGCACGTTTCTGGAGCGACTTATTTTCCGGAGCGTTTCGTAATCCGGAGAACACGGTAACGGGAGTGGAATGAATACGGTACCGATTCTTGAAGAGGAATATCTGATTCCTTCTGTTCAGTAGGGGCTGGTCTCAAAACTCCGCAGTCCACGCGTTAGTCAATCAGTCGGCTTACAGAGCAGAGCCAATCTTCTTCTTCTTTCGTACCGATGCTGATGCAGACGCAGAGCTACGACTACAATTTCACATTCGGGTGATCAAGCCAGCAGGCAACCGCGTCAGGAGTCGCGGAGTATATCGCCGTGATGTCTTTCGTTTTTGTGGATCGGGCATCGCGTCGTTTGGATGTTGTGCGGTCTGTTCTGGATGACCGCAGCCACACACAATGCTGGAGAGTTTTGAGTTGTCTATTTGTGCATCAGGTATCCGCGTATGCCACGGCTTGTGCAGTGGATGCGATTTAGGGTGGACTATGAGCTTCGTGGAAGATCAAACCCAGGCATCTGATATGATGATGGAGTCGCTCTGTCAATAAGGTGAGAGGGGGCAATCACTTAATTGGATATGAGCGATCATCGCCCCTTGCTGTGGGCAACTTGGCAGGGCCCTCCTGAAAATGAGTCGTGAGACTCAGTAGAGACTTTTTCTGGCTAAGTAGACGAGCACGCGACTTATCGTCATTTTAACATACTGTAGGTTAAAAACTACTACTCTTTTGACGATGGTAATATCCGGCCGTTTCACACAGACACATATATTTGCATTTTCATATTGTTAGGTTTTTTCGGTAAAGTCACCTAAGAATATGAATCCTTGCAGTCACGAAAGCTTCAAATCTATAATTAATACAAATATTTGCATTCTTCATGTGGATGCTATGGTGTCTAACCACTGCTGGATGAGCCCCCCCCCCACCACCCTTGACCATACGTCGCCACGCTCGTCAATGCAGGTCAGTGAAGGCAGGGAACCAAAGACGTTGTAGAATCGTATAACATGACACTGTTTGTACTTTCAATAACATATGCTCTTCCGATGCAGGTCGTTATTTTTTTTATTAATATATATACAATGCACAAATAAATAGAAACAAACAATTGCCACATTTGTCATTGACACCGTCCTATACCGACGGTTATTCTTCGGAATCGTTTGATTACAAGGAGGGAGCCTCACTCATAACATCATCAAAACAAACTCAAAACATCCGTCAACGAGTTTTATTTGTTATTACATCATCATCACCATGTAATGTTTTGTATAACAGAAATTAACATAAACATGGTGTAGCCTCTCATATGGATATTAATAGGAATTACAGTTCCATTTTAGTATGTTCAGACGTGGTTATATTAAACGCCAGAATGTAGCAAGCACTGTTCTAAGAATGCAACATTCGCTTCGCTCGGTGCTAAATTTTACCCGGAAGAGTCTAGAAGGTTGTGCCAAGAATTGTTTTTCGCAGGACAAAAACCACTTTTGTATGAACCTGCATCTTTGTGTTTTCTTTATATAAACCTGTTCATATAATTATAGGCAACGATAATGTGTTATTATGAATAGGCCGTTCCTTGCACTCGAGTGATAGTTTCTTACACCGATAATTCCTACTCCAAACCAGCCTAGCAGCGTTCATGGAAATTTCGAGTTCGAAATTCATCTCTGCGTTCAGTAAAACATCAGTTCACTGGTTCAGTGAATCTTGCTTCACGTCATCTCAATCGCACACAGCGCTTCCGTATGCTGTGTCTTGTCACTGGAGGAGCATACATGTTTAATGTCAATTAGCTGACGTGTAAGCCGAACGTTGCGATATCCGTAACATTACAATGACACTTCATAAAAAAATGTGTTTGAAAATGTATTTCTTTATTATTTATATCTTTCTTTATTTATTAGGATTTACCCTGTGAGCCATTCGGCTCTTGATTTGGGTTCAACCGCAACAAACAATAAAATTACAAGTTACACCTAAAATGCATTGTACACAAATCTAAACATCACATACGTAAACAATAAAATCCTACAGAAAAAGCACAACCCGTCCATGCTGCGTACAAAAAGTACAAAGACATTCAATTTCGATGTTTGATCCCAATAACAATCATAATACAATACGGATAACATTTTTAAGTATAAATCTATACTAAATCAAAAAAATCGGCCCAAACCAAGCCCCTCTAAAACTTACTAAAACAATGCTATATAAACAACGTAACAGTTTTCCCAACAAATGTGATTAAAATTTGACAATAGCGACACATTCTAGATTTGAAGCTTTCGTGACTGCAATGATTCATATTCTTAGGTTTTTTTTCGGTAAAGTCACGTAGGTAAAAAAATGTTAAAATTTTAATTAATTTAAATTTTTAATTTTTTTAAATTAAAATGAATTTCAATTTTTTACCTACGTGACTTTACCGAAAAAACTTAAGAATATAATAGCGACACACACAACACAAAAATAAAAGCGCACACGATGGCCTCTAGCACGGACCACCATCCGTGTCTTCTCGGGATGGAGGGGACCCGAGCGAAGGGACGTGGGTCCCACGGAGACGGAGCGATGATATCCACTCGTGTCCGGCAGCTACGTTTGGTTGATCGTTGCGTGGAGGGAACGAAAGAGACGGCGGCGGTTTTCTGTGGCCTTCATCCAAGTTCAAGTTCATTTATTAGGTGTAGCCCTGTGAGCCATTCGGCTCTTGAATCGGGTGCAACCGCAACAAACAAAAAAACAAAAACATGAACAAGAAAACATCTTAAAGTGACTATGTGACTAAGTGCAAACAGAAAATCCAAGAAAAGACAGCAAAATATTGCAGAAAAAGCACCGTACACCAACACTGTGTGCAAAAATCCTAGTGGAATGCAAGTCAAACAACAACAACCACAAGACAACTTAGATTAAGGCCATCAGTCTAACTCTGTACTACAACAAACAAACATGGCCAAACCGAAAAACTTTTCGAAAATCACCAAGATAAAGCCTTAAAAGCAATGAAACAGTGATCATAGGAACTGTGACCGAATTTTCACAATAAACGACGTGAACAACATGTACTACCAAACTCTGCAGCCATAGCTGGCTGCATGAGTCACTCCACAACAGTAGGAGCATCAGTCGGAGTGTCAACATTTTTCAATGCACCTTTAAGATCAGCAGGAGTGAATTGATCGTGGCGCGCTGTGACTGTGACGAGGAGCACGACGGGTACATTGTCTGGTGAACTTGCCGCGGTGTCGGTGATAGTGGTGCACAAATAGAATTCACAGAAACACAACCCTCAACGTTCGTCGATAACACGGTGGCCTTAAAAGAACACAAATATAATAACAGGCGACGTTTCGGGCACTGGCCCTTCTAAAATTAAAATAACACAGAAATTTGCTGTGAATAAGGACCATTGCCTGAAACGTCGGCGATTATAAATATATGTTTAATATCGTCAACTATTTCTTTCTGCGACGTTTCGGGCAATGGCCCTTTTTGTGATGAGCCAATGAGACTGCCATGTGCTATGAAGAAGGACCATTGCCTGGAACGTCTGCGATTATCTATATTTCACATATACTACACACATAGATGTGTTTCTATCTTAAGGCGGCGGCGTTGTTGCCTTAGCGTGTCGGCATTGTTATTAAAGTGATTCGCCCCGGGTCTCTGCCCCCGTGCGCAGTGCGAATTGCACATCCAGTGGGGGGCCGGGGAGTCTCCACAGACGGAGCCCCCCCTCCTCCTCCTCTCTCTCTCTCTCGCCCCACCTCTGCCCATTCGACAGTCCGCACGCCGATGCAAGTCGCCGCTTAAAACAAACACAACCCACGTGGAGAGCAGCCGCCGCGCGCCCAACTTTTGCCGAACCCCAAAAACCACGGCTCGCTGTGACACCCAACCAGCCCCCCCCCCCAGCCTCTACCACCCAGCCCCCACCCCCCCCCCCCCGCCTGTACCACACAGCCCCCCCCACCTCCACCACCCCCCCCCCGCCTCTACCACCACCCGCCCGAATGCGCGCGCGAGAGAGACGTCGCTCGCCAGGGAGGAGCGACGTTTGGAGCGGGGTTTTACAAAACTAAACCGATTTCGATCGGCGACGCGCCAAATGTGAGTCGCTTTGTGCGTTTTGTTTCGTCGTCCGTTCCCCCACTCCTCATCCCCCCCCCCCCCCCCTCGGGGCGCGCGCACCTCCGATCCGCGCCGTTGGGCTACGTACGGTGCGAAAGAAGTTCAACGCACGTGTATGCGTATTTACCGAATCGTTTCTCTCTTCGCGGTAAGTACGGAACGGTTTTTGTTCTTACTGTAAGATTCCCAATGTTTGCTAAGCGACGTTCAACATGCTTAAATAATGTCTTCTTTCAAACGAAATTTCCATCAGAAGCATCGGTTCACGAGATATATTTGGAGCGCCGCATTGTTTCATGGGTATACTGCGCTGCTTTGTGTTTTAATATCAGATAAAATACGGTAAAATTGTGGAGTGGTGGTACAGTGGTTAGCGCACTGCGCTGCCGACCCCCACGAACCTGATGTCGTTTCACTGCCACGGGCTGATGATATCAGTGAGCGCGTGATATCTCAACCAATCCCGGCTGCCCCCCACCTTCAGCCACTCGCCCAATGACCAGAATGGGGAAGTATGGTCAAACAAGCCCCCCAACCCACCTATATCGCCTCGAAGAGGCCTTCATCCAGCAGTAGATTGACTGACAGATGGGCATTCTTTTTTATCGATTGGCCCAGGAAAATTTAACTGAGCGCTCAAAACTATTTCAGCAGGGTCTTGCATTTCGTATATATTTATTTTCATTTATTTTGTTTAACATGAATATTTAAGAAATCGACAGAGACTTTGGATCGTATCTAACAAGTAAATGTGTAAATATTAAGGTAGTAAGAAACGTAATGAGAAAAAATTGCAATGCTAATTAACATTGGGGAGGGAGGGAGGGGGGGAACGAAAGGCCCAGACAAACTTGCGGCCTTATTAACGTCACCACTGCATTGGTTTGAGGCGCTGCCAGAGACGGGTGAAGTGATTTAAGTGAGTGAGGGTGGCTCACGCCGATGACTCAGCCTTGGTAACCATATCAAATCCCCCCAACAAGCAGCTCCCCCCCCCCCCCCCCACGGTCTCTGCCTTCTCTCCCTCCCCTCCCATCCGTTCCACAACCCTGCCCACCACTCAACCTCTCCTCTCTCGTTAGCCCCCCCCCCGTCTCACGTCCGAATGATATGCAACCCAGGATGTTTTGGCTTTCAATTAAATTAATGAAGGTTAAAGTCTGACTCGGCCCTCTTAAGGACGTTACATTCGAGTTAAGGTCGCAGTCTCTTTGGCGAACGTGTTAATTTAGAAGTGCGTGACGCCGCCGGCGGTTCAAACACATCCTCCAAATGTGGAATAACAAGGCATTGCTCAGGGCTTGTTAGGCTGAGCGTCAGACCAGATGTCATAACGTGTCCCCCCCCCCCTAAGACCAAACTTTCCCGGAGCACTTTTTTTCTGTAGCCGGAATTTTTATGTCCTAAAACCACCCCCCACCCCCCACCCCCCCCCCTTTTAAAAGCGGCAAGGAATGACAAAGTTTGATATATAGTTGTTGCCTCGGTAATGAAAAGCATCCACTGATTTATGGCCTGCGTATATATCCCCTTTTCTTTTTTACAAGATCAATGGGAACACACGCACAAAGATTCGCACTACGTGTATTATTGACTCACACGCACTAGTACATAGATACGCGTGCGCACGCGCGCGCATGCAGACGAAGATCTCCCGGGTAAGTCTCCATAGGATGTCGGGGTAAGGGCCGTTCGCAAGCATTTATGAAAGCCGGCACGGCGTACCGAGGAAGTGGTGTGGCGAGCACCACGCTCGGCCTCCTTTGTCTCTCTAGTGGCGATGTTTAACACACCGCACCAGGTACTCGTTTGACGATGAGTCTACCTAGGGAAGGCCCAGGACCGGTTCAAATATTCGTCAGAGGTCGTGGCCGTTACCGGATATCGAACTCGGGTGGCCGGGTTCGTCGAGCAGCGTAGCGTTAACCACTACACTACCGCCCCAACACGAAGACAAAGATTCCTCGCAGAGCCTAAACAGACTCTTGGGGCAAGTTCTGTTAGCGGAGCGCCTATGAAGGCCGGCAGGGCACACGAGGAGGTGGGTGGCCAGCACCACGCCCGGCCGCCTTTGTGGGAGCGAAGGTGACGTTACCTGGAGTGTGATTGATGGTGGTGGAGCGGTGGCGCAGCGGTTAGCGCTACGCTGCGCTACAAACCAGGCGACTCGAGTTCGAGTGCCACTCACGGCCAACACCGGTGACGATGATCTGAATCGGTCGTGGGCCTCTCCTAGATCGACTCGGCCTCAAATGAGTACCTGGCGCGGTGTGTAAGCATCACCACTGGGGAGACAAAAGCGGTCGGGCGTGGTGCTGGCCACCTACCACGTCGTGTGGCGTTCTAGCCTTCATAGATGCTGCTCGCTAACAGCACTTGCCGAAACGCTTTGTTTAGGCGATATGGGAGGGTCTTTGGTGGTGGTGGTGGAACCCATCATGGATATGAGACGAACAGGCAGTTTGGTAGTGGTTTATTTTGCGAACATTCATTCATTCTCATGAATTGCACAACATCGTATGGAATAACAACAGCAACAACGCAGCCCGTCTCGCCAACGTGGTAGGACTTGGCTCAACTCCCCTCGAAAGCGAGGTCGTTGCCAACAGCACTGAGAGCGCCCATCCACGTGCATCAAGAACCCGCGAGCTTAATGTTAAGAGCCGGTTCAACACTTTTAATTGTTACCAAAGTACTTTCATTGGATCATTACTATTATGGATTTCACAACAGTCACGCAAATTTCAGCAAAAGGTAAACTTGAACCAACTGACAACTATTTCGGTAAAATAGCTGTTAAATATTTCAGAGGGATTGGAATCGGTGCTCCTTTTTAACCATCGTAACAAATATAATATTGTTTAACACGTAGCAGGCTTTCGCGCCCAGTATCATACATAATAGAGAATTTTTTTGGGTTAGATCGCGGAAATATATGAATGTGTCGTTAACCCTGCTGTACTAGTGACGAATTGGCACGTTCTGTTTACGTGACAAACCTTACTAGTTGGCTGTGTCGGGTGGTGGCGGGTTTTACCGACAAATTTATATATTTACACGATCTATTTTAGAAATATATTGTTGCTGTACAAATTCGTTCAAGTGCAGTGGGGTGTAAAGTGCAGTCGCAAATACTTAACCGCTCGATATTTCCGGCATGTAGATATATGTGCTATGAAGAAGGCCCATTGCCCGAAACGTCACTTAGTATATACTTTTTCCTGTTAAGGCCATAGTTTAATTCACTGATGTGAAGCATTTTTTGTTATTTGTTATAACGGTGTGATCAATTAAATAACATAGCGTGATCTATGTGTGTGTGTGTGTGATACAAACCAATCCACGTATATACTGTACCTGTGTACGTATGTATGTTAAACTTTCGCAAAGCACGTCGCCAACAGCGCTAATCGGAGGTGCGGGGGAAGGACAACAAACCAAACCCAAAAATAGGTTCTAAAGAAATAGATTCGTCAATCTCGATTATTTAAAAGCGCGCAGCTTCAGTGGCTTCCTAATAGCGGAAGGCAGAGCGTTCCAGACGGCCGCAGTAGCGCATCTGAAAGCGCCGCGGCGCGGTGACCACCGTCTTTGTTCGATGGCTCGTCAGTAGCCGCTGCAGCGAGGATGACCGGGGTGTGTGTACAAGCCTGTGTCCATGAAGATCAAGATGTCACCATGGCCAATGTCGTTGAATTCATCGTGATCTCGACCACCGCACCACCACCTCACCATCAACGCTTGCCGCTCTCCGCCAGCAGCTGCTGCTGCTGTCACAGTAGACAGGCAGCGACCTCCAACATCTGTCTTGAAAGATATATAAATACATCCTGTGTGCATGTGTGCGTGTGCAAACGGTGAGGTCGACTCAGCCTCAAATGAGTAGCTGGTGCGATGTGTCAACATCCCAACTGGGGAGACAAAGGCGGTAGGGCGTGGTGCTGGCTACCCCACCCACCCCTTCGTGTGCCGTGTCGGCCTTCATAGGTGCTCGCTAACAGCACTTGCCCCCAACAACATGGTAAGGCTATACGGGGGATCTTTGTATTTATGTACACAGGGCTAGCGGGATGCAGCTACGAACCCTGCAGCCCGAGTTCGATTTCCGCTCACGGCCAACACAATGGGCGACGATTATATCTGAACCGGTCATGGGCTCTCTCCTAGGTCGACTCAGCCTCAAACGAGTACCTGGTGCGGTGTGTAAAAACACCGCCACTGTGGAGACGAAGGCGACTGGTCGTGGTGCTGGCCACCCACCCACACATTCGTGTGCCGTCCCGGCCTTCGTGGGTGCTTGCCAACAGCACTTGCCCCCATAAGTGCGCTAAGGCTATATGGGGGATCTCTACCTTTTGTACGTACACGTTCTCTTGCTTGTGAGCACCAAACTGTGCGAATACGACGACGTTGTTGCGCTTAGTTAATGAACGCGCAGAGAAACCGCAACCCGGTATAACCATATACACAACCGGCGACGGAGGGTGGTCAAGTCATCGGATTAATTTTTTTTTTAATTGACATTTGCCTAATAATTAGACCGGAAACAAAGAGAGAAGTGTTCGAATGCACGTGCGTAGACGAGGCATCCGTGCACACGCATTGTCCATCATCAATCGCCACCCACGGTCAATGTCAAATCCGTCGCATGCAAATTGCGTTTCGCTCCTCTGCTTTCGCATCTCCGTCGTGGCGAGGCGTGAGATGTATGCGCGTTGGACTTCTTTCGCACCGTACGTAGCAGACCGTGCGAATCGGAGGTGCGATTTAGATTATACCGGGTCGCCTGTGTCGATGATAGATGTAACTCTTTCACTGCTGTCTACGTGAACCACGCGCACAGGAGGCGCACATTAAAATAATTTAGAGTATGTCGGATTTAAAATTAAATGTGTTAACGTTGTGCTATATATTTGCGTTTTTTAATAGAATTACTTTAGCACGCATGTTTAGGTTTATTAAGTTCATTCATTTGTTACACGGATGATCAAATGTAGCCAGTTGCCCTATACATATACCTATATACATTGTACCTATATCTAGATCGATACGGGTGTGTGTACCAGCATGCTGCCGTGCGCTCATAATAAACCCACGATTAATACGTCCTTGGGAGTCCCTCATCCAGCAGTGGATTGACAAAGGCCCGTGTATTTTATGAACAAGTATCTGCTGATATGTTCGTACGCACGTGGGTTTCACTCGCAAAGACGATACACTCCTCTTCGTTTTTGCAAGGGAACGTTTTGATACCAGTTCTCTCAGTACAAATCAGTCCATGCTTTTTTTTTTACTTTTGTAAGGTTTTTGTTCTGTTTGTGAATACCTATTAATAGGAATCTGTTCATACGCCAATTTTTAAAAGTGTTCAAATAGACACAATCTTAACTTTACATTTCTACCAGGACCTCATGAAGTTTAGCTTCAGTGTCCAACTATTATTCACCCAATCTCTCTGGCCCTTCTATCTCTCCGTCATGAAGAAGGGTCATTGTCCGAAACGTCACCTATTTTTTTTTACCACGTTCCTCTTCAAGGCAGTTTTATTGACGAATATGTTGACTTTGTTTGTATTTGTGCTTTTGCACCACTGCCGACACAATATATCGAAAAAAGAAACATAAGCTGAACTCTATTCTGTGTATCAACATACACAAATATATTTTATCCCATCAGTCTAATGGTTTTGCAATAGCAATATTATTACGCAGAAATTATTTAAGCAAAAACAACAAAATCTGCGGTTTTGACCACCTGGGCCTCATCAGCAGTCACGCTTGTTAAACAAATGCTGCTGGATTGCCATATGTTATTGGCAAGAATACTCCATATACAATACGGGATCCGTTCCAAAAAAATATATCCATAGATGAGTTCAATATGAATGAAGCTATTTTGTCAGTTGCCAAATAAAGCCACGTGGGTTTGATGTGAATGGATAGATGTCCCTGGGATATTCAATTGAACCGACAGAACTTAACTTTTTTTTGCAAAAGCACGAATGAAAACTGGTCATTGACAAATAAAATCACGTGGATATCAGGTGTAATAATGTAACAACAATAACAACAACATTATACGGAGGCAATTTCCACTAAAACGGTGCATGTGTGTCACCATTATCTGCATGCCGCGAGCGTTACGAAGCCACAATATTTGACATGAACACTCAGAAATAATATTGTGAATTCCGGCAGGCACCCGGATATGTATACCTATATATAAAACAAACAACCTTTCCGTGTTTTTTTTAAAAATACTAAATGTACGTAACATGACACACACATGCCTATACAGTCATTTTTATTTATACCTACTGTACATTCATTCGGATTTGGCTACCTGAGTTCGATTGCCGGCCACGGCGACATCTGAACTGAGCCTGGCAAACACCACATCCTTACCAAGCCGCACTGACGAGCATGGTGTAACATTGTCAAACAAATGCCAGGCTTGGGGAGTTAATTGATGCCGGCTGATGTTGATAACACATACATAGCCTTTGTCTCCCCAGTGACGATGTTTACACATCGCACCAGGTACTCATTTGAGGCCGAGTCGACCTAGGGGAGGCCCAGGACCGGTTCAGATAATCGTCACTGGTGTTGGCCGTGAGCCTGGAGTCGAACCCGGGTCGCCGGGTTTATAGCGCAGCGCGCTAACCGCTACACCACCGCTCCCCACACACGCACGCACGTTGAATCGAGTCGCGCGCAAAACCCACGTGGAGACCACATCACGGTCAGAGGGGCTTGTTGCCTTGCGACTTAACATCGCCGCACAGCCAGGCCACACACGTGTCTTTTTGTGTCTGCTGCGAGCGCAGACAGTCTCGCGAAGCACGCGACACGAGGTGCAGCTTGACGCCGCAGCGTCAAAGGCGACCCCACTGCTTGTGTCCCGTCGCGCAAACCGAAGCTGCGACTAACAGAGAAGCGAGCGCAACGCCAACTCCAACCACTCGCCAATCTCCCAATGGATGGATGGAACATTTTCCCCGCGCCAAGATGGTCATGGGATGTTTTGCCCATGCTTCACTAGACCCCCCCCCCCCGCCGCCTAGGTCGACTCAGCCTTAAATGAGTACGTACATGGTGTTTGGTCTAAATATCTGAACTAGAGTGACAAAGGCCGATCGTAGGGTTGGCAGTGCTGGCTGTCATTAGGTGCTCACGAACAGCACTTGCCCCAAAAGTCGCTGTTTGTCTTGACCATACTTCACCACGCTGGTCAGTGCGGGTTAATAACGTGGGGGAGGGGGGGGGTTGGTGGCAGGAGCGGTTCTGATGAGTGACGTCAAGCGCCATTCATATCAATCGCCGTGACCGGGAATCGAACCACTGCCTCCCACCGCTGCTCCCCGAAAGCTCAGTTGCGCAGAGGTTTTTCAGATCGTGCCAGGGACTATCACGGACGCGTTTAGCACGAGTCATTGTTTCCGCTGTGGTTGCGCTGCAGGTTAAATTAAAACTATAAATAACTTTCAACATCGAGACGTTTAACAGATAACTTGCGCGGGCATTCTGCACACGTGCCGCGTAGGAATCATCACGTGCTGCTGGTGTTGACATGAGCCACCGCTTTTAAGAAGAATATTGCCATTATTTTTTCTCCGAAGATTTAAATCGGCTCAATGCAGTTCGTTCTTTTTTCATTCACCACGATTATCACGATTAAGATGACTAACGTGATCTCCGGATTATACTCAAATAAAGTTGTACAACTCTATGCTTGCGCAACATCTCACCGTTTGTAATAAAACGCACGTAACCCAACGTTTGCGTAAAAATATATATGATGGAAAAGTGCGTCTTATAATCCGGAAAATATGGTAATAATTTTTAAGCGCATATTGAATTGAATTACTAATCATCCTATAATTAATACACACACATGCATATACATAGGGGCACGATTGTGTACTTTATTATATAGATTTTGTATAAATGTATAATTGCTAATAGACGCTCGTACATTATTTTAAGGTAGTCAAATTTAATGGAACAATGTCACCTATCCGTAATGCCATTATATAAAAAAATATGATTGTTTAAAAAAATACTATGAGTCAATTAAATAATTATTAATATAATTAGTTAACACGCGGTAGAGCATGTGAAGGATTACCTAACAAAATTAAATTGTACGGACATTATATACTGTACTACTATGCTGAGTGGCGCAGTGGTTAGCGCACTGAACTCGGATCGTGCAAGCTGGGCTCCTGTTCACGACTCTAACGTCCGTGGCGACTGATATCAGAACCTAACCTGCTCCCCCGGCTTTCAAGAGTCCGTGCTGACTGACCAGCGTGGTGAAGTATGGCCCCCCCCCAAAAAAAACCCACGACCGATATTGCGTGGAAAGGTTTCCTTTCAACGAAGGGCTGTAAATTCGCTGTTATTACTACGACTACTACAACTTATATACTGCACGCGAACAGTAGCTGCTTGTGAAGATTGCTGGATCAAAATGTCCTCGTGCACGACTGTATTTGTGTATACATATACGACAATAGCACATACTATACTTGCATTACAAGATATTTATATTTTAAAAAAATTGCTTTTTATGTCTCGTTATTTACGGAGAGGCACGCTGTAGTTGATATCATTAAACAGTTTATACCGAATTATATTAAATGAAGAGTTGGGGATGCGGTTTGTGCGAGTGAGCGAGTGTGAGCGGTGGTGGAGCGGTTAGCGCTACGCTGCGCTACGAACCCAGCGACCCGAGTTCGATTCCCGCTCACGGCCAACACCAGTGACGAGTATCTGAACCGGTCCCGGGCCTCCCCTAGGTAAACTCAGCCTGAAATGAGTACCTGGTGCGGTGTGTAAACATCGCCACTTGGGGAGACAAAGGCGGCCCGGCGCGGTGCTGGCCACCCACCCCCTCGTGTGCCGTTCCGGCCTTTATAGGCTTTCGCTAACAGCACTTGCCCCAACAGTCTGTTAAGGCTACACGGGGGGTCTTTGTCTTTTTGTGCGTGACCAAATTGGTCTATCATTGACACCGGGCAGCAGCTTTGGGGTGCGTCTTACTTCCCGATGCGTCTTATAATCCGGAACACACGACAGTCATATTCAAAGGATACACACACGCACACATCAGCAAAATAGTCATCTGAAATATACACGCCCTGTGCATAAAAAAAACCATACAGGATTTCGGCTTCATGCACAAGCTACAGTTAAGATTATACAGTATATATATAAACTCCGTATGGCTAAGCTACATGGATAGGCCACGTAATAGAACGCATACGAAGCGAGTGTCAATACAAACGCAAGCTATTGTGATACATGCGCGACCTCTTGTGAGACATGTGCCAGCCATTATCAATCTAGATCTTGTGCTTGAGCAGCGCGCCTATGGTGCATCTACGCGCAAGCGACAAGCTTAGCTTATCCATACATATGATACATGCCCGTCAATCCACGTACCGAATACATGCAAAAGCTAATCTAAACACACGCGCGGGCGAGTGCTCTGCGCATTAACAGCGCGTAGCTATGCTGATATATTTCGTGCACACACATAGATCATATGCATAGGATACATGCATGCGTTGACCACCCACGCCAACGATTATTCTAGCCATTGCCCGGAGTTTCCTACACATCGTGTAATCACCAACGACGAGCAATGCCTTTGTGGGTCTCATCTCTTTCAGCAATCCCAATTAGCACGCGATAAATTCCTCCCATAGTCGCGTCGTATCCTAGTGGCTCCACTTGAGGCTTTCGGCTCTCTCCCCTCCCCTCCCTCCCTTCTCTGCCTCTCCCACTCCTCTCTCGCCCTCTCAATCTCCTTGCCTCTCTCTCTCTTGTCTCTCCGGTGTCGTCGTCCCCCCCCCCCCCCACTTTGGCCGTGATAGAACACGCGTTGCCCGGGGTTATATTAACAAGCGATCGATCATCCGGCGGCGAGCAGCGACCAGTGGCAGTTTCCCGTTCGCGCTCGTGGCGAGGGTGGCAATTGGCATTCCTGGCGTCCGAATTAGCGCCACGAACGGCGAGAACGCGCGTGACATTTGAAGAGGGACTTGCCTTGGGTATCAATCAAGCGAGCGCGGCTTGTTTCGCATTGTACGCCGTCCGAAAGCCCCAACGTTCATTTTTAATGCCCTGACTACGGCGATGGGCTGCATTGTTTTGTTGGTTTAAACGACGGTTGCTGAGCAAAAGGGTCAAAAAGTCCCCGACCAAATAAAAAAAATAATATAATATATATAAAAACGCCAAGCTGCCAGAAACAAACAGCACAGGCTTTCGAGACAAATATTACGATTTGTAACTTGATTAACTGACCGTGTTGGTTGGCGGAGGGTCCACAACGCACATTTCACTGACACGATCTGACCCAGAAATCCATCGTGAAACGAACAGGCATAATATAATGAGACTTGCCGTATTCTTCGTAAAAATCAAGACGCAAATTCTATTCAAAAGCAAACATTTGGGGTGCGCATTATAATCCGGTGTGCTTGTAGAATGGTATGACTTGATTGATACCGGGTGCGAGGTCGGTGTGCGTCTTACTTTCTGGAGTGTCTCGTAATCCCGAGGATACGACAATACGTTTCTCGATTTGAGAAATATTATACCAACTCGAGAGAGGGAGGGAGACCATGGGACGGAATTCCGAAGCGGAGCGAGTGATAAAGCAGAAAGAGAAGTGAGGCGACCTGCTGTGTGGTGAGTGAGTGGGTGGGTGAGTGGGTGAGTGTTGTTGTGACCTGCAGTGTGGTGAGTGGGTGTGTTAGTGGGTGAGTGAGTGTTGTTGTGACCTGCAGTGTGGTGAGTGGGTGTGTTAGTGAGTGAGTGTGTTAGTGAGTGAGTGGACGAGTGAGTGTTGTTGTGACCCTCAGTGTGGTGGATCAACACAGCGCGTGGACGAGACGAACTAGTCTGATAGACTGGGTCCTCAAACATGGACGGCTAAATCATTGAGTGAATTCGATGGGAACATGAATCGCAGTAGTAGCGCTAGAGGAATAACAAGGAGGCGACTAACCGACAATGAGCTTGGTAACGAGAGCGAATCAATTGCTGCGTAAAGCCTTGAGCCACGTGGCGGTGATTAGCGCAACTGCGCAATGAAGCCAACCACCTGCGTGTGATTCCTGGTCGCGGCAAAGATTCGTAGTGGCGAGTGATATTTGAAATGGTCCAGGCAAAGTCCACACCAAAGACAAAGACAAAGATCCCCCGTATAGCCTTAACAGACTGTAGGGGCAAGGGTTGTTAGCGAGCAGCACCTATGAAGGCCGGAACGGTACACGAGGGGGTGGGTGGCCAGCACCACGCCCGACCGCCTTTGTCTCCCCAGTGGCGATGTTTACACACCGCACCAGGTACTCATTTGAGGCTGAGTCGACCTAGAGGAGGCCCAGGACCGGTTCAGATAATCGTCACTGGTGTTAGCCGTGAGCGGGAATCGAACCCGGATCGCCAGGTTCATAGCGCAGCGCGCTAACCGCTACACTAGTCCACACCACACCTCCACCAACCCGCACTGAGCAGCGTGGTGAAACACGCTCCTACAAAGCCAACATGACCAACACGCTGTCGGGAGGCATTCGTCCAGCAGTGGATTGACAAACGAGGATGTTTTTGTTTTTGTTTCGTGCAAACGAGCACGGAGAGGAGGTACGTGCTTGGCATTGCACCGAGAGACAGAGAGAAGAACGCATTGATTAAGATAACAACAGCAAACCAGGGACATCGTACAGATTGTTAAGGAAAGTAATGTGTGGGCAGGATACATTGTTGGCTAGACACAAGTAAGGCCAATGGACGAGGGTTGTGTGTATGTTGAACTTATTTCACACCGCACGGAGCAAACTGTGCTAATCGGATGAGCAGAGATCCATAGACTCACAAAGACACCTATAGACTTATATGTACTGAGTTGTGGTTTTAAAAACCCCCATTGACTTACACAGGGACCCACAGACTCACAAAGATACCCATGGACTCACATAGAGAACCATCGACGCAAACAGAGACCCATAAACTCACTTAGAGGCTCCTAAACTCATATAGACTGAGTGGTGATGAAACAGGGTCCTCAAGTTGAGTGACTTACATAGACCCCTAGACTCAAATAGAGACCCATAAAATCACGCAGAGACTCAGAGACCTACCCTAAGAGACCCACAAGGAGACCCATAAACTCACGCAGAGACTCACAGACTCGTACGGATTGAGTTGCGATTGACGGAATTATTACCGAGAGGACGACCCCTGCCGAGATGGAGGCTTGAGCTCAATGGAGGCGCTGCCGTGAGCGCTATCTCCTGTGGCATCGCGGGCAGGCATTCATCCAGCAGTGGATAAACAACGAGTGATGATGATAATGATGAGTGCACACAAATGCTGTGTATGTTTGATCACTTCCTCCCCCCTCCCATCTATTTTTGTGATTACCAATGAACATACCTCTGCTATGTATTGTTGTTGTTACGCGGTTCAGGTTTGAGCGGAAACCATTGTTATTATAACAGCTCTGAGTATAAACTATGGACAATAGCAACACGCGGTGCTGGCACGAATAACAACAAAATGTTAATCATGGGCATGGGCGCGCCGGGGGGGGGGTCAAGGCGACTGATGCGCGGCTCGCTCGCTGCTTGTCGTGTTTAGTTTGTAGTTTAGTTTGTGTTGTTTAGTTCGTGTTGTCCGTGCCCCGCACCTCCGACTAGCGCGGTTGGCTACGTACGGTGCGAAAGACGTTGGACGCGCATGCGCACCAACCCCCGCGTTCTTTCGACGTTATCTGAATTTGTGTCTCCGAAAAGAAGCTCCCCCGGAGGCACGTGGATCGAAACGTCGGACATCGTGCCGGTCGGCACCGGACACGCGGTAACAATCAGAAAACGCGTCGTGGGTTGGAAACTGCTTAAGATACCAGGCTTATACACGCGCATGTAGGGACATGCGTACAAATAGGAACACTTACATTACTGATAAACATGCTTCGTGATTGCTATGTCATCACGATGGTGTATGCGCATTCGTCTCCCCAGTGCTGATGTTGTCACGCAGCTCCAGATATTCATTGAAGGCTGAGCGGACCTAAGGGTCGGTTCAGAAAATCGAGACTGGTGTTCGGGAATGGAACTCAGGTGGCCGGGTTATCAGCGCATGCTATACGGGGGGTCTTTGTCTTTATACGTGTAAAACGTGGTTATAGCAATTCGTTACAAAGCCTACGACCCGAGTTCCATTCCTACTCACGACAAAATGGACCGGTCCTGGCCCTTCCCTAGGTCGACTCAGCCTTCAATGAGTACCTGGCGCGGTGTGACAACATCAGCACTGGGGAGACAAAGGCGGTCGGGCGTGGTGTTGGCCACCCACATCCTCGTGTGCCGTTCCGGCCTTCATAGGTGCTCACTAACACCACTTGCCCCAGAGGGTTTTTTGTCTAAAACGTTAATTACATTCAGTCTTTGTATTTTCGTAAAATGCGATTTTTTTTGTTGTAATATGTTTTTTTTTCACTTTTGCTGCATGTTCTTTTTTTTATTTAAGGTCAATTGTTGGTTCAGCTATTCGACTAACATCTATGAATGACATCGTCATGTATTGATTCGTGAATGCAGTTGCATATTACATTTAAGCAGCAATTGATAGCTGTGTAAAAATAAAAACCCAACACACTCGCCAACAACCCTGCCTTAAAAAGCAAAACATGTACACATAATCGGTGACGTTTCGGGCAATAGCCCTTATTCAGAGCAGATATGAAGGTTAGACGAGGCAGCCTGTGTGCTGAAAATTGAGCAATATCGGTCATTCATATACATATACACACAAATTCCTACGAATTAGCAAACATGCATTTACTGACAAGGGAGTGATGTTACTGCCATTGTTGTGATTGCGTACAGGTATGCATAGTGCATGCATGTGCCTACTACGCTTTAATTAATTTTACCTTTAGTTATGTTTTTTTCAAATTCAACGTAACATTTTTGCAAGAATATATATTTAAAGCCAACACGACATTTCAACGTATACTTGTGTTTATGGGGATGGATTTTAACATTTTGTACAATATCGTTATATTTATGTGCCATTTCTGAACGAACACAAATCGGGCAAAGCTTCGAAACGTCGCAGGTGATATTTGAATGTCAACTTCGAGTTGAAATCACAACGCTTCCACAAAGAGTGTGAACATCTTCACCGCTGTCTTCTGAATGTGTTCACAAGCGTCTTGGAGTGGCCTATTTGTGCAATTGTCACGCAGTGCACACAACTCGCCTTTGACGCAACCGTCCATCGGCGACATCACCTTTACTATACAACGCTGCTGGGCAGCATTATATCGCGTATGAACGCAAACCTTAATTTGAAGAAGTATGTAAAACGTTGACTTCTTGTGTAACCTTTGCAAGCGAGCGCACGACGAAGTTCGAGACGCAGAATAAATACACGGAGTACTCACAAAACAACAAACCTGGCCAGCCATTGCAACAATGATGCTCTTTAGGCTTTAGAATTGGATAACTCCAAAGCGACGTTGAAATAATTATGAATGAACGTCTTCAATAATACAGCCCAGACACGCATGCGTGCGTGTGTATGTACGTACGTACGTTGCCAATGTACAAGCGCATAAGCGTCACACTCCCATTGCGGCAACTGCATACGATTCGTAGGCTCTTAAGACCCTGGGTTGACATAATTACCACAACAACAACAACAACACACATGCTCCCGTAAATCGAATGCATAGCCTTTCGCTTGTGCTCGCCTGTTTCGCGTGGTTGCAATGGGCCCGTTCGGTCGAACAGCGCTCCGGTGCCAAAACAGCAAAATCCGCGCGCAGTCGCACTACCACGCTGTGGCTTCCGCGCGAACGAGATTTTTTATTTACTTTTGCAAGTTGCTGCGATAGACATCGGCCAGCACCATCAGCAACAGCGAGTCAGCAGCGTGCCCACCGCCGATCCCCCCCCTCCCCCAGGAATATTGACACCGATAGTCGCCCAAATCCAATCGTTACTTTTTTTTTTACGCATTAAACTAAATCGCCGGGCATCGCATAACCAATTCCAGTGAGGCTGCGCGTTGTAATGCAACTTTTATTAATCACGTATGCAATATGAGCGTCGTCGTTATAAATACCCCGCTTGCGAGGAATAGGGTCACAGAGAGACGCGCATGGCAGCCCCGATCGCTGCCATGCGCAGCAGCGTCACAATGCAACACGCACCACACACACACCACACACACACCACACACTGCACTACACACACGCACCACACACACACGCACCACACACACACACACGAACCACACACACACCACACACACACCACACACACACACCACACACACACACCACACACACACACCACACACACAGACCACACACATGCACCACACACACCACACACACGCACCACACACGCACCACACACACACCACACACATGCACCACACACACCACACGCACCACACACGCACCACACACCATACACACGCACCACACACACGCACCACACACACACGCCACACACGCACCACACACACACACGCACCACACACACGCACAGACCGCACACACACACACGCACCGCACACACACGCACCACACACGCACCAAACACAGACCTCACACACACGCACCACACACAGACCTCACACACACGCTCCACACACACATCACACACACACGCACCACACACACGCACCACACACACACCACACACACACGCACCACACACACACCCCCCACACACACGCTCCACACACACGCACCACACACACGCACCACACACACGCACCACACACACACACGCATCACACACAGACCGCACACGCACCACACACACACGCACCACACACACACACATCACACACACACCACACACACAGACCGCACACAAGCGGTACATCGTATAGGTGTGCAAGAGCGCCGCCTTGAATGGCCCCTTCTTATCCACCGTGACTCGCGCGAGTGTGCGCGCGTGTTCCCGTGTGCCCGTGTGTGTGTCCAAAGCACCAGCGGAGCTCTTTACACATCACAGAACCCAGTCGCACCGTAGCCGCCCCGCAGTTAGCCAGAGCAGAGGCGCTCGCAGCGCGCCGTGCGCGGGTACGCGTTGTTCTGAGAGGCGGCGGCGGGCTTAAGGAATCACGGGGAGAACCGTTTAATTGGATAACGCATGTTTGATGCGGCACGTGGAAGGCTGCCGTCACAGCGAGAAAGGGCCCCCCCCCACCTCCCCCCTCTTGCCCGCTTGGCGGCGCCTTGGCAGCCCCCCGTGGCCGACGCTTCTGCGTTTCTGCGGGGTGCGGGGAGCCACTGCGATTGCTGTGCACCCCCCCCCCCCCGACACTGCTTGTGCCAAGAAACGGAGGCTCCGCGATTTGCTTTCGACGTGCGCACACACAGAGAGAGAGCAACAACACAGCACAAAGTAAGAGGCACTGAGAGCGAGAGAGAGGGCGGAGGAGCATGGTGCTAGAGAGAGGGAGGAGGAGGTGGTGGAGGGAGGGAGGTGGAGGGAGGAGGGACGAAGGGAGGGGAGGACGAGGGCGGGCAAAGGAGGTGGGGGCGAGAATAAGACGAGGAGGAGGAGGAAGAGTAGGAGGAGGAGGAGAAACCAAAAATGTGCCAAAGTTTTTTTTTTCTGCAAACTCTGGGTGAAATTTAATTGAGGAGGGCTGATTTCTCCCGGGGCCGCGCTTGCTCGGATATATGCGGCGGTGCGTGGAAGGGCCGGCAGCGATTCGTGGCCTGACGCAGAGCAGGAGATGACATCTCCGATCCCTCGCATCAGATAGGCTGGCCCGGAGGTCGCCCCCTTCAATAGCTCAGCAGCACCGCGACTGCATTGCCTCAGTCGCAGCGGTACCGCGGCGTGCGCACGCGTGCGTTATTAATACGAAGACAGCAAACCCACCAACCCACCCACCCCTGTCCCTCCTGTGCCTGTTGGGTACGGCCTGCTGCAACGCAGCCTTGCTCTACAGCAGCAGCAGCAGAGTCTTGGCTCGCACAGCCAGGCACAGAGAGAGCGAGAGAGACAGACGAGGAGGAAGAGAGACAGAGACAGCGTTTTTCACGACTTGAGAAGTACGGCTCAAACGCTCGACCGCGAAGTGAAGTCAGCGCAGATTTGTTCTGTAGCGCTCCGTGCAATACGAAGTGGGGAAGGGTTGTGTGTGGGGGGGGGGAGTTCTTGCTCGCCGCAGAGGCAGACATTCAGGGAGAAGTTTGAGTTCGTGGCCGTGGTGCCCGCCGTCGGCTTTTAGATGCAGTGTCGAGAAGATCTGTGCGTTCTCAACTCCGTGCAGCTGACATCGTCCTCCTCTCGACCGTTACCCGACTCGTGCGCCACTGCAAGTAAGTTTATGTGTGTGTGTAAGTGTGTGTGTAAGTGTGTGTGTGTGTAAGTGTGTGTGTGCATGTGTGTGTGTGTAAGTGTGTGTGTGTGTGTAAGTGCGTGTGTACGCGTGTGTGTGTGTGTGTCTGGTGCGTGTGTGTGTGGTCCGTGTGTGTGTGGTGCGTGTGTGTGGTGTGTGTGGTGCGTGTGTGTGTGGTGCGTGTGTGTGCGTGTGTAAGTGTGTGTGTGTTGTGTGTGTGTAAGTGTGTGTGTGTACGTTTGTGTGCGTGTGTGTGTGTATTTGTGTGCGCGTGTGTGTGTGCGTGTGTGTGCGTGTGTGAGTGTGTGTGTGTATTTGTGTGCGCGCGTGTGTGTGCGTGTGTGTGTGTACGTGTGTGTGTCTGTGTGTGCGCGTGTGTGTGTGCGTGTGTATGTGCCTGTGTGTGTGCGTGTGTGTGCGTGTGTGTGTGCATGCGTGTACGTGTGTGTGTGCGGGTTTGTGTGTGTGTGTGCGTGTGTGTGTAAGTGTGTGTGTGTGTACGTGTGTGTGTGTGTGTGCGGGTGTGTGTGTGCGTGTGTGTGCGTGTGTGCGTGTGTGTACGTGTGTGCGTGTGTGTATGTGCGCGTGTGTGCGTGTGTGCCTGTGTGTGTGTGCGTGTATGTGCGTGTGTGTGTTTGTGTGCGTGTGTGTGTTTGTGTGTGTGTGTGTGTTTGTGTGCGTGTGTATGCTTGCGTGTGTGTGTGGGCGTATGTGCGTGTGTGTGTGGGCGTATGTGCGTGTGTGTGCGTGAGTGTGTGCGTGTGTGCGCGTGTGTGCCTGTGTGTGTGCGTGTGTGCGCGTGTGTGTGTGTGCGCGCGTGTGTGTGTGCGCGTGTGTGTGTGTGCGCGTGTGTGTGTGCGTGTGTGTGCGCGTGTGTGCGCGTGTGTGCGCGTGCGTGTATGTGCGTGTGTGCGTGCGTGTGTGCGTGCGTGTGTTATTATGCGTGTGTGTGTTTGTGTGTGCGTGTATGCGCGCGTGTGTGCGTATGTGTGTGTGCGTTTGAAGAACCTCTTTTTTTTTTCTCCACGCCCGTAACGCTTACCACATGTTGTTCTCTGCGCGTTATGTTATTGCTTTGAAGGCGACTCATAGCTGCAGCGAGAGTCGCGGCGCACGCGTTAGAGCGGTGGCACGAAACTTAGTGCACAAAGTAGGCGACGGAGCCGTGCGACTCGACCGGTAACCACCGTTGCGTTACGCAACAAGAGAGCAGCATCGTGTAGCACAAACACACACGTAGCACACACACGTAGCACTCACACACGGAGCGCACACACACACCACTCACACACACCACTCACACACACATACGTAGCACACACACACGTAGCACACACACACACACCCCACTCACACACCCACACGTAGCACACACACCACTCACACACGTAGCACACACACACACGTAGCACACACACACACAGCACACACACCACTCACACATAGCACACACACACACAGCACACACACCACTCACACATAGCACACACACACCACACACACACGTAGCACACACACACACACCACACACCACTCACACACACACCACTCACACACACACGACACACACACCACTCACACACACCACACACACCACTTACACACACACACACCACTCGCACACACGTAGCACACACACCACTCGCACACACACACACACCACTCACACATACACCACTCACACACACGCAGCATACACACACACGTAGCACACACACATCACTGACACACACATCACTCACACACACCACTCACACACCACTCACACACACACCACTCACACACACCACTCACACACACTACTCACACACACCAGTCACATGTAGCACACACACACACACACACCACTCACACCACACACACACACCTTGCTCACACGTAGCACACACACACAGACACCGCTCACACGTAGCACACACACACACGTAGAACACACACAGCAGTCACACGAAGCACACACACACACCACTCACACACAAACACCATACACACCACTCACACACACACACCACTCACACACACACCACTCACACACACACCACTCACACACACAGCACTCACACACACACCACTCACACACACACAGCACTCACACACACACCACTTACACACACACACCACTCACACACACACACCACACACACCACTCACACACACACACCACTCACACATACACACCACTCACACACACACCCCCCACACACACACCACTCACACACACACCACTCACACACACACCACTCACACACACACCACTCACACACACACCACTCACACACACACCACTCACACAGACACACCACTCACACACACACCACACACACCACTCACACACACACACCACACACACACACACCACTCACACACACACCACTCACACACACACACCACACATACACACCACACATACACCACATACACACACCACTCACTCACACACACCACACACACCCCACTCACACGGAGCACACTCACACACACACAGCACTCACACACACACACCACACACACACACACCACTCACACTAACATACACACCACACACACGTAACACACACACCACTCACACACACGGAGCACACGCACACACCACTCACACATAGCACACACACCACTCACACACACACCACTCACACATCACTCACACACACACACCACTCACGCACGGAGCACACACACACCACTCACAACGCGCGTGCATTCTGTATGAATCACTGCCTCTTACACATGCCCCATCTCACTTGGCGTGTCATCTTCAGTCTAAGATGCACGGGTGTACAGAACCGGCGGTGGCGTGGTTTACGTTATTTTTTTGCGGCGAATGAATGGCTCGACATTTCTCAAGAGTGTCAAACAAAAACAGAGAAATCACGAGAGGCTCTTGCTTTCATTACAGACTTTCTTTCCAGCATTTTGGCGTAAGCGTGAGAGCCATCACCAAGCTCGGCCGACCGACTGATATTGTAACGCCATAGAGTTGATGACACAACTGGAATCTCGCAAAGGTGCATGTCGCGTGTTAGGTGATACGTATATATATATAAACACGTTCATGATATTAAGCGCGTATGTGTTCAGCGACTCAGCCTCAAATGAGTACCTGGTGCTGTGTGTAAACATCGCCACTGGGGAGACAAAGGTGGTCGGGAATAGTGCTGGCCACCCACCCCCTCGTGTGCCGTGCCGGACTTCATAGACGCACATGCCGTCACACCACCGTTCAGGCAACACGGGGAGGAGGGTAACTTCGTATTTGCGTTCCGCGCTCAGACAATACAAATGATAAACTGTGGGTGTATATGTAATACGCGAATTATACACCATACAGGACCTTGCTGCAACGTTATTTTGACGCATTACGCAGTCAACGGGCGAAGGTTATTTATGAAACTTGGGTTGCGATGGCAGGCGGGCAGAGCGGGAATTTTTATGTGCCGCTGAGCACTGAGATGCACCCACGACTGCGTTGAAAATCTGTCCCGAAGCAGTCGAGGCGTGAGTTTTTTTGTTGTTGTTGTCCGTGCTGTTGCCGAAGTTTCGCGTTTAAAAAAAATAAAACAACGAAGAGGCAATATTCCCAACGTAACATCGACGCGCCTGTGAAGAATACGATTTCTTATCGGGACACAGGAGGGGAGCGTGACGTTCAAACCTTCACAGTCAGCTACTCCGGCCACATGCGAGCGGTGTTCGAATTGAACATTTTCAATCGAGAACAGCAAACGCCCACCGTTGTTGTTGTTTTTTAGCGAGAGGTTAATGCGGTATCAGTCGTGATTGGGAACACTGGAATGGTCAAACGGGGTGGGTGGGGGGGAGACTAACATCGCTTTAATAGCGAATCTGCGTAAAGAGTGCCGCGCGCTGATGAATGAATCATCTTAGCTCAACAACGCAATGCGGAAGGACCCTCTTGCTCACCGAGTATTGAGACTCATTGAGGATTTCCCGTGTAAAATAATCCACAATAAGAATTGCAACAATAATCATTCACGTCTTATACATGTTGAACACGATACGCGCGTGTGTGTGTGTGTGTGCGTTCGTTCATTAATAGCGAGCAACTCGCTGTTTGCTTACATTGCACGGACGGCATTTAATTTCAAAATTCCGCCAAGCTTGTGCAATATTAATGTGTTTTTTATTTTCCCTCCGCTTAAACCGAACGCCTCCAAAAAAAACACGCATCCTGCGCTTGAGCTACTTAACGAGGTGGCGAGAGAAAGAGGGAGAGAGGTCTGCGCGTTTTACCCCCCCCCCTACCCCACCACCCTTCTAGCCACGCGAGCGATGGCAACATTTGTTAACCCCTTGGCTGAGACACTTTTCTCCAATGCGACCCCCTTCGCGACCTCCTCTGCCCCCGCCTGCCACTGAGTTGACACTGAACACGTCTCGACTGTCAGAGCCAGCCGCGGTCTCGTCACGTTAGCGCCACTTGTTATAGCAGCAGCAGTAGCAGTATCAGCAGCAGCAGTAGCAGCAGCAGTAACAGGGCCACGTGGTCCTGTCCCACGCGTCTTCTCACGTCGAGCACTCTCCAAAGGTCACTGTCACAAGCGGGGTCAGCAACTGCTGCTGCTGCTGATGATGATGATGATGAAGTGGCGATGATGAGACTCGTGACGATGAAATGTCTCTCGCCCTGAGCCCTTGTCAATCGCAGCATTGACACCGAACTTGCGCCACGAGCGAAGCTCTTCCGTCCTTTTTTTCAAATTTTCTTGCTGTGGATTTCACACCTGGTGATGATGATTGCTTGTGTTGCAGTCGAAACGTCGTTAGAATTTTTATTGTTTTATATTTATATTATTTTATTATTTCTCTTCTACGTGATGACTTTACCGAAATAACCAAGAATATGAATCCCTGCAGTCACGAAAGCTTTAAATAAAAAATCTCTTCCGTCGTGTTTCCACGTCGCACCGCGCGTTGTTCGAAGCGGCTTCGTGCGGTATTCGTTTCCACGTGTCGCGAAACGACGGCCATCACGACGAACACGACGCGGTACAACCACGAAAACACCACTCGAAGAGCCTTTTCAGCATCCACCGCGACAAGCCCAATCAGTCGCACGTAGCAGCAGCCACCAGTTGTCCGGCTTTGAGTGTGCGTGGTCATCGCCTGTGGAACAGCCTGCCAAGGGGATCTTGATGGCTTCAGCAATTATTAAGCGATTTTAAGTTCCATCTAAAAAGCTCACCTTTTAAAAACTTGCTTTTACTTAAGATTATTGTATAGTGTTCTTTTTTTAATACGTCCTTCGACAGCAATTTATTATAATGCAATTTTGTTTTGCATGGAAATTGCTTTTATTCTTCTTGTGATTTAATCTTTTTTGTTATTATATCTGTACAACACTTTGAATGGCATCCTTTGCAACGAAATAGCGCTATAGAAATAAAGGCTTGATTGATTGATTGTTGCCAAAATTAGATCGATATTCCCGCCACGCTCAACGAGTTAGAAGATCAGCGGCCCGTAACTCACTCGGAGCGGCCAACCGAGAAGCAACGAACGATTGCGACGCAGATTTGAGTGAAACGAAACGACGAACGCGTTTTGAATTCAGCAAATTCGTGGGTGACTTGGACCAGAGACGAGATGGGCGGTCGTTCCAGGACAGGGCAATACCAAGAAATAAGGAGGAAAACAATGAGGCTTGCATCCTGCAATCAATAACGGGGTAGTTGAACACAGCACGGACAAGAGGAAACGGCCAATCTTGTAGGAGTTGGCTGTTGTGGATATTTGCCCGGTTTGACCGTGTGTACGTATCCATCCATGCGTTCTGTTGTTTGCAATGCCGCATTCGAATTCATAACACCTGTAGGTCCGCACGCTGGCAAATTTGCGTAACCAACGAATTAATGGCTTGCTGATGAGCGCCAAGAACTCGCCACCGGTGAACAAGTCTGCCTTGTTGACTGCCGTTACCCGTGAATTATATAAAGAGCCTATTCCTGTTTTATCACCAGTGGACTGTGCAATCGTTGCCTCTCAGACGTAAGTAAATGTCCAGCTTACAACGTCTCTCCCCCCCACCCCACTCCCCCTCCTCTCGTGTCGCCTCTTCCTCCTCGCCACCACCACCACCACCACCTCAACCACCTCCACCACCACCACCTCAACCACCACCTCCACCTCAACCACCTCCACCACCTCCACCACCACCTCAACCACCTCCTCCACCACCACCTCAACCACCTCCACCACCTCCACCACCACCTTAACCACCTCCACCACCTCCACCACCTCCACCACCTCCACCACCACCACCTCGACCACCTCCACCACCACCTCAACCACCTCCACCACGTCCACCACCTCCACCACCACCACCTCCACCACCTCCACCACCACCACCTCAACCACCTCCACCACCACCTCAACCACCACCTCAACCACCTCCACCACCTCCACCTCCACCACCACCACCTCAACCACCTCCACCACCACCGCCACCACCTCAACCACCTCCACCACCACCTCAACCACCACCACCACCACCACCAGATCTCTCGGCCATGAACCAGTCGACAACGATGGACGCCTCCTCGTACCTGGCTCTCAAGCAGTCGTCGCTCAAGGATTCCCCGGACAAGTCGAGCGGCGAATCGGTGTCCGAGCGAGACGGAGGGGGGGGCGCGCCTGGCGTCAAGGCGGCCAAGAAGAGACGAAACCGCACCACCTTCACGAGCTACCAGCTCGAGGAGCTGGAGAAGGTCTTCCAGAAGACCCACTACCCGGACGTGTACGCACGAGAGCAGCTCGCATTGCGCACGGATCTCACGGAGGCGAGAGTGCAGGTAAGGGCACGGTGGGGGGCTGGGGGGCTAGGGGGCTGGGGTGGTGGGGGGCTGGGTGGGGATGCAATCGATGGAGGTAACGGGGAAAAGAAATTTGAATTCGAAAACTCGTTGGTGTTAAAGTTGCAGCTCTCTCTCCCCGTTGTGTGTGTGGGGGAGCTGACCACTCGGGTTCGATTCAAGCTTCACGGCCAACACCGGTGGCGATTATCTGAACCGGTCCTGGGCCTCCCCTAGGTTGACTCGGTCTCAAATGAGTACCTGGTGCTGTGTGCAACAACATCGCCACTGGGGAGACAAAGGCGGTCGGGCGTGGTGCTGGCCACGCACGCTCTCGTGTACCATGCCGGCCTTCATAGGTGCTGCTCGCTAACAGCACTTGCACCAAAGGTCTGTTAAGGCTATACGGGGGATCTTTGTCTTATCCTTGTGTTTCGGTTTGTTATCGCGTGGTTGTCCGACGTTTCGCTGCACATCGGACGTCAGTCGCGTTGAACAACGCGCAGTGAAACCCGCTAATATGTTCTAGATTTGAAGCTTTCGTGACTGCAAGGATTCATACTCCTAGGTTTTTCGGTAAAGTCACGTAGGTGAAAAATTAAAATTAATAAAAGTAAAATAAAAATAAAATAAAAATCACGACGTTTCGAATTTCTCTCACTCGATACAGCAATCGTGCTGTGACGGTTCCACCTGAAGACGGAGGCTTGTGTTGCCTCCGAAACGTCGTGATTTTTATTTTATTTTACTTTTATTAATTGTAATTTTTCACATACGTGGCTTTACCGAAAACACCGAGGAGTACTGCTAATATATGTCGGGCGTGGCGGGGGGGTGAGAGCTGTCTAGCAACAAACTCGGGAGCTTGAGCAGTCGTGATACTCGTCACTTTGTCAAGGGAGACCTGGGCCAGGCAGTGCAGGCACATGTGTAGGGGCCGTCCATAAATGACGTCACGCACCTAGGGGGGAGGGGGGGGGTCAGACATTTGTGACGATGTGTGACGAGGGGGGAGGGGGGTTGAGAAATGTGACTTCACATCAAAATGCGCAACTTTAAATAAATATAGAATTACATACTATTTTATATTAATATTATTTTATTATTTCCCTTCTACGTGACTTTACCGAAAGAACCAAGAATATAAATCCCTGCAGTCACGAAAGCTTTAAATCAATAAATATAGAATTGTTTATAACAACACTAATTGTTATAACAACACTCCTACAACATCAGAGTGCAGCGGCACGTTAAATACGCACTACAATGAAATAGTTTAAAGCGATTTGAAGCATGTTTTATTTTCAAAATGGAGTCATGGTTTGGGGGGGGGGCAGAGCTTTGTGACGTCATTTGAGGGGAGGTTTGACTTTTTGTGACGCCGTGTGACGAGGGGCGGGAGGGGTCAAAAATCGTCCAAAATCGCGTGACGTCATTTATGGACGACCCCTTTATCAAGGGAGACCTGCGTGTAGCAGTGCAGGTACATGTGTAACAATGTGACTGGCGACAACAATGAATGGTGGTAATACTAATGATGATAACTAAGCCTATAGCCATGTCCAAGGCAGTTTATCTGAAATATTCAATCGAAAATAATGACCCGCTCATGATTATTAATGAGGGGGTGGAGGCGGGGTCCACATGAGTGACGTCATTAGCTCCTGATTATTGATGAGGGAGGGAGCTCCATGTACAGTGACGTCATCCGCTCATGATAATTAATTAGGGGTGTGGCATGTGGAGTGACGTCACCCTCTCATGATTATTAATGAGTAGGGTGGTTGCCCCATGTTGGAGTGACGTCACCCTCTCATGATTATTAATGAGGAGGGTGGTTGCCCCATGTTGGAGTGACGTCACCCTCTCATGATTATTAATGAGGAGGGTGGTTGCCCCATGTTGGAGTGACGTCACCCTCTCATGATTATTAATGAGGAGGGTGGTTGCCCCATGTTGGAGTGACGTCACTAGCTCATGATTATTAATGAGGGGTGTGGCATGTGGAGTGACGTCACGCGCGGGACACGCACATTCTTGACTTATGATATTAGTAATTCAACAATTAACAATGATAATATTAATGGTGATGATGAGATGCCGCCGAATGGAAAGGGTACCCAGGATAAGTGTTTTTATCTTTTCTTATTGAATCATTGGTGATTTTATTTTTACATTCTGTTCAAATGCAATGGCTACGTACGGTGCGAAAGAAGTTCAACACAGAGGCTTTCGCAAACAATATCCATAATATAGTTAGATCGCGTAAATAGTAATACTGTATACATGTGTCGTAGGTAGTACACACATCACTGTAGTAGTACAGTAGTAGTACACACTGTAGTAGTAGTACACACTGTAGTAGTAGTAGTACACACTGTAGTAGTACACACTGTAGTAGTAGTAGTACACACTGTAGTAGTAGTACACACTGTAGTAGTAGTAGTACACACTGTAGTAGTAGTAGTACGCACTGTAGTAGTAGTAGTACACACTGTAGTAGTAGTAGTACACACTGTAGTAGTAGTAGTACACACTGTAGTAGTAGTAGTACGCACTGTAGTAGTAGTAGTACACACTGTAGTAGTAGTAGTACACACTGTAGTAGTAGCAGTACGCACTGTAGTAGTAGTACACACTGTAGTAGTAGTAGTACGCACTGTAGTAGTAGTAGTACACACTGTAGTAGTAGTAGTACACACTGTAGTAGTAGCAGTACGCACTGTAGTAGTAGTACACACTGTAGTAGTAGTAGTACGCACTGTAGTAGTAGTAGTACGCACTGTAGTAGTAGTACACACTGTAGTAGTAGTACGCACTGTAGTAGTAGTACACACAGTAGTAGTAGTACACACTGTAGTAGTAGTAGTACACACTGTAGTAGTAGTACGCACTGTAGTAGTAGTAGTACACACTGTAGTAGTACACACTGTAGTAGTAGTAGTACGCACTGTAGTAGTAGTAGTACGCACTGTAGTAGTAGTAGTACGCACTGTAGTAGTAGTACACACTGTAGTAGTAGTACACACTGTAGTAGTAGTAGTACGCACTGTAGTAGTAGTAGTACGCACTGTAGTAGTAGTACACACTGTAGTAGTAGTAGTACACACTGTAGTAGTAGTAGTACGCACTGTAGTAGTAGTAGTACGCACTGTAGTAGTAGTAGTACGCACTGTAGTAGTAGTACACACTGTAGTAGTAGTACACACTGTAGTAGTAGTAGTACGCACTGTAGTAGTAGTAGTACACACTGTAGTAGTAGTAGTACGCACTGTAGTAGTAGTACACACTGTAGTAGTAGTAGTACACACTGTAGTAGTAGTAGTACGCACTGTAGTAGTAGTAGTACGCACTGTAGTAGTAGTAGTACACACTGTAGTAGTACACACTGTAGTAGTAGTACACACTGTAGTAGTAGTACACACTGTAGTAGTAGTACACACTGTAGTAGTAGTAGTACACACTGTAGTAGTAGTAGTACGCACTGTAGTAGTAGTAGTACGCACTGTAGTAGTAGTACACACTGTAGTAGTAGTAGTACGCACTGTAGTAGTAGTACACACTGTAGTAGTAGTACACACTGTAGTAGTAGTACACACTGTAGTAGTACACACTGTAGTAGTAGTACACACTGTAGTAGTAGTACACACTGTAGTAGTAGTAATACACACTGTAGTAGTAGTAGTACACACTGTAGTAGTAGTAGTACACACTGTAGTAGTAGTAGTACACGTGATACTAGTAGTAGTAGTACACACTGTAGTAGTAGTACAGTGTAGTAGTAGTAGTACACACTGTAGTAGTACAGTGTAGTAGTAGTACACACTGTAGTAGTAGTACACACTGTAGTAGTAGTACAGGGTAGTAGTAGTACACACTGTAGTAGTAGTACAGGGTAGTAGTACACACTGTAGTAGTAGTAGTACACACTGTAGTAGTAGTACAGGGTAGTAGTAGTAGTACACACTGTAGTAGTACAGTGTAGTAGTAGTACACACTGTAGTAGTAGTACAGTGTAGTAGTAGTAAACCCTCTACCTGGGTTTATTTCCCGGTTCAACTCGGACGAACGCCCCTGGACAACGCCCCCCAGTGCTGGATTAGCTCATGCGGGGCCTGCAGCATATGACGTCATAAAGGGGCCCTAAATAAATAAAACACGTAAATATTAAAACACAAATGTTTAACTTGTATAGTAAAGTAATTGTATTTTTTCATTTGCTATACGGCCAGATAATACGACAAATCGCTAACCCTAAACACCCAGCCGTTCATAAAAGTCGAAGGCGGTATAGTACTATAGTAATAGAGCAAGTGCAGAATCAATTGATCGCTCGAAAGTATTTAGCGCGGGGCCCTTGAAAGTGCGGGGCCCGTAGCCACGACATATGTAGCTGCTTGTGCTACTAGGATGATAATCCAGGTAGGAACAACAGGTTCCACACTGCCCACCAGGGATTATTTGTCTGTCGTGCACCAATGCGCTGTCCAACCAAGTTGCTACCTGGCCACTCTGAAGGAACCATAATTATCCGGCACTTTAGCTATCCTATCTTAATCTCGCTCCTTCGCGACGTCAATCGAGTCACATGCAGTTTGCGTGAACATCATCAGCACACGGAGAGACAAAGGCGGCCGGGCGTGGTGTTGGCCACCCACCCCCTCGTGTGTCGTGCCGGCCTCTATAGGTGCCACTCGCTAACAACACTTGCCCCGACAGTCTGTGAAGGCTACCCGGGGGATCTTTGTATAGGAAGCAGCTATGGACGTGGACATTGACGTCGGATCAATGGAAATGTCTCGTGCGGTGTGGAGATGCCATGACCAAGCAAGGGTGGCACAGTCGGGTTTTTTTACAATCGGGTTTAATTGTCTTTTTATATTAAACCCGATCATCTGAGATTGGGAGAAATCCGGTTTAATTGGTTCTAATTGCAGAACCGCACTTCTCAACGATGGGCTTCATCCATTCCAAGCTAAGGAACTCACTGGCACCCACGATTGTGGAGTGTTCATCAAGACCAACCTGCCCGCCGCATTATACGACTTTTTTACACCTGATGAAGGCAGCGTGTGTTGCCTCCGAAACGTCGTGATTTATTATTTTATTTCTATTATTTTAAATATTTTTATTTATTTATTTATTCCTACGTGACTTTACCGAAAAAAACCTAAGAGTATGAATCCTTGCAGTCACGACAGCTTCAAATCTACAATTCTACGACTACCCCGTGCCCGACGGCCCCCCCGAGTACGATAGCAGCACCGACGAGGAAGCAGCCTAAGCCTTGGATCAGAGTTTCGTATTCATTAAACCAAGTTTTAATTCCCCCAAATCGGGTTTAATTGTATTAAAGAAAAAACCCGATGCCTGCCGCTGGAAAAATTGGGTTTTTTCCACCCATGGTAGATGCAGTTTCGTCTTTGTGCGTTCATGTATCGGTCGTTGTCGATATATTTACGTGGTCACATTCGTGTGCACATGCGTCAGCTTGCACGCTGTGTTCGCCAACACGCGTACTGGCTCTCGATATGTAGAGAGTGGACCTCAGTACTTCTAAGCAATGCGTTGATATGTTCAGCAGTGGATGTGAGCAAGAGGCTGCTGCTGTGTAGGTTTCGCCTTGATAAGGAGTCATCGGCGAGCCAGAACCAACTACAAGCTACAATGTCGTAGGCAAGGAGGCGACTGCTAGGCAGTGATAAGAACAGGAACAGCAGAAGTACAACCACTTGTTTACATGGCTATGTGAACATAACGCACAAGGCCTTCACTCAGCAGTGGATTGATAAAGCTGCACATTTGTGTTATTGGTATTTACTCAGTACAGTCTTATTGAGTCTCAACTATTTATTTTTCTCAGGAAGGTCCCGCATTGGGGATGCAGCATGTGTATATATATATATGTCTAGGTGTGTAAGGGAATTCCACATTCCAACGACGGGGCCAGTCCATCCATAGGACGGCCACCGCTGATTTCCCACAATGGACTGCGTTATGATAGTTTATTTTTGGATTTTACAACAAATTTAAATACAAGTCCCTTCTTTAGAGTGAATGTTTTAGTGGCATGCTCTATATGTCTTAAACAAAATAAATACAAACATAAGCAAGCTTTGACAACCCATCACGGCCTTCCTGCAGTGCATCATTTTACCAGCGTGGCTTCAAGACAAGCAAACTCTGAATCGGTTTCGACATGCAACTTCTCATCAGCAGTGTCAGGCTTGTATGTGTTTCTTTTTAGGTTTTTTTTTCATAAAGCTCCCTGAAAATTTCTAAATAATACGTCGTCTATCATGTTGTAAATACAAAAGCACCATAGATTGTGTTCTGTCTTTGTGTGGAGCATACAAGCATTGCCCCTCCCCGTGTAGCCTTAACAGACTGCTGGGGCAAGTGCTGTTAGCGAGCACCTATGAAGGCCGGCACGGTACACGACGGGGTGGGTGGCCAGCACCACGCCCGACCGCCTTTGTCTCCCTAGTGGAGATGATTCGAGGCTGAGTCGACCTTCGGGGAAGCCCAAGACCGGTTCAGATAATCGTCACCGGTGTTGGCCGTGAGCGGGCATAGAACTCGGGTCGACGGGTTTGTAGCGCATTATATACACACACAAAGATACAAAGATCCCCCGTATAGCCTTAACAGACTGTAGGGGCAAGTGCTGTTAGCGAGCACCTATGAAGGCCGGAACGGTACACGAGGGGGTGAGTGGCCAGCACCACGCCCGACCGCCTTTGTCTCCCTAGTGGCGATGTTTACACACCGCACCAGGTACTCATTTGAGGCTGAGTCGACCTAGGAGAGGCCCAGGACCGGTTCAGATAATCGTCACTGGTGTTTGCCGTGAGCGGGAATCGAACTCGGGTGGCCAGGTCCGTAGTGCAGCGCGCTAACCACTACACTACCACTCCCCACACACAAACACACAAACACATTTACATGGGTAGATGCTATTCGATGGCTCGAGACTGTTTTGACCCTCCTGCCCCGTCTCTCTCCACTTTCTTTCAGCCCAAATGTCAACTTTGGGTGGCAAAGTTGGGATTGGCAGGCGCGTGGCTTAAAATCCATCGCTATTCAATGGCAGAAAATATTATTACATTTCTAGATTATGGAGCTTTCGTGACTGCAAGGATTCATACTCTTAGGTTTTTTCGGTAAAGTCACGTAAAATTAAAAAAAATAATAAATGAAAATACATCAATTAAATCACGACGTTTCGGAGGCAACACAAGCTTCCTTCATCAGGTGTACAAAGGCACAGCAGTTATTTTGCTGTGCCTTTTTACACCTGATGAAGGAAGCTTGTGTTGCCTTCGAAACGTCGTGATTTAATTGATTTATTTTAATTTATTATTATTATTTCATTTTTATTTTTACCGACGTGACTTTACCGAAAAAAAAACGAAGAGTATTATTACATTTGTATCCGTAAATGAGTTACTATCTGTTTTGAATATGAATAGCTACTCGTACACGTAACTGTTATAAATTGCATATGCCGGTTTATCTTTGAACAAACTAGCATGTTTTTATATATATATATACGTATGATTTAAAAGCTCGTCTGAATTACTCAGGTAATCTTTGCCTATATGTCACGACATGCCACTGACGGCCACAACAAACAGTATACCATGTGACTATATTCCACATGTAAACACACTAAATACAGCGATGGTCTTCATTGCGCAGTTAAACAATGCGTGCGCCTTCCGTGAAGAGCACACCTACAACACACTCGTTATTTGGATATGTCCGCGGTGTGCAACGCTGCTAGTTTTACGATGTGATGGAGCGATGGCGTGGTAGGAGCAGCACTGCTCTAGGAGCCCGGAAACCTGAGTTGGATTCCCGGTCACCACCACCACGAACATTCGTAGCGAGTGTCGTGTGAGCCAAACCCTCGAGGCCCAACGTTGCACTGACCAGTGTGAATTATGGTCAATCAACCTCCTCCCCACACACTATCGACAAAGACGCTGTTGATTATTATTATTATGATCACCATCGATACCCCTTCTGTTTCTATTATATATAAGTATATATTGATACATTTACGCTGAGATTTACGCAGTGAGCAACTTTGTTATTAAGACCAAGAACGCACTTTTTTTTGTATCACGCCTGTTGTTACTCAGTACCATTTCAGCATCTCACCATTTGGACCTAACTGCAACTATATCACATCGATAATCATACACATATATTATACGTTGCATAATTCTCCGACATCAGAACGTTTGCATTTGTTCAATATGACTCTTGCACAGATAATGAGCGCCACGGTGTCTAGGAGATGTTAACTACCTCGCCTGGTATACAGGAGGTCGTGGGTTCCATCCCGACCCTGACGCCTGCTGCTGCTGCTGTATATTTGGAGTTTGCGTGTCTCTCTCTCTCATCATCATCACGGTGTCTAGGAGATGTTAACTACCTCGCTTGGTATACAGGAGGTCGTGGGTTCCATCCCGACCCTGACGCCTGCTGCTGCTGCTGTATATTTGGAGTTTGCGTGTCTCTCTCTCTCATCATCATCACGGTGTCTAGGAGATGTTAACTACCTCGCTTGGTATACAGGAGGTCGTGGGTTCCATCCCGACCCTGACGCCTGCTGCTGCTGTATATTTGGAGTTTGCGTGTCTCTCTCTCTCATCATCATCACGGTGTCAATGAGATGTTAACTACCTCGCCTGGTATACAGGAGGTCGTGGGTTCGATCCCGACCCTGACGCCTGCTGCTGCTGTATATTTGGAGTTTGCGTGTCTCTCTCTCTCATCATCATCACGGTGGATATGAGATGTTAACTACCTCACCCTGGTATACAGGAGGTCGTGGGTTCCATCCCGACCCTGACGCCTGCTGCTGCTGTATATTTGTAGTTCGCGTGTTCTCCCCGTGGTCGCGGAGGGGTTTTTTTTCCGGGTCCTCCGGTTTTTCCCTCCACGTTTAGAATCAACGTCACGCGTTTCGAGTATTTGGCTGCTATACATTTCCACGTGATGAGCTCCTTCGTTGAGCTTTCATCAGTTGTTTTTTTCCACGCCTCTGATGATATTTTCAATACATGTCTTCAAGTCCCATGTTGCTTTCGCTTCTCCCTGCTCACATCACCCATGTTTGTTACTACTCATACAAGTCTCCCCTCTGTCTTATCCGAACGGCCCGGACTCTCTCCCTCCCTCTCTCTCCTGTGGTCGCAATACTGCTGCGTAATTGTTCAGCGCTTAATGAATTGTTTTTGAAAGACGCCGTATAAAGCTAATTTATTTGGCTTTCTGGCACTGGCTTTATACACGTGCTCATGCAACGACATCGTCTTACGCTATCGCTTGCCAATCATCACCGACTGCTGCCAGTTTAAACCCACGCGTATTGCATATGTCTAAAATAACAATGATGATTGCAACTGAACGCTATGACGTTTGTTCCTATCGGACACGCGATGTTCCACGCAGAGCCGCTGTGTTGTGCGTAGGGAGAGAGAGAGAACCCCCACGCTCATTGCAGCGTTAACGCAATGAGTAGGAATATGCACACATACATCGAGCAATGCAGACATTACCAAGCTCGCATGAGCACAGCACTAACAGCACACGCAGAGTGTGCATGGCAACAATGTCGCGTGGTTTTTTTTGGGGTTTTAATTGAAAAACAATTAAAAGACGGACTGACGTCATGGGCGCGTGTAGGTTAGCCTTTCCACAAAGACAAAGATCCCCCGAATAGCCTTGAACAGACTGTTGGGACCCTTTCCACAAAGACAATGATCCCCCGAATAGCCTTGAACAGACTGTTGGGACACTTGCCACAAAGACAAAGATCCCCCGAATAGCCTTGAACAGACTGTTGGGACACTTGCCACAAAGACAAAGATCCCCCGAATAGCCTTGAACAGACTGTTGGGGCTCTTGTCACAAAGACAAAGATCCCCCGAATAGCCTTGAACAGACTGTTGGGGCAAAGTGCTGTGAGTGAGTAGCACCGATGCAGGCCGACACGGCACACGAGGGTATATCTGGTGCGGTGTGTATAACATCATCACCACTGGTGATTATGGTATACACACCGCACAAGATACTCATTTGCGGCTGAGTCGACCCAAGGGAGGCCCGGGACCGGTTCAGATATTGCCACTGTTATTAGCAAGGTTGGCTACGTACGGCGCGAAAGAAGCCCAACATGCACACAAAAATGGTCGTGAGCGGGAGTAGAAATTCGGGTCGCCGGGGTTCGTAGCGCAGTGCGCTAACCGCTGCACCACCGCTCCCCGCTGCACACGCGATATGGGGGTGGTGGTGGTGGTGTGTGGACATCGTGACAGCGTTGGCTACCATGACGCACGCTTTTGTTCGTGATGCGCGCTCACGTGTCGACCGTATCTGTAACACGCCGGGTCGACATTTCGGGGATGGTTGTACATCAGCCGACGATGAGCTGTTGACGTGTGCGAGTAAAAGTCACCCACCCACCAATTAATGCCAAACGTTATCGACGTTTCGAGTTGGGTAGAAATAAAGCAGCCGCTGGCGTGGTTTTTTTAAATAAGCTTCGGTCGAGCAGGCGACCGATCGTAGACGGGACGCTTACGAGGATGATGATGATTTTGTTTTTTTTATCTGCGAAGCTGCGTTGGCGGCGGTGCACGAGGCACGGTTAACGAAACCACCCAAAAACACATTCGTCAATAACGCCGTGGCCTTAAAATGAACCCGCACACACACACACATATATATATATACATTTACGAGGCGACGTTTCGGACGATGGCCCTTCTGCGGTGCATAGGAGGAAGAGAATGGAGGGCGACAGTGCGCACAGAGCAATGCCGAGCGGGTTCGACTACGACGGTTGTCATCAGGAGTCGGGACGCCGAGCTTAATTGCATATTAAACCTCGCCTACCTCCGATTGCCTCGCGATATTATATCGTAGTAATAACCGGATTATAAGACGCACTTTTCCCTTTATACCGCACCCGCCCCTCCTTTGTACATTTAAAACAAACGCTTTGGGTGCGTCTGATAATCCGATAGTTGTGTGCGCGCAAACTAGATTTGGTTATAACCTAGTATTAGTTAGACTTATACCTTTAGTATAGTTAGACTTGTAAAGCACTTATTTAAGATTTAAAATTCCTATATGTTGAATGTATGCACCTTCCGGCCAAAGTAAATTCCTTGTCTGTGCGAACTTTCATGGCGAATAAAACTCTTTCTGATTCTGATTCTTTCTGATTCTGAAGCTTATGGGCACCGGGTGCACGTTACTGGTGAGACTTCCTCCCCGGAGCGTTTAACAATCCTGAGATCACGGTAACGGCGACGTGGAACGAAAAAGAGGAATCTCTGATTCCTTCTGCTCAGTAAGGGGCGGCTCTCAAACTCCCGCAATCCACGCGTTAGTCAATCAGTCGGCATACAGAGTAGGGCCAATCTTTTACACCATTGGAACCTCATTTGCCAGTAAAAAATATGATAATTGGTTTTTTACCCTTCTATCTGGCAACAAAACTGACACCTTTTTTTACTAGGAGTCATGTTTGCATAGACCACAATACCTGCAGTCATAATGCAAACAAAAAACATAACTCTGATAATGTATGCACTGTCCTTGAAGTTGATTGGTCCACACCCGAGACAGCTTTCCTAAGAGCCTAGTCTCACATGGTGTTGGACCAGATGACGCCAAAAGGCGAACAACTCATTTTTGCATACATTATCAGAGTTATGTTTTTTGTTTGCATTATGACTGCAGGTATTGTGGTCTATGCAAACATGACTCCTTGTAAAAAAAGGTGTCAGTTTTGTTGCCAGATAGAAGGGTAAAAAAACAATGATCAGGGCCAATCTTCTCATTATTCTTCTTTCGTACGGCCGCTGATGTCGACGCAGAGCAACGAGTACGATTTCACATTCAGGTGGTCAAAGGTAGCAGACATCCGCGTCGGCAGTCGCGGTGTGTACAGCTGTGATTGTATCAACTTCGTATTTGTGGATCGGGGCATCGCGTCTGTCATACGGCTGTACGGTGTGTTCTGGATGGCCTCAGTCGCACGCCGCTGTAGAGTTTTTAATCTGCTATTTGTGCATCAGATGGTTTGTGAGGACGTGGTTTAGGGTGGACCGTGAGCTCCGTGAAAGATCAAACCGAGCGATATTTCACGAAGGTGTGTTGTGAGTTCTTTTGAACTCCATTCAGCTCGACCAAGCTTCACCGTAGTTGAACTCGCATCGCTTAAAGGTTACCCAGGACCAATGCACATCACTGGTGTCGGGCGTCGACGCATAATCACACAACGTACGCAATGAATACCCGAGCAGTGAATCTGCAGACGAAATATCGATTCGAAACCAAATCGTGCGTGGAACCAATCAAGGGTACGAGAAGGCGGGTGGCCGGGATTTAAAAAAACGGTGGCATTCTTGTTACCTCCGTTGTTAACTGCAGGCAAAGGCAAACATTCGTGTGCAGATATCACGCGCAGAATTGCTGCGACGCTTTTGTGTCGCGATTGTTCCACGGGAGGTGACGTCTCGCAAGGATTCGGCATCGGCGACTGAGTGTTTTTGAGAAAGTGGTTAAGCACATATCATCGGCGGTTGCTCATCGACCCACGATAAGACACACAGGCTGTGTCCACTATATGATAGACACACACGCGCAGACACACGCACACGTGTGTGTACGTGCGCGTGTCGCTCAAATGTGCCGGAGGGGTGGGCGGAGTGGATTTGTTAAGCACCGTGCCCGCTGTTAACGCAGCGACCTGAGTTCGATACCCAAGCCAGGGCTAATATCAGGGGGTAAGTTACATCGGAACTCTGCACCAGTCCCTGCCAAACACCGCCGCCCCCCGATCACCAAATTCACCCACCCCCCCCCCCTCCCAATGACCAGCGTGGTGAAGTATGGTCAAATAACCTGAATCATAAAACGCACCCCTGCCGTCTACTTTAAATACAGGGGGAAAGGAAAGTGCGTTTGATAAGCCGGGGAATATATTATTACGTTTTTTTCCACTTGTAATGTGAACTCGTGATATATATACATCCTCCATCGGAGAATTGGCAGAAAGTCCCTAAACCCCTTCATCTCAGTTCAGTCTGAAATGTGTGGGACATGCGGTATATGGACTTCCCGCCCACAGCGTTAATTTAACATTTAAATTCAGGTTAACTCTTCAGGCAAATTAAAGTGTCTCTTTTTTCCGAATCAGGTAACAGCTTCAAACTGCATTTGAATTAAGAAAAACAATTTATTGGCGAACTTGGAAAGGTCGGCGATATTGGGCAATGGAGAATAATATATTTTGAAGGTAAAAAAAAAAATCTCCTGTCCTGGATAATTCATCACGGACCCCACAAGCAACATGAGAATGCGTTGCGCATTCAGCTTATTCACGTCGTTAACCATATCCAGGCGAATCGGTGCCAAGCCTACATTGTATTGCTTCTAAAGCAATTCTTATGAATGCGTTCATAGCAAAGCAACAGCCGTTTAAACAACCTAGCCGTATTCTCCCGCATTATAAGACGCGTTATCCCTCTCCTGTATTTAAAGCCAAAACTGTGTGTGTGGGCCGCGGGTGAGTGCGTCTTATAATTCGGTAGGGGCATGCGTGTTTGCGTGACCAGATTGATGCGCATTAATTGACACCGGGCACACGTGTTGGTGTGCGTCTCTTCCTCTCTGGAGCGGCTTACACAGCAGTCGCGCAGTACAAAACTGACTTCCGTGGCGTTGCGAATGAAATATGTAAATGTACCATTGTCGGAGATTTAAATAAATGTTTTACACGGCGCAGAGCAGTGCGCGTTGAATGCTAGTCTATAATAAACTCCATAAACACACAACCTGCACGCGAATTATTGCAAGTTAAATGTAGTGAGCGATTTTATTAGCGCTTGTAAATTGCTTAACATCGGGATGAATTTCATTCACACATTAATCGGCTTTAGAATCAAAGGTGCAAATGCACTTTCACATGGGTACATGTAAATATATATGCAGTACCCAGTAGAGCGTTGCGTTATTGAGATCATTTCATTGATGAGTTAAATACAATTGCTTGTTTGAACTGCGAGCACTGCAAGACCACAAAGGACACAAACGCAGCACGTGCATCCATAACATCGCTCTCGAAGGAAAACGTATGCTGTGTACGGTAATAGGCGACGTTTCGGGAAGTGACCCTTTGTTAATCTATTCTTTGGTTCTTTTCGGTTAAGTCACGTCTAAAAATAAAATAATAAATTAAAATAAAATAACATATTACGACGTTTTAATTTATTATTTTATTTTTAGACGTGACTTAACCGAAAAGAACCAAAGAATAATTCCTGCAGTCACGAAAGCTCCTAAATTAACCTTTGTTAATCTCTCTGCTGTTAAAGACTACTGCCCCAAACGTATATGTATAGCCTTTCATGGCAGTGTTATTGACTCGTGCGTTACAATTTTTCTTTGCATGTATATTCAAAATGCCCTCTTAATATATACGCAATGGTTATATGGTTGTATCCAATTTCAAAATAATAAAAAAAACATTGGATAAATATAAACTAAATAAATACAAACACTCAATACGGTACAATTACATTTTATTTTAAACCATATATATTTATGAATACATCTAAACCACATTTTTTCAGGTTTTAAAATAGCATGACACAGGCTTTATATAATGATATGCAGACTATGTTAAACATAGTGCGGTTAGGCTCATTTACGGAATGCGCTTTGCTGTGACTTGACACGTGCTTATGGCGAGGAATCGAGTCTTGGAGTGACCCAGGCACGCACATTAAGCCAGACGAACGGCCACAGTCAATCTTGCGTAAACTTGAAACTCACACCAAATTATGAGCGCTAATAAATCAAAACACACGGGGAATATTGCTTTACTTTCAAGGACCCCGGTCGCTGCGTTGAGTGCCCACGTGATTTATGTAGAGCCCGGCCGCGCAAAGCTTTGAAAATGGACAAAGTTACCCCGTATAGGCTGAACAGACTTTTGGGGCAAGCGCTGTTCATGAGCATCGATGAAAGGCCGGCAGGGCACACGAGGAGGTTTGGTGGCCAGAACCAAGCCAGGCCGCTTTTGTCTCCCTATTGGCGATGTTTACACACCGCACCAGGCACTCATTTGATGTCGAACCGGTTCAGATAATCGTCGATGGTGTTGGCTGAACCGTGAGCAGGAATCCAACTCGAATCGCCGGGTTCGTAGCGCTGCGCGCACGGACGCACATCCACAGCAAGAATCGCACACACCTTGGGATGTTGACGGGAAAGATAATGGACTGGGTGTGCATGGGGACGAATACAACGGCAGACAATGATCCCAGCCACGAATTTCAACACGGGGTTTTTGTAGCAGTAAGTCCGCTTTGCTTTTGTTACTATATCTATACGTGTGTGTTATTTACGTGATGAGAGTGTGTTCGTTTCAGCGACAGAAATAGCGCTCGCTGTTAATGCACGCGCATTACGCTGTGTGGATATACTATTATAAATGTTAATACAGGCATCTTAATATGAATAGTGTACAGCTCTTCTCAATCCACTGCTGGATGAAGGCATCGCCCACACTGTGTTAGGAAAGGGGGGGGGGGTGCAGGGGGTTGACCATACTTCACCATGCTAGTCAGGGCGGATTGGTGACCGGCGAAACCCCGGACTGGTGCAGATATCGTTCGGCCACTGATGTCAGCCGTGCCTGGGAATCGAACGCAGGTTGACGAGTTCGTATAGGCACCAGCCTGCCGTACGCACACGAAGCATTGCTGCACATAATATCATAACATCTCACTCTGAGTTTGACAAACGATAAATAAAACACAGCGCACGTATGTACGGCAGCAATACATTTGAATAGCAATGTTACTTGTACAGCAATTGATATTGTAATTGATTCAGAACCCCTACCACCGTAAAATATCATGTAAGACAAACGCATTTGCACGTAATGGTTGCAAGCAATAATGAGACAACAATCTCCCCTCCTCCTCATCCTCATTCCCTATAGCCGTAGAGACTCGCGGGGCACATGTTGTGAGCAAGCACCCATGGAAGACCGACACGGCGCACGAGACGGTGCGATGTGGCCACGCGTTGGAGTGTGTGCACGTTGAACTTTTTTCGCACCGTACGTAGCAGCCAACCGTGCGGTCACAGCACGCCAGCCTTGGTTTCCCCGCAGCCGATGTCATGAGCGCACCCCAACCAAGTGCTTATTTGAGGCCCGAGTCGATGTTAGATTTAACAACAACAACAATTTTTGATTTAAAGCTTTCGTGACTGCAGTGATTCATATTCTTGGTTCTTTCGGTAAAGTCACGTAGAAGGGAAATGATAAAGTAATATAAATATAAAACAATAAAAAAAAATTCACGACGTTTCGACTGCAACACAAGCAATCGTCATCAGGTGTGAAATCCACAGCAAGAAAATAAATAAAAATAAAAATTTCTTGCTGTGGATTTGACACCTGATGATGATTGTTTGTGTCGCAGTCGAAACGTCTTGAGAATTTTTATTTGTTATATTTATATTATTTTATTATTTCCCTTCTATGTGACTTTACCGAAAGAACCAATAATAACAACAACAATAACAACACAACCCAGGACAACTTCTTTGTCGCTTAAGCAACAACACTTGGGATGTCCGGGTTTTGTACCCCAGCGCGCAACCTGTTGAACCACCCGCTTTCCACGTATTGCATATATATAGAGAGAGAGTGTAGATACACGTAGGCTCGCATGCATTATCCACTATACAGACACGTGGCCTCTAAATACAACATCACGTATAAACTATAATCAACCGAGACTGCCCTCAACCGCAAACACAAAATATGCCAAGAATTACTGAAAGTTCGGCACGGAGACGCCGCCGTTGTGTCGATATTGTTACCCCCGGCTTCGAGTGAGAGCACGGATTGAGACGTAGAATTGCGTGGCACCCTGCAAAGGTTCCAGGCTCAGGTTCGCACCCGGGCGATGTCCCACGTTCAAGTGTAACAATCATCATCGTAATCCGTGGTCTGTCCACTGCTGGATGAAGGCTTTCCCCAAGGCGCCGCCACGTCTCGCGATCTTGCGATGTAATGATCCGGCAGCAACTGCACACGAACTGATTTTCATCGCTCCATCTCCTCCACGGTCGTACTCTCGGACGCGTTCCGTTAATTACACGCCTGTTGAACTTCATTCGCACCGTACGTAGCCAACCGTGCTAATCGGAGGTGGAATGTCAGAGCATATATATATATAAAATATATATATAGATTTTGGTTTTCCGTGTTCCCACTCATTAAAGTAAAACATTGTTTAAGTCCATAAACCGATAATTATCTCGGCAATGACATTTATTGAATGAAGCAAACTCTGGCCACAGGTTTCCACCTTCTGGTTCTCATCAAATAGAGTCGGGCTTGTTGAACAAACGCCCGAGACGTTTAGAGTTGGCAAGGGCACTCCATGTGTAACAATGTGACCCACCCGTTCATCGCGGAGAGCCAGTTGAGTAACGCACGTCGCCCATAGACTTCGTACACTCGACTGTCTCGCCTGGAGCACTGCTGCTGAGCCAACTTGCAAGACTCCACATGCAAGAGGATAAACTAACTGGCTTCGACACATCGTGTGAGCGGGGCACGATGTCTCTACAGCGCGCGAGAGCATTGTATTCTACAAGTATGCAGCGCGCGTCCACACATATATCATCTGAGCTACGTGCGTTGATGATCTGTAATTAGCCGGCATTTGTCAATCCGTGGCTGGATTGAGTGTTGGCCGAGGGGGGTAGTTTGGCCATACTTCACCACGCTTGTCAGTGTGGGTTGTGCTGAAGACAGGGGGGTATGTTCAGATAGCTATAACTCACAATTCATGTCAGACGTGGCCGAAAATGGAACTCAGGCCGCTGGGTTGATAGGGCAGGCAAAGCGTTGACCACCCCGTGTGTGCAAACGGAATCAGACGGTGGCCGCCTCGGGCTTTAACAAAGCAGACGCACGTTAAAGAACGTCTGATCAAGGCGGCATGGGATGAACTGTGTCCTGCAGCCGCCTGGCAGACAAAGAGCGATGTGAGAAATACAATCTTTTAAAAATACAATATTAAAAAAAAGTTATTGGCGATGCTGCATGAGCACAAACTAACAAAACAAAGTCAACACACGAGTCAAAAACAATGTGCTGTGAAGAAGAGGCATGGCCCGAAACATCGCTGATTACATTACATGTTTTTTTTAAAGACATTGCTATTGACAAATGCATTGAGTAAATAAATATTCGGCTCGTCTATATAAAGCGTGCATACGAGTTACAAGTGAAAGCGTTGATAACACTGGTCAACACACTTTTTCTGGCATAAGGTAATCCAACTGTTTTAATGTAATGTTGGGGTGCTGATTCCAAATCTGGCATCAGTTTTTGTCTATCACATCAGGTTTTTGAGATATCAAATATTGCATTTTCAATGAAAACTGCAGAAGAAAATTATTAAATAAATGTAGATATCTACATAAAATGATATTATAAACACACTATCCTAAAAATACAGCACCATATTTTAACACTAAAGCAGTCACTGACTCGCAACAACTTGCAATCATAAGTGACAGCTAATTTCCGGTAAAATCAATGAAAATGGGGTATGCCGATAGCATAAAAATGAGATGTGATAGAGCAAATCTGAGATCAGATTTGGAATCAGCACCCTGAAATTAGTCTAAAACAGCTGCAAAAGTCCAGTCCAGAAAAAAATGTTGTTGTTGTTGACCAGTGTAATATGCGTATCGATCAATACATTAATTATCCATTTATTCACATGGCCCATTTGCTTATTAATTATTGAGGTTTGCTTGTAAGTCTATTGTATATGTGTGTATTCGTAGATTTATATACGTAACTATTATCCTCTGTCTACAACCACGTACAATGAGTTGTCGACACACAATGCCGCAGACGTGAATCGTGGATTAAGAGATGAAGCAAAGCCATGAAGACCAAGTTGTCGCATCACGTGCAACGTTCACGTGCACAAGGTGGAATATAAAGTGACAAAATACGTGTCGAGATGAACACACGCGTATCAACGGTAACAGAATTACAGCACGGGACGGAATCTGACTGCGGTGAAAGTTAACGTATGTGCATCATCTATAATCTATATAGACTATAGAGGGACGTTTTAATATTCTCGCTCACACGGTAGTAGTTGGGAGCAAGGTGTAAGATCCAATTTAATTAATATATATCTTACCTGTGTGTGTATATATATCCAACCTCCAACATATCCCACCTTAGTAATTCCGTTGCCGCTAAATCTCCTGATATACCTGGGTTGAGATTTAGCGTGTTCTGTCTGAGATTGATTTAACCATACATCAAATCACGAAACATGTCACGCATCGATTGTACATCACACACACACCCGATTCTAGATGCGCACGTATAGCAATGTCTAATATCCTACACACTGGATGAGTGCACATTTATATTTGCATTCTCTATGAATTTAAATACCGCAGTTATACAATTCACACTCCTAGATGCCATCTCATACTACTTACGACACGTATGCCATATGCCCAAATCACCCGATGTGTGCAATCTCGACAAATCCTAGAGAAAACTAAGCAGTGTTGAGCCGAGATATTGCTTTTATATGGATGACCACAAATCGGCTGTCACATGACAGTCTATGGACATGAATTGTTGTACTGTGCTTGTATGCGTCTGTTGTACTGACCATCGTGGTCAATGACAGCACTTGTCCCGACAGCCTATCACAGGCTGCTAAAGAGCAGCACTTATGAAGACGGGCACGGCACGATGGGGTGGGTTAGCCAGCTCCACGCCCGGCCGCCTTTATCTCTCCAGGGCTAATGTTTACGCACCGCCGTAGATACTAATTCGTCACTGGTGTTGGCCGTGAGTGGGAATCGAACCCGGGTCGCCGCGTTCGTAGCTCAGCGCGCTAACCGCTACACCACCGCTCATACATACGTACACACGCGCGCGCATGCAAACTGTATAATGAGCGCACACACACACACGTGCGCACACACACACACGTGCGCACACGCATGCACGCATATACACAAGCGAGCCTCTATCACGAGCCACACATATCTGGGGCTGACGCTGCGTAGACTCTGCTAATTTTCATGTCGGCGCCGTCCCCCGGAATTTGGTGCAAATGAAAGTCGGCTGCAATTCAGCTGTCCGAGTGTAAAGTGATCGTCTCCAGTATTAGACCGGGCCGCTTTTGTTTTTCTTGGCAGATTCGGCAAGGCCATACAAGCGGCGGAGCCCGCGGGAGGTGGAACGCAAACCGTCTAGGTCGCGTCTTATACGCGCCAGATTATGCGTAAAAGGATTTTCCAGTTGTCCCACTCGGTGATCTGCGGTGTTATAAACGGTGATGGGCTATTATTGGTACCGCTCTAAAGGTTGCATTCGTCGTCATTAGTCGTAGTATCGTCGGTTTAATGGTCAATCCGACGCTCTGGATGAACGCCGGCAAACCCAATCTGCTGGCAAATCCCAAGACCCTGCAAGTGTAATAATAATATAAGGCAGCACGGTAAACAAATGTCACATGTACTAATAGGGGGTTTCCCCTTTTTTCTGGCAACAAAAACTGACACTTTTTGCAAGGAATCATGCTTATATTAACCACAATACTTGCAGTCAAATGCAAACAAAAAACAATACTCTGATCATTTATGCATTGTCTTTGAAACTGATTGGTCCACACCAGAGACAGCTTTCTTTAGAGCCTAGTCTCATATGGTGTTCGACCAGATGACGCCAAAAGACGCACAGTTCAAAGACAGCGCACTATCAGAGTAATGAGAGCTCGGGGTGAGCAGCCACACCATGGGACCTCCTTTGCCAGTACCAAAATATACTAATAGGGGTTTTCCCCTTTTTTCTGGCAACAAAAACTGACACCTTTTGCAAGGAATCATGCTTACATTAACCACAATACTTGCAGTCAAATGCAAACAAAAAACAATACTCTGATCATTTATGCATTGTCTTTGAAACTGATTGGTCCACACCAGAGACAGCTTTCTTTAGAGCCTAGTCTCATATGGTGTTCGACCAGATGTCACATGGTCATAACAGCAACAACAAACCACGAGACTTTGTCATTCCACTGCTGGGCACGTTTTAGCGGCCAAAATCGCGGTTGTTGTTGGACCATACTTCACCACGCCGACCAGTGCGGGTTGGTGAATGAGAGGAAGCATGACTCATGGTTTTAATATTGCTCGCCACTGACGTTCTTTCACGGACAGAACTCGAACTAAGGTTGCCAGGTTATGGAATGAGTATTATTATAGCGCATTTTTAACGTATCCTCCATTTGCGGATGAGTCAAAAAGATTTTCCAATATCGTCTGGAAATTATTTCGTCAATGTGGCCTTCCAATTATACGATGTCATTCACAGATAACAGCATGGTGATGGTAATGTATCGATTTAAAGCTTTCGTGACTGCAGGGATTCATCTTCTTGGTTCTTTCGGTAAAGTCACGTAGAATGGAAATAATAAAATAATAAAAATAAAACATAATAACAGAACAGAAACGTCGTGAGAATTATTTTATAATGTTTTATTTTTATTATTTTATTACTTCCCTTCTACGTGACTTTACCGAAAGAACCAAGAAGAATTGTGATCATATTAAGTCAAAGTGTCTCGTGTCTGCTGACTGCGTCTAGGCCAGGGGTGGAAATTAAATTTCCACGACTGCGACCAGTCTCTGCAAAGGGCTATTACTGCAGTAAATAATGGTACGCGTGTGTAGATGGGTACGCGTGCGTGTGTGTGTATAGCAGTGGAGAGATGTAGTGTAGTGGTTAGCACGCTGCGCTACGAATCCGGTCACCCAAGTTTGATTCGTGCTCACGGTCAACACCGATGACGGTTGTCTGAACCCGTCCTGAGCCTCCTCGAGGTCGATTTAGCCTCAACTTAGTACCTGGTGCGATGTGCAAACATCGCCACGAGGGAGACAAAGGCGGCTTTGCGTGGTGCTGGCCACCCACCCCCTCGTGTGCTGTGCCGGCCTTCGTAGGTGCTCGCTAACAGCACTTGCCCCAACAGTTTCTCAAATGTGATACGGGTGGTCTTTGTCCTTGTATATATACAATTGTCCTTGTATATATATTAAAAGCATGGACATTACTTGCAAACACATCTCACACACGAGTACAATTGATATTCTGTTTTGGTATATATAGTTCTTGTATTATTAGGCGACATGCATTTCAACGTTCCAATATTTCACAATTCGGCGGTGTGAACTGTTGGAACTCGGTGACGAGGATTGGTGGATCACATCCGAGATCTGTGGAACTTTCAAACCCATTGGGGCTTCGAGGTGAATAGGATATTATTTGAGTGCAGCAGCGATGATTCAATCCATTCGAGTGGAGTGCTTGAGTGAGCGTCATCTCCTTCGCATGCCGTGGATTTCCCTCCGAGGTGATTCCTTCCAAACGAAGTCAAAGAGCTCAATGATGGCGAGTGGCCACAAACATCGCAACGTAGCATCCTGCTAAAGTCTGAAGTCACACACACACACCACATACACGAAACGTATACAGAGCGCACGTCAGACCTTAGCAGGGCGCTCCCGAGAAAGGGAGTCTTGAGACTCAATTGAGGCTTTGCTTTGTCGGAGTCATTTGTTAGCATACTGTGATTCACACACGGCGTTATCGACATGAGTGCGTGCACGTGTGTGTGTGTAGATCACAGATGCGTGTGGATTCCACCACGGTCATTATAATGATCGGTTACGTAACTTGGCGTGATACCGCCGTGTTTATGTTGAGGGACGTATCCAGGCTACTTTTTTTTTGTTTTTCTTAAATGGGGCTTGTGTATCGGGTTATGAGAGTTGGGTAAGAGCGATAGAGGGAGAGGGAAGAGATGTTGGGGAGGGGGGGGGGGCTGAGTGAGGGGTGGGGGAGATGGGGGGCTGGGTGAGGGGTGGGGGAGGAGGGGGGGGTTAGAGCACATCAAACTTTATTTTCGTCGTCATCCAAGACGGATGAAGGGTTCCCCAAGCTGCAATGTAACAAACAGTGCGCGGTATAACCTCCGTACACGAGCTCATTTCACGGCTCCATCTCCACAAGGGAGGTCCTCTCTGCCTCCTTGGCCTGCCACTCCGGTGTTTGTCTCGATTCGCCGGCCGTCATCCCTTCCAGCGACGAATCCTGCCAGAGTCCAACTACTTTTCTTCTTAACGGACAACATGCCATCTGTATGGCCTGCAATAGGCTGTTGGGGCAAGTGCTGTTAGCGAGCAGCACCTATGAAGGTCGGCACGGCACACGAGGGGGTGGGTGGCCAGCACCACGCCCGGCCGCCTTTGTCTCCCCAGTGGCGATGTTGTTACACAGCGCACCAGGGACTCATTTGAGGCTGAGTCGATCTAAGGATCGGTTCAGAGAATCGTCACTGGTGTTGACCATGAGCGGGAGTCGAACTCGGAGTAGCCGGGTTCGTAGCGCAAGTGCGCTAACCGGTGCTCCGTCTGGAACGCACACGCACACAAACGCGTATCTCGTATAGATAGACCACAACGACTGATATATTGTTCTGGAATGGCTGCAGGATTGACATTTAGCACAGATATAGTCGTGCCTATGTCTGTCGTGATTGCAAGTCGACAAAGAGTGAAATTGTCTAATTTGGACCTCGCCAATTGCACGAGGTCGGAGGATGATCGGTTTCGCTGAGAAGGCGGTCAGCCTCGAGTTCCACGTCTCTTCGGCGTCTCGAGACACCTTCCCACCCGATAAGTGACCCAACAGTGGTTCGACACCGGTGGAGTGTGACGCCAAAGTTGACGGAATGCGGGCAACATCTTGCTGCTGGCTACTCGTAATGTATACAAAGACAAAGATCCCCCTTATAGCCTTCACAGGCTGTTGGGGCAAGTGCTGTTAGCGAGCACCTAACTCGGGTCGCTGGGTTTACGGCGCAGCGGGCAAACTGTTACGCTACACGTGCAGGTGCAATTGTCCGAATTGATTAACTCCTGTGCATGTACACTTATTGTTGTATGCAATATAATAATATTTTATATATATTTTTTTATCTACGTGGCTTTACCGAAAGACCCAAATAATATAATAATATCTTCTTGGTTCTTTCGGTAAAGTCACGTAGAAGGGAAGTAATAAAATAATAAAAATAAAACATAATAAAATCGTATTATGTTTAAAATTGTATTATGTTTTATTTTTATTATTTTATTACTTCCCTTCTACGTGACTTTACCGAAAGAACCAAGAAGATGAATCCCTGCAGTCACGAAAGCTTTAAATCGAAATATAATAATAGTTAACTAACATTCAATGCACTTGTGTTTAAGTGCATTCTCATCATATACGCATAGTACACATCGGAATGAGATGCAATGTATGTTGGTGATTATTTGTGTGTGCGCGCGTATTTTGTTCAAATATTTGTAACGAATTGGGTTCGATTCCTGGCCACCGCCAAAAATCAGTGGGCCAAGTGATGTTCTGAACCAATCCTGGGTAACCCGACGCCCCCTTCATCATCAACTCGCACTGACCGGCGTGGTAACGTCGAGCTCGTATAGCTCCAACAGCAACAACAACAACAACGACCCAGTGTGAATTACACGGTGCACCAGGAGGCCAACATTCAGCGCCGCATTGCCCCAAAGGCTGCAATAGCACAACCACGCGTTGCAATAACAACGGTGCGTGCTACCATCGACAGCGGCGAGGGTTGCACAACGCAAGGCGATGATATTGCGCAGCAAACCCCTTTTGATCGAAGATCCCCGCGATCAGCTCGCGCGTGCGTGGTCGGTTTCGTGGGCCACGTGCGTTTGACGGACTGTGAGAGGTGGGGACGCCTTGGTTGGAGATCTTCATCCAGCCGTGGATTGATCACGGCTGCTACTGATTCTGATGATGATGATCAAAACGTATTATCATGATTATTATTATACGAATACGCGTTCATATTGCTGGCACGACAGAGACACGGCTGACAGCTGAAGGCTGCGTTGAATGTGTGCGGAGCGGACTCATTGCATTTGTGCAGTGCCGGATTATCCTCGTAGCAAAAGTAGCTACACATGTAGTAGCTACTACATATGTAGTAACTACGTATGTAGTTACTACATATGTAGTAGCTACGGGCCCCGCACTTTCAAGGGCCCCGCGCTAAATGCTTTCAAGCTATCAATTCCGGTTCAGTGATTCTGCACTTGCTCTATTACTATAGTACTATAATGCCTTCAACCTTTATGAACGAATGGGTGTTTAAGGTTAGCGATTTATCTTATTATCTGGCTGTATAGCAAATGAAAAATAAAATTACTTTACTATGCAAGTAAAAAAAAGAATTGTAATATTTATGTGTTTTTGAAAAATATGTATTATTTATTTGGGCCCCTTTAACACATTCCTGCGGACGGAGCTGGTAGGAACGTTGGGTTGCTCGGTCAATGACCAGGGTCAACGACGGCGTGGTGTATTCCGCAAATATGGCCGACTGTGAGGGCGGGCACAAGCCGGCGTGAGTAGGTTAAACGTTGAGTTTTATAAGGGCACCACGAGGTGACCAGCCTCTCCTCACTCAGCCCCACCAGCCCCACCCCCCACCCAGCCCCACCCTCCCCACCCTCCCCTATCCACCCAGCCCCACCCCTCCCATTTTTGGATGCACGACAGACGGACGGACGGACGGACACAATAATCCCCTGTGGGCTGGTGTAACCAGGAGGTTCCTACCAGTATAACATTTGCTCCAGGCCCCGCACGAGCTTAATCCGGCACTGGAATTGCGCATTGTCTGGTGATGCCGCCGTGGCTGCTGACTTGAGTTGGCAGTGGTGCACAAGCACGGACAACGAAACACAAAAGAACTCATTCGTCAATAACACTTTGGCCATTAAAAGGAAACGAATACCGCAGGCGACGTTTCAGGCAATGGTCCTTCACAGGACATAGGGAGGGTCGGAGAGATTGAATCAAACAGGTGAATTGACTGAAACGTCACCTATTGTTATTTTGTTGTCATTTCCCCACACCTCTTAATTAGCACGGTTGTCTGCGTACGGTGCGAAAGAAGTTCAACATACATACGTTTTCCTTTTAAGGTCGAAATGTTATGTTTTGTTTGCTACTTTGTAGAAATACAAACGGCTGAATCGCGACTGAAACACATGCTGTCGACTGCGATTCCCGGCACTCGATTGTGCGGTGCACACGCATAAAGCTCACAGGGCCAATGGTACCTTAAATATAATATTTATACAGGCACAGTCCACACGTATGTTGATACAACATGGACTATTACCAAACGCATCACTTATTAAACAAAAACATAACAAAGACAAAGACCCCCCCCCGGTATAGCCTTTAACAGACTGTTGGGGCAAGTGCTGTTCGCGAACAACTTTGAAGGCCGCCACGGCACACGAGGGGGTGGGTGGTTTACACATCGCACCAGGTACTCATCTGAGGTTGAGTCAACCTAGGGGAGGCCCAGGACCGGTTCAGATAATTGCCACCGGTGTTGGCCGTGAGCAGAATTCACGTAAACAACGTGATGCCATTTGTATCGAAGGTTTATCAGTTATATTTGCTACAGGTTTGTATCGTTGGTAGACAGTGACACTTTAGTAACACTGCTGCGAACGATACCGTAGGCTCACGTAACAATGAATAATATCGTTGAGATATTTGTTTTTCGACTGCTTCATGAAGGCCGCCCCACATTGCATTGATTGACCATACTTCACCACACTGAAGTGGATGAGTGGACCCAAACCGGTTCAGATATTGACTTAAAGCTTTCGTGACTGCAGGAATTCATATTCTTTGGGTCTTTCGGTAAAGTCGCGTAGATAGGTTCAAATTAATAAAAAATAAACACAAAAACTACGACGGTGATCGTCATCAGGAGGATGACGATCGAAACGTAATTTGATTTTATTTTAATTAATTTAAACGTATCTAAGTGACTTTACCGAAAGACCCAAAGAATACGGTTCAGGTATTGCTACTCACTGCTGATGTTATCCATGGCTCAGGCTGCAAGGTGCATGGTGCAGTGCGCTAACTGCTGTGCCACTACTCCATCAAACTATTGAGATCGTGTCAAGGTCCATCACTCACGCCTTCAGTGTTTGTAAACAAAAGTATTTTGTTTCTGCTTTTGGTCACTGTAGCTTATATTAAAACTATGCTTACATTTCAACAAAGAAGTCGACACTTTTGGTAAGCCTGAACTATGTGCAGAAATGTATTTACTTTTTTTAAATCCAGCCCTGCAACGCAGTATATATTTGACAATGCGTGTAAATATGAATCCTGATTTTGCAAAAATAAAACACATTTACATGGTTCTTAAAATTCAGCCAAACAATGGAGATGTTAGTTAACTACGTTGCAACAATACCGTATATCATACATAGTTCAAATACATTCAAATAAAGTAATAATCAATAGTATTAATAATAACTTTTATCATTGTTAATCAACAGCTAGATGAAGACCTCCCCACATGCAATACACGTTCAGAATGTGTAATAATTATCACGTGAATCAGAAACAAAGACATTGACAAAGCGGGCGGAACAAAAGCTGAATGGTGTGCAAAGAAGCACGTGGAGATGGATGCTTTTAATTTCACTGCGAGGTGGGAAGAGGAACACACAGAGTAGGGGACGTGTGTAAAGTAAAATACATGATATATTGACTGTGAAAGACAAGCAGATTGGGATGATGGCCTGTGGTTGATGGAGTGGCAGCCCAGAGTGGGGGTTGCGCTAAATGACCATTCCACTGTTAGTAGGTTTTTACCCTTTCAACTGGTACAAAAACTGACACCTTTATACAAGGCATCATGTTTGCAATAACCACAACACAAGCAGTCAAAATGCAAACAAAAAGAAGCAACTCTGATAATGATATGCACTGTCCTTGAAGTTGATTGGTCCACACCCGAGACAGCTTTTCTTAGAGCCTAGTCTCCATTGGTGTTGGACCAGATGACGCCAAAAGGCGTACAACTCAAAGACAGCGCACTATCAGAGTATTGAGAGCTCGGGGTAAGCATTTACACTATGATAACTCCTTTACCAGTGGCAAAAGATAGTAGTATATTTTGCCACCAAATATAGTAGTATATTTTGCCACCATTTAAAGGGTAAAAACCTATAACTGTATTTTGCCACTGGTAAAGGAGGTCTCATAGTGACCATTCCACTGTGGAGATGGAGCGATGAAATCGGCTCGTGCGCAAGTTCTGGATGAATAGTTACATTGTGTCGGTTTGGGGAGGCCTTCATCTAGCAGCAAATAGATCCCGGTTTAAAATGATCAAATTAATAAACACATTATATCTATGTAGAACCTTCTTCGCACCGTACGTAGCCAACCGTGCTACTCGGAGGTGCTGGGGAAGGACAACAAACTAAACACAAAAGCAGCGCTGAAGAAATGCTAAACTTTGATTTAAAAAATCTGAAGAACGCACTTCACAATTAAATTCTACCCTTTGTGTGCAGTTGTTGAATTCCAGGACCTTGTATAACCATTTGTCCATGTCGCTCTATCTCTGTCCTTTTCCTTTTCTCTCTCTTTGCTTTGTCTCTCCCACTCTCTCCTCTCTCTCCTCTCTCTCTATCTCCCCCGCCAATACATCAGGTCTGGTTCCAGAACCGCCGTGCGAAATGGCGCAAGAGAGAACGGTTCGGACAGATGCAGCAAGTGAGGAACCACTTTGCGGCCGCCTACGAGCTGCCGGTCATGCCCAGAGCCGACAACTACGGCCACGCACAGGTACAGGGCGTCCCTCAACACAACGCTGTGCTGCCGCAGAACGAAAGACTGTCCGTGCGAATCACTTGCCCCCCCAAAAAAAGTATCTTACGGTTATACGAGTGGGGGGGGGGGGGGGGTGGGAATATTTGTATTTGCTGTGTTTCTCGGGAGCGGTCTCGTCCAACACCAGTGACGATTATCTGAATCGGTCCTGGAACTCCTCTCTAGGTCGACTCAGCCTCAAATGAGTACCTGATAATGGTGTGTAAACATTGCCACTGGGGAGACAAAGGCGGCCGGGCGTGGTGTTAGCCACCCACCCCTTAGTGTGAAGTGCCAGCCTTCATTGGAGCTCCTCTCTAACAGTGTTTGCACTAACAGTCTGTTGATGGCTTTACAGGGGATCTTTGTCTTTTACGTGTAGAATTAGAATTGGTGCTTAGTATCAGCTATAACAGTCCGTAAATGATATTGGCACGCCATAACCATCTCACCTTGTGTTGTGCCCATGACACTACTTTTTATAAACCTGTTCATACGAGTCTTGTAATATAGGGTACAATAACATATGGTTAATATGGATGTGCATTCCTTGTACTCTAGTGGTAGTGCCTTATGCCGATAATCCCTACTCCAAGTCAGCCTGGCAGTGTCTTGAAAAATATCGAGTGAAAAATGTCAGCCCTGGTGCAGACGGGGAGCTGGGATGCGTTGGAGCATAGAGACACAGTACAACACTGGACTTACCTTCACTGCCCTCTGCTGACCACCACGTAGTGCGGCTCCACAGCTGCCGACTTTAAATATCCCACACACCTGGCTGAGCTGAGCCAGGCTGAGCCAGGTGAGTGACAGTATTTGTTAAGCCACTGCTGGATCAAGGCCCCCTTAGTCCGTTTGATCATACTTCACCACACTGGTCAGTTCGAGTTGGTGAAGATAAATGTGAGGTTGGGGCATCCAGCAAACGTTCAGAAATCGCTTGCCACTGATATCAGCAGTGCCTGAGGATCAAGCTTAGGGCGCTAACCGCTGCACCACCACTCCAACCCTTCTCGTGAAATGTACTGCATAAATAGATACACAAATTTAGAAAAAAACCTAGAGATACCAGACTTTCTCCTTGGCAGACGATTGTCTTCCGTTCAAACGTATTGTATCGCCACCACTGTCATTGACACGTAATTTAGCTGCACCCACTCACAAATTAGCTGTGCTGAGGAATGTGGGGGGGGGGGGGAGCGTGATTCACACGATTGAAAGACAGAGGGACATTTCCTCCCTACGCCACTCAATTACCCTCTCAATGTAACCCCTTAAAGGCCATTTGCCAATGAGCAAAGCACCTGCAATGTCCCTGATCTTGTCGGATCTCTGACGCTAAGTAGAGTTGAGGCTAGACATGTGTTTGGATGGGCAGACGACCACCACCACCACCACGGATGATCACGGTGTTGTAGGCTGCTACGGGGCTGTTGTCAGCAAGAAGGCAGTGCAGCAAGATATATTGTTGTACTGTACTATGTTCCAGCATCTATTGCTCCCACATCGTCGAGCACAGTCAAACTACGGTCAAACAAACCCGCGTGATCCGCACCACGTTTTTTTCTAAGGTTTAGGTTTTATTTTTGGCACAGCTAAAAACCCAGTGGGCAATAAATGCAAATTTTCGATGAGGACCGCAGATGCCTGGTTACAGCCACAACAACAACAACAAAAACACATGAACAATCCAAAAACAACCGTACGTGGGCAAGCTCCCAATGGCAAGGGCGTGGGGACTGCCCTCACCCAGCAGTGAATAGACAAAAGGGGTTGCACGTGCACATACATTGGCACCTCCTCTTAAGCGCGGTTGGCTCCGTACGGTGCGAAAGAAGTTCAGCATACGTACGTACAAAGACAGCTGGCGTCAATTTGAGAAGTCAAGAAATATTACAGGGGTTGGGGGCGGGGGGTTGAGTGGCGGATGGGGTGAGGGTTGGGGGGGAGAGCTGCAACGCACTGCGAGGAGGAACTGGAGCCCAGCGCCATAACCCCCCCTAATCCACGGTCGTGTTTCTGCTCGCGAAACAAGACATCCCTTGTGCGCGATTAAAAAGGCCAGGGGGTGGCAAGGCGTGTCGCCAATCCAGCGAAGCGCTTCGTGTTTGGCTTGGGGCGGTGGGGGGGTTAAGCCAGGGCCTCTACTCCTCGCCGCGACCAACCAGGTGCCATGGTCCGAGTCCCACCGGGGAAGAGGGGGGGTGGCCGAAACGTCGCTACCACCAAGAGGCTCGCAGCGCTCCGTCTCCCGACAACGGCGTCCGCTCGCCGCGGAAATCTCCCTTCGATTTACGACGCGGAATAACCATGATGATAATTACGATCGTCGTCACGAGCAGAAACAGTAAAGCGCAGCTTTGCAAGATCATGATCTTTTCCTTCGGTTTTTGTTCTATCCGAAGGTGGTGGTGGCTGGGCCGTGTGGATTTTAGGGGCCGATAGAAGGCCGAGTGTGCCGTACTCAAATCTCATGGAACCCAATATGTAGTGGGTTTCGGTCACGTCGCAAAACCCGCACGCATTGCTATATGAAAAATTGGTGTCTTTGCCCACGGTCAGATATCTCCTGTAGTTGGCTCAGCCTGAAACGAGAGGTTGGTACTGTATGTGTAACAATAGAAGATATATTGGGTGGTCATATGAAGGTGATGGATACCAAAAAAGTGTAATCCTTTTCGATCCATAATTAAGAATAGTAGATTGTGTGTTTTTATACAAAATGGGACAATACTATGATTGTATATGCAATATTATTAGTTATTTCGGTAAAGTCACGTAGAAGGGAAACAATAAAAATATAAAACAATACAATTCTCACGACGTTTCTATTGCAACACAAGCAATCATCATCAGGTGTGAAAACCACAGCAAGAACATTTGAAAAAAGTGGCCTTTTTTTCGAAACGTCGTGAGAATATTATTGTTTTATATTTTTACTATTTTATTGTTTCCCTTCTACGTGACTTTACCGAAAGAACCAAGAATATGAATCCCTGCAGTCACGAAAGCTTTAAACCAAAATACATATGCAATGTTTGTCATTTTCGCCCAGTGTTATTCAAATTGCGCTATCGCCGCCCGCGCCATGAGACGGACAATCTCTTCGAATCTCTCGCAGAGCAACCCAATCCTTCGCGTCAGAGAAAGGCCCGTGGAAGTGGATATCACAGAGCTACCGCTGCGATCCCTTCACGGTGACCTCTAGTCCACGCAGTAGAGGGGCAGAACTTTGTCCACATGCTCAACAAATGAGGGTATTGTTCATCACGTGACGGTGAAAGGGAGATGGAATTTAGCCAAATTAAGGGCAGGACTAATTTGAACGCGATGGGGTTTGTTTTGGGCATTCATCAGTGACTTGGCCGACACCATGAACTCACTGGAATTATTTGTATGATCACAGTTTGTTTTATCGGTTTAGCTCAGGGCAACAATCTTCATGACTGTCAAGCCCCTCCACATAATGTATCATCATGATTCACGGTCACGATCTTGTGAATGCAGTGGCATCTGTTGACTGCGGGCCTCCCATTAACCCACTCATACGACGTAAACGAATTGATTCACACATCGATACGTAGACGCACGATTCCACGCGTGTGTCGGTGACTTTAATCGATGCATCATTACACCAACAATAACAAACAAAAAATTAATTTACTAAATTAGGACTTGCAATTGTTTGACGTTGTGATGCAGAAAATGACCAATAAGATCTGAAATGGTCCGTAATAAGGTAAGCACTGATAAGGGGTTGACAGGTACGTTGAACTTCCTCCGCATCGTACGTAGCCAAACCGTGCGAATGGAGTGGTCCGGACCACTCGTAAGTCGATTGTAACTGATAATAAAGAATAACATAACGCAATAATTAACAACATGAGCAACACTAAAGACGAGTTGAAGCACACCGGGTGATGATGTCATGTCAGCCGCGTAGCGTGAGTGGTGTCATTGCGGCCAAGTTACATGCGGGGTATGTGTCTCCGGCAGGTGATTGGCTGGTGCAGTGGGAGTGATGACGTAATCCCTAGCAACAACTCTTACGTGAGTGAGCGTTGTGACACCCATACGTATTTACCTTGACCCACGACCTCTTTCTCTCTGATGATCCAATTTTGGATCATAATACATTCGTAGCACGCCAGACTTTTGACAACACATCTTTGAGGGCATTCTCTGTACTCCGGCACTCATACCCTTAGCAGTGCCTACTTTATCACAGACCAATTCAGACCTTATTGGTCACCTCGTGCCCTTATACATCTCAACGTTCATCCTACAAATTCCCATCACAAGGGAGAAACACAAACAAATAGACACAAATATTATAATTTTTCCCGTATTGAAACGGCTGTACGCCGTATGGACCTGAAATCTCGATTTCCCTGTACAAGAATACCGGTAAACCGGATGGGTTGACAGGGGCGACTGGACATCGGTGAAAAAAAGAGCTTCATGGCTCATCGGATTCCTCCAGTCTTAAATATTCTGAAGCTGATAGTAAGCAATGTTTATACATATGACGTTTGGCGTAGGTCAAACAAATGAAACTCAACTTTGTATCCATGCTCGTCTTATATTGTTGTTGAAGGAAATGTCTTAATTATGTTCATGTTGCTTTGTTCTTCCTGTCGTGGAGAGCTGGGGATATTTTAAAGGGGTAAAAACTATAAGATGCATGTAGAAGAGAAACAAGGTCGTTGGGCGGACTGAAAGCGTGCAATTGTAGCTCGCCAGTGACTTATTTGAGCCATAATTTAAAGAATACAAGGACGCATTGGATGTACAGTCAAAGTATTGAATACACTATCACCATCAGCATCCATAATCAATCCACTGCTGGATGAAGGCATCCAAGCCGTCGCCATCTCTGACAGTGACACATCTAATGGGGGAGGGGGCGATGGGTTGACAGCCCCCACCAACCCTCATTCCGACGCTGAAAATTGGCATTTTATTCATCTATACCAGATCAAATATAGTGACGTTATTATTATGATTCACTTTCGAGCTGCACTTAAAAAAAAGCTTACAGAATTGGAAATGCCTCCCCTCCTGGCTGGGAAGTTTCTGGATCCACCTCAACCCACAGTACTCCCATTATAACAATTGCACAACACTGTTAGGTCAGAGTCAATTACATTTCACAAGGGGAGAATGGAGTCATAAGTGACGCCCTGAAGCTTTCAGATAGACAAGTTGAGGTTAGGAATCGGTCCACGGTTGTTTATCACTGCTGCTGTCAGTCGGGGACATTTACTCACATTTATACTGATGGTGACCTAAGGCAGGAGGACCACAATGCACTTGTTCAGGAAACGCCGATAGTTATTTTTGCATAACGCACAGATGCTGAGTACTGTTCACACGGTCTTTTCTTTCCTTGTTTGAAACGAAGTGTGCTTGTATCAGAAGTCGCCCTTTAACTTGCCCCACCGAATGTGTGTGTTGCTAATATCAGAACCGTGCTTAAATACGGTGTGCTTACATCCAGTGTCTGGTGTATCCATTTTGAGTCCAATGACAACATTAATTGAGTACAAGCCTTCCAATGTCCACACAATGGCAAGCCGGCTATTTCACTTCAGGCCATGCGATGCGCTTACTCGCCACTTAGCCAGAAGTCAGCGGTTATAATCCACAGCCTCCCGGTAGCACATCTGTTGATTGAAGCACGTATCAAAGGTGCCCCAGCGGGAACAATGGGGAGCCTAATGAAATCCCTAAGCCTCAGCAGCCTAAATGAGTTTGGTAAGAGCAGGCCAAAGTAACCCTCTGGATGGAATCTCTGCAGCTCCCTTTAGTGGAGGCCCTTCTGCCGCAGTGACGTGAGCACGCAATAGCAGGGCTGCACCTTCACCTTTTTTTAAAATATCAAATCAAGGGAGCAGTGGCGCAGTGGTTAGCGCACCGCGCTAACACCGGTGGCGGGTGATATCCGAACAGGTCACTAGCTTCTCATCTTCACTAACCATCACAGTGGTGAACTACGGTCAACCTAACTGCCATGACGAACACGTCGTGGAGAGGTTTTCATCCACAAGTGAATTGATAGAGCTTTGATTATTGTCTATTGTTATCATTAGTACACCAAAACATGCAATCTGCAGTACAGTAAATGCTAAATATTAATGTAAACAAAAATTATCGCAATGTTTGTAAGCATAGATCACCATGCACCAATGCCAATGTACTTGCTTGAAAATAAGCACAGTGATTACTTTGGAATCTTAATATTTATCTCTAAGTTAATTAGATCAATGGTCTCAGTAAATCTATCCAGCATACACACGTTTGTTACAAAACAGCAATCATTTATTTAGTATAAAATATGCCACTAGATGCTGCAGTTCCATGTAATTATAAAACCACTATGGAATAAAAAAAACCAAGGTTAAAGGAAACATGATAACTCGAGTCAAATTGAATTATTTTAGGTTGTTGTGCATATTGTTTAAGCTGTATTCATTCTGAGCATCATATTAGGCCATTTCCTAAGCTAGTAATTATTTCAAATACCACTTTGTTCCGGCACTTCGAAATTCACTGCATGAGAGGCGCAGTACAAATAACAGATGATGATGATGATGATAATCAGGTGAGAGTAATATGTTGAATGTCACACTACCAAATACAATCATGAATAGAAGGTAAAAGTGCAGACCTGCAATGTCTTACTCATGCCAATGCTAGAGGAAGGGTCACACTCTTCCAAAATGGCGTCGTGCAAGGGGTGGGAGTAGCCACACTTTACCGCACCCCAACACGATTTGGTGATCGACTGCGTTGCACCCGTTAATACTGCTGGGTCGACAGAGTTATTTAAAACATTTAACATATTATAAACAAAACGGCGATCAACATGACGAATGTTGGATTATCCAGCAATATGGTTTCAGTCCTGTCTAAATGTCTTAACTTTGCTGTTGCCCCACGTACAATCCCTGTCGATGAGATCATTGCTGAAGTGGAATCAGAAATACTCAGATTGTGAATGTTGTGGCTTGGCTCTCCAACACACCGGGGTGCTGTACTAGTGGCATGTTCTGTTTACTTGACAACCCTTACTAGTTGGCTGTGTCGGGTGGTGGCGGGTTTTAACGACACATTTAGATGTTTACGCGATCTGACCCAAAAAAAACCTCTTATGGATATTAGTCACGAAAGCCTGCGACGTGTTCAACTGATTTAAGAAACTTGGTCAACAGGCACGTACGTTTACTGTGAAATACGTTACGTTGGAATACAACCGAGAGCAGACTTATTTCCATTTTTGAATGATACTAACTGTATAGTAATAATGACGATGACAATACTTACTCCCTCACGTGCAACGGGCAGTTCTGCGTTACGTGCTGTTGATTGCATATCGGCAACGGGAGCGTCACCCGACTCCCCAACCCCCCTTCTTTCATTCTTTCCACATTCCCAGTCGGGAACAATCCATAGACATCCAAGGGGGGGGGGGGGGCATTGTTTGGCTCTGCCTATCAGGCAATCGCAAGCTGAAAATGCCATCGCTTGAAACGCGGCCGCGGCGGCTGGCAAGCGTGGAGCGGGCAGGAATTCGGAATAGACACACAACTGCCAAGGGATAAAATTAAATGTTCGTTTTTTTTTGTTTGGGAGGCCCACGCGTGCACAAGCCGGCTCTTCGAAGGCACTGGGAATGGGCAAGAGGCATGGAGATTGAAAAGAGTAAGGCTTCAACTTGTCCCCTGCGTATCTCAGAAATTCCACATTTGGGGCCCGTGTACTCTTTGCGATGGCTTCACGGTTTGTTCAGCATCTCCCGGACGGGTTTTGTTTTTTTGCCAAAAGAATATTTAAAAAAAAGTTTCCCACAAATAAACCCTGAAGAATGTCGTGACATTCTGGGCGAATAAATGTTCAAATACATCATAGAAATATATGGGATCTCGTAAATATGTTTACTCTTAGTGCTGGCGAAGGGCACTAAATTACCAGCGTGCATGGCTCTCCAAGCACCAACAAATCCAGCTTCGTATCCAGAGCCCAGCAAGCGACAGAAAGTTGCTTTTATACACCAGAAATACACAATCCAAGCAGGGACGCTGCCACACGATGTGTCATGGTTTAGCGCAACAGACCCGCAAGATGCAGAGGTTGCAGCATCGTTTCTATCTCCCGGCGTGGCACTGAGCAATATGCATGAGTACATCACTGGTATTCATCTTCTTGGTTCTTTCGGTAAAGTCACGTAGAATGGAAATAATCAAATAATAAAAAATACAACATAATAAAATAATTCTCACGACGTTTCGGCCACAACGCAAGCAGCCGTCCTCAGGTGAAGAAGCAGTAGTGTGGGCAAGCATTTGCAGGGCTGCACCTATGCCTTATAATAACAAATCTAAGCATACTAATAGGGTTTTTCCCCTGTTTCCCCCTTTTTTTTCTGGCAACAAAACTGACACCTTTTTGCAAGGAATCATGTTTACATTAACCACAATACTTGCAGTCAAATGCAAACAAAAAACAATACTCTGCAGTCACAAAAGCTTTAAATCGAAATACTCTGATAATTTATGCATTGTCCTTGAAACACCAGAGACAGCTTTCTTTAGAGCCTATTCTCATATGGTGTTCGACCAGATGACGCCAAAAGGCGCAAATCTAAGCATGTGTCCTTTTATGGCTATGATTAACAGGTTTTAAGGCAGTCATGAACGACACGCTACATCCTTTGAAATATAATACTCTGTAGGAAAGGTGCCCCCATTCCTGCATTCAAACATTATGCATATGCCTCAAAGTCAGATTCGCAAGGGTCAACATTGCTCACATATCTTCAGTGGCCATCTCCCAAAGAGGTCTGCAGCTCAGCGCCGATGCTACAACTGTTTCACTGGCGTTCTTCATACTTCTCTGAATCAATCAACCAATCGTGCGATTATTAAATCAAGATAGAGGCAGCCACATATTTTGATATTTTACAAAAACACTGCCGGAGAGTTTGCAAAGTGCCTTGCCTTCGCACATAAAAAAATACAGTCTTTACATCTCACGTGTGCGCCGTTTAAAACCCGAAGAGAAACTTGGCCCGTTGTCTTCACAGCGTGAAAGGGTTTCAGGCGCACTCCAGATTCAAATATCTCTTGGCTGTCATCGCGAGTAACGGATAGAGGCCGCGTGTGTAAATGAAAACCATTGTTAAATGTCAAGCAGCCTGCCCGTCAACCTCATACGGAATACCGCGCGTGCAAGAGGAACTAAATTGGTAACTGTTCTGAACACGGTGACATTAGCGGCAACAGCGGTGGCATTTGTTCTTGCCAACAATATGAGCAGGCCGTTCTAATTTTAATCTGCGGAATAAGGATGTTCGACAACTTCAAGTCGCCAGCCCAGTCCACGTGGACGTGATACGGGCTTAGCAGCGTGGCAATCTTCTTGGTTCTTTCGGTAAAGTCACGTAGAAGGGAAATAATAAAATAACAAAAATAAAGCATAATGAAATACAATTCTCACGACGTTTCGGCCACAACGCAAGCAGCCGTCCTCAGGTGAAGAACAGGTCTGTCGGAAATACAGTGTCTGAATGCGCGGCAATGTCAAATTAAATTAAATGCCACCTACAAAAACTGACGCCTCCCCCTCCCGGCTCGAGAGGCACATGTCGAGAGATATTTATGGTCAAGAGGTTTAAGTTACGAGGGCTCCTTCACAATTATCACTTTTGCAGATTCAACAGCTCAGGTTTCGGCTTTAATAAACGAGCGTAATTATTGGGCTGAAATACAAGTCCTATAATGTGTAAATGAAAACGTGTTGCAAGTGGCACACATTGTGGGCTGTTGTTACATTGAATATTATATCAACGGCGGAGGGAGAGCGGGGGGGTGGAGTGGTGGCGCTGCAGTTAGCACACCGCATATTGAACCCAGCGAGTGTTATTCTGGGCCACGGTCAGCATTGATGAGAAGTGATATCTGAACAGATTCTGGGTCCCCACACTTTATCAACCCGCATTGACCAGCGTGGTGAAGTATGGACAAAACCGCCCATGATCGAGAGGAGTATTGAGGTCTTAATCTAACAGTGGATTACCAAAGTGCTGTAAATGAATACGTTAAACAATCTTTAAACGTTACAAATAAGGGACAGATGCACACCGTATGTGCACATGGTTTGGCAGCACCAGTTCTCACTTTTCTTTTGCTGGCGGCTAATTTCTAAGGTAAGGAATTGGTAATTAATCTCACTAAAGTATTATGCACAGCAGTGCTATATATTACTCATTTGCTGCCTCTGTGACCTGTACATCATTATTCTGCCTTGCTAAAAATATGTTCCATCCAAATGGGTTCTCACCTGACTAGGAGTAAAACAACGCAACGCATCCCTGTTACTTCAACTTTTTGTGCAAGAGTCATTTTTACGTCTTTTTTTTAGGAATGTATTTGATTTAGCGAATTTGTAACTTAAGTAAGACTGATTCCCTTTTTGGGTTGGCCTTTTTTTTTCTCTCTCTCTCTCCATTCATCTGTAACTACTGGTGACGTTTCATGTGCCCGGCCTGCCATGCAGAGATTTTTCAACCCTCGCCGCGTCTGTCTACCCAGCAGGCTATGGCCTGGGATGGGGGGAGGGGGGCCTTCATCCAGCAGTGGATAGGAAATGGCAGATCTTGTACAAAAGCTACTTTGATTGGCTCTCTCAATACTGCGTGAATATACGTAACATACACTCCTCTGTTCAACATATTGTATTTGTATACATGAATAAAGTACGGTATTTGTGCAGCCGTCGACCAAGAGCAATTACAACTGACATGATCGACGCGAGTAATAGAATTTGAATTCCTGCCAGAGATCTACGGAACGATGTTCAGATCTGCACCAATGGGCAACACGTGGATTGGGCTATCATTGCATACGAAAAAAAGTCAATAATCATAACGTTTTCAAGTTAAAATGTTTACGTTGGCAGACTTTTTCTTTTGCTTCACAGCCCCTTAAAGCGTCAACAAAATATGTTTGGAGGATGTTAATTACTTTTCTCACGCCAATATAAAAATACCGTAATAAGCTAATGTTATGTAAGCTAAATCCAATCAATCAATTATTTTATTCAAAGCCACTGGGGGATCATGTTGAAGTTGATGGGTCCCTATGCGATAAAATCAACTGCGTGGATAAATTCACCGTTGAATGAACGTCTCCCGAAGCTGCCACCATCTCTCAGTCTTGCGATGAAATAGCACAATTCAAGGACACCCTACTCTGGTCACGTGTTTAATAACACTGGTGAACACACTTTTCTGGCATAAGGTATTCCAACGGTTTTAATGTAATTTCGGGGTGCTGATTCCAAATCTGCCATCAGTTTTTGTCTATCACATCAGGTTTTTGAGATGTCAAATATTGCATTTTCAATAAAAACTGCAGAAGAAAAATATTAAATAAATGTGGATATCTACATAAAATGATATTATAAACACACTATCCTAAAAATACAGCACCATACTTTAACACGAAAGCAGTCACTGACTCGCAACAACTTGCAATCATAAGTGACAGAGTTAATTTCGGGTAAAATAAATGAAAATTTGGTATGCCGATAGCATAAAATGAGATGTGATAGAGAAAATCTGAGATCAGATTTGGAATCAGCACCCTGAAATTAGTCTAAAACAGCTGCAAAAGTCCAGGCCAGAATTTTTTTTATTTTTGTTGTTGACCAGTGTAGTTAATCTAAGTGCCTGCACACGACAAGATTATTGCTTAACCTCGGACAAATCCCTCCTTTGGTTGTCACTTCGTCATCAGTCCCGCCCACGAACGGCAGTCTTCCACAAGCCCAGTTGAGTTATGCCTCGTAGAAAATACCCCTTCTTGAGGGGAAAACTGCGCTCAAACATGAGTTAATCTTTAACGTCAGAACATGGTTACTTTTCCTCTTTGCCAAGCAAAAGCCTAACTTCACACCTGCAAGTAGACTGCTCCAATTGGAAGCCAAACCACGGGCAGAAGCTTTACACAAATTGGAGTTTTAAAATTATTTTTATTTCGGTGACGCCATTATTTTCCTTTGTGGTGCTTTTGAGGCCAGGCTTAGTGACTTTACTGGCTACTACATCAAACAATGTAGCGGCCAGCAGTTGCAGTAACGCAATTAATTCGCCGAACAATATGTGGCAATGTGTTAGAGATTCCCTCATACATACACGCTTGGGTTTCCTCTGCTTGCTCATGTTTCCTGGAAACCACCCGAGATGAAACTGGGTTCTCAAGTGTATCGAGTCGATGTTCTCAAATCAAGTCGCCAGTGACTGCACACACACGCAGCAGCAACAACAACAACAACTTGATACAGCTTTCGTGGCTGTGACGGTACCACCTGAAGACGGAAGCTTGTGTTGCCTCCGAAACGTCGTGATTTTTATTTCATTTTTAATGTTTTTTACCTACGTGACTTTACCGAAAAAACCTAAGAATATGAATCCTTGCAGTCACGAAAGCTTCAAATCTAGAAAACAACAACAACAACAAACATCCACCTCGTTAAATTTGGCTCCGCATTTCGTGTGGCTAAATTCCAGCTCCTGAGGATTAAAATATCGGTTTGAGTGTCACGTGGCGAACAGTGCTGTCAGTGGCACAGCGGGTTGGAAAGTGCTGCCCCCCCCCCCCCCGACTGCGCTGACCGGAGATCGCTCGACTCTCTGTGACGGCACTGCTCTGCGATCGTTGTAAATAGACTCACGGCCTCGGGGCACGGCGCAATTCGGATAAAGTCGTGGAAAAGTAGATGAAATCAAACAGTCATCCACTGTTGACTTACCACGAATTGGCTATTTTTTTTATTATTTTTACACAACCAAAATAATAATAACCGTGGTCACCCCTGCAAATGACATGTTCCATTTCAAAGGATTATTCGGGTAAAATATCTTATGAATATACATTAATAATAATCATTTACATTTATCAGACACAATTCATCCAGGGATCTCAGTGAGCCATCCACAAAGTTAGGAAATAGAAATACTACAAAGTGCAGAGTCCACTGGTCATATATGGGAAGTGTAGGCCAGGCAAGACAGGCAAATCTTTAGAGAAGACCTCAACATGGCAAGCATGTCTAACCGCAGGTGAGAGGGCATTCCATAGTCACGGTGCAGCACATTCAGAGCCTCGGTTACTCCAGGTGCAGAGTCTAGTTCTCGGCACATGAATCAGATGTAAAAATCAGCAGATCAGAGAAATCGTGACGGTACGTGCACGTTTATCAGCCTATAAAACAATAAATCATGACCACTAATTTTGCGCCACATGCGTAGACGAAACGCATTTGCGGAGAAGCCGAGCCGCCCAAATCGTCCCGATGCGAACGCAGAACCACGCCGGTCGCAATCCTGCGGCGCTAACCGGGCGCGTGCCATCTTTCCCCCCGCCCTCCCCTCTCCTCTCTTTCAGCAGATCCAGAACACGTCGTGGGGCAACAACAGCGGCACGCCGCCCATGTCGTCGTGCGTCATGTCGCACGAGGCCATGCCGCCCTCGTGCATGGGCGCGCACGCCCACGGCGGCATGTCGGGCTTCATGGGCGTCGCACCGCAGCAGACGGGCCACGCGCCCCACCACCACGCGCCGCACCACCACGCGCACCACGCGCCCCACCACCCGCACCACCTGGGCCAGGCCGCCGGCATGAACGGCCTCTTCTCGGGGCCCGCCCTCGGGGCGGCGGCCGCGGCCGCGGCGGCCATCAACGGCTTCGAGCTGCACCCCGAGACGGAGCGCAAGACGTCGAGCATCGCGGCGCTCAGGCTCAAGGCCAAGGAGCACAGCGCGGCCATCTCCTGGGCCACCTGACTCCTCCCCGAGACCCCAACCCCCCGCCCGCCCGCCTCCTCCACCACCTCTGCGCCAAGATTCCCACCTCTCTCCCCTCTCCCTCCAGCCCTCGATCCCTCCATCCCACGTTCACCGCTGTAAAGGGGGGCAAAGTGTGGCGATGGTAAAGCGAATTTAAGCACAACCGTTAAAATAATACTGCGACAGTATTCCTGAAAGTAAATAAGGGATTCCCCAGATGGAAAGATGCACCCGAAACTTGTACACGTCTCCCATCAATCGCAACAGACTTGCTAAAACATGGGGCCTTTCTTGCCAGGATCAAAGAATAAGAATAGGTTTTACCCTTTCTGGCGATAAAACAGGTTGTAAGATGTTCAAGCACCAAACAGAAACATTTTGCAAGGAATCGTGTCTGCTTTAACCACACACGGTTCTTGTGGTGAACATGCCAACAAAAAACATGCAAAAGGCCTTTTGGCGTCCTCTGGTCTAACACTGGTTGAGACTAGGCCCCAAGGAAGGCTGTCTCTGGTGTAGACCAATCCGTTTCAAAGACAATGCCAAATATTACCAGAGCATGTTTTCGTTTGCATGTTCACCACAAGTATGTGTGGTTAATGCAGCCATGATTGCTTGCAAAAAGGTTTCTGTTTGGCGTCTGAACATCTTAACACAACTGTTTTATTGCCAGAATGGCTAAAGCCTATTAATAATCTTGCGACGACACTGCTGGTACACTGTTGTCCAACACAGCTTTCGTAATTCAGTAGTCAATTACTTGTTTAACACGCAGGCTTTCGTGACCAATATCATCCATAATACAGGTTTTTTTGGGGTTACATCGCGTAAATATATAAATGTGTCGTTAAAACCCACCACCACCCGACACAGCCAACTAGTAAGGGTTGTCACGTAAACAGAACGTGCCAATTCGTTACTAGTAAAGCACACCGATGTGTTGGAGAGCGAAGCCACGTTTATATATTTACGCGATTAAAAAAAAAACCTGTATTATGGATTCAATGACCTGTCGGGATCGCAAAGGGCCATCAAATACAAATCAGTGGGATATCTATAAACGAATCAGCCTGTATAAACAACACACCTTTTTTTATCCTGTTCACAACTCGTAGGCTACGATTTTTGGGGAATATTATTTTTTACAAAAATCCAGAATAGATATTTTAAAAAAATAACTTTCAATTATCGCAACAACGCTCATTGAGAGAAAACATCACACCGGAAAGCCCGTCAGTTGGACGCAGAAAATGTAAACTAGCTAATGGACGCAAATAATCGGTGAATTTTGTACGTTTTTCTGTAAGGCTTAGGTCCCACGTGTTTGATCCACATTCCATTCACATGTACGCACAGCTATTAAAACAAACCCCCCTCACTTTCATTGGGGGTCTATGAAGCAACCATCTGTCGGTTGATGAATGAAAACGCGTTACGAGAAATCAACCGGGTTTCTTTGCAACGGACTGCCACAATCACAACTCAATCAGTCCCCTAACCCTAAGGGTATCGTTAAGGCTATTGGGATTTAAACAGGCGATACACCGAGACCCGCTCATTAACATGTGCCCCCACTAAAAGAACAGGGATAAGTTGAAGATCAAACGTTTTACGTCAAAGCCCCTACACTTCACCCACCAAATCTCAATTACACGCTTTCAATATGTTAACACCCTGTCTGCCGAATAGGAAGCCATCAATGTCACAATATTCGATTGCCTGCTGCGATTAAATTTCGTCACCTGTCATTGGAAATCAGTGGGGTGGCTATCAACGGATCACCCCCTACATTAACTATGAACACTGCTTTGACAGATTTCAGAAAAAAATTAATTACGATCCCTTTAAGTGAATGGCTATGGCTATTGACTCATTAATTTAGCGGTTTTGCACTTTCGCCCAACAGCGCCAGACTCCATATGTATGTAACTGTACAGACCCAGTTGTATATATGTATATACGTATAACTATATTGTGACATGTATATTATATAAATAGGGCATGCAAACACTACACAGTTGTTACTGTTGTTTTACCACACTGCCGTAAAGCTAAAATTACGAGATTTTTTTTTAAAACAGAAATACATGTCTGCTGTTGTTGTTGTTTAGTCAATGTAATGTCTCCAAACAGTATTAGTAACGTAGCTACTCGTAGCATAGCACTGTGTGTGGGCATATTCTGTATGGAACTTCACGTTTGCGACAGGAGCCAATAGATTATTTTCTACTGCTGATATGGAATTAAGAATTAGCCTAAAGTGTCAACAGCATGGGACGAGCATTGACCTACTCTTATTCGTTTTCCTTCATTAAAGAAGACTATTTTTAGTTGTAGTATTTTTTGTTAGGATGTAGTAAATCACGGTGTGTATATCGTAAAATTATTAACTTGATTTAAAAAAAAAATTCAAAAAAAATTAATGACCTTTATATACAACTGCATATATAATGATAAAGACTGAGAATATTTACAGAAGCTTTTTACTTAAGTTTTGAAATGTTTAACCCCACCCCCTCCCACGCCCCGATTATTTTGCATAGAGATATAAGAATTGTTTTCTTTTATAATAAACTGAAAAAAATGTTATTGTAATAAATGGAAAAAATGACGTGTAATTAAAATATTTTGAAATATGTAATAGTCACAAGCATATTTTATTCCTAAGTTATTTTAATAAATTCAGAAAAATGCAAAAAAAAGGGTCTTACTCACGTCTCATCTGCTAACAAATCCCATCCGATGGACTCAACGATGAATATCTGAGTCTCAACTATAAAATAATGTCACCTTGTAGCGCGCCGTAACCGCCGTATAGTTTTCGCTCGCTCTCGAAGACGGAGAACGACTCAGTGGCGCGAGGAGGAACCGCAGACGAGCGGAAAGGCTGCAGCCAACAACTGCCCAAGCTTTGCTGCCCTCAATATATGAATATCTTAAGCGGCCAAATAAATGACCGATTTACATGTGGGAGGAAACCTGAGCGCCCGGAGAGAACCCACGCGTTCGAGTTGCGTGGGGCGAGGGAGCAACACGCTATCCCATCCTGATGGAGCAAGTGGAGTTCACCTTTTTGTTGTTGTTGCCTGTTAGGCCTCGACCGCATGCGGGATGAGAGTTTCACAGCATTTGCGCAATCCACCAACCCTCGCGTTTAAGAGTTGCTGGATTACAGGCATGCGTCATCACCGGCCGGCTCATAAAATACATTTGGGGAGGGTGGAAGGGGGCAGAAACAGACATTGCAAAACACAGTTTGAAAAATAATGTATTCATTCGACATTTAAATACAGCATGGTAACATCTGGTATGTTATAAGGGAGGGAGGGAGGGGGGGCAGAAGTTGCCTTGGCAGTTAAACACCTCTGTGCATTGCAGAGGCCAGGCTCAGCCAAACACTTAAAAGCACCCATAATACAGGTTTTTTTTGGGGATTACACCGCGTAAATATATAAATGTGTCGTTAAATCCGCCACCACTCGACACAGCCAATAAGTAAGGTTTGTCATGTAAACAGAACGTGCCAATTCATTATTAGTTCAGCACACCGGTTGTGTGTTGGAGAGCCAAGCCACAACATTTACAATCTGTGCAGTACGAGTAATGAAATGGCATGTTCTGTTTACGTGACAAACCTTACTAATTGGCTGTGTCGGGTGGTGGCGGGTTTAACGACACATCTATATATATGTTACACGATCTAACCCAAAAAACCTGTATTATGGATTATATTGGTCGCGAAAGCCTACGTGTTAAAGTATAAGCACATTTAAAAGTAACTGGCTAAAATACATCAATCAACAGCAACATTTTAGAATTTTTCAATGGCCCATTTTCATTAGTTTCAAGCCCATCGTGCCCGATAAAAATAATGTAACGGATCTGAGTTCCCGTAGGCTTGATAATGAATGCACAACACGCTTACACCAGATCGTACCGAAACGTTCAGCAAACGATCAAATGACGTGCTACGTTTTATATACAGCAATGTACCGTTTGCGCGATGTGTCTGTTGTGTGTGTGGGGAGCGGTAGTGTAGCGGTTAGCGCGCTGCGCTACGAGCCTGGCGACCCGGGTTCGATTCCCGCTCACGGCTAACACCAGTGACGATTATCTGAACCGGTCCTGGGCCTCCCCTAGGTCGACTCAGCCTTAAGTGAGTACCTGGTGCGGTGTGTAAACATCGCCACTGGGGAGACAAAGGCGGTCGGGCGTGGTGCTGGCCACCCACCCCTCGTTCGTGTACCGTTCCGGCCTTCATAGGTGCTCGCTATCAGCTCTTGCCCCCTACAGTCTGTTAATGCTATACGGGGGATCTTTGATATAATAAAACAATTTTTGCTGCCAACAAAGCAAGGGGTCCACCCTGGCGCAAGACAAATGAGCATTTGCATCTCAACAGTCCAATTACAATGCGTCTTTTGTCAACGTGTTTTTGCAAACATCAAGAGAAACGGTATTACTTACGTAGTAGACGCGTGCAAGGTTAACCGAGTAAACGATGTTGGGCGGGGGGTTGGTGGGGTGCAGGCGACATTCTTAACAGGCGCAGGAACATTTAACACACTTGGCGCGTGTGGCAGTCAGAGTGATCGTCCTGGGGGCATGGTGTCTCTTGATTGAGGAGCGAGGGACGCGCAGCGGTGGCTTTGTGCAAAAGTGGCTGCAGGTGTGTGTGGGATTAGATCAGCTCGGACGCACGAGGGATTGGACTCATGAGCACGCCGTGCTAATTAATTTGTGGGGGGGGGGGGGTGGGGGGGAAAGAAAACCAAGGGTGCGACTCAATAAAAGGGCCCACCGCGGAGATTGTGGGGGGGGGGGGGTGGAGATTCCATTCAGCGTCTCGTCCTGCTCGAGGTGGCCGCTATGCTGGTAGACGCGAGACTGCAGTACCACGGGGGAAAAAAAACCCTCTACGGCCCAGGAGCCTAGCCGTGTTGGTGGTGGGTCGGCACCGCAACCGCCGCCTCGGAGTCCAGCCTGGGGGGGTGATGACCACTGGCTGGCCGGTGGGCGCGGTCGACCTGGGGTTCTGCAGTAGACTGCTGGTTCTGTCACCAGTGGGTGGCCTCCTCAACCATCGTCTTTGGAGCCAGGGCTGGGACAACCCGGGGAACCACCACCCCCCGCTGCTGCCGTGAAGGGGACTTCGTGTCGCATGGCTCACGGGGCCATGCCTAAACACATTCCTGCGGAGGGAGCTGGTAGGAACGTTGGGTTGCTCAGTCAATGGCCAGGGTCAACGGCGGCGTGGTGTGTTCCGCAAATATGCCCGACTGTGGGCGGGCACAAGGCGGCGTGAGTAGGTTAAACGTTGAGTTTTATAAGGGCCACCAGGGGATGACCAGCCCCTCCCCACCCAGCCCCTCCATCCAGCCCCACCCCTCCCAATTTTTTGACGCACGACGGACGGACACCATAATCCCCTGTGGGCTGGTGTAACCAAGAGGTTCCTACCAGTGTAATCGTGAGGACTGCGGGGTGGTGTCGACATTTGGGACCTGTGCGGGGAGGAGGAATCGAGGTGATCCTCCTGAGGTGGTGCTTGCAACTTTGTTTGTTTGGTCCCTTCCAGAGCCGGGTGATCTTTCGGGGGTTGGTCGGTAGATTTCTCCCACCAGCGTTCGTGGCGGATATCTGTGAAGCCGCGTGGTCATCGGGTTGTGTTGTAACTGGCTGTGTTTGTGCTATTGCGAGAGCAATTTTTGGGTTGCTATAATTGCTTGTGATGTGTGCACTCCGTAGAAGTAACATGGCCTGTTTTACTATTTAACAATGTAGAACTTGTATAAAGGTTACATTGTAAGTGAACTCCACTAAATCTGGAGTATATCGGCCGTGGTCTTTGATATTCCGCGCACGGTCATTTGGGGTGTCGCGTGAAACGGATGCCCCACCATCTAAAGCCACAGCGATGCTGCGGTTACAGACCGAAACTCTCTAAAAGCGTGTCCCCAGAAGGACGCGCCTTCCAGCGCGCTCACCAGTTTGCAAAAAACTTCAAAGGAAGATGCCAGTTAAGACAACAGTCGTCATAGCTGTTGCAGGTTGCCTGTTAACCGCACGGTAAAAATCTGCTGAGCGAGCCACCGTTAGGTACTCTTTTCTTTTTTTTCTCTTGTACCGTTCACAATTTGTAAACTTGAAAGTTGACGAACTAACAACCACCCCCACCCAGTCTCTTTGAAAAAGTCCAGGTAGCATTACTGACTTTAAGCACAACGCACGTTCATTCATCATTGCCCCCCCCCTCGTTTCTTTTGGGGGGGGGGGCAATTTTACTCCCAGCAAACGGTGAGCCTGGTGGGCAGGAAGTCCAACCGATTGGTCTTCGGTTGCGGTTTTGGGTTGCATCCCATGTTTACCAGGTAAGGCCTTGCCGAGCTATGTAACTCTTTATCAGACGCGACTTGGTCACAAATGATCGCTCAACGAAGTGGCCTATCCCGTGGGATATTTGTTTTTGCAGCCAAATGTGGAGGGGGGAGGACCCGGAGAGATCCACGCGACTCAAGGGAGAAGATGCACGATCTGGGCATACAGACGCTGGGGTGTGATCGAATCCACGACCTCGTGTATACCAGGCGAGGTAGTTAATATCTCGCCACCGTGGTGGTTTAGTTGAACCATTTACCAAACCTTTAAACCGGTTCAAAATTAAATTTCGATTGAAAGCTTTCGTAACTGCAGAGATTCATCTTCTTGATTCTTTCGGTAAAGTCACGTAGAAAGGAAATAATAAAATAATAAAAATAAACATAATAAAATACAATTCTCACGACGTTTCGGCCGCAACAACGCAAGACAGATGACGGCTGCTTGCGTTGTGGCCGAAACGTCGTGAGAATTGTATTTTATGTTTCATTTTTATTATTTTATTACTTCCCTTCTACGTGATTACCGAAAGAACCAAGACGACGGTTCAAAATTGTATATTTGCAATACAAAGGACCTACTGTGTAGTCCCCCCCCCCCCCCCCCCATGGCAGGCTACAATTAAAACACGGTCTCCCCTCTGCAAGAAACGGTGAGCGGCTCCCAACCGAAATATCGAGGTGCAAACGGAGATGCAGACATGCGGGTCCGATGCTTGGTTGCGTTTAATTGCTTATCCCCTATGCATTGAATGAAACAGTACGGACTTAACGCAATCACGATAAGCAGTGGGGCAGAAACACATAAACATCGTGTCGGTATTTAAAAAAACGTGATGCAAATCGACAGACGGATTCAGACGCGCAGACACGAAGGCGATGGAGGACTCTTACCCTTTCCCTGAAGTGGCTTGGGTAAGACATGTCGCCAGAAGGGATTATGGATGGGCACCATGAATATCGGTCAAAGGATGGAATGCATCTGTGGGCATGTCCATCAAAGATGATGGGAGCGATGAAAGCTGTTCACGTGCTGGGTGGATTGTTGCGCTGAGACCCGCAGGCGTGGCAGTGGCTTGGGGCGGCTTTCATCCAGGACCGATCGCAGTGACGTTGATCTGAAGGATTTCTGGGCCCCTCCACAAGCTCTATTCAACCTTTAAGTGCATACCCGGTGCGATGTGTAAACACACGGGCGTCGGGGGGAGACGAAAGCGGTCTGGTGAGGTGCTGGATATACACCCCCTCGTGTTCCGTGCCAATCTAGACGTGTGCTCGCTGACGGCACTTGCGGCAACAGACAATTAGATGTTCGATGTGCTACCTTTGTCTTTGTAGGTGAGTGTGAGTCCGTGGTAGTGAGCGTGCGCTGTGCCGGTCTTCAAAGGTGCTCGGAAACAGCACTTGCCCCCAAAGTCTGTTTCGGCTACATGAGGAGGGAGGGGGGGTATCTGTCTTGTGTGACTGAGTGTAAGAGTGTGTGGATATGAGGATTATCTGTGCGAGAGTGCACGAGTGGTGTAGCATTTAACTCTTCATATGCACGGGTCTAGAGGATGCCCACCGAAGGACTGTCCGTATATGAATGATGCAGATAAACACTGCCACGTGCACACTCGTCCCCCACCCCCCCCCCCCCCCCCTTAGCAGATGGGCGGCCCAAGTGCTGCGAGCGACGTTGCTATTTAGAGGCAGAGCTGCACACGAGGGGTGGTGTGGCCGGCACCCATCACACTCGGCGGTTATCTTTGCCTTCGACAGTGGCGATCTGCACATCGTACCGGGCATTCATCGAAGGTGCAATCAGAGTATTGAAATTCATGTAATCGGCGAAATTTGGAAGTACAATTGAATTGACAAAGGTATTTTTTCCCAGATTAAATTATCAATATTCTTCACATTTTATAGCAAAAGGGAGTTTTGCGGAGTATTAACTGTTGTTTCTACAACACAATCCTTAAATTAGGGATAGCAGCAAATTTGATCATTCTGCACAGTTTACTGCTTTGTTTCAGCGTGTTTGTATTTTCGCAAATTCTAAGTATATGTATAATAGACACAAACCATAAAACAAATCCTTCAGCATTGTATAGCGTTTAATGATCGCTGTAGCCTGCAGGTAACGTTATATCTCACCTTTGTAAAACCGACTGTGAAAAAATCATAGATTTTCTTCAAATAGCAAAGTTGCTGCAAAGCACAATATATCCATTTATTGAACCGGTTAAAATGGCAACTGCAAAACATTTTTGGGGATATTTTTTATTTATTCCGGAGCACCAAAAAAACATTTCAGTTTTTGGTTATGAACAATAACGCTCAAACCTGGTGTTTGGTTCGATTCGACTCTGCCTGTGGAGGTTAACATCAATGGACACGTTTCCATATAGCGTTAATAAAAAATCTGACACGTAACTTCACCTTCACATTAACAAATTTTGATGCCACCATTTTATTATTATTTAAACCCCGTACCATTTAAACGTGTTTGTAAAATAGCCCAAACGAATGTGCACGAGAAAGCTAAATGAGTGTAGGGACACATTTGCATGTGTTTCACATATATTACACCCGCGTGTCCATTACTTGTGTGGCTGCTGCGATTTGTATTAATTTATTTAAAAAGTAAGCTCGGACTAAATGAGCTGTGCGCTCTACTTTCAATTGTGCTTTTGGCCGCAGTAATAACATGAACAGGCGCTTACATTACTTGTAACGTCCATCCTCGATACAATTAGTATGCATATGTTCTGCAACTTCATTTTACTTAAAGTGGACAAGATTCATTTTATTTTAATTTAAGGAACGTTGTAATGGGTATGAAATGTGAAACTACAACATTTATAAAGGGGGAGGGGGGAATGAGACTGAGTTTGTGAAAAATATACATAAACCGACGGAGAGTAAAAATCCAGTGGAACTTTACAAAGCCACGTGCGCGTGCAATGGTCACATTATAGGCTTCCGATGTTGGGGAAGCTTTTGAGTTTTTCAGGGAAGTCGTCTTTGTAGAGGACTGGATCTGCTCGGTGTTCGACGGTCTTGAGGGGCATAGTCTCGAACACCGACGCAAACTTGTTGATGCACTCCGACCTACGGTGGGGGGGGGGGGGGGTGCGGAGTCCACGTGAGACAACGCCACGGTTGTGCCATGAACCCGGCGCGTGCGCACGGAGGGCTTCACCCACTCCATGTTGGGTAAAAACGGACAACGGTATCGACATGTACATGGAAATGCATTTTAAGTCTGTCGCCCATTTTGGCCTTCCAGGCCCATATTACCGGGCAGTTTGTATGGTAAGTAAACTCTGTAATATTGGTCTGGAACTCCAACAGGAACAGTTTATTTTATGTATGTGCAAACATCCAGAACATAAATTGATTTAAAGCTTTCGTGACTGCAGGGATTCATATTCTTGATTCTTTCTGTAAAGTCACGTATTATTTTATAATTTCCCTTCTACGTGACTTTACTGAAAGAACCAAGAATATGTATCCAGAACATAGTTCTGTTTATTTATGCATATTTTTTACCCAGAATGCACTAGAACACAATGGATTAATCTACTCCATCTTGCATCATTCGCAGGAGCAGCCCTGCTGGGCTAATCACGAGTCGTTTACCGGGATGCTCTGTTTATTTTATTCAACAGTGTCATAAAGGGTGGCTTTCATTAAGTTCCATAAAACTCGCTTACAAGGGGGTTGTTTTTTTTTAATGAGTACCTTCTTATGCGGAATTTATGTTTACGGGAGGGTTCTGTCTTTCGGGTTATTTGTAACACAGAATCAGTGTCACGAATAACCTGAAAGACAATTCAGCGTTAAAAGGAAAAGTAAATGTTGAAGATGTGGCAAAGCTTTATTATAAGAACCCACTGCAAAGCGTGAGTTTTAAATGTAATTGTTTTTCAATATAACCATTGCACACCACTTTCTTAAAGAAACTGCTGTGAGCTTGGATTTTCTTTTATTAATATGTTTTCATTTCTCTTATTTGGCACTTAACATACTTTAGCCTTAGAAATGAACATTTTTTTTAAAGCTCTCTGGCACCAAGTGCTATAGATTACAGTCGGCTGATATTTTGTGCAAAAATTCTATTGTTTTAACTTAACAAGAGTGTGGCTATATTTATTTATTTCTCGAAACGAAAAATAAAATACGGCCTATTAAAAAAAGCCCCGAGAAAGTTTGGGTGGCGTCCAAAAATTACGAATTTTTTTTTTGACAAACTAAACTATGTTTTCTAAAGTTATTTTTACATAATTGCCCATAAGCATGCACAGCATCCCAAAGGGATGTGAAAACAGATTGATGTGAGTATGACCACATCCAGTTTCCTTTTAAAAATAAATTGAGATGCTAAGGATTCCTCGTGCCCCCATAAATCAAAAGCTCACTCTTAAATGATAGTTTGAGGCTCTCTACGCCCAGCCAACAGTCGCAACATGAAAGCGGCCCAAACCCCCCCCAGCCCCCTTCACCCGACTCGTGATTAAACGCTAGCGCAAATATCGGTTTGACCCCGTCGCTACTCCGGAGCCCACATGTTGCAAAGGGCGCGAGCACCACCCCGCCCACACCCCTTCCCCCGGTGAAGGATTGCCGGTAAGTGCCCCATACGTCACGGCGCACAGGCCCTGTCGGCTCGCGAAGCTGCCTCGCTCCGTCAGCGATCAGCTGCTCGCCCCACTGGCTCGTGGGGTGAGAGTGGTGGCACGTGCGTGTACACGTGTGCGTGCGTCTATGTTGTGCGTGGGGAGCGGTGGTGTGGTGGTTGGCGCGCTGCGCTACGAACCCGGCAACCCGAGTTCAGTTCCCGCTCGCGGCTTCCAACGACAGTGACGATTATCTGAACCGTGATCTGAACTGGTCCTGGGCCTCCCATAGGTTGACTCGGCCACAAATGAGTGCTGGTGCAGTGTGTAAACATCCCCAACTGGGGAGACAAAGGCGGCTGAGCGTGGTGCTGGTCACCCACTCCCCCGTGTGTGCCGTGTTGGCCTTCATAGGAGTTCACTAACAGCACTTGCCCTAACAGTCCGTTAAGGTTATATGGGGGATTTGTGTGCGTGAGGGCGAGCGTTGGGCCTCACCGCTCCACCATATGGGTCTGGTCCAGGGACAGCCCATCAATCGCCGTGCACTCTGGGCACTTGAACTTCTTCCGCGGGGTCACCTGCGGAGAGAGCGGAGCGGAACGGCGAGCGCGTGTGAGGCTACGGACAGAACAGCAGCAGCACAAGAATTACAACTTTGTTGACAATGACGGAGCAGGGTATCCTGAGGCTCGTGGCGCTATGTTTACAACTGCACGCATCGCGCAATCGTCCAGATAAGCATGCATCGTGCAATGTTGTTTTGTATGCACTCAAATATGCAGATGTGTTGAGAACTTCGTGTCACGAGTAATTCACGGCATAGGAAGGTCTTCAGAATTAAGACCACACAAGTGCTCTTCTAAATTCAATTATCAAGGCCTCGCTGTCTTGCAAACAAGGGCGTTTTTCGTCAATTGAGGCATTCAAATAGAGGAACGATTATGGCAGATCGTTGCAAATAAATGAAAGATGAATGTTTAATTGCTTTGAGTCTTAAGCTCACGATATGGGAATTAAATAATGTGTAAGTATCAATGGTTTTTCCGCTCACATATGACGTATGCAATGACATTCGTGGCAATGTTTCAAAAATTCTTAAAACAGAATCGTACAATACCATTTTGGAGTCCTCTGGCATTCATACGCAACCACGTCTCCGGACACCGCACAACACACAACACAGTGGGGCATGTTTACCATGCGGTACTACGGCCCTGAATTGTCACAATTCATCGAATCCAACTGGGTGGACAGGGGAGTAACATTCTGCCATTCATCACACTCAACACTGCACCGCTTTGACATCCGCACAAGGAGCGCCGATCAAAACGGCGCGGAGAGAATGCTCTTGCCCCCTCCGACAAAAACCATCTTCCCCGCGGACAGAGGGACAACCACCGAGGAGGTTTTCAGCGCGCCGCAACTCTAAAACGCACCGGACAACGACACGTACAGAGGGATCACACATCCCCCCCCGAGCCCAAGACGGGCCCGCGCCTGATTAACACATCAACAAGGGGCGGTGCGCGTGCCCTCTTGGTTCGTCGCTCCAGAACTGCCAATATCGCACAGCCACTTCTTTAGCGGCGTTCCCACTGCAGCTTGCGCCCGGAGCAGGCGGGACAAGAGTCCAGAAGAGCAAAAGCCCTGACTCAAGGGTGAGCGTGTGAACGAACACACACACATGCAAGGCCACCCCAGCAAGTACCCCAGCACCATGTTTTTACAATAAGCTTCCTTTTTTTTTAACACCACACATCCTGCAAAAAATCCTATACGCATTTTCCACTTTTTTCCTTTCTCCCTCCCCCAAGAGGTTCCTTTTTTCCCCTCCTGTAAAATATAATTCCTCTAGACCTGAAAGGCCACAAACCAGATAAACTCTCTAGCAGAATAAGCATATGGAAAACGCATCAGGCCTATTTTCAACCAAAGTGACTATAAATAAAACTTATTTTCATTGAAACACTTAAGAATGTTGGATCAAACACCCTAATGAGGCACTAAAAGTGTGCTTAGTATCAAGAAAGCTTCAGGACAATTGAATACCGTATCATGCTGCTGTTGCGATTTTAACATTGCATTCAAAAGTCACCCCTTGTCCACCGAATTCTTTAGCACTCTTGAACCGGCACAGCTGACGAGAGAGACATCTCTAAGTGGCCTGAGACTAACCCTTTGAACGATCCACAATCAACCATGTGCGCCGCATCGTTGGGAAAGTGTCCACACGAGATCTCGTCGAACAAACTAGTTGCTTGAACAGTATTCCGCAAGCATTCCCGATGCTTTTCTGCCAACCGCACCTGCTGCTTTTATTCAACCGACAAGGGCACGGAAGTTAATTTTTTCCTGGAATGCACGGATTTTTCGCCATCGAACGCACGGCAAAGAAAGCGGCGTTAGGCTTTCTTGCACGTGCCTGTACACGGTCCAACAAATGTAGAAACTAAAAAAAAAATGTAAATATTGCCCTTTCCCTTGTGTTTTGTAAAAAATACAATCAAACGGCCGCAAACAACATTGGACTGTGATCTCGGAACCAAGTAAAATAACGGACGTGAAATTCTCCCACCTTCTGACAACCTAAATAAACCGCGAAATGCTGCCGAGCCAGCATGCGCTACGGAAAAGAAAAAAAAGGAGAAGAAGCAGGCTATCCTGAAGCACAGCCAAACAGTACGCAGACGAGACCCAGAACAGGCCAGAAAAGAATTCCAATCATTTGCACGAGGGCCTTCAAAGGCATCATAGCTACTGCAGACTAAATCCCCCACAACAGACGCGGCAATAAATAATTTGGCTTTAAAAGTCTCACTGGCTGGCCTTGTCCATTGGCCAGCAACGCAAAACCACCAAGCAGGTCCCAATCTCAGACAGACAAAAGCCACTCAAGGCAATAATCATTTTTAACAAGCAAGGCACACACAGTTACTCGAAGCATGTTACATGGTCTGTGCTATGTTTACACTACTTACTTGCTATTCGTGGATTGCAAGGTCACACGTTATTCAAGCAATGAATACAATAGCAGGGGGTTACGAATCATTCCATTGAATATTCAGATAACGTGGAATTAAGTTAAGTCACATGTTGATGATCTAGGAATTTAATAATGCAATTACTGAAATGACAACTGAATGCTGTTGAAATTGAATATGTAGACAAATAAACATTGCTCTGCCAGGCTATAAAAATATCCTTTGTTGCAGCAATCAAACTTCGCTGGGAAATACATCATAATACAAGGAATTAATTACTATATCAACCTCTTCACGTGCATTAACTTGTTAACAAGCCGCTGTCTGAAGTAAATTAAATCAGATTAAAACAATTATTGGACCGATTTAACCCCCCCCCCCTCCATCTTCAAGGGATAATCAAATAAGGTTGTCGAATATTCTTTGAGTCTTTCGGTAAAGTCACATAGATTGGTTCAAAGAAAATTTTAAAAATAACAAAAAAACTACGATGTTTCGATCGCAACACCGCTCGTGTCGATCGAAACGCGTTGGAGTTTTTAGATTTTTTTGTTATTTTGTTATTTTCTTTGAACCTATCTTCGTGACTTTACCGAAAGACCAAAATATGAATTCCTGCAGTCAAGAAAGCTTTAAGTCAAGATTTAAGGTTGTCGAAGTTTTTAGTAAACGAGAAGAGAAATTGCTCATGAAGTTCAACAAATACAATATTTGATGACATCAACAAAGGAATCCTCTTGCATAGTTTTTTTGGAGGTTGTGCTCCTGTATGTACGTATGTAGAACTTCTTTCGCACAGTACGTCGACAACCATGCTAATCGGAGCTGCTGTTTACTGAAGTTCCTGAAACAGCTCCAAGCACGTGGAGCAAAACGTCAGACATCACGCCGAACAACGTGTGGTCGCAACCCAGAAACACATCCACTTAGAAAACCAACATTTACAATTTCGAAGAAATGTATCGAATTTGTTGTTCGCACTATTACACCGCCTGTACAATCGCAAACAATTACAGAAAACGCAAAATCTACAACTACTCTGATGAAACGATTTGCAAAAATGTGCCAGCATAATTTCCCCCCCCCCTCCTTTCTCTCATTTCACGTTTTTTGTCTCCTTTTTCTTCTTCCCTTTTAACATTTTTTGGGGCACTGTAAAGTTCTTATCCATGAGCAGTCTCACTGTACTCTGGATTTTCCCACTGCGTGTGCACATTCTGCTTCCAGGCCAACGCTCCCGCGGGCGCCCAGCGCAGCAGGCTTAAAAAAAAAAGTCTTAAACATTCCCACTCCAGTGCTTTTATTAAACTTTATTGGACAAGAGCTACTTTCATGTGGTCTGCGACTGCACGATTTCTCCCCCCTACCCAACTATCCCTTTTTATTCATCCGAAACAATTTTTTCTCTCCCTAGAAAAGCTGTTGATATTGATATTTTAGTCTGTACACACTTCATGAGAGAGAATGCTGCCATGGTGAACTTTCATTACAGAGGTCGCCGGTTCAATCCCCCCAGCACGGCAGTTGAAACAAAGGGGGGGCAGGTTTCTAAAATCTCTCCACCTCTATACGTGTTCACCGCAGTCGCTCGACCGGCAGGTCGCGTGCGGTGGGATGAAGTGTGGGTTACCCCCCCCCCGCCTCTTCCGGGATGTTTGGCCAGCGTGAAAGAGTAGGCCAAATACCTTTAGAGGGGGGACTTTATACATCCTCGAGTGGAGGTCCCTTCAGCGGGCAAAGGCAGAGAAGCGAGCAATTGCAGGGGCTACGCCTTTTCATTTATTTCACACTCGCACGCCGCTGTTTTATTCACAAAGGTGTGTACTTGTCGCAGTAAAAACGAACTGGACGCTTGTTTTGCGGTGAATTGGGAGTGCAGACAATGATGGGTCCACCTTCCCATCCGCTGACGCGCCTGCGGTCCTCTGGAAATTGTGGGAGAAATGCCCCTCGGCAGGGTGCAGAACGCCTCTCTACCTGCAGTTCTGACAGCGCTGTGTAGGAATCTCACTGCTAACTGAGTGCGTATTCACCTTACAGGTTTTTCTAGCTTGCTAATACAGAATCGCTATCAATAAGAGCCTGCTTGGGATGTTTGCAGAATTTCTGTGCGAGTTCAATGCAAGATAGCGAGAAGCGATGATGTGTCCGGAAGAAACTGAACGTGGACGTAGAGAGAGGAGAGAACGCTTTGACCCCGACACCCAGGGGTCAGACACCCGCATGTACATCTCTGCGATGTGTCATCGGATTGTGCCGCGTGTTGTTTGGCGTGACGTCCGACGTTTCGCACCACGAGCTGGGAGCTTCTTTGGTTCATCACAAGGAACAACACGGGGTACAACCCGAAAACACATTGAAACGCTTGCACAGCAACAACCGAAATGACCTATGCAGAAGGTCAGAAAGCTATTTTTTGCGGAGCCCCTTACAGACACCGACTCATTGCTAAGAAGTTGGGTATCACACACAAAAACACACAGACTGCCTTTATAGACAGTAACACACAAAGCATGGCTCATTGCTAAAAACTTCCGATTCAGAACACACGCCCCTCACATATGCCAAACAACCTGGCCTTCGAGTCGCTATAATTAGTCGCACCATCAGAAAACCAATCGAGTGCACTGGCAAGAAAGCTATATAGTAAATGTAGCTTTGCTTCAAATAAAGGAGGGTTAAATACAACTAATAACGTCCGTGCAGCAATTCACTGAGACAAAATTAAGTGTACGCTACATGGAATGGAATATCTTTCCAGAAAATATATCAATGGATTTTTAAGAAACACGTTGCTGCATTACTCATACGCAACTCTCGTTTCTGGAAAATATATATATACATGAAATGCTGGGTGCGGCCAGAGCAAAATATCGCATGTCAGGCACCACCGCACAGTTGATGCCTTTTCAATATGGGAATAATGGAAATGACACAAGGTGCTTGGACTGCAGAAGTCTGTATCAATTTGCCTCGAGGCAGTTTAGACAACCTCCTACTGCACTTCAAGCTTTATTTTTCGATTGCAGTTTTGGCATTTATAATCAGGACACTTTTCCAGTCCTTTCTCAATTCACTACGTATGCATTTAGAAATTATTTCGCACCGTACGGAGCCAACCGCGCTAATCGGAGGTGCGGGTGACGGACTCCCCACGCCAAGTTGGTCGCGGGGAGTTGGGGTGACCATACTTCACCACAGTTTAACACGTAGGCTTTTCGCGACCAATGCCATCAATAATACGGGTTTTTTTGTGTTAGATCGCGGTACTCGTAACGAATTGGCACGTTCTGTTTACGTGAGAAACCTTACTAAATTGGCTGTGTCAGGTGTTGGCGGGTTTAACGACACATTTATATATTTACACGATCTAACTCAAAAAGCCTGTATTATGGATAGTTCAGCACGTTGGTCAGTGCGGGTTGGGGGAGTGGGTGCTCAGGACCGGTTCTGGTATTGCTCGTCAATTGAACTTCGGTCGGTGTGTTGAAAGCGTAGTGCGATAACCACTGCGCCACCACCCCACCTCGTTTGACACTATACATATTTCGTTTTTCGTTACATGTTTCCAGAGCTGCGTGATGTTACTTTAAAATCTGCGCAACAATGCGTTACGAACTATTGGACTACATTTCGATTTAAAGCTTTCGTGACTACCAGGGATTCATCTTCTTGGTTCTTTCGGTAAAGTCACGTAGAAAGGAAATGATAAAATAATAAAAATAAAACATAATAAAATACAATTCTCATGACGTTTCGGCCACAACGCAAGACAGAGGACTACAATTAAAACGCTCGGTTGGAGCAAATAAGGAACCAAGAAATAATACAAAATCTATACAATGACCTGGGGAAGAATAATCGTAAAGGCAATTCCAGTGAACCGTGAAGCCAAGCGGTCAAGGGCACGTTGGGGATTTCCACATCGGGCTGGTTTATGGGACACGAGGCTGGGACTTAAAGTGCGCGCGCAGGTGCTCAGCATTGTTAACAATGAACCCCCCACCACATGTGGCCTGACCTTGATGGGAGGTTTCCCAGTGACGTTCGACACCAGGAAGTTCATGGCAATGTCCTCACAGTTCATGTGGTTATCGACCCAGCCTTTGATATCGCCAGGCATTTTGTAGGTGTATAGGTAGTTGAAATACTGCAACAACAAAACACACACACACACGAGGTTCATTGTTCACAGTGAATAGATTCGATTCTCAAACATCCAAATCAGGACGTACCTGAAAATGAGACTTAAGAACGAGCGAGGGATTTCAAGGAGGATTATTCAATCCTGTTATTAAATCATCTATGACCCACGAGCGTGACCAAATCACTCGGAATGCTGCTCCAATCTTGTGAAATCCTGGAAGCTAAGCGGGATTTGAGCCTGGGTGTTCCTTGTAATTAACGACCACCATGCATGACGGGCGTTAAAGAGGTGCGCAGAATTTCGTGGTGGGGGTGGGTGAGGGGGGGACAACACAGAGCAGTGCGGCAAACAAAGAAATCCTCCTCACTACCTTGTGGTAGAAGGCAGCTCCGGTGAGCACCATGGACACCTCGTTCGTCCACTCGGACTCGTACTTCCACTTGGCGGCCTCGTGGTCCCAGAGGTGCAGGCGGCCAGGGTAGCCCACGAGGCGGTCTGGGAACTCCCTCCACACCTGGTGGAATGCGCGCAACGGACGGCAAGGATGGCTCAGTCAATGACTCCCGCAGCGTACAAGGGGACAACGAACTGGTTTGTGCGTTGTGTTGTTTTTACTTTTTATAAGAGCTCGGCAACAAACCACAAACTGTAACTAGGGGGTGGGAGGCCCGGAAACTCCACGGACAAAAGCACAAATTCAGTTCTCCTGGGTTTCGGGGAGGGAAGAAAACTTGACTCCGTACTCCGCTCACGTACGTATGTCCGTACGTACGTGCACTGAACTTCTTTCAAACCGCGCGTAGCCAACCGTGCTAATCGGAGGTGCGGGGGAAGGACAACTAAACACAACGAGGACTACAAGCAGGAGTGGACATTTTTACATGCCGGGGGGGGGGGGGAGATAAGGGAAGAGGAACAAAAGGGGATAGAAGGAGCAGCGGTGGTGGGTCAACTTAGTGGATGCAATGAAATACGCAACGATCATGATTTTACTGGAACAGCTCTGCGATCTGTTTTCGGGTCTTCTTCTGGTAGCTGACGAGGGCTCCCCCAGCGCGCTTATTTCCCAGGGGTCAGACGAGATCGGGCGCATTTAGGTTGCTTTGGTCAAAGGTCAACGAGTGCAAGTCAATTCGAAATCAACACCGAGAATCTGATGTTCACTCCCAAGCGTAATAACCCAATAAAGTGCACCGTCTGTTACATAGTCGATGTAAAAATAATAGATCCCCCCAATTCCTTCACGACCACCCCTCCCTCCCTCCTCCTTCTCCCCGCTCCCTCGATCTTCTTCCTTAAGATCTTCTTCCCTTCTCTTCCCCTCCCCACACAAAAGAACAACGCACCCTGCTCACGGTCCGCATTTGGGTGGGGCGGTGAGCTCAATCCCCTTCTTCATCTAAACCCAGGAGAATAGAGTTCAGGACTTACGTCCAAGGAGTTTATTTGTAGGCCCCTCCCTGAGTCGTGGTCTGTGCTCTGTACCGGTCTTTTATTGAAATATAACAAAAACATTTTTTTAAGATCCCCTGACGTCATTTTCCATCGTGTACCCAATGTCAAGGGTTAAAATTTACCGAATTAAAAAACATTACCTGAAAATAACTTAATACGGGCTATATATATGTATATCTGTTTAAAACGTAGGCTTTCGCGACCAATATTCACCACCCGACACAGCCAGTAAGGTTTCTCACATAAACAAAAACGGGCCAATTAGTTACAACTTTACAATTATAAATGTTGTGGATTTACTCTCCAACACACCGGTGGGCTGATTTAATAACCAATTGGTGCATTTTCTTTACGTCACAAACCTTACTGGCTGTGTCGGGCGGTGGATTACGACACATTTATAATTTTGCGATCTAACCCAAAAAAATTGATTATGAATATACATCTAACAATCATTGCCCCCCTACTGGCAAATGCCCCAGGGTCAATCTTGCAAATGGGACTCTCTATCCTGGTCTCTAGAGTTCTCGCCCAGTTAAACAAAATACACCTTAAACTTGTGAACGGGTATCCATCATTATAAACTGAATTTTTGCCATCACCGGCTTTGCAATATTGGTAATTGGAAGCGTGTAATGTTCAACACACGTAAAACAATTTATTTTGATTGGGAACAAGTGCACTGTACAGGAAATAATAATAATAATGATGACGATCAACTCTGTCGAAAACAGCGGCCTCTGGGTCAGGCACAGGTGCTGGGTATTAACTGTGGGCTGCTCCACTTAGTAAAGGGATGTTCCATGCATCTTGTCCACACTAGGAGTCCACACGTGGGTTCTTTTCCAATAAAGTTGACTTTATTTATATAAGATGATCACAATTTTTTTATTTATTTCAATACAAAACAAAATATCTTCTTGGTTCTTTCGGTAGAGTCACGTAGAAGGGAAGTAATAAAATAATAAAAATAAAACATAATAAAACAATTCTCACGACGTTTCGGCTACAACGCAAGCAGCCGTCTTCAGGTGAAGAATGAGACACTGCCAAGCTAGGAGCTTATATATAAGCTGAGTTGGAGGTGGAAGAAGAAGAGAGCCTTAACAAAAGAATGTGCATATCAAGAGGAATTTAGCATATTCATGGGAAATGAATATGCTAAAATGAATGAATATGCTAAATTCTTCTTGATATGCACATTCTTTTGTTAAGGCTCTCTTCTTCTTCCACCTCCAACTCAGCTTATATATAAGCTCCTAGCTTGGCAGTGTCTCATTCTTCACCTGAAGACGGCTGCTTGCGTTGTAGCCGAAACGTCGTGAGAATTGTTTTATTATGTTTTATTTTTATTATTTTATTACTTCCCTTCTACGTGACTTTACCGAAAGAACCAAGAAGATGAATCCCTGCAGTCACGAAAGCTTTAAATCGAAAAAAAAGCAAAAAAAATAGTTTACCGACATTTTTCTATCCACTGTGGGATGAAGGGCTTCGCCAATTTGGGTGGTTTATGGAGGTTGTCTGACCATATTTCACAATGCTGGTCACTGCGGATCTGGAAATAATGGGGTGGGGGGGGGCGGGGTGGGGGGTTGCGCAGGGCTGGTGATTATATCACTCGGCAGTGATGTTTGCTACGGCTGGGAATCAAACTCAGGTTAGCGGGATTCATAGCGTAGGGATTCATAGCGTATTGTGCTAACCATTGCACCACTGCTCCAATCTATTATTAATGAGGTGCTTCAATTCAGAATGCAGCTCCCCAAGTGCACAATATCGCATGTAACGATTGATATCAACATAGCATGAAAAACTAGCATCACAAAAAGACAATTACCGAAAACCTAATATAATGACAGTGATCATCAGCTTGATATGCAAACCTACAAAGATTAGTTTTCAATCTTTTGCGCATAATGCAACTGTCAGTCATTTTCTAAAGATGTTCACAAATCAAACCTTTTCACATGACACTAACATTCTTAATCTCGCATGGCAATCACTTACATGCAAAACTGTAAAACATTTCTGAAGTCTAAAGAAGTTGGCACTTTATTTTGATCCAATAGCCTATTTGTCCATTTCAAGTAGAAGTTGTGACATAAAGAGCAGGTCCCTTGCCTGTAAGATCGGCAGTTGGCCAGCATTAATTCCAGCAATCTGACCGAGTTTGTCTTGAAAAAAAATGCTGCTGAAATGATGCCCTCCCAGAAAGCCATGCGGCCGATGGGTTTTGTGAGATATACTTTAAAAAAAAATTGGTATGTGGAGAGACGGACACATGCAATGAGACATTGTCTGCATGTGTGTTATTTGTAAATGGTGCAACAGACTTTGTTCTGTGATATTCACACCTTCCAGACATCAACCTACAACTCGGTTCTCAGCGAGTGACGTTGCACTGTATACGTTGTGTACAACCGTGTAACGGTTTCAGATTCTTAGGCTGCCGCATTCCTGTCTATTTTGTAACGTCCGTAAGCGAGGCAGCCGCAAGGCCTGTGCAGTATCCCGGCGAATTTCTGGCTGCGGATATTAATGTGCGCTGCGAGTATCAGCGTTAATAAAACCACACGGCAGCCTCAAGTAGGATTAACACCAACTCCCTTCAGCCAAAATACAAATGTTCAGTGTCGTTACTATTATCTACAAGGTTTTAATTTATAAAGGAACGTATAAAGTACAGTTGCAAACTCACATATCTGACTTGCTGGGGGACTGAGGTACAGGCGGATATTTCAACAGCTCAAATATGTGAACATTTATATGAAATTACAAAAAGGTTAATGGACAAAAAAATAACCCACAAACCGCGTTAAATATGGGAAAAGGCCTGACCGTTCTTGAACGTAAGCGAATGTACGTGAGATTAAGAGGACATTACTTTGTGTGTGAAAAAGTCTACTTGTAAACATCTGTAGAAAATGATAATTGCACCGTGCACAAATACTCAGATTTCTACTGGAGGAATCCATTTACCTATAAAGCTCTCGTTTCACAGACGACAACCAGTAGGGTGTGGGTGATTAATTGGTCAGGGCAGCTTTGTGAAAGTCAAACACGCGACGTTGTACTGTATATCTTTATCAGAATGTTGGGCATCCATCCGCACATTTGTTCCACGTTGGAGAGAAAGAATCTCTCTTATACCGCTCAAGTAGAACATGTGCTGTGGCCTCACCATGAAACTCAAGACGGAACTTTGCAGCGACAGGAATTTCGTATACATGCATATCCCAAAGCCTGTGGCCTACACTTATGTGGTTTGTTAACACAAGCAAATACTAATAACGTTTACTGTATGCTCCAATTCACTCTTCATTTTAAAGGACGTGTGTGTACACAGTATCCGATTCATTTCGCGATGCGTCTAATTAGACCGAGTGCCATTAAACGTCAAAATATTTGGTGCCATTCTGTGCTGTTTTTTTTCCGGGGACTCACAATGAGGGTTTATGTGTTCTACAACACTGCGGTAAGAAGCGCATACAAAAATAAGCCAGGCATAACCTAATAAACAAGAGTTGATTAAACCAACTCCTATGGAATCGTTACTTGGTGAGAACTCAAAAGAAACCTTATTATGCTCACACTGATGTTTGAAGTTGGTATTTTTGGGACAAAAGCTGGGTTGTGATGTGGCCAAAAAGGATCATTTTTGAGCGGCGTGTCAGAATATTGGCAAATGATATAAAAATAATGTCCTGGACCCTTGCACGAGGCGCGGCAGTCCAAACCGCAGGCGTCCGATGAGCTCTTCCAAAATTATTCACTTTTTTTTTGTTCATACGCCTCGCAACTCTTAGCTGAGTTGGCATTCCTCCCCTCTCGACGCTATAAAACTATTCTTTAAATTGTACGATTGTAAAGAAAATACATTGACCAATTTTGCTTCAAAACCTACTGGATGTGTCCCGATGTTAAACCACAGTAAACTTTTGCAGCTAAGAGAAAACCAAATATGTATTGGAAAATAACGAATGGGAGGCAACAAAGGAGGACACGTGGGTTATTGGCTCTGGGTGAAGGGTTGAATTGAGCGGCACTGTTTTTGGGAAAGTGTCCATAGTTTGATGCCTCGATAACATTTATCAAGTGTATCACCGTCCACAATAGAGATACTGGCAGGGTGCTTTTGGTTAGCACTTGTGATCCAGAAGTCTGCAGTTGGATCTCCCGGTTCAACTGTTGACGTTTCTTAAATCCTCCGCCCCCTTACCCAGCAGTATAATTGAGTACACCACAGGAAGTAGATTGGCCGGTTACATGCAATGGAATAATGCTTGGGTACTACTCCCACTGCTTCCACAAGGTTTGGTCAGTGTGGAAGAGAAAGCTGTAAAATACCCTCTCGAGAGGGGCTCATCCCGCAGGTCAAGACCCATCTGCCAACAATGGTGTGATCAAACAATTGCAGGGTTGACCCTTCACCGTCCACAAGATTTAATGTTAGAGCAACATGTCCATTCATTAAGAATAACTCAAATGCGCTATAAGCCAGTGCCAAAAGTAGTTCAATTTGACCCTTATCATAACATATGCAGGCCGGTGGAGATGGCCAAATATATTATCGGCGACATGTCAGCTGGGAGAGAACAGAATACAACCGCGAGACGCGCAGGGAGAGACACAGGAAAATCTGGGCACGGGTCACCAGGAATAAAACTTGGGGCGTCTAGATCTGCGTCCAGATCTGCGGGCGGTACGAACGCGGGCATTTGTTTCACGCCCCTGCAGATAGGGTGCGTGAGGGTGCGTGTGGGTGGGTGGGTGCGTGTGGGTGCATGTGTGTGCGTGTGGGTGGGGGGGGCAGCAGGGGTGGAGTGGTGAAGCGCGCTGTTCTAAGAACCCCGCAAACGAGTTCGATTCCTTCTCATGGTTAATATCATCGACGAAGCGTTGAACTGGCCCTGGGCCACTCCTATGTTGGCTCAGTCTTAAATAAATCTGGTTTGGGGTGTAAAAATCAGTAGTGGGGAGACAAAGGCGTGGTGCTGGCTACACTCCACCCCTTCCGTGTGCCGTGGCCAACTTTCATGGATGCTCGCTAACGGCCTGTAAAAAGGCTATAACGGGGACCTTTGTCTTTGTGCGTGCACGGGTGCACACCAGTTTGCATCGCAATGGAACGCATGAGCAATATTGTGGGCTGTCGACGTCGACGCCAGACCAGAGAGGAGCTGCACAGCTGCCAGCCACGCTGGACCAAAGTCACCACAATTCATCATAATGACAAATTCATTCTTTACGCACTCATCCAGATATAAACTTGGCCTCCAAGCGCACAGCTGCAAACCACTCACCAGCTCCATGCCACTGCCGTCAAAAACCGGCCTGAAGCCTCAATGTGACGATGACACCTGCAAAGCTTAACGGCACCGACATTAATTGAAACCAGCGGTTTCACAACGGCAACGTCCGCGTGGCATCACGGTTTGTGGCTGTGCACCACTGAGCACTTCTTCTTTCGTAGAGCTGATGTCGATGCAGATCATCAACTATAATTTCACACCAATTTGGGTCAAGCCAGATAACCGCATCAGGAGCAGCGACGTGTATCACTGTGATGTCTCCTCCGTATTTGTGGATCGGGGCATTGCATCATGACACGTTGTACGGCCTGTTCTGGATGGACGCAGTCGCACGCTGAAGGGTTTTAACGTTCTTTTTGTGCACCAGGCATCCGCATCTGCCACAGTCTGTACGGACGTGGTTTAGGGTGGACCATAAGTGGAAGATGGCAGCCTTCACGCGGCCCACTCTGTTAAGTGAGAAATCATGATGAATGCCGTCAACGCGACGACCGAACATCGGTCACAGATCTCCTGGTCTCCAGAACAACAACGCAATGAGCACCGCGGTCACAGAACAGCGGTGGACGAACCAAAGGCCCCGCCGCAAGGCTAAGCTTCACTTTCACACGGCACCCACAGTCACATGAGACCTACCGCTTTTGAAACGGGCCACAAACAATCTTCATCTGTCACCACAAGCAAGTAGCTCGACTGCTCTAATCGAGTACCAGAGGTCAATATATATTCGACCTGGCAAAAGCACCGTTTCTAATTCTAGCGTGCTCAATCACCTATCGTCTTTCAAGTCGTCTAAGCACACAAACAATGCCTACAGCCCTGGCGTGGTCAATGTTTAGCATCAACTGATGTGTGGTACGACAAATTTTGCTAGTTTAGGTGGAACCAATGGATATGTTGACCCATGTATGGGCATTCACTTCGTCCCTAGAACAACTGGCGAAAAACAACCTTCGTGGAGTATCCCGGACTGCCTACGACTGGATGCTCCGGCGGCTTAATCCATTTCTCCCGTCCATTGTTTTGATGGGAAAGCAGCCGGCGTCCTTTTGCCGAACTGAAGCTCGCGAGCGATGAGCACGGTGGTTCACAACTATCAATAACAGAGAAGAGCGATGCGGAGTAGCAAAATAAACAGCCAAGAGTAGTGGAAATGGCACGCAAGTGTCTAATCTTGAGTCTTTGCTCCCTGCAACCTGCATCACATTCCTTGACAGCGCTTTTGCTTCCCGCTCGTTGCTACCGTGAACAATGTTACTCGCTGAGCTTCAACGCCGGCCTGTGATTAAGCTATGCTCCAACAAATTCATAATATCACTTGCGTTTTTATACCCGTTGTTATGTGAATATACAATACATTTTTATTTAAAGCTTTCGTGACTGCAGGGATTCATATTCTTGGTTCTTTCGGTAAAGTCACGTAGAAGGGAAATAATAAAAAATATATTAATGTGAAATCCACAGCTGTGGATTTCACACCTGATGATGATTGCTTGTGTTGCAGTCGAAACGTCGTGAGAATTTTTATTGTTTTATATTTATATTATTTTATTATTTCCCTTCTACGTGACTTTACCGAAAAAACCAAGAATATACAATACATGTACCGAGTGAGGCAGTAGGACAGAGAGAACCTGACTGATGCCTCTTTTAGTTGTTCTTTGGGATTACCGCGAGTTTCCCAGCCTCACAGACCCAGACCAAGGCACATTTTGGGATTCGTAGGTTTCAGTGTTAGTGCCCTTGGCCAACAACGACAGCTTTGAACACGCAGCAATGCCGCGTTAAATCACTACGTTTTAATAGACTGTGAGGGCAATGAAGAAATGCGATTGCGCCAAATGTTGGCTATTATACGCTGCCTTTTAAGGCATTGTTATTGACGAATATATCGAGTTCTTTTTTTTTGCTATTGGTGCTTGTGTACCACGGCCAACGCGGCATCCGAAAATAATTCGTTTGTCACAATGTGAATTTGCAACGTTAAACTATAACCACACGGTTTGCGAGACAAACCCGGCGTCCATCTAAATGTCGCTTCGTTCAACTGTAGGCGGGTCTGTGACAGTGAAGCTGGCTCGAAAGAAATCAAGTTGAGATAAATGAAAGGGTTTCGGCGTGTTTTTCTTCCCTGCGAGGGGGGCGATGGGACACAAGAACCCGCCCCCCGTGCGCTCTTTGGAGCACTGCGGACGACGATAGTCGGAGGCTGCACGTGGTCAATGTGCTGTTGACCCACGGGCAGGATATTTTTCGCTTGACACTCATCACGCCGGGCGCTAGCAGCTGTCACAGTGGCGTCACAAGCAAACACCTGAACAAACAAACTTTTCTATATTAAACGTGGGGTTCTGTAATCGAGACAGTCCAATCCCCAGGATCCACCTCCCCTAGTATCGCTAGTATGCCACCGCAGAGCTTTTGGCCGGCGATATCAATCTTTTTATTCCTATCGCCAGAAACCTCCACGAGAGACTCGCGCAACGCGATGGCAACACCGGGGGGCTCGCAAAGAGACATAATTCCGCGCGCCACCCCCCACCGCTCCCCGCCCACCTCCTTGCCCTGGAGGGATTCGGTTAACCAGGATGCATCGGGGCCAAACCAATCTGAAACGCGTCCGAGGCGAGCTGACAAAGACTTAAAAGAGGAAGACGCCGCCAGGACGATGGCGAGCAGCGTGCGGCGGCGGCCTGCTTAACGAGAAGCACTTCGGGGGCCAACGCGCAGCCCCCTCCCCCCCACCCCATCCTTCGGTAATTGAGCACGACACAAGCGCAATGCGCCCCATTAACCGGACACCCGCTGCCCCATCTCCCCCCCCCCCCCCTGCTTCCCCCCCCCACCACGACCACCACCGCCACACACCCCCAGTTTCCGCCAGCCTCCATCACGCTGCCGCCCCCCCCCACCCCTCTCTCGGCGGCCAACATGGCTTCCTCCTGGCAGGCGCCGTTTCTCTGGCGGGCGGTGGCGTTGGCGCCGTCCAGCCTCCATTGGAAACACGTGAGGGGAAGAATGCTCAACCCCAACCCTCGCGACGACGTCTCCCCTCTCAGCGGCATTCACAGCCGTCCCTCTATGACAGCTCCGCACGCAGCATCCATCTCTGTCTCCAAACATGTTATGATTTCAATTAGGCTGGAAAAACTTTTCTTTTTTTGGAGGGGGTTTTTTTTTTTTTCGGAAGGCAGTACTTTTTCGCGAGCCTTCTTGCTTTGAAGAGTGCGGGGCTGCGGGGCGGGGGAGAGAAAACTCGGGGTAAAGCAAAGCGGCGCAGAACTGGCAAAGCCACCACCCCCCCCCCACCCTGCCCCCCCCCCCCACCGCCGCCGCTCCCCCAAAGTCAAACTACAGTGGGAAAACACAGGGAACTCTTTCCATGCAGTGGGCTTCGCCTTGCCAGGACACTTTGCTTGCGGGCTTACTGAAACATTTTTGCGCCCATATTTTCAAAGGATTTGAGTCGAAGGCCTTCGTGAGAAAACTTCTTATTTATGAACTCTCCAGACGATGCTCAACCCTCTCTTTCCTGTGAACCGGCGCACATTCTTCAAACACACTCGAGGGTACACGCACCGCTCCTGCTAACGATACCAAAAATCTCACGTATATAGATCTTTTTAACTTTGCCACGGAGCGAGATATTTTTTTTTTCTATTTCCATTTAACTAGCCACATGGGTACGCAAATCGGCATCAAAGGTGGTTGGGAATGAAATTTGAAAAGTAGGTGTGCCAATCTAACAATCGACTTGTTTTGCAGAGGCATTTATGAACGCATCAGTCCAATTAAAGCTCTACGTTGGGTATTAGTAATTTTCCAAATCACACGGACAGTTCTGGATGTTCCATATAAGGTGTGTTAGAATGTTGCTCTCTATGCCCACCCCACTACCAATGATTTCAAGGATTATTGAAATGCATGGTCTCGATTTAACTGTGCTGAAGGTAGCGGCCTCTAGTGGCTGGAAGGGTCACATGGAGCCTTCACGTTGAACTTGAACAAATCGGGACGGCAATTCTCATGCGCACGATTCGGTGCACCTATCACGAAGCTAAAAAGTTATGAATCTCCGCGTCGTCACAGCCATATTCAATGCGTAGTGTGTCAAACGTTTGACCAGCATGCGTACGCAGATACACGTATTCTAAGAATAAAACAAGGAAAACATTTGCAGACTCAATTTTAAATCTGTGACCTCACACTGCTATTTAAAATCATGGCTTACATCACGCATAGCTCAGAATTAACAAACAAAAACACGCACCGAAAAAAGAAGTCGGATGCGAGTTTCTCACTGTGACATTTCACATTCCAGAGTAGATTTTTTTTTTTTAAGGTCAAATTTACGAGAAAAATAGCCGCTGTAAGCTACAACCACTGGCCAACAGAAACACACATAACCACAAACGATGTACCAAACATCTTGACATTTTCCGAGAGGCAAATAGCATCTTGTTTAGTTTAGTTGTTAAAACGTTGGCATGCTTACATGTCGAATGATCTCTCACACTATAGATGAACATTTGATATATTCAGTGTGATACTGGGTGAAAGGACTAGGCTGAAAAACTAAACAACTAAAAACGATGAAGGAATTCAAGTTTCTTGCATTCACGACAATGTTGTGAATCGCAGCTTGAAATGCGAGAGTCCTTTTTGATGCTTTGCTTATAGAGCTCCATTAAAATGCATAGAATTACAGTACACCTATCGCTTCGTATTATTATGAACATCACCCTTCTTTCAATATACTACCATGGTTACTGTTCACGTGAATTTCACTCGTTGATTTCTCCACCGATGACGATGACTCGGGAGCTAAGAGAGTGAACGTTGCACGTCCCATCCACATCAGTCGTCCACCACACTGCGAATCACTCTACGCGTCTCTTCCTGCTTCTCCTCCTCCTCCTCTAGCACTGGCAGACTTTGGAATTCCCTCCCGTTATCTTCCCCATCCCACCACCCCACCAAAGTTTTATAACCTTTCTTTCGATTTAAAGCTTTCTTGACTGCAGGGATTCATCTTCTTGGTTCTTTCGGTAAAGTCACGTAGAAGGGAATTAATAAAATAATAAAAATAAAACATTATAAAATAATTCTAACGACGTTTCGGCTACAACGCAAGCAGCCGTCCTTAGGTGAAGAACAGGTCTGTCGGAAAGACAAGTGTCATTCAAGAAGAACACCTGAGGATGGATGCTTGCATTGTGGCCGAAACGTCGTGAGAATTATTTTATTATGTTTTATTTTTATTATTTCCCTTCTATGTGACTTTACCGAAAGAACCAAGAAGATTTTATAACCTTTCTTCAATTCAAGAAATGCGTGTATTATCTATTGTACCTTCAATAGTGTTATATGTTGCTACTTGCTCCTCAATGGGTGACAAAATTAATTGGTTCACTGATGACATATATTTGTAAGTATTTAGCATAACACTGAAAACAATGTCGAGTCTTACCCTGATCCTGGTCTACGAGTGAAATAAATCAACCTCCAGACCTTTCTTGTTTTGGGCTCAAAATGTAAAATAATGTTTTTTTGGCCTTTATCATTATATTCGATTACATTTGTATCATATTTCAGCTTTCCAGCCATTCTAGAACATGATTGGAATGTATATCAGTCACTTAGTCACTATAATCTATATACATTAGACATTTTAGTGCCATTTTTCAAATCAAGATCTCTAAAAGTATTATTGAGGCCGAGTATTACGGCAGTGGTTTGCAAAGAGCGTTATGAATCAGCCTGGGTTCAATTCCCAACTACAGCGAGCATCAGCGATGAGTGATATGACCACGGTACAGAGAAGTATGATCAAACAACCTCCGTGACCCAAACTTTGTCCGGAGGCCTTCATCCAGCAGTAGATTGACGAAGGGCTAATATTCATGCTACTCTATTATTAATATTCCATCATCAGCATTATTATCATTATTACGGCATCAACGTTTTGGAACAACCTTGTTTCCTCCCTTAACCATGACGTCTTCTATCAAAAATATATCCTTAAGCAGAAGATTATTAAATCCTTTATATTAAGTTCACTTGCTTGCTTGCTTGCGCGCTTACGACCGTGCAAATCTTTCGGTCGTTTTTTAACCCACTTCCCGTGATCCAATTGAGCTGACATTTTGCACACAGACTCGTTGTGCGTGAAAATTTATTTTCGTGAAAATTTTTTTCCAAAATTTTCCACTTTTGAGGAAAACAAAAAATTTCATATTTAATTTAAAATACCAATGTGATCAAAATGAAACTCTTACTCAAGAAAAACAGAAATGAATAATAAAATAAAACCGATGCCACGCATATAAAGGATTTAAAGTGAAAAACTTTATTTTTACGGGTTAATTTTTTGTCATATACGGCCACAATTACCAACGTGATTTATAGCTATGAACCTTACCAATGTATCGCTTATTGAAATGTAACGTGCAATGTAATCGCGAGACTGTATTGTCTTGGTGTGTGGTCTGGGATTGTTGTTGTTATGCTGCCTACCCCAAATTTGCAATTGGTATTGCCAAACAGGCAGAAATGTATATTTGTGTGCTTTGTTTCCTTATATTTTTCGTGACTTGCCTGCCTTTTCTCTATCTTGCTCTTTTATAGTTTTTTGTTGCGTTGTTTCTTGCCGTAGCTTTCTGATCCGCCCCCACTGGACATCTGTGAAAAAAAGCTTCCGAGCTCATCGGATTCCTCCAGTCTAAATAAAGATTCAGATTCTGATACTTCTATTGTTATCAAGGCAGAAGTTACAAGCACTGAGTAATATGCCTAATGTTAGGTTTGAAGGCACTGCGGTCGGTACAATGGGGCACAACAGTGGTGAAATGTTAACTACCTCGCCTGGTTTACAGGAGATCGTGGGTTTGATCCCGAACCTGACGCCTGCTGTATATTTGGAGTTTGCATGCTCTCCGGGTCCTCTAGATTTTTCCTCCACATGTAAAAATGTGTTTAGAGCATTTGGCTGCTATACATGTCCACGTGATAAGCCACTTCATTGAGCTATCATTTGTCACCAAGTCGCTTCTGAAAAAAGCTACATAGCTCAGTGGACCTTACCTGGTAAGATAAAATAGTTTAGTTCTCGTTTACAATGTGGAATTAAACGCATCTTGCTTACATCCGCACCTTCGATTGGCACGGTTGACTTTACGTACGGTGCGAAAGACGTTCGACACGCACACACACATTCACACGTACGTACTTCATATCCAAACTGCAACTCGTCGGGCGTGAGCATGATGATGTCGTCGTCGATGGCGAGCACGGCCTCCGTCTCGATCTCCTCGTAGGGAAAGAAGCGGTTGCTCAGCTTGTTTTCCGTTGTCTGCACCACCTTGAGAGGCACCGTGATGCGAGGCCACAAGGGTTCTGCGGAGGTGCGCAGGGCCAACACGGGAAGGCAGACATCGGCGGTGAGTCACACGGAACCACCACCAGCAAAACCGTGACGACTGTCAGTTCTTCAGAACTGCTTTTTGTGTTTAGTTTGTTGTCCTTCCCCTGCACCTCCGATCAGCCAGATTGGCTACGTATGGTGCAAAAGAAGTTCAACATGCATGCATACGCACAGGATCAGCACCACCACGACTATCAGCACTAGCACCATAATCAACACCAAGCATGACGACTGTCAGCATCACCACTAATACCATCACCATGACGACTGTCCGTGTCACCACAAATACCATCACTACTTTTGGCACTATCGCCACCACTTTCGCCAACATCAAAACTTTTGTCATCACCAACATTATCACTCGTGTACATCATTCTCCCCGTTCAATAGTTTATCGTGTTGTTCGAGTAACAGTTAATTATTTCAAACCTATACAAACAAGCTATACTCTTTCAAAAAGGTAGCAAAACGTCACATTAAAAAACAATGTCCTTAGAGCCTCTTGTAAATGCGAATTGACAGGACACCAAATGAAATCCCATCTGAGCAACGGCACGTTACTAATGCACCTAGACCAAGGTTCAAAGAAATGCCGAAGCTGGGCACTGTTACCGTTAAGCGTTCTACCGTTGAGCCTACCCTGTTGCCGTCATCGCAAATTAAATCAGTAAGACAGGCACTATTTCATGCATGTCGATGGAACTCCGCACCCTTACCTAAATCACTGCTGCCCTCCCTCCCCCTACCCTCCGCCTTCTAAAGGAAAACTTCCTCCCCGACGCGAGGTCAAAGGTCAGCAGGGATGGAGGCTGCCATTAACCCTGCTCTTTTCTGCCATTCTTTGCGATCTTTTTTCCCCCGGTTACTCCCGAATCGCGCCCGCAGACGTCCGCGTGAGTGTGCGTCTATGCTTAGAGCCCGATGGAATCATGTGATTATGAACTGGGCTTTGCTGCTAACTTTGTGAAAAACGCACACACAAAAAGCAGATGTAGCTGTATGTGGACCCGTTATGGATAGATAACTGTATTTGTTTGTACCGTTAGGCTTATTACTCGCTTTCCAACGGATCGTCTCAGATAAGAAACATTCAGTCTTCCCAAGTGTCACTCCTTTTAAACTGTAATGTGCAGTTGAAGATACTTTCCTCCATGTTTCTTTGTTATAAACAGACAATGTGTGTTGAACTAAAACAGTTATGGCTGTGCTGGCAAACATAACAGTAAATTAGTACAATTACTTCAAGACAAGTGTCATTACCAAAGGCTCTGTTGAAAATACTTATATTGTTTTATGAACATGTTTTGGCAGACTAACAGCTGATATTAACTCACATTTGATATCTTATGATATAACATCGCAGTTTATCCAGCAAGGCCTCAGTGGGACTCAAATAAAACAATTCAGGAGGATCTTGGTTGAAATATTTGGCTCATTCCTTAGGATTTTTTTTCGGGTGGAAAAGCAGAATTTATGCCATGAAGCCACACAAGGGGGTAACATTAAAACGCCACAAAGACAAGTTGAATTCTAACTCTACTGCCTCCAACAGGCACCAATTCATTGCTCTGCAGGTGGGGTCCTCCTAAACATGACAACACCATCCCAGGGTGATCCACCAAGCTAGAATCCAAGTCACGAGACTTCAGATGTGCATCGCCATCAGCATTCCAGGTCACTAAACTGAAGATTCAACCCCACTTCTGCAGCCGGGATATACAATTATTTAAGTGTCCGATGGCTCTACCGATTTATATTACGCCACAAACCGGATAACACGAATATAGATGGGATACAAAAAAAAGGACCAATGTTCCCACTTGTGACACTGGGCAGGAGGTAATGGGTGGGGGAGGAGGGGGCTTGACATCATCGGCATCATGAGCCATATCACGTTGGCCATAGCTTGTAGCTTGTATGGGCTGCCACTATTTTCAAAGGCCCCCCCCCCACCCCCCGAGTAATCGACCACAAAAATATTGGTGGATTAGAATTTTGCGTCGATTAAACGACTTAATTTGTTACTTTTCCCAACTGCATAGCTGTCAACCCATATGGTTTACCCGTATTCTTGTACAGGAAAATTTAGTTTTCAGGTTCATACGGCGTACAGCCGTTCCAATACGGGCAAAAACTTTCGTCTATTTGCTTGTGTTTCTCCCTTGTCATGGGACTTTGTAGGATGAACGTTGAGATTTATAAGTGGCACGGGGGTGACCAATATGGTCTGAATTGCTCTATAATAAGATAGGCACTGATAAGGGGTTGGCAGGTATGCAACTGGCCCGTCTTACTGGCCCTTCGTTATGCAATATGAAGAAGGGCAATATGCCATTATAAGTTTTCCTATCAAGGTAGTGTTCATGCCAAATTACCGTCTCCCCAAATGTGTTGTTTACTCATGCCAGCTCTATGCGCGTGTTGTTGACAGGCATATAGAATGTGTTCCCCGTGCTCTTAAAAGTTGAGTTTAAAACTTAATAACAGAACAAGCGCTACAATCACGGTCAAGTGGTCCATCATTCGCTTGAGTAACATCATTGCAACCTTGTACTAAAACATGTCAGGCCATAGGAATTGCAGGACAAAAATATGCTTACAGTCCTTGCTCATTCCACTGCTGGATAAGGGCCTCCCCCACATCGTGTGGCCATGAGGGTTAATTTTTTACCATACTTCACCATGCTGGCCAGTGCGGGTTGGTGAACAGTGGGCACAGAATCGAATATAAGAATAGGTTTTAACCTTTCTGGCAATAAGGTTTCAGTTTGGTGTTTTAACATCTTAACACCTGTTTCATTGCCAGAGAGGGTAAAACCTATTCTTATGTTTTGATACTGCCAAGGGAGGCCCAGAATCATTTGCGCTATCATCGTCAACTGATGTTAGCCGTGAATGGGATCAAACTCGGGTCACTGGGTTTAGACATTACGAGAATCCCATCTGATCAACAACATTTTAAACTCATGTTGGACAGCCTCGGCCATACAACCTTGATATTTCGGTGTTGCATTATCCTTGAAAAAACTCCACATTGGCCTTGGCGGAGCACTTCCTACCGTCGTCGTCACACCGACACCAGGCACTGCGGGAACCCGCCGCGTTGTACCTGCGGGCGGGCTCTTGTTCTGGTTGTTCCAGACGACGAGCACCTTGGAGAGGCTGGGCGTCTTGGCGATCTCGGTGATGACGCGGAAGAGGCTCTCGACGCGGTCGTACGTGAGCACTACCGCCGTGAAGCCCTGGCTCCGTGGCGGGATGAGTGGCAGGAAGAGCGGGTTGTTCACACCGCTCCACCTCTGCGAACAAAACGAGTCAGAATCATCAGACGATTTATTCAGACTGGAGGAATCCGATGAGCTATGAAGCTCTTCTTCACCCACATGTCCAGTAGGGGCGGGTCAGCACGTTACAACAATAAACAATACAAAAAGCGATAGCAGCACAAAGTATAGGAAAGGTAAAACAAGTCACTTTGAAATATACAAATAAAACTAAACTATCTTGATCTTACTTGATTTGAAGCTTTCGTGACTGCAGGAATTACTCTTTGGTTCTTTTTTGGTTCTTTATCTTACCAGATCAAGCCCACGAAGATATTAACTTATTTTTAAGAGACCTGGCCACGAATGATAGCTCAACAAATACTCCAATCCCTCCAATGGCTCCGAATCTGATCCCGGATCTATTTGAACAATCTAACTCACCTTCTTCAAGATTTGAAATAAACTTTCCCCTGCCTACCTCTCCTCCACTCTTATCTCACTTCCCTCCACACTCCATTTCAGTCTCCCCTCTTGTAACAGTCTATACTCATCTCTACCCACTCTCCGCACCAACAACAAAGGATTTCTTCCCAAGTCCCCAGTCAGTCTTCTCTTGGAGGAAGATCACTAACTTTCTCAGAAGATCATTCATTTTCCTCTGTTGCCCCCAAAGCCTTAAAACTCCCATTTCTTCCATGCTGTTGGCTCCCTGTCCAAAACCAGTCTCAAGACTTAACTTTTTTTCCTCTGCCTATGCCCGACTGCCTCCCTCTAGAAATAAATACCGTTTGTGCACAGCGTCTTGCGATGGAGGTCAGTTTGACGCGATAAAAAAAAACCCAAGCTGTAATCGCAAACGTAGCGCTCTATAGCTTCGTAGCGCTAAAGAGCGTGCCGCCACGCCGGATGTGTAGCGGCGCACATCCCTGCCGCGTGCGTCGCACACGTGTACACGTGTGTACATGCCGAATCTTTCCCCTACAGAGCGATCGTGCTCGCTGCTGTGCATTACAGCGACCTTTGCCGTGCATTACAGCGACCTTTGCCACTTCGTACGCTCAGAGTTTTTGGCTGCTGCTGCTGCTGTAAATGTCCACGTGAAAAGCCACTTCTTTAAGCTATCATTTGTGGCCAGGTTGTTTCTGAAAAAAAGCTATATAGCTCAGTGGGCCCTAATTGGTAGAATAAAAGTTGTTTAGTAAAAGTTTAGAATTTCATAGCTCATTGGATTCTACAGGATAAATAGATACTCTGATTCTGAAGAAAAAAATATTATCCACACTCTTAACTTCTGCTATATGCACCTATATTGAACTTATTTCGTACCGTACGCAGCCAACCGCGCTAATCGGAGGTGCAGGGATATCTGGTTATCTCTGTAAAAAGACATGATAATAGGGTGACTATATTTTGTGATTCAACGACTCTCTATCAAAAAGACAGAAACTTGTAATGGACGGTAAACAAAATTTGAGAAACACACAAAATTAATTAAATGAGCATTCATCTAAGGTCACGCTGACATTGAAGTCTCATATTTATCTGCTCGCTGCTGTGTATTACAGCAACTGCAACTCACAAGGGACAGCGTGAACATTCGCCATTTCATACATTCAAAGTATTTGGCTGCTACAAATTTCCACGTGACAAGCCACTTCGTTCACCTATCATTTGTGGCTTCTGAAAAAGGGTTACATGGTTCAGCGTGCCTTACCTGGTGAAAAAAAATAACATTGCTTAGTTTAGTAGTTTATTTGCGCTGGATACATCTATTTCATGCGACCACTTTGCTTGCGATGGAGCGGCGAGTAGCAGGGAATGTCGCGGCTAGCCCCGCATGCAGTTTTAACAGCAAACGTGAGCTGCACCAATCGAACGTACCGCTGTGAATGTTGTTACATTCTAAAAGAGGTGAGTTCCGCTGGTGAATAATTAATTAAATCGGCTTAGAGAAATAAAATACAAATGGCAAGTTAGGTGTATAGATGTTTGCACAAGTAAAAACATATATATTTTTTAAAATATGTATTATTCTGTGTGTGGCTTTAAAATAAGCTTACATTTTAAAAAAACCCATGCAGAATAAGTATTTCAGTGGAGCCGAGTGTGAGTGAGCTCACTATTAACACGTTTTCAAGAAATAGAGAGACAACCTTCTCATGAATCGCATGTAATGTACATGTACCGTATGAGCGTGCGTGTGCTGATATAATATCATTCTTTGCAACCCTTTGTCAATCCACAGCTGGACAAATGCCTCCCTCTCACACCTCGGTGGTCACAAGGATTGTTTGAGAATACTTCACTACGCAGGTCAATGAAGGTTGCTGAAGCAGGGGAGGATAGTACTTGCAACTTCATCTTTGATTATCATGTTTTTTCTAATGTGGTCCTCTGTCAATCAACTGCAGGATGAAGGCCTTGACATACTGTGTTGGTCATGGGGGTCATTTGGCCATACTTCACCATGCTGGTCAATTCAAGTTGATGAAGGGGTTCAGATACGGTTCGCCATTGACATAAGCCAAGGCCGGAAATTGAACTCGGTTCGTCTGGTTCACGGTGCAGTGCACGCTAACTACTGCGCCACTGCTCCACCCCTGCATGCACGTGTGTGTGTATATATATACAATGCACACAATAGCACACGTAATTGCGCGTGTGATTACAGCAGTTTCTCTCCCCTTGAGAGACGATCTATCAAAATAAAACATTCTTTGGTGCTCGCCGGGGGAGCAAATGGGGAAAGATCAATGGGTGCTAAATCACCATGGAGACACTTCCGGTTCAAGCGTGCTTTAAGCTAACCAGGTGACCTTGTGCTTCATTGCCCGGCAAACTGGCCTTTGATTAAAACCATTTGGCCTCCCGTGGAACTTTTGTCGCCGTGATCTGCAAAGCGCCAAGGCACAAATATTTATGACCGCGCTGCGGAGCTATAATGCGACACTTTGATCCGTTTATTTATTTATTTACTTACCAAAGCGCAAAAACATATACGAGTCGGACTCACGACGACACACAATAGAGATGTGCAACGTTCAAATTACGAAGCGGAGGAGATGGGGCAAACAACATTCATAAACGTGTATATAATAATCAAGACGGAAATATGTTCTAAGACGGATTTTTTCCCCCCTCATTTGGACACAACGCAGTGAAATAAAAAACACAACTCGTCTTGAAATCGCGCATTGGCCACGTAAGAGAACATACTTCTTATCTCTGCAACATTCTTCCGCCATGCATAGTGGTCATCACGCTCGTTGAAACGAAATGCTTGCAAGTTGTACTCACTACACGCATTGTACGAGCACCAGATGCGACGCCGCTTACATGGCTTGGCGCGGAAGAGCATTCAAGAAAATCGCAACACTGAAACTTAAATAGCATAGCAGGCTACGCTTAACAATTACGGATATCCGAGTGTATTTAGAAATGCCATAATTCATTTCAATATCAGGCATATACACACAGAACTAATGCGTATTTTTTATAATAATGAAAAATTAACCAAGGAAACTTGAAAGAGTGGTTGTTTTTACGGCAGCTTATAAACCGGAATATTTTTGCACACCCAATATTACGCGATGACGTAAGAAAATGTTTCCAAATTAAATAACCTTGTACACATTAATCAACAGCCGTATTGCTTACTTGCACCCGCTTGGGAAATCATGCTTGCATTTTAATATTTAGCAGTTCGTTATACGGCCTATACAAATTTTATTCTAGATTTAAAAAAATTCCCAACGCAAGCACATCCAACTAATGCACTTCCTTTCGCCCAAGTGTATGTGGTCACATTTATGGGGGCGGAGGGGAAACTTCTAGATTACATTTGAATAAAACATATGCCAGACAGTTAGAAGCCCTGTCCTAACCCGACCAAGTGCAGTATTGATGTTTTGCAAGTGTGAAAGATCTCCATAAAAAACAGAAATTTTAAAAAAACGGCTCATCTCTTCTGTTCCACTTTCAAGCCACAGGCATGACATCCTCCCCAAGTCATAGCAGAAGACGTCAGCTCCAACCCCAGCGATCCTAACTACCCAACTCTTCTTTGTGCGCGCACGCATGCACCCCCCCCCCCCCACAAACTCAGCTCACTCACTCTCTCGGTATTTTTTTGTATTTTGAGCAAGTGGGCTCCCGTCCATAAATAACGGTCGGCGTCAATGTGGTTTTGATTAGCAGCGAGAGAACCCAAGGCAACAAAATGCTCCACGAGTCTATGAAGTGATGAACGCAATTCATGTTTGGGGAGAACACTGTTATCCTAAGGGCTTTCAGAGAGGTATAAAGCGCAAAGCAGTGAATAATGGGCAGGAAAGATCAGTTTACAAATTCAAAAATAAGCCGTGGCCCGATGGAAATGAGCAAAGAGGTCCTGCTGAGGACTGGGATAACTGGGTTGGGGGTATTGGACTTGGAAATTCAAAACAATGGTCTCTGGCACAGGCATGCAGAGGTGAGAGTACGTGTTGTTTCTTTGTACTTTTAGGATTCGAGCATTCAATCTCCGTGCGTAAGTAGAAAGTTCATAAGCACATTGCCACGAAAGGCCTTTAGAAAAATTGTATATGCTTCGCAAAATCCAACTTTTGATACTGGCTATATCGGGAATGAACATCACAGCGCAAGCATCATACAGGTGCCTTGGTTTGGCTGCGAGCCAAAGGTACACAGATTAAAACCTAGGAATGCCAGCGGTTGCCAAGTATGGCTCTGTGTGTCAACGCATATATTTCCGTGTGCATGTATGTATACCTAAGATGTGCAGTGTGTACACAAACCCACATTCCTGTTTAAGTAGAAAATATAAACGTGAAACAAAAACACAAATGAATGTGTAATAATATCTGCCATCGTGCATTGTATAATATATCTGCCACTGCGATGTCATGAAAGTTTTCATGTCAACATCACGTGTGCCAAGCTAGCGACAGACGGAAGTTATTAATCCAGATGTGTATGAACCACAGAGAACCACAGCACATAGTTATCGCTTGTTTAGACACATGCATATGGCCACGGGATTGTAAAGTCAAACACACCTCATTACAGCCCTGCCCTCAACTACGTTTCCAGAGTTGATTTATGACTACAGGGCATCGGAGACTGCTTGAATACGCATGTGATCCATACATTGTTTAAATATAGCCCCTTAGCTGGGAAGGGGAAACACAGGCACAGAGACCACAGACTAAGGTATGTGGCATTCAAACGTGGTCTGCTCATGCTCATAATAATAGTGATAATGTGGGGCTCTTTATCAATCAACTGCTGGAATGAAGGCCTCCCTGCACCATGTTGATCGTGGGAGTTTGTCTGACCATACTTCACCACTTTGGTCATTGCAGGCTGGTGAAGGGCGAGGAAGCCGGTCAAACCCATGCCAGGAATCGAACTCAGGTCGCGAATGCTCATACGAGGAACTAAATCTCACCAGCACAGTAACGTAACGATTCAGTCATTTTTGAGGCCGCTCTAATGTTGTCAAAAGCGAAGGTCACTCTTCAAGTGAGTCTATACACTGCAGTCAGTGGCGTTACTGCCACCAAAAACTATTTCAATAATATTTCATTTCATATGAACACAAATTGGACCCTTGGCAGAAATGAAACTCTAATAAGGGGATCTGGCATTCATGAAGTAATCTCTGCTGGGAGTGACAAGAGCTAATCTCATACAATTGGAGGTCCAAGTAGAGCCAATGACCGAGTGTGGCTCGTGCATTCAAGTTAAAGTTCAGTGTGTGTTCGCGTATTTATATATCCTTCGGTCATAAATCATGAATTGCAAGTACCATAGTTTCAAGTTTAAATATTATTGTCAGTGGTGCAACAATTCACGCATCCACTGGTGGAGCCAGTGGGGGGGTGGGGTGGCACGTGCCCCCCAAATGATCCGATCGAAATCCCTAATTTCGATCGGATCATTGGAGTTTATTAGTAATAAATAGGCATTTTGCGACCGCCACTGCCACTGTGTAGCATATTATTACGTGCCAGGGACTCTATGAGATAATAGGACAATAGTTTGAGTCCATAATTGGCAATAAGTAACGGCAAAGCAGTTATAAGTGACTCACAGAATTGCGAGCAGTTGCGTATACAGGACACGACTTCCCCGAAGGCATTCACCTTCAGCGAGCGCGATGCCGATCACACAACGCGGTTCGAATTCGACCCTCGATCGATGGCTGCGCCATCGACGCACACGCGTCAAATAAAAAGCAAGGGACAAGTCCTTACTTACTAACAACTCCTCTATCATTTTTCATTGCTGGAAGGGTTGCCCCCCCCCACCTGAAAATCGTGGCTCCGCCATTGCACGCATCCATAGCACCTTAGCATTAATCGTCCTTTAAAATAACACCGAAATAAGTCCAAAGTGGGAATTTCTGCCAAATTTGCACTTGGTGCCGAAAGTGGCAGACCAGATTTGATTTAAGTTTGACTACAACACAAATTGGATTAATATAAGCATCCAAAATGTGACGGCATCTCAATACGCTGCGCAGAATCATCGGGGATTGTTAAGTTTGCAGATGAGGCGGCGAGAAACATCCACAATAAATACAACACAGTGCCAATCGAGGACACGAAAACATAAATAACAGTCGATCATGATGGCGCTTGGCGTTTGCCCGGGGTCGGCAATCCACGCGTCGTGACTTACCATCTCGGGCGGATCATTCCACTCCTCATAGGAGCGGGCTGCGTAAGGGTAAACCCGGTCGTTGATGATCTGCAGGGTGCTCAGGACGATGACCTTGACTGAGCTGAAGTACATCTCCCAGTAGAATTTCACCTGTTTGATAAAAAAACATTGCAGCATCACATGAGCCGGAGTAGTTGGATTCAGATGCAACAACAAAAGGGGCATTAGTAGTCTAAGGAGATAAACTGAAATACAATACAACTCTCATAACCTATAGCTTTAATATTTACGTATTTTACATCACGTGGAATTAATTAGTGTTGTCATCACATCTACGCCTCTATTTAAGGAACAAAACAGGTGGAGGACTTCTCCACTAATCTGGCTGTCGCCTGATAAAGCTAGTTGTAATTACTGGCGAAACGTTGTACTCAGATTGTAAATGTTGTGGCTTGGCTCTCCAACACACCGGCGTGCTGTACTAGTGACGAATTGGCACGTTCTGTTTACGTGACAACCCTTACTAGTTGGCTGTGTCGGGTGGTGGTGGGTTTAACGACACATTTACATATGTACGCGATCTAACCCTAAAAACCTGTATGGATAAAAAAATGTCTGCTCCTAAACAATGTATTTTCTAATGTGTAAAATGTACACTGTAATTTATGATTATCAGAGGCGTAATATTTTAAGCCCCTGCAATCCATTCTTCCTCTTCTTTCAAATGGCTGATGTCGATGCAAAGGAACAACTACAATTTCACATTCAGGTGGTCAAGCCAGACAACCGTGTCAGGAGTGTATCGCTGTGGTGACATCTCCTTCGTATTTGTGGATCGGGCATTGCGCCGTTATATGTTGTACGGTCTGATCTGGATGACCAGTCGCACACTGGAGAAGTTTTAATTTTCCATTTGTGCATCAGGTATCCACATATGCCATGGTTTGCGTGGACGCGGTTTAGTGTCGACCATGAGCTTAGAGGAAGATCAAACCCATGGATCTTCTGTGTTGGGTCTTTCACCCTTAATTGTGACAATTCAATAGATTGCATTGAATTAATTGTCACAATTAAGGGTGTTCATTCAAGATTGTTTATTTTTGTGGTGAATATAGCAGCCCCTAGTTGCTGGAGGGGGTCACATGAACAAATTATGTTAGATGGATAAAAACGAATAGACTTACAAGATTCAATCAATGCTTAATAATTGACCAAACTTGATTAAGTGATGCATGGCGCACAGCTAATTATTATACATTCTTTGTTTCTGTTGCCTCTTGACAAAATAACCCGGAATAGATGCCATCTTATCAGATCTCAAAAGCTAAGTGGGATTTTGGAACCTGGAAATTGCTTAGATTGCAGCCACCAAGCATCACAGGTGTTTTCGGCTGCTGCTGTGTGGCTACGTCGTGAGCAGCAGAGGTCAGTGAAACACAATCCTTTGCTGTACCAAACTTTTACCAACTTGCACTGACCAGCGTGCTGAAGTACGGTTAAAGAACCACCATCCGCACGGTGCAGGGAGGCCCTCATCCAGCAGTAGATTTACAAGAGGGCTGTACATGTACCGATGTTTCTGAAGGTATGCTATCACTCCAATTCTCATGATTTGGTCTGATGCGATGCAATATGCATTCAATAGCCAGACATGAAATGAATATTTTGCAATGGCTTGGTGCCATTCTTAATGACCCCAACAAAGGTTTGTGATTCATGCTTAATGATCCAATAATGAATCATGAGCAGGTCCCAACCACAACGCACAGATTTAACACCACATGTCCATGCAAACACAAGTTATTACTTCCTCCCATGGTCAATTCAGCAATGTCTGCTCTCAGTTCCCTTGACGGGATTTCATAGTTTCGGTTAATTCTCCTTACATGCCTACATGCAACAAAAACATGTTTTTCTTACCAATTTCACTGCATATACCAAACATGGTTGATTAGCATACCAAATAAAGTTGATTAAGCTTAAAGTCTATTGAAGTTAAATGGAACAAAGTTACCGTTACCATTTCGTAAACTTTGCTATCAAGCCAGATTTTAATACACCTCAATAAATATCGTAAAAATAATATATATGTGTTTTCTTTCGTGGGGGTTGAATAATCCCTCACGAAGTTGTCAGATATGGGTCCCAGCTGCTCATGGATGGGTATTTACGCATTCGTTTCGGTGCTGAGTCAGAGATCAGCTTCTGCTGTACAGATGTTGCCTCCTCCACCGCCGCCGCCCAACCCCACGGCACAGCGGCGAGTGGCGCTGCCAACGCGACAGCCTCTCCAATAAAAGCGCGCGGCTGGCAAGGGGAGAGGCTACGGGGCCCAAGAGAGACGGAGAGGGTTAATGACGGGGAGAGAGAAACGGGGAGATGGGAGAGAAACGCGGATTAGGAAGGGAGTGAGGGAGACAAGGAAGGTAAGAAATGGGGACTGAGAGAGCGGGAGAGAGAGACCGAGAATGGAAAAACGAAGGGGGAGACGGGAAGCGAGGGAAAGTCACATGAAGAGACGGAGAGAGTGAGAGAAACGGAGAGAGGGTGATAAGAAGCAGGGAGAATGAGGCAAAGGAATGGGGAAAGAGAGAGAGAGGGGATGGGGGAGGAAAACAGGGAGCCACAGAGGCAGTCGGGGGGGCGGAGAGTGTAATTGAGAGGGAGTGAACGAGAGACAGACAGGGAGGGAGAAGGTGTATGGGAGAGGGTGGATAAGAGCTTGAGGAAGAGCGTGCGACGACGAGAGTGAGAGACAAGGCAGCCTGACGGTGACGGGAAGAGAAAAAAGGAAGAGCATAATAGACACGAGGATATACGCATGAGAGCAAGAATGAGCGGGTGATTTAGAGTGAGAGGGCAAGTGAGAGTGAGTAAGTGGGAGGGTGAGATTGAGAGAGGGAGGGGAGAAGAGTCCTGCACGGCCTCTGGAGCCTAAAAACCACGTCAAGCTGAGCAGGCCAGACCCTGCCGCACAGATCCCTGGAGAAGAGGCTGGCCCCCTTTGATCTCAGAGACAATGTCCGGGGGTTTGATGGATGATATGGGTTGTACAAAAGCCCTGCCTTGCTGCGATGGTCTGCATGGGCCCAACTTATCAGTCAGCAACGGCCGAACAGACTCAAAGCACACACCCCCTGCCTGATCGCCAGGCCAACAGCAGTCTGCAGAACATTTTTCAAATTTTTTTCCCTTTTGTTGGAACATAAAACGGGCCCTTAACACGTTATGACAGAGGTCCATTTTATTGTTTGCGCTCGCTCTCCAACCATATGGGTGTTTCAGAGGATGGTGTCATCTTGATAAAGTCCTTACCAGTCTGGTTAACTCTTTGAGTGATCCACCCTCCTATATACCAGGTGAGAATCAGCACTTTTTCAATGAATTTTTCATAAAAATCAAAAAAATGTTTTTTTCAAAATGGGAAAAACTAAAATGTTCACTGCAATGGCCACCAAATCCTGTGCGTGCAGTTGACAGATTTCTCCAGTTTATTCAAGAAGCCTGCTCCTGTTCAAAACTACACTTGTCTGCCATTAATATCGTTATTCTGTTTTCATTGTTGCATCACATGAACCACATGCGATTTATCTGATTAATTATTCACAGGAAACTGACAAGCCAATCAGATGAAAGCCGCTTCGTCTTGATGCTCATGAGTGCAACTGAACCTCCCTCGCCGCCCCCGTTGCATCTGGCATGAGTGGCGCGCGAGTGTAAACGTGCTGATTAGTTTAAACATAACCAGGCGTGATGACAACTGGTGTGAACAGTGCCAGCCTCAAGACTGCAAAGCGCCCTCACAGAGTGAACACTGAAATGGAACCCCGACAATCCCCCCCCCCAGCGCACACGCCGTCCGCGCACACTCAAAGCGCGCTGTCCGTGACACGGCAGCCGGGCTTAACAAGCCACCTGGCCACTCCCTGCTCCTGAATCTCTTCTTTTTTTTGTTAGCTTCAGCATGCGTCGGTTACCACGAATGGGAGAATGAGCGATTTGCCGAGGGCTCCAATGGCCGCTTTGTGGAAGGTTGCTTCGTCTGGGCCCTTATGACACAGGGCCCTGACCCGTGGCCACGGCGTCAGTCATAAAGCGGGGCCACGAGCTGCCGAAACATGCCCCACTTAAAAGGGTTTTCCTAACTGCTTGACCTCTCTCGTTATATATAGACCGCGGGCTTAGGACAACGCATTTACCCGCCGCCGGACCCGTTACGCAGAAAAAGTGATGGCTTCTTTCTTAAAGGCAGGGTGACGTGAACACAAACCGTGATTAATGTCAGGGCTGAAAGGGGTCAATCAATTATTTCTTGAATATTTAAATGGGTTCACAAGAAGCTTTGCAGGCATTGGCTCGGAGAAGAAACCAATAGAAAAAGAGGCCTTTTTGCAGACGGCAAATGTTTCCACTCTTAGTCTCAGAGTAACTTTGTGGAGTATTATTTCATGTCCTGCTTTGTTTGAATGAGTGCTGAACTTCTTTCGAAACATACGTAGCCAACCGCGCTAATCGCAGGTGAAAGTATTTAGCTTTGCAAGATTTATTTGTGACAAATGTCTTCCTTTTTAAAGTCTTACCGCTCCAAAAGTATGAAACTAAGCATTAACACACATTCTGGTTGATGAATTTACTTTAGCAATCGTTAGGTTATTTTAACATTTAAAACATGTGGGTTTTGAAAATAGCGGTACGAACATTATCACTCAAATGCACAATCTCAATGACACACTTGGTCAGCTGCATGAGAATTGTTCCAGAGGAACTGCCACAAATGCACTCTCTCACTTGTCTTTGCATGTCCACAATCTGCTTGTGGGGAATGGTCTTCAGGATGTTGTACATTTCAGGGATTTTCTCCTCAGGTAGCACCACCGATGCTCTGAAAACGGACAAATGAAAATCAAGTTTAACACGTAGGCTTTCGCGACCGACATTATCCATAATAGAGGGTTTTGGGTTAGATCGCGTGAATATAAACGTGTCATTAAACCTCGCCAACACCACCAGACAAAGCCAATTAGTAAGGTTTGTCACGTAAGCAAAACGTGGCAATTCGTTACTAGTTCGGCCGTATTAGTAACGAATTGGAAAATATTACTAATTGGCTGTGTTGAGGGTTTAACGACATCTATATTCACGCAACCCAACCCAAAAACCTCTTATGGAAAATTTAAAGCAATACATGCATGTACAATAACACAACGTTGTGGTGTGATTCGTAACTTTGATCCTTACCTGTGTAGCGATAGTTCAATGTTAATGCGCCGTTTTATTGAGAGAGCTGTGTGGTGTTACCTTGATGTAGTCTGAGACTATTTTAATGGTGTTGTTGCTGCCTTGCCCAAACTTGATGAATCGGACTTACACAATTTATATATTATTTATTTATATTGAGTCACTTAAATTTTGATTTAAAGCTTTCGTGACTGCAGGGATTCATCTTCTTGGTTCTTTCGGGAAAGTCACATAGAAGGGAAATAATAAAAAAAATAATAAAAAACGTAATAAAATACAATTCTCACGACGTTTCGGCCACAACGCAAGACAGAGGACGCTGCTTGCGTTATGGCCGAAACGTCGTGAGAATTGTATTTTATTATGTTTATTTTTATTATTTTATTATTTCCCTTCTACGTGACTTTACCGAAAGAACCAAGAAGATTGAGTCACTTGCTTACCTCTTTCTCTATGTTGCACTCCTGTCATAATGTAATTGTATTGTTTGTTAGTTTAACACGTAAGAGGCTTTCGCGACCAATATTATTCATAATAAACGTTGTCTAACCCAAAAACTCTTATTATGAATGTAGTTTGTTGTTGTAACTTGCTGACCCGCCCATATTGGATATGTTAAAAAAAGCTTCATAGCTCATCGGATTCCTCCTGCAGTCTTAAATAAAAAAAATTCTGACGACCAAAATGACAGCAACACATTGCCGTGGCGAGTTCAGTCCCGTCGTTGGTCACGGAAGACGAGCGCGCATTGTCAACAAAAGATCTTACGAAAATAAGCATCACAATTAAGTGATTGGGGGTTCTTTACTTCAAATTTCAACGCAATACGAATTCATTGTCGCGTCAAAAAGGTATAAAATTGCGTGTCAATATATTTGCAGTAATTCGTGGACTTCAAATTGCTAGAAAGGCATGCTTTCTCAAAAGAACGACTGAAACATGTTGAAGAAGGGTGCTTAAAAATTACCCAGCCACTGCCCCCTACTGCCTTGATGCCAGTACCAACCAAGTGTGCTTCTCACTGCTCGCATTTTGAATGTGAAGTACCCGTAAGCACCCTTAAATCTGAAAATAAGGTACAGCAAAACCTTGGATTGCGAGTAACTTGGTCTGCGAGTGTTTTGCAAGACGAGCAAATTTTTAAAATAAATATTAATTTGATAAACGAGCGAGGTCTTGCAATACGAGTAGTACGTGTACACGCTTTGTCTGCCGAGCGTCACGTGATCACAGCTGATACACGAGTGCTTTGATATACGAGTGCTTTGATATACGAGTGCTTTGGATTACAAACACGTTTCCAGAACGAATTATGCTCGCAATACAAGGTTTTACTGTATTGTGAAATATATTTGCTACGTAAGTAATACAGTGGTACGTGTGATGCGCTATAAACCCGGCGACCCAAGTTTGACTCCTGGCCATGGCTAACATCAGGGGCAAGTGGTATACAAACCGTTTCTGTCCTGCCCCCCTATCCACCCCCAACGTTCACCAAGCCACAATTACCAGTGTGGTAAGAGTATGGTAACAAAAACCCTCCTGCTATGGTGAGGCTTTCAAATGGTTGGATTCAGAATAGTGGGGTTTGCTTTATGTATCTGTATAAAGCCTTCGCAGCCTTGACTGTCCATCGTTGGCACTGTAAAATGGCGAAGAATAAACTTTTTTTATTTACACATAAATGTCACATTTTAACTGAATAACCTACAAAGGAGCTTTGCTTTTTACCTTTTTACCAAATAAGGACATTTGTTCAAATGGAAGCCTTCTGAAAACTTAGTATATTTCAGCTTCACCAATGAAGATGCTGGCTTATAATTCCAATATTCAAATCTGCAAATATTAGTCTGCATTGTTGCTCACCACCCAGGCACGTTTATTGATAAGTTACTCTCAATATTCAGTTGGTACCTTCACCCATTCCAAGACATCTGGCCACTGTGGAGTAGCAGGACAAAACTAGTCTCTTGCGCTCCCTTTAAACGGAGGCCCTCCTACTAGATAGTTGCAGGGGGTGCACCTTTAATTTCACCACATTTTAACTCTACATCAAACCACTAGCACTGCCTGGATGAAGAATGTATGCACGTAGATATATCCAGCAATTTGTTTCGCTTTTAGGGGCATGGATGTATTCATTTATAAATTTCACTCTAACTCAGCTTTTAAAATGTACATCTCTCTAAAAGTCTCAGAATCGGAACACTGGGCTAGAATTGCATCTAGAAATGCACTCGATATTTAGTTGGTACCTTCACCCATTCCAAGACATTTGGCCACTGTGGAGTAGCAGGACAAAAGGAGTCTCTTGCAAGACTCTCTTGCGTTCCCTTTAAACGGAGGCCCTCCTACCAGATAGTTGCAGGGGGTGCACCTTTACTTTGACCACATTTTAACTCTACATCAAACCACTAGCACTGCCTGGATGAAGCATGTACGCACGTAGATATATCCAGCAATGTGTTTCGCTTTTAGGGGCATGAATGCAAATGCTTTTATTCTCCAAGCAGTGCACATACAACAAAGTAACGCTGAAAGTGGGGGGGGGGGGGGAAACGCAAAAACACTGCAAGCATCGAGGGTGGTCAAAAGGAAGCGCCATAGTACTGCTGCTTTCAATTGGACATGCGGCACTTTTCTATGCACAGCAAACCGCCTTGACGCAGGCAGAATAACCGCTCATTTGGTGTTCCCAACTCTTGACAATAAGCGGGTGCCATCGCAATACGGCGTGTTGTCACTTAGCAGACCAACTAGCGAGGCCCTGTCTATGCACCACATGTGGCAGACGTGCAAAATTGTATTCATTAATACATTTCACTCTAACCCAGCTTTTAAAATGTACGTCTCTCTAAAAGTCTCAGAATCGGAACACTGGGCTAGAATTGCATTTAGAATTGCACTCTCGGATAACACTACAACAAAGCAATGGAGCAAAGACAGTGTAATAAACTAAAAAATGAAAATAAAACTATTTTTATTCTACCAAGTCAGGCCAACTGAGCTGTATAGCTCTTTTTCAAAAGTGCCCTGGCCGCAAATGATAGCACAACGAAGAGGCTCATCACGTGGAAATTTATAGCAGACAAATACTCTTAACGCATGTTTCTAAATGTAGAGGGATAAACGGCAGGACTCGGAGAAAAATCCACACGACCACAGGGAGAACATGCAAACTTCAAATATACAGCTGTCATGTTCGGGATCGAACCCGGGACCTCCTGTATACCAGGCAAGGTAGTTAACATCTCCTAGCCACCGACATGAGCAGAAAACAAGATGGTGAACTGCAAATTTTGCAGACAGGAGGCCATACAAATGAGAGGCACCCTAAAACGACATCAGTTTTGCTTTGAAGCATTTATTTAAACTTTGCCTATCTGCTGTCCTCTAACTAATGACACAAGATTGTGACAAGTGGAAACAATGGGTTGGCCAATGCGTCAGTAACAAGGGAAGGACCACATATCCTGTACTTTTATCCAGTGCCCAGTTGCTCAAATGAGAACATTCAACTATCCGTCACAGATGGAAAGGCACAACACAAGCACAACAAAGACACTCCCTGTAGCCCGCACAGGTTGTTAAGAAAGGTGCTGTTAACAGGCACCTATTCAGGACGGCATGGAGTGGGTGTGGACAGCACCATACCGACGGCCTTCGCCTCCCCAGTGCTAGCTAGTATTTACACCCCACATCAGGCACGACATAAAAAAGCAGAGCCGACCTAGGAGTGGCACAATATCGGTCCTGTTATTACTCAACATTGATGAAAGCCGTGGCCAGAAATGAAACTCAGAAAACAAGTTTCATGGGACGTTGCGCTGGGTTATTACACAGCACACAAACACAACACTTCCTCTGCCCATTGGGAAGATTGGCGCTGCGCCCTCGGTCGATACGCGTCTCACCTCTTCCAGTCGAGCACATCAGAGAAGGGCAGCACATAGGAGTCGGCGAAGATCACGGGAATGCAGCCGGCCTGCATGGCGTCGCTAAGCGCCGACTGGCCCAGCCGAGCCCTGCGCAGCACCACGCAGAACGTAGCCTCCTGTAGGACAAAAACAACACGTCTTTTCCACTGTACAAACCGAGCCACGCCAGGGTCATGCTAGGTCAGCCCGGCATGGTGTGGAAGGCGCTATGTTGTTTGTCCGCTGCAGAAGTTGAGCCGTGCTGCGGAGCGATGCATACAGATGGCGCGGTGATAGCGTGTTTGCACAGGAAATGTAATAACACTACATATACAGGATTTGGCCAGTAACCGAACATGCTTTGTGTCGAGCAGGATTCAGGTATCTTGAGAGGCCAGCATAACTAGATTTTGGTTTTGTTTGTTTTTCTTCCCCCCCCCCACCTCCAATTAGCACGGTTGGCTATGTACGGTGCAAAAAAAGTTAAATATACATGCATACATACTGGCCCATGCGACCCCTCTACCGCCATTTCCTAAGTGACAAGATTATTCAAGTCCTGTTTCATGGTCCATTTGAGCCACAGTTCCGACCTTCAGCGCAGGCACTGACATGCCCACCCTGGAGGCCTTCTGCGAGGAACCAAGGCGACATGGTGGACACCACAGCAAAGGTGGGTGGGAGGGGGGGTCCCCAACCCCTTTCTGCTGCGTAAATCACGGAAGCTGCGCCAGTTGGAGATGCACGCGTGTTGAACTTCTTTCGCACCGTACGAAACAACAACTCTCTTGACTGCCAACTCAGAAACGTAACTCTGAAGGAAATAGCAGTGGAGGGGTCAAGGTGGGCAAGGTTCCTCTCGACCCCTCCCCCCTTGCGGGAAGAAGGGAGCCGGGGAGGCCCCCCGAACGTAGGTAATATTGAAATATGAAGTTTAAGTTTCCGGGTGTCCGGCACAGAGCTGGAGTTAATCTGTACCTTACCCAGAAACGTATCGGTGGCAACTATATAAATAATTATGGTTTGGTTCCGGCTCGACATGGAATGAAGCCATTGGAAAACCACCTGTGTACTGTGATGCTCTGCACAGATTTTCCAGTGGAAGATGGGTAAAAAAAATCCTCATTTAGGCTCATACAGGGGCACGTGATATTAGCGGCAATCCGTACAGGCCTGCTTATGACCAAATCGCCTGGAATGTGCCAGAACATGTAGTACAAGCAGGCTTGAGTGAGCATAGTGCTCGTGTAGTGAGCGACTTCCGAGACACGTCGTGTAGAGAGCTTCTTATTTATTCTCACACTGGGCACAACACTGGGCGGTATACAGAACGTATCTACATGGCTACACGTAGCCGACCCGTCTACACAACTCCATCGTCGGCGTCTAACTACACAACTGTATGACTAGCGTAGCGACGACGACAATGAGAGCCGTGCAGAGTATCGGCCACGGGGCCAGACGACGAAGAGAAATGGCGGCGAGCAGCGACGCAGCCAGGACCCGCAACAGCCCCGAACCTCTGGTTCCGTCCATCTTATATACTGCCTGGCGTGGCCAAGCCCCGCCTCCGGCCACGCCCCCTTCCAGAACCTTCGAGGAGGTTCCCAGAGCTTCCCGACTGACTCCGCCTTTCACCTTCACCCCAGACACGCCCCCCTTCTAGTTAGTCACTTTATAACTTGCCCATACCCGCGATTACCCCACCAGGCCGCCAGGTGGCACCCTGTCATTACACTTGGATTGACGACCACCATGACTAATAGGCACTCTAGGCTGCCGTGGAACTATGTCGTGGGCAGCACTGCAACATCCATTGATATACTCTTCTATGCACCCATGTCTATGCTCCTTGCATTGACCCACCCATAGTGACCGATGTGAAGTAAGGTCAAACAAGCCCTTTCTCTAACATGGCATGGAAGGTCATCATCCAGCAGTGGATTGACAAAAAAAATCTGTATACTATTCTTTTTTACATTCAATCAATGTGCTTTTCTTACATTTACAAAAAAACATCCATGACTGTAAAAACAAGACAAGAAAGCAAAGAAACGAAACGTCATGTTTCTGATCGTGTCCGCGAGCACAAGTCAGATCTGAAACACGGCAGAACTGATTCTTCTGCCGTTGCCGATCATTGCTACAACTCGGTGGGCTCTCATGAAATTGTCTTTTCCGAGACCAAGGTTCTCTGCAAACCTCCCGGCTACCATCAAAGGTTTGTACACGAAGCCATACAAATATACAAACACAGACATAATTTCAACCGTGATGATGGGTACAAACTTAGTAATCATTGGAAAGATGTTATCAACCACGCAAAAAAGACTTAATTACAATTTTTTGGACCATCTTATCTGACAGGCACTATTTTACTTTACTTTACCGAGTGTTAACATCCCCAGTTATTTTTTAACAGTACTCTCTTCATTGTTCAGCCAGCATTGGTATTAACATGGGCATTTTCGTTCTTTTGTCTATCATGTGTATTAGAGCTTCCCTCCCCCTCTCTGCCCATTGTGTTGGCGTGTGCGGCAGTTGGCCGCTTGCGCATAATCGCTCCATTGTGTTGGCGTGTGCAGTAATTAGCCGCTTGCGCACAATCGCTTGCACGCCGTCGCCCACCCTTTTGGCCTCGCCCCCCCTCCCTCCCGATACGTTCCATTCATTGGCTACCATAGTCTGATGAGCTCCCCCCTCCCTCTCCTCCCCCCCTCAACTCGCTTTTAAGGGATTACATCTTGAATCATTGCCTCACTTGATGCAGCTAATCTGGCTGTGACGGTCCCACCTGATGACGGAGACTTGTGTTGCCTCCGAAACGTCGTGATTTTTTATTTTATTTTATTTTATTTTCATTCATTTTGATGTTTTACCTACGTGACTTTACCGAAAAAACCTAAGAAGAAGACAAGAAAGCATCCGTTTGTGACTCAAACCACCATGTCGATTCGTGATAATTCATAGGATCGCTAATGGGGGAGTTAGAATGATATCACGTGCACGACATGGGAAAGGAATCGGAAGAAAAACGTTGTGGGAAGGGGCATAGGAAAGGGTTAAAAACAAGCATGGCGGGAGTCCACCAAGGCGGACGCACACCTGCAGGATCTCGGGGTAGCTGTATGTCTTGTCCTTGCGGCAGCGCGTGCGAGCGTGCGTGGAGCCCTGTGGCAGCGTGGCACAGCGCTCCAGCAGCAGCATCTGCTCTCCGTTATCTGCCTCCACTGTCTCCAGCTCTGCACGGTGCTCCATGTGGAGCCCAACTTGCGCCGATACCACAAACCAGGCACGGTACCTGCGGTTAAAACGATAACATTATTGAACTTGCGATAATAAGAGCCAACACCACTGAGAACCTGGGTTCAAGGTCTGGGTCTCTGTCTTTTATAGAGCCTGTTGCTGTCCTTCCCCAGCATCTTCGACTAGCACGGTTGGCTACGTATGGTGCGAAATAAGTTCAACATACATACAACCTGTAGTGGAGGATAAACTAAAAGCAGTTCAATAGGTAATGAATGTAACCGGTTGTAAGATAAAAGACAAAATCGGTGGTTGGAAGACTCAGGAGACGGAGCACTAAGTTAATACCTCCGAGATCCTGGATTAAAATATGGGTTTGAGCCACCAATGATTAAATAATGCACTCAAGATTGTTTTGTAAGTTGCTGGTCTCAACCTAGTTAGCAATAAAACATTAAACCTGTCTTTTTTTTACTTGATTTGGAAAAAGTTTCAGCTCCCGTGAAAAAAATATTCCCATTTATTTAAATGCATTGAACAATCTTTCCAGGAATTTTTAGGCATGCCCATATTGCAGTTAATCAGACCTCACAGTCAGTTCTGTGCCATCATCTTCTACAGCCGTTTACTGACACAGGGTAATGCACTGCTAGCTGCATAGTTCCTGACAGAAATGTCTTTATCTCATGACATGGTGTTGATAGTTCAATTGAAACATAATTGTAAAAAAAAAACATGCACCAAAAAAATAATTAGGCAGGATTCATTCTAAGATATTTTACAAACAGCAAATAAAAACACGTGCAGCAGAGTGCAATTAAAACAACATCAATCGTCATTGGGAACAGCCACGTAAAAAAAACATCAACTGAAAGAAGTTATAATGGCCATAACAAACGCCATCAAAGGCAATGTATTCTCATCATTAAACCTCGAGTACTGCAAGCCGACAAGGGAGTAACCACATAGTGCAGGTAATGCAGAACAAAGTTGTGAACTGTTTTGACAGCGAGGAGGAAAGTTTTAAATTGCATCGAGTATTGAGCTGGAAGTCAACCAAATAGTCCCAGGACCGGCATTGTACGATGAGTTGTCTATGTGCCAGTAATCATCCTGAGAGTGGCAACTTGGAGTAATTTTACATAATGAATAGACAGTACTGTGTTTATTTGGGAACAGGAGTTGGGGGAGTTGCATTAATCGAGTCTGGATGTATTAAAAGGCACGCACTAGCATGCGAGTATCAGTTCCATGAACAATGGAAGACTAAAACTTGATTTGATGAAAGACTGAATCACAGGTTACCACAGCGCTCACACCAGCACAACAAAGTCACGTAAAAAGAGATTCAATACATGCATTTCCAGGGTAACAATTGAAGATGAACACAAAATGAATAAAATGCACGGCAGACTTACTCTACAATGCTCATCTCGAATGCCATCTAAGTGTCAGGCGGTTCTCATCTCCATTGGCTGTACCGAGTCCATGGTGGAAATTCCACGTGTCCGTGGCGAGGGGAAAACTCCTCAAAGGCGAAACACAGTTGACTTCCAAAGCAGTGGAACCCCTCCGCCTTTGAGAAACGGAAATCACCTTGCGAGTAGTCTGAGTTGATGATGAGCTATGCCGACTGCTGGCTGGGATTCGAACTCAAGACAAGGAAGATACTGATAAAAGGAGTCACCACTGGTTTTGTATATATATAAAACCACTGGTTGTAATGCAGCAAATCATTCAAGCATAAAAACTACAAAACAAATGAATTAAATGCCATTATAAACACTGCCACACTGGAACAAGTAACTGCATTTTGAATTAATTAAATATTTTTCATGATGACGCAGTGTCTTTCAATAGTGCAGTGAATTCACCACTGCACACCCACTCAACACACAAATGCACTTACAATCAAACACCCGCTCCCCTTCCCTCCATTGAGTGCACTACCAAGTTCACACATTGTGCCAATAGGCCAGCTTAGGGGAAGCAGATGAGACTTAAAATTGAGCAGACGTGACAGGCTTCGGAGTTGGCCCCTTGCATGACCGCTGAAGACCACACAGTTGGGAGTGGCTGAGTTTAATCAATTGCAGTGATCGCTATCGTGTGCCGTCGCAAGTGCGTCCCACCGCCGTGGATCGACACCGGATTGCTATCAGCCGTGCCCCCTCCCCTGCTTGAGGGTTCAGGGTACAGTTAATTGTGCTCAACAAAAGTACGTTTATATTATTTTATTTTTATTTTACTTTTATTAATTTTACATTTTTACCTACGTGACTTTACCGAAAAAAAAACCTAACAATACGTTTACGTGTGCTGTCCAGGTTGCTGCACAACAGCTTCCGTCTCTCCATCATTTGGAGGATACATATTTAACTCCGTCCGACATGAAGACACGGCAGAGCGGAGGATTTTCTTCATTTAGAGAGCACTGACGCGGACCGACAGCCACGCGGCCGTGAGTGGGGACACAATCCCTTAATCTTTCGATTTAAAGCTTTCGTGACTGCATGGATTCATATTCTTGGTTCTTTGGGTAAAGTCACGTAGAAGGGAAATTTAAAAAAACATAATAAGAAAAAAACCCGATATTTTTATTATTTCCCTTCTACATGACTTTACCGAAAGAACCAAGAATATGAATCCCTTAATCTCCGCAACGCAGTGGCCAAGGCCGTTTTATTTGCTTGTGGGTCCTGATGCCAAGACCCTGGCTCTCTCACAGATGTGCAAACCCTCCCAACACCTGGCTGGAAACCCTAATTTTAATGTTTTCAACACATCAGGAAATGTGTACACTTCAGAGTTGATTACAAAGTATTGCACGAGTCATTTGGCAGACTTGGCTCCGTAAGTAGTGAGTGTCTTTTGTAATTTAACTTAATTCCAGAATGCCATTCCAGCCTCTTTACTGCCACACTAAGTTTAAAAAAAAAATCTCATCTCTCCCTTGATACTGTTAAGTCAACAGCTCAATCAACTCTTTACTTACTGTGACATGCATAAGTACCTTCATGTGAAATCATGTTCTTGTTTAATCACATTCTTACATATATGCAGGAGTTGAAATCTGCTTCATATCGGCGAAGATTAGACTCCTCGGTTATTTTCGCAAACAAAATATGACACCATGGCAAACAAAAATGTTCACTTCACACCGTTTTAAGTCAGTGACACTGACAATTGTCATGCACTTGCACCATCTAAGCGGAAGAGACAAATCAAATGCAACCACTTTCTCGCCAAGGGGCCACTGAAACTACAACACAAGATACGCCAAATCTCGCACACCATGGGTAACATTTAAATATATCATCACCATCACCAATGATCAATCCACTTTCAGATCAAGGCCTTCCCCAAACTGTAACAATCTCTCCCGGTCCCGCGATGTAACGATCCATGCAGGGGCGGTTTCTTCATTAGGGCCATTGGGCGACGCACCACCAATGTCATTCAACCACAGAGTAACGCTAGCCGTCACTGTGCCTCTGGATATAGTCCAATCAGCGTCATGCTACGTTCTGTGGAGTACCGCCACTTTTTGGGCGATTTCCCTCCAGCTGAGAATCGCCCCGAGTGGTCCCATAGACTTATATTCAAAGATGTTTTTTTTCAAACGGGGGCGCTGCAATGCATTTTCTATGGCTTCCGGGAGGGCTCGCCCTAACGTGCTTACGTCATCATACGTAAGCACGTTTCATCCAACAATATAATTTGTCGCCACCTAGTGGAATCTTTAATAAAATAAACTTGAGTGGTTTGTTTTAATAGTGAGTATAGAAACAAACAAGATGTATTGTAAGAGTCACTTTATTTTTCATTAATATTAAAGAAGTGAAGTTGCCTTTACATGCTTAAGCTGTTAATTTATCCATTGCATGGGTGGACCTTATCCTTATCAATCATCCAGACATTTGCCCCCCCTGAGAGATTTTGCAGAAGCTGCCACTGGATCCATGTAGTGCCCTCACACACGAGCTGATTTCGTCACTCCATCTCTGCCACAAACGCTCTCTCGGGCATCAGCCATTGGCCCTTCTGTTGACCTGTCCTGCCCAATCCCAATTGTTTTATATTTAAAACAAATCTAAAACGTTCTAGATTTGAAGCTTTCGTGACTGCAAGGATTCATACTCTTAGGTTTTTTCGGTAAAGTCACGTAGGTGAAAATAAATAAAAATAATAGAAATAATAATATATATTTTTTTATAAATCACGACGTTTCGGAGGCAACACAAGTCTCCATCATCAGGTGGGACCGTCACAGCTAAATTTACTGTATCAAGTGAGGCAAAATTCCAAGAGACAAGCTCTTAAATAAAAGTTAAAGGGGGACGAGGGGGGAGGGGCTTATCTGAATGTGGTAGCCAATGAATGGAACGTGTTGTGGGGGTGGGCGGGGCTAAAAGAGAACAATAGGTGCACTTGTTGTTGTAACCGATGTTGGCTGACAATCCAAATACAAAAAAGGCAGTACTGTTAAACGCTGGGGATGTCAACACTCGGTAAAGTAGAATAGTACCTGTCAAATAAGATGGTCCAAATATGTGTAGTTAATAACATTCGTGTATAACGTTCGTATCTTTCACAACCCAAGTATTGCTCTCTCAGTGTCTCCGTGGAATTCCAAGTGCATGCCTCTCATGATTGTTTGCACAAGTTTCAGGTTTTGTTCACCTTTTCTCTCTCAGCGTCCAAGTTTCTGAAACATTATACAGCGTGTCTGTACATGAATCATCCCTTATTCACGAATTATAATTATTAGACGACAGTTTGACGATGTCCATAAAGCAAGCAACACAACACATTCGCCAATAATGCTGTGTGTTGCTCTGCAAGTAAAAATACATAACAGGCATTTTTCTTGGCAATGGACATTCATCATATCACGTAAATAGAGTTGCCAGAGTCAGAGTAATAAAGCGAATACGAGTTGGAAACTGCACTTTATACTATCATCATCACGATCCATGGGCAGATAGCCTGTAAGTATCCAGTGCACACTTCATCATTTGTTTCCTCTTTCCTCTGTCCTGTGCCAATATCCTCAAGTCGTGAGCATCTTCTGGCACCAATTTCTTATGTCGCCTTCAAGCCATACTATGGGGTCTGACAAAAAACTAAACTTGGCAAAATGTTTCCCGATTTACAGTTTTTTTTTATTTGGCATATGAAGTCACCTACTGAGTAGCAGACAGGCCCCTTTCAACAATCAAACATTAACAAATAATTATAATTGAAATTTACGTAGCAAAATGTTGCTGCTGCAACATATTCTGGGTAGAACTGCTGAGGTCAATGCATAACTCACTCAGTGCTGCATTTCCTGAGGCCAATTATAATTTCATTGGGATTAGAGTAGCACTTAAGAAATGTAAGGGTTAAATGGATCAAAGGGACTTGAAACTGTTTACATTCCTCAATCCTATAAGAGAGGTAGAGGAATTTATGGTGAGAGTGGGGTAATTTTGAAAATTTGTTTGAGCTTGCGTCCCAATTTTACTGAGAAATCAAACGTGCTAGGGAAACAAATACACGATCCAATGAGAGAGACACCCATGCATAAAGAACCTCTCCAATTATTCTTGGGTTCTTTTGGTAAAATCACGTATAAAGATAAAATAATAAAATAAATTAAATACTAGCATACGACGTTTCGATTGCAAAACAAGCAATATTCATCAGGTATAAATTAAATAGAAACACAAATCTAGTATACTAAAAATTAGTATACTTAGAAATGTAATGTAATACAACACCGGCTTCGTTATCGCGCGCCAGGCGAGAGCGGGGTTTGGATGACGCGTACACGGCAGGTAGGAGTGTGATGTCTAATGCTTTGTTTTTACACGTGTAAGACGTGTGGTGTGGAAAGGCCATGACCTGAAACATCACCTATTCTACAATGTACCTTTTTAGGGCAGCTTTGGGTGACAACACGCTTCGTGTTATTTGTGTTTGTGCACCCGCTGCCAACGCAGTATCACCGAATCATTTGTTCAATAAAACGACACAGATGCACAATAAACCTTCACGTGTCCCGCGACGCCGTTGGCAATGCAAAAAGCTAATTTGGGGTTTCAGAGTGTCCCAGGTGTTCGCCACCATCTCGGATGCGATCGTGTTGAGAGCTTCTTGTTCTGTGCTATTGAAGATCACTCAATTTTTTGTTTAAAAACACATGACAATATAAGATATATGATGCCAACATTGAAAGTGTGCAGTTCAATTATGATTATACAGGGTGTTTTAAAAAAGATGGACCCGATGTGAAATCGCTATATCTCTGCAACCACGAACCGCCCATGAATGAAACTCTGACCACTTGAAAGGGCGGGGCATAGAGAGGGCGGGGCATAGAGAGGGCGGGGCATAGAGAGGGCGGGGCATAGAGAGGGCGGGGCATAGAGAGGGCGGGGCATAGAGTTTCCAATGATTACCGCTCGATGCCTCTCCCAGCGCACACACAGCCCCTAGCCTCAGTCATTCGCAAGATGGTAACCCCGCAACACAAGGCGTTTTGCGTTCTGCAGTTCAGCAAAACTGAAACCGTAATTGCGGTGCAGCGTGCGTTTCAACGGCGTTTTGGCATTGATACTCCAATGTCAAAGAGCATTCGTCGTTGGTACCGAACCGACAATTTGAGGAAACAGGCTGTTTATGTGCGGGGAAGAGCACAGGGCGACCACGCACCTCAGAGGAAAACGTGACAAGAGAGGCGTTTGGGACGAATTCAACTATTGTCTCGATGTTGTCCGTACAGAAGGTGGAGGGAACATAGAACATTTATAATATGGTTAGTCAAACTTGATAACTCATTAAACCGTTTGTAACTTTCGTGTAATTGTAACATGTTGGCATCGTGAAATATACTGCTTTGAAATTGGGCCATCTTTTTGAAACACCCTGTATAATACAGTAAAATACTTTAAGAGCACTTCTCATATGTTGCACGTTTCTGGCGACGATTTAAATGAGTAGCCTTGTTAAAAAGATGGTGATTGTTTTGTATGAAGATAAACAAAAATCCGTTCATTTAATGTTACATTCATCAGACTTCATGGCATACTCTTAAAATTCGGCCTGTAAAACAGATACCAAAACTGCAGTCATTTGATATTGCTTTCAGCTGTGCTGGCAGGCAATAACACTGGAAATCACATTCCAGGAAGATATATTCCAAAACCACCAACACATAGTATAACAAAGGCAGTTAAGGGGAGCATGAATGCAGGCATGGTTTTGTATATCGCATTCAGGCGTAAAAACATTGACTACATACACATACATACACGAGTACAACAAATCTACATTTCCTTAGCATAATCCTCGTCCTAACAAGGAAAACCATTATAGGCGTTTTCCTTTCTTGTTAATCCATCAGAACTCTATGCCATTACTCCTACCGAACCACTGTCAAGGCATTCCATAAGGCAAGGCTCTTGTGCTGGAAAACTTTCTGGGTCATTCTGCCGAAGGCACACCGGGTGACGAATGTTTTTTTTCGCCATGCTTACAAACACAAAGGCTTTCCTTAACAGTGCTACTGAAGTCATACTGAACTCATAACGTCTGCAGACACACACCGAGAATCAGATTTATAGGTTCCGCTTTGCTTTGGATACGAGAGCCTTCGCCGATGTGTTCAGCATTCGTTTGTTCTATCTTATGATCATAAGGGGCTCTGCTTTATGCGTTGTAAAAAAATGTGTTTCTTGTATAACGCACTGCATTTATTTAATTTAACCATCTAAAATAACATATTTGTTCCCAAGGAAAGCAAATTTGCTAAGCATAAATAAATTCTAAAACTAACTTACAGGGGTAATATAAACTTTGCTTTGCCAATGTTTTTTAGCCATGACATGAAATCAATTCAATGTCCTTTGACTACGACAGCACACATTGAGATTCATTATTTTAATTTCCATGGGGGACAGGCCACAGTACGAGTGTGCCCATGCAACCCAAACTGTGGACTAAATTGTAACCCACTGTACTATAGTGAGCTCCTTCAACGGAGGAATAGAAAAACCACACAAACTCGCTGCTGAAGTGACCTCATGGCGAGCAGACCTCGACATTGGCATTTAGCTCTTGAACATATTGCCATACGCAAGCATACAATTTCCACGGAAGGCCTGAGTATCCATGGTTACGTTGGGATCCATCTTCTTGGTTCTTTCGGTAAAGTCACGTAGAAGGGAAATAATAAAAATAATTATTGTATTGTTTTATTATTTTTATTACTTTATTATTTCCCTTCTACGTGACTTTACCGAAAGAACCAAGAAGATGAATCCCTGCAGTCACGAAAGCTTTACGTTGGGATCGTTTTCACTGAGCACCATTTCACTGAGGCATATATGGCACCTTTCCTATCACACGTACCTGTGCTCTCATCAAACCAGGCAATACGACACCACAGGCGAAGTCATCAATAACGTAATTAAAGTAACCTTTCTGGCATGCTCTTTGATCTCACTAAATTTTTGGACAGCCTACATGAAGATTAAGTTACACGTTGCACTAAGATTTGATAAACATTAAGGAAGAAAGCATTGTGCTCAAATTTTTACAAAATGCCCAACCATTAATACTAGGTTTATATTTTTATTTATTTATTAAATGTACAGCCCATTGTCAATATACTGCTGGATAATGGTACCTCCACGCCATGTCGGTGTTTGACCAACCACACTTCACCGTGCTGGTAAATGCAGATGAGTCAAGGGGGATGGACTCGCTCCGGTTTGAACAACACTCACCACGTATGTTACAGCTGCAGCCCGGAATCAAACTCAGGTCAGTGGGTTCACAGCGCTAACTGCTGTGCCCGGTTCTACCCTACTTCACAAATTACATCACCGAAAAGACTGGCACGTTTAAATACTAAAGCCCTTGCTACAAGAATCCCACCGACTAGGCTGCATCAAAGCAGGGCACGTGGCGCAATTTTAAATTAAATTAAAAGCCAAGCTCAGACGTACCCCCAAACAATAAAACAACCAATATGTCTGGTGCCGCGCAAACAAAATGTAAAGGGCTGCCTCTAAGCCATAAGAACGCTGCGGTTTACTATCAGCAATCTTCCTCCAAATCTCTTCACTCCCCTGCAAGGCTTCGTGGCGTTACTGCCCTCTGGCTCGCAGCTGCTGGGCAGGGCGCCAAGCCGCGGTGAGTGCCGCATGGAAACGATTATTGCCCGTGTGTGCGTGCGCGTGCGTGCGCACGTGAGTGAGTAGACCGCCGCCAGCGCCGCTGCCCCTGCCACGCTCTGTCCTCCCTATCTGCCTCCCTCCGTCATGCAGTGACCCGCAGGCACAAAAAAAACAAACCGAGGGATTTTGTTTTTTTTGCCCAGAACTCAAGTTTGCTAAAATTACAATTACGGCAGCGAGGATGCAGTCGCAGTCTAACAATTAGCACGCTAGACTTGCAATCCAGAGGTTGCTGCTCCGATCTCCCCGAGTGGCAGAGGAAACAATGGGCAAGTTTTTTTTGTCAATCCCTCCACCTCTGTCCACCCAGCAGGAAAAATGGGTACACCAAAGAGTACATCATAAGGTCAGGTGCGGTGGGATAAAGTGCGAGTGGTGCTCCTCACTATTCCAAAATGTCTGGTCAGTGTGAAAGAGAAGACCAAATAGCCTCTGGAGGGGCTCTTTTGAGCTCCATCTAGTGGAGAATCTTATGCCAGCAGTGGAATGAGTAAGCAATTGCTGGGCTACGTCATCAGAACAGAACCGGAAGATAAATTAAATTAAAACAACTTTCTCGGACCCGAGGCTCCCACAAGGCCGCGCTGCTGGAGGGCGCGTGGCACAGTTTGGCGCCAGCTAACAAAGAGTGTGGTCCGTGTGGCTACAGTTCTCTGCGGTGAGTACAATGTCCTTAAAAACAATGGCACTATTCCTCTATAAATACAATTAAAGCTGAACAGCTTGCGCATTCCCGAGGTATAGCGGTGAACGGAACACCCACCACCCTGCAACATGCAGTCGTCTCGGAATGGGAAAAAGTTACTAATGTTCGTAATACAATGAGAACACAAATTAGTGGAATTTGCTTCAAGGGTTGTGGTAAATATTGCTTACACACTTGACATTAGAAAAATAGCATCGGGTTATGTTAAATTAGCACAGGCCAATGATACATCCGCCTTGCTCATGGATGAGCTTTCACAATTCAGGTTCGCAATTCGATTTTAGCTCAATTGTTTTTATCACTGTGAATACAGCAGCCAGTAGTGACCGCAGTTGTCAAATGAACCCATGACATACAAGATATACGAATCAAACATAACTTATTATTACAGAATGAGATTTACCAAGAGTCTACGAATTGATTTTAATTGCGGAATCGAGCGGTACTCTTTTGCTTATGCTTACAAATGTGATTGCATGATGGCCCATTTCCCCCCATTTGCACGCGATTAGACGATGAGAATGTTGGCAACGTTGTGAAAATCCATCTCACTTTATATTTAGAAAAATACATCCAAAAAGGAATGAACCAAAATCAGTCATCCTTTATAGGTACCATTTCTTTGAAAAATCTCGGACGGGGAAAAAAAAGTGCAGCTATATCACATCACAAGCTGTCTTAACGTGGGCTATAAATTGTCAAGGCATGACATCATTCCATTCCAACTTCAAAGTGGCAAGTGATGATTCATTAACAAGGCTCTGGACGCATTGCGGCTTTTCTGGCCACCTTCAGTGCACTCAAAAATAATGCTTTCCCATTCCCTGAAAACAGAAATCTCAGAATAAGGAGGGCCAAATGTAAACAGCTGCTTGTTACTGTAAAATACAAAATATCACATTGTTATGGCATGAATTTCCCAACAGATCAAAAAGTATATTGGAGAAATGCTCAAGCAGTGACAGGGACACACACACAGTTTGCTCAATGTACGGTTTTTCCCCACTTGAACAAATAGCAGATTTGGTGACTTCACGGAAACTTCACAACTCGGCAACATCTACAAACCTGCTCCAGTGCATCGCTTCACCCCACCTGCCTCGTGCGTTGAATGTGACGCCTGCCACGAAAGAGTGCGGGAATGAAATATTTAACCGGCAAAAAAAGCCTTTCATCCGCTCGGCATGCGGAGAAGCAAAGAAAAATCTGGCAATCGATGATCCGCACTTACCCCGGGGGTTTGACGTGAAGGTTCACCTCCGTGGAGAAAGCACTGAATACGGGAATGCTGACATCGTAGCCATGCCTGTACGTCCATGTCGAGAAACCACCGCCAGCCAGTATAGCCCTGAATGCAACAAACAAAACGCACTGAGGACAAATATGCATGCGACAACCTGTGTTGGTGTCGCAAGACGTTCATTGAATTTAACAGCAATATTAAGAGTTGCTTTGGTCACGTACTATGCAGAACGAATGCGCTTAATGAGCTTAAACCATCGAAATCAACAATAACCACATTTCCCACGATTACCATCATCTGCTTTATCCACAGCCCTAATAAAATGTGTTTTGTTAATTATCATCACCATACTCTTAGGTTTTTTCGGTAAAGTCACGTAGGTAAAATATTAATAAAATTAAAATAATTGAAAATAACAAAAAAACGTATTTATTATTATTTTCTTTCATTATTATTTTACCTACGTGACTTTACCGAAAAAACCTAAGAGTATGAATCCTTGTAGTCACGAAAGCTTCAAATCTAGTATCATCACCATCACAAGCATCATCATCATCAACTTCATCATGAGGAAAGTAAACTAACCACTCACTCGGTGATTGAATGGATTGTTACTTACAAATCAACCGAGTAATTCATTCTCTTTCTGTCGGTTAGACTTTCTTGATTTTGTCATTCTTTATTGTCTCATTTGTACAGTTTCACTCATTCCATTAGCCTTACTCTAACATTACCACATATCATTTACAGATGACATAAATCATATTTGATCGATTCTCCCAGACAAGATTAACGCATGTATCGTGAGTGAAATAACCGATTTTAATCCGCGAAGCAACGCATCAATGCATTGTTAGATGCCTAATCATCAACCATCCATCGAAAGAACCACACATCCGCCCTTTCCAAGAGAGAACTGGAAAAAAAAATCCGAAGGAGAAATACACAAACATAAAAAGACGACATATATTTGTAAGAAAGAAAAATAAATTGGTACAAGATCCAAAATAAAGAAACAAAATGCTGAGAAAAAACACATTACAGTACATTGTGCAGCTCCATGTACTTACACTGCAGGAAAAAAAAACACGTGCAACTTAAAGTCTAAAGCAATGCCCTGACAATAAAGACAAATAGCATCAGAATTCATTTCTAAAATTGTCACCTGCGAGGTGCCCTGTGAGCTATTTAACGCGCAATGGGTGGTACATGCCTTCACCTAGAATGTGCCCGATCTCATCAAATCTCGGAAGCTCAACAAACCCCAGAGAGTGCTGGTATGTGTGAACTTCGTGCAAATGCAGCTTGTCACAGGGCCGTGGGTTACAAGGTGAGCAGTAGAGGGTAGTGCAGCAAAATCCATTGATGTGCTGCATTTCTATGCTTCCCCCGTCTGTCCTCGTCGCATTCACCAAATCCACATTGATCGGCGCGGTGAAGTATGGTCGAATGACCCCGCCTGCCGGCACGGCATGAGGACCCTTATTCGGCAGCGGATAGATACGAGAGGTACACGTATGGCACACTTGCCATTGCTACCAATTAAATCGGCAGGCTGCTGATTTTAAACCATCTTGCCACACTGATTTTCCAAGGCAATATATTTATTTGAAATTGTTATGTACTTTTGTAATTCACACTTGTTTATTTATTTCGCGTGACTTTCTTACCTTTCTCTATTTTGCACTATCGTTTTTTTATTGTTTGCTGTTGTGACTTGCTGATCCGCCCCTACGGGAGATCTGTGAAGAAGAGCTTCATAGCTCATCGGATTCCTCCAGGATAAATAAAGATTCTGATTCAGCGGTGATATGGCCTGAAGTAGCGGTGGCGAGGTCACCGATTGTTACAGAGGTTCACAGTTCGACTCCAGTAGCTACCCGGAATAATACCGTGCGGTAATCGTACAAACATGTGTCGTCTGCTTTCAAGTGGAGTTTAAGATCCAATGACGTCATTCGCAAGAGTAGGCCATTGTGTGCTGGCATCACGGTCCAAATGAGCCAAATTTGAAAAAGAAATATGACAAAAAACTACTAAGTTGGAATATAACTTAGTAATTATAGCCCTTGAATGTAAAAACTTGGCAGGATCTTCCTGCAAAAATTTTTTACCACTCTGTGAGGCTTTTCTGGGTAAAGAAAAAAAAAAGAATAGCTTTGAAATTTGGTACGCGTAAATAAGGGTTTATAATCTGCAATGTACCACTTAAATCCGTCGAGTTGGCAAGTATGGCACACGTACATGGGTGCTACATCATAGTCTGCCTTGGCGAAAAAATCCTAATCGCGTAGGTGGTAGAGCAAGCAAAACTAAACGCACGCGACTCACATAGCCGAAATCGCGGCCACGTTCACAGCACTCGTTTCTGTGTTAAAAACACTTATCATTCCACGGCGGGGGGTAATCATCCAACTTCACCACCTACACATGGCGCCATAACACACGGCACCTTCCACCCACGCCCCACATGTGCATAGAGGTTTTTTTTTCCCCTCTTTCTCCCTTTGGCCGCACGTGCACTATATTTGCTGAGACAGTGATACATTTATTTGCAATAACTTTCAATGAAACCAAAATAATATATATGTACATGTATGCTTATGTCGTACTGCACAGTCACTTCATGTAGTCTCGTATAATCTGCTTAAGGCCATCATCTTCATCAGCAGCCATGATAAATCCACTGGTGGATGAAGGCCTCCCCTAAGCCACTGTCATATCTCATAGTCCTGCGAAGAAGCAACCTATTTAGCACCAATGCGTGAACTGATTTCATTGCTCAATCTCCACAGTAAACGTACTCTCGGGCATATTCACTCCTTTGACTGCAATTCTAACATTTGTCTTGACCACCAGCCAACATCCCTTTAAGTGGGGCATCCAGCCCAAGCTCACTTACTTTTCTTAAAATAAAAATGTCTCTAACCTTCATATGTCCTTTAATACGCGCGTTCCTCTTTCTCTCACTCAATGTAAATCTTTAAGCGTGCGTTTCTTCATGCTTCTCCATCGCTGCCACAGACCAAATCACCATTAATGCATTGATCTTGTGAGATCTTAGAAGCTCTAAGAGGGTTGAGCCTGGATGGGGCTGCAAGGTGTGGGCAGGATATTGCAATGCAGTGTCATCCCCTCATGTGTGTGCATTTTCTCCAGGTACCCGAGTTAGTTCTCGCATGCTACACACCTATTAAATGGTATTGGTCAAACATCCCAATGCAGGACCCTCCTGAAAAAAAATCTTGAGACTCGGTGAGTCTTTTTTTGGATAAATCATTATCTCAAAATGGAAACAAAGTAGCCAATCATCTAAGTGCTGTGGGATGCCAAGTAAGTGTAAAGGTTACGTTTCGGATAGGATTTGGGAAGATTAATGTTTTCTCTTAGCAGTGTATCATTACTACAGATGCAGAGTTAGAATATGAGCAGCGGGGATACATGGCGGGCAACAGAGGGCAGTGCTGCAATTCCATCACTGTACTGGATATCCATGCACCTCGATCTATTCTTCCATCCCGCGCTGTCCGGCATAGTGAAACACTGCCAAATATCCCGCCATGACCCGGACAGTGTCGGGAGGGGTCCTCAGCCAGCGGTGGATTCTCAAATGGCAGGACAAGTACATACACATTACTATACCAATGCAATCTGTCACTCTAGTAGTGAGTGCACTTGCATCATGGGAGGACTGTCACGTGATTCTCCTTCAAACACCTGTAGGGCACATTGCCTACCACACAACATAGCACGTGTTCGGCAAAGCACATCCGCGTAGGTTTGTATAAATTCAACAACATCTAGAAACTGCCACAGATGTGAACACTTCAACAGTTAAAATAAACCTTTTCACTACGCCAGTAACCGCGTTATTCAGTGCCACGTGTCTTTTAGTGCGTGGCCACGTGTAAACATTGTGCTGCATGTAACTCACACATCCGAATACCAAACACATATAAAGGTTCCAGATTCCTATATTGGCGAAAAACTTCCCAAACACAACAACCCACCCCCCCCCCCACCCCCTGTTGGTAAATGAGACAAAGACATTTTTGCAAAAAATTGGACGAAAACGAAAATCTGCCGCAATATTTCACGGTGTTTATGAAAAGTCACTGAATTTGTGACGGGCACGTTAAAGGTGAAGTCAATGAGTTATAATTAAAGTGTGACCTCGGCCTTATGGTTCTATATTTGTTGGAAATAACTGTGGGCCCACGGATTTACAATGAACAGGAATTATGTACTATAGCTGAGCAAACCTAGGAGCGTGACTGCCCCCTGCTGAATAATGTACGGCTAAGACATCAGTTTGCCAACAAATAAAGCACTCGCAGCAGTGACAATTCTTAGATTCATTGCTTTGTTCCATTACATTGGTGACCAAGGAAAATACCTAAATTCAGATGGCAGTACACACTGCCAGAGCAGACCCTTTTGAGGTCAGGTGTCAATTTTTACAATACATTATGTAAGGCCCTTTTGTCAATCCACTGCTGGATGAGGGTCATGGGGGGATACTTAACCATACTTCACCATGATGATCAGTGTTGTTTGGTGAAATAGGGGAGCATAGATGTGACAACGTGGAAATTGCATTAAAACAAAATATGACTCTTCACTGCCATCACATAGCCGAGAAAAAAGAAGTTGCTATGGGTGGGACACAACGTGTTGGATGGAGGAGGGCAGGTGACACACAGGCATTTCAGTGCCACCCAAAAGTTGGTGACCAAGAGGTCGACCTAAAGCCAGATGATAGGAAGCCTGTAAGAGCAAACCTTGGAGATCAGGAGTCGACTTTACAAGGCCTACAAGATCTAGCAGTTTGAAAGAATCAATGGCGATATGTGGTGCAATTATGGGTATTAGTCGTATGTCTGTATAACTTCTTTCCCACCGAACGAGGCCATCCGTGCTAATCGGAGGAGATGAATTTCGTCCACGGCTGTTTGTAAATTAAAACAGCCCAAAGCGCTGCCCTCAGAAAGGCAGGGTAAGAATTGTGCTCATTGATGTGAACATTGCTGAACCATGAGCGAAGCCACGCTGGCTTGTCAGTATAGCTGGAGTCTCTGAACAAAGCAGCAGCAGCACATTTATAATTAATTACCTGTCTCTGGGAACATCCAAGGCTGTGTTGTACTCTGGAACACTGCCTGGCAGCATGTTGAACAGCAAATGATTTGTCCCTCGATTCCATCTGAAAAAAGGAAACGAAAATTAACAAAAAGAGCAACCAGGCAGGGCCATAACATATACAGCCAAGTCTGTGAAAAAAATGGGAACTTTATTTTGACCATTTAAAAAAAAATAATCCCGATTAGGCATTAGAGCTGGAGGGATCTCATGATTATTATCCTAGGAATCACATTTCCATTCATGGAATACAAAATCGACAACAGTCATTCTAATGCCCGAGTGTGGATTTCTGTGTCATAAGTTTGAGTGGCATATCTGGTCGAATCGGTTGGCTGGTATTGGAGTTGACCACCAAAACTATAACGCAGACTGCTGCAACTATCACTCAAGACTGCTGGGACTACCATTCAAGAGCACCAGAACCACCACGCCAACCACTGGGATCACCGTTTGTTTTTTAAAGAACATTGCCGGCACGGAGAGTGCTGCCCTCTGCTGTGTGGGTCAGAGTTGTCTTGAAGGGATCTCAAGCGGTAGCTCTGTAAGTATCTACTTTCATGGGCCATTTGTCAACACCAAGGGTTGCACTGCTCTGCGGGAGATCCATATGGGTGCTTGGTCTCATGGCGTGATGTCCATAGCACACTCGAGATACAATTGGGGAATATTACAAAAGGTAAATAACAAAAAATAAAATAAAGAGAAGAATCGTGGGCTAAACTGGTTTATAACCCTGAATTTGCGACATTATATTAAAATTCCAGCACGGGGTACGAAAGCACACGCATTTTTCACGAGAGGCTAACAACAGTAGGGGGCAGCATATGTGCACTTTATAAAGTGATTGGTTTCACTGTGAATTCCATTGAAATATTTACACGTTTCAGAACAAACCCCAAATGATTTTATTAAGCCAGAGGGAGAAAAAAAACATCTAAATAAAATAACAAGAAATTAGCCTCGCATTCTATTTGTGTATCTCGCCTAAATACGAAACAAGTCATCTTTCCTCGAAAAATTCCGGATCATTATTTATTTGATCCTTATGGCGGTACCCCAGGGTACCAAATAATGCTAAATGGCCGAGGCAATAAAATATGTTATTTCTGGGACACTATTTTTCCCAGGGGTGTACTTAACTCCGTGACTGGGGTACCAATAAATCCGAAATCGTTGCCACTCCGCGATGTCGAAACGCAGCGAGGACGATTGCCCTTAAACCCTGAACGCACGTACGCACCGTGGTGGTGCATCGTGTACAGCTCGTCGAGATGAGTCGATTGCCGCATCGCCGACCATCAACAGACTAACAGTGACTGCATCACGGACATTGTGCAAAAGCCGGGGTACTATGGTACCCCTGGGAACCGCCATAAGGTTAATTTGATAATTTCTTTGATTTAACCACGAGAGCCTGTTGAGATTTATAATAACGTTCACAGTAGTTAGGCATAGACAATGAGTAGGTACTAGGAATATGCATTTGAATCTCACACTGCATGTGGGAGCAGAGAATCGATTATTGTGATTGATGTACAGGCGGCCTCCAGCTTTCGAAAGTCAGATTTACGACGTTCCACATTTACAACGCTTATAGAATGCCAGCATGCATAAATTTACGACACAGAAATTAGATTTACGACGTATCTTCTGAAATGAAACATTTGAACGGCCAGCCTGGTTTCCAATGTGACTTGAGCGTGGAGCTTTTGTTATTCTAAAGTGTTTTTTGTGGATTTTTTTACCTATTAAACCCTGTTAAATATGGCTGATAAAAGGAAACCCACATCGGCAAGGAATGTTTACACCGTTTGTACTGTGAATGGGAAAACAGGGTCCAATTTAAGATGGGGTTCCCAGGATTGAATTGTGTCGTAAAAGCGAGGACCACGTTGTGCACTGTACACAGTTGGGTCGCGTTAACTACTGAAGTGAACTCACGCCCCTAGTTATCATTACCGCGGCATCGGCATCATGTCACGAGGCGAAGTACCCATTCGGAACGCTCTCTCTTAAATCATGGGCCATGTGAAGCAGTCATTGGTAATTAGGCAGAAACCGTCAATTCACTCCACTGTTTAATAACAGGTGGCTGCCTTGGTTTAAACCAAGAATCTCAGCGGTGGAACCTCAGTGCTCTGACCTCTGAGGCCTCCAAGCCTTGCTCGCATCATATAATTTAATTGGAGGTAATGTTCAACAAGGCAATGGGTTCAGGTTGAACTATTCCATGGCGCTACATTTACATATCATACCGCACCATTAAGAGCATCCACCTAAGAGCAGTGAGCACAATTTTAATGATTCCATGTATCATTCACCACGCATGTTTTGGGGAATGGAACCACTGGCTCTGCACTAAACCAGCCTCGCATCGAGCACACCGACTGGTCCCTACTCGCTGTTCAACCTAAACCCGCCTATTCCAATGGCCAAGTCAGTGCAGAGCCCTCACGGCCAGATTCAGTTTTTCCACTGTCTATTTGCCGAGCCACGCCAGAAATCAAACCGCGTTCCGCTGGCCCGTACAAGCAGGGCCAGAGGTGGCGCTAAGGACGTGTTCATAGCGTGTTACGCAAGTTCATACAACTCGAACACTGCGTTACCGCATGGTCTACGTGTGTTGACTCATTCATTGAGTGTACTATCAGCAGCACGGTTCTAGTTCCGCAGTAGGGGGGGGGATAGAAAAATAAAACCTCCTGAGCTGTGCCAAGCTGCTTCAGCATGGCGCGGATGTAGAGTGGGGAGGTAAAGAAGTTCAACTCACCCGGGTAGCTGGGCCAGCACCTGCGCCATCTCCTTGACCTTGAGGCGGTCCTGGCTGAGGAAGTCGAGCGATGGCAGCAGGAGGCAGGCGCGGTTGGGCTCGTCCGTGTAGAACTCGCTCTCCGACACGGCCGCTAGCATGTCGTTGAACTCGCGCGAGATCACGTGCGCCACGGTGGCATCCCGCTCGTCCACGTAGCGCACCAGTGGGTAGATGTACACCCGGATCTTGTTCCGGGCGTTGTGTCCGCACCTGTAATGGCGAGCGAAAGGAGAATGAGCGAGCGTCCCGTAAGTGAGGGCCGCAAGCGAGACAAAAAAAGGCATTAGACTCGAACTCCTTCCGTTTAAATCCGGGGTCGGCAACCTGCGGCTCCGGAGATGCATGCGGCTCTTTAATAACTGCTTCGTAGCAACACTATGGTTGCAAAAGTAAAAAATTGAAACCCTCCTAATTATATTCGATAGACGCTGAACATTTAAAAGGCCAACAATTATTTGCAATGTGGCATTAAAAATCATTGTGCATGTGCTGTTCTTAAAATAGGGATTACATAAAACATGGTTTTGCCGTTATTCATTAACGACCATCATGTGTTCACATGCATTGCGGCTCGAAATACTTCGTTTTTTAAACGAAATCGAAGAAAATGGCACTATTTGTCATTTTGGTTGCCGACCACAGATCTAACATGGATTTGGGGACGCTGTTAGTTGGTTGTTGTTGTAACTTGCTGACCCGCCCCTGACTGGACATCTGTGAAAGAGCTTTTTGGCTTATCGGATTCCTCCAGGATAAATAAAGATTCTGAAGCAAATCCTATTATCCACACTCATAGCTACTGCTATCTGGTTATCTATGGAAAAAGAGAGAATAGGAGGATTACTTTACCTTGTGATTCAACAACTCTATTCAAAAGACAAAAACTTATAATGGACAGTATACAACATTTGAAAAACACATAAAATGAATCAACTGAGCTAAGGTCAGGCTGGCATTGAAATCCCATATTTATCTGCTCAGCAATTACAATAACTAAATGTGAGCATAGGTTTTCCCCTTTTTTATGGCAACAAAACAGGTGTTAAGATGTTAAAACACCAAAATGAAACCTTTAACAAGGAATCATGTCTGCATTAACCACAATACTTGTGGTCAGAATGCAAACATAAAACACTGATAATATATGCATCGTCTTTGAAACTGATTGGTCCACACCAGAGACAGCTTTCTTTGGAGCCTAGTCTCAAACGGTGTTAGACCAGAGGACGCCAAAAAGCCTTTTGGCTTCCAAAAAGGGAAACACGACCTACTTTTAAGTTACAATACCCACACATTCTGGATGATGGCCTCCTCACGGTGTAGGCCGCGAGTGATTTGTTTTTCACCAAACTACTCGCACTGCTGCTTCGTGCAGGTGAATGAAGCAGGGAAGCACAAGACTGGTTCAGACAAAAACTCGCCACTGGTGTTAAGCCGCAATGGTCCTGAATCCAACGCCTAGTTGCCAGGTTCATAGCACAGTGTACTGCAATTGCTTCACCACAATAAATGGGCCTAATTCGACATACAAAGTACAGCACTGGGAATGCAAAAATGACTCCTTGCCCTTCAACTCGACTTGCTCTACTCTCGTCTATGCCTTCATGCAACAAAGACAAAAGAACCCCCCCCCCCCCCGTATAGCCTTAACAGACTATTGGGGCAAGTGCTGTTAGCGAGCACCTATGAAGGCCAGCACGTCACACACGGGGGTAGGTGGCCAGCACAACGCCCGACCGCCTTCATGCAACGTGCACACACACACGTTTCCCACTATCCATTTACCGACTCTCTATTTCCTGAAAAGTGATGTTAATCGATGAGCATCTTTAATTAGAAGCAATGCTCATTGAGATGTTGATGTCGCTTCGGTAATAGAGGGCACTCACTTGAATTAACTCAAGGCCGGTTCAATAAACTGATGGCAATCTCAATTACATAAATGAGCAGGAATGGCTTTTCAATACTGTGCACAACAGGTCACACCAGTGAAAGTAATTCAATGCTTGTCGAGTTTACAATCTACATCAAATGTATTATGAACTATATTTACCACGCCAGCAATACATTGGACAAATCCTTGGCAGGGGTGTCTGGCATACGGCCACGGAGACCTCCACACCTACAAACCAAATGAGTCAGCGGAGGTTTTTCAGGTTTGCATGTCGGGTCTTGAAAGGAAATAATTAAGGAAAAGCAGACACACACCTCCCACTATATATAATAGCGATTACAAGTTGGAAACAAACTCTGACAAACCGGATACAATAATTTGCATGTGTTATGCAAGAGCTCGAAAACCTATGCCTAACTTTTTTTGTTATCACTTTCCAAAGAATGGATTCGCTCCATCCGTCTGTCTGTAGAATAGGGCCACGATAACTCTCGTGAAGATGATCCATTGTAAATAAAATGTGAGTATCAAGTTCAGCTACTGTTCGAGAATTACCCAATCCAAAAACCAGCCACGTAGGTTCAACCAAAACTTGATAATAAACCATCAGCGTGAACTATGACAGTCGTTTACGCCAAGGCGATGACGTCACCGGTGACTTCTTACCCACACGCCAGGATTGCAATGTTGTACTCTTCTAGACGCCCTGATACACAGATTTACATCTCATGGTAGTCAACCCTAAATTGTATTTTTTTCTTCCAGAAACCACAAAGCTAATGCCACATTTTGCAGAGAATCTTTGACAACCTAGCTAAGATATAAATTTACAACGTAAGAATCCGGTTGAATGGCATGTCACTCTCTGGATGAAAACCTTGGCAGTGTCCCAGGTTAGTGTTTTAACGCAAGAGCTACCTGGCTGCCTCCATATGCAAGTGTGGTTGAGCTAAAAGGATGACTGAACTGAAAAGGAGACCGTAGACAACACCGAGGTCTCACAAAAGGCTCAGTCCCTTTTACACGCACCTTTACATCAGCCGCACCGAGTTTACACAACAAAGGCTCATTCCTAACAGCGTGCTTCAGCCGCACCGAACCTCACACAAATAATATTCAGGGCCTGCCTTGGCTCCTCCCACCCTCAACCAGTATATATACAAGGACTGTTTTCTTGGAATTTCTCTTACTTGATACAGCTATCGTGCTGTGACGGTTCCACCTGAAGACGGAAGCTTGTGTTGCCTCCGAAACGTCGTGATTTTTATTCTATTTTTATTTTACTTTTATTAATTTTTATTTAAATTTTTTACCTACGTAACTTTACCGAAAACCTTACAATAAGAATGAGGTCTCATGCACAAAGCATCCTTTATTATGGGTACTGCCAATGGAAGAGCACACATTTGTCCTCTTGTGTAGATATAAACAGATGTCTCGGTAGGTAGGTAGAGCGTTAGTGGGTCACCAAGCTGTGAGAGGCTCCGATTTGCTCATAAGATGTTAAATCAAGACCTTGTCCAAAACTACATGAGCATTCCATGCACTCTCCAGCCTGCCTAAATCCTCTTTTCAGAGTTTACTCACAACACTTTTTTCTCACACGGCAACTGACCATATCTAGAAATGGCAAGTACAGAACTGTGACGTGCAGTCCCATAGTGAAAATAATGATGCAATTATGAAGGTGATGACAATTGCAACATTTGAAAGATGGCGTCTCTTGAGAGCCAGCGAGTGTCGTGGGAAGGCTGCCTAGTGGTTTGTGGTTTTGATGGTGCCAACTTGTCCAGCGCCGCCCTCAGGTCAGCTTCTAGCTGAAGAGCGCAGACAGTTCAATCGGAAGATGGGGATAACATTGAAGGCGAATTTGCGAGGAGGTGCTGTAAAGTGGAAAACTTGACACTCTTGAAATTACGGGAGTGGTGGGTGGTTATGATGGTGATTGGCTTTGGAATTTGGAGGGAAAATAGGATGAGGTGGTGGTCAGAGTAACCAGTTTGGAAAACTTGCAGTGGAGAGATGCGACAATCCAGGTCAGGTTCCTGAACCACCAGGTCGAGCATACTCTCAAAATTTGTTGAGGAATCTTTGATGGGGCCTGAGTTGGTGATGACCAGGTGATGGCAGGCCAAGGTTGACTCGAGGTGGCTATCAATGGGGACTGGAGTATTGACGGGGCAGTTAAAGTTTCCAGTAAGCACAAGCCTGGAGGGCGATAGATGGAAATGATGGAAAAGCACTCGGTGTTAGTAGTGAGGGACACGGACTGGACCTCAAAGGTGGCGGAAGCCATCAGTAGAGAGCTCTTTAAAAGTCAGCGTTGTAGACAACAGCTCAGCTACCACCCCGCTGGTTAGTTGCGCGAGGTTTGCGAAGAACCTTGTATCCCGGGGGCGCAACTTCCAAAGAGATAGCTGGTGGGGGAGTCTGGCCTGCACCAGGTCTCGGTAATAAGCAAAAGGTCGATGTGGTGGTCCGAGCTGGTATCGTGAATGCGGGCTGATTTGTCGGTAATGGAGCGTGAGTTGAGTAGACCGAGGTGGATAGGTAAAGGTGGATGTGAAGATCCGAAGAGGCGCGGCATCAAGAGATCAGAGGAAATAGCTGGTTGAAGGTTGACCTGTGAACAGCGACCCCAACCGCCTCTGCAACCACGGTGCCGATGCAGTCTCTGACGTTGACCGCGAAGAAGCCCGAGGCCAGAGAGCGCCCTCAGGAGCGCGGATTCCAGGTGCAGGTGATGAAGAAATGGTACATGTCGAAGCTCTATTATATCAGCCCACGCTGTACGGTTGGTGGTGTTGGGGGGGGCCAGGATTCGGAAGGACTCCGATCAGCGGCTGTGTTGCCCGGAGCAGCAAGTCCAGGTGGTGGTGGCCAAGACACACGCCGTCAGCACGCGCTCCCACGCACGTGGCAGGTGCGGACGCGACACGCACGCGGCGCGTACGATGGAGCGGCCAGAGGAACACGAGGTCTAGTGGAGTAGCTGATCACGCGCTGTGCTCCAGCTCGCAGGTGATGCAGCAGGGTGTATAAACCTCGCCGAGCTCCCATTCGCTGGTGGTGCTGGGCAGCAGGCAAACCCACTCTCTTATGTTGAGCGGTGGACAATCTGCGTCACGTTCCCACTCGCTGGTGGTGTTGAGACGTGAATGGAACACGTGGAGCTCCCACTCACTGACAGAGGCGGGAGAGGTGCCTTGTGAGGACGTCGCTGGCAGAAAACAGTGCAGCCATCGTCCTCCAGCCTCGTGCGTGGGAGCAGCCGGCATCGTTCACCCGCACAGCCCCTCGGCTGTGCGAGGCGGCAGGTCAGCCGGGCTGTGTAACACCGCAGCCGGCATTTGTCAGCTGTCGCAGCGCCGCGGGGTGTGTGCAGTGCGGGCGGAGGCAGGCGGGGTTGGAGGCAGGGTTCTGCCACCTCCCAAAGTAATAATGAGGAAAATAATAAAACAAAATAAATAATAAGAAAGAGCAGGGGATAGTGAAGAAAGAGGTGTGGTAACAGTAGATAAAGAGTGGGGGCGACACGGGACTGCAGCCAGCACTGCGACGCTGTCGCCACCGCCTGTCGCATGAACCTTACAACTGTGTGAAGCGATTCAACCTCATCGCCATCAGGTCAGAAGCCAAGTGTCCAATTCACATGCAATGCAGATGTTAAACAGTGCCATAATAATGTTGACGACGATGAAAACAGCAGTGCTGGCAATACTGTTTATGGTTATGAAATAAAGGTGAAGAGCTACTCGAACCACTGCTGGCGTAACAGCAGTGGCATGTACCTACTACTTCACTCAACCACACACGATCTAGTCATCAACCATGGTGTGTACCAATTAATACTGCTGGATGGAGAGAGGCGGAGGGATTTAAGAAACTTGCCCACGGTTAAAAATGCCGTGGGGAGATCAAATCGAACCGATGTATCACTGGACAAGAAGTTGACTTTTAACTATTACACCATGGCAGTATCAAAAAGCAGATGGCATGCTAATGCAAGGGGGGGAAAGGATTATGTGTGTTTCTCTCTGGCTGACACTGGAAGTGGAGCAGGTAAACGAGCTCCACATTGCTCATTTGCATATGCGAGTCATCCATATGACGACATCCATGTGCGATAAAGTAAGAGTCATCAGCATGATGTTGAGAGTGCGTTACACCACGGCAGCATGGTGACAAATAACAATAACATCTATGGGACTTTTTGTTTCAGTATCAAAATGATGAAAACAAAAGTTGTTTTTTTACCCTTTCTGGCCACAAAACAGGTGTTAAGATGTTCATACAACAAAACAGATTTCTTTTTTTGCGATAACATCAATGTGCCCGCCGCGGCCCACGACGCTCACCGGTAGACGTCGAAACACGTGTGCATGCGGCAGCTGAGGTCTCCGCGCTCCGGGATGGGGCTGTAGTCGCCGAGACCAATGACGGGAACATCGTTGATGTCGCGCTGCTCGGCCGCGGTGCGACCCTCGGCCTCCCCGCCGCGCCGTGGCCAGAACTGCAGGATGCCCGTGGAGAGGAGCCCGAGCAGCAGCAGCGAGAAGAGGGCGACGTAGTACATCCTGTGCTTGCTCTTCATCCGCGGGATCAGAATGGGGCCCCGCGCTGGCTTGCCAGACGGTGTGAACATAGTCGAAGGGTCTTGCGGTCGGTTAAACTGAGAAAGGGGGGGACAAAAAACATTGGAAGAAAATATTAACGGAGAGAAGAAATGGGTTGCAATGAGAGAGCATGATTTTCACATTGGAAATTGTTTAAAAGTGGCATACTGCTTTTTGCTACGGTACAATAAAGCCGTTTCCATCGGTGTACTTATCTGTGTTTATTCCTAAATCGCCCAGAATGCAGCCAATCTCATTATATCGCAAGAGCTAAGCAGAGCTGAGCTTGGATAGTGTCTGTATGGGTAACCACCATGCATAACACATGCCTTGTAATGGTTCTGGGATATTTTGTGGGCAGCAGAGAGCAGTGTAGAAAAAACAATTGTTGTACTGTACTTGTAAAGCTCCAAAGTCTATGCTTCCTTACCTTCAACAACTCACATTGACCTGCCTGGTGAAGTGTTGTCAAAGAAGCCCCAACGACCCACCAGGAATAGGCTCTCATCCAGTCGTGAATTGACAAAAGGGCTATACAATCACAAATACTATTAGCAGTGGTGAGAGCCGTCCTGCTATCCTAGGCCACGAGCAATGGGACTTTTCCTTCCGTAACATAACGGCGAGATTGACCTCCTAACAAAGCATCCCTCTCAAAATATTATCATAGTTTTAATGAGCTTTCAAGTAATACCTAATAACCGCAGCAGCATAAAGTGCTGATAATGTTAGCTCTCCTACAGGAATGATGATAATAACAAGTCTTGTTCTAACATATGGCTGGCTGGACAGCCCCTATATCCAGATTAGTTTGCCAGGCAATGGTTCATGCACAGTGAATTGCTTCAGTGCCTCCATTGCATTTTAAGACTTAAAAATGGTTTCCAGGGCCAGTGCTGTTATTTACAACATAACGTTTACAGTAAAGTATTTAAAGGCCATCATGGCTTTGTGCCTGTCTACCTACTCCCATCTAATTTTCCTCTACTCTCCTTCCCCGTGGCCCCGGTTTCAAATGACAATAACCAAGGTCTTCTGTTGATTAAAAAATGCAATTTGAATTTATGCAACATCTAAATGCAACCGCATCTCTAGACGCTGTACAAAAGAGTGGCCAAAATTAGTTCAACAGAGCAAGTTTTCAGTAGACGTGGGGGGAAAGGGATAAGTATCCCTGCTCAAGGATGGCTTTACTCTTTGCTCCTCTGCTATCCTTGTCGACTGGAACTCCCTTCCCTTGTTCACATCTCTCATTCTGCACCGCTTGCTCCTCTCAATGTTTTATTGACTGCCCCAATCCTATACCGTCTATTGTATTGAGGGACTGTGTTATCCTGGTGTGGTCTGGGACTGCTTTCAAGTTGCTTTTGCGGCCTTGCAAAAGCTTTTGTTAGTGACTTGCTTAGTTTTTTCGAAATTTTTCACTCCTATAGTTGTTTTTTATTGTTTGTGATTTGAACTTGCTGACCCGCCCATACTGGGCATCTGTGAAAAAGAGCTTCATAGCTCATCGGATTCCTCCTCCAGTAAAAATAAAGATTTTGATTCTTGATATTCCACGCATGTGTTTAATGTAAACCTTTCATGTCTCACACTGCCCTACCAAGCCTTCATTCGTTGCCTCTCATAGTGCAAGTGTTTTGTATTGACTGACAGCATATCGCCGTTCTACTCTGGCGTATGGCAGTATATTCAGGAACTAGACGCCAATGTCTATATATAGTCCATGGTAAACCAGTGCATATTATAAAACAGTATTTACCAGAGCCGAGCGGCCCATATCCTTATATGCTGGTCGAACAACATTCAAAACAAGACAAACTTTATTTACAAGCAGGTGAAAGTCAACGACCTCGCAGGACTGCACAACAAATGACCAATGTGTGACAATGAACAGCTGTGCTATGTGCAGAATGGGGGGATCTCGTTCTGGAAATTGCCTGTAACAATTCATGGGCTCAAGTTCCATATCCGGACACACATTCAAAACAAATGAAAAACACCCCGATCGCCGTACAGAATGTTGGGGCAAGTGCTGTTACAGAGCATTTATGAAGTCCGCATCAGGTACTCATTTGAGGATGAGTCGACCTAGGGGAGGCCCTGGACTGGTTCATAGAATTGTTCATTGGTGCGCTAACCACTCATCCACCGCTCACTATACGTACAGATACAGACACATTGACATACACGTACAGTACTGTATGTACTACCCACACCGAGAACAAACACACGAAGACAGCCAATGCAGAGGCACTCGGCACAGACACACACACCAACACGCACACACCAATACACAAAATACTACATCCCTTTACCAGACTGTAGGGGCAAGTGCTGTTAGCGAGCACCTATGAAGGCCGGCACGGTACACCAAAGGGGGTGAGTGGCCAACAACACGCCCGGCCGCCTTTGTCTCCCCAGTGGCGATGTTTACACACCGCACCAGGTACTCATTTGAGGCTGAGTCGACCTAGGGGAGGCACAGGACCAGTTCAGATAATCGTCACCGGCGTTGGCCGTGAGCGAGAATCGAATCCGGGTCGCCAGGTTCGTAGCACAGCGCGCTAACCGCTCCACCACCGCTCCCCCACAAAGACTTTTGGTGCAAGTGGTTAGCGAGTAGCACCTATGAAGGCCAGCACGGCACCACACCCGGCCGCCTTTGTCTCCCCAGTGGCGATGTTTACACACCGCACCAGGTACTCATTTGAGGCTGAGTCGACCTCACACACACACAGAGACCAACACACGGCAGTCGTCGTACCACAGCGATTGCCGTGTTTTACGTGGTTCAAGACGAACATCACCACCACCACCACATTACAATGGGACCCGTCCACAACGGGGAGCAGAGAGAGAGAGAGGGCCTCGAAACCAAGACGCGGGCCACGCAAGTGGCAAATTCCTCCTCAAAAAAACGCCGCATTCGACGCCGCTACGAACGTACCTCTTAGTGAACGATGGACGGCAGGGGCTGGAGATCCATTACGTGAGTTTACACAATCATAGCAATCAAAGTTCGTGGTAAATGCCGCGATAATCGCGATATACGACAGCTTTGGCAGCAAGGCCACCCCTTCTCGTTCCCGACACGAGGGGCCCCCTTCCGTCCAGAGGCACCACGTGGTCGGCAGGCGCGCACTCCGATTGGCGGAGGCGGTAAAAAAAAGTGGGCGTGGTCAATACGTTTAGGTCACGCCCCTTGTCGTTGGTCGTGCCAGATCAGAGAGAATGTTTTGTTGTTGTAGCAAGCTCTGTGTTGTTTACCTGAAGAGGTTTAAGGGCCGTCCATAAATGACGTCACACACCTAGGGGGGTGTAAGACATTTGTGATGATGTGCGACGATGGGGGGGGGGGGGTGAGAAATGTGACGTCAAATCAAAATGCACAACTTTAAATAAATTTTTATTTCAAACTTTCGTGACTGCAAGGATTCATATTCTTGTTTTTTTCGGTAAAGTCACGTAGAAGGGAAATAATAAAATAATACAAATATAAAATAAAAAAATTTCTCACGACGTTTCGATTGCTTGTGTTTGCAGTCGAAACGTCGTGAGAATTTTTATTGTTTTATATTATTATTATTTTATTATTTCCCTTCTACGTGACTTTACCGAAATAACTTTAAATAAATATAGACAACACGTTCTACTTAATTAAATAGACTTTTTATAAATGTTTTGTCCTACAACATCAGAGTGCAGCGCCGCATTAAATACGCACTACAATGACAATAGTTTAAAGCGATGTGAAGCATGTTTTATTTTTGGGGGAGGGGGCAGAGCTTTGTGACGTCATATTTGAGGGGGGGGGGGTCTGACTTTTTGTGACGCCGTGTGACGAATCCACCCAATACCATCAGATCTCAGAAGCTAAACAGGTTTTGAGTCTGAAGATTGCTTGGATGGGTGGCCACCATGTCTTAAAGATGGTGTGATAGGCTGTGTGACTACATTGTGGGCAGTCTCTTTGTTTCGTGCATGATGCATAACACTTATAATTATTGCTGTACTTTATTTTAGTTCGATACTTTATCTTATTCGTTTTGCATTTGTCATTTTGGCGACCCAGGTAACTCTTGCAAATGAGATGCTCGTGGTCTACTGACTTCTCACCTGGACGAAAAAGATACACTTCAAACTTTTATTAAGCATATAAAAAGCCACACTGCACTTAGATTAAACGGCTACTTTTTACATCAAAATCCGAAGGTTTATACAGTACATTACATCTTGTAAACATGTTACATGCAGTACGTTAAATTACACGCACAGCACGTGTACAGTATAAAATTGCCACATATATCTTATGAACATTGTACTATTATCAATGCAATACAAAACTGTGTTAATAGTGGTGCACAAGGACATATAACAACTGAAAGGGGCAATTGCCTGAGATTACCTCTCTGCTTTGAACAACAACAGAAAACTCAACATGTCCATCAATAACACTGCCTTTAAAACGAAAATAAAACGTGTGTAGGCAACGTATTTGGACGAAGGCCATCCTTCAACAACAGCACATAGAGAGATGTAGTAGAGAGGTAGAGACTGCACACCACTGCCAATATCACCAAATAACCTCTGCTATGATGAAGGGACGTTGCCCAAAATGTCTCCTGATTATATATCGTTCGTCTCTGTAGGGCTGTGTTATTGGCAAAAGTGTTTAGTTTGTGCTACTCTAAATATTAGTCTGTAGCGCCTGCTTCACTGGTCGCTTGTGGCTTAGCGTCTCTGGCCTTATTTGTCACGGATAACGAACTTACTAATTTTCACATTCTATCTCAAGATACAGAGGAAATCATTTAAACGCAGAGAACCAAATGAACGCATCCGAGTAATACAAGTTAATCAGGGCACGCAGCAGCTGAAAAGGCAATTACATTTCCTTGTAAGGTCGACATTCACAGATATATTTTTTTAAAGAGCGCTGTTGTGAGAAAGAGCAAGACACACTAACAAACCGTGCATTCCAGGCTTAAGCACGTCCATACACAAACACATGCTCAGTCTACCTAGCAGGGTAACCGGCTCGAGAAAACGTCAAATCTCTCACGCAGCACAACTGGGAGCTGTTTATACATACATAGTACATTTGAACACGTAGGCCTTTCGCTACCAATATTATCCATAATAAATGTTTTTTTTTTGGTAGATCGCGCAAATAGAAATGTGTCGTTAAACCTGCTGAAACGTCGTACTCGAATTATAAATGTTGTGCGTTTACTCTCAAGCACACCGGGATGCTGAAGCAGTAACTAATTGGCACGTTTCGTTAACATGACAAACCTTACTAATTGGTGTGTCAGGTGGTGGCCGGTTTAACGACACATTTATATTTACGCGATCTAACCCAAAATAACCTTTATTATGAATATATAGTAGATGTATATGTGAGCATGAGTTCATGGGACAAGTGCTTAATATGCAGGTAAACCAAGAGTCTAGAGTCGTTGTTTTTCTTTATTGCAGAAGTCAGAGTTTGGCAGGACACCTTACAGAGGCTTCGTTTTCGCAGATGCCACAGCTGACTGACATCTGATTTTGTTGAAGCTCTCCTACATATCACAGCAGCTGAGATGACTGCCAATGAGGGAAATGCACCGGGGACGTCAGTGCCCAGACGATTGGCATGTTATAGGAGACAAATGGAATACACGGACTTATTTCGTAATGGGTTAACATGTTCGTTGCCATCACGTTTCATTGATGGGCGTTGGAAAGAAAATTGATGAAGAATGATGAGTTCGACTGTTCCAATCAAATTTGTTTACGCATCAGTATTTGACAATTGTCATAAAAAAGAATTTAAGTTTACAGTCTGTTGAAAGAAAGCCAATACAACAGACGGCTTCACGTTTGATCCCATTATATTCAGCTCAAATGAGATGGATATCAAGGCCGTAATTATAATATAACCCAAAATAACCATCCCCCCCAATATTCAAATATGCTCAAAATGCCCCCCCCCCTCAATATATTGCTATAATTTTTTTTTAAGTAATAATAATTGTTATGCTATGTAAATAAAAACAACAATTTGCTAAACCTTGGCCACAATATCTGGACTTGTCTTCATATAAATCAATGCATAGATTTCTGTTTATATGATTGTGGTTACGGTTGTACTTTATTAATCCCTAATCTCAAACATTACATACAATGCAACAAGAAATGGTAAAACAGTAACAACAGAGCAATGTAATACAATACACTATTAGACATTGTAAAAAATAAATAAAAAGTCTATGCCATGTGTTAGTGAATTTTCAAATATTTTAGGCAGGAAATTAGTTTTGAAATTTAGATATTTTCTTGGTTCGGACCCCCAGACCCCCTGGAAGATTTGGTCCCCCCCAATGTTGACTCCATGGCTACGGCCTTGATGGATATACTCGCATAGATGGTGACGTCTTCAGCACACATTATTCCCGAACAGCTGTGCACAGTACAGCAATAATGGCCAGAGAACCAATCACTGAGCCATACCCAGTGAGAAATTGATCAGACGTGACCACACGGATTTTTTTTCCCAGGCAAGTGCTAATGCATGAAATGTACCGACTGAAAGCCGAATTGAAACAAACTTTTGAAGTGTGCCTCGCAGAATAGAATGAGGTCCGCGGTGACAGCACCTGCTACCTGACCCCGCACTGATGTACTCCCTGCAGAAATGTGTAAAGTGAAACTTGTGAAACTCAAACTGGTTGTCAGATACTTGCTGGAGATCAGAGGAGTCAAAATATTCCTCTCTGCAATGTTCTTCAGTAATGTACTCGCCACTGGAAGAAGAGAAATTGGCCAACAGATGTCAAGTTTAAGTGGGGTCAGAACCGGCCCTAAACTTTTGGGGGCCCTAAGCAAAATTTGGTTGGAGGCCCCTTTGATGTATGATTTTTTTCACCCACTAGCTAGCAGTGACTCTAGGGGGGCCCTCTGCTGGCCACGGGGCCCTTTGCAATTGCAAGGGTCGCTTAGTGGCTGGGCCGGCTCTGAATGGGGTCACCAGATGGGAGCATCGGAGAGATGAAGCCAATTTTGAGATACTGTATGAAAGGATTTGACCAGTGTGAAGGCTTAGAGTAAGCCCTCGTTTAAAGCCGGTAGATGCATTCTTGACAAGTGCCACGTTAAGCAAAACATTTTCTCTCACAAATAATGTAACGATAACGTTTGGTGAGATACGATGTACACACACACACAGTGAGATGGTGCAACAAAGAAGTGAGGGTTACTGTATCACTCCGCGTACTCGATCGTACCGATCACCAATGCAGCTCAAGAAAATAGTTTTAAACCGCATTAAGATGTGGCGTGTTCTGCGTTGAGGCGAGCGTTCCGTGTCTTAACGGGGGCGTTCTGCGTTATAACGTGGTGCGTTTTGCGTAATAACGGGTGTGTTCCACGTTATATCGGTGCACGTTCCACGTTATAACGGCCACGTGCCGCATTATAACAGGTGCGGCCTGCGTTATAACGGGCGCGTCCCACGTTATAATGGGCGCGTTCCGCATCATAACGAGCACGTTTTGCGTTATATCGGTGCGCGTTCCACGTTCTAACGGCGTGCGTTCCACATCGTGCGAAAAGTGTTCCCGAATGGGTAATACCACCACGTTTTAGCAAAAAAGCGTTGTGCGACCTTTACGCTTTAAGTACATTTAGCATCTGTGTCCAAGGCGCCAATCTAATACAAAGACCTTTCTGCTTCAGGTATAAATATAAAATACACTATATACTAAATACAAGCACTCTATGTAAGTCGAGTTTTGTGACCAGCACAATAACACATTTTTCACGATAACATTTACAGCTTTTCATTTCACAATGTGGTACTTTTCTTATCCTTGACAATATCGTGGAAAGTTTATGCTTAAAGATAATGCATATTGCTTAACTTTGTCGAATATTATGAAGCTGTCCAAGGCTTCTGTCCAAAGTCTAATCTTTATGGATGTGTACTTCTGCACAAACGTAATGCTACGAAGGTACGGTCTGGTACGGTGCCGCGGCTTTCATGAAATGCGACGATCCCCTAAACTTGTGACTTTCTGCTCAAAATATGCAGAGGAGCACGATAAGGTGCGAGCCAAGGTGACTCAATTGTAGTGCAGGTATCTCTTGATGAGAGTCGGTAGGGCGAGAGCATTGATCTCTTCCAGACGGTCATTTCCAAGACAGTTTCTTATCGAGCGTCGGCACAGCTCATCCAGTGGCAAGGGTCCAGCTGCAGAAAAACAACAACAACAATAACAACAACGTAAGGCAGAAGCCGAATGAGTTAGCGTAGACACTGCTGTACACGCGTCGTGTTCGATGCTGTCCACGAATTATATTGCGCTGCGCAACCGCATCTGTGCACTAACGCTTTCGGAAGGCGAAGGTTAGCGTGTCACACCGATATTTAAAATAAACAAATAAAAAACGCTGTGTGGGTATGTTTAACTTCTTTCGCACCGTACGTAGCCAACTGTGCTGGGGAAGGACAACAAACTAAACACGCAACACGACAGTACAGGAAGCGGGTTTGTGAACCCATCTGTGCAGATCGAACTGCACATTTCCTGCCAACATTTCTCTGGTGATATCACTGCTACTTAGTGGTGAATGGTGGTTGTTGTTGTTGTTGTTTGTATGGTCGTGTATGGGGAACGGTGATGAAGTGGCTTGCTTACGACGCTATGAAACAAGCATCTCGAATTCGATTCCTGCTCATGGCTAATATCAGTAGCAATTCATGTAACAGTACTTCACTGCGCTTGTCAGTTCGGGTTGGTGAATGTGAGATCATAGAACAGTACAACAATACATTTGCCGCACGGCTATCTGCAGCCCAAAATGTAAATATGCCTTTTATATACTCGTGTACAGTCTACACTGTTACTGCATATACTGCACATTATTACAAATTGCTATACTTAATTTAAAAAAAATAGGAAATATGAGGGACATTCATAGTTTTTATACTTTACAGCAAAACGCGTTTGCATATTGGAAAATATTGTTCTATTTTTCTCTGGTTTGTGTCTCCAAGTTTGGAGCAAGCCTCTGACCAATTTAACTGGTTCTCAACAGGAAAAGTCCTCAATAGCAACACAACTTTACGTGAAACTTCACGGGAATTATCGTGCCCTTCCCCCTCTTACGGATAAACGGGCGGACACACAGAGTTCACACGGAACGGTGCCATGGTGGCGAAATGTTAACCACCTCGCCTAGTATGCAGGAGGGCGTGGGTTCGACCCCGACCCTGACGCCTGTGTGTTTTCAGTTTGCAAGTTCTCCCCGTGTGGTCGCGTGGATTTTTCACCGATTCCTCCCGTTTTTTTCCTCCACATTTAGAAAATACGCGCTTAGAGGATTTGGCTGCTATACATTGCCACGTGATTAGCCACTTCATTGGGCAGTCATTTGTGACCAGGTCACTTCTTAAAAAGAGCCATACAGCTCAGTGGTCTTTACTTGGTAAAATAAATACAAAATTGTTTCACAATTTTAATAGTTTTTTTTTCTTAACTCAAATGCATTTGGACTTACGCTCAATCCCATTGATGTAGCGCATCTTGATCTCGCAGTTGCCCCACACGGCGCTCACCGCCGGATAGAGCGTCTTGCCGCGTAGCCCGGAGAACGCTACTCCCAGGTACTCCCCGTCCACGACGAAGCTCAGCGTGCCCTCCTCCATGTCCAACACCATCACCACACGCTCGGGCACGTGGAAGCTCTCGCAGGGCAGCAGGTGAGCCGGGTAGGGCCGGCCCGGGCAGTCGACGGCGTCGTGGTACACCTTGCAGCGCCCCAGGTCCCAACCCCAAGACTCGCGTCCCCGGCCGACCAGGGCCACGTAGCCCGTGGCCTCGAGGGGAGCGTCCGACGTGGCAACACCGACCGCGGCGTGAGTGCCCCTCTGCTCGGTCGGCCAGGTGATCTCCCAGGTGTGCACGCCGCGACGGTAGGCGGTGCGTCCGCGCGCCGCGTCGGTCGTGTCGCGCGTCTGCCTGCGATGCACGGTGAGCGCGTCTCCCTCCTTGAGGGACATGGACGGGGAGAGGTCCGTGCTGCTGAAGCCGTGCTGGACCTGAAGGCCACGCGGTGCGGCAGGTTGGGACAGCAGGAAGGCGAGCTGAGGGGGCATCGTCCGCTGCCCCGGTGGCTCCAGGCGGAAGATTTCCAGGTCAAAGTCCTTGCCCAGCGTGGACTTAATCGCCTTCCCCAAGCCGAGACCCATGGCTATATACGGCTGTGCTTGCTTGCACGGGTTTTGTAGCGGTATAGTGTGTGCCGTCACTGTGGCCACGAATTAAAGTTCACGGTACAGCCGTGCGATTTTGCTTGTTGGTTCACACCACTGGCTGGTGGATGAAAGGCTCCCGCGAGTTAAAGGGGAGTATTTGCGCCTGCTATTCCACGCTGGCAAGACAGACGGCTTGGAAAGAGGTGGGAGTAGCTACGCAAACTTTACCCCGGCGACGAATGAAGGTTTCGTTATGTTAGGGGGGTTAACAAGCTTCTTGAGTTCAGGGTGGATTTCTTAGGCTGGCGAACTGGATGGAGCTGTGCGTGGTAAGAATGAGAATGAGGAATAAATCTGCTCCGTCGTAGAGTGTGACGACAATGTAAACTAGGGGCCCGTCTGAGTCATCCGTGCGGACGAGCTTTTAGATTGTGCAGGTGGTGTTATTCGGGTAAAACACCATCGGCCGCTTTGGTAAAAGCGACGGAGATATCGAAACAACGGGCGAGGGAGTAACGAGCTAACCAGTGAGAGCAGAATATTAATCAATGAAATGTCTTTATGATGACAAAGTGAGAAGAATAAATTAGATTACATTCATCACACGTGACTGACGGTTTTTTTTGCAGTATCTGGAAAAGATGGAAAGACACAGAAGCACACTGTTACGTTCATAAAGAGTGCATGTTAAATTACATTGTTTTGTGCTTCTATCACTCATCATAGCCGTGTTGGTTTTTTGTTTACATATGATATACAATACGGTAGTTAAAACAAAATTACAGCACTGCGTAAATTCACCACTGGTCGTGGGAGACTGTTTTACCATACTTCTTCACCGCACTGAATAGTGCAAGTTGGTGAACGATGGGAACAAGTCTGGTTCAGATATCACTTGCCACTGATGTTAGGCATGGCGAGGAATTGAACTCAGGTCGGTGGATTCACCGCCGCAGTGTGCAATCTCCTGCGCCACATCTCAAAGGTGGTGGTATTTATATAGAAAACGAGGCAATCATACACGGAGAAAAACACTGATAGAATATAATGCAATCAAGTGTCAGGATTGTCATTCAAATACAGCAATACGAATTGCGCTATCATGTTTACCAGTAAGAGGTCATCAATGACACTGCCTTTAAAGGAAACATATGTGACGTTTTGGGTAATGGCCATTCCTTATAGCAGAGGGCTCTATTCAAAGCTGAGGGAAGATATGATATTAAGAAGGGCCATTTCCAAAAATTGTGCGTTTTTTCTTTTCGAGCAGTGTTATTCATAACTAAATATGTAGAGTTTTTTTTTATACAACATTTGTGCTTGCGCACCACTGCCAACACAGCATAAGACAAAACACAATCCATTAGTGGTAAAATTTTAACAAAGCTTACCTTCTTCTTGGTTCTTTCGGTAAAGTCACGTAGAAGGGAAGTAATAAAATAATTAAAATAAAACATAATAAAACAATTCTCACGACGTTTCGGCCACAACGCAAGCAGCCGTCTTCAGGTAAAGAATGAGAACCTGTCAAGCTGGGAGTTTATATAGACGCTGAGTTGGGGGTGTAAGAAGAGCGCCTTAACAAAGGGATGTGCATATCAAGGCGCTCTGTTAAGGCGCTCTTCTTACACCCCCAACTCAGCGTATATATAAGCTCCCAGCTTGACAGGTTCTCATTCTTTACCTGAAGACGGCTGCTTGCGTTGTGGCCGAAACGTCGTGAGAATTGTTTTGTTATGTTTTATTTTTATTATTTTATTACTTCCCTTCTACGTGACTTTACCAAAAAACCAAGAAGATGAATTCCTGCAGTCACGAAAGCTTTAAATCGAAAATTAAAGCTTACCTTGTGCGCTCTGGTTGTGTATGCTACGAGGTCCTGGTGACACGTTCCAGTCTGTAGAGTGCAGCCAGTTGCCTTTATAAGCCACACTCTCTGTGCATCACCCGAATGAGGGGATGTCACAACTTCCCCTTGCAATATATTAACCCAGACTTTTATAGAGCCATAGATATAAAGGTCATTTTGTTGTTTGTCAATGTGATATCAACTTTGTTTTTACCCTTACAAAAGTGTTGGTAATGCCACAGTTGTAGATGTGGCTTAGTCAATCTACTGCTGGATGATTTATTTTGTTTATACATTTTACAATGCTGGCCAGCGTTATAATGACTATGTCATCATAAATAATGACAGTCAGTATAAAAAAATCATCATCCAATGGCATTGTATGACACGTAATTGCAGAACGACCTTTTTGGTAAATGTAGACCATGGCAATAGTCCATGATCCCTCATTATGTCCTGGACATTGTAAATCCACTTCTGGACGAAGGCCTCTTCTCGACGTGGTGGGTGCAGGGATTATTTGACCATACTTCACCTCGCTGGTCAATGCAGGTTCATGTAGACCGGAAGCATAGATGTGGGAACACACCGAATTAAAGTACAACAGTGAACCTTTCTGCACCACTGAATGTTGCTGCCCAAACAAAAGTAGCCCCATGGCCTGTAACACCTGGTATGCAAGGTGGTCGCCAATCCAAACACCTCGACAGGTTGAACCCCCTGCTTAGCTTTTGAGATCTGATGAGATCGGGCACAATCAGGTGATTTGGTCCTCATCTGCCAATGCCAGTCAACTGCTGGACAACGGCCTTCCCATTCTGTGTCCATCACGCATGATCTTACTATATAACACATTCCTGCGGAGGTAGCTGGTAGGAACGTTGGGTTGCTCGGTCAATGGCCAGGGTCAACGGCGGCATGGTGTATTCCGCAAATATGCCCGACTGTGAGGGCGGGCACAAGCCGGCGTGAGTAGGTTAAACGTTGAGTTTTATAAGGGCACCACGGGGTGACCAGCCCCTCCCCACCCAGCCCCTCCCCACCCAGCCTTATCCCACCCAGCCTCACCCTCCGCACCCAGCCCCTCTCTCCCCACCCAGCTCCTCCCTGCACGACGGACGGACACAATAATCCCCTGTGGGCTGGTGTAACCAGGAGGTTACTACCAGTATATTTTAATCACCTGATTTCATTGCTCCATCTCCTCTGTGGGCATCCTCTTGAACAAGTTCCATCACTTTGCTGCTACTCTGCACTCTTCTCGACCATCTGCCATCATTCTGCCCAAGCTATTGACAATTTTAATTACATCATGAAGCCCGAGCATGTTCTCAAATCCAACAAACACTTTCAAGCGTTTGTTCTTGTTCCGTATATGTTTTTATTACCACGATTTTAAACCACACGCAATAGCAGGTAGTAGACACTGATTAAAACTGTTCTTCTTTATGCTCGTTAGTGTACCACATTTCATTTTTTACGGCTTAAAAATAGCTTTGCAGCCGATGGCATGCTATGTCAGGTATAAGGACAACGTGTTCCTCTCGCCAGATAACACCGGAAGCTAAGTGAGTCAATGATTCTGAACTGAATTGCTTAATACATTTGTGATTCATCCACGTGCTGGCCAATGTGTAGTAAAACCTAGCGTGAGCAATGTGATAAGATCGAAAGTGGCAGGTTATTCACCCCAGACTATTTACATCCGCTCTGCTGGTAAGGCGAGCGATCAAGGGCTGTTTTGTTTCTTCAGTAATACGCTATTGACGCAGTACAAACTGATAATGCTAGAGATAATGCTAACAGACCATATCGCTCGTAAAATGTAAGAAAAATAGATGAAAGGTAAAATGATAAAAATAATTCTTAACCAAATACTTCGTACAACTGAAATCTAAAAATAAACCCACCAGGAACGCAGCAATACAACCGGGACTTCATTTCAGCTGGGTATGGGTCGGCAATCCACACAATATTTACGCACCCGTCACACAGCATCCAGTATGACTCTCACTATGACTGCAGCTCGTTCCCAATCCAGTCTACCAGCGACCCGTCAAAGAATCAGTGCAAATTTCGATTTAAAGCTTTCGTGACTGCAGGGATTCATCTTCTTGGTTCTTTTGGTAAAGTAACGTAGAAGGGAAATAATAAAAGAATAAAAATAAAACATAATAAAATACAATTCTCACGACGTTTCGACCACAACGCAAGCAGTCATTCAGACGCTGTCTTTCCGACAGACCTGTTCTTCACCTGAGGACGGCTGCTTGCGTTGTAGCCGAAACGTCGTGAGAATTGTATTTTATTATGTTTAATTTTTATTATTTTATTATTTCCCTTCTACGTGACTTTACCGAAAGAACCAAGACGATAAATCAGTCCAAATTCAAGCCCTGTGTACAGCAGAAACAAATTCATTAATACAATTGTACAAACAACATATAAAATGGTTAACCAAGTGTATATATTTTTTTCTGTTGTAAGGCAATGTTACTAAAGAATGTTGCGATTCTGAGCACCTCTCCACAACTATCAATGCAATTCCTTATTTATTCCAAATACATTGTCCCCCTCTTGCATTTATAGAGAAAACACAGGTTAGCTATATATGTTTAAAATAATTATTTCATCATTCATTGCGTGTTTTGCATTTTCATAAGCTTTGGGTGGAAATATTTGTGAAATGGTTTACTGTACACAATGTGCTCTGAATCTGACAACCTAAGTTCGATTCGTGGCCACGGCTGTCATCAGTGGAGCGTGAAATACGAGACATTCCTGGCTTCCCCCCTTCACCGCCAACCATAACCAGTGTGGTGAAGTATGGTCAAACCACTCCTATTGCTAAATATGGTGTCAGGATAAAGGCATCTATCCAGAAATTCGCTGGCGGAGCCAGTGGGGTGGGTGGCACATGCCTCCCCAATGATCCGATCGAAATTAGGGATTTCGATCGGATCATTGGGGTTTATCTCTGTATATATTAAAGGCAAAGTTGTGAATATGTGTGTCTGTTCAAAATGTTTGGCGTACTTCCCGACATGCAACAAACTTGAAATTTGCCATGTGGGTACTTTCCAGATTGTACACCATGCAAAAATAAAAAATAAAATACACTTTTGTGTGTTTTTTTTGGGGGGGGAGCTCAATAATGCATATATTTTTTTGCACAGCAAGTGAGCTGTGACGTCAAATCTGCCACGTGACTCGCATATGTGGAAGCGTAACGCATTGTCGTGTCGTGGTTAGCGCGCTGCGCTACGAATCCGGCAACCCGAGTTCGATTCCCGCTCACGGCCACCACTGGTGACGATTATTTGAACCGCTCCTGGGCCTCCCCTAGGTCGATTCAGCCTCAAACGAGTAACTGGTGTGGTGTGTGAACATTGCCACTGGGGAGACAAAGGCGGCCGGGCGTGGTTAATCCAAGCCCCGGGCGAAGCCGGGTAGTAAAGCTAGTTAGTAATAAATCAGCATGTTGCGACTCCCACTGCCACTGTGTAGCATATTACTCCGTGCCAGGGACTCTATGAGATGATAGGACAATAGTCTGAGCCCATAATTGGCAATAAGTAACGGCAAAGCAGTTATAAGTGACGCAGTTGCGTATATAGTCCACGACTTCCCTGAAGGCATTCACCTTCAGCGAGCGCGATGCCGATCACACAACACGCGGTTCGAATTCGACCCTCGATCGATGGCTGCGCCATCGCCGCACACGCGTCGAATAAAAAGCAAGGGACAAGTCCTTACTTACTAACAACTCCTCTATCATGTTTCATTGCTGGAGGGGTTGCCCCTCCTACCTGAAAATCCTGGCTCTGCCATTGCAGAAATGTATTGGCAAAGGGCTGTAAATAAATGTATTATTATTATTTGGGTCTTTTGGTAAAGTCACGGAGAACACATTTTTTTTTTAAAGTAGTTTTTTGTTAAATTTCTTAGTTCTACGTGACTTTCGCGAAAGACCCAAAGAATATGAAAATAAGCTATACAGCTCAGTGGGCCTGGTAAATAAAATAGTAAATTGTCTATGTGTGTGTCTCTCTCTGCTTGTGTGTCTGTCTATGTGTCTCCGTGTCTGTGTTTTGTCTTTCTCTCTCAAATGTAGCAATCTTTGGAATAACGTAATCAACCAGGTAAGGTGTTGACTGTTGTGTTAGCCGACTCTCTGTGTTGTATTGCATTATGTTTCTAAGTTTACTAGGTTTGTTTTCTCATCCATTATTACCTCATCCATTCTTTCTATGTGACTTTACGGAAAGAACCAAAGAGTAAAAATAGAAATAGTAAATAAAAAGTGCAAAAATAGTAAACTGGTAAATAAAATTGTAAATTAAAATAATTGAATCGCGGCCTATGTACCTACTCATTGCTGTCCGCCTGGCATGACCGCTACCATTATCGTCGCTAAATTAAATACTTCTGAGAAGAAACGTTCTATTGATTTGTATTACTTATTTATTGTAAAAAAAGAATTTAAACAGCACAATTGGTAAATCTATATTTTTTCATGCAATTAATAATGTCACGTGGTTCATGCTAGCATTGATATCCCACTGACCTCATAATTGTGCCACACACTTTGCAATGCAACTAAATTAATTAAATATTAATCCACCTATAACCATTTATTTCAGCACAGTACGTACGGTTTAGTTGACAATCATAAGGTACGATAAAAAAGCTAAAAACAAGGTTATATACTTTATATTACTCATCCTGCTATGCAGAGCCATATAAACACTATAAAACTCAACAAACATGGACTCAGAACCATCAGCATTTTTTTCCGAAAGTGTTAAAAACTACTGCAGGTATATTTATATGCTTGGTTCTTTCGGTAATGTCACGAAGAAAGGAAACAATAACATAATAAAAATATAAAACAATAAAATTCTCACGACGTTATGTTTGGCTAAACATCTATACCTCGTAAAAATTAACCCGTAAAAACAAAGTTTTTCACTATAAATCCTTTATGGTTTTATTTTATTATTCATTTCTGTTTTTCTTGAGTAAGAGTTTCATTTTTATCACATTGGTATTTTCAATTACATCTGAAATTTTATTTTTTCTTAAAAAGTGGAAAATTTTGGAAAAGTTTTTTTCACGAAAATAAATTGTCACGCACAACGAGTCTGTGTGCAAAATGTCAGCTCGATTGGATCACGGGAAGTGGGTTAAAAAACGACCGAAAGACTTGCACGGTCGTAAGCAAGCAAGCGAACTTAATATAAAGGATTTAAAAATGGCAATGTTGTGGCTAAATTTCGCATGGCGCTGCTTGAGGCGCTCTGTGGTTCGATTATGGGGGCGACATCACCGAGCCAACGCAGCCTGGCCAACGGATTGCAATGATCATCAACACAACCACGAGAGGGCAGCATACGTTCTCATTCAAGTTGACACCAGCCTTTCACAGGGACTGCTTGTAGGGCGATGCTTAATGTGGATGAATACTGGTAGGAACCTCTTGAGGCCTGAAATCGCGAACACATCCTTGCACAGCCGCTCGTTTTATCTTGAGCTACAATTGCAGATCGTCTGTGAATTCAATCGTCTTAGTGCTGTTGGAGTTTTGGCGTTCTCTGGCATGACACTGGTGAGACAAGGCCATGGAGAAGGCTTTTTCCGGTGTAGGCCAATCAGTTTCAAAGACCACGCGTATATTATCAGGGCATGTTTGTTTGCATGATTTTTTGCCACAAGTACGTGTGGTTAATGCAGATCATTATCATTATCAGAGTTGTTTCTTTTTGTTTGCATTTTGACTGCTTGTGTTGTGGTTATTGCAAACATGATCCCTTGTATAAAGGTGTCAGTTTTTGTACCAGATTAAAGGGTAAAAACCTATTACTATATTTTGCTACTGGTAAAGGAGTTCTCATAGTGTTAATGCAAATTGATGCCTTGCAAAGGGCGTCTATTTAGTGTTTGAACATCTAACACCTCCTGTTTTATTGCCAGAAAGGGTAGAAAAAGCTACTCTTTTGTTTCATCATTTTGATACTCGCATTATTACATGTTTGCCATCTCATCAGCAACCCGAAGCCAGTGTGTCAGCACGACTGGCGTGTCGCTTGGCCAATGAAATGTTGCCGAACAAAGTCACGGAAAATGATTGGTTCGATTTGGCTGGGCACCTGGTTTGTCGTTTTAAGCGTGTGGTGGTGAGCAGATTTCCCATGAAGTCAACAGTGCATGCTCGATTTGATGGAAAACTCGATTGATTTTAAATTTGCTCCATCGTAAACTTGCTCCACTCACATAATTTCTCCATTGCAAGCCGGGGAGTCTAAAATGGTTTTTTTAAAGTGAAGTGCTTATTGAATTTGTTTAAAAAGTTAATCCTGCTTGCGGCTTTGTTAAGGTATTTGGATATATTTTATAATCCTTGGAGCAACATCAGGGATGTTTAGGAAAATAATTACTTTGCCGTTTTGTGTTGAACATGAAATACCCATGACTCAATTGATATCGGTCAGTTAGAAAATAAAAGCAAACATCACAGCAACAGGAAATAGTTTTTTCCCGGTCGGTTTATTCATTTGATACTACGTGCTATATTGACACAATCTAAAAGTAAATGGTAAACTACATGTGGTGTGCTTAGGAAGTTGAGTAATGTTTAATAAAATATTCTATTTGTTTTGTAGTCTAAAGTACCATGTGGCAATTGTCAGTGCAAACAATTGTCGGTACATATTTTTATGATGATAGGACATCAAACGGAAAGGATTTACATTTGGTTAAAAACTCCGTCCAACCTCATGCTCAGCGGTTAACAGGGTTACGTGTGTGGCAGGCAGTTTGATGTTTGAAGTCGTCCTTTGCTCTCCTTCCCCTGCATCTCCGATAGGCGAGATGTTAACTGCCTCGCTTGGTATACATGAGCTAGTGGGTTCGATCTCGACCCTGACGCCTGCTGTATATGTGTAGTTTGCGTGTTTTCCCGGTGGTCATGTGGATTTTTCTCCCCACACACTTGACAGACTGTGGAGTAAGCAAAATATTTTATCCCCCCACGATAAGTGCTGGGGGGAGGAGCCAACTGATTACATCTAACATAATGAAGTGTGTGAGCCATCAACAAAATCTGTGTGCCCAAAAAATGAAATCTACACCAATTAAATCATTGTAATGCAGCCGAGATGATTTGTGAGTGCATTGCCCTGTGAACCCCGCGACCTGAGCTTGATTCCCGGCCATTTCTAGCATTGTTTGGCAAGTGATGTCTGAGCAGAGCCCCGGGGCTCTCTCTCCTTCACCGACCAGCACTGGTGAAGTATGGCCAATCGACCCCCAAAATCCGTCACGGCGTAAGGAGGCCTTCATTCAGCAACGGATTGACGAATGGCCTCTGAATCGATGCTATCGGCGTAGATTGCATCGCTTTAAAGCAAGCTGGCTCAGCGAAGAGATGCTGCGGCTGAAGGGTCGTTGTGTAATGTCACGTGGAAATTTGAACCCGCCATCCAAATCCACTTTATGTTATTACCTCTTCTGCGATTCCTTCGACATGCAGCAGGTGCTGGTTTTTTTCCTACTCGGCGTTTGTTACAACCCTGTCCTCCTCTGCATCCAAACCCCGACATACAAAATCAGAATATGTATTTGGACTGGAGGAATCCGATGAGCTATGAAGCAGTTTTTCACATATGTCCAGTAGAGGCGGGTCAGCAAGTTGAAATCACAAACAATAAAAAAAACTATAGGAGTGAAAATTTCGAAAATCTAAGCAAGTCACTGAACAACAGCTTTGGCAAGGCCGCAAAATCATCTTGAAAGCAGTCCCAGACCACACCAGGATAACACAGTCCCTCAATACAATAGACGGTATAGGATTGGGGCAGTCAATAAAACATTGAGAGGAGCAAGGGGGGCAGAATGAGAGATGTGAACAAGGGAAGGGAGTTCCAGTCGACAAGGAGAAAGCAGAGGAGCAAAGAGTAAGCACCCATTGAGCAGGGTTACTTAGTATCCCTTTCCCCCCAGGGGTCGTCCATAAATGACGTCACGTGATTTTGGACGATTTTTGACCCCCCCCCCCCCTCGTCACACGGCGTCACAAAAAGTTAGACCCCCCTCAAATGTGACGTCACAAAGCTCTGCCCCCTCCCCCCCAAAATAAAACATGCTTCAAATCGCTTTAAACTATTGTCATTGTAGGTGCGTATTTAATGTGGCGCTGCACTCTGATGTTGTAGGAGAAAACATTTATTAAAAGGTATATTTAATTTAAGTAGAACGTGTTGTCTATATTTATTTAAAGTTGCGCATTTTGATGTGACGTCAAAATTCTCACCCCCCCCCCCTCGTCACATATCGTCACAAATGTCTGACCCCTCCCCTAGGTGCGTGACGTCATTTATGGACGGGCAAGTGCTGTTAGCGAGCAGCACCTATAAAGGCCGGCACGGCACACGGGGGGTTGGGTGGCCAACGCCACTCCGACCGCCTTTGTCTCCCTAGTGGCGATGTTTACACACCGCACCGGGTACTAATTTGAGGCTGAGTCGACCTAGGGGAAGCCCAGGACCGGTTCAGATAATCGTCACCGGTGTTGGCCGTGAGCGGGAATCGAACCCAACACAAACAAAAGGATGAGCCACTGGAAACATTCTCTTAAAATTAGGTTAATTATTTACCAGCCGTTTTATTTGCATTACACTGGACCACGGAGGATTAGTTCTGCAAACAGGAAGTGACCTGGCCACAAATGGCAGCTCAACGAAGTGGCTTATCGCGTGGACATTTTTTAGCAGCCAAATACTCTTAAACGCACGTGTTCCAAATGTGTAGGGAGAAGCCAAGGACCCGGAGAAAAATCCGCACGACCAAGAGAGAGAGACACGCAAACTCCAAATGTACAGCAGCAGCAGGCGTCAGGGTTGGAATCGAGTCCTAGACCTCCTGCATACCAGGCGAGGTAGTTTAAAAAAATCTCTCCACCGTGACACTTGCGCATGCTGTATACGTGTACTGTATACGCATGCTGTATACGTGTACTGTATACGCATGCTGTACACGCTCGTCCGCTTGTGCATGCGTGAGGAAAGACACGCGTGGACGCTGCCAGGTCAAACCGGGTAACTGTCCATCGCGGAGGGAAAATTCCCACTGCTGAGCTCACGAGGAGCATGTGGTGATACAAAAGCCCCACCCTACGGTAGCTACAAAAAAAAATCTGCAATGCAGTGGTGGGGGGGGGTGAAGAAATAACAAAGACGTGCACGGAATTTGAAATCGCGACGCTACCAATTGCACTCGGAGAAGAGCGAAAGCTGCTTGTGGATGATTGCCCTTCCACGTTGATTCCGTTGCTGCTGTGATCGTGCACCTGTTCTTTGGAAAGCGAAGAAATGCATAAGAAGAAGAAAACTAAATAAATAAATGTGCGTTTATTAATAATAGCAATAAGAACAAAAAATCCCAGGGAAATGGCAACGGCATTTTCATCACGTTTGGGGCGTATGGTGGCTCAGTCTGCATTACCAATGTAATATGCGGAAGCTTTAGTTGGCATTGAAACGCTTCCTAATGAATGTGGTGAGCAACAAAGACGCGGCTATGGACGTGTCTCCTGTCAAAGCACATTTGCTCATCTTTGTTCTCGACTTGTTTACACATCACACGGTGCATCGTTGCATGCAGTGCTTTAGAAGCAGGTCTGGCATTTACTGGACGATAAATTAACGCATGCTGGAAAACAAATTGCACTTTAAAGGTGTATTTCAAATTAATGCCATTTGAAGTTTGCCTTCTATTTTGCTTGTTATTGAAAATTCAATATTTGTTTTTGGGCTCTGATTCTGAGAAATTCGTCGTTTCTTGTGAACGATATTATTTTCATGAGCCACTGCCAATCCACTGCTAAATTAAAACCCCTAAAAGCTTATTTTAGATTTGCCCTTCTGAGTAGAGACTCGGCAGAGCTGACGCTGCCGATGTAGGAATTGAATCATTGACTGTGGAATGGGGTCAAGTGACAAATGGACTGATCAGTGTGTCATAAATACAACTAGCTGTACTACCCGTCTTCAGCCCGGGACTTGGATTCACCACACCCGGCCGCCTTTGTCTCTCTAGTGGCGATGTTCGCACCACAACAATTACTCGTTTGAGGCTGAGTCGACCTAGGGGAGGCCCAGGACCGGTTCAAATAATCGTCACTGGTGGTGGCCGTGAGCGGGAATCGAACTCGGGTGGCCGGGTTCGTAGCGCAGCGTGCTAACCACTACACTACAATTCGTTCCCCATGACCAACGCACCTCAAACCACAGCTCCCAGCAGTTATACGGATTCCACCAAGAAATGCATCGGCTTTGTAGTTGGAGAAACAGGGGTCGCTAAAAATAATTGGGGGTTTTTGTGTTTAGTTTGTTGTCCTTCCCAGCAAGGTTGGCTAGATACGATGCGAAAGAAGTTCAACATAGAGTGCATACATCTGGATAGATTTGACAACAGCGAAGTACAACACATGGGCTCTTGTCGGGTGAATCCACAGAATAAGCCACCCAAAAACTCCCACCCTGTGTCCACAAACGGCGCTTGTGCAGTCCCAGGCGGCTGCATGCGGCTCTGTTCTCGTTATTCATCCACCGCCGGACAATTGCTGTTCCCGAATCGAGCCGTGCAACGAGGCCACGGCTGTGAGTATTTTCAGGCGGTGTGGCATCTCAAATTTGTTCCTAGCAGATCCTGCAGCTGGTTAAGAAATATCACGGTGATTTTTAAAGCTTTGTCTGAAGGTTAATAGGCATATGCAAGAGAACACCGCAGCTAAATTTCGTTTTTGTTATTTAAATAACGGTTGCTCAGAACACAATTGCCAGCAAAACCCCTTCCGATGCAGATGCCAGCCCTACCGAATTAAGTGGCAACCTGGCGATTTTTGTCCTACTTTGAATCACATACTGATTTTCAAAGCCGTTTCTTGTTTTCTTTTGTATGGATTCACAGAAGCAGCTTAAAGGTGTAATTATAGATTGGTTATCCACTCAATTGTCTGTTCAGACGCAGAGTGGATCTCGTTCGTTCCTCCTTTAACTATACAGGGTGCTTCAAAAAATGTTAACACTTCTGAGAATTTGCAACAATACAACACCAAATGTGCCTCCGGACTCTGGAGACCACCTGGAGAAGATTCCAGGCAATGTGTTGACAATGTATGCGAACAAGTGAAGACTCTTTGACTTTTTGAAGCTATTAACATTACATTCGTTATCATGTTACAGTCTATTATCCGTTCTTTTCCCATTAAAACGATAGCGCTATAATAAGTGTTAACATTGTTTCGAAGCACATTGTATACAGCATAGAACAACTTTGTTGAGCGAAACAAATTACGGGAATTGTTGCTTTAAGAATACAGCATAGCGCTGCGCTAAAAGGGTTGCAACATCGGCAGCCTACCACGAGGAGCCGTATCGTAAAGAGAGGACCCTTGCCTCTAAGCTCTGCAATTCACCAGCATTGATTGAGTCAATGCTGCATAACTAACTGATGCGCTTCCAGAGAAGCCATGCGCGGATAATGAAACGCGGCGAATGAGTTGTGTAAGAAATATTTTTTCCAATGTGACAAAAAATCATGGATGTTTTAAAGGAGACGTTGTCTGCCAATTTATTTCGTCGCTCAAGTCAGTCGGGTGGGCAAGTGTGCAGTCTCAGTGGCGTCACTGCGTAGACGCAGAGCCTCAAACCTGTCGGGCAACAAGAGCATTGAGAGCAAAGTGGCCAGTTTTCTTCTTTCGCCAGTTGCGAACCACGGCTGTACGTGACTGGAATAATCGCGCGTTCCAAAGACTTCCTTCCAGCCTTGTGCGTGTCTACTAAAAATAAAAACACACCCACGGCGCTGGGAGATGAGCGCCGTCCGATCGAACTAGAAAACTGAGATGTACCACTCAAACAATGGGAAGGGGAATTTGTTTAAAATCACATCACGCGCCCCCGCACGCTCCACCCTTAATGGTTGTGACAACAACAACAACAGCAAATAGCCGAATGGGTTAGAAAATAAACTACTCGCAAAGTAATTGCATTGGCGTGTTTTTTTTGTTCCAGATGGCATTCATCCTCATCATTTTAATTGGCCACGATCTACGCACTGCTGGATGACGCCACCGACGCCGCCGCCAACCTGCGATGCTGCAAAAACAATCCGCTGCGCTCCTGCGCATGGGCCCATCTCACTTTGACCCGCGCCTACTGGATATCTGTGAGAGGGAAAAAAAAGAGATTGACAGCTCATCGGATTCCTCCAGTGAAAATGCACATTCTGATTCTGATCGCTCCGTCTTCCGTCGGATGCAACATCGTCACCCACCTTGTCCTTCAGCCATCATCCCTTTTCGTCGTCATGTGTCCCGACCAAGCTCCCGTAGGGCAGGATTTTAATGCCCTTCTCAGGAAAGCCACGCACGCTCCAGAGGGTTATCACGAACAGCTCACCGAATTGGTTTTCATACCGAAAAAAAAACATGTTTTAATGAAAACTAATTAGTAGGCGATTTGGCAGCAACATGGTTTTTTGATGTGGGACTTAATTCCATGCACATTCTAAATGATGCATGCTGAGTGGCTCGTTAATAGTTTGCATGTTTCACACTGAAAACATTGGTTGATTGTTTAAACTGAACTGCTTATGTAACATCCACGTGATGATAATTACCCAGTGCCCAATGTTTCACCAAAGGGCAGTAGACAGTGAAATGCCATCCATGCTGTTCACAATTCATCACTGACCGGGATGGCTGCATTGTGCATAGAAAGGCAACAATTTCGCATCGATAACTGATATGATTCCACATGATAGAACAGTAAAAGAATAGCGGGTGATGCTTTAAATTATATATTCACTAAATGAACGTGGAGAATCTCGAGAACACTTTTTGTACACTGCAATGATTACTTCAGACATATCACAAGGGTATTAGGGAGAAAATAATAATGATAAAATAATAATAAATGAAAATAACTAAATTATTTTTTTATTTTAATTTTATTTCTTATTTTAATTTAGTTATTTTCATGTATTCTTATTTTATCATATTATTTTTTTACCTACGTGACTTTACCGAAAAAAACCTAAGAGTATGAATCCTTGCAGTCACGAAAGCTTCAAATCTAGAATTATTAGGGAGAAGTTACAGAGAGAGCAACACTTTAATGTCAAAGCCTCATTAGAAATCGGGTCATGAGAATCAGTGGGGTATCTATAAGAGAGAGTATGCAGAAAATAGAAATAGCCCTCACTGAAATAAGTAAAAAAGGTAGTATATTCTACATTTACAAGAGAAGCAATCTGGAAGTTAGGTATAAGGATTATCATTTAGAGGGCACGTGCTTAAATGCAGTGACCCAAAGCACCTCATATCCTGATACAAATCCCCGGCTATAATTGTTTTTAGCCTAGGGGACACCTTGGTGGCAGCGGCCCCTGTGTGGCACAAGGGGAATGCGAAACCAGCCTGCCAGTCGGTGGCAATGTTGCTGATGGTTTCTTGCAATTAAGTCATTTGTGACGGTTTCTTTTTTAATCCTGTCTGCATTCACCATACGTACCTGTGGTGAACATGCAAACAAAAAACATGCCCTGATAATATATGCAGACAGGATTCCTCGAATAAGGATTCTGTACGGCGTTTTAACATCTCGACACAGCTGTTTTATTGCCAGAAAGGGTAAAACCTATTGTTAGATTTTAATATACTGGCAAGAAAGGTCCCATTTTGTTGAGGCCTCATGGTGCCCCCTCAATATTTGTTTGGCATTCGCGAAATGCCACAAGGTGGCACTGCATGACAACGTACATAAATACGCCCACGTTGGGGTCGCGCATTCACTTCATTGATCTCCACGGGGCTCAATGAAAGCGCGCTCGTGCGATAAACGAGAGCTCTGTGTGATTGTGGAAATTAGGTCTGAGGTTGCTTGCGTAACCGGGAGCCGCCTTCCCAAGTCGGGGCAAGGTGGCCACCACTGTAACCCTCCCACCCACCCCCCCCTCCAAGGCATACATGCAACTACCAAATGCAATATTATCTGTGCGAGAGCACGTCGAGAAAGCTGTGTAAATCAGTGTTCTCCGTTGCAAGGCCCGCGGGCTATTGGCGGGGAGGCCCTGGTGGATTGTGGTGCGGGCCCGCGACAACCCGCAAAAAAATGTGAAAACGCCACCCCCCCCCCCATCAGCAGCATCGTCGTCATGCTGCTGTCAAACCAAGATGGTTTCAAATGTGTGGCGGCTCTCACACTGATGATGTCGTATCGATCCTCCCCCATCCCCTCCCAACTCTGAAGATGAGTGAAGAACATTGCTGTGTGAACGGTAACCAGCCTTCTTCTTTGTTCTTTCGGTAAAGTCACGTAGAAGGGAAGTAATAAAATAATAAAAATTAAACATAATAAAATAATTCTCACGACGTTTCATTCAGACGCTGTCTTCCCGACAGAGCTGTTCTTCACCTGAGGACGGCTGCTTGCGTTGTGGCCGAAACGTCGTGAGAATTATTTTATTATGTTTTATTTTTATTATTTTATTATTTCCCTTCTACGTGACTTTACCGAAAGAACCAAGAAGATGAATCCCTGCAGTCACGAAAGCTTTAAATCAAAAGGTAACCAGCCTTGTTTTCCAGCTGGAACTGTGCCCCACAACTCTGTCCCGCACAGGACACGTTGACGTTCCTAACGACGAAGGGCTCCCCTCACCCCCCACCATCTTTTGCCAATTCGCACGCCACCTGCATTAACGACCTCACAGCAGTGCCCCGTGTCACCAAGCCCGGGCGTAATTAACTCGCAGCTGCATTGCACGCCCACGATTGTGCGCCACGTTGGCCAGATGTTAACTACTTCGCCTGGTATGCAGGAGGTTCGTCGGTTCAATGCCGACCCCTGCGCATGCATGTTTGGAGTTTGCGTGTGTCTCTCTCTCTCCTTCCGTGGTCACGTGGATCTTTCTCCGGGTCCTCCGGTTTTTTTCCCTCCACGTTTAGAGTCTTCATCACACGTTGAGATATTTGGCTGCTGTACACTTCCACGTGATAAGCCACTTCGTTGAGCTATCATTTGGCCAGGTCGCTTCTGAATAAGAGGTTTATATGGCTCAGTTGGCCTTACCTGGTAAAATAATACATAGTTTAGTAGTAATCTGGTTGTTAAAACCAAGCCTTACCTTCTCAACCACAGTGACTTTGGCTGTGTTAATCTAACAATGGGCCACTCCCAGTGCTTATCCCGGACGGAACGATTCAATACCACAATGATTTGGTGACACTGCGTTGACAGTGGTGCACACGTGGAAATAAAAAGAACAAAAAACCATAACACATTAATCACTATGCACTGCCTTATAATTCGACGTTTTGGGCAATGACCCTTCAGTCATAGGTTTGTTTGGACATTTAACGACGCAGGCCAGTGGTGAATAGTGGGAAGCACGGCCGATTCAAATGTTCGCTCACAAACACCGACACTAAACTCACCACACTGCTTACCAACGCTGAATTCACCACACGGCTCACCAACACCACGACCAAACTCACCACAGAGCTTCGCCGACACCGATGCTGGTGTTGTCCTGAAGCCAACGTGAAGGGAGCCAGCCACCCGCCCGTGTTTGTGTCACGCATCACTTGAAAGGAACTGTTTGTGCAGAGCGTTGACGCAAGCCCGTCACGCAGCGCATATTAAACATAAAAATTCCAGCCCGGAGCTGAGAAAGCATAAATAAGCCACGCTTCACACAAGCGGTAGAGTCAATCGGTGCTGCCTATGCGCGTGACCCTTAACCGGGCACTGTGGAAACAAGAGCTGGTGGATCACTGCGCACGAAACGCTGTGAAACTCCCTTCCCGTGAGCATCGCAAAGGTGCCGCGCCCTGCCTTGCCAAGAGGAGGCGGCACGGCAATTGTGGGCTCCATCTCTTCCGTACGCGTGGGATCGAGCGTTGCCCCGTCGCACGTGTGGGTTTTGTTGTTGTTGTTGCGTGTGCTCTGGTTTCCTCCCGCGTGTATAAACAGTCGTGCATTGGCTGAAAACGTCTGATTATGTAGAGGACCGGTGAGCTTGGACAATTGTTGGAGCCGGCTCGTCGCTCGGCTACATTCTAGGTGGCTCAGCTCATCCTCTCTTTCTCTCTCTCTCGAGGGTCGATAAAATAGATACCATTTTGTGGTAGAAGTTTTTTAAACACTCATCCATGGGAATGTGGAATTTCCACCACTCGGCTCAGTGCTGTGAACAGGAGATAAGCATCGCCCCCACAAACATCTGTGTGAGAAACCTCTTCCAATGTTACGATTGATGGTCGCTGACAACATTTTCCCTCGCCTCATTGACTAAATCGTTTATTGCGGGCCTGTATTTACAAGAGCAGAAACTCTCCCTAATGCCTGGGCGTAATGAATCTAATACAATATTTACTTAGACTCTAAATCTGTGTGGGCCTTTGTGGAACCACCCAGCTTTCACTAAGAATCAAGCACGCACGCAATTAAAAGAATGATAATGTAAAAGAAAAACAATGACTCAAGTTGCAAAGCCACTTGACAGCCTAATCGTCCGTGATATTATTTTAGCCAGAGATGAGGTTTAAGCCAACTGGTACTCCACCTCAACGTATTGAGTGCCTGACACAGCCGCGGCCTTTAGTATGGATCAACTTGCACTCATGTACATAGCACACACACACAAAAACACACACATTTCATATTTGTTTATTTTTTTTAAACAAAAAAAATTCATGACTAATGTGGAAAACAAAATGAAATGTCGGTCACCGGAGCAGGGGGGGGGGTGCAGGTAAGAGGAGAGGTGGAAACGAGGTAGAACTTCATCATCGGCAGCAGCAGTGGTCAATCACTCCCCCCCGCCCCCCCTCCCCACAGTCGCACGACCATCCCTCACGATGCTGCGATGCAACGGAGGTGGACCGCACTCGGAACATGCATCTTCCCAGTGGGCCCTCATTGCTCAAACCGCGTGTTTTCTGAAAGAGGATCTCGATGACAGTAAGAACCCATCGTTTATTCTATCGCGCTCAATGTGTTTGATGACCAAATTTAAATAAAAAAAATAGTTATGGAATTTATTTACCCAGAAAAGTTTCAGTAAGTCTTACGAATTTTTTTTTATTCAGGAGTGTTTTGCATTGAGATTCGGGCCCCATCTCTACCCAGTTCCTCTCAGATGAGGGGCTGGGGACCACTCGAGCGGTTTTGTGGGGGGGTGGGCGGGGGGCACCACAACAGTGATATTCACTGCTCAGGAGAGTGAACCCGGGTCCTGCCACATGGACATGTCGGTGGTGCAGGGCCTCCACCTCTGCAGCCTCCTCGTACCGGCTCTCAATGGGATCGTTTGGCCAATCGCAGCCACCTCGCACACCCCACGCAGTCTCCCGTTCAAGTAACTAGCCTGGCTGAGACCTGCTTAGCTTTGAAGCGCCGATGAGATCGAGCATACTCAGCGTGACTTGGTCCGAGGCGAACAAAGTGTCGATGGTCTCCAGAGGCTGCAGGCACCGGTATCTTTCTCATCTGCGGGTATTTGAATAGGAGGTGATTGGGGATGTTTATTGGCTTGTATAGCTACATATGATGGAAACTAATTGGCTCGCTGTGCTATTTGGAAACAAAGGGGTTGCAGATTATCTAATAAAAAGAGCGCAATGAGAAACCCTTGCCATTGATTTTTTATTCTTGACCTTACGTCACCCTGCCAAAGTGCTTCCGTCAAAACCCGGAGTTGTCATTGATCCGGAGCTCTCATTCTGTTCCCGTACATCTCATCTCCGTCTGTGTGACCTCCATCAGTGCATTATCTCCCACATCTGCCATTTACTGACCCCAGCTGTTGCAGAGACCCTCATCCGTGCCGTCATTACATCCTGACTCAACAACGGCAGCGCTCTCATTCACTGCCTCCCCAGATGTATTATCTACAGGGGATCCACATTTATTTTTCCAGACTGCTCAATCACTCATAAATAAGACCGCATGTCCCCAATACGTACACGGCTCCTCTATCTCCCAAGCCGATCCTGGATCAGTCAATATTGCACTCGCCGTAATCAAGATCATCCATGGACCCAGCCGTGCCTATCTCTCTCCTTTCATCTCACTCTTCTCCCCTCCATACACTCCCCTACCTCTGTCATCTCTTTACTCCCCTCCCGGCACTCTCATGCCTCTCCCCTCTCATCTCCATCTACTCCCTTCCACGCACTCTCCCACCTCTCCCCTCTCATCTCACTCTACTCCACTCCACGCACTCTCCTACCTCTCCCCTCTCATCTCCATCTACTCCCTTCCACGCACTCTCCCACCTCTCCCTTCTCATCTCACTCTACTCCACTCCACGCACTCTCCTACCTCTCCCCTCTCATCTCCCTCTACTCAACTCCACGCACTCTCCTACCTCTCCCCTCTCATCTCCATCTACTCCCTTCCACGCACTCTCCCAACTCTCCCCTCTCATCTCACTCTACTCCACTCCACGCACTCTCCTACCTCTCCCCTCTCATCTCACTCTACTCAACTCCACGCACTCTCCTACCTCTCCCCTCTCACCTCACTCTACTCCCCTCCACGCACTCTCCTGCCTCTTATCTCACTCCACTCCCCTCCACGCACTCTCCTACCTCTCCCCTCTCATCTCACTCTACTCCCCTCCATGCACTCTCCTACCTCTCCCCTCTCATCTCACTCTACTCCCCTCCACGCACTCTCCTACCTCTCATCTCACTCTATTCCCCTCCACGCACTCTCCTACCTCTCACCTAACTCTACTCCCCTCCACGCACTCTTCGCACAAGCAGCCACAACATCCTGTTGATGGCCCCAGTCAACCCGGCGGGATGTGGCTCATTGTTCTCTCTGCTGTTCCCACGGCTCCCTTCCCGCGGTGTCCCCCGTGCTGTCGACCCCTTGCCCCTAACGGAAGGCCAGCCTCACGACCTTCCATTTCAGCTTTTTGCGGACGTCTTGACCTGCCCCTCGGCCAACTCAACATGCCCGCTGCCTCTGTGCAGCGTCGCGAGACGCGGCCACGTGTCGACTCCGTGTTCACCCAGGCTGTTTCGTCCACTGCATTGCCTTTGTCTGATGGACACAAAAGGGTTAGGGGCCAACATGAAGGTAAGTGCTACAGAGGTGCAGTGTGCCAGGCAATCATGCTGTACAGTGGTCTTCACTCACTTTCAGAGGGGGGGGGGGGGTACATCATCAGTGTCGAGGGTCCACCACGCGTTTGAAACCATCGGGGTATGTGCCAACAGCACGATGGCGATGGTCCGCGGGCCTTGCAATGAATGACACTGATGTAGCGTGACCTTGTAGCGTGACCTTGTTTAATAGTGGAGAAGGGGGGGCATTAAAACTCAGGGGAGGCACAGCACAGTCAGTGTGCGTTAAACTTTTAACAAGCGCTACGTTCTGCTTGCGTCTGTCGTGCACTCTGCGCTGGTTCTCCCCCCCTCCCCCCCCCCCACGTGTATACGCGAGAAGGCTGTGATGCTCATCCCTTAGTTGTATTTATTTAGAGTCATGGGGGGGGGGGTTGCCGAACTGATGAAGTTTGAAGAAGAAAAAGCTACCACCGGTGTTCAATGTTGCACCATCACAGTCTGTCTGGGCTCTACGTATGTAGAACTGGGGGGCTGCTGAGCCTTCAGGAGGGGGGACTCAGCCCCCTGCTACCCCCCCCCCTCCAGCCCCCTCCCCTCCAGCCACCCCCCTCAAGTCCGCCCCTCCAGCCCCCCCCTCCGGCCCCCTCCCCTCCAGCCCCCCCCCTCTCCAGCCTCCCCCTCCAGCCCCTCCCCCTCCAGCCCGCCCCCCTGACCGTGATGCCTAGTGTACAAACGGCGTGCTGCAAGTGGTGGGGGCTTGTTGTGTTTTGTTGATCAATCTCCTTAATGCAGGCCGATGAGACGTCTGCGTAACCACTCTTCTTCGTTCGTCCTTTGCGTGGCTCAACAGGCGGCACTCACTGATCAAGCACACGCACTCACTCACTGCTTCACTCGAGTCGCAACACTACTCCATCTCTGCGGCCGTAGTTACCGTGGTCTTCAATCATTGATTTGTCCTCCAGTGTCCGGGTACGTGGGGGACTCGGTCTTGACTGTTGCGTCTCATCCGCGCTGTTGTTCAACCGCCACCACTGCGCCACACTGCAGCTCACGACACGATGGGTCAACTTTGAAATTTCCTCCCATCGTATATTTTCCTCGAGATCTGAGAAGCTTGACCGATTCAGGAAAGGCATTAACCTTTACCTATAACACCTTCAGTCGTGTGTTTGTATTTGTTTGTTGTTGTAACGTTCTTACCCGCCCCGACTGAAAATCTGTGAAAAAGAGCTTTACAGCTAATCGGATTTCTGCAGTATAAATACATATTCAGATTCTGACTCCGTTTGGCTTCTGGGCCATCTGAGCGTGTGCTCTCTAAACTAAGCTACTAAAAACGACACTTTTTAAATTTTAACAGTCGAGGCCCACTGGGCTACGTATCTTTTTAAATCCTTTATATTAAGTTCACTTGCTTGCTTAGGACCGTGCAAATCTTTCGGTCGTTTATTAACCCACTTCCCGTGATCCAATCGAGCTGACATTTTCCACACAGACTCATTCTGCGTGACAATCAATGTTCGTGAAATAAAATTTCCAAAATTTTACACTTTTTAGGACAAAAATATTATATTTAATTACCAATTGCTTAATGCTGCCATGCAATCATCTGACCCATAGGTGGCAGCCATCTCAAGCCAGAGGACGAGAGGACTCTAGCCGCCACGCATATAAAGGATTTATAATGAAAAACTTTGTTTTTACGGGTTATACTTGTTTTTCTTTCAGAAACGACCTGGCCACAAATGATAGCTCAACGAAGCGGCTTGTGGCGTGGGCATTTAAAGCTGCAGCCAAATCATCTCGAACGCGGGTCTCTAAATGTAGAGGGACAAACCCGGGGGACCCGTAAATCGGTGAACGCGGAGTAGACGAAGCGTGTTGATGGTGGTTCCGCGAGGACTGGAGTTTGGGAAATCATGCCTTACAATTTACATGAACCACGGCAAATCATCCATCGGGCGTACAGCGGTGATTCAACATTGAATGGAAAATCCCGCATTTGATTATTTATTATTTTAGATTTTTTAACCAGGTCAGGGCCCACTGAGCTCCACTGAGCTATATGGTTCTGTTCCAGAAGCGACCTGACCACAAATGAGATTGTAACAAAGTGGCCAATTACTCTAAACGCATTTTTATAAATGTGGAGGGAAACCCCGAAGGACCCGGAGAAAAATCCAACCCGACGATGGTGAGAAAAACACGCAAACTCCAAATATACAGCAGGCATCAGGATCAGGGATCGAACCCACCATCTCCTGTATACCAGGCGAGAGGAGTTAACATCTCGCCAACGTGGTTATAGGTTTCGAGGAAAATAAAATTCACGCATTCAAATTCCCGTATTTATAACTGCTTAGTCATCGTTATTATCCTCATCATCATCAGCCATGATCCATCCACTGCTGGATGAAGGCATCTTGGAAGCCATTTCCGTTCGCCAGGGGTTCTTGCAAAAGCAACAATTCGTCTGTACACACGATCCCACTGTCAATGTCGCCGCGGTGAGTATCTTGCTGGTGCGTGTTGCCCCATTTAATGTATCTACCCCACCGACCCACCCGTCATTAGTCACGACCACCGCAGTCATCCATCCTCGCGACGTGCCCTGCCCAAGCGCGCCAGTCAACAATGCCCCCACTGTGTCTCTATCACTTGCTGTGCGTTCTTGCCTCGTTCGCAATTAGATGCAGCTCCCGCTGCAGGGGCGTGCAAAGCGACAGGCCTCATCGCATTGGAATGGGACCTCTGCTTTTCGCGACTCAAGAAATATGCAGTGAACCAGATTTTTGTCCAATTCCCAGCGGCTGCATATCAGCTCAGGATGATTGTACGGCACTATAATAACAAACCAAAACATTAAAAGCCAACTACAATACGGGCTTATTCATAATTCAATGGAGCACTTATATCAACATGGTTTGTATCGCACGAATGTGGATCTGAAACGACACACTTTATGTTAATACAAATAGGGTTTTTCCCCTTTTTTCTGGCAATAAAACTGACACCTTTTGCAAAGAATCATGTTAACATTAACCACAATACATGCAGTCATATGAAAACAAAAAACAATACTCTGATAATTGATGCATTGTCCTTGAAACGAATTGGTCCACACCAGAAGAAAATCTGTCTCTGGTGTGGACCAATCAGTTTCAAGGACTCTGCTTCACAGCACTTTCATGCCCACCACGTACACCAGCAACGACCTACAATAACCAGACATTTGCGCTTGTCGCCTTCGCCCGCACCTCTGATTAGCACGGTTCGCTACGTACGGTGCAAAAGAAGTTCAGCATACATTCTTGGCTTCAGAGAATTGTTGAGGTCGCGTCGCGTTTCAGGTGATTTGGTCCGATGCATTTCATCTAGCACGGGGCTGAAATGAAACACTGAAAGAAAAGCATTGGGTATTTTTTGTTTGTTAAACGTGACTCACAGTATTTAAACTGCCAGTGAGTTGCGTGGCTCTAATTCGCTCGAGTTCAATTTGGTCTCGGAAACCCTGACAGAGCATCCTTCTGCTGTGCCGCGACGTGTCGACAATTGTTTAGCGTGGTAATCACAACGACAACAAATGCTCACGCAAGCCACCGCGAAAGGTCAGCCTGACAACCTCTGGTGAAATGATATGTTAAGCGAGTACAGTGTGACGGGCATGCCAAAGCCGTCGCATGCAGATTATGCAGCTGGCAAAGAATCGACGAACAAAAAACTCAGCACGTTCTACAATAACACCGTCGCCTTCAAAGGAAAACAATATATTGAACTTCTTTCGCGCCGTACGTAGCCAACCGTGCTAATCGGAGGTGCTGGAATAGCACATGAAAAATATTTTGTTCACCGATGAAAAATATTTTTTTCCTTTTAAGGCTACGTTGGTATTGACGAACGTCTTGGGGTTTTGTTGTGCTTGTGCGCCACCGCCAATGCAGTGTCGCCACAAATATTTTTTGCGTGACGAGAAAACTCGTGGGGTTCATGATCTGCGTTCGGAAGGCATTAGCAGAGTGAGGAAATGTGAACCGACAGCCGAAATTTTGTGTCAAAATTGCTGAAACAACATGGTGGTAGTCTCATCTAAATTTGGGATTTTTTTTGGTTTGTTTTGTGAATGAGTCACGCATACAGTGCAGATATGTCAACATGTAAAGCTGTGTTGATTTCGTGATAGTTCCACATTCATCTGTCGAGCACTTGTGTTATTTCACTGCTGGATAGAATTCTTCCAATATTAGGAAGCCACTGAAGCTATGCACTTTTTAATCTCGATTAAAAACTCACTTCCTTAGAACCGCTCTTTGTGTTTATTTTGTTGTCCATCCCCAAAACCTCCGATTAGAACTGTTGGCTACGTACGGCGCGAAAGAAATTCAACATGCATACATTCTCAATGCCGTGCGGATCGTGGGGAGTATTTGACCATACTTCACCACGCCGATCAGTGCGCGTTGGAGAATGCACTGTCATCTTCTGCTCAAATTGTAACCCCGCAGCCGACAGCAAGATCGTGTTTCATTGTGGTCACCCAACCGAACACTGCCCAGGCTTCACCCCAAGACCGAGCCCAATCTGGGTGATTTGGCAATAGGCTTTAAATACGTAGCTTCATTGATATGTAAGGACATTTTTATGCTTCTATAGCATCGTCGGGTACCTCGGTTGTCTCCTCACAAGCGCGGGGTTTTCTTCAGGTATATGTGTTTACTCTTGCATTGAACAAAAAATGCACGGTAAGGAATTTTCCTGAAGTTCCAATGTAAGGACACTTATGGGGAAAAAAATCCCACAACAATCACGACTTATTCTTGGTTCTTTTGGTAAAGTCACGTAGAAGGGAAATAATAAAATAATAAAATATAAAACAATACAATTCTCACGACGTTTCGACTGCAACACAAGCAATCCATCATCAGGTGTGAGAATGTTATTGTTTTATATTTTTATTATTTTATTATTTCCCTTCTACGTGACTTTACCGAAAGAACCAAGAATATGAATCCCTGCAGTCACGAAAGCTTTAAATAAAAAATCACGACTCAGTAACACTTTCATTCGACCGCAATGGCTCAAATTATTTGCGTAACATTAAAGGCCCACTGAGCTTTACAGCTCTTTTTTCAGAAACGACCTGGCCACACACGATCGCTCAACAAAGTGGCTTATCACGTGGACATTTATAGCAACCAAATTCTCTCAACGCATATCTCTAAATGCGGAGGGAAAACCCGGAGAAAAATCCACGCGGCCATGGGGAGAACACGCAAACTCAAAGTATACAGCAGGCATCAGGGTCGGGATCGAACCCACGAACTCCTGTATACCAGGCGAGGTAGTTAACATCTCGCCACCGTGGTTACAGGTCTTGGGGGAAATTAAATTTACGCATTAAAATTCCTGTATTTATAACTCTTTGAGTACATAGTCATCGTTATTATCATCATCATCATCATCAGCCATGATCCATCCACTGCTGGATAAAGGCATCTTGGAAGCCATTGCCATCACGCCACCCCGAGGCCACGGCAGGGCTCTTCCCACTCTCCCTCCCCACGCATGGAATCTCCTCCTACCCTCTGCAGTTCCCTTCATCATCCGTCTTCCGTTGCCATGGCTGCGGGATAGATGACAAAGCCCAGTGCGTATACGCTGAGAGCAACCTATGCAGGCGTTAACCTTCGATATGACTGTGCTACCGTTTGCTTGCTTCGTTGCGATTACTGGGACAGTCTTTGACTATTTGTTAGCGGCATATCGGTGCACGTGAGCGCTTTGTTCACTCGATGGACTTGAAAGTGCCGTACGTATTGGACGAAACTTCTCCATGTAAATATACAATCCTGGAAGGGTGATTTGTAAGATATAACAAATATTTGTATATGATGTTTAAAGGTAGTGTGTAATCTGCGGGTGGTCCTCGACCAACGAACAAATGTTGTTCCTCTGACCCGTTCGTAAGTCGAACGGTACGTAAGTCGGAACACTACAATGCACTGTATGTAAATACAATGCCCATACGGTGTTTTGAAATGTGTTTCGATTCAACATTTCTAAACTCTTAAATAAGAATAAATATTGTACATTTACATGTAACACTGTAAACAAATATACTGTAGAGTAAACACAACGTAAAATAAAGTAAGATAAATAGAAGAAAAAGAACATCATTTTTATTTTCAATTACCTTGAGTTCTGGTGCTGGCTCGCTTGTCGGAAGGGGTGCAATGCATCAACACAATTGCACACACACGCGGGGCACGCGTGCACGCACGCAAAAACAATGCCACACACACACAAAGATCCCCCGTATAGCCTTAACTGACTATTGGGGCAAGTGCTGTTAGCGAGCACCCACGAAGGCCGGCACGCCACACGAGGGGGTGGGGTGATTAGCACCACGTTCAGCCGCCTTTGTCTCCCCAGTGGCGATGCTTACACGCCGCAACCAGGTACTCAATTTGAGTTGGCTGCGTTAGTTTTAAACAACTAGATTCAACGTCGGAAAAAGTACGGTAAATGAATGACACCATTCATGTAATTGAACAAGTGAACATGTTTTAATCCATGTGATATTTTAAATAATACTCCTATATAAACCATGTTAGGATTGTATTTGTTTCTTGAAATTCGAGCCAACTTCGGCGTATCTGCCCAGCAAACGTGTCACTCACACTCGGTCGGAGTTACTGCCCTTCTTAGGTCAACGGGTCGTTTACAAAATGAAGAAAGAATACAGCTGGAACAAAACAAGTATAAATGAGCGGTTGTTTAATGATAATTTTGTAATTTTTAAATAGAACGGGGCATGTGACCGTTGCTACAAACAAATCTTTGCGGTTTGAAATGCGCAGTAGAATCCGTAGCTCAGATGCGGTCCGGTTGAACTTGACCCGCGCAGTGCAAAGATAATAAAGAGTGCCCTAATTGCAGCACAGACAATATTTTGAGTTACAAAATAGGAATATTTTCATGTCTAGCATAAGACGCAACAACCAATCCAAAAGATAGCAGGGAAACGCACGTTATTTTAAGCGACTAAAATGTGTTTTAAGTGTGTGTGTGTGCAGAGTCCAGCTTTAACAAATTGATTGAAGCAGATTTAAAAGGTCTTGCAGATGAAATAAAGCCAGTGACGGACTCATATTGAACGCTCTGTTTGCCACACAGCTGTTTTGAACGGTCTGAAGTGGATTCACCTTCCTCGATCTCTGCGAATGGGGGGGGGGGTGTTGAAGGCACAGCTGAGAAAAGAGCACGGCAAAAAACACACCAATGAGCGGCCACATTTAATTTCACACAACGGTGAATCCCCCCCCCCCTATTCATATTCTTAGGTTTTTTCGGTAAAGTCACGTAGGTAAAACATTAAAATTAATAAAAGTAAAATAAAATAAAAATCACGACGTTTCGGAGGCAACACAAGCTTCCGTCTTCAGGTGGAACCGTCACAGCCACGACAGCTGTATCAAGTAAATGAGAGATTGCAGGAGCTACCACTCCGTTTATATAATGGTTGGAGAGGGGGGAAGGGCCAAGTACGGCACACTTTTTATTCATATGGATCCTCACGAGTTGCTGTCACGCTCCTACTAGGAACACGTTCCTAAGAACACACTCCTACTAGGAACACGCTCCGTCTCCACGGACATAGAGCAAGCGGGCTTCACGGCCCGATCGCACACCGTGGCTCGCGATTTTGCAGGATGGAATGCCGGCGGTGACACTGGGAAACCTTTCATAACGTCAGGGATGCCTGTTGTTCATTTTTTTCATTGCCCTTTGGTATTTCTGACAGGGGATCGGTCGTAAAATGCTGCCGCCTCTTTCTGGGTGGATTGTGGAGGTGAGAGTGGTGGTGGTAGCAGTGGGGAGCGGTTCGTGTGGTGGTTAGCGCTACGCTGCGCGACGAATCCGGCGACCTGAGTTTGATTCCCGCTCACGACCAACGCCGGTGACGATTATCTGAATCGGTCCTGGGCCTCCCCTAGATTGGCTCGGCCTCAAACCAGTACCTGGTGTGGTGTGTAAACATTGCCACTGGGGAGACAAAGGCGGCCGGGCGTGGTGTTGGCCACCTACCCCCTCCTGTGCCGTGCCAGCCTGAATAGGTGCTGGCTAACATCACTTGCCACAACAGTCCGTTCCGGCTGCTATACGGGTGATCTTTGGGTAGAGGGTGGTATTTTAATCAGTACAGTATTTGTAAAAAAAAACGATGCTGCCAGTCTAAATAAACTACTCACTTCCATGCCTGAATGGGGTCATGGCACATTGTTTAGCGCACTGCTCTGTGAGTCCTGAGTTTTAATTCCTGGGCATGACTAATACAATTAGCGGGTGATATCTGACCCAGCCCTGGAACACACTCGTCAATAAATTGCCCTTGGTAAACATAAATTTCCCTTTTTGTGCTTTAGTTAGTTGTCCGTCCCCCGCACCTCCGATTAACACGATTGGCTACGTACGGTGTGAAAGAAGTTCAACATACAGCATACTGATGTATTTTTTCCCAGTTGTCTCCCCAACAATAATTTCCCTTTGACCACCATCTTATTTGCATCGTTTCTCTTTCCTATCCCTCGTGTGTGCAGTCTTTGTGATGCCGTTATAGCCTAAATGTGACCTTGGCATATAATATATAAACTATTTGCAGGAATTTTACAACATTAATCCTTGAACACAAACACATCATTGAGTGTAAGATTAATTTAGATCTATGGATTGCTGTGCTGTGAAAACTTGCAAGGTTTATGCATACCACTTTGTGGGAAGGCCAACCGCGGTTGTCCTTGCCCCCGGCCTAGGAATGTGGAAATTCCAACAGCTGGCTCAGGGCTATAAACGAGAGATGCGCACTGCCTCATAGCTCACTTTAGCAGGACACACCATTGACTCTATTCTTTACAATTAAAACGTAAATTTCGATTTAAAGCTTTCGTGACTGCAGGGATTCATCTTCTTGGTTCTTTCGGTAAAGTCACGTAGAATTGAAATAATAAAATAATAAAAATTAAACATAATAAAATAATTCTCACGACCTTTCGGCCACAACGCAAGTAGACTCTGTCTCCTCGACAGACCTGTTCTCCACATGAGGACGGCTACTTGTGTTGTGGCCGAAACGTCGTGAGAATTATTTATTATGTTTTATTTTTATTATTTTATTATTTCAATTCTACGTGACTTTACCGAAAGAACCAAGAAAATTCAAACGTATTTATCCATATATGACAAATGTAACCTTTAACATTTAAACTATTATTTTAAATCAATAATATTGATGTTATTTATTACACTATGTGCAGCCCACGAGAAATAATGGAAAACAACGCATTTTTTTGCAATATAGTTCACAATGATTTTAATTGAGATGCAGGTTACAGAATAATAGAATATTGAATTTTTTATTCCCAGGGGAAGGAATGATTTTTCCCACCAGCGAACACATGGTGGGGTCAGGCGAGGGTTGTTTGTTAGATGCCACGTTTACTGTTGGTCCGGTGCAAAAGTACATTCACGTTGAACATCTAACACAGGAAAGTCGTGTTTCAAATTAAGGTTTGAGTTGAAATGCATGGATGTAGAAATAACAGCTCGTCCAACGGGTACAACAAATACTCGTTCCTGTGGGGAAACACATGAGGGGGGGGGGGGGGGAGACATTTAGTCTCTGGAAAATGGCACCCACACGTACCGATGGCTTGCTTTTGCCAATTAAATTAAAGGGCATTTTAGATGTGCAGTGGAAAGTGTGTCCAACTCCTGAGGCCGATGTAGGTGATTGAGAGGTTAACTGCTCAAGTTGTGCCAACAATGAGTCCGTGACCTCCCCCCCCCACCCCCACCCTGTACATGTCATCTTGGCTAACACAAACCCTGTTAACATCAGTTGCTTCGAGGCGACTCCTAACATCTGATCAAATTGTGGTCAGTTGTGAACATGCCACAGCTGTGTAACTGTGCGTGGGGGGAGGGTGGGGGGTGACGTCTTAGGAGCATGGCCTGGATTTTAACACCGAACAAAAAAGATAAATTGTGAAATACTTCACGGCTCAAGGTTAAATGGTAACCAGGCACAGTAGCGGGCAAGTTTAAGAGGAGGTAACCGATAAGCACGGTTGGCTATAGATGGTGCGAAAGAAGTTCAACGTACGTACGTAACTTCTGTAGCAGCAACGCCATTGTCAAGTTCCAGCCATAAATTAACCAATATGATCATATTCCGACTGCATTGTGGTAAAAGGGAAGTGCTGTGAATTTGGAGCACCAACCCAGTCTCCTTCACAGCGTGAATGGTTTTGGCACTTTAGTAGCTACTGGACAACTTCATTGGCGACCAGACGGCCCCTTCAAAACGTTGGCGTTGATGGGTTAAGTGAACGATATGGGCACACACACAGGCAGACGCAAGCACACTTCTGAGTTGATTGCAGAAGAGGAATCGTACATGTATTCTCAGGTGAGACGTGACATTCTGGAATGAAGTCACATGAGACGAAAACATGAAAGTAAAATCGTTGCTAGAAATTAAAGTTGAACAAACAAAGGTGTTTTTTTTTCGATTAACATGCAGGATTGTTATTTTTCCGTACTGATTACGTATTGTTATTACTCGAGCATATAGGTGCACTTAAAAAAATTAGTCAAAGGCTTTTCGTTGCGAAAAATCACCACAAGCATATATTTACGTCCTGAAATGCCACAAACCGTCAGTCCCTTTGATGAACGCACGAACCGATGATCCATGCTGCACAAGCAAAAACGTCTAATTTTCATCACGTGACTCCGCTCTCAATAATCCATTAAAAATACATTAAAAGCTACTTAGTACATTCACAGTTGAAAACATTGGCACGACACTTGTTGTGCCAAGATTGTACCAACAAAACATTCATCACATTGGATGCAGTCTAAGTACTTTTGTCTTAAATAACAACTTTATTCCGCGTTTCAGGCAACATCTTGGGTTAAATAAGTATGTCGGGGGTGGGAGGGGGGAGGGGTGACAAGTCCATCATGTGCAGGTGTAGAATGCCAGTGTAGCCCACTCACCACTTGCTTTTGTGAACCCATCCACCTTGGATGCACACATCGAACATTGAGACAGAGAGGCATGACCGGTGTGTGTCCAACTGATGCTAGTCGCAAAGTCGGAGAGCCCACGAGAGAGTCGTGTGGGTTACACCTGCACGTTCCGCCTACAACGCAAGATGCGGCCATTGTGATTTACGTGGGGTTTTGCTTCGAACTAACTCAGCCGTTGGGCGGGGGGTGGGGGGCAAGACATACTTGGATAAACCAGCAAACGTCCACAGGCTGAAACGTTTTAAACCGTAATCTCCATTCTAAGATCATTCGAGTTACGGGACACAACTACTTTGGCTTCTTATGCACACAGTAGGGCTGGATACCACTTCAGCCACGTCACATTAACTAGAATCCGTTGTGCAATCACAAAAAAAAACCGCATAAGTCATGCTCAAGTGCAGAATTCATGCCCAATGCCAGCTTGAAAAGAGAGATGAATTTTAACTTAGCAACAAAAGTAGGACATTGCCCACCATAATTAGCAGGCCAACGTCAACATCCACTGCAGAGGGCCTGGCCAGGATGTGCAAGGAAACAGTAACCACAAATTAATATGCAATCTATATAAATAAATACCTTAATCTGTATGTTTAAAAAAAAAACTTATAGGGTACTACCCGACCAGGTAGAAAGCTGGAATTTTGTACATGGGTAGCTTTTAGGACACAACCCACAGGGAAAAATCTGAAATTCGCGATTTTTCATTTTAAGGCCCCCAAATCTCGATTTGAAGTGCCCCAAAAACATTCAGAAACCATGAAAAATATAAAATTACGGTTTTTTTTTCGTTTGATAGACCGTTAAACAGCAAATGCAATTTAAGCGAGAACCATTGGGTTTTTGAGATATTTCAGATTCAAGCGGTTTTGAATTAAAGAAATACGCAATTCATGATGTTCAATTCTGAACAATTGGAAAACGGTAAAAGATAGGGGCTTCCTCTCGTAGATTATTAAGTTCATTAAAAGTTGTTCTTTCTAATAGAAATGATGACGGAATCTTTCAATCGAGCGGTTTCCGATGGGTACGTCTTTAAATATAAGAAGTTGATTCAAGTCGTGAACAATTTTTGTGTGGGTTATTTTACGGAAAAATACCACATTTTTGGAGTAAATTTTAGTGTCTGATCGTAGATAAAAATTGCAAAAACAATCATATCAAGTTGATTATTAAATATATTGAAAACTTTTCACTGGCGAAGACAGGCTTCATGAACTAGTCTGTTAAAAAACAGATCTCTGGACAAGATCTCTACACTACTGCCAAGCCCCTTCCAGCTACGCTGGACATTTACGCAAGTTCTTCACATGCTTGATTTAATGTCATCGTCGTCAACATCATAATTGCCGTCATTATCACAGCCATGCTTAATCCACTGCTGGTTGTAGGCCTTCACAAGTCGCTACTCCCACTCCTCTCACAAACCAAACGACAACATGTTATAAAAAAACATTTGGAAAATGGTAAAAAAAAATATTCACAAAATATAACGTAGTGCACATGAGAAGGGGAGTCATTCAAGGAGACGCACTCGCACGCAAGCTATTCACAGCGGTGCCATACAACGCTTTACACAAACTGCAGCGGTAAAGAGGTAATAACTTCACCGCACCTACGTTCGGCGACGTATCGCGCGAACGAAGTTCACCATACATACACAAACATTTACGGCTTAAATTATTAACCTCATATTAGCTGTAATATTTACGTGCTCCAACCGGTCGTTTTATTGTTTGAAGTAATTCCGGGACCTCAAGCGAACCGTATGATCTCACATGAGTGGCACAAAAAAAAGCACAAAATGTCCTCAAATTAAATGGCACAAGAGGAAGGGAGAAACAAAAAACACATCCCCTACGCTATCGAGGCCACATCAGCCCAACTTTGAAAGTCATTCTTCTTTTTGTGTATCACAGTTGCTGGGCACCGGCCCACAACTCCAAGCGGCCAGTAAAAAAAAACAACAGCACTAGTCCAGGTAGAATAGAAAAAAATTCATACATGTGTTGAATTCAGCAAGGTTGTGAGAACTTGTCAAATATACCATTGGCAGGGAATTCCAAATTAAAGCAATTCAAGGGACGCAGCCGTAATAGAAGCGTTTTGTCCTGTCGTGTGGTGGTTGAACACAGCGTAGATGAGAGGAAGCAGTCTGGTAGGCCGAGTGCTCAACAAGAATGAAGGATGATAATTGTTTTTTTACCCTTCTATCTGGAAACAAAACTGACACCTTTTTTACAAGGAGTCATGTTTGCATAGACCACAATACCTGCAGTCATAATGCAAACAAAAAACATAACTCTGATAATGTGCACTGTCCTTGAAGTTGATTTGTCCACACCCGAGACAGCTTTTCTTAGAGCCTAGTCTCACATGGGTTGGACCAGATGACGCCAAAAGGAATCAAGAAGTAAAGTTCATGGGAACATTAACCATGGTAGTAGCGATAGAAGGCGAATGACTGACTAACCGGCGAGTGACCGGAGTGAGTTCAGTGAGTGCTGGATTTTCAATCAACCCTACTGCTTTAAACTTATTTCTATCGAGCTCAGTGAAGTAGGCTTGATACAGTAAATTTAGCTGTGACGGTCCCACCTGATGACGGAGACTTGTGTTGCCTCTGAAACGTCGTGATTTACTATTTTATTTCTATTATATGATTTCCATTATTTTATTATTTATTTTTACCTACGTGACTTTACCGAAAGAACCTAAGAGTATGAATCCTTGCAGTCACGAAAACTTCAAATCTAGAAGTAGGAACGGGCTGCTCCACCAGAGACATGACAGCAGCAGGACTCCAACTTCGGGACAAATTGTGTTGTTCTACATGATGGCCAAATACAAAAAAAAAATTTAAAGGGTATTTTGAAAAAGAAGGGCGTACATTTAGCATTCGCTCCCAATTGCATTATCCCTGCTCCGACACCGACCTGCACATATCGGCTGTAGCTTGGGTTCATCGGCATGCTATAAGACACCTGCAGTCTGTGTAGACTTCTCAAGTCCCAGCCATGGTACAGACACAGACATTCACATCTACCAACCGTATCTACCAATGCCGTGCCGCGGACAGTGAGCATTATGTCCCAGTGTTGACTGATAGAGATGAATGATGGCTGGGATGCAGTAAGAAATCGTGAGGTTAGAATTGATATGCTATGACGTAAACTATAAACTAAACAATTTTTGTATTTCACCAGCTAAGGCCCACTGAGCTATATAGCTATGTTTCTGACGTGTCCTGGTCACAAATGACAAGCTCAACGTGAACATTAATAATCGTTACTTTGTTAAATATTTGTTTTACAAAACCAAAGATTTAAAAAACCCAGTAATGATAATCGTGATGTTAGAATATTTAGCAAAGCGTATGAAGCTTTTATCATGGGTCTCATATCGTCCGATGAACTGCGTGTCGGACTATCGGCATGTCGCGGCAACCCGAACTTGAAGGCGACTCGACTTCTCATCATGACCAACGCGAAGCGTGACGTTCAGCGGGGCTGTAATTGCGTGCGATCGCTAACGATGCACGCCGCTAACAACGCACGAACGCACGTGTCCAGTGACACCTCGACATATAATGAATGCACGTGATATTTATTCAGATTTCGTGATTTCGTGCATTTCGAGATTTTTGCACTGCTATCTTTTTTGTTGTCATTTTTTGCTGTTGGAACTTGCTAACAAGCCCATACTGGACATCTGTGAAAGTAGGAGCTTCACTGCTCTTGGGATTTCTACAGTCTAAATTGAGATTCTGATTCGGAAATGGGTGTATTCGATAAAGGGAGTTTCGGTATCACGAACTTTAGATTTATTACTAATATTATAAACAGAAAGCAAAACAAATAAAGCAAATTAATAAATGCACTGAAACGAATGAATAAAACATGTCGAGCTACGGTGCTGTATAAAACAATTGAATTATAATAAGTCATGGATTCTTGAGCATTACGATGTCTTGTATTGACGTCAGTTTATATATTAAACTACTGCACATTATAAAATATTATATTGTCAACATAGATTATTTTATCCTTGTTTGCAATACGAAAGGTAAGTTAAGAAGTTTTTTTAAATGAAATGGCAAGCCACGAAAGGCTGTGAACGCATCCCCGTAGCGCTAATGTTACAAGTTGTTCAACATACGAGGTTTCAACGTACGAACGAAGCTCCAGGAACGCATCTACTCCGTACGTCGAGGTATCACTGATCTGCTTCAAGTCGCAAAAACCACATTGCCACACGCACGCGCAGCGCTCGGTGTACTTCACAATGTGCCTGTTGCTTAGCCAAGTCGTGACAGGCGTTTGGTATGCATGCAAGAGTCTTCACTTCCAAGAAGTGCTCATGGGAGCCCACTTTTGCGCAGGAATGCAACGAGCTGTCGTAAAGTCTAATCCCTGAAGTGGGCTCCACTGCCGCTCTTAACTTTGCACTGCATTTTAATAATAGATGAGGTATTGCCGATGTTCAAGGGCGGCCTGGAAATGGTGTCAGGAGTGATTGATCTTTGCAAAGGGAAAACTGTTGAAGAGGAATTCCCCTGCCAGTCGCAAAGGTATTTACTTTCATCAGATTTTAATCAGGGACGTAATGCGGGCGGTGGAAATGCAAAACCTGCAGTCACGTGACAACATTCTCTCGGGAACCATTTTTGGAATTTTCGTTATTCGCCTCGAATTAACGCGTAGGTTGTGATCGTGGTTGTGCTGACGCGTTTACTAATAAGCACCACGTGGTGTTGTTTGGCTTGATGTCCGGTGTTTCACTCAGAGTATCGGGAGTATCTTCAGGAACCAGCGATACGTCGGACAACATGCCAGACAATACGCACGCCAGAGAGTGAGATTTGCCTCCGCCGCAGGAAATGGATTTCTGGAAAAGGTCCAATTCTGGTTGGGAATTCCAATTCACGTGTCAAATTCACCTTTACTGTCGGGTATTTATAAAGTTCATGGCAATGTAATCACTGTCGGCAATTTGTAAAGATCATGGCAATGTCAGCACACTTTAAAACAAATTCCATCAAGTTCGCTGGGTCCTTAATTGGGCCTTGAAATTAAATGACAATCAACAAAGTAACCGTACTGAACTGTAGATTGGCAGTCATTAATACGAGTCAGTCTTTTTGCAGACAATGTTTAAATGCAGCGCATTACACGGATCCTCTAATCGTACGGGAATAGCTTAATCGGGTCTCAAGACTCGTTATGCAGGAGAGTGTTGCTCGGGAGATTTGGCCACTTGCTCTGTGAAGAAATGTTGTCATTGCCCTATGGAAATATCAATCTGTGGAATATAACGGCTTCTTGTTAAAATAAATAATACATAACTGGAGGCCAAACACTCAACAGTCGGATGCATCGGATTCGTTATACTTACAAATAAAGGGTGAACATTTGCCGATATTTATCGCTCGACTCGATATTTAGTCCATCCCTGAAAACATGCGCATGAGCAAGCGGCACTCATCCTAAGTGGCCTTCCCAACGTTTTCGCAATTCGCAAGGCACACTTCACAGTGCACTCAGTACTACGCCTTGACATTTTGTTGGGCAAAAAAGCCATTGCCAATCATGATTTTTTTCACAAGGACAACCAAGCAACGCACATTGACATCGAAGCTCTGGGGGCTGAACAGCGGTGCCGTTTGTTGCAGATGATGACAAAAAAGTGCACGAAAAGTGCGGAATTCATTGGGATGTTGTGGTTTGACCTTTATACCAAGACAATTCAAATCCATTACTCTCAACTGGATCTGGAAAAGACTTGAAGGCAGACGGACGAGATACAGCAAGAATCGACAATCAAACTTTTAAATGTCGAGGAAACCCCACCGTAACGAAATAATAGTGGGCTGGACATCCATAAGTTCAAAACAATACACAGAAACATGACAGAAAGCACGGCGCCTCTGTGCAGTATGCAAAAACCACCAGTATTTCCTGAAGAAGTGCATTGTGGTCCTCTTGTGGAAAGTCACCATCAGTATAAATGTGAGCAAATGTGACTGACAGCAGCAGTGATGCAGTGTGTTGACAACTGTGGACCGGTTTTGTCAGAATTAGGACTCATCAGCACAGTTTAGCCACCAATCCTCAATGCTGCATTCTGCCTCTCGCTAACCATAAACAGGAGTTCCCACTTCCACACTATGAGGCCCATGAGCCAGATTTGCATAATTTCGCACGAGTGCAAATGATGTTGACATCAATGTAATAATGCTACTGGACATCGGTGAATAAAGAGCTGTATAGCTCATAGAATTTCTCCAGTGTGAATAGGTATTCTGATTCTGAATTATGTGTTTGCTATATGGCTGCACGAAACACGTACACCTCTAAAGGGAGGCAAATGTCAGGTCAAACGCCGGTGTGACTTGCGGACATCTGCCGTGTGGCGCAAATGAACGTGGGACACTACGGCACCTTGCTGGGCTTTGACGGTTGAGGTCATCTGCACGACAGCCACAGGTGCCATGAATCCTGTTCCACTCTGCAAACTTTCAAAACGACCACAATCGCGCTTAGAACGAAGCCGACAGACACAATGATGAAAACAAATGTATATGGAACAGTTTTATATATGGAGCGATTTAACAAACAAAAAAATTCGGGTAAGATTTATTCGTTAACTCACTTATAGGGGAACTCCTCTATCCGCAACCCATTTTGTCTGTAGAATCTGTGGAGTGGGTAAACATAATTATCCACCCCTCTATACATAATTATGCGGCTCTTTAAGGACTACTTAATGACGTCATTTATTAAGGACCACAGTCTCGTGTTCACCTCGCGCATTGCGGCTCGTGAAATATTGACATTTTTACTGAATTGGAAAAAAAATGCCTCTTCTTCTTACTTTGGTCACTGAGCTCTGTACCATACTGACTGGGGATCGTCTTCCTAATACCTTCAAACATTCCTATAATTATCCGTGAATACTTCCCACGGATAAGTGGAGTAAACTAGTGGACAATTCGAACTGCGATGCCGTTCCCCCACATTAGCGGGGACACGGGTTCACCCACACGGTACGTTGGTGCGCCCATTACATTTGCCTTGGTGTAAGATCCGCGTATTGAGGTCTACAATCTCAAAGGGTCACACACGTCTTGCCTCTCGTGCTCAGGGAGGTGACCAGATATCGGAGGAAACGATCGATTGGCAGACACAGCACGCTCAGTCCGTAGCAGCAATTCACCAACCCCAGTGGGACTGCACAAAAACGAGGGGGTGGGTGGCCAGCACCACGCCTGACCGCCTTTGTCTCCCCAGTGGCGAATTTTTTTTTAAAAACACCACACCATCTTCTTGGTTCTTTCGGTAAAGTCACGTAGAAGGGAAATAATAAATAATAAAAATAAAACATAATAAAATAATTCTCACGACGTTTCGGCCACAATGCAAGCAGCCGTCCTCAGGTGAAGAACAGGTCTGTCGGAAATACAGCGACTGAATGGGCACCACCATGCTTGGCAGCGTATATTTAAACTGGGTTGGAGGGGGAAGGGGCGCCTTGACAAAGGAATTTTTATTATTTCCCTTCTACGTGGCTTTACCAAAAGAACCAAGAAGATGAATTCCTGCAGTCACGAAAGCTTTAAATCGAAACACCACACCAGGTACTCATTTGAGGCTGAGTAGACCTAGATGAGGCCCAGGACTGGTTCAGATAATCGCCACTGGTGATGGCCGTGAGCGGGAATCGAACTCGGGTCACCGGGTTTGTGTAACAGCGTGCTCACCGCTACGCTACAACTCCCTAAAGACAAACATCCCCCGTATAGCCTTTGAGCAGACTATTGGGGCTAATGCCGTTAGCGAGCAGCACCTATGAAGGCCTCTCCCCACGTGGCCGTGAACACCCACACCCAATTAATATTTGTCAACACACATTCGGGTGAAAAGACAGCGCAGTTCATCTTTTGCACTTCAATCTACGTTTAGTTATTTTTAATTAGAGATGTAAAAATAAAATAGGTGACTGTGTAGCTTGGAGTTGGGGGTTGTGTGGTGGAGGGGGTGGGTTCCACACGCATGTGAGAGCGATAATCCCGCAGTGCTTACATTCTTATATTCTGGGCGTCCACCCAAAGTATGAACAGGCGGTTGCTCCGTTACCAGAAACGACAAACGAGGTTATTTGAATAACTCCACTACAGTTAATATTTGCAGGGGGGCCCCTGCTCTGATAAGAGCTTATTATGCGGAAAGATTCTGAGCATTTATCTTTTTTTTTTGCTTTTGAACAACTCAAAGGAACACAACCAGTGCGGACAGCAGAGTCACATGCAGCCCCCGTGGAGAAATATTCGACAATCTATCACCTGCGGTGGTGACCTGTGTGCGGTCACCGCGGTAACTTATTAAATGTGACCAACAAAACATTTATCTTACATAACCAGGCGATTAGAGGCCTTGAAAACATATTAGCCCCTAAGCATGGCAACCGTGGAAAAATGCGGTCGCGAAGCAGATATGTTTTTCTTAATTATACACTCAGCTGCAAATACTTTGAGCGTATATATTATTTGGGCAATGACGACCGCTTCACAGCGACGTGACTTTTGTGAATTATGTTGGGTTTTTTTATTGCTGTTGTTGTAAATACCCGATTTGCAGCCAACAGTTGCAAGAAGATAATTTTCCGCACAAATTACCGGGGGAAAACGCGGACGTCAGCAGTGCACGGGCTCAGCGGCGAGCGCGCACGATAGCATGCGAGGACTTTGAGTCACCCGAATGAAAATTCACTCTGTTCATGAACGCCTATGGCACTTATCAGAACCTGATTGGGTAAACACCGAGAAAATAAAAAACATCCCCAAAAACCCACACGCGATGGGGAAGGGTCCCCAATCACACACCCTGACAAGGAAAGAATTCGCAAAAAACCCATGCACCCTCGGCGAATTTTCTCAATGGTAGAGGTAACGGGAGACATTGGCACATTTTTTGCCACATTCAGGCGAAAAGGGGTGAAGACAACTGGCAGAACGTCAACCAGGCCCTCGCAATATCCCAGCAGTACGGCTGCATAGGTGATTGGCGGCTGTGCTCTTATCGCTCCAATGTTTTTTTCGGGTTGTACTCTGTGCTGTTTGGCACAGCGTCCCAACGTTTTGCACCACATGCTGGGAGCTGCTTCAGGGACGGACATCGCGGGGAATGACACGTGGTAGAGGGTTGTCACCTCTGAGGTACAAATCAAACACGGGACATATCATGGGAAGAAAAAATATCTGTCAATACTAACAAGGGGTAAAGTACTACATATATACACGTTGTGTTAATTGGTTTATTATTGTGGAACGTTTTCTTTTTGCATCCGAAAATATTTAGTTAACACAACAAAAAAAATGGGACAGCCACCTCAATATGAGGACAACCTTGGGAAAACCAGGACAGGTGGCAATCCCGAACGAGGCGCAACCCAAAACAACTCTTTAGATCGCAGAGCTTTCAAGCACAACGGCCAAAACCTACACAGAGGCACGACTCGCCTGAACGTGGCAGAAACCTCACAACGTGGGTCCGAACAACCGTAAAAAAAAAAAACTCGCGTGACGACAGAGCAAGGGTTACTCGGACGGCTCACATTGCTCCAGGTGCATGCGCAGGATGCCCCGTTGGTGGAGCATCCACAGCTGCTCGAACTCCTCGGGCATGGCGTGGTAGTACCAGAGAGGCGGCACGTCGTCGTAGTAGTGGTGGCTGATGGCGCGGCCGCTCAGGTCCTCGCTGAAGGGCCAGAAGCCGTAGAGGTGAACGTCCTCGCACATGCCGAGGGCGGCGCTCACCAGGAACATGCCCGTCGAGAGGCGCATCGCTCGCACGCCGTTCTCCGTCCAGAAGGTGCCCGCGCTGTGCAGGAAGCTGGGGTTGGCGAACACGGTGGTCTGGTTCTGGTGGCAGTCGTGCAGCGTGTGGTAGACCCGCAGCGACGACTCGGTGGCGGCGCGCATCGAGAAGGCCGGCATGTACACGAAGCTGTGGCCGTAGGCGCGCATGCTCTCCGAAAAGGCCCTCCTCGACCACAGCAGGTTTTGGTACCTGGAAACGATTAGGTCGGTCGTCATTGTCGTCATCATTGTCGTCATCATTGTTATCGTCGTCGTCATCGTCGCTGTCGTCGTCATCACCGTCGTCGTCGTCATCGTCGTCGTCATCGTCGCCATCATTGTTATCGTCGTCGTCATCGTCGCCGTCGTCGTCATCACCGTCGTCGTCGTCATTGTCGTCGTCATCGTCGTCATCACCGTCGTCGTCATCATCGTCATTGTCGTCATCATCGACGCTATCATCGTCATCACCATCGTCGTCATCGTCGTCGTCATCGTCGTCATCACCATCGTCATCATTGTCATTGTCGTCATCATCGACGCCATCATTGTCATCATCGGCGTCGTCATCATCGTCATTATCGTCGTCGTCATCATCATCATCGTCATCATCGTCACTGTCGTCATCATCCTCATCATCACCGTCGTTATCATCATCATTATTGTCGTCATCATCGTCCTTACTGTCGTCGTCAACGTCGTCATCATCATCATCACCGTCATTATCATCATCATTGTCATCATCGTCGTCATTGTCGTCGTCATCGTCGTCATCGTCATTATCACCGTCGTCGTCTTTGTCATTGTCGTCATTGTAATCATGGAGGTCGCCATCATCGTCATCATCATCGTCGTCATAATTTTTTTCATTGTCGTTTTCCTCATCATTTACTATTTATATACCACACTTCCCATACTATATGTCCTGCGGCGTCCTAATGCAGTGGACCACCCCGTGGCAGCTGTTGCTGTGTGGCACACAAAAAGTTACCAGACATCAGTCAAAAATAGCTTTAGAGCTTATCGGATTATTTCAGTATAAATAAATATTTGTATTCTGATTCTGAATGCAGAACAGGCCTGAGAGTGGGTCAATAATATTATTATTTTATTTTTTTATTAATTTTAATTTCATTTTTTACCTACGTGACTTTACGGAAAAAACTAAGAGTATGAATCCTTGCACTCACGAAAGCTTCAAATCTAGAATTAGCCTGCGGGTCGTGGGAGCGAAGTCGGCATGTGGTTTTCCCCTACCACTACCCCTACCCCGACCCCTACCACTACCCCTACCCCTACCACTACCCCGACCCCTACCACTACCCCGACCCCTACCACTACCCCGACCCCTACCTGACCCCTACCACTACCCCGACCCCTACCACTACCCCTGCTACTCCCTGCCACCACCACCCAGCTACGATCAGGCCTACCCCAACCCCTCCACAACCACTCCTGCCTGTCCTGTCCCCATAACTACACCGCCACTCTTAATGAACCCCACTTTATCTCAACCACTATCATGTTATTTACAATTGTTATAATTCCTGTAAAGCGCCTTGGAGAAAGGTGCGAAATAAATCCATGGAAGATAAGATAAACGCACGGCTGCTGCACCCCAATCATGAACCTCTGCGATAGGCGCTCAGCCTTGTCCATGCAATGGCAGGCGGGGAGAGCGAGGGGGGCGGTGATGGACTCACACGAATCTGTAATTTAATGACGTGTGTGTGTACAACCCTTTTGTCAATCCACTGCTGGATGACGAGGGCTTCCCCACACCACGTGGGATGTCAGGGAGTAGTTGGTTATATCTTCTTGGTTCTTTCGGTAAAGTCACGTAGAAGGGAAATAATAAAATAATGAAAATAAAACATAATAAAATCATTTTCACGACGTTTCGGCCACAACGCAAGCAGCTGTCCTCAGGTGAAGAACAGGTCTGTCGGAAAGACAGTGTCTGAATGAACACTCAGAACTCTCAGTGTTCATTCAGACGCTGTCTTTCCGACAGACCTGTTCTTCACCTGAGGACAGCTGCTTGCGTTGTGCCCGAAACGTCGTGAAAATGATTTTATTATGTTCTATTTTTATTATTTTATTATTTCCCTTCTACGTGACTTTACCGAAAGAACCAAGAAGATGAATCCCTGCTGCGGTCACGAAAGCTTTAAAGTTAAAAACGAATGTTCACAGAATGGAATTAATGTCTCGTGAGCGAAAGTGTCCATTTGCATAGTCAATAGTTCAATTCCCACAGCTGCCCCATGGCATTTTCTGTGGGGAAATTTCCACGGCCAGCCATCTGCTGTAAAGTGCATTCAACAAAGTAAAACCAATTGCAACATCGCTCACGAGAGAAGGCCATTGTGGTCTAATGTCACATCCCCAAAAACCCAAATTAGAAAGATTACCATCAATCCGTGCCCAAGAAAACCCCGGTTTGCCGAAAAGCTAAAATCTCACAATATCCCGTTTAAAAGAGATAATGGGACGGAGAACTTCCAGTTTAAATGAAGGCCATTCATTACATATACAGACACGTGCCAACAACAACAACAGCAGCTTGATCTAAATCTACAAACATTTACAAATCCCAGTGAGATGCTTCAGTGCGAGACAATCAGAGTTATAAGGACACCGTTGATGATTGCTTGTGTTGCAGTCGAAACGTCGTGAGAATGTTATTGTTTTACATTTTTATTATTTTATTGTTTCCCTTCTACGTGACTTTACCGAAAGAACCAAGAATATGAATCCCTGCAGTCACGAAAGCTTTAAATCAAAAGTACACCGTTCTTCACCATTGGTACCTCATTTGCCAGTAAAAAATATGATAATTGGTTTTTTACCCTTTTATCTGGCAACAAAACTGACACAATTTTTACGAGGAGTCATGTTTGCATAGACCACAATACCTGCAGTCATAATGCAAACAAAAAACATAACTATGATAATGTACAGTGCATACATTATCAGAGTTATGTTTTTGTTTGCATTATGACTGCAGGTATTGTGGTCTATGCAAACATGACTCTCGTAAAAAAGGGTTCAGTTTTGTTGCCAGATAAAAGGGTAAAATACACCGTTCTTGGTGCACACAACGGTGCCAACAAGGAACGACATTTTCAACGGCTAAACACAAGTGACCTCCCACCCCTCCGCCTCCTGACGTCATCGGCAATTATTTGCCCTCGAATTCGAGAGAGGCGTTGTTTACATTTCAGCGGTAGCGTCACTCGCCGTTCGTTTTAGGTGAAGGGGTCATTGTTCAGCTTCTATCGCCGACAGCGAGGCGTAAAGTGGCGTTTGCTCACTCAACGTGGCAACGGGGGGTGGGTGGGAAGTGGGCAGGGAGATGGGGGGGGGCACAAAGTCAAACGGGGCTATCAGGTCTGCCTCTGAGTCTTTGTGTGTGTGAGTGTGTGCGTCCATCCATCCCCGTGTGTCTCTCTATCGCCGTGCGTCTCTCTCTTCGTGCCTCACTCCTCTCTCCTGTGTCGGTCTCTTTGCATCCCCCATTGCCACTAAACCGTTGTTTCTCTCTTATATCAAGTGTCCAATCTTATCTCAAATGTCTAATCTTAGCTCAAGCCTCTCGTCTTATCGCAAGTCTTTCATCTTATCTCAAGTCTCCCTCTTTACCCATGGCTCTCTCCCCAATGTGTGCGAGTCCTCTCCCAGCGTTTCTCTCTCCCCGTGTATTCTCTCTCCGTGCCTCTTTCTCCCCACGTCTCTCCTTGCGTCGAGGTCAGGGGGTCGGCAGCCTGCCGCGTGCGGTGGCTCTTTAAGGACTTGCTTCGTGGCAGTTATTTATTAAGGACCCCACCGTCTCGCATTCACACGCATTGAGGCTCTTAAAATATTAAGGGCTTTTTTTTTACCGAATTCGAAAAATATGGCTCTTCTTGTTATTTTAGTTCCCGAGCCCTGGTCTAGACTCCCATTTCTCGATTTGGTCGTGTCAACGGTCTTGTTTCTGTCGCTCCTCATGTCTCTCTCTCTGTGCCTCTCTAATTCCTATGTATTTGTGTGTGTCAGAGAGTCTGTGTGTTCGTGTGTGCAGCCAAGTTATTCACGTGCAAATGTGCACGTGCTCACGTGTGCCTGTCGATGCACATGTGTGCGTATCCCTACCGGATGCATTTGCATATGCGAGTGTACGTGGAAAATATCTGAGCCTCACTTAGGTCGACTCAGCCATAAATGAGTATGGTGTGTAAACATCAGCATTGGGGAGACAAAGGACGTGGTACTGGCCAAACGCCCCCTTCTTGTGCCGTGTCGGCCGCCATATTTGCTCGCGAACAGCACTTGCCCCAAAAGTCTGTTTAAAATGCGACATGGGGAGACCTCCCTCCTGTAGTCGCTAGCATCGCGCTACTAAATTGCATCGATGATATGGGTGTTTACACCACGACAGATCAATGGCGTGGCCTTCCTGGGCTATTGAACAAGCTAAACCGGCTCAGATGGAGGGGGCTAATACACGCGAAACCCAAGCGGCTGCACCCCTCTTTCAACACAATTATGATCCATACAGATTGCATTGCCAAACTGGAGCCGTCTCCAGAAACAATGAGAATACCTAAGAGGCCTAGCTCCTCTGTATTCCCCTATATGGGGAAACCTATCTCTTCAAAATAAATAAGAAAGCCCGTAATATGGCAGGAATGGCCAAATAAAAACACAAGGCTAATTCGAGACATAGTAGACTCACAAGGAAACATTACTCATGGACAGAACACCACTTACTCGCTTCCCAATTTAATAGGTATACCCAACTCATAGCGGCCTTGCGGGATAAGGAACTACCCAGAAACCTTACTGCCCCCCAAACAACGGAGTGGCTCATGGACTCTGCTACCAAAACAAGCCTCCGTAGCATGACCGAAAACCGACAACAACCTGGTCTTCCCTTAACGGTGCCCCAGTAGCAAGTGCCGAAAGAAACAACACCTGGGCTAGTATGCAACAACATCTTCACTCGACCCGTCTCAGAGAAACACAATTTACATCTCTCCATGGCTATTACTTAACTAACTAAAGAGGCAAATTCGACAAAACATTCTAGATTTGAAGTTTCCGTGACTGTAAGGATCCATATTATTTGGTTATTTCGGTAAAGTTACTGCTATAACGCTATGGGCTCTCATGATATTGTTTTCTCCGAGACCAAGGTGCTCTGCAAGCCGTCTGGCTACCATCAAAGATTTGTTCATGAAGGCATCCAGATATATAAATATAGACATAACTTTAACCGAGATGATGGATACAAATTGAGCAATCATTGGAAAGATGTTATTAACCAAGTAAAAGTTTACTGTTCATAGTTGTTCCATCTTATTTACCGGGTACTAGTCTATTTTACCGAGTTAATTGCATCCTCAGCGTTTAGCAGTACGACTATTTTGCTTTGTGCGCCATCATCTATCTTGGCAGCGATCATGTTGCTTCTTTGCTCTCAGCGTCCCTGCAGCGCTCGCCCTCCTCTCCCCATCTGCCCCCTCCCTTCCCCCCACCCTCCCCCCTCTCTGGCTTATTTAACTGACCTAACCTTGGCATCTCTCCCACTTTAGTAAAAATGTTCTTGCTGTGGTTGTCACACCTGATGATAATTGCTTGTGTTGCAAACGAAACGCCGTGATTTATATTTATTTATTTATTTTTCGCCAAAACCTACCCCAACTGGCCACGATGCCCCCCGGCACCCCTCCAACATACAGGCATTGCCTTTTGAAAATGTCCACACATTGACGAGTTCAAATGATCACTTTGCTACTTTAACCACATTCACAAAAAAAGCATCTCACCCTCACCAGAAACGTCGCTGTTGGGGTTGAAACCTCAAGGCCTTTCCAGGGAGGCAAATACATTATTCCAAATGTTAAATGTTACGGCAAAACTCACCATTATAGCCAACTTAGGAAGAGCATGCTCCCCCCAACACTGCAGGAATGGGCCAATACATTGTCAATAAAATGGCCGCTCTAGAGCGTCTAAGTGCAAAACTAAGGGGCAGGGAGGAAGCTTACCACCAAACATGGAACCCCTTCACGACCTCACCTGCAGTGTGCATTGATTCTTAAGAGCGTTCATTGGGGCATTTAGCCCCCCCCCCCTTTCCCTCCCTCCTCCCCTGTTTCCCTTCTCCTACAGCGGTATCAGAGCTTATGAAGACGCCAGAGGTTCGTAGAGTTTATTGAAGCAGTGTATTGATACGTGCGGTTCATACAGGCGTCCATTGCACTGCAATCCGTAATGTGTTGTTCGTGCTGGTGTCAACCCACTTTCATATCTTCTTGTGTTGTGTACCTGAAATCGTTTTGTTAATAAAAAATACTTTTCGAGGAGGAAAAAAAAGGCTACATGGGGGGGGGGAGACCTTTGTTTTTCTGTTTTGTAAGTGCTCATATGTAACTTTGGACGTTTGCAAGTGTATATGTACAATCGTGTATATATGCGTGTTTGAGTTCATGCATTCACTTAAAATGCGGTTTTGAAACCAGGTTTGAGAGTTATTGTCCCAAAGGGCAAGTGTGCAAGTGATAAGAAGGGGAGATATACAACTCACCTTATTTGAATGATGCTGGGGTTGGCTGTAACTAGGTGTGTCTTTGTGCCAATGTCTGGCTCATACTGCTTTGTAATTGGGGGCAGGTTGCACCTTAAAGGACAAAAACAAATGACACACGGAAATTAATATCAGGCAACGTTCAAACTCAATGATGTATATCTGTACACCCGACATACATGAAGTATTTACAAATTTCGCATGCACGTTCATTGCCCGAGTGTATATAGCAGCGTTTAAAGAATGTTGCTTTATGAATGGTTCATGAGAAGCCCAAGTTCAATGTTTCAGAAAATCTGTGGTGACGTTCGGTAAAGGCGTAGCGTCAATTATGGTTTCAAATACAATCAAGCAATTCCTCGTTTGGCGCTGTAGGTGCGCTCCTAAAAGGTGCCTCGTTTCGCGGAAACAAAAATTCCCCATCAGAAATGCCGTAAAAGGTGGCGGGGGGGGGGTCTGCAAGATGCCACTCAGGCCGCGCAGCTCAAGGAGGTAAGAATATTGTAAGTTCATCGCCGACCGCTTTAGAAACCGCGTCGTAACGGTGCACGTGTTCCCGACGAGTTAAGAACCGTGTCGAAGCGTGGACACGCATCGCAGTGTGCACGCGCGTTAAAAACGAGGACTTACCGTGCCGTAAAAAAATTAAAGGGATTTTTTTGTTTTGTTAGAGCATATCAAATACACAGAGCATGAAGCCTGGTGCAGTGGTTGTCAGACTGGAATTGAAGTCTCAAGGTCGCCGGTTCGGTCTCCAGGCGCGGCAGTCGAAACAATCCGCGCATCGTGTAAACTTCCCTCACCTCCGTTCTCCCCACAGCATTAGAAACAGCCGCAGGTTACGTACGGTGGGGTAAAGTGTGGGTACCTCATCCGACACGTCTGGCCAGTGTGGATAAGTCGGTCAAAAAACCCTTCTGGAGAGGGCCTTCCAGAACTAACTCTTGTGGAGGCCCTTCTGCCAGCAGTGGCGTGAGCAGGTCATTTGCAGGGTCTGCACCTTTATCTTTACTTACAAACACACATGTGAAGCAATGATCAAATAAGCATACTCTCCATGTTGACTTGTACTAAAGTGTATACGTGAGCTGAATCTTAAATTGCCGCAACTTAATTAAATGCGTGAAGAGATGGAAGGGGAGTGTTGTCGACTGTACCGACCGCAGCCTGAATATATTTGATAAAATTCCGTTAGTGTTGCAGAATTAAATCCAGGCCGCGTAAGCACACCTAAATACACGAAAACAGCGCAGAGTACTTAACGAGCTGCTTAGAGTGCAGTCAAAACAATACAATTTTATTATTGCTAAATAAGTCACTCAGTGTCAAACTGTGCTACTCTTCCATATCCAACTATTTCATTAATATGGTGAACGAAGGTCTGTGTGTTTCATTGCTCACAACGCTCCACAACAACGCATCACGAACCCTCGAATTTCCCAAATCGCAAAGAATGAGACAGAGCAACTACATTGAACTGGTTAAAAAAAAATGTTGTGCACAGCCCTTGATTAATGCACTGCTGGATGAAGGCCTCCACACACTTCTCAGTCATGGAGGTGGTTTGACCATACTTCACCACGCTGGTCGATGCAGGTTGGTGCAGGAGGGGCCTTGGAAAAGTTCAGAAACACCACTGATCCTACCCATGGCTGGGAATCAAACTCGGGTTCCCAGATTTGGCGCCAGCACTCCACCGGGCTTTTATCTGGGTTAACGATCGTCCTTTCGCAGCAATAAATGAATGACAAAGTGACAATGAGCAACCGAACCGTGAACAAGTATCCCATAATCATTCACGGGTTATCCACTGGGCCTCATAGGAAAATTGCTTTTCTGGGAACGTTGGATCTTACCGGAATATGACGTCAGCCTTGTCGATGTCTTTTCCACAGCCGTGGTCCAACATGATGGCACTGTTGCCGACGATGGCGCATCTCTTCAGAAGCTTCTGACCCAGTGGCTGGTGCTGCAAATACAACAAACAAATAAAGACAAAGATCCTCCGTGTAGCATTAATAGACTGTTGGGGCAAGTGCTGTTAGCGAGCACCTATCAAGGCCGGCACGGCACACGAGGGGGTGGGTGGCCAGCATCCACACCCGGCCGCCTTTGTCTCCCTGGTGGCAATATTTGCATATTTCACGAGATACTCATTTGAAGCTGAGTCGACCTAGGGGAGGCCCAGGACCGGTTCAGATAATCGTCACTGGTGTTGGCTGTGAGCGGAAATCGAACTCGGGTCACAGGGTCCATAGCGCAGCGCAATAACCGCTACATTGAAAATGCACACACACACACACACGTGGGCATTATCAACAGGTTATACAACTTAAGGAATGCTACCACAGGGGTGTGACGGTCATCACACTGGACTTGCAAATACCAGAGGTCATCGGTTCGATTCGATCTCCTGCAGCGACGATTGACACAATGGTTCAATTTCGATGTAAAGCTTTCGTGACTGCAGGGATTCATCTTCTTGGTTCTTTCGGTAAAGTCACGTAGAATGGAATAAATAAAATAAGTTCAAGTTTCTTAAACCCCCCCCCCCACCCCCCTCTGTCCCACCCAGCAGTATCAATGGTCAGAATCAGAATCTGTATTTGTCCTGGAGAAATCCGATAAGCTATGAAGCTCTTTTTCACAGACATCCAATGGTCACACTCTAGTCAGTCGATCGGCAGGTCACGTTCGGTAGGGCACTCCCACCTCTTCCAATGTGTGTGGAAGAGCCACATACATGAACAGAGGGGATCGATAGAGCTCCCTCTTGTGAACGGCACACATTTACTGCTTGAGAGAGCACACGTACATGTGCAGCCCTTATATCGATCCACTGCTGAATGAGTGCCTCCCTACACCGTGCGGGTGTTTTGTGATCATACTTTGCCATGCTGGTCAGCAGTGGCATCTGAAATTCGCACGGTTGGCTACGTACGGCGCAAAACAAGTTCAACGTACAGGGACTCTAAATTTCGATTTAAAGCTTTCGTGACTGCAGGGATTCATCTTCTTGGTTCTTTCGGTAAAGTCACGTAGAAGGGAGATAATAAAATAATAGGGACTCCTCTACTTACAAACTTTCAGCGATACGAACAAACCTGTCCGAATGTCCAGTTGCCCTGTTCGGATCGAGAGTCATGAGTTCAACCGCCGCGCAATAGATGGCGATGGTCGTTCAGTGTCATTACCCAGCATTCCCGGCATTTCGTGTCTGGGCCGCCGCCAATGTCTGTCGCTGTGCGGTTCACTACGACGCTCTCTTTGTGCTTTTCATGAACATAATGCTGTTGCATGTTACAAGTTGATTTATGAACAGAAGAAGACAGCAACTGTGCAGACATCTCTTGGTACGTTTTTTTTACATCGGCATGACCTTAAAAACCAGTGGCATCTACATCTGCAGAACATGAAGAACCAGTGGCATCTACATCTGCAGAACGTGAAGAACCAGTGGCATCTACATCTGCAGAACATGAAGAACCAGTGGCATCTACAACTGCAGAACATGAAGAACCAGTGGCATCTACATCTGCAGAACATGAAGAACCAGTGGCATCTACATCTACAGAACGTGAAGAACCAGTGGCATCTACATCTGCAGAACGTGAAGAACCAGTGGCATCTACATCTGCAGAACATGAAGAACCAGTGGCATCTACATCTGCAGAACGTGAAGAACCAGTGGCATCTACATCTGCAGAACGTGATGAACCAGTGGCATCTACATCTGTAGAACGTGAAGGACCAATTGCATCGACAGGAAATTATACACATTTTAAAGCCATTCCCGGTGTTTGGTGTACATGCCGCATACCATGTTTGGAATCGACAGGAGTAAATTCTAGATTTGAAGCTTTCGTGACTGCAAGGATTCATACTCTTAGTTTTTTTCGGTAAAGTCACGTAGGTAAAAAATGAAATTAAAATTAAGTCACAGCCAGATTTGCTGTATCATGTGAGGCCTCACATGATACAGAAAATCTGGCTGTGATGGTCCCACCTGATGACGGAGACTTGTGTTGCCTCCGAAACGTCGTGATTTATTATTATTTTATTTTTATTAATTTTAATTTCAGACAGGAGTAAAGTTGGACGAATAAATCGACTTATGACCTCTAGAACCTAACTCGTTCGTAAGTAGAGGAGTCCCCGTAAATACATCGGGGGTAGAGCTCCACCTACTTTTTTTGTATAAAAATACATTTAAAATATATGGATTATTATGCACTGCCCTAAGAATGCCCCTTCCCTTATAATGTGAAATGAGCAAAACTGTTTGCGATGAGAAGCTTTACGCAGTGAGCAATGAGATCATTAAATAATGCTTCATTATCATCATCGTTGTCGTCATCAGAAACGCGTAGGCGACGAAGGCCCCGTGGCTCCAACCAATGTCCCCATTCCAAGGACATTGTAGAAGGAGGCCTCCTGTCAGGCAAGGCCAACGTCACAACAGATTGGACGCGCGACCGGTACGGTGCCGCGATGGAAACGTCTCAAGATCCACTCTTTGCCTGGATGGAATTATTGGGGCACGGTGTACAGTATCCGTGTGTTTTGGCAACACGGTCAAACGGATGTATATGTCTACACTGGGATTGTATTACACCGATTGTTAACGTCTTTTTTCTACGATTCTTTGTTTATAGTTTTAGTCCTGTCCCAATATATTCTCAACATTGTCCTAAAACATGGCACATGAAACGCTTCCGTCCGTCGAGTTCTTTTCAAATGCTCAGGGCGTTTATAAAATATCAGTCGGGGTACATTCACCACTTTGTAATCATTATAAATGTTGGAAATCCAAAAAACCTAAATGGAAATGCGGTTGGGGGGACGGGAGAGTCATTGCTCAACAAACTTTAAAGATGTTTAACGGTAAATTGAATGAGTCACGATGCAATCTGCTTGTGTTGAGTCGTGAATTTTGCTCCGGTTCTCACCCTGTGTACATGACGAAAAATCATGATGCCCGTCGATTAATTGCCACCCGTGTTAAAATATTGTACCAACATTCCTGTCACTTGACTGCAAGAATCTTTAAAATTGGGACTCATATATGTGCTATAAAGGAGGGCCATTGCCCCGAAACTTCGCCTATTCATATATATATATTTCCTTTTGAAGGCATCGTGTTCAGTTGTTGTTGTTATTTGTGCTTGTGCACCACTGTCAACGCACCAGGATCTCCAAAAAATGTGTACAACAGGGAATGAGCATTTAATTTGCTCCATTAAGTTCGGAGGGCTTTACGTGTGATTTGCTACCCACTGGTTTGTTTATTTTCTCCATCAGTCTGCTTTTTATCAGTGTTAACAAACAAAAAAACACATCAGCCATGAGAAAATGCAAAGGCTTAGTGTTGTTTAAGTGGTAGACTTTTTTCAATCAATACAAATATTACTTTGACAAAAGTCCACCATGTCATCCAAATTGTGCCCATGCTTTTCCTCGTGCTTGCTGTGTTGTGTTTTAAAATACGATCGGCTACGCAAAGGCATTTCTGCTGCGTGCTCTCCCACCAGCATTATCAAGAGGGTCAGTGGAGCTTATTTCGATGGCCTGAGTAAATATAAGTATCCCTGAGCTGCAAGACTCAATGGCTACTTTGCATGTGAAATGGCGTGCAGACTGAGCGCCATGGAGACCGCTGCATTATTTATACTTTCTCACATAAACACTGTGGCGTGATTGATCTGCATTTTAATGCGTCTACGCCGAAAACAGTTTGGCTGTCTGCCGCATAACAACTACATGGTAATTGGTGGGGGGTTTTTCTCTCAAAGTTATGAGCAATGCCTATCCAAAATAATCATGAGAGAGCAACTATGCAGATTCGTTGATACAAGAACTGTTCTCTTTGGTTTTTTCGGTAAAGTCACGTAGGTAAAAAAATATACAGCCTAGATGGACAATGGGTTATTTATTTGTTTTCATTTTAAATGTATTTTTTATTTTTTACCTACGTGACTTTACCGAGAAAACCAAAGAGTATGGATCCTTGCAGTCACGAAAACTTCAAATTTAGAAACAAAAACTGTTATTTGCGTGCAGAAATCAGGCGCGTCGAATTGCGTGTGCGTGATCGTTACGTCAAATATGCAACGATTGAAGATTTTAAACTTTGCAAATGAAGGTCACAAAATGTCTTATCATGTCCAAGTATCATTTCATAACAAATAAAATGTAATGAAGCAGGTGTTGCTTTCAAATGAGATAATTGGCAGCGCAAAATTTAATACGTATTTAAAGTTGAACGTATCATACACACATATATGGTGGCCCAAAATGCCATTCATTCACCATTGAGATGTATAATGGCACGGGGTGACCAATAAGGTCTGAATTTGTCTGTAATAAGTTAGAGCACTGACGTAATCCGTGTGTTCATCAATTCCAAGCGTGCATCACTCCACGCTTCCTTGCAAACTTTTGAGTTTTTTTGCAGTAGTTTTTGTTAATGACCTCGTTTCTGAATCATTTGAAGCATATAGGTAAAAGTGCAGCCCTGCAATTTCAAGCCAACACGACTGCTGGTGGAAGGGCCCCCTCTAGACGGCGCTCTAGAAAGCCCCTCTGGCAGGTATTTGGCCTACTCTTCCACACTGGAAAGGCGTCTTGGAAAAGGTACCCATTCATACGGCTGGATGGACGAAAGCGAGGTGGGTTTAAGAAACTTGCAACCATTGTTTCAACTACCGCACCAAGAGATAAAGTCAAACCAGCCACCTTTGGTTTCCAAGTGAAGTGTGCTCACCGTTACGAAGCAGCAGCATCCCTATGCAGCATACACACAAGACTAAAATCCAGGAAAGGTGTCTATGCGCCGCTTCTCGGTGGCAGCCCCAACAGTCTGGAACGCTATCCCTCTGCACATTCGCAGCATCACCTCAATCGCCTCCTTCAAGAGAAACTTAAAAACTCACCTCTACAGCCACGTGCTTTCGAGCGACTCTGAGCTTGGCTCCGCGCCTCTGAGTTGCGGCCACTACGTCTGCAAATTTTCGCGCGTTATAAATTGAACTATTATTATTATAAGAGGTAACAAGTGACAAAAGGTCTTGGAGGTGGAAGCATTTACACTTTACCCCACTGCACGTGACATACTAATTGACTAACTGTGCTATACTCACTGATACGGCTGGAAGGACAAAGGCAGGGTGGATTCAATAAACTTGCAACCATTGTTTCAACTGCCACGCCGGGAGATCGAATCAAACCTGGGGCCTCTGGATTGCGAGTCCAGTGTGCTCAGGGTTTACACCGCAGCAGCCAACCATGCAAACCTCCGATGAGCACGGTTGGTTACAGTAACGGTGCGAAAGATGTTCAACTTCCATACAGCGGAATCCCCCATGAAGCACACACACACACGAGACTACAATCCGTGAACGGTTTATCGTCGATAAGGGGTCCTCACAGGTGGGAATAGACCAAAGGTGTCGTTGTCCACAGTGATCCAATGGAACAGCTCTCCGTCAAACCAGATCTTCTTTCCCACCGGAGAATTCTTCTGCGTGAGAGCGAAGCTTTTCAGCGGGTCACAGCACTTTTCAATCTTTTGCCTGCGAGAGAACACAAGCGAGAATGACATCACCACCAGCGCATTGGCAAAACGCAATTTTTTTTTCTGTTTATATCCTCACCGTGGCGTCAAGCCGCCGCTGACGCCAAGAGATAAGGGATCCCCCCCAAAAGCGGGGGTCATTAGATTCGTGAGAAAATAAGGGTGTATTGAATATCAATTCAAATTAAAATCCATGACAAGGTAATACACACAATTGCCAATGAACCTCTCTTATCTCTATCTTGTCTGCACATCGATCTTGTCACCTCACTTCATCTTCGCTATTTCATCATGGGACCTTTCTTTAAAAGGTTTCTGTTTGGTGTTTTAACATCTTAACACCTGTTTTATTGCCAGAAAGGGTAATTTTTTTTTTATATATTTTGATACCGGCAAGAAAGGTCCCATGATGTAGCTGCTCACCATGAGCGATAAATGCCCTGATAGTACTTTGTCTTTGTGCTGTTCTTCTTTTGGCGTTCTATGGTCTAACACTATTTGAGACTAGGCTCTAAAGAAAGCTGTCTCTGGTGTGGGCCATTCAGTTTAAAAAACAATGCGTATATTAGATCTTGACTTAAAGCTTTCGTGACTGCAGGAATTCATATTCGTTGGGTCTTTCGGTAAAGTCACGTACATAGGTTAAAAGAAAATAACAAAAAACCACGACGTTTCGATCGCAACACAAGCGGTCGTCATCAGGAAAAGGGGGTTAGCTTCTAAAGGCAAACTGTTTCTAAAGGTTTGAAATGGGCGTAGCCCAAATGTCAGCAGCATGGGCAGGGCAGCTAATGTTAATGTAAGTGGTGGGCAGCGACCACGACGGTAGTGGGTTTTCAACCAATTAAAGCTATCACCCCAACTGTTGCGAAAGAACCATCTGAGGACCCAATCAAAACCATCACCTTGCCATACATAGCAGGGGTCACCAAAAAGATTTCCAAAATCATGAGCAAACACAAGATCCAGGTTCTATTTAACACAGTACATACAATTCGTGATCTGATCCCATCTGTGAAGGATGTGATCCCTGACATGCAATACCCCGGCGTCTACAAACTAAGCTGTGTCTGCGGCAGTAGTTACATTGGGGAAACTAAGCGACATGTCTCGGACCGTGTTCGTGAACACAAGGCGGATCTGAAACATGGTAGGACCAATTCCTCGGCCGTGGCTGATCATTGTTGTAATGCGGTGGGCTCACATGATATTGATTTCTCTAAGACGAAGGTACTTTGCAAACCCATTGGCTATCAACAAAGATTCGTTCATGAAGCCATCCATATATACAGACACAATTTCAAGCGAGAAGATGTGTACAAACTTAGCAATCATTGGAAGGACGTTATCAACCAGTTTAAATCATAACTAGCTGTGATGTTCCCATCCTACCACCTTCTGATGTTAGTTATTTTCGGCTCTCCGATATTCCATTAACATGCTAATCTCTCACATTAACATAGCCACCTCAGCGCGCTCGCCGTGGAGGCCGTTCACCGATCTTACATTAACATGCTAATTGTTACCTGGCAGCCCTTTAATTGGTGGAAAACCCACCGCCGTCACGGTCGCTGCCCACCACTTACATTAACATTAGCTACCCCGCCCATGCCGCTGACACTTGGGCTACGCCTATTTCAAACCTTTATAAACAGTTTGCCTTTAGAGGCTAACCCCCTTTTCCTGATGACGACCGCTTGTGTTGCGATCGAAACGTCGTCGTTTTTTGTTATTTTCTTTGAACCCATCTACGTGACTTTACTGAAAGACCCAAATAAAATGCATTTATTACCATAGCATGTTTTTGTTTGCATGTTCACCACAATTATGTGTGATTAATGCAGACATTATTCCTTGCAAATTGTTTCTGTTTGGTGTTTTAACATCTTAACACAACTGTTTTATTGCCCGAAGGGTAAAAACCTATTCTTAGATCTCCGGTATTGTCCGCATTGCTCCTCTCTGGCATGCTGTCTCCTTTGACTGACGTTCACTCCATGAGTTAGTTCTGACCATAGGCCATCATCATGTCCAAGCCCCCTTAATTTTCTTAGCAGTAGACACAATGCCTCTAACTCGGGTGTGCTCTCTGATCCGTGTTTCTTCCTCTTTCTTTCTCTTAGTATAAGTTAGAGCGTAAATTCCAGCCGTTCGCCTGCCCATATTTTCACTATTTGTGAATGCGTACACGTTTACTTCAAATTTAAATAAATCAGGATTTTCAAAATCACCCCGTGCGGTGTACATTGACACTCCACAAGACAGACATGGCGAGGTAACATGTATTCATGTAACCATGCTTGCGATAATAATTATCATCATTATCAGTCAGCTCTGTCTCAATTGTATATTATTAATTCGTTCACCGTTCATTCATCACTATACAAGACGTTACGTGCAAGGGACTACGTGGCCAGACTCCCTTAATCACTCAACATAAGTGTCAAAGGGTGTGAGGCCAACTCGACTTTGCTGATTCTAGCAAATCCCTTCTCCCGCAACTTGTTCATGATTAATGAACCAATGTGAACACAGAATATATTATGCTCATAATTTGCCTTATGTTGCCAAGTGTCCGTACAACCATGTGCACAACCCGTATTTGCAATTCACACTGCAGTGGTTAATGAGCCAGACTGACTGGCTTTCTACGCAGTGCCTTGTTGTACACACACATCCAACAACTTATACACAGCTTATGATGTATACATATAGTATGTTTACATATACTTGAAATATCATATAGTAAGAGTCATTGTCCATCCAACTGCTAGATCAAGGCCTCCCCCCCCCCCCCCCCATGCTATCGTCATCTCTCACGGCCCGGTGCTGATACCATCCATCTCACTCCTGCACACTGATCTCCTCGCTCCATCTCTGCGGTTTTCGTCCTCTCTGATGCGTTCCCTCCTTTGGCTGCCATTCAGCACTCGGCCATCGGCCATCATCTTTCTAGAGGTGAACATCTAAAGCCCACTTTTCTTAATTGTCCAACAGATGCGTCTCTGATGAGTTTTTTTTTTGTCAGTGCCAATGTTTTCTGGTCCCATGTCATAGCTGGAAGAAGATTAATATTATTCAATGGTACAGTCTATAACTTATTATGGATAATCATGATTTTTAGAAAGTCACTGGAGCTATGCACGTTTAAATCTAGATTGAAAACTCATTTATTTAGAACTGCTTTTTGTGTTTAGTTTGTTGTCCTTCCCCCACACCTCCAAGTAGCACGGTTGGCTACGTACGGTGCGAAAGAAGTTCATACATACAAAAAATTGCTCAGTTGGAACGTAAGTAGCAATCATTGCCAACGACAGGGAAATTTGCAGGACCCTCCTGCCAGTCATGATATTCAGTCAGGCTTTCCTGGGTAAACAAGCATATTAAGCAATCATAAATTACACTTTACATAATGACTAGTACAACATGCACCATATTACATTGACGTTGTTATATAAGGTACATAAAGTACAGCAGAATCACTACGTTGGTGACCCGAGTTCGGTTCCCGACTTCGGTCAATATCAGTGGGTGACTTCACCTTCACCAATACGCAATAACCAGAGCAGTGAAGTACAGTCAAATACAGTCACATAATCCCCATGACCGACACAGGGTGGAAACATTAATCTTACAATGAATTGATGAAGGTCACGACATTTATGTTAATGGAAATAATTAAACAAGTAAAGGAGTTCCTTGGAGGCATCCATTTTAACAAGGTGAGTGTTCTTCTTGGTTCTTTCGGTAAAGTCACGTACAATGGAAATAATAAAATAATAAAAATAAAACATTATTATGTTTCATTTTTATTATTTTTATTGCTTCATTATTTCCATTCTACGTGACTTTACCGAAAGAACCAAGAAGATGAATCCCTGCAGTCACGAAAGCTTTAAATCGAAATGTAAGGTGAGTGTTTATTTACAAATGGGAAAGTCGGTGCAGCTCTGCTCTGTTGAATCCAGCCTAGCAGCACCCCGCTTGGATGTTCTTCTGCAGTCTCGTCCCAGCCTTGCGCCCCGAACTGCGTTCGGGCTCCCTCTTATATACCCTCTTTTGGGCCCGTCCTCAATCAGCCGGTGTCCCCACGTGGACGGGCCACCTTTTCTTAATTGACTCAACGTGTGACTTCCCAAATATTCCTTCGTACATTTCCCACACCCACGCGTCCACTGTACCACAACGTGTACCTCAACCATAACTCAAACATAGTCCCCTACATCACCCCCCCCCCCTGACGAAAAAACATAACCATCTAACCTATACAATTACACTGGTCTACAGCCAAAATGCTTCCGAAATAAATGTAGTCCAACTTTACTAATTTTGGGTCACTGAGAATAAAAATTATGCTTAAAATTGATTGGCTCTAGTTTCAAGCGATGCTACTGGGTCAGTATATACGACCCTCGACTTGGTGTAGGCGGAGGATAAGTGAGTTATAAAGGGAAGGGATCTACATTTAAACCAGAAATTACTAAAATACATCTTTGACTGGATCTATGAATAAATCTATGACTGGGTTTGGGCAGTACTTGCTTTTTGAGCAAAACAATGATTAATGCAATCTGAACCTGGTACTGCGCCATACGTGATATAAATTCCAGCATGTTATTCCGAGAAGTCATGGATGATGCAATCATAACTAGGCTTACATCCCTCTGCTGAACAAATTGCCCTATATCAGCTCTAGAAATCATACAGTGTCATGCTCTCTTATTTTGTCAGTATTTGATTTTGCAAAGGGACACATTTCGGTTTAGCTAAAGTGAGCAGAGATTCCTCATACGTGTGTGAACAAAGCAGATAACTTCTGCTATGTTTGTAGTGAAGTGACTTTTGCAACACAAAAGTGCAGTATAACCACTATGGGTAAGAACGCCTATCACCTTTATTTTGGCTGCAAAATTGGAAATCAGAAAAAGATGTGGGCCCACAATATGCTGCAACACTTGTGCAACAAATCTTCGCCAGTGGTTGAACAGGAAAATGAAATCTATGCCTTTTGCAGTGCCAATGGTTTGGAGAGAGCTATCAGATCATATAAGCAATTGCTACTTCTAATGGCACCTCCAGTTGGGAAAGGTGTGTCAAAGAAGAAAAAGTGGACTGTACATTATCCAAACATTTCATCAGCTATATGCCGAGTACCCCACGGAGAAGGACTGCCGATTCCTGATGCACCAGAATCATTCTCACTTGAGTCAGATGAGGAAGAGGATGAAACTTCTGGTCCTGAACCATCAATGTCACTTGACCCATATTGTATCCCATCCTCTTGCACTGAACCACGCTTCATAACACAAAGTGAACTGAAAGACCTTGTCAGGGATTTGAAACTACCCAAGAGTAAGGCAGAGCTGTTGGGCTTCAGACTGCAGCAGTGGAATCTCCTGGCAGCCTGCAAAAACATCGATGGTGTGATGGGACAGCCCTCAACATCGTTCATGTTGCAGATGAGTGGAGACTGTTCATTGATTAATTGAAGCTGAGTTCTAAAGCTGTTTTGCTGCATAATGGCAATGTTTTGCCATCAATTCCAGTTGGTCATGCAGTCCATATGAAGGAAACCTATGACAACATGAAACAACTTTTGAGGTGCATAAACAATGACCAACATCAGTGGCAGCTTTGTGGCGATTTCAAAGTTGTTGCTCTCTTGCTTGGTCTGCAGACTGGATACACAAAGTACTGCTGTTTTCTCTGCGAATGGGATAGTTGTGCGAGAGACTCCCACTATATCAAGATAGAATGGCCACTCCGACAGTCATTGGAGCCTGGGAGGAAAAGTGTTCAGCATCCACCACTTGTTGAATCAAGGAAGATTTTGTTACCACCCTTATACATCAAGCTGGGTCTGATGAAGAACTTTGTCAAAGCCATGGACAAAACACAAGCAGCTTTCAAGTACCTCCGTAGAAAATGTTGAAGGTTAAGTGAAGCTAAGATAAAGGAAGGTGTCTTTGTGGGTCCTCAGATTCGTTAACTTCTTCAAAATGATGCATTTGACATTAAACTGGGTGGCAAGGAAAAGACGGCATGGAACACCTTACAGTTTGTGGCCACACTTTTTCTCGGAAACAACAAGGCAGACAACTACATGGAGTTGCAACATGTCACTAAAGATGCATTTTTTGCACTCTCAGCAGTGAGCGATGAGCATGGCGAGCGATTTCATCAGGACATTGCAACAATGGAGAAACGCTACAGGGCAAATGGAGCCCATCAATGCTTGCAAACTACTGCTGGACAGTGACAAGAGATGCTCCATTTAATGAATACAAGAGACAAGCCAAGAAGCGCCGAGTAGACACTGAATAAGGACTAAACTAATGTATTTATATATACATAATAGTTTTACCTTTTTGTCAAAATAAATGTTATTTATACAACCCTTTTGCTGATTTTTTTTAAGTGTTACTTGAACAGGACAGGTGACATGTTATCATGTAAAGCAGGTGACATGTTATCATGAAAATACAAAGGTAACAATTTACAAGTAAATCTCTATTTACACAATGCACATAGATATAAAATGTAAACACTTAAATATCTTGGGAACAGTAGCCAATGAGTTGTTTTAATGGTCATATTTGAATTCAGCACGTCAAAATCCATAATAAACAGCACATTTCATCTCTGAAGCAGACGACGTCTAAAAAATTGTAGATCAGTGTTACCTAACATTAGGGGACGTATATTACTTAGACAATCGAATTTCACACGGGAGAAGTATATTCTCCCTGACGTTCGAGATATGAGTTACACAAGGGAATATTCCCTAGGGGCCCGGGATTATTTTACATAATTGTTGGTCAACGCTGAACATCGGGGCCTTGTAGAACAAAAATGGGGGGATGGTGTTATGACCAACAATAGCCTGTGTTTGCAGACGTGGTTAATACAGGTTATCCCCGTGTCTAGTACACCGATTAGAGGGGAGCATACATGTACATTACAACACACAACACATCCCCTCAACCGTCACTCCAGATCTCAGTGCATTAGCACGCGTTTGAACTGCATGCTCGTCCCGGTACTGGTCCTCTCCGGCGTGTTTTTGGATGACACCCTCCATGTTCCACCTCATCTTAGTCCTCAACAAGGTCGTGCCTAGAAAGGAAGGTTGAGAGTGTGGAAGCGGTACTTTGCTGGGGTAAAAGTTTTCCCCCTCGGCTTTCGTCGCGACACCTCGAGGCTCGGCCTCTATGAATCTGGGTGGTAGTTGTTGTGGGTGGTTCTCAATATGGTTTCAAGTGACTCGGGTGGACCATCCATCGCCAGTGCCCAGAGGCATAGCTAGTGGGGGCAGGGGGGTACTTATGTCCCCGGGCGCCAAGGTAAAGGGGCGCCAAAATTAGGCTTACAACGTCACATTATAACGTATTGCGGTGGGTGCGGCAGCCTGAAACTACTGCACAAATCTACACCTCAAACTAAAAGTTTATATATCCCGCCACACACAGCCTACATGTCATGTAATTACATTTTGGTATGTGATTCAACGGGGGGGGCGCCAATTTTATAGTTCGTCCTTGGGCACAAAATATCCTAGCTACGCCACTGCCAGCGCCCCATCTGGATGCGTGCACTTTGTGGGCAAATAATTATCTTCCGTACATCAAAAGGAGGAGAGCTCGGTCAACGTGTGCGGTGCCCTTTGATAAGCTCCTAAGACTCCTGAGATGTGCAAGTACCAGTCTGTTTGTTACTACGTGGCACAGCATCACAGACAGCGTGCGGTTGAGCCATTCCACCTGTCCATCGGACTGGGCGTGGAATGGTGATGTTCGAATTTTCTTAATGTCTATCATTTTGCATACATCGTGTAGCCATTTTGTGGAAAAATTTCGACCCTGGCTGTGAGCAGTTTCTCAGGGGGGCCTTTGTCCAAGACATATCCGTGGAGAAAGGCCTCCGATATGGGTGTGGTCATCTGGTCTGGCATGGGCCATCGAGTACAATAATCTGTCCCGATTAGTAAATATTTATAACCTCTAGGTGTTTTTCGGAACGGACCAAGAATGTCTAGCGTGACCAACTCGTTCTCCATTTATACTGCGATCAACTGCAGGGGAGGTTGTACTGGTTGTGAAGGAGGTTTCCTCTTCGCACACTCCTGGCAAAAATTACCCAATCCCGCACATCCTTAGCCATTCCTGGCCAATAATGATGGGATTTCAATGCGAGTAGTGTTTTTCGATGACCCAGGTGCATAAGCTGTTAAGCGTGCATCTCTGATAACAATTGGTGGCACAGGAGGGTGCGAACCACCAAGCAGCAGCGCTGCAGTCTAGGGTCCCATCTCATCAACAGTCCCCGCCATTTTATGAATGGCATTCGTGGCTGTATTTCCTTGGCTGACTCAGCTGACTGTGCGGCAAGGGACTCCAGTGAGTAGTCCTTTTTTTGTAAGCGGATCCATTTGGTCCGTATTAGCCCGAGTTCATGATTCTCGGGCAGTTCGTTCATGTCATCGATCACCGCGTTTATTGGTGTCCCTAGGCACGGCGATTCGGGGACGGTCGTTTTACATCGAGCTATCCCATTTGTACAGGTACACACGTTTTTCCATTTTAATCTTGACAGCACGTCCACATTACAGTCACGGGTACTCTTTCTGAGTGTCACGTCGTAAGAGTACTCTTCTGGATTCTCTATCCACCTAGCCATCTTCGCGGACGGTTGATCCATCCAGAGTGAGAATTGTAGTGCCGCATGATCGGTCCGCACGGTAAACCGGCGGCCGTATAGGTAGGGCTGGAATGAGAAACCAAAAGTAACCACTACTAGGAGTTCTGTATGCGTGACGCAATACCGTTGCTCCATGGTAGAAAGCACGTGACTCCCATATGCGATCACCACTTCCACGCCCTCTCGCATTTGTGACAACACAGCCCCAATGCAGACGTCACTAGCATCCGTATCTAGGATGAACGGCAAGGAAAAATCCGGGTATGCTAGTGGGTGAGCCTCAGTCAATCTAGAATGCAGTGCTTGGAAAGCCGTCGCTTTTGCTTCTCCCCACTAAAATCACATTCCTTTGAGCGTGAGGCCATGCAATCGTTTCGCTATGGTAGCAAATTGGGGTACAAATCGGCAGTAATAAGACACAAACCCCAAAAACCACCGTACTTCCTCTATTGAAGTTGATGTAGGCCAATTTTCCACAGGGCAAGTTTTTTCACGGTCTGTCGCCACCCCTTTCCCATTGACTACCCTAGCGATTTTGCTGGTTTCTATATCTGGGTGCAAAAAACGCATTCGCTCTCCTAACGGTGTCCCAATACAATCCTGGTCCATCAAGATTGTAATGGACAACCGACTCAGATAATAATCAGTCCCTCATAAACATGGTACTGCCACCATCAGGGTCGGCGTTCCTGCCTCTTCATGTACCAGGAGGTATCTCGTGAACCACAACTAAGTCCGGTCGCTCTCCGGTACAACGGGCAGTACGATTCCACTCTTTTGCATGAGGCCTCTATCTTCTCCACATCCAGCGCGTCTGGCCGCCTCGTCCATCCTGAGAAATGCTACTTCAGCGAGCACCAGAAGGGTGCAATGGAAGGCCATCAGTGGCTCATTCTGTTCACGCTGCAAGCTCGAGAACTGTTGCCTGGCACTGGATGGTGGCAGGCAGAAGATTTCCGCCATCTCTTCATAGGCCTGTTGTAATGTGGCACGATGAGCCTCTGCGATGGCACAGAAGGCCATCAGCACCCCATCGTCATGCACCGTCGGCAGGGCTCGGAGGGCATATTTCTTCATTCCAGCCGCTGACGGTGATGGCCGCTTTGAAGCACTTGACGAAGGCCGCCCAGTCGCCTCCAGTGGCCGCAAACTCTTTGATCGGGCCCAGCCGTCGTACTCGTTCTGCTGGGCTCTGGGTTGGTTTCAAAGATGTCTGTGGCACCGGCTCAGGTGGTGTGATGGTGGCCTGCAGTACAGCCGGGGACCGCAGCTGCACAAGATGATCCATTCCCATACGTCTAGCCACAAAGAGGAGCGACGACTGCTCCAGCCCATCGATGTCAGATCGCCGTACAGCGAGGAAGCGGCTACTGTTCCGGCTCTATACTGTCGGCTCGCCGCATGGCAAGGGGCGGCGACTCCATCCCCATCCTGTCGGCCCGCTCAAGATCTCTCTCGTCGACAATCCCCGCGATGAGCCGCTCGATCGACAAGGTGAGGCGGTCCACCTTCTCCGCCAACTGTCGCCACACTTCCGTGGGGCTCTTCAGTCGCGGCATCTCGGGTTCCCCCAAGAACATCACCGCCAGCGGGTCGGCACCTCCTCCTCTTGTTGAGCTCCTCTTTCGGTTCTTCATCAGGATGTAAAGGTTGACATCCCACTGCTGCCACCAGTGTAAAGGAGTACCTTGGAGGTGTCCATTTTAACAAGGTGTCTATTTACAAATGGGAGAGTCGGTGCAGCTCTGTTGAATCCAGCCTAGCAGCACCCCGCCTTGATCGTCCTTCTTCAGTCTCATCCCAGCCTTGTGCCCCGTACTGCGTTTGGGCTCCCTCTTATATACCCTCTTTCGGCCCCGTCCACAATGAGCTCGTGTCCCCACGTGGACGGGCCATCTGTTCTTAATTGACTCAACATGTGACTTCCCAAATATTCCTTCGTACAATTTCCCACGCCCACGCGTCCACTGTACCACAACGTTGTATCCCAGCCATAACTGAAATATACAGTCCCCTACAAAAATATATAATCAATTGTTGCATATACATAAGTTGTATGCGTATAGCATCGTGCATATACTGAATATCTAGTTCTTGTTCATACTATAGAATAAGGAAATTCCAGGATAATGGAGAATGCCAAGCAATAAATATTACTCTATTCTCCGGATAATAAGACGCACATTACCACCTCCCACCCTCCTGTATGTTAAAGCAAAAGTTGTGAATGCGTCTTATAAATCGTGTCGATGTGCACGCGTGTGACCAGATTTCTGTAATTTTTTTGACACCGGACACAAGTTTGGTGTGCGTCTTACTTTCTCCAAAGCGGCTTATAATCCGGTGAATACTGTAGCAGAAAGCTAACATCAATTCCTTTGACGCAAAGTCTTTCAAGGTGAGCATTTCATGATATTACATTCACCAGTGATGAAGTCATTAATTAGTGTATCGGCCTTAACTATTCCCAACTCGTGCAATGAATGAGGCTCTTATACATCTGACCTCATCAAAACATCATTACCAACAGTAACTGGTTCAAATTGGAGTAATTAGCATGGCCCAACATTCATGTATTCATTCATGAAACAAGAAATATTAGCCTTAGTCAAATATGCCCTCCATACGTTTACTACCTTAAGACTTTATGGTCTTTCCTGCATGTGTCATGCTACATGTGTCATGCTACATGTGTCATGCTACATGTGTGGTAGAGCGGTGGCACAGTAGTTTGGCGAAATAACATTTTGAGTTCGATTCCAGACCTCGGCTACAAGTGGGGCGAATCATGCCTGAAGCGAGTCCTCTCCCCAAACCCCACCCAACTCAACTCATCCGACAACCCGCACTGACTTGCTAAGCATGGCAAAGTACTACTACTGATACTCTTTAGGTCTTTCGGTAAAGTCAGGTAGATAGAAAAATAATTAAAAAATCACGACGTTTCGATCGCAACACAAGCAATCGTCTTCAGGTGAAAAAAAACCTATCCTGCCTAAGCAGGTTCGCCTGCTGTATTTTTTCACCTGAAGACGATTGCTTGCGTTGCGATCGAAATGTCGTGATTCATTATTTTTCTATTTACGTCACTTTACCGAAAGACCCACAAATAATTAATTCTTGCAGTCACAGAAGCTTTAAGTCAAGATTTACTACTACTGACTCACATGACGTGAAGAGAAAAAAAAACCTTTATCCGGTAGTGGATTGAATCATTGAATGAACACTCGAGACGCGGGTTTCCACGGTTGTGCCGCGTGCTGTTTGTCAGCATGACGTTTGCGCTGCGCGTGCTAGGGAGCTGCTCTGTTAAAAAAAAATGCTTCCCAGCAATTGGGAGCGAAACGTCGGACACTGTACCGAAGAACAGGCCGTAACGACGCGAACACATCATCAGAGAGCAAAAGCTGTAACATGAATCGTGCAGATACATACATTATAGACTGCCTGTACACTCACCCAACTTAATAACCAGGCGACAGTCTAAATTATAGACTGTCTGTACACTCACTCAGCTTAATAACCATTGCTAGTCTACATTATAGACTCAGTTTAACACGTAGGCTTTCGCGACCAATATTATTCATAATCAACGTTTTTGGGTTAGATCTAACCCAAAAACGTTGATTATGTACATTATAGACTGCCAGTACACTCACCCAACTTAATAATCAGGCGACAGTCTAAATTATAGACTGTCAGTACACTCACTCAGCTTCATAACCAGGCTACAGTCTCCATTATAGACTGTCAGTACACTCTCTTTACTTAATAACCAGGCTACAGTCTACATTATAGACTGCCTGTACACTCACCCAGCTTAATAACCATTGCTACAGTCTACATTATAGACTGCCAGTACACTCACCCAGCTTAATAACCAGGCTACAGTCTACATTACAGACTGCCAGTACACTCACCCAGCTTAATAACCAGGCTACAGTCTACATTATAGACTGCCAGTACACTCACTCCGATTAAAAACCAGGCTACAGTCGACATCAGTGTTGTTTATAATTTTTATTCACTTGATTTTATTTTATTTTTCTATCTACGTGACTTTACCGAAAGAACCAACGAATATTAATCCTTCTCAATATACGTTGCATTGCATCATCGCTGCTTTCTTACCTGAACAGTGTCGTAGCGGTTTTGTTTTTCTTCCACAGGACGCCAGATCGCTTCACCAGCCGAATGAGTTTCTGCTCGTCGAATTTGCCGTGCATCGGCAAGAGCTCGTAAATCCCGTAGAGTGACAGCAAAGCCAGGACGATGAAGAGACACACCTTGCTCCTAAGCAGTTTTGATGCTTTCATCATTTTGACCTCCACCTTTTTTACAGGTTGCGCGTGCATGAATAACCCCTTAAAAAATTATAATGTCCCTTTAAAAAAAAATCAAAATAGCACTGCGTAAATATCCGCAAGAGTTCTGTTGCTTTTTTTCGTTGTTGTTGTTATTGTTGTTATTATAGCACGAGAAATTGATGAAGGTTCTCTACGGGACTTGCGTTTTGCGTGATCGGAGTCAATCGAACGCGTCCCGCTACCTGCACGTGCGATGCAACACCTGTGCGGTGATTGACGGGGGACACATTCGACGCTGTCAACGCAAAGCGCACAAGCGTAGCTCCAACCATTATTCTTCGTCCTTCATGCAGCTGGTTCTTTTTTCTAAAATCATTTTGGCATCATCAAAAGACGAGTCGGCCCAAAAAAAAAAATCTGCGCGGTCCCTGTTTAAAAACACACTCTCTACGTTTAGGTCCCGGGTACTAAATGATGAATTTGTCCACGCGTTGCAGAAGGCAAGCGGGGGTAAGGCGTGCAGGGACGTCCCTGTAATCACGACACTGTTCGTAGTCAAAACACTGCGGTCCTTGTTCTTTAAAACAAAAATGTCTTCTCCTTTCTCTGCTGTCTGCAGCCGATCGTGTGCCTGGCTGTGCCGAGCCAGAGCCCGTCCTCACTGGTCCTGGGGCTCTGCATGCCGTCCCCCGTACACCCCCATTCCTCCCCAATTCCTCCCCTCCTCCCCACTCTCATCACCACTCCCCTAGCACCACGATACACCACGCACACCACCACTACCACCACACACCACGCACACCACCACCACTATACCCCACGCACACCACCACACACCACCACCACAGACCACGCACACCACCACCACTACGATACACCACGCACACCACCACGCACACCACACACCACGCACACCACCACCACTATACCCCACGCACACCACCACACACCACGCACACCACTATGACACACCACGCACACCACCACACACCACGCACACCACTATGATACACCACGCACACCACCACCACGCACACCACTACGATACACCATGCACACCACCACTACCACTATGACACACCACGCACACCACCACCACGATACACCACGCACACCACCACCACGATACACCACGCACACCACCACCACCACACACCACCACCACTATACACCACGCACATCACCACCACACACCACCACCACCGCACACCACCACACACCACGCACACCATGATACACCATGCACACCACACACCACGCACACCACCACTACGATACACCACGCACACCACCACACACCACGCAAACCACCACCACCCCTACGATACACCACGCACACCACCACCACGCATCACGCACACCACCACCACACACCACGCACACCACCACCACCACACACCACGCACACCACCACCACCCCTACGATACACAACGCACACTACCACAACACACCACGCACACCACCACCACACACCACGCACACAACAACCACAAACCACGCACACCACCACCACCCTACGATACACCACACACACCACCACCACACACCACGCACACCACCACCACACACCACGCACACCACTACCACTATGATACACCACGCACACCACCACCACCCTACGACACACCACGCACTCCACCACCACAATACACCACGCACACCACCACCACCACAATACACCACGCACACCACCACCACGATACACCACGCACACCACCACCACCACACTCCACCACCACTACGATACACCACGCACACAACCACCACCACCACGCACACCACCACCACTACGATACACCACGCACACCACCACATCCCCCCCCGCCCCTCCCCCCGCCCCGCCCCGCCCATCCCCCCGCCCCTCCCCCCGCGGCCCCCACCTCCCCGCCCCTCAACTCTCTCCATCATCATAGACAAAGGTCCCCTTATAAGCTTGACAGACCGCCGGGGCAAGTGCTGTTAGCGAGTAGCACCCACGACGGCCGGCACGGCACAAACACAGCGGTGGTGCCCCCCCCACCACAGCCACCTTTGTCTTCCCCCAGTGGCGATGTGTAACACACCGCGGCAGGTGCTCACTTGAGGCCGAGTCGACCTAGGGGAGCAGGGAGGACAATCGTCTCACGCAGCTTGCGGGGCCTGCCTCTCACTGCCTTTGGCTCTCACTCGAAACGTCGACGATGACTGCGGCGACGACGGCCCCACCACCTTCACCTCCAATTCGGCCATTGATGATGTTATGGGTGTGTTTGAGAGACCTTCAGGGTGGTGGTTGTTGTTGTTGTTTGTGATAGACCTACGTGGTGGTGGTTGTTGTTGTTTGTGTGTGAATATGGCAGAGCGGACGAGCTGATTGAGTTTGAAAGTGAGTAGGGAGGTGCTTTGTGTTTCTCGGTGTTTGTGTGCGTTAATATCGCGTTTCATCCATCGTAGTTTTTTAAAATTGTCTAAGGCTTTGGTTTGAACGTTTTGGCGCACTTTTTTTAGTGTCTTATCATCTGTGTCTTTGTGTCTGTGTTCGTGTGTTCTTGTCTGTGTGTACTGTAGTGTGTGTACAGTAGTATGTGTGTACTGTAGTGTGTATACTGTAGTGTGTGTATGCTGTATGTACTGTAGTGTGGTGTACAGTAGTGTGTGTACTGTAGTGTGGTGTACAGTAAGGTGTGTACTGTAGTGTGTACAGTAGCGTGGTGTACCGTAGTGTGTACTGTAGAGTGGTGTACTGTATCTGAGGGGTGGACAGTTCTCCACTCGGGGCAGGAAACAACCAAACAGCAGGGAGTGGCACTTTTCAACAAAATAATGAAGATACTGTGGGCTCGCCTTCCCATCAATAAGAGGCAAGGAATGGTGGTGGTTGCTTACGCCCCCACCGAAGATGGACATCAGTGGAGGGATGCAGACAAGGCCGATGAGTCGGACGCCTATAACCTCTTGTCCCAGGTGCTAGCTAAAGTGGCCCCTCGGGATAGAGTCATCCTATTAGGTGACTTTAATGCCCGAGTGGGTCATGACGCAGACTCCTGGGTTGCAGTGATCGGAAGGCATGGGCCAGATCAGCTCAATAATAACGGAAGGAGGCTGCTAGACTTACATGCAGCCCATGGGCTTGTTATTACAAACACGCTGTTCCGGCATTGGTGCATTCACACAACATCATGGAATGTATGCCGGGTCCAAGCAAGAACATCTGTTGGATCTATATAATTACGGACCAGCGGATATGGGCCCATGTCCTTGACACCAGGACCAACCGTGGAGCTGATCTCCCCACTGACCATTGATTTGTCATCTGTAAGATACGCCTACCATTCTTCCACTCCGGTGGTGGGTGTCAATATAGGACCCCATTCAAACCCGCAGTCACCTGGTCTCAGCTAGCTGAGGATAATTGCAAGCAGGAATTTCAACATCGTTTGCAGCTGGGGTTAGCATCGTGCCCCCCTCCTGATGCTGAGGGGAAATGGGTGAGGTTCAGGACTGTGGCTCATGCAGCTGCAACAGCTGCATTAGGCTTGTGATCCAGATCTCCCCAGAGACCCTGGCTGAAGGAGATGTTCCTCTTCATTGACAGCTCATAATGGTGGACCCCCGGAAGGTGCTGATGCCACCACTGCACATCAAATTGGGCCTCATCAAACAATTTGTCAGAGCTGGAGATAAGGAGTCGGCAGCCTTCAATTACCTTCAAGACTTCTTCCCTAAGCTGTCTGAGGCAAAGGTCAAAGCCGGTGTCTTCGTTGGACCACAGATAAAGAAGATCCTGGAGTACAATGAATTCCCCAAGAAGCTCACTAGTAAGGAGAAAGCGGCTTGGAACAGCTTTGTCATAGTGGTTCGTGGCTTCCTGGGCAATCACAAGGTCGAAAACTACGTGGAGTTGGTTGAGACTGGTGAAGAACTATGCACAATGGGCTGTAGGATGTCCCTCAAATTCTTTGGGTCTTTCGGTAAAGTCACGTAGAAAGGTTAAAAGAAAATAACAAACTACGACGTTTCGATCGCAACACAAGCTCGTAACACAAGCTTGTGTTGTGATCGAAACGTAGTTTTTTGTTATTTTCTTTTAACCTATCTACGTTAACGAAAGATCCAAAGCATATGAATTCCTGCAGTCACGAAAGCTTTAAGTCAAGATTGAATGTCCCTCAAAGTCCATATCCAAGATGCTTATCTTGATAAATTCAAGGAGAACATGGGAGCGTACTTGGAGGAGCAAGGCGAGTGCTTCCACCAGGATATACTGAACTTTGAACGCCGCTATCAATGACAGTTTAACAAGAACATGATTGGAGACTACATTTGGGGGCTGATTCATGATTTACAGTATATTCATAAATCTCGAAAAACTACTCACTTCTAAATCTTTTGTAGTAATTTTTGTACAACTTTAGTATAAATACATGTTAATATTGATTCATATGGTTTTTTTCTGACTTTGTGAACGAAAATACACAAATTCGCCCGTTTTCTCATTGAAAATAGGTAAATTTCAAAATAGCACTGTCCTGGTCACAAAAGCAAAGTTTGTGGGGAATGATAACCATCTTCTATACTTTTTAGGCATAAGCAATTACGAAATATCAAACTACCCAGGAACAAAAATTGTGTTACATTGTGTAATCAGTCCCCAGTCGGCAGGTAACAGCCAATGTGAAAGAGACTAGAACCAGGCCCGTACCAGTAACTCCCCAATACAAATTATTGTATTTGTCCTACAATTCCCATGCTCCCCCCTTTCGCAGCTACAAATTGACTCTGAACGTACAAATTGAACATGATCGCCAACGGGCTTCTTAACTGGTCGGTCTTCCAGGCCATTTCAGCCTGGGGCGCTTGGAGTAGCTGCTGCCCCATCCTCTTCTTCTCCTGGAGTCTCGGTGGGGTTCCTTTTATGACCAGCGTGAGACCTCTTGTAGTTGATCCCACCGCTGGCACCACTGTAACGACTCTGACACGTTGGTTGTTGAAAAGGTGTGAGAATATTTTATTATCTTCTGCAGTGCACGTTCACTTCAACTTTCACCATCAAAAGGGCCCCGAGACCTCTCCGATCCTCTTTTCCCGTCTCTTTCCCGCTATTGTTCTTCCGTTTCTATCCAATGACTTCTCTCCTCGCCTCCCTCGTCATACCTCTTCTCTTCTCATCTGCATAGGTAGGTACGTCTGATATCATCTGTCTCTCTCCAACGGCAAATGAGCTATTTCTTAGGTGCGCTCTTTCAGCCAATAGGGAGCCATGTTGCTCGTCGTCTCCACGGTCCACGTAATACTCATGTGTTTGACTGTCTCTCCATTTGTGCAGGTAAATACTCTATATTCGTATAGCTGGGGAAGCAGTTATACATGTACGATAGTTTTGATGTCGAGATTAGCAATCAATGCAACAACTTCACGTGAGGGCAGAGTGAATGGTTGCAATGCCGCCGGGAATGAATCCCTCAGGGTAGGAGGAGTTCAGTACGTCGGTGATTGTCTGACTTGGGTGGCCAACCATCGATTGTCTTGACTTGGGTGGTGCATTGGGTAAGCGCACTGCGGACACGAGCCCTATGCCTTTACTCTTTGGTTCTTTCGGTAAAGTCACGTAGGTATAAAATTAATTAAATCACGACGTTTCGGGCGCAACACAAGTGTCCGTCGTCAGGTGGGACAACCACAGCAAGAAACAATTGCTGAAGTGGGCAAAAGGGGCTGCTGCAAAAAGAGGCCATATAGGCAAGAGATGGGGGGAGGAGCCAGGGAGGGTGGGGGTGTGGGGCAGGGGGGTGGATGCTACAAGTAAGACTCAAGCACGGCAGAAAATGCCGGGGTGGGGAGGGGAAGTGGGCGGGGCTGGGAGTGGGAGGGTTAGGAAAACTGGAGCTGCGGATATGAAGGCAGGCCAAAAGCAAATGTAGTGACATAAGAAGGGAGGAGCTGCTGGGGGCTCGGTTCCCGGGCGGGTCCAGACGCTTAAGCCTCTGGGCGCCAGGCGCTGGGTTCCCAGGCGCTTAAGCCTTTTGGCGCCGCCAACGGGGGGGGGGGGGGCTGTGTGTGCTCTGTTGGATGTCTGGTGGCGCACACGGCCCCACCCCTCGTTGGCGGCGCCAAAAGGCTTAAGCGCCTGGGAACCCAACGCCTGGCGCCCAGAGGCTTAAGCGTCTGGACCCGCCCGGGAACCCAGAGCCCCCAGCAGCCCCTCCCTTCTTATGTCACTACACAGTTATGGTTTTACCTGGTTAATAACATCCTTCCAATGATTACTCAATCTGTATCCATCTTCTATGCCTTTGTTGAGTTTGATTCTTGGCCACAGCTAACATCAGTGATGAGGTGTTGCATGCAGCAAATGTGGGCTCAATGGCTGTTATCATCACAGCTGAGGACACTGATGTCATGGTGCTTTGTCTTGGCTTCCAGAAGGACATCACCTGTCCCATCTACCAGAAGTGTGGGACACAGAACCGCACGCGGTTTGTCGATATCAGCAAACTGGCAAGGTCACTTGGAGACAGCATCTGTGACAGCCTAATTGGCTTACACGCCTTCACAGGCTGTGACACGGTTAGTGCATTCGCCGCTCGAGGGAAGCCGAATGCCCTGAAGATGGTGAGAAAGGACACTTCCTGCCAAGAGACTTTTAGTCGACTGGGGCAGTCATGGAATGTGAGTGATGAGCTGTTCCAGACAATTGAGCAGTTCACCTGTCACATGTATGTTGCTAATAGCAGCACTGGTGAGGTGAACGAACTGCGCTACCAGCTCTTCTGCACCAAAAGGGGAGAAGTCGAGTCAAGCCAGCTGCCACCATGTAGAGACTGTCTCTTCACGCATGTTCAACGAAACAACTATCAGGCAGCAATCTGGAAGTGCTGTCTGCAGGCTAACCCTGTGGTGCCAAGCCCTACTGAGTATGGATGGACAGACGATCATCACCATTGTGGTGTTCATTCAGACGCTGTCTTTCCGACACCATTGTGTTCATTCAGACGCTGTCTTTCCGACAGCCCTGTTCTTCACCTGAGGGACGGCTGCTTGCGTTGTGGCCAAAACGTCGTGAGAATTGTATTTTATTATGTTTAAATTGTATTATTTCCCTTCTACGTGACTTTACCGAAAGAACAAAGAAGATGAATCCCTGCAGTCACGAAAGCTTTAAATCGAAAAAATGATTTAATATTCTAAATAATATTTACAAACACTAGAGAAACGTTATATATATGTATTTTTAATGCTTTTATTACACCGAAACCTGAGTCTGACATACCACGCTGAAAATTCACGGTAATAGGGTAAAACAAATCTGCAGTCATCCATTCCAACTCAACGAAACGACATGAAAGGGAGAGAAAGAAAGGAATCGTATATATGTATTTAACAAATGATAATGCTTGTACAACCTGCAATAAAATCTGATATAACACTTTTCCAACCTCAACTGAAAAGCTATGTTGTAATTATGGTCATATCGTGAAGTTTATTATCGCATCATGAAAACATTGTGCCAAATTTCGGGGAGGCTCAACCGGGACGCATCTGCTAAATGCATAGAAAGTTGTCTGCCTCGACACTTGCAGGCTGTGCAATTATGTGCCTCTTCTCTAGTCAAGTCCTCTATCGTAGATATCTACGTGACTTTACCGAAATAACCAAAGAATATGAATTAGTGCGGTCACGAAAGCTTTATCCTCATTTCTCTCTATACTCATTTCTCGTTCCGCCGCATCCTCCCATCTCAACCTTGGTCTCCCTCTATCTCCTAATAATCGTCGGCTTCTTTTACTCTCTACACAAATAACAATACGATGATTGTTTTAATGTTTTTTTTGTCTTAAGTCATGTCAAGGGTTTTTTTACACGACCGAATAATGGAAAACAATTATGAATGATAATATTGGTCGTGAAAGCTTATGTATAAAATTAACAATACGACCCTAAACTGTTGATTCTGTGTGAAAACGTCAATGCAGTTATAATTGACATATGTTTGCATATTGGTACAATTATCACCTTAAATTCGTATTCATGTTTTCGTAACCTAATTGTACTTTGAAGGATTTTCAAAAGTAATTTGTCCAAGCCAATTTTCATTACAGGAATTATATCTTATAAAATATTAATATTTTTTAAAATATAATTATTTATTTCTCTTGAGTTGCTTGTATTTCAAATTTTACTTGATTCATTATAGTAATTAACGTTATTTTTAAGATTTTGGTGACCCACGTGACCCTTGCAAATATAATTACCCTGGTCTCTCGAGGTCTCACCTGGTGAAATGAAAATAAACTTTAGAATCGAGCGTGTAAATTCATCATACAAAGTGAAATAAAATAACATTAAGGTCAAATGAAAATGTCTGGTCGAGTACTTTCCAGCAGCATTCACCAGGCTTTGATTTTCAGAGTATCATCATCATCAGGGTGTGAGCAATACCCGCTGGGATGCATAGTGTTTATAGGAAAGAACAGGTAGAGCCAATCAAGGCGGCACAGGGACACTGCTATTTTAGCTGCTCACAGGTGCAAATTATAGAGCAACGGTGTGACACCCATTAAAATCATTCACATTTGTGTCTAATGGGAACACAGCCCAGATGGTCCATAGAGGCTGACGGTACTAATTGATATTTTTTTTGGGATAAAAACAACCCATTGTCCATCATTACTTACATACTGAAAAATATCCACGAACACAATAAAAATTTACATTTATACGGCGCGGATCCCATGTAATAAATACAGAAAATGCATAAACTGAAATGCTCAAATGTTCACGTTGTCGTTATCAAAGCGACTCCACCTTAATATGGTCAGTGTTGTTTCTACCTGGCGAAGGGGCAGCGTTCTTGAGACAGTATTGGAAATTCCACGTTCCCTTGACAGGTGCAAGTCTACACATATATAATTTACTAGTCTTTTGCCCGTCCAAAGACGGGTGTATTGTAGTAAATCTGAAACTTGCAAGCGAAAAGCAGAGCGCGACGTGATAGTCATTGCATCCATTCATGTGCATTTGTAAGGCCGCAGTGACACACTTATTTCATATTCTTTGGGTATTTCGGTAAAGCCACGTAGATAGAAAAAATAATCAAAATAATAAAATCACGACGTTTCGATCGCAACACAAGCAATCGTCTTCAGGTGAAGACGATTATTTTTCCTACCTACGTGGCTTTACCGAAAGACCCAAAGAATATGAATTCCTGCGGTCACGAAAGCTTTAAGTCAAGATTTACACTTATTTCATTAAAAGGTTATAATCGCTTGTTCATCATGATGTCCTTTTTACTTTGATGTCTCAACAGCGTTACGGAGACCACGTGACGTGAGGGTTCTGCCTTTCTGCCTTTGTAGTGAGGGTTGGAGTGACGTCACCCGCTAATTATTATGAATGAGGGGGGCGGTGTCCATTTGGAGTGACGTCACTTGTTCATGATTATTAATGAGGGGGCTGTTCCATGTGGAGTGACGTCACCCGCTCATGATTATTAATGAGGGGGGTGTCCATGTGGAGTGACGTCACCTGCTCATTATTAATGAGGGGGGGTCCATGTGGAGGACGTCACTTGTTCATGATTATTAATGAGGGGCTGTTCCATGTGGAGTGACGTCACCCGCTCATGATTATTAATGAGGGGGGTGTCCATTTGGAGGACGTCACTTGTTCATGATTATTAATGAGGGGGCTGATCCATGCGGAGTGACGTCACCCGCTCATGATTATTATTGAGGGGGGCTGGTCGACGTAGAGTGACGTCACGCGCGGGACACACAGACATTCTTGGCTTATTATGGTAGTAAATGTCGAGTGAGAATACTGTACTGCCGTGATCGGGGAGAAGAAATGTCATCCCTTTTGGTTCGCACACGATGCCTCCTCCAATTTGAGTTTCGCTTCATCACAACGCACATGGTGTGGCGACACCTCGTGGTAAAGCTGCGGCATGGCACTTAAGAGTCACCAACAGCGCAATTCGGTCAACTTGCAATTACGTGGACGGTCCAACTCATGTTTTACCACGAGGGACCCATGGGGTAACGGACAGTCCCCAACCCAGATTGTCCACAATATCTCTCTGGGCTGTCTATGAATAGGAGCCATTGCCCAAAACGTGACCTCCGATTAGCACGGTTGGCTACGTACGGTGCGAAAGAAGTTCATTATAGCTTTTCATTCTAAGGCGGTATTACTGTCACGTGTTGAATGTTGTGTTAATTGTGCTTGTGCACCAATGGCAACGTGGGATCACCAAAAAATGATCGGCAGGGGAAGTGCATTTACAAGTCCAGTGTGCGAACCACGCAGGTTAATTCAGTAGCGTAACGAGTGTGGCGGCAGGGGGTGCATCCGACCCCCGTGGTGGTCAAAACTACAAATTGGGTCCCCCTTGACAACCACCAATAGATTATGTTTTATAACAAGTGTAAAAGAACAACACACTTATTTAAAACGCGGTTAAATAAAAAAAAATGCTTTCAATTACGTTCCACGTTTCATTTGTATTTAATTCAAATAAAATATTGGGACCCCACCTGACCGATTGCCGCACCCCCCCCCCCCCCCCCTGAGTTGATAATTAATGTAGTTAACGCCACTGGGGTTAATGCCAAGGCTACGTCCGCTTGATGCCCTCTGGAGTAGCTGGATTCAAGTTTCAATTTTCATTGATTCGGTACAGCCCTGTGAGCCATGCGGCTCTTGAGTCGGGTGCAACCGCAACAAACAAAATATGAACAGAGAACATCTTACAGCGACGACGCGCCACAGAAACATCCTGGATAAAGCAGCAAATCTTCCAGAAAAAAACCCTACCGTGTTACAACGCTGGATGCAAATTCCATAGGAGCGTTGTGCGCTCCTCGGCGTCCTTTGCGGCTGGGCGAGAACGCGGGACAGCGCTCCCTGCTGGCGAACCTGGGGGTAGTTGCACCTCCAATTCAACAACAACAACAAGCGCCATTCGCCACTAAGTGGCGGTGACGTCACCACGACGCTTGTGCCAGGCTAGGTGCACCTTGAGGCTACCACGTGAAGTGTCGAACGCCCGCTGGCAGGAGGTCACTGGGCAGACCCAGCAGGTGCCACGGGTCGACTGACTGAGACGATTGGGCCGATGCACCATCTGTGCCCCCTACTGTGGCAACCTCGAATTCACTGCAATGGACCCCCCCCCCACAGTTCACTCCCACAGGACACAAGCTGCTGATCGTCATACGATTATTGTGGCACTCATTCAATCTCCTGCATGAACAGACGGTGGGGAGGGGAGTTAAGAAACGCACCTATTCGTGTCTTAGGGCCCGTCCATAAATGACGTCACGCACCTAGAGGGGGGGGGGGGTTAGACATTTGTGACGATTGTGACGAGGGTGGGGGGGGCTTTTAGAAATGTGACGTCACATCAAAATGCGCAACTTTAAATAAATATATACAACACGTTCCACTTAATAAAATATACTTTTTGATTAATGTTTTCTTCTATAACATCAGAGTGCAGCGCCACATTAAATACGCACTACAATGACAATAATTTAAAGCGATTTGAAGCATGTTTTATATTTTTTGGGGGGGGTGAGCAGAGCTTTGTGACATCATATTTGAGGGGGGGTCTGACTTTTTGTGACGCCGTGTGACGAGGGGGTGGGGGGTCAAACATCGTCCAAAATCGCGTGACGTCATTTATGGACGGCCCCACAGGCTATTAGCAGCAGCCCCGAGTGGACACGAGTGATACGTGTTGTTATATAACGTCAACTTCGTTCTGTCTCCATGTATATAACCTTCTGACCCGCACCTACTGGACATCTATAAACACACGTTCAGAGTATTTGGCTGCTATATATTTACACATGCTAAGGGGCCGTCCATAAATGACGTCACGCGATATTGTACTATTTTTTGACCCCCCCCCCCCTCGTCACACGGCGTCACAAAAATTCAGACCCCCCCCCTCAAATATGACGTCACAAAGATCTGCCCCCCCCCCCAAAAAAAAACATGCTTCCAATCGCTTTAAACTATTGTCATTGTAGTGCGTATTTAATGTGGCGCTGCAGTCTGATGTTGTAGGAGAAAATATTTATCAAAAAGTCTATTGAATTAAGTAGAACGTGTTGTTTATATTTAAAGTTGGCCATTTTGATGTGACGTCACATTTCTCAAATCCCCCCCTCGTCACACATCGTCACAAATGTCTGACCCCCCCCCCTGGGTGCGTGACGTCATTTATGGACGGCCCCTAAACCACTTCGTTGAGCTGTCATTTGTGGCCAGGTCGCTTCTGACAAAAGGAGCTGTATGTATCCATGGGCCTTACCTGGTAAAAATAAATATAGTTTATAGTTTAAATTTTAAAAAAAGTTCATAGTTTATCTGTCAAATACAGCTTCATAGCTCATCGGATTTCTCCAGGATAAATAAACATTCTGATCAATACATATTTAATTCCGTACAACGCAACATTCTGTTCACTTGTTGTAAACGTGATAACCTATATTGATCAATCATTACATTTCAGTGTCCATTTCAGTCTATAAATTGTGGATAATCATTAAATTCAGAATTCCATTCAAGAATATTTATTTGATCTCATTTGTCTCTGCCTCGTTAGTCACGTTTCCCCGGGTTTCTCGTGTTCCGACCAAATTTTGATTCGCTCAAATCAGCCCGAATAAAACATTTGCATCGCATTTGCATACCGCGACAAATATCGAACCGTTTAACACTCGCAATCAATTCGAAACACGTTCTCTGAATCCTCATGAAGTAGATTTTTTTTAAAGTAAGTTAATCATAGATTTTCTAAAGGACAACAGCGTTAACGGAACTCGGTACCACTTAATGTGGCAAAACTTCAATCGCAGCGATTTATACCCGAAGCTCGTGAGAAGTGAATTACAGCTACAATATATGATAAACCAAGACCGTAATTATAATATATATTGGGGGGGGGACACATCCCCCCCCCAATATTCAAATATGCTCAAAATGTCCCCCCCAATATATTGCTATAAAATATATTTCTGTTATTTGATTGTGGTTATGGTTGTACTTTATTAATCCATAATCTCTACCATTACACACAATGAAACAAGAAAAGGTAAAAAAGAAAACACAGCAATGTAATACAATACACTATTAGACATTATTGTAAAAAATAAATAAAAAGTCCATCCCATGTGATAGTGAATTCTTTTATATTTTAGGCAGGAAATGAGTTTTCAAATTTAGATTTTTTTTCTGTGGGGGGGGCCCCCAGACCCCCTGGAAGATTTGCCCCCCCCCCCAATGTTGACTCCATGGCCACGGCCTTGTGATAAACCCACTCATTTCAAACGATAATTAGCATCGCACAATCCACTGCTGTTGGCCACACACAGAAATTATAACCACTTAAAGTTTTGCCACTGCAGGTGATTAAAATATACTCGACATATATTTATTTTTTCTGTGGACCCGCAGAGCAATTAAACTCACAGCTACCGTAGTCAAGGGGGTCACCATGCAACGTGCTGGCAGCGAATCGGCCCTTTTGCTTGTTTGTACTTTGCGCTCAAAGCAGTTTTGTTTAAATATTTCCTTCCTTCTCTCTCTCTCTCTCGAGTTACGCAACCTCGCAAGGGTTTAACCAACATCGCAAGCCGCACGCCATCGCTACTGTACGACCGCTTAGCGGACAAAACGCCTTCGCGCGCACCTCGAACGCGCCTGTTCGACGTTTCGCGCGCACTCCTTTTTTTCGGGCGAGACTCTTTGCCGGTCGCGAATCATGGAGAAGCGTGCGGAGAGAAGCGTGGAGAGAGATCGCTCCGTTGTCCGGACTGTGCACCTCACGACGGCCATCTACGCGTGCTGCTTCTGGATACAGCTCGGCGTTTTGCCCGTGAGTGAGCGATTTAAACGAGACCAACACGCTCTTGTTACGCTGGGTCCATCCGTAGTCCGCCGGTCGTTCATTGCAAGTCACCCGGGGTCACTGGCCGAGCCCGGTGTGGGCCCTTCGTGTGTGGGGGGCCCACCTGACTTGCGACCACCGAGACAATGCACGCGATTTGTGAAACCCCAGCGGGTGTTAAACGTCAATTCGCAAAGAAAAGTTAATTGACGAACGCTCATCTTCTAACACCGTCGATTGCCCGGAATGGTGTACGTAAAGTGTATTTGTGTTACCGTATACGGTGTTTGGGCACTTGCATTCTATTCATTGTCTCTGTGGGTATGTCAAGCGTTGGTTTTTAGTGGGTGGCTCTTGACAGCAGCTGTCTGTCTGCACAGGAAATCACCACAGTCTTGAGTTCACGTTGCCGGCTGTGTGGGTGGGGGGTGACATTGCATTTTTTTAAATTCAGTCCTCCGAACACGGCAACTGATTGCCAACCGAGGCCAACGTCAGTGGCGAGTGATATTCGAAGCAGGCTCTAACCGACCCACGCTGACCAGCGTGGTGAAGTATGGTCAAACAACCCGCATCCATCTCTTCAATAACCTGAAGAGATGGATGTAAATCATGGCACACGCATGATAGTTTTTGTGTGTTTAGTTTTGTGGTCCTCCGATTAGCACCGTTGGCTACGTAGGGTGCGAAAGAAGTTCAACAGACAGTGCATACATACACGTTCACAATGTTAAAGTGTCAGGTCGTTGATTAGTAAAGTACTGTTGCAAGGCAGACCTCGAAATGCACGAGACAAAGATCCCCCGTGTAGTCTGAACAGAGTGTTGTGGCAAGTGCTGCTAGCGAGCACCTATGAAGGCCGGCACGGCACACGAGGGGGTGGGTGGCCAGCAACCACGCCCGACCGCCTTTGTCTCCCCAGTGGCGATGTTTACACACCGCACCAGGTACTAATTTGAGGCTGAGTCGACCTAGGGATGGCCCAGGACCGGTTCAGATAATCGTCACCGGTGTTGGCCGTGAGCGGGAATCGACCTCGGGTCACCGGGTTCGTAGCGCAGCGTAGTGCTAACCACTACACTACCGCTCCCCATAAAATAACCATAACCACGAATCCACACACACACAGCATCTTCGTTTACGAAAGTGATTCGAGTTACATTATAAGGAGACTATGATCCGATGAATGGTGTAACGCAGCGCTGCGCCGTGACACGTTTTCATTGCTTAATCGCTATCCATCATTGAGCCTTAAGGGATTTAGCAGCAATCACCTGCTTAGGCTGAGACGTTTGGTGTTTTGATTAATAACTGTGCAGTGCACCATCCCTCTTGAATCTATAGGTGTACTGTTCTGTAATCAATAATGCTTGTACTCGTCTATCAAGCGTGAGAAAGCCAGTGCTTTCTGCAGTATAGAAGTGTTTGGTGGCAGATTAATACTGCTGCTGTATGTGTTTATACATTTCTAATGCATGTAATGCATTAAGAATTGTTGAAAAACAAGAAGATTGTCTTCGAATTATTTGTGTTTGCTATCAATGATGAATAACAGACATGCCGATGAAAAAATAAGAAGAGGTTTTACCCTTTCTGGCAATAAAACAGGAGGGGTTAAAATGTTCAAACACCAAATAGAAACCTTCTACAAGGCATCAAGTCTGAATTAACCACACGTACTTGTGGCAAAATATGCAAACAAAAACATGCTCTGATAATTATAATATTTTGAATTTTTTTTTATGTTTGCAATGTCTTTAAAACTGATTGGCCTACACCAGAGAGAGCCTTCTCTATGGGCTTGTCTCACCATCAATGTTAGAGCAGAGAACGCCAATAGGTGAACAGCACAAAAGTAATGCAACTAACGACCAGTTATACATAACAGACATGCCATGTCACATTCTAGGAAATGGCTCTGTCCGTTAATAAATCAACAATTACCGTTCATTTTCCCGCACCTCCGATTAGCAACGGTTGGCTACGTACGGTGCGAAAGAAGTTCAACATGCTTACATACAACATTGCTAATGCAACAAACAGACCCATCATAGACTGGCACGTGACAGCGTGGACACGTGCCCGGGTGGGGCCTTTGGCGCAGGACTGCTCCGTTGAAGCACCGTGCTGTGGCCTTTACGGCCGCCTGGCTTCATGTGGAGTGGCCCCCCTGCTAGACCAGAGGTCGCAACCAGGTACCCAATACCCGTACCCTACCCGATACCCGGCTACCCGTACCCGGCCGTACGGGTACCCGTTTGCGACCCTGGTGCGGCCGGGTATGGGTAGACCGTGAGTCACTGGTGAGTCACCGTTTGTCACTCATTTCCCAACGTCTTGTCTCTTCTCACAATTCAAGTTCCTAGAATCAACCCACCCGCGCCTGTAACATGGCTTCGTCCCAGAGGTCGCAATCAGGTACCCGTACGGGTACGGCCGGGTACGGGTACCCGTTTGCGACCCTGGTGCGGTCGGGTACGGGTAAGGAATCAAACCCCGTTTGCGACCTCTGTGCTAGACCCACACGACGGATATTGCAGAGGCCCGGTGCCCTGCTCTGCCCACTCGACTTTGTTGAGCCGATTCTCTCTCCCTTACAAAAAAAAAACCCCTTTGGCTGAAGGTCACCCGCTAGGCTGCCTGGTTGAAACAACCTATGGGGGTGAATGTATGTTGAACTTCTTTCGCATCGTACGTAGCCAACCGTGCTTAATCGGAGGTATGGTGGGTGGGGGGACACACACCAAACTCAAACAAGCAGTTCCGAAGAAATTAGTTTTTACAATTTTAATGTCGAGGAGAGGTCTGATGCCGGGGCAATCGAGCTGGGCATCCAGCCAGTTGTGTGCGTGGTGTGCTGGGGGTGCTTAGTGGAAGGAGTGTAAATTGCCCTGGGTGGCTGTGTGACCGTGGCATCCCAAATCCAAATTCCCCATCGCCCCTCAACAGCTACCATCAAAATCTGCACCATCGCAGTTTATTTTCACCTGAAATGTCGTCCAGTGTCTCAGCCCCATAATCCCTCTGGGGATCGATAAAATCAGCACCACTTTATGGAGTGGTTGTCCTGTGGAGAGAGAGAGATAGAGAGACTCGACTTCCACCGTAGCAATGAGGAATTTCCACCACTGCCTTCAAGGCTGTATACAGGAGATGAATACTGCCTCAATGCTCAGTTGAGCAGGACATCACTTTGTTTATGCCTCGTCTATACGTTCCCTAACACATCCGACACCCGAAACAACATCTGCACAAACCACACCAGATGCGGATAGCTGATGCGCGAATGGAAAATGTTAAACTGACCAGTGTCAGACAGTGGTCATCCAGAACAGACCGTACAGCGTGTGCGACGTCCGATCCACAAATACGAAGGAGACGTCGCAGCGATACACTCCGCTGCTCCTCACGCGGCTATGTGGCTTGGCCACCTGAACGTGAAGTCGTTTGCTCTGCATCTACATCAGCAGTCACACGACAAGAAGAAACCGACATTTACCAGCCCTGTCTACGTTCACCATCACGGCCCAAACTCACAAATCACAGTCTGCATTCACCCCCACCACAGACTCATTTCACCTCCAGCTCTCACCTTTGACCCAGGCCCCGTAGCGTCTTAGAGGGGGGGGGGGAGGGGGGGTGAGGTGCTGGAGGAGGATGAGCCCCTACTTGCTGAAGGCTTATCCTCACTTCTAGATTCCTACAGCTTTAAATTTGCTAGACCGTGACTGCATCTCAAGTCGTTATATGCTCTCCGTTCACGCTCCAGTGTTGCCACCACACTTTGCTCTGAGCCTGTCTCGCCGCTGATGCCGCCGCTATCACCGCTGCTGCCACCACCGCCACCACCGCTGCTGCTGCCGCTGCCGCTGCTGCTGCTTCTCAGTATCTGTCCAGGAAACTGGACGTGGACGCGGTGCAGTTCGGGACGCTGCAGACCTTCTTCGCGGTGGTGCAGCTGCTGGGAGGCTCCTTCTTTGGGAGGTGAAGCGAGCGATGGGGCAGAGGGGAAAGCCGGTCCCACGGGAGAGCTCCTCCTCTTTATCTGCTGGTGACCTGAATCGGAGTCAGAATAGTTATTTACGCTGCAGAAGGAATCAGATGAGCTGCGGCGCTCTTTTTCACAGGTGTCCAGTCGGGGCGGGCGACAAACGTTACGACAACGAATAATACAAAAACACACCAAGGTTGCAAAGTATATGAAAGGTAAACTCATAACTAAAAAATATACAGATACAACTGAATTATTTGTGATGTGAGGGTGGTGCAGGGTGGGGGACCAACCCCGCGGATCCTAGTATCCACGGGGTTATCCACAAATTCACTCTTATCTGTAGGAATAGGACCGTGGATAATTGGAGCTTTTGTGGACCCAACAACCCCCGTGGATAATAGGGGGTTGCACACATAGAGGAGTTCTCCTGTAATTGGCTACCAGGTTGCCGAGACAACGCAATGGGGCATCATTTAAATTGGTTATCCAGTTCGTCAATTAAAATACAAGGTAAGCACGAGGAGTTGTACTTTTCGAGTGCTTAAATAATTCAGAAACTCAAAGGGCCTTTCGTCACATCTCATCCCAACCATTTCGTTGCCCTGCTCTATTGTAGCCGAGGGAGGCCCCGCGGCAGCTGCCTCTGTGTGGCCCAGGGTGGGTGCAGCCCTGGCTTTCATTCATCCCAACGTGTAACGCACTGCACAGTATTCGCCCACTGCTCTAAGAGACAGAACGACTCGGAGGGGCAAGGGACCCTAAGACAAGCGGGGAGGCAGCCAGGCGGTGAGCTGGTGGAAAACTTTGCCCAAACTTTGCCCAAACTCTAAGGCCCTCTAAATATTAAGATATGTTCAGTAAAATCACGAGTGTTTATACATGTCGGAGGAAACCAGAGTGCCCGGAGAAAACCCAAAAGTGGCAGGGAAGCAGCGCCAGAGGTCGCAACCGGGTACCCGATACCTGTACCCTACCCAATACCCGGCTACCCGTACCGGGTACGGGTAGACCGTGCGTCACTGGTGAGTAACCATTTGTCACTCATTTCCCAACGTCTTGTCTCTTCTCACAATTCAAGTTCCTAGAATCAACCCACTCGCGCCTGCAACATGGCTTCATCCCAGAGGTCGCAATCAGGTACCCGTACCCGTTTGCGACCCTGGTGCGGCCGGGTACGGGACCTCTGAGCAGCACTCTATCCCATACAAATGGAGCAGATGGAGATTAGTCCACATTTTTCCGTACTGCCATCTCCTGGCGACTCAGGGTATGGCACCTCAACGCCATCGGGCAGGAAGTTTCACAACGTGTGTGTGTGTGCGTGATCCACCAACCGTCGCCTCCACATTGCTGGATAACAGGCGTTGCTGGATTACAAATTAAAGGGTCATTAGTTTGTCAGAGGTGCACAATGCCTATAGACCAAATCACCGGGAATGCGCAATCACACATCTCACAAGCTACGCAAAGTTAAGCCTGGATAGTTTTTGGGTGATTAACCACCAGGCACGGATAGCTATCTGGTCCATTGGTCTGCGGGGCAGCGTGTTTGGCAAGAGAGGGCAGTACAACAACGCCCATAGCTTTGCACACGGGGCTTCCGTCGTTCCACATTGAGGTTTCCCCCCTTCAACAACCCGCACTGACCAGTAACGGTGAAGTATGGTCAAACGAGCCCGACGAGCCATACGGCATTGGGAGACCCTCATCCAGTAGTATATTAACAAAATACCTGAACACGAATGTGTACGGATATGAATGCACGTACACGTATCTGTACACGTACCTGGCACGTGCGTTTACCAGATGAGAACAATACTGCATTGTGGGAAAAACGCGACGGCTGCATATCGTGCAGAGGGGGGGGGGAGGTAAATATTTAATGAGTGCACTGAAATCGGTGGGTGATTAGGGAAAGACTTTGAGATTAATCGTAGTTTTCTCGATATTTTTTCCCTCTATTTATTGTAGTGGGGGGTAATCTATGAATGGATCGCCTCGTAGTATGTTTTTATCCCTAAACGAAATATTGATGGGACTTCATTGGCGGTGGTTTACATGGACAAGGACGAAATGCACCACAATCACTGCAAACAGCAACAACTAAAAATTGCCGTTCGCCACTAAGTGGCAGTGACGCCACCACTGCTACGTGCACCACCACCATTATCGCCATTAACACTGCTCTTTTCGGAGAAATATAAATGCTAAGCTGACTTACAGGCAAAGAACATTTCCCAAAATCATCATCAGCCTGGTCTTGTACAGGGTGTCCATGGAAGTAATATCATGGCTGCATATCTACCTTTGCTCGTACGTTTGTTGAACTTCTTCGAACTGTGCTAATCGGAGGTGTACGGGGGAAGGACAACAAACTAAACACAAAAATCAGTTCTAAAGGAATGAGTTTTCAAACACGTTGATAAATATGGAAATGCGTAATGTGAACGGTTTTTTTTTTGGTACGTGCTTTCGAAGGGCCTTGCGTTGTCATTTTGTAACGCGCCACAGGTTCGGGGACGTGTTTGGTGGGCGGGCGGCACTTTCCGTGGCTTATCTCTCGGCGGCGTTCGCTCACTTGCTCCTCGGCCTGTCCAGCAACATCCCCCTGCTCTTCATCTCTCGCCTGCCCTCCATGTTCATGCACGGATTTCAAGGTGACGACCGCACGGCACGGCAGAGAAAAAGAAAATCAAAACTAAAAACTAAACTACTTTTTATTCTACCAGGAAAGGCCCACTGAGCTGTGTACAGCTCTTTTTCAGGAGCGACCTGGCCACTAATGATAGCTCAACCAAGTGGCTCACCGTGTGGAATTTTATAGCAGCCAAATACTCCACACGCGTGTTTATAAATGTGGAGGGAAAAACCGGAGGACCCGGAGAAAAATACGCACGACAACGGGGAGAGAGACATGCAAACTCCAAATATACAGCAGGCGTCAGGGTCGCGATCGAACCCACGACCTCCTGTATATCAGGCGAGGGAGTTACCACCTCGCCACCGTGGCACCCTTTTGGTACTGTGACATGTCCCAAGTGGTAGCATTTCCACGAATGTTGCAGAGGTCCGTGGCTCAAACCCAAGGGAGATAACATCTCGAGGGAGATAACACCTCGCCAGGGACTAGGTGGTGGCACGAACCGGGCAAGCCAGAGTAGCTGTGCTTGCCTGGGGGCCGTTATACCTCGGGTTGCCATCCGTCGTGGTTCTCCCAGCAGTGTCTTTCTTTAGTTCAAGGTAGCTTGTCCTATTTAAAATCTGTAAGTCTTCCCAAGGCATTAGGAGTTCCGATTATTTTGTTAGTGGTGAAATAATAGACCACAGAAGACAATGCATGTAATTATCATTCTCCCCCATTCTGGTATTGTGAGATATATTTCTTCCCGTGATTTTAGATTGAAGAGGCATTTGTTTGGAACTGCTTTTTGTGTTTAGTTTGTTATTTGTATGCACGTGGGAATTTCTTTGCATGCAAGGGGCTCGCACTCAAAAGCTCCAAAAATAACAATAAAAAAATATTTGCTGCACTGTCATCTCATAACCACCTCGCAGACCACAGCGAGTTTGGGAGTTTTACAATCTGTGTGATTCACCAAACCTTTCCACAAAAGTTCCGGGAGCAGTGGCACGCACCACCAAAAACAGCAACGGATGATGAATGCATCCAATGAGCTGGCAGAGCCATTTGATTAATTGCAGTGCTTTAATTCTTGCTTATTTTTTTCCCCTTTGTATTTGCGTTTTATGTGTTAATATTTAAATGTTTTGTTGCAACGTATGGCAAGGCAGGTGGCTTAAACGCCGGGTGTACTGTCTTTTGTCATGAATTTGAATACGAATGGAGGCCTCTTAACAAATTTGCTTCAGTGGTACACGGAGCAGATGTTATCCATCCGTTTCATTTCAATATAAACCATTCTCCCCCTGTCATCTGTAACCTCTGTTTCAACCACTTATTGTTTGACAAATGCTGAGACGCGGTCATGCTCTGAGAGTGTTCTGACGCATGGGGGTAGTTTTTTTTTGTTCTTCTTCCGACTCGACTTCAACATTTAACAATTCCAAGGTCACGCGAGTAAGGAGTATCGTGACCGAGACACGCGCACATGATGTGTTGACGTTCGCGGAGAAATCCTAGGACATTTTTCAGTTTCTCAAAGCCAAAACTCTTTTTTTTGTTTTAAAGGACAGGCTTGGTAAAGCAAACATACTTTTAATGCACTTTATTAACCACAACAAATATGTATTTTTTTTTATACATTCTCATACATCAACTTTATGTGTAGACATTCAATGTCATTTGTTGTATAGTGGGCGGAGCAGTGGCGCAGTGGTTAGCACACTGTGCCATGGACCTAGCAAACTGAGTTGGATTGATGGCCACGACTAACTTGACTGCTGAGTGATGTCTGAACTGGTCCTGGGCCTCCCCTAGTCTCTTCAGCAGTGGATCGACAAAGGGCTCAAGTAGACTTTCATAAAGTGGAGTAATTGTTAGCAAGGTAGCTGACTCGGAGCATAATATCTACTCTAAATATGAATAGTGTACAATCTTTGGCCATGCTGTATCATTCGTGGGGTTTGTTTAACCATACTTTCACCATGCCGGTCAGCACTTGCTGGTCAAGTGAAGGCTCAGGGACCGGTTCAGATGTCACTCACCACTGGTGTGACCTTGTGACCAGGATTCAAACTCGGGTAGCCCAGGCCTAAAGGGAAAAATTCAAACTCCTGCACACCCACTCCTCATTGTAAATGTAAACACCTCTGTTGATTTCCACGTAGGTTTCGTTAACAATATAACCAAATCCAAAACTCCATACAAGCTGGCATTGGAATGTTCCCTTAACTTTATTACAGCTGCCTTACATTACTTTGCGTTTACAGGTTTCATAAGAGAAAACGACTCTTGCTGGAATCTCACCGTGTTAAGCAGAGGACATTGAAACGAACTACATTGCACTAATCGCACTGCTCAAGGATGCTTCCAGCCTTCGCTGAGGTCATGAGCCGCAGTAAATGTTGCATGTCGATCCGTGGGACACGCGGGAATGAATGCTCTGCTTCACAGACAAGGCTCTGTCGATGGGCCGGTGATATTGCAAAGCTGAAGCACATTCACCGCGTGTTGAGGAGGTTTGTGGTTCAAACCCCACGGCTGCCCTGGGTAGAACCGCGAGTTTCTATCAGCCAAAATATTTGCATCGTCTGCTTCAAAGCGGACATCAAAGATCCCCGTGACTTTGTTCTAACAGGGTAGGCCATTCTCCCCAGGCATCAGTTTAAAATTTGCCAATTGGTGGAAAATTACCCGCAAATTACTCAATTGGGAGAATACACAGCAATCATCCCCCCCCCCACTGTGAAACTACCGCAGACTGCGGCTGTGCAACACAGTGCGGCGCCTACCCTTCGCGATCGCCTCGCGCTTGGAGAAGGCGCGCCAAATGCCACCTCTGCAAATGTTTCGACTCGATCGCAGGGGCGCAGATGGTGGTCACTGACCTCTCGGACAAGTCCCAGCGCGCCGACGCCTTGGGAAAGATCGGAGTGCTGTACGGCGTGGGCATGATCTCCGGATCCATGCTGGGGGGTCTGCTCACCAGTCACTACAGGTGCGAAAGCGAGCACGTGTCAAGCGTGTCAGCAACGCGTGCGTTCGCGTCGAGGGGCGCGCGGAGCCCTATGCGGCGGGTTGCCGCGCGTGTCCGGACACAGTCAACATGTTTGGATGTGGTCGGAAACATCCACGTGAATTCATTGCCTCGGGCATTTTAACCATTCGTTCGTTCATTCATTCATGTTTCTATACACAGTCGTTCATTCATTCATTTCATGCATTAATCAAAAAAGTATTAGTCAATCCGTTCGTGCATTCAGCAATTGACGAAGACATGAATAAATTAGTTCACTCATGCATTAGTTCATTGATCCCTGCATAGATTTGTGCATTCTACCATGCACTCGTGGTCGCATTAATTAATTTGCCAATTTTACGAGCCATTCATGCATTAGTTAATGCAATGCCTGTGGAATGCGTGCAGCCTGCATATGCAAAGTATATGAACATCCACCGCACTCCCATAACAGTAAAGGGAAGAAATCCATAATGCTGTGTGTGTACCGGTAATGAGGAGCGGTCGTGTAGAGGTTAGCGCGCTGCGCTGCGAACCCAGCGACCAGAGTTCAATTCCCGCTCACGGTCAACAGCAGTGACTGGTACTGGGCCTCCCCTAGATGAACTCGGCCTCAAATGAGTACCTGGTTCGTTGTGTAAACATCGCCACGAGGGAGACAAAGGTGGGTGGGCGTGGTGCTGGCCACCCACCCCACCTCGTGTGCCGTGCCGGGACTTCATCGGCGCTACTCGCTCACAGCACTTGCCCCAATAGTCTGTTAAGGCTACACGGTGGGGTAGGGGGGGGGGTCTTTGTCTTTTACCTTGCATCAGTAATCTAACCAATAGCCACCGGCGAACTCTGATCGAGTCCTGACAATGCCACCCACTTCCGAAGCAAGTTTTTTTTTGCGCCTGTTTGTATTTGGCGACATCGCGATGTGACAATTGTCTTCGTGGACATCGCAAGTGTTTTATACATATCGGAGTAACTGTCCCGGGGCTGTGTCTCGTCTTTGCGCTTACGCGAGCCGAACGCTGCCCCGTTCGAGTCACGGTGATGTCGACTGCAAGGCCCCTTGGCCCGAATTGGAATACGATTGATGGCTGCAGAGTATGGAGCCTCTCCCCCACGTGGAATTAGCAAACTGCATTGCCTCAGATTCGTAGACCGAATATATCCCTGCCCAGTAAGCATGCCAACGACATGCCTAAAAAAGGTGCTCAAAAAAGGTATCCCATGATACAGCTGCCCACCCCGAGCTATAAATCAGAGGTCGCAACCGGGTACCCGATACCCGTACCCGATACCCGTGTGTCCGGCCGGGTACGGGTACCCATTTGCGACCCTGGTGCGGCCGGGTACGGGTAAGGAATCAAAACCCGTTTGCGACCTCTGCTATAAATGCTCCGATGCGTGTGGCATTGTCTTTGAGCTGTTCACCTTTTGGCGTTCGCTGGTCTGACACTGGCGGTGAGTCTAGGCCATAAAGAAGCCTGCTACCTCTGGTGCAGAGCAATCGGTTTCAAAGACGAGGTATCAGTTTGTGTGCACGCGTGTGATTAATGCAGACTTGATTCCTCGCAAAAAGGTATCTACTTGGTGGTTGGACATCTTCACACTTATTTTATTGCCAGAAAGGGTAAAAACCTATCCTTATTGTTCATAACATGCCAACTAACGTTGGCCAACGTTGTTGGAACTGGTGGCCCAACGTGGGATCAGCGTTCGACGCTTGCTGGGTTCGTGGTGTTCCTAGTGTGGTCCAACTGCTGTGTCGAGGAGAACCGAGGTTTCATACGTCATTACTGAAACCAACACGGAGGTACTCTTTGTTTTTTTCGGTAAAGTCACGTAGGTTAAAAAAGAAAACAAATAAATTTAATCACGACGTTTCGGAGGCAACACAAGCCTCCGTCTTCAGGTGGAACCGTCACAGCAAAATTACTGTAGCTTGATACAGGAGGTGTTGAATCTAAAAGTTGAATACAAATCTACAACAAGGTACAGACGAAGAATCTCCCTCTCCATAGCCTTAACGGACTGTCGGGGCAAGTGCTGCTAGCGAGCAAGGCACTCAGTCTATTCACCAGCCCCCTGCGGCAAACTTTTAATGTGTGCGGTAAATTTGCCCCGATATGACGATACAACGGTATATGTTACGATTTAAGATCCACGGTCATCGTTATCGTCCGTTTTGCGAACATATCGTTCTATCGTGAATATAATATTGATCATTATTTCATTAGTTCTCGCTTAAATGTAGTTTTTGCATCGTAAAATACTTGTGAATAAATCAAAGCACAATCATCAAAGTGGTGATGACATTTAAATAGCTATTATCCCATTATACAGCTGCCTTTGCAACATGTTTTCTGGAGCAATTGACGGAACGGTCGGTTATAAGACGACATACTGTTCATAATTGCTGCATATTATTTCCACTATAACTCACAGCACGATTGCTTTTCAGCATTGTTCATTACAAAGTAAGGTTTGTCACGTAAGCAGAACGTGCCAATTCGTCACTAGTACAGCACACCGGTGTGTTGGAGAGCAAATCCGCAACATTTACAATCCACAACATTTACAATCCACAACATTTACAATCCGCAACATTTACAATCTAGTTGTAATTACTGGCGAAACGTTGTGGATTTGCTCTCCAACACACCGGTGTTGCTGTACTAGTAACGAATTCTAGATTTGAAGCTTTCGTGACTGCAAGGATTCATATTCTTAGGTTTTTTCGGTAAAGTCACGTAGGTAAAAACATCAAAATTTACCTACGTGACTTTACCGAAAAAACCTAAGAATAGTAACGAATTGGCACGTTCTGTTTACGTGACAAACCTTACACATTTTCTGTGTCGGGTGGTGGCGGGTTTAACGACACATTTATGTATTTACGCGATCTAACCCAACATAACCTTTCATGGATGATATTGGTCGCGAAAGCCACGTGTTGAACTGGAAGGCTTGTGTTGCGCAGACTGCAAGTTGAAGTATTCTTTATCGATCTCTGTTTGTAACTGGAAATGCACAGAAGCATAACAATTCTACGATAACATTGCGAAATGCAATTGCAAAGTTGTGCCAAGTTTCTATCGCAATAATCGTCATATCGTGAAATTTAATCTCGCAACATGCAGTATTCTGAAACGTTATAACACGGCAACCCCCGAGTAGTACCACCAGATGGCAGCACTGCCATATAATTTATTGTTTGTTTATCTCTGCTTTCACTTTCATCATTAATAGATTTTCTGAATTCAAAATTTGTATCTTGAAAATAGACGTTGAGCCTTTGCCCCCTCCCCCCCCCCCCAATGGGTTTCATGGAACAGTCCCAAAAAATGTATAACAGCACGTTACGATCATTCCAGAAAGTTGTACATTCTGTTGGACGTTTAAGAGTACAAAATGTACGGGAGGACAGAGCCAGGAGTAGAGATCAAGTTCAAGTTCATTTATTTGGTATAACCCTATGAGCCATTCGGCTCTTGAATCGGGTGCAACCGCAACAAACAAAAAACAAAAACATGAACAAGAATACATCTTATAGTGACTATGTGACTGAGCGCAAACTGAAAATCCAAGAAAAGACAGCAAAATATTGCAGAAAAATCACCGTACACCAACACTGTGTGCAAAAATCCCAGTGGGATGCAAGTCAAACAACAACAACAACAACCACAAGACAACTTAGATTAAGGCCATCAGTCTAACTCTGTACTATAACAAACAAACATAGCCAAACCAAAAAACTTTTCGAAAATCACCAAAATAAAGCCATAAAAGCAATGTAACAGTGATCATAGGAACTGTGACCGAATTTTCACAATAAACGACGTAAACAACATGTACTACCAAACTATGCAGCCATAGCTGGCTGCATGAGTCACTCCACAACAGTAGGAGCATCAGTCGGAGTATCAACATTTTTCAATGCACCTTTAAGATCAGCACACAGATGCCAGGGTGAAAGCTCTGGCTGCATGAGTCACTCCACAACAGCAGGAGCATCAGTCGGAGTATCAACATTTTTCAATGCACCTTTAAGATCAGCACACAGATGCCAGGGTGAAAGCTCTGGCTGCATGAGTCACTCCACAACAGTAGGAGCATCAGTCGGAGTATCAACATTTTTCAATGCACCTTTAAGATCAGCACACAGATGCCAGGGTGAAAGCTCTGGCTGCATGAGTCACTCCACAACAGTAGGAGCATCAGTCGGAGTATCAACATTTTTCAATGCGCCTTTAAGATCAGCACACAGATGCCAGGGTGAAAGCTCTGGCTGCATGAGTCTCTCCACAACAGCAGGAGCATCATTCGGAGTATCAACATTTTTCAATGCACCTTTAAGATCAGCACACAGATGCCAGGGTGAAAGCTCTGGCTGTATGAGTCACTCCACAACAGTAGGAGCATCAGTCGGAGTATCAACATTTTTCAATGCGCCTTTAAGATCAGCACACAGATGCCAGGGTGAAAGCTCTGGCTGCATGAGTCACTCCACAACAGCAGGAGCATCAGTCGGAGTATCAACATTTTTCAATGCACCTTTAAGATCAGCACACAGATGCCAGGGTGAAAGCTCTGGAGCAGTGGTTCTTAACCTGGGATGCACGCAACTCCCTGGCGGTCGCGAGATGCCCTTTCTGAGAATCGGGCAGTTAAGGTTAAGAACCAATCACTGCTCTCGAGTCTAGAAGGAAAGTGATTGACTGATGCAGTAAACACTGCGCTCCAGATAGAGCACCATGGGGGGAAATTAATTCGGCCCCGTCGTCGCTAATGAGTTGACGGAGGGTACAAATTATGTTACAGAAGTGGCCGTTAAATAAGATTTACATTGTTGAAAAAAATAGTATAGGTTTACTCGAAATGCACAAACACATTTCGATTAGAATTCGGCTGAGTTATTCCTCTAATCCGTAATGGGAACACAGTAACACCGGTAGGACCAACGATTGCCGTGGATGAATTCACGAATGAATGAAAGAATGAACTAATGAATGAAGAGGAAGAGGGTAGTGTGAATGGCTGGCTGAATAGCCGGCGTGAAGTGGGAGACGTGTAGCCTCGAACGTGACCCAGGCTGGCTCCCGTCGACAAAGCTGCTGACCGTCTGCTCTCGTTCCCACGTCTCGAGCTCATGGCTCGCGGTGCTCTCAGAGTCTATCTTTTATCCCGGAGAAATCCGATGAGCTTCGAAGCTCTTCTTCACTGATGTCCAGTAGCTCAGCGCTGGGCCGTCACAGCACCGCGCGAAGCAGCACCCCTGAACTGTTGCACGTCGCCAGTCAAGTGGCCACGGACGAACTCATGGTCGGCCAAGTTGGGTTTCAATCGAACGAGAGTTTTGAGACCCCCCCCCCCCGTGCATATACAAATATGGATGATTATTATGTGTGCTATAATAAAAATAAACATAATTAAATAAAATACCGAAAGAACCAAGAAGATGAATCCCTGCAGTCACGAAAGCTTTAAATCGAAATGTGTGCTATAGTTTGGTCACTGGGATTCTGGGCAAGAGTGGGTTCATTGCCGGTATGCCTTCTCTAGTTTTGGGAAGGAATTATTGCGGATCCGCTTGATGGATACGTTAGCGCAGCTTTAATTGGAGGAGAGTGTGTTTCCATCCATATATTTTCAGATGACATTGAATTGACACTGGGAACAGAGGAAGACCTTTGCGAAATTACAAGACAACTCTGCACGACATCCGAATCAGCATCGTTATTTCTTCCTGGAGGAATCCGATGCACAGATTTCCAGTATCAAGATGATATGGAACGGAAATTAGTCGTGAGAATTACCGGTGTTAATCGCATCGATATTTCCATCATTGGCCAAAAGTCAGGTCAATTGCTTCGAAATACTTGCGAGCGGCCTTTGAAAATGCAATGGAAAAGAAATGTTATTAACGCATGAATAAGGATGGAATTCTTTGAGACATCCATTGAAATATGTGATTGTGTGTGGATGTGAAGCACAAACTCTTGTCAGCTGAAGATGAAAGGGGGAATCCTGGCTTTTGAAATGAAATGCTTTTGAAAGTTACCATGAAGCCCTGGCACGGCGCACATAACTGACGGACGTAGAACAATTACCACCCAATTAGGAGAGAAGGAATGGCTTCCAGCCACAATTTAATGAGGAAATCTGCAGTTTAGCCCCCCCGATGTGTTTTCGAGTCGTACTGCGTGCTACTCGGCGCGATGTCCAACGTTTCGCTCCACGTGCCGGGAGCTTCATTCGGGGGGAGGAGAGGGGGGGAGGGTTCGACACAATCCTAGAACACATTTGAGAGCTTTGGGGCTCATCAGCGAAAACCTTCACGGGAGATAAAACAGCAGATCACTGAGCGCCATCGATAGATCAAGCAAACCACCCCGCAACCACCCGACAACGCGTCATCGAGGGCAACCCAAGAAGAGGAAGCTCAAGGACGACTTGTATTCAGAACTCCGCGGATGATCGCACCGGCCTTAAAGCGCAAGCGGCTGATCTGTGAGGGTGAAGGCCGGGCAAGGGTGCAGAGGGAGACCACGAGCAGAGCCGCGAGCACGATGCCCCATCGTCACGGGCGACGGATCGGCGGATGGTCTAGCGTGAGAGGTCATGTTTGTGCATGTGTCATTATGGAGCGGTGGTTAGAGCGCACGGCTCGCCATCAGAACGTCGAGAGTTTAATTCCCTGGGAGGATTTTTCGATTTAAAGCTTCTTTCGTGACTGCAGTGATTCATCTTCTTGGTTCTTTCGGTAAAGTCACGTAGAAGGGAAATAATAAAAGAATAAAAATAAAACATAATGAAATAATTCTCACGACGTTTCGGCCACAACGCAAGCAGCCGTCCTCAGGTGAAGAACATGTCTGTCGGAAAGACAGCGTCTGAATGACGCTGCTTGCGTTGTGGCCGAAACGTCGTGAGAATTATTTTATTACGTTTTATTTTTATTATTTTATTATTTCCCTTCCACGTGACTTTACCGAAAGAACCAAGAACATGAATTCCCTGGGAGGGGGTCAAGGAGGTGGATGGGGTGGGGGGGGGTTCGACTCCGGAATAATATTCATCGTAGAGGTGCAGCCCTGCAACCGCCTGCTCACACCACTGCTGTTAGAAGGACCTCCGCTCGTGGGAGCTCCAGAGAGGCCCTCCCTACTCTCTCACGCCAGCGAGACAGATTTGGAAGGGTTGGGAAGTGGGAAGCACCCACGTTTAACCTCACCGCACACGACCTGCTGATGGGCGAGTTGCGGTGTAGACATATTACGCTGCCGGCCGGGCAGAGGCGGGGAGTGGGAGTGTGGATTTTTTAAAAAGAAATGCAGACCTCTGGATCGCAAATCCACCGCGCTAACCGTGACGCAACGGCGGCATCATTATTCCGATGTTTTTCTCGCGTGGGTGAAATGATTCCTGCTTTGTGTGGGAAAGTCGTACGGCGGCGGTGAGCTTTCCAAGTGACTCATCCCCCCCGCACATGGGGATCAGGAAATGCCCCACCGCTGCCTTCGGGATGTAAACAGGAGATGAGTGCTGCCTACGGTTGTTGGGATTTTGAAACCGCATTGACGATATTTTGCTTCATCACTCTTTAGGTAGCCGTGTGTATTTGTGTGTGGACTACCAGAGGTGTGGACTCGAGTCATGTGACTTGGACTCGAGTCAGACTCGAGTCATGAATTTGATGACTTGCGACTCGACTTGGACTTGCATAACAATGACTTTGTCCCACCTCTGTGGACTACTATAACAACTAAAACGCATTCCTGCGGAGGGAGCTGGTAGGAACGTTGGGTTGCTCGTTCAATGGCCAAGGTCAACGGCGGCGTGTTGTATTCCGCAAATATGCCCGACTGTGAGGGCGGGCACAAGCCGGCGTGAGTAGGTTAAACGTTGAGTTTTATAAGGGCACCACGGGGTGACCAGCCCCTCCCCCACCCAGCCCCACCCTTCCCACCCAGCCCCTCCCCACCCAGCCCCTCCCTGCACGACGGACACAATAATCCCCTGTGGGCTGGTGTAACCAGGAGGTTCCTACCAGTAAAAGTACGCGCTGCGCTGCGGATCCCCGGCGAGCCGAATTCGATTTCTCGCTCACGACCAACATCAGTGACGGTTAACTGAACTGGTCGTGAGCATCGCCTAGGTCGACTCAGCCTCAAATGAGTACCTGGTGTGGTGTGAAAACATTTCCACTGGGGAGACGAAGGGACACCCAACCCCTGTGTCGGCTTTGATAGGTGTTCGCTAACAGTACTTGCCCCAACAATCTGTTGGGGCCTTGTGTTTTATACAGGATACCTCCTATAATCACCCAGGAATGTCTGTCCTTAAAATTAGTGACGTCACTCCACATCGACCAGCCCCCCTCATTAATATTCGTGAGCAGGTGACGTCCTCCAAATGGACACCCCTCCTCATTAATAATCACATGGAGTACCCCCCCCCCACACTAATAATCATGCGCAAGTGACGTCACTCCACATCGAACAGCCCCCCTCCATTAATAATAATTAGCGGATGACGTCACTCCACATGGAGGGCTGAGGCGCCTCCCCTCCTCTGCGTCAACTCACAACCCTCACGACAAAGGCAGAACCCTCACGTCACGTGGTCTCCGTAACGCTGTTGAGACATCAAAGTAAAAAGGACGTCACGATGAACAAGGGATTATAACCTTAAAATGAAATAGGTCTGTGTCACCGCGCCCTTACAAATTGCACACGCATTGATGCTATGCATATTACGTCGCGGCCTGCTTTTCGCTTGCAAGTTTCAGATTTACTGCAAATACACCCGTTGGATGAGCAAAAGACTCGTGTATAAGAATAACTCGTCCAGCTCCATGACGAATAACGAAAAGTTGTAAACAATTACAAACGTATGAGAACAACAATGACAACACATACCGCAGTTGCGTCGAAGGAAAATTGAACATTCGCCACAATGTTATTCCTTTAGCCCCAAAATGTGAACGCCTTGAGGGCAGTCATCGGATGTGATTCATTGGAAAATGTTCGTAAAGTAACAACTCGAGTGAAGCGTGTAATGTGTTAGGAATTGTTTTCAGTTGTTTTGTTCATGAGCGTTGTGCCTTTTTCTCTTTTTAAACATCATCTTTAAATGTCAACATGGCATCTGCAGTACGCTATTGCATTTCCCATAAGTAATCTTTGGGAAATGATTGTGGCTGGAAGACTGGCGTTTTTTGTTGAAAGTCAAACCCCCTGATGCATGAAACGATATTAGAGTGCTTATGCAAGAGGTAACGGCGCAGCAACCTGAAAAGATGCTCAAGGGTGCCCCATCTGTGCAGTATTTTGGCCTACTCTTCTACATCGGTCAGATGTCTTGCAATATGTGGGAGTCCCCACACTTTACCCCACCACACAAGACCTGCCAATCGACTAACTCCACTGTACCCACGCATAATACTACTGGGTGGACAGAGACGGGGGCGGGGGGATGGGGGGGGACAGGGTAGATTTAAGAAACTTGCCAATTGGTTGATTTACCGCCTCGGGAGACTAAACCGGTGACTCCTGCCAGCGCGAGTCCAGTGAAGGCTACACGGTGGATCGTTGTCTTGTGTTTGGCCAAAAAAGGCAAGATGTTGTGCCCTTGCGCAAATGAGCGCTGGGAAGTGGCTCACGAGAAAGCATTGGAAATTCCACTTATCTTGCGACGAGGATACGTATATCCGTAGAAAACACTGCTGTTTCTAGATTTGAAGCTTTCGTGACTGCAAGGATTCATATTCTTAGGTTGTTTCGGTAAAGTCACGATAGCTGTATACAGCTATACACTGCTGTTTCTAGATTTGAAGCTTTCGTGACTGCAAGGATTCATATTCTTAGGTTTTTTCCCACCTGAAGACGGAAGCTTGTGTTGCCTCCGAAATGTCGTGATTTTTATTTTATTTTTATTTTACTTTAATTAATTTTAAATTTTTACCAACGTGACTTTACCGAAAAAACCTAAGAATATGAACACTGCTGTTGACTTCCCAGCCAAGTAGTCCTCGTTTTATCGACACAGGAAGCGTGATGGGCTGGTTCGATTCCCCAAACAGGATTTTGACCTTAAAACCTTTTTCCATTTGTAGTCCTCGTGCTTCCCAACAGCGGCCCGTTTCGAAATTTGGCAGCGTGTGTGCGTGTGTGCATCTCATCGAAATCACAGACTTTGGGCTCTGTGTCTCTTTCCATCCGATTTCTGGCAAACAAAAAATATGCCGATGTCTCCATTGGCAACGAGAGGGCAAGTCGCCAAAGGGTGGTTGTGCTGTAGCTCAGTCCGACTCTGTAGCATGAGCAGCAAGCAGCGTTGAGACTCATAACAGGTATTGCTTTGTTTTAGATTTGAAGCTTTCGTGACTGCAAGGATTCATACTCTTAGATTTTTTAGGTAAAATCAGGTAGGTAAAAAATAAAATTTAAAGTTAATAAAAGAAATAACGTAAATAAAATAATAAATCACGACGTTTCGGAGGCAACACAAGTCTCCGTCATCAGGTGGGACCGTCACATCTAAAATTACTGATGCAGTAATTACTGCATCAGAAATGCCTCCGAAACGTCGTGATTTATTATTTTATTTTATTTCCATTATTACTTTTATTAACTTTTAATTTAATTTTTTACCTACGTGACTTTACCGAAAAAAAAACCTAAGAGTATTGCTTTGTGTGCTTATTTATTTATTTACCCCGAAAATGCTCTGTGAGTCTCAGGGCATATTTTTTTCCGGGTGTTTCTTAGAAAGTTGGGCACACTTTTTGAAAATATTTTTGAGTAAGAGTTGTAGGAATGGAACGCATCCAAGATGAAGTCAACTCGCACGCAGGTGGGAAATTGCGACGGGTTGGGGATATTTCAACGTGTGCTGACGATGATCTTGACGATGATGATGACGACGACGAAGTGTTGAAGGAAACTACGAGTGCCCAGACAAGAGCCCACCTAAGCCAAGCACATGGGGCTCCGCAGCCCACTTGCTGCGCTGTCTCTTCAAGGCACATCACTGCTGCTGTAGGTAGTAGGATTTCCAGTATCTCACAGTGCCGCAATATTGGAGAACAACCCTTAAATGCATCATCGCCTCGAGTGATGCTTTATAAGACAACTGACATAAACCTGGACTCTTAACGCCCCGGGAAGAAATTACAGATTTCCCAGCACGGCCACTTCCAAAAAGAGGGCAACTCCTGGGAAAAACCTGGGCAGGTGGCACTCCCGATACAGGCGAGTGTTTCCACGCACACGTGACTTCAGCGTGACCCACATACACCCAGCCCGCGAGGTTGTGAAAAGCAGGTGTGCGCCACACACCTGGCGTGCCTGCGCGCTCACGAACGTGTAAGTGCATGCGACAACCATCGGTGAAATGTGAGCTGGAGATGCGGCTACTTCAGCCTTTGTAGAGCATAACGAGGAGGCCTGGAGGAGCCCGGTGTCGCTAGATGGGTTTTCAAGTTCAAGTTAATTTATTAGGTATAGCCCTGTGAGCCATTCGGCTCTTGAACCGGGTGCAACCGCAACAAACAAAAAACAAAAACATGAACAAGAAAACATCTTAAAGTGAATATGTGACTAAGTGCAAACAGAAAATCCAAGAAAAGACAGCAAAATATTGCAGAAAAAACACCGTACACCAACGCTGTGTGCAAAAATCCCAGTGGGATGCAAGTCAAACAACAACAACCACAAGACAACTTAGATTAAGGCGTCTGCGTTCTTCACTCTCGACCAATGTCTCGGACGCTGCCGTGATGTCATGGGTAGCGAACTTGGACTTGCAATCAGCCAGAGGTCGCCGGTTCGATCTCCCCGGGGTGGCAGTTGGCGTCAGTTGGTAGGTCACGTGCGGTGGGGTCAAGTGTGGGTCCTCAGGTGGAGAACAGGTCTGTCGAGAAGAGACTCTGTCTTCAGACTCTGTCTTCTCGACAGACCCGTTCTCCACCTGAGAACGGCTGCTTGCGTTGTGGCCGAAACGTCGTGAGAATCATTTTATTATGTTTTATTTTAATTATTTTATTATTTTTATTCTACGTGACTTTACCGAAAGAACCAAGAAGATGAATCCCTGCAGTCATGAAGGCTTTAAATCGACAGATACATTCATACTTACCCCATATAACCCTTTAAAAAAAAAACCTGTATCATGAACAATATTGGTCGCGAAAGCTCACGTGTCAAACCAAACAACCAACCGTGCTTTAGTTTCCTGAGATGTGACGAGATGAGGCACGTTCGTGGGATATTCAGTCACGGCGTGACTCAACTCAGTTCCTGCACCTCACAAAATAGACGCTCATTAGACTGTAAATATTTGAACGTCTATGCCAATGGCTATCGATGACACAGTTGCACATCCATCACTTCTTGTCAAACATTTACTTAACGTGACCGGGAGTCGATTTTGAACAATTTGCATTCGAGTTGCACAAATTCCGAGACGAGGCGACCAGTGGCACGCAGTGGATAACGCGGCTTGTTTAGCTCACTGGCCTGTGACCCCCCCCCCCCCCTTATCACCTGAGTTGCGTTCACAACCCCGCGGCCAATAACATCACCGGCGCCTGATATCCGAAGTGGGTCCTGGACCCGCCCCTTACACCAACCCATACTGACCAGAATGGGGAGGTATGGGTAAGGTAACCCCTCTTTGACCGACGAAAGCTTGCGGAAGATTGTTGTCAGGCAGTGGTTTGACAAAGGCCGAAACATTATTATAATTCATCTTCTTGGTTCTTTCGGTAAAGTCACGTAGAATGGAAATAATAAAATAATAAAAATAAAACATTTTAATAATTCTCACGACGTTTCGGCCACGGCGCAAGCAGCCGTCCTCATGTGGAGAGCAGGTCTGTCGAGAAGATAGAGTCTGACTCTTATTTTATTATGTTTTATTTTTATTATTTTATTATTTCCATTCTACGTGACTTTACCGAAAGAACCAAGAAGATGAATCCCTGCAGTCACGACAGCTTTAAATCGAAAATTATTATAGTTGATATAAAAAAAACAATTCAAGCTGTCCCATGGTTGCCTTTCTCGAGATGTGTGCGCGTGTTGATGCAGCGGTTCACTGCTGGAGGGAATTATGCAGAGAAAGAAACGGCTCGTAATCCAACACTTACGGTTTTCTGTGTGTTACACTGTATTGTGTTGATGGACATTGCCTAGGGCTGCGTGCTGGCAGACGGCTGAAAAATGATACGATCCGGGCCGCTCATTTTGCACAGAATCGGTGTAAAGGAGCCATTTTAAAGTGGCGTGAGATTAGTGAGAAATGCGTGTGCATGCATGTGGCCGTGGGGGATGGGTGAAAGCCAAGAGCAGCCAAAGTAACAGTAAGAAACATGAGCTCGTGCCAGGAATGTCCTTGAATGGTGGAGTGTTTGCTGAAAAGTCGGCGAGTTTCAAGTCTCGGCGCAGCTTTAGGGACAGCAGATGATTGTCTTGTTCAGCGTTGGCAAGCAGAACTGAATTTGCGTCTCCAAGTTTAAACAAAAAAAAACTTGTAGCGGTTGTGTTATCACTCACACTTTATTGGTTAAATGTGTTTATTCCTACAGGCGAATGTTTAACATTTTGATCTCGAGACGTAAGCATTTTGGTGTCTTTTCGTTGGTGATCTACCGGTGGTCTGCTAGGTTGAAAGTTAGGTTGAGAGATTTGTAATGACTAAGGCTCGGGAAATTATTATGTTTTATTCCATACGTCGTAAATCATCACCACACAAGTCGCCCGTTCAAGAGCATTGATCGATGCAAGTCTGACTCTGCTGATGAGACACTGAATATCAAAAGCGGTCGAAACTTTTGCTTGTATTGAACCAATGCTGCTCACAAGATGCATTGCCAGTAGGGTCGTGCGGCCGATGGGTTATTTATATTGCTATTAGAATTCTCCACTTAATGATTGGTGTTGCGCACACATGCCAGGTCACTGCCAACGTTTCGCAATGGCACCATAACGCAGAGTGCCGATCCAAACTCGGTCAAGCTTATGTAATACAAATTGTTTAATCAAGCAGTGCTTTCATGAATGCAAATCTCCCTCCACTGTAGTGCGTTGAGTTTTAGGTGTGCTTCAAGCAATCACTACCTTCATGAGCCCACGTTTGAGGTCTGAAGGCCGCAGTGCGTTTCACTTCTTGTTTACTTGCCTGCCAACATTACAAATTATCAGAGGTGTGGACTCGAGTCATGTGACTTGGACTCGAGTCAGACTCGAGTCATGAATTTGATGACTTGCGACTCGACTTGGACTTGCATAACAATGACTTTGTCCCACCTCTGAGATGTGGACTCGAGTCATGTGACTTGGACTCGAGTCAGACTCGAGTCATGAATTTGATGACTTGCGACTCGACTTGGACTTGCATAACAATGACTTTGTCCCACCTCTGAGATGTGGACTCGAGTCATGTGACTTGGACTCGAGTCAGACTCGAGTCATGAATTTGATGACTTGCGACTCGACTTGGACTTGCATAACAATGACTTTGTCCCACCTCTGAGATGTGGACTCGAGTCATGTGACTTGGACTCGAGTCAGACTCGAGTCATGAATTTGATGACTTGCGACTCGACTTGGACTTGCATAACAATGACTTTGTCCCACCTCTGAGATGTGGACTCGAGTCATGTGACTTGGACTCGAGTCAGACTCGAGTCATGAATTTGATGACTTGCGACTCGACTTGGACTTGCATAACAATGACTTTGTCCCACCTCTGAGATGTGGACTCGAGTCATGTGACTTGGACTCGAGTCAGACTCGAGTCATGAATTTGATGACTTGCGACTCGACTTGGACTTGCATAACAATGACTTTGTCCCACCTCTGAGATGTGGACTCGAGTCATGTGACTTGGACTCGAGTCAGACTCGAGTCATGAATTTGATGACTTGCGACTCGACTTGGACTTGCATAACAATGACTTTGTCCCACCTCTGAGATGTGGACTCGAGTCATGTGACTTGGACTCGAGTCAGACTCGAGTCATGAATTTGATGACTTGCGACTCGACTTGGACTTGCATAACAATGACTTTGTCCCACCTCTGCAAATTATCCACTCCATGAAATGAACTCGACTTTTTTCGAGAAAGGCCATGCGTTCTTCACAGTTGTGAAAAAAGGCCACCGCACTTATTTGCCGTGAAATTCAATTGCAGTTTGGAATTGTGACGTGTCGTCGGATGTATAAAGTGGCACTCGAGTCCTCTGCAGAGCACCATGGGATCTTCGTTGTGCAAGTCTGCAAACCGCGACACTCTTCGAAATAAAATCGCATCGCAGTTCGGAGTCATGAAGTTGTCTGATTTATAAAGTGGCGCTCGAAACTTTAACACGACGAATCTTTGTTTTCAATTTGCAAAAGGTCACAACGGGTCTTTGGAGTCAGTTCGGCCAAATGCAAGTCTCGTTACAATTCAATCACATTGCTGTTTGGAGTTGTGAGGTGTCCAATAATGTACACAGTGACAACGTGACTTCACAAAGAAGTGAACTTCAAGAGAAGGTTATGGAGTCCTTTAACATTGAAGTCTTAAAGGGACACCGCTCTTTCCTATCAAATTATTTTGCAGTTTGGAGTTATAGAGTGTCCAGTGTGTTAGTGTGACGCTTGCTATTCCGTGCACATACTTGCACGGTTTCCGTGTCCGGTTTAAACATTGAAAACGTAAAATAAAATGCCGTACGGAGTGTTCAGCGAGCGCGTCGCGTCCGCGCGTGTCCTCGTGCACTCATTTAATGGAGACATTTGGATTCGTTTTGGAGGCTGCTATGCCCACCTCGGGTCCGTCAACCGAATCGCGTAAGGTATGTGTGCGCTCCCCCCCCACCACCACCACCATCTGGTTTTCATTGCCCCGGCCTTAAAGAGAAACTTCTCATTGCCTGCACACACGCTGTGACCCTTTTTCTACTCTGAATACTTTGGAGAAATCCCCAAAAGTTTCTTGCCAATGTTGATTTTTTTTTGCTGCCTTAGATGTGATGGTAGATTGCAACGAGCGACTTGAAAAAGAGGCTCGGTGAGGGGGTTAAATGAAAGCATCGTGCGCTTGCCTGAGTTTGCGAAGGTAAAGCGAGAGGGTGGCAGCCCTGAAATTCCTCACTTGCGATGCTGTTGGCGGAAAGGCCTCCGCTTTAAGAGGGACCTCTCTCTCTTTCCAGAAGGTATTTTGGCCTACTCCTTCTGCGCTGACCAGATGTCTGAGAACAGAGGTGGGAGCGCCAATGCTTCGGCCTACCAGTTTTGTCGCCCTGCCGATCGCCTAAACGGCGCTGTCCCCATTCGTATTACTCTTTGCTTCTTTCGGTAAAGTCGCGTAGAAAATTAAATCAAATTATAATAGAATACGACGTTTCGGTTGCAACACAAGCAACCAGCATCAGGTAAGAATGAATAATAAAACACAGACACGGGAACAACATAGGCAGACACACATGCAGAAAGAGACACACAAAGACACACCGAGCGAGTGTGTCTCGCACGGTGTGCCCGTATCTCTGTTTTATCATTCATTCTTACCTGATGATGGTTGCTTGTGTGGCAACCAAAACGTCGTATTCCATTATTGTTTGATTTTATTTTCTACGTGACTTTACCGAAAGAACTAACGAGTAATTCCTGCAGTCACGAAAGCTTCGAACCAATTCATATTGTTCGGTAGACAGGGCCGGCCGGCTAGGGGGGGGATTTAAGAAACTTGCACCCGTTGTTGAACCTGCCACGCTGGGTGATTGTACCAACGACCTCCAGATCGAAGTGTGCTGACCGTTAGGTAATTCAATTTCAGTTCTGGTACGATTCCTGCAGATAATCCCTTTGCGTGATCACTGATCAGATATCATTATGACATTATTTTGAAATGTCAGGTTATGCTTCCTGCAATTATGCCTTTGCCTTAAACAGTCGGGGTATGCTATGCTTATTGGTCACGCAAGTCAAGATGAAATGGTTATACATATCAAGCCAGCTGGAATGTATGCTATTAAGAGCAGTCAAAATGTTTGATATTGAGACATGGAATGTACTTCGACTCCGGATTTAGAAATAGATGTTTTTTTCCAGTGCATCAAAGACACTATTTGACATCATCGCACTTATCTTTGTACATTCACGAGGGACATCTCGAGGCTGTAGTTGATATCCACGGTGGTGCATCATGCGAGCAATGAATTGAGCCACATCCTGATTTCAAGCGACGAAGACAAAGCGTGGATTGCTCAACGCTTTCCCAGCGAGGATTGCGCAATGCTTTCCCAGCGAGCGTTTGTCTTCGAAACTGTTTAATTATTTGTTCAGCATTACAGAAGTCGACGGGTAGCGGTCAGGACAAAACGTGCTTATGCATATATTTACAAGACACCGTAATCCCTTTTTTTTGTGTCTCCCGAGTTTTTGACTGCTTTTTGGTCAGTTTCCTATCTCGTGGACCCCGTGTTACAGATGACAGCGAGAACGACGGACAGAACCAACTCTCCATCATGGGACCTCCACCCTTGCCAGTGTCAAAATACAAGAATATGTTTCACCCTTTCTGGCAACAAAACAGCTGTTAAGATGTCAAAACGCCAAACAGAAACCTTTTGCAATGACTCATGTCTGAATTAACCACATATACTTGTGGCGAACGTGCAAAAAAAACAACAACCATGCTCTGATAGTATATTGCATTGTCTTTGAAACTGATTGGTTCACACCAAAACAACGCGGCCGGCAAGCGGTGAGCGTTTTTCGTCTTGGGCGCTGCGACGTGAGCTGAGAGAGGGGCCGTTTGTCTCACCCCCTCGAGGACCTTTTGACATTTTTCGAAATTGTAGACATGACCTCGAGCTTCCTTGTCCCCCACTTCCCTCCCACCCCCGGGGGGATGCTCCTCAAGCCCCTCCCCCCCAAAGCCTCGTGTTTCTGTCATTCTTGCCACCCCCCCCCACCCACCCATAGACACATGTGCGAGGCTCGCGAAGCCCACAAAGTGTACGACTGCCGCGTTTGTTTTCGTTTGCAGTTGTGCTCTGTGGCTCTCCGACGATGTGTTTGTCCGGGTTTGTGCCACGTGCTTTCTCGCCATTTTAACTCCTGAAGAAGAGCCCCCTCGCACGTGGAGTGAAACGTCGGACATCGTGCCGAACGACGTGCAGTACAATTTGGAAAACACGTCAGAGAGTTATTGAAGAACTGATTTTTTTCTTGAATATATATCCTTTTTTTCGATTTAAAGCTTTCGTGACTGCAGGGAATCATCTTCTTGGTTCTTTCGGTTCGGTAAAGTCACGTAGAAGGGAAATAATAAAATAATAAAAATAAAACATAATAAAATAATTCTCACGACGTTTCGGCCACAACGCATGACTCTGTCTCCTCGACAGACCTGTTCTCCACCTGAGGACGGCTACTTGCGTTGTGGCCGAAACGTCGTGAGAATTATTTTATTATGTTTTATTTTTATTATTTTATTATTTCCCTTCTACGTGACTTTACCGAAAGAACCAAGAAGATATATCCTTCTTGTTTGTATGCAGTAGCTTATCAACAACTGAAATAGTTTACGTAGGCAGATTGCGTTGAGATTGTTCTGGTCAAATTGACGTGGCTGATAGGCAAGTACACGGGGGAACATTCAACAAATCATTGAGAACATCTCGCCGGGGGAATGCGAAGGAGTCGTATGCCCGGGCTGTGAGATGTTGAGCAATACAACAATGGATTTCGATTTAAAGCTTTCGTGACTGCAGGGATTCATCTTCTTGGTTCTTTCGGTAAAGTCACGTAGAATGGAAATAATAAAATAATAAAAATAAAACATAATCAAATAATTCTCACGACGTTTCGGCCACAACGCAAGTAGCCGTCCTCAGGTGGAGAACAGGTCTGTCGAGGAGACAGAGTCATGCGTTGTGGCCGAAACGTCGTGAGAATTATTTTATTATGTTTTATTTTTATTATTTTATTATTTCCATTCTACGTGAACAGGTCTGTCGAGGAGACAGAGTCATGCGTTGTGGCCGAAACGTCGTGAGAATTATTTTATTATGTTCTATTATTATTATTTTATTATTTCCATTCTACGTGACTTTACCGAAAGAACCAAGAAGATGAATACAACAATGGTTTAATGAAGCTGTCTGTGCTGAGCTTTGGTTGTTACCCCCCTCTTATGAGTGGGGTTTTCTCCGGGTGCTCTGTTTTCCTCCCACATGCCAAACACTCACTAATGGAATTGTCCAGACATTAATTCAGGACCATCCTAAAAGTAAGTCTTGAGACCCAATGAGACTTTCCTGGTTCAGTAAAGGAAAGTATTATTGAGGGATCGACCATTTGCTTTTTGAATATCCATTTAGGTTTAAAAGTTATGCAAGTGTGAATTCCATGAAGCAGGTGTTATAGGTTACAGGACGACGTTTTGGTCAGCAGAGGGCAGTGCGTCAAATTCCCATTGTACTTCTTTGGCACCACGACTATGCTCCACCACCTTCAATCCACACTGACCACAGTGGTGAAGTATAGTCACCCCCCCCCCCCCCCATTACGTGGGGTGGAATTGGAGGGGTCCCATTTATCCCCCCCCCTCCCATCGCCATCACCCCGCCAGAATTTAACCCTCCCCCCCCCAACTTTTCACAGAATAACAACACGGGATTCGGAGCTGTTTTCGTTGTGCGTGCTGTTTTTTTGTGTGTTGTTGCTGTGGGTTGGGGAGGGCGTTAGAGTTTTAATAAATGCAGGTGTCTCTCTGTTCGTGGTACGGCCGTCTCGTCCAGCACGTTGGTAAACATCTATTTCACCACTCCTCCTCATGCGCACCGAACGCCCGCTGGGAGAATGCCCGATGCCTTTCGTCGGCAGGCCCTTTTAAAGCGCTTAAAGGGGAGCGAACTTGGCGGCGAGCGAGACCTTTTTGTTGTTGTTGTTGTTGTCTCTTCCCCAAACAAAACATAAAAGGCGCACGCACGAAAGGCTCAGAGGATGCATCCGAGGGGCCCATTTTCCGTCGGCCGGGCGACTGACCCACGGCGGCCTTGGCAGCAAATTAGCAATGCAATCATTTGGCCGGTCGACTCGTAGTGTGGGATTTGTGGAGCTAATTGCTTCCATGCGCTTCAAAGTGGGGGTGGTGGTAAAAGGGGGGGGGGGCAAAAAAAATGCGCACCTCTGGGAGGAAACGTCGCAGAATGAGCCCACAGTTTTTGAAGCTCGTTACGCCGGCCGGAACGCGGTTCTGCCGTTCGAGACTAGAATATATTAGTGTCTTCAACGTGCCACACACTTTTTGTGTGCGTGTGTGTGTGCTTGGTTCATCGTGAGCAATGATTTGCCATGTGGATCATTGCGCGCTCGCTCTCGCTCTCTCTCTCCCTGGCCGTGCTGTTTATTGTGGTGATGACAAAATAAATGAACAACCCGCGTTTTGCTCGTGCGGGATAGATTTACATTCGCACTTGTGGGGAGCGGTGGTGTAGCGGTGAGCGCTACGCTGCGCTACGAACCCGGCGGCATGAGTTCGATTCCCGCGCACGGCCAACACCGGTGACGATTATCTGATCCGGTCCTGGGTCTCCCCTAGGTCGACTCAGCCTCAAATGAGTACCTGGTGCGATGTATAAACATCGCCACTGGGGAGACAAATGCGGCAGGGCGTGGTGTTGGCCACTGACCCGCTCGTGTGCCGTGCTGGCCTTCATAGGTGCTTGCTAATAGCACTTGCCCCAACAGTCTGTCAAGGCTATAGGGGTATCTTTGTCCATGCATTTGCATCAAACAACCAAAACAACATTATAACATCTCAGGGCGTTGAAGTTGCATTGAACAATTCAAGAGCGTTTGTGTTGTGTGTGTGGCTTTTGGCAAATTCCTCAAAATGCTGCCAGATCTAGTCAGATGTTGTGCATGTATGTGCGTTGAACTTCTTTCGCACCGTACGTAGCCAATCGTGCTAATCGGAGGTGCGATGGAAGGACAACAGACTAAACACAAAAAGCAGTTCTAAAGAAAGGAGTTTGTCAATCTGGATGATTTAAAAGTGCATATCTCCGGTGGCTTCCTAATATGGGAAGGAAGAGCTTTCCAGACGGCCGCAGAAGCGCATCTGAAAAGCGCCGCGCGATGCGGTGGCCGTCTTTGTTCGGTAGCGTTAAGCAACAGCGAACGAGCCTTGATGTCCTGGATACGGACGGTTGACCGCCACCCGCAGATTGCCACAGCGCTAGCGGGTGTCACGTGACGGTCATTGGACGGCAGTGCAAGCGAAACGAGTCGTCGTGCTGCGCGTCGTTGCTTCCACGGCTGTGCTCTCCGCAGCCTTCGCCAGCGACGCACTCGCTCATCAAGCTGTTGGCGACGTTTCAGTCGACACAGCGCTCGCGAACGACCACCGCACGCTAGCACGGTGGTCGAGGCGTCACTCTGTCAGCAGCAGCAGTAGCAGCGGCGGATTGACGAAGAGAGGGGTTCACATCCACCAGCGGCTCTCTGAACATTTGAGTGCAGCCTTGCAACCCCTTTGGTTCGCAATCGTTGAACAACAAATAATGCACAATGTTCATTAATGCCGAGTGTTCGATGAAAGAGAGGAGTCGTTCTTGCGTGACCGGGCTTAATTTGCGTTTCCATTATTTACCTTCTCTGAAAAAAAAACAAATCTGGCCATGTCTCTCACCCCCCATGAAGCCAGGATTTTCAGGTAGGGGGGGTAACCCCTCCAGCAATGAGAAATGATAGAGGAGTTGTTAGTAAGTAAGGACTTGTCCCTTGCTTTTTATTCGGTGCGTGTGCGGCGATGGCGCAGCCATCGATCGAGGGTCGAATTCGAACCGCGTTGTGTGATCGGCATCTCGCTCGCCGAAGGTGAATGCCTAATAAACCCGAATGATCCGATCGAAATTCGGGATTTCGATCGGATCATGGGGGGGGGGGGGGGGGGGCACGTGCCACCCCACCCCCCCACTGGCTCCACCACTGGGTGCGCGCAGCCCAGGTCAAGCAGCAGCACTCCGCTCTGCACGTTCACTCGCATAGCGCACGGGGAAGGGGGTGGGCGGTGTGGGGGACTGGGTGGGCGGGGAGCCTCGGAGCTCTCCCCGTCAGTTATCTGGCGATAGAATCAGCACTTGTGGCGAGGATGTGTCGCCGACTCTGGCGATTAGACTATACACGAGGGGCGCTCCTCCTTGAGCCCGTGGCGGCCAATTGAGAGTTGCTGTCTCGTCAGCGAGGCCTGCCCGCCCGGCTGTCGTAGAGTCAGGGGCAAGGCGACAAAGACAGACTTCCGTCTCAGGTCGTGTTTTCCCACTCTCGTTACTCGGCGCTCGTGCAAAGAGTTCGGGTGCGCGTGTGGGGGGGGGTGGGGGGAGGTCGTGGCACGTGTGTGCTTAACGGTGTCGGCGTCATTGTGCTGCTCGCCAAGCGCGCTTCAAACAATCCGTCTTCCCAGGTGCCTTTTCGGTTGCTGTCCGTTTGCTCCCCAAAATGTCAAGCCGCTGTGCTCCGGTTAGCCGAATGCCGACGGCGAATACGTTGCACCGCGCGCGTTCCTGGGTTTTTGTCGCGTGACCCTGCATGACATCGCCCTCGGTTGCTCGTATCGATTTGGCTCCATCGATTGTGATGATCGTTTATCTGAAATGTGAAACGCCGATTTGTCGTTCGTGACCTTGTACAATGAGCTGCATTTGAACTGAATACAGCGGGTGCTTCTACAACTGCCATTAATTTGATGTCTATCTAAAGAATAATACAATTAGATGCCACTGATGTCACTCGCCACTGATGTCAGCCGTGGCGATGAATCAAACTCAGATTGCTGTGATTAATGATGCGGATGCATTATACTCCACAAATTGACATTACGTCATAACGGATGATGCATCCGTGGCCACCCAGTACACTATATAACAATGTATGATCGTCAGTGTGCTTGAGACTATAAGTGGGCAACGTCGTGTTTATCACACCGCATTAAGATCTTGGCAACCCAGAATTGATTAATTCACATCGGCGACAATTGGTATCTGAATGTGGCCTGGGCACTCGCTGGGTTGACTCAGCCAGAAGTAAATACAGTGTTTGGCTTCAGAGCAGGTCCTCCAATTGTCTGGGTCTCCTTGCCTTTGGATCCAGGTCCTGTCATGATCAAGCATCGTGTGGACACTGGCTCGAATCGACGGTGTTCTCACGTTACTCTGATCACGTGCAGGCATCCTCCTTGAACTAAATATAAACAAGATATGCGGTTCCAGGATTGGTCTTCATCAGCCACCTGCGTAACCCACAAACCCTGGCCATCATTGCTGCGACACTCCCTTTGTGCATGGTGCCAACCCTAATGGGTGTGTAGAGAAGCAATCCATTACCGTGAATATGAGACTAGGTTTTAACCGTTCTGGCAATGACACAGGTGTTTAGATGTTAAACCACCAAACTGATACCTTTTGCAAGGAATGTCTGCATTAACCACATACACTTGTGGTGAACATGCAAAATAAACACGCTCTGGTCGTATATGATGTATTGTCTTTGAAATTGATTGGTCCACACCAGAGACAGCTTTCTTTAGAGCCTAGTCTCAAACGGTGTTAGACCAGAGGACGCCAATGCCAGCTTGCAAGCACTCGTAGCATTTAATGTGTATATATAAGCACGTGCGTGTGTGCGTGTGTGGGTGTATATGTAATGCTGATTTAGCCTGGCATGTGTACATGGTGCTGTGTGTAAACATTAGCACTGAGGTGGCAGGGCGTTGGTGCAAGCCACGCCAACCTACGCCTTCGTAGGTGCTCGCAAACAAAAGCTGCTCTAACATCCTGTAAGGGGAGCTTTGTCTTATGTATATATATGGCGTATGTATATGTGTGTGCCTATAACCAAATGACCCGGAATTCACGACCGGTCTGATCGGATCTCAGAAGCGAAGCAGGGATGAACCTTGGACAATGCTTGGATGGGTGACCACCGTGCAGTCGATAGCTGCTCTAGGCAGCTCCGGGGCTGCTTTGTCAGTCGAGGCCATTGCAGCAAAATCCAATGTTGTACTGTACTACGCTCCAGCATCTATGTTCTCCCCACTCACCAATCCGCAACCGACCCGACACCCTGAAGCGTGGTCAACGAATCCGCACGACGCGGATGCAACAGTGTGTGCGATGGGTCACAGCCCCCCTCGTCCATCGAGAGAAGGGTCTCTCCGCGTTCCACCTTCGCGCGCGCGCGCCGGCGATGGAGGAGCCGTGCACTGCGAGCCGACCCGTGTCTCCGTGCCGCTGCGCGTGTCTCCGTGCCGCAGCGAGGAGACCGCGGCGTTCGTGGCGGCGGCCGGGTGCCTCGCCTGCTGCGCGCTGGCGGTCGCGCGCGTCCCCCGCCACACCAAGTCCCCCGCCGTCCTCCTCGCGAAGGGAGACAAAGGTCAGTAGGTCACGTGACCGCCGCTGGGATTGTGCTTGTTGCGACCAGGTGGTGGGTACGCCGGAGCGGGTTACTGCTCTTTTGTGTATGATGAGAGTCATAATGATGACGACAACGATGACGATAACAACTCGCAGACCCTTGTTCATCCACTGCTGGATGAAAGCCTCCCCTAGGCCGTGTCGGTCACGGGAGTTGTTTGAGCCGGGCGACCTCGGTTTGATTCCCGGCACGGGCCTCCCAGCAGCCCTTGCTAACACCAACCCCACACTCACCAGTCTGGTGAAGTATGGTCAAACAACCCCTATTATGAGATGGCATAGGAAGGCCTTCATCAGGCTGTGGATTGGCAAACAGCTGCAGTAGACGGTTAGTTGTGAAAGTGGGATTATCAGTCATTGTAAAGTAATCGACCCCAAGAGGATAATATCCATTCCAAATATGAACATATGGGGGGACCCCGGGGTCCCGAATAAACGGAAGTCAAAATCGTAATCAATACATTTATTTTTGGCGACTCCATCCCACCGCGCACGTAAACGCCGCGACCCGCCTGGCACGGATCATTCTGTTGTCATGTCGTGTCCAAGCGCAGCAGCAAGGACGAATGGGCAGGATCATGAGTCTTACCCAAAGCTGCTCAAACTGCCTACACGACTTAAGTCCTTTATTTGTCATCACGGGATGCATAATACAGTGAAACTGCTCTTTTATCTTCATTATTATTTGTGACCTGCCAATGTCTGCAGCCAGGATCAATCGATGACAATCCTATTACCTGCAGATATTTAACAGATGAGATGCGTTGCACCGTTAATTCCTCCTGTTTGATAATACTTCTCTTGTCCATATGCATCTGTGCAGATAGGTTTTTGTTTTGCGTTTAAGCCATAGTCCCCACATACCGCTCGTATCAATGCAGATAAGAGGAGCGGTGACCCGCTACTCTGTAGAGTAACATTGGTATAAACGCTTGTTACAATATGAACATCGCATTGAAAACGCGCTCTATTTTATGTACTGTTTACAAAGTGTGTTCACAAATCCACACTGAGAAACACGATGATTGACAGAGGGGTGTTAATATTTTTTTCGGAAGTGTATTTAAATAGAGGTACTGCAGGTAAGTAGTCAGCAGTTTTAAAGGCACAGTTTAACAAGACAACACTTGCCACCATCCTTCAGACCCATTGGTGAAAACGAGTAAAGTTTTTGTTCACATCACAATATGTTTACGCGAGAGCCGGGGGCTTATGGGTCCCCGGGGTCCCACCATGAGGTCCACATGTATTTGAATAATGAACATCTCTTCTTGAATCCTCTGCTGGATGAAACCCTCTCCATGCTCCATCAGGAATTGGCTATGCGTCACCACGCCGGTCAGTGCGAGTTGGTGAAGTGGTGCGGGGGGGGGAGTGGAGGTCAGGCTTGGACTGGTTCAGATATTACTCGCCACTGATGTTGGCCGGGAATCAAACTCGGGGTCACCGTGGCACATGGCGCAGCACGCTAGCTGCTCGAACCGCCGCTCGCCCAGTGAGTGAATATTACTCGCTGCTGAGATACGGGACAGTGAAGGCGTTGGCGTAACGCGTTCATGGACCTACGTGTCGCCTATTTTTGTGGAACAAGCGGCGATATTAATAACCACAGTGACATCTGGAAAGCTTCAGTATCAAACGTCGTGTCGTGTAGCAACTCGATGAGCAAATCAGAATATCCATTTATTATTCTATCGCACAGATTTACTTTCCGTTTTGTTTTACATATTTAAAAAAAATGTTTTTATTACGAATTCAGAGCAGCATTTCGCCTTGCACATTCTAGGGATTTTGAGTATCGCAGTTTTAATAATTGAACAAAGACTGAGAGTGTTGAGATGTGCGGCTGGGATGCAATGGATAACCCAGAGGGCTGAAGTGTTCTCTGAAGTGTACTTTGAAGTCTACTCTGCTGTGCCATTCAGATGAGTCAACGGGCATCTTCAACGTACAGAAAATAGTCCAACTGCTGAAGATTCCGGGAACGCTGCAGATTTTCACCATAAAGACCATCACCGGATTACCAGTAGGTAAAAAAAAATCGCTGACTCCCTTCACACTGTTTACACTGGCCTGTTAAATTCGCTGCTTCTACAATGTAACGCCCAAGACCGGCAGCTTGCCCAACAGCTGCGGGTAAGCGTTCAGGTAAGCTCTGGTAAATGTTTGTCTGACACCGTGGGGCGTACATAGCGAGGCGACTTGACACGAGTGGCACACATACCACCAGACCCAGCGGAGTCTTTGCACTTGACCACCACATCCGTCATCCTGCTGTAGTCCGCTCAATAGGATATTGGCACACGAAAGCGTGCCACACCAAATGACATCATCATCAGCAGCAGCAGCAGCCTTGATCTATCCACTACCGGATGAAGGGCTCCCCACTCCGGCACCACCCCCACACAGTCTCACCACCGTGCCGTAACCCATCTCGCTCCTACATGTGAACCGATGCCATCTCTCCTCCGTGGTGGCGGTTACCCGCTTCGGGTGTCATCTTCCTCTTTGGCTGCCTTCTTTCTCTCGCCGGTCTCGTCCATCAGCAATATTCAACTCCGCGCACAAAAGAGGGCGGCGTAATTAAATGCGCGATGCCGGGTAAATGCCTTGTCCCGTGCTGCACATTTTCTTTATTTTTCTTAAGTTCCCTCTGGATTTAAGACCTCAGCGAAGAGAGCGGGGGCAGGGGGTAGTGGCGTACATGTACACGCCTGCGCTGAAACCAGTGAGCGTTTCATATTCTTAGGTTTTTTCGGTAAAGTCACGTAGGTAAAAAATTTAAATTAATAAAAGTAAAATAAAAAATAAAAATCACGACGTTTCAGAGGCAACACAAGCTTCCGTCTTCGAAACGTCGTGATTTTTATTTTTATTTTACTTTTATTAATTAAAACATTTTTACCTACGTGACTTTACCGAAAAAACCTAAGAATATGAATCTTTGCAGTCACGAAAGCTTCAAATCCAGTGAGCGTTTCTTCACCCCCACGAGTTTTGCAGTTCACGTCATGCGCCCGGGCATTCAGAGCTCCCAGCGAGCGAGCGAGGAGCGAGCGGGCGAGCGTGCGAGTGCATCGCTGGCTGGCTGCAGCCCGTGCCAGGCCTGTGTGACGGTTCACACAAAGGAGACGGCGCGCTGTTTCCACGCGAACATTCTCACGTATATTTATAGCGGTGGGAAGCGGTGAACGCCCGTGCCCTGGTAATGTCACTTTGCAATTACACGACCGCTTCAGCACCTTTCTCGGCAACCCAGATTCCACATTTTTAAGGAAGTTTTTTTTTTGTCAGCACAGGTGGCCCGGAGAAAAGTTGGTGGAAATTCCACATTGCTTTGGCGGAGGCCAGTCTATCGTCTATCTGGTGTTGAAATTCATCACACTGCTAGTGGTATATGTTTCGGTTGTCATAATGTATTGTGAGAAATTGTAACTATTATTAGAAAATGCCTGTGAAATTTCACAGTTAATGTTCCACAAAAGACGACATTTGTCATCTTACAGACTTGTTCACACAGAAAGACAAGGATTCCCCATATAGCCGTCAAGAAACTCTTGGGACGAGTGCTATTAGCGAGCACCTATTAAGGCCGGCATGACACAAGAGGGTGTGAGTGACCAGCACCACGCCAGGTCGCCATTTTCTCCCCAATGCTGATGTTTACACACCGCACCAGGTACTCATTTGAGGCTGAGTCGACCTAGGGGAGACCCAGGATCAGTTCAGATAATCGTCACTGGTGTTGGCCATGAGCGGGAATGGAACTCCAGTTGCTGGGTTTGTAGTGCAGTCTGCTGACCACTGCACTACCACTCCCCACGACACACACATACATACTATGGGAACCTCATTTGCCAGTAAAAATATGATAATTGGTTTTTTACCCTTCTATCTGGCAATAGAAGGGTAAAAAAACAATTATCACACACATACATGTTTACTAACGTACATACACACATATATTTAGACACAAACACACATAACCATTTTCATTAGCCATGATCAATCCACTGCTGGATAGGCCATACTACAACAACAAAAACAATCGCCATTCACTACTTGGCGGTGACATCACCACAGCACTTGTGCCAGGCTATGTGCACGTTAAGGCCAAGTGAAGTGTCGAATGCCCGCTGGCAGGAGGTCACGGGACAAACCCAGGTGCCACAGGTTGACTGACTAGGATGACTGGCCGATGCACCACCTGTGCCCCCTACCGTGCCAACTTGCTGCGTTTTAGCCACCCGGCGCTCTGCTCGTTGTTGTGAGTGTCGGTCCTCTGCCCTCCATACAAACACCTATGCTCACGCATATCCTTATACACACATATACTAATAATAACAACATCTAGCCCTTTCTCAATCAAATATTTAATGATGGCCTCCTTTTTACCAGATTTCACCACGTTTCTCTTTATGGGTATTACCAAGATCTTAAAATGTTGGTTGGCAAACGAGGGGGCCAGAGGTGGTTGAGATGTCACGTGCCACTGATGTTTATCATGGCCAGCAATCAAACTCAGGATGGCTGATATGATGTATATAATTATACTCACACACACACAACTTACAATCCCATATAGACGCACACATAATATCATACAAATACCATCCTATACCTACACCCACATACAGCCATTTACTGATAATCATATACTAATGTGCCGTATAAACACATGTATACTCATACATGTGCCCTCGCACGTACATTCACGCACATTTACACAGATATATGAATGCACAAACCAGGTGGACGGACACATGGATGGCCACCTTAAAATTTGGTTTACACAAATATAATATATATAATGAGTTGGGGAAGTGGTGGCACAGTGGTTGGCGTGCTGCGACATGAATCGACCTAGGTTCACCCGAGTTACAATCCCGCCGCTGCTAATATCAGCGGCGTGGCGTGTGACATCTAAACTTGTCCTGGACCCCCCGCACCCCCTCACCCACCACCCGCACCCCCACAAACCCACGTTACAAACCCCAATCGACCAGCATGGTGAAGTATGGTTAAACAACCCCCCACAGCGGTCATCGTCCTTGCGATGAGCACGGTTGGCTACGTACGGTGCGAAAGAAGTCCAACACACACGTGCACACATCCAGCAGTGGAATGAGAGGGGAATCTGTGTAGGTTATTGTGTACAGCGTATGCGGTGGAAGGTTTTGGAGATAAAAAAAAAATTAGCCCAATTGTATCCTGGCTTGACACACGCAGAGGGCATGTTAGGCTGCGATGTTAATCACACGCAAACAGTTGGTACTGACATCGGCTCCACATGCAACGGAAGCGTCTAAATAATGAAATAATAGCGACCGCCGACTTGTAAGTTCTTCGGTATGTCCGGACAACTGCGCCGCTATTGCGCCGCTCGTCCTATTTTTAAAACGGATGACCACACGAGCAGCGTGCGCATTTGAATCTGTCGCCTACTGCCGTGCAGCGGCGTGGTGCTTCTCAACCGTTAAAACCTAAGAATATGAATCCTTGCAGTCACGAAAGCTTCAAATCTAGAATTCTCAACCGTTATCTCTACACACGGCGCATCTCTGCGGTGGCGAGCTTGTTAACTACCTCGCCTGGTGTGCAGGAGGTCGTGGGTTCGATCACGACCCTGACGCCTGCTGCTGCTGTATATTTGGAGTTTGCGTGTCTCTCTTATCATCCTCATATCATCACGGTGTCTATGATATGTTAACTACCTCGCCTGGTGTACAGGAGGTCGTGGGTTCGATCAGGACCCTGACGCCTGCTGCTGTGTATTTTGAGTTTACGTGTCTCTCTCTCATATCATCATCACGGTGTCTATGAGATGTTAACTACCTCGCCTGGTGTGCAGGAGGTCGTGGGTTCGATCCCGACCCTGACGCCTGCTGCTGCTGTATATTTGGAGTTTGTGTGTGTCTCTCTCTCATCATCATCACGGTGTCTATGAGATGTTAACTACCTCGCCTGGTATACAGGAGGTCGTGGGTTCGATCACGACCCGGACGCCTGCTGCATATTTGGAATTTGCACGTTCCCCCCGTGGTCGCCTGGAATTTTTTTTCTGCGGGTCCTCCGGTTTTTCCCCTCCATATTTAGAATCAACATCACGCGTTTCGAATATTTGGTTGGGATGCATTTCCACATTGATAAGCCACTTCGTTGAGTTATCATTTGTGTCCAGGTCACTCCTGAAAATGAGCAATGTAGCTCAGTGGGCCTTACCTGATAAAATAAAATGAAATAGTGAAATATGTCCACCCCTACCTTCCCTAGCTGCCTGCACAGTATATTAAAAACGCAGCGATGAATTACATTTAGAGCTCAACCCAATATGGATTTCCCCCTTCACCGCCACAGTTATGAAAAACCACAGATTTACAAGGGAAATCAGTGTAGATTGAGCACACTTTAGGACATTTTTAAAGGTCGAACGGTTTGTCATACTTTGCATAATGTTGTTAGTGTCAAGAAGAATTGTACGTGACTATGTACGTGGGCATGTGGACAAAGACAAAGATCCCCCGTATAGCCTTAACAGACTGTTGGGGCAAGTGCTGTTAGCGAGTACCTATGAAGGCTGGAACGGTACACGAGGGGGTGGGTGGCCAACACCACGCCCGGCCGCCTTTGTCTCCCTAGTGACGATGTTTGCACACCTTACTTGGTACACATTTGAGGCTGAGTCGACCTAGGAGAGGCCCAGGACCAGTTCAAATAATCGTCACTGATCTTGGCCGTGAGCGGGTATCGAACTCGGTTCGCCGGATTCATAGCGCAGTGCGCTAACCGCTACACTACCGCTCCCTACTCTACCGATCTTTGTCTGGGGAGCGGTAGTGCAACAGCCAACACCAGTAACGATTATCTGAATCGGTCCTAAGCCTCGCCTAGGTAGGCTCAGCCTCAAATTAGTACCTGCTGCAGTGTGTAAACACCGCCACTCAGGACAAATGCGGCCGGGCGTGGTGCTGGTCACTCACCTCCTCGTGTGCCGTGTCAGTCTTCAAAGGCACTGCTCGCAAACAGCACTCGCCCCAACAGTCAGCTAAGGCTATATGAGGGATCTTTGTCTTTGTGCATGCAAACATAGTGTTAGTGTGGGTGGGTGAGCAGTGGTGACCCAAGTTCGTTTGCCGCTCACAACCAATCACAGTGGCGGATTTTTGAACCGACCCTGGGCCTCCCCCAGGGTTGGACTCACCCTTAAATGAGTACCTCGTGCCGTGTCTAAACATCGCCACTCGGGAGACACAGGTGGCCACGTGTGCTGCTGGCCACCCCACCACCCCCTCGTGTGTTCCATACCGGGTGGTGGAGTGTTGGGGGGGGTGCAGGCAAAAGTTCCAAATGATCCTTGACATCCATAATAGAAAATCTTGATTTAAAGCTTTCGTGACTGCAGGGATTCATATTCTTGTCACGTAGAAGGGAAATAATAAAATAATATTAATATAAAACAATAAAAATTCTCACGACGTTTCGACTGCAACTCAAGCAATCATCATCAGGTGTGAAATCCACAGAAAGAACATTTTCTTTCTGTGGATTTCAAGAATATCCATAATATTTTTTTTAGCTAGATCGCGTAAATATTTAAATGTGTCGTTAAACCCACCACCACCCGACACAGCCAATTAGTAAGGTTTGTCACGTCAAGAGAACGTGCAAAAATTCGTCACTAGTACAGCACACCGGTGTGTTAGAGAGCGAAGCCACAACATTTACCATCTGAGTACGACGTTTCGCCAGTAATTGCAACCAGCTTCATCAGGCGACAGCCAGATTTGTGGTGAAATGCTCCTGTTTCGTTTCTTAAAATCGAGGGGTAGATGTGATGTCGACGTTGTGTGCTCTTCTTGGATGATATTAGTCGCGAAGGCCGACGTGCTAAACTGATTCTTAGCATTTGTTTATTTTCCTGGTTCTTATTTCTCGTGCCGGTGTTTATTTTGCGCCAATGTTTCATTGCGAGTTCATACGGCGGATGGGCCGCTCGCGTTTAAATTCTCATCTCGTCGAGGCGCAAGTAATGCCGTATTAACAGCCGCTGAGGCGTGCCGTTGTCATTAAGATTCTGATGGGCCTGATGCTGACGACAGATGATTGGCTGATGAGTTTCCTGTCTTCTGTTCACAAGGGAATATGTAAAAAAAAAATAACAAATCAGGTAGACATGTGGGTAATGGCATGGGTGTGGATAATTGGCGTGCAGATGAATGAGATTACCACATTATATAACACGCATTCGGGGAGATGCCTTGTAAATGTAGGGCATTCTGCAATGCAACAGCAGCCACGTTCATCTTAAGGTGAAGGCATACATCTCACTAACGTATCGTCATCATCATCCATGATCAATCCACTGCTAGACGACGGCCTCCCCAAGCTATCACCGTGTCTCGCTGCTCTGCAATGTCGATATCCACCCAGCACCTGCACACACACACACACACGCCGATTTCAGTGCTCCATCTCCACAGTCGACGTGTCCTCGGATGCGTTCCACGTCTTGGCTGCCACTCGACTCGCTATTCTTGAACGTTGGCCATCATCCTGCCCAAGTCAATTTCTTTTTACAATTTTGACAATCATGTCTGCATGCTCCCTCTAACCCATGTGTTCCTGTTGTGTTTCTCAGTGTCATTGGAAGCATGCCTCTCCTCCATGCTTCTTAGAACAATTCCACAGTTTTTGTCCCGGTTTTGTGTTTGTTTTTTAACGACCCTGTTTCTGAATCATACGTCATAGTCGGCAGTGCGCACTGATTTATACATGTTTTACTCCGGGCACATGCAGATGATACTTTTCACTATCAGCTTCATCTTTCAAGAAGCACTCCAACCTGCGCTAGCCTGCCTCTTTTATTTCCCCATTTTGATATCGAGTCTGCCTTCAGTAGCCATCCAAGGTAGCAAATAATTCTGCTGTGTGTATGTTGAACTTCTTTCGCAGCGTATGTAGCCAACCGTGCTAATCGGAGGTCCGGGAGAAGGACAACAAGCTAAACACAAAGAGCAGTTCTAAATAAATGAGGTTTCAATCTTGATTATTTAAAAGTGCACAGCTCCAGTAGCTTCCTAATATCGGAAGGAAGAGCGTTCCAGACGGCCGCAGAAGTGTGATGCGGTGACCGTCTTTGTTCGATGGGCAGCCAAAAGCCGCCGCTGTGAGGATGACCGGAGCTCACGCGATGGTTGATGCTCCTTAACGAAAACCAGCAAGATATTGTGGTTCATTTGTGGCGAGCACTTTTGTGTGGAACAGAGACAGTGCAACGCCAATCTTGAATGGCGACATCGCCCACATTACGAAGACAACAACAAAACAGCACTGTAAAATCTTCCCTGCGAAATCGCTTTTAATGGTCTTTGCGCCCAGAAGTCAATCCGCTAATTCAGACGTCGTCGTCGTCTTCGCTGTAATATTCTCTTTGTGAGCGGGACATTGGACTCTTGGCTCACGTGGCGTCAATCACGTCCCTGCCACGGCATCCAGCCCTGCCCACCAAACCCACCCAACGACCCATCAAACTCCTCTCCGCTCTCCCACAACTTGTTTGGGAGGCGCAAACTTGAATGCAAGTTGCACAACCGTGAATAGCAGAGGGGGAGCTGGGGCGGCCGGCGGGGGGGGTGGTGAGCGGGTGTGCTTAATGCGCGCGGCTGATTTAGTGATGTGACCACGGCCCGACTCGCCAAACGAAGTCTGTTTGCGCTGTGGTCGCCCAGCAAATCTTGTCACGGTTCCCTTGTCTAAGGCGGGCTGCACGGGCGAGAAAACAAGCCGCCCGCTCGTAAATGTTGGGCCCATTCATGCGCTCGGCCCGAATGTATCAATGGAGTTGGAAACGGATGTTTTTGGCCGACGGTTTGAAGTGAAGGTGGAGGAGGGGCTGTAGGGGAGGAGGAGGAGGAGGGGGACGATGTTAAATGGAAGCCTTAGGGGCATGAGTGCGTTTTAATGCATTCATGTCGATAAATTGCATTTTGTTTTCACTGCGATGCTCGCAAAGTGGGAGTCGTTTTAAATGCGTTTTGATGTCGGGCGCCTGTTGCCAAACAAGCTGAAATCCCCTTTGGACGAAGACTATGACAGGGAGTAAAGTTGTTTTTGGCTTTGTGTATTTTATGCATCAAAAGGCATTGCTTTAAAAAAATTACTTAACAGATCTTGTTGTTCCGAGGTTAGAAGCAGGGTCTGCTGTATTTAAAATCTCGCTGTATCTTTCTGTCTGTGTCACTGCCGCTTTGCTGGAGCTGTGCAATGTTTTGGTATTGTGATTATTCTGATTATTCCGCTTGTGAACCCAGAAGAGCCTCGCCGAGTCTCAAGACTCGTTTGACGAGGGTCCTGCCAGGTTTTCGCAGTAGGGGGCGACAAGTGCTGTGTACCGTATCATCCGATGGAAGTAATCGCAAATTTCGACCGTGACGCCGGCACACGATGGACCCTCCTCTCGCGAACGGCGTCACGGGATCTTTAACGTCCGCTGCGAAGCTTGCAGCGCCTATCCGCCATATCTTCACCGCAGTATTAACCAGGGCGGCCGCTGGAATCGAACCGCCACTCCGCCGCCAGTCGCTCTTATCGCTGAATGAGCGGTGGCCCCAGTGGCGTATTCAGAGGTGGCCTTGGGGATGAGCCAGGCAGGGCGGTGGGAATCCTCGCACCGTGAGAAAGCCACCTCCCCCACCGCAGAACCTCCTGCCAATTTATTACATTTTTGCGACCACTGGCAGCAGTTTCGCTTCTCCTCGCGTCCGTGCCATGAAACCGCGCGGCTCCCGCGCGAATCCCCGTCGATGGCAACGGCCTGAAGCTTTCCCTAAAGAGCGACGAGCGATCACCACTCATTCGCGCGTGATCATCGTCATCGTCACCGTGACGACAACGATATAACGATCATGGTCCTGACAATGACCGTCATCGTCATTGTCGCCATCACCAGTTTACATAGAAATGTAATGATGATTACAATTTTTGAATACTAACGTAGATCCCCTCTGGATCAATGCCGAATGAGGATGATTATTTGACCATGCTTCACCATGCCGGTCGGTGCGGGTGGGTGAAGAGTTGGAGGAGAGTGGGGCAGGAGGGCAGCATCGGTTGAGATATCACTCGCTGCTCATGTCAGTGATTTGCCAGGAATAAAATTCAGGTCATCGAGTTAATTGCACAGTGCGGTGTCCGTTGCACCACCACTCCCCCCCAGTTGTGCTACCTATACATGTGGTAGCTTATTTTAGCTGCACCAAGTGTTTTTGTTTAAGCCTTGGTCTTATTTGTTACAGTGCAGTATTGTATATCTGGTATAAGTTTACGTAATCAGGGCATGTGTTACCTGATCGTTTTGCTTAATCTTTTGCAATCAAAGCGGTTTCACGTTTGCGCATCTACTCGAGTGTATATGTTACAAATACGTTCTACGGGTATATTAAAGTGTAACTGCTCTTAGGCTACTAGATGTGGTGCTTAAGAGTGCTCTTTTTAATTGCGTGCAAAATAAAGCAACGCCAAAATTGAGCCTGAAGCGTGAGATAGTTTGGCTGCTTACAAAAACATTCTGTCCATGATGTCCATTTCCTGCGCTTTAAATATTGCATTTGTGATGTTTGAAGGCTTGAAAGTGGTGCTTAAATAGTAATCTGGTTTTTCCTCGAATCAATTGTTAATGAACCTGTGTGTGTGTGTGTTTGATTCATTTGGAGAACTCAGTAGTTATTTATTTAGGTGGTAGCACTCAATCACAGGTTGCAAAATTAGCGTATCAGCCAGGCCCAAGTCATTAATATCGGATGTGATAAATAATGCACTCAGCGCTCCGGGATAATGCTTAATGTCATGTTTATTATTATTTTTATTTTTCCCCAGGTGTGTTCTTTGCAATTGAGTGCACAACACCCGAGCTGTGTACTTTTCGTTTGTGTGAAGCCGTTCTCGCTCGGCACAGCGTGACAAAATAAATGATAGCAATTAAGTCGCATGGAACACTTGAGGAAACATGGGGGTAGTAGTGGTGATATAAAAAAAAAACACTCAGACTCGCAGAAGTCCGAAGGCTTAATTTTGAAATTATTTGAAGCAATTAAGCTGTCTTCAACGGGTCTTAATGTCTCCATAAAAAAAACGGCGACATAATTTTTTTTTAAAGTTATTCTTTTACATCTATTTTGCGAATGCATGCTCTTCACAAGTTACGTTTATTTTTTTTCACGAAACATTGAGCGTTGAACACATGAATAAACTCCAATCTCAAGAGTATTCAAGAAACGTGTGTTGTTTTTGTATGTGTGCTAGTTTTATGCAGCTTCTCAGGTCAAGAGAAGATCAGAATCAAACTATGAAATAAAGAGGTGAACAAAAGCATCATTAGAGTGTGCTTGGGAAACTGAATTTGATATTCTTGGTTCTTTCGGTAAAGTCACGTAGATAGGATTTTTTTTTATATATAAGTGATGAATTGAAAATAATAAAAACAAAAACCACAATAAAAAATAATTAACAATTTTTATTTTTTTATTATATTTTACTATTTTTATTTTTAATTGTGGTTTTTGCTTTTATTATTTTCAATTCATTATTTGTATTTTTTACTATTTTTCATTTTTTCTTTTTTCTTTTTCTATCTACGTGACTTTACCGAAAGAACCAATAATATGAATTCCTGCAGTCACGAAAGTTTTAAGTCAAAAAATTGTAATTTGATAACTTCCTCTGCGTACGGCTGGGGAAGCAGTTGTAGTTTTAACGCCAAGGTTAGCGATCCATTCAGCCGCTTCAGGCGAGGCAGCGTGAACGGCCGCGATGCCACCAGGAATGGATCTCTGGGTGGCAGGAGTTTGGTGCGTGGGCGATCATCTGACTTGGGTGCGCCTAGCAGTCACGATGTTGGCCGCCCCTCAATGTCCCAACATCAGCGAATTGCGTGCATTGGGGCAGTCATTCGTTGGCGATGCGGCGAAGTGAATGGTGCCTCGGCACGGTCGCTAGTTGGCGAATCCCCGATGTCCCCCAGTTATGTTGTACGAATTACACTGAGAGACGGAGTTGGGGTGCGCACTGCTCAAGAGAACAAGATGCTGATTACCGTAGGCGGTTAAGACGAGCAAGTAGGATTTGGGCAGGACACCCGGCTAGAACGGACGCTGTCCGATGGAACAAAAACTGGTCGCGGAATGCCGGCCGAGGGTGAAAACAACTGACCAAGGCTGAGGTGGAGCGGTCTATACTCTTAGGTTTTTTCGGTAAAGTCACGTAGGTAAAAATAATAATAAAATAATTATAAATGAAAATTACTCAATTCAATCATTTATTATTTTTTTATTATTTTTTACCTACGTGACTTTACCGAAAAAACCTAAGAGTATGAATCTTTGCAGTCACGAAAGCTTCAAATCTAGAAGTGGAGCGGTCTGTTCATCTTCGGGAGCGGGGTGGAGTGTGGCATAACAGGACCATCAGGGGTCTGCGAATGGCATGGGGGAGGCTGTAAACCGGCTGTGGATAGACCATGGCTGATGATGTCTTAAAATGCACGTGTTGCAATTTGCAGACAATGGCCGAGGGTGATGATTATCTTCTTGGTTCTTTCGGTAAAGTCACGTAGAAGGGAAGTAATAAAATAATAAAAATAAAACATGATAATTATTTTATTATGTTTTATTTTTATTATTTTATTACTTCCCTTCTACATGACTTTACCGAAAGAACCAAGAAGATGAATCCCTGCAGTCACGAAAGCTTTAAATCGAAGGTGATGATGATGTTGATGATGATGTTGATGATGATGCAGGAATTACCTAAATTGTTTCTGTTACAATAAGCTGCGATTATAAGGACACAGTCTGCACTAATATTTAAACACAGTTATAGGGTGTTAGCATTTAAACGGGCGGTAGTGTAGCAGTGAGTACACTAAGCAGATGCAGGCACACGTATTGCAGCGCTTGGATATGGATTCCTGGCACGTGTTGAATAATTTTTCAAATAGAGCAGAGCAGGCACCCCGATTTACTAACCCATACACTTCCCAGAAATGCAATGTCTGTTTTATATTGCACCAATAAACCTTAAACATTATGCTGGAGCCCTTGTCCCATATATTGGGTTGTTTGAAGAACAGTTGGGTGCCTCCAACTGGAATGGTTATATTTAAGTTATAAGCGTATCGTGTGCAATATATAAAGCTGGAATGTATATCAACCAATTATACTTTTTTTGCACTGAAATTTAGGCTAAATTTTTTTATATTTGCAATCCTCTTGGAGTGCAAACGAATGGGTTCGTGGTGGACATGCTGGCTGGATTGTTACAACGCAGGACCGTGGAGGTGGCGACGGCTTGTGGAAGCCTTCATCCAGCAGTTGATAGACCATGGCTGACGATGATATCTAAAATGCATTGGTGTGTCGCAATTTCCAACATTTAGCGTACAAAGAAAGACACTTTCAAATATGAATTCTAAGTACTTTTAGATGTCTTTATTCATTTAATGCTGTATAAGAATGTAGGGCCGACATATGGGACACTAAGTAACCTTTGGCCGAGGGGGTAAGATTGACACTAATTAAATGCCCAATGCCACTCAACCCTGGCTGCCTGTGTGTGTCCAAGCATGATGGACTTAAGTCGCCCTAGAATGGGAAATATAAAGACTCGTGCTCTGAATTGCCCCCAATATTGTTCACTCTTTGCTCATTGTGGGCTATGCCAACTCAGAATCAGAATATTTATTTATGCTGGAGGAATCCAATGAGCTATAAAACCTTTATTTGTTTTCACAGATGTCCAGTAGGGCCATAGGGTCAGGACGTTACAACAACAAACAATACACAAACACGACAGGAGTGAAAAGTATAGGAAAGGTAAACGCATCACTTAAAACATCCCAGCTTAAATAGTCGCTCCAAGCCTGGGGCTTGTCATTCAGACTCTGTCTCCTCGACAGACCTGTTCTCCACCTGAGGACGACTACTTGCGTTGTGGCCGAAACGTCGTGAGAATAATTTTATTATGTTTTATTTGTATTATTTTATTATTTCAATTCTACGTGACTTTACCGAACGAACCAAGAAGAAGACATTTACACAAATTAAACTAAACATTTTTTTTTATCTTACCAGGTAAAGCCCACTGAGCTGTAAGCTTCTTTTTTTCAAAAGCGATCTGGCCACAAATGACAGGTCAACGAAGTGGCTTATCGTGTGGAAATTTATAGCAACAAAAATAATCCGAATAAGTTTGCACGTGCTCCGCAGATGCTTTGGTGACCTCCCTATTTCATTATAAGCCAACCGACTGTCTGCACATGTGGCGCCAGCGTGTTTCAAGTAATGTCAACCAACGAAACCACCTCTGTGTTCTATACAAACCCATTATGAATTGTTGTGGAGCATTCGTGGTATTGGTATATATTACACAATATATACTCGATATGCAGAACGCCAGTGTGTCTCCTGGAGTACAAATACAAATATATTATGTGTCTGTCCACACAATGGCTTTCCAGACCAATGTTATATTATGTGTACATCCGCCGAATGGCTTTCCAGACCAATGTTATGAAATCGGTCCGAACAAATGCATCCGCCGAATGGCTTTCCAGACCAATGTCATGAAATCGGTCCGAACAAATGCTTCTTCGATCGAACTAAATGTTTTTTTTTTGTTCATTTATATGTGGAGACATAGAATGAAGCTCTGCTTATACACGCCTACGCCTTCCCTTCTGTGTTAGCTTTTCTAGAACTTGCCCCCATCGAGATGCTGTGTGAATGTGTGCAGTGTTTGATATTTCCCATTATGCAAATACAGTACTTGACGGCTTGTGTTGGGGTTTCTGCAGTGGCGAGATGTTAACTACCTCGCCTGGTGTGCAGGAGGTCGTGGGTTCGGTCCCGATTCGGACGCCTGCTGTATATTTTGAGTTGGCATGTCTTTCTCCCCGTGGTCGTGTGGATTTTTCTCCGGGTCCTCCAGTTTTTCCCTCCACATTTCGAGTATTTGGCTGCTATAAATTACCGTATGATAAGCCACTTGGTTGAGCTATCATTTCTGGCCAGATCTTCTGAAAAGAGATATACAGTAGAGCTGAGTGGACCTTACCTGGTAAAATAAAAAAATGTGTTTAGTTTATAGTTTTAGTATTTGTTTAGAACTTTCTGTGATGTGACTGCACATGGCATGTTCTCTTTATATTAGCTCGTGGTTGTTTTGTGTTTGCAGTACATCTATCGTTTTATGGCACGCTCGTCATATTGTTTTCGTGTTTCATTATCTCTTGCAAGGCAACGCAGTGGAGGCATCTAAAACATTAAATCGAGTCATGTTGATTTTAAACAACAGAAGCCGAGTGAGTTGTACAGCGATTTATTTCAGCTCTTCCTGTCTTCTGGATCGGATGCCTGCTGCTTGTACTTGCACTCACTAGAAGGGGTTTGGCAGCAAAATAATAACAGTCTCATTATTGGGAAAGAAAAAAACAGGTCTCTTCTTTAAAGTGATTTGTGAAGTGTGCGTAGACTGTGCTTCCCTGATGCAGCAGCCGCATGAACTGCATCAAAATAATTGGGACAGCTTGTTCTCAGTGCAAATTTTATCGAAGAAACTATCTCCGCGCTCCTCAAATGAATTGCATATGAAGTATAGTTCAGAAAACTTCAGGAACATATATATGAATAAAAATGTAGGCATTTGTTATTTCTGCACGAATGCGTACAACTGTTATTGTAATTTATCATGTTAGGCACGATTATACTTTACCTTTCCACAACAGTAGCAAGTTGGAATCCCGTTGTAAATTTAATTTATAACGCATTCCGATGCGCAGCAAGCTTGTAAATTGCGTTTTTTAACATGAGTGACGTGTAACTAAACATTGAATTGTCGCCACTTTTTCACGGGCGTTGTCAGATATTTCGCGGCCTCACAGCGTGTGTCACAACCCGTGTTTATTCACACGAATCGTAGGGTCATCTGTTATAGTTTTGTGTGTGTGTCTGGGGTAACATTTGTTTTTGAGTTCTGATACATTCCTGTCCTTTCCCACTCTCGTTATCTCGGCTGGACCTAATCCACTTTGGGTCACTTACAAAGAGACCTCAACCGAGGCCATAATTTCATCAATCGGTCTGTCGCGTGCATGCGCGGCCAACTCAATACCGCTTCCAGCTCTGCAGCGGGATTCGTTCTCACCAGCCCGTGTCTCCGTTTCAGCGCCACTAATGTAAAACCATTACGGCAGAAGCTTTCTGATAAATTGAAAAGGGGGTTGGCGTGCTGGAGGGGCGGGTGGGGGAAGGACAAAGATCCCCTTTGATAGAAGCCAAATGCGAGCGAAACAGCAGGGAGTGTGTGTGTGCGCAGCGCCAAATTGGTGCCCTTTGATGGCACAGGTGTGTCGTTGGAGCGTCTGTTTCGTATTTTAGAATGGCCACACAAAAAAAAACCGTTTGCGCCAAGGATATGTCATTGATTTTTCATAACAAACTTTCTTGCTTTTTGTTTTGTCAATCCCACGCCGTCCGAGTGGATTGGACGGGGTGGGGAGTATTGCTGCGCTGCTGCTTGATTAAATACCCGTGTGGCATTATGTGAACTTGTAAAACGACAGAAACGACTGTGTGTCCTTTATATGAACAGACCGCTGTGCTGTATTAATGTTGCACAACAAGCACACTCTGGACGGGTTTCGCCATTTAGTGTCTCATCAACAGAAACTGGCTTGCATTAAACCGATGCTGGCGTACTGCCAGATGTATATATAGGCAAGTGCCCTCTCTATTAGACATGTGTTGTATGTTTAAACTATTGAATACATTACACAAACTCGTTGTGTTATGCATGCGTAGTGACTAACTCGGAGACGGTAAGAGTTGGAGGCACTTCTTTGTTAACGAGCACCATCGGGGGAATACACTCTTAATAACTAGTCTGTCTAAGGTCGGCGACGCTACTCAGGACAGTTGGTAGGCCGCCTGACTGGTGACGCCCCGAGATGGTGAAGACGGAGACGACGACGAGAAAGATGGTGAAGACGACGAGAAGAACGGTGACGAAGACTTCAGCAGCGCGACGAGGATCCCACTCCACACGACAGCCCCGAGGTCCCCTACAGGGGCCCTTCTTGTACTGTCACGTGGCCTGGCTCCGCCCCTGACCACGCCCCCTTTCTAGAACCTACCAGCGGGTTCCTGGTGTGCCCCTTCTGTGAACTTTCCCCTAGATCCCCCTCTGGTGTGTCACGTGGCCTGCTGACGTCAGGGCTGCCGTAAGCTGCAGATCCCTTTCTCTGCCAGCAGCCGGCGCTATGCTGCTACACGACTATTCTATGCCACTACACATGCAATAGTGGTATGGTTCACCCAGCATTGGTTTAAGTGAGCCAGACTGCTGATGAAACACTGAGTGTCGAATCAGTCCAGAGTTTGCTTGTCTTGAACCAATGCTGCTGAATAAATTAACTTCCAGAAGGTCTTGTGGCTGACGGGATGCGTAAACAAGTTCTCCACAATGACAATCATGATTATTTCATGTTCTGCGTGATATCTGACCGATCCTGGTACACCCTGTCACCAACCCACAATGACCAGCGTAGTTCAAGTACGGTCAAACAACCCCTCCACCAAACATGGTGTGTTGAAGCCTTCATCCAACAATGGAAATACAAAGGGCCGTACATTGTTCGTAAAACTCAAAGTATCCTGAATACATTACCTAGGCTATATCGTGGGCAGCAGAAAGGCTACGCGGTGAAATCCATTGTTGTACTGGACTGCGTTCCCCACCTTCAATATCCCAGCACGTGGATTGCGTGACCGCACGTTTTGGCGTACGTCTCAATCCGCGCGGTGCAGAGTTTCGCACGTGAGCGTAGGCCGCGCAAAAATTGCTTTGGAGGAACGCGGCGCCACAGCCTGACTCAGCTGGGGCGTTAAGTCTATTAAACGGATTCCCCCACTCTCCATTGCAATATTGCGAGATCGCGTCGGTGCAATTGTGGCTTGCTCCGCGCGAGCTCGGATCGGGAGAGAATCCAAATGGACCGAAGGAGTCGTAAATTACTCGCGCCCGCCACGATTTAACTCTCGACTGAATGTTTTATTCAGTTTTTTTTGTATTTTGCCTAGCTTTCTCGAGGCGGCTGCGACGTTTTATCTCAAAGAGTGATATTGAATGGCACTATTCTCGAAGGAAAATGACAATGCGAGATAAATATATCTGTGTGTGTATATATATAAAAACAAGTGATGTATAGTTTGGTTCTCTTCTGTGACAGTGGTGTAATGATGTTATTTAAAAACACGGAGAGAATGCGATGCTTTTTTCCCACAACCGCCAGAGTTATGTGACGGAGGCAACTGTGTGCCGCACTGCCATCGATTTCTTCTCGGGGAAACTTACATTTTCTCCCGGCAGCAAGATTCATTTCACAACGTCTTCATTTCATTGGAAAAACAGAATTATCATTAGGGCTTCAGCGGGCGTTTCCATCATCCATATTACTCACCTTCATCACCAGCTCTCGGCAGATATGCCCCATAGGACACACAAGTCAGAATCTGGACTTTTAACCTCTTTCGGTTATTTCTTATCACATAATTCTCTCCCAATGTCATCCCGTGCCGCGCATCTGTCTCAAGTGCACCGTAACAATAACCTCTCCCCTCTGCTGCAGTCCCGTTTGCTTTATTTTCTGTTGCGTGCCGACGACTTAAGGTTGCGTGCCTTTGTCCGTCAGGAACGATATTTAACCTTGAAAAATAATTATTTCAGAACGATTGCGTCAGACGGTGCCTCTGAACACATTTCACTGGATATTGTGATGTGATACGTTCTGCTATTTTATCATCAAACACTTCTACTCAGACTGAATCTCCTTCAAATGTTCCCTCGTGTTCAATTCTCATCTATACAATGAATATAAGTATCTACTGTACGGATAATTATCGGCACGATATCATTATCATTTGAAACTAAACTAAAACTAAATTTTTTTTAGTTTACTAGGCAAGGCCCACTGAGTTATATAGCTCTTTTTCAGAAGCAACCTGGCCACAAATGATAGCTCAACAAAGTGGCTTATCATGTGGACATTTATAGCAACCATATACTCTAAATGTGGAACTAAAAACTGGAGGACCTGGAGAAAAATCCACGCGACCACGGGGAGAGACATGCAAACTCCAAATATACAGCAGGATTCAGGGTCGCGATCGAACCCACGACCTTCTCCATACCAGGCGAGGTAATTAACATCTCACTACCATGGCGCCCATTTGGGTCTGAGACATGGTCAAGTGGTAGCATTTCAACGCATGTTGCAGAGGTCCGTGGCTCGAACCCGCCAGGCCGCCCTAGTTAATACTGCGGGTGTATTAACCGCAACATGTTTTGCTTGTCTGCTTCACAGTAGACGTCAAATATATCGTGGCATCGTTCAAATAAGAGTAGGGCCATTGTGTGCCAGTGTCACGGCCCATATTGGTCAAATTAGAAAAACAAGTATTTGCACATTACTTCATTGGAAAACGCATTGTAATCATCGCCCTCTCTGAAAACTTAGCAGGACCTTCTTAGAATTATAGTGCCGAGACTCAGGCTTTTCTGGGTAAATAAGCATAATAAATAAGATGCAATGTGTCTGGCCAATGCCATTAGGGACATAAGGAGAGAAGCCATGCGGAGAGATGGGACTCGTACGATAAAACCCTCATCACACCAAGTGTGCATGGCTTGGTTTTATCGACTAAGGCAAAACTGCTGTCGAATTATAATTTTCAACATGCGACGCAATTCATAAATCCGGACAAGTCACGGCTTTACTTAATCGAGAATCCAATTTTTCCATTCGTCTTTGCGCGTTGTTTTCAAAGGAACGGCGCTCTGTTCATCGTCCTGACCCCTACTTTGCCACTATTACACAAGGACATACATGGCTGTACAGCCATTTCCAAAGCAATTGGTATGAAATTACCATCAAGAAGATACACGGCTTACGCTCTTACCGGGGATTAAACGCTCGCAACGTAAGATGTCCTGTGTCGTGTGCCGAGAGTTGACACCAGATTCACGGAGTGTTCCTTCATCCACCGATGCTTTATAAGGCTGGAACAAAATCGCGCCTCTTTTGTATTCAGTGATCATTTCCTCTGAAATGTTTTTCTGCAATCACCACCTGCATTCATTCCTCGACGAAATCGAACGTAAACGCTTTGATCGTCGCCTTCTACCACTTTTAGCCTTCGCGTCTTACGTACGTGGATTCGTTCAGCGTGTCAGTGACAAAAAGTAGGATTATTTTGAGAGCAAGAATCGAATTGGAATGTTAAAGAACGTATGGCTTTTTGCGTGTTTGTTTTGCCGTTGTCATCGACTTTTGTCCTGTACTCGTTACGCATTTAATGCTTGTCACCAAGGTGCTCCGAGACACAGAGGAGTATAATTCCAACGAGCTCTCCCTGGGTCATCAATACGATACCTACTCCTGCGCATTATCTCATATCTTTGCTTTCTTTGCTCCATCTCCACAGCGGTAGTCCAACAACAACAAAAAACGTTCTATCTCCACTAGCCCTTCTCATTCCTTCAGAATTTGTACCTTAAAATGTAAAGGAGCAGCCCTGAAATTTCTTGCTTACGTCAATGCTGGTGGAAGGGCCTCCGCTCGAGAAAGCTCTAGAGAGTCCATCTAGAGAGTATTTGTCCTTTTCATCCACACTGATCAGACCCACACTTTACCCCACCGCACACGACCTGCCGATCGACTGTGAAATGAAGGGGTGGGGGGGGGGTGCGAAATAAGAAACTCGCCCCGCTGTTCCAAAGTTCCATGACCTCTTCTTCATTGCAAGTCCAGCGCGCTCACCATCATCCAACATTTTCAATAAATATATTTTTTGCGTGTTATAACACACAGGTTCAACAACAACTCAATAGGTTGTTACCTCGAGAAGAGCACAGCTCCGAGCAATGAATAGCTCCAGTCACAACACTCTCTGCAAGTCTAAATCAATAAGTATTTTTGTTATTATCCACCCAGGAAGACGACCTTCTTAAAATGCTTCAATATTAATCCAGCTGTTCCCAATCCATGTTGGTCATGGGGTTTGTTTTGTTTGTTTTACCATTCATCACCATGCAGGCCAGGTTGATGAAGGGGGAGAGGGTAGCGTTGATTCATAGATTATTGGCCCTGGCCAGGAATCAAACTTGGGTTGCCAGGTTATTTGTGCAGCGTGCTTACCACTCCACCCAAGATACGTTCATAAAGTATTTATTCTCTCTTCCTGTTGAGAGCAAATTCAAATTTTAGTTTTTTTAAGTTTTTAAGTCATCACAGACTTGGTTTGGCTCAGGCCATCAGACTCAATGCATTTGAGGATCAATTTCACCTTGGAAGTGGTTATTCCACCTTTTGCCAGTTTTACTCAGTGTCATGGCTAAGGATTGTTAACCTCAAATTCAGACTGTTGATTTTTCAGAGGGCTCGTTGGGAAATCCATTCATTATAGCTGCTGGGTTTTTGAAGTACAAATTTGCCAACGTACGTCACTAAAGGACCATAAAAACACCTCTCTTCTGCCTCTTTCAACACACACCACTCGACTTTAGAATGCATTGCGATCATCTGTTCTCATGAACCCTTATCGCCTTGCTTCTAAGAATGCTCTTTGTTGCTGGCCCCTTGATGTTTTGACCATTTGGGCCTGTGTTCAGAAGCTGTAATAAAATAGCAAGTGCAATATCGATTTTATTTAAGTGTGCATTTGATAAATCTGAGTCATCTCTTAATACTGAACAAAAATATAAATGTTTGCTTCGTAAGCTTAGTCGTTCGCTTATTTTTCTCAATTGCTTGGATTGTCTACCCAATTTGAGCCCCATTGCGCGAGAGACGTCACGTGATCAGACGGAACATCCACTTGGATACTCTTTGGTTTTTCGGTAAAGTCACGTGGGTATAAAATAAAATAAATCACGACGTTTCGATCGCAACACAAGTGGTCGTCCTCAGGCGGGAAAAAATATATAATCAAGCAGTGGAATTGCTGATCCAGCATCTCTCGCAGTGCATTGCAACCCATTAGCTTAGAGAGAACGGCTCATGGCAGCAAATCTCACAGAGCTACCTTTGAGATCCCTTCAGGTGACCTCTGGTTCACACACAGTAGAGGGCAGCACTTTCCAACCCACTCTGCACGTGACAGTCATCGATTGTTGCGCGACATTCAAAACAATGTTTTTTATTCTTATCACTGGAATTCGCCAAATTGAGTGCAGGAATCGATTCATTATACCCGATGGGAGTTTTTGATGCACACATAGCCACACTTAATGCGATGGTATTGTTGTGCAGTCATTTGCTGATCGGATTAAGACCATCATGAACTCGTTACAATTGAGAACCCGGCTTCAATCATAGGCAGCTGCCTGGATTTGAACCCAGGTTGTCAGTAGTGCCAGCTCAGCACTTTGACCTCTGAACCACCCCGGTCTGTTCTCCTATAACGAAGTAGTTGCGTTCCTGAAGAACACCGCGTTATGTAAAAATATCGTTATAATAAATAAATAAAATATAATCTAGGGTAGCGCACTGTCCGCGATAACACGTGAAATGCACACGCAGGCTGAACAAAGAGTGAGTCGCGTGGATAGAATCTAGAAGCATTGAGCAGTATCCTGGCGCCTTGCGTGATGACGCTACGCTGCTGCAGCCACACAACCGCTTATTCCTACTGGCGTGACGTAGTTCGCTCACTCGCGTTATATCCAATTCGCACCCGCGTTATAAAAAAAATGCATTCATTGCGTTATATCCAATTCGCGTTATGAACACAACACGAGTTGGAGAAGAACCGACTCTATTGTAATTGCAATATTTTTGTTGTTCGTTCGTTTAACTAAAATAAGGTAAGCTGACTATGAAATGGGCTTGAAGTCAGATCAAACGCAACAGAGTACTGCGCAATTCTCTGGCTCTTTTGCTGCTCCTGATTGATTGGGGAAAGTGCTCTTTAATCAGGCTGCCCAGGGTGCTCTGGCCATTATTAACCCCGAATTCCCTCCCACTGCCTCTCCCCGACAAGCGTAAAGAAATTAGAGGAAGGGACAGGTATTAATTTTAGCTTGAGGGAATCGGTGAAGGTCGTTGCAGAATGTACAGATCAATTTAATCTCTATTGGAAATAATTACGGAGGAAAAACAATTCTCGAAATCATCAACGTTATAGTTTTCACAAGTGATAACATTTCTTTGGCATTTTTTATATAATTTTTTTGTCCTCAAATGCCCTCTTCAGTGCCAGGAAAGATTAATTTCCCTCTCAAACGAAATTCATTACATAATTACGTTTTATTAACAACTTAGCGCGACTTGTGATGCATAATCTCCTCCGTCCTGTAATCAAAATGAAGGTTAAAATTAGCATAACTTTAGACCGGATCTATTTGCATCTAGACAACATTATCATCGTGAAAGTAATGGTTTCCAGCAATGCCATGTAAATGAGCCCGCCCGACTTGCGTCTCAACTCAGAAAACGAAGCCACTAGAATAATAAAATCTTGCGAGCAGAAAAAAAGGCCGCGCGATTTCCGCTGGTGGATCACAATTGCGGGCAGCTGCTTCAGGAATATTCTTAGGTTTTTTTTCGGTAAAGTCACGTAGGTAAAACATTAAAATTAATAAAAGTAAAATAAAATAATAATCACGACGTTTCGGAAGCAACACAAGCTTCCGTCTTCAGGTGGAACCGTCACAGCCCGACAGCTGTATCAAGTAAATGAGAGATTACAGGAGATACCACTCCGTATATATAATGGTTGAGGGGGGGGGGCAGGGATGGCCCACTCTTTATTATTATGGTAAGGTGCGGTTTGAGACTATGAATAGACTGCATAACAAAAGACTGAGCCTTTATTATGGAGAGGTTCGGTTTGTGACTACGCCTAGCCTACATAATAAAAGTGTGAAAAAAGAAGAAAGCTAAACCTGGTAGAAAGCTAAACCTGGTGAAACAACTGGTAGGTACAACTTTTTTTCTTCCCCTGATGTTGTGCCCCTGTGATGTCTCTCCCCCTCCCCGCCTTGCGCAATGTCAGCCCGTGAAAATAAAAATAAAATGGCACGAGATAATTCAGTGCAACGTTCTTCAATTCCCCCACAGCCCTACATCATCCCTTATTAATGCTCTCCTGCCCGCCGTGCCGAGGCTGAATTTTTTAATATTACCGCGCACAAGACCAGACTGTCGCGTGCAAGGTCGAAGCAATTGCTAAGTGCTCATTTAACCTCGTGCACCCCACGTCATCTTTTCTAAAATGCTTATCACTTATATATGCCCGTGTATTGGTGCGTTGAACGTGTGTCACTCTGACAACTAAAACGAAGGCCTTGTCCACGGCATGCCGTTTATTTCCACCGTCGATTACAATCGTGAGGTCTCCGATCGTCAAAGGTAATGGTGCAGCCCTGAAATTGCCCGAGAGGGGCATGCGGCCGGTTCGTCCACGCTGGCCAAGATGTCTCGAAAGAGGTGGGAGTATGCACGCTTTGCCCCACCACATGGAAAACTTGCCGATGGGCCAGCTGTCGTGTACCTATTTAGGTGGTCGGGTGGACAGAGGTGGGGAGGGATATCACCTGCCCTGCCAGCAGATTGAAACTACAACCTCTGGCTTCCAGGTGCAGTGTGCTGACCCGGTTGCTGAACGAATACATCATGAGCTCGCACTGAATACGCACGGAGTGCTTGCTGCAAATGAACCGCGATGCCTTGCAGATGTTCGTCAAGGAGCACAAACCATCACGCTAATTCCGTTCGTCTTCGCAGTAGCGGCTTTTTGCGAACCGCCGAACAAAGACGGTCGCCGCATCGAGCGGCGCTTTCGGATGCGCTCCTGCGGCCGTCTGGAACGCTCTTCCTTTCGATAATAGGAAGCCTCTGGAGCCGTGCACTTTTAAATCATCTCAATAAAAAACTAATTTATTTATAACTTTGTTGTCCTCACCCCCGCACTTCCGATTAGCACAGTTGGCTACGTACGGTGCGAAACAAGTTCAACATACATGCATAACACTGTGGCAGGACCCGTGCTGTAATGTCGTGTTATGTTAGTCGACCCGAACATAGTCGTGGATACGGTGTTTCACATACATGGGATATGAGGTGTGAGATATGCGCACATACGTTTGAATGACAGTGTATTACATTATTTAGGGTTCTCTATGGCATGGCACGCTTACCAACTAAACACAAGAAAGTTCAGCTTTAAGTCGACATTGTTTGCTGAAATAAGGTCGGAAATACGATAGCATTTTCACCTGGTAACATGTTATTAATTTATTTACAGCCCTTTGTCGATCTACTGCCAGATGAAAGCCTCCCTCAGCCCAATCAAGAAATGCGTGATAACATTTCTTTTTGCAACATTGTTATAAATAAATAGTGTTGATGAAACAGGTTTCTTACTCAATGCAGATGTTATCCCCTGTGTGATGTGACCGAACTACGGGGCTATGCGGTCGCCAGTCAATGCGCTTTGTTCGTCCTAACAAGAACAAACCTTCCCACAATGCATTGTGCCAGCATTTTGAGAGAGAAAAAAATGGTCTGCAGAAATAATTAAAAAAATGAATTCTCATCAGGCCCCATTGTGTCCATGCGGTCTCCAAACCCTGATTAACTCTTACCTCTCTGGCCTCGCTGTTACGCGTTCTGTAGATTAAATATTTTGAGGCAGAGTTGTTGACGAAAGTGTTGATTTGCCAATGCAGTAGCATCACCAAGTAATGTATTTTAGTATGATGTAGTACAGCATGTAGGTTGCTGACCTACCTTTGTGGCTTCTTGCAGGCTTGTGGAAAGCTGCAAAATATATCTTAAGGAGTTGCAGGTAGGGTTGTAAGGATATGTCGGCGAATAGCGATTCTTAAGCTCGCATTGCATTGCGTGGGGTGAGAATCAATGCTTGTCAAATTCGCATTGATCGTGCGTAACGGGTTCACGTGACCCCTGCAGTCACTAGAGGCGCTACTAACTAAAACTAAACTCAACTTTTATTTTTTCCAGGTAATGCCGACTGAGCTAGAAAGTTGGTTTTCAGAAGCGACCTCTACACAAATGATTGCTGAACGAAGTGGATTATCCTGTGGGAATTTGTGGGAATTTATATAAGCCAAATTCTCTAAGCGCACGTTTCTAAATGTCGATGGAAAAACCGGAGGACCCGGAGAAACATCCACGCGACCACAGGGAGAGAGAGACATTAAAACTCCAAACATACAGAAGGCGTCAGAGTCGGGATCGAACCCACGACCTCCTGCATACCAGGCGAGGTAGTTAACATCTCGCCACCGCGGTGAGATGTAAACTAAAAATAATTTTCTTGGTTCTTTCGGTAAAGTCACGTAGAAGGGAAATAATAAAATGATACAAATAAAACATCAGAAAATAATTCTCACGACGTTTCGGCCACAACGCAAGCAGCCGTCCTCAGGTGAAGAACAGGTCTGTCAGAAAGACAGTGTCTGAATGGAGAACAGGTCTGTCTTTCCGACAGACCTGTTTTTCACCTGAGGACGGCTGCTTGCGTTGTGGCCGAAACGTCGTGAGAATTATTTTATTATGTTTTATTTTTATTATTTTATTATTTCCCTTCTACGTGACTTTACCGAAAAAACCAAGAAGATGAATCCCTGCAGTCACGAAAGCTTTAAATCGAAATTTAAAAATACATTGTCACTTTAAACTGAGAGCCTGAATTGTGACGAATCTCCGCCGGTGGAGAGGGAGTCGTTCCACCCCTAATTACACGGCCCTCCTTAAACAAATAGAATTTCGAATCTCACCGAGCCTTTCTTGTGTGTGTTTTTTTCTCTATAATCAATAGATACTTAATTATAGATAGCATGACATGACAGAAGTTTCTAAATCGCAGCACTTCTTGTTGTGTTATCTCGGCCGATGCACGCGTGGTTGTATCACGCTGCGCTCGTTCCACGTTGAGACTTCAAAAGGCGCCGCTTACATTGGGGGTCACCTTGCTACCCCCCCCCCAACTCCCTGCGCCCCCCTCCCATACTCCCCGTAGCGACGGACAAAAACTGTCAGTAAAGCGTGATGAATTCACGCGTGCAAATCGCACCAGGACATCCGTTGCAGGGCAGTAAAGCCTCACTTCTGACGGTGTGACATATTGTGACATATTATTATTATCATCATCATCATCACCATCACGGCCGTCCACCCGCAATGTGAAAACGCCCTTGAACGCTTTTTTTGGAAGAGAGAGAGAAAAAAAAAACCAATTAAGCGCCCGATTCCTTGCCGAGTTATTTTGGGAACGTCGGCATGCCTCGCTATGTTGACGCCGGAGGCTTCTGGGGGACGGCCTCAAGGAAGTACATTTAATCTCACCTTGCAATGACTGCCTGATAACCCCCCGCGCTGGGAATGGGTGTACACGAGATCGTCATGAAGTCTGGCCGAGTATAATCCTGTTGAGCTACCTTTACTCGATAGCGGTGGTCTCCGCAGCTCGTCGTTTATTTTTCACAGAATGCATTCTTTTTTTTATTATCAAGGCTCTGCCGAGTCTTGCATTTCGCTGATAAGATTCAGGGGGGCTTTGTTGAACAAGAAAGCATTGTGACAAAAGAAAGGAGACGAGACTTGTGAACCGCGTGCTCTTTATTTGATTTGACTCTGGCATTCACCGATGCTGGTTGTAGCTACGAGAAAAGCCTTCTTGGTTCTTTCGGTAAAGTCACGTAGAAGGGAAATAATAAAATAATAAAAATAAAACATAATAAAATTGTATCATAAAATAATAAAAATAAAACGTAATAAAATACATAATTACAATTGTATTTTATAAAATGTTATTTTATTAGGTTTTTTATTTATTTATTTTATTATTTCCCTTCTACGTGACTTTACCGAAAGAACCAAGAAGATGAATCCCTGCAGTCACGAAAGTTTTAAATCGAAATTTACGATAAAAGAGTCAAGACTACCCGATTTCGAAATTTTGTGGATCGCTCTCCCAACAACGCTACCGATGCCGAAGCAGTTTGGTCGTCATGTGACAACTTCATTAATCGTCTGCGTCGGGTGGAGGAGGGTTTCCGACACGCAAACATTTTACCCACGCGATCGAGCGCAAAGATCAGTTACGAACCGTAAATATTGGTCACGAAAGTGAATGTCCGCTTCGGGGACGGAATGATGAAACTCTAGTGTGCAAATGCTCGGTGGATTTTTACAGGACCGCGACAGATGGCAGTGCCTCTGGGAGGCTTTCATCCAGCAGTAGATAGCAGAGGTGTGGACTCGAGTCATGTGACTTGGACTCGAGTCAGACTCGAGTCATGAATTTGATGACTTGCGACTCGACTTGGACTTGCATAACAATGACTTTGTCCCACCTATGAGATGTGGACTCGAGTCATGTGACTTGGACTCGAGTCAGACTCGAGTCATGAATTTGATGACTTGCGACTCGACTTGGACTTGCATAACAATGACTTTGTCCCACCTATGAGATGTGGACTCGAGTCATGTGACTTGGACTCGAGTCAGACTCGAGTCATGAATTTGATGACTTGCGACTCGACTTGGACTTGCATAACAATGACTTTGTCCCACCTCTGGTAGATAGAGCATGCCTCATGACGATTCACTGATACATAAAGCAGCATTGAGTTATAAATGTATGCTAGATACTGTAACAAACAAATACATGATTACTCCTGCGTTATCAAGACAGTTTGATAATGTGGCTTCTGGCTTATGCCGTCTAATTAATATACATTTTTAATAATAATTTTCAAAGTGACTCTAATTTGGTCATAATAATGATTAGCCTGTTTAATCAAAACAAACTCCATGACTATTTATTATAAGCTGCAATGTTTTGCAACAATTAGCATGTGGCATGCCACAACAAGTAGAGTATTATCGTGGTAAATGCAAGGGTGGGGGTAGCGATGGTGCAGTGGTTAGCACACAGCTCTGTGATCCCAGGAATCTGAGTTGAATTCCCGGCCACAGCTGACACCAGTGATATGTGAACCAATCCAAAAGCCCTCCAATTCATCAAACCAGCAACCCTAGAAACCAACATGACGTAAGAGGGCCTTCAATTAGCAGTAGACTGACAGAGAGCAGTAATAATGAACTAAAATATATCTCATAGGTGACGTTTCTGGTAATGGCTCAACAGTGGCGAGATGTTAACTACCTCGCCTGGTATACAGGTAGTCGTGGGTTTGATTCCCAACCCTAACGCCTGCTGTATATTTGGAGCTTGCATGTTCTCCCTGTGGTTGCGTGGAGTTTTCTCCAGGTCCTTCGGATTTTCTCTCCACATTTCGAATTGAAGTACTTTTACAGTGTTTGTCTGCTGTACATTTCCACGTGATAAGCCACTTCATTTGGCTATCATTTGTGGCCAGGTCGCTTCTGAAACAGAGCTGTATATCTCAGTGGACCTTCCATGGTAAAAAAAAACAACAACTAAGTTTTACTTTTTTGGTTTAGTTCTGCTATCAAGAAGGGCAATTTCTCGAAGCGGGCCATTTACAATTGTGTAATTTGATCATAAATACATGGTAATTTGTATCCTTATCATGACTGTGTGAACCAGCTTTTTGTACCCCTTTTGTAATCCAGTGAAGCCAGTGTTGACTTTTGCCGATAAGGCTGGGAAAGTTGCAATGTGCCAGTAATCAGCCAACGGCTGTGTAAACCAGACCATCTGGTGCATTGATGGCAAATGGCACAGAATAAATAGGACCCTGCAGCCTTACTAGCAATTGTCCCACATCTCCTTCTGTTTGTGCCCGATATTGAAACCCTTGCTCTTTCATAATTCACCAGAGAACCTGTTTCTCCGAACGAGCCTATGCACTCGTAACCTGTGCAACATTCAGTTTCCGAATGTCCGTGCTGTGACAATATTCTTGTTTTCATGGGCAAGACAATCGTCCTCAGCGTCAGTCATGATCTCTCCACTGCTAAATGAAGGCCTTCAAATGTCTTGCCCATCCATCCATGGTGATGCAATGCCACAATCCATCTCGCTTCTGCGCATCGTCTGATCTCATTGCTTCTTCCCCTCATTGCCTCTCTTGGCTGTGATGCACCTGTTTTCATGAACAATATTAATATACAGAGTGCTTAAAATTTGATTTAAAACGTATATGGGACTATCGTTCTTAATGGAAAAAGAACGGATAATAGACTGGAACATGATAACAAATGTGATGTTAATAGCTTCAAAAAGTCAAAGATTCTCCACTTATTCGCCATCATTGTCAACACGTGTCTATGATAATCTCCAGGTGGTCTCCAGAGCCCGGGAGGCACATTTCTTGTGGTGTTGTTGCAAATTCTCGGAAGTGTTAAAACACATTCCTGCGGAGGGAGCTGGTAGGAACGTTGGGTTGCTCGGTCAATGGCCGGGGTCAACGGCGGCGTGGTGTATTCCGCAAATATGGCCGACTGTGAGGGCGGGCACAAGCCGGCGTGAGTAGGTTAAACGTTGAGTTTTATAAGGGCACCACAGGGTGACCAGCCCCTCCCCACCCAGCCCCACACCCCCCACCCAGCCCCTCCCCACCCTCCCTGTGGGCTGATGTAACCAGGAGGTTCTTACCAGTAATATTTCTTTGAAGCACCCAGTATATGCGTATGTCCGTACGTGCATTGTTTATACGATCCTGTGGGATGGCACAGTGGATACAGCATGCGACTCGCAATGAGATGGAGGTCAATCCTCGACGTGTTCCCACCTGTCATTGTCTTTGGATAAAACAGCCGGTCACAAATCTTTCATGATCGCAACGTTTATTTCATCTTGTCCGGGAGCTTTTGGAACATTTCTCGAATGATGAGGCGGAGTTCATTCCCGATGCGACGCATTTATTGAAGACAGTCTGTAACAATACAAAGATGGACATGTTTATGTCTGGCTCTTCCTAACCCGAAAAAAAAAATTCAATCGGGGTATATGATGTGGGTATTTTTTTCTGCTATCAATATATGCATTGAATGATACCACTCATTTGTATTGTAATTATTATTCCTCAATCATGCCTTATTCGTCCACATTGCTGTTGACAAGACTCCGATTTTGCGATTTGCCAATCATCAACATGCCACCGTTTCCATGCCACCATTGCTTGTTGTGATACCTGCAGTCACTCTTCCACCGCGTTCGCAAATCTTAAATTATTTATTTGTATTCCTAATCGTTGTAGACAGGTCTGTGTATGCTATGGTTTTGTTTGGCACTTCCACTTAAAAAATGGGTAGAATGAGTGTTGCAATACTCAGCGGAGTGAATTCATGTTTCAAATTGAAATATAGTTTTTAAATGTTAATGTTTTTTTTTTCCATACAAACATATCCACATGCTAAAGAAAAACGACGCTCTTTAAATGTGCTATTTTCTTTTTTCTAACAGATCTTGTTAGTAGATTGGTGGCGTCGAGCTTAGTTTGCACATAGTCACTTTAAGATGTTTTCTTATTCATCTTTTTGTTTTTTGTTTGTTGCGGTTGCACCCGATTCAAGAGCCTAATGGCTCGCAGGGCTATACCTAACAAATGAAATGAAAACTAGCATACTATGCTTTTAATCCTACGGGACCTGAGTTCGATTCCCAGCTCGGGCTAAAATCAGTGGTGAGTCATCTCTTAAACCAACCCCATAACCAATGCAGCATTGCGAGGTCATTGTCCAACAATGATGGATTCACAAGGAACTGAAAGCTATTACAATAGCCAGCAGAGAACCCGTTGCTCTGCAATGGAAAATAATAGACAGCTGTCTTTTTCACACTCTTCTCACAAACCTGTACTTGGAGCAGTAAAAGTAATCTCCTTTTTTACGCCATAATAAAATACTGGCGAATAATATCTTTAATAGGAGCGCAAATTTAAAACTTCGAGCAATGTTGAATGACCCGTGCAAGTCTTCCGTATTCGTTACTCCCACTCTTCGGTGTCGCTATCCGTTATTATGACGTCTTCCGAACACCCGACATCGTTATAATTTCGATGTTCATTTGTGAAACGGAAAATGCTGTTCAACCAGTTAGTTTTGGTGTCAACGGTTTGTAGCGGCCGCTAACAACGGAGTTGTTGCGGCGGAGATGCGCCCAGCCAGCAGCCAGCCAGGGAACTCAAGGCATAGACTATTTGTAACAGTGGCAATATGTAACTGATGTTTTAAAATTTGTAATAAATTTAATATATTGTACCGTTTATTTTTGGTGTATTTTTGTTGTTTACTTTGTTACAATGTGTTCTGCCAAATATAGGAAAGATTCTTGATTGGTAAATCAATAGATTAGGCATATCAGAACAAAGCTCCGTTATATTTTCAAACCTAAATTAAGCTTGCCGCACTTTTGTTTTGGTGAGCAATGTGAGGCACTAGTGGTCTGCAGTTCGTTCATTTCAACACTCTCTTCATTAAACGCATGAAATGAATTATTCAATTGGCCTACAAAACAAATATATTAACGGCATTAAAGATATACACAATATATCTCGTTTGAAGTGATAAAAGTGTTTTATGTTCATGTTAAATCACGTGTTGACAGAAACAAAGCGACTTCTCCATCTGGCCCGCTTTGGGTTTTGTGCACTTGGCGAAATGTGCGTCGAGTCTGCCGTCGAATGTTTACGTTACCGAGTGAATAATAGCTTTTCGCAAAAATCTGCGGCCCCCCAGAAGCACAAATGCACAGAGAGCGATAGTTTTGCCGCAGAAACCTAAAAGGGAAAGATTCAAAAAACCCTTTTTTTTAATTTACGTTTATGTAAAAGTTATTGCCTAAACTATTTACGGCCAAGCTATAAATTACCACCATGCAACCTACGGCAGTAAATTGTTTACTGGTAATTAATGGTGCTGATCTTCTGTGACCTTATGAAATAAGGCTTTATATTGGTCATCTGTCTTCGGCAGTTGCTTCTTCCACGTGTGGAAACTTTCCATGTCCGTTACAATCGCACCACTGGCTTTGTTTTGTTTCACAAGTCGAAGACACATTCAGCAATAACATTGGTCGCCGTTGGGATAGTTCAGCACGTGTAGCAATGGGCCTCAAGTCGACAGTTTCCAAGATCAAGAAGTCGGCATGACCATCGCCGTTGATTGCCACCACACCTCACCAAAACGTTCCACGTCCACCTGCCAGGTCCCACAAGTGGATGTGCAGTAGAAACCGCTCGTCTTTTGGCGTCCTCTTGTCTTAACACCGGTGGTGAGATAATGTCATACTTTAAGGCTGTCTTTGGTTGTGGACCAATGAGTTTCAAAGACAATGACGTACGTTATCAGAGCAAGTTTTGCGACAAGTATGTGCAGTTAAATTTATATTTAAAGCTTTCGTGACTGCAGGGATTCATCTTCTTGGTTCTTTCGGTAAAGACACGTAGAAGGGAAATAATAAAATAATATTTTATTATGTTTTACTTTTATTACTTTATTATTTCCCTTCTATGTGCAGTTAATGCAGACTTGATGACGGCTGGCTACGTACGGTGCGAAAGAAGTTCAATATACTTTACATATTTGGTGTTTGAACATCTTAAAACCTCCTGAATTCATTGCCCGTTCTTTTTTTCCCATCAGCAAAACACGCGACATTTACCATCACCGCCTTCTTTCTTGCCGTGACATTTTCTGGGTCAGAGACATGACCACTGACATTGACAGGCGGGTGGAACACAGGTTGAAAGGTGCACAAAGAGAGACACGGAAATGGGCACGATTGGAATTACACAGGGAGACAGAAGGAGGAGCACGTGGAACGGAGCGCAGGGTAGGAGACGTCGCGTCGCTTGAAGGGATGACGACCGATGGTCGAGACTAACGAGGAAGTGTTCGGCCAATGGAAGGAACACCTCTGAGAGGACGCCCGCCAGAGGCAGATGGAGTGATGAGCGATGAGATCTGATTGTGCGCGGGAGACACATTTATCGCTGCGTCGCGTGATCACGAGAGATTGGCAGCCGCGGTTTTGGTAAGCTTCATCCAGCAGTGGATTGAGCCCGGACGATGCCGATAATGATGATGATGATGATGATAACGATGGCAATGCAACTGGAATGTGTAAGGGATTAAACTTGTTGGGAATTACCCGGGGCACACTTTTGTTTTCGCGGCATCTCTCCCTTGCCGCCAGATGCATTTGCCAGGGCGTTGAGACATGCGCAGAATACTAATGCGTTTCCCATCCAGGGTAGCTGTCAGCTTAGCCAGATAGAGAGGAGCGTTAAAGCAGAGAGGCAGGCTGAGAGATGACACGCCACGAGCAGGCCCGTACGCTGTACCACTTGGCGATGGTCTGTGTCATCAAATTAACTTATTAGAGCTATTCAAAGCCACGGCTCAATGCAGCAGTGAGCGGACAAGCCGTGCGACCACGTGACCACGCATCCGAGCATCGTGACAAATGTGAAGCAGTGGAAATTTTCGGAGCTGCGTTGTGTTTGTTGTACAATAGGCCTGCCATTTTGTCTTATTCGGGGTCAGAGCCCTGGTAAGAAGCCCCCGGGGGCCTTTAATGGCTTGGTGTGTCCATGAGAACGCCCTAATTGGCACGATCAACAACAAATTCTGGAACTCTTTTTTTGACGAATCATGCAGTTTAATTGTGAATCTTTGGGTGAAGTGTATTCATTTTTTTTCTCCATCGTGAACATATTTTCTTTACATATTTTTTTTATATTTGTATCTACAATAGGAATCGTAAATGATGTTTGATTTTTTTTTCAATTGTGTGTTCACCAGTTCCAGTTATTGGAAAGTATATTTTTTGTGTACTTTATAGCAAGGTTGTGTCTAGGTTAAAATTACGTCAGCTGCATTGATAATTCACTGTGTAACAAAAAACATGTTTGTTCCTGGGTAGTAAGTGTTATTTCCTAATTGCTTATCCCTTAAAAGCACAGACAATGGCTATTATTCCCCATAAACTTTGCTTTTGTGACCAGGACAGTGATATTTTGAAATGTACCTATTTTCAATGAGAAAACGCGGTGTGCATTTGTGTCATTCCATCACGTAAAATCCTGGTCACAAAAGCAAAGTTTGTGGGGAACAGTAATAGCCATTAGTTGTACTTTTGAGGCATAATAAATTAGAAAATAACACTTAGTACCCAGGGACAAAAATCGTGTTACATAGTGTAATGTATGTAGCATTTTCAACAGATGGACAAACACAGACAGAATCTCTATTTAAACCGGTGCCGTTCTATTCATCAGTAAAAAATACACTGATATCATCATTATCATTATTCCCATTGTTGAAACTTGTGATTGAATACCTTACATCGAAATCCGGCACCAATATTTGTTCTCATATCGCAGCCTTGATACATTTGCTGAAAGAAATGTCGACATCCGCTCGTGCCTGCCGTCCGTGCTTTATTGTTTTGTCACTTTCGCCATTTGCTCGCTGGCGATGTGGCGTGCCGCTGTGATCGCCGACCCAGACGGACCCACGTGGACCCGTGGGTGATGCGAGCCGGGTAAAGACACGGCACAGAGTCTATTTCCTTTGCCCCGCCCCCCCCGTATCGATAAACAGTCACAAGAACCCTTTTCTATAAAGGTTGGCACAGCCTTTGCCGTCCGGATCATAGGCATTACCGCGGAAATGTAACGGTGAGATGAAGTCGCGCGGTTTACACCCAGTGTCTGCCGTTGCAGCATCGCATTGCAAAGGGCGCCACGGTTGTGAGGCGTTAACTACCTCGCCTGGTCTACAGGAGGTCGTGGGTTCGATTCTGAGCCTGACGCCTGCTGCTGTATATTTGGAGTTTGCGTGTTTCTCTCTCCGTGGTCGCGTGGATTTGTCTCAGGGTTCCTCCGGGTTTTCCCTCCGCATTTAGAAGCAACATCACGCGTTTATAGTATCTGTCTGCTGTACATTTCCACGTGATAGGTCACTTCGTTGAGCTATCATTTGTGGTCAGATCGCTTCTGAACAAGATCTATATAGCTCAGTGAGCCTTGCCCGGAAAAACATTATAACAATTTATCTTCTTGGTTCTTTCGGTAAAGTCACGTAGAAGGGAAGTAATAAAATAATAAAAATAAAACATAATAAAATAATTCTCACGACGTTTCGGCCACAACGCAAGCAGCTGTCCTCAGGTGAAGAAACGTCGTGAGAATAATTTTATTATGTTTTATTTTTATTATTTTATTACTTCCCTTCTACGTGACTTTACCGAAAGAACCAAGAAGATGAATCCCTGCAGTCACGAAAGCTTTAAATCGAAATATAACAATTTACTTTCATATTCTTGGTTTTTTCGGTAAAGTCACGTAGAAGGACTTTACCGAAAGAACCAAGAATATGAATCCCTGCAGTCATGAAAGCTTTAAATCAAAATTAACTGTCAGTGCACTTTGCAGCAAGCGTATGTTAACGGGAATTGGATGTAAGCTGCAGACAGCGTTGGCGTCAGCCTGCAAAGTGCATGTTTGGGCCTGTCCACCACTCGAAACGGCAAAACACCCAACGCACGCGCCCACGCGCATTTACGCGAGGGTCTGACGTCGATGTGGATGTATGCGTGGGTTATTTACACTGGGGGGAAGTGCGTGGCACAAACAGTGAAATGCACTCTCTAGTGAGGTTGACATACTTGGAGTGGTAAGCTAATGGCCAACACACAAAAAAAAGTATGAATGCCATCCTGGTGTCCCGAAGAACTGGAGTGTGAGAATGGAACTTTTGGTTGTGGACAAAAAAAAAAATTTTTGCAAAAGGGTAGGAAATGAAGCATTGAAATACGTAGCTCATATTTTGGCTTTTGGAATGGAATGTTGACCTTTCATCTTCACGATCTTAAATTTCCAATACCGCTCGTAGCACTGCCGTATGACCACAGCAGTGACAGTTTTTCAAGTTACCGTGGGACAATTTGAGCGAGGCATTGATTTAACATGTGCTCTCACTCAACAATCATGCCTTCGTCTGGCGCGGGCGGAGATACCGGGATAACGAGATTGCTATTTTGGCAACTTGCGGTGAATAATGACACACTTAGCGACGCACTACACACACAGTGGCGTGCAGACGTGGGCCAGTTTCAAATACAAATCCACAGAAGAGCACCGTTTTACTTTTACGACAAGTCACACTGACCATGCTCAAACGACGCTCCGCCGTGTAACATTTATAAGGTTCAGCATTACAGAGACAAAGATCCCCCGCATAGCCTGAACAGACCTGTTTGGGGCAAGTGCTGTTTAGCGAGCGACTGTGATGCACACCGACGAACAATGCAAATGCAAGCAATTAGGTCAATTTATACTGATTTCAACTTCTCGTGTTGACCTTTATAAGATTAAATCGACTTAATGCGACCAATTTAAAAATGGACCCCATATCTTAAAGTCAGGATGCCCGCCGATAACATCTGGCAGATCAGTTCAAGCAATTCTGACTCCGCTGATGAGACACCATAAGTGGAAACCGGCACAGAGTTGTGCTTGTGTTGTACAAATTCTGCTGAAATGGTGCACTCCCAGAAGGCCTTGCAGTCGGTGGGATGTGTTTTCTTTTTTTTTTATGCGGAGGGAGAGATATATTGATGGCTTATTGTTTTTGTTATTTGGAAATGATTTGTTTCAAGACCGTGTAAGAACATTTTGAAGTTTGGCTTTGTTCCCTCTTTTCAATTTGTGTAATGAAATTTTAAATTTGAGATTTTAATTCGGTTAATGTGCATCGCTTCCTCGCATGGATTGTGTTATTATTTAATATACATAGTTATTCTCTCATTTGAGTATTTTTGTCTCTTGCTAGGAATGGTTTGTCTGTCCTGGTAGTGTATGTTGCTCATGAATATCGTTAAATATTTTGAATCTAAGAAGTAGGTTATTAAAAATCATATTTTACAGATCGTTTTCATTCTGTGGTTGGATTTTAAGGCCTCCCCACACCGTGTCTCTTGAGGGTTATTTCACCATACTTCACCACGCTGATCATTGCAGGCTGGTAAAGACAATTCCAGAGCCTGAACATTAATCATACCTGTGTATCGATAGTTACATTTTAATGTGCTATTTTATTAAGGGGCTCTGTGCTATCTTGGTGTGGTCTGGGACTGTTTTTGTTGTCTTGCCGAAGCTTGCATTTCGTGTTAAAAAATTTACTTATGTAAGTTATTCATTTATATTTAGTGACTTGCTTACCATTTTTTTCTATTTTGCCCTCCTATCGTTTTTTTGGGATTGTTTGTTGTTGTAACTTGCTGACCCACCCCTACTGGACATCTGTTTAAAAGTGCTTCATAGCTCATCGGATTCCTCCCGTATAAATAAATATTCTGATTCGTATATTTTCACATTGGAAAAGGATAAAAGATTAGCTTGGATATGTTAAAGTAATCCAAAGCGTCCAATTACAATTTTCTATTCCACCAAATAAGCTTCGTTGTCTCAGTCTCCAAAGTGTTCTCTGATTGTCCTGTGTGTTGTTCGGCACGATGTCCGACGTTTTCTTCCGTGAGCTGGGAGCTTCTTCAGGAACTTAATTCCTGTACGTCGGACATTGCGTCCGATGTCACAACCGCGAAAAATTACGCAGAAACGAGGCCTATTGCAGCTTAATAGTTGACCGTTTCATTGTGTCTTTGGATTCCAGGATACAAATTATACATTTTTTTAATCCAAATTATCTCAAGGACACCACAGAGGCAAAGCAAAGGGGTTTACTTCCATTTGATGAAAATGTCAGTGCCTTGCTGAGAAAATGACCACTTTCACCAAATGAAAATCTATGCCAGAGGGTTTACTGAGTTGCCGCATCACGTGACTTCCCGTGGGCAAGAAAAACAAGTCCCGTTGTGTTTATGTTGCTGCAGAGTACACGAGTGAATACACGTACGGTCTGACGCTAAGTGTTTACAAGATTACGCACCCTCCTTGGAAGGCTGCAACGAAGCTGGAATGTTGTCCACTACTTAATTTACTGGAGAAGCCTGTCTGTGCTTAATGGAACATTAAAAAAAATGAAATGTACTGCCAGCCAAACCGGCCCGCAAAGAAATTAGATAAAACCCAGCTGTGCCATATAGCGTGATCCATGATGTATAGCTATCGACGTATTTATTCTGATCCGCAAGCAAAAGTTTACTTTTACATTTTTCTCATGGAGCAGATGACATTTAAAAGCAACAGTTTCTCCGCCCCCCCCCCCCCACAAATTGGCTTTGGAGAACCATGGCTTTATCTTACATTCTAAATGTGCTGGATCAATAGAAAAATCTCACAACATTTTCCAGGCTTGGGCACACAAAGAGTTTCTCTGTGGACGCTCAAGGCTCGGGAGGATCGGACCGTAAACGAAGGGCATTTTTAATATGCTCCTATTGTTTACGTGGCTGGAGCGCGTTGGGGTGGTCTGTCCGGGCGCTCGCTCGCTCGCTACAAAAAAGCCTCTGTGCACCGCCACACAGCCGCTCTGTGTCTCACCGCCGCCGCACACACAGCCTCCCCCTGTCACAAGACACATTTGCGGGCCCTGACTCACGAGGGAGATAATAATCCCTGCCCCTCCAACAGCCTCCTCCCCCCCCCGCAACAAAATGGCAATCCCTCGGCCACATTGGCAGAGGATGAGAAATGAAATAGGAAAAGACGAACGGTGACAAACAAAAGAACTAAAACGATGCTCGGTGAATTCTTCAATGCTAATTTAATTCCATATTGGTTTTTATGAAAGATGCCCCCCCCCCCACTGCCCCCCACAATCATTCCCCGTGATGGTGGGCTGATGATGTTTTGAGTCGGCGAAAATAAATTAATAACCGCATGCTATAAATACTTATCGCGGAGACGTTATGCGGCAATGCATTCTTTAAAGTTATGACACACACTGGTATCGCCTGCAGCTGTGTTTGTACAGTTTGTGATTTTCCCAGAGGTTTAGGGTTTTCCGTGGGCTGCATGGCCTTGTCCAGCCGGCGTGTTTACTCTCCCAATGCCATGCGTTATTGCCAAGTGAGAAAAAAAATATATGTTATTTTAAAAAAACATACTTGTAATTCTTTTCCAAATTTTATACCGATTATGCTATTGGTGTCATGCCAAGACACGAAGCACCGATTCGGATCTCTCACAGAGCAATGCAAGTCTTTTGTGCTAGAGAATCGCCCGTGAAAGTAGATACCACAGAGCTACCTCTGAGATCCCTTCTAAGTGACCTCTATTCCACATGGTAGGTGGCAGTATTTTCCCACTCGTTCTGCCACTGAAAGTAATGTTCGTTGCATGGCAGTCACACCAATATGTTTCTTCTCAAAGCTGGAATGTAGCCCAATTAAGTGGAGAAAAACCATTTCATGCTTGGGGTTTTGTGCAGTTGTCGGTGATCCTGCTGAGACGATCAACTCGTTACACTTGCTTGAAGGACCTGGTTTAATCACAGACAGCTGCCTGGATTCAAATACAGGACCTTAGTGGTGCCAGCTCAGTAGCTGTGGCAATGAATATTTCATAAACACGATTACCACGGAAGCACATATGTGTTGGTCACATTGGGAGCATTATTCAAATTACAGCAGTTTAATGCCATTTGCAGTGACGAGTAAAAAAAACCGTTAATGGTTTAAAACATTGTTTGGGTTATTAAAAAAACTGACGAAAAATAGAAATCCAATTACAATTACCGTGCGCGATACAATTTTACCATGACTTATGCCAGCCGCGTTAAATCAGAACAACCGTAATGGATATATCAACTTGCTATCGGTGCTGATAATGGATTTTTAGGCGATGATAACAATATATTTTTTAATGAAAGCTGGTTATAAGCGCTTAAGTGTTAAGACGTAACGACATTTTGTAGGCATTTTAACCACGTAAAAAAGAGTTAATTGAATACTGAGACAATTTGAAAATTAAAAAGAGGCATTGAAATGAAGAGGGAAGAATAATATAACATACTTTAATCAATCGTCTTGTCAAATGGCTTATTGTAAAGATAATAACCGTTGCTCAAATATACAGTGTACGTTATATATCATGGGTTTCAGAAGGGGGGTTGCAGAGACTCATTCTCTTTTTAAAAAAATTGGCATTTTGATAATAATAATAATAATAATAAAGTTTAAATCACAGAGTTTCAGTGGTTTAATTTGCCGTCCGAACATGAAACGCCCCAACTCCCGAATGCCTCGTGATTCTGTTAAGTCCCGCGTGGAGAGCAGAGAGAAAACTTCTTGATGAAATTTACAAATAATTACGAACTCATCTGTCTGTGTCAGTGGGCGTAACCACATTGGCGCACATGGCCCGAAATTATTTCACCATAGCGCCTTCCACCGCGTTGACAATTTAAATTTCCCCTAAGTAGTATTGCGTTTGCCAAAATGCTTTTTTATACAAACAAAATGTTTTCTTTGGTGTGGCATATTACGTGTGCTGCAGTTTAACTTATTTTCACCACTTAATGCGCAAGGATATAAAAAAAAAAACTGCGTTGGTCTATTTGTGATTGTCATATACGGTTCTTTTGCATGAAGGGTGAGCACATGTGTCGAATATAAATAATTAAATATTCAAATCACAGTGCAAGTGTCGCTCCACTGCTGGATGAAGGCCTCCCGATGGCGTGTCAGTCACGGGGGGTTGTTTGACCATACTTCACCGTGCTGGTTAGTCAGGCTTGGTAAAGTGGTGGAGGATGGTTCATGATATCCCACCCACTGATTGTTTGCCATGATTGGGAGTCGAACTCAGGTCACTGGGATCACAGTACAGCGTTCTGCTCCTCCCACCTCACCGCACCCCCTCAAATCGCAAACACTGCTTGAATAATTGCGGCTCGCTGCGTTTAGTTCGCCGGTGGGGATTTTTTTTGAGCCGACTGAAAACAATGCGCGTGCCCGAGTGTTAGATCGAAGCTAAGTGTCTGGCCGGTGAATTTTCTGAAACTTTAACTTGGTTTCTTCATTTTCAAAACACTACGCTAAATTATCTTGGGACAAACCTTGTGCTTTCCATAGTAACATATTATTTACTGTAAAAAGAGAAAATGTAATATTTCGAACAAAACGAGTTATGGTGAAAATGTCCTGATTTTTAGGACATTTATTTGGCTGGTATGCTGCCGTGGTGTGTAATGGTTAGCAACACTGGACTTTAAATCCAGAGGTCACTGGTTTGATCTCCCGACACATCAGTTTAAACAATGGGTACGTTTCTTAAATCCCTCCGCCTCTGTCCAGCCAGCTGTACAAATGGATATGCAAGTTAGTCCATTGGCAGGTCCCGTATATTTAATTGTACGTTGAACTTCTTTAGCACCGTACGTTGCCAACCGTGCTAATCGGAGGTGCGGGATCAAGTGTGGGTACGCACACCTCTTCCAAGATGCCTGGTCAACGTGGATGAGTAGGCAAACGAATCCTCATAGAGGGGGCCCTCTAGCGCAGCAGTGGCGTTTTTCAAGCACTTTCAGAGCTGCGTCTACTTGACTGGTTGGCCCAGGATGTGGCTGCTTTGTCTCGTGTTTGTGTATTACCCCAGGGGACCGCAGGGAACAGTTATCTCGGCTTCCACAAGTGCTTAAATATTTCCCCTGCGCGGCGAGCCTCACGGCTTCAGCTGAGCCACCCGTGGCCACGTGTGAATTGGTGAGCGATTCGGTCATCCTCGACCCTGAGAGGACGAGTAAGCGGCGGAGGGTGGATTTAGATTATATTATTAGTGTGCGCTCTGCGATTGTACATTTTGTACCTCCATCAGTTGGAGGTACAATGATACTCTTGAGCCACTGTGTTGTGCGCGAGTTTTATCTTTGTTTTATCTGCGTAAGCTGGCGCTTGTATTATTGTAGCATTTCTTCCTAATCTCTCCCTTCAGTCGACTGGAGAATGCGGCTTTGTGTTTCGCTGCACTGCCCTCACAACGCTTTGAGAGCGGGAACTGCATCGGGCATTTTGAACACATGCTGCGGAACGTGTCACCGTGTCCCCGTTCAATTTGAAAATCGTAAAAAAAAACTCGCGAAAATATAGAAATGCCTCGAACGTTGTGTTGAATTATTTATGTGTTGCTCTGTGCGACAAAGCGATGGCTGGAATTGATGCATATAACCATCCTCACTCAGCACTCGATGGGTTTAATGTCCCCAGACGAAATTGCACACGTGCAGTGGGAGACGTTAAGGTGGAGGGAGGTTTGAATGCCTCTCTTCTCGGATGCTACCATGGTGTAATGGTTAGCGCATTGGATTTGCAATCCTGGATTGGGAATCAAGAGGTCGCTGGTTCGATCTCCCTTCCGCCTCTCTCTCCATCCACCCAGAAGTATAAATAAGTGCACCACAGTTCGTCGAATGGCTGGTCACGTGTGGTGAAATACACTGTGAGCGCTCCCATGTCTTTCAAGGTGTTTTCTCAGCACGTCAATACCCTCGAGAAGGATTCTATAGTCTATAACTCTCTTTCCTCTAGCAGTGGGGTGAGCAGGAAATTGCAGGGCTGCACCTTTAACTCCCCACGTCCTTACGTTGCCTGTGTATTCTGCATGCAAGAGGGCCCTTTATCTTCCGTTGTGTCTTTGGTCTGCACTTTTGCACATTAGCAAAATGTACAAGGTCCTCCGTATAGCCAACACAGCAGGCTGTTTGGGCAAGTGACATTAGCGGGCATCATTACCCACACTCTACACAAACTATCCAGAGACCGATGCACCGTTCCTGTGAGCGCTGAGAAGCAGAGGCTGTTCCGGTTTGCGAACTGGGAAAGTGGGCATGGTGCAGAATTCTCATGGCAGACTTACCGGGATGACAGATCAAAATAGGTTTTGCGGTGACCCACTTGCTCGCTCGCCTGCATGAGCACACAAGCGAGCTGGCACCCGTCACATCATGAGGTCAACACGGACGCACCTCCGATCAGCACAGTTGGCTACGTACGGTACGAAATAAGTTCAACATACAGTCAGTTCTCCTATAACGCGATAGGTAGTTACGTTCCTGAAGAACATCGCGTTATAGAAAAATCGCGTGATAATAAACGACATAGGATAAAGCACAGATAGCACGTGAGATGCGTACGCAGGCTGAACAAAGACCGAGGCGCGTGGGTAGCGTCTGGAAGTATCCAGCAGCATCCCGACTCACGTAACGCTGCGCCGAGGCAGCCGCACGAACGCCTTGTTCCTACTCGCGCGATGTAGTTCCGTTCGCCCAATCGCGTTCTATACAATTCGCGTCCGCGTTATACAAACAACTGTGTTCCCTTGTACATTCATCGCGGTTATATCCAATTCGCGTCCGTGTTATCAAAACGTGTTCCCTAATGCATTCACCGCATTATATCCAAACTCACGTTATAAAAACATGCGTTATAGGAGAACGGACTGTTCATACGTACACGCCAAATTCGTGCCCGTGTGGGTTTATTTGTATTTGTTGTGTTCACGTTCCCAACGCATGGTGGTAGACCCCGACAATAAACACACTGCGCAGGCGTTACGGGTCGAAGTGAATCCTTATTTACAGATCCTATCATAGGGATTTCGCAGGGTTGGCCGTTCTATTAATTGATCAACACAAGAGGGGTGGGCGGAAAGCCGAGGCGAGGGCTTAGTCCATGCCTTTGTTTAAAAGTCACCGCAGAAATGTAACAGAATAGGTTTAGAGCTCGTGATAGCGTAAACTCACGCTAATGGAACGTTAAACCTTGTTTAAAGAAACATAACAAATAACATTGCTTCTCTCTGGCTGCAGAGGAGATGGGGGGGGGGCGAGCGAGGTTGCGAAGACAGAGCAGGAAGCAACGAGGCCTCGGAGCCGCACGGTGGGACGAGAAATTAGCCATGCCGGCACCAACATGAGGCCTGGCACGGCTTGGTTTGATTTATAACGGCCGTGGAAATGCAACATTAGCAGTCAGGTTCGGTGGATCATACAGAAATGGACCCTATATAATATCAGCGCACATACACCAGTGAGGCGTATGTAGATGGCAGTACAGAAAGTATCTTTGATTTGGTGTTTTTTTTTTCTTCTGAGTACCATAATTTGGTTTCCACTTACAAGAAAAAAAAATGCAATTTGGCCAAATAATCAGGCTTTGAAATGAAGTCCTGAATGTCAGTGGCATTTATTTATACGCCAATAAAGAATTGTGTTATCCCAAGCTCTTTCTTCATCTATCCGCTGCTGGATGAAGGCCTCCCTACGGTGTGCATTGCTCGCGTGTTCTTTGACCGTTCAGTGCAGGTTGGTGAAGGCAGGCAGCATACACGCAAGAGCATAGACAAACAGTACAACGTTGGATTTTATCATCCGCTAACCACCACGGAGTAGAATCACACAGCCACTTATGACAATCTGCTGTGCACGGTGGTAAACCACTGGGATTTTTGCACACAGTGTTGGTGTACGGTGCTTTTTCTGCAATATTTTGCTATCTTTTCTTGGATTTTCTGTTTGCACATAGTCACTTTAAGATGTTTTCTTGTTCATGTTTTTGTTTTTTTGTTTGTTGCGGTTGCACCCGATTCAAGAGCCGAATGACTCACAGGGCTACACCTAATAAATGAAAACTTGAAACTTGATCTGAGCACTGACCAGGCTCATGCCTCCTTTAGGCACCATAAGATCCGACAAAATCGGACACATTCTGCCTGTGCTAAATATGCAGCGTACACGCGTGTGCACGTACACAAATGCAGCATACATTAAGCTGCGATCTGATGGGAAGACGCGTATAAAAGCCTCAGTGTGCTGACGCCGTGGCCTGAGAGAATTTTCTGACGCAGCTCGTCTCGCTGAAGTGGGTGGTGGTGGTGGTGGTGTGAATGCAGCTTTCACGGTGGCAGCTCATTAAATCCTAAAGCCCTCGTCGGCAGGAGAGAGCGGTGGGGGTTTTCCCGGCGAAGAAAGCGAGGCACTCTCCCCAGGAGCCAGATGGTCCGCTCTCAGAGGGTGGGCATCCGTCCACAAGGAAGAAAAAATAAGACAGCGCGTTAATTGCTTACATTTGTGGAATTCTTATTGTGCACGTTGTCAGAGCAGAAGGAAATCCGCACGCTAAAAAGGAAAATATTTGAAGCGTTTGCATATATCTGTGGGGCGCTCGCAGGGAACGTGCGGTTTTGCGGCAAATATGGATTTGAATTTTTTTTAGTGAAAAATGCCGAAGCAAAATATTGGAAACGTTTCCGTTCTAATATGTATCCTGGATATATGTCTGTTACTCGCAAAGTAACATAAAGTTTGCCAGCAATATGACGTCATCCAACTCTGACGTGATTAATACAGAGAGCCGAGGTTTTTAAACGTCCGTAATCTGTTGCCTGCACGCCAAGGTTGCAAATTGTATAAACTGAATATGTAAATGATGAGAAAACCCATCGCAACAAAACACATCGGTGCAGGTCTGCATCTCATACGTTTCAAACAACACACACAAACGTGTACAAGAAGCACTTTGGCCAGATGCAATATGCAAAAATCCATGAACAGTTCCTGAAGAACTGCATCTTTGTCCACTTGCCTTCGGTTACCATGAAAAAAAAAATGTTCATTTTTTTAAATATATATTAACGCAGACTTTTCGGGAACACTTAATACCGTGTAGTTCATCGTCTCGCAGATGCCACGTGCATGAAACACGTGGGTGTAAACTATTAAATATATATCAAGCCAAATGAGCAAATTTTTGGTTCTTAAAAGAAACGAAGCAACAACGCTGTGCGTGCCAGCTGTGACAAGTTAATGGGCCCGATGCAGGCAATGGGTGCAACCACCATGGGAAGTGTCGTAAAATTGTTTCCTGGTTCAGCATTAATATTTCAGCAGATGGCGTTTCCAGACACCCTAGGAATGCTGGGAACGACAGCAGAGTGTGAGGGCCCACACCTCAGGGATCGATCGACTGATGACCGGGTCATGGATAGAGTTGCCACCTCTGAGGTTCCAAAAAAAACGAGGACATATCATGGGAAGAATATCTCACAATGCCAGAAAGCATCGGGCTAGGTGGGGGGAATTACTGTGCACATAAATACAATATTTGGAGCGGTGTATAATCATGCAACTGGCAACAAATTAACACTTCAAATGTCACAGGAAGACTTACAGATTTCCCAGGACAGATACTAGCAAAGCAGAACGGTCCTAAGAAAACCAGGACGGGTGGCAAACCCAGGCAATGGAATAGGGAAGGCTGTTTCCAGGCGTGGTGGTGCGTGCGGATGTCCCAACACTTTGTAAATCAAGGTTGGTGGATCACGCAGAGATGTTCACGTGAGTGAGACACCCATCTCTGCTGGGCTATAAGGTAGCCGTTAAGTTGCAGCATAGGCACCAGCTCAGTGGGCCTTACCTGGTAAAATAAAAAGTTGGGTTTCGTTTAAAAGATGATGTTGTGACAGAAAACACGACCGTCAACTGCACGCGTTATTCTGCAGTACAACCTGCATTTTTAAAGACGCGAGGAGAGAACCCGTTGCTATGCAGTGGGAAATCAGAGAGGGCTGTCATTGTCATGCTCTTCTCACAATGCCCTAGACGGACCACTAAAAGGAATATGTTTTTTTACGTAATAATAAAATAGCAAGATAATATGTTATGTGACGGAGTCTTTTTTGAACGTATAAATTCACTCGGATTTAAGGAATATCCTGGCAAAAGAATTACATTCATGGGGAGCACAAAATGAAAAGTCAGAGCTTTGAGTGCTTAGAAATTGGAAGTTGTCGCTCGGCGCTATTCTCAGAGCGCACGTACCTCGTGTGTTATTCTCAGGGTGCCCGTACATTGTGTGTTATTCTCAGAGTGCCCGTACCTCGTGTGTTATTTTCAGGGTGCCCGTACATTGTGTGTTATTCTCAGAGTGCCCGTACCTCGTGTGTTATTTTCAGGGTGCCCGTACATTGTGTGTTATTCTCAGAGTGCCCGTACCTCGTGTGTTATTCTCAGGGTGCCCGTACCTCGTGTGTTATTTTCAGGGTGCCCGTACGTCTTCTGTTATTCTCAGAGTGCCCGTACCTCGTGTGTTATTTTCTGGGTGCCCTACGTCTTGTGTTATTCTCAGAGTGCCCATACATCGTGTGTTATTTTCAGGGGTGCCCGTACATCGTGTGCTATTTTTAGGGGTGCCCGTACGTCGTGTGTTATTCTCAGAGTGCCCGTACATCGTGTGTTATTTTCAGGGGTGCCCGTACATCCTGTGTTATTCTCAGCACGTACCCTCACCAGTAGCCCGTGCTGGCTGCGACAGCTCGTCAACAGAGCCAGGCTCCCCAGGACTTATAGTGGGCGGCCTTGCATGCCCGACTATGAGTGAGCGTTGGGGTGGAAGAAGATGGGGGGGGGAGGGGGAAGGTTTGGGGAGGGGGGAGAACAGGGGAGGGAGGGGGGGCAGTTGGCACGCGTCTCGCATCCCCTTCACGCGCTCCTCCAGGCAGACTGAGAACACTTCACTGCCATCGCTGTTCACAAGCAAGGGCCTCTGCTCTCAACATTCACATTGCGTGCGACGCAGATACGATGTGAATCGTTTTCTTAACTTGCATGGTACTTCGCTGTGAAAACACAAACTGGATTCCTCGTATACAATTTTTTTTTTTACCAAAAGGCCGAAGTGGTCTTCAATAGCACAGAACAGAAGCATTTGAAACGATCACAGCCTTAGATGTTGGCAAACACCTGCGTTTTCTCTCTCTCTGGAAACTATTTTTTTATTTTACCAGGTAAGGCCCACTGAGCTGTATAGCTCTTTTTCAGAAGAGACCTGGCCACAAATGATAGCTCAACGAAGTGGGCTTATGATGTGTAAGTTAATAGCAGCCAAATACTCTCAAGGGATGTTTCTAAATGTGTATATAAAAACCGGGGGGACCCGAAGAAAAATCCACCCGACAACGGCAAGAACGTGAAAACTCCAAACATTCAGGCGATCAGGGTCAGAATCGAACCCACGACCTCCTGTATACCAGGCGTGATAGTTCACATCTCGCCAATGCCACTGCGGACACGTGCAGGTTTCGAGGGATGAGGCTGGCATGATGAAGTCTTCATACGACCTAGTGCGTGTGTGTAGCTTTATTTACCTAGCTCGAACTGATGTCTAATTATAGTGCTTTAATAATGGATGACACCTTCATGAACTTCTTGTATATACACACAGAGTGTATAAATGTGTCATTTCCTGATATGCTGTCTCATTATGGAATAACAATTACTGTACTAATAATGATGTACGGCCCTTTGTCAAGCTACCGATTGCCAACACTGGTCAACACACTTTTTCTGGCATAAGGTATTCCAACGGTTTGAAGGTAATTTTGGGGTGCTGATTCCAAATCTGGCATCAGTTTTTTTCCATCACATCAGGTTTTTAAGATATCAAATATTGCATTTTCAATAAAAACTGCAAAAGAAAAATATTAAATAAATGTGGATATCTACATAAAATGATGTTATAAACACACTATCCTAAAAATACAGCACCATATTTTAACACTAAAGCAGTCACTGACTCGCAACAACTTGCAATCATAAGTGACAGAGTTAATTTCAGGTAAAATCAATGAAAATGGGGTATGCCGATAGCATAAAAATCAGATGTGATAGAGAAAATCTGAGATCAGATTTGGAATCAGCACCCTGAAATTAGTCTAAAACAGCTGCAAAAGTCCAGGCCAGAAAAAAAATGTGTTTTTTTGTTGACCACTCCGTGCCAATGAACTCCCCAGGCCATGGGGGTTATTTGACCATATTTCACCACGCTAATCAGTGTGGATGCTCAGGACCGGTTCAGACATCACTCGTCACTGACATTAGCCACGGCTGGAAATCAAACTCAAGTCCAGGGTCTATAGCGTAGTGTGCTAACCACTGTGCCACTGCTCCTCCCCCCATTGTGCATTATGCAAGACTGTATATAATAGTGTGCATGTGCTGACTGTAAATATGTAACGTAAGTTTATCGTTGTCAGCCTTGGCTTTTTAACACCTCTGGCGCTACACCATGCCCACTGGATTGATAAAAATGCAAAGATTAAGGGATGTAGAAAAGTTCAAGATTGAATGTGTGATTTAATCTTGGAATCGCAGTTTTGGCCAAACGCTACGAGAAAAATAAATCAATTGATGGCCTATACATTATTAATCGGTAACATTCACAGCTCGGTGCCGTTTTTTATTTAACATTTTCACACACGGGGCTGCAGAGAATCGCAAATGGGAAATGATGGCGCTGGGCTCTGGACGGAACGAGTCTGGTTGATAATAATAATAAGAAGCCTTTTTTGGGGTGCGTATGCAGTGGCGTTCATAGTGTTGCCTGAATGTTGATCCTTGAAATTCTGGAGGTGGTATCTCAAGAGTGTACTACTGTTAGCTCTGATCAATTTAAGTCCTATGAACAACTGACTCATGCCGCCGTAGCCTTAGAATAAGTGAGTTGAGTTCACGTTAAATAATCACAAATTTATAAAATTGGTGAATTCACAACCCGTCCTGCACAGTTTTGCTCAGGGCAAAGGCATGGATTCATTACTAAGTTATCTAAAATCTGGAGTAATTTTAGACTGCTTATTGCCAAATGTATAAGGAATTAGATGATTTTCCCATCATAAATGTGATGAATTGTCACAATAAAAGATCACGATTCAGTTTACAATAGATTTCCCTTTTTCATCTTATTTTTATTGTCTCCTTTCTATTGTGTATTGTTTAGTTTCAGAGTACTTGTACAGTTATACTAGTAGGAACCTCTGGTTACACCAGCCCACAGGGGATTATTGTGTCCGTCCGTCCATCGTGCAGGGAGGGGCTGGGTGGGGAGGGAGGGGCTGGGTGGGGAGCGGAGGGTGGAGAGGGGCTGGGTGGGGAGGATGGGGCTGGGTGGGGAGGGGAAGGTGGGGAAGGGCTGGGTGGGGAGGGTGGGGAGGGGCTGGGTGGAGAGGGTGGGGCTGGGTGGGGGGTGGGAGGGGTGGGGCTTGGTGGGGAGGGGCTGGTCACCCCGTGGTGCCCTTATAAAACACAACGTTTAACCTACTCACGCCGGCTTGTGCCCGACCTCACAGTCGGGCATATTTGCGGAATACACCACGCCGCCGTTGACCCTGCAGGCCATTGACCGAGCAACCCAACGTTCCTACCAGCTCCATCCGCAGGAATGTGTTTTTTTACTCCAAGGTCCTTAAGATCGAGGGATGCAGACCTTCTCTGCGTTCCCAGATCGAGGTTTCGGTCCATGGGTGACCGAGCGTTTTCCCGTGTAGCCCCCAGGCTATGGAACGCCCTTCCACGAGCCATTAGGAGTCTCTGAGCCTGTGAACATTTTTAAAATGCGTCTTAAAACCTATTTATACGTTTCCGTTTATTAAACTTTTAGTTCATTTCGTAAATGGATTCTTAAAATTTATATAGAACATCATTACTTTCATGCTGAGTGTTTGCTGCTGCTGCTGTGTCCTGGACAGCACTTTGAGATCATTGATGAAAAACATTGCATACCATTTGCACACATTGTTGATAATCTGTCCTCACACACTTGATTTGACACGTGCATTGTGAGACTAAGAATCAATTTGAATCAATTAATCGATTAATTGTGTTTTAAAATGACACGCTGAGCCACTATGCGTGTCTCTGGGCCACAATGTGAGTCTATGGATCTCTGTGTGAGTCTGTGGGGCCGAGTATGTGGATCTATGTGTGTGTCTATGGGTATCTGTGGGAGTCTGGGTCTCTATGGGAGTCTATGAGTCTCTGAGTGAGTCTATGTAGGAAGCCACTGTCAGTAAATTTAAAACAAATTCTCAATAAATCCACTTGTATACATTATTACCCGAGACTGGAAACTCCAATGTGGGCATTTTTAGCTTTCTCAACCTGATATCCATGAGCCACCCGTGGTGAGAACAGGAATATATGAATGACATTCGTGTCTATGTGCGCCTCTGGTTGGTGACTTAGAAGTTAATTGGCGGCTCAAAACACACCATCCGCAGAGTGACTGGACAGTATTTATGGGTTTCACACAGGAGCATTTTTTTTAAACACAACTAAAACATGCCTGAGATGCTCACGTGGTGTCATAGTTAGCAAGCCGGACTTCTAATCCAGCGGTTACCGGTATTCGGTCTCTTTCTCCCGGCACGGCATTTGAAACAATTGGGAAAGTTCATTTAGTGAACCCAACGTCTGTCCAGCCAGCGGTGTAAATGGGCTATGCCGCAGTTAGTCGACCTGCAGGTCACGTGTGGTGCAGCTCCTGTCACCTAAGATGTCTGGCCAGCGTGGAAGAGTAGGCCAAGTACCCTCTAGAGCAGCGGTCCCCAACCTTTTTGGCACCAGGGACCGGTTTCGTGGAAGACAATTTTTTCACGGACCGGGGGAGGGGGGGGTTCATCATTGCGGTCTTTCCCCCTTTTCAAAGAAGCTCTCCAGCGACGTTTGTTTTCTACTCATTGTGGCTACTAGGGGTTAGCAGCTTGTGCGCTCACCAACACTGTGACTGCTGAGACAAGTGCGCGGTGCGGGAAAGAGGCGCGGATGGAAGTGGTGAATAATAACACAATGGGGGCGGGTTCCACGCGCGGACTCACCGCTCACCTCCTGCTGCTGTGCGGCCCGGTTCCTAACAGGCCACGGACGGGTACCGGTCCACGGCCCAGGGGTTGGAGACCCCTGCCATAGAGGGTCTCTTTCGGGGAGGTCCCTTCCACCAGCAGTGGCCTTTCGCCAGTCGAGACGTTCGCAAGCCAATGCAGGGCTGCACCGTCTTCTTTGCCATATTTGACACAAACCTGAGAGCGACTGTGTTCTGTGGCCTGCGGTTCACAGTGCGAGTCTTGATTTTGTAAAACAGAGCGGAGCTGCAATAACTGCGTGATCCAGAAGTGCTTGTCTGCTTGACCCGCTGAGCACACTCCAATCGTTTTTATTTTCGCGACATAGATCATAGCGTTTGTTCGCTGTCGCGTCGCCTGTTGCCTAGAGGCCATCCCTGCTTGATGAAATGTGATAGCCTGCTCTTCGAATGTAATACTTGTGTACAAAGGGGCCCTTCGTACATTTATAGAATGACAAATTATTAGCAACGATCCGTTTTATTGTCGCATAATGTCCGAGTTACTTCCTCTTCAATCATTATACTACGAACACTAAAATAAGTAAACAATGTTACAGCCCCTTTGACTGTCGGCTGTTGGATGAAGGCATCCCCACAACGTGCCAGTTATGAAGGGGTGTCTGACCTCACTTCACCGTGTGGGTTAGTGCGGGTTGGATGCAAGCAGAGGGGAGGTAGTGTGACTGGTTTGCCACGACCAAGAATCGAACTCAGGCAGCCAGGTTCACAAGACCAATGCGCTAAATGCCGACATCATACCGTGTAATAAATCAGAGCTCTGCCTAAGGTAGGGCTCCCTATGCCAAGGCTAACCTAACCCCACTCCTGAGCTTAACTAACCATGTCCGTGTGCAACTCGAGTGACGCGGCGCCGATGCATAATGATCACTTTTGACTAAATTAATTGACGTTTAACGGAAATAGGCGGCATCGCGGTGGGAAAGGTAGGGTTATGGGGAGGCGGTGTATTGATCATTGCCTTTGAAGATGTCAAACTCGTAATTACACCACAATTTAACAACACACACACACACAACACTACCCCTTCCCCCACGACCTCCCCAAAAATATACGGCTCAGATGCAGCCGTCATTGACAGTCATAAACGTGCAGCGGCGCTTTACAACAATGCGTGCAATTAACGTTCGAATTTCAAGCGCGTAAGGAAATGCTCTCGAAAGTTGATTGCGTCAAAATAAAAAAATGTTAATGCATCTTCATGTTCATATCGTGATCATGACCAAGGTGACATCACTTAGATGAGCTGAGACCTGGCAGCCGAGTTATCTCGTGGGGTACGGCCTTGCAAGGACACAACTTCATTCCATCGATGACTTGTCTTACGAACTCATTACACGTTCAATCTTGATTTGAAGCTTTCGTGACCGCAGGAATCCATACTCTTTGGTTATTTCGGTAAAGTCACGTAGGTAGAAAAATAAAAACAAAAAATAATATATCACGACGTTTCGATCTTTATTTTTTTTCTGGCGGAAAAAATAATAATTTTAATAAAAAATATATTTTTTTCCGCCTGAGGACGACCGCTTGTGTTGCGATCGAAACGTCGTGATATATTATTTTTTGTTTTATTTTCATTACACGCTGTTGTTGTTGTTCTTATTGACAATTACGGGTACATGTTTATACAAGCAGAACTCCATTCTGTGTCTCCCACATATAAACAGAATGAAGCTCCAGTCCATTGTTGGCCTTCTGGCTTTACAGACCAACCAATATTATACAGCAATGTTTGTTTCAGTGAGCAGACTCTGGACAGGGTTTAACCTTCTGGGTCTCCACGAGATTAATACAGTGTGCTCTTGCCAATAATATTTGGAAGCCCAGCAGCATTCGTTTAACATTTGCTCCATTTGTTGAACAAGCCTGACCGCTGATGAGAGCCAAAAGGTTGAAACCGGTACCTAGTTTGCTTGCTTAAACAAATGCTGCTGGATAAAATTAATCTTGAAAGCCGACAGGACGATAGAATACAATTATTTTATTTATATATGTAGACACAGAACATTGCTTATTGGGATTGTTTTACCCACCTGGTTAGATAAGAGCGATGTTTTTCAGAGTCCCTTCTAGTTGACATCATGTATTTCTCAAACAAAAATGTGACAGTATTTAACATTTACTTTAGACGTCATATTTATTTTAGGTCCCTGCGCGTAGCCACTTCGGTCATTCTGCAGCCTTCCTTTTGTTTGTTATTTTGTTTATTTTATTTCGCGAACGGCAGATGATCTTTTTTGCCTAAAGGGTTCCTTCGGCCGCCAAGCCCCGTGTTGTTTACCGGTCAACCACACAGCGATGATGAGCCGGGCTGGGTTTGCCGCTTGATAGGGATGCTGAGTAAAAGGCGTTGGGGAAGTTTGGCTCCCCCAACCGCCCTCCCCCAGTTGTTTTTACGCCCGGGGCTCTGAACTCCAATCGATTGAGTCAACACAACGGCACGCAGGTCACGAGACCATCAGCACCTGTCCACGTTGCCGGCTAAATTACGAACATTGGCCACTTCCCTCTCCGACTCGGGTTTCCTCGAGGTCGGGTGTTGCTCATTTTGCCAAGAAAAAAGCATTGCGTCATTGGAATTGTGACAAATATTTGAGCCCAGCAAGCTCTGGGGCTCTTCGTGTGATTAAAATCCATCTCTCTGATTAAAAATTACGGCCACGGCAGTAGTCGTCATTCGTCATGGTAGTGGAGGGGGCTTGTTCATAATAATAATGTAATTTTACATTGCGTCATTCATGCAATTGCATCCCACAGTGCTGCACATAAATTCGTCAGTCCCTTACACAGTTAATACAAAAACAAAACCCACCGACTCATCAAATCAAAAACTAAATGATGAATGCATAATCACACGAAAAATGCACATAACAAGAAAATGATCATCACAGCGAAAATAAATTAGAATAAATAAATCCGTTCGATCTCCATACCCCAAGACCATAATCCCAACATTTCGCCGGATGTCATCAATTACAATTTTAAAGCTGAATAATTAACGTGGCAGCTGAAATGAATGAAAATAGATGGGCTGTGACGTGCAATTGCCTGAACTGCTGTAATGGGACTGACCTTAAAATATAGTATTCTCTCTCTTACTTGCCGTTCTGTTAGTGATTAAAGTGGAGGAGATTTGGAAGGGCACTTATCTCGAATGATGTGAAATAATGAGTGATTGTTCAGAATGTCGTGCATGTTCGATATTGCACGTGGTATTTGGGGGCCTGTTGGCCAGAACCTGACATTCGTGTAGTCTACGAGTAAATGTTCAAGTGTTTTCTGTTCCTTTTCTATGCAACTAAAGCTGGATCCGGGGTTTTTGCCATTTGCAATCGTGGCCACCTTCCACAGCTCTGTCTGTCACCAACCCTTGACCTCCCCTTGGGTAGATGCACCTGTGCACCTGAAACATTCCCTGTTCTCTTTCTGCCACTCTTTGTCATGTTTCATTTGTTTTAGCTCTTCCCCCATCCCTTGGCCTAACCCACATGCTACCTTATGACCCTTGCATAGGCCAAGGTTACACACCAAGACAAAGATCCCCCGTGTAGCCTTAACAGACTTTTGGGGCGAGTGCTGTTAGCGAGCACCTATGAAGACCGGAAGGGCACACGAGGAGGTGGATGGCCCAGCACCACGTGATGTTTACACACCGCACCACGTACTCATTTGAGACTGAGTCCACACAGGGGAGGCCCAGGACCGGTTTAAAAAAATCGTCACCGGTGTTGGCCGTGAGCGGGAATCGAACTCGGGGTCGTCAGGTTCAGTAGTGCAGTGCGCTAACCGCTACACCACCACTCCCTCCCCGCACACACAACAACAACAACCGCCATTCGCCACTAAGTGGCGGTGACGTCACCACGACGCTTGTGCCAGGCCATGTGCACCTTGAGGCCACGTGAAGTGTATATGCGAGGCTCTAGCCGAGGCTAGACACATGCAAGGCTGTGCACGTAATCTCCCTGCGTGTAGTCCACAACTAGATTGCATTAAATATGCGCATTATTATTTGGTAAACCACACATGTTGATGGGAACAGGTGAACGCCGAGATGTTCGTGAAGGGAAAAAAAATCCCTCAACCTCAACAAAGGCAAATGTTTTATTTGAATTGGGAATACAGTAAAGGTTTCTGGATATTTTTTTTAGAAAAGCCGGTTAACGATATTAATTTGCTGTCATGAGCTGCTGTGCGGGTGCAGGCCGTGGGGGAGAGGGGGGTGTGCAGTGGCCCAGTGATTCACGCACACTGCACCATTAACCCGGCGACCTGAATATAATTCCCAGCCATGGCTAACAACAGCGTCGAGTGATACCTGAACTGAACTATACGAATAATAACGATGGTGGTGGTAGCCATGGTTGACATGATATTAACTTTTCGATTTAAAGCTTTCGTGACTGCAGGGATTCATCTTCTTGGTTCTTTCGGTAAAGTCACGTAGAAGGGAAGTAATAAAATAATAAAAATAAAACATAATAAAATAATTCTCACGACGTTTCGGCCACAACGCAAGCAGCCGTCCTCAGGTGAAGAACCAAGAAGATCATTTGAACTGGTTATACACCTCCATCACACACTTCATCAACCCACGCGGAACCAGCGTGGTGAAGAATGGTCACAACAAAAACAACAACAACAACAACAACGGCCATTCGATACGAAGTGGCGGTGACATCACCACGGCGCCTGTGCCAGGCGATGCGCACTTTAAGGCCACGTGAAGTGTCGAACGCTCGCTGGCAGGTATAGTCACACGACCAGCAGTGGATTGAAAATTGGTCATGAATAATGCATAATTACTTGTGAATTGTCAAGTGAGGACTCTGCCTTGTAAATTGAACGAGCAAAATTGAAACACAGTTACAGCTGCTTCTTTCACCAGCGTTAGCCTCTGAGATTTTTCTTCATTACTTTTTTGTATTGTCCTGTATTGTTTTAGGGCTTCCAAGGGAACGCTAATTTCTACGAAGTTAAATCTAAACCAAGCTCTACACAATCTCTGATTAATCTACGAATGTTTAATTTTATATTGAGTTCAACTGAGTCGCAGACATACTCTTTGGAGGAAACACATTTATTAACACCAACACACGGGATTACTGCCCCTTAACAGGATAACAACCTATGGTGGTGACCACCAGGCTAACTACACTGCAACTAGCTACAACAGACCGGACCACAGCTTGGGTCCAGGACCACGTGTTGGAGACTCTGTAGGACGTAGAACGTAGAACGTTGACGAAGGTTTCTTCAGGATGAACAACAGCAGCCGGTCCCACTGGGGGGACCCGGCTTACATCCTCTGTGGTCGTGGCTGGCTCCGCCCTGAGCCACGCCCACCTTCTAGAATCCTCGAGCAGGATCTCGACCCTGAAACGTGACCACCCCTAGCCCTCACCTGGGGCCCCTGTGTAGACTTCACCGGTCACGTGTCCTCCGTGGTCAACCAGAGTGCCACGGCCCTTAGTAACCCCATTCCCATGTCCGGCACTCCCGCAGCCTATCCTGTAGGGGCCGGCACTGCACGCCGAGCGTGATGCCATCCAGCGCTGTCAGTCAGCGCTCACCGAGCCCCTCTAGGGCCGCTACTGCACCCACACCCACGTGGTGTCCGCGATGTCGCCACATCGCACGCCGTGCCTCTCTAGAGCCGGCGTTACACAGTGACATCTCGCGATGCCACGACAATTGTAACAGGAATACGAGCATGCTTTGCGTGTCAAGGCGGCGTCCTTTAACCGTTCGATATTTTTGTTTGATTCTCCGGTTTGTGGCTTAGGGGCATTCATTTAATCGGCCGGTTACAATGTCGGCTACGGGAGAAGCTCTTGACTTTTTCAACAAAAACTTTGGTTATCATTGTACGACACAAGATGGGTCTTTTACATATTGAACTAGTTTTCTTTAGGCGGGCGCAGTAGAATTGTTTCCACTTGTGACACTCGAGTATGCGAGCGGAATCCCCTGCTCTGTCGCTTAAACTTTTATTGGATTTGTCGTGACAAGAATTAGCACTAATTGTGCGTGTGATTTTCTCTCAGCCCATGCTCACTTGAGATAATCTTCGTTGCACGCTACACTAACCGCAAAATTAAGATTCAGCGACAAGGCGATTGCTCTTGACGAGTCACCAGCAATTACTGCAGCAATGGGGCGAATGCAGTGAAATCAGGGTCCAACTTGCATTCAAATCAACTCGGGCCATTTTGTTGTTGTTGTGCAGCGTACACACAACGGTTCGCGAATGCGACCCTCTCACCTCACCGCGTAGGTTTTCGCGGCTGTGCCCGCCGGATGGCTGTCGTTTTGGGCTCCGTTCACTCCTTTGGCTGCCACTTTGTCGTTCGTCTCGACCATCAGCCATCGCCCCTTCTAGCGACGCGTCCTTCCCAAGCCCACTTAGTTTTCATCACGGTCTTCTTCTTCGTCCACGCGTTTGTCCCACTCGTGCGGAGTGTTTTGCTGTCATTGCCAACCTTCTCCACGCTGCCCTGTCCTGCGCCATCTCTCTTTCCGCTCCTCGGACCACCACGGTCCGATCGCACCACATCGCCCCCCCCCCCGCCCCCGCCTCTTCTTCTGCCTTCCTCTTCTTGATCTCTTTCCTTACACTTGCATCACTTGCCACCTTCTGACCCACATCATTTTCCTGTTGTCCGAACCACACCAGAGCCTTCTCTCTCTCTCTCATCTTCTCCGTGACATCTACCGCCTTGAGACTTCCTCTCACTTTTTCATTTCTCACCGTCCTTTCCTTGTTGAACCCAACATCCACCGCGACATCCTCGTCTCTGCGACAGCCACAGCTTAGTCCTCCCTCTTGCTTGTGCCCCAGCACTCGGCCCCATACAACAGGAACCGGCCTCAGCAACGTCTCGTACAACACTTTTCCCTTCAAACAAGCTGGGAGCACCTCAGTCACTCTGATCAAATCCGCAAACGAGGAGAAAACCCCCCTCAAAACAGAAGAAAAGTCTTGTTCTGGAAGTCAAAATGATATCCGTAGCTTGCGTGCGTCGTATGTTCTCTCATCCATCGTTTCCTCGTTACGTCTCTCGGTGGAATCCCAAGCACACATCTGTCCACGCTTCTTTTCAGCCTCCGTCCCAATTCCCTTGCCCACGTTGCTGGGCTCACTTCAATCGGCACGCTTGCGCGGCGCGGCACGGCAATATATATACGAGCAGTGTTAACGCGCACAACAGGATAACCGCGCTTACCTGGCACAGACCGGGGAACAGGTTTACACGATCCGGGGACACATTCCTCCAGCCCAATAAAAAGGTGCTATCTATGCATCACCCCCCCCCCGCCCCCCCCCCCCATTCCTCCGGGCTCTCCATCCGCTATCCAAGGGATGAAATATTTAATTCATATTTTATTCATCCTCTTCACGCACTCATCCAGCACAGCGATGCTCAGCGGCGCAATGGGCCCCCGAAAGTGAATTCCCCGCGCCATACGCAGGGTATGGGCGGCAGGCATTGCCTCCGTTGCGTTAAGTCACGCCACTGAACGTCGCTTTTAGGAACAACAACAACCACAACAACAGCTGCATATCTTACGTTACAGAGCTACTGTGTAGGGAGGCTCTGCTCTAGAGTAGCTGTGTTTATTTGTGAGTCATTGCCGTGCGTATGCTCAAATGTAGTCTGCAGTTCCGTTAATAACAAACAAATAATGTGCCCGATGCGATGTTACGTCTTTTTGAAGCTACTCTATTCCGGACACATGGAAACGTGAATCGGCGTGAGTTGAGGTGTAATGAGTGTGCATGGATGCGCGAGTGTTATTGTTGGTTCATTGCATGTCTATATGAGCATGTTGGTGACTGCTCCTTTTCAAGACTGCAGCCTGCGTGATGGTGTCTGGGTTCATCTCTATGCATGGCGTCTGAGCATGTGTGCACTTGTGTGTATGCGCACTTCCGATCAGCGCGGTTGGCTACGTACGGTGCGAAAACACATTCCTGCGGAGGGAGCTGGTAGGAACGTTGGGTTGCTCGGTCAATGGCCGGGGTCAACGGCGGCGTGGTGTATTCCGCAAATATGCCCGACTGTGAGGGCGGGCACAAGCCGGCGTGAGTAGGTTAAACGTCGAGTTTTATAAGGGCACCACGGGGTGACCAGCCCCTCCCCACTCAGCCCCACCCCTCCCACCCCCCACCCAGCCCCACCCGCCCCACCCAGCCCCTCCCTGCACGACGGACGGACGGACACAATAATCCCCTGTGGGCTGGTGTAACCAGAGGTTCCTACCAGTATAAGTAAAACATACGTAGATACGCGTGCACACACAGGTTCAAGATCCTCCCACATTGCCTGTTCATGCTGCGGAGGCAATTGATGTTTGCAAGCACCTACGAAGGTGGGCAGTGTGCACGAGGGGAGCTGGTGAAGCCAGCACTGTTGTCAGCCACCTTTGTCTCTCCAGAGCTGATGTTTCCACAGCGCACCAGGTGCTCGTTTAAGGCTGAGTCAAAGTATCGTGGACTAGATCAGGAGATGAAAATGCAGGCTCTGTGAGACGTTATCAAAAACATTCGCAAGGCAACCTGCAGAGTTATTGTCAATTATCTGGAGCGTGGAGTGTCAACGTCAACACTGGGGGGAGAGAAAGGGGAGAGAAAGGTGGCCGGACATGCATGTGCATGTACAAATACAAAGATCCCCCGTATAGCCTCAATAGACTGTTGGGGCAAGTGCTGTTAGCGTGCACCTATGAAGACCACCAAGGCACACGAAGGTGTGGGTGGCCAGTACCACGCCCGACCGCCTTTGTCTCCCCAGTGGAGATGTTTACACACTGCATCAGGTATTCATTTGAGGCTGAGTCGACCTAGGGGAGACCCAGGACCGATTCAGATAATCGTCGCTGGTGTTGGCCGTGAGCGGGAATCGAGCTTGGGTCACCAGGTTCGTAGCGCAGCGCGCTAACCGCTACACCACCGCTCCCCACACACACACACAGAGCCACATTGCCACACACACACACGCAGTGCGGTATTTCCTTTTTGGCACAACAAAAAATTGTGGCCGCAGTTATCCGTCGGAATCTGTTGTCATCAGTGAATAGCTGTGGGTCGAACGGGAATATTGACAAACCACATCCTCACGCACGCCCGCCACACCTACACATTACGCCGGCAGACAGACCGCGCTTACAGCGGAACGGACAGGGAGCAGTGACGCAGTCACAATTTCGTTCAATATATTATTGCTGCGGAGATACGGTCGGTGCAACCGGAGAGCCACCTGGTCAGCATGCACGGTTGCCGAATGGGCACGGCAAATTAATTTAAACGGCAGATTGCCCAGTGCAGCAAAAGCTCACTCATCCTAAACAGGCAAGGGCATCTGAAAATTGGTTCGGGCGAACGAGTGTTTGCGGTGTAAATAAATTGCAATGTTGCACGTTATTACGCGACAATGGAGGTTCCGTTGAAAAACAATACGGTTACTTACGGTTACGCGTAATCACCATCGTCAACAGCGATGGGCCCTACTCACCACCACTGGACGAATGCCTCTCCACAAGATCGCCCCGCGTGGTCTCGCGATGCCGTAAATCCACATCCCGATCCTGCATGCGAAGTTGTCTCATCTCCATGGCGGTCATCCCTCTGTGGGCAGCTCCTCCTTCGGCTGCCTTTCCATCCACCAGTCTTGTCCGTCGCCTTCGAGTGATGTCTCCTGCCCAAGCCTTCTTTCATTAACGCTTGGCTATTAAGCCCTCTCGTGGCTAGCGGACGTCGATTCGACATTGGCATTTTGCTCCAGAACATATTGCCGCAAGCAAGAATTAGAATGGAATGGTGGCAGGGAAAAGTATTTGTTCCCTGAATCGCGTGTTCATTATTCTGTCTGTTGGTGTTCTTCGAAGCATGTAACAGGGTGCTTCAAAAAATTGTTAACACTTCTGAGAATTTCAAACAATACCACGAGAAATGTCCTGCCTCTGGGATCTGGAGACCACCTGGAGAAGATTCCAGGCGCGTGTTGACAATGATGGCAAACAAGTGGGAGAACAAGTGGGAGACAATTGTTATCATGTTACATTGTATTATCCGTTCTTTGTCCATTAAAAACGAGTCATATATAAGTGTTAACATTGTTTTGAAAGCACCCTGTATATATGTCGTGATTTTTGTGCACTTTTGAACATTTGTTCTTGTTATTTTTACATTTGTGTTTATATATTTGACGCCTATTCTATGCGCTTAATACATATCTATTCATTATCCATAAGACTGCTGTAAGGCTATTTTTCTTTTCTTTTTTCGAAATTCAAATAACAAGCGTAGGAGTGATAAAATATTCAACGGAGCAAAGATATTTTTCCTGACCCACACCACCTGTGGTTAACGATTAGGAAACTGTGAGACATCCTAACGTTTTAATTTAGCTTTTAAGTGATTCTGGTCAGCCCTACATTTGGCCACACATTTTGTTTAATCCAATCAACGTGACGGAAAGCATGTTACCATGTAACTAGTTAGAATCACCCGGGAAAGCCAGTGTGTCATTACTCCTGTTTCTCCTGTCTCACACGGAAAAATGCACGTCTAACAATGAACATGCATCGCACACGCGGCTTCGTTAACGACGATCACGCTAGTAAGGAGCCGAAAGCATGTTTTAATTGCCCGAATCAAAGGCGAGGAATTAACCACCAAGGATGTATCTAATGGCACTATATATCCAGCTGTTAAGCATCTGTGACCTTTTACTGCAATTCCTAAACGTAGCCTGTGTGCCTCTGCAATTATCCCACCAGCTGTACTTACAGAAGCATCTCTCCTTTAAGCCTCGTGCCCTCCTGCGTTCCGTGTTTTTGTCGCCACCCAGGAATCTTCCACAGCATGTTCTCTCTGCTGACTATGGAGTACTTCAAGCTGCAGCCAGAGCAGAACGGATACCTCATGTCCTACATAGGCCTGCTGCAGATGGTGAGAGCTTTTACACCCTTATTTTCCCCCAAGTGCAATGCTAAGCCAAAGCTCATTTCCCGCTTGTTGATCGTTGACACACACACACACACAAAAAAACATTCACACGTATTTCACATTTTAAAACGGTGTGTTTCGTCATACGTCATTGGTGTTGTGCTGTGGCACAGTGGGTAAGCGTAAGGCACTGTGAACCCGACGACCTGAGTTCGATGTTTCATTGTTGGCCAAGGATAACGTTAGTGAATCGGGGACATTAGTTTCGGGTAATTTTGTGAAAATCCAGTTAATTCTATAAATCGGCTGCCAAGGAATAATTGCGCACGTGCAGGCCATCGGTCCGGAGGAGCAGTGGTGCAGTGCATCACGTTCCGCGCTGTTAACCCGGTGACCTGAATTTCATTCCCAGCCACGGCTAACACCGATGGCGAGTGATACCCGAACCCCATTTTCAGCAACCGGCGCTGACCAGCGTGGTGCAGTACGGTCGAGCAACTCACACGACCAACTCGGCATCGGAAGGCCTTCATCCAGCAGTGGATTGTCAGAGGGCTCGGCAATATCATGAATGGAGATGTGCGAGAACCCAACGCGTATCATCGTCGTCCGAGCGTTGTGTTGCAACTCCACTGAATGTTTGTACGCGGGGGGGAAGTCTGCCGATGCTATGCACCCAATATTTGTTAAAAGCTGAAGATGACAGTCAGAAGAGTCGTGAGGCAATGCATGGCACGTAGCTTCGCGTACGTAGTCTGCCTCCTAAATGTAGAACATAGCGTACACGGATTGAGATCAATTCACCACGCGTGTGCCCGCTTTTTGAAAGCTAAGCATAGTTGGTGCGTTGGTGGGTGAAGCACCGTGGCCTTGCCAGAATTGTGTTGAGGCCGTGAGGTGATCAGGAAGAAACTGGTGTTGTCACGATTTAAAGCTTTCGTGACTGCAGGGATTCATCTTCTTGGTTCTTTCGGTAAAGTCACGTAGAATGGAAATAATAAAATAATAAAAATGAAACATTCTTTTATTATGTTTTATTTTTATTATTTTATTATTTCCATTCTACGTGACTTTACCGAAAGAACCAATAAGATGGTGTTGCCACCTTCTCGTGTGTGTCTGTGTGCGGGTTTTTTTTTCCGGGTACTCCAATTGACCCCCCCTATAAGTGTCCAATTAATTATTCATGTTATTTGGCCAAACATCCCAATGCAGGACCCTCCAGGAAATTAGTCTTGAGACTCGGTGAGTCTTTACCTGGCTGAATCGTTATCAGTGTTAAACGCTGGCGTTGATTGCCATTATTAGGGGCTGTCATTGGTGATTCAAACTGGCACACACTCATATGAGCATTGTAGTTTAGGACGCTAGCATTGCTGATTGCTATTGACGATGTGGTAACAACAGCACTCATCAGTATGGCGATTGTTAGTTCAAACTGGGTAAGTAATTGGCATTATTGTTTACCCTGAAAGTGGGACATGCCATTGGCTAAGAATGCCATTAGGCAGCAAGCAGGAGAATGGAATGGCAAGGGCTTTAGCATGGGGGTGGCCTTTTGTATGTTGAACTCTTTCGCACAGTATGTATCCAACCGCCAGCCGAATTCTTGGCGAGGTTCCCTTCCTCGTGGCAAATTTCCATGGATACTGAACCTGTTTGTCGCACACGTCTCTTTGAAACCAATATTTGTCAATGGAAGTAAATACACATACCCTTGCCCCAATGTGGAATGAGTAAGGTGACGCTCATTAACATCTTCACAAGTTAATTCTTTTTTAATTGCTTAATATTTTTTTCAAGGCTTTTTCCCTCTACATTGCTTAATATTTAGACTCTGTATGATGATGTTTTCAAGGAATTGATAGGAATTATATTGTGTCCCAGGTCACCCTTATACTCGATGGCTTCTTACCTCGTTGTAGATTGAGGATATTGATCGATGCATTAATATTTGGACATAGTGTAAATGATCATATTATCTGTTTTAGCGTTGTTGCTACGGTAACACCCACTATTAGTCACCACCATTCATCAGACTCACAGCCACCAAACTCTATTAGTCACCACCATTCATCAGACTCACAGCCACCAAACTCTATTAGTGATCACCATTCATCAGACTCACAGCCACCAAACTCTATTAGTGATCACCATTCATCAGACTCACAACCACCAAACTCTATTAGTGATCACCAATCATCAGACTCACAGCCACCAAACTCTATTAGTGATCACCATTCATCAGACTCACAGCCACCAAACTCTAGTAGTGATCACCATTCATCAGACTCACAACCACCAAACTCTATTAGTGATCACCAATCATCAGACTCACAGCCACCAAACTCTATTAGTGATCACCATTCATCAGACTCACAGCCACCAAACTCTATTAGTGATCACCAATCATCAGACTCGCAGCCACCAAACTCTATTAGTGATCACCATTCATCAGACTCACAGCCACCAAACTCTATTAGTGATCACCATTCATCAGACTCACAACCACCAAACTCTATTAGTGATCACCAATCATCAGACTCACAACCACCAAACTCTATTAGTGATCACCATTCATCAGACTCACAGCCACCAAACTCTATTAGTGATCACCATTCATCAGACTCACAACCACCAAACTCTATTAGTGATCACCATTCATCAGACTCACAGCCACCAAACTCTATTAGTGATCACCAATCATCAGACTCACAACCACCAAACTCTATTAGTGATCACCAATCATCAGACTCACAACCACCAAACTCTAGTAGTGATCACCAATCATCAGACTCACAACCACCAAACTCTATTAGTGATCACCAATCATCAGACTCACAACCACCAAACTCTATTAGTGATCACCATTCATCAGACTCACAACCACCAAACTCTAGTAGTGATCACCAATCATCAGACTCACAACCACCAAACTCTATTAGTGATCACCATTCATCAGACTCACAACCACCAAACTCTAGTAGTGATCACCAATCATCAGACTCACAACCACCAAACTCTATTAGTGATCACCATTCATCAGACTCACAACCACCAAACTCTAGTAGTGATCACCAATCATCAGACTCACAACCACCAAACTCTAGTAGTGATCACCAATCATCAGACTCACCGCCACCAAACTCTATTAGTGATCACCATTCATCAGACTCACAGCCACCAAACTCTAGTAGTGATCACCATTCATCAGACTCACAACCACCAAACTCTATTAGTGATCACCAATCATCAGACTCACAGCCACCAAACTCTATTAGTGATCACCAATCATCAGACTCGCAGCCACCAAACTCTATTAGTGATCACCAATCATCAGACTCACAACCACCAAACTCTATTAGTGATCACCAATCATCAGACTCACAGCCACCAAACTCTAGTAGTGATCACCAATCATCAGACTCGCAGCCACCAAACTCTATTAGTGATCACCATTCATCAGACTCACAACCACCAAACTCTATTAGTGATCACCATTCATCAGACTCACAGCCACCAAACTCTATTAGTGATCACCATTCATCAGACTCACAACCACCAAACTCTATTAGTGATCACCATTCATCAGACTCACAGCCACCAAACTCTATTAGTGATCACCATTCATCAGACTCACTGCCACCAAACTCTATTAGTGATCACCATTCATCAGACTCACAACCACCAAACTCTATTAGTGATCACCATTCATCAGACTCACTGCCACCAAACTCTATTAGTGATCACCAATCATCAGACTCACAGCCACCAAACTCTATTAGTGATCACCATTCATCAGACTCACAACCACCAAACTCTATTAGTGATCACCATTCATCAGACTCACAGCCACCAAACTCTATTAGTGATCACCATTCATCAGACTCACAGCCACCAAACTCTATTAGTGATCACCATTCATCAGACTCACAGCCACCAAACTCTATTAGTGATCACCATTCATCAGACTCACAGCCACCAAACTCTATTAGTGATCACCATTCATCAGACTCACAGCCACCAAACTCTATTAGTGATCACCAATCATCAGACTCACAGCCACCAAACTCTATTAGTGATCACCATTCATCAGACTCACAGCCACCAAACTCTATTAGTGATCACCATTCATCAGACTCACAGCCACCAAACTCTATTAGCGATCACCAATCATCAGACTCACAACCACCAAACTCTATTAGTGTTCACCAATCATCAGACTCACTGCCACCAAACTCTATGAGTGATCACCATTCATCAGACTCACAGCCACCAAACTCTATTAGTGTTCACCAATCATCAGACTCACAGCCACCAAACTCTATTAGTGTTCACCAATCATCAGACTCACAGCCACCAAACTCTAGTAGTGATCACCATTCATCAGACTTACAACCACCAAACTCTAGTAGTGATCACCAATCATCAGACTCACAGCCACCAAGTTCTGCTGTCCATCACGAACTAATGGGAATCATAGATATGAAGAAAACGATTCTTTAGGTTAGCTTAAATTAATTGGCAGTCGCCGTGAAGACCGTCTCCCGGGGTCCCTGAGCAACGACGAGTTTCGGGTGCTGTGGGTAATTCTCGCAGTTTACCGAGTTGGCGCATGGTCCTCTGGGCTGCGGAGAGGTCAAGGGAAGAGGGGAAATGACCCGCTCCCGTGTTGCGCATGCGATCGCTCGTGTGCATAAACAGCCTGCGTCACGCGTCATAATTGATGTACTCCACGTGACCCCAGTGACACCGTTCGTCTTTGATGTGCTGCTGCATTCGTTAATGCATGCAAACTGCAGCCGCTCTGCAAGTGCGCACGGAAACTGCTAAGGTGCTCAGCCAGCCACCAACACACACACAAAGACAAAGGATTCCCGATACAGCCACAACAGAAAGTTGCATGGGGCAGGTGCCTTTTGTTAGCGAGCGCCTATTAAGAGCGGCTAAAACACTCGAGCGTGTGTTTTAGCAAAGTACCGTGCCCAGCCGTTTTTGTCTTTCCAGTGCTGATGTTTACAAACCCTTTCAAGTATTCACTCGAGTTGACGTAGGGGATGACCAGGACCAATTCAAATATCGCTCGCCGCTGATGTTAGCGTTGGCTGGAAATCGAACTCGGGTGGCCAGGTCCATAGTGCCGTGCGCTAACCACTGTGCTACCCACTCCTCCTGCACACACAACACTACTTACACATATACACCCATACCTATACACACACACACCCATACCTATACCTATACACACAGCACTACTTACACACACACACACCCATACCTATACACATAGCACTACTTACACACACACACCCATACCTACACACAGCATTACTTACACACACACACCCATACCTATACACATAGCACTACTTACACACACACACACCCATACCTATACACATATACACCCATACCTATACACACAGCACTACTTACACACACACACACACCCATACCTATACACACAGCACTACTTACACACACAAGACAAAGATCCCCCGTGTAGCCTTAACAGACTGTTGGGGCAAGTGCTGTTAGCGAGCACCTATGAAGGCTGGAACGGTACACGAGGGGGTGGGTGACCAGCACCACGCCCGACCGCCTTTGTCTCCCCAGTGGCGATGTTTACACACCGCACCAGGTACTCATTTCAGGCTGAGTCGACCTAGGGGAGGCCCAGGACCGGTTCAGATAATCGAGCGGGAATCGAACCCGGGTCGCCAGGTTCATAGCGCAGCGTGCTAACCACTACACTACCGCTCCCCTCGTCAATTAAGTTGTATATTAAAGCTTGCAATGCAAGTGTTCTAATTGCCTAAGAAGGAATATTTACAGTGTGTGCAAATTATATGCATGCTGAGTAATATGTTGCATGAAGGTTCATAGAGAAAATACAGCTGCGAGAAAACGAATGAGAAACAATACAAATGAGAGGCAGTAAAAACAATTCATGAATCGAATTGTCACCAGGAATTGCGACAATTAATCTCCAATTGTCACAGCCACAATTTATGGCATAGATTCTAAATGTAATGTTATATATATAATAAATATAATGTGCAGGTAAACTTCACATTGTAGAAATTCCACGTTTGTACGGCGAGGGCAAGTCTATCAATAGGAGAACCAAGTTGGTACTCACTTCATTGAGGCCGAAGAGGTGATGACCTGTTTCAACCTCCAACCAGGATTTGAATTTAATTCTAGATTTGAAGCTTTCGTGACTGCAAGGATTCATATTCTTAGGTTTTTTCGGTAAAGTCACGTAGGTAAAAAATTAAAATTTAAATTAATTTAAATTAAAAAAGAGGGTTCCACCTGAAGACGGAAGCTTGTGTTGCCTCCGAAACGTCGTGATTTTCATTTAATTTTTATTTTACTTTTATTAATTTAATTTTTTTACCTACGTGACTTTACCGAAAAAAACCTAAGAATAGGATTTGAACTCGCAACCTTCCCATTGCAAACACGTTCACTCTGCAGCTGAGCCCCCTGGCCCAATGTGAAGGCTCACTCCTCGACGCCTTTTTCCAACAATACAGGCACGCATTTAATATTCCCTGCAAAACAGTGTTTGGCGACATTTAGAATTCACGTTTTTTTTCATTATTGTCGACGGAGCAAGCCACGTTAAGTTAAAGGCTGAATTCAAGTTGATGGGTGTTTCGTCGAGGGTTTGGTGACTGGACTAAGACGATCAGCTCACTTCCACTTCACAATCCCATTTCGTCAAAGGTGGCTTCTCAGGTGCAAATCCAGAATATCAGCAGCAGTGGCAGCTCAACACTCTGACCCGCACATTAACCCCCTTTAGCCACCCGTCCACCTCGAATGAATATATCAAGATGGAACAGCGCAACTGACGAGGAATACTCAACACACTTGGGCATCGTTTTATTCCAAATGGAGCCTTTCGATGAAAACGGGCAGCGATGCTTACACCACCGTTGCCACAATTGTTTATCGTTGCAATGTGGCTGCAATGAGCCGCTCGTATGAAAATTGCACTTGCCGCATCGTAGCCAAAGTATTCCTCGGACAAGCTTCATGGGCCCAATCTCAGCCGAGGTCAAGACACGAAGCAGAGAGAGAGAACAAATTACTGGCCCAAGGATAAACTCCCTTCTCCACATCGGTATGTACTGTACCATTCAGGCTTCGTTACACTGGCCTCAGGCTTCTGAAATTGGATGCCTTTATCGAGAGAATTGAATCTTGGTCTCATTTGTCTGGGTGGGACTGGAGCCCGATTTTTCAGACACCCTGTTTGCGAAGCAATCACCATCCGTGCCTATTCTGCCCTGGTTTAAAAAATATATATAATGCCGCAAATAAAAAACAGACCTATCCATATTGGTTGGTATTATTGTAGTCATTGTTATACTGTATAATTTTGCCCTATTTTCTCAGCCAAGGTAATTGTTTTTTTTAACTCCACTGTTGTCCTTTTCTTGTTCATCAGAAGTAAATCAGTGCATTATTCTTACGAGTGCTATCTAATGTATCTCTTGGTGGTGCAATGGTGCTGTTCAGAGGGCTTTATCCCGAGTGATCATTGGGGCTCACGATTCCTTAGGCAGTCTAGACTAATGCTTTGCCAATTTAGTGGCCCGTGGTCTTGTCTGCCCTGTTAAATCAAAGGATTTGTCCGGACTTTCGTGATGAAAAATGGAAAGGTATTTTAACAAAGCACTGAGCTGCTTGTGGGGAAAATGTAGCCAGAGTCCTTTGTGGATTATGTCATTTCTATGCTTTGTTAACCTATGTCATGTGATGACTCCACAAAATCGGAATGATCCCGGATAAAGGTGCTTAGGACCCCCAATATAAATGCACTTGAACCAATTTTTTCTCATTTAAATCCCTCATTTTCGGAGAGCCGCTTTAAATTGAGAAAAGGATTATAGTTGATTTGGTCAAGTACAGTTTTACTCGGTGTTTACAAGACAGATTGACGTCTTGGTCAACACACACTGCCTATTTCATGTACCGCCGACCAAAATACATCGAGACTTTTATTGAATTGCATTACATTTCTTCCCCCCCCCCATTCCAGTCTATGCCCACGAGTATTGTAGAGCACTAATTTGCTTTGCCTATTAAATGTACATGAACATATCGCCGTGTACGTGATAAATGGGGACTCTGGCGTCGACAATAATACTTATTCTAATCCAATACCTAAAGTCAATGCGCACTAAGTACACCGACCATTCAATAATGTTGCTGCAATAACAAACAGCATTCAGCGCCCTACTCCGCATTGCAAAACACTCTTTGCAAAAAATAACACCGCCCGAAAAGAAAAAAAATCACGTTTTTTTTTTCACTTTCCCTCGGGTCAAGGGCAGGTCAAAAGTATAAGAACATGCCGGTTCCATTAAAATGAGACCAAGACCTTTCGAATGAACCGTTGCTCATTAAAATCGCTTCTCGGGTTTTAGCGGAAAGAGAGGCCTCGCGTCGACGCAGATGAAACGGGGCTCGCCCGGCGGGTTTAGCCGATGGTTTGAGCATCGTCTGCCGGCGAGCTGCGGTGGACGTACAAAGCGTTGGAATTGACGTCACGCCGAGTGGCAGGTCACCGCGTGCGCGGCCCACGCTGCCACCCACTCCACGCCCCCCCCACTCCACGTTGCTTGCAAGGAGACAAAACAACGGGCACTCTTTTAGATTTGAAGCTTTCGTGACTGCAAGGAATCATCTTCTTAGGTTTTTTCGGTAAAGTCACGTAGAAAGTAAAATAAAATAAAAACAAAAATCACGACGTTTCGGAGGCAACACAAGTCTCCGTCATCAGGTGGGACCGTCACAGCCAGATTAGCTGTATCAAGTGATGCAGCTAATGATACAGCTAATCTGGCTGTGACGGTCCCACCTGATGACGGAGACTTGTGTTGCCTCCGAAACGTCGTGATTTTTGTTTTTATTTTATTTTACTTTCTACGTGACTTTACCGAAAAAACCTAAGAAAACGGGCACTCTCCTTTAGCCGTCGGGTCGGCCTCTGTCTCTCAGAGGCTTGCTGGCGCCTGGCCCTTGTTTCGCTGTGTGGATTATGGGCGTAGCAGGCGAGGCAATGTCATTATTTTCCAATTTGCTTTCTTTGATAAAATAATTAATTTGCCCCTTTGTGAACGACTTGTCACTGGCACATAGTACGAGACTTTGCGTAGGTGTGTGTTCTTGTTCGTATTAAGCACACCCCCCCCAAAAAAACACATCTTCAGTCGTATTTTAAACTATCATTTCAAATTGGCTATTGACTACAGGGGCTTATTTTCTTGTCAAAGCTATTGGAATTGTCCCTTCGCGACAAAGCGTTGACATGCCGGAGGAACAACTAAAATCACAGGGTCCCTACGTTCAACCAGCAGTGCCTGTTGCCCTGTGGGTGCCCTGGGCCGTGCCACAAAGTCGGTGTTTGTGGCCCGGCTGGATCACTTCTCCACGAGTTGTTTTCAAGTTGCTCTGCGTCTTGTTTGGCCCGATGTTTTGCGATGCCACTTTAAATTTCGATGTAAAGCTTTCGTGACTGCAGGGATTCATCTTCTTGGTTCTTTCGGTAAAGTCACGTAGAAGGGAAGTAATAAAATAATAAAATAATATTTATTATGTTTCATTTTTATTATTTTATTACTTCCCTTCTACGTGACTTTACCGAAAGAACCGAAAGAACCAAGAAGATGATGCCACTTTAGTTCCCGAAGAAGCTCCCGGCACGTGGAGTAAAACGCCGGACATCATGCCGAGCAGTTTGGGAACTCCCACATTCCTTTCATAGGGGGGTGGGGGGACAGTTGCTTTAAACTAAACTATATATTTTTATTCTACCAGGTAAGACCCACTCGAGCTTCATAGCTCAAATGATAGCTCAGCAAAGTGGCTTATCATTACGTGGAAATGTATTGCAGCCAAATACTCTAAAAGCACGTTTCTAAATGTGGAGCGAAAACCGGAGGACCCAGAAAAAAATCCACGTGACCACGGGGAGAACGTGCAAACTCCAAATATACAGCAAGCGTCAGGGTCGTGATCAAACCCACGACTTCCTGCATACCAGGGGAGGGAGTTAACATCTCTCCAGTGCCCTTTATAAGATAGGTGGGGAACCTACAGCCCACAGGCTGTATAGGGTGTTCCAGATGCCTTGTGACCCCCATTTAATTCTCTAAAACTTAATTTTTTTTAGCTTTATTTGAAAACAAAAATGAATATGCAAAGGAACAAAAATGTGTGGGGTAAATTAATTGGGAGTCACAAGACATCTGGATCACCCTGTAGGTGACTCGACACTGAATTTCACGTAGCCCAAGGCCAGATGAGGCCTGCCACCTTCAAAGAGCCAAACAAACAAGATTTATTCGCCGCTGCACCTTAGCCACGTGTCTACCTCGGAAACGTGACCCGACACAAACGAGACGTTAGTGAGAGTGATTGCAGGCGCGGACATGGCCATTAGTGCTGTATAAGTGAGCACCAATAGTTTTGCGTTTTATTTGGATGGGAGAACATTGACAACCACTCTTGTGACAACAGTGAAGATATAGGAAACAGCACCAATGGTTTGGACACGTGACGAGATTAGAGCAACGACCGACGTCATCCTACAGGGCAAGGTAGCAGGAGAAAGAATGAGAGGCTGCTCTTAAGATCTGATGGACCGGCCTCCAGTAGAGGGAGCCCTAGAGAGCCCCTCTGACGGGTAATTTTGGCCTACTCTTCCACACTAGCAGACGTCTTAAAAGAGTTGGAGTATCCACACTTTACACCACCACAGGCGACCTGCCGATTGATTGACGGTGGTGCCCCTATTTATACTGGCCGGTGGACAGAGTCGGAGGGATTTAACAAAAAACTTGCACCGTTTCAACTGCCCGGAGATCGAACCGGCAACCGCTAGTCCAGCGTGCTAGACACAGGACAGCGTTGTCAATAATCGGCATCAATATATTATTACGATAACGTATGAAGAGAATAGCGTCCTTGATAATTGTTTTTTTACCCTTCTATCTGGCAACAAAACTGACACCTTTTTTACAAGGAGTCATGTTTGCATAAACCACAATATCCGCAGTCATAATGCAAACAAAAAACATAACTCTGATAATGTGCACTGTCCTTGAAGTTGATTGGTCCACACCCGAGACAGCTTTCCTTAGAGCCTAGTCTCACATGGTGTTGGACCAGATGAGTTGGACCAGATGCGCCTTTTGGCGTCATCTGGTCCAACCCATGTGAGACTAGGCTCTAAGGAAAGCTGTCTTGGGTGTGGACCAATGAACTTCACGGACAGTGCACATTATGAGAGTTATGTGTTTTGTTTGCATTATGACTGCAGATATTGTGGTCTATGCAAACATGACTCCTTGTAAAAAGGTGTCAGTTTTGTTGCCAGATAGAAGGGTAAAAAAACAATTATCATATTTTTTACTGGCAAATGAGGTTCCAATGGTGTAAATAGCGTCCTTGTTTTCAGAAGAGAAAACGCGTGCGGTGTTTGTCCTTTGTATCTCCCCTGCGACAAACTGCACCTGGATAAAGTCGGGATTTGTTGTTGTTGTTGTTAATTGACATATATTAAATCGTGGGGGGGCTCTCTGATTGATACACCCAACAATTCGAGTGCTGTGCTTTTCACAACCGGCGTAGCGTCGCTTTCCCTGGCTGCAGACTATACTTTATTTGTGAACCCTCTCGCGTGTTGGAATTGCAATGGGGCCACGTTAATGATGTGGGATGTTGGATATGGATGCTGCATCGCACTCCATAGACCGCCACTCGGTCCACCTTGTTTTCGTTGTGCAGACGACACAACGCCGGGGGCTGCTCTGCACGGCGCAATGCGTTCAGCTCACGTTGGCGAGTGCGAGTTTGAGACTCGGCCCATGTAGACAGAGAGTGTGCATTATTAGAACTTGGGCATGCACTTTGGGGCCGTTCATAAATGACGTCACGCACCTGGGGGGGGGGGCGGGGTCAGAGATTTGTGACGATGTGTGACGGGGGGGGTGAGGAATGTGACGTCACATCAAAATGCGAAACTTTAAATAAATATAGACAACACGTTCTACTTAATTCAATAGACTTTTTAATGAAAAAAGTTTTCTCCTACAACATCAGAGTGCAGCGGCACATTAAATACGCACTACAATGACAATAGTTTAAAGCGATTTGAAGCATGTTTTATTTGGGGGGGGGGCAGAGCTTTGTGACGTCATATTTGAGGGGGGGTCTGACTTTTTGTGACGCCGTGTGACGAGGGGGGGGGGGTCAAAAGTCGTCCAAAATCGCGTGACGTCATTTATGGACGGCCCTTTTTACTCTTGAGATACATTGACATTAAATAATGTAAGCCAGGTTTGACAAATATGTCTGCGTGTGCGCAGTGGTGGTAGAGATAAAGTTTGTGCTTTATCTGTATATATATGATTGTAATCTCCTGGATTAAATGAACGGGAGGGGGGCGGATGGGGGGTTAAAATATAATTGGAATCTATTTGAAAACTTAAGTCAGGAATGTTTAACTCCTTCGTATTGTCACCACTAAAGTTACATGTTGGTCATGGACCGGGGAAGGGGAGATTTTTTTACAAATATTTTTCGTAAAAGGTTTCCTGAAGCTAAGCCTCAAGGCTGCCTTCATAGGCACACAAATCTGTAAGAGATACGAGCAGAAAATACGGCGTTTTGTTTATGATGAGTGTTCTTTTGGCACTTGTGCAGAATGCCTGGACCTTAGACCCAAGTCCTTCCTGTGCTGTACAGCACATAAAGTCGCGTTGTTTTTGCCTCCACTTCTGGTCTTCAGCCAGCTAAGCCGCATCATCCAATGATTTTTTTGACATTTACGGTTTATATATTTTTTTAACACAGTTGCTCTAAAAAACTGGCTCAAAGGCCTAAAACGTCAAGCATGCAGCAACAAACAGTGCCATAGATGTTGTAATAGATCCGAGTTCAACACGTGTCTTGTATTGAGCAAGGTTGTTATTGTAAGATCTTGGGGAAACGAGTCGATGGGAGGGGGGGGATTCCAAAGTGGAACAATGCCAGGGAAGAAGCAGAAACAGAAGCGTTGTGAGTGAGAGGGTGAGTGAGAGGGTGAGTGAGAGGGTGAGTGAGAGAGTGAGTGTGGGTGAGTGAGAGAGTGAGTGTGGGTGACTGAGAGGGTGAGTGAGTTGTTGTCACTCACAGTGTGGTAGGTGAGTGTGGGGGAGTGAGAAGGTGAGTGTGGGTGAGTGAGAGGGTGAGTGAGAGGGTGAGTGAGAGAGTGAGTGTGGGTGAGTGAGAGAGTGAGTGTGGGTGACTGAGAGGGTGAGTGAGTTGTTGTCACTCACAGTGTGGTAGGTGAGTGTGGGGGAGTGAGAAGGTGAGTGTGGGTGAGTGAGAGGGTGAGTGAGAGGGTGAGTGAGAGGGTGAGTGTGGGGGAGTGAGAGGGTGAGTGTGAGTGAGTGAGAGGGTGAGTGAGTTGTTGTGACTCACAGTGTGGTAGGTGAGTGTGGGTGAGTGAGATGGTGAGTGAGTGAGAGGGTGAGTGAGTTGTTGTGACTCACAGTGTGGTAGGTGAGTGTGGGGGAGTGAGAGGGTGAGTGAGCATGTAAGAATGTATTATTATTGACGATTTGTGCAAATTACGTGAAAATAATATGCCAATCTGACATATAGGCCAACGGATTGAACAAACTTTACAAAGGAGACAAAACCATTTGAAACAATATGAGACACAACGATTTGAAACAATCAATAACTGATTATTGAATTGAATCACGGCCCGAACTTGTGACAATTCATCAAATTGCTGGTTGAGGTGGGGTGGTGGCTGGAATTGTTACATGGCTATTCCGTAAGCTCATAATCATCATCAGCCTTCATCAATCCGCTACAGGACAAAGTCCTCTCCGCGTCATCGCCACCCCTCACGGTTCCGCGATGCAACAATCCACACAGCAGCTGCACACGAGCCGATTTCATCCCTCCATCTCAGTTGGTGAACGTCCCATTGGATGCATTCCATTCCTTGGCTCAGCTTGGTCATAAATTTATAAAGTTTTGGAATTATTATATTGATCTTTGGATTCATGCCATGTGGACTGCTAGAATTATTATTATTATAATAAAAAAATACATTAGCCAGCACTAACACTGACCTGAAGTTATGTGCAATTAAACATAACTGGATCGTCATTTCGAATCGTTACGCGGTTTTATTTTTGCTGGACGTTGCTTTTGCAGGTAGAAAAACATTGAAAACGTTCAAAAAGTAAAATTCACGTCGCATTCTAGCCATGGGCTTTCAGCCGAGGGCACACATTCATTGCATGGCACACGCTGAATTTATTCTGATGCATGGCAGTATTACGGTTAGATTTATATTTAATCGCTCCCTTAAATATGGAGGCCTGCTCGACAGACCTCCTAATCCAGCGTGCACTGCATCACATAAATCACACTGGCATGTTTATTGATCAAGATTAATGCAACTTAATTGAACGTGATCTATTAAAAGGTTATCCCTTTTCCTAATGAATATTAGCCTGTTCCAAATCGCCTCAGTAATTAAGCGCTAATGCAAATGCCTGCTACCAATTTCATTAGCAGCCAGTAGATGTATGCGAGATGGCTCATATGCACACTACTGATCTCTGATACACAGCAAGTAGATTTTTCATCTCATGTGACCTTGAACTTGTTTTTATTTTGCCACGAATTACATATAATCATCAACAGCCATGATATATCCACTGCTGGATGAAGGCTTCCCCAAGCTGTAGCCATCTCCAAGTTCTCCAATGTAACAATCCAACTAGCACCTACATCCATGTCTTACATGTAGTCATTATTTTCAGCCCTTTGCCAGTCCACTCATAAATGAAGGCCTCTCCAGGATGTGTATCATCTTGGACCATACTTCACGAAGCGGAGTCAAAGTGGGTTGCTGAAGGGGTGGGGGGCATAGGACTGGTTCAGACATCACTGGCCAGGAAACACATTCCTGCGGAGGGAGCTGGTAGGAACGTTGGGTTGCACGGTCAATGGCCAGGGTCAACGGCGGCGTGGTGTATTCCGCAAATATGGCCGACTGTGAGGGCGGGCACAAGCCGGCGTGAGTAGGCTAAACGTTGAGTTTTATAAGGGCACCACGGGATGACCAGCCCCTCCCAGTCCCTCCCCACCCTCCCCACCCAGCCCCTCCCCACCCTCCCCTCCCCACCCAGCCCCACCCTCCCCACCCAGCCCCTCCCCACCCTCCCCTCCCCACCCAGCCCCTCCCTGCACGACAGACACAATAATCCCCTGTGGGCTGGTGTAACCAGGAGGTTCCTACCAGTATTAGACTCAGGTTATTGGGTTCATAGCACAATGTGCTGATCACTGCACCACCACTCCATGCTCCAAAGGAGCATGATAAACCAAATGCTGATGCAAGACCATTACTGCAACAATTATAATGGTGCAGTAAAATTCAAGAGGTTGATGGGGTCTTTATACTTTTAATTGTTTAGCCTGGGGCACTGATTCGATCAAATTTAATGAGATATTTAAGGTACGTTTAACACGTAGGCTTTCACAACCAATATCCATAATATAGGTTTTTTTTGGGTTAGATCGCTTAAATATAAATGTGTCGTTAAACCCGCCACCACCTGACACGTGGATTGTAAATGTTGTGGATTTGCTCTCCAACACACCGGTGTGCTGTACTAGTGACGACATGTTCTGTTTACGTGACAAACCTTACTAATTGGCTGTGTCGGGTGGTGGCGGGTTTAACGACACATGTATATACTTACGTGATCGAACCCAAACAAACAACTGTATGATGGATACTCTTTGGTTCTTTCGGTAAAGTCACCTGACTTTACCGAAAGAACCAACAAGTATGGATTCCTGCAGTCACGAAAGCTTCAAATCAAGATTGTGTTATGGATATTTAAGGTATGTTCACACATATTCTTAGGTTTTTTCGGTAAAGTCACGTAAGTACATCTCTTGAGGAAGGCCAGCGTCTCGAGAAGCCGTGACTTCTTGTCTCGTTGTCTGTTAAAAACTCTAACTGATAGGTGGAATTCCTCCCGTAGAGGGCATTAATTAATATCCTCTACGGGAGGAATTCCACAACGAGACAAGAAGTCACAGCTTCTCGAGACGCTGGCCTTCCTCAAGAGATGTACCTACGTGACTTTACCGAAAAAACCTAAAAATATGAATCCTTGCAGTCACGAAAGCTTCAAATCTATGTTCACACAGGCTAACTCGGGTGGCACATCTTTGAGTCCCAGCCACCCCACTGCGTAAACAAAGGCAGTAACTGTGCCTTTGTATGAACACTGTACTTGTTAAAATGTCATTCGCGAGTGGATTCTTGGGAATCAATACACGCTATTCCATCATTAATACATATCATAGCATTGTTAAATTACATAGAACAATGATTTTTTTTTTAATGGCGCCTGTTTCTTAGTCAATATCCGCTGACATTTGTTTTATCTTGACATCTCTATTTCCTCAATGGGGGTGTTGCGGTTAGCACGCTGTGCCACAAATGCGGCGGTCCGCTTTCGACTCCCACACACTGCTAACGTCAGGTGCACGGCAGTTACGAATCGCCATCACAGTGATCTAAAGCAATTTTAAAACACTTAACTTTTTAAAATGTTAAACTAAAACTAAATTTTTTATTTTACCAGATGAGGCCCACTGAGCCATATAGTTCATTTTCAGAAGCGAACTGGCCTAAATGGACAGCTCAACGAAGTGGCTTATCACGTGGAAATTTATAGCGGCAGCCAAATACTCAAAGCAATGTTTCTAAATGTGGAGGGGAACACCGGAGGACCCGGAAAAAAAATCCACGTCACAACGGAAAAAGACACGCAAAGTCCAAATATACAGCAGGCGTCAGCGTCGGGATCAAACCCACGACCCCCTGTATACGAGGCGAGGTAGTTAACATCTCCTAGCCACCGTGGCACCCCCATCGTTCTATTTCATCGTTCGTAATGTGCAGCGGTGGTGGCGCGGATGTTAGCACACTGCGCTGAAGACTGCTATCTGGAATGGAATCGTAAAACATTTCATCTGAATTGGTCGTTGAGCCGCATCGTACTCCACCAGCCCACATTGACCAGCATGGTGAAGTATGGTCAAACATTTTTAAATGATCTTCTCAATACTGGACAATTTTTGTAACTGTTTGGTACACGTAAATGTACAGTGCGGCCCTTTTCGTCAATACACTGCTGATGTGGGCCTCCCCCATGCCGTGCAGATTGTGGGTGTTATTTGACCATACTTCACCACGCCGGTCAATGCAGGTTGAAACGCACATTTATGGTAGACGTGAGGAAATAAAATTGCTGCACTCAATGAATATATGCATGCGCTTTATAGTGCATATAGCGATTGTCAGTATCACATTTCATCAGTGACCGATTGCAGAAGCAAGTAAAATGTAATGGGCTGTAGTGCAATACTCATACACATTAGTAGGCAGGGCATGCTGAGATAAAAAATACGAAGATCTTGCCATGAATATGACAAATATTAAAATAATGTTTCGCATTAAGATTAACATTCATCATTTTGCAGTTTATCTGGCTTTCACAAATTATAATTGGGGCTGCAAAGATAGTGAAAATTTCGACACATTCACCAAAATTACATTGCAGAAAGTGGCTGTTATCTAGCAAACCCCCGTAATGCGCCAGTCACCTAAGATAAATAATTAAAGTGTGGAATTTTTCAACCTTGGTGTCCTTTCCTTATTGAATCTATTCCTTTGTTTTCCCACCCGTCTTCTCGTATCGTATGCAATCAATCAGTTGCCTTTAATTTTGCCAGGCGAGCTCTCGCTGAATGTCATGAGTTTATTACTTTTTAAATAACATTTGGGGTGAATTAATTTGTAAATATACAAGCCCTTTTTTTTCTTCTTGGTTCTTTCGGTAAAGCTGTCTTTCCGACAGACCTGTTCTTCACCTGAAGACGGCTGCTTGCGTTGTGGCCGAAACGTTGTGAGAATTATTTTATTATGTTTTATTTTTATTATTTTATTATTTCCCTTCTACGTGACTTTACCGAAAGAACCAAGAAGATGAATCCCTGCAGTCACGAAAGCTTTAAATCGAAATACAAGCCCTTTTGTCAATTCTTCTTCTGGATGATGGCCTCCTCACGCTGTGTGGGTTGTTCAGGTCATTTGGCCACACTTTGCCATGCTAGTCAGTGTGTGTGTGTGAAGGTAGGTAAGCCTAGACATGGGAGCATAGTACATTGCAATGGATTTTGTGTAAGGTGGTTGACTAACAAAAGCACAATCCAGGCTCAAACCTGCTTAGCTTTCAAGATCTGACAAGATTGGGTGTATTACATGTGATTTGCTCATAGGCAGCAATTCAATTTAGATGTGTGCTCATTTTTAAATTGGCATTCTGGCCATGACAGATGCACAATGGACTCGCTGATATGAATGACATAACAGTATAACGTTGGGAATGTTTATTGTAATGCCTGATCAAACAATACTGGGCTACTGAAAGGAGAATAAAACTGTCAAACCACCTTTGGCACAGTGTTTAGTATTCGAAGCTAAGCTTGTGAACCAGACACAAATGTATACAAAACATTACAAAATACCATACAAGCAAAAGTGTTGCTTTTGTGCCATGCTTAAAAAAAAATTCAACCCTCTGTTGTACCACTGCTCGGATATCACAAACTTTTTGTGCACTTGTGTCTGTGTATGGTAATTTCTTATCTATTAGCTAATATATATTTTAATTGGCTTCAGGAATGCACGAATTTCACAGGAACACACACACACAGTTATGTTGTGACCTTCTCATTTTACACCATCGCGGGTACGCTCAGCCCCCACATTTCGCGACACTTTATAATTGGAATGGCAACCCTTGGACAAAGTGCCATAATATAATGAAGCAACGAATATAGCGTTTCTGTTCATGTTGAGAACCCTGATAAAGATTTTGCCAAAATTAAGGCTCGCCGTGGCTTGGCACTTTAGCTGCAATTTCATAAAGGCAGCATTAAAGTGCGGCCTAGTGGAAAGGGCTTTCATTAATGTTTACCTATAGGGTTGCCACCATATAGCAATCCCTCACTGGAAATTTAGCACGGTTGACTATGTACGATGCGAAAGAAGTTCGACTTACGTATAATCCTATGAAACGTTGTACGTTATGAGACCCACGGTGACCACAGCATCCTCTGCACAAAGTACAGTTATGTTTTGATTATCGTTGCTAATTACATTTTTCTGAAATGTTTTTTTATTGCTGCCAAAAAAAATTGAAATAGCAAACTCGGTCATTGAAGTTTCAAATAAATAGCTATCTTACCCATAAATTAATGCTCTGTAAAATGATTTATGTATTAATTGACAGCATGGCTGTTACATAACACAGTTTAATTCATTATTTTAATATCCTTAGTGTAACTGACAGCTTGTGAATTTTACGCGTCGTGGATTTTAATGATTAGAAAGACATATGGCAGGCTTAAATTGAGTAAACCGCAGTTAAGAAATCTTTAAGTAATCTCTATATGTACTGGAAGTACAGCAAAGCACAAAACATGCACTAAAACAGGTTAAATAAAACGACTAAGTTGTGTGAAACTGATATCGTGATAATTGTCATATTGTGAAATGTTGTATCATATTGACAAGAACATGATATCTTCTTCTTCTTTAGTGCTGCCTAACGGCGTGTGCGACTTCACGATGATATTGGTCCCGGTCTAGCACGGCGTGTAGAGTTTGTGCTGCTGTTGTTAATTGTAGCCATGTTTTGATGTTACTGAGCCATGTCGTTGTTGGCCGTCCTGGTCGTTTTTTCCCTTCGATTTTTCCTTCCAGGATTAGCTTTAATAGCTGGTATTTGTGGTCGTTTCGGGCAATGTGGCCTAGGTAGTAACACTTCCTGCTATCACTGCAGCTATTTATAATAAACTTAATTAGACAGACATGGTCTGATCTTTCCAGGTATTACAACTTCTTCGGCAGTTCTGCATATATTTATAAGTAAAGTTTGCAGTAACTGCTTACATATTTGCAGGCAGGTCCAGCGTGTGTGTAAGGGGATTATTTTTTATTTCTGGTGGTTAATTTGGCCAGACAGCAAGCCTCACTTTGCCTTCAAGGTCAGCATATATTTTCTCATTACCGGCCAGTAACACCCTATCAGGGGATGCTTGGGAAAGCGCACGAAATGGACAGACCTTGGCTCAACATTAAACTTCAGGGACTTCTACAGCAAAGACACATATATTGCTCATAATGACGACAACATGGCCCCAGGTTGTCTTCCGCCCCCCGCTCCCCTCCTCGCCCCCGAATCACACACACACACACGCACGCAGGACCTCGCCTGACCAGCTCGTGGAACGTCAAGCTAAGAAACGCGTGCCTCCGGCCCACGTGTGTGCACAGGTCATGCAGGGGGTGCTGATGGGCCGGCTGACTAAGCGCTTCCACGAAGGCAGCCTGCTCCTCTGGGGCATCGGCATCACGAGCTTCGTCGGCATCGGCTCGGTAAGACGGTCAACCCACGCCGACGCACCCAGGGAATGAGGCCGAGGCGGTGTGTAGGGATGGATGAAAGGATGTATGGATAAATGGACAGATGTACGTTGAGTTCAGTCTCAACAGTGTACCTCATTTAGTATTTTCCGCAGAAGCAATTTGGTTCATATACCTGCATGTATGTTGAACCTCTTCCGTATCCTACGTAGCCAATCGTTCTAATCGGAGGTGCATATACCTCGTTAACGGTGCCGCTACGAAGCTGCCACATTTCCCCTACCCCGTCTCTCCACCGCCACGTTGCGTTTCGTACATCCACATCTTTCAACACATCTGGCCAGACTGGAAGAGTAGACCAAATGCCCTTGAGCGTCCTCTCCCAGCGGAGGCCCTTCCACTCGCGGGCGGTTTGGTTCAAACAATCGCAACGGCCGCGGCCATCACCTCCGACAGCGCTGCCCTGCAAGCCTGCGTGCCCCGAGTGTGAGAAGAAATCGCAGGTCTGTTTTTAGTTGGATCGGCCAAGCGTGAACGTGTCTCGGAGTGTTGGAAGAGGCCACGGGCTTGTGAACGCTCGCAGCAAGGGAGCGTCGCGTCGAACCGCTGGGCTGCCGCTTGCATCAAACGAGCGCCCAGCCACATTCGAAACTGGAATTTCGCATTGGCCTTTGCATTAATGAAAACACTCTCACATTCACAAACAGAGGCGCAGTTAACAACAGATGCCTCTTTTAGCCGCAGATGACCGGGGAAATTTGTGAAATTCCCCTTAATGGCTTGCATGATCAACCAGATCTAACCCACAATTGTAAAAAAAAAGAATCTTATTTATGCAGGGTACATCTCTTGAGATGTATTTACAAAGATTTATAGCTCCAAGAATGATTCTCCATATATAAATTAGCTATGTAGAGGGAATTTGGCTTGCCCATAGATCTTGCTGATCTGTAGTGGGATTTGCTCTGTGACAGAGATTAAGGCCGCAGCTATGATTAAACGATTCCATGAAATGTTTACGTCTTATCTCATTTTGTAACCTTACTTCTTCTGTATGCCGAGCACAAGGGTAGATTGCAAACTCTCCCTCCCTCTCTGCAGCTGAAACTTTTGTCTGCAACTTTGACCTTGCAGAAAAAAAAACATAATCACATAAATACTTAGCGCTCATTTGCTTTCATATAAACGCCTTGAAATTTCCGTCTGATTGAATGCACCCAATTAGGTTGCCGCCACGAAGTAGTTGAAAGGGCTGAATGGAATGATTGCTTTTTTGTGGGCGCCTTGACAATCTACGTAATTGTCTCTCCGAAGAGATTGTTAAAAATAAATATAAATTTGAAAAAAGTTCACTCCTGACCGAGCGATATTAAACGCATGCGACACATTGGAGCACACCAGCCTGTATTTTAATAAACGAGATCATGGTAAGGGGACCTTAGTGTAGCCAACCCGGCTATAATAGCCTTCATCAATACATTGGCTTCTATGTGAGGCCATACCGCCTGATTGAATGTATGCTCAATTAAATTAAATATCCAGCCATTAAAAACTGTGCAAAGAATAAACAGTCATTGCCCCCTGCATAGAACATCATGGCATTCATGGAGAAACCCAAACTGTCCTCCATTGAAATAGGGGAAGTCTAATATAACTGTTTCCATGTATAAATAAAAATATAATTTTATCTTCTTGGTTCTTTCGGTAAAGTCACGTAGAATGGAAATAATAAAATAATAAAAATAAAACATTATTTTATTATGTTTTAAGAAGATGAATCCCTGCAGTCACGAATGCTTTAAATCGAAATATAATTTTAGTCCATCGGACCTCTTGCCTTAAAGACCAATATTACCCCGCAGCATTGATTTAAACAAGCCGACCCCTGGACTTGTTTTTTGACCGTTTGGGACTCATCAGCAGGGCTCAGGCTTGTTGAACAAACGGCTGCCGAAATGTCCCTCTCGTCGGGAGAAGCAGCGCAGCTGTGCGGTTGGCCCGAGGGAGGACATCGGCCCCGACGTCTTTAGGGGGGCGAGCGCTGCGGAACAGGATGCCCGCGCGCGACCCCACACACCTGCTCGGACGCTTTGCGGCCCGTCGTCGATTGGTAACCTGTAGTCCACCTCAAGTGGTATTCTTAGGTTTTTTCGGTAAAGTCACGTAGGTAAAAATTTAAAATTAATAAAAGTAAAATAAAAAATAAAATAAAAATCACGACGTTTCGGAGGCAACACAAGCCTTCGTCTTCAGGTGGAACCGTCACAGCACGATAGCTGTATCAAGTGAGAGAAATTCCAAGAAAACAGTCCTTGTATATATACTGGTTGAGGGTGGGAGGAGCCAAGGTAGGCCCTGAATATTATTTTTGTGAGGTTCGGTGCAGCTGAAGCACCTCAAGTGGGTTTGTCATCGCCACCGTTGGGCGTTTGGTGGCGAGCGGACAGTTTTATTCTCCTTTCAGTTGCCCAGTATTGTTTTATGCGGCATTACAATAAACATTCCCAACGTTATACTGTTATGTCATTCATATCAGTGAGGCCATTGTGTATCTGTCATGGCCAGAATGCCAATTTAAAAATGAGCACACATCTAATTTCAATTGCTGCCTATGAGCAAATCACCTGTAATACACTCAATCTTGTCAGATCTTGAAAGCTAAGCAAGTTTGAGCCTGGATTGTGCTTTTTTTAGGCAACCACCGTGAATATAACGTTACACAAAATCCATTGCAATGTACTATGCTCCCATGTCTAGGCTTACCTGCCTTCACACACACACACACTGACTAGCATGGCAAAGTGTGGCCAAATGACCCGAACAACCCACACAGCGTGAGGAGGCCATCATCCAGAAGAAGAATTGACAAAAGGGCTTGTAAATTTACACATTTATTCACCCCAAATGTTATTTAAAAAGTAATAAACTAATGACATTCAACGAGAGCTCGCCTGGCAAAATTAAGGGCGTCTGCCACAAAGAAGGCTTCGGTTACATTGAGCTGCCGTCGCCATTTATTTATTTGACGAAAACTTTTTTTAAATCCTTCATATTAAGTTCACTTGCTTGCTTGCGCGCTTACGACCGTGCAAATCTTTCGGTCGTTTTTTAACCCACTTCCCGTAATCCAATCAAGCTGACATTTTGCACACAGACTCGTTGTGCGTGACAATTTATTTTCGTGAAAAATTTTTTCCCAAAATTTTACACTTTTTAGGGGAATTTTTTTTATATTTAATTACCAATTGCTTAATGGTGGCACGCAATCATCTGACCCATAGGTGGCAGCCATCTCAAGCCAGAGGACGAGAGGACTCTAGCCGCCACGCATATAAAGGATTTATAGTGAAAAACTTAGTTTTTACGGGTTAATTTTTTTCATTTCCCCTCGGTGTTCAAATCTTTAACGAGCTGCCCGGCCTCTCGTGCGGCCTTCCCCACGTCTGCGCTGTTGTTGTTGTGGCGGTGATACATCGCATCTTTTGGGGCGGTTTCGGTGGTGGCAGCGCTCAGCGCAATTTTTTTTTCCGATGCGCGTGCAATTTGCGGTGTCTAACTTGATGGGGTTTTTAATAGTTATCTCCCCCCCCCGCCTTTGTTAACACGAATGCAACCAAAATAAAAGTTTTGAAAAAGCTTCATTTGGCTCCAATTACATTCCTGGCATTTTAGGCACCAAAGGTCACGGTAAACGCTGCTCTTACCCGCTGCAGCTGTTCTCTGTGCTCCGTGTATTACGTGTGCTCCGAGGCAAAATGGTATTGTAAAAATAACGCAATAATCCGATAACGGTAACCGCAGCAAGATCATCATTGTTTTTTTTTGGGGGGGGGGGGTTATTGCGTATAAGCAGGTCACACTGAGCTCCAACGTTTAATCGCTGCTTCATGAAGATCAGCACAAAGAACATTGCATACTTAATGATATTTTTTTGCTACATCTTTTAAAATTAAAAAAAAAAACTCCTGTGGTTCATTTGTGTGCGTGAGCCAGAAACGTAATGCTAATTAGTCGTCTATCATTTTATCAAGTATTTTATTTTTAACAGATTAATTTGCAGCGGCTTCATTACATTCGTTTCACACCCACAAGTATGTGTCTGTGTAGAGAAGCAGTTTGTGTGGAGAGCAGGAGTGTCCTGCGAATCCGGTGACCCGAGTACGATCCCCGCTCACAGCCAACACCACTGACGAATATCTGAAATGGTCATGGGCCTCACCTAGGTCCACTCAGCCTCAAATGATTAACTGGTGTGTAAACATCGCCACTGGGGAGACAAAGGCAGCTTGGCGTGGTGCTGGCCACCCACCCCCTCGTGTGCCGTGCCGGCCTCCATAGGTGCTCGTTAGCAGCACTTGCCCCAACAGTTTGTTAAGGCTGTACGGGGGATCTTTGTCTATGTGTGGTGTCGTAGTTCGGGCACTGTGCTACAGGTCCGTTTTCTGTCTGTGAATACTATTGAAGCTTAGCCTTAAAATCATTGAAGGGTTGCCACCTTTGAATATACGAAAGTATTGACAAAGAGCAGGTTAAAAAGGAGTTGTACTATTTCACAGTTATACATCCGCACAAATAAGTGTTTGGGAGAAAGGGTGTCAAATCACGCAATTTGAAGAGCAAAGACAGTGCCAAGGAGTACTGACATTTCATTTGATATATATAGCGTCTAAAATGTGTACGGGTGACCCAACAGTGGTTTCCATGACTATTGGAAATCAGGGTCTTCTGGCCCAAGAACGGCGCAGTTCTATCACCTTGCTCAATGAATAAAGGTCCGTGATTTCATCCCATCTCCTCATATCCACACCCACCAGGCCACCAACCGCTTTCCCTCCATACTAAGTTGCACAACGACGCATTAATTCATTAATATTGATTGCTACGTTCACGATACCTGCATTCATATAGTGCGCGTGAGAATCGATTGTTTAAAATGTATGTGTGTAGCATCTTTAGAATGAGGGGGCAGGGTCCATTCCAAATGCCACCAACATTTATTGAATGTCTGTAACAATAACGGATGAACACTCTTGTTCTTCGCTTACTGCTCAGGAGCACACACTGCCAATGGCTTGCATGCAGTGATGTTTCACTGCCTCAAAGGGCAGAGAAATACAACTTACATTCACTCAGCATACACTCTACACATGTCTATAACCGCATAAGGCACCACTGTTTCGGCACTTCAGGGTCAGCAATCTCTAAAATTCGCATGGAACAAATAAACACTACACATTTTTTTTGCACATGTCATAAAAAAGAAATAAAACCATCTTTGCAATGCACTGTACATCAAATTCTTCATAGGCAAAAACCTATAAGGGCGTCTCTGTATTACAATTATTAAATAACAAATTAACCTCATGGCGGTATCCCAGGGTACCATAGTACCCCGGCTCTCGCATAATGTCCGTGATGCAGTCATGTTTAGTCTGTTGATGGTCGGCGACGCGGCAATCGACTCATCTCGACGAGCTGTACACTACGATGCACCACCACTACGGTGCGTACGAGCGTTCAGGGTTTCAGCGCAATCGTCCTCGCTGTGTTTGGACACCGCGGAGTGTGGCACCGATTTCGGATTGATTGGTACCCCAGCCGCGGAGTGAAGTACACCCCTGGAAAAAAATAGTGTCCCAGAAATAAAATATGTAATTGCCTCAGCCCATTTTGTATTATTTGGTACCCCGGGGTACCGCCATAAGGATCATATTTGGAACTCAGAGAGTGAAAACAATATTTTCAACTCTTACCTTTTCCACATTTCCCAGTTACGTTACAATGACCACATCAATAGCCACAATCAACACAATATAGTGCTTAACAAACACATTTGCGTAACACTTTTATACCCCATCCAACCGTCATAACGCTTTCGCAAATCTCAGTCAGTTGACTTTAATAACGTGTGTACAACTCATATATGTCAAAATATGGTGACTAATATTCGTACTGTTAGAGTCCAGTTCACGTCCTTTAGGAGCACATTTGCACATGGCCTGCATGCAGTGATGATGCTTCACTCTCGAGGTGTTTACAGATGAGAACTACTGGCGGGACCTGAGCACTGCAGTAATATTTTTTTTCTGATGCCTCTCGCTCTCGTGTTTATATTCGTCCAATGCCTTCCTTGGTAGCTGTGCAATATTCCTTGAGGAACCCTGTACTCCTTCTCTGCAATGTTGATGTTTTTGTCTTTGTTTTGTTCCTGCTGCTGTGCTCAACGCAGCCAGGGAAAACTGGCCGAATGGGATTATATTATCAATGTAACAAATTCAAATCAATATTCTATGGGTCTTTCGGTAAAACCACGTAGATAGAAAAATAATAAAAATATATATATCACGACGTTTCGATCGCAACACAAACAATCGTCTTCAGGTAAGAGGAAGAGTAGGACAACGATTGCTTGTGTTGCGATCAAAACGTAGTGATATTTTTTTTATTATTTTTCTATCTACGCGGCTTTACCGAAAGACCCATAGAATATGTATTCCTGCAGTCACGAAAGCTTTAAGTAAAAATTCAAATAAACCCGAGCTCACATTCAAACGATGGCCACTATTCTCTTTCGATTTAAAGCTTTCGTGACTGCAGGGATTCATCTTCTTGGTTCTTTCGGTAAAGTCACGTGAAGGGAAATAATAAAATAATAAAACATAATAAAATACAATTCTCATCTTCTTGGTTTTTTCGGTAAAGTCACGTAGAAGGGAAGTAATAAAATAATAAAAATTTAGCATAAAACAATTCTCACGACGTTTCGGCCACAACGCAAGCAGCCGTCTTCAGGCAAAGAATGAGAACCTGTCAAGCTGGGAGCTTATATCTACGCTGAGTTGGGGGGGGGGTGTAAGAGGAGCGCCTTAACAAAGGGATGTGCATATCACATATGTATTTTATTGTATTTTAAAATACAATTTTTTTTATAGTATATTAAAATACAATTCTCAATTGTATTTTATAATGTTTTATTTTTATTATTTTATTATTTCCCTTCTACGTGACTTTACCGAAAGAACCAAGAAGAAGAAGAAGACACTATTCTCTTGTTGTGTATGGCAGCAGAATGTTCAGGAGCTAAATACCAATGTTGAGGTCTGCTAGCCACGAGAAACCTTCAGGAGAGAGTTTGTGTGTATCTGCGCTATTGCTCCGTTGCAGAGCTCAGACGTATTGTTACAGTTGCATCGCCACAATCGCACTCATGTGGCTTATCTGTAATTTCACCCAAACGTGACGGAGGTGTGCGCATCGGCCTGTTGACGGTCTGATGCGGCTGACGGTCACGGAAGCGATGGCCACTGAACATTTATCATGAATTGATTGCTCTTTTACACGGTCTATAAGGGGGGATGAGGACACGGTCTTATTATTAGGCCCTTTTAATCCACCTTGTGTCTCGTGTGCCAATTGTATGCTCCAGTTTCGTCGAGGTTAAGTGTTTGAAACCGTCCGAATAAGAGACAGCAAAAAAGAAATGGTACAAATGAGGCAATACAAACAAATAGAACCATTTCATTACGTCCCGGAAACGTAACACTGCATCGAATTGTCAAACGCATCGGGGCATGTCGATTCCCTTCGACTCCACTGCCAACGGTTTGAGTCGAGAAGTAATCTTAAAATAAGTTAATTTCCAACAAGGTTAAACATATATACACGGGTTACTTTCGACAATCTTAAGCTAAAATCAGTTTTGTGATGCTCTGCCATGTATAGGATTTAAACATTAACGCAGCCAACAAATTGACCTGAGAAAGTGACATCGCAGGACATGCGTCTCCCTTCTATATTCATGATCATCGTTATTTATTTTTTATACCGCGCCTCTCATGCAGCGAATCTATTGACCCCATGAGACCACAGCTGGTGGCTCTAGAAGTGTCAAGTCCCCCTGAGAGCGTGAGTTCCTCCTGGGCTCAGCCAGTTTCAAGCACTAAGCCAGTGCAGTTCCGACTGACTTTTGAAAATTACGAACACACCACTCACACTGATGCCGTGCCAGCCTTCATATATAGCACTTACACCAAACGGCTTCTACGTTCAAATCATGAACTTTAATTACGAAAAAAACTATTGAAAGATTATTTGATTGCGTTTAAAAACTATATGGTGCCACATTAGCCAGAGAATGCATACGCACTGGCTTAGTATATTGCGAGTGATACTGTGATTGCTCTTGTTAGCTAGCACTTTCATACTTGCCCTAACAATCTGTTAAGGCTATACAAGGGATCTTCGCTCTCCGATGTGTTGTGGGGAGCGGTATTGCAGTGGTTAGCACGCTGCGCTACGAACCTGACGACCCGAGTTCGATTCTCACTCATGGCCAACACCAGTGACAATTATTTGAACTGGTCCTGGGCCTCCCCTAGGTCGACTCAGCCTCAAATGAGTACCTGGTGCGGTGTGTAAAATAATCGCCACTGGGGAGACAAAGGTGGTCGGGCGTGGTGCTGGCCCACCCACCCTCTTGTGCACCATGCCGACCTTCATAGGGGCTCGCTAACAGCACTTCCCTCAACAATCTGGGCGTGTTGTGGGTTGAACCTCGCCTCGTTTGGCCGCAAGACCCTCGGCATTAGTAACACTGTGGGCGTTAATCGGTGTTTTTAACTCGATGAAGGTAAACTTACACGGACGGTGACTATACGGGGGGGGGGATGGATAATCGCTGACAACAACGCAAGTATTAGGCTGCTTCAAAAGGATTTCGCAACTCGGCTCACTCGGTATTTTCTTTCTCTCTCCTCCTTTGTTAAAATCAAGTTTACATTCAAACGTTTTTTTTTATTTTTAAGACTCACAATTCGGAAACGTAAAATCGCCGTGATTGAAAGAGCTTTGGAATGCTAAGAGCCAAAAGGGGCCTCGGGGATTAGAGGCCGAGATTGACGGCTACAGGCGCCGGCTGGGTCCGGGACACAGGCAGAGAGCGAGAGAGCTGCGATCGCGCACCGATCTCTCCAATGCGCTACTCCCTTCCCAGAGGTCGCAACCGGGTACCCGTTTGCGACCCTGGTGCGGCCTGGTACGGGTAGGCCGTGAGTCACTGGTGAGTCACCGTTTGTCACTCATTTCCCAACGTCTTGTCTCTTCTCACAATTCAAGTTTGTTAGAATCAACCCACCCGCGCCTGCAACATGGCTTCATCCCAGAGGTCGCAATCGGGTACCCGATACCCGTACCCTACCCGTACCCGGCTACCCGTACCCAGCCGGGTACGGGTACCCGTTTGCGACCCTGGTGCGGCCGGGTACGGGTAGGCCGTGAGTCACTGGTGAGTCACCGTTTGTCACTCATTTCCCAACGTCTTGTCTCTTCTCACAATTCAAGTTTGTTAGAATCAACCCACCCGCGCCTGCAACATGGCTTCATCCCAGAGGTCGCAATCGGGTACCCGATACCCGTACCCTACCCGGCCGGGTACGGGTAGGGTACCCGTTTGCGACCCTGGTGCGGCCGGGTACGGGTACGGGTAAGGAATCAAAACCCCGTTTGCGACCTCTGTCCCTTTCCCCATCCGTTTCCCTTGCGTTCTCCGCGAGAAATGCAATCACACCGGCGTTCGCTTTTTCGTGTGTGTGTGCGTGCACCCTTTGGCGCTTCGTGTTCTTCTCTGTACAGTGCGTACTTTCCATATCCATTAAATATTATTCCTGTGATAGTGATTTGCTTTGCACCATTACAGCGGTCTGACCTTGCCGCTAGCTTTTCTTGCCCTCTTTGCTTTAATGAAATGTAACCTGCTGTGCGCAAGGCTTTTGATCCAATTGGCTCCTTTGCTTTTTTGTTTCCAGCCACTTATTCGACGTTCCCCACTGTTCCTTCTCACCTTGCAATGTGTTTTTCCCCCTTCTCCGGAGCGAACCTCAATAACAAAACAACCGTGCCTCCACATTCATCTCCTCCCCATTCACTCCACCGTGGGTAGCGGTGGGCATTTGTGTTTCTCTGCTCTATAACCCAAGCCGAAACCTGAGCTGGCATGGCACAATTAAATGTCTTCACAGTTGTAACCACCTCGGGATGGGAGGATGATTCAACTGCTCTCCCTAAGCCAAACTTCCTCTCTTGGGGAAAGCCAACTTTGTCGAATTCATTTTTTTAAACCCGCTCCCTCCTCCCACATGCCAACACGGCGCACACCACCCCCACCACCTCACTGTACTTGATGGGCATTCAAAGTAAAACAATCGGGTTGATCGATGACTCCAGAACTCGCTGATTTACTCTCGTCACTCGCGGTCAGTTGCCTCCTTGTTCCTCTTCTATCGCCACTGCCACGGCTCCTGTTCGTGTGAACTCCACCCGTGTTGACGACTCAGTCTCATCAACACGGTAACTACTCTTGCTGCTCAATAAAGACGTGGAAGATCTCTGGGTTTGATCTTCCACGAAGCTGATGGTCCACCAAATATAATTTGGAGCTTTTGTGACTGCAGGAATTACTCTTTGGTTGTTTTGGTAAAGTCACGTATAAAGATAAAATAATAAATTAAATACTAGCATACGACGTTTCGATTGCAACACAAGCAATCATCATCAGATATAAATGAGATAGAAAACAAATTTAGTATACTTAAAAATGTATGCCTCTGTGTGCCTATGTTTGTTCTCTCTCTATGTATCTCTGTGATATCTATCTGCTTATATGTCTGTCTATATATCTCTGGTTTTGTGTTTTATCTCTCTCTCAAATTTAGCATTCTCAGGAAGAACGTAATCAACCAGGTAGAGTGTTGACTGTTATGGTATCCGACTCTCTGTTGTATTACATTACATTTCTAAGTATACTAGATTTGTGTTTCTATTTCATTTATTCCTGATGACGATTGCTTGTGTTGCAATCGAAACGTCGTATGCTAGTATTTAATTTATTATTTTATCTTTATACGTGACTTTACCGAAAGAACCAAAGAGTAACTCATGGTCCACCCTAAACCGCATCCACTGGTACAAACCACGGCAGTAGATGCGGATGCGCGATACACAAATATAACTCTCCGTTGTGCCACTGTGGTCATCCAGGACAGACCCGAACAACGATGCCCGATCCGCAAATTACGAAGGGAGACATCACGGCGATGATCCACTCCGCTACCCCTGTTATTTATTTGGCTTGACCACCTGAATGTGAAATTGTAGTCGTTGTTCTGCATGCACATCAGCCGTACGACAAGAAGCAGAAGGCTGCTCAACTTTGGAATTCCTTCCCCTTGTTTCTTTTCCAAGTCTGCAGTAACCGCGCTCAATTCCAGAAACGAGTCAACTCTTATCTCTCACAGTTTTTATTTTGTTATCGAATATTTGTTGCGTTTTGGGCCTGTGCTCAGCTATTTGGGGCCGTCCATAAATGACGTCACGCACCTAAGGGGGGGGGTCAGAAATTGGTGACGATGTGTTACGATAGGGGGGGGGGTGAGAAATATGACGTCACATCAAAATGCGCAACTTTAAATAAATATAGACAACACGTTCTACTGAATTAAATAGACTTTTTAATAAATGTTTTACATCAAAGTGCAGCGCCACATTAAATACGCACTACAATGACAACAGTTTAAAGCGATTTGAAGCATGTTTCATTTGGGGGGGGAGGGGGCAGAGCTTTGTGACGTCAGATTTGAGGGGGGGGGTCTGACTTTTTGTGACGCCATGTGACGAGGGGGGGGGGGCGGGGGTAAAAAATCGTCCAAAAACGCGTGACGTCACTTATGGACGGCCCCTTATATTAATGCAGTGGAGACAATCAGAATTTGGTGGACAATTAGGGGAAGGTGTGGCCAAGCCCCGGGGCGAGGAGTAAACTCCCTGGACGGTTACTACGCATCATTTGTGGGTGTTGTTGTTGTTATTGTAACGAGCATGTCATGTGCACGTGTTACAAACGGCAACCTTTAATATCCTTAGGTTTTTTTCGGTAAAGTCACGTAGGTAAAACATCAAAATTAATGAAAATAAAATAAAAAACAAAAATCACGACGTTTCGGAGGCAACACAAGTCTCCGTCATCAGGTGGGACCGTCACAGCCGAATTAGCTGCATCAAGTGAGGCAATGATTCAAGATGTAATCCCTTAAAAGCAAGTTGAGGGGGGAGGAGAGGGGGGCTCATCAGAATGTGGTAGCCAATGAATGGAACGTATCGGGAGGGAGGGGGGCGGGGCTCAAAGACGGCACGGAGTGCTAAGTACAACGCAATCTGCAACTTATGTTCTGAAGAAGACGTTCAGTCATTGTCTCAAGGCAGGTGTGACAGATTGTGACTGAATCTTGATTTGAATCTTTCGTGACTGCAGGAATCCATACTCTTTGGTTCTTTCGGTAGAGTCACGTGGGTCGAAAAAGAATTAGATGTTTTTTATTTTATTTTATTTTTCTACCTACGTGACTTTACCGAAAGAACCAAAGAGTATTGTGACTGAAGTTTGTATTTGTATTTGCCGTCCCCCCCTCCCATTTCCACGTGGCATCATTGTCAACATTGCTGCCACCCACACCAGACGTATGCGTGCAAATCTTCCACAGATGATATGACGCGTTTGTCGTGCTACTCCCAAGCTCCGGTGGATAATAGGAGTCATGAGCGAAAGGGTTGCGGATAAAAATGGATTTGTTCTGGAAATAAACAGGAGGAAATGTAATTGAGAATTATTTTTTGGGCAGTGAAATGTTATTGCTAACTGCTCATTTGTACAACTTTTACTCGAGGTGTTATCCTCCAACATTTGTGTTCAGTGGATGAGCCGTTATATTTATGCTTCTTCGCTTGCTTATGCACACTCAGAACAGGTTTCACTGGGTTCTCACTTAAGTTGTGACAGGGTTGGTGACTTACAAACAATCAATGTGCGCTCATGCCGTGCAGCAGACAGACACGCAGTAATTCACCCCTCTGGTGATTCCATGAATTGTCACGATTTGTTGTCCTGGCTTGATTAGAAATTGCACTTCATTGGCACCGTCTGTCTCACATGCTTCGTCGAATGTTTTCTGCCTCGTTAATTCTGTGCTGTTTGCCAGGTAACCTGAGTTCGATTCCCGACCATGGCTAACATTAGTGGCAAGCAATATCTGAACTGGTCCTGGATTCCCCCCTTTTCACCGACCCACATTGACGAGCTTGGTGAAGTATAGTCAAACAACCTCCTTGCCCGACATCAGCGTGCGGAGAACTATATCCCACAGTGGTTTGACAAAGAACGTCAAATAGTATCCATAATACAGTTATTTTTGGGTTAGATCGCATAAATATATAAATGTAAATCTTATTATTTGGTTGTGTTGGGTGGTGGCGCGTTTAACGACACATTTATATATTCATGCGATCTAACCCCCCCAAAAAACCCCCTGTATTATGGATGATATTGGTCGCGAAAGCCTGCTACGTGTTAAACTAACTTAAAATATTAATTCTATTAGCTTCCCACTATTTAGGTATGAAATTATAATTTGCATGTATTGTAAATAATATATTCCTCGTTGAAGCATACGATGCGTACGCATCGTCAGCAGCATAATTGATTGGAATTGAATCGATTTATCCTTGCATACCTAACCTGCAGATAGTCATATCCTTATCAAAATAACAACAATCACACCAACTATATGTGTCCTATAATGTGTGCAGTATGTAGCCCAGCATGTTGGCACAGTAGGGGGCACAGGTGGTGCATCAGCCAGTCGTCTCAGTCAGTCGACCCGTGGCACCTGGGTCTGCCCCGTGACCTCCTGCCAGCGCGCGTTCGACACTTCACGTGGCCTCAAGGTGCACATGGCCTGGCACAAGCGTCGTGGTGACGTCACCGCCACTTAGTGGCGAATGGCGGTTGTTGTTGTTGCAGTATGTAGGAAATCATGCTTGCCAGTCGTCTAGAATGCACATCTCAATATACCCTTTGCTGGATGATGTAGACCTGATGTCGTGCACTGGATCGGCCTGAACTCAGGAATAATGAATGGTCTGAACCATAGTTGGTCCCAGAAACGTTTAAGTCTGGGCACTAAATCGAGAGTCTACGAGTGCTGTGTTTTGTCAGCTTTGTTGTATGGTGCGGAGGCCTGGGCATTGCTAAGGCGCCACAGTTGCGAGATGTTAACTCCCTCGCCTGGTATACAGGGGGGACGTGGGTTCGATCCCGATCCCGACCCTGACGCCTCCTGCTGTATATTTGCAGTTTGCGTGACTCTCTCCCCGTGGTCGCGTGGATTTTTTGTCCGGGTCCTGCGTCGCATATGTCACCATTCCCGAGCTGAGTTCGAGGGAGACGGCTACCACTTCGTGGAGACGTCGCCCCCATCTTGATGCGCAAATTGCAGCAAATTGCGCTCACTGCAGTTGGCGGTCGATGTTTGAAGTGAGGACTGCGACCCCCAAAGGAATGACGTTGACCCCGTGGTCGCCTCCCCCCTGCCCCCCCCCCTCCCGTGATCGGTCAATCAAACAAATCACTCGAGACGCGGGTGTATAGCAGCAAGAGCAGTTTTTGCGAATGCTGTCGCAAGTGGTTACGTGCTCGACGCAGCGGCCCTTCGCTGACTATGCGTGATGAATGAATGAATGTGAATCACTGCCCAGTCCAGAATGACCCAACATGTGCTAATCGGTGGCTTCTTGCACCACTGTACTCAATCTCTCTTTCGCTCTTAAGTGGGTCTGCCTACCTCACTTTGCCAGCAAAATAAATAGCACCTGAGCAAAATTGTGTTTTCTGCAGTGAGGCACATGGGATAATTTAAAATTACGGCTTCAATTGATGACCTTGATGGTGGCAACAGTGGTGGAGATGGTGATGGATATGGTCATGGTGGCAGTGATGAATGTGAAGATGGTGGTGGTGGTGGTTGAAGCAATGTGGCAAACGTGATTCGGCGGTAGTTGTGGTGGTGGGGGATGTGATGGTGATGAATGTGACGGTGATAGGGTGGTGTAGTGGTGGTGTTGATTGATTTCATGTTGTTGATGGAAATGGTGACAGTGCTAATGTAATGGTGGAAATTGAAATTACAGTTGTGGATATCGCGGTGGTGGTTGGCATCAGTGATGATTGCGGTGGTACAAGTACTGTAACCACCATTTCCTGACTTGTGTCGTCTCCCTCGTTGTCTCCGCCCTGAACATTCTGCAGGCCATGATGACTTCGGTGTTTCATTTCTGCCTGAATGCCATTCCCATGTCGCTGGGGCTGGGCATGACCATGGTGATGTCGGACAGCTTGCTGACTAAGGTCGTGCCGCCTGCAAACACAGGTAGAACACCGGGTGGGAAGACAACAACAACAACACCAACAACAACAAGACGCGTCCATCGTTGGGAGAGAAATCCACCCAGGTGCACCGCAAAGAGTGAAGGGCGGGGGGGGGAGAGAAATTAAAACGTTCCCCGCATTGCAAATGAAACCTAGAAAGTCTAAAAGGCGGAGTTTGACTTCTATATGTGGGGGGGGGGGGGGGGGTGCTGCAGGGGTTCGCTATGTCCCTCACATTAGGAATCGCTTGCGCATACAATACACGTCTTTATATTTTTCTTCGTCTTAATTGTAAACTCCTGAAAATAAATTGATGAATCTTCTTGGTTCTTTCGGTAAAGTCACGTAATAATTATTATTAATAATTATTATTAAAATAATAAAAATAAAACATAATTATGGTTTATTTTTATTATTATTAAAACATAATTATGTTTATTTTTATTATTTTATTACTTCCCTTCTACGTAACTTTACCGATAGAACCAAGAAGATGAATCCCTGCAGTCACGAAAGCTTTAAATCGAAATTTAAATTGATGAAGTTGTCCAGTTCGGGTGGGGCATTGCCCCCCCCCCCTGCCGCAAACTCCGCCCATGCTACAAACACATCAAAACCACGACTAATATCAACTGCACGCCGATGACATCTGCACATCGCACCATTGTTGAGCCTCCCCCACCTTCCGGCGCGTATCCCCACATCCTTGATATTTGATGAATTGTGTCAGCTCCTTTATCCGTCACCGCGGGTCGCTTCATGCCGATTGTAACCGAGCCACCCACCGTAAGAGAACAAGGCAGGGCAGCGACGAATCCCCACGGATAGAGGGGCTGCAGGTCCGGGAAACGAAGGGGTTAACGAGAACACCGGCAATTTGTGCCATTATGTAATGCGCACTTAGTGCGCATATTTCGCAGGATTAAAGCGCATTACGTGGCGGGACTTACGGGAAGGCTGGGCCGTGAATCAGGACACGGGGATTGAGCGGGGGGGCAGAGTGGCGTCGTGAATCACCGCGTTATAATCACGCGGTCTGGACGCACGGGGCAGTAGGAGGTAGGTAGGTGACGCCCGGAAAATTTCATTCCGCGAATCAATTAAAGAGTGAGGCTAACGCAACCTCCATCGATACCGGGAGAGTGGGAGGGGGGGCATCTCATCTCGTTTCACGACCCCTCGCGAGCGCGACAAGAGCTGTGCGGTTGTTGCTGTTTCGGGGCAGATTTTTCACACCGCATCTTTTTTAAAACTCCGTTTCTCACCCCCCCCACCACCCCAACCACCAACCACCACCACCCATCCCGTCCTCCTACCCCTGTAATTCTTCACTCGCTTATTATTTGGCACCCATAAAGACCAACCCGGCGGAATGCGAGCAACATTTTGCCGTGGCAGATAATCACTCCCGCAAAAAGGGGGATTGAGTTAACACGCGCGCGGAATTCGCAGCTGTAAGGACCCCCCCCCCCCCCCGATAATCGGCATCTTGAATCCCCGTACCTTGCGTTTGTGGGAACGGGCAGCAGCTGCGTGAAGGGTGCAACACACACAAAAAAACACACCGGCCGGATTTGCCCAGCCCAGCGCCACGTTTATGCCTCTCGGCTCGCAGTGGCACAGCCGACGTTGGCAAGGTCTAACTCCTGCGGAGGCGCCGTCTCTTGCCGAGTGTGAGAGCCTCACCCCATAGCCGCTCCGTGTAAGCCCCGCCGCACGCTAAGTGCCTAATGTGTTTTTATTAGTGGAGACGGCACAATGAAGGCAGTCTGGCCGTGAGAGCAAAATGGCGAGTCGTTTTCGATCAAGCTGTCTTTGCCGTGTGTGTGTGTGCTTGTAGAAGCATTGTACTGCTTTGTTTAATGCATGTAATTCATTCCCTCACTATTCAACCCGTTCAGAAGTTGTTGACGCTTTGTGAAAGAGAACCCGGGGTAATCGTTGCCACATAGGGAAAGTTACAGGGGCATGTCTGTGTCTCTGCAGACTGTTGCTTTTATCCGCTATGATGCAAATTACTTGAGAGACAAAAAGGCATAGCAATATCACGCCCCCCCCCTGCACTAGCAGACTAATACCCATTTACAGTCCAGTGATGAAGACATCTTGTTGCCACAAAAGCACATCTAGTTATTGGGGTCCCTTTGGCTACGTGATGAAAGGCGCTTTGAGTTTCTAGGGCATTTAAACACCCGATTCGTGCAAATGGTGATGCAGAGGTCATGGAGAAAACCGACTCTCAGTTTCCTCCCACATGTTAATATCCTCATCCAAGAAGGAACAAGGCCAATATCTCAATGAAAGGTCCTCCTGAAAAAATAAACGACTTTAAAAAAAATTGGGCCATGACCCATCACAAAGTGGCCCACGCGTGCACCGAATGTTTTCGCAATTGCGCCCCTCCCATAGCTCTCCGGTGTGTTTTCAGTTTTGTGCCGCGTGTGTCGATGGGTAACGATGTCCGACGTTTCAATCCGTGCGGGCTCCCGACGAAGCTCACGGCACGAGCAGCGAAACGTGCGGTACAATCCGAAAAACACGTGGGAGCAAATTCACGGCCGTCATCTTTGCAGCGGGCATTGCTAATTCCTCCCCACGGGAATGAGTGGGGCAGCTGCCGGAATGGAAATTGTCAACGCCGTGCAAACCGGTTCGGTGGCTATATCAAGCGACAATCGTTCGTTTAACCAGCCACCTCTTCATTTGTTGACCAATCAATGGACATTCAGGTGACCGTAGTGTCAAGTAGCAAATGCATGGCCCTTGCTCAAGCTGATGTACACACAGGCAGTTTCGCTATACCCTCTCTGGCTGTTTCAATGTGGACAGGATTCCTTTGTTGTTGGGAGCAGATGTGCTTTGACAGCGGGTCACTGCTTCCGAACTTGGTATAAAAGGGACTACAGCTACGGATCCCAGTGTTACGACGTTTCCGTGCGCAACTTACCGCCCCCGGATTTGTTTAGGTTACTCGCGCGTGTGTTTCGTTGGATGCTAAGCACAGAAGCAAGGACAACACGCCTCGAAGCCATCGTTTTCAGTGGTTGTGTGCCGGAGACGAAACGAGTTGCCGTGGCGCAAGATTTAGCAGCCCCGCCAACAGCCACTAGAGGCACTGTCGTTCACTGCTATCGTTAACAAAATAAGTAATATTTATAAAAAAAAAACTTTTTTTAAACACGCTTTAATGAAATGTACCGTACTTGTAATGGAAGAACTCCACGTCTCCAGGAAGTGGCCAAGAAGCTTGCCATAACGTAAGGGGCCGTGGTGATTTACAGCCAACGGCAGTTGATTAGACCCAAGCCGAAATAGAACATATAACAAATTATGTTTACAAAATTACTTTTATGATAGAATATAGTATTGTCATCAGTATGACATAAGTATACCAAGTTTGCAGTCGATACCACATTGGGAAGTGGGTAAAAATTGAGTTACAAGATTTGTGGATACAACAACAACAGACAGAGTGAGTTAATAAAAAGCGTGTAATAAAAAAACATAAACTCCGAGAAGGAATTGTCGGGTGTGGAATTGTGAAGTCCGAATTCCACGGGAGAAGAATTAACTTCCAACTAGCCCTGGTTGTACTGTGCAGTGTCAGGGAGCGTCCTGTACTCGTTGGGATAAACAGACGAATCAAGGGAGATATCCGACCTGGAGAGTGACAGCATGTCACGCTGCTCATTTCGTGCCATCAACAGAGCGGGTTAGTGGCGCCGGGCTAGGAGTTAAAATCACTGAACCTTGGAATCCGAATTGAGTGAGTGACCTCTGAGCAACATGGACGCTTGCAATCTTCACTTTTTTTTATCTCCCTTCCTCCCTCTCTCTCTCCCTTGTACGGATTTGCCCTGAAATGTAACAGCGATGCCACGCAATTGCTAATTCACTTGTGTTCCGATCGCTCTGAAAATATGCAGGCGGAAAGATGTGGCATGCCGGGCACCGTGTCAGCAGTTTATTGGTGTGAAACCAAAACCTATCCCCCCACATGACTGGGTACTTTGGAAAAATATTCCCTCTGGCTTGGCAAAGGTGCAGCCCTGCAATTACTACCTCGCGTCACTGCAGGTGGAAGGACCTCCAAAAATGATGGAGCTCAAGAGATCCCTTCGAGATGGTATTTTGGCCTACTCCTCCACACTAGACAGATGCCTTGGAAGACGTGGGAGTACCCTCCCTTGACCACACCACACGTGACTTGCAAACTGGTCTACTGCTTAGACTTCATTCAAACCACATGTGCTACCTGCAATCACACGTTAAATACCCCTCCATTCACAAAAATAAAGTTTAGTATGCCATCGTTAAAGCCCAACTACTCATCCGTAATGAGTAACACATGACTTGTAAACGGTAACTGTATAAAAACGTGCGTTAACGGATTACCTGGTTTGCCATTTGGAATGAAAAAACTATGTGCGCAAAAGTAACATGGGCAGATGCGTGCTTGGAAAGACACGAGGAACAAACGGATTAGAGAACACGTAGTTCAATGACATCATACAAACTGTGGAGGAAAGTAAGTGTGCTTGGGTATAACACCTTTAAAGCCAACGAAGTGGCTTATCATGTGTAAATTTAGAGCAGCCATATCTCTAAATGCATATTGATTTTAAATGTGGAGGGAAAAACCGGAGGACCCGGAGAAAAATCCACACGACAACAGACATCAAGGTTGGGGTTGAACCCACGACCTCCTGCATAACAGGCGAGGTAATTGACAATCTCGCCACCGTGGCGCCCCCGTTTGCGAAAGGAGATGACGACCGATGGTCGAGAGTGATAACGTTGTGGCAGCCAATGGGTGGAACATGTTCGAGATGGCGCCCGACGAGGAGATGAAGCGATGAAATGACCTCGTGAGTGGGTGCCAGCTGAATTATACCATCGCGGGACTGTGAAAGATGACAGCAGGATCGGAGGGCCTTCGCCGAGCCGGGCATCTGCCCACGACTAGAAACGCGCGATGGTTTGCAATTTGTGATGAGTGCGAAGATGAGGATGTGTGTATATATATATTTGTTTTGTGTATCTCGTTCTCCAGGTGTGATGCTGGGTCTGAGCATGTCCATCCATTCGCTCATCCGAACGGTGTCCCCGACCATCGGTGGGTTTCTCTACGCGTCCTTTGGCTTCCCCGTGTTTGGGTGGCTTCAATTCGCGGTCAACCTGGCGCTCTTCGTCAGCCTGCACATCTACAGACGGTCCAAATCAAAAGCGGCGGCTATTTTTAGCTCGAAGCAGTAAATAGGGAGGACTTCATCCAGCGGTGGATTGACTGGGACCAACGATGGCGATGCTGGTGATGGAGTAATGAAGGGCCAAAAGAAATTTGACTCGAATGAAAGTTGAAAACATATTTTAAAGAAGTGTGCGTTCAAGCCTGGGTGGTTTGATGCGCAACGTTTCCTCGGTTTTATTTTCATACCGCACGCATTCATCTAAACTTGGCCGTGACAACCGCACGCGATGCACGTTTCTCTCTCAGCGTCTCGGGACTGCGACTCTTCGTGCACAACCGTGGCATGGTGGGCGGACGTAACGTCAGCTCGCGTAGCCGCCTTTCCAAGCCAGATTTGTTTTTGCATTACTGCTACTACAAATATAAACTGCGCTGCTGTACATCAAACGCCCGGTGTTAGTTTTTTTTGGGCAAGTTGAAATGAAACTTAAACACGGAATTTTCACTTCGTAGGCGACAACCGGCATCCATGGGCATAACTAAATGAAAGTGATAAAACCGCAAAAAAGAAAAGCAAGCACGAACGATTTAAAAAAAAACAAGCTGCGATAATTTTTCATCCTTCAAAGACTGCTCCCTTTTTTCGGCCCCAGTTTTCCTCGGCAGCCTGCGATTTTTCACACGTGAAGCCGAAATGCTTAACATCCTTCCTGAATGACGGCACGCTTGCTCCTGCGACATTGCCTATGCAGTACACAACACTCATGCAGCAGTCTGGAGAGCATTTTTTTTTAACTGCTACTTCAGTGCAAGAAAGTTTCCCATTGATAAACAGCTTCAAGTTTTCACTCTTGCGAGTTTTTGTTTGGCTGTGGGGTGTAGAACCAGGAATGCGTGCCAAATGAAGCACTTCTAACTGCCTCATTTACCGCCAACTCAAGCAAGAGTCTGGCAGAGAGTGTTTAATATGCGCACTTTTTGGCAAATGCGGTCAGCATCTTGAGCATCAATGACAACTGGAAAAAGTCCAAGCGTTCCAAGACCGTTTTTATTTTCATCATTGGGATTTTCAGTCGGGATTTAAGAACACGTGGTGCATAAAATTGCCGGGTTACAGCTGTACAATTCAGAATCACGCAGCATTCTTAATTGCACTACGAGCCGCAGCCGTGTGAACAATTTGGAGACGATCCCAGGCATAAATGCTAGTGCCCCGGTGGGCGTTCTTGCAAGGTGTGATGTGGGACAATTGTGCAGGCGACTGTACGAAACGTACTGCAGCACTTACCTATGTGATAAGTGTAAGCACGACCGCGATCTCCAGGATTAAGTCCTAATGCTTCGGTGGGTGTTCTTGTTGAGACACGATGTGTGCGGCGATCATTAGAGGCTACATTAAACACCGCAGAGCTTTTGCCTGCCTGAGTCATGCAAATCAATGCAATTAATGCAAATGCTCCAATCGGGTGCAGCGGTGACGCGCTGTTTATCCCACTGCACCGTGAACCCGAGTTTGATTCGCAACCACGACTAACGTTAATGGCGAGTGATTGTCAGAACCGGTCCGAGCGAACGCCCTACGTAGCAACTCTCGCACGCAGTGACCATCGTGGTGAATTTTGCGATGAACGCTTCATCCAGCAGTCGATTGATCCAGGCCTATAAGTTTAACACGTAGGTTTTCGCGACCAATATTAGCCATGATAACGTTTTTTTTTTCTCAGTTAGATCGCGTAAATATAAATGTGTCGTGAAATCCGCCATCACCTGACACGGCCAATTCGTAAAGTTTGTTACGTCAACAAAGCATACTCTCGAACAAACCGCTTGAAGTTTTGTTTACTTGACAAACCTTACTAATTGGCTGTGTTGGGTGGAGGCGGGTTTAACTGCATTTATATTTATGTGATCTAACCTTTATCAGTGCTATAAATGCTAATTTATTATAATAATTGCTACATCACAGTGCTTTAATAAACCATGATGAAGTTGGACACTTAAAACAGGGATTGTATGTTATTTTTTATTGATGTAAATAATATTAACAGTGGAGCAATGCAGACACAAGAGCTCTGAACAACCAACAATCGGTTTGATCCACACAACACTGCCCATTCACTAGGTGCAAGTTCTAATGGACAGGAAAGAAGAATCAACAACAACAACAACAGAAGAAGAAGCATGAATCACATCTCCACTTAAAACGTGGTGAATCACAAACGTACAATATAATTATACACTACAGCAGGTAACACTGTTTTTCTTTCTTCCTTCCCCCCCGACGACTCCTCCGGACGACGCCGACGACGACGACGACACTCCTCGGCATGAAGATTCGCGCGCAGATCCCAATCGCCAAAAGTCCCGTCATCTCTTCCCCGACTGCGCGGGAACCCATCGCCATGCCACGTCAAGCAAAACAAAATTTGCCGTTTCTGTCCAACTACTTGGGGGTGAGGAGGGGCGGCCGCTCCCGGGCATTTGCATGGCAGGCAGATTAGCAACATGACACACGCGACTGACACGTGGCCGCTCTCGCGCCGTCGCCAGGAGGTGCGGTTGTAGGGTGCGTCGCGCCGTGCGCACGCACGCACGCGGCACGGTACCGTAGCAACTTGTTCGGGAACTGCGGGCTATCTACAAAAAAAGCTGGCTGCGAAAGATTGGCAAAAAGGAGGAGGAGGGTCGGTCGCTGCTTTGTGCTTGGCAGAGGTGGAGGGTGGAAGCTGGTGACTCGCTTCCAATCTGCTTGCAGCCTGGAAAAGAAAAAGCGGTGGACGAGAGATATAAATATATGAAAGTATCGGGAATTTAAACAATGAAGAGCGGTGCAAAGCTCTTCTGAATTCAAACGTTCGCATACACAGATTTCCCAATTACCGGCAAACATTAAACGTCAGAAGATAAGCATGACTACCCTGTGATTAGTAAAATTATCTGCCTTTTTGGTTTTTCAATGCGGCCACGTTGGCTGTGGCTAATTTTAGGGTTGAGATGTGTCTTTGCACATGGAAACTGGGTTACTTCCTCCCCCAGTGCAAACGCGCAAAGGGTTGTTGAATTAACGGTGGGTTAAGCATCACGAACAGCTGTTATTGCTCTCGTCAAACGTGTGCAGTTTCCCAGTATTATAGACGCTGCACTTTTGCGTCGGAAACATCACTGCACCACGTTAAAGACATCGTTCAAGCCGTTAAGGAATTGCGAGTCGTTGGCTTCGGCAGGAGACGGCGCTAGAAAGGGATGATGGCCGACGGTTAAGATTCACAGCCAAGGAGAGGACATCCACCTCCTATGGTGGACATCTGTGAAAAAGAGCTTCATGGCTCATCGGATTTCTCCCGGTTCAATCTTCTGATTCTGGATGATTACATCGCAGGGTCACGAGAGATGGCGACGGTTTTGAGAGACCGCTAATCCAGCGGGTGGACTGATCGTGGCCGAAGACGACGATGAGCATTGCACCGGATGAATTTGCCAGGGCTCAGCAAAGTGTGTACGTGAATGATGGCTCTCTCTCTCTCGCACGCAATTGCTGTGCATCTCCGAGAAACCCTGCTTGCGTTCAAACACGCGAAGCCAGGAAACCGAAAAGCAATGCAGAATCTAAACCAACGCTCTCAATCAGCGCAACAAACAGCAATACAAAAAATCGGCCAGTCTTGAAGAGCTTTTGCACAGCTTTCACGCAATGCATTTTCATTAAATGTAAATTTTTTGTGTTTGAAAGAATTCAGTTTCGCAGGTCACAACAGCAGCGATGTCTAAACGCACCCGATCTTGACACTCTCACAGCCCCGCCCAGTAGCACCACTTGGCAAATGGCATTTCCGTTGCCATGGCAGCCAAATGTTATATCCTGGCAGCATGTGTGTTATTGGCCGAGCGGTGGGTGGGTGTGAAGTCGTGGTGGTGGTGTTGGAGTGTGTGCGTGTGTGCGTGCATCTTTTTGGGGAGCGGTAGTGTAGCGGTTAGCGCGCTGCGCTATGAACCTGGCGACCCGGGTTCGATTCTCGCTCACGGCTAACACCAGTGACGATTATCTGAGCCGGTCCTGGGCCTCCCCTAGGTCGACTCAGCCTTAAATGAGTACCTGGTGCGGTGTGTAAACATCGCCACTGGGGAGACAAAGGCGGTCGGGCGTGGTTCTGGCCACCCACCCCCTCGTTCGTGTACCGTTCCGGCCTTCATAGGTGCTCGTTAACAGCACTTGCCCATACAGTCTTTTAAGGCTATACGGGAGATCTTTGTCTTTGCATCTTTCACTGGTGCTCCTGGGTGTCCCGGAGTGCCTGTGTGGCTCACAAAAGACGGGGAGCTACAAGACCTCAAGCAATACGCAAAATCCCACCCACAGATCCAGCCAAATCCATTGTGCGCCGTGGTGGTGAGATGTTAACTACCTCGCCTGGAATACAGGAGGCCGTGGGTTCCATCCTACCCCTGATGCCTGCATATTTGGAGTGTGCATGTTCTCCCCGTGGTCACGTGGATTTTTTTCCGGGTGCTCCAGGTTTTCCCACCACATTTAGAATCAATGTACGTTTAGAGTATTTGGCTGCTATACATTTCCACACGATAAGCCATTTCATTTGGCTATCATTTGTGACCAGGTCGCTTCCAAAAAATAGCTATATCGCTCAGTGGGTCATACCTGGTGAAATAAAAAATATATCTTCTTGGTTCTTTCGGTAAAGTCACGTAGAAGGGAAGTAATAAAATTATAAAAATAAAACATAAATAAATAACATAAATAAAACATAACCAAATAATGCCTGTATATTTTGTTATGTTTTATTTTTATTATGTTATTACTTCCCTGCTACGTGACTTTACCGAAAGAACCAAGAAGATGAATCCCTGCAGTCACGAAAGCTTTAAATCGAAATTAAAAATATAGTTTAGTTTTTAGTTTAACGCAGGCGCATGAAAAGCGTGCTACTTTTATTTGCTCAATGCGTGTGGCATGGAGCACAATTTACCGCAGTTACAAATGTGTATTGCCAACGGCGTGGGCACTGCTGAGGTACAAACAAACAGGACGTGCCTTGGGAAGGGTGAATACTGTATCCTACAATATTAGTCCGTAAGCCAGAACGCGATATTTCAACTGTAGGTACCACCCAGAGGTGCCATCACTTTAGCGGTTCAAATTAATTTACGTGGACAATAACAGTGGATGATGTGATAACCACTTGAAATGAGTGGGTTATGGAAACATATATATTGGCCGTATAAATACATCGCTAGTGTGAAGGTATTAGCGATTTTTTTGTTGTTGCGATTGCACCCGATTCAAGAGCCGAATGGCTCACAGGGCGAAACCAAATAAATAAAACTGAAAAATGTCTGCTCTGGCCGACTGTTTGATACCAGAGGAGGGCAGAACTGCATGTAAATAAATGCATTGCCCTGAGTGCTGTATTATTACTCAATTTACACACACAAATAAACGGGATTATTAATATCCCGGGAAAAACTTGCCTTAAAAGGTGCTATAAAATGTCATTTCTTTAAAATGTTCTTTGCACAGGTTTTGTAATACGGCACATTTAAAAGTAACGTGATTCAATGTCGTAAGCGAGGAGTGAACCCACCGCGATTGAATTCGTAATAAGTAATCCGAAGTGTATCATTGTGTGGCACGGCTTATTTTACAGTTTGGATTTAAGTATTCATCAGATTCGGGTTATCATAGCGAGCGCACAATTAACTACCTCTTACAAACGACTCCGTGGCACGGCGGGTGGCATTTTTAGGTTACCCATCGCCCCGATAAAACAAAAATAAGAATGCATTTTGCAAGTTACCAAAATCCAAACACTTTGCCACAGTTTCCATCCGTTCATAAGTAGTATTTTTCTAGACCATGGATGCTGTCGTGGTGTGATGGTTATGAGACGTTGTACTTGCGATCCCGAGGGCCACTGGTTTCAAACGTGTCAGGTTTCTTAAACTCCCCCCCCCTCTCCCCGCGCACAGTATAAAAGGATACACCAGTTAGTAGATTGGCAGGCCTGTACGCTGGCATGAAATGTGGTTTACTCCCACCTTTTCCAAGATGTTTGGTCAGTGTGGAAGAAGTAGGCCAAATATCCTCTCGAGGGGCGCAGAGGGCTTTCCACCAGCAGTGGGCATGAGCGGGTAATTGCAGGGCTGCAACCTTTACCTCTTTATTTTTACCGTCGATATCGTAACGTGCCATTTTCCTTACGAGTCAAAACACACACACACACGTGCAAATGTGACCGTGCGTGCTAAAGCCATCAGTTAAACGTGCAATTTGTTTAAAAATAAATCGGGAACACGCACGAATCGCACTGCTGCTATACGTCCTGTAACCACCACGCAATTTTGTGACAAACGAGAATCCTGATTGCCGCCGTCGGGGAAGATAATTGTGTCCGCCTCTGCCGAACGCATTACTTGGGCTCAGATTCGGGCATTATGAAAATAAATCTGCCCCGCGGGAAATTGGGTATGCTTTAAAAGCGCCGAGAGCCAATACCGCCCATTAATCAAACGGAGCGTGAACACTTGAGGGCAGAGGCTCGTGAGGAGCTGATGTAAAGCCCACCGGCATGCACCTACGGGATTATATTGAATTGCATTTGCGTCACCAGGCATGCTTCCGAGTGAAATGCAGACCCGTGTATAGACGCAGGGACGTGTTCTATTTCATTACGGCCTAATAGGTAGTGGGAGTGCTCACATTCCAAAATTATTGGGACTATTCCAAGCTATTAGCTTTTTTTTAGTACCGCGCTTATTTCACCTGATCGGAAACTGTCGTATGCGTATACAATGACAAAGGTCTCCAGTATAGCCTTGACAGACAGTTGGGGCAAGTGCTGTTAGCGAGCACCTATGAAGGCCCCCACGGCACACGGGGGAGGTGGGTGGCCAGCACCACGCCCGGTCGCCTTTGTCTCCCCAGTGGCGATCATTACACATCGCACCAGGTACTCATTTGTGGCCAAGTCGACCTAGGAGAGGCCCAGCACCGATTCATAAAATCGTCACTGGTGTTGACCGTGAGCAGGAATCGAACTTGGGTCAGCAGAAATCGAACTTGGGTCAGCAGGGATCGAACTTGGGTCAGCAGGCATCGAACTTGGGTTACCAGGTTCGCAGCGCAGCGCGCTAAACCTCTGCACTACCGCTCCCCGTACTGGTCCTGCCAGTACACACACACTGAAGAATACATTAGGGCATATAATGAATGATCGGAATTAATAATTTACAACACGAACCTACCGCGGTGATTCAACTGTGTTGTTCGATGGGAGAATCATTTCCACGGGAAAAATATTGTGTGCCTCCGCCAAATCACAATCGCCTTCCTATGACTAGGTAGAGTACACAATTGTCCGTGCTGCACTGCATTTGAATCGCACACAATTATTGCACCTTGTGTTTTATAACTGGGGGGGGGGGGGCTATTAAACTGTAAAATAATAATAAACTCCGGTACTGTAACCGATATTGTGATAACGCTAAGCACAATGCATTAATGGCGCATTAGATGAATAATTTAGTCTTAAATCATGCACCGCTGTGCGCTGACCTCATACGAGCTCACACACGAAACGCGCCACTGTATCTGGACGCGTCACGTAGACAGACATTCGTGTTTCCCGAGTGTGCGGTGTGTGTGTGTGCGTGCACCCGATTGTGGTTTGTCAACGCCCGAAAGGCATCGACACGGACACACTTGTGTACACGTGCGTAATACGACAGGCAAGACATCACAGCAGGAATTGACGCGGTACCCGTGGCTGGGCGTGCATTTACATGTCGGAAGCCACAATCCACCCCCCAAAAGAAGGACCCCGCATGTCCCTGCTCGGGACACTTTCGTAAGAGGCACCCCGTTGTTTCATCGGCTGCCACCTCGCGGTGCTAAGATCTTCACGCGGGTCGATGGAAGTCGGTGGGAATTCATTCCGTTCGCACGAGGCTGGCACTTGTGCCGATTTATATGGAAAAGAATTAACCCGTAAAAACAAAGTTTTTCACTATAAATCCTTCATATGCGTGGCATCGGTTTTATTTTATTATTCATTTCTGTTTTTCTTGAGTAAGAGTTTCATTTTTATCACATTGGTATTTTAAATTAAATATGAACATTTTTTTTCCTATAAAGTGAAAAATTTAGGAAACTTTTTTTTCACGAAAATAAATTGTCACGCACAACGAGTCTGTGTGCAAAATGTCAGCTCGATTGGATCACGGGAAGTGGGTTAAAAAACGACCGAAAGATTTGCACGGTCGTAAGCGTGCAAGCAAGCAAGCAAGTGAACTTAATATAAAGGATTTAAAAAGCAAGCGTTTGTTTCGGTCCCCCCCTCACCCCGCCACCGTTAAACAAAAGACGTCAACCCTAAAAGCTTTGGGTGCGTAATTCCATATGCACTTCGTGAGCAGGTGAGTGAAACCCCCCTCTATTGAGACACCGTGCGTGCCCTCTTTTCGAAGTGAGACCTTGGCAAAAGGACAATCGGCCGCGGGACACGAAGGGAAGGGTGCGTTCAAAAAGAATGCCACCGCGAGCACAAAAGGGACAGGCGGACAATGCCGCCGCTGAGCATTGAACGGGAAGGCTTCGAATTACACTCGCCGGTTCAGCGAGGGCCTCTTTAAATTGGGGGCAGAGCTTTAGACGGTCTTTTCTACCCGGGGAGGAATGGAAATTCATCAAAGTGGCAGGACCAGTGCGTATGCACTTAGCACCCCGCCTTGACCTGCATATGTTTGAGTTGCAAACGAATGCCACGGGGTTTAATCACGTGTTCATTTCAGCACTGCCATAATTGCTTTGTGGTGGAGCGGTAGTGCGCTGGTGAACGCACGACGCTACGAACATGGCCACTCGAGTTCGATTCCTGGCCACGGCTAACATAAGTGGCATGTGGATAGATCCTGGATCTCCACCCCACTTTTGCTCACCCGCACTGACCAGCGTGGGAAAGTATTATCAAACAACCCCCACGAGGCCTTCATCCAGCAGTGGATTGCTCATTCTCTCGCTGTTTGGACCGTGAGCAGTACCAGAATAATAACAACGATCCATACAAAAACAGCAGCTAGGTTTGAGTTGGCGTTAAGATTTCATGAAAAAGTGGACTAAAAACAGAATACTGTGCCTGTAAAATCTGTCAACACTGAAAAAATGCGATCCAGCCAACACATGTTTCCCCTCATCCGTGCTTCATCCTGCACATATATGATCTAGTATCACAGCTTAAGCGCACTCACAGCACAGAGCCAGTATTTATCTGCTGCTGGATGAAAGCCAGCTGTGGATATCTCCCAAAGCCAAAGTTATTCACTGCACACACACACACCACGCCCCTTAGGATAATGTTTAAATATAAGCGCTGAGCAATGGCCAGACAAAACAGACTGCCCATGACTTGTCCATCCTTAACCCTGAAACTACAAATTAACTGAAACTACAATCAAGTATCAGCCATGATTCATTCGCCGTTGGCTATAATATATGTCCACAAAAGCCACTTCGTTGAGCTAGCATTTGTGGCCAGGTCGATTCTGAAAAATAAACACATTTTACCTGGTGAAACAAAATAGTTTAGTTTTACGTGTATTTCATTTTTGTGCGTGATTTTCTTACCTCTCCTATACTTTGCACTCCTATCGTGTTTTTGTAACGTTTGTTGTTGTAACGTTCTGACCCGCCTCTACTGGACATCTGTGAAAAAGAGCTTTATAGCTCATCGAATTCCTCCAGCATAAATAAATATTATGATTCTGATTCTGGATGAAGGCCTTCCCAAGTCGTTGCCATCTGTCGCAGTTCTGTGGCTCACCTAGCACCAACACGTGAGCTGATTTAATCGCTCCATCTCCTCGATTGATGCCCTCTGGGACGCGTTCCATTTCTTGGCTGCCGCTCCGTCACTATTCTCGACCATCGGTCACCATTCTTAATTTGTAGCTTTCGTGACTGCAGGAATTACTCTTTGGTTATTTCGGTAAAGTCACGTATAAAGATAAAATAATAAATTAAATCATCCATCCCTTCCAAGCGGCGTTGCCCTATGCAAGTGCACTTACTTTTCTCAACAGTTGTAATGGTCTTAAATCTGGTAACGTTCTCTAATCCAATCCACGTGTTTGTTTTGCTTTCTGTCTGTCTCCCAATGCAATTCCAAGATAACTAACAAGATAGACCGTCATGTGACTTGTTAAATGAATTCTACAGCACGCAAAGCCGATGCATGTAGATGAGTGCCTGATGTAAATTATAATGATGCCCTGACTGCAAGGGCTAGAAAGCTGACAATTGGCATGAATGCAAGTTCAGTATTTGATTACAAGTAACCTAACACTAAAACCCAATGTCACATCTGGGCCTCCACAAAATGACAGCCGCGAGCTTGGCAGATAACCCATAAGACGGAGCCAGCCTGAAGTTTCTTTAAGTTTAGTGTTCCTTAAAAAATAAGTTTACGATATCAATCGTCAGCGAACCATGTCATCATCCACCATCAGCCATGTTCAATCCACTACTGGATGAAGACCTCTCCAAGCCGCCGTCACCTCTCTCGATCCTGCGATGTCAATAATAAATCGACCTCACATCTGCGCGTCAACTGATGTAATTCGCTCCACCTCTTCAAGACGCGCACACTCTCGGACGCCTCCCATCACACTGAACTATTGACCCCCCCCCTCCCGTGAAGGGCGACGCTACGGTCGACCACGCATATACCTGGCGATGGGTCATTTGGGATGGCAGTCCGTTAGTGCATTCTTGAATCCACCTCCACGGAGTTTTTGAACGTCACCCGCACATGTGCGTGGTGGGTTTTCTCCGCGGGGAGCTGCAGTTTCCTTCCACGTGCCAAACACGCAGATTGATGACATTGGCCAAACACCCCCCCACGCCCCCACCTCCAACATTCAAGAGGCCCTCATTAACAAACTAAAGTGTTGAGACCCAGTGAGGCATTCGTGGGCAAAATGCATTATTAAGATTCTAACAATTATTGTTATGGAGGGATTAAGTGGCGCAATGGATAAGCGCGCCGCGCTATTAAACGTAGCAACCAGGGTTCGTGTGTCGGTGAACATCAGCGGCGAGTGATACGTGAACAGGTCCTGGTCTCTCTCCAACCTCTCTCCCCTTCACCCACCTCACCGACCCTCCCCGGACCAGCGTGGCGAGTTCCGATCAAACAAAACCTCCAAGAACCGACACGGCACCGGGATGGTTCGCCTTCATGCAGCAGTGGCTTTGGACAAAGTAGTAGCAGCAACATCCGAACCTTCTTACCTCTGGGACTCGTTCGCAGGGGCTCCAAGTGGCCACTTTATAAACGCGGGCGGGGTTGTCAATTGCGCACGGACTGTGGCAGATGTTGCTGCTGCTGCTGTTGCTGCTGCTGCTGCCGAGCCCTGGCCTCCCGCACCGCCTGCTGGTTCTTGAACTGCACCAGCGCCAACGTGATCTGCGCGTTCCACCCCGTCTCGTCCAGGCAGCGGAAATCGATCTCCTTGTTCTCGGCCGTCACGATGGTGAAGTACACGTACTTGCCCTTGCGTTCCACACAGTCCAGCGTCTTGATGCTGGCGAAGGGCAGCTCCTTGGCCGAGCCACTGCTGCTCCCACCACCACTAACACCACCAGCACCACCACCCGCGACTGCTCCACCGGCGCCAGCTGTACCACCACCACCACCACCGGCACCACCGCCGCTACGTCGGGGTCTCATGAAGCCCTCCTCGGCGTCAGAGATGCTGAGACCCTCCGGGGTGAGGACACAAAGCTTCTTCTTCCACAGCTGCAAGAAGTTGTCGCTGCGCTTTTCCAGCTCGCCCTCCTTGATCACCTGCCGTGGGTCCATGGGTGCTGTGTTTCGCATCCTCCTCCCCGGTGTCCCACACAAACTCGTTCCCCCACCACCCCCAACCCGGCCCTCTTCCACCTCTCGCACTGTCTAGAGGATCTGTCTTGGGGGCCTCGGTGTGTCCAGAGGGCTCCCTGCTGAGCTCGAGAGCGACGGGATGACGTCCTCCAGTTGACACCGTCTGCTAGTGCCTGGGCTGCTGTGTTTGGTGGCGTTTTCTTCACGGTCTCTTCGCTGCTGGCCGCTGTTGAGAACGATTCCGAAAGCAGCGGTGAAAATAATTACTTTAACCCCCCCCCCCAAAAAATGAAATATAGCGGTATTGACAGTCCCGAGGTTCGGTCGTTGAATTTAAAATAACAACAAAAACCACACACACACACAAGCCCCAGTCTAGGGCAAGCAGATGCCGTGAAATATCCGCTTGGCGAGCAACGTTAATGCATAACGACAATGTGGATGATACGCGTTGTTCAGTGGGTGTTGTACGGGGAAGGGGCAGGCAAGCGCTGGGCCCACACAGACACACACACAGCTGCTGCTGACGCCCGGCGTTGGCTGTCAGTGGCGCTGTGCGTGGCGAGGAAGCGCTCCTCTTTATACGAGGACCCCCCACACCCCCACCCTCACCCCCCACACCCTCACCCCCCAGCCCCCCACAACACCCCCACCCTCACCCCAGCCCCGCCGCAAAGTGCTGACGTCACACGTCGCCCAACCCCGCTTCACCCACACGGCCCCCACCCCCTCCACCCCGAGCCGGCGCGAGCGCGCCCCCGCACGCTTCCGATGGGAGAATTTCCTCCGGCGACACAATCCCAGCAAAGGTGCCATCGCGAAAAGCAGCAGCTACTGCTGCTGCTGCTTCTGCTGCTGCAGCTGCACTACACAAAGAATAAGTGTGCAGCAGTAGCAGCAACTGCAGCAGCAGCAGCAGGAGCAAGAAGCAGCAGCACCTGCAAGCTGTACACAAATAATAATTGTGCAGCAGCAAGATCAAGCATCCGCGTTGAAATCTCGTTATCGGGGATGATCTCCCACAAAGAGACTTATCCAGATTCTCCGGCTTAAAAACAACGTGTGTGTGTGTGAGTGGCAACGGCGTCGTGCCTGATAGCGATAACCCCTATCACGGTCACCCACAGCACTGACGATTATCTGAACCGCTTCTAGGTCTACTCAGCCTCAAATGAGGACTGTAACTGGTGCGGTGCGTAAACATCGCCACTAGGGAGACAAAGGCGGCCGGGCGTGGTGCTGGCCGCCCAACCCTTCGCGTGCCGTGCCGTGCCGCCTTCATAGGTGCTCGCTAACTACACTTGCCCCATAAGTATATTTTGTTTAAAGGGGGGATATTTGTATATGCATACGACAGTTTCCGATTTGGTGAAATAAGCGCAGTAGTATTAAAATCAAACCAAGAGCGTGGAATAGCCTCAATAATTTGGGAATGTGAACACTCCCATAACCCATTAGTACCACCAAATCAACAAGAGCTGTTGAGAAAATGTGGCCAAACCAACAGGCGGCAGTGAAGCAAAGACACAACTTCGTGTGTACTCGCCTCGTCATAATTAGGACTCGCCGATTCACTGCAGTCCACTTGTTATTGTAAAGACCAGACGTTCCCATTTAAATCTTTCGTGACTGCATGCAGGGATTCATCTTCTTGGTTCTTTCGATAAAGTCACGTAGAAGGGAAATAATAAAATAATAAAAATAAAACATTATAAAATACAATTCTCACGACGTTTCGGCCACAACACAAGCAAGAAGAACAGGGCTGTCGGAAAGACAGCGTCTGAATGACGCTGTCTTTCCGACAGCCCTGTTCTTCACCTGAGGACGGCTGCTTGCGTTGTGGCCGAAACTTCGTGAGAATTGTATTTTATTATGTTTTATTTTTATTATTTTATTATTTCCCTTCTATGTGACTTTACCGAAAGAACCAAGAAGACCAGACGTTGTGACTTTTCTATGGGAGACAGGGCCTGATCGGCAGCCAGGCTCCACGAGTGTGGAATTTTCTTCCTCTTCGGTCCATTGCGGGAGTCTGCGGTGTCTAACTCGTAGCGGGCTTTCGGGACCGATATTATTCATAATCAAGGTTTTTGGGTTCGATCGCGTAAGTGTAAACGTGTCGTAACTCTCCACCACCCGACACAGCCAATTAGCGAGGTTTGTCACGTAAACAGAACGTGCCAATTCGTTACTAATTCAGCCCACCGGTGTGTTGGAGAGTAAATCCACAAGATTTACAATTTGAGTACTGAAGTAGTCACTAATTGGCGTTTCGTTTACTGACATATCCCTTAGTAATTGGCTGTGTCGGGTGGTGGATGGTTACGACACATTTATACTTACGCGATCTAACCCAAAAACCTTTATTCTGAGTCCCGAGTCTGTTACAATGTTTTAAAATTCTCGTCTTCAAACTCGCCTGTCTTCACAACAGGCTTTCTCCATAACTCACACTCTATGTGAAGCCCTCTGAGGCCTTGTGCAAATTGTGCTATCGAAAACCGAGCTGTTTATGATTATTATATTAAAATGTTCGCTGCTGCCATATGCCTGTGGGAGAGCCCCTTATATGGAGATGGCTTGTTACCTTAACACGATGGGGACCCATTAGCACTTGCCTGAAGGACACGATAATTCAAATCTGTAAATGTTTTCGTTGTCATGTGTTTACAGATTCGAATTATTGCCATTGCTGCTGATGATGCTGCTGTTGTGTTAATCATGGTGATGATTTATCATTTACGAATTGAAGGTGATGATGGTGTGTTGATAATAATTTGTGAATTGCCGCTTGATATAAATCACTGTCATTACTGTACTGACGATTCGTTAGTGATGACAACAAATGAAGATAATGACGATATTTATAAGTCATTAATGGTAATGTTTGAGTATGATGATGATGATGATTATTGATAATTGAAGAAAATATAGATCATGATTCATTTTAATTGAGGATCATGTGTTAATCATTTGTAAATTACCGGGACACATTGCCATTGCGCTTGCTGATGATTATAATGGTGTCCGATGATGCATGAATAACGTCGTGGTGACGATGATGACGATAGTTGATGCATGAATGATGTCTGACCACACACTCATGATGGTGATGCATTGTTGATGATGCGTAAATGACCGCGAGAAAGTTATATTTCCTGCTAATGCTGTTGGTGATAATGATGATTCAGTGTTGAGAATGATTATGCATTTATGATGAATTCATGATGATGATTACGTGTGAATTACCCACAAGACGCAATTTGATTGCTGCTAATGATGCTGGAAATGATACATTTGTGCCAATGATGACGCATTGGTGATGATTTAATAATGATCATTATATTTGGTAGTAGGGCCGTTTATATATAGTACTAGCCTTTTGCCCGTCCAAGGACGGGTGTATTGCAGTAAATCTGAAACTGCAAGCGAAAAGCAGAACGCGACGTGATATTCATTGCATCAATTCGTGTGCAATTTGTAAGGGCGCGGTGACAAATACTTATTTCATTTTAAGGTTATAATCCCTTGTTCATCATGACGTCCTTTTTACTTCGATGTCTCAACAGCGTGACGGAGATCGCGTGACGTGAGGGTTCTTCCTTTGTAGTGAGGGTTGTGAGTTGACGCCGAGGAAGGGAGAGGAGGCGCCTCGCCCCCCCATGTGGAGTGACGTCACCCGCTAATTATGATTAATAGAGGGGGGGGGTCCATTTGGAGGACGTCAGCTGTTCATGATTATTGAGGGGGGCTGCTCGACGTGGAGTGACGTCACGCGCGGGACACACAGACATGCTTGGCTCATTATAGTAGTAAATTGCTACGACTGCTGCTGATCATTATGATGCAATGATGCTAATGTTAATGATGATGGGTGCCGATGACAGATGGCTATAACGATTGCCCACGTGTCCATTGCAAAGTATCACATATATAGTAATCGGTTTCAACGTGTCATCGATACCCGGGGCGATTATTAATGTATCATGTTCTCTGTACACGATGACTAATATAAATGTACTGTATAGTGTAGTTTGTAAAAAAACAAATCAATTTGCAATATAGATCTGTGTAGTCACTTGTCACGCACAAAACGCTCTTTGTGTTATGGAAGACTGCCCGGGTAGACCAAGCTGTTCTCGGGATGAGCTGCGAGGGAGTTAGCAGATGGAAATACAACAATGAATTCTTGACTCTATCCGTGCGGGGCTTTGAGTCCTACCCCTCATGTATGTGGTGAGGGTTTTTTTGTTTGTTCCGGGCACTCAAATGTCGCCAAGCATCCTCATTTAGGACCGCGTTTAAATAGCCCCGGGACTCAAACGTTGGCTTTGCTGGTTAAACTGCCACTATTAAAATAATAATTGACATTATTGTTGTTGACAAAATAACATAAATTGCGTTCCATTTAAACACTTGGTGATGTAGACAACACTGCGTAACACCAGTGGCACACACGATGGATTGCCCATTCTTTCGAAGGACGACGTCACGTGGGTTCTCACCTGGTTAAATAAAGGATTGGCAGAAGCGGAATGAATGAAGAGTGAATGAACGGTTGTGACGTTGACCATGTTTTGTGCACGTGCAGTACACACCTGAATGTGCAGTGGGTCTCATGCGGATGTGAGCTTTGTGTGTGGGTGTGTGCAGATGTACCCTGTGTGTTTGCGAGCACCTATTAAGGCCGGAACGTTGCTTAGCTAACAGCACTTATCCCCAAGTCTAACCTGTTAAAGGCTACACCGGGGATGTTAGTCTTTGTACGTCATTGTTAACTTGTTAGTGACAACCAAAAATGGTCAGTATGAAGCTGACTTTGCTCAGGATTCAATCGACAAATGGTCAGTAAAAAAATGGTAACCATAGCAGCTATGTATCCAACTCGGTAACTGTTGTAGCTGTTGCTCTGTATCCTGTAACACTATGCCATATACTTACGTGAATACATGACAGAGCTCGATGGTCAGTGTTAACCTTTCCTTAAAATAGGCCCTGCCCGAGTGTGAGTGGCTGTGTGGATAAACCTGCATGTAATGAGGATCGGTGTGAGTGGTTAGCGCAAATGCACTACAAATCCGGTGACCTGGGTTCGACTCGTGGCCACAGCTAACATCGGCGATGAGTTATATATATATGAACGAGTCCTCGGCCATCCTTAGGTCGACTCAGCCTTAAATGAGTTCCTGGGCAGATATGTAAACATTAGCACCAAGGAGACACATGGGGCCAAGCGTTGTGTCCACACCACCCCCATCGCGCACCGTGCAGGCTTTGATCAGTGCTGGGACCTTTTTTGCCTAATGGGCGTTTGAAGATCTGAACACCTGTATTCTTGCCGGAAAGGGTAAAGTCTATAATTTTTTTCTTCAACGTTGTGCTCTTTATTTTGTGTAAACTGTGTGCGGGGCTGATGTGTAAGATACATCGTACCCTGGGTGGTGAGCGGTTAGTGTCGTGGTTAGCGCACTGCACTACGAAGCGTGCGTCCAGAATCAATATTCCGCTCACGACCAATACTGTAACAGCGGGCGATATATATATGAAACGGTCCCGGACCTCCGCTAGGTTGGTTCAGCCTTAAATGAGTTCCTGGTACAGTGTGTAAACATCAGCACTGGGACAGAAAGGCAACGGGGCGTGGTGTTGGCCACTCAAACCCCTCCTGTGCTATTCAAGGCTTTATAGGTATGTTAAAGGCGATTGAAGGGATGTTTGTCTTTAGACCCGGGTGTGGGTGGCTGTACCTGGGTAATGTATAACCCAGTGGGTAACAACGTGTGTAAACCATTCTCAGCCATGCTCTGCAAATAGGCGTCGAAGCCGAGTGGCAACCTCCACCGGATTAAATCTGGCTCTGGCAAACGGGGGAATTGGCCACGTTCAAAAATAGAAACCAAAGTGAGCGGTCGCTTGTTTCTGTAGTCAAGGGATGGGCATCCTCGTCGCCTTACTTTGGCAACGAGAGCGTCGTGACAAAAGTGCCCGTCGCATGTGCTGTGTGCTCTCACACACACGCGCGCGCGCGCGCGCACACACAGCAAGCATGGCACGAGTCAACATTCGTGAGCTCTGCGTTCCCTATTCGTGCCACAGTAGAGCAGGTTAATCCTTGAATATTAATCAATGAAACAGTTTGATAGACACACGACACTGCAACATCACGATCGGACTGAGTTATCGTAACGTGTACGAACAGGGGGTTCATTTCAGCCGGGACTGGGGCGGTGAGGGACTCGAAAGGAAACGAATTCATACCACATCCAGTATACCTCTCGTTGTAGATGGGGCTACTAGTCACATGCCTACCGAAGTCTCACAGCGACTCGGAAAACATTAAGTGAAAATGTAAGCCATGTTTAAGTACTGTATAGCCCCCTATTGTCAATTCACTGCTCCACGAAGGCCTCCACATACATGCCCCGTGCGGGTTGTTTTTGTGTGTGTTTAGTTTGTTGTCCTTCCCGGCACCTCCTATTCGCACGGTTGGCCTACGTGCGGTGCAAAAGAAGTTCAACATACACATATACATGTTGGTCAGTGCGACTTGGTGACTCGGCCGGATGTATCGCCACCTTTGTCCTTTGGACACCTGAGCAGAAAAAAAAATTAACCCGTAAAAACAAAGTTTTTCACTCTAAATCCTTTATATGCGTGGTGGCTAGAGTCCTCTCGTCATCTGGCTTGAGATGGCTGCCACCTATGGGTCAGATGATTGTCTGCCAGCATTAAGCAATTGGTAATTAAATATTTATTTATTTTCCCCTAAACAGTGTAAAATTTTGGAAAAAAAATTTCACGAAAATTAATTGTCCCGCACAACGAATCTGTGTGAAAAATGTCAGCTCGATTGGATCACGGGAAGTGGGTTAAAAAACGACCGAAAGATTTGCACGGTCGTAAGCAAGCAAGCAAGCGAACTTAATATAAAGGATTTAAATACCTGCCAATGCTCACCTCCTCTTACAGTATTTAAGAGAGTTTAGTGTCCCCCGGGTTCTGGGCTATGGAATGGTGCTCTAACATATACGCTCGGTGCATGTCGGTGACTAATGTGCTGTCTGAATAAAAATATATAATTGTGTATATGGTTCACATTAAAATGTTTTTTTTTTCCTGGACTCCTCTGGAGTTTTGGACCCTAGACAAATGTCAAATTATCCTCCCATGAAACCGGGCCCTGGTTTGTGAAGGCGGGGGGTGAGGGGTGAGTGAGGGGCACTCCATTGGCGATGGGATCATATAATTAGTTCGCTCGCACGTACGTATGACGTTGAATTCCCGTGGTTTTATTTCGCGGAACCGTGCACGCGAACTCGTGCAGAGAGATATCTTAAAACTTGAATGGCCAAACTTTAATTTCCTCCGCCGAAGCCCAACCACCGAGATAGAGCACGTCCTAGCGACACTTAAAGCAGCAGCGAGCGGGTGATTGCAAAGCTATCGCGAGTAGAACCCCGGTCAGATTGTGTGCATTGATCGCCGTTGCTGCCACAGTGACGCGATAGGCATCGGAAATTGGCACACGGCTGGTGCTGCTTTGTCACTGCCGTTAGAGCCATCACGCTTGGCCGTATAAAGACGTGTGCGTGCATGGGTGCAAAAAGTGTGTGTGTGTGCAAGAGACACACACATTTCTTACTCGTTTCCTTCACAAACTCATTATGCATCGCTGTGGAGCTTTATGGGTAAAATAAAATATAAGCAGAATTGCATAGCCTACGCGTAAATACAATATTATAACTCCATCAGCGTATGTATCGACTTTACAGAACAATATTATCAAGCTGCACCTAAGTAAGCAAACTCAGCTACCAGTTTTAACCTTCTGGGTCTGATCGGCAGTCAGGCTTGTTAGCAAGTCACGCTTGTCAAATGAATGCTGCTTGTTGACGCGACCCGCAATGGCAAAACGTGCCCCAGGTGCTGTTGCTTACTCATGCCAATGCTGCCTCGTATTGGTCTGGAACACAAATCGGCTGATGGAGTAGAGGACATTTCTCTGCGCGGAGAAATATATCGCACGAATCTGCTCACATTCGCTCTGTTTCCTGCGCAACACCTCGCCCGCAGCTCCCCCAGACAAGCCCTGCAATCAGTCCGATGGCGTCTAAAGGGTTTGCTTAGTTGTGTCGAGTAAACATCACTCCGTTTCCTTTTCTCAACCGTTGTTAAACTTTGAAGCTGTATATAAAAAAAACCCATTCATACGCACCAACCCCCTGCTAGTGACTTTGCGGTTTCCGTCTCATTCAATGGGCCTCCTGTAATCTACAGTATTGTGGTTAGATAAGACATGTGTACATTCGCAGGTACAACACATCATTCTGTTACGGACCGACGAAACCAGCTTGTGTGCAGGTGCTAAGGTGGATTCTTGCATTCTGGTGGTCCGATGATGGCGATGTATCGTACGCCGTGCCGGCATTAACAGATGCTCGCTAACAGCACTTGCCCCACATTTGCCTGTATGCGCATAGAAGAATCTTCTCTTTGTACTCGACATAACCTTGCAGATGGATTCCCCCCCCCCCACACTGTACGGGCGTGCGATTGTGTGTCTTCTGTAATGTGTGTGTGTGCACACTGGTGCGGTGTGCCTATTTTGATGTCTGAACGCACGCGCACGGCTTTTGCTCGACACTTTCACCTCTGTTCCTCTAAACATTGATAAATAAATGAACACCGGCTGTCATTATTTGACAGCCCACGGAAATTGCACGATGTCCATTATTTATTTGGAAATCGTTATTGGGGGGGGGGGGGTAAACTTCTATTGTGATATAGGTTCTGTGCAGCGTGATACACGGGGACTTTGTGGAGGTATATTGCCGATTTATTACTCATGTTCGAGCTGGCTTAGCCAGGACACTGAACCACACGGGTTGGGGCTAGAGTACTTTAGAATTGTACTCACCTCACAAGGGAAAATTACATGATTGTTGATGCCTTCTGTGGTTTCAGATAGAGACGGCACCTCCGGCAAGGGATGTTGTACGATCCCTTTAATGCAGGGGTCGGCAATCTGCTGCTCTTTAAAGACTACAAACCCCTGACTATGGGAGGTCCAGTATATTATGGGAATCCGAGATTACCATGGAAGCCCAGTTTACCATGGGCAGGCGTCAGCAACCTGCCACTCCACAGCAGCATGTGGCCCTTTAAGGGCTTCGTGACGTTAAGGACCGTCTCGTACTCGCATGAATTGCGGCTGTTGAAGACCCCTTGCTTGAGTGGATCCATGACTGCACGAGTTCTCCCCATGCAGTGTGTCACGGGGATTTGATCATACTCCACCACGCTGGGCGGTGGGGGTTGATGGTGGGGCTCATAGCACAATTGTAAGCTTAACTACACTGCCCTTTGGTGATAAAATGCACCCACAGCAAACTGCCTGCATGGTTTTCAGCCATTCAAAGACAATGCAGGATCAACTTTGCCTGGCATCCGAGATCTGATGAGATCGTGGGCCCATTCCGGGTGATATGGTCTAAGACGGGGGATTTCGTTGTACATTAAAATGAAAGAATGTAAATCAGTTACGTGCCTCGACTGCCATTCGGTATTGAAGATTAAGGAACAAATGGCTAGAGATGAGAACAAATCGTGATTATGTAATTAAACCAAAGCTGCACGGACAATTACCCATCAATCGTCATTCCAATCGCATAGCCTTTATAATAGCACGAGTGAATAGGGTAATGCTGCTACACTACACAGGCCTCTCTTAATTGCCCATTAACTTGCAGAATATCCTGCAATAGCTGTTTTTAGGTTTCACAAACGATACATCATGGTTACAAGGCAGTGATAATGGGGCCGTGTGAAACCACTTGACGTCATTCTAATATCAGCTATCATGATGATGAAAAAAATGAATGGCCAGTAATAACAAAATTACCATTCGCTTCAATTTCAGCTAACGCCACTCCCGTCACTTTCAACGGGCAAAATGAATTATGACGTTAAACCGTTTATAAAAAGGTACGAAAGGTTTTTTTTTGGAATCGATGGCAAGGTTGCATATACCAGTCAGTTTCCCAGTTAAAATGTAGGGCTAAAACAATACAAATCCTTTCAACATAGGTTATTATCACGGAGTTTATTCTCTATTTAGCTAATTGTATACAAAAATCTACTTATTAGAACCCTGTTAGACGAGGGGTGGTGGGTCGTGCCAAGTCTATGTACACATGAATCCTACAACTTCCAGTCTTGCCATGACATTTGAACGTATTGGCGGGTACAACGATACGTGGTATGAAAAGCAAAATCTTGGTAATAAGTATTTCCCCGTGCTTCGCAACTCGGGGTCAGAAAATCTTGCGGGGGCGACTCAAAATCAGTTCTCGTGATGTCGGGCGTCAGTTCAAATATTGATTATAGACTGTTTGACAGGAGTGTTGTACTGCACTGGTGCACCAATGTCAATTTATCCATCACCACATCTTAGCCAAAGAATGTGGCGTACATAGGACTATTTCTAACGTAAATTAACATTGTTAGCACCCTTGGTTTACGTCCTTCACTGCAAAAGCAGCGTGCAGTGATCAAAGTCACGTTGCACCCAATGTAGAGTAATATTTTTTTACTCTTAACAAAGGGCACCTATTGTGCCGAGTACTGTACTAAAATTGCCCTCATTGTACAACCTTTGGCAGATGAGTAGCTTATCTGCCTATGTTTCAGTCCTGCTTTCCAAGCATACTAATTCACAAGCGATGGGGGATGCATATACCTGGTTGAAGTAGAAAATGGATACACGGATTGCCTGCAATTGGCTTTAGAAAAGCCGGTCAAAGCTCTCATTATCCTTTACTCGAATTCGAAGCATGAAACTAAAACTTATTTACTGTATATATATCTTTAAAAAAATAAGTGATGGATATTGCAGATGGTGAGCAACTGTGTATAAAGGAAAGCTGGCCATAAAAATAGCATTTCAGTATCGTTTGATACTATTTGCCGGTTGTGCAGTAAATATATTCTTCATTGAACATGTTTGGATTAAAGATTTTATTTGGGCAACTTCCACATGTGAACATCAAAGCTACTTGAATTATTGAAAGATAAATGTTATAAACTTGCAAGGGTTAAAGTGCGGCTTAACTTTACCTGTAACAAAAGAGCCATACTTTTTTTATTTATTAAGCTGGTTTGCGTTACTAACTAGGCAATTCACATTTCAAAAACAAAACAAGAAACCGTGAACACAAACAAAACTCTTCAGCAGAAACAAATATCATGCCAGTTTAAAGCTAAGCCAAGTTTATAGCGATATAATTGACAACTTTTGAAGGACGGGTATTGTCCTCTCACTGCTGCTTGCACTCGGCAGGCTGCTTGTTATCCGCCTGCAGGCACAAACATAAAGGAAGTTGGTGAATAAGTTACAACACCGGCAGAAATCCACAGAAAGCACAACTCTGAATGTTTGAGGGTCACTTTTTGGGTAATCTGATACAAATCAGTTTACGAGCATTAACTTCCACTTCTAAGCACGTTCTCGCCAGTGCAGTGCAGAGCGCAAGGTCATTCTTTTCTTACAGCCTCTGCACATAATTAACCCACAAACTGCCATTTGCTCACGACTATTGCAATAAAGTGATTCAACATTTATAGGCGTTAAATTTCAATTAATAAAGCCTGGATACCAATTAGCAATACACCAAAAATAACCTAACCACCTGGAAATTCATTGGGGAAAAAAGTTTGTAGTTCCCACCATCAAATCATGACACATTTGTACTGCAGCGCTTCAATTAATTGACTTATGTCAGAGAATGTATCAAAATATATTTCAGGTCTATTCTTTGATACACTCGTTGGAAGGCAACTGCAAACGATCAAACGCACTCTTGTGCTGTTGGAAACCTGTCAAGTGAAAACTAATTTAATCTAGAATTGAAGCTTTCGTGACTGCAAAAAATACTCATTGGTTTTTTCGGCAAAGTCGCGTATGAAAAAATAAAATAAAATCATGACGTTTCGAACGCAACACAAGCGCTCATCATCAGGTGGAAATGGGGTAAAACACACAGCGAGGGAACACACAGGGGGACACCACATACATAGCAACATAGAGAACGGCAAACTGCATGGAGGCAAATACAGCAAGATGGAAGACGAGACCTCAACAAGCCTTAGAATCATGTGATCCAAACTAGTCAGCCAACAACAGTTAGACACTAACATGGTTGACCACGTATTTCAAGATTGCTAAATTTGTGTTCATCTTCTGTGCTGAAGATACGCTGCCTTTGTATGTCTCTTGGCGTGGTGTTGCTCTGGTTGTCCCTCTGGGCTGCCCAAAACATCTTTCCCTGTCTTCTCTGTATATGTACCTCGTGTCTGTTCACGAGTCCTTGTCCTCTGTTTTACGTTGGTATGTTCAGCCCAGAAGATGAACAAAAAATGTAACAGCCTTTTGAAGTACGTGGTCAACCAGGTTAGTGTCTGTATTGTTGGCCGACTGGTTTGCATCACATTATGATTCTAAGGTTTGTAGAGTTCTCGTCTCCCATCTTCTTGCTGTATTTGCCTCCATGCAGTTCTCTATGTGCTATGTACGTGGTGTCCCCATGTGTTCCTTCGCTATGTGTTTTACCCCATTTCCAACTGATGAGCGCTTGTGCTGCGTTCGAAACGTCATTATTTATTTAAATTGTATTTATTTAGAAAGCTAATTTTCCAGGTGAACACAACAAGTTGACCTTTGATCATTGCAACAGCCAGAGGTAACAGCTATTGAACATTACACAATGTAGAAATTCAAAGTGCATGGATCTTTGTTCACAAAAAAATGCATCAACTTGACGCTCTTGCATAAAGCAGTGCCTTTATTATTTTATAAACCATTTAAGATAAACACTAGTGGCATCCAGCATGCATTTGTTAATCCTGCAGTAGTTCCAATACAAAATTCCTTTAAAAAATACCCTCTTTTTTTGGCAGAATTGTAAATCCAAAACAGTTTTTCACCATTTTGCCTATTTTCTGTATTCAAAGTTGACCGTACAAGATTTTTTTTTATAAAATATTGAACTTTGGGTTCAATAAACAAATAAAAACAAGAGCCATCTCCACTTCATGCCTCAGTGGTATTTTTATTATTTTGAGTGTTAAGGATGCAGCAACAGCACTGGATAATGATCCACACACTTAAGTCTCAAAAGGCTGAAACTGCCTTCAATGCACACATTCATTAGCTCTATTAGATGCAACCTTCATCTCTGCATTAACAGGTCGGATATGGAAATGTACAAAATCTTCACGAAGGTGAAACAAAAGCATCATAAACTTGCTTATTGCCAATCAGTATACGCTATACCAGGATGTCCTGGACACAGCTTATAGCTGTGGATGTTGACAATTACATTTTATTGCCTTGTCATGAGCAACATTTTTACGACGTCTTAAGTCACGCAATGGGTGTACAATAAATAACACAGCTATGTTGCATGCTGTTGAGTGCCGTAACTGTACATTTTTTTTGCACAAATCCTCACCAATATTCTATCATACTTTAGACATTTGTACAGTATTTTTAATCTATTGCAGTCATCTATCCATTCTCGATAAGCACCAGTCTTATATTAGTTGTTCATATGCCCTTATAAGCTCAATAATTGGCGCTGTTTATAAAGCGGTCAATACGCTCGCATTTACGAAACACGTGGGAGGTGGGGTTTTTTTTCAACGTATCTCTTAAAACACTTAAACAGCTGTTGATTTTACACTTTTAGATTACCATTAAATACAGAATACATTTCCTGAAGGCAGTTCATTTTCACGCGTGTCACTAGCAGGTACGAGAGTTACTCAAAAGTATCACCAGCAAGAAGGTGGGTTCATAAGCAGGCAAAAGTCCAGCAGAATTACGATGCTAGAAAATTCAGGGCTGCACTCAGCCAGCCCCACGCTGATAAAAGGCTTTTCAGTGGGGCAAAGGCATGCCTGCAGGATAATATAACAGCTAGACAAAGACCACTATTCTGACGCACTCATGCATGCCCAAACATGTTATGACACGTCCACGTCTGGCCTCAATTAGGCTTCCTTTAACATTCATGCACATTTTTAACTGAAGATCTGCGATTGGAGAAGGATGCAGCCACTCCGGACAGCACTGCACCAACCCCCCACTCCAGTACGTTGTTCATTAACTAGGGCAACTTGGTGGGGGGGGGGGGAATTACTCTAGAAACGTGTCCAAATTGCACAATTCCACCACAGGGTGTTGCACAAGAGAACAATTTGAGGTTACCGCTGCTCTTGCTACTACACAAGCGATTTAAGCAGGCTTCTTGGCTAGGCCCTGGAATTAACCCATGTGTGCCTGTCGGCATAAAAAAATAGTCCAAGTGCACAAGGAGAAACAAAACATTTTAGCCGTGAAATATGGCTGCCAAAAAACGTTTAAAACCTGAAAAAGCATTACTCTATTGGCAGCCATGTGCTGACACTCGCATATCAAAGTGTTGGGGACAGTGGTACACCAATGAGTATTTGGTATTAAACATATATGCTACTTATGGACCAAGTATATTCTTCCTGTTTTTTTTCCCCTTAGAAAAGTTACCTATGCTTAAGTCTCAAACAATGTTAAAACTTAAAGCACTGCTTGAATTTTTACTGCGTGCTCTTTGTTGTTACTCAAAAAACACACACATGCTGCATGTTGTGTATTTAAAAATAACCAATTTGCCAGGATGCACAACTGATGCAAGTGTCTCATTTACAATATAGTCCTGGTGGAAGTGTAATGTTGCAGCGGCCACAGAAAAAAGTGTCCACTTAAATTTCTCGACTAATATTAGCACAACGGCATGTGGGCACTCATACCGAAGGTTCATAGTCCGGGTCATCATCCTCTTCATCTCCCTCCTCCTCACCCTCCTGAGGAAACAATTTGTTTATTAAAATCACTCACAAATTACTCAATCAATATATAATGCATTGGGTGAATTGATGCCACAGGAATGTATACTAACATACCTCTCCATCTTCTCCCTCTTCGTCATACTGGAAAAGAGAAATCACAATTACTGAAATAGTTGATGGTTATGCAAATACATACAAAACCCATGGGGACGGACAAAAACTGAACACTGCAGGACTTGCTAAAAAGTCACGCGATTACAAGTTTCAAAATAAAAATATATCGTACACGACAGCGAAAGTAATAGCAATTATTACGGCTGGAGGGCAGTAGTTTATATTTCTGTGGTAACACTGCAGAAATCAAGAACAGCTGTATTTTACCACACGATTTTACCAGCCATGGACCTGCACAAAGCTCACCTCGGGGAATTATTGCCCACTGTCATTGCCCCGTGTGAGCAATTGACGCGTGCGAGCATGCGCAAACTGCGACGCACTAAAAAAAGGGCAACGCGCACTCACGTCATCCTCGTCCTCAATGGCCTCCCCAGTGAAGTAGAGCACCGCCCTGGGCACAATCCTCTCCCGGAAAAAGTGCCCAATCTCAAAATCTGTCGCCAGCTGTGTATCCGCCTCTTCGTCCTAGCCGCCAGGAATGGGGTGGTGGTGGTGAGGTTTGGGGGGGGGGGCAAAGGAAGAGAAAAAGACCGCAATATAACGCTCCGGCACTTTAATTGACCGTCTCATCGATGGATGGATTGAGGCATTTTGTAAGTTGCTCAAACGGAAAGACATTCCCATACTGTAAAGCATCATTAAAAAGCAGTTACTCTCTTTGACGATTGTTTTAAATACAGCGAGTGGACATTTCAAGAATGCTCTCCCACGTAACAGTACAACATTCAAGTAATATAAAACAAAAATATAAACCACTTATTTTACCGTAAACCTAAACATCCAACCAATACACAGTAGACCTACGATTTGAAGTGCTTATACAGTGCTTTAAAGCTGTTTTACATTCCAACAGTCTGTATTTCCTCCAAAAAAAACAAGCACACTGGTGTTTAACAAAAAATATTTAAAATGAACATCCTTTTTTCCTTTTGTCTTATTTAAAAGGGGCTGCTTTTCTTAAGCATTCATGAGCTCGGAAAAGTGGAGCTCTTTCGTCTAAATAAACGCCAAAAGAAGATGATTATTTTCCCAAAAACAATTTCAACATCGCTTTCCCGACAACTCTTTTGGTTTTCTGGCCCTGTGCATGTCAGCCATGAATCATCTGTAAACATTTGGGCGATTTAATGCTTGTATGGGTCTCGTGAGCAATGGCCGCAAATGCGTGCAACAAAGTAATAAGCCCTTGGTCCAGATGAGACTCTGCAGCAAAACCCTTACTCGGGGCTAAATCTGTAGCAGATGTTTTCCCGTGACCACTTTAAGTACACGATGCTAATTTACACACATGCAGGAAGAGGATTGTCAAGGCAACCAATTTAAGAATGCAAAATAACCTCGTGTCCGGGCCCATTAAGCAAACTCCGAATATAAATGTACAGTAATTAGTGCAAAATGTAATGTCGATGCAGTGATATGCTGATATTTTCACAAGTTGCAAAAGTTTGTCAAGTTATACATGCAACAGACCATTTCTTTGAATTTCACTCAGAATATGAATGTTATTTTCAAAGACCACCAGTTGGCCCCAACATAAAATCCGTCAGCCTTTCTTCCAACAAGCTATAACATGCCAAAATCTAAATATTTGATAACAAACGCAAAACCATCCATCAAAAATATGGTAAAACTACCATTAATTCACACCGTTTTAATGCTAGTCTTAAGGCAAGATGAAGTATGTGTTAATTACCAAACTCACATTTAGGAATGTAAATAAAGCTGGTTTGAAACAAATTAAAATTATACAAAATAAAGTTCTAACAGCTAGCAAACCAATGCCTGCAGCTGCTTTATATGTGCTTGTTGGCTCAATGTGTTTATATATGAACGACTTAACTCGTTTCTTAACCATATTTCTGCTATGAAGAGAGCATTGTTCATCACTTTAGAAAGAGCAAGGCTACTGATAAAGTCTAGCCCTTCTTCAGAGGACAAGTTTGTTCTGGCACTGTAATGGAGCCCAAAGTGCAACCATAATGCACTACGGGTAACGATCAGTGCTCGCATGCTGCCTTCTGTAATCATGGCAATCTGATGTAAAAATATTCTCGCCAGACTTAAGTACTGCGGGCAATTACTCTATTGCAGACAGTTTTAAATTTCCAAGTTAATTTTAGCATCGCACTCTTTTGCAAAACGTTATTCGGGAACTCGCTAGACAGCGACTGCAGAACGCACTTGTGCAGACTGACGACGAGGCCCAACAGCCTTCAAATTAACCTTATGGCGGGACCCCGGGGTCCCATAAGCCCCCAGCTCCTCGCATAAACTGCGTTGCGACGTCATTTTACGTCTGTTGAAGGCGAACGACACGGCAATCTATTTCTCCTCGACGAGCTCTACACGATGCGCTAATCAAAGTTTTGTTTCTTCTGTGCATTCGTCCTCGCCGCTGCGCTTGGACGACATGACAGAATGATCCGCGCCAGGTGGGTCGCGGCATTTATGTGCGCGGTGACCACATGGCCAATACATTTTTCTGCATTATTTAATCAAAGCATGACAATCATCAGCAAATACCTCATGGGTCGAAACTAATCATAAATAAACAAACGTTGTTTGTGAAATTACTAATTTGACATGAAGGGCTAACAAACAATAACATCAAGTGTCAATGTTAAAATGGTCATGTTTGATAAAAACGCATGAATTTCACTTGACAACTTCCCCCCCCCCTTTTAGGAATCACAGCTTTATTGGCCGAACCTAAAATGTTTCTAAACGTGGCTGTAACTTTCACATTTGTAACGTTACTGTGAAGCATCAATATAAAAACGTTCCCAATTGCTTAAGTTGCTGCCCTTGGGAAGAACCTAATAAACAATGCTCGCCATATACTCCCCCTTTGCAGTTAACATGATGGATAGCAGCTTTAATTGTAAAAATGTAGATAAAAAAGCTGCCTATACAGATAAACCTCCGGAGCACTGTATGCAAGCCACATCTTGGTTCCGAGCACCGCTCGCCTGTGAAGTTGAACAAAGCCCTTTTATGTGCTGCTGGCACCTGCCTCTGCCAAAGGTGTGGGTGCATGACCAATGCCACACCCTTGAGAAATAATTTGCCAATACATTTTTAAATGCAGCATTATGGACAAACACACGCCTATATCACTATTTCACTCGCCGCCGGTTTGCAAATAGCATCAACAATGGTACCCGTAAACTCTTATCAACTTAAATTTGAAACGTTTGTATACATTGTATTTGTCAATGCAGACATCTTTAAAGCGATTATGGCTTGAAAGTAAAAATAAACCAATCTGTGTGAGAAGCCAAGATTAAAAATCACCTATCTTGAAGCCCAATTTGAGGGAAATTCAATATTAAAACTAGTTTATAACCAAGGGGCCTGACAACATCGCTGAACGCTGCTTTGTGTTGTATTTAGTTACGTACACGTTGAGCATCTTTCACACCGTATAATGCCAACCATGCTAAATCAGAGGTGTGGGGAATCACAACTAACACAAAGGAAATGAGTTATCAGAACTTAGATCGATATCCAAGCTTTTATATTTAGGAAATTCAGATCTCGAAATACTGCTTACCTCAGGCCCATCTGAATCTTCAGGAGCTGCAACAGACACAAATAAATTAGGGGTTGGGGGAGGTGTACATTAACATTCAATCGCAGTAATTTCCATTACAACTCCTCACACACCCCACGAGACAATGAACATTTCTGGCGGTGTGAAACAAGCAATGGCAACAGCCAATGAGACTAAATTCAGATTAATGGTTCATTTCAGCAGCAATAACTGCCACACTGAGATATTCTATCATGATAAAGTACCACCTTTAAATATGCAATCAAGATCAATTTGTCTGCACTTTAATGTTGGTAGCTACAATCCTTATATACAGTATCCCCTCGTTTTTCAGACTTGCTATCAGTGATTTTGGCTATCCGCAAATCGCATCTGGAACTCTACAAGACTGCATTGAGATGAGATAGTAACGAGAGAATTTCATGCGAGAAAGCGATGACTTAAAGTGATGAGATAAATTAATTAAAGATAACGTAATGAGGATAAGGAAAAGTTCATTTTGAAACTAATTCATTTGAATATTTATTTATAACCATAAAACATTTTTTTAATGTATTTAATAGCTTATTAATCGTTTTTAGGCAATTCATTAAAAGATAAGTTTTCATAGGATAATATAATATATTATTTTAAATGATTAGTGTTATATTCCTGAACATTTAGGGCAGGAGTGGGTGAGTGGTTAAAATGCAATATATGAACCTGGCAACCTAGATTTGGCTTGCCGTCACGGTCATCAGTGGGAAGTCATCTTAAAATCAGACCTGGTACCTCCACCAACTGATCAGCATGCTGTAGTACGGTCAAACAAACCCCAATGTCAACCGGGAGCATGCGGATTTTTAAGGACTGCTTCGTGATGCTATTTATTAAGGACCACCAAATCATGTTGACATGCATGGCAGCTCTTGAAACAAGAGGGATTTTTTTTACTGGGGCTACTTTTTTTTGGTTAACAACCCCCTAGTTTAGCAGAAACACACCAATGCCAAAACTAGTGATATAACTTTATATTGTAAATAAAAAAATCTCTATTTATTATTTACTAGCTGTACTACCCGGCTTTGCCCGGGACTTGGATTCACCACACCCGGCCACCTTTGTCTCCCCAGTGGCGATGTTCACACACCACACCAGTTACTCGTTTGAGGCCGAGTCGACCTAGGGGAGGCCCAAGACCGGTTTAAATAATCGTCACCGGTGGTGGCCGTGAGCGGGAATCGAACTCGGGTCGCCGGGTTCGTAGCGCAGCACGCTAACCACTACACTACAATGCGTTACGCTTCCACATATGCAAGTCACGTTACAGATTTAAAGTCACAGCTCACTTGCCGTTCAAAAAATATATGCATTATTGAACCCCCCCCCTCCCCAAAAAAAATACCCAAGTGTATTTCCATAATGTTTGCATGGTGTACAGTCTGGAAAGTACCCACATGGCAATTGTCAAGTTTTTGTTGCATGTCGGGAAGTACACTAAACATTTTGAACAGACACATTCACAACTTTGCCTTTTATATATGGAGATGTTAAATCATCTAGGATTCGTGTTCAGGGAAGCTGTGACTAAATAGCTCTTTTTTTGTAGATATGCTTTGAGCGTATTAATTTGGCAGAGGTAATTTTTTTATCAGTAATCATTTTTTTTCCAGATGTCTCACCAGAACCGCGACAGTATTCTAAGGAACTCCAATAGTGACACGTCACTCATGTCACGATTGGAGTCCCTTTCCCTTTAAAGTTATTTTCTATTTCACAAAGCTTTCACATTTTATTTTACAGCCAAGGATGCACAAAAATACATACCTACGAGAGAGATTTGTTTTTGGGCTGCAGTGTTGCACATTCTACATCAACTTGGTAAAGGGCCAACTTTATAGGGAGGGCAGATCCGCTGGGATGACAAGAATAGGCAGCACCGCCATGGGTTGTCCCCTGCTCTCAAGAGAGACGAGCTGTGGACAGCTCTGCCTGCATGTAATGATCAGCAGGAACTTTAATATGGCACTATGATGAAACCTAATGCACACGGTCATTGCACACCAGGTCACTTTATAGTGCTGCTTGCAAGGGATGGATGCAGAATTGTGTCACATCAGCCTCTCCCCCCCCCCCCCCCCGTAAGACATGGTCAAATGGTGAAATATTAGAGCTGACAAATTCAGCGCATTGCAATTTGCCGTAGCTCACAAGTGCAATCATGGTACAATTTAATGTATATTTGTTATGTTTAGTAAGATAATTTTTAAGTATTTACCATGTTACAAACGTATGAAAATGTACAAAAAATACAGCCTTAATAGTTTTAAGTTTTAGGAAAATGCTAGCCAGCCTTTAAAACTCTGAAATAATAATGTAGTCTGCATTTATACATTTTGGTTAATCAAAACCAAATTTTCTGCAGATTTGGAAAACCTGTTCAAACATAATTTTAATTCAGCATCTTTTCAATCTGTAAAAAATTATCTATAATTATTCCAATACGAAAAATTAAAAGGCAGCACTTTTCCACCATGTACATCACTGCTGTGTTAATTAAATGCATCTGAAATTAGCGTCATTAACATAAAGTTAGCATCAAGGTTTCCTGCCCAATGAATACAATCTAACCGTCATAAAAATAGTATAATTGGTTTCTTTAGCGGCATATTTTAATCAGTTGCTTTAGCTAAATTTTACATTCTTAAACTTTACTACCTCAGCAGATGGGCATTTTGGCTCTACAAAACTTCAGGAAAACAAGGCATGTGCGTGGGCGTTTGGAAGCGTTCCACCAGGCTTCATTTCCTGTGCTGCTACACAATTCCTTACCGCCCCCGCACTCACACACGCTGTACAAATTACGAGTTCGGCGCTTCACGTTTGGTCGTTAGCAACAAGGGGTTTACAGCTACTGTATGGCGATTCCCCCCCCCCCCCAACGTGGAAGAAATTAGCGGTGTACGAGGCACTCGCACGATACACACACCGACTCGATAGGTGAGCAAAGTTAAAGTTAATTTCTATGAGCAACAAAAAAAACCCGTTGTGGATTAAGGGGTTGAATAAACGCAAGGAAAAAACAGGGCCCAAAAAAAAGGAAAATTCCTCACTGCTGTTATATTTTTGCTAACTTCCCAACCCCTCCTAAAACAAACTCGGCTTTTTAAGATGGTTGTCCAGCCTTCCAATGAGAGGGGGAAGCATAAGAGAGGACACGAAGGGGGAAAAACTGGGCAGGTTTGGCCTACAGGCCTCCAATGAAGAAGAATGCATCTGTTTTGAAGGGATTTGCAAAATATAAACTTTTCTTTTTAAATGCAGAAAGTTGTTTTCAATTTGGCCAAAACCAGTAGAAATATCGAATTTCCAACTTGGAAAGTAATTTAGCTTATTTGGCAGCGGCACAAATAAAGCCTAAACAGACGAGTCTGATAATGCAACTTTAATTAGGCTTTGTGGTACCAGGCATGTTCACAGGAAAGCTCTGGGGAGGGGGGGGGCACATTAACACACCTTCAGGTGGGCTGAAGAAGTTAAAGAAGGACTCATTGGCCACCGTTTTGGTGACCGTACGAATGGTGCCCCTGCCCTTGTGCTTTTGTTTCTTCTTGATGGTTTTCACAGTGATGTTCTTGCCCTTCTTCCAGTCGATCTTGCACCTGCAGAGACGTTTGGCAAAGGGGTGCTTTTACTTGCCTCAATAAAGCTGACGCAATTTAGTGTACACCACAGGTAAATCAATACAATTCCAATATTGGCTCGTCTTTTTTTAAGGAATGGGCATAGGAAACACTTCAGCTACCGAAAACCTTAAGCTATTTTAAGTAGAATTAATGGCCGAACTAGCAATCCTTTGAGCTCCAAGAAAACCAAATAAAGAATTTAAACCCTCATTGCAGATGAAAGCAATGTTTTATCTTTAAAAAAATGTGTAAAATAACATTGCAGACTTTTGCCCCCCCTGACCAGATCATAAAACAAGGCGATGCAGTAATTGCACTATTGATATAAAAATGCACAAATGTATTATTTTTTGTATGATGCATGTGCATGCACGATTAAGTGCATCAGTGAGCGTTAACGTTACACTGGCGTTTCACCACCTCCCTTAGTAAGATGACAAACTGCAAAGGCTAGGCTGCACCAAAAGCAATTGAAAAAGCCTTGCATACACTTCAAACCCAGCTCCACTATATTTATGAATCCAATAAACACAAATATGCACTTACCGAGCCAACTATAAAGCAGGCAGCAATTTAAACTCTACAACATACAGCAATAACAAAAATTGGCTGACCACTGTCGAAGCAATTTGGCCAGTGGCTTTTGTTTCAACTATTAAGACTCTGCATTGCACCTCTGGCATCGTATAGCAACATGCTAAAGCGAGTTACAGAACTAAAGGGTGTCCATAAGGGTATTTATGAATGATTAAATATATACAATTAAACAGCAGCTTGAGCTAGGTCTATGAAAATACACACTGGTAGTATTAAGATTTCTATTTAATCCCTTTTAAACCACACATCCACCATGGTATTGTGACAGCAGTATCAAGAAACGAGATATTCACGAACATATCCGGGTTTGATGGTTTTGAATGCTTCTATTTCATGTTGTTCAAAATTACTCAAGTGTTTAGAATAAAATAAAAACTTGGGTAGACTCATAAGTTAAACATTTCAAGCACACAGTTCAAACTGTCTAATCATACGTCTTTATTAATGGATACCTTTTATGGACACCCTGAATATTTAATGAAATATTTCACTTTAAGAGAATTTACACCAACATTTTAACAGCCATTATAAATTGCCTCTATAAAACACAATTTAACCCTCCCAAAGCAGAGGAAGTCTATTTATTTACAATTCTGAAAGCGCAAGCAGCTCCCCCCGTGTGTGTGTGTTAATGGCTCCCCTGTCGCATTTACCCCGTGCACGTCGTGATTTCTGGTCCTTCGAAGGAAAAGGGATCGTCCAAATCGGGCTCCGCTTTCATTTTGTACAACTTGGTCAGAACTGTATTGGTGAAGTACTCATTCTCCTCAAAATGAAACTCCAACAAGAAGCTCTGAACATGCGGGAGAATAAAACATCCACACAAGTTAGTTGCAGATGCACATGCGGTTTTGAGACAGCCTTGCCAAAATTATGCAGTCTTTCTGCGAAGACAGAGCTTTGATGCGGGCCTCCATACACCGCGCAGGTCGTAGGGGTATCCGACGACAATTCATACACACTAGTCAGCATGGGTTGAAGGCAGAGCAGATGCAGGAGCATACAAATAAAGCAATGATTTTGCTTCACTGCTCTTTTTTACTACCAGCCTCACAGCTCTATGACAACCTTGATTATGCACGATAGTCACCCATTCAAGCACTATTAGAATTAGGGGCATTCTGGCGATTTGGTCAGATGCCTCTTGACCATCACCCAGTGGAAAAAAAATCAGATCACTTGAGGCTGGTCATAGCCGTGGCTACCATTGCCGAGCATACATCGTCGGTGCTCCGTAACCCTAACGCTGGGCCCCCTATGCAGCGGAAGTTCAACTGGACTGAGTCATGCAAGTTTGTATATTTATTTTAACATTTCCTTCAAGCGTATAATTTTTATGAACAGCACAGCTTAGGAAAATGCCTTGCCCTCTACATTTTATTACGTATAGTTGATGTCCACCGATGGGAGAGGGTCGAATACGGATAACATTTGCAATGAATCACTTGTGACAAGTATTTACGCACGCGTTTTTTTCAGAGGAATGCAATAACATTTCTGCTTACGAGTTTTCAACAATCACCACCACGTGTTGCATGAAGACATCTGAGTCATGGACGTAAACTGCCATTTACGACACGTTTTACTTCAGAAAAAGGCTTTTCGACTTGAGGGATCACTCATTACATTTATGTAGCTTGACATTAAACAGTGACATAAGGAGTTGACTCGGAAGGGGTTGATACAACTTCTTTTAAATAATAACCTATTTGTAATGGCTCTAAAATAATACTGTCTGGATTTGGAAGAGGAAAGGGCAAAGGATAAGTGGTGACCAAGGTTGGCAATTTGTCACAAATGCTTTATAAATAAGCACTACCTGAGCAAATGGCGTTTAACTATGTTATGGGATGAGTAGAAATAAATTGTAATTTTTTTTTGGATAATTTGGCATTTTTACTGTTGAAAACTTAGTCTTAAAAATGGGCATGCGTCAAACCAGTGCATAAACTTGTCAACAGGTATTCATTCAAATGAACACAGGATTTTGACTAATATTATCCAGTAGTTTTATTGGGTTCGACTGCGAAAGTCTTCATCAGGCGGAGAGAAGACCGATTGTGTTGCGATCGAAACGTCATGGGTTTTTTGCTTTTATTTTAGTTTTTTTTGTTTTCTATTTGGGTGACTTTACTGAAAGAACCAAGAATATAAATGGGTCGTTAAACCTGCCACCCCCGTTACAGCCAATTAGTAATGTTTGTCATGTAAACAAAAAATGACAATTAGTTACTACTTCAGCACACCGGTGTATTGGAGAATAAACCACATTTTTTTTTACAAATAGAGTACTAGATACAATTTGAGTAGGCGGTTTTAGAGATTGCACAAGGTAAGAAAAAAAATGACCAACACTACTTTTAATAACTGCATATGTTCCTCCAGGCAAATTACTTGACTCGGTGCAAGTTACCAGAATCATAAAGGACAATCAGTAAATGTGGTGCCCATTTAAACATGTCAATGTCAGCCATTTGTTTTTTTTTACATTTTGTCAAAAGCCCCTTAAAATAGCTTTAAAAACAAGACTGGTTAGGAAAAAAAAACTTTACATTGGTTGGAATGTCATGATTCAGCCCTTCCATACACTATGCCTACAATTTAAGGAATTGCCAAGATTAAATTCAAGAACTGACGTTAATCTAACCCAAAGTATAGGGATTGTACTTACAAAAATGTGGAACATGTGAACGCGCTCTTTTTCAAAAAGTCCACTCATTTGATAAACTTAACTGGTGAGCAGCTTAAAACGGCAAAATGTAGTAGACGCATGCTGGGAAAAAGGTTGCCAATTTATGCGAGGCAAAACATTCAACTAAGAAAGTAAAATACGAGTTTGACACCAGACACGTGGCATTCAACGACTAAGACTTATCATCCCCAAAGTATAGCAGCATCTATCAAGGGTCCAGCAACCACAACATGTTGACCATGCATCACAAAAACACACCTCTTACTTACACAGCAACATCAAGCAGGCAAACAGGCCGAATGATAGTTAGGGGCAAAGACTCATATTTATATAAAAAGATAAGCAAAGCATGGTCTTTAGTTAGTGATTTCCTTGGTGCAGATCTTTCATAAGATTTTTCATATCTGGAATTGGAACAACCAAGCCCATGAGCAGGCAAAGAATAACAAAAAAACTTTCCATACAGCTCGGTAAAGCTTTCTTACCATTGGCTGTCCTGCTTCGGAAAACTGCACACGTACATCCTTTAAATGCCTAAGAATCGGCTCATCATATTCCTGCAAAAACACAAGCACCTCATTAGGCTATAAGAACAATCAGTAATGATCAATGACCCACCCAAAAATGCATGAATATTGTAAAGACAGAAATAATGGTGTATTTTATGGTGGTGAAGTCAAGGGCATTTCCATTGCCTGCTGAAGTTGTGGTAATATAAAAATTAGTTGCCATGAAAAAGTGCTTAACATACAAAACCGTCTCAGGCTTCCGCAACATCTGCTGACTTGACAATAAGTGGTCCAAATTATTCTCCAAGTCGGTGTTTAAGGTCAGAAATGTCCAAAAAAAATGAAGCAGTTTTTACAGGAGGGGGAGAAAAAAAACATGCGCACACACAGCTCTCTGTAGATTACCTGCACAAGGTCACCGAGCATGTCCACATTTTTAAACACAGTCAGCCAGAATTCTGGAATGCCCTTGGGATCTTCCTCTTTCTCCTTTTTCTCTTCCTCAAGCTTCGCTTTCTCCTTCACTTCATCCTATAGAAAATAAACATGGTCCAAGCAAAGATAAGCTCAATAGCCTTTGTATGAATGTTTTTGCTGCGAGGACAAGTAAACATTCTTAACACAGCAACTCAATGAGGACTTTAACACTTTAAAGGCCATCATTGAAAAAGGCACTAAAATGTGCAATGTTTAACCTTTGTGGATGCACCACGCGCACCAGGAATGAAACCTTTCAAAATGTCATTTGTATATTGCAATAACTGCAGCTCGCTCATGTTACAAATACGAATTAAACCTTGCAAATCAATTTAAACCCACGTATAAAATTAAATTACGTTAATGCAATTGGTCAAATTTCATCACCAAATTTACTTTTTCAATAGCAGGTGATGGTCTTACCGTTATAATTCAACATCCTATTCGCAAATGTATGCAAAGCTCATACTGAAATGTTAAATAAAATTTACAATTAGACAATTATTCAAAACAGATTAATGCACTTTGTTCACAAAAACATTTATGGGAGAAAACATCAAGGGTGCAACGCCACCTTGTGGAACATTTCAGCATTCACTGGATGAAAATCATCCACATCTAAAATTCAATTACTTATGTGAGGTTTAAATTTCATACACATGCACTTAGATTATACCACTTTGTCTGGCCTTAGAGGCATATTGATTTGTGGCATGTTTTCATGGTCACTAAAATAATTGCTATGGAAACATTTAAAACACCATGTGAATAAAACCAGGTTATCACACCACCGCAAAGGGAATTTTAGTCAGTTGAAAATTAAGATTGGAATCGTTCACCTCCGTGGAATACAAAACAAGCTGTATGTAGAATCTACAGCAACATGGAAGATTAAGTGCTTTTAAAGGAAGCATTAAAGGTCCTGCCATTATTTTTTCCAAGTAGCAGACACATTGGAACAGCTGTGAAGCAAGCTCTCATTTTACTTTTTCAATCTTACCACACCATGGTATAGTTTAAAAACGTGCAGGATTAGTCACAAGTGCAAGAATAGCAATCACTGCTGAAAAACAATAGTTCAGTTTATTCAATGACGATCCTTACCACAAGGTCTTCTTCCTTGTCATTCGGCCACTCACATTCCGCATCATCAGGTTCCACCAAGGCAGCTACGATGTCTCTCCTCTGCAACAGCAGCAGCCACACAGAATTAAAGTGAGAAAAACAAGTGTAGCAATGTACATTACATCGAATATAACAAAGGCCATTCTAGAACCAAATAGAAAGACCCCAGACACATGATATATCGTATGCAGCTATACAACTAGAAAGGGGTCACAATACATCAGCACAGGTTTAAACTTTGGTAATGAGAATGTAAATATTTACACTGCAACGTCAATCGCTTCCATTTAAAAAAATACACAGCGTTTTCACTCATGCTTTACAGCGTGGGAAACCAACATCATCTCTCATTAATGAAGCGTCACTCCTGTAAGATCGCCTGGAACACAGCACTTTGGTAGCCAGCTACATTGTCTAAAGGTTCAGCATGTCATGGCACCACCACGTAACACACAAGCCATTTCATCAGATTTGGCAGCACTCACCCTGTCAAAGAGCGGCTGGTACATGGCTGCGTACTTCCTCTCAAGATCATGGACCTCCTCGTAAAACTTTGCCTCGATGAGTGCACACTTCACCTGCAAGTTCTTCAGGGCTGTCACTCTCCTCTTCACAACCTTTGGTAAACTGCATAAATGCATTCATTTACAATAATCACAGTCGTAATCGTTTACATCAGTCACCATCAAGTCACGTTACAACTTGTGTTACACTGCAGTGCTTGTTTTAACCAATACTCATTGAAACTGCGTTTATATTGTGTGCATTTTATTTTAGTACACCATGCTTCATACTAAATAAATGCAAGTCAATGTGAATTCAAATAAAACGTACTATTACCAACAGGTATAAAAATGCTTTTATTATTCCATATAAACCAAACATTGCAAACTTTTCAAGACTATTTTTGAAAAATTAAACCTGCAAAAAAACGACCATTACACATCATAAAGTATGACCTCTCGATGTAGCCAGATGGAGTGCCTGACAGCCCATCCAGTCTCTCTTGCAGTGCAGCCAAAACCTGCGGATTCTTCATCATCTGAACTGTCAGTTGTTTCACTGAAAATTAAAAACGTGTTTTCAAATATAATTAACACATTCTGGGTCCAGTTTCAGCAACAATATCACAGCAAGCAACTCTTCGACCAGATGTAGCAATGTCCATGAAAATGTCATTAACCATCGATTCTAGAATACAAAAATAAATGAAAACTCGACCGTTTGTTGTTATACCACATGCAATGTGATTAACTGCATTTCTTAATCGTTTAATATATCAAACATGCCATGTGTTATGATCATTAAATGCCTCTTCATGTGGTAAATGTTTGTGATGTTTAGCTTTTACACGCATTGGTAACACGAGTAGCGCAGACACAGCAGAACAAGCTTAACACAGAAGTGCAAAGTCAATGCAAAAAAAAAGCTTGCACCCACCAAGCCATACAATTGAAAGCTCCTGCATTTAAGCTTGCATATTACCAGACATTAACTTATTAAGAAAACACAATGAGCTGCCTTCTGAAAATAACTGCATAATACTATCCATTTATCGAAACCCATGAGTGGACCAGGCATCAACATAGCTTGCAGACTTTCCATCAACAGATCTGTGCTTTTAAAGATTAACTTAGAGGTTAATTTCCAGTATTGATGCGTCCTGCACATACGAGATAGAATAAAAGCATTGGTTGCCATGTGATGAATCTGCACTCTTGACATCCTCACAGTGATGCCGGGTAGTGAAGTGCCACTGAATATTACTCAGGGCCGTCGTATAATGAAAATGTATATTTAAATATATTAGCAAAGCAGTTACAAGCGCACCTTTCTTGTCTTGATCTCCTGCACACGCCTCTGTTTCTGTTTCTTCATCATCCACTTCTTCCATCTCATCCTCTGCTACAACTTTGCTGTCGAGTGTAAACAAGACACAGAATGCGATTCAGCACAATTGCTGGCAATACAATTTCTTTTTATAATTAAACCATTTTTCGTGGTATAAAAATGTTTAAGGATAGGCTTTATTTACCCTTTCCGGCAACCACACATTAAAGATTAGAAGTTCAACCAGGAGCTATTAATGTATATACGGTTTGAGAATAGGTTTTTCCCTTTTTTCTGGTAACAAAACAGGTGTTAAGATGTTAAAACACCAAACTGAAACCTTTTACAAGGAATCATGTCTGCATTAACCACAATACTTGTGGTCAGAAACTGATTGGTCCACACCAGAGACAGTTTTCTTAGGAGACTAGGCTCCAAAAGGTGTTAGACCTTTTTGAGACTAGGCTCCAAAAGGTGTTAGACCTTTTTGAGACTAGGCTCCAAAAGGTGTTAGACCTTTTTGAGACTAGGCTCCAAAAGGTGTTAGACCTTTTTGAGACTAGGCTCCAAAAGGTGTTAGACCTTTTTGAGACTAGGCTCCAAAAGGTGTTAGACCTTTTTGAGACTAGGCTCCAAAAGGTGTTAGACCTTTTTGAGACTAGGCTCCAAAAGGTGTTAGACCTTTTTGAGACTAGGCTCCAAAAGGTGTTAGACCTTTTTGAGACTAGGCTCCAAAAGGTGTTAGACCTTTTTGAGACTAGGCTCCAAAAGGTGTTAGACCTTTTTGAGACTAGGCTCCAAAAGGTGTTAGACCTTTTTGAGACTAGGCTCCAAAAGGTGTTAGACCTTTTTGAGACTAGGCTCCAAAAGGTGTTAGACCTTTTTGAGACTAGGCTCCAAAAGGTGTTAGACCTTTTTGAGACTAGGCTCCAAAAGGTGTTAGACCTTTTTGAGACTAGGCTCCAAAAGGTGTTAGACCTTTTTGAGACTAGGCTCCAAAAGGTGTTAGAACTTTTGAGACTAGGCACCAAAGAAAGCTGTCCGTCTGGTGTGGACCAATCAGTTTCAAAGACAAAGCATATATTAACAGAGTGTTTTTTGTTTGCATTCTGACCACAAGTATGGGCTAACACTGAAGGCAAAAAGGCGGCGGTGGACGGTGGTGTAGGCTAATCAATTTCAAAGACAACGCAAGCATTAGACTGTGTAACAAAAAAATGTCTTTGGGTAAGTGTTATTTCCTAATTGCTTATGCCTCAAAGTACAGAAAATGGCGATTCCCCACAAACTTTGCTTTTGTGACAAGGACAGTGATATTTTGAAATGTACCTATTTTCAATGAGATAACGTGTGCATTTGTTTTTTGTCCACAAAGTCCTGGTCACAAAAGCAAAGTTTGGGGGAATAGACATTTTCTATACTTTTTCAGCATAAGCAATAAAAAAATATCACTTAGTACCCAGGAACAAAAAATGTTACAGTGAATTATCAAAGAACGTTTGCTTGCATGTTTAACTTCTTTCACCCCATACATAACAAACCGTAGATTTGGTGCCTTGAAACAGGTGTCTATTTGGCGTTTACACATTCCAACACCTGTATTGTTGCTGGAAAGGGCAAACCCAAGTAAAAATGCATTATCTCGTGGGTTGAACTTGTCAAAAAAAGTACCTGTCTTGTTCAGCCATTTGAGATGCTGCACCTGAATATACAAATACAAAGAGTTAAAACTCAATATACATTACAGGGCATCACTTGTACTGAGATTAATGCAAATACCGTACAGAAATCTCAATTGTAGTTCCCTTAAACACTTACATCTACTGTTGAAAGAGTGTTTGCATGTTGTGTGATCCTTAACGGTTAATCTATCTATAGAAAAGTAAAAAATTATGTTTGTAGGTTTGAGTGGCTTTGTGTTCGCGCGCTTGCGAAGGATTTGGCTTTCCAACGGTGTGGTTTAGGTTAAATAAAAATAGCCAGGTACCATGCCGTAAGCAAGCGCTATTCCTTTTTCACATCCGTCAACTTTAAATTAGTTTAATTAGCGATTTAGTGCGATTTTAGCGTGCTATATTGGTGGAGGGCGGGGGGACCCATGCCAAGTCGGTGGGAGTGAGCGGGACATTTTCTTTCGCGTTAGAAATGCTATAAAATACACTAAACGCCGAGCTTTAATCTTCACTGTGTGATGTCCCCCCAACCCCAATGCGTGCGCAGTTACTACCATATACAGTCGCTATATGCTACGATATTACTGCAGAGCGGCCAGGGAGATTGTGGCGGGGGGGGGGTAGCAGCCCTGCCTGCCAAGGTGCCACCTCGGCCGGCTGGACAATCTAGGCGAGGCCGGAGGCTCTGCACGGGACTAGGACTCACCACGCCACTGTCAGGCGAGTACCTTGTGCTATAAATACTGCTATAGTCAGCATGTACTACTGTAGTGATAGCAAGTACCACCACAATCGGTATGCACAGCTGTAATCATAGCAGGTACCACAGTCAGTATGCACTGCTGTTAAGATTTTTAAGAGTAGTTTTCAAATATTTTTAAGACCTGCTATAATTCACCACACTGGTCAATGTGCGTTTGAGAAGGGTCTGTTTTATAATTCCCTTGTCCCTGCTGAGGCCTGGAATCAAACTTGGGTTAGAGTTTACCATACAGTGTTAATGCTAAAGGCCCAAATATTAAAGGTAAATGACAATAGAAGTGTTAAATGAACTTGTGACAGTGTCATCCGAGCTATATCATACAGTATTGCCGCATGCTTTCAGACCACTACAGTTCAACCGTAGTCACAAAAGTCAAGGTTTTGCAATTGATTTTCCACCGCCCAAGATATTGCCTGCGAAATCTTCTCAGTAACCAAATACAACTGACCACCCCCACACGCTCTCCGACTGCTGTATAACCTCAACGTTATCCCACACTGTTTGGGGCGTAAACGTGTACGCAGTTGTCTTGTATGGCCAAAAGGCACAGCTTTTGGCAGTTGTCCTTGTAAACAGGGGGGTTTAATTGTATGGCATTGCAGCAAAAAAATACAAAATTATCAGTTGGCGCATTCAAACGGGATGTACGGCTGCATTCCCAAGGTGCATGGCGATCTAACCCAGTGACTACAGTTTCACTGCAGCGACGTCTTGGAATTACATAGGCCAGCTACAAATTCTGAGCGGTCGTGTGAAGTTCACGCACTAACGGGCGTTTATCGATTCTCGATTAAATCGATCCTGAGGCACGCGAAACATACATCGAACCATTCATGTTCGCATCGTTTCTGATAACTGTTCTTTTAAAAAAAATACCATTATAGCTTCATACCCGCCTTGTTTAAATACTTTCTACTACAGTACAGTACTATGCCACTATGTTCTACATACAACACAGCCCAAAATATTGAGATGAATCGTTACACCTTGAGAATAGTTTTTTCCCTTTTTTCTGGCAACAAAAAACACCTTTAACAAGGAATCATGTCTGCATTAACCACAATACTTGTGGTCAGAATGCAAACAAAATCACTGATAATATATGCATTGTCTTTGAAATCGATTGGTCCACACCAGATACATCTTTATTTTTGAGCCTCGTCTCAAAACGGTGTTAGACCAGAGTACACTTTTTTAAGTTTATTCAACTTAACCAGGTTAGAACTCACCCGCTCAACGTCTTATCGTATAAGACGCCCAATGACAAAGTTGCACACTGACTATTTACATTTTTATAATCAGGCCCCACAGTTGAGTTGTATTGCAAAGTTGATATAAAGTTTCCGCTTCAGCAAACTTAATGAGAATACGTTGTGTAAAAACCCATAACTTTCAAAATATACATTTGCCGTAAAAATCTAACGTTTGGCTAACGACCTTTCTTTAATTAATAGTTCAGTTGTACAAACACATGTGATGGAATTCATTTAAACTACACCACCGATTGAAGACTTTCATCGAAATGACCGTAACCGACGTTGATGGCCTCATGCGGATGGGACTCCACTTCAGAATTCGGCCGACTCCAGTTACAAACCCCCGAACAAAGAGGATTAAACGAGCGCCAAAATCTCAGCGATTTGCGTAGCCCACTGAAGATGCCACCGACTCTCATGATATCTGGCGGCAATGGTTTTCACCTTGTACAAACATAACCACAGCTGTACTAAAGATATATATTTTTAAAGTCCATTATGCCAACCCCCGAGCGCCAGCCAACACCGCGAGACCACGTGGCGCCACCACTAAAGCGCGCAGTCACGATCCGTTTTAAATTAAACGGGAGCCTTTCCGTGGGCCCTTGACACGACTACTAAGAAGTGAACATTGATAAAAACACCAGTGTACGTGCAAATTTCTGGCTTTGATTGTGTTATTTTTTCATGACACATCAGCCAACACCGCATTATATCGCCGACGCCACGTGGTGTTGTCAAGACAAGTGAATTTGGCCTCCCAAATTGCGTTACTATTCGGCATTCATCCCCGCTTCGACCACCCACGCGTCAACGTCTACCGTACTTAATTTAAAAACGTTTAAACATAAAACAGATGTACGCCGAAGCCACGTAAAGCAAGACGACATTTATAACGGACGCCGCGGCGAGCTTCGCGTTTTTTTAAACCAATCACGAAAATATACAAACCACACTCAACCCGCTGTAAGTAGCAAAACACTTAAAAAAACGACACATGGGGCGAGGTTAGTAAACGCTCGCAGTCGACTAAAGCGACCACAATCACGAGCCCCGAGCACCGCGTGGCTGCCCTGGCTGGGGCCTATAGGCACAGGCGGCGGGCCCACGCGGGCAAAAGCCCGTCAACTTTTCTCGCGCGCGCACACAAAAGCTCGAGCCAAATTTACCACAAAGTGAGCTAATGAATCCAACTGCCCGTTGACGTTTTGCAGCAAAAGGTCGGTCGCAATTGTTATAATTATATTGGCGATAGATTTCCCCTCACGTCCACCCCGCCAACAGCAGCAGCAACGCGCGTTACCTCTCGCTCCCTTAGCCCGTTGGCGGCAATGCCGGCTGCCCGAGACGCGCCCTCTGATTGGCTACTTCAAGCGCTTGGTGACAGCGCGCGGCGACGTAACGCGCTCGCCCATTGGTCCGTCGAGCCGTGGCGCGAGCGCGCGGGAGAGCGCGAGGTGGGAGGGAAGAGAGAGGGGAGAGGGGGAGAGGGGGTAGAGCGCGAGGGGAGAGGGGGGAGAGCGCGAGGGGGGAGAGTGCTTGAGGTGGGAGGGAAGGGAGAGGGGGGAGAGGGGAGAGGGGAGAGCGCGAGGGTGGGGAGAGTGCTTGAGGTGGGAGGGAAGGGAGAGGGGGGAGAGGGGAGAGCGCGAGGGTGGGGAGAGTGCGCTAAGGGGGGGAGGGGAAAGGGGAGAGGGGGGAGAGCGCGAGGGGGAGGAGGGGATGAGAGCGCGCAAATCATTGGCCCGGGATAGTGACGTCATGTCTGCTAGCGCGTGGAATGACGTCACAATTTAATACACTGATTGCAGCTTAAATATTTAAAATAAAAACTCAAGAAACAGTCTTACGAGGACAAGTGTAGATTTTAGGCGACGTTTCGGGCGTCCGCACTTCTTTACAGCAACAAGCTTATCGCAGCTGAGTTCGTGAGTGGCGAATGAAATATTTGAGGTGTTTTAACAAGTTGGCTTTCGCGACCAATATCATCCATAATACAGCTTTTTTGGGGTAAGGTGTATGACGTAACCAGAACATGCCAAATTGTTACTATTTCAGCACACCGGTGTGTTGGAGAGTTAAACCACAACATTTACAATTCGAGTACGACGTTTTGCTGGTGATTACAACCAGCCTAATCAGGCGATAGCCAAAACACAATGATTGATGTACGGAACTTGTAACGAATTAACTGCACACGTGCAGTTAATGTTGGGCAAACTGGACGAATGATTAGCACGAGACTAAAAGAACATCAGATGAATATTAAATTATCCCAAATACAGCTGTCAGCAGTAGCAGAACACGCGTGCCAACAAGGACACTCAATTTATGTTTTATAATGTTGAAGTTTTGTGCAAAACTAGCTACTACTGGCCAAGACTAATTAGAGAATATATCGAAATTGAAAGAAATCAAAATAACTTTAACCGTTCGGATAGCTACCGCCTTAGTGTTGCGTGGAAGCGACTATTTACAATCTGAGTACGATGTTTCCCCAGTAATTACAACTATTTTATTTCTATTATTTTTTATTTTTACCTACGTGACTTTACCGAAAAAACCTAAGAGTATGAATCCTTGCAGTCACGAAAGCTTCAAATCTAGAATTAATTACAACTAGCTTCATCAGGCGACAGCCAGATTTGTGCAGAAATCCTCCTGTCGAATAAAGTGAGGATGACGTTTTCTGATAAAGACGTCATATTGTGGCTTTTGCATTGATGATCGTAACGTTAACTTTAAATATTCTGATTCTGGTTATGTTAACAATGTCTGGCCTTTCACCTAATTTCAGCAGTGCTATCAGGGGAGTCACCTTAGACTAACAATATATTTGGAAATCTCGCATTTGTCAGAATGGCTGCGTGATAGTTGTTTCACAAGGACTTCAGAAAAAAAATATTTAAGTGAAACAAAGTTTATCCATCATTAGACCTCCTTTGCCAGTACCAAAATATAATAGGATTTTATCCCTTTTTTTCTGGCAACAAAACTGAAACCTTTTAACAAGGATTCATGTCTGCATTAACCACAATACTTGCAGTCAAAATGCAAAAAAAAAACATACTATGATAATATATGCATTGTCCTTGAAACTGATTGGTCCACACCAAGGGACGGCTTTCTTTTGAGCCTCGACCCAATTGGTTTATCCATTTACAGAGGTGTAGATTTCCCCACACACTCTGCCAAAAGATGGTCACATGATACAACCAATATATGTTTTTTTTATTCTGAGAACTGGAATTTAACCAAATCTAGTGCAAAGCCAAACAACGTGACATTTTCTTTGTGCAGTCATCACCGAGATCATCAACTTTCTACACTTGAGAACCCATTTTAATCACGTTATAGCTGAAACCTCTATCTGAACCTAGCCACCTGACCAATAGTATAAGACAGTATAATAACTCTTTAAAAAATCATTGTAGTTGACGAGATAAAGCTCAAGTCGCTCCTAGCCTGCCCAACGTCCAAACTCAACTTTCAGGATAACAATCACCAAACAATTGTGTGACAAGAGAATTGTTTGTGATTTCTACTCCTATTGGCCAACGCTCTGCACGCAGTCGCTTGTCTCTCAGTCACAGCGTGATTGAGGCGCCTACGATTAGCGCGAATGGCTACGTACGGTGCGAAAGAAGTTAAACATTCATACAGAGACCAGGCGAAGCCCAATTCCGTTACTCCACTGCCAGGTCACAACCAGAGCTCACAGCCGGCTCAAACACATGCACTTCTGGAAAAAACTTTATATGCAAAATATCAACAAAGCATAACAAAGCAAGGGCTTACAACAACAAAGAACTCCCAAAGCAATACAGACAGTATTTCAATTGATGATCAATTACATTTTTCCTGCAACTCCCATATTCATTGTGAGTCTGTCTACAAACAGTCTGCTGCAACCACACCAATGACATCACAAAAAAGTTGTCAGGTACAGCTGTAGCCAGACCTCGGGTCAATTATAATAACGAAAGCAGCTTTGTTCACTGAAATTACTACATTCTCATCGAAAGTAATGGTGCATGACAATTCCAATCGTAATTGATCCAAGATCGGGCTTGAGCAATCCCCAGATAAATTATTTTATTATTATGTTCTGCAAGTTCCCATAGTATTTTAGGCATATTTGGTAAATTTGAATTTTTATTCTGAATACTTGTCAATTACTACCCAATAGTATTTTGAGGTACGCGTGTAAAAATCCCAGCATACAGTTTGATCCATGGTCCATACTAGGGAAAGATTATTAACATGGTTCTCTGCAAAATAAGGATCCATCACTTTTACAATATGCAATATTCTGTTGATAATAAAATGAAGAAATCAATCGAAATTGTTGGGGTATCTATTAATGGAATGTATATTTTGGGTATTCTATGTTAAGATTCCAGTACCATTTGTGTTATATAGTATTTTTATACCAAATATGTCTTGGGTAAAATGCCATTATATTTTGGAGATCCTATAAAAATCAAATACTCTGGGAAAAACTATTTTTAAAAATGCCCAGCAGTTTCAATCCACTGCTGGATTAAGGCCTTCCACACGTGTCAGTCACGGGGGTTGTTTCCCTGTATTTGATCACAATGGTCAGTGTGGGTGAGTGAAGGGGAGGGGTATGCCCATGATCATTTCAGTGATGTTGGTTATGGCCACGTATTACTGGTCGGAACCTCCTGGTTACACCAGCCCACAGGGGATTTTGTCCGTCGTGCATCCAAAAATGGGAGGGGTGAGGTTGAGTGGAGAGGGGAGGGTGGGGAGGGGCTGGGTGGGGAGGGTGGGAGGGGTGGGGCTGGGTGGGGAGGGGCTGGTCACCCCGTGATGCCCTCATAAAACTCAACGTTTAACCTACTCACGCCGGCTTGTGCCCGCCCTCACAGTCGGCCATATTTGCGGAATACTCCACGCCGCCGTTGACCCTGGCTATTGACCGAGCAACCCAACGTTCCTACCAGCTATCTCCGCAGGAATGTGTTAACTTAGGGAACCTGGTTTATAGCACAATGCAATTAAACACTCACTGCATCACTATGCCACTAAATTTCTGATGAAAATATAAAACTCCCGAATTGTGTATTTAAAAATGAGAACACTTTGCAGCATATTTTTTTGTTCGTCGCCTTGATGCCAAACATTTGCTTGTACTGTATGTTTTTAGTATCGTTTGAACTTTTGAGACAACATACTGTCTTGCTTTATTTGACCCAACTTACCAAGGACAATCTACATTTTTAGTTCAGAATTAGGATATAACGCTTTGATAATGTTCATAATCGTTACTCGGGCAGCATTTATATAGTTTACGTTTGATCACGCATTTTTCGGCATGAAAACCTGATCTCTGACCCAAAATTACCATAGCAAGTCTTCAAACAGAATTGCCTGTAAACATATTTTTGATTAAAAGCAGAACCCAGCTGCACAGCATTTGATTTTTTTACTGCGACTTTTCATTCATCCAAACATTTCGCTTTGAGAAAGACTCAGTGGGATTTTCGTTTAATAATATTTTCATTAGATTTTTCATTTGATTCAAAAAATTACAATTTGCAGGCGTTCACCATTTAAATCGTTTGTGATTTACACTGTTCCAATACTGAATGCACGTATTAAAGCCAACAAAGCAAAGCATCGTGCAAATCATTTGGAGATTATGACTACATTTCCACTTGATAAACCACTTTGTGGAGCTATTATTTGTGGCCAGGTCGCTTCTGAAAAATAAGTTAATACTTGTGTGCTTAACCTTATATCTGGCAACAAAACCGACACCTTTTTTTTACAAGGAGTAATGCTTGCATTGACCACAATACCATGGTGTTGGACCAGATGACGCCAAAAGGCACCTTTTGGCGTCATCTGGTCCAACACCATTTGAGACTAGGCTCTAAGAAAAGCGGTCTCGGGTGTGGACCAATCAATTTCAAGGACAGTGCATACATTATCAGATTTGTTTTTTCTGCGTTCCGACAGCAGGTATTGTGGTCAATGCAAACATGACTCCTCGTAAAAAAATGTCAGTTTTGTTGCCAGATAAAAGGGTAAACAACCAATTATATTTTGTTACTGGCAAAGGAGGTTCCAATGGTGTAAACTCCACTTAGCTTTGGATATCTTATAACATTGTGCACATGCTCGGAGATTGTCATATTCCTAAGTACTACATATCAATACACATGACCGTGTGCAAAAAACACAATGGAGTTCGTGATAAAGTATTTTATTATATGCACCAGCAGCATAATTTCATCAAAATACTACATAAATAGCATTGTCTACGTTACATGACAATGATGAATGTACTTTTTAAAAACGACAATTGCCATTAAAACACAGGATTTTTAATGAGTGACATTGACATTCGTTATAAGAAAATGTCTCAAGAACCCATTCACCTTCACTTTGGATTTTAAGTACAGTTTTATGAAAAGACGAACAAATACAGTATGGGCAATTTTAAATTGGCTAAGTTCATGCTAATTAATTCAGGCAGAATGGTGGCATTGGTTCGTGCACCGCATGATGCATGCGAGACCCAAGTTAGATTTCCAGCAATGACTAAGATCTGTGGCAGATCATATCTGAACCCTTGGAACTTCACAAACCCACACTGACCTGCGTAATAATGCGTGGTAAAACAACTACCACGAGTACATGGCATGGAGAAGCCTCCATTCAGCCATGGTGGGGAGATGTTAACTACCTCGCCTGGAATACAGGAGGCCGTGGGTTTGACTCCAAACCCTGATGCCTGTATATTTGGAGTTTGCATGTTTTCTCCACACGGTCGCGTGGATTTTTATCCAGGTCCTCCGGTTTTCCCTCCACATTTAGAAACGTGCGTTTAGAGTGTTAGGTTGCTATAAATTTCCAAATAAGCCACTTCGTTGAGCTATCATTTGTGGCCAAGTCGCTTCTGAAAAAGAGTTGTATAGCTTAGTGGGCCTTACCTGGTAAAATAAAAATTTTAAGGTAAGCAGTGGATTGATAAAGGGGCTGTAAATTATGCTACTCAAATATAATATTTAAAAAATACATTATTCAACTTGGGGTCGTCATAACCACTTAATTACTTAGTGGACCAATTTCTCTTGCTGTTGCAAGGAGCAAAGACAATTTTCGATACCGCTGTTGCAATAACTTTTTTGTTGTGTAAACCATTTGTTTTTAGACGACCTCTTGATTTGTTTTTCATTTTTATTTTCTGAAGGTTTTAATTTACTTAATAAGTGCTACAAATAGGATACAGCCCTTAATTTGATAATACAATTAGCATGAATGATACTGTAATAATTATATGTTTAGTTTTATAATTAGAGATGTGTGTGAGTAATGTAGTCGTTTCACTGTTAAATCTAGTTTGCCAATTCGTGGTGTGATGGCATGTTACAAAATCACCAGTCAAATTTCACAATTTACAGCTTTGCGTGCAGCTTTTCTAGATTTAAATCCAAAATGATGGCGATAGCATGCAGAGTGGTGAATAAAAAAAAAACTCTTGCTTAGCACAAATGAATCACGTGAAAGGATTTGTAATGTTATAAAACTTCACACATTAAACTTGCTAAACAACAATACAAGTGGAACAAATTTTTTACTGTGATTTATATTCGTAAGGATAACACCACCATGCTGAATTTAACAGAAAGTGTGCCACAACGTGCAACCTGAAAATGCATGTAAACACCACCAACATAAAAAAACACCCTTCCACCACACACACCATTGAAAATAAATGAAAAGAAAACACGTATTATATATGTTAAACGTACGAGCCAAGTAGAATTCATGCAAGTACAACTTTTAAAGGTAAAAAAACCAGCCAAATCAAAGGGAGTAATTGTATAAGTGTCAGTGGGCGTTCACGTACAAGAGCTAATGATGGACTTGTAACGTTATCTGCACTCCACCTAAAAAGTGGCACATCCACAGATTCTGATCAAAAAGTCAACAACGGCATGGGGGGTCAGGATGCTATGCCACTTACCCTTCCATTATCCACGTGATACTGTACAGCAGTCGCTGTATTAACAAAAGCAAATGGCAACTTTCTTCAGATAGGAGGAGTTAACATCTCAAAAACTCAATGGGAATGTACCTCCCCATGAAATAAAGGGCTGGCATGTAACATGCAACAATTCAGATTAAAACTGATCTCACACTCACACAATGCATGCATCGAATCGTGCGTGCGAGAATCGATAATTCTCAATTCTGACATGCACTTCAATTGTTTCAAGTGGTGTTACATTCACACAATGTTAATAAAAACATTGATCTTGAATAGAATGGCCACAAATAATGACAATGTATTAAATTACGAATGACGAGGGGAGGGGAGGAGGAATCGTTCCATGGCCATTACATGCCGTGCTGGCTAATTCTGTTCACTGGGAGATATTCATTTGCTCAAACTGGCTGTGCAGCTTCTCCTGCGCGTCGTACAGCTTCCTCAGCTTCTTGGCGAGACCCTTACTGATCTCCTTTCCCTCCAAGTCGTGCGTGGGGAACCCCTGGACCGGTAACACAGTCACAGATATATATCTTGAGGAACACCAGGGCACACAATTGCAACGGCGAGGTTTCGGGGTGGGGAGAGGGCTTGGTGGAACAATCGTGCACCCCTGCCAGGGTGCAGTCAAAGAGTTCATTGTGGTCAACAAAAGAAGTAGTAGCGATGAAAATGTGCGTCAACGAAGAGGGATATTTATTTCAGTTGACGATGACTTTGAGCGGACAAATTATCATCAATTTCAACACGTAAGCTTTCGCCACCAATATTATTCATTATCAACGTTTTTGGGTTAGATCGCGTTATTTGCAAATGTGTCCTAACCCTCCACCACCCGACACGGCCAATCAGCAAAAAAGTGTCACGTTGACACAAATAGTTCACTACTTTAGCCCACCGGTGTGTTGAAGCATGAAACCACAACATTTACAATTTTTGAGTACGACGTTTCGCTGTTAATTGCATCCGGCATTTCGCCAGAAGTAGTGAACTATGTCTTTTGTCAACGTGACACTTTTTTACTGATTGGCTGTGTCGGGTGGTGGAGGGTTACGACACATTTATAAATAACGCGATCTAACCCAAAAACGTTGATTATGAAAAATCATCAAAGTGTGACGATGACTCCAACTACCCCGACAAAGACTAAAGCATGATAACTACGACGAGAAAATTAGCGAGTGACTCAAGACGAAGACTAAGACAATTTCGTAAGATTATTAGAAACTGCTGTGTAGTGGTAGACAAAATTGGTCCTTGGTGGTGTAAGATTATAGAGATCACCAATTGGCCGACCTGATAATATTGGGGTGGGGGGAAATTGCACACATCACATACCTAATAACCCAAGTGTTCGACTGCTTTCGTCAACTAGACTAAGCGAATGATTATACAAAATTGTCATAACTGCATTTGTACATGTTGTCATTAACGACACTGAGGCTATTATCAAAATTGAACAATGCTGAATAAATTAACACTGAATGTAAATTATGGGTTGTTGCTGTAACGTTTGTGCCAAACATAAAAGGCAACGTCGATCTTATTTTTGTTGCTAACCAATGAACAGACAGAAGTGCTACAAAAGCACGTTGACAATACCTCAAGTGTGTCTACTCACGTTTCCATCAAACTTGGAGTATTTGTCCGTCTCGCTCAAAAACATTTCTTGAGGTCGGATCTTCATTTTTTCCAATTTTGCAGCCTCAAGTGAAAAACAACAACAGCACACGTTTGAGCAACATCTTAAAACATTTGATTTTTAAGGATATGGTCTGGTCATAGTAGTGGTCTGCAGTCATCCGTTTGCTGTGAAGTCACAGGTGGTAAATATTTTTTTCAGGAAATACAGTGGGCAGTGTTTTATGTTGAATGATAACCTCTGTACCAGCTGTCTACATGTAATGACCAAAATGTATTTTTGATAAACAGAGCAAGACATGATAAAGGGTAAACAGATGCAGCAGTGCTAAAACTTTGCTGGAGCAGCATGTAAGGGACGTGCTATATCGATCCTAGACTAATGACCCAATTTCTCAAGTAAAAGCAAATGTCATTTTTATTATGAAGCCACGCATTAACTTATGGCAAACTGTGACGACTCAGATGAATAATCTCTCTGCCAGAAATGACATCCATCGTTGGCATGTGCTCAGGATGGGATGGTCTCAGTGTTTTAAATTGTGTCTAATTCCCTCTATGACACAGACATACAACATGGCATATCGTGGAAAATTACAAAATTGTGCTAAATATACCACGATTAAACTCCATTGTTTTTCAGGATATGTTTAGATACATTTAATCTCATCACACCGGAGATAAAGTGATGCAATCGGCTCACCTGCAGAAGGTGAATTGTGGAATCGCAAGACTGCGACAGATGATAAGAGCATGGGCAGGCCTTTATCCAGTAGTGGATGGACACTGGCTAATGATGATAATGATGCTAAACACCCATTTTTTCTCCAAAAAATAAATGTTAGCTTTTGTTAGGTGGGTGCCGATGTATGAAGTGACTTTGCATGTATGTAATTTAACCTATGTTACCAGGGTCTGTACCCTGACCTGCCAGTGAGTCAAACCATGCAGCGTAAAGACGCAGAGCCAGATACAAATACCACATCCACAATGTCACTTATCATAAAAAAGCAGCTACTTTTCTTGCTGTGTCACATGATTCAGCGGAACAACTCTAAGACGTCCGGGAGTTTCACCTCCTGTTCTTGCTTTTTCTTGGCCGCTTCCTCCTTCTTAAGTTGCTTTTCTTCTTCTATCTGAAGGCACATGAGTGGTATAGGCACAGTTAATAAATGTGCAAAGCCGATAAAGCACTGCTTGTATACTGAGCAGCTGTTCAAATAAAATGTGACCGTCTGATACAAGCGCTTCCTCTTTGATGAACGACTCTGCTCTGCTACAAGCTGCAACGGAGATTATAAATCTTCCGCTTGCGACGGCATGGCAAAAATCACTACAGTTTTATCGATGCCTCGACTACCTGTCCAGGGGGCACAAGCCCTGTTCCAAATTTACAACTCCTCATCGCCATCTGTGGAGCTAAACAGACCTTTTTCTTCTCTTCCCTCTCCTTTAGCAGAGATTCCTTGTCCACGAGTTTCACAACGGGGGGAAGACCTGGCAAAGAAGACAAATAAACAAACACAGGCTGAAAGGAATTCCAACACCATCAAGATATTGACTCCAATTTATTGAACACTGCCTTAGGTCTACATGTTTGGCTGTGTCTAGCTGCTTTACTGCAAGACTAGATAAAGGGTGAACCCTTCATATTTTATTTTCCAATTTTATTTTCAAGGTAAAAGGTGCCAGCCCATTAATTGTTTGCCGACACCACTGATGGTGGAAGGGTCTCCACTAGAGGGAGCACTAGAGAGCCCTTCTAGAGGGTATTTGGTCTACTCTTCCATGCTGGCCAGCCATCATGGAAAAGGTGGGAATACCCATCCTTAACCCCACCACCACATGCTACCTGCCGAACCAAACTAACCGTCCAACTTCAGATAACCATATTCAGAAAGTTTAGTCTCACTCACGAGCAACATTGGTTGTTCTGCCAACAGCGATGGCTCCTAGGAGATGTGACCCCTACCAGAGGCATGTGGACATTTATACCACTGTTTATTTGAATGGGGATGAATTTTGATATGGAGATGTTTTACTTTCCTTGCTTTACCTTCCTTCATTCTACCGATGGGGCTTTGTGTTATGGATCTTAAGAAGAGTGTCTATTTAGTAATTATGATCAACGAAATAACAACGACAGGAGCAGCTACCCTCATGGTCTTCCAGTCGCACACCGAGCTCAGGCAGAATGTCGTCACGTAGGGTGTCGCTCAAAGTCAGCAACTCCATCACTGCACAACACACGACACGGGTCCAGCTTTATAACACAGTGCTGTCAAGGCAGTGGGCCCAGAGGCAACCTGCCAACATTTTACTTCCACAGAAGAAAATATCTTATTGCCAAGCAACTGGAAATGTAGCAGTGTTCAAACAGACCCTTCTTTTCCCGGGCAATTTGTCGGACGCTTTCGCGGAATTCGGCCAGGGTGGACAGGAATGGCATTACTGCAGTCTCCAGCTGGTGGGTGAGCACAAGGCATGGCATTGTCAATAACAAGACAACAATGAGGAAAACCTGAGACAAGGAACATGATGTCATGTAAAAATGAACACATTCCTGCGGAGGGAGCTGGTAGGAACGTTGGGTTGCTCGGTCAATGGCCAGGGTCAACGGCGGCGTGGTGTATTCCGCAAATATGCCCGATTGTGGGCGGGCACAAGCCGGCGTGAGTAGGTTAAACGTTGAGTTTTATAAGGGCACCACGGGGTGACCAGCCCCTCCCCACTCAGCCCCTCCCCACCCCACCCCACCCAGCCCCTCCCCCCCCAGCCCCTCCCCCCCACCCAGCCCCTCCCTCCCCCCCCACCCAGCCCCTCCCTCCCCACCCAGCCCCTCCCTCCCCACCCAGCCCCTCCCTCCCCACCCAGCCCCTCCCTGCACGATGGATGGACGGACACAATAATCCCCTGTGGGCTGGTGTAACCAGTCATAGATTTCGCACCTAATTACACGTGTGTGCATATAAGACAGTTTTGCAATGTCGATAAACCTTCAGCCATTCTATAATCGTCCAATTATTAACAAAGGGATTTCTCAAATTTTCTAACATTAGTCCAGAGATGGGATATGCATGTGACATGTGAGCTGGCAATTATTGAATTGTTCCACCCAGAAAACAAGAACAGTCATTTTTCACATTATAAGATTAAAACAATCATGAGCACACAAAAAAAACACAGAAAGTGCATTTATTAGATTACTTGAAGTACTGATAGCCATTACAGGCCTTTTGTAAATATTGCCAAATTCTAACTTTACTTACGTTTGTTCCCTGGCAGGCAGTGATTGGGAATCCAATTGCATCGTCCCCTTCGATTGCACCAAAAATCTGGATGGAAACAAGAAGGCTACAGCTGGGAAACGAATGACAAATTTCAAACATCATCTTTCCACGATGGGTTTTTTGGTTGGGTCATATACAAAAGTGTCATAAATCCTCCTACACCTGATGCAGCGAATTATTTAGATTTGGCTGCTATAAATGTCCACATGATAAGCCACTTCGTTGAGCTTGTGGCTAGGTTGCTTCTGAAAAAAATACGAATAGCTCAGTGGGCTTTACCTGGTAAAATAAAAAAGGTTTAGTTTTAGTTTATGTATTTATTTATAGTGATTTGCTGGCCATTCCTATACGTTTCACTCCGGTATTTACAAGCACTTAAATATTAGTTATCCAGCTCCATCTTTTTTACATTCATCAGCAAAATAAAGTGAACACATGAAGGCCCATTTCACTGGCAGCCAATGTAAATCTTGTCTGACTTGTATGAAGAATTACATGTTTTTTATCAACAGCAACCGCCGGGCAAATCAAAGGTAATGAGCCGTTTCATCATTATGCGAATATGGCCCAAAGCATATTAATATTGGGCAAGTAACGATGTGTCAATTTAGCAATTAAATAGCTTTAATGTTCACTATACTTGCACCGTATCAAGTGTGAAACAATTATATATGATTTCTGCAAATGTACTGCAAAATATATGCCAACTTTATATTTAGGCCGAGCGGACAAAACTGTAGACAACACAGAAAAAGTATACACAATACAAATTAGAGAAAACAAATCAGAAAGTTAAAGAACCCCCGAATTGAACGAATCGCAACTCCGAATTGTGACATTTCATCGAACAACTTGGATGAGTGAATTATCACAGGGGTAGCACTCGTGACCATTATTCGATTCGGCAAGTGTACACGTTCAAGAGCGAGCCACAGTTGGCTCCGACTGTGTGGAAATGGTGGTGGTTGGTGGTGGCGGTGGGGACTTTGCACCTTGAACATCTGGGTCAGGTAAAGGGAGACGTTCTTGAGCAGGCCCTTGTTGGGCGATGCCTTGCGGCCCTTCACGCTGGCGATGTACGTGTTGCAGTGGCCGATGAGGGCCCTCATCTCCTCCAGCGCCACGCGCGTGTCGATGTTGTCGCAGAGCGCCGTGTGGACGCTCGCCTTCTTTTCATAAAACCTTTGTGCGTGGGGGTGGGGGGGACAGGTGCGGTCATGACAAGTCGCCGATTTTTACCAAGAAGCTTCGACAAAGGTTACCGTTGTGCATGACGCATGGTGCGCAAAGAGATTCGTAGCTATAGAGCAGGAAAAGCTTTAAAAAGGAGTTTCAAGTAAGTGTGAAAAAGGAAATATGCACCACATATATACAAAATACAAATAGGCTCACAAATCTGATATCTGTATACACTAGTTGTATATAAACAGTATAAATATATAGTCAATAAATTAATAATACGATTAATATTGTTTTCACATTTTGTTATTCATCTAAAGCACTCAATTAGGGCTCTACCTATTAGTTTTGTCGTTACAAGTATTAAAACATAAACGTTACTGTGTAAAATTCACAAGTATAAAAAACACCAGGCCTAAATTCTATTCAAAGGTTCAAACTACATTTTGGGATTAAAACTTTTTTTTTCCAAGAAAAGCTATCATTTTCTACTCAACATCTCTTGACAGGATGGGAAGACAGCCCAGGAAGTGTCAGTTTTAATTCGCCGAGTTAACCCCACCCTGGCGACACTTACAGTTTGTTGAGATCCATCTCAGCCTCTTCCCACTTTTCGTACTGCCCCGTGATGTCCGTCGGTGCTCGCAAAATGTCCTTCACATTCAGGAAGAACTCCTGCGCACAATAACAAGGCATTGGGCACCCACTGCTGCGATATTCATCCAAGTAAACACGCATTTGCCCTGCAAGCAGACTATATGGTCAATCTCTTATATTATTGCAACAATTTAGGGTAGAAACCGGTTTTATATTTACACGTTTTCAATCCACTCCCCACACCATGTAGGTCGTGGGGGAAGGGGTTGTTTGATCAACCTTAGCAAAACATACATTTATATTATTTGGCCACTTCGTTGAGCTATCATTTGTAGCCAGGTCACTTCTGAAAGATAGCTATATAGCTCAGTAGGCCCTTACCTGGTAAAGTAAAAATAGTTTCGTTTTTAGTTTAGTTTAGTGACCTCAGAGTCACTCAGCCACCCCCCCCCACCCTTTCTGTGACTTACATTGAGAAAGCGTTCATACTGGGTGGCCGACTCCATGGTGTTTGAGGAATAATCCAGCGTGTCTTTCCAGGAGTGCATGAGGAAGGCCAGCCTGAGCTGCCGAGCTATAGCACACAAATCAACAACAGACATCGTAAGCAAACGAACACCCTTACTTTATGCCTTTATTAATTTAAATAATCTTCAAATTGTTTTTAGAACTGTAATTATATATCAGAGGCTAACAGCAAAAACAATTAATTTAAACAAACATTTAGAGGCAGATGAGGCAATGTTTTTGTCAATTTCCTAAAGACTTGAACTTCAATGTCAACCCACCTAGAAGTCGTACTGAAACACTATTAAGTTGCATGAATTTCGATTTAAAGCTTTCGTGACTACAGGGATTCATATTATTGGTTCTACGTGACTTTACCGAAAGAACCGAGAATAAGTTTCATGAAATGAATTCAATGTGCTTACCCGTGTTGCTCATCAGAGCCTCCTTGATGGTGATGAAGTTCTTGAGAGACTTGGACATTTTGCAGCCGGAGATGGTGAGATGTCCCGTGTGCAGGAAGTAGCGCACCCAGTGGTCGTTGTCAAAGTAGGCCTGGAGATCGAGTGGATTCACATCGGTAAGAAGCACGGTCGGCAGTCGGTGTCTTCTAATGCTTAGATCCCTTGCTTAATATGGTTTATTAAGCGCATGATACAAATTGGATTGCATATCTAAGAATCCATGTGGTTTTTATTACTTTTATAATTTGAGCCATTTGCCAATCCACTGCTGGATGCAGGCCTCCCCAAGCTGTTCAGGGCGATATGACCATACATTACCACGCTGGTCATTATAGTTGGCGAAGGGGGGGCGGGGTGGGGGGAACTAAGGCCCGATTGTCAGATGTCACTCGCCACCGATGTCATTCTTGGCTGGCAATGGAACTCAGGTCGACGGGTTCGTAGCGTAGCACGCACAACAACGGTTCACCGCTCCACCCTTGTTTTTCACCTATACCAATAATACGGAAATAATAAGCTATTGTGCGACTTTGTTTGCTAATGGAGCTCAGAAAATGTATGAGCCAGATGTAAAAAAATGAGAAATAAAGAAGACGGAAAAGGGAGACAGATAATATGTAATTCTTGAATCGAATTGCATCCATGAGCCACGACAATTATTTGAATGAAGGTGTGAATTGTGACTTCTCATTTAACGAGTAGGTTTAAAGGTGAGCGAGAGGGAAGAAACGAAAAATAAACAAACACTGCCACCTTAGGCTCAGAATATGAACTGCTACTTTGTAGTATTGAGGCACGTATCCGATTCGCCCTCCTTGTGATACAGTTGTCAAGATTAGGGGTCGCGATTCAAGAGGAGGTTCTTTAAAAACACAGTGGGGTATGTAGATATAATACTGTGTATCCCAATTATAATCCTCCAACGATTATTTTATGTTGTGTCTCCAAAGTTGTACACGACTTTTTTTTTGCCCATATTTATTTTAGCCACAAATTTCCACATTTTTTACATTCTTCTATCTTGCCATATCGTTAATTCCTATTTAGTGTTATAACAAAGAAGATGGTTGATTTTTAGAACAATTATATTTCTTCCTTAATTTCTTCAATAATGGTCTCCAATCTAATAAGAACATTGCACAATTATGTAGCCACAACACCGTTTTCAATGTCATTTCCAGGCATGTAGACACCCCACTAATAGAACACGGAGACAATCGAGAAAATTACATGAAATCCAACACTTCGACATATCTCCCAAGAATATCAATTAAATTCTAAAATCTTTTAACACTCCCCCGATACCCTTTGTTCAACAATGCCAGTGTGATTTGCGGACAACATTCAATGATGTGCAAGATCAGTCCATTGATATATTTCTGTTTTGTCACGTACACACACACACACACCGTCTTTCATGTGAAAACCCTGCGGGTTTATGTTAGGTGAATACGAGGGCCATCCAATTGATCCACCTCAGCCAATCCAACACACAATGTCTCATAAAACCAATTATGCACTGCATGAGATATGGGTTATTGGATATCAGAAGGGGATCTAAAAATGGATCACCCTGGCACTGTTCTTTGCCTACACTAGCACTGGGGATCAGCACCTCGGACTGTGCCAATTCGTTGTCATGGTGGGGGAAGCGCAGATCAAAGCCCCCGCCGTGGATGTCCATGGACTCTCCCAGGATGGAGCCAGCCATTGCAGAGCACTCGATGTGCCACCCAGGACGACCCTGCATTCACAGACACACACAAAGACAAAGACTCCCCATGTAGCCACACAGCACACAAGGGGGTGATGTAACCATTACCATTGCCTGTTTTCCCACTGCTGAGGTGCATGAATTGAAGCAGACACAGTACTCCATTAAGGCTGAGTAAATATAGGGGAGACCCAAGTTCGGCTAAAATCAGAATCTTTAGACTGGAGGAATCCAATGAGGTATGAAGCTCTTTTTCACAGACGTTCAATATAAATACATTTGCCATCAATGTTTTCTTTGGGTCATTGAATTCAGAGTAGTGAATGAACCACTACACAACTGCTAACACACACATATATACCATCGTATACTCATATCAGTCTGTTGGTTTAAGTGTTGTTCATGAACATTTAAGACCGACCTAGCAAGTGGCATTGGTGTGGCCAATACCATGCCTGGCCACCTTTGTCTTCCCAGCGGTGATGTTAAAACACTGCACCAGGTGCTCATTAAAAAGTTGAGTTGACCTCAGGAGAGGACCAGGAAAGTTCTGACATCACTGACCACTCTTGTTTGACTAAATTTGACATCACCGATACCACGTTTGACAATTTCACAATCCCATCAACTTGGGTCATGACATTTGAATAACATTAGACGCTGTCTCCCTGACAGACCTGGTCTTCACCTGAGGACGGCTGCTTGCGTTGTGGCCGAAACGTCGTGAGAATTATTTTATTATGTTTTATTTTTATTATTTTATTACTTCCCTTCTACGTGACTTTACCGAAAGAACCAAGAAGATGAACATTAAAGAAAGACCACATAACACAACGTTGCACACCATCGCATGTATGCGTACCTTTCCCCACGGCGAGTCCCAAGAAGGTTCCCCAGGCTTTGAGGCTTTCCACAGCGCAAAGTCATTTTGGGATCGCTTGTCGTTCAGCCGCTCAGCGCTGATGCTCAAGTCGCCTGCAAAGAGACCATACCGGGAAAGGACTTGTTGAAGAAGCTCCAAGCAGGTGAAGCGAAACGTCGGACATCATGCCGAACAATACGCTGTACATATTCCTGCAGTCACGAAAGCTTTAAATCAAAATGTAATACGCTGTACAGCCCGAAAACGCATCGGGGAGCTTGATGATACCGCGCTCTGTTCCCGTGCTGCTTTGGCTCTACGCCGCCCATCCCGGATAGACGAATGGCGAGTAAATGGAAGCTCCATGTGTAACGTGTGCTTTTATAATCAAGTTTAATTATAAATCGATTGTTGCTTGCTAGGTATGTAATATTTCACCCCCCCCCCGCCCCAAATTTTTTATGAAGTTGGGATTCTTGATTCAATAAAAAAATAATCTATTACTGTTTGTCTTTTTTTAACATCTCACTTGTAGGGTTATTCAGTGGTTTCTTGTCTCGTTTCTTCAGTTTCATTCACCTCGTGAGCTACATTTTTACATTATTATATAATTAGAATAAAATAAACAAATAGGAAATAACTGTTTCTTGCACGCATTAAATCAACGCTTGTTATCGTGAGCAAGTAGAGCAGACTGCAAAAATCTAAGCACTCCCGACTGTCGACGAGATCGGACGCGTTCCGGACGATTTGGTTGCAAGTCGTGCGCACGGTATTATTCCAGACGGTCGAACAGTAAAAAGGGATGTCGTACCCTCTCCTTCGTGCAGAGCCTTGTGATCACCCACAGCCTCGGGCACAAGCTTGGCGTAAGAGTGGCGCTCGCTGCTGTCGAACTTCGCCGTGTCGAAGTACACCGACCCACCCGACTCGTAGCTGTAAACAGAGTCAGCATTCAGCATAGCCCAAGGCAAAAGCAGCAATTACTAGTGGCAATTGATCATCCGGTCTTAAGATGCCGACAGTTTATTAGCATCTGGAGGCAAACCGTGGGGCCAATGTATGGACATGTATATGTACAGCCCTTTGGGTCAATATACTGCTGGATGAGGGGCTCCCTACACCATTTAGGTCGTGGGGGCTTTTTGACCAAAATTCACCAAGCTGGTCAGTGCAAATTGGTGAAGGTATTTAGTATAAATGCTGGATAATGCAGCAATTGATCTCTCTACACTGCCATCTATTGACAACATAGCCCCGTATAAGTATACAATACATGATTTATGCATGGCCGTCACCCATTAAAGTACTATCCAGGCTCAATTCTGCTTAGCTTCTGAGATCCGACATGCCAAGTGATGTGATCACAGGCCCTGGGACTAGCATAATATTTAGGGCCATTTTATAGCAATCACGTCTGTAGTTTCAGTTCTGCTTCTCTGTAAAATAAGTCCTGGACAATTTTGAAACATCCCTCGCATATAAATTGGGTTGAAGGATTTTTACATTTAAAGTCAATGTGTACCCCCATGCTCAAATGAGCAATGGGACGGCACTCATTTCTATTGGTTGTCCTGTGTCAGTGGTGGAAATATTCCACATTTCATGATATTCCAATCAGGACATTGAATCGCAATTTTTCCTGTGAGGTTTACCACTAACCACAGCGCGACCCGACCGGACTTTAGACCGACACTACACTCCCGTCCCATGTTCTGGCCCGAGTCCCCGATCGTAAACACATGCCATGCCAAACAGAGCCTCTCCACTGCAGCATTGGCGCTTAAACGTTTCAACGTACCCAAAACCGTTGTCCACGACTTTCTGCACGAAGGCGATGATTTCTGGCACGTATTCACTCACTCGGGTCAAAACGTCCGGCGGCAGAACCTGAGAGCACAACAAAAGAAACGACAAAAGTGTCATCCGTCAAGCGGGGAGCAGTGCTTGGCACTTTGCGGATGACCCTGCAACAGAATCAGAATATTTATTTATACTGGGAAGGAATCCGATGAGCTCTAAAGCTTTTTTTCACAAATGAACGCGGTCGAGTTCCCGTATCTCACGTTCAGGGCCTCCATGTCGCGGTGGAATTCCGCCTCCCAGTAGCGTGGAAGTTCCGAGAAGATGGAGTTCTCGGTAACCTCGCTCCCGTGTTGTGCGTCCAGCCACTCGGAAAGGGGGTCCCTGGCTTCGGTGAGCAGCGCCTGTGCGAGGCCACAGTGCAACAACACAACGCAGCTCCATTGGCTGCACCATGGCTCATCATCCATGTCCAGGAGCAGATTAATACAGGGGCTTTAGGGGCTGCAACCCTTAGGCTCGGAATGAGTAACTGCCACCCCCCCACATCCCCCCTTTCAAAATACATTTTTACTGCTTTATAAAATGGTGAAAATTCTACGCGTGTCGCAATATGATAAACTCCATAGGTAATTTAGTAATGAGAGCTAGCATAATCACTGTATATTACGACCAGTAAAATGCCGAAATGAAAAGATTTTAACCTTTTATTGAGAGTCACAATTCGTATGTCACAATTAAAAACCGGAACTGCAATAATCCATGGAGTGTTTGGATTCGGGTACAAATGGTGGGAAACCGGTAAAGGGAAGGAGTTGAATATACAGCCTCAAAGCCCCTTCAAACTTGACCTTCCCATGTTAACACACGCAAGCACCATGATAATAATTATTGATTGCCCACTCGATGCAATATGCAATATTTGCTTTCGTTCAATAGCCATTGTGGTACAGGCATGTGCACCTATAGATTAAGTGAATAATTATTCCATTGAATGCTGCATGCTTCCTTGATGTATTAAAGAAAATAAGTTTGTCAACAAAGTTAGGGAAATGTAGTAAATGCAAACACACGCATATTAATTCTATAAATATAACTGAATAGATTGTTAAATACATTGTATAAACATTTGACAGCTTTAGACATGAAGACATTTTATGATTACATTTAAAAATCCTGCATTAATAACTGCTGCTGTGAGAAATATGTACGTGTATTAATGCGCAGGAAATCTTAACATCACAGGCAATTAATGTGCAATACGCTCAGTACAAAGCTTGTCTGGAGCATGAGCTGCAGTCAGATCCCACTGTCATAGTCCTAGATTTTATCTTCAGCATCTGACTCCCGAGCCACCCGGCCACCCACACAGAATCACCCTTCAAACCCCATCTGGACAGACAGCCCACCATTGGACGTTGTTATTGATACCAGCAACACGTGAAGTTGTTAATATTGTGCTGAAACCCAACATGGTAAGGTTGCGAGCGTCTAAGCTGTCGGACCTGAACGATAAACAATTTTATTTTAATAGGTAAGGCCCACTGAGCTATATAGCTCTTTTTCAAGAAGCGACCTGGCCACAAATGATATCTAAACCAAGTAGCTTATCATCTGGAAATGTATAGCAGCCAAATACTCTAAACGCATGTTTTTAAATGTGGACAGAAAACCCAGAGGCACCTGTAGAAAAATCCACACAACCACGGGGAGAGAGAGAAAGAGACATGCAAACTCAAAATATACAGCTTTCAGGGTAGGAATCGAACCCACGCCTGTATACCAGGCAAGGTTGTAAACATCTCGCGACCGTGACCTGTGTGAGTGATTGGAGTTCCTCCTCTGGGGCGCTTTTGGCGAGAGCAGCCTCCAGGCGCCCCAGCCCTCCCTCCACTTCAGCCAAGATCCTGTCCAGCATTTGCTTTTTGTCGGAATCCGTCGTCTCCGACAGCTTCGTGCGGAAGCCCTGCAAGGTGGAGAATGCCCCAAGGGCAGTCAAAGCATTAGCAAGGTCGGCTAGATAACGCGCGCTTTCAGATGCGCTTCTGCAGCCGTCTGGAACGCTCCTGCTTCTGATTTTTGAAAGCCATTGGAGCGATGCGCTTTTAAATCGAGATTAAAAACCCATTTATTTAGAACTCCTTTTTTGGGTTTCGTTTGTTGTCCTTCCCCCCGCAACTCCGATTAGCATGGATGGCTACGTACGATGTGGAAGAAGTTCAACATACATACAGACATACGTATGGTACGAAAGAAGTTCAAGTTTAAAGTTCTACCCAGCACTGGGATGTCAAGCATTTAGACAAGCCGTGAAATCAATCAAACCACAACTTATAGTTTGCTGCGAGCTTATAGATCTTACACAATTAATTATCGATTTTCCATGGGCAGTTTAACAGTGTTGTGGGTTAACCGGGTGAGCTGGTTTAGCTGCTTCTCATTCATTAAGGGTCAGTGACTCGGTGCTTACGAGACCACAAACACACGTTGCAAAGTGACCTGATTACAAAGAAGCCATAAAAACAAACGACACATTCATCCTTTCACCATATTTTTCAATGCATTTATTAGGCGAATGTACATGTTTTATTATCCTTGTGGCTGTTATAAACAAGCCACCCCACCCCCCCATTAGCCCTAATATTTGACAGTTGACTGTAGCAGGAACTTCCCTCTCGGGTTCAACCTTGACAACAAGGGGAGAGGCCACGCTCATTAATTTTACTTTGTTTGCAATTAATTTTACTTTGTTTGCCATTAATATTACTTGTAGCCGACTAAGACTTCGCAAACAGGTAGACGTACTACTAAGGCAGTGGCGACATCGTTAAGGAGGCTCTGGGGACCCTGCATGTCGGCGCTGTACTTCTCCAGCAAGTAGTTCTGTCGTGCTCGCTTGATGATCTGCAAAACACATTGGTGAACGCGGGTTAGAAAGAGGAAATGCTGGGGGCTTGTTCTCTGTCATTTTTCCCCAGTGTGTTTCCCGGTTGTGCTATAGGCCTCATGCCACAATACGAAGTATCTATCCGAATCTCTCATAGCACAGTGCACCCCTTTGTGTTAAGAGAACGAAACAGATACAGAGCTATCGCCGAGGTCCCTTCAATGTAACTCTGGTCCACACAGTAGAGGGCAGGACTTCCCGAACCATTGTGCATATGAGAGCAATGTCCGTCGCTTGACAGTCATACCGATATTTAATATCTCAGAGCTGGAATTTAGCCAATTTAAGTGCAAACCAAATTGAGTGTATTTAAAAAAAAAATTCCAGTCATTGGTGACCACGCTGAGATCATGAACTAGGTTGCCACGGTGGCGAGATGTGAACGACCTCGCCTGATATACGGGCGGTCATGGGTTCGATTCCGACCCGGACGCCTGCATATTTGGGGTTTGCAAGTTCTCCCCATGGTCGTGTGGATTTTCTTCTGGGTCCCCCTCTACATTTAGAAACATGCGTTTAGAATATTTGGCTGCTATAACTTTCCACATGATAAGCCACTTCGTTGAGCTTTAATTTGTGGCCGCGTCGCTTCTGAAAAAGATTATCAGGCGAGGCCCACGGAGCTTAAATAAAAATTGCTTAGTTTTAGTTTAGTTTCAAGTTCAAGTTAATTTATTAGGTATAGCCCTGTGAGCCAGTCGGCTCTTGAATCGGGTGCAACCGCAACAAACAAAAAACAAAAACATGAACAAGAAAACATCTTAAAGTGAATATGTGACTAGTGCAAACAGAAAATCCAAGAAAAGACAGCAAAATATTGCAGAAAAAACACCATACACCAACGCTATGTGCAAAAATCCCAGTGGGATGCAAGTCAAACAACAACCACAAGACATCTTAGATTAAGGCCATCAGTCTTACTCTGTACTACAACAAACAAACATGGCCAAACCAAAAAACTTTTCGAAATCACCAAAATAAAGCCATGAAAGCAATGAAACAGTGATCATAAGAACTGTGACGGAATTTTCACAATAAACGACATACATTTGAGAATCCAGTTTTAAATCACAGGCGGCGGCCTGGAATCCAACCCAGGAATTCAGCGATGCCAGCTCACTGCTCTGACATCCGTGCCACGAAGCCACCCGAAGCTGCAGATCCTATCGTAATTATTGTTGTCGGGCCCTACATTGCGGGTGCATGCTCAGAGTTCGTAATTGCCATTGCATACCTTGTCATCGATGTCGGTGATGTTCATGCAGTAAAAGACATCGTACTTAAAGTAATCCGATATTATCCTCCGCAAGATGTCGAAGGAAATGTACGATCTGAGGAGGTATAATAAAAGTGGGTTGCTTGAGTTAGTTTAAATCAAACAGAGTACAACAACACTCGGTCCATTAGCGATTCAGAGTCTGGGTCACTTTTAAAATCACATCATAAAACTTGCCTATTTCTACAGGCTTTCCCTGTAACTTAAGATAAAAAATATATATATTCTGTTATGTGCATGAATTACTCTGCAATTATTATTCTTCACTTTCATCATAGTTCTTCATTTTATTGTAATTTCGATAGTCATTGATATTGTTTTTATCAGCTATCTATTTGGCTTAGATTTGATCTATATTTGTGAGTGTAGTTTTATTTTTATGTCCAGCGCTTCGAGACACTTCAATATGGAAGGCGCTTTATAAAATAGATTATTATTGTTACATTTTTCCCTCATCGCATTCCATGGGTTCAAGAGGAACCATGTTCTGGCAAGTAGCATGCAAGAAAACATTGTAAGACCGTGCATGTAGTCAACACATTCCACACATCACTACAAAAGAGGAAGTAGTGCATGTTTATGGATGAACTGACTCATGTTCTTTATTTTTAGGCAATGGGCAAACAGTAACAAAATATATATTGCTTCTGGGGATTTGGCCAGGAACTTGATTGTTTTTAAAATGGCGTAAAAATATTACCAAAGTGTTCATTATGAACATTATTTATATTCTTCTTAGGTTAGAGGACAGTTGATCAAACTAAAGTCCCCGTACTCCAACACTGCAAGGTTTGTCTTTGCACATATGGTGACATAGATGTAATGTGTCATTATTTCATGTGACTTTCAGTGCATGGCAAGGTGGATCATGCACTACCCTGATGAATAGGCCTTAAACATCTCATTATGGACAAGTTAATGATGGCCGCTATCAACTTGTGCCCATATCTTCTTCAACCATAACGAGTGTGATGAGAAATACGTATTTATTTTAAAGTAATAGATTAGTTATCCTTTCTAAAAAAAATGTTATTAGGGAAATTTTAAGTTGTATAAAATGCAACGGCAGCTTTAACAATAAAATGTTGATTTCTAGCTCCTAAAATGAAACTTCATCTCAAGTTGCTGTACAAAACAATGGAGGAACAAAGGCTTATAGGGGAATGGAGGCATCTTTATAGATTTTAAAGGACAGTCACAGGAAGATAAAACAGTGAAAATGTTTGAGCCTAAACTTGAACAGGGAAAGAGATGTTGAGCGTAATATTGAACTTCATCTGGGATTTGATTGGGATCCAGTGGAGGGATTTTGATATTTGGTAGAGTGAGATGAGGCAGGGGAGATAGGCCAAGGCAGTTTTGCGTCAATGAGCCATTGCGTGATACATTGGGAGAGAGAAAACTCACCGTGCGTGGCCCATGTGCGAGGCGTCGTACACAGTTGGGCCACAGCTGTACCAGAGCACGTTGTTCCCATTCTGTGGAACAAACTCCTCCTGTCGCCCACAATAAAAAGACAAAGATCCCCCACATTACCTTTTAATATAACTGCATATATGTAGCTCTACCCGGGTAAAGTTTTGATGCAGTGGAGAGCACAACGTGCTATTAACCCATAGCCACAGCTCGCATCAGTCTCCAGTGATATCAGAATCGGTCTCGGACCCTTCCTTTACCAACTTGCAGCGACCAGCGTGGTGAAGTATGGTCAAACAAATCCAATGACCGGCAACAGCAAAGGGCTGCGTTGTAGAGCAGTAGATTGACAAGAGTTATTATTATTATTACAAAGACGAATGTTGTCTTTCGAAATCCATTCCCTGGGCCAAGCTTTGCTTTCACAACAGTTGAGAGACATGTACCGAGCTGGATGTTAAATCGGCCAAGATAGTTCATTATCTTTCGGACGATATCACGGTCAAGATTCAATGTCAAATTGTCAGATTCCATCTCAATCTCAGAACTGATCCTGAAAAAGGTGAAATGCCAAAAAAAGAAAACACATCCAATATCTGTTCACACCTTGTTCCTCGTCAGGCTGTTGTACAAGTGCAGCTTCGGCCGATTGCTGCCTTGCGGAGCGCGCCATGCTGGCTGCATTCGCTTACCTTTGCCTGCATAAAAAAAAAACAAGCCAACGTGCGACATTCAAACGAGTTGCCATGTGATATTAACAAACAACGTCTTGGCGTTTTTGTGAGACACACCAAAGCTGTAATTGCACCCACGCTGTGTTTGTGTTTGCATTAGTTTCGGTGCTTGGTTCCACCCATGTTTCTCTCCCGTGCACCAACTTATTGTGCTGCTCTGCAAAGTGGCAAACATTTAATGTTATGACATTCGCAAAAGTTTGTATGTTCTGTACGCAAATAGCTGAGCTGTGATTGATTTGTTTACAGTGCTTGGTTCCTCTTTAAACTCATATGGATATGTTCATGCGCTCAAAATACAGCCTGTTGGGGCAAGTGCTGTTAGCGAGAACCTATGAAGCCAGGCACGGCGCATGATGGGGTGGGTGGCCTTTCTCTCCTCAGCAGAGATGTTCACACACTGCACCAGGTACTCATTTGAGGCCGAGTCGACCGAGGGGAGGCCCAGGAACAGTTCAGATATTCGTCACTGGTGTTGGCTGTGAGCGGGAATTGAACTCGGGTTGCCGGTAGCGAGCAATCACACCAAGTAATCCACCAGCAGATGTTCAACAAGCCTGACTGCTGGTGAGACGCAGAAGCCAGGCACGGCGCATGATGGGGTGGGTGGCCTTTCTCTCCTCAGCAGAGATGTTCACACACTGCACCAGGTACTCATTTGAGGCCGAGTCGACCGAGGGGAGGCCCAGGAACAGTTCAGATATTCGTCACTGGTGTTGGCTGTGAGCGGGAATTGAACTCGGGTTGCCAGTAGCGAGCAATCACACCAAGTAATCCACCAGCAGATGTTCAACAAGCCTGACTGCTGGTGAGACGCAGAAGGTAAAAACCGGTCTAGAGTTTTTGTTTTATTGAAGCAAACACTGCTTGATAAAATTAGTCTGAAAAGTTAATATATTCAAATATATTTTGTATTTATATATGAAGACAAAACAAGAGTTCTATTATAGTTCTAAAATTACATTAGCTTGCGACATTTTACACAGGTCAAACCACAATTGTGGGCGATATCATTTAAAGTAAAACAAACTATGTCAATTCTGTTTGAAGTAAAGTTACTCTATTTTCATGGTTATTTTCTCTACAATGCGTGTAAAAACACATCTGTGTGAAATGCAAATACATTTCCCGTTTACAGTGAGAAAGTAATTTTTACAGAACCTTTTAGAATAATTTTCAACTTAACTTTAATTACCCTTGCTCTGGTTTCTGAGCACTTAGCGACTTTAGGTACATTATCATTACCTGCCCATCACGATGCACAAACTCATGTTGTTTCAGGAGTCTCATATATAAACAGAGCAAATATATATTGGTATATTTTTGGGATTGCGACAGCAAAGCTTTCCAGTGTTTTCTGAAATGTAGCTTCATTTTTTTTCTTAAATGCACCGTTCCGCGTTTACCAATTTACTCCCCAAATACGAAGCAACTCGTTCCACGCTGCACGCACCCGATGCTAAACACATCTCGCGTGGCACACTCATTCTCCTCTACTACATCACGTGTCTGGAACGCTCTTCCACAGTCATCCATGCTGTTGACAAGTGCCGGTTGAAGATCTTCTTCCACTTTTTCTCTGCCTGTGACTGAATGTATCTTGCTCGACATTTAGAAACGGATTTTCCCTTCACATTTATTAACAACAATGCGTTTAGAGTATTTGCCTGCTACAAGTGATAAGCCACTTCGTTGAGCTATCATTATTTATGGTCAGGTCACTTTGTAAAAATAGATCATAGCTCAGTGGGCCATCCCTGGTAAAATCAGTTCAGTTTTAGTTTTTTGTTTAGTTTATAATGTACTAATTGACACAATGATAACAGTGCATTGATTTTGGATCATAATAATAACATTATTTATTTACATTCAGGTGAGAGCCCAAGGGAGATTTGAGTCACCCAAAGCTTGACTTGATAATAATCTGCGCGTATTGTTGATGAGCAACATAGCTTCTGTTGTCGGCTTCTCTTGGTTCTGTCCGTGTATTTCGATAGAAAAAAATCACTGGTGTTATTGCTCGTTGATTCAGGTCATCCTTGCAGAGCTTTTTATTTAATCTCAATGGGGTTTTAACAAGCAAAATTATGACATAATTATTCAATACATCAATAGGAGAAATTACAATGAAAAAACGGAGCAGTGTGAGACTACACACACGTATGAGATTTGCAATGTTTGCACTGCCCTTTGTGAAATGTCAGCTGTCTTTTGGAAAAATTGGGTAACCGAGACTAACTCTACGATGAATGGACAATTACTCCTGAAAAGAGCGCACAATGCAGTAGTCGTTAAAAGTTTATAACACATTATTTACATAACAGAAACTAGGAATTCATGAAATTGCAGACGACCCATATTCATTCAATGCATAATGCAGGAAACTTAGTAAAAAAATAATAGGCGTAAAAGTTTATGGCATGTGTTTATATAGTGACTTTACAAACTGCTATTTACTTTGCCACACCACCACCACCAGCAGTGTTCTAAACAGACACTAGGAATGAATGGAATTGCAGAAGAGAGAAGTTTCAAGCTTACCAGATGCAATTACCACCATCCATTCAATGCATGCTGAAGCAAACTTTGAGTGAGAAGTGTGTGGTATGTGCTCACAATCAATGTGTATGGTCATATTTACTTTGCCACTCCACCATCAGCGGTGTTCTAAACAGACACTAAGAATGAATGGAATTGCAGAAGAGAGAAATTTCAATGCATGCTGAAGGAAACTTTGAGAGACATATGTGTGTGGTATGTGCTCACAATCAGTGTATATGGAAATATTTACTTTGCCATCCCACCACCAGCAGTGTTCTAAACAGACACTAGGAATGAATGGAATTGCAGAACAGAGACATTTCAAGCTTACCATATGCAATGACCCCTATTCATTCAATGCATGTTGTGGGAACCTTGAAGATAAAATGTAACCAGCAAACCCCACAAGAGGAGAGTTTGAGCATGATTTGTTGAAGCAAAAGTGTAACCCTACGAGTAGTGTGGGCAGTGCTGCTAGAAAAATGCATACATTTAAGAATGCGTTATTTAACCAGGTGAGAAATAAACAATGGAGACCCATGAATGAGTGGCAAGTTTATTTTGAAATCGGCCTTCACAAACCTGCACTGACTAGCATGGCGAAACGTGGTCAAACAACCCTCATACGTGATATATATGTATTATACATCATATTCAACTGGGCACCATTATTCTTAAATGCTGCTCCTGACAAGGCATAGGGAGGACCTTCATCCACCAGTGGTTTAACAAAGGGCTGTATATTATTATTGTTTACATACTTTTTTTACAAAAGCCTAGAGCCCCATGTAGCTCAAAGGGCCCTGGCTACATGAAAAAGTTGTATATCAAACAGATTACGAAATTAATATCCCCATTAACATAACAAGCTAATTTAAACAAAAAGCCAATTAATATCTCGTATATCAAGTTAACCTGCACTTGCCTCACTACATGTATATTTTGGGTCTCCAGTACAACTCTTCTGTCATCGCACTGTTATTTTTTTCATAATTTGAATGGGGGGGGGGGGGCATAAATCTAATTTCTGCTCCAATGGACTAGTGCCACCACTGGCCAGAAAGCAATGACCAACCCTTGCAAACGATTACATCACAGGGTTGGTTTATATTACTCTCTCCACAGCAGTGTTGCTAAGCAATAATTCCCAGCAAAAAAAATTGTAGCCTGTAAGCCTAGTTAACGACAAGCATAAACACAAGGGAGGAAACACGTTTATATCATAACCCCCCCCACCATGTTCAAAGTTGTAATTGCCTTAATTGTGAGCCCACACCTCTTGGGGGACTTTCACAAAACCAAGGACGGGGGGGGGGCAAATCTATCCATGTGCTAAACAATAGTCCAAAAAAGCTTACCACCAATAACTCTATATCGAGATCACAAACGTACTGCACAGGAAATATAGCACTCCAGTGGCGATGACCAAATGCATCTGATCTCATCAGAACTCGTCAGCCAAGCCCAGGAGCTAAGCGAGGCCGATTCTGCAGAGTTCTAGGATGGGTCTACGTGGTGGGCAGCAGAGGGATAGTGCAGCAAAATCCATCGTTATCCATTGTTATACTTCACGTTAAGTCTATGATACCCGCCTTCATAAAACCGCACTGACCAGCGTGGTGAAGTATGGTCATTTAACCCTCACGACTCGCACCAGCGTGGCTCTCATCCAGCAGTAGATTGACAAAAGGGGTTTGTGTATGTACACTGCAGTATGCTTGCTTATGAATACATCTGAAATATGATCACTCATTTAAAACACATATCCAGTTGTCAATTATCTGAACTTACACATGAGAACATTTGAATTACATTTTACAGTACAATACATTTTTTGTTCTTCCAACAAAACGGTACTCAATTTAGCGTCCCGGTGGGCACGTAGGCACGATGGCTGGCAGAATGTCACCTCCAATCATCAAAGATATTGGTACAAAAATTATCAAAAATTACCAAAAACGAAACTCAACGCGCCTCTGGCTCCAAGACCGCAACGTGAACAATCATTCGTCAATATTGTTTGGTTCTTTCGGTAAAGTCACGTAGCTACGTGACTCTAACGAAATAACCAAAGAGTATTGATTCCTACAGTCACGAAAGCTTCAAATCAACATTGAACCGAGTCAACTCGAGCACTCGATGTGACCGATGGAATGTCACCCAACCCACGGCCACACAACACTCAGCACCACCACGACTACTGCAGGACACGTAATCGTTGAGCTGGGGGCAAGAGACAATATAACAACACCGATGCCTTTAAACGTACACACAAATTACCCTTTAAATATATGTATACAGTACGCATAAGAGGCGACGTTTCGAGCAATGGGCCTATCTTCATTCACTGACAAAGGATGGGTGTTGTTGCGACTGTGGTAAACCAGAGCATGGGAACATTAGCACGGTTGTCTACGTACGGTGCGAAAGAAGTTTAGCATGCATACATAGCACAGTAATGAGGTTGTAATCACAGCAGGCGCTACACGGCTCCGCTACGCCTCCCATCATCATCATCCACACGAAGTATAGGCCTGAGGTGTACAGAGATCACCACCGTATCGGCTTAATAGACTGTTGGGGCAAGCGCCGTTAGAGATTAGCAGCACACCTATGAAGGCCGGCACGGCACACTAGGTACGGGGGGGGGTGGGCAACACCACGCCCGGCCGTCTTTGTCTCCCCAGTGGCGACGTCCACACATCGCGCCAAGTACTCAATTGAGAGGCCGAGTGGACCTAATGCATATACAGTGAGAGTAGAGGCGTAGGGTTTACAATGATGGGTAATCATTACTACAACAACAACGACGACGACAACAACAACAACACGTGACGAGCGGCAGCGCAAAGGAACTCGCGCGGGTTTCACACCTGCGTCCATTGCCGGATGAATGAAGCGTCGAGACCGACTCCGACTTGCAACTCCGCGCGCTGTCACGGCGACTCAAATAGGTGGCGGGGGCGGGGCGTAGGGGGGCGTGACCGGAAAAGGGCGGGGCGTTGCGGGAAGGGGGCGGGGCGTAGCGGGAAGGGGGCGGGGCGTAGGGTGTGGAGGGGCGTGGCGGGGAGGGGGCGGGCCGTAAGGTGTGGAGGGGGCGGGGCGTGGGTTGTGGAGGGGGCGTGGCGTAGAAGGGGCGTGGTCTGAAGGGGGCGTGGCGGGGAGGGGGCGTAGGGGCAGGGGAGGGCGGGGGAGAGACGAGAGGTGGTTGGGGGTGTGGCGCGCAGGGGGGGCGTGGCTCGTGTTGATGACGTCACCGCGCTGAAGAATTTCCCCCCCCCCCCGTGACGGCGCGGCTGCTCGACGTCATCGGCCTGCGTCGTTGGCGCCGGCGGATGCGACACGTGGTTCGCACGTGGTGGTGGTGACGTGGGGCAGGGTGGGGGGGGGCTCGCACGTGGAAACGCCGAAGGCCCCCCCCCCACGAGGGTGCGCTAAAATGTTCAAATCAAAATTGCGTGGCTTGCGTAAAAGTCGGGCTGTTCGCGCGCGCGTGTGTGTGATATAATAAACAAACAAGGCTGCGTTGGCTGGGTCATGTAGCCCTCGTGCCCAGCCACCGCATACCTAAACAGCTTTTGTTCGGCCGGTTAGAGGGGGTTAAACGGGCGCGGCACGGGCTGCAGAAGAGATGGAGCTGAGTGGACTTGCCGATGACTGATACCAGCGGTGTCAAAATCTGCCTCTGTGGAGGAGGCTCGTGAAGGACGCTGCTACTGGGCAGTTGAAAGCACAAGCACCCTCTAGCAACAACGGAAGGCAGAGGAGCGACGCTCACAACAACGAGCGGAGCGCCGGGTGTTTAAAACAGCAAGTTGGCACAGTGGTTGGCACAGGTGGTGCATCGGCCAGTCATTTCAGTCAACCCATGGCATCTGGACCTGTCCAGTGACCTGCCAGCGGGTGTTCGACACCTCACGTGGCCGGAACGTGCACATAGCCTGGCACAAATGTGGTAACGTCACCACCACTTAGTGGCGAAAGACGGTTATAGATAAGAGTACTGTGTACAGTACCAGCAATTCACAGACCTGTTCGGCTAATATATACTGTACTAGCATTTTGCCCGTCCAATGACGTGTGTATTGCAGTAAATCTGAAACTTGCAAGGGAAAAGCAGACGGCGACGTGGTGTTCATTGCATCCATTCGTGTGCAATTTGTAAGGCCGCGGTGACAGACATTTCATGTAAAGGTTATAATCCCTTGTTCATCATGACGTCATTTTTACTTTGATGTCTCAACAGCGTTACGGAGACCGCGTGACGTGAGGGTTCTGCCTTTGTCGGCAGACGAGGAGGAGGCGCCTCGCCCCCCATGTGGATTGACGTTACCCGCTAATTATTATTAATGTGGGGGGTGTGTCCATTTATTGGACGTCACCTGCTCATGATTATTAATGAGGGGGGCTGGTTGACGTGTAGTGACGCCACGCGTGGGACATGCAGACATTTCGATTTAAAGCTTTCGTGACTGCAGGGATTCATCTTCTTGGTTCTTTCGGTAAAGTCACGTAGAAGGGAAGTAATAAAATAATAAAAATAAAACATAATAAAACAATTCTCACGACGTTTCGGCCACAACGCAAGCAGCCATCCTCAGGCGAAGAATGAAACACCCCAAGCTTGGAGCGTATATTTAAGCTGGGTTAGAGGGGGGGGAGGTGGGAAGAAGAGCGCCTAAACAAAATAATTTGCATATCAAGAGGATATTTCCATATGCTGAATTCCTCTTGATATGCAAATTATTTTGTTTAGGCGCTCTTCTTCCCACCTCCCCCCCCTCTAACCCAGCTTAAATATACGCTCCAAGCTTGGGGTGTTTCATTCTTCGCCTGAGGATGGCTGCTTGCGTTGTGGCCGAAACGTCGTGAGAATTGTTTTATTATGTTTTATTTTTATTATTTTATTACTTCCCTTCTACGTGACTTTACCGAAAGAACCAAGAACATGCAGACATTCTTGGCTCGTAAATAACGTTTGCGTACAATGTACACACACATGGATTTATACACGCACTATTCAATGCATGGTAAGTTTGATCATTGTATCTGATCTTTAGGCGACGTTTTGGTCAGTCGCCATACGCAGTACATGTCCAAGTCATCCACAGTGATCAGGAGGTGTGACAATTGGTCGGGTGGTGCCCCAATTCATGATTTGTCTCGCACGGTCGCACCTAGCCGGTATATATCACGGCTCTTACCCAATCACATCATTGCGCTCACGGTCTCGAACATTTAACGCTGTTTGGGGCGCTCCGTCTTTGCACAAAATGCAGCCACCCCAGCTCCGTAATATGGTGGTTGTCAAGGGAGTCCCAACTCGTAGCTTTGACCACTAGGGATGGGGGGCAATGCACGCCTGCTCCCACACGAGTTACTCTACTAACAGTGATGAAGTGTTGATTGAGTGGATGATGACAATGTACTAAACAAGTGTATTAGGGCTCGTGGGCAGCAAAGCGGAATGTCGCAAAATCAATAGTTTTGCGTTACCACCACCTCCAAATCCGCACTCACCAACATGGTGAAGTATGGTCAAGTATTTCGCAAGAACCTCAAGGGCTCGAGTGCGTTGGGAGGCCCTCTGCACGCAATTAATCGTTACATGCTAAATATATATTTCGGATGTTGCTTTGTTTTCATAACCATTGCACACAACGCAGCAATTATTTATATAAATGCGATACTCCTTTGGCAGGAATGCAGCATGAATAACAAAAACTCAACGCATTTGTCAATAACACGACCCCACAGACAGAAAATGTATAATAGGCGATGTTTCGGACAGTAACTATTCTTAAGATCAATACATTGTTCAGAGCAGATATTTGTTGTGAAGAATGGCCATGGGCCGGAACGCCGCGTATTAAATTGTATTTGAGCGTACATGTAAAACAAATCTTCAGGACAGTGTTATGAATAAAGGGGGTTGCTTGGTTCCGCTTATGCATCGCTGTCAACACAGTATCACATTTTCGGACGTGTGTATGGCATGTGGTGAGTTGCTGTGTGCAATTGCAGTCAGAAGAAACGAAATCAACATTTCACGATATATTTGACACGAGACGATGCACACAGCCAGTTTGACCGTGCTGGTATTTGCCACGTTTGTCAGTGCAGGTTTGATGATGGTGGGAGAGTGCAGTATACTATACAGTATATTGTGTTGCTGTGAATGTGTATAGGATGAATGTACGTACTATATTTTATTTTATATTTGGCATGCAACAATTGGCCGAGTAAAACGTGTTTATAAATGCTACACTGAATGTATGTCCTTTCGCTTGTTTGAGGAGTCTTGATTTAGTCTTGGATCTTTCGGTAAAGTCACGTAGAAGGGAAGTAATAAAATAATAAAAATATGAAACAAATAATTCTCACGACGTTTCTCATGATGTGAAATCCACAGTGGATTTCAAATTTTCTTGCTGTGGATTTCACACCTGATGATGATTGCTTGTGTAGCAGTCGAAACGTGAGAATTTTTGGTTTAATATTTTTATTATTTTATTATTTCCCTTTTACGTAACTTTACCGAAAGAACCAAGAATATGAATCCCTACAGTCACAAAAGCTTTAAATCAAAAATTGAGTCTTGATTTGTGTTGTTATGCATTTGACCTGCGTTGTTTGCAGTTTTATGAATGGCATGTGACCGTTGCGGTGTGCACAAATGCTTGTAGCTGTCATTGGACATCTTGCAACTCACCTGACCATACATCAATGGGATGTATGCTTTTAAAGAAACAAGCGCATTTAAGAGCTTGATACCTGTTGAAATATTGGAAGACTGTTATTTGGTAAATTCGCATTATTTATTTGGCAATAATATAACATTTGATCAAAATAGATTTCAAATTACTGTATGTCGTACTGTATTGCATTTAAATGCAAGGCCTTGATTTGATATTTTCATTTGTCTACACAGACACTTATTTATTAATCCATGTCAAACTGTTTTTTTAGAAAAAAAATGTATAACAATGTATGGCCTAGTTTATATGTCATTTCCACCTCCGCACCTCCAATTAGCACAGTTGACTTCGTGCGATGCGAAAGAAGTTCAACATACATACAATTATAATACATTAATGCTTTTCACAATACGGTTCTAATAGACTGGAAACCTAGCCACGGTGGGCAGGTTATAAGGTCGAGCTGCTCTACAATCAACTCTCGCGAAGTGTACTTTACTCCGTAGGAAACACCTCGACCAAAGATATCAACACAAGATTCGGTGCATGTGCATCCAAAGTGCAGAAAACCCTGTGCGGCCAGGATTAGTCGTGTCTGTCACTACCTCTTTTATCGTATTGGACTTTCCCGGCAGTCAGGATCACAGGATGTGACAGTTATTGTAAAGTTAACAGGTATACGTTGTAAATGGGGGCAGAGTGGTGGTGCAGCGGTTAGCGCTGCGTTAAGAACCCAGTGACCCAAGTTTGATTCCCGGCCATGGCTGACATCAGTGGCGAGTGATATCCTGGGTTCCCTCTCCCCACCAACACAGCTTGGTCAGACCGTCAGCAGTGGATTGTTAAAGGGCAGGATATTATCCTTTATTCCAGTATTCTCAATGGTAAATTCAAGTACGTAATATGGGCGCGGGGGGAGGGGTGAATGAGTACGCAGTCTGTTTTGTGTAAACACATTATATTTGTGCAAACATGTTCCGCTACAACAGTACATGTCAAATCACTGCCACATTATTGCAGACAAATACATATTTCCCCATCTTTCAGCCACATCCATGGAATTATCTACATTTACATAGTTGGGTAAGTATTCTTAGGTTTTTTCGGTAAAGTCACGTAGGTAAAAATTTTTTTAAATTAATAAAAGTAAAATAAAAAATCACGACGTTTCGGAGGCAAAACACGCTTCCGTCTTCAGGTGATACAGCTGTCGGGCTGTGACGGTTCCACCTGAAGACGGAAGCTTGTGTTGCCTCCGAAACGTCGTGATTTTTTATTTTCATTTTACTTTTATTAATTTTAAATGTTTTTACCTACGTGACTTTACCGAAAAAACCTAAGAATATGAATCCTTGCAGTCACGAAAGCTTCAAATCTAGAAGTTGGGTAAGTATTGAGATAAACGTCTAAAATACTATAATGCTGTTTATATGTGTATTTTAACATAAAATCCAACATTGTTGTTTAACATTGTCCTTTACCGATGGAAATATCGCCCAATATGTAATGTAAACATTGTGCAGGGTTAACTTTGCAACCTCATAGGGTTGCAATGATGTAACTAAAAACCTTAATCACATTTCAGTGATCGAAAGCGCAAGTCAACAGTCGCACAGATATCGAATGTATGCTGCTCTGGCTTGCAAGCAGAGCCGGCCCAGCCACTAAGCGACCCTTGCAATTGCAAAGGGCCCCGTGGCCAGCAGAGGGCCCCCTAGAGTCACTGCTAGCGAGTGGGTGAAAAAAATCATACATCAAAGGGGCCTCCAACCAAATTTTGCTTAGGGCCCCCAAAGGTCTAGGGCCGGTTCTGCTTGCAAGTATATTCGGTGCAATTGAGTGGCGCCATTCTGGGAATTTGTTGCATTGCGATGAATGACGGCTCCTCTGAATTGCCATTTTTTTACTTCTGAATGCTGAGTTTAGATTGCTCTTTTAATGTTTTTTTTTTACTTCTGAACAGCAGACACTGCTTCCCACTCATAGACAGGGTTGTGAGTTTCTAAATCAAGGCTTATCCAACAAAATAAAATCAGTTGTATGGACTACATTTGACGCATGTAAACGCAAGCTGGAATCCTTACACACTTTTCACGCCACTTACATTATAACAAAACATACAGTTATTGCTCAAGCCCCGAGAAGCAAACATGTACACTCACAAGCTCACGGATATGGTGACAACGACGCTAACGCTGTACATAATGGACACGGATCAATACACGTGAACGATCGGAGACGATGCTTGCATCAGCAGGCTGGTGGCTTGGGTGAATGGTGTCTTGTGTTGTGAGCAGCATTTTGAAAGTTGGAGCCTTTGGGCTTCGTGTTTACCTGCCTTGCAACGAATCCACACGACACGGTGTGGTGTTAAAAAGAAGCCAAGTAAGAAATACGAGAAAACATGGAAAGTTGCAGAAGTTACATTTTGTCATGTGCCAGAGTTGGTGGAGGGATTTCAACAATGAGGAAAACTGTTGGAATGTTGACTATTAATCTCTAATTTGAGCCCTTGTTGAGCTGTAATTATCATCAAAGTCTTCATCCAAGCTCGACACGAAGTGAAATTCAACGCGGGTTTTTGCCGCGCTTTTCCCATACCGGTGGAGTGTGCTCTTACGCTGAGCTACCACTGGGCAAAGTGAGCTCCTCGGCTCCGAGATGGTCCTGGGACATTCCAGGAGGGGTCCCCTATCCTCTACGGTGCTTGGCATTTGTAGACTCGGCCCTTTCCTCTTCACCCTTCATCGCCTACCACCCCTTCTGCCTTTTCCTACCCTCCACTGCTGTCAGTCAAAGATGTTTTTGTTGTTGTTACAAAGACATTGGCACTGAATTTGACCCAAGTGAGGCACTCTGTTGACTGCATCCATCCCCGACTGTTGACCCCATGACTCTACACGTGGTTGGAATCGTGGCCCAATGCTTAGTCTCTTTCATAATAACATTTTTTTGGGGTTAGATCGCGTATAAATATAAATGTGTCGTTAACCCACCACGACCACCGCTCGACAGCCAGTTACAAAGGTTTGTCACGTAAACAAAACGTGGCAAAGAGTTGCTTCTTCAGCACACCCGGTGTGTTGGGAGAGTAAACCTGGTACTCAAGTCTGCGTGTTAAACCGGGTCTCCTTGTTTGAAGACAAACAAGCAGAAGAATCAGACTGGTCTGTTCAGGCTGCTGTGGGTGAGTCTTAGCCGAGCATAGATTCCTTGAGGCAAACTGGCCAACATGAAAAACGTGCGTGTTGAGTTTTATATAGATATGTTTAAATCTGCATTTCAAATTCTTCGTTGGCTCAATTTGTGCTGAATGTGTGACATCGTTTTCAATCTAATGTAATTGTGAATCATTTGCACACGAGAATGTCAGCATCATGAGTCAACAGGTGTATGGTCACAAACTCTCGTTCATCAGTCATTCTCCACGTTTTGGCATGTAAAAGTCAACATCTATGCCCTTCCTTCAGAGCTGCGCCACCAGAGTACGTGGCATAGAGGCATGGACGTGCGTTGATGTTGGCAGTGTCATGTATCGATTGATTAATATCGATTCATGATCTCAATACATATGTAATAATAATCAGTGTGTTTCATGTGTTTGTTTAACGTAATGATTTCACATTAGCCTCAATGGTAAACGAATCGCGACAATCTATTTGGTCGCCGGCGGGTGTATACTTTTACACCTTGTTGATATCCTGTCTGACCCTGTGTGTACTGAGATACAGAAATGGAATTGTCAACAGTGTATATAATACACACGAGCAGAGGCAAGACACTGGAAGGATACCCATATAAGTTACCAGACCCTCCTGCAGAGAGAACTACCTCCATCAAAGGAGTTGTGTGTGGAAGTCCCACCAATGGCTCGGTGGAGATCAGCTGGGTCCTCATTGCACATTATGAGCGGGGAGAGAGACCCTTTGACTTGACTTCAAGTTCAATAGTTACCTGTACAAGATGAAACATTAACAGCACTTAGTCCGGGTGGAACAACGCATCGATTCATCGGTTCATCATTTGATTCTTTGGCTCACGGTATAGGTGCACCAAATAACGTGCATAAGAACACACGTTCTTCGCTCCATGTGTAAATGAAATATGGTAGTGAGATCACGCGGCTGTTTTATCCACGAGTGGCGCTACGATTCACAGCAGTCTTAAGACAAGAACGTTATTGAATTAGAGATCTTGTATCGCGATCATTCGGCGGGGGATTGTCACGGCGATGGAGTTGGATGATTAATTCTGCCACACGTACTTCAAAACATTTAAAACCAAGCGTGACAATAGGAACAGTGATTATATATTGCTAAGAACCTGTATGCTGTGACATTCAATTTTTTGTTTTGATATGGCACAAGAAAGCTTGTGTCGCCTATTTGTTTCCTCTTTATGCGTGTAGAACATAGATTACCCATTACATCAGGTTGTCTTCTCAACCTCATGGGAGAGGCTAAATCGCAACGCACCTTGCCCCAAAATGTTTGTGCCACAGTCCTGCTGACAATTTGTTTGTATATTTGGAAGGATCCACTGTCAAAAAAATCTCGTTTTTATCAAAACCCACGTTTTGATAGTTGAGCAAACCAGATGCAAGCAGTGGCTACAATGGACCGAATGCTGGAGCACGTGCAGAGGAGCTCCTGTGTCAATCAACCCCTTCCAGATGCCCGGCTCATCTCTCTCACACATCAGACCCGAACACTCGTGGAGGGAAAACAAAGGCTGAGGAGCTGCACCTGCACTCGTGAACCAGCAGGATAGCTTCACATGAAGTGGACGCACCTCCAGGAGACTATGCGGGCTCTTTACCTGTCCTCGGCAGAGCCGACGTTGTTTGGAAATATGGTCACTCACCGACTGGACGCAAACTCGGCCCTTTGGCTGCCAAATTCTGTCCAGGACAATAATGTGGAACTTTGTCTTACAGGGTCGTCCTCATCTGCCACACAGCTTTAACTACAACGGACCAGCCCTGTTGCAAGAGAGCTTCTCATCTGGTCAGCAATACTGGACAGTGGACACGTGGAACTTTGGTCATGTTGGATTGCAGGGAGACGATAAATCCGTCGAACAGTTTCCTCCAAAGTGACCGGTTTCGCCGGTGCTTTATGGGTCGCGCGTTACGGGGTGGACGAGGGGGTGGACCGTGTGTTTGTGTTGACCGAGGGCGCAGTAATAACTGGCACAGCGTTACGCGCGCATGTACGTCAAAGCCATAGGCACTGCCTTGCGTAGGACAGGTGCTGTGGCAGGGGAGAAGACCCCGGGATAGCGTCTCTTAACGAGATCAACTATTGAAGTTGGCGCAGGGGCCGCTGAGAGTAGGCGTGCATTGTGGGTTACACGCGGTGTGTCGTCATGGGAAACCACCACAAAGCACTCGTGGGAAGACTCGTGTGAGTGTTTTGAGGCCGTAGACAAAGAGGGCGGGTTAGGACCTCGGTTTGGTGGGGTTAGCAACGCGCGACCGTGGGCGTCCGTGCGAGGCGCACCGCGTAACGCCGGCTGGATGACGTCTCGGGGCGGCGAGTGAGCCCGTCGGTATGTTGCCGGGTCGCAACGCCAACCTGGAGTGTGACACCCACCCCGGTGACACCGCGCAGAGCCGGTGATGGGTGTCTGCCAGCGAGGCATTGCCGATGCGCCGTCGCGAGCCAAGCGCTCATCGGTGGCGGACCGGAGCGGGAGCACGAGAACCATTGGGTCTTGCAGCTGACGTCTCTGCCCGATGTGTACCGCCAGAGCACCCGTGGGGAAAGAACGCCACCCACGCCCCCCGCCGTCTCCTGAACTCTCACCCTTGATCCCCGCGAGCGGACGCCGAGTCTGGCGCGTTTATTTCGGAGTCCGACGTTCCGGGCGCATCCGACCCCCTGGTGCGACGAGCCCGTTGCGCTGCAAGAGCTTTGTTGTACGCACACGGTGCACGCCAATGCGTGCTGTTGAAACTCCTCTACTCAGTACTGTTGGTGGAGTGGCCATCATTCGGTTGTAGAACTGTGAGAGGGTCTATAGTTGAATTCAAATGAAAGAGGTCAACATCTCCTTCGCACACGTATATGTACATGTCTATATACACATCCATATACAAGTGCACATACATATACAGCCAAGTCTTAAGTGTTCACGTGTTTACATGTAGGTACATGAATACTGATGCACACATAGGTGTAGATACATAACTACAAATAGATACATTCAAATAAGGCCGGCACGACAGCTGGCAGCCTTTGTCTTCTCAGGTGCTGATTTTCACTCTACACCAGGTGCTCATTTAAGGTGGAGTTGACCTAGGGGAGGCTCTGTACAGGTTAAGGTATTCGCCACTGGCGTTATCCGTGGCCGGGGATTCAACTTCGATTTCCAGGCTTTTGTAGCGCAGTGCGATAACCACACTCTGCTACAAACACGCGCTATGAATATACTCGTGTAATATATGTAGATACATATACACACGAATACACATGCACCAACCTTGCACACGCACTTGGTGTAGAACAATGCATCAGTTCAATTAAAATCCCATTCTCCTGCTCACGTATGTTGTATGCATTTGGCTCCTGTGCCTCCTGCAGACGTTTGCGATGCTGCACGAACAACAATAACCCATTCCTTGACTTGACTCGCGACTGAATTCATGCCGACTCGTCAAATTTGGAAGAATCCATACGTGGATAACCCACATATATATTCATATACACACATACATACATGCATATATACAGCCATGCGCATGTACCTTGACACATACACGTATACATGCATGTGCGCAGTGGTGGTTAAATATGAGGTTACGGTAATACCGCGATTTTTGTCTCCCCATTTTTTTAAACTTTGTTTCGCAAATACGTCACTTTATTATCAACTCCGCCATCCGATTTGCGTCGCCTCAACCCCACACACTCACGTCGCTGACGGCATCGCCCGTCCTTTCTTGCTGTCCGTCGCCTCTCGGCGTTTGCCTCCACAAACTACCCTGCAAGTCATTTTCTTGGTTCTTTCGGTAAAGTCACGTAGAATGGAAATAATAAAATAATAAAAATAAAACATAATAAAATAATTCTCACGACGTTTCGGCCACAACGCAAGCAGCCGTCCTCAGGTGAAGAACAGGTCTGTCGAGAAGACAGAGTCATTCAGACTCTGCAAGGTTGGTGCATGTGAATTCATTCAGACGCTGTCTTCTCGAAAGACCTGTTCTTCACCTGAGGACGGCTGCTTGCGTTGTGGCCGAAACGTCGTGGGAATTATTTTATTATGTTTTATTTTTATTATTTTATTATTTCCATTCTACGTGACTTTACCGAAAGAACCAAGAAGACCACTTCATGAAACTTATTCTTGGTTCTTTCGGTAAAGTCACGTAGAACCAAGAAAATTAATCCCTGCAGTCACGAAAGCTTTAAATCGAAATTTACCCTGCAAATCGCTTCGATTGACGTCGTTTCGATATTCCTCCTCGCGCCTTTCAGGAATGCATCCCCCATGTAAACCGGGGAGTCAGCTCAATCGTTGCTCACCCACGTCAAATAATAAATATATTGTCTTGAAACTCAATGGGTTTAGCTAATATTAAGCACTTTTGTAGGACAAGATATCCGTTAAAGAAAATCTGTGAAAATAATTATGTCGTAGTGGTGGTCGTAGTAGTAGGATGTTTTGGTGCGGAGAAATGGATTGCCCATGGTAGGGCTCAAACCGTGCTCTCTTCAATTCCATAAACCATGACAGTATTGGTCAAGCACAGATTAATTTAAATTAACGTCGGGTTAGATATTGTACGTGTGGCTTGTAAGTGGAAATGCCCCGTGAGTAATCGGAGTTCAAACTTGGAATATCCAATCGCTCTCCAACGTGTTTTCGGGAGAGAGATCCTCCAGATGACTTGAAGAAGCTCCAAACACGCGGAGCAAAAACGCCGGCCATCGTGCCCAAAAGCGCGCGGTACAACCCGAAAAACACATCGCAGAGCCATGCTGCAGCGCAACCGTGGAACCTACACAGTAGTATTCGGATATCCCTGCACCCAACACGCCTCCGGGACATGGCCCTTCTCCCCCCGCCGCCCCCAATCCCACCTACCCATCATCAGTGTCCCACACTCTGAGCACAGTCCATTGGCTTAGAGGGGTGAGAACCCGAGGCGGCCGCTATTTGAGGACGTAGGCGAGCAGGGCCTGGCAGATCACCAGCAAGCACAGGAGCAGCCACTCGCGATTGGACGGTCGCCTTTCCCTGGCGGCCTTTGGCACCGAGGTCTGTCGGACGAGTTCCTTCACCTTGCTGCACGCCACAGGCCACACAGAGCCGGTTATTTGTGTTGAAAGATCTTAAAGGGACTGTCGGAATTTACATTGCAAATGTGTGTTGTTTTCTGCGCGTCAAACAGACTCAAACTCGACACCAAAGGGGGAAGTGTTCGGCGTTTTAAAGAACTGGGACATTCTTGTGCCGAGTGTGTGGTGCGTAACGAGCGATGCGACCAGAACACCAGACGTGATATTTCATCATTTGTGACCAACCATCCTTTGTGCTGACTCGTCTATTAGAGCACAGCTTCTTAAACTTAGCAAAAAATATATATTTTACCAGATAAGGCCCACTGAGCTCTACAGCTCTTTTTCCAGATGCGACCTGGTCACAAATGCTGGCTCAACGAAGTGGCTTTTCACGTGGAAATTTATAACAGCCAAAAACTCTAAAACGCAAGTTTCTAAATGTGGAGGGAAAAACAGAATGAAAATCGCAGCAATCACGGGGAGAGAGACGTGCAGACTCCAAACATATAGGCGTCAAGGTCGGAATCGAACCCACGACCTGTATACCAAGCAAGACCGTTAACATCTCGCCACCGCGGCGCCCCGAGAGAAACTATTTCTCGTGACAGATTATAGTTCCCCTTTTCCAATGTCACCTATTGTATACAACACCTGACAGTTGCTACACCCATGAATGCATGTGATGTAACAGAGTGCTGATTTACGATAACAGTGCTTTGCGTCACGTATGGCAGATGTACTTTTGGCACAACGTATGTTAAAAGGAAATACGAAAGTCAATTTGTGCTCCTTACAATTTTTACCAGCAGCGGATCACATTAATTGTGGGTTTAAGAATGAAAATCCATGTTGAACCACACTCACGCTTCCCCTTTCAGACCCTTGATGAAGAGTAATTAATTTAGGATTAATTTTCAGTGGCTTTCGTTTGTTACTGCTAAAAACTGTGCATTGTTCAGGTCCTGCCAGAAAGTTGGCAACTGGGGGCATCCTGACAGTGAACGACGTGCACCTATGTAGTGAGCTGAGCGCAAATTGTTTAATATTTCACTGTTACAGGTGAAGTAGTTTGGTTGTTAATGTGCCATTATATTGAGGGACAACTGTGTGGTCTGTTGATTTTGCTGCCCTGCTCAAGCTTGATAAATCCGACCTCAGAAATATGTTATTTATTCATAATTAGTGACTTGCTCAACTTTTCCTTTATATTGCACTGCTATCGGTGTTGTTGTACTATTTGCTGTTACTTGCGCACCCGCCCATAATGGAAATCTGTGAAAAAGAGCTTCATAGCTCATCGGATTCCTCCTCCAGTCTAAATAAAGATTCTGATGGGCAAGAGAAGGGTCATCCTTGGGTATCAATGCATGGTGAAGGTGCAGCCCTGAAATTGCTTGCCCACGCCACTGCCGGCGGAAAAGGGCCTCCACTAGAGGTGACACGAGTGAGCCCCTCTGTGGAGTTTACTCGGATCATCTCACGGTGGTCGGGCATCCTGGAAGAGATGGGAGTTCCCGCACTTTACCCCACCTCACACGTTGTGCCCATAAACCAACGGCGTACCCATTTATGCTGCTGTGTGAATAGTAGGCTTACTACAGAACCTTCATAAAACATTACTGGCGTGCGGTGACAATGGTAACCGTGCATTCCGTTGTGACTACAACGTGGTTTAAATGTTACGATTCAACATTTTTTTTTTAAAAAGCTTACAGTACACTATGGGAACCTCATTTGCCAGTAAAAATATGATAATTGTTTTTTTACCCTTCTATCTGGCAACAAAACTGACACCTTTTTACAAGGAGTCATGTTTGCATAGACCACAATACCTGCAGTCATAATACAAACAAAAGACATAACTCTGATAATGTGCACTGTCCTTGAAGTTGATTGGTCCACACCCGAGACAGCTTTCCTTAGAGCCTAGTCTCACATGGGTCGGACCAGATGACGCCAAAAGGCACACATTATCAGAGTTATGTCTTTTGTTTGTATTATGACTGCAGGTATTGCGGTCTATGCAAACATGACTCCTTGTAAAAAGGTGTCAGTTTTGTTGCCAGATAGAAGGGTAAAAAACCAATTATCAAAGCTTACCGTGTAGAGAATATTTACCTGCAGATGTCATCCTGCGTTTTTCTGATGGATTTCAACACAGTGAAGACTTCCTGCATGTCCCCTCTGTGCATTTTAGTGTGGCATCTTGGCTCTGGAACAGCACGGTGTACAGAATAAGGCAACATGCAGCATTAATCACACAGCGTGACACAGCGTTGTAGATTACTATTACATGTGCAACAGTTCTTAAGAGACTCAAACCTGTCTCACTTCAGCTGAAGTGGACGTTCGTGAAATTCTGCTAACGCCACTGGACGGACATCTGTGAAAATACTGGACATCTGTGAAAACGCTTTATAGCTCATCGGATTCCTCCTGTCCAAATAAAGATTCTGATTGTGACTCCGAATACAAGAATTTGGATTGAAAATATTATTATGACACTGAAATACATGTGGCTGGTGGTGGTCATCTGGAGAAATAGCAATAATGGCAATTATTTAGCGAGGAAAGCCTCCCCAAGCCTTTCGGCTTTTTTTTCTCCCCGAAGCATCCTGGACTGGGATATTTGGCCAGTACCATGAGGGGTGGTATGTGTGAGGAAAGTATGTGACGAGTACAGGGACTCCTCTACTTACGAACGAGTTAGGTTCCAGAGGTCTGTTCGTAAGTCGATTCGTTTGAAGTCCTACTTTACTCATGTTGTACGGCATGTACAGTAAACACGGTGAATGGATTAAAAATTTGTATAATCTGTAGATGTAGATGCCACCACCGCCATCTATTGCACGGCAGTTGAACTTATGACTCTCGGTCCGAACAGGCAAATGGACATACGGGCAGGTTTGTTCGTATCTCTGAACGTACGTAAGTCGAACGTTCGTAAGTAGAGGAGTTTCTGTACTCGACCATATAAATCCCAAGCATACTCCAACACCGCCATCTTCTGGACACACGAATCAACACGCTTATAGGTACAACGCCTAAAAACCTCACGGCTCCACACCAACGACGGTGCAGCTATACCACCGGTTTAAGTCGGGGGATGCGTTCCTGAAAGGTGCCACGGCGAATATCGAAATGACGTAAATCGAAGCGATTGACAGGGTAGGTGGTGGAGGCGAGGGCTGAGAGGCGACGCGTAACGAGAAAGGACAGACGATGCTGTCGGCGACGTGTGTGCGGGTTGGAGGCGACGCAAATCGAGTCGCGGTGTTGATAATAAAGTGACGTCATATTTGTGAAACGGCGCAAAAGTGGGAGGCGTAAATCGGGGCATTGCTATATTTGTAGTCAATCAATGAACAGCATGGCACCTGCCAAGGGAATGTGGAAGTATCACCACTGGTTAGGGGCCACCAACAGAGACGAGTGCATCCGCCGTCGCCCATTTGAACAGAGAGATCGTGTGTCTGTTGGTTGCCTAGAATGTGCCCAATCTCATCAGATCTCGGAAGCCAAGCAGGGTCGTGCCTGGATAAGTGCTGGGATGGGTGGCCACCATGCAACAAACAGGCTAGCGTGGCTATGTGGTGGGCAGCAGAGGGCAGCGCTACAAAATGCATTCTTCTATTGTACAGGCGGTCTCCGGTTTACGACGATCAAAATTTACGACGTAATGCCACCACGGATCGATTTAGGACACAGCAACTTGATTTAAGACGCATACTCATGTGACTTGGGCGTGGAGCTTTTGTTTTTCTCAAAGTGTTTTTTGTGGATGTTTACCTATTAAACCCTCAAATATGGCTGATAAAAGGAAAAACACATCAGCAAGTGATGTTTACACCATTTCTGCTGTCAACAGGAAAAATAGGAGTCCGATTTAGGATGATCTGAATTACGACAAGATGAGGTTTCTGGGAACGCATTGTGTCGTAAAAGCAGGGACCTCCTATACCTTCCACGCACCCAACGTCTATGCTCTCCGCCCTTGACCACCCTGCACCGACCAGCGCGGTGAAGCATGGTCAAATAAACCCTCACAATCCGTACGGCGTTTGGAGGCCTCCAAGCGGTGGACTGACAAAGAGGGCCGTCCCATGTTTACATTTCTGCATCATCGCAATGGCGGTTCGCGCCGTGTTGTGCTGCCCACATCGCACCGTCCATGTCGGAAGAGTCGCGGTGATCGAGGTCGGGTGTCGATGCCCGGCTCTCCTGGTCACGTCGCTCGCTCCTCTTCTCGTCTTTGGACGATCTCTGCACGCGATTGATTTTCGCCCATCACAGGGAAGACCCACGCGGCAATCCAACACGCTCGCCCTCCGGAAACGCTCAGGGCTCAGATTCTACAGGCGGTCGGAGCAATAGTTCCCTAGACAAAGTCGCGACAAAGAAGTTTACTCGCAATCCCATCCTTTTATCAACATTTTAAACTAATCCACTCAAGAGTTATTCAACATTTCATTTGGGATATTCTTTGGTTCTTTCGGTAAAGTCACGTAGATAGAAAATAAAAAAAAATAAAAAAAATCCTCTTTTCTCTACCGCCTGATGAAGACCGCTTGTGTTGCGATCGAAACGTCGTGGGTTTTTTTTTATTTTATTTGTAATTTAATTATTTACGTAACTTTACCGAAAAAAACAAAGAATATGAATTCCTGTAGTCATGAAAGTTAAGTAAAAATTTCATTTGGGAATTTCAGCTTCCCAGTAACTCACTCTATGCTGCATATAGTTCTGTATTTTTCTCTTATCGGTCATCTTGCAATACAATTTGTTCAACCAGAAGTGCCCATTTATGCAAACAACTCAGTCAATTTGCAATCCACACCGTTAAGCTATAATGGAATTATTGAAGAAAAGATTACATTTTCCTTCAGATTCCACAACCCTCATAAAGCACCGGGAGGCCTAGATGAAGAGTTTTGACACAGGGTTGTAATTTATTATCACAGGCAGCGTTATTATCATCAGTAACATGCGAGCGATCCCTGCAATTTCAGATCTTGCTTGGTTAGACTCCACATGCAACATAATTGCATCTCTCTTAAACTGATAAACGATTCCCTCCCCATCAGTTTTTCATAATGCGTAATATGTTAAGTGGTTTTGTTTGCCCAAACTTTACCGTGATGGTCAGTGCTGGTAGGTGAAGGGATGGGGCGGCAGGGGAAGGTGTTATTTCTGACCCGGCGGCACTGGTTCAGACATCACTCACCCACTGATGTTAGCCGTGGCCGGCAATAAAACTCAGGTCATCAGGTTCATAGTGCAGTGCACAAGGCGAATGTGGGAGACTGCGTGTCAGCTGGACAGGCAATGTCAAAGAAAGGACCAAGCAGGGAAGAATGCAGATCGAAACTCAGGAGGAAGGAATGATTGATGTGCCCCAACGATGGCAAGATTGATGTTAGCCACGCCCAGGAAGTTAACACAGGTAGCCAGGTTCGTTGGGCACTGCGTGAGCCACTGTGCCACTGCTGCCCTCCTACCCGATAAAAAACACGTGAAGATGCAACCCTGCAATTCCTGTTCAGCCCCCACTGCTGGCCAAAGGGCCTCTACTCGGGTGAGCTCCGAGAGAGAGCTGCTATGAAGCTATTTGGGCGACTCCTTCACTCTGACCCAGGACGACTTTGAAAGAGACAGGGAGTCACGAGCACCCTGCGCTTTATCCCACCGCCCATCGACAAACCGCCGGCGCGCCCGTTTAAACGGCCGCCCTTTACGGGAAGGGGGGGGGGGGGGTTCAGGGGGTGTCGTTGTGCCATGCGCACTCACCCGGCGGCGCTGCAGGAAGGAGCGGGCGGCGCTCGGACTGAGCCCCAGGGCGCTGGCGCAGCGCGCCACGCTCGAGTCGTGCCGCACGTGGGTCCGGATCACGCCGTCCTGCTCGTACTGCGCGATGTCGTTGAGAGGGTCCCACGGACGCAGGCTGCAACCGGCGGGGGGGGGCGGGGGGGGGGCGGGGGGGGGGGGTGAAACGGTGCAAATGGCTTTGGCGAGGCGCCTGAAAGGCAGCTGCGGATGCCTGTGACGTTTGCTATGTGCCCTTGTCGATGCGTTTTCGGGATGTACGCCGCATGTTCGGCACAATGTTGTGTTCGTATGTTTATGAGAGGTGCGCGGTGGCGGGATGTTAACTACCTCGCCTGGTATGCAGGAGGTCCTGGGTTCAATGTCGACTCTGACGTCTGTATATTTGGAGTTTGAGTGTTCTCCCCGTGGTCACATGGATTGTTCTCTGGGTCATTCGGGTTTTCCCTCCACATTTAGAAACATGCGTTTAGAGTATTTGGCTGCTATTAATTTCCACGTGATAAGCCACTTCGTTGAGCTATCATTTGTGGCCAGGTCGCTACGGAAAAATGTATTTATAGCTCATTGGGCCTTACCTGGTAAAATAAAATAGTTTATGGTTTACTTTTTTTAAAGTCCAACGTTTTGCTCCGTGGGCTGGGTGCTGCAGCAGGAACTGTATTCAGTTCCCTGAAGAAAGAACGTCAAATCTATCCAGCACAATTGCGAAAACTTACACGGTGGTAAAATAATGTGTAAGTCTATGGACGTGTCTGCTTTGCCACCGCCATAAAATAAACACTATGGGCCCATCAACCAAATAGGCCTGCAAACGCTCGTCCACGGAACGGTTTCCAAATTAAGCCCCCAACAGACGCAGGGTTCTCAGATCGCCTTTTGCTGAATAACGCACAGGATAGCCGGCACTGCTCGTTTAACCGGCCACATGTCAGACCGGCACCAACTCTGTGAACCTCCTCCCCCACCCCCCGCGCGAACCTACAACCACTTCGGAAAGAGCCACACGGCGCAACGGCGGAAACCTGGCCATGAAGCGATCCGTGTTTAAATCGAGTGGGGGGGGGGGGGCACTTACTCTGCGTATTTGTACTGCCACTCTCCCACGAGGGGCTCCAACTCGAAGAGGCACGGCGTCCACTCCTCCTGCTGCTCGGCGCGCTCGCGAGCCCCCTCCCTCTGGGCCTCCTCCAGCAGGAACTTCTGCTGCGTCGCCTCGTGCTGATCCCGCTGTGAGATCGCCGTCGTGACGTGCTGCCACAGCCTGGCTTGTGCGTGTGTGTGTGCGTGTGTGCGTGCGTTTGTTTTGTGTGAGGAGGAGGAGGGGGGGCGGTGGAGCAGTCGTTAGCGCACTGTGCCGACATTCCGTAGCACGCATTCAATTGTAGAGCCGCAGCGCGGACAGCCGGTGGAATATTTGCGTCTGAAATTGCCGCATCTGCGGTCGAGTAATTCGCATCTACGGTTGAGGAACAAGTCATAGACAGCCCCGTTGTATGCATGTACGTTGAACTTCTTTCGCACCGTACATTGCCAACCGTGCTAATCGGAGGTGCGGGGGGAGGACAACAAACTAAATCCACTGATGGATGAAGGCCTACAACCCCGCCCTGCAGGTCATGGGGGTCATTTGACCACTCAACCACGCCGGTCATTGCGGATGGGTAAAGGTGGGAGCATCAAGTTGAGTACAACAATGGCTTTGTCTTCACTGCCCTCTACGTACTGCCCACAATGGATACTTGCAGCAGCCTATAACAATAGGCAAAGCAATATCTTCGATGTCTGAATTCATACATCGCGTATGTAAACATGTATCTAAAAAAAAACACTTGTTATTAACACTGCCTTACCACGGAAAAAAAATAGATAAATTATCAGCCAACAGGTCAGCAATGGTCACAATTCAGTTAAGAGGGGATAGAGACGGATAGATTCAGAGTTTTCGGTTGGGGTCTTTGTCCTGAAAACGTAATGACAACATAAGTGAGTTCACAGCCAATATAGCAATGCTGCAACCCGGTGTGAAGTCTTCGAAATCAGAATCTTTATTTATCCTGGATAAATCCGATGATCTACGAAGCTCTTGTTCACAGATGTCCAGCAGGGGCACGGGCTCAGAAAGTAACAGCAACAAACGATCGGAGTGCAAAGTGTAGGAGAGGAAAGCAACCCACTGAAAATAAAATACTGGAAATGGATAAAGTATTGCATTAGCATTGCATTAGTACACCAATAATTGTTCCTTTTGCACCGCGTCACTCACTTCTCCGACTCGTAGTCGCCCTGCTCCTCCAGGTGCACCAGGTGCCTCGTCAGCCTGCGTGCCCTGACCTCGGCGTCCGGATTCCAGAACTCCTCCGAGGCCCCCGTCTTGTGGTCCTGGATGAACACCTCTCGGTCCTGCAATGCAGTGGCGGCGCTAGCTTACGGAATGGGCCAACCCAAGCCAAAGCGTCAGGGGCGCGACGCTGGCTAGGAGATGTTAGCTACCTCGCCTGGTATACAGGAGGTCGTGGGTTCGATCCCGACCCTGTATGCCTGTATACAGGCAATCCTCGGTTTCCGTGCTTTTTTGGCACGCACGTTTTGGAATAACGCGGCGCTTTGTATTTAGACCTTTTATTGACATACGAGAGGCAATTTTCGGAATAATGTCACCCGCAATGTGACATACGCGCCACGCCCAGCCTGGCACCACCACCCAATGGCGTTGCCAGCAGCCAGTGCGGTACGGTAACTTGTGTGAAGGGATCATTAAGAACACAGGTGGCCGGATGTCTAACATGCGGAGGGGAAGGGGCACAGGTGATGAAGGGATATAATTAATGAGAGGGTACTCAAGCAAGAGAACACAGGTGGTGAAGAGTTAAGGACCGAGTAATATATTGTGTGTATGCGTAATGTATTGATATAGGCGAGGATGATTTAGGCAATTATGTCTGCGAGTGTGAGTGAAATCCCCTAACCCCCCTCCTTTGCCATTATTTCTTATGGGAAAATTGCTTTTGACATTCGCAATTTTGAGATACGCACGTTTTTCCAGGAACGCATCTATCGCGTGTGTCAACGAGTGTCTGTATTGTGGCGGAGGCTCGTGAAGGACACTACTGGGCAGTTGGAGGGAGGCAGTCGCCCTCCAACAACAACGGAGGGTGGAGGAGCAACGCTCACAACAATGAGCGGAGCGCCGGGTGGCTAAAGCACAGCAAGTTGGCACAGTAGGGGGCACAGGTGGTACATCAACCAGTCATCTCGGTCATCTCAGTCAGTCGACCCGTGGCACCTGGGTCTGCCCCCGTGACCTCCTGCCAGCGGGGGCGTTCGACACTTCACGTGGCCTCAAGGTGCACATGGCCTGGCACAAGCGTCGTGGTGACGTCACCGCCACTTAGTGGCGAATGGCGGTTATTGTTGTATTTGGAGTTGCGTGTCTTTCTCCCCATGGTCGCGTGGATTGTTTCCGGATCATACGGTTTACCCCTCCACATTTAGAATCAACATGCGTTTTAGTATTGGGTTGATATAAATTTCCACACGGTAAGCCACTTCATCGAGCTGTCATTTGTGGCCAGGTCGCTTCTGAAAAAATAGCTATATAGCTCAATCGGCCTTACCTAGTAAAATGTTTTAAATCGTTTTTTTAGTTTATAATGAGCATTCACGTCACCTTGCGTGTGAAGGGAGAAAATCGCGGACTCAAAAACACCACCATTGTTGTCCAGAATGTTTCCCCGGTGTCTCTGCGCCCCCCGGAGTCGGAATGATGATGTGTTTACCCAGTGGCCTTCCAGGGTGCAGAGGACTTCCTTGCCGAGTTGGATTTTTCCAGAAATCTGATTCACGCAGTCATTTCCACCAAGCAAGGGCTGGCGGATAGTGGGGGCGGGGGGAAGAGTACAGAGTCATCATGTTGCATTATTGAGCCTTTGACATTTATCAAGTTACACAGGGTCATTCGTTTATAGATGCTCCACTCAAATAACAGGGAGAAATAATGAGAGAAACGTCATTCAAAGCCTCCACAATGCTGTCTAAATATTAAAATCCCCCCACGAGAGAAACAGAAGTGTCGCCGCTTACAATGAACAGTAAAAGAAGACAAACGTACGGACGATAATAAAACAGGAAGAAATCACACAGGGACTCCTCTACTTACGAACGAGTTAGGTTCCAGAGGTCTGTTCGTAAGTCGATTTGTCCGTAAGTCCAACTTTACCCCTGTCGATTCCAAACATGTTGTACGGCGTGTACACTAAACACGGGGAATGGCTTTAAAAGTTGAATAATCTCCTGTAGATGTAGATGCTACTGATTCTCCACGTTCTGCAGATGTAGATGCCACCACCGCCATCAATTGCGTGGTGGTTGAACTTACGACTCTCGGTCCGAACAGGCAACTGGACATATGGACAGGTTTGTTCGTATCTCTGAACGTACGTAAGTCGAATGTTCGTAAGTAGAGGAGTCCCCGTGTGTGCTATATATCAATACACTCGTGACATGTTTTTAACGCTCCTCTAAGACACAGGACGCTCGCTTTCACAATACCCCAATCAACGGTTGAGAGGTCAAGAGGGTCACCAGAGGTCAGTGGGGCACCTATCAATGGATCTCCCTCTATACAGTACAATAAGCGTACATAGCAATCTCAAGAAATTGAGCAAGCGCTATAGTTTCTTCTGAAGGTGGGATTGTTTTCAGATCATTTGTTTTTATTGAACTCACCTTTGTTTCTTGTCGCTTGCATTATGTAGGACCCCCCCCCATTAAATATGTATCACGCTTATGAATAATACAGCAGCAGTGCCTTTAGTGAATAGGGAAATAAAACGTGAATTACCATTGCACACAGACGAGCTTTTCATTCGTAATCTCATTGGACACTTCAGGGAGGAAGCGGTGGAGCATTTAACCCTTCTGATAACTGTTTCCCTTTTCGATGACATATGTGTACGTAATAGTTTTTTTATGGTTCCGATGACGTACGGAGGCTCCCACAAGGCCATGCAGGAAAGCGCGTGGCACAGCTTGGCGTCAGCTATCTTAGAGTGCGGCCGTGTCGCTCCAGTTCTCTGCGTCGCTACAGTCTTCTGCGGTGAGTTCAATGTCTTTTAAAAAGAACGGCGCTACGCCTCTCTAAGTAAAATTAGCGCCGAATCGATTGCGTGTTCCGAGATTCAGCGGCGAACGGGACATCCCACCCTGCAACTTGCAGTTGTCTCGAAATGGGAAAGGGTTAACAGCGCGCTTGTGCCCTACGAACGCTGCGAACTCGGTTCAAGTCCCGGCCACGACTGCCATCAGTGGCGAGTGATATCTGAACCAGTTGTACCCCTTCACCAACCCACACCACGATGGGCTTGGTGAAGTATGGCCAAACAGTCCCCATGGCTGACACGCCATGCGGTGGGAGGCCTTGATCCAGTCGTGGATTGACCAAAGGACTGTTCAATTGTAATCGCCGCAATAGGAGGTGGATGTAGGCACACCTTATATTAGCACAATTCTGATATAAAGCGACACATTGTTACATTGCACAGGTGAGGTGGAAGGCAAAGGACTTCTCCTGCTATAAGCACACTTCGGATATGAGCACACTTCGGATATGCTCCTAAGAAGTGTGCCTATATCCAGCGTCTATCCTCATGTACTATGCAATTGTTTTTGTAAAGAACGACACGGTGTATTGCTATGCATTTAGAAGCATGCATGTGTTAATGCAACAGCTTTAGCAATTGATGTGTGCTGGCTTTAGCATTTACCCTGAGCTTGAACTCAATGCTGGCGCTGTAGCCGGTCTTCTGGCACTCAATTCCAATCTTTCCACCAAGCTCCAGTGTCATGGTCCCATACAGAATGCCTGCAAAGGGGGGGGGGGGACGGAGATATTGACAGCTGGGATGATGAGTTAAGTCGATTATTGACAAATAATTATAGTGGACAACTGTTGCTGTGATCGATTACGTGCGCCCCTTTGAAAACTTATCCGCCACTCTGATGTCCCCTGCAAACCACAAACGGCATGACGTAAACCGATGATGCCTGTGACGTCACCAATCCAAGCCCATCACCTCCCGTCCAGCGGCACACGTGGGAACAGAGGTGAGACTTTTTTTCTGCACCCACCCCCCCACCCCAACATCCGGCCCCCTCCCCCAACAATTAGTTTGTATCCGATTATCCGAGTAATAATCGGCAAGCATAAATCGGAGAGCCCAGCTTTGGCGAAACGGGTTCGACTCCCCGCTCAGCGTGAGCGCGTTGGTCTTGCGAGGAGCGAGGGCCCCGGCTGTGGGCGGCACCTTTGCAGTGGGCGTAGGGCATGGTGATGACGTACTCCTCCCCTCGCTCCAGCAAGCTCAGGCGGACCGTGCCGTCGAGGATCGCCGACAGCGAGTTTCCTGGGAGGGTTCGAAAGGTCGGAGAGACGCAGAGCGAGTGACCGGGCAGCGATCGTCTCCCGTTTTGCAGCCCCCGAGCGAAGTAAAGGGAAATGACACATTTCTAGGCCAAGAGCGAGTATGTCCATCGGACATTGGCTGTTGATTTTTTGCGTAGCTTTTTTTTCCGGTATTTTTAAAATCCTCAATTTATTCCAATATTACGTCATGAGGAGAATTAACAAATCGTGCAAAGCAGTGCACCCCTTTGTTGTCAGATATTATCTGCAGAATAGATTTTTCACAGGATCTCTCTCAGGAGATCTGTGAAGTGATATTACAAATATATCAATCTTGATTTGAAGCTTTCGTGACTGCAGGAATCCATACTCTTTGGTTCTTTCGGTAAAGTCACGTAGGTAGAAAAAATAATAGATCACGACGTTTCGATCGCAACACAAGCAATCATATTCTTGGTTCTTTCAGTAAAGTCATGTAGAAGGGAAATAAAAAAATAATATAATAATAAAAATATAATATAAATATTATTTTATTATTTCCCTTCTACGTGACTTTACCGAAAGAACCAAGAATATGAATCCCTGCAGTCACGAAAGCTTTAAATAAAAAAATACAAGCAACCGTCTTCAGATGAAAAAGACTCATTTTGCGATCGAAGACTCTATTTCACCTGAAGATGGTTGCTTGTGTTGCAATCGAAACTTCGCGATCTATTATTTTTTCTACCTACGTGACTTTACCGAAAGAACCAAAGAGTATTACAAATATATATTTTACATCATAGGGGTGTGAACTTTCCCACACACACTCTGCTGTGAAATTGTCCCGTGACATTTAAAACCGCCAAAATCTTAACATTCTCGGAGATGTAAGTTGGGCAAACTCTTTTCACAGTTGCAGCAGTCACGCCAGAGCCGGCCCTAGACCTTTGGGGGCCCTAAGCAAAATTTGGTTGGAGGCCCCTTTGATGTATGATTTTTTTCACCCACTAGCTAGCAGTGACTCTAGGGGGCCCTCTGCTGGCCACGGGGCCCTTTGCAATTGCAAGGGTCGCTTAGTGGCTGGGCCGGCTCTGAGTCACGCCGTTTGTAAAACGTTGCGTCGACGAGTGCTCGTTGCGGCAGACTCTGCCGGCCGCGTTGGCGTTGCGTTGTCACGCAACCGAACGTCGAGGGGAGAGCCCTTACCGTAAAACTTTGATCGGGCGAACACGGTGGCGCTGATACAGAAGCCATCCTTCCGGTTGCTGACGTATATTGCGGAGACGGGAGGATGATGAGACACCTAGAAGGCAATGGAGACGGTTGTGGGTGTGTGTGTGTGTGCGAGCGGTCGCGTAGCGATTAGCGCGCTGAGCTACGAACCCGGTGACCTGAGTTTGATTCCCGCTTACGGCCAACATAACTGACAAATTTCTGAACTGGTCCTGGGCCTGCTTTAGGTCGACTCAGCCTTTAGTGAGTGCCTGGTGTGGTGTGTAAGCATCAGCACTGGGGAGACAAAGGCGGCCGAGCACGGTGTTGGCCACCCACCCCCTTGTGTGCCGTGTCGGCCTTCATAGTTTCTCGCTAACGGCACTTGTCATTACAGATCTGTTTGGGCTACGTCGCTAATACCCAAGGCGCGATCATTGAAACCAGTGTTCCTTCTAATAGGGAGCCCTCACCCACGTCAGAATTCCTTGGAAAAATAGTTGGCAACCCGCACGTGTTTATTTTCTAAAGCGAAACCCACGGCAGCTTCATTGGAAGTCATCCACTCTTGGTTGCCTTTTGTTGTGTTGTCTCGCCGCAGATGGCCACAGTTCAGTTCCTTGATTAGGTATAGCCCTGTGAGCCATTCGGCTCTTGGATCGGGTGCAACCGCAACAAACAAAAACATGAACAAGCAACATCTTAAAACACGGCAAAACCAATACCTCTGCCGTGGCTGACCATTGCTATAACGCTGTGGGCTCGCATGATATTGTTTTTTCCCGAGACCAAGGTACTCGGCAAACCTTCGGGCTACTATCAAAGGTTTGTTCATGAAGCCATCCAGATATATAAACATAACTTCAACCGAGAAGATGGATACTAATTGAGCAATCATTGGAAGGATGTTATTAACCAGGTAAAACCATAACTGTTTATGGTTGTTCAATCATATCTGCTGGGTACTAGTCTATTTTTCCGAGTTAATTTCCCCCCGCATCCCCAGCGTTTGGCATTGCTGCTGCATTGGCATTGTTGCTGCATTGGCATTGTTGCTGCATTGGCGTTGTTGCTTCATTGGCATTGTTGCTGCATTGGCGTTGTTGCTTCATTGGCATTGTTGCTGCATTGGCGTTGTTGCTTCATTGGCATTGTTGCTGCATTGGCGTTGTTGCTGCATTGGCATTGTTGCTGCATTGACGTTGTTGCTGCATTGATATTGTTGCTGCATTGGCATTGCTGCTACATTGGCATTGTTGCAGCATTGGCATTGTTGCTGCATTGGCATTGTTGCTACATTGGCATTGCTGCTGCATTGGCATTGTTGCTGCATTGGCATTGTTGCTGCATTGGCATTGTTGCTGCATTGGCATTGTTGCTGCATTGGCGTTGTTGCTTCATTGGCATTGTTGCTGCATTGGCATTGTTGCTGCATTGTCGTTGTTGCTTCATTGGCATTGTTGCTGCATTGGCATTGTTGCTGCATTGGCATTGCTGCTGCATTAACATTGCTGCTGCATTGGCACTTGTGCACCGCCCGTGTTTCCGAGTTAACTCCCCCCGCATCCCCCCCCCGCATCCCCCCCCCCCGCATCCCCCCAATCCCCCCAGCTCTCTCGGCCTTCCACTTCCAGCGCTGCCCACTCCCCCCCCCTCCAGCTTCACGTCCCTCTCCTAGCGTCCGCGCAGCGCTCCCCTCCCCTACCCCCCCTCTCTCTCCCCCCTTGCCCCCCCCCTCTCTTACCTATATAACCTCTTACCACGGCATCTCTCTCCCACTTCAGCAAAAAAAAAATTATTGCTGTGGTTTTCCCACCTGATGATGATTGCTTGTGTTGCAATGGGAACGTCGTGATTTGTTTTGATTTTATTTCAAACTACGTGACTTTACCGGAAGAGCCAAAGAGTGGAGTATCTTAAAGTGACTACGCGCAACAGAAAAATCCAGAGGGAGCATAACAATTCACCGTCTCCATCCGCGCAATCAAAAGCCGGCTAAATTCGTGCATTGTCAACTCTTCTCAAGGACACCCTCTCCATTATACATCCCAATGCCGTTCATCGCACGCACATTAGACGTACCCCCTGGGGGTGGGCGGAGCTAGGTTTGTGAGTCGTGCAGGCACTGGCGCCGTTTTGGATGGAGGAGATTAATTACAGCATTTATATGAAATATAAAAAATTAACCCGTAAAAACAAAGTTTTTCACTATAAATCCTTTATATGCGTGGCGGCTAGAGTCCTCTCGTCCTCTGGCTTGAGATGGCTGCCACTTATGGGTCAGATGATTGCCTGCCACCATTAAGCAATTGGTAATTAAATATATTTATTTTTTTCCTAAAAAGTGTAAGATTTTGGGAAAAAAAATTCACGAAAATAAATTGTCACGCACAACGAGTCTGTGTGCAAAATGTCAGCTCGATTGGATCACGGGAAGTGGGTTAAAAAACGACCGAAAGATTTGCACGGTCGTAAGCGCGCAAGCGAGCAACTGAACTTAATATTAAGGATTTATAAACAACTCGACACATTCGTCAAAGACACTGTGGCCTTAAAAAGAAAAACAGCATTTCAGAGGCGGCGTTTCGGGCAATAGCACTTCTTCACAGCACAAACGTTCAGACAGGCAGAGTGTATTAGGACAGCATTACAGTTTTGAGACGGTGGTATCTATGTGTGTGTTTATCAGTTACATTTTAAAAAACAATCAGCAAGGAGGTGTTGATCATGTAATACTGAAATAACATTTTGGTCACTAAGCCAGTGCCCATTCCAGTAAACATTGGTCCAATGGAGACTCATAGGCTGGTAGACCAAAACATGTTATTTAATTAATATTTAATTACCCACAATCCACCATGACAGGACATTATACAAATTTTGCGATTAGTTATATGGGTTAGCTATTCATAGGTCATAAGCACTCTTGTGATTATATAATGATTAAAGTGAGAATCAATAGAGTTTAAATGATTAAGTGCAAATTTCCGCTCGCACTAACTGCTTATTATTTACCGTGTCCATGATCAAACACGGACACTAGACAAAATATTATGATTCAAAGGGAACAACAGCTGTTAAATATGCATGGGGGAGATGCAGGTTTGGAATTGCAGAGACAGAGCAACACATGGATCAGGGAACAAAACACAACTCGCAGACATATTTAGTATGGAGCTGACTTAAAACTACACTAAAACCAGGTAAGGCCCGCTGAGCTATAGAGATCTTCAGAAGCGACCTGGCCACAAATGATAGGCCAACGAAGTGGCTTATCACGTGGAAATGTATTGCAGGCAAATACTCTAAACGCACGTTTCTAAATGTGGAGGGAAAAACCGGGGAACCCGGCGAAAAATCCACGCGACCACGGGAAGAACATGCAAACTCCAAATATAGGTGTCGGGAACGGGATCGAACCAACAGCCTCCTGTATACCAGGTGAGGTAGTTAACATCTCGCAACCTTGGCACCATATAGAAGGCACGCTGGCCAATTGATGCAAATTGCGGCCAAAGGAGAGAACATGCCCACAAGGGGGTGACCGTCAAAGTGAAGGAGTTACGAGACCAGCTGATGTGCTGATGTGAAGTGAGATGTAACGTGGCATCAGGCGACGATGAAGGATGGTGACGTCGTGAGGAGGCATTCGTCCATAAGTAGATAAACAATGATACCTGTTCAGCGATGTAGTAGGTCTTGCTGTCGGTGGAGGGATGGTACCACATGCATCGGAAAGTTTCTCCAAGAATTGGGTTGTAAGGCTTCTTTGGTCCCTTTTAAATAGAGGAAAAACCACAATTCAGCATTCCCTCGGTGCGGACTCCGCACAGCAGGGTGACATGTTGATGGACTGCAGCTTTATCGAGCACAACAGTGTTTGCGGCAGCCTAATATGAGTCTGTCTCATTAGGGTGACTTAGTGTGTGTGTGTGGTAGAGCAAGTCTCAGAGCAGTCAAGACAACAATTGACTGCTTGTGGTGTATATATATATCTCAATTATCGATTTATATGTAAAAAAATATTAATGTTTTTGTTCGGTAGTTAATATTACGTAATTTTCTTCACGCGAATAAGTTAAATATGGTAACTTTTTTCTTCCTAATTGTGTCATAAGGTTCCCATTGTGTTTTGTTTATAGATTGAAATTGCTCTTTTGCAGTATACATATTTTGGCAGATGTCTCCCTTGAAATAAGGATCTTCCGGTTTAAATTGGCTCTTAGTGACATGAGCGTGCACTATACTAAATGTAAACTCTGTATCCCTTTGTCTAATTATACATCTTATGGAGAGACAGGAGCCCTGCTATGAAAATGTGGAATTCACGTTTGTTTACTGGACTGGAATTGGACATAGCTGATGTTTTTCGTCTGAAGTATACACGCATGCCGTCTTGAATCGCGCTTGTAACACTTATTTTTTTTGCTTATACATCTGATCGAAAATATAACTTTTCGTGATAGATTTCGCTTCGACATGCGCCGCAACATTTTCATGGTGGGCCTTTTCTCGAGTACCTGTGGTTTTTTGTAGAAGCCGGAGAGATACCACTGTACCACCTGTTTCATGCGGCCGTAGGCATTCTCCTCCAATGCCGCTCTGGTGAAACAAAACAACCCGCACCGCTCTAAACGTCTTAACTGAATCTCGCAAAGCCACGGAGGCCGCATCCCCATGGCAACGAGTGAGCGAGCTGGCTCGGTACTCGTACCGGGCTGGATCCAATATCCAGTAAACATGCAACATCGAGCCACCATTGGCATGTGTATTCTAGGTTATTTCGGTAAAGTCACGTAGAAGGTAAATAAAATAATATAAAACAATAAAAATTCTCACAAATCTTGAGAATTTTTATTGTTTTATATTATTTTATTTCCCTTCTACGTGACCTTACCGAAAGAACCAAGAATATGAATCCCTGCAGTCACGAAAGCCTTAAATCAAAATTCATTGGCATGTGGTTGAAGCTGATGTACCAACATTGGCTTAACGTTCCATGTTTACTGGGCAGTTCCCATTCCAAGGGCAGTTATCCCAGATTAAACGAATTCAAAGCTTGCAGCCATGACCACCCCCACCCCCAAAAGGCAGGGTTAGAGATCTGTGCTGCACTTTATCTTTAAAAGTGACGCCGATTGCATTCAGCCCGGTTGCCAACTTGCGTTGCGCACAAACGTCGCCATCGGTGTCCGGTCATCCATCATCGATGTGGCCTTTACCAAGTGATGCCCAGCTACTGAAGGTCTTTGGTCATTGATCGCTCTGCTTGCTCATGGCTGCATCCACAGCCCCCTCTACTTTGGTTTCTTACGCAGGTCACAGGCTATGGGAGTGGCCTTAACGAGATAAAATTTGAGATGCCACCTGCATCCTTTGTTTTTCAATTGCCAAGCCAAGCTCGTGCAACCCGATCCCATGCTTGGGGTTCTGTACATGTGTCGTGATCCGCAGCATTGTTACGTGCCTGGCAGAGTGGGCGTTGTTGTGCGGGGATGGGTGGGACATAGGGGAGGGGGTGATCCCATGGCGTACCATGATTCATGGAGCACAGGGACACGGATCTGTATGAATATATGTACGTTTAACTTCTATCGCACCATACGTAGTCGACCGTGATCATCGGGGAATCTGGACCCTGCTGTTGTTTCTGCGGCCAAAGCTGGGATGTTCCCGGGCTGGCAGAGCCTGGTTCCCAGTAGTCTTGTATCCCTTTTCCACTGGCACATCCAAGCCATTCCAGGGCTGTATGAAGCTAGGCCGTCGTAGGTCAGGAGGAGCAGGTTGCTTTTCCCACTGCAGAAGCCAAGCCATGCCACGCTGGCATCACACGTGATGCGTGACGTCATATCAACGACGCGGCGACACCGTGTCCTCACAGTGTACTGACTGACGTCACATGCAATGATTGCGTCATTAGTCCCGCCCCTTGGCCCTGATTGGTCCCGAGGTAGATTCAAATGTTTTTGTGAGGCCAGCCTATATCGCAGTTTGGTTCTGGCTTGGCATGACTAATAGCCAGTGGAAAATCACCCTTCCTTACCTTGAGGGCCCTTCGCCAGCTCGGCTCGGATGTGCCGGTGGAAAAAGGGACAATCTTCTCATTCTTCTGTGCGGCTGATGTAGATGCAGAGCAACGACTACGATTTCACACCCAGGTGGTCATGCCAGATAGCCGCGTCAGGAGCAGCGGAGAGTGTTTCGCTGTGGATGATGGCAGCCTTCACGCGGCCCACTCTGTTCAGTGAGAAATCACGACGAACGGCGCCAATGCGGCGACCGAACGTCGACCGTCGATCTCCCGGTCTCCGGAGCAACGACACGGCACAAAGGGACAACGAAAGCGACGGTGCCGGGACTTCTGCGAGCATTTGGTGTGCGCGCAAGGGATTGGCCGGGTCGCCGAGTCGGGCGGCTCACTGCGAGAGCAGGTCGGCGTGGTAGTAGTAGTCGGAGAGCTTGTCCAGAAAAGACCTCGGCTCCAGCACGAAGGTGGGCAACACCACGCGCGACAGGTCCATGCCTGGCCGCAGCTGCTTGATGAGACCCCAGATGAGACCCTTGTGCTCCTCCGACACCTCCTCCATCTGCGACAGTTCCCCCACCTGCGCGGGACCGCAAAGCATTTGCCGCGTCGTCACGGACCGAGAATTGACCACTGGGCATCATCATCGTCATTATTCGGTGATGCTGCTGCTGCTGCTGCTGCGTTGGCAGTGGTGCGCGAGGACAAATTCCGCACACCTCCGATTGGCAGGGTTGGCTACGTACGGTGTGCAAAAAGTTAAACATGCATACGTGCAGATAACAAGGTGCTCGTAAATCAGAAAAAGTAAAAAAAATACATAATTAGCAACATTTTCAGAAGTGGCCATTCTTCGTAGCGCAATGCGAGAAGAGGAGGCAACGGCCACTGACAGAAAACTTAATATTTTCGTGTCCTGTGAAGACTCACAGATTTCCCAGGACAGCCACCTCAACAAGAGCACAATTATCGGGGGGGGGGCGGGGAGAAGAAAATAAAACACCAGGAGAGGTGGTGCCGCCATCTCTGGAGGCTCACCTGGCCCAGCTCTTCGTCGGTCTGCTGGCAGTACGTAGTCTCCTTGAGCCGCCCGCTGCCCCTGATGCTGTCGTCGGCTCTCTCCGACGTGTCCGAGTCGCTGTCTTCGCTGTGCGCGCCCTCGTCCCCGTCGCTGTCCGACCTGTCGGACACCCCCTCCACGTCCGTGAGGTGCGTCTGCGTCGCCTCGCTCTCATGTGTCCTGGCCAAGCCCAGTACAGGGGAGGGAGGGCAGGCGAGGTGGGAGGATGGGGGGGGGGGGGGAGGGCATTGCCGGGGTTGGCGCGACACGGTGACTTGGGACGATGAAGCCCTTGTAATGAGCGGCAGTCGCACGACCGCTCGGCCACGTTGCCATTCCCGTAGTTGTGTCAGAATCCCACGGCGGCTGATAGTGTATCATGCACGGTTGGCTACTTACGGTGCGAAAGAAGTTTAACGTGCATACATCTGCAGTGGTGTTCCACTCGAGCCGGGCTATTAAGTCATCGATTACTGTACCGACTGTCAACTTCCTGCATGTGCCGCTGGATGGAAGATGGTGAGACGGGGGGCTTGGTGACGTCGTCGTCGTCGTCAATGGCCGTGCCACACCGCGAGTGGCCTGTAGTGGGCTTACTGCCTTTGGCAGGCAGGATGTGGGGACTGTCACCATTTTTAAACGGGCCCGAGTAATAGCGTCGCGGTTAGTTCACCGCGGTATGAAACTGTTGATCTGAGTTCAATCCCTCGCCACGGCCAACATCGTTGGTGAGCGATATCTGAGCCAGTGCTGCACCCTTGTTGAGCAACTCGCACGAATCGGCGTGCTTAAATACGTCACAGTCAAACAACCCCCGTGAGCGACGACACAGTGTGGGGTTGGACTTGAACTTCTTTCGCACCGCACGTAGCCAACCGTGTTCATCGTAGGTGGCCTTCATACAGCAGTAGATTAACCGTAAGTTATTTTCTGTTAATCTGTGGACAGTTTGCAAACCGCGATAATCGCACAATGACTGTGAATGCAAATAGAGCGGAGAGAATGGATCAACGGATGCCACGGTCGGATGTGCTTTCCCAGCTGTCTGGAACACTCTTCCTTCCGATATTAGGAAGCCACTGGAGCTATTCACTTTTAAAACTAATTTCTATAAAACTGCATTCGTGTTTTAGTTTGTTGCCCTTCCCCTGTACCTCCGATTGGCACGGTAGGCTACGTACGCTGCGAAAGAAGTTCAACATACACACAGCAGAATTATTTGCTACCTTGGATGGCTACTGAAGGCAGACTCGATATCAAAATGGGGAAATAAAAGAGGCAGGCTAGCGCAGGTTGGAGTGCTTCTGGAAAGCTGAAGCTGACAGTGAAAAGTAACGTACCCATCGTACCCGGGGGAAAAATGTATTAATCACTGCCTGCTATGAGGTATCATTCAGAAACTCGGTCATTAGCAAAAAAAAACAGAACAAAAACTAGAATTGTGCAAAGAAGCATGGAGAGAGGCACGTTTGGAATTACATTAGTTTGCGTTTAGTTTGTTGTCCTTCCCCCGCACCTCCGATTAGCACGGTTGGCCACGTACGGTGCCAAACATATGGTGCATACATACGGCATGCCGCGCCATGCCGCGTCTCAAAAGTGGGGGTCGTACTGCGAGCCGTCGTGCAGAGTCCCAGTGCGGAGCAGCCCCAGCAGGGTGCCGTCAGCCTGTACGACCTTCTCCACGTCCTTGCCTTCCCGCGCCATCGTCCGCTTGAGCAGACTGGAGCAGCGCAGCGCCAGCTCCAGCGCGTCCATCCAGCAACGGCCTACATGCGGACGAGCGGGAAAGACAGACGGGCGGTGAGCCGATGCCAATTTCCCCCGCCACACCCTCCACCTCGCCCAAGCTCTGCAGTCCTCTACATATTGAGGTGTTATCTGCCAATTAATGAGATTATACATTTAGATTGAAAGCTTTCGTGACTGCAGGGATTCATATTCTTGGTTCTTTCGGTAAAGTCACGTAGAAGGGAAACAATAAAATAATAAAAATTGCAGGACAAAATTAGATTTTTTTTTTCAAATTTTCTTGCTGTGGATTTCACACCTGATGATGATTGCTTGTGTTGCAGTCGAAACTTCGTGAGAATTTGTATTGTTTTATATTTTTATCATTTTATTATTTCACTTCTACGTGACTTTACCGAAAGAACCAAGAATATGAGATTCTACATGTCGGAAGAAACCGGAGCACCCGGAGTAACGTTACGTCTTGTACAGATGGAACAGGTGAGAAGTACAGTTCAAGCTTTGCTGGAATGCCTTCTCCTGGCGAGCCCTGGCATGGTACCCGCTCGACGCACGCGGGGAATGGATTTTCACAACGCTTGTGCGGTGATCCAGCAACTGACAACTGCCTCCACATTGCTGGATTACGGGCCACGTTCGTAGCCACCGCTAGCCGTGATCAACCGCCATAGAGCAGCGGGTGTGGTGGGCCGGCGAGGGTGGCCAACCACTCAGAATCAGAATATGTATTTACACTGGAGGAATTCGATGAGCTCCAGAGCTCTTTTTTCACCGATGTCCCGACATGTGTCGATGTAGTCCAAGGCCCAGAGCAGAAATTGGACAGGCTAAGGTAGCAAAACTCCAGTACAGGTACCGCAATGGCTAATAATAGTGGATTGATATTCTTAGGTTTTTTTCGGTAAAGTCACGTAGGTAAAAAAATAAATTAAAATTAATAATCCTTGCAGTCACGAAAGCTTCAAATCTAGAATAGTGGATTGCTTGATAACGCACGCATTTCAAATGGTTATCACAGTCCACTGCCAGAAAATAAATTGGAACCACGAATGTGATGCCATCTTGAGGTGGAATCGAAAAGTTAATCTGGTCTGGGCTCGTGGACTAAAAGTGGCTAAGAGACACCCACAAGGCTTTGAACGGGCATCGTGTTATTTTTAATGCTGCATCTTTCACACTTCAACAAAGTGACATAAAAGCTGAATACGCTGACGGTCGAACCTTTAAATACACAGCGGCCGAAGAACAGCAGGCTCAGTACTTAGTCAGGAGCGAGTAGTTGGGTAAATTAAAAAAAATTGTGCTTCAGCAGAACTCACACGTGTGACCAATCGCCGCTGGGAATTATTTTCTGCTATGACAGCCTCAACTTTCACATTTGTGGATGTGCCCCTGGCCGGCTGGTCCAGAGGTCAAAACACTGAGCCGGTATTGCTGAGAACCTGAGTTTGAGTTTGGGTTTCAGATGCCCATTGTTAAATTGAGTTGTCAAGTGTAGTGAGAGTCAATGATCTTTGTCTGGTCCGCAACGACTGAGTAGAAAATAAAAAAACTAAAAAACCCACCCATCCCATTTCATTTGGGTTGTCACTGAATTTGCCTAAATTCCATCTCTTGAGAATTAAGACTATCAATTTGATTGTTGTGGGATGAAGATCTCTCTGTGGCGGGACGTGTGTGTGAGAATGCAGCCCGAGTGTGTGGGGTAAACCAAATCGCTTGAAGGGGCCACGGAAGAAGTTACGTGGAAATCTGCTTCCTTGGATTGTTCTGTACAAGACGGGGTGAAGGGCTGCTGTGCGAAAGCTTCACGTAATTAATTTTTCTCATCTTCTTGGTTCTTTCGGTAAAGTCACGAATGACGCTGTCGCCTCGACAGACCTGGTTTTCACCTGAGGACGGCTGCTTGCGTTGTGGCCGAAACGTCGTGAGAATTATTTTATTATGTTTTATTTTAATTATTTTATTACTTCCCTTCTACGTGACTTTACCGAAACAAACCAAGAAGATGAATCCCTGCATTCACAAAAGCTTTAAATCGAAATTTAATTTTTCTCATGATATACGATGCTTCGTAGCACAAATGGAATATAATTGCAAAATAAATCTAACTGTGACAGTGGTGGGAGATTGAGAAATACTGATACAATATCACGATACAACATTTTCTTTTTATATATCATTCTTCAAGAAGAGCATCCTACAGCACTTTACAATAAAATAAAAAAAATAAAAATCCATTGGCCGATCAATCCAGTAAAAAAAAAACAAGCTAATTCAAACCAATATTGTTTTAAAATTTGATTTCCACATATGTGGTTGTACTCTTTGGATCTTTCGGTAAAGTCACGTAGGTATAAAATAATATTCGGCTGTGCCAGAATTTCTGATATGACTTGAAATAAGCGTTCCAGAGGCAGGGAGCATCGGAACAAAATGCCTTTGCCCCCTCCAAATTTTAGACGATGGCTTCCCGGAACTACCAAATAATTCAGCGTTCATTGATCTCGATGCAGGCGACCTGGAGAGTACGGTGTCAGGACTTCCTGGAAATATGAAGGCCCAAGACCACGAAGGGCCTCGTAAGTAGTTATCAGAATTTTTAATGTCGGTCCTGAAATTGAGAGCAAGCCAGTGCAGTGATTTCAGTGGTGGTGTGATGCTGTGAATGCAGTATGCGATGAGCACTGCGTCTGTAGCATTTTGAAGCAGTTGGAGCCACTGTGTTCGTAATCGGAAAGGTCAGCAGAGCATTCGAGAAATCAAGCTGAGAAATTACAAAAACCAACACCCCAGCATCTTTATCGGAGGGAATGGATCTCACTTTGGCAATTCTTCTCAAGTGATAAAATGAGGCCTTCATAACAGATAATGTGGGTGGTAAAACACAGTTTTAAATCCATAGTGATTCCCAAGCTTTTCAATGGATGGAATCAAAAGATTACCATCAACAGAGCTTTCAATATGGGGTGATTGGGTTCAACTGTGTCTGCAGCCCACTGATAGCACCTTCATTTTTTACTTAAGAGACAATTTGAAGCCATCCATAGATGCATTTCACTCAGCCCCAAGAGAGCATCGAAACCGCCATCTCCGATTTATCATGAAGAGAACATCACAACTTAACGGCAGGTTCCGTGAGGCAGAGAGGCAGCAGTTGGCATAGCAATGCTGACCGCATAAACACCATAGTCCATTTGCTGGCTGAGCGACTTAAGCCAAAATGTCTTGACTTGGTGCAGGGGACCTTTTTTAATGGGTGACCAGAGGACACATCATTTAGGAACCGCTTTAATATGCTGGACTGCTTGTATGGGGATGTGCCTTAATGTGCTTGGCTTCAAGCATACGCTCCTCCGCCCTGTGTGTACATGTCAACCTTGGCGGATTTGTAGGCTCGAGTATAACACTTCTCTGCCGACCCTGTGTACGGGGCAGCCATGAAAGATTTGTGCTCGTTATTTCAGCAGGCAATTGCACTGTGCACTCTCACGCAATGGCGGAGCTAGGATTTTCAGGTTAGGGGGGGGGCAGCCCTTCCAGCAATGAAAAATGATAGAGGAGTTGTTAGTAAGGACTTGTCCCGTGCTTTTTATTCGACGCGTGTGCGACGATGGCGCAACCATCAATCGAGGGTCGAATTCGAACCGTGTTGTGTGATCGGCATCGCGCTCGCTGAAGGTGAATGCCTTCAGGGAAGTTGTGTACTGTATATGCAACTGCGCACAATTCTGTGAGTCACTTATAACTGCTTTGCCGTTACTTATTGCCAATTATGGACTCAGACTCTTGTCCTATCATCTCATAGAGTCCCTGGCACATAATAATATGCTACACAATGGCAGTGGGGGTCGCAAAATTCCGATTTATTACTAATTAACCCCAATTATCCGATCGAAATTTGGGATTTCGATTGGATCATTGGGGGGGCACGTGCCACCCCCATCCCCCACTGGCTCTGTCAGTGCTCTCCAGCGATGCCCTAATGAGCCAAACAGTGCCCGTAGCATTCAGAGAAATGGACCAAGCATCGGTTCACAAAGAGTTGGGTTCGGTGTAGGGTTAACAACACTTGTCCTGGTTTTCCCAGGATTGCCATCTGGATGAGGTGACCACCCTGGGAAATATCCTAAGTCTTCCCCGTGACGTAATAGTGAGCCACTCACTCCTCTTCCCGTGTTGTGAGATATTCGTCCCATGACATGTTCATGCTTTTTTCTTCAGCTCAGAGGTGGCAACCCGAATTGGGTATCTAAATAGCTGAAAAGATCTGTGGCTTGCAATGCTGAGCCAGTCTTCACGAAGTTGACAGATACATTCCTTTCAGCCACCAGACAATTTGTGTAAAGAATCATTCTGAAAACACCTGTATGTGTGGTATTGTAATTAATATACACACATTTAAGAAATAAACAAAAATCATGAATTATTCAAGATTTTTGGTTTGTGTATAGCAAATAAATATGTAATAATGCATCAAATGATTCAAAACGGATTCCCACCCTGACTATACACACATTGGATAACGTGTGTGAGGATAATTCATGTATTCATGACTTTGGCAAATTATATACAGAATTATATGCCAATGGTACATGTAAGCCAACCTGCAAAGGAGACAGAACACAACAGACACAACGCAGATGGAACGGTAAAAAAAAATACCACGCGAAAGAAAAAAAAATATTGAATACAATTTGAACAACTGTTACGTGACTCGGAGCGTCGCAGACAGCTCTTACGCACGAAACCCTGCTCAGCCTACTTGGCTGAAACACTTTGACGCATTTAAAGAAAAAATATATGTATATCAAATTTAGGACACCATTGTTGTGGATGCATTGAGCTGAGGTTTTAAAAGGCGACCGGACAGCACCAATGTTCATTTCCAAACGTGTTTTTCAAGTGTTCACAAATGCAATCGGGAAACACATTCTGGCCCTGCCACGCACGGCAGAGGGTGGCTGGGGCTAAGATGGTAACTTCCTTGCCTCGTATGCAGGAGGTCGAGGGTTCGATCTGGACCCTTGATGGCTCTATATTCCGGTTTTTCCCTCCACATTGAGAATAAACACGCGTTTGGAGTATTTAGCTGCTATAAATCTCCACCTGATAAGCCACTTCGTTGAGCTATCATTTGTAGCCAGGTCGCTTCTGAAAAATAACTACATAGCTCAGTGGGCCTTACCTGGAAAAATATAAATAGTTTAGAAAATCTGTCTACCGGCTCCCACTCAAGCAGACCGTGTAGAGCAAAAGCTACTGAAGCCGAACTCAGCGAGAGGTCACAAGGTCACCACGAGCAGAGCACTTGGCAAAACCCATGCCCTTGGGCCTCCAGGTCTACCACGTGCTCTTCGAGCAGCAAACCTTGTGTGTTCTCTCATTTTTCGACATTATTTGTGCAATAAAAAAAATAATTTTACAATTCATTCATAATAAAGGTTTTTGGGTTAGATTGCGTTATTTATAAATGTGTCGTAACCCTCCACCACCCGACACGGCCAAACAGTAGAAAATGTGTCACGTTTACAAAGGACAAATAGTTCACTACTTTAGCCCACTGGTGTGTTGAAGGGCGAATCAACATCATTTAAAATTTTTAGTACAACGTTTTGCTGTAATTACATCCAGCATCATCAGGAAATGTTGCCACAATGGTGAGGCCCTCCACTTGCTCCCGGTCTTAAATAGAGCAGCATGGTGACGTCATCTTTTAACCCAATCTGGTGCTCCAAGCTCTTCGATGATTCATTAAAGACGGGTTTCATGCACCGCCCATGCTTTGCAGACGCTTTTGCTGTTCGAACACATGTCCCGACGGCTGGTTGTCCGTCGAGATATACGCACCGTCAGACTCCGAGGTGGCTCGTATGATCAGGTAGCTGCTGGGGAAGGGCTGCGTTAAAGCTCCCACCGTCTCTCCTTCCGGGCCCTGGTGAGAAGTAATCGCACAGTCAACACCAGCAGCAATTGCGTACCTGTAACTAACACAAGCCACCATTTTTATTTTTGCCAGTCCACTGCCGGTTGAGGGCCTCCTCACACCGTGCGGGTTGTGCTGGAAATTTGACCGCAATTTACCCTGCTCGTCAACACGGCTTTGTTACGGCTGAGAGCATATACCTGAGAGCGTATCGCAGTACAACAATGGATATTGCTGCACCGCCCTCTGTTGCGAACCACGTAACTCTGCAAGCCGTAGCAGCTCCTGGTTGTGCGTTTGAATCCCCGACCAAAGCTCTGTCCATGCTCATCGCCGCTCAGCCTTAAAGACGGCCGCCCTCTGGGTGATTTAGTGATGGGCGCATTGTGTAGGATCTCAGACAAAAAAGGATCTATGAAAAGAGAGCAAATGAATGTTTCAAGGGCCTCCAAAGCATTGGTTGTGAAAAAAGGAGTTGACTTGTCTGGCGTTCGTTTTTGTTCAGGTTGTGTTTATAAATGCACTATGCACTGTTCCATTGTGGGGATGAAAGCTATTTTCAGACAAAAATCAATTATTCAATAAAGTGCACTTGTGTAAGCTGCAAGGAACTATGTCTACGTGCAGGAGTTAAATAAATGAAGAGATAAATATGCATATGCGCTGCATACATGATGTGTAGCAAGCACGCACCACGAGCTATTCCAGAACGCCTCATTCGAGCCCAAAACGTTGCACCTCCTGGCTTTGACATGCCTCGAAAGCACCGGTGGTGTGACCATGAACCACATCGGAAGATCAACAGGCCGATGCAGCACGTCCCCTTCATCGATGGAAAGTTAAAGACGAAAGCAACAGGAGTGCGAATGTGGCCATGCAACCCAAACTTTGGAACGTAGAATACATCACCGTAGCCTGCGCACCGCAAGGGGCCGTACATGTAGTACTTACGCATGGAGGGGGGTTAACCCAAATGCGTACGCTTGCGTATGGGGGGTCTACTGACAATGTACACATAGGAAACGTGGGGGGGGGGGGGGGGGGGGGTGAAGCCTCGATAATAATAATGCAGCCGGCGGTGGACGATCTGTTTGCTTTAACACGTTAATATTATTAATCCTTGATCGTTTCTGCGTGGATTAAATATCGGCCGTTCTATAGGATTCTGGGGGGGAGGGGTGCGTCAGGCGTACGTACGCAGGTGGGGGGGGGCGGGGGTGTAAAAAGTACGCGTGCGTACAGGGAGGGGGGGAGGGGTCAAGTTTTGACAGATTTTTGCGTACCTACTCAATGGATGGCCCCCAACAGGTTTCTTTCGTTTATTTTAGCAGGAAGGGCCTAATAAGCGCTTGGGCTATATTTCACGGGTGCCTTACGACGGTACAGATGTCATACAGCGCAGGTCTTCGTTACAATCACGGTCACATAGACCGTGATGCATACGGCAAGTATCGGTACGTGCTTTACACATTACAGGAACCCACACGCTGACGAGTGTGCCAATAGTATGGTCGACGAACGCCCACGACCTGCATGGCGTGCGGAGGCCCTCATTCGGCATTGACAAAAGGGGCCGTACAGGTACACGCTCATCAGCGGCCTGCATCCACCTTCAGCCAGTGGGGCCACATGACGACTGCTGGGTCTCCTGAACGTGCGGAGCACATATCTCTTACGGGCCGTACACTTGCACGTGGTACGTCAGGTGAGAGAATGAACAAGACAAGCCCCTATGAATATCCGCACCTTGATGGCCCAGATGGACTGGTCCAGGGGATGGAAGAGCTTGAAGCAGAAGCCGTCCTTCTTGGAGGGCCTCTCGATGATCTGGCACACATTGAGGAGCACGGTGCCCACCCACTGGCCGTGCTTGGAGCTCTTGTACAGCAGCAGCACGCCGGGCTTGAGCTCGCACCACAGCTTGGTCCAGCTCTTCAGAGAACCTCGGATCTGCGGGGCGGCAGGGCGCAATCGCCCGGCGTCAGATCTGGTCTTCGTCGTCATCGTCGGTGGCGTGGGTTGTCACCTGTTTGTGGTTTTGCTCAGGATTGTCCTCTTGTTGTATTGTCGCTGCTGTGCGAGGAAACCTGTAATTTTGTCCCGGGCAGTTAAACGTTTCTGGTTTTTTGTCAGTTGCGTAATGATACAACGTTCCGGTATTGTGAGATATTGTTAGGTCTATGATATGCTCCCATTGTGTGTACTTCAGTGGTGGCAACCCTATCATCATCATCATCATAGTCATTGTCATGGTCGTCATTAGGGATGGAACGATTCATCCTCCACTGTCCCCGATGTTTACATGAATTGTCGAGATTCAAGTTCATGGGTCAACCCAAGAATAAATTTCCTTGTGGGGAACGGTATCGCCTCTAATGGCTGCAGCGTCACTTTTAACCAAAATGCGTTCAACACATACACACTGCTAAAATATCAATACTTGCACACAATTGTATGCTTGCATCATTAGCGTATTAATCAATAATAACCAATGCATCGTTCCACCTCTAGTCATCATCATCATCACAATCAGAATCAATGTCAGCATCATTTTATGAGTGTATGTGTAGACACCTTTTTTGTCCTGAAGAGAATCTAGGTCGGGTTGCATAAACACAATTTTTAGTGAACAAAATGTCCTTAATGTATATTTATTTGGTTAAAGGAAACTACATTGTGTCTCATGAAACCTGGCTAATTTGGTGTCATTTGATGTTTTCCTTGAAATATTGGAATTTATTTTCCATGGACTCCTCTGGGAAATGTTTGAAGTAAAATAAATAACTTGAGACGGTTTACTGACAGTTTGCTGACTCCAGCGCAGATGCTTGTGAACACTGACCCAGTTCTTTCTTGCTAGGCAGGCACATTACCCAGGAATGTACAACATTACTTTCCGAAGTTTTTTTCTGCTGTCAGGATTGTCCAAAACATTGATTTATTCTTCTTATGAAAAGAAGCTTAACCCACAATTAGAAATGCATCAACACTTAAATATAATGAATACAATACTTGAGTAAGTACACAACACCAAATTGAAATTAATCTAAAGGGCCCTTTGTTACAGCTACAATAATGGATGCAAATGAGCGTGTGCTGGCAAAATGTCTCCGTGTTTCGTGAATGACATTACAAAAAACAATCCTGCTGCTGCAATGCCACAGGGGAAGGCGAGTTAAGCTACTTGAATGCCGATCAGCACAAACCTGAGAGCCCTTTACACTTTACCTCCCACTTCTTGAGAATTCAGGAGGGCACTTTTAAGCCGTGGGAGCCAAGAGGAATTAAAGTCACTCTTGCTTACAAACATGCGCTCAATCGTGTTAGCTCTCAGAAGCTAAGCAGGTGTGAGCCTGGGTAGTGCTTGGATGGGTGACCACCTTGCATCGGATCGGGGGCTACGATGTGGGCAGCAGAGGGGAATGGAGAAAGGAACATAGTTGTACTCTCATGTACTTCTATGCTCCCACATATACGCTTCTCGTCTTCGCCAACCTGCACTGACCAGCGTGGTTATTTACTGCCAATAAAACCCACACGGCAGCCCGTCATCCAGCAGTGGATTGACAAACGGGCTTTACATGGACACATAAACGGGACTTGCAAATGAGATGTTACATCTCCAGGAATTATCCAGGTGTGTGAGGATGTCCCGAATATGGAAATAAAGATCCTGCTTAACCATCTCAATCTCCTCTTCACAGGTAAAACAATATTACCATATACGCCCCCCATCTTTGGACCCAGGAGTGCTGAGTTTATACGGTGTTTTTTTCTGCAATATTTTGCTGTCTTTCTTTTCTGTTTGCACTCAGTCACATATTCACTTTAAGATGTTTTTTTGTTCATGTTTTAGTTTTTTGTTTGTTGCGGTTGCACCCGATTTAAGAGCCGAATGGCTCACAGGGCTATACCTAATAAATGAACTTGAACATGAACTTGAACTTTAATCTGCGGAGTTTATGCATGGTGAACTACCAAATGTGTTATATATATAGGCAGTTAAAGATATATAAATATAAATCACCGACATTCGTGCACAATGCTTAACGAGCTGCCTGCACCCACCTTCAGCCAGTCGGAGAGAATGACCACGGCTGGGTCTTTGAGTGTGCTGAGCATCTCTTTAGTGGCCCTCTTCTTCTCCTGCCTGTAGTTTTTCTTTTGCACCTGCGGTGAGAAGTCAGTGAGGCCCGCTGGGGGCTGCCAGGACCTGCCCCCGAAATGTTGGCCAGCACCTCACCCCCCCACCCCCTTGCTGCAAATTGCACAATACCACCTGCTTGCTTCCCGTCTCTCAGTATCGGGAGAGTTTGACAGCGGGGGCCGAACCCCCACCGCCTCTTGTCTTTGGGCACATTTCAGAGAAGGTTATGGAAAGAAAACGATTTACGTACAATAAAATAAAAAAAGTCAAAGTGATTTCCTGCTCAAACGAGCACAGAACGAGGCGGTGCTCATCTTCCGTTTACAGCCCTGAGATAAATTTTGATTTAAAGCTTTCGTGACTGCAGGGATTCATATTTTTGGTTCTTTCGGTAAAGTCACGTAGAAGGGAAATAATAAAATGATATTAATATAAAACAATACAAATTCTCACGACGTTTCGACTGCAACACAAGCAATCGTCATCAGGTGTGAAATCCACATAATTTTTATTGTTTTATATTTATATTATTTTATTATTTCCCTTCTACGTGACTTTACCGAAAGAACCGAGAATATGAAGCCCTGAGATAGTCGTGGAAATTCCACATTCCTATGGCAGGGAGGAGTATCTCTGTAGGACAACCGCTGTTGACTTCTCTACAAAATGGTACTCGTGTTATTGACCCCAGAAGGATGATGGGCTGAGTCAACCCACCAACTAGGGTTTGGACTCGCAACTGCCCGATTGGAATACGCTCAGCTCTGCCAATTGCATATGTGCAGCCCTGCAATTGCTGCCCTTAGACTTGCAAGAGACAAATTGACTCAACGTGGCACAAACAAAGTCGGAGGCCAGCATTCTCCGCTTTTTCAAGTCGAAGCAGACGAATGCGTGCATCTGACGCGATGTTTGTATCGGGTTTTCACGAATTAAAATGGTTTAAAATAAAACACGGTAACAACGTTGAACTGTGAATACCAATTGAAACTAGGTTGCTATTTCGGATTTTTTTTACGATATCGTGAACTACCAAGATAAGGACAATCTTACAAGAAAGGCTACATGGCACAAATAAGCTCTGGTAATGAAAGAAAAAGTGCCCTTTTACAAATCTTTAGCTAAATTTTATTTTTGTGACAAAGCGGAGCTCTTTATTTTTGCAGGTCACTCATTTCTAAGCAAGGCATTTAAGTCAATAGCAGGATAAATTGGGCAGGCACAGGAATTATTGCACCAGCAGCAGTGTTTGGATTGACGATCTAATTATTGATCTGTGTGCCAGTGCAACGTTTTGCAAAGTCTAGAGATACAAAGCAGCACGGTTTGCGCACAATGGAATCGTTTTTTTTCTGCAAGTCGGCAACTTACGTGTACATGCCACCGTCTAGCAACATGAATTCAAAATTACCAAATTCTGACTGCATTCTTAGAATTTCTGTGTGAATCAAAAGGTAACAGTTTGGCCTGATGTGTGTGAGTATTATTAACTGGCAGATTGCATGAGGTTATTTGGGCTTTAAATAGTTTAGTAATTTTAAACCGACCTATCCATGATGAAATTCCATGAATAACTATCCATTTACTACATGTGGAAACATGATTGCATACTTTTCGATTTAAAGCTTTCGTGACTGCAGGGATTCATCTTCTTGGTTCTTTCGGTAAAGTCACGTAGAAGGGAAATCATATAATAATAAAAATAAAACATAATAAAATAATTCTCACGACGTTTCGGCCACAACGCAAGCAGCCGTCCTCAGGTGAAGACCAGGTCTGTCGGGGAGACAGCGTCTCATTCAGACGCTCTCATTCAGACGCTGTCTCCCCGACAGACCTGGTCTTCACCTGAGGACGGCTGCTTGCGTTGTGGCCGAAACGTCGTGAGAATTATTTTATTATGTTTTATTTTTATTATTTTATTATTTCCCTTCTACGTGACTTTACCGAAAGAACCAAGAAGATAATTGCATACACTGCAATTGCTTTGTGAAGCTACTGCAGGTGGGAGGACCTCGACTAGAGTGAGCTGTGGACCAGAGTGAGCTCTGGAAAGCTTCCCTAGAGGATATTTTGACCACACTGAAGTAGTTGGGGAGCACCCACACTTTACCCCACCACATGTGGTCTGTTGATCAACTGTATAGACTGTATTAGACATCAATGAAAAAAACACAGTTGAATACGACTTTCAATTGATAGTGCGTAAATGTTCAGGTTTTTTTTCACACTTTACGTATTATTATTATTCACATATAGTATAAACGTCTTGCGTTGAAAACACAGCTTGTTACGATTCAGGCGTAAAGGCTTAACACGTTTAAGCGTCGACACCTCTCTACGATCATTCCCAGGATCAGTAAAGATAATTCTGTCCCTGCAGGGCGTTTGCGAATTACATTCCCTACTCTTTCCACAGATGATTTTTCACACAGGCGGGCGGGTGCGGGGGGGTGTGAGAGAGAGAGGAATGTGGAAGGGGGGGGGTCGGATCTCGGGCAGTAGTTGAAGAGGTTAAAAGGACAATGTAAATGCGCGTGGCGTGAGAAATCACGAACTGGCGCGCGCGTGGCTGCAGCACCGCCGACCAATCGTGACGTCCCTTTCCCCGTTAACGTGTCAATGGGGAGGCCGCCTTTACGTTCGGGAACGAGGAGCAATTTGGACTTATAACTTTGGTGACTGCAGGAAATTCACATTCTATGGTTCTTTCGGTAAAGTCACGTAGAGAGAAAAAAAATATGTAATGAAATAAAAAAAATGATAATAGAGTGAATAAAAAATTGCATTTGTATTATTATATTGTTATTCTTTTGTCTATCTACGTGACTTTACCGAAAGAACTATAGAATAAAAAAAACGAGGAGCGACTTTAGCGCTGACAGGCTGCACTCGCTCGCCCCTTCCCTTGCCGTGGAGAAGGGTTGCCCTCCGAATCGTCGAGCCGCCGGCCGGCCGGACGCTCTCCATGCACAACAACGACAACAACAACAACAACCGCCATTCGCCCACCTAAGTAGTGGTGACGTCACCACGACGTTTGAGCCAGGCTAGGTGCACTTTAAGTGCCACGTGAGGTGTCGAACGCCCGCTGGAAGGAGGTCACGGGACAGACCCAGCAGGTGCCACACGGGTCGACTGACTGAGACGACTGCCCCGATGCACCACCCGTGCCCCCTACTGTGCCAACTTTGCTGCGTTTTAGCCGCCCGGCGCTCCGCTCGTTGTTGTGAGCGTCGCTCCTCTCTACCTCCAACCGCGCACGGGGCCACTGACGGAACGCGCTTGCACGGTCGAGTCGGCGGCGGCCTCGGTCACGGCCACTTACTTTGAGGGTCTCCTTCTTGGTGAGCTTCTGGTGTGAGGGTGTGCTGCTCTCCTTCTCGAGCGCATTGTACAGCTTAGACTCGGACTGCGGAACGGACAGAGAGGGTCTTGAGTGTTGAGTCGATGATTTGTTAGAACTGTTTTTTGCGTTTTAGTTTGTCGCCCTCTCCCCTACCCCGCGCACCTCCGATTAGCGCGGTTGGCTACGTACGGTGCGAACGAAGTTCAATATACATACATACAACATACGTTTACACAGATGACGGTCCCGTTTAGCCAGTTGTCCGGCTATTTTACACGGGAGATGCGCGGTGCGTGAGCACAGCAGCAACGACAAAACAAAAACCATCAACGTTGCAGAGAACGAATACATGTTGCTTCGGGAATTATTCACAATTAACAAATTGAACAAAACACAAGCGAATAACAAACAAACAAATAACTGTGCCAATACGGTTTAATACGAGAGCAAGAGGCACCAGAAAAGGTTCTGGACAGGTGCAAGTCACCCAACGTGAATTGAGATACTGCAACGGCAGTGGTGTTCAAGCACAAACAACAACAACAGCTGCAGCAACACCTTAATCCATTGAAATCGATTCCTGGGCTCAAATTACTACGCATCGAACCGATGGGTGTGAGAATTAATTATTCAAGCGCCGTGCAAATGTACGTGCAACATCATCCGGCAATTGATGGCACAGGCCGTCAGCTAATTAATTTCTTCTGGTGATGCCCTCCCGTGATCTTGATGGGCAGCAGTTTACTCTGTGCTCCCCTGTTCTGCTCCACGGTTGCAAATGTTCCATGCTAAGTGTTGCAGGTGTAAACGATATGCTATTATTAGATGTTAAAATGATATGCAATGTTTGTAGGTGAAAATTATACGCTATTATTAGAGGTGCAAATTGCATGATATTATTACAGTTGCAGATGATATGCTGCTATTATCATTATTATGACATTTAGTCGCAAATAATTTACGAGATCATATAAATGGGGACACAACAAATAAGAAATAATGCAAACGAGATGGCAAAAGGTTAACGCACAAAATTGTTATTGAAGTTAATTGCGATGCAGAAGCTTGACATACTCACCAATCACTCGGGAATCGCGACATATCTTACCACAGCCCCCACCTCACCGGCTATCCGGGCACTTTGCCTTCCTATGGTCTCATCTTGGCTTAGTTCAGACTTTCTCCAGCGAAACGATCCACATCAGAAGACCTTTTCATCAAGTTAAAGGTCTGAACCCAGGAAAGATTCCAGTTTGACCGTGCCTCTCCATAACTCTGACATCAAACCGCCAAAGGGCGTCCAAGATTCTGAAGTCGACATCGACTGCACCCCCCAACCCCCTAGAGATTGATAAAGTGTCACTATTCGCAATAAATATTCTGTTAAAGAATCAATTTTTCTCATTGCGAACCCATTATATTTACAACATAACTACTCAGAAAACTATGCCTTACACACGCAATTTAATGCGTGCAATTTTGAGATTAAGAAATTGTATTAATTGGTTCGATGCATTCATTATTCCTCACCCCCCCCCCCCCTAATAATATACACGTAGGCTAAAGTGTCTGCACGGTGGTTAGCGCACAATGTTGCAAACCCAAATTCCTGACCACGGCCATCATCAGTGCCGAGTGAGTTCCACATCGGTCTTGGGGCCTCTCCTGCACCAACCCGCACTCACCAGGGCGGTGAAGTGCGGTCAAACAAACCTCCATGACCGACACGGCCCGGGGGAGGTTTTCATTCGTCATTGGATTGACCACGGGGGCTACGCACGGAGAGCGTTCACGGCCGAGACGAATGTTCTCGGCAGTGACCTACCTCCAGGCAACTGCGCTGCATCGGTCACACTCGAGGGAGTGGGAAATGGTGGGGAGGCGTTGTGCGGTGGTACCACGAGCTCGTTTTAACGAGAGCCCGAAGGTTGCAAGTTTTTTTTTATCGTGCGCAGACACCGCATTGCCATTGCGGATTCTCATCTCTCGGCCTGATTTGCTCCGTTTTCCTCCCACACCCCCCCCCCCCAAACATATTTTACTTACAATGCACGTCGGGGTGAGTTATATTTTGTATCTGGCAAGTCTCGTGCAATTTGTCTTCACCTGTTTAACACGTAGGCTTTCGTGAGCAATGTTGTCCATAAGCAAGTTCTTTTTTGTGTGTGTGGGTGAGATCGAGTAAATATTAAATGTGTCGTTAACCCGCCACCACCCGACACGCGAAGAAGCGTGGAGAGATACGCGCTTGGAATTGAAAGACAAAAATGGGAACACGTGGATGAGAGCACATGCTAAAGTAAGAGACATCGCATTGTGTGTTTGGAAAAGTGAGTTTACTCGGGAGAAGCACGTCGCTATTAGGGATGATGGTCAGCGGTCGAGAAGAGTGACTGAGTGGCAGTCAAAGGAGGGAGCGGTGATGGAGCGATGAAAGTAGCTCATGTGCACGTGCTCTGTACACGTGCTAGATCGTGATACATTGCAGCGGGAGGCCTTCCATCCAGCAGTGCAAAGAGCATGGTTGATTATTACTATGGTGAAGGCAGTGTTAATGGTGAACGTGGTGAATTGATATTTTTTTAAATTTATGTTTGTGCCCCACTCTCAATGTATGTCTTCGCATTATTGCTTAATTATCAGTCAATGCCTCATTTCATTTCCCTCCCGAATTGCACCTTCTCTCTCGCTCTAACTCCCCTTTCTCCTGTTTCTCCACCGCCTCTGTTTCCTCCCATCATCATTGTTTACACTCGTAATTCCTGGCCATGACACGTGACTATATACCTGGCATATGTCCAGATATAAACCAATTGGGTAAAAATGCATATGAGTTAAATGGTCAAAACTGAATGTACAGCTTAGTTTTGTCCAAGCACACAAAAGATCCCACCCGATCACAAACTCCTGAATATATGCATTGTGAAGCATGCTCTTTACACAATTGTAAATCATTGTTAACGAATGCACTCTTATGGGCAGACGCACAATTCACAATACACTCAGATTACATTAACATTGTTTCCAAAGTCAGCAATAATATGTTCCATTGAAAAGCTCAGATGTTGAAGATGTGCAGTTAAACACTTTTATAATGCACCCTTATTGCACGGCCCATTGCCAGTTACATCATGTATTGCGTTTGCACAGGCCTTATATAAATATCTGACAGCCAGTACATTCATCAAAATCATTACGTAGCCTTGATTTATTGTCTTTAAACATAGACGAAGATAAAGATCCCCTGTACAGCCTAGAGACACTATTGAGGAATGTTCTGTTAGCGAGCACCTATGAAGGCCAGTACGTCAGTGTCTTTGTCTTTCCTAGTGCCAATTGATGTTCACACACCGTGCCATGTACTCATTTAAGTCTGAGTCAACCTAGGTGGAGGCCCAGGACCGGTTCAAATATTCGCCACCGATGTTGGCCATGGGCGGGAATCGAACTCGCGTTATCAGGTTCGCAGCGCAGGGCGCTGACCACTACGATCCCGTTCCCCACATTTAACCACGGACACACGCGCGCGCACAAATAGATTACGGTGCAAATGTGTGGCGCAAAAAAATACCAAAGCGTAACGCTCACCAAAAGTGGAGTTAGGACCATGCTTCGCACACAGACCTGGGAAGGAGGTGCGTCGCGGAACGCATTTACAAACGCTGCTGCGGCATCGGCAGCGGCAGCAGCAGCAGCACCACAGGAGCCTGGGCTTGGCGTTACGCTGGCCGTGAAGAATGCGTAGACGCTAGAAAAGCAGCGTAGGCGTGCGCGAGACGCCCCGCCTGCTCAAGGGTGGGGTCGGCGGTGGGATACGCCGCGCTACGAAGACGCGAATACCCGGAGACAAACGCGAGCTTCTTGTGTGCTCGCGAGCGGATGCGAAGCTGCTGCCCTTCGTGTCTTGCCGTCCTCTCGACCTGCCTCCCTGCCTCCCTCCCTCCCTCTCGCCGGGATCGCCGGCTCGGTCGGATTGTGTCGGTGAACAGCGAGTCCCGCGGAACGTTCTGGCTTTGCGGCATCCAATGAAATTATATTTTAAAAAAACCTCCGCTGCTACCTCCGGTGATGAATTGATCACGACACCCGCAGACATCGTAAGCTGGAGATTGGATGCATTGCCCCCTTTTTTTCGACGATAAATTATCTAAATTCTGGCACAACAGCCCGTAGATGTAAATGCATATTTGAATTTCAGTGTGCAAAAATGTGTACGATACATTATGCATAGTTTGTGATTTAGAATATAAAAGTGTCGTGCGTCTTTGTCATTGGAATAATAATTTGCATCACACTGCGAGTCATAGACAAATATAAAGGTGCAGCGCTGCAATTTCTTGTTCTCACCACCGCTACTGCTGGAAGGGCTTCCCCTTGCAGGGGTGAGGAACCTTTTTTCTGCCAAGGGCCATTTGGATATTTATAACATCATTCGCAGGCCATACACAATTATCAACTAAAAAATTAGCCTGTTATATTTGGTCAAACATTTAATTAACTCACCCCTAATGTGATGGCTGGAACTGCTTCTCTTTGGTGAGGCGTGTGATGTTAGCTGGTATATTGCTTCTCGCAACTGCTTTTCCAGGTTTGCTCCTAGATTTATTGAATTTCGAGTCCCGCCTGTGGTAGCCTTGGCAGGGCCACACCAAATGATTTTGCGGGCCTCATACGGCCCGCGGGCCGGACGTTCCCCACCCCTGCTTTCGAGGCAGCTCGAGAGATTCCTCCTCTCGTGGCTATTTTGGCCCTCCTCTTCGACGCTGGTGGCAAGTGGTGACACTTAAACGCCACCACACACTCGACCTGCTGCTGAATTGACCAACCCGTGGCGCGCCCATTTATGCAGCTGGGCGGACAGAGGCAAGGGAATTTGAGAACATTTGCAGCTCGTTTCAACTGCCGTGGCAAGAGATTTAACCGCAGACCTCTGGACTGCAAGTCCAACGGGTGCCATGCTCGCGACTGCTATGGAGAAACAAAACATCGTGAACTTGGGAATAACAAAACAGCATTGCACGAGAGAATCTCGGGAGACGCAAATTGAGTTGAGCGCTGCCGCAATTACTCATACGAGCAGAGAGGACGCTTTGATCTGACCCGAATCCCACTGTGTCACAACAATTGCCAATGAAAGACCCATAGAATATGAATTCTTGCAGTCACGAAAGCTTGAACTTAAGATTGAACCTACTCTTTTCTTTCCACCTGAAGAAGACAGCTTGTGTTGCGATCGAAACGTCGTGGCTTTTTTTGCTTTTACTTTTGATTTCTGTTTTCTATCTTACGTGACTTTACCGAAAGAACCAAGAATATTTAACAATGTGTTGCACTTTTTTTTCTTCTTGGTTCTTTCGGTAAAGTAACGTAGAAGGGAAGTAATAAAATAATAAAAATAAAACATAATAAAATAATTCTCACGACGTTTCGGCTACAACGCAAGCAGCCGTCTTCAGGTGAAATGTGTTGCACTGATTTTTACCGAACCAATTGGCACACGGCATTCAACTCCACCAGCTGCGCATGTTGGCACGAACCTCGGTTCTCAGCTCGCTGATTTTCACGTCGGGAATCGAACGAGCGGTCGCTCGGTTCCTCGCAGAGTGCGCAACGACTGACTGCGCCACCCTCCCCCCAGCCGTCATGCCAGTGTCAAGTTGCCGACGCAGTGCGTTTACTTTCCTTATCACGACAGCCGTTATGTAACGTATTAACGTGTGGGGGGGGGGGGGGTGCTGCTGTTGCCTGAAATGTTTTTTTTGCGACGGGCCACAACACAAGGACGGCTTCTTGCGTTGTGGCCGAAACGTCGTGAGAATTATTTTATTATGTTTTATTTTTATTATTTTATTATTTCCCTTCTACGTGACTTTACCGAAAAAACCAAGACACAAGCACGGCTGCTTGTGTTGTGGCCGAAACGTCGTGAGAATTTTATTTTATTATGTTTTATTTTTATCATTTTATTATTTCACTTCTACGTGACTTTACCGAAAGAACCAAGAAGATGACTTCCAGATTTGAAACTTTCGTGACTGCAAGGATTCATATTCTTAGGTTTTTTCGGTAAAGTCACGTAGGTAAAAAAATGCAAAAATTTAAATTAATAACAGTAAAATAAAAAGAAAATATATTTTTTATTTTACTTTTATTAATTTGAATTTTTTTACCTACGTGACTTTACCGAAAAAAAACCTAAGAATAAGATGACTTCCGATTGTCACTAAACATTCCCGGTAAGAGAATGAAAGAGCGCGGCGCGCACACAACGCAACACAACGCGTGCCTTCTGGGAGAAAGAAACCCGCCGTGCGACGTGTCAGAGCCGCTCACTGCGCATGACTTGGCAACGCTTGGCCGCTCGGAACACTGAGAGAGCCGCCCTGCCTCCTTGGCAGACCCGTCACGCGGAAAGACGTTCAATTGAAACACAGATGGGCGAAACGGTGAAATGGACAGACTCTGAATTCGGTAAAGTCACGTAGGTAGAAATAAAATACAACTTTATACCCACGTGACTTTACCGAAATAACCAAAGAGTATGGACTCCTGCAGTCACGAAAGCTTCAAATCGAGATTAGACTCTGAATTACTGACCATTAATATGCAGTGTAGTGCTGTTGCCACGACGGAATGGTTAGCAGCACACTGGACTTGCGATCTCGAGTTCACTGGTTTGATTTCCCGCCGCGGCAATTGAAAGAGTTTCTTTAATCACATTTAGTCGATTAGGTACTCGCCCCGCTTCCAAGGATATCCTCCCAACGTGGAAGAGTAGGCCAAAAAATATCTTCTAGATAGGTTCTGCACAACGCCCTTCTCGTGTAGGTCCTTCCGCCGACAGTGGAGTGAGCAAGCTATTTCAGGGCTGCACCTTTATCATTATTTAAATGCAGTTCCTATCACCCAATCGCCCAGAATGCACCCTTGTCTTGTCAAATCTCGGTAGCTAGGCAGGGGCGAGCCTGGATTGTGCTCGGGTAAGGAACCGCCATGCATCATAGGTGTTATAGGCTGCTGCAGGGGCTATGCATTGGGCAGCAGAGGGCAGTGTAGCAAACCCCATTGTTTTTACTGTCGCAGTACTGTGTTTCGTTACTCGCACATCTAATCATTCGTCTGCATCATCCATGCATACAGTTGTCATTCATCACCTAAAGATTTGGTGGCGGATTGGGGAGAGGCCTTCATCCAGCAGTAGATTGGCCATGGCTGATGATGACACAAAAATGAGGTTTTCATTCAGCCTGAATTTGTCATAAACTCCATCTGCCCCCCCCCCCCCCAAATTTTCATAATCTTCTTAAATATCACGTAATTCATCTGTGCTAACAATCCAATATAGTTTAATTAGGAAGTCTTTCAATACCCAACGGAACATTGTATTTGTAAAGCAATGGAACAACATGGACTGTATGAATATTCATAACCACTCTTAATGGTCACCTCAGTTTGACCCGAGATGCTGATGACATTTCATTTTTTTCCGCAAGCGCACGGAAGCCCTGGGGAAGCCAATGTGATTAAAGTGTAATTCTAAGGTCAAACAATTTCAAGGGAAATTACATAACCTGACAAAACTTTGTCTGAGGATGAGCCGGGGGTATGGTGAATGTCTGCAAGGGTTTGCGATGCGACTTGCATCACTTCATGGAGTCATAGCACGTCCAGTGAGGATTCACGTCCCCAGCAAATTTGATGATCCGTCACAATTTGGCATCATGATGCGATCCAATAATTACTTCTTCACGAGTCTTATGAATAGCATCTCACAGGCTACAATTTGTCATTTGTCCTGTCGTATTTGTACAGTGCTGTGCAGTTTCAGCCTTTAGTCTTAATTACTTGTATTTTATATAACTTGCGCACAGTACATTGAAAACAATCTATTTTCATTTGCACTTTTAATGTATGTGCCCTAATCATAATGATACTTTGTAAAAGAAAACATCAACGCAGTGATTATTTGCTTAATCACCCTGAAGGGTCGTAGGAGGGCAAAGGTCAAGGCTGACAGGGTGAGGGACAGTGCCGGATTATCCTCGTAGCAAAAGTGCTACGGACCCCGCACTTTTAAGGGCCCCGCGCTAAATGCTTTCAAGCTCGTCTCAATTCCGGTTCAGTGATTCTGCACTTGCTCGATTACTATATTACTATACTGCTTTAAACTTTTATGAACGACTGGGTGTTTAAGGTTAGCGATTTTTCGTATTATCTGGCCGTATAGCAAATGAAAAAATATAATGATTGTACTATGCAAGTAAAAAATTTCGTTTGAATATTGCCGTGTTTTTTTAAATTAGGGCCCCTTTATAACATATGCTACAGGCCCCGCACTAACTTCACCCGGCACTGGTGAGGGACGCTGAGCCCTTGGAGCCGCATGGCTCATGGGGTATGGGGACCAAACATTGCCAGGCCTTGCCGCTGTATCTTGGACAGAACTGGGCCATTCTTGGGTCAGCCCCCAAAGGTCGTGGAGACGAGGCAAGTGAGACGGCGAGTGCCTCAAATCTGAGCGGGTGGCTGAGCCCCAATGCACTTAGGCTGCGCCGCAGGCACGGGATCTGTGATTCCGCGCCAGTGCCTCAGAGCGCAAAAAGTGACAAATGAGCCTCGTTTTTTGGTCGGTACGTTACGAGGGCGAGGGCGGCGCTGTTTGGATGCAAGTGAGGATGGATGGCGCACTTAGCAAACGCGTCTCGCACACCCGCGCCAGCATCGCCAATGCTGCCGTGATGTGGGGGAAGTTCACTTTGCGGAGTGAGTCGGGCACTGCTCCGTTTTTCGCCCCGCCGTCTCTGACGCGTAAATGGTCTGGTGGTGTATATTCTTAGGTTTTTTCGGTAAAGTCACGTAGGTAATAAATTAAAATTAAAAATAATAAAAGTGAAATAAAATAAAAAAATCACGACGTTTCGGAGGCAACACAAGCTTCCGTCGTCAGGTGGAGCCGTCACAGCACGATTGCTGTATCTCTTATTGCTGTATCAAGTAAGAGATACAGCAATCGTGCTGTGACGGTTCCACCTGAAGACGGAAGCTTGTGTTGCCTCCGAAACGTCGTGATTTTTATTTTATTGTACTTTTATTAATTTAAATTTTAATTTTTTACCTACGTGACTTTACCGAAAAAACCTAAGAATATGAATCCTTGCAGTCACGAAAGCTTCAAATCTAGGTCTGGTGGTATTCGTGCAATCTTTGGGGGTGACGGGACACAACAGACTGCACGGTGTGGATTGAGGCCAGAGCATCGCAATCACCGTCGCCGTACACGCCACATGGGAAGCGCAGAATAAGCCACGGGGCATGGCTTTCTCACGGATATTGAATCGTTCGCTCAACAGAGTTGCGCATTTCCCGTCACAGCGATGCGATGTGCATTGGTCAGGAGGGTGATACGGCACAGTGGAGATTTCTCTGAAGTAACGACGAGACTGGTTTTGAATGGCATTGATGGTTAGTAGTGAGCAGTGGGTTTTTGTTACCAGGTAAGAGTTGACTGTACTACCGAACAGACACTTTATGTCACAATACAATTCTAATAGTGTCATAAACAGGACTCATCAAGTCGCAATTAGCAACATGCAAATATCAGTATAATACAAGATATCAATGCAGTGCAGGTACAGGTTATATGCACCGTGTATATTTTTTCCTCACCCCCAGGTGTATTGCGATAGTTCGACTGGCATCATCTCATGAGGCTAAGCGTTCATTTGGAACACTCCGTGTTATAGAACGGCCCGCAGAAGCAGGTATTGCAGTACTGCCAAGATATCTTTAAGTTGCTTGTGATACGGAGTGTTACACTCTTCCATGTGCCCTGCAATAGCTGTGTGTATTTTGTCGAGCTGCAAAAAAGAAAATGGACCCAATTTCAAAGCGGTATATTTCACGATGCCAACATGTTGCAATTACACAAAAAGTTATAAACGGTTTAATGAGTTATCAAGTTTTATTAACCATTTTATAAATGCTCTATGTGCCCTCCACCTGCTGTACGGACAACATCGAGACGATAGTTGAATTCGTCCCAAACGCCTCTCAAAGTGTCTTCTTCCACTGAAGTCACCGCTGCCGTGATTCTGTTTTTGAGGTCATCCAGATTAGTCGCTAATGGTGGCACAAAAACAACACGGCCTTTGACGTATCCCCACAAGAAAAGCCGCAGGGTGTGGTGATGTCTGGGGATCTTGGGGGCCAGGAGTGTAGCGCCAAGTCTTGGGGTCCCGTGCGACCTCTCCAACGTTGAGGCAGCGCGTCTCGCGAATGACTGAGGCCAGGGGCTGTTTGTGCGCTGGGAGAGGCATCTAGCTGTGATCATTTGAACCTCTATGCCCCGCCCTCTCTATGCCCCGCCCTCTCTATGCCCCGCCCTCTCTATGCCCCGCCCTCTCTATGCCCCGCCCTCTCTATGCCCCGCCCTCTCTATGCCCCGCCCTCTCTATGCCCCGCCCTCTCTATGCCCCGCCCTCTCTATGCCCCGCCCTCTCTATGCCCCGCCCTCTCTATGCCCCGCACTTTCAAGTGGTAAGAGTTTCATTCATGGGCGGTTCGTGGTTGCAGAGATATAGCGATTTCACATCGGGTCCATCTCTTTTAAACACACTGTATACCCCAAAATTCAGTGAAGAAGCAAATGTAATACGTTTCAATGTAAGGGCATTCATTGGTGGAACATGCTGAGATCATTCACTCACTACACTTGAAAAACCAGTGTAATCATGGGTGGCTGACACCTGGATTCAAACCCAGGATTTCCTCAGTGCACGAACTCCTGAGCCACACGGACACCTCACAGGTAACACTGTATTTCTCTATATACTGTATATGTATAACATGTTTAGATTCCAATTACATCATTGGTGAATTCACACACAATGGAGGTGGGGGATATACATGGTTAGGTTCAATACTATTATTCTAAAAACTATAAAGATGTTTTTATTTTACCAGGCAAGGCCGACTGAGCTGTATTGCTCTTTTTCAGAAGCGACCTGGCCACAAACAATAGTTCAACAAAGTGGCTTGTCATGTGGAAACGTATCGCAGCCAAATAGTCTAAACGCAGACTTCTAAATGCGGAGGGATAAAGCGGAGGACCCGGAGAAAAATCCACGGGGAGAGAGACATGCAAACTTCAAATATACAACAGGCGCCAGGGTCGGGATTGAACCCACGACCTCCTGGATATCGGGCGAGGTAGTTAACATCTCGCCACCGTGGTGAGATTCAACAGGCTTTACTGAAAATTTTTGGCTGTAAAATTGACAAGTTACCTTTAGTTGAAAAGTGTTTTATATTTTTGTAAAATATGTTTTGTGAATCAAATTTTTTTGTATAATAATCATATATGGACTGTGTGTTATGACGTTCAAATACCCAGTATACAAGGACGTCCCTACATTATCTCATATTGAAATAAAATAAACAAATACTGTGAGGCATTAATGTCTATCACTTTAAAATGCATTGCATCATGCATGGCTATATTAGAATAATGAACTTTTCCATTACAAATTCATTTCATTGTGTGTTTATTGACTTTTACAGTGTAGCCTCATACTTAAGCCAGCTATTATTTAATATAATTTATGTATTTTATCATAAGCCATTGTGTGTGATTATTATTTAACGTCGAGTGTGATGGTCTTCTCCTCTCAGGTCATTGAGTAATGAGACATTTAATTTGACTCGGTTTTGTTTTCTCGAGATCCTTTTCTTATTCCCCCCCCCTCTCCACACATCCGGAACAAAAAATAAATCTCCAGCGTTCGAACTGAGCGCAACGCGGTGTGGTACAAAGAGATAACGGAGAACAAGCAGAAGGTAACTTGATGCCCCTGAACTGTCAATATCGATTGGACAATCCAGCAGTTAATGTGCAGCGTACGGATACATGGCATCCCAGAGCAGTTTGTCAAAATGCAAGAAGGTATCACCCGTGAAACATATTTTTAAATCCTTTATATTAAGTTCGCTTGCTTGCTTGCGTGCTTGCGTGCTTGCTTGCTTGCTTACGACCGTGCAAATCTTTCGGTCGTTTTTTAACCCACTTCCCGTGATCCAATCGAGCTGACATTTTGCACACAGACTCGTTGTGCGTGACAATTTATTTTCGTGAATTTTTTTCCCAAAATGTAACACTGTTTAGGGAAAAATAAATAAATATTTAATTACCAATTGCTTAATGGTGGCAGACAATCATCTGACCCATAGGTGGCAGCCATCTCAGGCCAGAGGACGAGAGGACTCTAGCCGCCCGTTTCATGATGACGCAAATGTTGACTAACCACATGGCATGAAATCCCTGCCCCCACGCTGTACAATGGAGACTATTTGTAGAGCAGTTAAATTGAAGCCGCCAGGTTCTTGAAAGTGGTAAAACGGGTCAACGCTAGTGCCCTCGGGAATATACGGGGCATGTCAAGAGGTGATCTTACATATAAAGGATTTATAGTGAAAAACTTTGTTTTCACGGGTTAATTTTTTATTTGACCAGCTAAGTCCCACTGAGCTGTACAGCTCTTTTTCAGAAGCGACCTGGCCACAAATGATAGCCCAATGAAGTGACTTATCATCTGTAAATGTACGGCGGGCGAATACTCTAAACGCTTGTTGTTGTTTTTAAATGTGGAGGAAAAACGGGAGGACGAGGAGAAAAATCCACGCGACCACACGGAAACTCTAAATATACAGCAGCAAGCGTCAGGGTCGAACCCACGACCTCCTGCATACCAGGCGAGCGAGTGAACATCTCACCACTGCGGACTCCAACTGTGCCGTGTAAAGTCCGGTAGAGATACCTGAGGCTCAGACAGGTATCCGTAATGAGACTAAATTGACGAGTCTTTGGAGAGCGTCAGGATTTGGAACTAGCATCTTGAGTTTGATTTCCGGCCATGTCCAATGTTGGTGGCGAGTGATATCTCACCCCAGCTTTGGGTATCCTCCTTCACCAACCAGTACTGGCCAGCAGCGTGAGATGTGGTCAAATAATACCACGACCTTCACAGTGTTAGAAGACCTTCATTAAACAGTGGAATAACAGTGGGCTATAAATTACGTTTTTTAAAAATATATAAGTATTGACATCTGCAAAAAGAAATTTGGCACATGTTAGCACACTGCTCTGCAAACACGGCTGACATCAGTGACCAGTGTGAAGATGTATGGTGAACCAACCCCCTTGATCGACACTGCATCGGGATAACTTCATCCATCAGTTGATTAACAAAGGGATAAGATTACTCTTGTTAATGTACTACGATTGTTTAATACGAATTAGTACGTAATATTCGAGCAAAGTCCTCCTGGAAAGTTTTCCCGAATGAAAGTTACAAATATTCTCCTTTGGTATTATATAGAGTAGGCTCTAAGATGGGATTGAGAAACGGACTAATGACCAGCTGCCTGACTGCTGATGAGACCCAGATGGTCAAAATCAGTCTAGAGTTTTCCCGCTTAAATAAATACCAGAGGTCGCAACCGGGTACCCGATACCCGTACCCTACCCAATACCCGGCTACCCGTACCCAGCCGGGTACGGGTACCCGTTTGCGACCCTGGTGCGGCCGGGTACGGGTAGGCCGTGAGTCACTGGTGAGTAACCGTATGTCACTCATTTCCCAACGTCTTGTCTCTTCTCACAATTCAAGTTCCTAGAATCAACCCACCCGCGCCTGCAACATGGCTTCATCCCAGAGGTCGCAATCAGGAACCCGATACCCGTACCCTACCCGTACCCGGCCGGGTACGGGTAGGGTACGGGTATGGCCGGGTACGGGTACCCGTTTGCGACCCTGGTGCGGCCGGGTACGGGTATGGGTAAGGAATCAAAACCCGTTTGCGACCTCTGATAAATACTGCTGGATAGTATTTGTACAGAACGCCAATAGGCTGATAGACTAAACCATACACTGTACATTTGACGTGGGGCTATAGAACAGAGTTATTCTCTTCTTGGTTCTTTCGGTAAAGTCACGTAGAATGGAAATGTCTTATCGACAGACCTGTTCTTCACCTGAGGACGGCTGCTTGCGTTGTGGCCGAAACGTCGTGAGAATTATTTGATTATGTTTTCTTTTTATTATTTTATTATTTCCATTCTACGTGACTTTACCAAAAGAACCAAGAAGATGAATCCCTGCAGTCACGAAAGCTTTAAATCGAGAGTTATTCTCGTATTTGCTTGGGACTCAATAGAGCCACAAGAGGTCAGCTGTTGACAGTTGAAGCAGAAGACACAACGAATAAATACAAACAAAATGAGCAATTCGTTTTTTTTAGCTGATGGCTTTACATTTAAACGCGTGAATATTTCACGTGAGAAGCAGAGTCTATATGCCTGAAACAAGAAGCCTATCGGTGTTTATGTCCTCTCTTATTTATTCAGCAAATCATGGTCATTAGTGATGACGAATGAGCCTCTCTGTTGCAGAGCACTACATAATGAATTGCAAATATGTTTTTTACGTCCCACACATTGATACAACACCTGACGTGTGTGTTCACAAATCTCAAGGCACGTTTTGTAATTAGGCGTAACAATTGTGGTAATTATCAAGATGAGCATTTCATTATTGCGTTCAGAGGCAATTATTCTTCCTTTTTTCGGACGACAATTTTTGGGGATTACGAATTCATGTCGAGATTTGATATCCATGCGACTGCTTCAGGAGGTTATCGCGTGGATTCAGAGACAATCATCGACACATTGATACGGTCTGACAGTACTGAAGAAGATACGCATTTCAAATTGTATTATACAGGATAACTCCTCTTTTATTTGTGATGATGTGAGCGGCCAATATCACCGATCCTATTATTCGCTTGGTTATCCGTGAATTTAATCCACTTATCCACGGGATAAAATCACCGATAGTTGTGGATTACGTGAAGAAAAGGGCTGCATACGCATTCCACAAATGTAATATATTTCGATTTAAAGCTTTCGTGACTGCAGGGATTCATCTTCTTGGTTCTTTCGGTAAAGTCACGTAGAAGGAAAATAATACGCACTTCACGAGTAGTACTAATCGCATATCTGAATTTCCCATAAATATGCTAAATTAATCTTGATATGCAAATTATTTTGTCAAGACGCTCTTCGCTCCTCCACCCCAGCATAAATAGTCGCTCCAAGCCTGGGGCTTGCCATTCAGACTCTGCCTTCTCGACAGACCTGTTCTCCACCTGAAGACGGCTGCTTGCGTTGTGGCCGAAACGTCGTGAGAATTATTTTTTTATGTTTTATTTTTATTATTTTATTATTTCCTTCTACGTGACTTTACCGAAAGAACCAAGAAAAAATATAATATATTTGAGATCTAAAGACCTGTGCTGGGCAAACCGCTGTGAACTGTATGGTTATTATAAGCAATACGAATGTGTCCATAATCGAGGTTTTTGGGTTAGATCGCGTAAATATATAAATGTGCGTTAAATCCGCCACCACCCGACACAGCCAATAAGCAAGGTTTGTCATGTAAACAGAACGTGCCAATTCGTTACTAGTACAGCACACCGGTGTGTTGGAGAGTAAACCCACAACGTTTACAATTCGAGTACGACGTTTCTCCAGTAATTACAACACATTTTTACAACACATGACGTCACAAAGCTCAGCCCCCCCCCCCCCCCCAAATAAAAATGCTTCAAATCGCTTTAAACTATTGTCATTGTAGTGCGTATTTAATGTGGCGCTGCACTATGATGTTGTAGGAAAAACATTTATCAAAAAGTCTATTTAATTAAGTAGAACGTGTTGTCTATATTTATTTAAAGTTGCGCATTTTGACGTGACGTGATTTCTCACCCCCCCCCTCGTCACACATCGTTACAAATGTCTGACCCCCCCCCCCTAGGTGCGTGACGTCATTTATGGACGGCCCCTTAGTCTGGTATCTAATGTATCTCTATGGGGCTCTTTGCATCTGTATGGGTTTCTATGTGTATCTATGGGTACTCTACGGGTCTATGTGTCTCTACGCATCCCTACGCGTTCATAGAGATGCGTAGGAGACGCAGACAATATTTTCATCGTTGAAACTCTCTCCCCTGCCATCGAAGGCAATTCCGTTCAGCCGCTGTTGACAAAACGTTAAGCTGCAACCCAGCAGGTGGCAGTCGCCTGAGATCGTCGCACACAGCGACCCCAATCTCCCCAGACTGTGGGGGGGGGACGCGACGGGGGGGGAGTAAAACGCACCCCAGAACTTGTGCCCGGTATCAATAAGGTCTTTTGTTTGTTTGTTTTACAAACGCAGTCACACACAAAGACACGCTTGCCGGATGAAACCATTCGCCCCCAGATTTGGCTTTGGAATACAGATGGGGAGGGGGGGGAGGGGAGTGCGTCCTAAACAGGCAGAGAATAAGCAAGGTATACCAGAGGTGTGGACTCGAGTCATGCGACTTGGACTCGAGTCAGACTCGAGTCATGATTTTGATGACTTCAGACTCGACTTGGACTTGCCTCATCTTTGACTCGACTTGACTCGGGACTCGAGAGCAAAGACTTGAGACTTACTTGTGACTTGCATAACAATGACTTTGTCCCACCTCTGAGGTATACACACGTGTACATGCCACGCATTGAATACGTTGCCGAGTATCAGCAACTGATTGTGTTTTATAGGCAAAAGTCACCGGAATTAATAAGTCGGGTTTAAATCATAGGCTAATTCTCTATTTAACGCCTTTTTTTTGTTATTAAACCCCGTGGTGGCCGGTTGGCCTAGGATTCAGAGCACCGATCCTGGGCCCCTACGAATTTTGAGTTAAATTCGAGACAGACATCTGTGATTAAAGTATGACAATTAAGAATAGGTTTTACCCTTTCTGGCAATAAAACAGTTGTGTGAAGATGTTCAAACACCAAATAGAAAGATCACGACGTTTCGGGCGCAACACAAGCGTCCTTCTTCAGGTGGGGACAACGTTTTTTTTTATTTTTTGTTTTTTTTTTACCTACGTGACTTCACCGAAAAAAACAAAGAGTATGAATCCTTGCAGTCACGAAAGCTTCAAATCTACAACGAAATAAAAACATTTTGCAAGGAATCATGTCTGCATTAACCACCCACGATACTTGTGGTGAACAAAGAAGGCTGCCTCACTGGTGTAGGCCAATCAGTTAAAAAAAATGCACATGTTATCAGAGTTTGTGTGTTCACCACAAGTGCGGGTGGTTAATGCAGATTTGATTCCTTGCAAAACGTTTCTATTCGGTGTTTGAACTTCTTAACACCTGTCTTATTGCCTAAAAGGGTCAAAGCTACTCTTAATTTTCATAATTTGATACTGGCGACAAGGTCCCATGATACATGTGATTAAACCATGTTCTCAAGTGTGGTGAGTTGATGGCCACCTTTACGGCCATTGTACCACTGCATCTGTCACTTACGTTGGCTACGTTCTAGCCCTGAGACGTAGAATAAGAAAAGATTGGTGCATACCTGTCAACCCCTTATCAGTGCCTAGCTTATTACAGACCAATTCAGACCTTAGTGGTCACCTCGTGCCCCTTATACATCTCAAAGTTCATCCGAAAAAGTCCCATCACGAGGGAGAAACACAAACAAATACAATTTGTTTTTGCCCGTACTGAAACGGCTGTACGCCGTTTTGACCTGAACACTCAATTTCCCTGTCCAAAAATATTGGAAAACCGTATGGGTTGACAGGTATGTTGTATTTCGATTTAAAGCTTTCGTGACTGCAGGGATTCATCTTCTTGGTTCTTTCGGTAAAGTCACGTAGAATGGAAATAATAAAATAATAAAAATAAAACATTATTAAATAATTTTATCATGTAATAAATAAAACATAATAAAGTAAATTTATTAAGTTTTATTTTTATTATTTTATTATTTCCATTCTACGTGACTTTACCGAAAGAACCAAGAAGAGGTATGTTGTACTCAGATTGAAAATGTTGTAGATTTGCTCTCCAACACACAACTGGTGTGCTGTACTAGCAACACATTGGCATGTTCGGTTTACGTGACAAACCTTACTAATTGGCTGTTTCGCGTGGTGGCGGGTTTAACGACACGTTTATATTTACGCGATATAATCCCAAAAAAAAATCGGTATTATGGATGTTGGTGTGATTGACATGTGACGTACAAATCTTTGCAGGGCGTATTAACTGTGCGTCCCTCTAGTGTGGAGAAAGACTCCGACTAAAGTGACTTCATAAACAGTTCAGTGACATACTCTTTGGTTCTTTCGGTAAAGTCATGTCGGTATAAAATATAATAAATTTTGTGATTTAATTTATTTTATTTTTTATCTACGTGACTTTACCGAAAGAACCAAAGAGTATGGATCCCTGCAGTCACGAAAATTTCAAATCTGGAGTTCAGTGACGCTTTGCCAGGGCTGTTCTGTATGACTCACAGTGATGCACTGCTGGCTGCAGAGTTCCGAACGGAGGTGTCTTTGTATCGTAGCATATGCCTGATGGAACAATTGTAAAATATCTTCATGGTTTTTTTCGGTAAAGTCACGTAGAAGGGAAGTAATAAAACAATAAAAATAAAACACAATAAAATAATTCTCACGACGTTTCGGCTACAACGCAAGCAGCCGTCTTCAGGTGAAGAATGAGACACTACCAAGCTAGGAGCTTATATATAAGCTCAGCTTGAAGACGGCTGCTTGCGTTGTAGCCGAAACGTCGTGAGAATTATTTTATTGTGTTTTATTTTTATTGTTTTATTACTTCCCTTCTACGTGACTTTACCGAAAAAACCAAGAAGATGAATCCCTGCAGTCACGAAAGCTTTCAATCGAAATTTAATTGTAAAATACTTACGCATTCTAGCCTCACGGAGTCTGTCCACATCCCTGGCATGTTGTACAAAACTAAACTATTACTATCTTCAAGAACGGTTCAAGGAATACATATTCTGGGCGCCACGGTGGCTAGGAGATGTTAACTACCTCGCCTGGTATACAGGAGGCCGTGGGTTCGATCCCGACCCTGACGGCTGCTGTACATTTGAAGTTTGCATGTTCTCCCCGTGGTCACGTGGATATTTCTCCGGGTCCTCCGTTTTTTTCCCTCCACATTTAGAATCAACATCACTCGTTTCAGGTATTTGGCTGCAATAAATTTGGACATGATGAGCCAATTCGTTGAGCTATCATCTGTGATAACCAGGTCGCTTGTGAGAAAAGAGCTATATAGCTCAGTGGGCCTTACCTGGTAAAAGAAAACATAGTTTAGTTTTATAGTTTTATATAATTCTCCAGTCTTTCACTTGCGTCCCTCCGACAGATGTCTCCGGTATCTCGATTTGTCGAGCAAATGCGTCGTTCCGTGCCCTTATCCGCCAATTGTTTTGCCCACATTTATCATTTAGCCCAACGTTGCAGCCTTCTCTATTAAATTCCATCAACGTGTGATGCGATCCACCTTGCAATTACATCAAGCAATTATATAAGCACTCAAGAAGTGAAACACATAGTCTTGCACTAAGAATAAATAAATGCATAGACGGGCATAGCATTTGCACACATCACTAATGTATGTGCACGCTGCTATTTATGGAGCTGCAATTATCAATGTGCATGTCCTTTCCGGACCGACCCGGCGGATGGCGCAGCAGTCCGGCATCCCCCCGGTGGTAATCACATCAATGACATATTGTCCTTGCACCCAGTGTCTATTGATGTACGTAATAGCGATTTTCCTCCACTGTCACAGACGGGCTTGTGTTAACCTCCGACACTATTAATTCTAAACAAAGATGGAAAATTAACCATGGGCCTAATTGCGGGGTTTTCATGCTGCTGTCATTGGACCATGCGTATGCTATTTCCATTTGCGCATTACATATTTTGACCTTTTAATAATTTTGACGAAGTTTGTAAAATGTATTTCCTACCTATCCCGTTACTGGTATAAGAGCCCTCTCAAGTGGGCATTTGGCCTACTCTTCCATGCTGGCGAGACATATTTAAAGAGGTGAGAGTACCCCGACTCTACCCTGCCACACGTAACCTGTCGATTGACTAACGGTGGTGTACCCACAATGCAGCTGGTCAGATGTGGGTGGACGGGATTCAAGAAATTCGCATCATTGTTTCCACTTGCCGCCCCTAGAGATCAAATTGGACCGGCAACCTCTGGATGTTTGCAGCGGTGAGCATTGGCGACTCTAGTGCACTGATGAGTCCTCATGAGGAAGAAACTGGTCTACAGTTGTCCCTCCCTCTCTCTGTTTCACGACTGCCCATCGGATCACATTTGCTCAAATTGATTTGATCGTGATCTGTTTGTAAGTACGTATGTTGAACTTCTTTCACACCGTACTAAACCAACCGCTCTAATCTTGTCTTAGATCAGAGATCTCTTGTCTAGTCTTGCATGCTAGCTCCGAGATCTAAGACAAGAGTGCCACACTGCAGTTATTTTGTATCTCTTGATGGTTTTTGCATAATGCACAAGGCTGAGTGCTTTTTTGTGCATGTGCCTCTGCGTTATTGAAACTATTTACGTTTTCTAGCCTGCACTGAGTTGGTTGTTACGATAAAGTTGCTTGCCATTTACAAGATTTTATTAATTTCTGGATTGTAATTCCTCTGCGATAGCTAGTACAGCAAGACAACATCTGTCTCAAATTGAAATTCGTCATTTTATCTTGCATCATGGAATTTCCATCTTTGTGGCTGTTACATTCATTGTATACATGATAGGCCCGTGAAGATACATACGTCATTTTGATTGGAACCATTTGTCCCACGAATGACGCATGCGTTGACTCAATTGTGCCGCGTGAGAATCGAACTTTACAATTATACAGATCACACGCTCGCGTTCCACGGAGGCTAAACGGAGAAAACAAAAAAAACGTTCAACACACATAGAGGAAAACGAGAACAAATACAAACATCGGTGCCAAAAAACGAGACAAAAGAGAATATACATCCTTCGTACAAATCGTGAGGTCCCAATTCATGTCTATACAATCACATGGTGGTGCAATGGGGGCCTGGAGGGCGCCGCGGATGGAGCGGGGTGGGTTGCCGATGGATCGTTACAGCGTAATGAACGAGGTCACTGTTGTTTTTGGCTGGAGAGACGAGAGAGAGAGAGAGATTGTGGAACGTCCATCTATTTCCGTAGCCGTCACCGACCGCCAGCTCTGTGACCAGTTAGAAGTTTTCTCCATTAGGATCGCGAGGCACCCGGGGAGCCATCCGCTGAGTGTGCACAGGGCATCACGTGTGGTGAGTGATGCCGAGAGGGCTCTGACCACCTTTATCTTACCTTACTTTTGGAGATGGTGAGTGGCGTGAGGTCTTTGGGTATCAACGTGCCCTTATCTTTATCCACTTCAGGAAGGTGACGTCAAGAAGAGAAGACAACATTGCACACATGAGCATGCGATATACGATGTGATTATTCTTCTTGGTTCTTTCGGTAAAGTCACGTAGAAGGGAAATAATTAAATTATTATAAATATTATATAATAAAATAAATCTCGGAGATTTTGTTTTATTATGTTTTATTTTTATTATTATTTTCTTATGTTTTATTTTTATTATTATTTTATTATGTTTTATTTTTATTATTTTATTACTTCCCTTCTACGTGACTTTACCGAAAGAACCAAGAAGATGAATCCCTGCAGTCACGAAAGCTTTAAATCGAGATGTGATTATTCCGACACTTTCCCACTCTACCTCTCTGGCCTGTAATGTTGCTTGAAACGCTACCAATTATATAATATTCCTTTTAAGTCCACCGTGTTACTGATGAATTCGATTTAAGTGGTTTTTGTTATTTGTTCTTGTACACCACTGCCAATGCATTATCACACCAACATATGTATCCCATTACAAGTAAGAACATTATACTTATTGCCTTCTGTTAATCCACTGCTGGACGAAGGCCCCTTCTTACACCTTGGCGTTGTTTGACCGTACGTCACCATGCTGGTTATTTGTGAGTTGGTGAAGGTGGGGGACAGGAATTGTTCGTCAGTCACTTGCCACTTGATGATTCAATCTCAGGTTACCGGTTCCACAGCGCAAGCTGTGCTGACCACCACGCCAGTGCTCCGCCCACAGGTTTGTAAATGTTGTGGATTTGCTCTCCAACACACAACCGGTGTGCTGTACTAGTAACGAATTGGCATGTTCTGTTTACGTGACAAACCTTACTAATTGGCTGTGTCGGGTGGTGGTGGGTTTAACGGAACATTTAGATATTTACGCGATCTAACCCAACGAAACCCTACATTAAGGTAGAAGAGACTTCTGCAGGGTGAATAGCATTGCGCCCTCCCAGTGTTGTTGAAGGACGTCTCTTCCACGTGTAATGTTCCCCCCCCCCCCTTGTTTTTTAGCCCCCCTCACTCACTCACGTACGCAGCAGCAGCGACAGCAGCAGCGGCACTTTCACGCGAGGAGAGAATTGAGTTGTAGATTGGCACGTGCTTTGTGCGTGTGTGACACGCGCAAGATGACCCTCTGACCCTTTAATCGGAGAACTGAAGTTGCAAAGCGGATTACGAGGACAGCGAAGGCGAGCGTGAGGGTTTTGGACAGGTGGCCTTTCGCTGTTGTGTATATATATACAATCTGCCTGATTTAATCCAGTAATGGACCAAGGCATCCCCCATGCCTCGTCATTCATGGAGGTTTCTCTTTTGACTATACTTCACCATTTTGGTCAGTGCAGGTTTGTTTGCGAGCTCTGGGCTGGTTGAGATATTACTCGCCACCGAAGTTTGCCATCGCCTGGAACACAACTCGGGGGTTGCCAGGTTCATAGCGCAGCATGCTAAACACTGTGCCACCACTCCAATCCTGGTGAATACGTGAACACAAAACACGGCAAATGCTCCGTCTGAGATATTGTGCTGTCCTGTGAAGCGAAAATCCAGTTGCTTTCTCGGTACAGAATGTGAAATTTACATCACGTTCGGATGTGCACTCATAATTCTTATTTGTTACTGGTCTCTGATCCATTTATCTGAATAGCATGTCTAACCTCGTGAAAACTAATTGGTGCACAAGCAACATTCACAAAAAACAACTCCACTCGTCGTAATGCAATACCCAGAACTGTGTTTCTGCGGCGAAAATTTTTTTTGGACACTTACCAAATGGCTTTTTACAATGTGTGCATTATCAGATTAATTATAATCTACTTTAGTGTGCGCGGAGAGAGGCCACGCCAGTTCACGCGCTGCGCTGTGAGTTAAACCACCTGAGTTTCATTCCCATCCACGGCTAAGATCAGTGGCAAGGGATATCAGTCCAGTTCCTGCTCAACCCCGACTCCTCACCCGCCTCCCCCGACCCCACTACGTTCGCTAACCCACACTGACCACTCCGGTGAAGTATGGTCAAAACCCCCCACTTAATTCACTCGGCATGGGAAGGCCTTCATCAATGAGTGAATTGAGAAGATTTTAATTGTGATTTATTTGCTATAATATACTGCACATTCCAGCTGTTACTGTTTCGTTTATCATAAAGAAAATGACCATGGTGATTTTCTTGTACAGTAATGGGCTTGAACAAGACTATAGTTACGGTGAGAGTGAGCGCCCGTTATGTCCCTGCATAATTGGATGAATGAGGAACTCCTTAAGCGAGATGCTTGTGAAAAAAACAACGAGGTAACAGATCTACCAAGCTTCGTCCACGAGGCAAGTCTGCCGTGTCACGCTACTTGGCTACCGTTGAGGCAGAAGCCTCGGTAATTGGGCATCGTGCTGGCGATGCAAAGCGACTTTCTGTTTCTAGGCAGCTAAAGGCCTTCTCCAGCAGAGGTTTCAGTTTTTTTTTTCACCACGTCATTGGGTTTGAGTTTTAGCCGAGTCGCCGTTTAGTCACAGGACGAGTTGTTTTGAGAGGACGTAAAGAACGTGTGGTGCCTGAGGAGCAACAGGTGGCTTGAAGGGACACGGGGAGCTCTGGGAAACTAGGGGATATAAAATGGGGCTCATCAACTGATTTTTGGGTTAGGTGTCATGGAGTGTTTGTCACACAACAATCTGAGCTGGCCTGGTAATGCAATGCGGTTGGAAGCCACAAATGTGGATTGGGTTTCACTTGCAGCTCATTTGTCTGATAAATTGGCTATGTGCAGCAACTTTCCTCCCTTTAAAGGACAAATGAGGCCTAAATAAGAAACCATACATGTGTAGTGGTGTATTGACATGGACACTTTTGGCTTTTCTCCTGTGTCACTTTATTACTTCGCATCCCGTGTGGATGCTCCTCACATGAACACAACGCACCCTTGCTCCGAACTCCCTCTCTCTATACTCCACTATCCTGTCACTCTACACTCCACTAGCCTGTCACTTACTACTCCACTAGCCTGTCACTCTCCTCTCACACCTCCACCCTCGTCCTTGCCCCCAGCGGGGGATCAGCCAACACCGCTGGGCAGGACGAGGTGTGGAGGGCGAGGTCCCAGGCTTCTTCTCCCCGGCTCTTGTCCTCTTCGTTCCTTCAGCTCCAACCAACAACAACCCGTGTGGCTCCACACACACACCTTATATCCCCCTCCTCAGTAAGGGTCCTCAGTTACCCCCATTAAGCTGGCGCCTCAGCGGCGCCTCCTGCACATGCTCTCTCCCTCTTATCGCCTCCATCTCCCGCCTCTCCGGCGCCTACCCCGTGTTCCCACGCTCGCACCTGCCTGTCCCCAAATGCACCCGCTTCATTACTGCTCCTCCCCCTAATTGCTGGCGCCTCTCTGGCGGCTACTCCACGTCTTGACGCTCGCACCTGCTCGCCCTCAAATGCACCCGCTGTTTGCTAACCCCGCGCGTTACGCCACTACACATGTTTTTGACGCAGAAAATTGGCAGCAATTTATGATATAAGAAACCCCAGTCCGTGTAATTGATTGTATTAATAGAGATTCTTATTTGGTGCTTTAAAAATAGACATATATATAGTGTAGAGTGGCGCGTTGTGCACCAGGCTGTACGTACTTGGAGCTCTAAGTGTGATTCCCAGTCACGGCTGACCTCAGTGGCGAGTGATATCTGAACTTGTCCTGGCCCCCCTCGCTTTCACTGACCCACACTGTTCGTTGCAGTGAAGTATGGTTAAACAATCCCCTATGCCCGACATGGTTAGGGTCGGCCTTAACCCAGTAGCAGAATAACGAATGGGTGTACATTTCTATATTATTTATACGGGGGACCCGCATTGCATTTCAATTGATGGGATTTGACATGGTCCCAAGTACCTGGGAAGTGGAAATTGGTTTTCCAAATATAATTTTCAATCAGAAAAAGGCATTGTTCTTTTCTCTAGAGGCACCTGGGACCCATTTGGCAAAAACGGGAGCAGATCCTTGCCCCAGCAAACATATATTTTGTACTTTGTTAATGCGAGGCATTATGCCTCGTTTTTTTACCAAATGCAATCGTGTTAAGAGGTTTTCAAATACCGGATTGCATACTAGATGAGTCTTTTTTATGCATAAGCTTGAGTGTTTTTCAGGATTTAGGTCATTAATAATTCTAGTACAGCAGTTATTTTTGTAAATTAAATACGCATACAAATATGGTCATCCGTATTGTCAAATAAATAAATGCGGATAGAGAGCGCGCGTTGCGTTACATGCATGCGTCGCATATATAATAATAATCATCATCAGCCATGGTTAGTCCACTGCTGGATGAAGGCCTCCCTAAGTGGCCACAATCCAATGCAATCCTCACGATAAGAAATTCACCCAGCACCTCGCAGTGGACATCCTCTGTCGGGCGTGTTGCATTCCTTAGCTGCTACTCCGTCGATTTAAAGCTTTCGTGACTGCAGGGATTCATCTTCTTGGTTCTTTCGGTAAAGTCACGTAGAATGGAAATAATAAAATAATAAAAATAAACATAATAAAATAAAATGTTATTATATTCTTTTATTATGTAATATTTTTATTATTATTTTATTATTTCCATAAAATAATAAAATATACGTTGAATGGAAATAATAAAATTAAAAAATACAACATAATAAAATAATAGAAAAATTTTATTATATTACTTTATTATGTTGTATTTTTATTATTATTTTATTATTTGCATTCTACGTATATTATTTTATTATTTTATTTTATTGTGTTTTATTTTTATTATTTTATCATTTCCATTCTACGTGACTTTACCGAAAGAACCAAGGAGATGCTACTCCGTCGTTATTCTTGATCATCGGCCATCATCACTCCGTCTTGCCCTAGCCCACTTTTAATTTATAAAAACAGTTTGAGCTATGCGGTGTGTTCCCTAAGCCCACGTCTTCCTTTTTCTCTCTCTCTCGGTGTAATTCCGAGCGTGCGTCTCTCCTTGCTTCATTCTTCCGAACCATGTCATCAAGTGGTAGGATGCGCTGATTAAAAACGTTATCCTTTTGTCACATTGGTACGCTACTTTTCAATTACATATTTAGAAGACATTACATTTTATAGCATTCACAAACACAGTACACTAATATTTAACAACATTACTAATTCCCATTCAAATTGTTCAAACGTGGATATAATGGTTCAGGACGAACATTGTTTTTTTATAAGTGGACAAACGTTTTAACGATTTACTAAACGAATGTGTTGCTGCTGCGGTGTCTTTGGATAATGGGTCTGTGGAGACTGTTGGGGCGTACCATCCACATAACTTTAATTGGCCACAAAGCTACAATTTTTATCAATTAACACGACCCCCCCCCCAGCCGATCTCAAGCGACGAATTGAGAACATCGTACGGACAAAAGCGATTTGCACTTAGATTGATGCTCCGTACATAGAAACATCGTAAGCGATAACATTGCAGGGTACTAATGGATCTATGATGGCAAGTATAGTCGCAATTAAAGGACTGTACGTACAAATTGACGGTTGAATGGCAGCTGTTGTCATCAGCCCAGAAAGTGCTGCTGATAATCTTTCAAATGTCGGTTTAATTACGATGTCTGCACTTGGGATGTTTCCGCAAATATTGATCATGAGCATTTTAACAGACGTAAATTCCACACAGTTGCGTGCACTGTTATTTATGTCTAATGTATGAAATTTCACGTGGCATTTTAGTATCATGTACAGCCCCTTTGGTCCATATTTTAATGAACAAATATATATACACATATGTTACATTTAAATATTTAAAAAATGTCTATGCAAGTAAAAAAACTACAGCATATAGTTTTATTAGTAGCCTTTGCACACACAGCATAGAATATAAAGCCATTTCTATGTTTTTATAGGGAACGACCTTGCATCCAAAGTCATTTTTCTAAAAACTGGGATAAATTTTATGCAAACTGAATGACATTAAAAAAATACGTTTGGGGAAATCCTTAAGAACAATTTGTTCGGTTTTTAACAGAGTAGACAACTTCCACTAAAATTCCATCTAAATTGGATTATCTTTGTGCGAGTTATCGCATAACCTTGCTACAGAGAGGGCAGGCAGATAGAGACGGACAGAGCTAACGCATTAACGCTTTCAACATCAGCTGGACAGCATTAAAAACGCGCGGATGAGAGGTGCGTTAATTCACAATTCACGCGTACGTTGAAAGGGAACCTTTCCCCAAACCCGCACGGACCAGGGCGATGAAGTATAACCCCGCAGCTCATGCGGCCTAAGGGAGGTTTTCATGCGGCAGTGGATTCTCGAAAGGGGCCCTACGTGCACTGCAAATTTTGCAAATCAACTCCAATTCATAAGAAAGCGCAACAATAATAAAGTCGAGTGTCTTCAAGGTCAAGCAAGAGTTGAGTGCCGCTGGTCTCCCTTGAGAGTCCTGAGCTTGGTGATGAAGGTTCCACATTGCTATGCGCGCATGGCAGTCGTCTTCTCTCTCGAGACAACGACTGTTGTGATCGTACAAAGGACAGAGGTGCAGCCCTGCAATTGCTTGCTCACGCCGCTGCTCGCTGAAGGGCCTCCACTCGGGAAAGCTCTGCAGAGCCCCCCCTCTAGAGGGTATTTGACCATACGCCTCTCAGCTGGCCAGATGTTTTGGAAAATGTGAAAGTACCCATGCCTCATCCCAACCACAGGTGACCTTCCATTCGACTAACCGTAGTGTGTGCGCATGTGAATGGTTGACAGAGGCAATGGGTGGATTGAGTCAACTTGCCCAGCGTGCTTTAAAACCGCTACGCCCGGTGCAGCGTCTAAACTGCACGGCGATAACCAACTGCCGCGATCGTTTCCCACGCGCAAGGCGATGGGAAGTTGTTTTGTTGTTGTTGCTGCTTGTTTGTTTGTTTATGATGCAGGGGCGGGTGGCTCTCACCTGGGCAGGGCAACGTGATCTCATTGTAGCCGCCGAAAGACGCATTTCTCACGAGCTTGCGGGAGGCGTGCTTTGGCGGAGACACGATGCCGGCGTAGAGAGAGAACCGACGCCGCTGAGCGCCCTCCTCCTTCATGGCAGGAGTGTTGCTCCGCGTGTCTGCGTGTGCGCGCGCGCGTGCCATGCGCGTGCGTGACACACAGAGCCAAGGGGAGGGGGGAAGAGGGAGTGCACGAGAATAAGGCGGCGGTGGGGGATGTGGGGATGGGTTTTTGGAAGGAGGCGGGCGGGGGGCAGAGGCAAATCGACACGAGGGAAGAAAATAACATTGAGCCTAGCACACAAGCCTTTGTCCCACACTTCAACGCACAGCGTCTTCTTCCGCAAGTTAACCCTTTCACCTGCGGAGTTGTTACATTTTCTGTTACCTATCTATGTGTTTTTTTTCTTCAATATTTACATTTCCGGTCATCTTCGCAGCGAATTTTTGCTGGGCCATCCAACAAAGACGGTCACCGCATCGCGCGGCGCTTTCAGATGCGCTTCTGCGGCCGTCTGGAACGCTCTTCCTTCCGATATTAGGAAGCCACCGGAGCTATGCACTTTTAAATCATCCAGATTGAAAAATAATTTCTGTAGAACTGCTTTTTGTGTTTATTTTGTTGTCCTTCCCCCGCACATCCGATTAGCAGGGTCGGCTACGTACCTGTGTTAAAGAAATTCAACATACATCTGTGTTTGGACAATGGTCTTGCTTCAGCGATGGACCATTAAGCCAATATTTTTTGTCTATCTACTATACACATCACAGATATATTTTTCAGTCTCATGATTGACTTGTTAGACAATACATACATAATTAACTTTGCAATATTATTATTTAGGTTACATGGATCCCTCTTGTTCTCTTCGTACTACTTTGTTTTGATTCAATTAATAATAATCACCACCACCATTAACACGAGTTCCATTTGTAGCATTTTTGTAGTCGCAGTTGCTTTCGAGTGATCATCCTGCAGACAGATGCTTCCTCTGGAACTGGACAGTGCGGTGGTGCAGTGTGTGGATGGCAGTCGCAAGGTTTGCGAGTTCAAAACCCCGGTCAGGGTTGTCGATCTCGTCTCTTGCTCCACACCTGAGGTTGCCAAATCGAGGAGGTCGACGGCGATTTGTCCTCTTGGATAGATTTGTCAGAGGAATGTGGAATTTTCTTCCGCTGGTTTCGTGGTTGTCAAGCGTGATATGAACGCTGACGCAATGACTCACGTGAGCGGGAGCCCAGGCAGAGGGCTGAGAGCGCACGTGCTTTAGAAGTGGCTCTCTGAGTGAGGCCCGGAAGTTAGATTCAATATCAAAGTCGCGTTATTCATTTGAATAGACCAATTTATTTCGTTGTTATTTTTAACCCTGATATTATATTCCTGTACTCTATAGTATTCTTGCACTCTTCGTTAATTACAATTGCTCAGCCCATCTGGGTCTTACTTTAAATGATGGTATCTGCTTAGACTTAGCTAGATGGCTATTTTAAATGCTTAGTTTGACCACACTGGCTGACCACACACTCCCATTTTTCAGTGCCGTTTTTTTTGAGCTTGCAACCTGTAAACTGAAAAGACGACTGCTGCTGCCATCTTCCACTGCATACAAGACAGCTGTGCTGGTCGCGAGTGCTTCACTGCCCAGACATTCCTCCTGTCACGCCATGAACCAGCGTCTTGGACACTGGGGGCCTCGGGCACCTCTTGAACGGAATCAACACGAGGTCGCGAGATGGAAAATACAAAATTAATATAAATAAGCGCCGAGGTTGTCCATCGACATTTACGGAATGGTCTGAGTTTTTTTTGGTTTGTATGCATCAGCCGGACGAATGATTGTTTTTATTATTATGATGCGTCTCAAATAAATTGTAAATGTTCACAAAACGGCCTTCATATATTTTGTTACTTTAATTAAAGAACCAAAGAGTATGGGTTCTTCTTTTCTTGGTAAAGTTTTGACGCAGTGCACCATTGTGGCCCCTTAACAGCATCGATTTGTGAGAAAAATAAAGCAATTTGATGCATGGAGGGACACACGTGAAACTGATTCTTTCATTTTGACTTGTTCTCAGAGAAAAAGGTCCACATTGCAGTTTCACAGCTCCAGAATTTCAATTGTTGCAGAATACAAGCATTCCTTGAAATACCCCTGGGAGTTATTACTTTATAACAGTGCCAAATGTAGCAAACTCGCCTTCTGCCCGTCCAAGGATAGGTGTATTGCAGTAAATCTGAAACTTGCAAGCGAAAAGCAGACCGTGACGTGATATGCATTGCATGAATGCGTGTGCAATTTGTAAGGGCGCGGTGACACAGACCTATTTCATTTTAAGGTTATAATCCCTTGTTCATCATGACGTCCTTTTTACTTTGATGTCTCAACAGCGTGACGGAGACCACGTGACGTGAGCGTTCTGCCTTTGTAGTGAGGGTTGTGAGTTGACGCCGAGGAGGGGGGAGGAGGCGCCTCGGCCCCCCCCCCATGTGGAGTGACGTCACCAGCTAATTATTAATGGGGGGGGGGCTGGTCGATGTGGAGTGACGTAACCTGTTCATGATTATTAATGAGGGGGGCTGGTCGACGTGGAGTGACGTCACGAGCGTTTCACACAGATATTATTGGCTCATTATAGTAGGTAATAATGGGGGGGGGGCGCGGTGTTCATTTGGAGGACGTCACCTGCTCATGAATATTAATGAGGGGATCTGATCGATGTGGAGTGACGCCACGAACGTTAAGGACAGACATTCCTGGGTGATTATAGTAGGTATAGCAGTGTTGGCCTGGCACACGTTTGAAACCATTGGCACGCAAAATGTGAGCAGCTTGATTGGGACCAATGGAAAGATGACTAATGCCTTTAAAACGATTTCAGTCGTACCATTCGTGGTGATGAAACCCGTGGCATGTTAAATACAATGTAGAGCTTCCCCTGTTATTGAAAAGGGTGTGGGTGGAGCAAAGGTAGACCTTTCTGTTAATCTTTCTCCTTTTAAATAATTACAGCTTAATAATAAATTATGCATCGTTTAAGAGCAGGTAGTGTTCAGGCCCGTCGTTATTTTAACACGTAGCGTAACCTTTTCATTAAGTGCCTTTGGGAAATCGCTCAAAGTTGCCTAGGTGCATGATGCCACTGACTTTCATGTTAAGCCATGACATTTACAACAACCAGAGATCGGGGTCAATGCATCAGTGAAGCCTGTTTTTTTTACTTTTCAGCGAGTCAATTACATTTCCATTTGTGGAGGGATGAGTAGCGGGTAATGGCACAGGGTGTCAGTGGGGACATCTAGACAGAGGGACACGGAGATACACACAGAGACAAATGGAAAGAGTGTTTAGAGACAGACACAAAGATCCCCCTATAGCCTTAACAGGCTGTTGGGGGTGTTGTTAGCGAGCAACTATGAAGGTCGGCACGGCACACAAGGTGGTGGGTGGCCAACACCACGCGCGACCGCCTTTGTCTCCCCAGTGGCGATGGTTACACACCACACTAGGCACTCATTTGAGACTGGACGACCTGGGGCAGGCCTAGGACCGGTTCAGATAATTGCCACTGGTGTTAGACTGTAAGCGGGAATCGAACCTGGGTCTCCAGGTTCCGAGTGCAGTGCACTAACCACGATGCCACCAGACACACATATACTGACACGCAGAGACACGCACAGACAAACGTTCAGGAACACAAAGACACAGAGAGAAAGCGGGAGAATTGAGAGAGAGGGTTTGTCAGTGGGGACTTCTAGACAGAAAAAAATAGAGAGAGAAACATACGGAGATAAACTTGAGACAAAGACACAGAGAGATGCAGACACCCAGGGATATTTAGGGAATGGAGGGGCACAGAGGCACAGACGGCGGCAGAGGGACAATTGAGAAAGAGGGCATCAATGGAGACGTCTCGACAGATAGACACCGAATCAGAGATAGAAGGAAATATAAGCGACAGACACAGAGAGACACAGACACCCAGAGACGCACAGATAAATGGAGGGGATACAGCGATTATAATTGAGAGACGGAGAGAGACAGTGTCAGCAAGGACGTCTGCACATGTCCACACTTTTCCAAAGCGTTCATCAACAGCGACGGCGCACCAATAAGCTGTTTTCTCTCGTGTCAAACTCTGTAGCAAGACAACAACCGCGAGCCCATCGAGTAAAACCGAAGCCTTCAGAATAATTCTAGATTTGAAGCTTTCGTGACTGCAAGGATTCATATTCTTAGGTTTTTTCTGTAAAATTCTTACCTACGTGACTTTACCGAAAATTAAAATTAATAAAAGTAAAATAAAAATACAATTATTTTTTATTTTATTTTTATTTTACTTTTATTAATTTTAATTTTTTACCTACGTGACTTTACCGAAAAAAACCTTCAGAATAACTCTGATATATCATAGGGTGCGTACACGTTGCATACAAATCTCTCAATGTGTTGGTCTCCTCCATGCAGTACAAGTAGTACGTTGATAACGGTGAAGCTGACGTTGACTGCAGTAACGCCGGTGTGGAGTGGGATATTAATTGATTTTCACTGTGGGGTGTACATTTTGTCGTGGGGGGTTGCCTTCGCCATGGCCACACGGGGCCTACCACTGTGAAGCTGTCGGCAAATAGTGTTTCATCCATCACTGCAGGCGAGCATCTTCGCCACACTAATTGGACAGTAGAACATCTTCAAACCTGGCAATACTGTGCTCTCACACTATGAGATCTCTTTTACCAGTGGCAAAATATAGGAGTAGGTTTTAACTCTTTTAAACTGGTGCAAAACTGACACCTTTATACAAGGCATCATGTTTGCAATGACCACAACACAAGTAGTCAAAAATGCAAACAAAAAGAAGCAACTCTGATAATGATAATAATATGCACTGTCCTTGAAGTTGATTGGTCCACACCCGAGACGGCTTTCTTTAGAGCCTAGTCCCCATAAAAGGGTAAAAACCTACTACTATATTTTGCCACTGGTAAAAGAGATCTCATAGTGTAAATGCTTACCCCGGGCTCTCAATACTCTGATATTGCACTGTGTTTGAGTTGTACGCCTTCTGGTGTCATCTGGTCCAACACCAATGGGGACTAGGCTCTAAAGAAAGCCGTCTCGGGTGTGGACCAATAAACTTCAAGGACAGTGCATATTATTACCATTATCAGAGTTGCTTCTTTTTGTTTGCATTTTTGACTACTTGTGTTGTGGTTATTGCAAACATGATGCCTTGTATAAAGGTGTCAGTTTTGTACCAGTTTAAAAGGGTAAAAACCTACTACAATACTGTGCTCTGTTTTTTTAATATTAGTGTGGCTCTCACTTGTGCACTAAGACCTAGGCAGTACATTGTGCCGTCTAGGTCTTAGTGCACAATCAAAGCCTACAGTCCGAGCATGGTCAGAGTTTAGCATCGACTAATGTGTGTGGGTTGCCCACCAAGGGTATTTGATAGTCCTGCTCAACCCTCAGGAAAAGGTTTCTCCCTCCTGGAATAAAGTGTCGCATAATGGCCTTCAGTAAAGACCAATCTATATTTATAATGTAACGCTTTAAAATAGTTTCACATTTTCATTCGAGACAATGTGTTTCCACGTGACTTTAATCAATAACCCATGATGTAATTGTAATGTGTAAAATGTGGTGGTTTAAATATTTGTAGTACATTTTAATACGTTTACTTGTTTTTTTGTATTAAAACATAGATTGCCCCTACCACAGAACCACTTAGGTGGCTTTGTAATAATACACACAGAATGCGTACATGCAAAGCAGGCAAGTATTTAATCTGAGCCAGGATGGAGGGAGAAAATACATGTTCAGCAGTTCCACTGCTGGATAATTGTTTTCCACTCGAGGACGACCGCTTGTGTTGCGATCGAAACGTCGTGATATATTACTTTTTTTATTTTGTTTTATTTTTCTACCTACGTGACTTTACCGAAAGAACCAACGGGTATGTTCATTGTGTCTGCAATAATTTAAAATGTATCTAGCATTTAGTGTTTACTCTCAAGCGTTTGTATAATAAAGATGTATTTGTTTCTCTCTCTCTCGGTAAGTTCGGGGAATTCGCATAAGTATCTGCGTTGCTAATTGTACATTCCCGGTATAGTTGAGCCATTCTGAAATGAATTTCAAACCGTGTTGTTGATTCCCCGATTGTGCGTACAATTCTCCGTGTTGGTTAAAGCGCTATTCTTGAATGCAAGATAATAACTTTGAATTTCAGTGATCTGTATTCCAACTAAAGATGTACTTTTTGGGGGCAAAATACACATTTTATTGTGGCAAAATATAAGTGGGGCACAAAGCAGGAGTGTTGCTGGAAATTGATGGTGCAATCTTTTTTTTTATGTTCCTTTGACATCGAAATTGATGTTGGCATTTCAAATACATCCTTGTCCATTTAAAAACGTGAAGTCATCGTTTGTGTCACACATTCCGCCCAAAATTGTTGTTCCACAAAACAAGGTGTCGGATGGGAAATTCACAACCTGTGTTTTTTTTTACAATTTTAGTCGATGTAAATAAGCAGATGAGATGGTGCTGTGATGTCGTGGTTAGCGACCTGGCTTGGCAATACGGAGGTCTCCGCTTCGATCTTCCAGTATGGCAAATTTATACAATTGATAAAAACATATCTGTCCAAGGCAGATGTTAACTCCCTCGCCTGGTATGCAGGAGGTCATGGCTTCTATCCCGGCCCTGATGGCTGCTGTATATTAAAAATGTTCACGTTCTCCCTGTGGTCACATGGAATTTTCTCCGCGTCCTCTGGTTTTTCCCTCCATTTTTAGAATCAACATCACGTGTTTCAGGTATTTGGCTGCAATAAATTTGGACATGATGAGCCACTTCGTTGAGCTATCATCTGTGACAACCAGGTCGCTTGTGAAAAAGAGCTATATAGCTCAGTGGGCCTTAACTGGTAAAATAAAAAATAATTGTTGAGTTTAGTCTTCGTCTTCCCAACAACATAATTGGGCACACCACAGTTAAATGATCGGCAGGTGGCATGTGGTGGGGTAAAATGTGGGTACTCCCCCCTTTTACGAGACGCCTGGCCAGCGTAGGCCAAATTCTCTCCAGAGAAGCCATCTAGAGAGATACCTCTCGTGAAGGCCCTAATGCGAACACACGCAGTTTCAGGGCTTGCACCTTTATCTTTTACAGTTGTAGACAGAAGCCATTAGACACCGTCACGAATTGCCGGTAATTTACAGCGAAGAAAGCCACCCATGTGCATTCAACATTTAATTGCTGACACTTTGCTTTCCATTTTTTTTGTGGCAATGGAGCCAGATGAAAATCCAATGCTTTTGAGCCAGCCCAGTCCATTAGGCTCCCAGTCTGTATCTCACTACGGAATAAATCACGGGGCTTAGTGCAGATGGCTTAGAGCCAATCTCACCTTAGTATTCCTGCTCACGTCGGGGCTTTCGCGCTTATTACGTTTTCCCTAATGCGCATATTTTGAAGCGTTAGTTGCGTATTATCGTATTTACATGCTTATCCATTTTTTTCTCCCAAATCCACTGCTTGATGTGGGTTGTGGGGGGTTATTTGACAACATTTTGCCATGCTGGTCAGTGCGGCGTTGTGAAGGAAAGAGAGAAATGATGTTGCACCATAGGACAGCACAACAAGAGACTTAGCCGTACTGCCCTCCGGTAACAATGTAGCTCACAGCAGCCTACAACACATGTCTCATGCACAACTCAAAATAATCATTCGCGTCACTTTGGAGAATAGAAATAACCAAACGGACACACGGACAATGTGTGTCTGTCTCTCCACGTAAAACAAAACAAAAAGTATTCCTTACACAACCCATCGGCCCCGTGGCCTTTTGGGAGTGAATTCTTTCAGCAGCATTGACTCCGCAGAAGCAAACCGGACGCATTTTACCACGCGGCGTCGCATCAGGAGAGGCAGGCTTGCTTCAGTGTCTGCTGATGCACTGCCAAGGACCCTCTTTAAGCACGGTGGTTGCCCATCTAAGTACTCTATAGACTCAAAAGCCTGCTTAGCTTTAACTTGCAAGATCTGACGGTATCGGCCGCATTCCGTGTGAATTGGCCGCGGACACTGCTGCAGGGAACATTAGCAAAAGAGCACAGCTGAACACAGCCCATTAAACGGTATGAATGCTATTTAACACAACTTTAACAATCAATCTGGCTCAATCCTTGCTCTTGTAAGAGTGACCTTCCCAAAGCACTGACACGTATAATGGCGTGTTAACTTTTAACACTCCTATTTCAAATGGGCCGAATAAAAATTACCCGGCCAGGTGGCTCAGTGGTCGAGTGAGCGGCTCGCATTCGGAAAGTTTTTTTGTTGTTCAAATCCTCGTTGGGATTTTATCGCAGCCCAGTGTCTTCCACAGCCAGTCCAGAACAAGTGTTCTTGATAATTGTTTTTTTACCCTTCTATCTGGCAACAAAACGGACACCTTCTTTTTACAAGGAGTCATGTTTGCATAGACCACAATACCTGCAGTCATAATGCAAACAAAAAACATAACTCTGATAATGTATGCACTGTCCTTTAAGTTGATTGGTCCACACCCGAGACAGCTTTCCTTAGAGCCTAGTCTCACATGGGTTAGACCAGATGACGCCAAAGGGCGCATTACGACTGCAGGTATTGTGGTCTATGCAAACATGACTCCTTGTAAAAAAGGTGTCAGTTTTGTTGCCAGATAGAAGGGTAAAAAACCAATTATCATATTTTTACTGGCAAATGAGGTTCCAATGGTGTAAACAGTGTTCTTCTTCGCAAGGCCCGCGGTGCCATTGGTGGCCCCCCTGGTGTCCTTTAGGACGTGCGGACCCCCGACAATACACAACACGTGACAACACGCCCCCCCCCCCATCATCGTGCTGCTGTCAAACCCCAATGGTTTCAAATGTTTGGCGGTCCTCACACTTATCGACGAACGTCGGGCATCCCTCCCCACCACCTCTGAATATGAGCGAGGAACTCTGCTCCAGACTAACGATGTTGCGGGGCAGCCGGAGGAGGGGAACGCGTCCAAGAGAGAAACTGCGCCAGAGTCCGTCGGAATGTTGTGTAACGTGACCTCGAGGACTGACAACGACTGAGGGAATCGTTAATCCGGCAGTAGATAGGGCTTAGGTGGTGATGATGACGATGATGAAGAATGCATAACATGGATGAAAATTGTTTCATAGTTTTAAAGCACCGATGAAGATTGAAATGAGCGTGAATGTAACTGACACTACGCGAGACCGATTAATGCTGCAGAAAATTGGGCGGCGGGGTGGGGGCGGAATACGAATGTTTGCCAAGAGGATATGACCTGTAGCTAGAAGGTGATTCATGCAGAAGGGGCAGAGTGCAATCCCTGTCACTTGATGGGACTGAAACGCTGCTGTAAGAATTGTGCACGTTTGGCCTTTGTGGTCCTTTGTAGAAATTGGAACGCTCTGCGGGGATAATGTAGCCCAAAGTATGAATTGGGGAAATAAATGAATGATAATGTGAAAGGTAAAGGGTGCAGCCCTCTGCGGTTGCTTTCTCACACCATTGCTGGTGGAAGGCCCTCGACTAGTGGGAGCTACAGTATGCAGGGCATCCATAATGGAGATTTGTTTTGGGTTAGATCCCGTAAATCAAGGCCGTAGCCATGGAGTCAACATTGGGGGGGGACCAAATCTTCCAGGGGGTGTGGGGGTCCCCCCCCCAGAAAAAAACTAAATTTGAAAACTAATTTCCTGCCATTTCCTACCTAAAATATAAAAAATTCACTAACACATGGGATGGACGTTTTATTTATTTTTGACAATAATGTCTAATAGTGTATTGTATTACGTCGCTATGTTTTTTCTTTATTACCTTTTCTTGTTTCATTGTACGTAATGGCAGAGATTAGGGATTAATAAAGTCCAACCATAACCACAATCATATAAACAGAATTCTATTTTATAGCAATATATTGGGGGGGGGGGCATTTTGAGCATATTTTAATATTGGGGGGGGATGTGTCTCCCCCCAATATATATTATAATTACGGCCTTGGCGTAATTATATAAATGTGTCGTTAAACTCGCCACCACCCGACGCAGCCAATTCGTAAGGCTTGTCACTTTAAGACGTAGCCTTTTGCAACCATTATCATCCATTATACAGGTTTTTTTGGGTTAGATTGCGTAAATATATAAATGTGTCATTAAACCCGTAATTACTGGCGAAATATCGTACTCAGATTGTAAATGTTGTGGCTTGGCTCTCCAACACACCGAAGTGCTGTACTAGTAACGAATTGGCATGTCCTGTTTACGTGACAAACCTTACTAATTGGCTTTGTCGGGTGGTGGCGGGTTTAACGACACATTTATATATTTAAGCGATCTAACCCCAAAACATCTATTATGGATAATATTGGTCACAAAAGCCTGCTGTGTGTAAAAATGTACAGCGCATGTCGGCGTACTCTTCCGAGCTGGCCAGACGTCTTGGAAGAGGAGAGAGTGCCCACATGAAACCCCACGACGCTTGAATTGCCGATCTCCGAACTGTGCTGTACTCAGTCATACCACTGGGTGGACAGAGATGGGAGGAATTCATAAAACTTTCCATTGTTTCAACTGCCGCGCCAGGAGATCGAATCGAACCGGTGACCTCAGCATCACACTACGGTAGCATTTTCTAGTATTTATAGAGTACATTTCTGTAGTGTTGTTTGATTAAATTTTAGCGATATCCACGGCATACATTTTTGTAATAGCATTTGTATTCAAGTAAACCGCTGTTTAACATTTGAAAAGAAAAGCAGCTGCAATATTAAAAAAACATTTCATATTAGATGCTGGGCACTTTAATCATTGCCACAATTTACTGGGATTTTGTAAGGACGATATTGGTACTGAAAAAACACGGAAAAGCTTATACCATTATTGTGAAATAATGCTCCTGTAATATTAATAAACATACATTTTGCCGCAATAGGTAGTTTCATAATTACAGTATTCATATATAGGTGTTGAAATGAGAGCAGTTTTTTTAAAAACATATTTTACTTATATACGAACGTGAAAATTATCCCATGGTGTTAAAGACTTTCCTTAGATTTCGTTTCACCCTTGAAAATATTCACTGCACTTTAAGGAGGGCTAACACTTCTGATGTGTGTGTGTCTCTTTTAATATAAGACGTTAAGCTTCTTTGCCTCCCATATTTAAGCACATTGACTGCCTCGTGTTGCTTTATGAATGTACACCTCGACGCCATCTTCATTCTGGCCACATTACCAATCTGTTTGTTTAACACGTGTGAGGCTTTCGCGACCAATATTATTCATAATCAACGTTTTTGGGTTTAGATCGGGTTATTTATAAATGTGTCGTAACCCTCCACCACCCGACACGGCCAATCAGTAAAAAGTGTCACGTTGACAAAAGACAAATAGTTCACTGCTTTAGCCCACATGTGTGTTGAAGCGTGAAACCACATCATTTACAATGTTTTATTTTTAGTACGACGTTTCGCTGGTAATTGCATCCAGCATCATCGGGAAATTCGCCAGAATGGTGAGAGGCTCTGCTCTGGCTCCCAGCACCAACAGGACTTGTGTCCAAACAAACAAGCCACATGGGATGGTTTCAGTTGTTCGTCCACTGTGCTTATAATCCGGGTGACCTGCTCTCATGTCCCCCGCCACGGCTAACATCAGTAGTGAGTAATATCTCAACCTGGCCCTGGGACTCATGCCCCACCCTTCACCAACCCGCACTGACCGACGTGGTGAAGTATGGTCAAAACTCCAATGACCGTCGCAGAATGAGTAGGCCTTCATCCGGGAGTAGATTGACAAAGGGCTTTAAGTTAAAAGTGTAAGTAGATATATTTTACTTACTATTTATTTGTTTCCATTAATTCATTTAGATTTGCACAAATTCATCGCCAAAATGCAAAAGATATATAACTAATATTTGCTCGTGTCATTGGACCAGATGTGTGTGTGTGACTCAAGTCACACTCAAAGCCGTGACTAGTTATCAGGGCTGTACCAGAGCTTGCCAATTATACCTTTCCCAAGTGCTATTACATAAGCCACGAGAGAGACTCTCTCGTCATACACACTAGTGGCAATTCTGTACGACTACAGTAATTCACTAACCGCTCGGTTCCTTTTTTAGAACGGCAGACAAAATTAAGGATTACTGAAACCGGCATTTGTTGTTTGGGGAAATGAAGGTGTGCCCGTACATATGATTAATACACTCACACATTCTTCCATTTCAGACGAAATTAAGGACGTTATTTTCAACTGGCTATTAAAAACATTTGTGATCTAGAGATGACGTGTTTCAGGAAAATAATTGGTAGCCTTTGTCATCCTGGATGGCGCTGATAAACCATTGGCTCAAGGACGAATTCGGCCATGGTGTCTCAATCCAGGGTAATTGGTGGCTCTGATCAGAAACTGCAGTTTTTGTTTCGTGGATAAAAGCATCGTTCTTAAGGGATGATAGGAAAATGGCATGGGTCGGTTACCCGCAGTGAAGGGGAGGGGAAATTAAACCTCCCTGTCATGTTTTGTCGCATTGCAAATTTTGGAGAAGACAACATTGTCAAAAATTTGGGCCCATCGCTAAATATGATCTCTACAGCAGGTGGGCTTGAAGAATGTCAACAGCGTAATTTTTTTTTGGTGTTTACCGTGGGCAAGTGATAGAATGTCAATAATATATATACAGTTTAACACGTAGGCTTTCACTTTCACGACCAATATTATTCCAAATGAAGATCTAACTCAAAAACCTTTATTATGAATGTATATACAGTAAACTCTTGTTAATTGGACACATATGGGGCTCTGGCCTTGCCGAATCATAGATTCCGAATTATGTACAATGGTGTACTCCCCAGTGCCTCCTGCCCCAATAATTCTTTTCCAAATTTTCTTTCCATACGAATTGACACACCTGCATCAATACTATCCAAAACTTTGGATTTGTCTCGCAGACTACGGGATTTATACCTCAGTCCCTTTTCTATTACTTCTTGGTGTAGGTGTAGACGACATTTCTGAGAGGGTTGGCTTGCACAGAGTGCATCAACAAGGTAAAGTCCAAAGCAACAACGGGTCTGCACGAACGCTCACCACGTGCACTGCTACCAGACTGAGTCGTTGTTTTGGTCGTAGGCACGCGGCGTTGCTCCACGTGTATGCCGAAATTGGACCATTTGGTGCGGCAATTCGGCTTATTGCGAATTACTAATAGTGTATAAAGCACAGCCGTGCCGAATTAAGCCCAATAACGAATAATCACATTCCCAAATACTCAGGGTTTACTGCACGACTGAGAATTTTTTTTTTTAACAAAAGAAAAACAATTAAGCAAGATCAGTGGAGGAATTCTGCCACTGGGAGCAAGTCTGTAGGAAAGTCAGCGGAAACGATTTAAGAAATCAGTGGATGGAACAAAGAGAATCAAAGACATAAGTCCATCTGTTCACAGTTAATAAGCAGTGTTATCCTTGTCATATGCGCGTTTTATGTAACCATCATTGTCGCATGTGAACAAAGGCTTTGTCGAGATATTTGGAGATGGTGCGTGTGCAGCGATGTCTATGCGAGGGGTTGCAGTACAAAGCTACATTGGAATTCTAGTTCAGCAGAAATGCCCAAGGTTCAGAGGGTCAAGCCGGCGTGACCCGATGATACACAGCCCCACCACTGAATCAAACAGCAGTATATTACTATAGCAGTCATTTTATTTGGTTAGATTTTTCATCGGGCATAAGAAACAGGGGAGAAATGGCGGATCAGCGAACCTGATGGCAAGGAATTACACTATGAGACATCTCCTTTACCAGTGGCAAACAATGGTAATTCGCAGAGGTGTGGACTCGAGTCATGTGACTTGGACTCGAGTCAGACTCGAGTCATGAATTTGATGACTTGCGACTCGACTTGGACTTGCATAACAATGACTTTGTCCCACCTATGAGATGTGGACTCGAGTCATGTGACTTGGACTCGAGTCAGACTCGAGTCATGAATTTGATGACTTGCGACTCGACTTGGACTTGCATAACAATGACTTTGTCCCACCTATGAGATGTGGACTCGAGTCATGTGACTTGGACTCGAGTCAGACTCGAGTCATGAATTTGATGACTTGCGACTCGACTTGGACTTGCATAACAATGACTTTGTCCCACCTATGAGATGTGGACTCGAGTCATGTGACTTGGACTCGAGTCAGACTCGAGTCATGAATTTGATGACTTGCGACTCGACTTGGACTTGCATAACAATGACTTTGTCCCACCTATGAGATGTGGACTCGAGTCATGTGACTTGGACTCGAGTCAGACTCGAGTCATGAATTTGATGACTTGCGACTCGACTTGGACTTGCATAACAATGACTTTGTCCCACCTATGAGATGTGGACTCGAGTCATGTGACTTGGACTCGAGTCAGACTCGAGTCATGAATTTGATGACTTGCGACTCGACTTGGACTTGCATAACAATGACTTTGTCCCACCTATGAGATGTGGACTCGAGTCATGTGACTTGGACTCGAGTCAGACTCGAGTCATGAATTTGATGACTTGCGACTCGACTTGGACTTGCATAACAATGACTTTATCCCACCTCTAGTAATTCGTTTTTACCCTTTCAACTGGTACAACAACTGACACCTTTATACAAGGCATCATGTTTGCAATAACCACAACACAAGCAGTCAAAATGCAAACAAAAAGAAACAACTCTCATAATGATAGGCACTGTCCTTGAAGTTGATTGGTCCACACCCGAGACAGCTTTTCTTAGAGCCTAGTCTCCATTGGTGTTGGACCAGTACGCCTTTTGGCGTCATCTGATCCAACACCAAGGACAGTGCAAGGACAGTGCTTATCATTATCAAAGTTTTTTTTTGGCATTTTGACTGCTTGTGTTGTGGTTATTGCAGACATGATGCCTTGTATAAAGGTGTCAGTTTTTGTTTCAGTTGAAAGGGTAAAAACCTACTACTACTGATGGCAAGGGTTTGATTCCTGGCCACAGCTCACGGCAGTGGCGAGCGATACCTTTAGAGCAGTGGTTCTTCTTCACCTGGGGTGCACGCACACCCTGGGGGTGCGAGAAGCCCTCCCTGGGAGTGCGAGAAATTCCAGATTTTTTTGTTTAGAAGGTAAATAATCGAAACACAAATTAAGCACGGCCAATTAAGTACAACTATCTCCTTGGTTAATAATATCATAAAATAATATAATCTAATATTATGTTTTATTTTTATTATTGTATTATTTCCCTTCTACGTGACTTTACCGAAAGAACCAAGAAGATGAATCCCTGCAGTCACGAAAGCTTTAAATCGAAATTTAAGTACAACTACTTTGTTTCATCTAACCTATGTATTTTTTAACATTATATATTATTTAACGATTGATAACCAAAGGGGTGCAAGGCTGCAGTAAAGGTTAAGAACCACCACTGTCTCTAAGCAATCCTGTGCAATGCCCTTCACTGACCAGCGTGATGAAGGATGCTCAAACAACGATCATATGACAGGGATACCATCTGCAATGTGATTCTTTTGCAAAGATTTCACTGCATGGGGTCCAATTTGTTGTTATTTGCTGTGCATCCTATGCTGACGTTTGACAGTGCACGTTGGTTTATATGCATTAATAATGTGTCCTAGTTGCTTTTAGTGAACTTTATTCTGCCAGTATTGCCCGCACGATATTAAATATTCCAATTACCTCTGTAGACAGTTGTGGCAATAAACAATTACGGTGGTGGACTTAAATTTTAAAGCCATTGCAGATTTCACTTAATTTATATGCGAGCGCAATTTATGGAGTGAAATAAATGACTACACTTGATACAAAAAAAACGAATAAAGTGGTGTTATTCATATTCTTGGTTTTTTATTATTTACCTTCTACATGACTTTACCGAAAGAACCAAGAATATGAATCCCTGCAGTCACGAAAGCTTTAAATCGAAATTTGGTGCTATTCAATCGCGGCATAGTTAGTAACTCAAAGGGCTGGTATTGAAGGAAATTAGGTTGTATTTGTGTTGGCTTTATTTAATTACCACATATATATGCAACAGAAACAATGAGAGGCCTGTGAGTCTGTGGGGATACAGAGAAGTGTATAAATAAAGAGTGAGCGCAGGGAGGAGGGGACATGGCCCTGACAATGTTGATGTCGAGTGAAAAGTGGCCTTAGGCAGCCACAAAGGTAACAACAAAGACTGTTTGGGCAAATGCTGTTATCTAGCACCTATGAAGGCCGGCACGGCACATGATGGGATCGGTGGCCAACACCACGCCCGGCCACCTTGGTCTCCCTCGTGGCGATGTTTTTTACACCGCACCAGGTACTCATTTGAGGCTGAGTCGACCTAGGGGTGGCCCAGGACCGGTGCTGATGATCGTCACTGGTGTTGGCCGTGAGTGAGAATCGAACTCGGGTCGTTGGATTTCTAGCGCAGCGCGCTAACCGCTACGCTGCCACTCCCCCTGCCACACACACAGACACACATGCAGCCCAGCAAACTAATGAATTAAATAAAATCCTTTTTCCAGATGACTGCTTTTATAGACACACGGTACACTGACACAGATGATGAAAAATGACCATGAGCTGCATCTCAATGGGAAATTCCCACAATCATAACATTACTTAACGTGAGCTTTTTGCGCCGCAACGGCGTGCGGCGCATCATACGCGGAGCGTCGTGGATTCCCTTGAGCGGTGGCGCAAATATCGAGCGAGCCCGCGTTGGTGCTGCACCTGCGACTACGCCTAATGAGCTGGAGGGCTGCAAAGAGTGGAGGAAGTGGACTTGCGGAATCCCATTCAGTGCCATCTGCGAGGGGCTCGTGCCACCGACGAGCCCGACTGTGGCGCTGTCTCTCGGGCTGATGCGGGCTCGAAGTGAACACCACGTGGTGCTGTTGGTTTGACTTGTTCGGTGGCAATGAAGTGAGTGCATTCTTTCGATTTAAAGCTTTCGTGACTGCAAGTCACGTAGAAGGGAAGTAATAAAATAATAAAAATAAAATATAATAAAATAAAATAATTCTCACGACGTTTCGGCCACAACGCAAGCAGTCGTCTTCACCTGAAGACGGCTGCTTATTTTTTTTATTATTTTTTATTATTTTATTACTTCCCTTCTACGTGACTTTACCGAAAGAACCAAGAAGATGAGTGCATTCTCTCCAACCCATGCTCAGTAGTGCGGCACAACATAGGACTCTCGTTTGCACACAGAGCGTCCTGCTGTGGGTGGAGGAATGGCAGGGCCTGCCAATTTAAATGGGAAAGTTCACAATTAATCCTGGTCAAACTGGAGCTTTGGCGGCTTGAACGATGGGTTTATAAGAATAATCACATCCAGCCCTTAATCCACTGCTTGTATGAGGGCCTCCCCATTCAATGTCGCTTTTTTTTTTACCATACTTCACACTGCTCAGTGCTGGCTCTGGATAGGTGGCCCCAGGGACAGGTCCAGATATCACTCACCGATCACATCTGACGTGGTCCAGAATCGGACTAAGGTCACCGGGGTCAGAGCATAGTGCACTAATAACCGCGCCACCACTCCCGCACAGCTCCTTAACGTTGCCATAAAACACCGTCAAGGATCCAGGCGTTTTGACAGTAGCTGACATCACTGCTCCTATATTTGGCTATTTTACTGCACTTCATATCGTGGCTTGAGCTTGGGGAAATATCGTATTGTGGGATTCCTAGGCCCTTACTTTGACAGGTCAATGGGGCTTGATGTTCCTTCTCGAATGGTCGTGGTCTCTGTGTAATGTTGCATATCCTGTTGCCAGAGGTGGGACAAAGTCATTGTTATGCAAGTCCAAGTCGAGTCGCAAGTCATCAAATTCATGACTCGAGTCTGACTCGAGTCCAAGTCACATGACTCGAGTCCACATCTCAGAGGTGGGACAAAGTCATTGTTATGCAAGTCCAAGTCGAGTCGCAAGTCATCAAATTCATGACTCGAGTCTGACTCGAGTCCAAGTCACATGACTCGAGTCCACACCTCTGCCTGTTGCAGTAGCAAGGTTGGGTTTGCTTTGCCGAATCGTGAAACGGTCAGTTAGTCCGATCGTATTCTGCCACCACGGAGGTTGCAGGTCGCTTCAATGTGACTCACTGTCAGCAACACCGAAGCCGACCCAAGTCCATACACACAATTAAAACGTTCAGAGGGCTCTAAATATTACAAATCATCTATCAGCTGCGAGAAGGGGTTGGACCTTCCAGGTACCACGCCGTGTCACTGTCTACGCTGCTAGAATAATCCGGCACTGGACCTGAGGTAGATTGTTGACTACACTACAACTAACATCAGTGGCGAGTGATATTCGAAATAGGTCTGAGCCAACCCTTTTCACCAACCCACACTGATCACCATGGTGAAGCATAATCAGACCCCCCCCCACCCCGACCCTTTGCCCGTAACCTACATCTGGAAGTGAATTCACGTGGGGCTCTAAATTAACATTGTCAATTTAAGGTATAGCACAAGTTCAGCAAATTTACAGTTCGCAATTATCGCTTTTCATTCCAGACTAATTTGCCGAGCGGGGCCTTTGACTTTCAATTTGCAAGAAGTATCGGCGGCACCACTGCACGTGTGTGTATGTGTGTGTGTCAACTCAGCCTCAAATGAGTACCTGGTGCGGTGCGTGAAAACACCGCCACTGGGGAGACAAAGGCGGCCGGGCGTGGTGCTGGCCACCCACCCCCTCGTGTGCCGTTCTGGCCTTCATAGGTACTACTCGCTAACAGCACTTGTCCCAACGGTCTCTGTCAGGCTATACGGGGGATCTTTGCCTTTATTTTTGTGTTGTAGCTGGAGCTTATTTGCATGGGCGTGACCTCTCCACTGCTACCTTGGTTGCTATGAATGGTTGGGGGGAGGAGGATATTAAGCATTTTTTGACGAGGTAAGTACAGCCAACTTCCGCAAGCTAATGACCCCAAAAGTTAGATGCATCGCTAGCCTCCAAGATATGACGATATGTATGCATACTGTATAAATAATTGCACGCTGTCATACTTGATAATATACATGTGACGCTCGATTCATTCGCACAAGCAGATACTTTCATATAATGTACAAAATGTTCTCAAAAGCAACGCTACGTATCAGAATCATAATGTTTATTTATCTTGCAGAAACCTGATGAGATATGCCGCTCTTTTATCACAGATGTCCAGTAAGGGCGGACCAGCGAGTTGCAACGACAAACGAATGACACCGATATCTTGAGCACTGATTTATAACAGCTTGTTTTGTGTTTGCAGAATAAGACGAATTGCGGTGTTAGTTCCATAAGTGACAGGCCATGTCACTGATGATTTATTTTACAATCGTATTGTTGGTGCACTAGCAGTGTCACGCCAGGAGACAACGCACCCGTTCGGCAATCTCCCACGGCGGCCGTGACTCTGTGTGTCCGCGTACGGCAGCACGAGATGGTTTGGGCAGATCATATTTTGAAAATAATTTCAAGCGGCCTACGTTCACGCACCCTCTGCCATGAGATTGCCGTGCATCACGTGACGTGCGATATTTGAATATGTTCGTGGAATTTAGATAAGTTGAGTCGTATGAACAAAAAAAATTCCGATCGTTTTTTGTTGTTGCAGTTATTGGTAACTGGGTTGAGACCATCAAATTGTTACACTTGAGACCCGGATTTACTCATGGGTGGCTGTCTTAAATTAAAAATAAGGATCTCAATAGTACCCGGATCAGCACGCTTAGCCTCATATACACATCTGTGATAAGTAATAGAAACTAAGTCAAAAAGCAATACAAAAGAACACTCTAAATACAAACATCTTGCGGTTATATAAACAAGCAAACAATTAAAAGAAGCAAAGACCACACTATCACAAAATCAATAGAGCATTCAATGGGGGGGGAGCCAGATTAAAATGATGGGGTTTTAACTACAGTTGAAAGACATCAATTCGATCGATCTTTTTGATGGTCAAAGAAGAAGCGTGATTGAAAAGGGCCCTTGAAACGAAGGATTTTAGTTGGCTGGACTTCAGATCATGCGAGCTAAGGGGATGTTTGGTTAGTCGTGGTGGGAGCAACGGATTGGCTGCTGTAGAAGCGGAGGCTTACAGTGTGGAACGGGAAGCTTGGTGGGGGAGTTTTGAGGCAGGGTTTCAGCGACGAGATGAATTTGTGCCCAGTAAGAATTCTGGCAGCGACATATTGGCAGACAATGGCATTCCATCATCTTCAATAGGAAGGCAGACGAATTGGAGGGAACAAAAGTAGAGTCGTAGTTGTTCGTCTTATACTGGTTGGAACGAAGTGGACCAGACCACCAATAGATTAATGTGTCCGTCCGTCCGTCCGACTGTCCGTCTGTCCGACAAGATGGCCGCCCGCTCCCCCTGCGATCCGTGAACTAAATGAACTAAACAAGATGGCCGTCGCATCCGGCGCAGCCAATGACATCGCCTGTTGCAATCCTTGCTCTGTGGGCGCGCGGGTCAGTGGGGAGGGGGGTGAGGACGTCATCGCTCACCCCCCATGCACAAATCATTTTCTTTTTAACTCCTCTATACCCGGTCGAAATCCCTGTACCGGTATTAGTATTATTCCTACCAGCCCACCCCACAGGGTCCTGTTTTTGTTGCAAAAGTGGCACCTGCATCTGCTCGTGAATTATGTCCCGAGAAATGAAAACGTCATCACGCAGACTGTCGCTCGAAGCATTTAATTAAATAGTGAACGGTCAATTACAATGTGTGCAAAAGTAAATCATTATTTCAAATATGAGAACTCCAATGAAACATAAGCCTCCACTGCACACACACAAGTAAGGCCTGTGACCATATACATCACAATTGCTAAGCTCGTAATGCCCGTCTCTGTGTGTGACCTGCCCTGGAAACCTAAAGAGGCAAGCTCGCATTCGCAAGCCGGTTCACCATATTGTGTGGGGGCAGTGCATGTCTTCCATACAGCACCTGCTTTGTTTAAATCGTGACATTTGCACGTGTCTGTTAATAGAGACTGGCTCAAATTGTGTCCTGTACAGATGATGATGACGGTTTCGTATGGCCAATGGAGAGCAACTATGAAGGATTGTGTTGTCAGTGATTTAGCCAGTCGATTGCTGTCTGATAGTTGGCGAGTTGCTGATTCACCACCTTCAACGATTTTTTTCATTGGTGCAGTGCGAAGCTGTATGACCCATGGGTTGGAGTGAGTTTCACTTTACACTTGTGTATCAGGTGTCGGCATATTCTGTGGTTTGCACTGGTTAAGCACTGCCCATTGTTTGTATTTAGAACTTCTTTTGCACCGTACGTAGCAAACCGCGCTAATAGAAGGTCTCTGTGTGTGGTGATAGGTGGCTGATCAGATTAAGCAACCCAGTGATTTTAATTGTTTCCGAAATGGGTTCCTTAAAACGGACATGCAGTGATTTTTAAAATAAAAATGACAGATATGTAATCCACATACATTTTAGTTTCACAATTACTTAATTGAAATGAATGAATCATCAATACATGAGCAGGTTGTTTTTTTTGTATGTTTAAAGGCAGCACAGTTTTAAGTACTGCAGTGAGACGATACTGCTGTGGTGTCATGGTTGTCACACTGGACTTGCAATCCAGAGGTCGTCAGCTCGATCCCAGATCTCGTAACTGTTGTAATAATGTGGGCAAACGTTTATTAAATACCACCGCCTCTGTTTATTAAATACCACCACCCAGCTGTACGAATATGTGCGTAACAGTGAAACTAAAAACGATAAAACTATTTTATTTTTTATTTTACCAGGTAAGACCCACTAAGCCAATGATAGCTCAAGGAAGTGGCTTATCACGTGTGAATTTATAGCAGCCAAATACTCTAAACGCATGTTGATTCTAAATGTGGAGGGAAAAACCGGAGGCCCCGGAGAAAAATCCATGCGGCCACGGGGGGAGAGAACATGCAAACTCCAACTATACAGACGTCGGGATCGAACCTACGATCTCCTTCATACCAGGCAAAGTAGTAAACATCTCGCCACCGTGGCGCCCAAGTTAAGTCGAAGTGTGGGTACTCACAACTCTTCCAAGAACGTCTTCCCATCGTGGAAGGGGTTCTCTGAAGCTCCCACCTGATTGAGGGGACTTCTGCTTGCCATAGCATGAGCGAAACATTTCAGGACCTGCACCTTTGCCTTAACCCGCTTGTATTTTACCACTGGAGGGAATGTTTGATTATTTTGAAGCTCGCTCAATCGCCCAGCTTGCCCAGCTTTTATTTACGCAAAAAAAGCATCTGTGCATTTCTAAAGGGATAGGTTGCTGCAATATTGCATGCACAAGTGCACATCTCATGTTGATGCCAAACACCTGAGGCTTTGTTCCAAAAATTGCCTCCATGCGTCTGTGAATGTAAAAATACGAGAGCGTAATTGCTTAAGTCTTCTTGAAAATGAAATTTGCATGCAATTAAAACATTTAATTGCATGCAGTGTCTGTCAGCCGCATGAGTGCTTAATGTGAGCACTTTCAAAATTGAGATTTTTTTTTTAAGATGGGGACAACACTGTTAAAAATAATAACCATGTTATATATATTGTTGTTAGTGTAGGGTACAACTATGACATTACTTTCAATGAATATATACAGTGTTATGAAAATACTGAAATATTCGCCACATACGTAAAACGCAATTTGATTAATGGGCATGTTCTAAACCGTTCCCTTGTTTTGCATGCATTATTATTGTTGTTGTTGTTTTACATTAGACTTATCATCATTACCATGATCATCAGTCACGATCTCACCTCTGCTGGGTGAACGCCTCCTCCCCAAGTTGTCATCAGCCCTCACCGTCTCGCTATGCAACAGTCCATCAAGCTCCTGCAAGTTACGTATAAATATGTACGCACGTTCACGATCTCATGTATGTATATATGTTGAACTTCTTTCGCACCGTACATAGCCAACCATGCTAATCGGAGGTGCGGGGGGAGGAAGGACAACAGACTAAACACAAAACGCAGTTCTAAAGAAAGGCGTTTGTCATTCTTGGTGATTTAAAAGTGCATAGCTTCAGTGGCTTCCTAATATCGGACAGAAGAGCATTCCAGACGGTCGCACACGGTCGCAGAAGCGCATCTGAAAGCGTTCAATGCAGTGACCGTCTATGTTCGATGGCTAGCCAAAAGCCACTGCGAGGATAACCAGAGTAAGGTTAGTTGATTTCATTGCTCCATCTCCACAGTGGGCTTCTTCTTGCTTTCCACTCTTGAGCTGCCATTTCACTGTCAGTCTCCACCATCGTCCGCTGCCATCCATTCAAGCAGCGTCTTCTGCTCCAGGACACTTACATCAATTAACAGTCTAAGTGACGTCCCTGATTTTTCATTTGTTCTGATCCATCTGTTGCTGCTTCTGTCCCCCAGTGCAATGCTGATCACGTGCGTTTCCCTGTTGATTCGTATACGTTTCATATTTGGTTCCATTTCTCTTTGTAAGTGTTCATGTTACCCGTCTATATGTTAAGTATATAAATACACACCGATATTATTTACCGATGGGACATTTTATTTTTTGACGCGTTTTTACGATCAAGTTCGGTTTATCCAAAGCACCTCACCTCTGCTCCCATTGTTTTTTTCCCAGCAGACCTTCAATAACTGCCCGAGGTATAGGAAGGCGATTTCCATTTGCATCCACTTAACAAATACGTATATTGTTACATTAGACTACAACACACACCCTCAATGCAACCCGCGGAAATGTTGCATTGCAATTGAATTGGATTTTATTAAATAGCCAAGGGCACGCACAGTACACGTCAATCAAGGAAGGTGGTGGCTGCTTGTGCTTGCAGTTGCAGAGTCCGATGATGTCCTATGGTGATCTCGGTGATAATTGGAAAGCTGCCCTAAATTGAGCTTAAAGATGTACGCTGCGGGGCAATGTTTACGAAACTTTCTACAGCCTCCCGTCGTGTGTCTCTTTTTTTTTCCTCTTCCCGTCATTACCCAACCCAGCTTGGGCTAGACACCGGTGAAAAAGGTGGCTCCATAGCTCAATGGGTTTCTTCCAGCTGTCTGACCTGTTTGGAAGAGCAATGTGCTCGATGACTATCTGTCTGTCATCGAGCACATGCAACAATCCTTCGGGTTGTTTCAATACAAAAAAAAACCCAAAGCGACGTGCACGTGTGTGTGTGTGACTATTGAACAGAGGTGGGACAAAGTCATTGTTATGCAAGTCCAAGTCGAGTCGCAAGTCATCAAATTCATGACTCGAGTCTGACTCGAGTCCAAGTCACATGACTCGAGTCCACATCTCATAGGTGGGACAAAGTCATTGTTATGCAAGTCCAAGTCGAGTCGCAAGTCATCAAATTCATGACTCGAGTCTGACTCGAGTCCAAGTCACATGACTCGAGTCCACACCTCTGCTATTGAAAGCCCTTAACATTCTAGCACCCATCTCAGAACGAGCTCCCATGATTCTATGATGGGCAGCGATGCAAACATTTGTCTGAAGCAACCCTGGTCAAACTTGGAATTGTGGGAGGTCAATCATTCTTATCTGCTGCCCCCATAGTCTGGATCTACCTTCGCTCAGATACCATTCCTGTCGACTTTCTGTCCCCGTTTTTGCCTTACATTTTAACTCAGCCCGTGACGAAGGAACCCTTACCCCTTCCGAGGACGGACATGTGTACGTCATCGGAATTGGAATCAGAACAAGAAAATAAAATAATACTACTTTATCGGTACCGAGGCTCCAACAAGCCACTGCGGGAGTGCGTGTGGCACAGTTTGGCGCCAGCTATTGTAGCTCTCAGCGGCAAGTCCAATGTCTTTAAAAACAATGATGCTATGCCTCTCTAAATAAAATGTACGTTAACCGCTTGCGCGTTCCGAAATTCAGCGGCGAACGGGACCCACCCTGCAACTTGCAGATGTCTCGGAACAGGAAAGGATTAAGTCCACTGTCAATGTGCAGCATCTTCAGACGCATCCTCGTATAAACACAATATAAACTCGTCTTGTGTTGCAGTGCCGTGTAAGATAAAAGTGTTATGATGCCGATGATGATTTTACAATATTTTATTCCCCCTTTGGCTTACGCTTACGATATTACCAAATAAAATCTTAATTCTAATTCAATTAGGCGTTAGTTTTGGCAGGAAGGTAGAGCACCATAAATATCTCGAGGCAAGTTCCCCAGGCTTGCACACTCATTCACTCATAATTCAAACATTTGTTTTGGTGCATCTGCACATTCACACATTGCCTTTGGGTCAGGATGGGAAAGGCACCATATGCTTCTTCGCTCTGAAGCCCCATCCGCAGAATTTAGGGCACAATTGGGACCGATTTTGGTGAAGGACGTGGGAGTGTCTTCTGGAATTGTGGCGATTTTTGAGCTGAGAGAATATATAATTCAATTTTCGAATAAATAAACAAGAAGTCTTCTGCCCAGTCTTTCACGTGGGAGAGCATTTTTTGTTGTTGTTGTTGTTGTTGCAGGCAGATGGTAAAAATGGGTCATAAAGTAATAAACCAACGTCAACGAAGGCACACTATATAAATAAAAGCATATAGTCAGATCGTATCGCTATTAATTTTAATGACCTACACATGCAAGTATGGAAGAAGCAGTTGACGGGACATCTCTCGCAGCTCAGTGTCGTAATTCTCACAGAGGCATTTTAAATTGGTACCTTCTTTGTAGATGGTGACATTTAGATATCGGCGCGATGAAGTGTACATATCTTTGTGTTTCAGGTCTATCGTTGAATTTCTCATTTTATATTTTAAAAAATCTGATTAAACTGCAAAACGCGTGCATGCTATTTACCAGAGGTGGGACAAAGTCATTGTTATGCAAGTCCAAGTCGAGTCGCAAGTCATCAAATTCATGACTCGAGTCTGACTCGAGTCCAAGTCACATGACTCGAGTCCACATCTCATAGGTGGGACAAAGTCATTGTTATGCAAGTCCAAGTCGAGTCGCAAGTCATCAAATTCATGACTCGAGTCTGACTCGAGTCCAAGTCACATGACTCGAGTCCACATCTCAGAGGTGGGACAAAGTCATTGTTATACAAGTCCAAGTCGAGTCGCAAGTCATCAAATTCATGACTCGAGTCTGACTCGAGTCCAAGTCACATGACTCGAGTCCACACCTCTGCTATTTACTTCACAAACCGGGCCGTTGTTAATGGCAGCAAGTGCCCTATTAGTTTTTGTCCATTGGACGTGTGTTTGTTAAAAAATGCACGTACAGAGCAGTCGTTGCATTTATGGAGATGCGACGGTTGTGGTTCGTATAAAAAGCAGAGGTTTTCAGAAAATGCTGTTGCTGGGCAGATATCACGACTTCCTTACCAGCGCATTGCTTATCTGTGCTCCGCAAAAAGGTCCCAGAGAAGAAATGAATATCGTGCACAAGTGAAGCTAGGCTGCGGCGGTCTTGGCAATTTCTAGCCACAATCCGGAGTCTCACTCCACACTGTGAAATTTAATTATTTTAAGTACGTAGATATATACACTATATATATGCATTTTTGGTTAATCATATCATACAAACTTTTAAGAACAAAAAAATTGTGCTTGGCCAGGATATTAAGCTGGAAGAGTTGACGTACAGATGTACGTACGGATGTTCGTACGAACTTAATTTGCACCATACGTAACGAACCGTGCTAATCCGAGGTCAAGAATAACAGAGAATGGTCAAGAATAATAATAATGAATTGGCAGCCGAAGAATGCTAAATGTTCCGAGAGGACATGCGGCCAAGTGTGCAGGTGCCGGGCGGATTATCACGCCGCACTGGCTGTGAGAGTTGGTGGCTGCAGTTTGTGGAGAACCACCGTTCAGCAGTGGATTGGCCATTGCTGATGATGATGATGACGATGCAATTTTATACTCGGCAGACGACAGCTGTTCAATTTCCAAACCGAAAAAAAGCCCCAACTCATCACGGTTCTAGATTTGAAGCTTTCGTGACTGCAAGGACTCATATTCTTAGGTTTTTTTCGGTAAAGTCACGTAGGTAAAAAATTAAAATTAATAAAAGTAAATAAAAAAATAAATAAAAATCACATCGTCTAACCGGCGACGATGTGATTTTTATTTTATTTTTTATTTACTTTTATGGATTTTAATTTTTTACCTACGCGACTTTACCGAAAAAACCTAAGAACACTCATCACGGCTGTCGCCGATGCCGTCCCATGACGTAACAGTACGCTGACACGTAAGGCCTTCTTTGGAGCAGTGCCTTTGTCAATCCCCTGCTGGATGAAGAGCTACCCGTGCTGTGTCAGTCAGTCAGTTTGTTTTGTATCATCATACTTCACCAGCTTGTCAGTGTGGGTATATCAAGTGGGGTGGTGGTGGGGGTGGGGCGAGGTGCAACTGTCATTTTGGATGTCATTGACAAGTGTCATTGTGTCAATGTCACGGCACTGACAATGAGCCTCCAGAGATGGTGTAATTCTAAATAACGTGAAAAAATTACTTTTGTTGTTGCATTTCCTCGAGGCCACAACTTAATACAGTGATCCCTCGCCACTTCGCGGTTCAAGTTTCGCGGCCTCAGTGCATCGCGGATTTTTCGAACTGATTTAAAGGCCTCATTATACCTGTGCAGTAACACCATCATCATCATTCATCATCACATTCATCGAACTGCACAGGTCTGTCATCGTCGTCATTGTCATCGTCATTGTCATCGTCGTCGTCGTCATTACTGGAGTCAAGTCTCAAGATACTACTGTCATTGGTGAGTGTAGAACACCATAATACGCATCGTATGAGAGAGAGAGAGTGAATGTATAATATTAAGGTTTTATAATTAAATAGATTTAAGTAAAAAAAATATATATATAAAGTATAAATATACATAGTTTAAACATTCTGGTACCCACACACACATATACGGAAATTCCTAGGGGGCCAATCCTACTTCGCGGATTTTCACCTATCACGAGGGGTTCCGGTCCCATTAACCGCGATAAACGAGGGATCACTGTATACTGGCGGCTGCTCAGCTTTGAGCCCATATTCTCAAGTCCCGGTACTCTATGAGGTTGATTCATCCTAAAAATAATATATGTTACGCCGGGTGCTTTGGTGCTGCGGAAGCATGAGCGATAAAGGTTAGAGCTGGCCCCAAAACCTTTTCTTTCGGCATGCTGGTAAAAGTAAGTGCTCTCAAAATGTGTTACTGTGTGCGAGCCAGGCTTAAAAGTTATCTTCATGTGTTTGTTATTCATATATACTCTACGTGAAAGTGGTGAATGATAAAACATTTAATATTGTGGTCTGGAGTGAAAAGTAAAATAGTTAAGTGTCCAACTGTGTATCATTGCATTATTTAAAGCCGACCAGAGCGGCTATATGTATTATGAATGTTCCCAATTTTCAGATTAATTAGAAAAATACCCCAAAAATCTGGCCTGGATTAAAAATTTGTAATGATCCGAAATGTTTTGAGTTTTGGATGTTACCGGAAGTAAAGTCGCATTTGTGATGACATGTCTACGCCTGCCTGGCCAAAAGTTCCATGACATTACAGCGTTTTTCTATTTTTATAAACGATGTAATATTTTTTTTAAAGAAAAAATATATTCAACTTATTGTTTTGCTAATGGCACTCTACGTAATTTAATAATTTAGTAAATAATGTTTAAAATGACTCAAATGACTAATCTTAATGCATAAGCAATGAAAGCTATTAAAGTGTAATAACTTTAAATTAAAAATATATGAAAAATCTGAAAATTTAGCAGGAATTGCCAAAATCCTAATAAAAAAGAAATGAAACCTCAAACTCATCCCTAGTCTATGGATCGAAAAAAAATCAATTAATTTGGAAAAAAATGATTTCACATGCCTGTGACTGGCTAGTCAGCTATAGCCAATGTGTGTGTGTCTTTGTTCAACAAGAATGAAATGATGCCTGTTGAATCTGCACATCTTAGATCGAACGTCAATATGTCGGGCGTTACCCCTGGGAGATTGGGGCGATGAATTCTTCCCCTGGCTACCTCCATTCTCTCCAGGTTAACCCCTTTGTAGCTGGCGCTGAACGGCTCAAGAGAGACTGAGATGGCACCGCTGAGACCCCAGGCTAGTATCTGGGGTTCATCCGCTGACGATTAAATTGAATGAATAAACACACAATACACCATATTTCTGTATGCGTCTCTCCACGTAAAAAAGTAACTTTTTTTTTAAAACGTCCAGTCGGTCGCACAGCCTTCTAGGTGTACATTTTTCAGCAGCAATGGTTGAACAAAAGCAAACCTTTGACCGGTTTCGGCATTCATGGTTTCATCGGCAGCGTCATCCTTCCCTAAACCAATTCTGATAAACCCGCCAGATGTTTATTAGCCAGGACCGTCTCCGGTAGATATGGGTCCAAGTTCGATGCAAAACTATATAATACACGAGACAAGTATAATACACGAGACAAGTGTAGCGAGTTGATAAGCTCAGGTTGATCTCCATTGGCTGACTGTACTAAAGTTTGTTGTCCTTCCCCCGCACTTCCCATTAGCGGGGTTGGCTTTGTACGGTGCGAAAGAAGTTCGAAATACTGCACATACAACGGTGTCGGCCAAACACCCCAATGGACAGCCTCCATGAACCTCAGTCTTGAGACTCTCAATACCAATTTGGCTCTCTTAGATCAAAGTGAGTTCCAATGTCATTATCATTAACACCATATTTTGTATTATTAATTCACATGGTATAAATTCAGATTCAGAAAAAGCCTAATATGCCAAGGTTAAGAACATCATTCTATAAACAAATAAATGCCAAATAATAAGAAATGACAAAAAAGTATGACAGATTAGCGGGGATGATTTGTATTCGTCTGTGCGTATTGGCTGTCCAGTGGCACATTTAACTAGTGCCGGATAGCAGTAATGGGTTGCATGTCTTAAATATTTCTCGAAATATCTTTTGACACATTTTACATTTCATCCAGCCATTATCGCGCCTTCCGTATAATGCCATTACACCAACCCCATGTGCGCTCCGTTGTCAAGACGAACATTGCAGTGACATCTACAAGTGTTTGAAGCTCAATGCAAAACCTAATACGTGATTTAGTATCGGGGGCGGGCGGGAACGTAAAAAAAGGATGGCAACTCAGAGAAAGGTCAAAATTATCATATTTTTTTTTAAAATAGCAGACGCTAGACGTTTGAACCCTGCTTACAAGGGGAATCTTAAGCCAGGAATCTGCCACGCGTTCGCACACGACACTGTTACTCCACAGAGAACAGTGTTGACACTTGAGCGGGGAGAAGTGGTGGCTCGAGGCCACGGCCGAGGGACGGGACGAGGACATTAATGAATTAGTTACAAACACACCGATTGTGAATGCAGCGAGCAGGAGCGGCTAATCAGCAAGGGGGTGCTGCACCTGAACACGGGCAATTCATCGTCAGCCATGGTTGATCCACTGCTGGATGGAGGCCTCCCCACGCCGCCACCATTTCTCACGATCCTGCGATCTAATAACCCCGGCTCGCGCCTACACGCGAGCTGATTTCACGCCATCTCATCGGTGGATGTTTTTTTTCGGTTGGATTCCATTCCTAGGTTGCCACCGCATCAATATTCTTGACCATCCGCCTTCTACTCTTCTCGCAGCGTGCCAAAGCCCAATGACTTATCCGAACAGTTTGAATTACATTCTTGGTTCTTTCGGTGAAGTCCCGTAGAAGGGAAAAAGAAAATAATAAAAATATAAAACAATAAAATTCTCACGACGTTTCGACTGCAACACAAGCAATCATCATCAGGTATGAAATCCACAGCAAGAAATTTTGAAAAAAGTGGCGTTTTTTTCCTAACGTCATCACCACGGACAGCGAGTTGGCAGTTGGTCAGATGGACGAGTCCATCTTTGTTCGGAAAAGACGAGGGGGGAGAATTAGAGAATGCAATGCGGTCTGAAAGTCACTGTAAGCGTGAACACAATCAATTAAGACCCGAAATGGTTTATCAAATCACTGTTATTGCTGTGGATTTCGCACCTGATGACGATTGCTTGTGTTGCAGTCGAAACGTCGTGAGAATGTTATTGTTTTATATTTTTATTACTTTATTGTTTCCCTTCTACGTGTCTTTACCGAAAGAACCAAGAATATGAATCCCTGCAGTCACGAAAGCTTTAAATCAAAGTTTTAATTATGTAATTAGCCTGCGTATGTCCTCTAATCTATGCGTTCATCTTTCTGTATCTCAAATTAATTCCAACCGTGGCTCTTCTTTGGAAACCTTTCAACATTTTGCTTCACATGAATGACCGTGTTTCTAAACCGTATGTTGCAGTGGCGAACGCACACTGATTACGAACATATTTTTGAGGCCACATTGGAATGATAATTTTCATTATTCCATTCTTGCGTACGGCAATAAGTCCAGGAGCTGAATATCAATGATGAGGTCTGCTAGCTACGAGAGGGCTTCAGACGAAAGTTCGTGTAATTTTGCTATTCCTCGATGGAAGGTGCACAGATTACAGTGGTTTACGATATGGTCCAGAGATTGGGTTGCAGAATGCAACTGCTAGAGTCCCTAAACACACACACCGTTTCGCGAGCACATCGCACACCTGCTCCCATGTCTTTACTTTGGCGACCAGTTAAGTATCGAGTGGACAATAAGATTCTGCTGCTGCTGCTGCTGCTGCCCTACAAGGCACTCAATGGGTTAGCCCCGCAATCTTTACAGGAACTGATCCACCTTTATACTCCAACGAGGTCCCTGGGATATTTGGATCACCTTCTTCTAAAGACTCCCAGGTCAAGGCTAATTTCCTGGGGTGATCTAGCTTTTGCCAGCGAAGCTCCCAAGCTTTGGAACGCTTTGCCTTTGCTAATGAGACAAGCGGAGCAGTTAGAGCTATTTAAGTCTGTCTTGAAAGCTCACCTCTTTAATTTAATCCGGCCTTTACCCCCCCCCCCCTCGTTCTGGCCGCTTACCCTGCAGTTTTTGTTAATTTCCTGCCTTCCGTATGAGGCGCATTGGGATCTACGGATGAAATCCGCCACTTTACAAATGTCAATTATTATTAGCAGAGGTCAGTCATCACTCTGCCAGTTTTGTGTTAACGCTGGAAGCCTGCATCTATGAGCGGTCGTGAAGGCATCAATCTGTTCACAGCAGCTATGGCCAGCTTGGAATCCGGATTGTTTGGGAGTGGTTGTACGGCTGCCTCGGAGTATCATCACACAAGGCGGGATGCTACTGGATGCTTCTAGATGCTACCCATGCGACTCGCTCTTTGTTCAGCCTGCGTACGCATCTCACGTGTTTATCGAGGACTGTGCTTTACCCTGTGTTTTATATGATTTATTATCACGCGACTTTTCCATAACGCGGCGTTTCTCCAGGAACGCAACTGCTACCGACTATTACGTTCAGCTCTCCAGAAGCTCTCCAGCCAGCTCCCGTCCGCCTCTTTATCTCAACCTTTTGATTGCAGTCGGCCTTCATTCGCCATCCTCTGTCCACACGCGCAGCTGTCCTTAGCAGTTGCGTCCTTCTGACGGTTATCGCTAATTGTATGGCAAAGCCATTAATTAATAATTTCACGAGCAGAATAATGAATACTGAGACGCGGTTAAGCAGCAGGAGACTGCATCTGAAACAAGCACAGTACATCCCTATGGTCAAGCACTACATAGTGGCCACTGAATATTTAATGGCTAAGCACATATTTTGTTTCCAGAAGAATACATGATTTGTGTACAGTAATCTGCAGCACAAGACAGTGATAGAGCATTACAATTCACAGAGGATATACGAAAAAAAAGAATAGATGCAGAGCTGTACATTTATAGGGCATTATGCTATTATATTACAAAGGGTTAGAAACAATCGGAGCCAGATATGAGAACGCAAGCAGATGATCTCACATTTACGTTATCCAAACGTGAAGAATCACACAAATTAAACGGGGCTGCAAAAATCAGCTGCACATGATAAAAAAAATTTGCAATTTCATAAATTTGATAAATTGCAAATGACTTGGAGACATTTGGAGGGACATGCTTTCGCCACTGTGGTGAATGTAACGTCTCTTATTAGTGGCAGCAGATTGTTTGCGTGAACCGGTCACGTGCAACAACACGTTCGCGATTCCTGCACGCATAGTTTGGATACATCTTTCATGAGCATAATGATCGATTTCACTTGGTGAATAAATATCGAGGAGTAAGCATTCAGTGCAGTTTTGTAGATGCATATTTGTGAGTTGAGGAATCTCGTCTTTGTTACTTCCCTACCGTGCAGAGCTCATCTTCCCTCGTGTATCGTTTCCAATCTACATATACCATATTTTATGTTACCAGGTAAGGCTCACTGAGCTATGTAGCTCTTTTTCAAAAGCCACTTGGCCACAATTGACAGCTCAACGAAGTGGCTCATCGTGTGGAAATTTATAGCAGCCAAATACTCTTAAACGCACGTTGATTCTAAATGTGGAGCGAAAAACTGGAGGATCCGGAGAAAAATCCACGCGACCACGGGGAGAACATGCAAACTCCAAATATACAGCAGGCATCAGGGTCGGGACCTCTTGTATACCAGGCGAGGTAGTCAACATCTCGCCACCGTGGCTCCCTACATATGATGTTATGTCCCTAACCATAATCCCCAACAATGGATATCGATCGCTAGTTATGCAGCACAATGTTTGTATTATTACAAACATTTACCTTGGCACAGGGAACTCTGTAAATCCATCTCTGTCACATCACCAATGCATGACTTAAGCGAAAGAGGGAGATCCTAAAAGCAGCACTACGTTAGCGAGGCAGCCGAGGTCGCGTGTGGTGGGGTAAAGTGTGAGTTCTCCCACCGGCCTATTGTTATATGTGTGAAGCGGTCGAACAGACGCAGGGGTCATTCTGCCAGCAGCGGCCTGAGCCACTTTCGGCGCAGCATCTTTCGTTTTTAAATCCTTTATATTAAGTTCGCTTGCTTGCTTAGGACCGTGCGAATTTTTCGGTCGTTTTTTAACCCACTTCCCGTGATCCAATCGAGCTGACATTTTGCACACAGACTTGTTGTGCGTGACAATTAATGTTCGTAAAAAAAAAAAATTCAAAAATTTTACACTTTTTAGGACAAAAATATTATATTTCATTACCAATTGCTTAATGGTGCAATGCAATCATCTGATCCATAGGTGGCAGCCATCTCAAGCCAGAGGACGAGAGGACTCTAGCCGCCACGCATATAAAGGATTTATAGTGAAAAACTTTGTTGTTACTGGTTATACTTATTTACTTTCTCACGTAGAGCTGTCCGGATGTCACGTTTTCTCCACTGTCCGCGTGCCAGAGACGTTTCATGTCTGACACGTGCCACGTGCCAACTTTCACTGCTGCCTGCCAATGAGTGCCTGTTGGAAAATGTCCCTGCGATAATGTTGATTAAAAGTGCACACATTTGTTTTTATTTTAACTCCCAAATTTAATCGCATACGTTTGTATCGCCGCTAATTCGGGCGGAGGTGCCTATTAAAGGCCCACGCGCTTAGCCCAGACGCCGGTGGAGGAGTTGTTGGGGTTTTTGTAGCAGCAATAGTGAGAGACAATTAACGTAGACTTTCACACCGTTTCGTAATCTGCCCAGAGCTCTTCATGGACATTGACGTCAATGACGCCGATGATTATACTCATTCGTAATAATCATTATAATGGTGGTAGTGGTAAAGCAGAGTAGCAGCTGTAACTTAGAATTAAGTGAATCCAACCACTCTACCAGATCCAGCATTTAATCAGCTTTGTTCTGCATAATGACCACGACACGTGTTGAGTCCTCCTGCTGTGTGCACGTGACCCTTCCCAACGTCATTGTGCAAATTTGCATGCCGCTTCAAGGTGAATGCCGTAAGTACGCACCCTATTCAGGCAGGCCTGGTGTACCAGGGCCTTGGTCTGGTAAGCAGCGTGCCCAGCCGCCTTTGTCTTCCCAGTTTTGATGTTTACACACTGACATCACTCGTCACTCTTAGTTAGCCGCTGCCGGGAATCGAACTCGGCTCGCTGGTTTCGTAGCACAATGCATGAACCGCACGCGCGCGCATACAAAGACACAGATCCCCCGTATATTTATGCATGATGCTAGCGGCAAGTGCTGCTCGTCAGCACGTACCCATGGCCCGACAACCGTCGCGCCGCCGGAGAAATGATGATTGACCACAATCGAACAAAAACTAAGCGCAATTGCAGGGAGAGGCAGAGGAGAGCGGAGAGGAAAGTGTTAATGAAACGTGCTCCTTTTGAGATTAGCTCGAGGTTCTCGCGATGTGTTGAAGGTGGGATCCTCCAGGGGGAGGGAACACGGCAGTTAGGAGATGCAGCGCCACTCATGACTTGTGATTCATGTGCTCACACACCTTCGTTTGCTTCTTCATCCCACCCAGGACTCTTGAACAGATTGGGGTCAGAGGGTCAACCCATCACTCACTCATTACATGCCAATTCGGCTGAGGTTAAAATGGTGCATGACTTTGGCATGCAACACTATATATGTATAATAGTATCAGAAGAGATATAAACTTGACAATTCAGAGGCTAGTCTATTAAAAATGGGTGTTGGCAGGTTTTGTTGAGATATTCAAAGTGTCGCCCTGCAATCGGCCTTCACTAACTGGAGGGAGCTCTGGAGAGCCCCTGTAGGGGGTATTTGGCCTACTCTTCTACCCTGGTCGGACGTCTCGGAAGGGGCAAGAGCACCCACTACATATCCGACCGCATGTGACCTGCAGATCGACTTGCTGTGGTATCCATCGGTATTGCTGGGTGGACAAGAGGCGGGGGGATTTAAGAAAACTTGGCCAATGTTTCACCTCCCTCACCGGGAAATTGAATCGGCAAAAGTCCAGGGTGCTAACCAATACACCGTGGCATCATTCGCTTGACATGCTGTACTGGATCGATAATTTCATATGTGCAAACACAGCCTCCCCATGCTAAAAATCGAACTCCCAAAAACTAAAATAACACAATGTAACTGTTTTAGACCAAACATTGCACTGCTGAAATATTCCCTGAAAATGACTCAATTGGGACTACACGTAACAACATTGCCGTGGAAAAAAACTTGGCAGGACCATCCTGAAAAGGAGTCTTGTGTAATTAAAAACACAACAACGATGATGAAGATGGTAATGAAGACAACAATAACAATTCGGGTGATATATTTTTTGTATTGGTCCTTCTGAGTCAGTGGTGAAGAATAAAAAAAATCACATTTCTTCGGCGAGGACCACTGCTAACTTCTCACGGAGCGTTTCACCAAACACCCTGTTGACCTTGGAGGGACGGTACGCACTGAGCTAATGCCCGGGCGCGTTTTTGAACTCGCGAGCTTACAATCGCTCACCGGGCACCCTGCCACGTTGCCATTTGGCCTCCGACATTAGCAGCACGCGCGTCTTTGTTTTCCGTCCATTCAAACTGCATAGTGATACGGATTATCTTGTGACCAGAAATCATATAGAGTTGGCATAGGCAGCCACGGAGCATGGGGGGGTGGGAGAGGGGCGAGCTGGGGGTGTGGGTGGAGGGTTCACCCCCCCCCCCAACTAATTATTTGTATAGTAATAGGTTTTTACCCTTTCAACTGGTACAAAAACTGACACCTTTATACAAGGCATCATGTTTGCAATAACCACAACACAAGCAGTCAAAATGCAAACAAAAAGAAACAACTCTGATAATGATAATGATATGCACTGTCCTTGAAGTTGATTGGTCCACACCCGAGACAGCTTTTCTTAGAGCCTAGTCTCCATTGGTGTTGGACCAGATGACGCCAAAAGGCGTGCAACTCAAAAACAGCGCACTATCAGAGGATTGAGAGCTCGGGGTAAGCATTTACAACTTCAAAGACAGTGCATATCATTATCATTATCAGAGTTGTTTCTTTTTGTTTGCATTTTGACTGCTTGTGTTGTGGTTATTGCAAACATGATGCCTTGTATAAAGGTGTCAGTTTTTTGTACCAGTTAAAAGGGTAAAAGCCCATCACTATATTTTGCCACTGGTAAAGGAGATGTCTCATAGTGTAAATAATTATTTGTAGTCAAATCATTACATGTGTTGTGGTGCCGCCCCCCTACTCTGAGTTGTTATTCCCCCCCCCCCTTTACACAAGGTCACAACTACATTGCGATATTAGGATCAAGTAAACAAGGGAAATATAATTGGTTGTTTTTTTGTTTCGTTTTATAGAGCGGAACGGAAAATCCAAACGTTGTAGTTTTCCTTTTTCCTAAAAAGTCAGCCAGCCGGCTATCTCAGACATTTCTTCCCCTTCCTCTGTGCGTGTTTGCCATTATCGTATATGGTCCAATCACATTGCATGCACACATGATCTATTGTACATCTACATACATGGGCTTGATTCAGAGTTTAAATTATCTCGGCACAAATTTCTTAGATTAATCCGACAGCTTATGAATAAAATAATCTCCGGATAAAAATCCTGATCGTGTACGTGTGGTCACGCCAATGAAATGCCGACGGGACAATGACATGCTTGACTCAGAGGTACGGGGCAATTGAGCCGAAGGCTTTAATTCGATGGCTTTTGGCTCAGCCATCGAACAAAGACGGTCACCGCATGGCACGGCGCTTTCAAATGTGCTTCTACGGCCGGATGGAACGCTCTTACTGACGACATTAGGAAGCCATCGACGTTCTGCAAATCTAGATTGAAAACTAATTTCTTTAGTGTTTAGTTTGTTCTCCTTCCCCCGCACCTCCGATCAGTACGGTTGGCTTCGTAGACGTTCAACATACATGCCACCAAGGGGGAAACAAAAACTCGGTATTTTGATGGCGAGCCGAAGTGAGTCGATGTGAAATGGTCCTCCGTGGATCGGCTTCCGCTAACCAGGTCAGGCTTGTGTGCGGTGTTGTGACTGCTGGAGCTGTTTGTCATACGGTATGTGTTCGATGGCAGCTGCCGACGGTCTTCTTTGCGTTGAATGTCAACGACACTGAAGGATGTCTGCAGTGGAAACAGATGTGGGCTGTGTTCATTGTTCACAGTGGCTGCTGTGGGAAAAAAAATCTATTGATATGCAAATTCTCCAGGCTAAACTCGACTGAAATTATGGATTACAATCAGGATCTTTGTAAGTAAAATAGAAAATCGTATTTGTGTAACAATAATAATAATGAGGACAGAGCTACACCACCAGGTGTCTTTGTTGTAACAAGAATACGAAGATATACACATACACTTCTTTGGTTCGGACATGTGTAATGACAGGGTGACACCTGCTGGCCGGAAAGGGAATCACGGGTACGGGCACGCTTAAGTACCAACCAATCAGAGAAGGAGGTTTTATCTGGAGCAAAGGTAACAGGTGGGGTTAGCCGAGATACCCTGGGAACCTGCTCGAAGGTTCCACGAGAGGGCGTGGCTAGAGGCGGGGCCTAGCCACGCCTGGGGGGATATAAGGGGGAGCGGACCCGGGGCTCGGGGCTCGTGTGTGGGGTCTAGGGTCCTGGCTGCGTCGCTACTCGCCGACATCTATTTCTGTCGTCCTGCCACGTGGAAGATCTCCTGCGTGGTTTCCATCGCCGTCATCGTCACGCCGCCTGCCAGCGGCGTAGCCGAGTGAGGGCGATGGGACCACGCCGAGTGATTGGCTGTGTGTCGCCAGTAGAGACGTTAATATCGAGCGTTATACTCGGTGTGAGGAAGAACAAGTGTGGGCCTGTGTTGTGCCCAGTGTGAGTGATAAAGAAGTACCCTCTACACAACGTGTCGCGGAAGTCGCTCATTCCACACGCAAAGGGAACTGAGGTCGACAAGTAACCATCGGTGTCCTCGCACCGCCACGTGGCCGGAGCAAGAAGCAGGGGCCGCCGTCCACGCACGCAGAGAGGTGGTGGACTTACACGGCTGCCCCGAAGGAGAGGAGGACTTGACGGAGACAAACGAATGCCCACGGGAAGCGATCGCCCTCACCGGAGTAAACGAAGGAGTTGGAGAAGTGAATTTAGCTTCAGCGTTAGCTGCTATGTGACGACTGACACGAACAAAAAAAATAGGGATTTTCAGAATCTTTGCGGCATTTATTCACTTGTTTGTGTAATTTTTGGTTGCTCTGTTTCGGCAAAGGCACAACCCTGCATCTGCTTGCTCACGCCACTGTTGGCAGAAGGGACCTCCACTAGGGGGTCGTTAGCTTATTCGTCCGTGCTGACCAAGCGCCTTGGGAGAGTTTGGAGGCCTCACATGCTAGCTGACCATATGCGATCTCACAATTTTCTCACTGTGGTGTCCCCTTTTATACTTCTGTGTGGGCAGAGGCAGGGGGATTTAAACCAAAAAATTACTCAACTTTTTTTTTTTACCAAAACCTAAACTATTTTTACTCTGCCAGGTAAGGTCCACAGAGCTGTGTAGCTCTTCTTTTAGAGCTCAACAAAGTGGCTTATCACGTGGAAATTTACAGCAGCCAAATACTCGAAACGCACGTCTCTGAATGTAAAGGAAAAAACTGGAGGACGCGGAGAAATAACGACGTGACCACGGAGAGAGAGAGAAACATGCAAACTCCAAACATACAGGCGTCAAACCCACGATCTCCTCGACGCCACGCGAGGTAGTTAACAGCTCGCACACCACGGCACCCGATTTAATTCACTTATCCAATATTTGAAGTGCCACGCTGGGAGATCGAACTGGCGACCTCTGATTTCGCTCCGTATGTGAGGTCTGAAATGCGCTAATGTATACGGTACACCGTACCGTCGCCACTTGTTGACGCAATTCATGCTTGCAGAAGACACTTCTCGTCGCAATGGGGGTTTGCCTGGATAAATAAAGTATGTTGTCTTCTTGGTTCTTTCGGTAAAGTCACGTAGAATGGAAATAATAAAATAATAAAAATAAAACATAATAAAATAATTCTCACGACGTTTCGGCCACAACGCAAGCAGCCGTCCTCAGGTGGAGAACAGGTCTGTCGAGAAGACATTCAGACTCTGGAGAACAGGTCTGTCGAGAAGACATTCAGACTCTGTCTTCTCGACAGACATGTTCTCCACCTGAGGACGGCTGCTTGCGTTGTGGCCGAAACGTCGTGAGAATTATTTTATTATGTTTTATTTTTATTATTTTATTATTTCCATTCTACGTGACTTTACCGAAAGAACCAAGAAGATGAATCCCTGCAGTCACGAAAGCTTTAAATCGAAAAAAGTATGTTGTGTTTTATGCATCTACGTATTTTTTTATACAATAATCAGCAATATGCCTAAGAGGGTGTAGTTTATTAATTAGATAATTTATGTATTAACGGCAGATATTTGGAAGCGAATGTAGCCACTGTAATTGAAGCCATTAAAGTGAATACATTATGGCGTGAAAGTGCCCTGAGACTATTATCTGTGCCTGGAGGTAGATGTTGCTCATTATGAGCAAAAGCTTTCAACTGTTACATTTTTTGCTTCTGTCCTCATAATCACCATAATGACAGTGCCACATCATATACATTCTGGTGGTTTTATGTCATTCAGCTGCATTTGCGAGCAATATTCGGGACTTTTATGTCAGTTGCAATGTCACAGTGATTTGGGATGGGGAAAACGAGCAGAGAGAGCCTCTTGGTGTGTCATCGCTAAGCCAATGCAAATGTCTTCAGACAGACAGGTCTCGACGGGCCGTCACCTGCCAATCTACAAAAGGTTTAAACATTCGAAGGCAATTTGTTAATGTAACACGAATCGTTGGGATGGGACCTTTACGCACCGGGCATTAACAACCCTAATGTTTTTTCTCTTTCATGAATTAAAAATTACATTTGTCCTGGAAGAAGTTGGAGTACCCACACTTTACCCCACCACACGCTACCTACCGATCGACTAACTATAATATAATAATTATAATTTACTTATTTATCCAGGAGAGCCAAACTGAGTCGTATGACTATTTTTAGGAGGGTCCTGCATTGGGTTTTTGTGTTCAGCCAATTCATGATGCGAGTTTATTATACATGTGTAATAAACGACTGGACCACGATGTCTGGCTCAGTGTCCTTTATTATTCGGTTCGTGCTGTACACCCACACGGCTGTCTTTACTCTGTAGCTTCTCCACGGTGCTGACTCCAATGTCGGCCCGATCCACAACAGCAGCTCCGCTGCTGTTCTCTCACACAGCCCCCCTTGGCTGTACTCTCTGCTGCTCTTCTCCCTCCGCAGCTCTCACAGCTTCTTGCTCTCTCTCTCTCTCCGCAGCTCCTCCTGGCAGCCACACCGCTGCCTCTAACAAGCAGCCCCCTCTCTCTCTCTCTCCGCAGCTCCTCCTGGCAGCCACACCGCTGCCTCTAACACGCAGCCCTCCTGGCTGTCTCCTCCCCAGCTGCACACCACTCCGCAGCTTCCTTTTATCTTCGGGGTTGGCTCCCGATCGCCGTCGGCGCCCCCCCCTCTCCACACTTGCCCGCGTGGCCTCACTCTTTTCCGCTCACACCCCGACTACCTTCCCCTTCCGGTTTACCCGCTTAAAGCCCCGAACCTTACCCCCACGTCACATGACTCCACCCCCCGTGACGTCACCTCCGGAAGGTCGCTTACGCCCGCATTACACCATGTGCAAATAATACGTTAACATTTAACATTTGTGGTGAATGAAGCACCTAAAGTGTCCGCATTGGTTGTGTGAAAACATAACATTCAACATGTATGAGTTTTCACCTGCTTAATCAAATACACTTAAAATTATTTAGAACTTGAAAAATATACAGTGTTTGATGTCTACGTACATGATTCGATGCACGTATCATGAGCATAAGATTTATTTTCAGTCATTGAATCAATATTATATTCACACTTGATAAAACACGAGAATACACAATTTAATATTAAAAATGTCATTATATTTTACAATAAGGCATCATCTCAATGATCACATTCATGGTGCATGTACGGTACATGACATTGTAGCTTTCTTGGGCCAATAATGCTGATGATTACTTGCTTGAGCCATTAAGAATTAAATTTCATTCCTAAATAATTTAGTTATAGTTTCATGTCTTGCATTTTGAGAGTTGTATTTTAATTATTTGTCCAAACGGGTAATAAACATTGTACGGACTGATAGAGTTTTAATATCGCACGCCGATGACATGTTTATCACGATGAGTGCTTCTGGCTAAATACATTGTCTTGCGTGCTGAATTGAAAATGTATACCAACCCACCCTGGCCACTAGATAGAATCCGGATGTACTCAACATGAGGACAAACGCCTGGAGATGTTGTGTTAAGAGCAGGTCCTCTAAGGCATGGTCACATCGTAATGAGGCATGAGCTTTCACCTCCAGACATACTGTATGAATGCAGTGTGCTTTTGTTCCCCCAATTGTATTCTCGTCGTGCTGCGGGTATTATGCCACGAGACGGAGTGCCAAGTTTGGAACTCGCACATAGCAGTGACTCATCACATGGGTTACAAAACGGCCCGTGGAAGGAGCTATGAGAGAACCACATCAGAGATCCCTTCGAATTACCGTTTTTTTTTTATTTACACACGTTGCATGCAAATCTTTTCACATTCCCTGCTACAGAGAAATGTGCATCACAGGGCAGTCAAATTTAGAATTTGAAATCGCCGGATTGAATAAAAACCCAAAATTCAATTGTAATTAAAATACTAGCAATGGGTTATTTTTCGTGAAGTCATTGGTGGCCAGGCAGAGCCCATCACCTCACTGCACTCGAGAACCCAACTTATTCATGAGTGGGCTGCCAACGTTCAAAACCCAGGATCTCAGTCGAGCCGGCTCGATTCTAATAACCCCTGGGTCGTTCAAGTTCAAGTTCATTTATTAGGTATAGCCCTGTGAGCCATTCGGCTCTTGAATCGGGTGCAACCGCAACAAACAAAAAAACAAAAACAAGAACAAGAAAACATCTTAAAGTGTATATGTGACTAAGTGCAAACAGAAAATCCAAGAAAAGACAGCAAAATATTGCAGACAAAAACACCGTACACCAACGCTGTGTGCAAAAATCCCAACAACCTGTCCGTTGGAAATGTTTCGTATGTATCTCAGAAGGTTAGCATCTCAGAGGTACAAAAGCTGGCACACGTCAGTGGAACAAGAAATATCTCGCAGTATCAGAAGCAGGGAGAACTGCATTTTGTTTTTCCGCCACTGGTTTAGGACTCCGGACGGGAGACGAGCGGCAAGTCAATGCTCATTGTAGAAAAAAATCGCGTTTGTATTTCAGGCAAGGGCTGGTCTGTGTAAAGGGTTGTGGTAAAAATAACATTGTCATATCGCGGAAAGAGCAATATCTCACAATAGCAGGAGAGAGGCTTGACCTGATGCATTGTTATGCAAATGACAACGTAGTGGGACTTTTAATGTCCCAGGAAGACTTAGGGACTTCCCAGGAGATGACCTCAACTAGAGGATGATGTTTAGGAAATCATGAAAGGTGGCTACCATATATATACAGTAGATGGATTCCACATTTAAATGTATCATGTGTAAAAACTCACGTATCAACTAAATATACAAATTGACTTTCAATTTGTTTTAACAAATGCATTAAAGAATGTGTTCTGCCGGTGTGAAAGTGTTAATTTGGCATGCAAAGGAACATTCATAAGCAGATGCACTTCATTAAACGCAGATGTCTCAAATCATTATTCGCAACAACATTTTGATTGCTTAACTGCTGACCTCAATCACGCTGTTGCTTAAACGTTTTTTTTAGCACAACCAGTTCGAGTGCGGGTAATGTTATTCATTTTACGGATGCATTAATTTAGCATAAAAACGATGCCAATATTCCCCGCAGAGCTAAATATTAAGGTATTGTTTACGAGGAAGTAGTTGAAAGAGTTACTGTGAATGAAGATGGCAAACACAGCATCGCTCTGGTACAATCCCTAACACATTAAAATAATTGTTTATTATTGTAGTTAATTGCAAGGTAATTACAATTATTTTTCCATATGTGACCCTCACCCCAGTGTGACGTCTTATCAATGCGTTGCTGTGCAGTTGATGAATAATGTTTTCATAACGCGAATCGCATTAACAGTGTAAACGTGTACGTCGTGATTAAACTTAAAGCAAATGAGGGCTATTTATAGTGCTGTATAATTACACACACACACATAACCCACGTGGGTAAATTATGCAGCAAGAGACATTAGCTCGTGGAAGGAGGTAAATTGTCACTGGTTGTTAATTACATTGTAATAGTGGTGCAATTACGAACAGATTTTGCACTGCGTCCCGTCTTTACGTGACATTACTGGGCTATCGCCGGGTAATTACGCCGAAAATGATGACCTTTAATGCTTCAGCGTGACAATGTTTATTAAAAAGCACACATACGAGTACAGCGCCGTATGGTGGAAATAATAATTGCTCAAGTGTTTGTCTATCGACTTACTTTCGTCAACGACGGCGACGATGATGATGATGAGCGTGACGATGACTACGACAGCTGCCTACCAACTGTGTGCGACCGACTGCGATGACTCGAAATTAGCCACGGGATTCTGAATGGAGACGTGTTTGACGCAGATATATATTGGTTGTGTTATTCGAGACGGCAGTGACCGAGGAAGACCAAGAAATGGGAATTCGCTATCTGTGTATATACACAAAGATGTACCGAGTTCACCGCTTGCTGCGTTGATAATAGTGGGGAAGGCCAAATGACGCACCCCCTCACACTGGCGTTTAGTAAGAGGACGATCCTGCAATGACGCTCGTCCAAAAATTCCACGGCTTATCATCAGCAACTACCCTCTCAGACTTGAAATAAACGACAAAAAAGCGCCGACTAAATTACCACCAAAATGCACGCAGTGTTTAAAATACAAAGTGTTTAAAATACAAAGTGTTTAAATACAAAGTGTTTAAAATACAAAGTTTTAAAATACAAAGTGTTTAAAATACAAAGTGTTTAAAATCCGTTTGCCGCTCGGTGCACGTACGTCGAGGCTTGTTCCCGGTGCCCATCTGCTCTTTGCCTTCGGCACGTTCATAAAACAATTCTGACACTAACATGGAAACTCCACGTGATATAATATTGAAGGGTTGAGGTTAGCTGTCCATTGTCCAGCCAAGTGTATTAATACACTGTCCTAGAAATACCGGCCGAATTCAGCGACCGGGTGCCCCAGTACCATAGCATCTGTTTCGTGAACAAAAGCCCGTTATTTACATCCAGAATGTATTGTTCCCACTTACAGCTTGGGAAGTTGATTCTTTTTTTTACAATAAAATAAATATTTATATAAAACAGGCAACAAAATGCCACTGTTACCACTCAAGATGCCAAGCCAATTCTGGCACGCACAATCCAACATTGCAGTGGGACGTTGACATGTCCAAGCGTTGGAGCGATCTCCGCTTGCCGGGGTGCTGGTTATTACTGCGGCATTGTGGTATTCACCGTAAAAAGACTACGCGCCGTTTGCTCCGCAGTGGATAATAAAGAACCTGCGGTGTCATTCGCTAGAGTAAGCCACTTTGTTCCTGCGTAACGCTCCAAATTAGCTTAATTTGAACAGCTACCCACAAATTTCGATTTAAAGCTTTCGTGACTGCAGGGATTCATCTTCTTGGTTCTTTCGGTAAAGTCACGTGGAATGGAAGTAATAAAATAATAAAAATAAAACATAATAAAATAATTCTCACGACGTTTCGGCCACAACGCAAGCAGCCGTCCTCAGTTGGAGAACAGGTCTTTCGGGATGACAGAGTCTGAAGACTGTCTTTCGGCAAGACGCTGTCTCCTCGACAGACCTGTTCTCCACCTGAGGACGGCTGCTTGCGTTGTGGCCGAAACGTCGTGAGAATGATTTTATTATGTTTTATTTTTTTATTATTTTATTATTTCCATTCTATGTGACTTTACCGAAAGAAACAAGAAGATGAGCTACCCACAAATTGCTCAATTGGGATCATTCATAGCGATCACTGCCCCCCCTCCTGCTGAAGACTTGACAGGCCCCTCCTGAAAATGAATCCTGAAGTTTTTGAATAAATAATAACAGTTCCTGTACGGTGCACGACTAGACTGGAACCGTTTTGTGTGCGGCGTCTCTGTTCAGTGGAGACTGAACTAACGACAAGACAGTATCGCGTTCCACGCTGTTCACTTTAGTGGGCATTGGCAGGAGTACGGTTTTCAATCATCCCATAAAAAATGTTTCTTTATTCACATTTCCTACTTATGGCGTATATTCCGACGATACGCCGCCAGGCGTTACAGGCCACGCGAGTTATTTTCTTACAATAAACACGTGAGGGGTGGATAAAAAAGGAGTTGTGGGGGGGGGGAGGTTGTTTCCAAATGTTTAGAAAATGTTTAACACTCCCCGCCAATTTAACACGTAGGCTTTTGCGACCAATGTCATCTATAGTAGAGTGTTTTTTTGGGGGTTAGATCGCGTAAATATATAAATGTGTCGTTAAACCCGCCACCACCCGACACAGCCAACTAGTAAGGGTTGTCACGTAAACAGAACGTGGCAATTCGTCACTAGAACAGCACTAACCGGTGTGTTGGAAAGCCAAGCCACAACATTTACAATCTGAGTACAACGTTTCGCCAGTAATTACAACTAGCTTCATCAGGCGACAGCCAGATTTGTAGAGAAGTCTAACAGATAGTAAATGTTTTGGCTTGACTCTCCAACACACCGGTTAGTGCTGTACTAGTGACGAATTGGCCACGTTCTGTTTACGTGACAACCCTTACTAGTTGGCTGTGGCGGGTGGTGGCGGGTTTTAACGACACATTTATATATTTACGTGATCTAACCCCAAAACACCTCTATTATGGACTCCCCACCAAACCCTATTATATGCAGGACACAATTTACCTGTTTACGGCATTTCAAGAAAACGGCAATAATGCCATATATTTATCGAGGAAAGTCTCACTCAGTAATTTAGACTTTCTTTTTCTAGGAAACTTCTACTTTTGGACGTTTGGCCCAATTCCATTGATGAGCATTCGCGAGGAAACTGGAGGACCCCCGCATCAAATCCACACACACACACGATGGGTTAACACTCAGACCCCTCCGCGTGGTGAGATTCAAGAATCCACCGCTGTACCGAAACATCCTGGGCCACCTCGCAGCCCAAGCGTGTAACGCCTGGTATTCCCTGGCAGTCTCACGTTCAAGGGGCTTTGCGTTCTGAGACCTGACAAAATTGGGTGCACTCGGGATCATTTGGTGACAGTGACTTAGCAACCGTGTCAACTGCCGTATACTCATTGGGCACTCACTGTACAGCGTGTAGCTTTGTTTCAAACGGCTCTTCTGAAGGCGTGTTCATGTACAGGATTGTGGAAAGAAGTTCATCACATGGCACCAGTGAACTTATTTGAAAATAACTGTATTCAAGATAACCCCCTGCCGATCGGTGGCTGTTGCCAATTGCGATGGTTCATTTGGCCAATGTAAACATCACCACTGATTTACGTATGGCGAAAATTATGTTTTTCAACGGTTCCCAACTTCGCTTGACCTGCAGATCACTGTCAATATTCATGGACCACCATGTAAGTACAAAATACGGGGGTTTTTTTCTCCCAAAAATAGTTTATGCAATAATTCCACAGGCCGCTTCCCATAGCCTTGCAGACCAGCAGAGACCGGCCGACTACAGCTTGTGACCCTGTGATTTTACATTAAATGTTTGACGATCAGACAATCCCACACGGAATTGGAATTATGCTCCGCGGGGTTAATGGTTAGCACCCTGAACTTGCAATCCGGAATTTTCCAGTTCAATTCGATCTCCCTGCGCGGATGTTGAAAACAAATACTGCAGCTTTCTTTAACGCATAAATGTGTGCACCACAGACAGGCCGCGTGTGGTGGGGTAAAGTGTGGGGACTGCCACCTCGACCAGGACGTCTGGCCAGCATCGAATAGGCCCAACAACGTCGAGTGGAGGCTCTTCCGCTTGCAGCGGCGCGCGCGAGCAATTGCAGGGCTGCACCTTTACCGCGTGGAGCAGGCGCTCGTCGAAATGACTTTACAGTAGCAGCTGCTCAGAGAAAATGATGACCTCACAATGAGCCTTTTGTCCCGTGGAGGAATTGGTTTTTGCGGAGGGGCCATTTGTGTCGGTTTGTTAGCTCTTAATTTTTCGCCGCGCCTCTGACATTCGCGTGCTGTGCTGCACTGTGACCGACCGATGTTCTCCACATTGACGCCGTGTCTGGGTGGGCTTTAGGCGAGAGATGGAGTATAAACATGAATCCAGCTCAAATTGTCCAACTCTGCTTCAGTGGCTGTGGAATAATTACGGAACTGGACATGTGCCTGCCTCCACTTGAAGGAGCGTGGAAGCACAGTCTGTTCTTCTATAACGCGGTAGCTGCGTTCGTGAAGATCACAGCGTTATGGAAATATCGCGTTATAATAAACAACATATAATATCGGGTAAAGCACAGTTCGCGACGACACGTGAGATGCGTACGCAGGCTGAACAAAGATCGAGGTGCGTGGGTAGCATCTGGAAGCATCCAGAAGTATCCCGCCTCGTGTGATGCTGCACCGAGGCAGCCATACTCGCGCAACAAAGAGTTCCGTTTGCTCAATCGCGCTATATCCAATTCGCGTTATGAATACACGCGGCGTTTTAGGAGAATGAACTATACTAAGATGTGGGGGATATCCTCATGAGCCACGTACCAATCACCCGTGTGGTTAATACTGCGGTTTATTTCTCCGCTTACAATTGAAAGTGTTCGAGATAATTTGCAGAGTTTGTCAGTTTCGCACGGCGATGTAATTTGAAGTGTTTTTGTGGGCCTGACGTTTAATAAATTTATACTTCTTTTAGCCTTCCCTTGAAACTAGAATTGCTGGTAAGTGGGCTCCCACCTCTTTGTAAATATTATCTGGCCAATACAGTAAACACATATATACAAACAGTATACTTAAGGCGCCCATTGTACATGTACCAAACCTTTGTGGATCCATCACTGGATGAACGTCTTCTCATGCCTTGCGGGGTCATGGGATTCTCATTTTTTCTTACCATACTTCACCAAGCTGGATAGTGCGAGCTGAAGGTGGGAAGCATAGACACAGGAGCACGGGAGTACATTACAACAATGGATGTTGCTCCACTGCCACCTAACTGCCCATCACGTGCACAGTCCTGTTCAGACTTTGACATTCCGGTGTTGCTGGGGCGGGGGGGGCACCCACCCCAGCACTACCCAGGCTCAAAACCTGCTTAGCCTCCGAGATCTGACAAGATTTGTACCGCAGCGTACCAGACCAACCACCCCGCGTTATAGATGGGAACACCGCAGCAGCTGATTGGCAGGCCGCGTGTGGTTGTGGAAAAATGTGGGCACTCCGGCCTCTTCCAAAATTTCGGCCCAGCGTGCACGAGTACACCAAATACGTTCACTGGACGGGCTCTCGGGAGCTCCGTCTATAGCGGAGGCCAGCGGTGGAGCGAGCGAGCACTTGCAGGGCTGCACCTCTACCTTGACCAGCGACGGTTGAAGCGTGGCGCTCACGCGCGTCTGATCTTCCCAGACACCCTGTCCCTGGGGTTTGGAGTGGCGAACACGTGCGGATGTCACTGACGGGAGCTCAGCCAATGTCACCGAAATCAATTATGTCCATTGAAAGTGGAGATAGGCATGGGCCATGTGTCCTTTTCCATGGAGACGTTTCGTTGGTTTTTCGTTGTCCATGAATGCTTCACGGTTATATTTCTCAAAAAGGTATGCCAGAGACCAACACCGCTATGAACCAGGCAGCAGCAGCAGTCGCAGTGATTAAGCATTTCGCAAAGCTTCGCTGCAAAAAAGTATTAAGTCAAGATTCCCTTTGGGACGCGCTTGGAGTTCACAGGTTTGCCTGTCTTTATTGACATTCAGTGTGATGTTTGATCAAAAGCAACTTACATTATCATATTAATCACAGCCCAGGAGGAAAGTTGAAACTTTATCTAAAGCGACGTGCGCACACACACACAAAACTGAGTCACAGGAGTTTTACGCAGAGCACTACAAACTCAGACATTTCATTGAATGTCTGAATAAAATTCCACGGACTTCAATTGGAATGATCGCACCGGCATTCGTTTTGCTAAACGCGAATGTTTTATAAGGTGTGCCTGCATACCTGTCAACCCTGTATCAGTGCGTACCTTATTGCAGACTAATTCAGACCTTATTGGTCACCCCGTGCCCTTATAAATCGCAACGTTCATCCTACAAAGTCCCATCACAAGGGAGAAACACAAACAGACTAAACAATAGTAAAGTATAAAGGTGTCAGTCTTTATACCAGTTAAAAGGGTAAAATCTATTACTATATTTTGCCACTGGTAAAGGAGGTCTCATAGTGTAAATGCTTACCCCGAGCTCTCAGTACTCTGATAGTGCGCTGTTTTTGAGTTGTACGCCTTTTGGCGTCATCTGGTCCAACAACAATGGAGATTAGGCTCTAAGAAAAGCTGTCTCGGGTGTGGACCAATCAACTTCAAGGACAGTGCATATCATTATCATCATCAGAGTTGTTTCTTTTTGTTTGCATTTTGACTGCTTGTGTTGTGGTTATTGCAAACATGATGCCTTGTATAAAGGTGTCAGTTTTTGTACCAGTTGAAAGGGTAAACACCTATTACTATATTTTGCCACTGGTAAAGGAGATGTCTCATAGTGTAGACTAAGCAATGTTGTTGCACGTATTGAAACGGCTGTGCGCCGTATGGACCTGAAAACTCAATTTCCCTGTACAAGAACACGGGTAAACCGTATGGGTTGCCAGCTATGTGTCTGTATATATATTCATACGTTCTCGTATAAACTCTTTGGCTGCAAATGCGCCTTCCATATAAGCTGATAACTCATAAAACAAACAGATGCAAGTGCCGTGTACTATCTTCTAATTCCAGAGTACAACCACCAATCGTTTCTTCTCTGACACCAAACGAAGCTCCGTCTACTCCGATCGTATCAATCGCCAAATTCTCCCGATTCGAATGGTCACATTTTGCCGTGTATTTGAGAGCAAAACGTTGGGGGGGATGCATCTTATGAACGTGGCATGTCTTCTTCTTCCGTATGGCTGATGCACTGCTACTAAACGACTTCACGTTTTTTCATTGTATTTTACCAGGTTAAGGACCACTGATCTATATTGGCATTTTTTCAAAAGCCACCTGGCCACATATGATAGCTCAACGAAGTGGCTCATCGCGTGGACATTTGTCGCGCAACCAAATACTCTTAAAGGCGTTTCTCTGCAAGCGGATGCGGAGGGCAACAACCACAATTTCACATTCGGGTGGTCAATCCGGACAACCGCGGTCAAGGAGCAGCGGATTATTATCGCGGCCTGGAAGCTGGAAGCGTATTATTGTTAAGTAATACACCTTACAATAGTATGACTTGTAAAGGCATCGCATACGAATTAACTGTGATTAACAATCTATCTTCTTGTTTCTTTCGGTAAAGTCACGTAGAAAGAAAATAATGAAATAATAAAAATAAAACATAATAAAATAATTCTCACGACGTTTCGGCCACAACGCAAGCAGCCGTCCTCAGGTGAAGAACAGGGCTGTCGGAAAGACAGCGTCTGGCTGAACAAAAAAATGAAAAATATGCTCTATCGCGTGTACGCGTATTTTTTTTAGGATTTGCTGTGTATGCTGCGTCAACTGTTAAAAAAAATCACGTGCACCCATTCCGGGGCCAAGTGGGTTTGAAAATCCAATATTCCATCTCTCGTGACATGATCAGCCTGCCAGTAACACACACGCACGCAAACGCTGTGCCTGGTCACCGATGCAATGTGATGCATTCAACATGTGTCGGATAAAAATGGCTGGCAATGCATAAATAAACATTGCAATAACAACATAGCTTACATTTCCACGTGTCGAATACAATAAGAAGAAGAAGATGAAGGCGCAGCCATGCAATTGCTTGTGCACGCCACTTCTTTAAAGAGGGTCCCTACGAGACGGCAGTTATATGGAAGCCCTCTAGCTATTATTTGCCTACTCTTCCATGCCTCCCCAGATGTCATAGACGAAGTAGAAGTACCCGCAATTTACTCCACCATACGCGATTTGCCGATTGACTCATTGCGGTATACCCATTTATACTTCTGGGTGGACAGATGTGGGGGGAGTTTGAGAAACGTGGCCCCGTTGTTTGAACGACCGCTTCGCGAGATCGAATCGAACCGGTGACTTCTGGATTGCAAGTCCATTGTGCTCACCGTTTGCACCACGGTATTATTTCACATGTATGTACGTTGAACTTCTTTCGCACCGTACGTAGCCAACCGTCCTAATTGGAGGTGTGGGGGGAGGACAAGAGACTAAACACAAAAAGCAGTTCTAAGGAAACGAGTTTGTCAATCTGGATGTAAAAGTGCATAGCTCTAGTAGCTTCCTAATATCGGAACGAAGAGCGTTCCAGACGGCCGCTGAAGCGCATCTGAAAGTGCGTGAAGAGGTGACCGTCTTTGTTCGATGGCCAGCCACGAGCGGCTGCGAGGATGACCGGAGTTCACGTGGTGGTTGATGATCCTTGAGAAGATCAGCGCAAGGTGTTGTAGTTCTTTAATGGCAAGCAATTTGTGTGTGATGAGTGCAACCTTATAATGTGCCTTTGCAATGTATAATACTTCTGTTCATTTATTTATTTATAATGTCGCCATGCTCAAATAGCGCATTAGGCAGTCCAAATGTTCATTTGTAGCTTTTTAAACATGTGCCGGAAATTCCGCATTCCGATGGATTTTATTGATTTTCCATCGAAAAATATCTGCGGCTGCAAATCTCATAAAATTATCCTCACTCGGTGGTTACTAATTTTAACCTGCCATGGAGGTATGGCAACCTTTTCCAAGAATAAACAACCTCTGCCCTGTACCTTAATAAATATATCACTGAACGCAAACATTTCTCTGATTAAGGATTTGCATTCAACGGGAGATGACATCTCTCGGCAGCTCAGATCGCCTTCCATCACATCTCATCTCAACCACTCCAATGCCTCGCTACTTGTCGTCGCAATATCAAAGGCATCTGCACCGTGCGCGTCTCATCGAGTCCCTTGTTATGCCCCCCCCCCCCGCATGGCATCACACAGACGTGATCATACCATGTGTGCTTTACACGTAGAAATATGATCACTACATTCGGCATATGCCTTACGAGCGATATCAAACTCGCCCTATAATTAGCACTAGCTGGCTGATGCTCTGCCACAGACCGTAGTCATTAGATCACTTACAGAGTTTTGGATTCTTGGTTCCGTGCACATCAACTTCCGTGCGTGCTGTATTCGTGCATAAATGTTGACACTTTACAGGCTGCGTATGCTTACCAAGCAATGCGTACTACGCTGAATCGCCAGTACAAATAACGTATATTTATACGAATAAATATTTTACCAACTGCTCATGCATCTCAACGAAGTCGGCTGCCAGCTGCCACCGTCGGCCCGTTTTTAGCGAATAAATAAAACCCCGGCGACTGCGCCGCGTACCTTTCGAGGAGGAACGGTGCGGTGAGATCTCCAGCTGAGCCCCTTCGAGATGTGCGCTCGTGGTGTTTGTCGCGCGCCTCGGCTTGAGAGAGACGCAGGCACCGAGCGAGCGAGTGAGCGAGCGACCTCTCTCCACGCCTTGTCCAAGCTCCGCAATTGCTCGCGAACAACTTTGCTCCGCCGAGTGACAGATGTTCACCGAAGCGTAGGAAGGGGTGGAGGGGGGGGGTCTCAGCCTTTGCGGTGGGGGGAGTCGCTGTGGTTGAACAGTCGTCCAATCGTTGGTGGCGAGAGCGCCGCTCAGCTGATGCCCCCCCCACCTCTCGCCGCCACCCGCCCTGTCCTGAGAGCTGGGACGAGTCGGATGCGTAAACGCCCCAGCAATGATATCACTGGAGTGCCAGCGACAAATATCGCCGTGCTTATTTCTGTCGCAATTGCCAGCAAACAACAAAACCGCGTAACATGTTGGATGCTGTCCACAGCGAAGTTGACGGTTCATTCGCAATCCGGAGGTGGTCGGGTTAGATCGATCTCCTGGCGCGGCAGTTGAGACAAAGGGGCAGGTTTCTTGAAATTTCCCACCACCAGCCACTGTCAGCACGGCCAGCCTGTGTCCACCCAGCAGCGTGCACGGGTCGGCGACAGTTGAGCACGTAAGCTTTCTCAACCAACGTTATCCATAACAAAGGTTTTTGTTAGTTATATCGCGTAAATATGAATGTGTCGTTTACCCACCACCACCCGACCACAGCCAATTTGTAAGGTTTGTCACACCGGTGTGCTGAAGTAGCAACTGATTGGCACGTTTTGTTTAAGTGACAAACCATGCTAATTGGCTGTGTCGGGTGTTGGTGGGTTAACGTCACATTTTTTTTTTTATTACACTTCAGAGTTCGTCGACCGGCACAAGCCCCCTGTGGTGGGGTCAACTGTGAGCCACTTGCACCTCTTCTCCAGCTATCTGGCCGACGTGGAAGAGTAGGCCAAATATCCTCTCGAGGGGCTGTCCAGAGCTAACTCTTATTGGAAGCCCTTCCTTCGGCAGTGGTGTGAGCTAAGACATTGCAGGGCAGGTTTGCTGCGCGTGTACCTGTAAAATGTGTGTCGTTATTTCTCGCTGACAATTTTAACCGGGGAGTCGCTGCTACTGTGATTGCAGATAGATTGGCCTTGATGAGACGACATTACATGCGTTTGTGTCCAGGGGATGCTCCGTGTGATGTCTATGATGTATTGCTATCACAGTCTTCATGTCACCCTCCTCCTGCCTTCTTGGCCTGCCTCCAGTCGAACGCAATACCTGCTTGCATTTGCAGTAACGTCACTGAGAATTAATCGGTGCTACGCAGCAGCTAATTGGTGTAGTTCATCCACATCAGGTGTGTTCGTGACAGCTTGATGGCTGCAACATTAATTCCAAACCAGTAGAGGAAGTGTATTTATTTTGCTTGTTAGCTTTTACTTGACCTCGGGTCAAAATTAAAAATGCTGTCGCGTTGCGTAGCAAACTTATCATCGAGTCGAACACGCCGTGAAATGTTACACGAAGTGTCACGTGCCCTCTTACAAGGTGGTATCTGCACACAGACACCAGCGAAGATTTATACTCCGCTCGTGTCCTGGATTATTGTGATTTCGACACAGTTTTTTTACGCAGTTCTGACGGTCACTGACACCAGTTAATCTGTGCCCAGCTTACCTGAGGAGGTGTATCTATTTTCTGTCACTTCACGTTAATCCGCAGTAGCATGACGGGTTGACAAATGGAATACAGTACCGAGCAAAACTTCAACGCCACGGTATCTGATCTTCACATTACACCGTGTGGATCATGATCTATTTAATTCAGAGCTACCAAACATACTGTATAGTTCAATATAAGCATATTACTCTTTGGTTATTTCGGTAAAGTCATGTAGGTATAAAAATAAAATAAAACAAAAAAATAATGTTTTATTTTACTTTTCACCTTCGTGACTTTACCGAAATAACCAAGAGTATGGATTCCCGCAGTCACGAAAGCTTCATATCATGATTGATAAGCATATTAATTGTACGTTTCATATGCATAGCACATGTGTGTTGCCTGACGCAGGTGTTTCTGAGCACATACATCCAGTGTGCTCTTTACGTCACATTAACATTCATAAATGGCAGGTAAAAAAAAGTCAACATTCTGAAACACGAGGTGTGGTTTTGTCGTAACGCGTAACGTGGGTAGCTGACCGCGCATTGCCATGCATTACTTTGTAGCTTGTCGCGGTTGTGATGTGCGTGCGTTCGCGGTCGTTTTCGCGCGTTGATCGGCACGACGTCCGACGTTTCGCTCCACGTGCCGTGGTGCTTCCCGCGCGAAACGTTCCCCCTTTTGAAGAAAGCTCCCGGTGTGTGGAGCGAACCGTCAGACACGCCGAACAACCCAAACGTACATGGGGAGAGCCATCGTCATGTACCGTCTGTGTGTGTGTGTTTATTGTTTAGAGTGTCTACTCTCTAGTTGGGTTTGTCGACCATCACTGCAATGGAACACCGTGCTGTCACAGTGAAAGCACTGACAAGCCACAGTAGCACGACCGTGCCCATGCCATCCAAACTATGAGCCACATTGTACACCACTGTGATCTGTGCTTCCTCGACGGAGGAGGAACAGCCAAACTACACGGACTCTCCCCTGAAGCCCCCTCCTCGCCTCTCGTATGTGTGTGTATGTGTGTTAACTTTCTTTGCCAGCCGTGCTAATCGGAGGTGCGGGAGACGACGAACTAAACACAAAAAGCAGTTCTAAAGACATGAGTTTCCAACATAGATGTAAAAGTGCATAGCTCCAGTGGATTCCTAATATCCGAAGGAAGCGCGTTCAAGACGGCCACAGATGCGCATCAGAAAGCGCGCGCGATGCGGTGACCGCTTTTTGTTCGATGGCAGCAGCCAAAATCCGCTGCTGCTGCTGCTGCGATGACCGGGTGAATTTCGATTTAAAGCTTTCGTGACTGCAGGGATTCATCTTGTTGGTTCTTTCGGTAAAGTCACGTAGAAGGGAAATAATAAAATAATAAAAATAAAACATAATAAAATAATAAAATTTCGATTTAAAGCTTTCGTGACTGCAGGGATTCATTTTCTTGGTTCTTTCGGTAAAGTCACGTAGAACGTAGAAGGGAAATAATAAAATAATACAAATAAAACATAATAAAATAATTAAATTTCGATTTAAAGCTTTCGTGACTGCAGGGATTAATTTTCTTGGTTCTTTCGGTAAAGTCACGTAGAAGGGAAATAATACAATAATAAAAATAAAACATAATAAAATAATTAAATTTCGATTTAAAGCTTTCGTGACTGCAGGGATTCATCTTCTTGGTTCTTTCGGTAAAGTCACGTAGAAGGGAAATAATAAAATAATGAAAATAAAACATAATGAATTTCGTGACTTTACCGAAAGAACCAAGAAGATGACCGGCGTGGTTTATGCTCCCTCGACGAGATCGGTAAGGTGTCTTTGTATTCTTAGGTTTTTTCGGTAAAGTCACGTAGGTAAAAATTTAAAATAAAAATTAATAAAAGTAAGAAACAGCAATCGTGCTGTGATGGTTACACCTGACGACGGAAGCTTGTGTTGCCTCCGTAACGTCGTGATTTTTATTTTATTTTTTATTTTACTTTTATTAATTTAATTTTTTTTTACCTACGTGACTTTACCGAAAAAAACCTAAGAATATGAATCCTTGCATTCACGAAAGCTTCAAATCTAAGGTGCCTTTGGTTCATTTGCCACGAGCGCGCTGTGTGTAACGAGTGCGACCTTGTGATGTCGTGAGCCTCGACATTGGCGTTTAGCGCCTGGACATTTTGCCGCTACCGTACGCAACGAGGCAAGGGGTGAAACCACCATTGGGACGCTGACAAGCTACACGTCACAGACACTTGACGATGGCGCGTGTGCGTGTGTGCGCGTGTGTGCACGTGACTTGAGGACGTTGTAGTTTGCAATGCTTGTGGGCGTACACGTGCGCCGTACGCACTGGTTGTAACTCAAGTCGTGTACTCATCACACATTTGAATCGCAATCTACTACAAGTGAAATTTTTAAAAAAAATTAGAATTACATTTTTGTTCATAAAAGGGTGCTAATCAAACTGATGCATAATGCCATCTGAAAGTGTGGGCTCGGCAAAATCAGTGTCTTAAGCAAGTTAATCAATCCAATCAAGCCGACTGGAATTGCACATTTTGTAATTTATTCAACCAGCGGCTGCCCCAAGGTGCCCTCGTGCCGCAAGGCATGATTTTGTGGCATGAACATCGTTGCGTTGTGCCCTTGGAGGGATGATAATGCAAGTGAGGTTCCATGCAGTTTATTAAATAAGGCCAGTTAAAAAGGGCAACACAAAGATGCTCTGATATTTTTCCATTGTAACCAACCGCGTCCAATAATTATGTCAGCACACCAATTGTACGCCACACATTCGTGAACACATCGCACGAGAGAAAAAAATAAAAGTTGTTTCCTGCTTGGAAACTTTTACATGAGCGTGAATTGCGGGTGGAAGCGTCCGACTGCGATTTCTCCGATTACAAACTGCACGCCGGCTCACCTGGCTCTTCGGGGTTGTTGATGTTTTTGGATACGATAACCTGATTGCTGCCTTTTCAATCTCGGGCTCACATTTGTATTCGTATCCCCATCTGTCGCTCTGTTCTGCTCATATAAACCTCGGCGACGATACGCTGCCGCTCAAAACGCAAAGTGTTTGCTTTCTCTCTCTCTCTGTCTGTGTTGCCTCGTCCGTTTTTTCCACGCCCGTCACGCCGTCGTTGTCCGCTGTGCTGCAATGAACCTCCTGATGCAGCAAATCTGGCTGTGACCGTCCCACCTGATGACGGAGACTTGTGTTTGCCTCCGAAACGTCGTGATTTTATTGTTTTATTTTTTATTAATTTTAATTTCATTTTTTACCTACGTGACTTTACCGAAAGAACTAAGAGAATGCACCTCCTGACGTGCGCTTCAATTCGGCGCCTTTGTGCTGTTGCAGCTCATACCTATTCATAAACTCGTTTCGTGCGAACTGATGGAAAACGAACGAGAGGAAAGCTGGGACCTTATCTCTGGGTTCTAATGGAGGGGGGGGGGGCGACGATACGGGATTGTCTTCTTCTTCTTAGGAGATCGCCTTTTTATTATCCCATTTTCTGAGATTGTGAATGCATATCGTGGAGAAGGAGGTGGCGGGGCGGGGGGGAGGGTGGAGGAATCTTGTCACGAAATTGAACAAATTGAGAAAGGTCACCAGGTTCAGCCGGGGGGACGATTGGAATGAAGGGAGATAAGCAGAAAGCCATCCCGGGCCAAACGCGTGGTGGTGGGCTTTTGGAGGCGAGCCATGAGAAGGTTGCTTTGGGAGATGGGGGTCAGTGGGAGCTATTGAGCTCTCGCGCCCACAATTAAAATGACGCTCAAGTGAAGCCACGGAGGCGAACGTCACGACTAAAAAGGCAGCGTTCATCAGGGAGAAGCCACGCTTGTAAGCGGGGGGAGAAAAAATCAATGATGAAATAAGGCAAGTGCTAAGACCTTGACAAAGATGATGGCTTATCCCTGCTTTTATATTTCGTTGGGGCGATTGTTGTTCTATTTGCTTTGTCTTCGGATGAATTTCCAAGTAAAGGTTCGAACTCGCAGGGGATGAGAAGAGGCTGAAGGCTTACGAGGGAATTAATGCGATCGTGATGCACAATGTGCAATTTTTGCAAAGCCTCCCACGCGTTGTTCGGACTGTACAGCAGTTGTTGTTCAGCACGATGACCGACGTTTCGCACCGTGCTCCCGAAGAAGCTCCCATGACGGGCAGCTACAACACGAATCCAGGTCGGAGAGCTGCAGAGCACAGCCGTGAAAAGCTGCGCTGCGATGTTGAAGTCGTATTCGTGCGTGCCTCGATATTGGGCGATGATTTGGGGCACGCGAAAAGCACTGCTCCCTACATCACAGGAATACAAGGGGCGTATTCACTGTTTAGCATGAATTGTGCCAATGTAACATTGGCCGAGGAATTGCGTTTCACACACCCTCCGTGTTACGTGACCTACAAAAAGCAAGTATTGGATTTTTTGTTTGAAAATGTCACTCTAAGCATTGTAGTACAACGTAGAAAAAACTCGAAAGTTCACATTTTTGCACTCATAATGGGGAATATATTGAAGGAAATGCTATTAAATGTTAATATGCGGAATAACATTTCATGTCAATACATTTCATAGCATTTAAAATTGTGGTGAAAATAACTTTTTAAAGGTCACAGTTGCTACACAAACTAACGTCCGTGGCAAATTGTAGAACGTTAAGCTCATTGTTGCTCAACATGTCTCTTACATTTAAATTGTGCAGCCACCAACATTATTGAAAACTAAAGCATGTGAATGCATTGCCTCGAGTGGCTTATTATTATGCAATTGAACAAAACGCGACTTTCTCATGTCCGAGGAGGACCTACAGATTCCCAGGACGGCTACCTTCAGCAGAGGATGATGCTGACAAAACTAGAATCATCCTCCGATGAGCACGGTTGGCTACGTATACGTTGCGAAAGAAGTTCAACATATTTGCGTGCATAAGGAATGGACCAAAGTAGGATATTGTCTTGTGTTTGAATGTTCGTTGCACCGTACAACACGGTGCTTTGTTTGTTTGTTTTGATTGCTCTTCCTCATCATTGCACTGTTTGTTGTTTAGTAACTTTGGCGCCCCAGGTCACTCGAGCAATGACATCTAAATCAAGCAGCTCTCTCGCCCACTTCAGCATTTGTCTCTTGCTGTGCTGTGGTTGTCCCACCTGATGACGGACGCTTGTGTTGCGCCCGAAACGTCGTGATTTATTATTTTATTTCTATTATTATTTCTATCATTTTTATTATTTACTTTTTGCCTACGTGACTTTACCGAAAAAACCGAAGAGTATGAATCCTTGCAGTCACGAAAGCTTCAAATCTAGAATCTGAATCTTAAGTTGAATCGGCACCACGAACGCGGACAGCGTCGATCTGCTGAGCGCGTCACGTGGGAGCGCTGTTTAACAAACATTGGGCGCGTGCAGCGTGCAACGAGTGGTGGGTGGCGACGGACTGCAGCTTGGGAAACCCCTGCGCCAGCAACGTTGTCGATGCCGGGGTCGCAGTTCCGTAGGAGGCACGCGGTTAAGGGGCTCGCTGCGATGAATACATTTCGCTCGTGGGCCGAAGTGGGAGGCCACGTGTTGCCACGGACCTTCACAAATGAATTTCGATTTAAAGCTTTCGTGACTGCAGGGATTCATCTTCTTGGTTCTTTCGGTAAAGTCACGTAGAAGGTAAATAATAAAATAATAAAAATAAAACATGATAAAAGAATTCTCACGACGTTTCGGCCACAACGCAAGCAGCCGTCCTCAGGTGGGGAACAGGTCTGTCGGGAAGACAGAGTCTGAAGACTGTCTTTCGGCAAGACGCTGTCTCCTCGACAGACCTGTTCTCCACCTGATGACGGCTGCTTGCGTGGTGGCCGAAACGTCGTGAGAATTATTTTATTATGTTTTATTTTTATTATTTTATTATTTCCCTTCTACGTGACTTTACCGAAAGAACCAAGAAGATGACTTCACAAATGAAGTCATGGGCCGCGTCTGGCTCTTGGGATGTTGCTTCCTTCAGCACCCACGCATTAGCGCCATAGACCGCAATTTTTTTTGTTATAAATAAAGAAAACATCCACACGCTGGGGTGATATGGAAATTGGCTACAGAATAAGCAGCTGCAACGCTTAGCTCAGCGGTGTGCTGGAATTGCCTCACGGAGGTGGGCTATGCAAATTAAGGACGCAAATCACAGTCAATTATACCTCTAAAAGCTCCCATTTGCAGCGGCGGGCGACCGTAATCTTTGCATCAGTCACCAACTGCACGTGCGAGACATGATACAGGATTGTCCCAACGCATCAGCGTGACCCGCAGGATTGTACCAAAACGTAACGCCACCCAGTGGCAGCACTGAACTCTTCCTCTTTAGAGCTGACGTCACAACGTTGTCCCGACTGTCCCCTGCGACGGAGGCTCAACGTTGAGCCCTGGGTCGCGATCGAGCAAGATCGACGATGCACAACCAGGCTGTCATGGTGCTGTGGCAGGGCGACATTGTGGGCTTCATAAGGCAGCGTAGCAAAAGCCACTGTTGTGCCGTACACCTTTGCTTCCACATCTATGCCTCCCTGCATGCAGGTGAGCCGTGCACACGTAAGGTTTCCACCTTAAATGTCGATTTAAAGCTTTCGTGACTTCAGAATCTGTCTACTCGACAGACCTGCTCTCCACCTGAGGTCGGCTGCTTGCGTTGTGGCCGAAACGTCGTGAGAATCATTTTATTATGTAAAATTTGTATTATTTTATTATTTCCATTCTACGTGACTTTACCGAAAGAACCAAGAAGAGGTCTACACCTTGTCATGCTTTCCCAGGATCATCATCTGTTTAAAGTAAAGCTGTCCAGGGAATCTGTAGGTCCTCCTTCGATGTTGGAAGTGTCGTATTTTTCAATGGTATCATAATCCACAACTCGAAACAATGCATCTGTGTGTAGTTATCCCCTCTTTCGTTATTGTGAGAAATTATTCCCATCAAGTGTCCCATACCTCAGCGGTGGCAAGCCTTACTAAAAAAAGAGTCGGTGATTTCCTGCGCAAATGAGCATTCGGGCAGTGTTCATCTCCCATTAATAGCCCTCAGCGAGTGGTGGAAATTCCATATTGCTCTGATAGGGACGAGTCTACTACCTATACAGGGCAACAACTGTTGACTTCCCCGTCAAAGGGCATTTTCATTTGATCAATCCCGGAGAGATGAGGGTCTGGATTTGAACTCGCAACCGAACCAACGTGGCCGGAACCCCATTCGTCGATGACAGGGGTCTGCAACCCGTGGCTTCGGAGGCTCACAAGGCTCCTGAAGGACTTGCTTCGTGACAGTTATGCAGGGGCCACCGTTTCGTGTTCACACGCGCTGAAATACTGAGTTTTTTTTTACCGAATTCGTAAAAAATGAATGTTCTTGTTGTTTTGGTTGCTGACCCCTTGGACTCTACATCAGTGCCGGATTATCCGAGCAGCAAAATTAGCTACATATGTTACGGGCCCCGCACTTTCGAGGGCCCCACGCTAAATGCTTTCAAGCTATCAATTCCGGTTCAGTGATTCTGCACTTGCTCTATTACTATAGTACTATACTGACTTTAACTTGTATGAACAACTGGGTGTTTAAGGTTAGCGATTTGTATTATCTGGCTGTATAGAAATGAAAAAATTAAATTTACTATGCAAGTAAAACACGTGTTTTAATATTTGTGTTTTTTAATTTAGTGCCCCTTTATAACATATGATACAGACCCGGCACTAGCTTAATCCGGCACTGCTCTACATGAGCTAGTATTTCACTAGCGTTGGGTGGGGGCTGGAGTGGGGAGGATGGGAGTACAGTACAGCACTTGGTCACAACGCCGAAGGGGGCTTTAATTTCAAGCCTTTCACTTCCTGTCGCCTTCTGACCCTTCTCCGCCACTTACGGCTCCCTTCAAAGGGCCCCGTCGCGTCGCCCGCCACCTCCCCCCACAGTCGTGCCGCGATCGACTGCCCACCATCCCTCCTCCCATCCATCCTCCCTTTGAAGTCCCCCGGTATCGAGCGAGACTTCGAATGCCGCGGCGGTGACGCCAGCCACTCAACGAAGCCCCCCCCCACTCTCACCCACCCCCAGAGCCGGCCCAGCCACTAAGCGACCCTTGCAATTGCAAAGGGCCCCGTGGCCAGCAGAGGGCCCCCTAGAGTCACTGCTAGCGAGTGGGTTAAAAAAAATCATACATCAAAGGGGCCTCCAACCAAATTTTGCTTAGGGCCCCCAAAGGTCTAGGGCCGGTTCTGCCCACCCCCGCCACGAAACCGTCTCCCCACCGCGTGGCATTTGAGACGCCACATCCCTGCTGCGCCGAGGATACTGCAGCTCTTGCTCTTCGTGCTGAATAATTCCTAAAGTGAATTCCGTACGGCTTGCCACAACTCGCGCCACGCTACACTGAGACCCAGCGAAGCGGGACATCGAAGTTTGAAGGATGCTTATTGTCGGCCTATGAATGAATGAATGGATGCAAGCGGCGTGAAGCCATTGGATAGGAGATGAGCGTGAAAAGTAAGCGTGCCGTAACTCAATGAAGTTGGTGGTGCTAGCCGATTGTGGGTCCCATGCAAAAATGAGGTTTTTTTTCGCGGGACCTGACTTTCAAATAATTAAATACGAGTGAGACGACAGAGGAGATAGGTAAAGAGAAGAGATATTGTGAGATGAGAGAAATGTAGGCGAGACATAGAAATGTCACGAGATACGGACAGTGTGGACAAATGTGTTATGTTAATAATAATTAGATACGCCATTTGATGCGTCACTATTATGTTTAATGGATACGGCACCATTTGAGCTTCTTGTGTCTCCAAGCATTTTCTTGCTTTGCTTTATGGCTATCCTAGCCAATGTTCTGAATGAAGTGCTCATCTCTCGGGGGTCTATCATGAGAGCACTGGTTCATTAATCAACGTACGTTTGTATTGTATTTGTTGCATTATTGACATGCCGTTATTCCCTGCATCCACTCGAGGCGCTAGCACTCATCGTAGTGTAGCGAGTCATGCAGAGACAACTTTATTCTACACTTTACGCAACACCATTACACACGGGACTAAATACACATATTCTCACTCTTGTTACGCATAGGGCCACAATAATCCTATTTCTCTTGCATACGGGATAACTATAATCGGTAAAAACATTAAAATTAATGAAAGTAAAATAAAACAAAATAAAATTCACGACGTTTCGGAGGCAACACAAGTCTCCGTCATCAGGTGGGACCGTCACAGCCGAATTAGCTGCAGCTAATTCGGCTGTGACGGTCCCACCTGATGACGGAGACTTGTGTTGCCTCCGAAACGTCGTGAATTTTATTTTGTTTTATTTTACTTTCATTAATTTTAATGTTTTTACCTACGTGACTTTACCGAAAAAACCTGAGAATATGAATCATTGCAGTCACGAAAGCTTCAAATCTAGAACTATAATCGGGTCAGAGCAGCCAACGTGCTGCCTGACCCACGATGTCGAAGACGTAGACGTAGCACTTGGGTTCCACTTCACCTGCAGACAGCCCGGATCTGTGATCGGGGCTTCCCTTTTATCTCTCTCGGCGCGGCCTGGCTCCACCCTCGGCCGCTCCCTACGTCCAGAATATTCCCGACGGTTCCAGGCTACACCGCACCCGTTCCCTCTCTGGCTCCGCCCTTAACCACGCCTCTTTCGGGAACTCTCTAGACCAGGGGTCCCCAACCCCCGGGCCACGGATCGTGGCCTGTTAGGAACCGGGCCGCACAGCAGGAGGTGAACGGTGAGGCCGCGCGTGGCACGCCCCCATTATTTTATTGGCCACTTCCCTCGGCGCCTCTTTCCCGCACTGCGCACTTGTCTCAGTCACGGTGTTGGTGAGCCCACAAGCTCTAACCCCTAGTAGCCACAATGAGTAAAAAACAAACGTCGCTGGAGAGCTGCTTTTAAAAAGGGGGAAAGACGCAATGATGAACCGCCTTCCCCCCCGGACCGTGAAAAAATTGTCTTCCATGAAACCGGTCCCTGGTGCCAAAAAGGTTGGGGACCGCTGCTCTAGACGTTCTCAGCTACTCCCCCCCCCGTGCCCCCTCGTTCACCTTTGGCCCACATTACTCACCCCGGCCCATCACGTGATTAACCCGGTGCCGGGGTGACTCGTCCCCACATGGGCCCTACCACCAGCCGCCCCCTACCACACTCTCACAGTGGCCCCCGCCACTGTAAGAGGCTTCCTCCTGCTCGCACCCAGTACCATGCCCCTAGTGGAAAACTGGATGGTACTGCACGGTGTGTTGCCCTCTGCGCCTGTTTCAGCAGCACTTGGCGTTACGCGCCGTAGTGATCCATTTAACATCTCTACAGTCGTATGAAAAGGAGTCGATCTTTGAATTGTATGTATGTTCTGGACGGTGAACTTCTTTCGCACCGTACGCAGCCAGACGTGCCAATCGGATGTGCTGCCGGGTAGGGCAACAAACGAAAGACAAAAGGCAGTTCTGAAGAAATTCGTTTTCAATCTAGACGTTTAAAGCGCATAGCTCCAGCGGCTTTCTAATATCGGAAAGGGGAGGAATTGAATCGTTTCCCTGGATTGTGGCAGTTAGTCAAATTTCTCGGGGGGGTGGTGGTGGTGGGTGTTAATTTTCTGCTCCCAAGTCATCTCACAGTGCGTGTAAATAAATCAAGGATGACAGTAAATGTGTCCTTTTCGCTGTGCATGGGTCGGTTGTTTTCTTATGAATTTTATATATCTGATTATTGGTTTTTACTCTTTTATCTGGCAACAAAACTGACACCTTTTTTACGAGGAGTCATGTTTGCATTGACCACAATACCTGCGGTCAAAATGCAAACAAAAAACACAACTCTGATAATGTATGCACTGTCCTTGAAATTGATTGGTCCACACCCGAGACAGCTTTTCTTAGAGCCTAGGTGTTGGACCAGATGACGCCAAAAGGCATACATTATCAGAGTTGTGTTTTTTGTTTGCATTCCGACCGCAGGTATTGTGGTCAATGCAAACATCACTCCTCGTAAAAAAGGTGTCAGTTTTGTTGCCAGATAAAAGGGTAAAAAACCAATTATTATATTTTGCTACTGGCAAAGGAGGTTCCAATGGTGTTAATATATCTGGTTTTGAATTCCCCCCCTCCCCTAAATAATGATGACTAATAAATAATGTGTGGAGTGCCTGCAGAAACGAGCATCCAATGTGCACACCATGGACACATTTTGGATGGCTCCACTTCGTCATTACTGATTGCGGTACCTGCTTCAAAAACAACCTTGTGATGTAAACATGTAGAGGTGTGGTTAGCCCTTGACAAATTAACCCGTAAAAACAAAGTTTTTCACTATAAATCCTTTATATGCGTGGCATCGGTTTTATTTTATTATTCATTTATGTTTATCTTGAGTAAGAGTTTCATTTTATCACATTGGTATTTGAAATGAAATATGAAAAAAATTTTTTTCCTAAAAGTGGAAAATTTTGGGAAAATTTTTTCACGAAATAAATTGTCACGCACAACGAGTCTGTGTGCAAAATGTCAGCTCGATTGGATCACGGTAAGTGGGTTAAAAAACGACCGAAAGATTTGCACGGTCGTAAGCGCGCAAGCAAGCAAGTGAACTTAATATAAAGGATTTAAAAATGTTTACCGCGCACCACTGTTGGCGTATTGGCCTTCCACTAAAGGGAGCGCCGGTGGGTGTTTGGCCTACTCTTCCACGCCAGCGAGATGTCTTGAAAATATTGGCGAGTAACCATTCGTTAGCACATCACACACACACTGATTATATATTTATCGACTGGCTGTTGTGTACCCATCGATATTGGTGAGTGGACAGATGGACGGGGTAATGGGTTTAAGAAACATCCGGAGAATGTCGTGAGAAGAGATGATCCATTCGGGAATCTCACAATGTGCACCGTGTGTCGTAGCATGTGTCTTGGAAACGCCGAATCCTACACAGACTTACTTTACCCTGAAAACCCCTTATGGCGGCTTTCTTATCCTTTACTCAGTAGGGGTGGGGTGCACTTTCCCACACACTCTGCTATGAGGTTGTTTGTTGCAAAGACAATCGAGCCAATATGTTAAATTTTCAGAGCTGGAATTTAACCAAATTACGTGCAAAACTACATTTATTGCAATCGCTATTTGTTTTCGATTTTGAGTCACCGGTCACTAACTTAAGGCCATTAGTTTAGTAAACCGAGAGTGAGGTTTAATCATGGGTGGTTATCCAGATTTTATCCCAGAATCTCAGGAATGCCGACTGCCCTCTGACCTCAGAGAGACGCCTGGTAACCTTGAAACCGGCTAATTCTTAAATGTTACGTTGACAAATACGGATAAATGTGTACAGCTAAACAAAAAAAGACCATTGCATATGCAGTGAATGCTTGCAAAATGCGTCTCATACAATGGAGAGGCCCTCAATGGGCCTATTGTTGTTGTTGCTCGTCAATAAGAGGGCCCCATGTGGCTTTCTGCCTCGGGCCTCAAGTTTCAGGCCTCCAGATTTCCTCTGGGCAGCCCTGGTCCGTATTAAGGTGTGATTATATATGTCTAGATTATGCTTTTTTGTACAAAAAGGAGTTGGTGTCTTGTGAAATGCGTTGAGTTAATCTTCCCAGCCGTCTCGATTGAATTCCCGTCCCTGTACACAGTGATGGACTTATCAGGCAAAATCAGCCCCATAATGAAGCTGGGAAAAAGGATAAGGGGGCCTTGGGTTTAGAAGGACCCACCTGCCCACTTGTGTTTAAGTTGAAGAAACGAGTGCAATCGAGCAGAGTGTGAATGTATGCTTCATTAGGGTGCACGTCCGTGAAAGAATGCAAGTGCTATCGATTGCATCGGCTGTGGTGGCTACGGTTACAGGCTGCCACCTTTGGAGCATATTCAGAAATGTGTGATTATAATCATTATAATCACACATTTCAGAATATTACATCAGCTATTGTACAGCATGTAATATTTATCTTTTTTATGATTTACATGAGTGGTTGAGGGAGTGGTTTGTTAGAATTATGGTAAATTTTGTATTCCTGACAAACTTATTTAATTCAAATTAGCATCGTTAAATAACACCACTATTATGTTACTGTATTTGCCTGTGAGGTTGGGTCTGAACAGTGCTTCCTTCCTTGTTCGTCCATCAAAGGTTGATGATGACCACGACACACTTCACTGGGATGAGTCTGGGGGTACGGTGAGTGCGCAGATGGCTGAAGAAGCCAGTCTGAGCCCGGGACACTCCGTGGCACACGGGACATGATATGTTGGCAGCAGCCGGCTCGGGGAGAGGTGCCTCTTGATGCGGGTCTTGCGCTGTCGTCTCTTCACCGTTGCATTTTTGGTCCTGCTGGTTTCAGAGGTGGAAGCACCGTCCCAGATGAGATTTCGCCAGGTCGGACGATCCTGAGCAAGGCTTTCTCACGACTTAGATGGGTGACCAACATGCACAGCAGACGTGTATATAATAGGCGTTGTCGGCAGCCGAGGGCGAGCGGTGCAGTGAAGTAAAATGTCCTTCTGCACCCCTCCTCCTTCATAAATACGCACCGTTCAGCACGGTGAAGTGTAAGGTCGAATATTCATCAAAGCCCTTAAGGCGTGGTCCTCATCCAGCAGTAGCTTGACTAACACAAAATGCGGTGTTAAGTGTTCATTCAATCTTTAAGGGGCCGTCCATAAATGACGTCACGCACTTAGGGGGGGGGTCAGACATTTGTGACGATGTGTGACAAGGTGGGGGGGGGGGGTTGAGAAATGTGACGTCACATCAAAACGCGCAACTTTAAATAAATATAGACAACACGTTCTACTTAATAAACTAGACTTTTTAATAAATGTTTCTCCTACAACATCAAAGTGCGGCGCCACATTAAATACGCACTACAATGACAATAGTTTAAAGCGATTTGAAGCATGTTTTTTTTTGGGGGGGGGGGCAGAGCTTTGTGATGTCATATTTGAGGGGGGGTCTGACTTTTTGTGACGCCGTGTGACGACGGACGGACGGGGGGTTCAAAAATCGTCCAAAATCGCGTGACGTCATTTATGGACGGCCCCTAACTTCAATATTTTATTGAACAAAAAACAATGTTTTGTTGGCTTATTTGCCAGATTGTATAATAATGCATTTACCAAAAAAACTAAAGTTGTTACTGAATAGTTGTTTCAATATACAGGAGGTTTTCAGAAAAAAACATGCTCTAGTTTCTATCACATTTATTTCCTAAGTGTGTACACATACAATTTTAAATTAAAGATTACAAAGCACAGGAACAATACAGCATTGTACGCTTTTGGGGCACACAGCATAGGTGCCAAGAGATGATGGAAAGAGCTGAGTCACTGCAACAACAAAAAACCTCACTCGTGTTATTTATTTATGAATTTTATCCACATTGGCTCACGCTCTGAGCGGCGGCTCTGCGCTACTGATGCAGTACAGTGCTCAAACCAAGGACATGCCTCAAAGTTTTCAAATTGAAAAGTGCGTACAGGCGGTATGAATAATACACCAGTGACATAAATAAAGCGGACGTCATGGGTTATGTGTGTTGTGTGGCTGGGTGGGTCTTGCAAGAAAAAAATACTCCGGTTTAAAGGCATGATCGAATATAGAGTGCGTATTGTTTGGCTGCTGCCAGTGATGCTCGGAGATTTATGAGGTGCCACACTTCTCTTTGCGAGAGTGGACCATTGTGTGCCGTTATGAATTAAGATTTTATTTAGCCCGGGGGGAGGGGTGGGAGTGGAAGGGAAAGTCTTTGCTAAATGTCACAGACACATTGTGCATGCAACTGCGTTCGTACGAAACTATGCAAACAATTGGAGATATCTGTCAGAGGGACACGGCTTGGAAAACTTGTCAGGGTGCGTACACCCAAGCACCGGTTATTATTGGCCACGGGTGGCATACGTTTCCGATGGGGTGGTACCAGGGCCGTCCATTAGAGGGGTGGGGTGGGTGCGAGGCCCGGGGCAAATCCACGCTGTGTTGGCAACCCAGACGCCTTCAAGCTACACCGGAAGTGTTAAATCTGAAGTCGAAGCGCGCGGCTCCCCAATGTGCGGGGCCCGTGACGGTCGCCCCGATTCGCCGCTACCCTCAGCACGGCTCTGGGTGGTTACTATCTGCAGGGTGGTGGTGGTGGTGGGGGGTAAGATACGACCACTCCATCCCTCCCCCCTGTCACCCACGAGTGGAGGGGCAGAGAGAGGGCAGACCGCACGCAAATGGATTTGATTCAACTGCATACTGTACGATATATTGACATAGAATACGTTTTAAATGATGAAAATGTAAGTTGATAATTTCAAAATAACAAAAATAATACCATTTAAATGTTTTTTGTTGCTTTTTTTAAAACATAATTTCGAAGCATTTTTTTAGGTCATGTTTCACTCCAGTATCCCGTGCATACCAGCCGTCACTGACCGACACACACACGCGCGTGCGTGTATACAGATGTGTTTTGTGGTTATCACCAGCTCCCATTTGATATCAGACATCTCACTTTTCATTAGCTGCTTGAGGCTGTGAGAATTGTATTTTATTATGTTTTATTTTTATTCTTTTATTATTTCCCTTCGACGTGACTTTACCGAAAGAACCAAGAAGATGCTTAAGGCCGTGTGGAAGCTACCTGGTCTGTCGCCCCGCACGAAGCTTCGAGTCTGCTCGGCCACAGTCATGCCCTCTCTCCACGCGAAATGTGACCTCTCTAATAGAACATCCGCACCGGGTTAAACCATTCCGGCTGGCCTGCCTGCCTGCCTACGATCCATCGTGGGTTGAACCACAAATCCTTGAGAGGTCAGGACACAGTCCTATGAGTGAGCTCCTCCGGGAGGCGAAGTTGCGTTGGCTGGGGATGCTGCGCGTATGCCCAGCCACTACGTGCCAAACGTATATTTGTGTTGGTCGGATAGAGGGGGCTAAACGGTCGTGGTATGATCTCGAGAAGCGATAGACTGGCGTGGTACCAGAGGATATGGAGCTGAGTGGACTTGCCGATTACCGGTATCAAGATCGTCCTCTATGGAGGAGACTCGTGAAGGATGCTCGTGGGCAGTTGGTTGCAGTCGCCCTCTAACAACAGCGGAGGGCAGAGGAGCGACGCTCAACAACAACGAACGGAGCGCCGGGCGGCTAAACACACCGGGTTGGTGTAGTAGGGGGCACAGATGGTGCAACTGCTAGTCATCTCAGTCAACCCATGGCATCTGGGTGTGTTCCGTGACATGCCAGCGAGCATTCCGACACTTCACGTGGCCTCAAGGTGCACCTAGCCTGGCACAAGCGCCGTGGTGAAATCACTGCCACTTAGTGACGAATGGTGGTTGTTATTTTGGGCCTCCCCTAAGTCGACTGGGCCTCAAATCAGAATCTGGTGTAGTATGTAAACATCGCCACTGTGCTGTGCAGGCCTTCATAGGTGCCACAAAATTATGTTCAGGCTATATGGGCAATTGTTGGTCTTTGTGTGTGTAACACAGCTCTCAGTGTACACACACGTGGCCCTGCCATGCACAGGTAGAGAACCCACAAAACCAGCCAGGTAAGCTGTCTCAACACAGGTGCAGGGCGTCACTACGCAGGGCGAACCCGACTCCAAATGTTGGGAGTCTCTCTGTGTGTTCCAGTCCAGACTGGGGTGAGAAGTTACGGCGATTATGAGAATTGCCACGGACTTGCAGAGTGCGTGGCAGTTTAGACCACATGCTATGGTGTCTCATGGGACGTGTACAGGTGAAAGTGACACAGGTGCAGGTGAATTACGTAGCAGTCGCTGCAATTCTCAACCCCATTGGGAGATTTAAATGGAACACAGTGGGGCGGAACGGTATGGAATTCAATGAAATAGCCAGGGCCACACAACTCTCTGCGCGTAGTGCACCTTGGGACCCTGCATCTGGAGCCGAAAATTTGCCTGGAGTTGGGACTGTGCACCCGAAGCCATCTCAAACGTGAGTCCCAAGTGGCTGGTGTCCTTGTGCATTTCACTCCGTCTTAAACTCGTTTATTGGCTGCTGTTTGTAAATTCGCATTTTTATTTTCAATCCACTGCATGATCAGGGCCTTAACAGACAGTGCATGTCATGGGGGATATTGTGAGCATACTTAATCACTGGTTACTCTTTTATGGGTTTTAAAGATGTGAACATAGAGTCAGTTTGTCTGGTAATATGTCGAGGTGTTTTTTTATTAATAAGTAGAGTTTTGGTGTAATTTGTTGTGAAAATAAATAAATTAGCCGTGAAAACAGCTGTTTTAATGCCAAATTCTATCAACCCTGGTGTTTCGGTGGCAGATTTCACCATGATATTGCATAAAATCATGGCTTACAACGGCAATTGGCTGAAAAATCTGTTTAAATTGTATATTTGCAAAAAAACTACACTTTCAATGGGAATGCTAATGAAACAGCGCCCCCTAGTTGTAAATAGCGCCCCTAGTGGTAGAACAGCGCCCCTAGTGGTTAAAAGTTACTTTGTTTTATGCAAAAAAAAAGAGTTTTAATGTTTCTTTCATGTCCCTCCCTCTTAGGTCACCATCCTGGCTGCCAACTCTGGTCCAGGGATCATCCACCACTTTTCGTCTCTGTCACCAATCACAGTTTTAGTTCCAACCTCAACCCTTCAGATCTCATTTCCATTCAGTTTGCAACCACCATCCATTTCGTGCTATCGGGTAACCTTAACACCATCTTTCGTGCACTCTTTGTCCGATATATTCGTAAACCAACTTTGCCGAGTATGAATCCTTGCAGTCACGAAAGCTTCAAATCTAGAGCTTTGCCAGGATTTGAACCATGAGTCTCATGCCCAAGGCTCTCAGGTTGTCTCTCATCGCTTTGAGCCACCGTGTTCTCGCATAGTTATTGGGGGCTCCGGACGGTGTAGTGATTGCACTGCGCCCGCGTGGATGTTTAAAAGGAACGCGATGACGTAATCACGTTATTGCGTAATTTCTTCTTCTTGGTTCTTTCGGTAAAGTCACGTAGAATGGAAATAAAAAAATATTAAAAAATTAAACGTAATAAAATAATTCTCACGACGTTTCGGCTACAACGCAAGCTGCCGTCCTCAGGTGAAAATCTAAATTTGCATAATTTCTTAATACGCAAAAGTTAACGCGTGGGTTTGAACCGGAGTTTTTAACTTCAGAGGCAGCTGAACGATCCGTTGTACTACGAGAGCTCAGTGGGTGATGTGGGTGCTCTGGTTATTAAATCATCGTCATTGTTAACATCGTCATTGAACGTTTGTTTTCAAATAAAATATATTTTTTTAAAGTTGGAGTTGACTTTTTTGTTCAATTTGGGATAAAAAAAAAATGTAATTGCGCGTGACGCAATTACGTTGCGGTAACGTCGTTACGTAAAATAAAAAATATATATAACTTAGTTAAAAGTTGGAATTTGAACACCTATCGACCACTTCAAAGGCAACGGCACTAACCACTACGCCACGAGGGAACGATGGTAGATGCAAATGTTCCGATTATTAAGTCATTGTCATCTTAATGACGATGTTGCCTTGAACTTAAAGATAAAAAGTTGCCGTTGAACCCTGTGACCCATGGCTACACACACACATACACTCCCGACTTGCCGTGCAGTGCTGCGATTGCTACATCACATCACCTGAGACACTTGGCAATAACAGCAGCTGCCACCGATAGAAATTCTGCTCCGTGGTGAAAGGGATTCTTTTATTTTTCTGGAAATCACGTAAAATAAGTTTTTTTTTTAGTAATCATGAAAGTCATTTTTTATTTGCCTCATATTTCACATTTTAAGGATATAAGATATTGTTTTAGGTTTGTATGTGCAGTAACAAAAATATATTGCCATATCCGGATTATAAGACATTTTACTTTAACCTTTTTTTTTGCAAGTAAAAGTTGCAGCTGCATTTGATAACGGGGTCATCTTATAAATCCAGATAATATGGTCACTTTTTTAGCAGTTCCAATTTTCCTTCCGTGGCCAATAACAGTGAAATATGTGATAACCATTTGAAACGAGTCGGACAGAGATTCCCCCGTAAAAAAATCCTTAACATACTGTTGGGGCAAGTCCTGTTTGCGAGCACCTATGAAGGTCGGCACGGTACACGAGGGGGTGGGTGGTCAGCACCCATAGCTGTCAACTCGTACGGTTTACCCCGTATTCTTGTACAGGGACATTGAGTTTCCAGGTCCATACGGCGTACAACCGTTTCAATACAGGCACATTTTTAATCTGTGTTTCTCACTTGTGATGGTAATTTGTAGGATGAACATTGAGATTTATAAGGGTACGGGGTGACCAATCAGGTCTGAATTAGTCTGTAATACGGTAGGCACTGATAAGGGGTTGACAGGCATGGGCACGACGCCCGACCGCCTTTGTCTCCCCAGAGGGGACATTTACACCCCGCACCAGATACTCATTTGAGGTTGAGTAGACCCATGGGAGGCCCATAACCGTTTCAGATAATCGTCATCGATGGTGGCCGTGAGCGGGAATCAAACCTGGGGACCCGGCGAGTTCGCGGCTCAGTGCGCTCACCGCTGCGCCACCGCTCCCCACGAGTATGAGCCCACAGTGCCCCCTGCTGCCCGCTTGTTATCGCAGCAACTTTGCGGGTGTGTCTATTGCGCTCGGCTCAGCCGTTGCTGTTCCACGGCTGAGCCACAAGGGGGAGTTTGCTCGAATTCGAAGACAGTGCCCGAATTCGACTAATCGATGACTGCCGATTATCGATTCGATTATTCGACCAATCGCATACAACAAACTATAGTTTGGGGCGGGGGGATGTCCCACCTGTTTGCCAAGTGTGCCGCTGAACGGGAGGTGACGAGCGGGGCCTTGGTGAAGTTACTGTTGTCATTGGCCACCGTCACGCTGGGTGTGGCTTAAATGGGGTTTCCCGCCTTCAGGAGGTCGCTGTTTTTAAAGGGGGCCCGAGTAATGATCCACAAAAAGTTATCAATTAGAATGTTTCGTCGATTAATTAACTTTAACTAATAAGCAAATGGCATTCTACCCATACCAATTTACATACGTGTATATTAATTACACATTTACCGTGCTGCTCTTTCATCTTCAAATGGTGGATTCATATTCAGTCCTATTCATTAGAACAGCTTTTAATCGATTACAAGTGCCCATCTGCTCGACTTGCCGAATCTGTAACGCCCACGCAGTGGCAACACACTGAACCCTCGGCCCAGACCGGCAGGCAATGGGAAAAGCCTCTGCACTTCACTCGGACAATGGAAGCCGTTGATCTTCTGCCCAAACCCTCCTCCGAAACGTACTGGAGACTCTCTCTAAAACCTCCTCAGGATCTCCTGAAGAAGGCCACTTGACCGGGACCTCGAGATCTCCTCGGCGATTGTACACGTTATATTATTGCGTGTACTTTGACCGTCGTTTTACAATGTAGCATGATCATAGAAGTGATGTATTCCCCGGATTATAATACGCTCTGCAAAGTAAGGTGCACTTGAAAAGTATGCCCGGTGTCAATGCATAGTGTATATACAAATATCCCCCATATAGCCTTAACAGACTGTAGGGGCAAGTGCTGTTAGCGAGCACCTATGAAGGCCGGAACGGTACACGAGGAGGGGGTGGGTGGCCAGCGCCACGCCCGACCGCCTTTGTCTCCCTAGTGGCGATGTTTACGCACCGCACCAGGTACTCGTTTGAGGCTGAGTCGACCTAAGGGAGGCCCAGGACCGGTTCAGATAATCGTCACTGGTGTTTGCCGTGAGCGAGAATCGAACCCGGGTCGCCAGGTTCGTAGTGCAGCGCGCACACACACACACACCTACCAGATTATAAGACGCATCCCAAACCTCTGCTTTAAAATACAGGGGATACACCGAGTGCGTCTAATAACCTGGACAACACGATACTGCTGTACACTGGTAAATAAAAAAAACCCAAAGTGAACTTTGAATTGTGGAGTTTTAGTCGTTCGTGCACACAATAGTTCAATAGTTGAACTGAGGTTCGCATTTTTTGTATGCCAACTCTGAGTGGTAACCACACATTGAAGCCCTTCCTATAACAACCGAACGGGGAATTCAACGGCCAGAAAACCACTGCGTGTGGGCTCGAAATAAAGACACGAATGTGCTGTCGTCTTGACACGCAAAGCATGCTGAGATTCACGTGTTGCTGTTGAAAACACGTTTGTGTGTATAATCAGGGCTTAATTTATCACGCGATATATTCCGGAGGGATGCTATGCGCTTTGGAGTAGGTACTAGCAGCATAATACACTCTAATGGTACTAGAGTACAAAACACGCCCATACATAATAATCATACATTATTGATCCGATCTTTCTGTAATCCTGCGAGAACACAATCGGTAACATATGGCGAGATCGATGTTGCGTTACCAAAATCATTCAGGCTTTCGGACCGTGCCAGAAAAAAATTCTACACTGTGTATGATTAACGTTAGATGCACAAATGGAAAAAGAGTTAAATCTCTCCGGCACGCTTGCGACTTGTGGTCACCCAGAAGAAACCATGGAACATAAAACGACACAAAGGTGTATTCACAAATACGACGGAAACACAATCACAGCCACAATTTGCTTTTAATAAAAACTAATTATTGTACAGAATCGTGTGTTTATGTTCATGTGTGTACGGTAATGATGTGATGGCAACATTGGGTGGCATATTTGTTCCAGAAAGGCGCAACGTGTTAAACAAAAAGCTATAGACTTCACGACGCCTGATGCAATTAGCGGGCTCAAATTGAAAAACTCAACCGAAATTGAAATCTCGTTTCTTTAGAACTGCCTTTCGTGTAAAATGTTTTGTCCTTCCACCGCAACCTCCGACGAGCACGGCTGGCTACGTACGGCGAGAAAGAAGTTCCACGTACAAAGCGGTCTCGCGCTTCTGCGCCCCGAATCCCGGGCGAGTCGGGACAAAACGGCAATGCCATTTTGACATAAAACTTTCGTGACTGCAGGGATTCATATTGTTTGGTTCTTTCGGTAAAGTCACGTAGATAGAAAAAATAATGAAAGTAAATAAAAAAAAATTCGATTTAAAGCTTTCGTGACTGCAGGGATTCATCTTCTTGGTTCTTTCGGTAAAGTCACGTAGAAGGGAAATAATAAAAAAATAATAAACTTAATAAAATAATTCTCACGACGTTTCGGCCACAACGCAGCAGGTCTGACCTGTTCTTCACCTGAGGACGGCTGCTTCCCTTCTACGTGACTTTACCGAAAGAACCAAGAAGATGAAAACAAAACAACACAAACGATCGTCATCAGGAGGATGACGATCGCTTGTGTTGTGATCGAAACGTGATTATTTTTTCGATGTACGTGATAGAAAAAAAAATGTTATTTTCTTCCAACCTATCTACTTGACTTTACCGAAAGACCCAAATCATATGAATTCCTGCAGTCACGAAAGCTCCGAGGCAAGACTTCAACGCGATTTTACCGAAAGAACCAAAGACTAACATGGGGTAATGCCATTTAACCACTGGGTTTATAGCGCCACCCGGTGGTGGTGAGCGGCGGTGCGGGTCCGGCCGCCGCCACGTGCGGTGGGCGGGAATAAGCTCGGCAACGGAAGCGCGCGGGTCGCGCCGCGCGGAGCCGCGACCCGCGCGCTTCGGCCTCGCTTGGCGCGCGATGCCACGGGGGGTGCGTTTAAACCCCACCCACCCCACCCACCCCGTGACCCGACACCCAGACACACGCACAGGGAAACCCGACACCCAGATACCGTGCACACAGCCACACACACACGGATACACACACAGAGCTACACACACACGGCTACACACACAGCTACACACGGCTACACACACACAGCTACACACACACAGCTACACACACACACCCAGATACCGTGCACACAGCTACACACACAGGTACACACACAGCTACACACACCTACACACACCTACACAGCTACACACACACACAGCTACACACACACACAGCTACACACGCACACACACGGCTACACACACACAGCTACCCTACAGCCAGCCACCCTACAGCCAGCCACCCTACAGCCAGCCACCCTACAGCCAGATATCCTACACGCAGCTACCTCCACCAGTTACGATTGCTCACCCAACCCTACCAACGGCTTCGAGCTCCACGCATGCAAAGCTCAGAGATCGACACTCAGAACAAATAAAATGCATTAACACCGCGGCTGGAAAGTTTGTAAATCATCTTCAAGGCGAGCGGCCAAACAGATGCCGCTTAATTATAAGACGACTAATTAAGTGACGCTACCCTTTAAGCGGATTACTGAAACTACGCAAATCAATTACCTAATACCAACAACTAAACCTTTAAAACCTTTAATTATTTACTCCGCACTGAGCTGTCGCATTCTCCCCCCCCCCCCCCGAACAGTGACGATTGAGACTACATCGGGGCCGTCCATAAATGACGTCACGCGATTTTGGACGATTTTTGACCCCCCCCCCCTCGTCACACGGCGTCACAAAAAGTCAGACCCCCCCCCCTCAAATGTGACGTCACAAAGCTCTGCCCCCCCCCCCAAATAACAGATGCTTCAAATCGCTTTAAACTATTGTCATTGTAGTGCGTATTTAATGTGGCGCTGCACTCTGATGTTGTAGGAGAAAATATTTATTGAAAAGTCTATTTAATTGAGTAGAACGTGTTGTCTATATTTATTTAAAGTTGCGCATTTTGATGTGAAGTCACATTTCTCACCCGCCCCCCCCATCGTCACACATCGTCACAAATGTCTGACCCCCCCCCCCAATAGGTGCGTGACGTCATTTATGGACGGCCCCATAGCGGAGTGACAGTCGAAGGGTGGTTTACAGGCGCGCGATCCAACATCGGCGCAGGGCCGAGCGTGGCCAGACGGCTCGTGGAGGCTTTTATCCAGGAGTGGATTGATCATGGTTGATGATGATGAACCGGTTTGTGTTAACACTCCTGAAGTCATCGCACGCGTCATGATGAACAAATGCACAGGTCGCACCCTCCTGCTGATCCTGGGAAAGTTGAGACCTGTTCAAGAGCTTGCTTGATTACCATTACACATATGCGAATAAAGTAAGACAATAAGTCTAGGAGGCCGATAGCAGGGCAGCATAACTAGTGTATTTTGTTTTTACGCAATTAAACGAGCCTGTGTTCTGTAATGTTTTAGCTTGGTTTCGGCTCTTTTATTCAATTGATTTCGTTTGATTCGTCAAGCAAATTCGCTGGAGTTATATAAAATCGCGTCAGAAAAACCTACCGAGGGATGCACACGGGTATGTGACTTGGATCCAAGTTACGAGGATAAAGAGTTGGGCTAATGCAATCGTCGGAAACCAAAATAACAATAAGAGCCTTTTTTTGGAATTCGGTAAAAAATAAATATTTAACATTTCAAGAGTGGCAATGCACTGTGGTGACCCTTAATACGTGTCACGAAGCACTCCATAAAGATCCGCAGCTTGCAGACCCTGGACTAATGTGTATTGCAGTATTGTTGAGTCCGACTGCATGAGGGGTTTTTGTTGTTGTTGGGAGTAAGGGCGGTTGTTATTGTTGTGGCTTGAGAAGAAGCTTTCCCAAACTCTCATTCTTTCTCTTTGGTTCTTTCGGTAAAGTCACGTATAAAGATACAATAATAAATTAAATACTAGCATACGACGTTTCGATTGCAACACAAGCAATCATCATCAGGTATAAATGAAATAGAAACACAAATCTAGTATGCTTAGAAATGTAATGTCATACAACAGAGAGTCGGATAACATGACAGTCAACACCCTACCTGGTTGATTACGTTCTTCCTGAGAATGCTAAATTTGAGAGAGAGATAAACCACAGAACCAGAGACATATAGACAGACATACATATATCTCATTCTCTCGTCTCACCGTCATCCGTACCTCTTTCCACGATGATCAACTTTCTCCATTCCAATACAGCTGTTACACACCGCACGCGCCTGATAGTTGCTGTACACGTCTCACATACTACGCGGAGCGGCGAATTAAGATCTGTAATCACGAAAAGGCGAACTCAATGGGTCGCTCGGAATGGGGTTCTTAACAACGATTTATCATTGGTGTTGTTCGGCTAATGTTCGCGATACGGTTAAATATAAGGTGAACACAGAGTCCAAATTGTTAAAAAGCTAATTTAACAACGTCTGATATAGAGTTAGAATAATACGTATTTATATAGCGCCTTTACTATTAAACATCGTCCACAGCAAGTTCCAATTCGTTGGGGGTTTCAGGTATAGGCTGATATGTGAACTGGTCCGGTGAACGGCTTTGTGAGTCTATCTACAGACAATTGATTAGACTGAACAACAACTGGTGCGGTTACGATGCCAAGCTTTTTTGTTGTTGTGCCATAGTTCCGCGCACAATCAGGCAACCCTGCACACCGTTTCACAGACCCCCCCCAGTTAGGGCCGTATAATGCTCGGGTTGGCGGGATTTTCCGCGGGTAAAAAAAAAGTCTCAAAGCGAGAGCTGGAAAGAGCGGGCTTCGTGCAAGGGCGCGGTGGGATGGGCCGATGGGCGGGTGAGTGGATGGGTGGGTGGGTGGATGATGGCTGGGTGTATGATGGCTGGGTGTATGATGGCTGGGTGGATGATGGCTGGGTGGATGATGGCTGGGTGGGTGAGTGGATTGCTGGACGGGTGAGTGGATGGCTGGGTGGGTGGATGATGGCTGGGTGGGTGTATGATGGGTGGGTGTATGATGGCTGGGTGGATGATGGCTGGGTGGATGATGGCTGGGTGGGTGAGTGGATTGCTGGACGGGTGAGTGGATGGCTGGGTGGGTGGATGATGGTTGGGTGGGTGAGTGGATGACTTAGTAGGTGGATGATGGCTGAGCGGGTGAGTGGATGGCTCGGTGGGTGAGTGGATGACTGGGTGGGTGGATGATGGGTGGGTGGGTGGGTGAGTGAATGGCTGGGTGGGTGAGTGGATGACTGGGTGTGTGGATGATGGCTGGGTGGGTGAGTGGATGACTGGGTGGGTGGATGATGGCTGGGTGGGTGAGTGGATGACTGGGTGGGTGGATGATGGCTGGGTGGGTGAGTGGATGACTGGGTGGGTGGATGATGGCTGGGTGGGTGGATGATGGCTGGGTGGGTGGATAATGGCTGGGTGGGTGAGTGGATGACTGGGTGGGTGGATGATGGCTGGGTAGGTGGATGGTTGAGTGGGTGGTTGAATGGATGGCTACGTGGATTATTGATTAAGTGTATAGCTGGGTGGGTTGATGGATGGTTGTGTTGGATGAATGGCTGGATGTTTGGCTGGGAGTACGTGCGGCTGGATGGATGAGCGGATGGCCCGGTGGATGGTTGGTTAAGTGGACGTCTGCGTGGATAGTTGGTTGGCTGGGATGGCGGGGTTGAGATGTTGAAATATAAACAGCCAGGAAGGAGAGTAAAAAAACACACCGCCTGCGAGTAAACGTCTGTCACCTTCCTCCCCTCCCACCACTTCTTTGTTCATTCTACCCCCCCCCCCGCCGCTCTCGGGGTAGGGTACGTGGGTGCCACCCCCTCGTCGCCTTGTAGGTGGGTGGGTTATCGTCTGTGTGTGTGTCTGTGTGTGAGTGTGTGTGTGAGAGGGGTGGGGCATGAGAAAGCGCGGTAAATTTCGGCTGTGCGGCGCGCCAAGGTTGACCTATATAGCACACGGAGCTCACTGCTGCTGCTGTTCTTCGCCTGCACCGCCCAGCCTGCATCCATCCCATTGATCAGCAATTGGGCTCCTGGCTGTGTGCAGTTGAGCATCCAACGCTCTTTAAGTCGACGCGTGTCGCCCTGGTCACTCTCTCTGTGTGTGTGTGTGCGCTCACCTACCTAGCCCGGTGCCTCGCCGTCGCAGACCTTTTAAAGCCACCGCGCTCACTAAGTAACAATGATGAGCGTTAACACGTGACGAAAAACGCAACTTCGTGAAAGTTGCCGGCCCTCTTGTGAAGAAAGGGTCGCGCGCAAGCCGAAGAGGCTGCGTGAGTCCGTTGGTTGTCCGACGTTTCGGAGGAGCTCTCGGTCGCGTGTTTGTCACAAGGCGATTACAGAAAAGCACAAATTTCGCGTGGACTTTGTGTAGCTGCTGTTCATCAAAGGCGCATCGCGGGTGTAATAAGACGGTCCGTTTGGGAGCACAAGCCATTTCATGCGGTGGCACCACGCAGACAGAACGGTGAGTCACTTGTGTGTGTGTGTGGTATCATACGAACGAACCGATTGATTGCGGTGTCACGATGGTGATAGCATTTAAACGTTTCGATATCGTTACGGCTCTTGACAACCGCAAGTACTGGCAGTACAACGGTGAGCCCATTGATGCTTCGGCGGCGATAACAACAACAACCACAACAGCAGCAGCAACACGTGCAGAGACTGTGTCTGTTGTTGTTGTTTGTCCCAGACGTGGTGACGGCGCAACAAGACGCGTTGTTTGGGAGTTGACTGCCGTCTCTTACTCGTGGATTTCTGGCGAGCGAGCCTCGATGACCGCACCGAATGCGTGAATTCCTGAATTCCTAATGTTGTCCTTTTCGTGATGACTATTGCACGGACGTCAATCCACATTTGAACGGGAGCGGTTAAAGCCCAGATTTGTGCAAAGATGAGACGCACATTTGAGTCGCGACACTCACAATAATTCACTGGTCAACAAAAAAAACTTTTTTTCTGGCCTGGACTTTTGCAGCTGTTTTAGACTAATTTCAGGGTGCTGATTCCAAATCTGATCTCAGATTTGCTCTATCACATCTCATTTTTATGCTATCGGCATACCAAATTTTCATTGATTTTACCCAAAATTAACTCTGTCACTTATGATTGCAAGTTGTTGCGAGTCAGTGACTGCTTTAGTGTTAAAATATGGTGCTGTATTTTTAGGATAGTGTGTTTATAATATAATTTTATGTAGATATCCACATTTATTTAATATTTTTCTTCTGCAGTCTTTATTGGAAATGCAATATTTGATTTTTCAAAAACCTGATGTGATAGACAAAAACCGATGCCCGATTTGGAATCAGCACTCCAAAATTACCTTAAAACCATTGGAATACCTTATGCCAGAAAAAGTGTGTTGACCAGTGAATTATTAGACGCCAGTGACATGCATTTAACCGCAGGAGCTCTCGCTAAGATATTTTTTTCAGGAGGATCCCAGCATTGAGACGTTTGGCCAAATTTTCGTGCGATTACAGCAGAGTTCACGGATAGCTGGCTTACAAGTTGTACTATAATAACATCTGTGTGTAGTCTACTCCACACTCTACAGCATATCACGTTGTACAGCATTACACTGCGGAGAACAGGATAATAACAGGATGACACGACCGATTATTTAAACCGCGTACATGACACTTAAACAGTAGAAGAGTGTGCATGTTGCATAATGTATGTTGTGTGCATTGCATGCAAAAGCGGGGAGCGGTGGCGCAGTGGTTAGTGCGATTTGCTATAAACCGAGCCAACACTGCTAACAACAGTCACGAATATCTGAACCGGTCCTAAGGCTATAATGGGGGATCGTTGTCTTTGGGGTGATGACATGGCCTTAGCTGTAGGGCATTCGCTGCTGGTTGACGAGGTTCGAATCCAGCGGCCGCCCTGATTAATACTGCGGTGTGTATTAACCGTAAATCTACGCGCCGTTTGCTTCACGGTGGACGTTAAAGATCCCGTGACGCCACTCGCAAGAGTTAGGCCATTGGTAAATTCAAAACCCATCTCATTTGAAGCGTCCTATTATCCACGCTTTTCTCCTTGACTGCGAAATCAATCCTTAGTAAATGCGGAAACAAGTACGAATTTGCTGCGAGAATATTTTTTTTTATCTGTAAAAACAAACCCCACGGAATACTCGGTGGGGGGTTGTTGACCTGCGACGCCCACTTTCGAGGTGCGCCTTTTACCTGCGGATAACAGGATGGAGTTACCGTACGGCTCCTTATCTGCGGAATACAGGGACAATAGGAAGGCTCTGGTGCACGACTCCCTTTGCTCGCAGTTTATTCAGAGGGTTCCGTAATTAATAGGAAGGACAAATTACGGGGACGTGGATAAGAGGAGATTAACCGTGTTAAACCGTTCATGAATTAAACACTTTCAGGCTCCACGCAACTTGATTGCTAACCTTAGAACTACAATTTCTGAACGTAAAATTGGCCTTAAGTGTGACTATGACTGTTTCGGGTCAGTGACTTTGATTCCATTTTCTCTGTGGACCCGGAGCGATGGTCGAGGGCTTTTGCCTGGTGGATGATGGCTCCGTGTGTCTCCCCTCAGGGCATTGCAGGCGAGACGGACGGGTGCCTGAGTCTCTGTGATCCCACTGAGCCCAAGCGCCACCAGATGCCCATCAGACCACGGCCAGTCTGGCATGAGAGGGAACACGCAAGCTTGCCTCGCCACACACAGAAGGTATCGGTGACAAGGCACCAGGGGAACCTCGCGCGGGTGACCGCAACTCTGCACGTGGTGTCACGCGCGACCGATAAATGCACCGCGTCTTTGTTTGGCATCCGTAATCATCCGCGATAATCGTCGTAAGTTATCGTCAGCAGCGATTGTCCGTTCATTCAAATCGAGTCGAAGCATCGGAACGTTTGGCATCCTCGCCGTTCTGATTGCGCGAGGTTATCAAGGCGCTGTGTTTCACGGACAGGTATCCGTTCCGGAGTAGTTTCACAGTTGGGGGGCGACGTTCATGCTCGTTTACAAATGTCGTGTTTTTTTATGCGGATAAATCCTCAAATGTGGCAAACGATCCGTAAGATTGTCATCTTCCGGCCGCAGGCAAACCATTGTTTGGAGTCGACGGCCCAGAAATCCCTGCACCCAATGCTGAGGAAAAGCCCCGGCCTGGCAACGCCTTCGCAGTGCAAGCTCAACCGGGCGGCCACGGTCACCGCTACGGCCACCGCCATTCCTCGCGGGGCTCCCGCGCCCCACGACCCCCTGGACGCCGCCACGGCCGCTGCCCTGACGGCGACGCGTGCGCGTGTCTCGGCGGCGGGGCGCGGGCCCGGCACGCGCGACGCGTCCTGCCTCGAGCGGCTGCTGGCGGCGGCCGAGCCGGGCGCGACGGCGGTGGAGGGGTCCGAGCGTCCCTGCGCGAGCTGGGAGCCGGAGCGGCCGGCAGGAGAGGAGGAGGTGAGCGGCGGGGCACGAGGTTACTGGACGGACGCTGTCGCGCGGCGGCGGCCCTGTGGATGGCTTTGTGGCGCAACCGCTCCGTCAATTGGTGGCGTTCGTTCTTTGTAGATCGCGATACACGCGCGTGCGTACAAATTGAGCGTATAAATTGTAAAAAGTTTACGGATAAAGTAACACATTTCTTTTGCCTCTACCTACCATTGTAACGGCGCACGGAAGTACGCGGCGTGTGAAATGGAGTATGGAAGTTAGCGAAGTTAGCGCGCTGACAAGGGGAGTAGTTGTCGAGTAAACGTGAGTCCCGAATGAAGTTGCGGTGCCGACACATTGGGGGGGCTCCAAGCACAAACTACTTTTGTGGTTCTTCCACCAACCCACACACCACCACCTGTTTCGAAGTGGTAAAATACCAGTGAGATCACGGAAGAGAAACGAACAAGATATATAGATGCAGGGAGACAAGAGAAATGCAGATATGAATTGAGATGTGATAAGATGAGTGAAAAAAAGATGCAGACAGGATATAAACGAAAAATATGATTCGTCTATTTATGGTTATGTTATAAAGTGGACATGCCTATGGGTCTTATGACGCATTAGTTGGTTGATTAATTCTGATTCTAAAGATCATGATACATGCGTACAATAGCATGATTAAGAATATATATTAATTATATATGATGTATGTAATGGGTTTGTGTGACCCTGGCAGTCAATTACAGTTACTGGCTTGTACAATGACCACAGAATGTAAAAAAACTAAATAACAACTCATTGATTCAGGAATACATTTTCGATGCAAAATCACAACAATTCATGGAATGTCCGTGGATGGAGGAGCGACGGGGTTGAGTCATCACCCAGTTCTGTCGTAAACTGATTGATTATCTTACGCAGCATCAATACATTTTTGTAATTAAAAAAAATCGCTAAATATTCACCTGTTCTCAGATTTCTTACGTGTTCATTGTACATGGATTAATACTGTATGTATGTCGAACTACTTTCGCACCGTACGTAGCCAACCGTGCTTATCGGAGCTGCGTGAACTCACCCGCAATGCCCACAGTAAGATCTCAGAAGCCAAGAGGGCTTGAGCATGGATAGCGCTCGCTTGGTTGACCACCATGCACACACGAGTTTTTGTAGGGCTCGCGAAGCTCCAAGGTAGTAGTGGGCAGTGCAGCAAAATCAGTTGTTGTACTGTATTTCAATGCCCTCACATCTATGTTTCATGTCTTAACCAACCCACGTTGACAAGTGTGGTTCACATTTCGTCAAATGAAACCCCGATGACCCGCACGGTATGGGGGAGGCCATCGTGCAGCAGTGGATTAACAAAGAGCCGCACGTACACAAACATCACAGTTTGCTTATTCTTAGGTTTTTTCGGTAATGTCACGTAGGTAAAAAATTATAATTAATAAAAGTAAAATAAAAATATTTTATTATATTATTTTATTTTTATTTCACTTTTATTAATTTTTATTTTTTACCTAGGTGACTTTACCGAAAAAACCTAAGAATATGAATCCCTGCAGTCACGAAAGCTTCAAATCTAGAATCACAGTTTGCGCTCAATAACCCACCTCAGTACCACAGTCGACTTAACAATTTTAATTTCCCCAACGATAACGCGCGGCATATCCACGGGACGTGTGAAAATCCCCCACTTAAAACTGGCAGCGATTCCACAGCGGCGCACCGGATGCTCACCCAATGTGAACGGTTCGCTGCCGATTTGCCGCGCAGTTGGCGTGGCCCGAGGGCCGGCGCGAGGTCGATTGCCCGGCTCAGTGCAGCCGCAAGGACAAGAGCCTGGGTCTGCTGAGTCTGCGATTCCTGCGCAAGCTGCCGCCCTACGCCGGCCCCACGCACACTCCGGACGTCAGCCTGGACCACGCGGCCTCGCAGCTTGGTACGTCGTACGTTTACCCGCCCGCCCGCCCGCCCCGCCTCCCGTCCCGGTGGACAACCGCAATCGGGCAAAGTGAAAGGATAGATTGGGCCAGGTTGCCATCCAGCTTAATACTTCGCACGGCTGGCATCCAATGCACAAGCAGGAGGTTGAAGCACTATGCCGTCCAGCTCGGCTTGTTGATGCCCTAGTCGGTGACTGTATTACTTGGGCAGGTGCTGCTGGCCATCGGGCCATCACGACAAAGTCATGCAATACAACAAATCATCGTCGTCATTATCAATGGCTATTATCAATTTACTGCTGGGTGAAGGCTTCCACATGCCATGCCTATCCCTCACAGTCCTGTTGGGTTGTCACCTTTTCTACAGACTAAGGCCAGGCACTTTTCTCGGTCAGCCTATCTAAATTCTGTGTTACGTTCAACACAACAATGCCAGCAAATCTTAGCAGAAATAATTTTCTGCCACTGGAATACAGATGCCAATTCCCAGACTCTCCCGGTCAAACCCAGACTGGTGGCAACACCAAATCTCGCACCTGCACATGATCTGATGTCATCGTCACTTTGGATGGCCTCTCCGCAAGTGTTCCCTTCATTTGGTTACCACTTCGTCATTCGTCTGGACCATTGTTCTATTACCCTGATCCATGTGTTCCTCTTTCTGTCATTATAATTCTAACCATTTTCTTTGTCCACTGGAGGTATGGACTTTCAAATCTAGATTGAAAACTAATTTCTTTAAAAGAGCTTTTTGTGTTTAGTTTGTTGCCCTTCCACCGTACCTCCGGTTATCGCGGTTGACTACGTCTGGTGCGAAAGAAGTTCAAGATACATACATTGTTAATGTCCATGTATTTCTTTGTTGTAGTTTAACCAAGCAAAGTTTTCCACAGGAGACAGGGGTTACTGTAGTTGCTAGGCACAGGCATGCTTTTGTTTCAAATGTAGTTAAACGCTGTTTTCTAAATTGGGATTGGGTATATGTAACTCGCACTTTACAACATAGAGCACGTGGTGGTACACCTCGCACTGGAATTACTGGACAGCTGACAACACCAGCTGGCCCAGTGGAAAACATGCGGAACATCTCCTGCCCCGCCCCCAAACATAACCTGTATTGAACCAAAGGAACAAAGACCATGAACCATGATCTTTGTTGTGACTAGTTATGCGGTGATTGTTTTTTAAAAATGTGTTTGAATGTGGAACGATGGCTGAGGTATTAGAGCAGCGAGGTCACCAGTGACTGCACACAAAAAAAACTACTGTCCTTGCACATGAAATACAAAAAAATCTCCTCGACTGCCACACATTGAACATTTCTCTGTAGCAGAATGCTTGAGGAAGTACAATGCCCCCTTAAAGTGGATAGAAGATGTTACTTGATGGGATCTTGGATGTAATTGTGTGAGATCTCCTTAACACATTAAGGTCGCAACTGCTCTGAAAGAGTTTGCAAACGATTTTAGTCCGTCTCGTGACCTCATGCCGAGCGGACAGTCGGAACGAAGGTCAAAGGGTGCAGCCCTGCCATTGAGTACGACACTGCTGGCAAAAGCGCCACCACTAGACGGAGCTCCACAGAGCCTCTTTGGTGGGTATTTGAATAAAACTGGGGAAAACATGCAATTAGCATGTATGTACGACTTCTTTCACACCTTCTTGGTTCTTTCGGTAAAGTCATGTAGAAGGGAAGTAATAAAATAATAAAAATTAAACATAATAAAATAATTCTCACGACGTTTCTTTTTTTATCATTTTATTACTTCCCTTCTACGTGACTTTACCGAAAGAACCAAGAAAATGAATCCCTGCAGTCACGAAAGCTTTAAATCGAAATTCTTTCACACCGTTCGCAGCCAACCGTGCTAACCTACTACTACACGTATACACACGTTCAACTCGCTCAACACGACCCCCCGCGGCTTCTACCCCAACAGGGGTCGAGCGCCGCCGAATCTACGACATCGTCAACGTTCTCGAGAGCCTGGAGCTCATGAGCCGCGTGGCCAAGAACCGCTACAGCTGGCACGGCCGCGACAGCCTGGTGCGCACCCTGGACGACCTGGAGCACGAGGCCCGGCGCCAGGGCTACCCCGCCAGGCTGGAGGGCCTCCTGCGAGCCGGCGCGCCCAAGCCGACGCCGGGTCGCGGCGACGCCGGATCCGCCGCCTGCTCGCCGATGGAGCAGGGCGGGTCACCCGAGCGCGGGGTGAAGACGGAGCCGGGCCACCGCGAAGACAGCGCGGGCCGGGCGGTGTCGGGATCCAGAGCTCCTGGTATTGGGATTTTATCATGATCGCAATGGCAGGGCCATTTAGAGTTATCCAGAAGCAGCCTGTGTGGATGCACCACAGTCAGTGGTGTGTGCAATGCACGCCCCCCTGAGGGCAACACGGACGAGCCCCTTCCTGAAAGAGTGTTCGGACTCAATTTAGGCTTTTTGGTACGCATAGGTAAAGGTGCAGGACTGAAATTACTTGCTTACTCCACTGTTGGTGGAAGAGTATCCACTGGAGAGCCCCTCTCGATGGTATTTTGGCCTACTCTTCTACCCTGGCAATATTATCTCGGAAGAGGTGTGTATACCCACACTTCATCCCACTAGGCACGACCTTCAAATTTACTCAACGTGGCGGGTGATTTAAGAACCGTGCCCTTTTCACTGAAAGATTGAAGCCCCAACATCTGGAATTTCCAATCCGGTGTGTTCACCGTGACACGCTGGCAGCGTCCTGATGTGTGTGCAATGTGGGAGCAATAAGATGAGGCTATAACCACTTTGTATATATTTTTTGTCTGTCCTCACCCGCAGCTACTGGCAGCCGGAAAGAAAAGTCACTGCGCATGATGAGCCAGAAGTTTGTCATGCTCTTCCTGGTGTCGTGGTCAAGAGCCATCAGCCTGGACATGGCGGCACAGATCCTGATCTGCGACGGTAAACCCGACGACGGCCACAGCAAGAGCACCTTCAAAAGTGAGGCGGCTTACATAAACGATGTAATTTAGCATATCACGGGACCTTTTTGCCAGTAACAAAGTAGTGAAAGAAATAAGAATAGGTTTTACTCTTTCTGGAAATAAAACAGTTGTGTTAAGATGTTTAAACATCAAATAGATACCTTCTGCAAGGAATCAAGTTTGCAATAGCCACACGTACTTTTTGTGAACATGCAAACAAACATGCTCTGATAATATCTGCATTGTCTTTGAAACTGATTGGCCTACACCAGAGACAGCTTTCTTTATGGTCTAGTCCTCACCGCCAGTGTCAGACCAGAGAACGCTGAAAAAAGGCGACAAGTACAAAGACAATGCACGTGTTAGAGCATTGAGAGCTCCGGGTTTTTATATTTAGTTTTTATATTGGAAAATGTCCGAATGCAACCGCATCGCGTCTGCATGTAACTGCGAATTGAAGGGGTGGAAGTATGTATGTAGAGCAGTATAAAACTATTTCAGGATATCTGCTTTAACACCATTACCTTTCGATCAAATTCACATTACTTGTTCATCATTTTCCACCAATGAGACACCAATTTGCTTAAGATATATATTTTACCAAAACTGTATAGAAAACCTCCTGAAGATTTCAACTGGTTTTACATTTTCCTTTCATAGAAACTTCACCTGACAAAGTTGACATAGCACACAGCACATTGTTTTCTGTCGTCTTGGAAATACCCAGACTGCTTTGTATGTATGTTTAACTTCTTGAGCGTGGCTCTGCGCCTCTTAGTTGCGACCGTTTTGTCCGCAAATTTGCGCGCGTTATAAATAGCATTATTATTATTACAAAGAATTCTGATTCTGATATTAGAGGTGGAAATTGTGATCACATACGTGTAACAATTAAGAGAAGGAGGGAGGGAGCGGGGGGAATCGTGAGCCTGAACTTTCGTGGGGGGTCGGGAGCACAGATGTCTGGGGGGGAAACGGAGCTCCAGACTTTGAGGGCAGCAATGAAAGAGTGTGACCTCCCACTCGGCGAAGGTTGACCGGGCCATTTTGACAGTGGAGAGCACGTGATGGGGAGTGGAATGAGATGAGTGGGGGGGGGGAGAGCACGTGGGTTACCCCCACCTCTTCCAAGATATCTGGCCAAAATAATATACCTTTGTTCGGTTTTACATTTCACCGTTATCCACACCACGAAGTTCTGGTATGTGCCCTATGCGAATATAAAAGTACCTTTAAAAGTTATCCTCTATGGCTGGAGGTCAGCATTGCATTGTGAACGTATACACAACCACATTACAGTGCATTATTAATTATGGTAGCTCTTACACGATGTTTGTCCACTGCGCAAGAGTGGGTCAATATACCCTCTTGGGCGGTTCTCTATTGCTCCCTCTGTCGGAGGCCCTTCCGTCAGCAGTGGTGTGAGTAAGCATTTGCAAGGCTGCACCTTTACCTTTGTATACTTTCAAAGCGTGTTGTTTAATTATAACGATATGGGAGCGCTACTCGCAACAGTATTTTCGATTCACATTCAATTGCCCCAGACAGCCTCCTCACACACACACACTCATGCCCACTGCGCTCATACCCACAGCCAAGGTGCGACGCTTGTACGACATCGCCAACGTGCTCAGCAGCCTGGGCCTCATCCGAAAGGTGCGACTGACGGAGGGGGGAGGACGCAAGCCAGCCTTCCAGTGGATTGGAGTCGGCGGATCCGGAAATCTAGACGGTGAGAGAAGCTGACATCACCTTCAACTTCGTTAGCGAGATGGAAATGAGGGCAAAAAACAAAGTTCAAACTTGACTAGACTTTCTATGTGTGTTGAAGTTCTTTCGCACCGTGCTTATCGGAGGTGCAGAGGATGGCGGTGACTTTGGTGCCCTTCCATTGAACAGAAAACCGTGTGGGGAACAAATCGTTGGAGGCGCACCCGCTCCATCCGCACCAAACCGCGGGGGCGGACGAGTCGTGGCGGGGGAAGCCGCCACTGAGTTCAAGCCCTCCCGACAGCCCGGAGAGACCGGGGACGTCGCCTCCTCGCTCCCCCGTCCCGTCGCCGCGGAAGTGCCGACGGACCGGCACCAAAGGGCAGCCGCAGCCTGCCCCGGGCAGCCTGCAGTGCGAGCTGCCCACCGCCGAGCCGTGCCCTGGCGTTCCAGTGCCGCCCGCGGCAGCTGCGTCGCCTGTGAGCACGGACGAAGAAGAACAAGATGGTGATGATGCCGACGATGATGCCGACGACGACGACGATGATGAGTCGCGACACGCGGAGGAGAATGGGTATGCTGCACTGAAGGGTTGCTTGCAAACCAATGCCACGCTTCTACGGCCATTAGAAATGAGACCCAAGCCGTGCCGCGGTGTACTTAGGACCACCCAGAATTCGTTGTTTCTTGTCCTAATGCACGGCTCCATCCAGGGTCAGAGGGAAAAGATGAAAAGAGTGTTCACAAGTTTTTTTTTAACAAGGTTTAACACTTGCCTGTGTCGCCTTGGTCTTGCCAATGATATAACATTTTACGTGTGTAATCTTTTGCAGTGTTTTTTTTTTATTTATTTAGATAAAAACACGATCTTGAAGGCGACCCAAGCGAATTAGGTTAAGCGAGAGATGCCATTGACCACACACATCTCTCCTAAATTGACCCTTCACAATTCTGGCAAAATTGCCCGATGATGCTGGATGTAATTACCAGCGAAACGTCGTACGTACTCAAATTGTAAATGTCGTGGTTTAATTCTCCAACACACCGGTGGGCTGAAGTAGTAACCAATTGGCATGTTTCGTTTACGTGACAAACCTTACTGGTTGGCCGTGTTGGGCGGTGGCGGGTTAACGACACATTTATACTTACGCGATCTAACCCAAATAGTATTTATTGTGTAGAGCTTACACAGCCCAGTGCGGCTGCCATGGGATTCCAGGGCAAGCCCACGTGCCCAGTTTGCAAGCTTAGCCGGCGAGTTATTCAGTGGCTGCGGCAACGCGGCATCAGGCCAAGACATTTTCACGAGCATTCTCATTGAAGATTTTCTTAAATTCTTCAGTCGATATTTGAAAAAAATTGCAGAATTTCTGCCGTTATCCAATTAGGCGGTACAGTGTATAAGAATAGGTTTTACCTTTTTTGGCAATAAAACAGTTGTGTTAAGATGTTCAAACACCAAACAGAAACCTTTTGCAAGTAATCAAGTCTGAATTAACCACACAAACAAAAACATGCTCTGGTAATATATGCATTGTCTTTGAAAGTTATTGGCGTTCTCTGGTATAACACTGGTTGAGACTAGGCCCCAAAAAGGCTATCTCTGGTCTGCTTCTACTCCATTTACTTTATTTTAAAGTCAAAATGACAGTACAATGTGTTTCAAGAATGGAAGTGCAGATAATTACATTAATTAACAGTTCCGCATAATTAATACCCAATGAAAACACAGTGTAGTTTTATTTCCTAGCGCTAAGTTAAAGCAACCGTGTCTGTGTCTGTGTGTGTGTGTCTCATTGTCGACAGGCATTACCGGTGCTCCATTAGCAAGAGACAGTGGGCTGCAATGCTTGGCTTGCAAGAGGTCCCGCCCCAGGGCACTCCAAACGCCAGCAAGAGATTGAAACGCCTCCCAAGGGCCTGCCACCCAGATGAATGCAGCACAGAGGTGTCCTTACAAGGCAGGAGGTTGCTCAGAATGGCCAGAGGAAAGACCGGTGCCCCCACACGCCGCCATGAAAGGACTGACATGTTCTCAAAAGTGAGTGCCCTTCAAACTAGTTTTCAAATGACCGTGGCTGAGCACTGGCTCAAAACGGCCAAAACTCCAAGTGACGCCACATCACGACGAACATTGTAAAATGTGAGCGTTAATAACGTTTCTTGAAGTCAGAGTTTTTTTGCGGGAGTCCAGTTTACCACGGAAGTCCAGTTTACCACGGAAGTCCAGTTTACCATGGGAGTCCAGTTTACCATGGGAGTCCAGTTTACCATGGGAGTCCAGTTTACCACGGGAGTCCAGTTTACCATGGGAATCCAGTTTACCAAGGGAGTCCAGTTTACCACGGAAGTCCAGTTTACCACGGAAGTCCAGTTTACCATGGGAGTCCAGTTTACCACGGAAGTCCAGTTTACCATGGGAGTCCAGTTTACCACGGGAGTCCAGTTTACCACGGAAGTCCAGTTTACCACGGAAGTCCAGTTTACCATGGGAGTCCAGTTTACCACGGAAGTCCAATTTACCACGGGAGTCCAGTTTACCACGGGAGTCCAGTTTACCATGGGAGTCCAGTTTACCACGGAAGTCCAGTTTACCACGGGAGTCCAGTTTACCACGGGAGTCCAGTTTACCATGAGAGTCCAGTTTACCACGGAAGTCCAGTTTACCACGGGAGTCCAGTTTACCACGGAAGTCCAGTTTACCATGAGAGTCCAGTTTACCATGGGAGTCCAGTTTACCATGGGCAGGAGTCAGCAACCTGTGGCTCCAGAGCAGCATGTGGCTCTTTAAGGACTGCTTTGTGAAGTTATTTATTCAGGACCACCATCTCGTATTCACCACATGCATTGCGGCTCGTGAAATATTGATGGTTTTTTTACCGACTTAGAAAAAATGCCTCTTCTTGTTATTTTAGTTTCCGACCCCTGTGCTAGATTATGTCCCCCACGTAGGCTTAGGACTCTACTTTAAAACGTGTCACTGTCAAACTGACCTTCACTTTATATTAGCTGCCATTAGAAAAAAGCCATGTGCTCCATTGTTTCATGTGAAAGCCTAAACTTTCCAAAATGTGAGAATTTTTATTCATATAGCATCTACATACAGCTGCATCTCAAGATGCTGTTCGATAAAAAAAAAACGTAAACAATAATCTGTACTAAAGTATGTGCGCGACTCGAAATTCAGCGTACTCAGATGAGAAATGTCGCCTCAATTTCCCACGTCTGCGGGGATGAGCGATAAATAACGATGAATTGTTCTGCAGAAACACTCAGCGACTGAAAAGAAACCCCAAAAGACGAGGACTTCACTCAAATCCAAACAAAAACCTCTGCCCGACCCTGCTCGTGATGCATTAACAACCGGGACGTGCGGGCAGCTTCAAGAGGCATCTGACGGAACTCGCAGCATAACCAGCTCTGCCGATGAAGGGGAACACAGCAAGAAGGACGCTGCAGGCTCGGAGGCCAAGAACGAATGCCAGGAATCCCCAAACAAACACTTTCCAAGAGGCATCCCGATGTTTTGTCCAGCGTTCTTCAGCAATGGTGTTTCAGAGGTATACACGATGCAGTGTACATTATTCAAAAATTCACTCTTATCCACTCAATTTTTTATCAAGTAAATCTATATCCGTTCACAGCGATTTCAAACAATCGTACGGAGAATGATGATGAAGGCAGTGCGGGGGAGTTGTTTGATCATACTTTACCGTGCTGGTCAACGCGGGTTGGTGAAGGGTGTAGAGCCCAGGACCTGTTCAGGTATCACTTGCCACTGATTCGATTCATAATTCGGTGCCCGCAAGGGCTTCGTGGTCATTGCGCTGTCCCCCGTATGCGTACAGCTCACGCGTGCGTTACATTTATCATCGATTATGCCAATTCACTGTGGTCAGGAATCAAACTAAGGTCACCAGGTTTATAGCAAAGTCTACAAAACACTGTTGCACCCCAATCACATATATGTCCTTTATTGTTTCATCTGCAACATTCTTACTCGCTTCATTGCTACGTCCTTCGTATAGCAATTATCACCTTAAGCACATTAGGGAATAGCACCGCGTAAGGGATGTGAGAAGTCTGAAAATTCAAATGTGACCAACATTGTCAGTTTTTCATGTTCTAGTGAAGATTGAACTGACCTAGAGGTGCAGCAGTAGATTGCACAGCTCCACATTTAGAAATATGTGCTTAGAGCATTTGGCTACTATAAAATTTCCACGTGATAAGCCACTTCGTTGAGCTATCATTTGTGGCCAGGTCGCTTCTGAAAAAGAGCTACATAGCTCAGTGGGCCTTACCTGGTAAAGTAAAACATAGTTTTAGTTCAGTTTATCTTATGGCTCCAAGTTCAAATCCCAGTTGAGGGTTGATTTAGCCTTTCATCTTTCAGGGGTGGACAAAACGAGTTCCTCTTTGTGGGGACGTCAACAGTAGGATGTCCTATGGGATGCCTCACTCCCCCCGATAGGAATGTGGAATTTCCACCGCTCACTCTGGGATGTCAACAGGAGACGAGCAATGCTCAACGCTCGCCTGATATACTGGAGGTTGTGGGTTCGATCCCTACCCTGACGCCTGTATTTTTGGAGTTTGCCAGTTCTCCCCATGGTCGCATGGACTTTTCTCCGGGCCCTCGACAGTTTTTCCCTTCACATTTAGAAACATGCATTTAGAGTATTTGACTGCTATACATTTCCACATGATAAGCCACTTCGTTGAGCTATCATTAGTGGCCAGGTCGCTTCTGAAAAAGATATAAAGCTCAAATGGCCTTACCTGGTAAAATAAAAAAAAGTTTAGTTTTTAGAGTGGGATACCACTGTGATCTTGTTATACTAAAGGTAGGAGGAATTATCACTTATGGTAACGCATTGCTCGGAGCAATAGGCAACACATTGGGTCGTCTCAAACTTTTCTAACTTTTTGTCGTTTTCTTACATTTTCTAGCCAATGATGCCATCCTTTTGCTGGATTCCTTTTGGCTGTGATCCAGCTGTGACGGGCTGGCCCAGTGGGGAACCAGCGATGCACCAGCAACGATCGCAACACGTAGCAGGTGGGAATGCCACGACCTGTCAGCACTGCGATGCACCCACCACGCACATACCTCGCGACCCAAAGAACGTTCCGTGCAAACAAATACGATAGTTCTCTCGCAAATGAAAGCAGCCATTCCAGTACACTTGATGTTTTTTTTTATATTCCCTCTCCGGAAATGTCAGGTGGGAACTTGTGCACGTTTGATACGTGGCAGGTTTATTCTTTTGGTGGTGGATGTTGCCGGCATTGACCTCTTAGGGCACTTGTTGTTGGGGGATAATTTTAGAACTTTCGTTCACCTGCTTTAAAACGTTACATCGGTGCTGGCCGAAAACATATTTAAAAGACCTTTCCCACCAGTAATTGTTTGGCATACACCGATGCATTGATTCATCAACTGCAATAATTTCTTAAGCTCACGACACATGCGTCGAATCATGTGCGTGAGAGTAGATGATTGACGTACTAGGCAAATAGTATGTGAATTATGAAATTGAATGTTATATTTAGGATAGCAGTGTGAATACAACTGCAAACAAGACGGGAAAAAACGATGAACAATTCCAATTGGGACAGTAAAAAATTAACCCGTAAAAACAAAGTTTTTCACTATAAATCCTTTATATGCGTGGCAGCGAACTTAATAAAAAGGATTTAAAAATATATTCGCCTGTGGAGGACGCGGGAAGCGAGGGCGCTACCAACTGCGCTACTCCGCCAGGGCCTGTGGAGGGGTTATGCTCTGGGCTCTTACACTGTTACGTTCAGCCAAAGCCATGAATGAGTTCTATTTGAATATATGTAAAATCATTTTTTTTGCCTAAAAAGTGTACAATTTTGGGAATTTTTTTTCACGAACATTAATTGTTTCGCACAACGAGTCTGTGTGGAAAATGTCAGCTCGATTGGATCACGGGAAGTGGGTTAAAAAACGACCGAAAGATTTGCACGGTCGTAAGCAAGCAAGCACGCAAGCAAGCAAGCAAGCGAACTTAATATAAAGGATTTAAAAACAAACATAAAAGAATCAACTCTTGAATAAACTCATGACCCTGGATCATGACAGTTCATACAATTGCTTGTGGGATAAAACTCGACATACCTAACAAATATCATGAGCGTTGCTCGATCAACTGCTGGATGAAGGCCTTCCCAGTCCGTCGCCATCTTTCACGATCCTGCGCTGTAGCATTCCAACCTATCGCCTGTACACGAGTTGATTTCATCCCATGGTGGATGTCCTCTGAGCACATTCCTTGCCATGGTTATTTTTCATTGTGCGCCATCATCCCTTCTAGCGACGGATGACGGCTGATAGTCAAGGATCATTCTGTGTACGTACTGTGTATATATGTATGTTGAACTACTTTCGCACAACGTGTACGTAGCCAACCGTGGGGAAGGACAACAAACTAAACACAAAAAGCACTTTCAGAGAAATTCGTTTTCAATATGAATTTAAAAGTACAGAGCTTGAGCAGCTTCGTAATATCGGAAAGAATAGCATTCCAGACGGCCGCAGAAGCGCATCTGAAAGCGCGTGATGCTGTGACCATCTTTGTTCGATGGTTAGCCAAAAGCCGCTGCGATGATGACCGGAGTTTTTCGTGATGGTTTATGCTCCATGACAAAAACATCTCTTTGAAACGTCCCTTTATAAAGTGTGCGTGCGCGTGTTTCAGTAAATTTGTAATGACTGTAATCATTTGGACTGTAGCTGATTAAATGTTCTTATTTGCTTTTGCAGGAAACACCCCTACGTGCGCGAGCGCAGGTTCTATACCAGCGCCCTACCTCATGCCCCTGCCCATGCAGGGCTTCCCCGCGTGCATGGTACCACCTGGCTTCTTCACGCTTGGCACTGCCCCCCAGGGTCTCGGTGGCGGAGCAGAGGGCCCCTTCTGTGGCATTCCATGGCCCAACATGGGGATGTTGCCGGGAACAGGAATGCCCTTCCACATGGGCCCTGTAGCCTGGCTTCCTGGGTGCGATTCGCACTGAACAAGAAGCACTTACACTATGGGAACCTCATTTGCCAGTAAAAATATGATAATTGGTTCTTTACCCTTCTATCTGGCAACAAAACTGACACGTTTTACAAGGAGTCATGTTTGCATAGACCGCAATACCTGCAGTCATAATACAAACAAAAGAACATAACTCTGATAATGGCAAATGAGGTTCCCATAGTGTAGATGCTTGCCCCGAGCTCTCATACTCTGATGGTGCATTGGCTTTGAGTTGTGCGCCTTTTGGCGTCATCTGGTCCAACCCATATGAGACTAGGCTCTAAGGAAAGCTGTCTCGGGTGTGGATCAATCAACTTTAAGGACAGTGCACATTATCAGAGTTATGTTCTTTTGTTTGTATTATGACTGCAGGTATTGCGGTCTATGCAAACATGACTCCTTGTAAAAAGGTGTCAGTTTTGTTGCCAGATAGAAGGGTAAAGAACCAATTATCAAGAAGCACTTCTCTCTTTGATTCTTATTTTTATGTCATGGAGAATACATGTGTTTATTTATTTTTTACAAATGTACATATGTAGGAGGACAAAGTGAATTTTACCTGTGTTTACTTACATCAAAGGTGCCTAAAATTAGTATTTTACTTTGAAAGTATCACAGCAAGGGAATGCCCTGCACATGGGACCTGTAGCCTGGCTTCCAGGGTGAGATTTACAGAAAACAATACATTCTTTCTTAGATTATTATTTTATGGTGATGAAGAATAGAGATGTTTTTATTGCGTATGTATGTTTTATACATGTACAGATGAAGATGGAAAAATAAATGTATGTAAGTTTACTCTTATCAAAGGTGCCTAAAATTTGTATTTTACTTTAAAGGAGGGGGGCTGGTGGTAGTTTTCAAGAATTCCCATATCAACATATCATAAAAGTGGAAGTTTTTAATTAATTATACATTGCTGAAATAATATTTCAATGCCTTCGTTAACAAAAAATATCGTGAGAAAAATTTCAATCCAATTACGTATATAGCCTCATACAGAAGGCCTTGTGAGCGGTTTAGTCTTTAGAACAAATGATCATTGTGTTTGTTGTTGTTTAACTTTGCTTGAGTACAAGCCATGGAGTAGCGGTGCAGTCGTTAGTGCAGTGTGCTATGAATTTGGTGACCTGAGTTTGATGACCGGTGAAGGCAATCATCAGTGGCTAGTGATATATGAACCAATTCTGGTAATATCTCTCATTCACCGACCCAAACTGGCCAATGTGGTGAGGCATGGTCGAACAACTTCCACGATTGAAAGATGTGAGAAGGCCTACATAAATTAATTAACAAAGTGCAATGACTGATTAATTAGACAATGAGTGCAAGCCATACCTTAATAGAGTATATATTTTTTACAAAACTCTATATTTAAAGTTACTTAAATCATATTAACCCTCCACTCACACTAACAAAAATGTGATTACCAATTATATGCAGTGTATGCGTGCTGTTTCGTGTTATGCATGGGCACATTTACTCTAATTTAGAAATTCGACCTGGCGTTTGCTCCGTGTCTGTTTATAACTTGTCTAATGTATTTGCAGGAATCGTGTATATCATATTCATGAACGTTACCTTTGTATAATTTTAATAAACTATTTATTTTAAAACGTCTGGACTGCAGTACTGGGTTGATAGATTACAGTGTAACAAAAATTGTTTTTGTACCTGGGTAGTAAGTGTTGTTTTCTAATTGCTTAGGCCTCAAAAGTACAGAACATGTCTATTAATACCCACAAACGTTGCTTTTGTGACCAGGACAGTGATATTTTGGAATTTACCTATTTTCAATGAGAAAACTGGCGAATTTGTGTCTTTTTGTTCACAAAGTCAGAAAAAAAAACATGAATCAAAATTAACATGTATTTATACTCAAGTAATGCAAAAATTACTACTAAAGATTTAGACACAAAGCCACACTGCCACAGGCGGACCGAGTACTCTGTGGGGAGGAACAACGTCAAGTGGGAGCCACTGGTGGACCCCCGGAAGGTGCTGATGCCACCACTGCACATAAAATTGGACATTATGAAACAATTTGTCAGAGCTGTAGTTAAGGAGTCGGCAGCCTTCAAGTACCTTCAAGACTTCTTCCGGTCAAAGCCGGTGTCTTCGTCGGACCACAAATAAAGAAGATCCTGGAGTACAATTAATTCCCAAAAAGCTCACTAGTAAGCGGCTTGGAACAGCTTTGTCGCAGTGGTTCGTGGCTTCCTGGGCAATCACAAGGTCGAAAACTATGTGGAGCTGGTTGAAAACTGGTGACGAACTACGGTACAATGGGCTGTAGGATGTCCCTCAATGTCCATATCCTTGATGGACATCTTCATAAATTCAAGGAGAACATGGGAGCGTACTCGGAGGAGCAAGGCGAGCGCTTCCACAAGGATATACTGGACTTTGAACGCCGCTACCAAGGACAGTAAAACGAGAACATGATGGGAGACTACATTTGGGGGCTGATTCGTGAAAGTGATTTACAGTATAATCGTAAATATCGAAAAACTACTCACTTCTAAATCTTTTGTAATAATTTTTGTATTACTTTAGTATAAATACATGTACATTTTTATTCATATTTTTTCTGCCTTTATGTGAACGAAAAGACAGATTCTCCCGTTTTCTCATTGAAAATAGGTATTTTTAAAAATATCACCGTCCTCGTCACAAAAGCAAAGTTTGTGGGGAATAAGAGCCATTTTCTATACTTTTTAGGCATTAGCAATTACGAAATAACACTTACTGCCCAGGAACAAAAATTGTGTTACATCGCGTTATGGTTGTGATGTCTTTGTGTGACCAGGAGAGGGCAGTGGTGAACGATTTGCCGTGAAGCCCTCAAGTCGACATTGGCCGCGTGAAATATAATCCACTCGGTTACTTTGACTCACTTCAAAATTAATTATGGTTTTCCAAAGTTATGTTTGGCACTATTTTATATATTTTTTTGAAAAAAAATAAACAACGTTGAAAATAAATATTTCTATAAGTTAAAAGGCATGACTTTAAATAAATAAAAATTCAACCATACTCTTCCAAATAATTTCCAGCACTTTGTCAATCCACTGCTGGATGATCGGCCCGCTCATGGCATCTTGTTCTTGGGGTTTGTTTGACCATACCTGACCATGCTGGTCTATTATGTCCCTACAGATTATGAGTAATAAAATTACAATTAAGCAAGACACTATTATACCACCAACAGCATTTGCTTAATGAAGCAAACCATGCTGACGAAGCTCTGAAAGTCATAACTGGTCCATAGTTTGTTTTTAAAAATGCTGATTGAAAACATTGGACACAGAAGAGCCATAGGTTAATGGACCTAAACACTTTCATTTTTTGATGTTTTAGCAGAACTGATCCTGATGTTACACGTGGCTTTAGCGTGTAACACATTTTCTACATTATTTGAACACAGGCAGTGTTCAATTGCTGTTTATAATGTTACCATCAGCCATGATCTACCCACCGCTGGATGAAAAAGGCCTCTCCCTACATCGTTGCATATACCCTCAAGGTTCTTGTGATGTCATAATCCGTCTCGTTCCTCCGCACCAGGGATCTGACGGCTCCATCTCGGTGGTGATCGTCCGGTCAGGTGAGTTCACTCCTTTGGCTGCTGCTCCATCACTGGCCTCTAAGTCCATCGGCCATCATCCCTTCTACCGTCATGTCCTGCCCCATCTCACATTCATTAACTGTCATTATAATCGACTGGACGTGTGTGAAAAAGAGCCCTAAGCTCATCGGGTTCCTCGAGTATAAATGAAATAAAAAAAAATGTGATAATGAGAAAACACGTGGTACAGAGAACAAATGCAAATTAGAGACATACTTGTGAGTTATAGCTGCCAATTATTTACAGAAACATTTGCATCTCCATCGCATTGTTCTGCCGTTTTCTCCCCAGATTTCAATTGTTTAAGTAATATTGTGAATGGAGCAATGGTGCAGTGATGAGCGCACTGTGCTTCGAACACGGTGATGTGAGTTCGATTCCTAGCCACGACGAACATGAGTAGCGAGTGATACATCTTCTTGGTTCTTTCGGTAAAGTCACGTAGAAGGGAAGTAATAAAATAATAAAAACAAAACGTAATAAAATAATATAATAGAATTATATTATTTTATAATAGAATTATATTATTTTAATATAATAGAATTATATTATTTTATTACGTTTTGTTTTTATTATTTTATTACTTCCCTTCTACGTGACTTTAACGAAAGAACCAAGAAGATGAATCCCTGCAGTCACGAAAGCTTTAAATCGAAATTTAGCGAGTGATATTTTATCCGGTCCTGGGCTCCACACCTCTTTCACCAAACTACACTGACCAATGTGGTGAAGTATGGCCAAGCAGCTCTCGTGACCAACGGATTGACACGGGGTTCTCATCATATTTCTTGAAGCATAAAATTACGTAAGACATGCAGTGTGGAAAATAATATCTCAAATACAAAGAACATAGGCCTTTACACTTTCAAATACACATACAAGTGTATGTGTGCGCATGTTGATGTATACGTGTACGCTGATGTAAAAATGCAGCATCATAAAGTATTAGCAATGGCTTTTGCCTGTTAGTCTACGTTTAATGGATCACCATGAATTTTTAAAGAGCCCTTTTGCTTTTCTGTATTCTTCCACTAATTAATCAGCAGTCTTGACCGTCTCTGACATTTATTACCGAAGCTCAATGCGGGGCTATGGAGCGTGATTAGCGAGTATTCAAATTAGAATCAGAATTTATGTTGAATAATAAGAGGTTTTACCTTTTCTGGCAATAAAACATGCGTTAAGATGTAAAAAACCTATTCTTGTTTTTCATACTTTGATACTGGCAAAAAAGTCCCATGATATACAATCTATAACACTGGTCAACACACTTTTTCTGGCATAAGGTATTCCAACGGTTTCAAGGTAATTTTGGGGTGCTGATTCCAAATCTGGCATCAGTTTTTGTCTATCACATCAGGTTTTTGAGATATCAAATATTGCATTTTCAATTAAAACTGCAGATGAAAAATATTAAATAAATGTAGATATCTACATAAAATGATATTATAAACACACTATCCTAAAAATACAGCACCATATTTTAACACTAAAGCAGTCACTGACTCGCAACAACTTGCAATCATAAGTGACAGAGTTAATTTCGGGTAAAATCAATGAAAATGGGGTATGACGATAGCATAAAAATGAGATGTGATAGAGCAAATCTGAGATCAGATTTGGAATCAGCAAAAGTCCAGACAAGAAAAAAATGCTTTTTTTTTGACCAGTGTAATTTATCCTGGAGAAATCTGATGAGCTATGAAGATTTCTTCAACAGATGTCCAGTAATAAAAAGACACTGTAACTTACATTCTACTCATATAGGACCAGCTGGAGGGGCTTTGCGATGTGTTGTGCTAGATAAGGTGCCCCCCCCCCGCCCCCCACTGCTTCCCTTGGCACAGAGTAGCACCCCTAATGAACATGGATTTTTCAATATGTTAGTAATACCTGGCAAAGTGATGGGACTCATTAATAATAAACGCATGACCAGACTATATTGCCCTGCTGTAGTGTGTTTGTAGCCGAGCAATTTTTGTTATTCTTTTAATACATTCAAATTCTAATAACTGCAATAAATTTAAAAGGGTAAAACCCTGTGCATGGGCCCCAGTTGCCTGCTTCTAAGGCCCTCTGTTGAATTCTCCCGGCTCCTTTTTTCAGATGGGGGGAACGCGATGGAGAACACGATATGAACATTTGATTATAACCCAAACAAACCTGAAGATATGTGATGGGCCCTTGCCTCCGTGTCTTTAACACATTAATTGATCAAATTAGATTACTACACACCCACAGTAGCATGCGAAGAAACAGGAAGCTATCTCTACCCTACAGAAGATTAAGTGGAATTTTAAAATATCCACTCCAACCACTGGGTAGGCAATCTATGTACCGACTTGCGTGGAATGCACCTGGTCTCATCAGATTCAGGAAGCTAAGCAGTGTTGAATCAGGCTAATGCTTGGAAAGGCGACCGACCACCACTTTGTGGACAGCAGAAGTCAGAATAATACGTCGCATTTATCAACCGGAGTGGTGAAGTATGATCAAGTGACGCCAATCACCCCGCAACGGCGTTGCGGAAGCTATTATTCGGCAGTGGATTGGCCACCAAAGCCCTTGCGGGCATCAAACTACGAATGGAATATTAACGCCCCACCTGCAGCCCATGCAATATCTCTCGATCAACATTGACAACATCGTCCGCCTAACTTATTCATGCATTTCCATTGAGATTACAATTTGTTGGAAAAACATTACCGTAGTCCCCAGATACTTAGACGCTCCGGAAAGTAAGATGAACAACAACCCTTGTGCCCGGTGTTCAACAAACGTGTACGAAGCTGATCACACAAACACCTCCCGGACTATGAAACACACGCCCAGCTTTTGCTTTGAAATGCTGCGGAAAATAACGTACAAAAAAATACAAAGACCCCCCGTATAACCTAAACAGACTTGGGGAAAGTGCCGTTAGCGAGCACCTATGAAGGCCGGAACAGCACACGAGGGGGTGGGTGGCCAGCACCACGCCCAGCCGCCTTTGTCTTCATCGTGGCGATGTTTTACACACCGCACCAGATATTCGCTTGAGGTTGAGTCGGCATAGGGGAAGCCCAGGACAGGGTTCAGATAATCGTCAGTGGTGTTGGCCGTGAGCGAGAATTGAACTCGGGTTCGCCAGGTTCGTAGAGCAGCGCGCTCACCGCTACACGACCGCCCCCCGTAATGTAGAGTACAGTAAATGATACACCTACAGAACATGATTTGAATATGATTTGGTGACTTTAAAGGCGCATTGCATTTTTAGGCTTGTCACATCCTTATGTGGTGTTTAATGTGCTTTGTGAGATAATTGCTGTATGCACAGACGTGTGAATCTTTCCTTTTTACAAATGAGTACCAATTAGTAAGTCTACAAGTCTCGAGTCTCGTTTTACAGGGGAGACCCGGGATACAAGGGTGAAGACTTGCAATTTCCTGCTTACGCCGCTGCTGGCGGAAGGGTTTCCACTAGATGGAGCTGCTTTAGACAATCCCTGCCAAGAGTATTTGGCCTACTCTTCCACGCCGGTCAAACGTCTTCAAGCACGTGGGAGTACACACACGTCACCCCATCAATAGATAAGCGAGAGTTTATGGATTTGTACTGCTGGGTGGAGAGAGAGGTGGGGAGGATTGAACAAACCCGATTTATTTTCAACTGGCAGTCCAGTGCCGTGAACCATTACAGCCACGGTAGCATCCTGGGCTACAAAAATCTAATTAAAAAAAAACCCAGCATAATCACGACAAAAAAATCAAATCAACCGCCAAAACAAACCCTTAAGTTGTTACGAGATATCAGGTCAAATGTCTCCTCGTCGGCACCGTCATTAGCCGTGATCTCGCCACACGAATCTGATCACGCGACCCCCAAGGAAAGGCCATCGTCATCTCTCACGGAACACAAGGCACAGCGCAACATTTGCAATGCAGAGCTAATAAATAATGACACGAGACAACAACAACGACAACAACAACACGAGACAACAACAACAACACCACGAAGAAGCGCTACGCCAGCGCACCGGGATGCACCGCGTAGAGCAAAGACAAAGATCCCCCGTATAGCCTGCACAGACTGTTGGGGAAAGTGCTGTTAACGAGCACCTATGATGGCTGGCACGGCACACGAGGGGGTGGGTGTGCCATCAGGCCCGGCCGCCTTTGTCTCCCCAGTGGTGATGTTTACACGCCGCACCAGGGAACCTGTTTGAGGCTGAGTCGACCTAAGGGAAGCCCAGGACCGGTTCAGAAAATCGTCACCGGTGTTGGCCGTGAGTGGGAATCGAACTCGGGTCACGCCGGGTTCGTAGCGCTGCCCACACCATGTAGACAAAGACAAAGATCTCCCGTGTAGCCTTAACAGACTGTAGGGGCAAGTGCTGTTAGCGAGCACCTATGAAGGCCGGCACGGCACACGAGGGGGTGGGTGGCCAACACCACGCCCGACCGCCTTTGTCTCCCTAGTGGCGATGTTTACACACCGCACCAGGTACTCGCGTAGAGCCCACGCACAAACACGCACACAAGGAGATGTCCCCACAGCAATCACGGGCCGGTCCCGGTCCTCACAACGCGCGCATTCGTTAATTTGCGCTTTGGTGGTGCAACAACAATAACAACAATGCACAAAAACAACCACCAAACATCGTCACAAGCAGTGGCTAAAAATGGAAACGTTCAACAAATAATCACGCAGCTCCTCGTCAGATGTACCCGGCGGGGCTTATCGCGGTGTTCCGCCGTGATTAGCGAGCATCCGGCACGGTGGGCGGTGGTGGAGTCTTATCTGGTGGAGAGGGGATGATGTGTGGAGAGGATTATAGTGGAGGTGGCGGCGGTGTGGATGGAGCGGTGGCGCAGCGGTTAGCGCACTGCGCGATTCCCGCTCGCGAACGATATCGATGACGGATATCTGAGCCGGTCGTGATGGCCTCCACTCGGTCGACTCAGCCTTAATTGAGTACCCGTGTGCGATGTTTAAACATCGGCACCGGGGAGACAAAGGCGGACGGGCGTGGTGCTAGCCAGCGCGCTGTGCAAGCACACAAGGCTGGCTGCTACTCGCAAACGGCACTTGCCCCACCAATCCGTTAAAGGATACACGGAGGGGGGGGTGGGAGGGCTGGTGGGGGATCTTTGGTGTGCAGGAGGGAATTCAGCATCTCGACTGCTTACTCCTTGTATGGGCTTGGAGCGTGGGCGGGTTGGTGGGGAGCCCGCGCCGTGACGCACATTCTCCCACCCCGCAGGACACGCGTGGGGGTGGTGGTGGTGTTGAGGGCTTCTCGGCGTGCGTGCGTGTGTCTCTCTCGCTCTCTGTGTCAGTGTGCATGTGTGTCGGTACGTGCGTTGAGCTTTTTCTGAATGAGCCTGCGTCGATTGCACTCCACGAGCCAACCCTTTTGTTGGAGCTCCCCCACCCCTCCCCACCACCCCGAGCCGCATCGCGCAGCGCAACAGCTCCTCCGCCGAGCGGGACTCTATCGCATTACCGAAGTCATCCACTCAAAACGACACGTCCTCTACGCCTGTCTCAGTAGAGTTTCACCTTTAGCTATAGCACCGCTATATGGCTGCGCACGAACGCCTGGCGTGGCCCTGCCAATGTAAACAGTGAAGAGCAGATTTTGTTTTGCGAGCAGCTTTATTGGGGGGGTTTTGTTGTTGTTGTTGTGTTTGTTTGCTATTTCATTTTCTAGCCAAGGCAGTGGCTGCCAAGCGCACCAGGTTCACAGTTGGTTAGCGGCTGCCCAAAGCTTCCTTGAACAGTCTTGAGTCACCATGGTGCTGGCCGCTGTGCTGCTGGGGTCAGTGCTGGGGACCGGCGCTGGACTGGCGGTGATTCTGGCCCTGTGCAAGTGTCTGTCGAGACCCAAGGACAACGATGACGACCCGACGCAGATCACCGTGACCTCGATCCTACCCGTGAGTAATGATCTCTGTCATCGTCGTCCTCGGAATCATCAGTCATGCTCAATCCACTGCTGGGTGAAAAGTCTCCCCCCACCCACTCACCTACCCCCCAAGTCGTACCAATCTTTTTTTGATAGGTGTAACGTATTTATTTCTCCGGAATATTTTAAAAAAATCACGCTATTGATCAATTCCCATTCATAACGTGAATGATCGTAATCTCCATTGTCATAATCACGAGCCATCTAACCATCCTCTGTTGGATAACAGGGTGCCCGAGCATTTGCCATCTCTTGCGACCCAGCGATAATATCTAGAGTATACAATCCACCGAGCTCCCTGCATACAAAAGTCTGTTTTCATCGCTCCGTGGACTTTCGGTGGGCGTACTCCCAGACGCGTGCCATCCACCCCCCCCCCTTGTCGGCACTTCGTCATTATTCTTGACCCAGCGGTCATCGACTCTTCTCGCAGCGTCTCCCGCCCGAGTCCACCCAAATTTGCAGTTTGAACGATGTCGTTCACCTGCGGAGTCATCTGCGATCCACGTGTTCCTCTTACTTATCTCTCAATGTAATTCCCAAGCATGCATCTCGCCGTGCGTCTTTGCAACACTTCTCAGTTTTTCGTTCCAATTTGATTGTGTTAATGACCGTGGGTTTTCTTTTTTTTTTGCTGATCAATATGCCACAGCGGGTTGTGTCCAATCTCAGAGACCTGCAAATAAAACTACAAAGATCCCCCTGTATAGCCTGAACAGACTGTTTGGGCAAGTGCTGTTAGCGAGCAGCACCTATGAAGGCCGGCACGGAACACGCGGCGGTGGGTGTCCAACACCACGCCCAGCCGCCTTTGTCTCCCTAGTGGCGATGTCTACACACCGTACCAGGTACTCGTTTGAGGTTGAGTCGACCTAGGGGAGGCCCAGGACCGGTTCAGATAATCGTCACCGGTGTTGGCTGTGAGCGGGAATCGAACTCGAGTCGCCGGGTGTGTACCCCAGCGCGCTAACCGCTAAACCACCGCTCCCCACGGAAAACTGCAAACACAGAAACACACGCGGGGCACGCGCCAGTCAGCATCGATGCCACAGGGGAGACGACATTGACCCCGCAGTACAGTAAAAATTAATAGACCTACTGCAATATCGCAATTCAAAAGTTACTGCTGGTCACATTGGGGCAATAAAAAAGAGGGTATTATATTACACGTTCAGCATATATAAGCGCACCCTTGCCCAATAACATCTGGTAAGCCCCGCCTCCTGGAAATCTGTGAATAAAGAACTTCATAGCTGATCGGATTCCTCCAGGATAAATTAACATTCTGATTCTGAAGAAAAAAGAATCTGATTCTGCCCTTGGTCTAGCAAGATTGACTCTGTGCCGATGATTCTCAGAAGGTTTGCGAAACCCCTCCAGAGTTTGCATGTTGAAAACAAATGATGCCGGTTGGAAGGTCAGTTGGCCGACGGACCAAATAAGAGGTATTCTCTTTTGGTGCGGTGACGCCAACGGAGGGAGAATCCATTATTTAATTATCTGTTAAGTATGCGATGGACTCTGCATGTCACGCTGTAAGCGTGTCCAATGAATGCTTGAAAAGTGATTCATTATCTTGCAACCGCAATTAGAATGTTAATAACAAGATAAAGGTGCAGCAGTGCAGTTGCCTGTTCACGCCGCTGTTGGCGGATGGGCCTCCGCCAGAGGGCGCTTTATGGAGCCCTCCCCCCTCCACCCCCCTAAGGAGGTATTCGGCCTACTCTTCCACACTGGCCATACTTAGAGGAGTAGATGTGAGAACCCACATTTTATCCCACCACTCGTGAGCTGCTGGTTGAATAATGGTGGAATACTCAAACGTACTGCTTGGTGATGGGGGCAAGGGGGGATTTGACACGTAAAAGGGATCGACTATTACAACATTAGCCGCTACATATTGCAATAGTGAATGTTGCCGAATGACACAAGTCAGAGATGCATTCAATCTTGATTCGAAGCTTTCGTGACTGCAGGAATCCATACTCTTTGGTTCTTTCGGTGAAGTCACGTAGGTGAAGCTACCGATGTTTCGCCAGGTATTTACAGCTTGAAAACTAAGGGGGATATTAACCGCGCATCGTCACGGATGAATTTCTCACTGAACATTTCCCGCATCGCTATCGTTTAACCGCGTAGGTGTCAAAGCGACAAATTGCCACACGATGTATACTGGACGTGGTGAGCCGGGAGCGGAAATATTTTTTTTCCGGACCCGGTCGAAATGAAGCCCTGCCGTACGAGAGTACTTTAGGTATAAAGGCGCACATTTTCTAGCCAAACACTGCAGGCAATTTGTCGGAGCTTGATGTACTGCTGCGCTTGCTGGTGTACCCGTCAACAAGACTTTACCGGAGGAGCGGCCAGGAACACGCCACCGAGCGTCACACAGCGTTGTACAGATTCATTCGCCTGTGCCTTACCCACAATTAAAATTGGACAAGTTGGTTGTACGTACGCACAGGTATGTTGAGCTTCTTTTGCACCGTACGTAGCCAACCCTGTTAATCGGTGGTTGGTAATGCTGCTGCTGCTGCTGCTTCTTTGGCAGTGGTGCATGAGACATATGTAATGTGCAACGTTTCGGGAAATAGCCCTGTGCTATGATGAAGGGCCATTGCCGATGATATCATTGATATCGGCAGGCTCACCACTTGAAATGACAAGATGTGCGTTTTAATTTCCAGTTTATTCCAATTTAAGAGCAACTTGCTGACGTGGCTAATGCGCTGAATGACCAAGGCTGCTGTATCCGTGCGCATTGACTTTAATTATACACACGCCTTACAGGTAATGCAATAGGGAAGGGGAAATAGAAAAAGTATTGCAAGTTCTCATACGACAGGCAAGGCGCCACAATCTAGCATTACCAATCAAGGTGGCAGCCCTGCAATGTCTCTACGAGCAAGCCCCACACACAGCTCCTTCCACAGGGTATTTTGACCAACGCAGTGTCCAGGCGTTGTGAAAGAACTACTATTGCACTACTATTTGGTTGTGCATATATTCACAATGCAATGCTGATCTCCGGCCACGGAGGCGAAGTTTTAAACGTACTTCTTATACAGTATTCACACAGGGCACATAACACGACGTCTGTGCCACGGGTAATGATGACACGTACGACCGAACCAAGGTATATACCGCATTCTCTGGATTAAAGAGACCGCCGGGAAAGTAAGACGCGACTAAAAACGTGTGCCCGGTGTTCAACACAGGTGTACGAATCCGATCACAAATGTCAGGGGGAAAAAACGTGCGTCTTATAATCCAAATAATGTACAGTACAGTGTATGATACAGCTACATGATTTGATGGCTTGCGAGGCGCATTGGATATTCAGGGTTGTCCTTGCGTGGTGTGTCATCATTTCCTTAATGTGCTTTGTGCGATAATTGCTGTGTGCACAGACGTGTGCATTTTTCCTTTTTACAAATGATCGCCGATGAGTAAATCTACTCCGTATTACTACAAGTCCCGTTTACGGTACGTGCAATCAGGTTTACTGTTCACAACCAAATCCGGTAACCATGACCTGCAAGGTGAAATATGAGCAGCAAGTCCATCACACGCTGAGCGCTCGTGTGTGAAGTGTGGTTTGGGAAACACTCGCACGCGCGCTTTTCAGATGTGGACGCCTTTGTGTTAAATCGAGGGAATGGCTGGCTCGGAGTTTAGACAACAACAACAACAAAGGTGGCACATGGGGAAATTGACCTTCCATCGCAATTCCAGTGTCGCTTGTTCCTCGGTCACAAGAGACAGCTCATCTTGGAATTTGCGGGGTAGTTTTTGTTGTTCGCAGAATTTCACTACGCATGTATGCGTGATTAAAAACACGCTGTTACCGTGGGTGGAAAGTTATATCTCCACTGCTATGCGAAGTCACTCGTTTCGGGGAAATATCGATTGCATCTAAATTACGTTTGCACGACTCAATATTGCACGCATCTAAGATGAAATGCACATCAATCATTCTCGTTATTTATTTAACGTAAAACATTTGTGAAAAATCTGAAAAATAGTGCATGGCATACAACGGCCCTCGAGAGCCGTCTCGTAGAAAATTGAAATAATTTGATGGTAGTGAATATAATATATACATTATCCATGTGTGATTGATAGCTCCCATTCAAAAGAAATCGAAGATATGTAGTCAGGACTTCCCTCGGCTTAGTTGTGAGAACTTTTTGACCAAAGAAATATTCGGTTTATACAGGAAATGAGCTACCGACACCTCCTGCATTATTTGTTATTAAAAAAGGCAGATAACAAGCCCTGTGCGAAAATGAAGTAAATTTAATGAATAAGTAATCACTTTAAATAAAATGCACTATAGTAGTAATATCTATTTTAACCAATACACCTTCGAGGTAAAAATGATTCGTCTAACAAGTAGGCTTTCGTGACCAATATTATACATAGATGTTTTTCAGGTTAGATCGCGTAAATATAAATGTGCCGTTAAACCCGCCAACCACCCGACACAACCAATTAGTAAGGTTTGTCATGTACACAAAACATGCCAATCCGTTACTAATTCAGCACATCGGTGTGTTGGAGAGTAAACCCACAATTTCAACACACCGGTGTGCTGAACTCTATTATGGAAACATTTTTGTTTCTTTGCAAAAGGCGTTAAAACAGACACGGGTTGCGTTTGCATGCTTACCACGCAGGAACGAGCCCACGCGATGCCTCGATATTGTCACCAGTGGTGAGTAGACGAACACTTGCAAAACAATTTTAAAAAATGGCCACAACGCACGTGCGAATTTAATTGATATGAACTGTATTTGTGCAGTATTTTAGATACTTGTTTGATGTGACGGAGTTGTTTTTTGCTCTGATTTCTGTTCGCTTCATTGCTCACATTTAAAAAAAAATAGTTTTGCTTTTGCCATTTTGATGACTCCGTTTTACTATAGCATCTGTGACTAGCCTGGCCTCTGGAATTCTCACCTGGTGAAAGAAATTAAAACGTGAACCTTACATACATTTTTTCATCACTAAAATATAAGTAATTAATCGATGAAGAATTGACAGTGTATATATAGTCTAACAAGACAAACGTGGTGATGGTATGCCTAGGCAGTGCGTTTTATGGGGTCCATTGACTGAAGCCAGTAGTGAACAAGACCCTGTGTGCGTGTGTGTGCGCGCGTGTGTATGTGTGTGTGTGCGCATGTGTGTATGTGTGTGTGTACGCGTGTGTGTGTGTGCGTGTGTGTGCGCGTGTGTGTGCGCGCGTGTGTGTGCGTGAGTGTGCGTGTGTGTGTGCGTGAGTGTGCGTGTGTGCGCGCGTGTGTGTACGTGTGTGCGTATGTGTGTGTGTGTGCGTGTGTGCGTGCGTGCGCGTGTGTGTGCGTGTGTGCGTGTGTGTGCGTGTGTGTGCTTGTGTGTGTGCGTGTGTGTGTGCTGTCCATTGCTGGTGGGGAGCAGTAGTGTAGCGGTTTGCGCGCTGCGCTGCGAACCCGACGACCCGAGTTCAGTTCCCGCTCACGGCCAACACCGGTGACGATGATCTGATACCGGTCCTGGGCCTCCCCTAGGTCGACTCGGCCTCAAATGAGTACCTGGTGCGATGTGTAAACATCGCCACGAGGGAGACAAAGGCGGCCGGGCGTGGTGTTGGCCACCCACCCCCTCGTGTACCGTGCCGGCCTTTATAGGTGCTCGCTAATAGCACTTGCCCCTACAGTCAGTTACAGGCTATACGGGGGACATTTGTCTTTTTTTGTCTCCATTGCTGGAGAGCTGTAATGTAGTGGTTAATGTGCTGCGCTACGAACCCGGCGACCCCAATTCGATTCCCGCTCACGGCCACCAACACCAGGGACGATTATCTGAACCGGTCATAGGCCTCCCCTAGGTCGACCCAGCCTCAAATGAGTACCTGGTATGATGTGCAAATATCACCACACACCCCCTCGTGTGCCGTGCCGGCTCACAGCACTTGCCCCAACAGTATGTTCAGGCTATACGGGTGATCTTTGTCTTTGCTCTCCATTGCTGTCACTCCGGGTACAGAATATGCTGGCACCAAGTCGGGCTAACAACCGATTGTTACGTGCATCATACCACTCTCAACAAGTCGCTCTTGTACAACGTTGCTCTTACCCCCGGCCTTCCTCCTCCTCCTCTCGTACTGGGCCAACGTGACACTCACATTGGGCTTGGCGACCTCTGGGGTACAAAATACCCAGACGTATATCATGGCAAGAAGAGTCACACAACGCCATGTAAACGCATTGTCCTCAGCGGCCCATTGTTGTGCAACTGGACAACCCCCCCCCCCATTCCCCCCTTGACTTGACTTTGAATGTACCGGGACAATTTACGCAATTCCCAGGACAGCTGGCTCAACAAGAGGACATACCTGGGGAAACCAGGACAGGTGGACACCCACCCGAGTTTCACTACCGTGCCGTACTTGCACGATCTCACTCTAATGAAATGTTTAAAATGACTAAATTAACCCACCCTCTGATCTTCGTGCCTGATAGGCTCACAGTGGTAATATCAGCAAGACCGAAACAGGAAGACTTTCTTCACAATTCTGGCAAATCGCCTGATGAAGCTGGTTGTGATCACCAGCGAAACGTCGTACTCAAACTGTACATGTTGTGGGTTTACACTCCAACACACCGGTGCTCTGAAGTAGTGACTAATTGGCACGTTTTGTTTATGTGACAAAACCTTAGTAATCGGCTGCGTCGGGTGGTGGCGGGTTGACGACACACTCAACAAACCCTCCCCCCCCCGTCTGTATTACGGAACTAACAATACGGCCTACAAGAGCGGGGCTCACGTGAAAGATTCATCCCGACCATATCACGACGTCGCAAGGGGTCCGGACACACACGATGACCCTCTCACAGCAGGCCGCAACTCGCGCCATGTCGATCCCTCAGCAGGTCGTGTTGGACCAGAAGCCTCCCGAGACGGTGCAGCCCCCGTCCGTTCCCAAGGAGCCGCTGGTGTGCTCACCACGGGGGACGCTCACCGCGACCAAGCTGCTTACCCGGCACGAGTCGACCGCGGAGACCAACGCCGCCGCCGCGGGCCCCCGCTGGGGGCCTCCCGAGACCTCCGACTTCTGCGGCGAGGCGGGCCCCGGTGCGTGCGGTGGCCGGGAGTCGCCGGCCGGCTCGCGGCAACGCAGCGCGGAGCGCGGAGACAGGAGGGTGGATAGCGTCGCGGGGAAGCTGCGCCAGGGTTCGTTTCCCATTGCGTTCGGCACCTAGATTTGTTTTTTGTAAGAATTTCGCTTTGACATTTTCCCGTCATTTTGCTCCCCCATCGTGTTATCGCCATCGCCATTATTGCCATGAGATGACATGTTCGTTTGGAGCCCTCGCACAGCAGTACAACTACTCCTGTGCTTGGAGAATGGCCCACGGAAGCAGGCTTCATAGAGCTACCTCCGAGATTCCTTCAAGTGACCTCGGGCCCACACAGTAGGGGGCAGCACTTTCGCGCTGGCTCTGCACGAGAGTCATTTTTCGTGGTATTGCATCAAACTGATATTTTAATTATCCGAGCTGGAATTGAGTCAAAGTACAGAACCAAACATAATGTGACTTGTTAATTTAAAGTAAAATTGGTTTTCCTGCTCAAGCAATAATGGGGCAACACACATATCCAATTTATATATTTGAGCCAATGTTGGAAATTCAACATTCTGGCACAAATCTACCAGCAGATTATAATAATAATAATTTTCAATATTTCTCCAAAACAGCAACAAAAATAAGAATATAATTTGAGAATAGCCTGCATCCGCATTACAAAAAACTCTAAAGAAAGATACATGTATGTTTAGACTAAAATTGGTCTTCCACAAACGTCAAAGACTGGTGGTGTAATTAAACACGTAACGTTCGGTCATGAAGTCGTAATGGCCAATGCCACTTATTCCACAAACACCCAACAATCACTTCCTTCAATAACCGACATTCAACATCTGCTCTCACCACTGTCTGGCTTGCGGTCTCGCCTTTGGTCACTGACTGCTGAGTGCTACTCCAATTGATTGCCTGTAACCCGCGTTCCTCCATCCGACACATGTATACCGTCCACCTGAAAGCCTCTTCCTGCACAATATACCTACAGATCGTTCCTGTCATGCTCTAGGCTGAACTTCCAAGTTGCTTGCCCCATCACTCCCATGACATTTCTGGCATCCTCTGCATTCAGCCGTACTCAAAAGGCCAGGGGATTATTTTGTATTTATTTGCTTGTCGTTAAAAGTCCATCTCTCTGAGCCATGCAGCAATGCGGACACGGCTCCTACCTCTCAAGTCAACGTTCTCTGCTCTCCCAAATTGGTGACACGTATAACATTGCTGTAATAAATAAAGCACGAATAGCAACAAAAACAAGAACAACAACAAGAACAACAAGAACCTCTACACGTTCACAAATGTAAAGCGACGAGTCAGCTGAAATCCCATTCAATGGCCAAATGAATTAGTGCCCTGTAATAAACACAAATTATTAGAGCACGGCGGTTTTAAAAAAAAATACAGGTCCCGCGTGCCGGCTAGCGAGAGGAGTAAACTCGCGTGCGAGCTACGTGAGTTACATAAGCACAGAGAAAGAGAGAGAGGTGGAGGAGAGGGGGGGGGAGACATTACTCACTGTGCACACGGTGGCCATCAAATATAGACAATTGCAATATATCGATCGTGAACTCCTTGCAGCGCTAACCCAGAACGGCGCATACCCTGAATGACAAACAGTATGTGTTGCACGTCAGTGATAGGTAAAGGTCAATGAAAAGAAAGCCTCCGCTAAACGGTGTGACGCACACGCCAACCGCTCCACAGTGAATAAAGGATGATGCCATGACTGGCAGTTGCTGTATATTTGTTAACCGTGGACCTGTTTTCCTTTCATAAGATGCATTATTTGTTTATATTTCCTGTTCTACCCAAGGAGGGAAGAGCTGAACGTGTATTGTACGAGCACTGCCATGTGTGGTTTTTTTTTGCACTCTAATTCGATGTGCAGGGCAGGGAGTTGTGGCGCTGGGGTTTGCACGCACTGCACTGTGAACTTGGAGACCTGAGTTTGAGTTTCTCGTCATGGCCAACAGCAGTGGGTGGAGATCGATACCCAGCAAGGTGGAGTGTGGTCCAACAACCATCATGGAGGGGAGGCCATCATCCTGCAGTGGAATGGAAAGCGTTTGTAGAAACGTTGTTAATATTATTTTTACGAGATGATCATCACGATGATATTGTGACCAAATGAACACGTGCTATGCGACTGGGCGGCTCAGGAGTGAGAGTGCTGCTGGGACTGGGTTCCATGACAATGTCTCCGAGGGCTTTTATCTTACGCAGTTGTGCCAGTAGCACAACTGCAATACAACCGCGAAAGTAAAATATATTTTCAAGTAGGGCTTTTATGGTCAGCCTGTGCTGACATCTTGCCTACCACTCCGTAGGCTTTTGTAGTTGTGCTGTTCAGCTCTCTGATGCGTTTTCGGGTTGTACCTCGTGTTGTTTGGCATGGTGTTTGAAGCTTTCTTTCATGTGCTGGGGAACTTATTCGGGAACTGAAAGGTCGGACATCGTGCCGAACAATACGCAGTACAACCAGAAAGCACATCGCAGAGCTCATTTGGCTTTATGTTTAGAACTATGAAACAATTTTTTTTATCACCAGGTAAGGCCCACTGAGCTATATAGATCTTTTTCAGAAACGACCTGGCCACAAATGATAGCTCAACGAAGTGTTATATCACGTGGAAATGTATAGTAGCAGCCAAATACTCCAAACGTATTTTTCTAAATGTGGAGGGAAAAACCGGAGGACGCGGAGCAAAATCTATGCTGCCATGGGGAGAACATGCAAACTCCAAATATACAGCAGGCGACAGGGTCGGGATCGAACCCACGACCTCCTGTATACCTGGCGAGGGAGATAACATCTCCCCATCGTGACATAATACCGTAGCACCTGCTCAAGCGGTTGTTTATTCGCTTGCTTTGTGTTTTTTCAGGGTCTTGCGACACTTCTGCGAGCGTGGCAGAGCAGCAGCCGCCAGGTGACAGCGAAGAGACAGAAGTGTGGAGGTCAAAGGGGAAGCTCCACTTCTCGCTGAAGTACACCGAGCACACGTGCGAATTGCGCGTCGTCATTATCGAAGGTACGAGAACATTTTTGATCAACATCATTGTCATCACCATACTACTCATCATCATCATTATCCTCAGCCGCAGCTACAAACGCCACGAAGTACTACACGCCAGTATGGGAATTGAGACCCAAAATACGATTTGCACTGATGATGCTGATGTTGGTAATGATGATGCACAACGTTAACACCAAAACACAATGCCATCCACTTTGTGTTATAATTAGACGGTCACTGCATCGCGTGCTTTCAGATGCGCTTCTGCGGCCGTCTGTGACATTCTTCCGATATTCGGAGGCCACTGGAGCTTTGCACTTTTAAATCTAAATTGAAAACTAATTTCTTTAGAACTGTTTTGTGTGTTAAGTTTGTTGTTGTTGTCCTACCTTCGCACCTCTTATTAGCATGGTTGGTTATGTACGGTGCGTAAGAAGTTCAACATACATACACAGAATGATCCTTGACTATCAGCCGTCAACCCTCGCTAGAAGGGATGATGGCGTACGATGAAAAATAATGATGGCAAGAATAATGGCAGCCGAGGACTGGAATGTGCTCAGAGGACATCCACCATGGTATGAAATCAGCTCTTGTACACGTGTTAGGTGGATTGCCACATCGCAGGACCGTGCAAGATTGTGACAGATTGGTTCACCGTGTCTAGATATCAGTTAATAAATTATTCTACTTCATCTTTCTTTCTCTTTTTTAAATCCACAGCTTCGGGGATTCCAAAGACGGATAAGGCCGGCTTCTGCGACCCGTTCGTGGTCCTGAGCCTCTACACGAAGACCGTGTGCCAGAAGGGCGAGACGTCCGTCAAGCAGAAGACGGTGCACCCGGTGTGGAACGAGGCCTTCACCTTCAACCTCACCTGCGAGGAGCTGACCGACAGCACGCTCATCCTGTCCCTTTACGACTTCGACAAGTTCTCCCGCTGCAACTTCGTCGGCGACATCCGACTGAAGCTCGCGGACGTGGACGTCCACTCGGGGCGGAGCACCTCCGTGGACCTCAAGGCGTTAGAGCGAGTACGTCAGTGTGCGTGCGGTCGGTGGAGGGGGAGACGCCACGGTATTAACGCTTTCAAACTGAAGGTGTTCCGACCGAGGACGAGAATGCTCCGTGCATTAGCTCTGACCGTCCCGCACCTCCGATTTGGCGCGGTTGGCAACGTACGGCGCTAAAGAAGTTCAACATGCGTGCATGCGTACATCCATCCGTCCGCAATGGGGAGGGTGCTGCGATTGAACATGCATTGTAAAGTTGTGTTGTCATTCAAGTACTTGCCCTATAGACCAGGGGCCGGCAACCTGCAGCTCCGGGGCCGAATGCGGCTCTTTGAGGATCGTTTCGTGACCGTTATTTAACCAGGACCACCGTCGCATATTCACCACGTTGCATTGCGGATTATGTAATATTGAGTTTCTTTTTTCTCCCGAATTCGAAAATTGCTTCTTCTCATTACTTTGCCTGCCCGCCCCCTTGCTATAGACAATCGACCGAATTGATCAAGCGAGGGTTTGGCAACAATGCGGAGATGCAAACCAGCGCCAAATAGACCCCCGCCTTGGCATCCCGGCTCGGCCAGCTGAGAGGCGCCCCCCCCTCCTCCCCCCCAGGCAGTGCCGCTTTCTGAGCCCCACGGCCTCATCGCGGCCCACGGATGTCCTGTTGCCTGCGCACCTGGCTACCGTTATAACCGCTGATTAAACAAATCCTGGGCAAGTGCATGTCAGAGAGCGATTGCAGTTATGCGTGCATAGGCATGATTTTTTTCTCGTTCCTTGTTACTTTTAGGAAATAGATCCTCGTGCGCGCGAAGTCCACTGCACATTCATCATTTGCGAGGCATATTGTGAGATGTAGCGTTCTAGCTTTGCCACAGGGGTGACACAAACTGTCCATCATCAGATTCATTGCACACGCGGCCTGAAACAACCTGCACGCTGACAGAGCTGACAAATGTTACCCCATTTAAGATCGACGCAAGCTCTGCGTGTACGCAGAAAGTAGAGCATGTTGTATTGTTCATTCGGCTCGAGCGTCGCCAATTTGGTTTGCTCAGACGACGCGATTTGGTTTAACCCGTCTTGAAACCATTCCCCGCGCCCCCTCTCCTCACTCTTGCCTATTTCATCCGCCTTTAAAAAAGACAAGCGACGAACTGCGGCCGATCCACAGGCTAGTCCAGATGTCTTGCGGCCCCCAATTAATTGATCCCTGACATTTTTAGTTCCTTTGCATATTCATATCTGTTTGAAATAAACCTTACTTAACAAAAAAAACATTACGTTTTTGAGAATTAATTTGGGGCCACAAGCACCCTCTACATTGCTCGTGCATTGGTGACGGTTGATTGGTAGCTTCGTAAAGCGCAAGTGACAGAGTTATGGAGGGAATGATGGCAAATTTACTGGACATTTTGCTCTAGGCAGGGCCGTCCAGAGTGGTGGGGTCAAGGGGGCAACATTCCGTGGGCCTCACACAGAATAGAGCCCCAAAGTGGGCCTGGGCCTGATGCAGCAATCTATGCCGGGCCTCCAGCCCCTGGCCACCAAGTAACCTTGGGGCGGCCCTGTTTTCAGGACATTTTTTTTTAAACGGCAGGAGCATTGTATGTACGTATGTTGAACTTTTTTCGCACCGTACGTAGCCAACCATGCTAATTGGAGATGCGGGGGAAGGACGACAAACTAAAAGCAACAAGCTGCTCTAAAGAAATTAGTTATTTCAATCTAGATTTAAAAGTGCATAGCTCCAGTGGCTTCCTAATTTCGGGAGGAAGAACGTTCCAGACGGCACCCAAAGTGCAGCTGAAAGCACGTGATGCCGTGACCGTCTTCGTTCGATGGTTAGCCAAAATCCGCTGCTGTGAGGATGTCCGGAGTTTGCATGATGGTTTATGCTCCTTGACGAGGACTCTATACGATGTCACTCGGCTACTTAATAAAGCCGCTTGGACGGGAGACATCAGACGTAGTTGTCACAACTGTGACTGAAAAGCTGTCTCTGAACTTTTAAGGTACAGCAGTTCATCCTCTCTCTACAAGGTGGTTCTAGAAAATGTGAAAGTAAAGTGAATTTAATGAAGATGTCCCTATTTTTTAAAAATATATTCCTGTTACACAAACGTATTGTCCCATTGCTGCTGTAAATGCCCAAATTCCAGCAGTATAGAATTGATTTAGGATATCTGCTTTCACATCATTACCTTTCTATCAAATTCACATTACTTGTTAAAACTTCCACCAATGAGACACCCTTCTGCTAAAGAGCCACATTATACCAAACTGTATATAAAACCTCCTGAAAATGTCCACTTGCTTAACACCGCCCCTCAACTTGTTTGACATTTTCCTTTGATAGAAACTTCATCTGACAAAGCTAGCACACTGCGCATTGTTCTCTGTCATCTTGGAAATACCCAGACTGCTTTTTTACGTATGAATGTTGAACTATTGCACCGTACATAGCCAACGTGCTGATCGTAGCCAACTTTGCACAGTTGTGACATCACATTCACACAGAAGTTACCAGATGTTACCAGTTACACTTCACAATCTCTCAGTGAATTGTCATTCTGTTATGATAATCTATAACAAAAGTGGAGATTCAACTTGAACGATCCTTGTATTTCTTATTTCAATTATTTAATAATAATACTTCATTTTATATAGCGTTGTTCATGCTAATTGCGTCCCATAACGCTGTACATTAATGATATGCAAGAACCAAATCCTATATACAGCTACTTCCAAGCAAACGAAAATACTACTACCAAGCTAAATTTAAAATTAATAAAAAAAAATAAAGAAATGCCACCAAAGCAAAAGGCACAAACAACGAAAAAGTCATCACAATAGAGAAATGAGTCCAGTAGGTCTACACACCCCAGACCACAATCCCAACTTCTCAACCAAGCCAGGAAACCTTAAACAGGAGCGGCGGTTGAGTACCAACACGATTTTTTTTTTAATCAACAATTTATATTATTCGCTGTTGTATATGCGTGCATCTCTCCGTGTATCTCAAAAACCAGGACGGGGACATCAATGTGGGAGAGCTGCTGTTTGCGATCGGGTATCTGCCCACTGCCAACCGCTTGGTGGTGGTGCTGATGAAAGCGAGGAGCCTCAACTCTGGGAACATGAAAGACTGCGCTGGTGGGCAGCACGCCTCACTTGGCCACCCGCACCACGGCGCACGTGCCACGGTTAAGCGAATGCGCGAGGTGCCGGAGATTTACAAGGGCTCCAGGTCAGCCCGGCCAGTCAGATCCACTTCAGGTTTCCTTTGCCAAATAAATTCGCGCATCCTCCAGGGAGGACAGATTCTCGGCCGGCTGCCCAGCAGTCGCCGGAACGTTCGCCGTTTCCTCTGCCTTCCTATTGAAACTCGAATTAATTAAATTTCGATTGAAAGCTTTCGTGACTGCAGGAATTGATTTTCTTGTTTTTTTCGGTAAAGTCACGTAGAAGGGAAATAATATAATAATGATAAAATAATAAAAATAAAACATAATAAAATAATTCTCACGACGTTTCGGCCACAACGCAAGCAGCCGTCCTCAGGTGAAGACCAGGTGAAGACCAGGTCTGTTGGGGAGACAGCGTCAGACGCTGTCTCCCCGACAGCCCTGGTCTTCGCCTGTGGCCGAAACGTCGTAAGAATTATTTTATTATGTTTTATTTTTATTATTTTCCTTCTACGTGACTTTACCGAAAGAACCAAGAAGTCGAATTAATTAATCAACCTGCTCATGTCACCCGTAAGCACAAACCCCGAGTCGAAAATGCACTGCCTGTCTGAACTAGAGCCACCGCGCATCCCCAGTGAGGGAATCTCACCACGATCATCATTGACACTGCCATGTACCAGGAAAGTACATAACGGGCTAACGTTTTGACATTGCGATTTCCATGGTGGGGGGAGGGGGGGAACAAAAACAAAATTGCACGAAGTCTTGCGATGCCGTTGCATGTAGAGTTGTAGACGCTCTGTAAATCCACATTGTATTGTTCGTATGTACACGTACAGACCTCCTTTTGTCAATTCCCTTCTGGATGAAGGTCTCCCCCCTCCCCTGATCCCACACCATTCGGGTAATGGGGATTATTTTACCATACTTCACCACTCTGGTCTATACGGGTTAAGAAGGTGGGGACTATTAGACATCGGATTATACCAAAGTAGAAAAAAATAAAATTTTCCGGACTGCTCTCTTGACAATGTAGCTATTACAGAAGCCCACACCATGAGTTTTATGCATGTCGGTCACTGATCCAATCACTATCCAGGCTTAAACATGCTTAGCTTGTGAAATCTTGATTATAGGCATTGTTTATATATCTATTCAAAATTATAAACTGGTGGGCTTGGCTACTGATGACAGCTGTGGCCAGGAATCGAGCCCAGGTCACCGGGTTTATGGTGCTAACCACTGTGTCATCACTCCTTAAATTATATTGTTAAAAAAAAATCAAGGTCATCGCTGCCTGGGCCAGATCCATTGCCTCAAATTTGTGGAATACATTCCACTTACGATGGACATGCTGTGTTCTCATCTTAAGTTTTTGTAAAATGTGCCACATCTGCTTCGGAACGCGCTCGCCCCTGGACTATAATAACACAGTGATTACAATATTGTACATAGTCTCCATGCATAGCCTTTAATCATCTTCAAAGATAAAGATACATCTCAATCATAACGTTTTACAACCTGCGCTGAAGCAGTGGTCACTGTTCATTTTTCCGCGCTGAAGAATTTTATTGCTGACATTGTACCTACCACATACGTACCTCATTGGTATGCATTACATCTTAGCCTCTCTAATGACAGCACTTTCCAAAGTGAAATCGCGTGTGCCTTCGCAAAAGCAGCGCCCTCTGAGCATTTTATTTTCGGCAGCGGGTTCAGGCATTGAGATTAATGCTACCTCAATTATCCAAATGAGTCACCCAGATTTTCGCAGAGCGGCACATTTGTAAGGTCATATAATGAATTACGGTTTTTCCTAGAAAAGTGCATTAGAGCTCTTGTCCGGCGATTGAAACGGAGCCAGCGTGCCGACGACAAATCCCCGCTTGGCTCGCTCTCTCAATTTGGCATAACTAAAGTGCTGTCTGCAGTGCGAGAAGCCGGCGCCTCAAGAGCACCAACTTGAGTGTGTTCCGCTGGCCTGGGCGTGCTGGCTAGTGGATGTCAAGCTCGCACTGAGGTTTAATTTGGTGAAAGATGTTACGAGTTGAGCAGGGCTCTCTCTCCGATTATTCAAGTAATCGATTACTCTACTGATCGAATAACGCAAAAATCGTTGGGAGGAAAAAATTAAATCTCACCTCTGTTCTAAGATTTGCCGCTGGTTGGAGAGGTCATTGACAGGACCTGCTGAAGACAATGGCATCATCGGCTGCCGTGTCACGCTGGGCGTGGCTTATATGGGTTTCCTGCCTTCAGGAGCCAAGATGTCGGGGTGGCAGCCATTTTTAAAAGCGCCTGAGTAACTGATCACAAAAAATAGTCGATTTCAATGTTTTTTGTTTAATCAATATATTTTAATGACTAATTGTCCCAGCTCTAGTTGGAGCATAGCCATTATCGGTGGATCGATTCATTGATGTATCAATACCAATGATTAAGCTCAGGACACGTGATTTGAATCACGTTTGAAATACTACTTTTTCGATTTTTATATGTTGTATGTAATGGACTCACATCACCCCTGAAACCATCGAGAGGAACTACCGTTCACCACAATGTCGAAGCAAATGATCAGTTCTTGAATTATGTTTCCCTATTCGACCATGACAATTCAAGGAATTGCCGGAGGGTTCCGTCCCTCGTTTACATTAAAATAGAAAGAAATAAAATCACCACCATCTACAGCTGGCTGAGATTTCAGTCAGTGGTTCTTTGGAAACAACCTACATGTACACATTTGTGTTTACCAAAGGACGTTTTAAGCATTGATTTTTGCATATATTTGTCGGCAGTGCTTATCACCGTTTCGCACAAAATCCTCCACTTGCTCTAAGGCCTTCATGGCACGGTACGCTAGCCAAGGCTTTTATCACTGACCAGACGCTCGTACTGAATCATGATGACATTTCCAACGTATGACAGCAAAACATGTGTACATATGTTGAACTTCTTTTGCACCGTACGTAGCCAACCGTGCTAATCTGAGGTGTACAGTGCACTGTTGGGAATAAAGGTTTACCTACCATGGCCATTAGAAAGACATACAAGGATTGACTGCGGACTTCTGGCCAAGAGTTGACTCCTGATGTTATAAACCCTTCGCTTGTAACTTTACTATAAATCTTGGTCCATCACGAGTGTCTAATTGGATGGCGTTGCGCGAATGCCTGCGCACATGCACAGAGAGCAATGACAGACTCTGATATCAATCATCGCTGTGCAATGGGTGGCACGCCCACCACAGCAGTCAATCAATAGTATAAAGATGATACTTTGATTTTTTTTTTTATAAAAGGAGCTTATACGACTGTGGCCAAGAGAGGATATGCGCAGTGCTCGTTTGTCATCTAGTAGTTCTTTAAAAATAAAATTCAATTTCTGTTGTCTGTACGTAATTTTTATATACCTCACAGCACACTGGCTGGGCAATCACACAAATTGAGCAACCTCACTTTCAAAGTGAAACAAATCTGACCAAGAATATGTGTCGCATGCAATCATCATTTCCGATTAGCACAGTTGGCTCCGTAACGGTCCAGCAAATCAGCCAGTGGTTTTACTTGTACACACACGTGAACGCATCTTCATGATCCAAGGTTGGATGAAAAAAAGTAACTTCGTTTAACGATGTCCAACACCCTGGTGTTATTTTCACAAGCATTTCTCTCTGATCAAGAAAGTTGATATTTTTTAAAACATTTATTTCAGAATTACATTCCTAATTGGTTGACACAATCTGCCTCAGTAAGAAGAGCACTGGCTGATTAATTATCTGACAATGGCCCACGTCTTTTTACGGGGTCTAAAGTGTCATTACCGTGTCAACCCATACGACTTACCCCGTATTCTTGTACAGCAAAATTGAGTTTTCAGGTCCATACGGCGTACAGTCGTTTCAATACGGGCAATAACATTTTTTTTGTCTATTTGTTTGCGTTTCTTCCTTGTGATGGGACTTTGTAGGATGAACGTTGGGATTATAAGGGCACGGGGTGACCAATAAGGTCTGAGTTGGTCTGTAATAATGTTGCACACTCGAAATGAAGGATGTGGGTAGGTGCTCCAAATCGAGGGCAAACACATTTATTGTGGCTAATCTGTAAAATGCAACAGCACGTGTGTCACACACAGCAATTCGTGAACCGAGTCGCCATTAACCACGTGACTGGTGTTCAAGTGCGGTTATTCAATAACCCTGCCAGCCACCTACAGGCCCAACGCAGTCATCACATGCTGCTGTACACACATGCATTGATGCACTGCACAGCACATCAGGACTTTCACAGAACCACCCTTTACTCCCTTTCTGCACAAGGTCCATTCCTAATGTACCACAATAAGGTAGACACTGATAAGGGGTTGACAGGTATGAGTGTACGTCTAAGGTCGTGAAACTGGTCCGGCTGAAAAAGCCAGTGGCTTTAGTTCTATGGCTGTGATAGACAAAGCGGCCAGTCTGTATGCGCTCTCCTCTTTACATTGATAATTTCGCATGCTCGTTGATTTTGAGAGCAAAACAGGGCCAAGTGGATGGTAATGTAAACCAGACATCTTGGGATTTATGTGTAATTATCCTGCCACTTTTTTGAGAGAGCCACATTGCAGCATGGAAGGCAAAGTTATTCATAACATCCATCCCATAAATGTAGATGTATGAGTAATCGCACTCTTCCGCGTTATAATTTAACACCGAAACATATACTTCCATGCAATTTGAATTATATCCGTGGCAATAAATCTACGTGTATATGTTATGATATGGACATTTTTGGTTGAAGTATTTATTTTCAGAAATGCCCAAAACTTTTTGCATTACAAAGTTTTGGAAAAAGTAGCCTTTTTTTCTTATAATTTGAAATACACAGTTTAACTTTAAAATGTATATTCCATTGCTTATATTCCATAGGATATCCCATTGCTTATAATATGCAGAGTTTAGAATAATTAACAAGAATATTAAATAAGGTCTTATGGCCTTCTGATTTATCGACTGAGAGTGTAAAATTATTACACATCTGACGCCTTTCCAGAATATATATTCAGCAAAACCTCTTTAACATACAGTCAATTGCAATTAACTAGTTTTACTTCCACACACGTGACTGGCATACGATTAAGCAGCACAAGGTGCGTGACATGAACTGTTGGTCCCAGCCTTGTTTTAAACTTGCAATGTGTACATGAGAGGGGCAATAGTGGAGTGTGTATTAGTACACTGTGCTACGAACCTGCGAGTCTGAGACTGATCATCAACCAAGACTAACATCAGTGGCGTGTGATATGTGAACCAGTCCTGGGCCCCTCCTGTCACCAACCTGTACCGACTGGCACTCCCGTGACCGCCGTGGTGTGGGAAGGCCTCCATCCAGCAGTGGCTTAATGGAGGGCTATACATATTCATGTTTTAATGTATACATATAAACAACCGTGGTTTTAACAAAAGTAAACCGATGATGAACCTTGATAATCTTTCACCCATCTAAATATTGTATACCAAAAAAGCTGAATTGACTCATAGCCCAATTGAAGAAGTGCACCCGTTATTTTCCAGTAACAATATGGTTACGCCCCCCACCCACCCCTCCCTTGAAGGTCACGCTACAGGGCCAGTCTACAGAGCCGCTGGTCTAATACAGTGAATGCGAAATATCCTTCACCGGCTTAGGGCTGCCAATGGAGATGAATGCCGCCTTAATTGTCTCTTTTGACTTCATGCCACTCGTGTAACTCACATGCCTGACGGCACAGCGAAAACTTTGAACCTAATGTTCCTTTCTTATCAATCTCCCCCATGCCCATCCCCGTCTCCCGACAGACCTGTCGGTGAAGATGAGCCTCTGGCACCAGGGCACGCGCATGAAGAAGAAGCAGACCAAGCGAGTCAAGTACAAGCTGAACCCGGTGTGGAACGAGGTGGTGATGTTCGAGGTGCCCTTCGAGCAGCTGCAGAACGTCTCCCTGGAGCTGGCGCTCGTCAACTACGACCGCAGCGGGCGCGCCGCCGCGCTGGGCCGCTGCGTGGTGGGCGCACGCGCCGGCGGGCTCGAGGGCAAACACTGGGAGGAGATGGTGAACAACCCGCGCAAGCAGATCGCCATGTGGCACCTCGTCAACTGAGATTCGCGCGGCGAGGGGCGGCGAGGGCGGCTGATAACTGGTTCTATCCCTTTTCAACTGGCACATCCATGCCAAGCAAGCACGGGCTTTTCATGGTTACGGATGGTATTCCATTTGATATTCGCTGTGCCGTGCCGAGCCAGAACTAGACCGTGACGTAGCGGCTCCACAGCGCATCTAAATCTAGCTCGTGGCCAAGCAGGGCCAGGTGCGGGGCTAATTACGCATCCTTTGCGTGCGTGCGTGTATGTCCGTCAGTACACGGTGTGAGGACACGGGAGTCACCCACGCGCGTCATGGCACGTGATGTCAGTCCGCATACCGTGTGAGGAGACAACGTCACGGCATCACCGATATGCTTGTGGGACTTGTTCATTGCGTGTAACGTCGGCGGCACGGCTTGGCTTCCCGCGGTGGAAAAGCAAACCGTGTGCGCCAATTGAGCGACGCCGTCCTGGCCCGGTTGTACAATGGATAAAAATAATTTAATCGGTATTAGTGAGCGAATTAGGATGAAGGCGTAACTAGGGCGGATGGTTAACTTGTGGAGGCTGTGGGTAAACGTGACCCCCTCCCGCCGCCCCCCCCCCCCCTCTAGATTTTCTTCCAGCAGGCCTCTCCTGCGCAAGAGCCGATGGGATGGACAGGGTGGTGAGCGTTGATTAATGTCTTTGCTCCTGCATCCCCGCGGATACTTCACCGCGTTTATCGTACATGGTTCATCCGCCTTTGAAAAAAATCAACAACGGTGTCGTTAGAGTACCATCATTGAGACCATTTGTAAATATACGGCTGATCTTTATTAAATATTGGGCGTTTTTGCATGTGCTGTAAGAATTAACCTGTATTAAATGCAGCTATGTTGTAGCTGAATGTTTGTTTTTCGAGCAAAATTGGTTGCATTTCAATGCGTCGTGCTTTACTTTACAAAGTGTTTTGCTCCGTGCAGGTTTGCACGATATCCACACACGCACTTAACGCTCATCGTCTGTTTTTCAAGCTCCGTCCCAATCATATTCCCGGAGGGAAAAAACTTTGGAAATTATCTTAATTTTCTATAAAAAAATTTTTACCACAATATTACGTTTATATATATATCTTTCTTTATCAGCGATTCATTACTCAACCACGCCGTTTATATTTACAATGTACAAGCAGGTTTAATTGCTCTAATATAACATTTCCCACCGGCAAACAGATTACTGTCTATATAATTTTTTTAATAGTTTTAAATAAAATTGCGTTACTCTTAATTCGGGAAGTACATATTTAACTTCACATTTCCCCCAGTGGGTTTAGTATAATGATATTTGATCGAAATTGTACATTCTAGATTTGAAGCTTTCGTGACTGCAAGGATTCATATTCTTAGGTTTTTTCGGTAAAGTCACGTAGGTAAAACATCAAAATTAATAAAAAATAAAATAAAATAAAAATCACGACGTTTCGGAGGCAACACAAGTCTCCGTCATCAGGTGGGACCGTCACAGCCAGATTAGCTGTGATTTTTATGTTATTTGATTTTTATTAATTTTGATGTTTTACCTACGTGACTTTACCGAAAAAACCTAAGAATACGAAATTGTACAGTTGACTTTATGTTCAAATGTCAAATTTCGAATTTTTTTTGGTCACTCGGATATATCACTATGTTTATTCTATTTTTCAAAGTAAACATCGTGTCTCACTATTTTTGACAAACCCTTGCCTACATTGCCTCTCTGGGATAAGTGAAATCATGTTAAACCTTACATAAAAACAACTACTGCATATTCACGGTGTTACTTATAAATATGCAAACATGTGCCAAAAAAAATGTCACATCTAATTGAATGTACGTGCAATGTTTACTTATTTAGTTCGACTTCAAAAGCCTTGGTTATGTAAATATGTGGAAATGAGTCGTTTATGCAACGTTGGTCACTCTTTGCTGACCGTCAAATTTTGTCCCGCACTTTCAAGCGAAGGACAGAAACCTTCTCTTGCAATGTTCACCTTCCCCCTCGCGTTGCCGAATGATGTCGTCTGAAGCAAAGTAAATACCAATCATCGCAGCACTTTCTCTATAGCTCAGCCTAACAGCCCCCACTCTACAGAGTTGCCGTCATCACTGCACGACGCACAAAAACACACACACACACGCACAGGATCACGTGTTTACGGTATTCACGAGGTATCAGACGAGAAAGCCGCATAGCACCCTGTCCCTTGGTTAACGTCGCCTTGTTGACCGCACGGATACAAGAGATGACCTTCATTAGAATGAGTCAATCACGTACATCGGGACTTGCAGAAATAACGCGTCGCTATCGTAAGATGTACATCACGTTTCCGTCCATTTGTTCCTGGCCATTTTCAACTGCGGTATATAAAATGCAATCCCAGTCCTGTGCAAGCTTAGTGTGGGATGGACATAAAAATTACTTGACCTTCTCTCCTGCATACATCTGAGTGGTAATCTCAGGTCCACCAGTGTTACGTGATAGTTGATACGGTATTTGGTAACCTGACGCTGTGTTGCATGTGCAATATGTAAAACTCGATATGAAGACTCCCAACATGCTTTTTGCTAATTATGCATGGCTGGTTAGGATATATAATTTGTAAATACTGTACCGTCGACATGTTAGAGAAAATAAAATCGAATAATATGATTAAGGCAGGATTATATATACATTGTGTAGATATCAATGGAATGCTTTTGTGTGCGTGTGTGAGTTTATGTGCTTGCAATTGAACGCAACGAAAAATGCCGTTGATTGCAGATTGTACGTATTTTCATTGTATCAAATAAATGTGTTTTTTTTAATCTGGATCGCCTGCTTCAAAATGGAATTCAGTTTAACACTTGAAATAACTTCCAATACAAGCAAATCAACACATTTGTAATTTTAAGATGACGTAGGATTAAACAAAAATCACCGTTTTTCTTTGTGTTAGTCTTTACTTGTGTTTATGATATTATTGCTAAAGCAGCCTTTTGTATACAAGGTAAAGGTGCGGCCCTGCAACTGCTTGCTCACGCCACTGCTGGCAGAAGTGCCTCCACGAGAGAGCGCTCTTGAGTGCCCCGCTCGAGGGTATTTGCCTCTCTTGTCCACACTGGGCCGGACGTCTCGTAGGAGGTGGGAGGGCCCACACTTTACCCCATCGCCCACCACAACCTGCTCATCGAATGTGGGGGAGTGCCCATTTATACACCTGGGTGGACAGAGGTGAGATGATTTAAGAAACCGACACTATTTCTTCAATTTCCTTGGCGGGAAATAAAACCCGGTGACCTCTAGATTACAAATTGTGTGTGATAACCATACAAACATTTACGTGTGTATTATGATGAGACATTAAAGCATTGCAATGAAAACAATGTAGGTCGATGCTTCACCCTTGATTGGAATAATGATAAGTCTCCATCAAGGTCTTAGCTTGATATTATTGGCAACGTTGGTACAGTTCAGCTTGTTAAGCAAGAGAGTCTCGTTTTAAGCGCCTCTGCCATTCAACCGAAACTATGTTTTTTTTTTACATGGTAAGGCCCACTGAACTATAGAGCTCTTTGTCAGAAACAACATGATAGCTCAGCGAAGTGGCTTATCATGTAAAAATGTATAGCAGCCAAATACGCTCAACGCATGTTTCTAAATGTGGAGGGAAAAACCGGAGGACCCGGAGAAAAATCCACGCGACCACGGGGAGAACATTGCAAACTCACAATATACAGGTGTCAGGGTCAGGGTCGAACCCACGATCTCCTTCATGCCAGGCGAGAGAGTTAACATCTCGCCTCCGTGGAGCCCCATTCAATCAGGCAGAGCACCGTGAATTATTGCCCTTAGTGTTCAATCAAACAGATGAGGGGGGGGGGGCAAAGTGCTGCCGATGGTGTGCTAAGGAAGTGGCACCCTTGTGTTTGTATCTTCACATTTCAATTTAATTAAGCGCCAAGTCGGCTGTGTGTGCCAACAGCACGTCGTTAATCTGTCTGCTTTGTAGACGCGGTGATCTGTTATGCAAACTGATAACGATGCATTAAATATTTAAGCAAGACACTTTTTTCGTCGGAATGTCACGCCACGCTGCTTTTAGAAATTAATGAAGACATTTTGGATATTCCGTGATATGACACAATGTTTCAACACGAGTAGATATTTGGCCAACTCCTAAATAATTTTAGGCTGCTTCATTGCAAATAAATTATTTTCATCACTACATCCAGCAGTTACATATATTATCTCCAAGAACAAAAATAAGTTTTAAACTCTAGATATGAACGATACTTGTTCATATCTAGAGTTAGTTTGATTGCTGGCTACGGCTAACATCAATGGCCAAGTGGTATCTGAGCCAGTTATGGGCTTTCATGTCACCAACCGACACTGACAAGTTGAGTGAAGTATGGTCAAACAGCAACCCATGACAACAAAGCTGTGTGGAAGCCTTCATTACACAAATAACAAAACAACTGATAGTACTGTGGCTTTAAAAGTAAAAATGTTTAAGGCAATGGCTGTGGTTTATAGCACGTATACATCAATTCGTAAAATACATTTATAGAGGGTCATGCATTATTTATTATTTGAAGTCAAGTCAAGATGTCAATTCCCCGATGGAGTTTGTACATGACAATTGCAATCATCTTATAAATGAGCCCTCGCTGCCACCTGCGTGTTACTGTCTAAAATATACTATTTGAACTCTGAGAATAGGTTTTCCCCTTTTTACTGGCAACAAAACAGGTGTTAAGATGTTAAAACACCAAACTGAAACCTTTTACAAGGAATCATGTCTGCATTAACCACGATACAGAAACCCGACACAGAAACCCGACACAAATACAGAAAACCGACAAGAAAACTACCATACAGAAAACCGACAAAAATCAGAGACATCCTATTGACTGCTAAGAAAATGTAGTTGGCCGGACACATCCCAATCAGGGTTGACAGCTGAAGGATGAGGCTGGTGACATAATGGCAGCACAAGATAACATGTCCGAAATGGGACGACCACCTCGGAGATGGAGCGGTTAGATCAGCTCACATGCTGGAGAGAAATTGATTCTGGCCTCCCAGGACCACAAGGGGATAGGATGGTGTAGGGAGGCCCTCATCCAGCAGGGGATTGATAATGGCTAATCCTTATAATGATGATGGCAAAACATCAAGTGATTTGCAAGTTAGCGGTCACTTATTTCTTGCCCGACCAAGAAGTGGCTGCTTGTACCATTTCCCTGTTGTCCTTGAAGAATAGTCAATGGATGTTCTTTATCTTTGCGCAGCATAGGTACTTTTTTTCTCTTATTCTTCCGCAGATGAGAAAACGCAGGTGTAACACATTGGTCCTGTCCTTCTCCCGATGTTGTGCCACGCGTGTGTGCCGTCTGCGGTTCAGCTGCTGGAAAGGTGACTTTGCTGGGCTTGGCATCTCATTAGTTCCGTTTGCAAAATGATAAACAATGTTGTCGTTTTTGCACACACACAATAAAAACAACAACCGTACAACTTTGTTTCCCAAGCAGGAAAAAAAAACGCACGCCAAAAAAAAACCAACTTAATTCGCAATTTATGCTGGTTTTTGCGTTTGGAATCTGGGTATATTGGAGAGGATGAAAATAGATGGGTGAGAATACATCACCCGAATCAATTTCCGAATCAATTTCCCCAGCCGTTGCTTCAAATTCCACAATAAAAGGACGGCACTTAATTTGAGGGAAGGCGCCGGCAACTTCAGGCATTGCGCCAGTAATGCGACCAATTTGTGGCTAAAACAGACACGGCATCTCTACTCAGAAATATTACAGACGCGGTTCTCACGGGTGCCGTAAGCATCCTCCTGGGATACATGCAACATCTCCTCGGGCTTCCACGCAACAGCTTCTTTCAACCCGCTCACATACATCCTAACCAGATGCCTGTGCCCGCATCAGCCCACACCAGTGGTTCTCAAAGTGTGGTTCCAGGACCACCGGCGGTCCGCGCGGGTCCTCCAGGTGGTCCACGCGACTGTGATGCAATCGCAGGTTGATCCGGACAAGAACGACTACGTTCATTCCACCTTTTGTCTTCTTGGTTCTTTCGGTAAAGTCACGTAGAAGGGAAGTAATGAAATAATACAAATAAAACGTAATAAAATAATTCTCACGACGTTTCGGCCACAACGCAAGCAGCCGTCCTCAGGTGAAGAACATGTCTGTCAATAAGACGGAGTCTGAATGACACGTCCTAGGCTTGGAGCGTCTATTTAAGCTGGGAGGGAGGAGGAAGAGCGCCTTGACAAAATAATTTGCATATGAAGAGGAATTTAGCATATTTATGGGAAATGCAGGAATGCGACTAGTGCTAGTTGTGAAATGCGTGGGAGGTGGGCGGGGGGTTTGGACATTAATTGATACAGGTAGTCCCCGACTTACGACGGTCCGACTTACGATATTTCGATCTTACGATGGCGATGTCGATATGACAAAATTGTAAAATATTTTACATTTCGCGCGGCAGGCAAACGCAGCAGCGTACGAGGTACGATACTGCACGTTGGGACGCTGCCGGGATGTACTGTACGCATATAGTTTATACAGTACGGTACTGTAAATTGCTCTTTTTTGCTAAATTATCACCATTCTTTAAGACTCCTGGGTAGGCGAGGCCATTTTCGACTTACGATATTTTCGACTTACGATGGGGAGGTCGTAACGCATCTCCATCGTAAGTCGGGGACTACCTTTATTTTACTTGTGATATTTAATTTAATGAAACTATCCTATGTGTATGTGTGTGTATGATGAACTTCTTTCGCACCGTGCGTAGCCGAGCGTGCTAATCGGACGTCGGCCCACGGGTGCCATAAGCACCCTAACCCCAAGGTCCAAATGCCCCACCACCCCCCTAAAAAACGAAACTTATATCTGCGTAAAAAAAAACATGTCCCGATAATCTGAATCATTTTGTATTGCTGGTATTTAGAGAGAGAAGTGACTGCGTTTTGTCACCAGGGGTGGGGAGCTGGGTGGTCAGTGGATGAGCAGTCCGCGGCCCAAAAAAATTTCGAGAAAGTTTAACACGTAAACTTTCACGACCAATATCATCCGTAAGAGGTTTTTGGGCTAGTTCGCGTAAATATAATTGCGTCGTTAAACCCGCCACCACCTGACACAGCCAATTCGTACAACGCAAACAAAACATGCCAATTCGTTATTAGTTCATCAGCCAGAGTCGCCTGATGTGGCTAGTTGTGATTACCAGCGAAACGTCGTACTTGAAATGTAGATGTTGTGGGTTTACTCTCCAACACGTCGGTGTGCTGAACAAGGAACGAATTGCAATGTTTTGTTTACGTGATGAACCTTACTAATTTGATGTGTCGGGCAGCGGCGGGTTTAACGACACATTTATATTTACGCGATCTAACACAAAAACCTTTATTATGGGAACTCTGAGAAACACCGGCCGACACGAACATCAGAGAGCCCAACGGAGGAGACAGCAAACCACCACGACGCTGACAAGAATCGTCGATATCGACGGAGACAAAAGGAGACATTTACGAAAACCTTGAGGCGTAGACCCCACCTGCAAGTGATTGCCGATACAGCAGAGTCTCTCCTCGCCATCGGTGGCCGTGCTTTGTGCGCAACTGAACGAAGGCCTCTCCGTGCCACCGCCATCTCTCGCGGTTCCGTAAAACGCCACGATCCATCTCGCTACCGCACAAGGGATAATCCTGTCGCTTCATCTCCGTGCTGGACGTCCTCGTCAGCGCCTTGCTGGGTGGTCGATAATGTTCTCTAAACGCCATTTATCGTGGTGGCTGCTGGGCGGAAAGGTTCCGTTCACAATGAAGGTTTTTGGGTTAGATCGCGTAAGTATAAATGTGTCGTAACCCTCCACCACCCGACACAGCCAATTAGTAAGGAATTTGTCACGTAAACAAAACGCCAATTAGGGACTACTTCAGCCCACCGGTGTGTTGGAGAATAAATCCACAACATTTACAATTTGAGTAGTACGACGTTTCTCTGGTAATTACAACCAGCTTCATCGGGCGATTTGCCAGAATAGTGAAAGGTCCCTACTTGCAATTGGAAGCCCGTGAGTTGAAATCCCCAATTTGTGGGGTCTACTCAGCCCATCAGCACCTCCTGGGTTAATAAAGGCAGCGCCACTTTGTGGGAAGCTAACAGCGGTCCTCTTATGGATAGACTCGCACCTGCCATAGTAATATGGAACTTCCACCATTAGCTCAGGTGCCTGCAACAGAAATGAGCACTGTCCAACCATTGACGTCACACACAAAGCCTTTTGCCCATCGCAACGACTGAACTGTTGACACACTAATAATAAGCATAGTAAAAAAAACATTACATACTCTCTCTCTATATAATGCCCCATCTACAATGATTTTTGAACTTGAATTGCCAATGGTGAAGGCAGCAAGCTGGGCATTGTAAGCTGCTCACCAAAACCAGTGGAGTTCTGATTTAAAAGAAGCGTAGTGGCACATGCAGTGGTGTTGCAAAGGAAGCAATTACAATCAGGGTCTAGATTGACATCGGGATGACAAAGCAGGGCACCTGCAGCTGTGAGCTCTTTTTTGCCACTGCAGCAATGCCACTGTCATGTATTGTCCCTGAACAGCAATCAAACACGTAGATTGACAAGGCATCATTATCATCATCATCAGCAGAAGCAGCCATGGTCAATCCTCTGCTGAATAAAGGCTTCCCCAAGCCGCTTTCCACAATCGTGCAATGTAAGAATCCACCTATCACCTGCAAATTAACTGCTTTTGTGGCTCCCCTTCCTTTGACGCTTTTCATTCCTTGGCTCCCATTAGACCAGGGGTGGGGAACGTCCGGCCCGCGGGCCGTATGAGGCCCGCGAAATCATTTGGTGTCTGGCCCTGCCAAGGCAACCGCAGGCGGGACTCGAAATTCAATAAATCTAGGAGCAAACATGGAAAAGCAGTTGCGAGTAGCAACATCATCAATAGCAGCTAACATCACACGCCTCACCAAAGAGAAGCAGTTCCAGCCATCACATTAGGGCTCAGTTAATTAAATATTTGACCAAATATAACAGGCTAATTTTTAAGTTGATAATTTTGTATGGCCCGCGAATGATGTTATAAATATTCAAATGGCGCCTTGGCAGAAAAAAGGTTCCCCACCCCTGCATTAGACCAAGTCAACCTTCACTCAATTTGAGGTTACTGCCACTCTATTTTCCCACCAGCCATTCATCCTCCTGATTCCCCGCTCCCTGTTCAACCTCAGGCTCAAGACTATCCTCTTCTCCTCGGCCTAGGACGGAGTCTTCTATAAAAAAAAAAGTCTCAATAAAATAATACACACCTCCTTGTTGCCCATGACAAACAGGTCCCACTGTTTTGTACAGCATCTTTAGACGTAGTTGCATTTAGGTGCGAGCTGATTGCAAGTTGTATGACTGTATATCGCGTTATCATACCACCTCTCCACCCACCTCATTGCAGCCCTGTCATGAAAACGTCTTTCACGGCCCACAAACTCACCAAGGCTTTGCTTCCCCAGTGCTTTCCAGCATCGTTAAATGCATGATTTAGCTGCTTCATGCCTGACGCTCACGGCAACTCGCTTGCATTTGATTAAAAAAAGGGGGCATTCTCTGTTTAATTCATTACCCGGTTGTCAGGCGCCTTGGACCATTTCCAAGGAGACCTGCGGCGTTAAATTCGGCGCTTGCGTGGCGTGCGGCCGCCCTCCGTTTAAACCGTCGCTGTGCACGCTGGCCACCACACACTCCTAGAGCGCAGAGGTCGCAAACGGGTTTTGATTCCTTACCCGTACCCGGCCGCACCAGGGTCGCAAACGGGTACCCGTACACGTACCTGGCCGTACCCGTACCCTACCCATACCCGGCCGGGTACGGGTAGGGTAAGGGTATCGGGTATCGGGTACCTGATTGCGACCTCTGGGATGAAGCCATGTTGCAGGCGCGGGTGGGTTGATTCTAGGAACTTGAATTGTGAGAAGAGACAAGACGTTGGGAAATGAGTGACAAACAGTTACTCACCAGTGACTCACGGCCTACCCGTACCCGTACTCGGCCGCACCAGGGTCGCAAACGGGTAGCCGGGTATCGGGTAGGGTACGGGTATCGGGTACCCGGTTGCGACCTCTGCTAGAGCGTCTCTGACGAGGGGTGAAGTTTGTTTAGCTTGCGACCCGACTCAATTCAAGTCTGATCCCCCCCCCCTCCCAAACGCACCTCAACACTATCACGCGAGTTTTAAAAAAATATAAATTTTTACATGAAGTTAAACAAAACCTATCAAGAGCTTCGGAGGCAGTGGGGAAATGTTTGGGGGTGACACGTGTGAGTGTGTGCGTGCGTGCGTGTGTGGTTTGCAGGCGCTTGAGAAGTGGTTAATGAACACCCTTGCCCGTCAACATTGTCATCGGTTTATGAACGTTGAAGCATCTTGCGTTGATTGCAGCGGGTCACCCAATTAGCCCGCTGCAATGCATCGATGTTCACCACATTCATGTGTTTTAGCATAGGCGCTTATCGCGTTCCACCATAACGGATTAGTTCAACGTTCCTCGTACATTTGAGATATCTTGGAGGGGATATGTGCTCCTTTAGTCATCGTGTGTATTAACCTTTATAATGCATTATATAAACAATTTTGGGCAAAACCGAAATTGGGTTGTTTATCATTTAAATGGGAAAATATACTTAACCCTTAGGACGCTATGTACCTGACCAGATGGTTACCACCACAGGCATATCAAGTGCTTGGTTGGAAGTTTGTGAATTTAACTCCCAGTGGGAGGTTGACTCAGCCCATTATGTAGCTGGAGGGTTGATGCATTTAGTAGCAGTTTCTGGGGACCATCTGTGCCATATGGATGTGAAATATGACCAATATCCCAGCCTCAGCAACACATTTTAAAAATTGAAACTCATAGGCCATTTTTTTTTCCTTATAGATGTGCTGGCAGCAGCAGAAAACCATTAACTTTTTATTTTATATTCTTAGGTTTTTTCGGTAAAGTCACGTAGGTGAAAAATTAAAATTAATAAAAATAAAATAAAAAATAAAATAAAAATCACGACGTTTCGGAGGCAACACAAGCTTCCGTCTTCAGATGGAACCGTCACAGCACTTTTATTAATCTTAATTTAATTTTTTTACCTACGTGACTTTACCTAAAACACTAAGAATATGAATCCTTGCAGTCACGAAAGCTTAAAATCTAGAATTTTTATTTTATTTTACTAGGTAAGGCCGACTGAGCTATCTAGCTCTTATTCAGAAGCGACCTGGCCACAAATGATAGCGCAACAAAGTGGCTAATCATGCGGAAATGTATTGCAGCCAATTACTCTCAATCCATGTTGCTTCTAAATGTGGATGGGGAAACCCGGAGGACCCGGAGATACATCCACGCGACCACGGGGGAGAGGGACATGCAGACTCCAAATATGCAGCAGGCGTCAGGGTCGGGATCGAACCCACGAACCTCCTTGTCCACGAGGCGAGGGAGTTCACACCTTGAAGTGAGCAGGTAGCAAGCGAGTGAGGTGCTAACTGGTTTGGGAGGGGGGTGTTGGTGGTGGTGGTGGGGTTTGGGGGGTTTGAGACCGGGGACGTGCGGTCAGCGGAGGCAGGGGAGGCACAGCCTCACCTGTTATACTCCAATAAAAAGAGCTGTTACGAAAAGTGAAAAATAATAAAATAAAAATTAATATTTTTTCACTGGTCTGTGTTACGTCATTTCTGTACGATTCCAATCATTTTTATAGTAAAAATCGCCAAATTTGTGAAGCTTCGCGGCAAACGCAGGGAGAGACGAGAGGCGAGGAAGCAGCGACGAGCTGGTCATCCCCGCTGTTTGCGCACCCCCTCAAGAACTGGATGGAGCGCGGGCAATAAGCGCGTGCCTGTTACTGTCTCTCTGTAATGATGTGAATCATACAGAAATGACATTTATAAACACAGATCAGTGGGAAAAAAAAAAATCTACATTTTTTACTCTTAGGTTTTTTCGGTAAAGTCACGTAGGTTAAAATACTTCAGCATTTGTTTCGTGCTGTGGTTGTCCCACCTGATGACGGACGCTTGTGTTGCGCCCGGAACGTCGTGGTTTATTATTTTATTTCTATTATTATTTTACCATTTTATTATTTATTTTTCTTATTTATTTTACCTACGTGACTTTACCGAAAAAAAACTAAGAGTATGAATCCTTGCAGTCACGAAAGCTTCAAATCTAGAATCTCGATTTTTTTTATTTTACTTCAAATACCAGCTATTTTCATTGAAGCATGCCAGGTGAGACTGTGCCCCTCCCCCTGCCTGCCCTGACCGCACGCCCCCTGCTCGAGACGGCAGCTGACCCCGCACCGAGGGAGTTAATCCCTCGGCAGCGAGTGGCGACAATCCGCGCACCACGTGTCTGGCGCAAGACAAAGGGGACCACTGACGTCAAGGCGCAGGCCGCTGACGCAGGCAGCAGAGGAGTGTTGCCGAGCAACCGGGTTCCCCTAGCAACGTGAATTCGCTCAGAGGCGTTGTGATTCACGGACCGCTGAAGCAGGGCCCAACGGTGGTTCACGTGGGCCACATCATGGTTGAAATGTTTTTGTTGTTGTTAGATATATATACGTGGATAAAATATTAAAATCTAGAAAGGTAATTTTAAAGAGGGGCGTGTGAATATCACTAAATAAACTACTGCGGTGGATTATGAGTTTTAATATGTTTAATCTAGGTGTGTGTGTTTTAACGATTACGACTTTAATTTGAAAAATCTGTTTGCTAAATAAAGACAATATGATATCACCTATGGTAATACGGCATATCAAAGAACATGTAAATGAGAATGTGTGTACTTAATGAATGTAATTTCGTTGTGGAAACTACAAGTACGCACTGAGGATTTTTTAGCCTCAAAATCCAATTTAGCTACACTTGATTAACAATGTTTGGCCTCCAGATCAGTGACCAATAGCTAACCGCGGTGTGTTTTAAAAGGGCATTAAAGTAGTCTGGTAGTTTTCAGTGCCATGGATATTATAAAAGGGCATTAAAGTAGTCTGGTAGTTTTCAGTGCCATGGATATTCTAAAAGGGCATTAAAGTAGTCTGGTAGTTTTCAGTGCCATGGATATTATAAAAGGGCATTAAAGTAGTCTGGTAGTTTTCAGTGCCATGGATATTATAAAAGGGCATTAAAGTAGTCTGGTAGTTTTCAGTGCCATGGATATTATAAAAGGGCATTAAAGTAGTCTGGTAGTTTTCAGTGCCATGGATATTATAAAAGGGAATTAAAGTAGTCTGGTAGTTTTCAGTGCCATGGATATTATAAAAGGGCATTAAAGTAGTCTGGTAGTTTTCAGTGCCATGGATATTATAAAAGGGAATTAATGTAGTCTGGTATTTTTCAGTGCCATAGATATTATAAAAGGGCATTAAAGTAGTCTGGTAGTTTTCAGTGCCATGGATATTATAAAAGGGAATTAATGTAGTCTGGTAGTTTTCAGTGCCATAGATATTATAAAAGGGCATTAAAGTAGTCTGGTAGTTTTCAGTGCCATGGATATTATAAAAGGGAATTAATGTAGTCTGGTAGTTTTCAGTGCCATAGATATTATAAAAGGGCATTAAAGTAGTCTGGTAGTTTTCAGTGCCATGGATATTATAAAAAGGCATTAAAGTAGTCTGGTAGTTTTCAGTGCCATGGATATTATAAAAGGGCATTAAAGTAGTCTGGTAGTTTTCAGTGCCATGGATATTATAAAAGGGAATTAATGTAGTCTGGTATTTTTCAGTGTCATGGATATTATAAAAGGGCATTAAAGTAGTCTGGTAGTTTTCAGTGCCATGGATATTATAAAAGGGCATTAAAGTAGTCTGGTATTTTTCAGTGCCATGGATATTATAAAAGGGCATTAAAGTAGTCCGGTATTTTTCAGTGCCATGGATATTATAAAAGGGCATTAAAGTACTATGCGAACCTCATTTGCCAGTAAAAATATGATAATTGTTTTTTTTACCCTTCTATCTGGCAACAAAACTGACACCCTTTTACAAGGAGTCATGTTTGCATAGACCGCAATACCTGCAGTCATAATACCAGATGACGCCTTTTGGCGTCATCTGGTCCAACCCATGTGAGACTAGGCTCTAAGGAAAGCTGTCTCGGGTGTGGACCAATCAACTTCAAGGACAGTGCACATTATCAGAGTTATGTCTTTGTTTGTATTATGACTGCAGGTATTGCGGTCTATGCAAACATGACTCCTTGTAAAAAGGTGTCAGTTTTGTTGCCAGATAGAAGGGTAAAAAAACAATTATCGGCATTAAAGTAGTCTGGTATTTTTCAGTGCCATGGATAGGTGCACATTGTATTTCGGGTGACATGTTTTTTTATATTTATTGTACTTTGCACTAACTATGGTGTTTTGTACTGTCTTTTGATGTAACGTTCTAGCCTGCCTCGACTGGACATCTTTGAAAATAGCTTTATAGCTCATCGGATTCCTCCGGTATAAATAAATATTATGATTCTTTCAAAAATACTGCAACCTATGCCATTAACCTTTGACCCAAAAGCTTGGATTAACATTTGTAATCACAAAGCATCCATGGAAATGTTATTGAGGTTAATCTTGGCAAGAAAAAATTGTATGACCTGCAGATACAATTGCGTTAGCAATCTCTAATAGCCATCACGAATCTGTTCACCATGGAATCTTCGCGTAGCGAGCCAAAACCCTACCCCTCCCCTTCACCCACGTCTCAGTCACATCGAGTGACTGTTATTCAAGTGCAAATGTTTCGAAACTTGTTTTTACAATATGACAATTACATGTGGAATTGGACAATCATTATTCGATAAAGCAAATCAATCGCACAGCGAACATTGTTTGCAGTAGCGCATGCTTTGAATGGAACTGCTTGCTAAAAAAAACCGTATAGCTTCGGAGTAATGAATATGTAGCTCGATCCATAATGCCCACAACGGCGGTCAATTCCAGCGCGTCATTGCCGATGTTGCGGCCGATTTCCAGCAGTGGCCCCTATAAATAGAACGCCGTGATTCTGCATTATCTGTGTGAAAAAAAATCCATAAGGAATGCAGCCGGGGGTTGGGAATGCAAGCCCTTCGGCCCCTCTCTGTCCCACCATGAATTTTTCATCAGTGGTCAATGTGGAATAAGTGGACAGAGCGATTAAAAAAATATATAATATGCCAGCCGATGCGAACAAAAACTCAACGCATTCGCCGATAACACTACCCTCACTTGAGACGTATATTCATATGTAATAGGTGACGTTTCAGTCATTGGTCCTTCTCCATAGAAGCGATGTATTTTCCATAGCATATTTGAAGAAGGGCTATTGCCGGAAACATAACCTATTACAGTGTACAGTATATGTAAATATATGTTTCCTTCTTCGGTTCTTTCGGTAAAGTCACGTATAAAGATAAAATAATAAATTAAATAATAGCATAATACGACGTTTCGATTGCAACACAAGCAATCATCATCAGGTATAAAAGAAATAGCAACAAAAATCTAACCAGAAAACTATAGACAGACATATAAGCAGACAGATATCTATGTTTCCTATTAGGGCTGTTTGAGTTGTTGTTGTTGTTGTTTGTGCTTCCCCCCACGGCTGACAATGTAGCAAAGCAGATCAATGTCAACGCAAATATTCACAACAATAACACGAAACCGCGTGAAGTATCTGGAATGTACGCGCAATGCCTTCGTGTTATGCGACCGTGCAGTGAACTTAAATATACCGGACGGCCCAAAATTCAGGACACGTAGGGTTGTTGAATGTATTTTAACATCGGCATTAAACATTTTCATTGTTTGTCAGTGAAGTTATTGAAATTGAAATCTATTTTTATACTTCCTGTGGGGGTCACCTCAAATCTGTCGTTTACAAATCTCGACCAAGAACCCCGAATGAATGAATTGGCACAAAACATGATTGACGAATGTTCAAACATTACACTTGTAATCTTAAAAAAAAGTCCTACATTAATTTGAAAAGAAAATTCATGCATGCATTAGTGTGAATGAAAGTCAGTTTGAACGTTTTTAAAAACTAATTAAATAACCATCCGTGATTTGTTAAAATAACCCTATGTGTAGTGAATTTTGTGGCACCCTGTATATACATATACGTATCAGTGTCATCCAATGGTAAATTAATGAAAAACAATACCGATAATATCGCATATGAATTAAGTCCTGCAATACTGTCGTAACTTATTTTATACATTATTAATTACGACGACATTTTCACAACGTGTCGTCTAAATTTAGCAATAAACTAAGGAAATTATTTATTTTGTGCCTTACTCGTAGGTCACGTAATTATAAATAGATTGGCATTCTTATCAGTACCGTTCATTCGTGTGAAGGTTGTATTTTTTGTTGCATAGTAATGAAGATTTTTTTCGGGCCACCTGAATAAAGATTCTGCTATCGGGTAATGATATTTTCACAATGTCCTCACCCAAGGGAGAGTAAAGCAGCACTTAGGGACAGAGATGCTTATTGTTTTCCCGAACATGAATAATCATTAAGCCATTATTATAATGAACCTGCACGCATGCGGAGTTTTCTAATTTTGCAATGCACGTACAGGACAATGACTTTAGATACATTTTACAGAACACACAGCATAATTTAACAATCGTTTTGACTCCCATTTGCTATGAGAGTGTACATGTGTGTGTGTGTAAAGGCAGCAGTGGTGCCATGGTTCGTGCACTGCACTACGAACCCGGTGACTAAGAGTTCGATTTCCAATCATGGCTAAACATGCGTGACGATTATCTGAACCAGTCCTGGGCATCCCCTAGGTCGACGCAGCCATAAATGATTATATGGTGCAATGTATAAACATCGCTACGAGAGAGAAAAAGATGGACAGGCCCAGTGCTGGCCGCCTAGCCCCTCGTGTGCCCTGTCAAGCCTCATAGGTGCTCGCTAACAGTATTTGCTCTCACAGTCTGTTAAGGCTACGCGGGGGATCTTTGTCTTTGTATTGGTGTACAGGGAGCAGAAGTGTAGTAGACAGTGCACTGCACTATAAATCTGGTAACCCGAGTTAAATTCCGACCAACCTCAGTTGTGATTATCTGAACTTGCTCTGGTTCTCCCCTAAGTTTATTCAGCATTATACGAGTAGCTGGGCAAACTAAAACTATAAACAATGTTTTTATTTTTATTTTACAAGGTAAGGACCACTGAACTATATAGCTCTTTGTCAGATACAACCTGGTCATAAATGATAGTTCAGCGAAGTGTCTTATCACGTGGAAATTTACAGCAGCTCTAAATGCATGTTGTTTCCAAATGTGGAGGGAAAAACCGGAGGACCCGGAGATAAATCCACGCGACCACGGGGGGAGAGACATTCAGACTCCAAATATACAGTAAGCATCAGGGTCGGGATCAAACCCACGACCTCCTGTATATCAGGCGAGGTAGGTTTACATCTCACCACCGTGGCTCCGGTTTGATTGTGGCCAAAGCACCCCCTCATGTGCCTTTCCGGCCTTCATAGGTGCCTCCTAACGGCACTTGCCACAACAGCCTGCTAAATCCTATACTGGGAGAGTTGTATTGGTATTGTGAGATTTGTTGATGTTATGGTCTGTTAGGTGGCGAGCTGTGATTGGTGAGGTCTCCAAGAGTAGAACACAGCGTCTCTGTATAATATTATTGACCTACCAGAAAAAAATATGATTTTATGATTTGTTTTTTGTTTACAAATTGAGTGCAGTGTCAATACAATATGTTGTTTCGATATATTATGCTTGGTGCATAATGTATTTTGGTCAATAATTAATCAAACAAATAAATAAAGTATACTCTTTGGTTCTTTCGGTAAAGTCACATAGTTAGAAATAAAAATAAAATAAATCACGACGTTTCGATCGCAACACAAGCGGTCGTCATCAGGCAAAGGAGTCAGCCTCTAAAGGCAAACTGTTTATAAGGGTTTGGGGATGGGCGTAGCCCAAGTGTATCAACAGCACCAGAAGCACGGGCGGTGCACGAGTGCCAATGCAGCAACAATGCCAATTAAGCAGCAACAATGCCAATGCAGTAACAATGCCAATGTAGCAACAATGCCAATGTAGCAACAATGCCAATGCAGCAATAATGCCAACAATGCCAGTAGCAACAATGCCAATGCAGCAATAATGCCAATGCAGCAACAATGCCAGTGCAGCAGCAATGCCAATGAAACAACAATGCCAAACGCTGGGGATGCGGGGGAAATGTAATAAATTTAAATAAATCAAGTGCTTTCATATTCGAATAATACATTTAAAGTGGTTGTCTACGTTAATTCTAAATGTATTAAGTGGGTCCTTCCAAAAAAATCATCATTGGGAGTTCATCTTAATAGCCTCAGAGTCAGAAGATGTATATTTTTTCACAGATGTCCAGTCGGGGCAGGTCAGAACGTGACACCAACAAACAATACAAAAACACGATAGTTAGTGCAAAGTACAAAAAAGGTAAACAAATCACCAAAAATAAAAAATGCACGTCTCCCTACCACTGAAAAATACCAGCCTCCTGCAATTCCCAGTTACAACACGCCGCAGTTGGTTATTGGTCACTGATCTGGAGGCCAAATATTCTCCATCAATCTTAATTTTGGAGCTTTCGTGACTGCAGGAATTATTCTTTGGTTCTTTCGGTTAAGTCACGTCTAAAGATAAAATAATAAATAAAATAATAGCATATTACGACGTTTCGATTGCAACACGAGCAATCATCATCAGGCATAAAAGAAATAGCAACAAAAATCGAACTAGAAAACTATAGACAGACATACAAGCAGACAGACATCACAAGGACACACAGAGAGACACATATCGGCACAAAGAGAGAGGTCGTTTCTGTAACGGTGCCTTAAATATAGAGAGGGGGGGCGGGGGCGGAGAGAGGGAGGGGACAGAGAAAAAATTAGCATATCAATGAGTGGACGGCAACGTCAATCAATTTTGGCAAAAATAATGATTTGCCAACAATCCTCATTGCGTAGATGCAGTTTCCACACCGACATTACATTCACTAACCCAATACTGTCCCCACATTCTCATTTACATGTCAACAGATCACTTTAAAAAAAGTTACAAAGGGAACTAAACTATTTTTTTAATCTTACCAGGTAAAGTCCACTGAGCCTCACAAACCTCTTTCACAAACGTCCAGCAAAACAACTGCATAACAACTCTCCGATGTGTTTTCGGTTTGTGACGAGCAATGCTCAGCACGACTTATGACGTTTCCACTCCAAGTGATGGCAGCTTCTTCAGGAAATGAAAAGAATCTCCCAGGACTTGAAATGTTGGACATCGTGGCAAAACACGCCGGAGAGCTGTACAACACAACCGCGAAAACGTACGCAGCCGTATTACATTTTCCCGTTGGCTATCAGTTACACGAAGGTCACAAACTTGCTGTGTGTGCAGGCATGACCTCTACAGTCTTTCTAGATTTGAAGCTTTCGTGACTGCAAGGATTCATACTCTTAGTTTTTTCGGTAAAGTCACGTAGGTAAAAAAATGAAATTAAAATTAATAAAAATAAAATAATAAAAATCACGACGTTTCGGTCGCAACACAAGTCTCCGTCATCAGGTGGGACCGTCACAGCCAGATTAGCTGCCTCACTTGATACAGCAACTCTGGCTGTGACGGTCCCACCTGATGACGGAGACTTGTGTTGCCACCGAAACGTCGTGATTTTATTATTATTATTATTATATTTTATTAATTTTAATTTCATTTTGTTACCTACGTGACTTTACCGAAAAAACTAAAAGCATCTCTACAGTCACCAGAGGACCACCAAATCTGGCACTCGAGAGCGCTGTGTCCACTCGTCAGATTGTGTCCAGGCCACTGCACGGGATATTACGTGCACTGATCCTTGCTATGGGCAAGAGAAATCTAGCGCCTCCGCGGTGATGGATATTGGGTTCACTCGGCTGCAGGGATGGTTCTGTGTGCATCACTGGGCGATCTCGAGTCTGGTTTCGATACAGGAATAAGGCTTTGTGGTAAATCTTGACTCAAAGCTTTCGTGACTGCAGGAATTCGTATTCTTTGGGTCTTTCGGTAAAGTCACGTAGATAGGTTCAAAGAAAATTCTATGATATTTCTTACAATATATAAAATCCACAATAATTCAAATATCCACTTTCCTAAACAGCGCTGCATTGCAAATATTGCTGCTCACTTCATTTCCTGGCAAAAAATTATTGAGATAACATTTTTTTGAATTGTGGTTGTAAATAAATATTGAATTCGTGCTTTGAAAATGTTTTTTTAGAGTAACTGACAGCATGGGAATTATATGATTTTATAATGCACCATATCTTTTGGTGGCTAAGCAGATATGCAGCAGAAAAAAACCTCAGCAGCTCCGTCTAACAGGGATGGCAAACTGGGGAGTGCATTGCTCACGCGAAACCAATCTGACAGCTTAAAGTTGTGTTGTGCTGTTTATTATTAATGCCAGATCCATTAGTGCAGTGTTTTTTTTTAAGTTATTGATTAGCTTATATTATTGAAGCATAGTTTTTGTACCGATGCCAATATTGTTTTCTTTGCTTTTGACAAATTCCTTGAAACTCAACATGATCGATTAAGAAAAAGTCGTGCGTAGATTTAACAAGCTGATAAGCCAATCCTTTAAAAGAGCCTTTCTTTTGTTTAAGGATTTTAAAATTATAAGTAGATGGGTGCACGGACACATGCCCGACCACACGTAAAATGGAACGATACATTAGTCACGTGAGCTCAGACACACGCGTGTACGCACGAATTGCACTGGTACGATACCTCACGTATATTATTCTTCTGTAAAACCCTTTTGGAAAGTGTTTAGTTGCCAACGTTTGTCCAAAAAAGATACAGATGTGGGCAAAGATATGTGATTAGTTTTGTAACCATTGGCAGAGGAGGGGTTGTTGGTTGTGTAAAAACGTGAAATGTTCTTGGATAGAGAAAATATTATAAATAATAATTTACATTTGTAAAGTGGTACATTTCATCCATAGATCCCAATGTGCCATGCATATAAATAAATATAACCTGCAGGTTAATCGGCCAGAACTAGAGGGGGGGAAGTCAAGTTTAAAGAGGTGAGTTTTCAAGACAGACTTAAATAGCTCTGACGACTCCGATTGTCTCATTAACAAAGGCGAAGCGTTCCAAAGTTTTGGAGCTGCACTGGCAAACGGCCCAATCAGGCCAGGAAATGAGCCTTGACCTCTGAGTACTTAGAAGAAGGCGATTCGAATATCTCAGGGGTCTATTATCTTGATACAGCAGTAAGTACACGGATTGGCTACCTTAATAACAGAACTTCACACCACAGCATTTCTCATGGTTGCGCTGTTACATTAGAGAGCTATGATGAAAGCACAATTATGAACGCACCAACAAACAACCCATATGCATGCGCTGCAAATGAATATTCAGAAATGAGACCAACTGATTCAAATACATAGCTGTAAAAAAAAACGAATTAAAAAAAAACATGAATGGCCATGCTTTTCAGCTCAGGTGACGTGGATGCATTGTGCATCGAACAATGCATCCTCCCTGGTTAGGATACACAGTACTTTTTCTTCTGTTTAAAGCTCAGCACACATGTGTTTGTTGTGGCAATCCCTAATAAGGCTGGCTACACTGCAGCTGCCTCAAACGCACGACCACATTGCCTGGAATGCAACCGATCTCGTCAGATCTCCGAAGCTTGGAAGGGGCAACAGCCATGCACACAAATAAGTATAACCCGTAAAAACAAAGTTTTTCACTATAAATCCTTTATATGCGTGGCGGCTAGAGTCCTCTCGTCCTCTGGCTTGAGATGGCTGCCACCTATGGGTCAGATGATTGCCTGCCACCATTAAGCAATTGGTAATTAAATATAAAAAAAAAATCCTAAAAAGTGTAAAAATTTTGGAAAAAAAATTCACGAAAATTAATTGTCACACACAACGAGTCTGTGTGCAAAATGTCAGCTCGATTGGATCACGGGAAGTGGGTTAAAAAACGACCGAAAGATTTGCACGGTCGTAAGCGCGCAAGCAAGCAAGTGCACTTAATAAAAATTAACCCGTAAAAACAAAGTTTTTCACTATTAATCCTTTATATGCGTGGCGGCTAGAGACCTCTCGTCCTCTGGCTTGAGATGGCTGCCACCTATGGGTTAGATGATTGCATTGCACCATTAAGCAATTGGTAATTAAATATAATATTTTTGTCCGAAAAGTGTAAAATTTTTGCAAAAATTTTTTCACGAACATTAATTGTCACGCACAACGAGTCTGTGTGGAAAATGTCAGCTCGATTGGATCACGGGAAGTGGGTTAAAAAACGACCGAAAGATTTGCACGGTCCTAAGCAAGCAAGCGAACTTAATATAAAGGATTTAAAAAATTAACCCGTAAAAACAAAGTTTTTCACTATAAATCCTTTATATGCGTGGCGGCTAGAGTCCTCTCGTCCTCTGGCTTGAGATGGCTGCCACCTATGGGTCAGATGATTGTCTGCCAGCATTAAGCAATTGGTAGTTAAATATTGAATTTTTTTCCCTAAACAGTGTAAAATTTTGGAAAAAATTTCTCACGAAAAGTAATTGTCACGCACAACGAGTCTGTGTGGAAAATGTCAGCTCGATTGGATCACGGGAAGTGGGTTAAAAAACGACCGAAAGATTTGCACGGTCCTAAGCAAGCAAGCGAACTTAATGTAAAGGATTTAAAAAGGCAGGCGTTAGATGCGACCACGGAGTTCTGCTGTGAGGACCCGTGGGCAGGGCAGCAACATCCATTGTTGTGCTGTACTTTTATGGTTCCGAGTCAATGCCCCCCCCCCCCGACCTTCACAAGCCCACAGTGACCGAGCAGCGTGGTGAAGCGTGGATTTAAAAAAACCCACCACGACCCACACAGATTAACAGAGGGCTGGATGTACCTGTAACTAGCGGTAGATTAATGATTAGTGGCAGTCATAGACATTGTACGGTCAAACGTTTCAGGCATGTCACGAGTTAAATTACAGTACACAACACGACAAAAAAAATACCCACGTGATTTTACTGAAAAAAACAAAGAGTATGGATCCTTGCAGTCACGAAAACTTCAAATATAGAAAAAATATACCCTCAATTGTTTGGGCTAATAAGTTAAACAAATCGGGCCAACGCATGTCTTAACATCAGCTACCTTTGCTCACCCTCAGGTCAATCAGTGGACCAGAGTACGTTCATTTCGCACCTCCGATAATTATCATCATTGGCCACGTACGGTGCGAAAGAAGTGCAACATACAGCACATACTTGTGTTAAAATTACTCATACGGAGTTGTACGGCCAATGATTCGTTTTTGCTGCAAATACCTCGTTCGGGAATGCACATTTTTGTGTGTGTTTTGCCTTCTTGGGCATTTAAGATATTCGCATATCAAAGGGTTCCTCTCACAATTAAAACTCAGCTGCGCGTAGGTGATATAGAAGCGACGGATACGCGTTCAAGGTCAGATGAGTCGATTCACAAAGTAACACACGAAGAATGACAAATCATTTCAAAGCATCCCATTCAAGTAGACAAACAACGGGACAATTATAATAATTATAACAATATTCAGGATAGGGTAGGAAAAAGCCATCAATTTGTATATTTGCCCTTTGGAATAACAAGCGTGCGTCATGGTCATGGATAATAAAACCTCGATAAATGATGACAGGGAGGAACACGGAGTCATATCGATGATAATTACTTGCTATTTCATTTGCTTTGTAACATGAGGCTTTCTACACAACTGCCCACGCACTGACATCAGCTGGCACACACTCCTCACTCCCACCTTGGCCCTTCTTAGCCAACCACTGCTCATTCATTAACGACCTTCTCATAGAATTTCGATTTAAAGCTTTCGTGACTGCAGGGATTCATCTTCTTGGTTCTTTCGGTAAAGTCACGTAGAAGGGAAATAATAAAACATTTAATTATTTTATTATTTCCCTTCTACGTGACTTTACCGAAAGAACCAAGAAGACATTCTCATTGTGCGAGGTCGTGGAGTCAGAGACAGCTGAGGGTGCCATTGTCCATCATCCCATCTCGGGGATTGAGATCACGGGACCCGCCAGGCACCGTTAGAGCCGCTTTTCAGGGATCATGATATCGATAATTGTGTTTTTACCCTTCCATCTGGCAACAAAACTGACACCTTTTTTTTACAAGGAGTCATGACGCCTTTTGGCGTCATCTGGTCCAACCCATGTGAGACTAGGCTATAAGGAAAGCTGTCTCGGGTGTGGACCAATCAACTTCAAGGACAGTGCACATTATCAGTTATGTTTTTTGATTGCATTATGACTGCATGTATTGTGGTCTATGCAAATATGACTCCTTGTTAAAAAAACGGTGTCAGTTTTGTTGCCAGATGGAAGGGTTAAAAAACAATTATCATATTTTTTACTGGCAAATGAGGTTCCAATGGTGTAAATCATGATATCGGTCGCACGCTCTTTGGAGCATAACTTACAGTCTGGCAGCACCTCGCATAAGCAGTAGGCTCCTCTCACCCTCAACCAGCATATATATACAAGGACTGTTTTCTTGGAATTTCTCTTACTTGATACAGCTATCGTGCTGTGACGGTTCCACCTGAAGACGGAAGCTTGTGTTGCCTCCGAAACGTCGTGATTTTTATTTTATTTTTATGTTATTAATTTGAATTTTTTACCTACGTGACTTTACCGAAAAAACTAAGAATATGTGTTAGGCTTAACACACGTTGAGTAAACACAGTGACTGACCGTGGATGATCAAACCTGCGTTGAGTCTCCTTGAGAGCAATGTCCTGCAAGTATATTCGGTGGATCACTGGTCAGAGCGCCGAGCCGGTATGACTGTGATCCTGCGTTTGAATCCAGTCATCGTCTGCCCATGATTAAACTGGGTTTTCGAGTGTAGTGAGTTCACGGTGCCAGCTCCAGTTACTGTACGGCCAAGCGCGTCATGTACAATTGTTTTCATCGACACTTAATTTGGTTAAATTCTAGCTCTGATAATAAAGAAAAACAATCGTGGTGAATTATTAGATCGCACGATCGTGTGAGTGGCTTTTATCCAGCAGTGGATTGACCATCCCGGCTGATGATTATTAATTAAAAAATCTTAATTTTAGAACTTTGTATTACATTACATTTCGATATTTTACTAGGTTATTTAATTTTAGTGTGTCCTCCTGATTTTCAGGCTTGCTTGCCGTGCCATCGCATTCGCAGCACCACGTCTGTTGACCACTCATTGATATGCTAATTTTTTCTCTATCCCCTCCCTCTCTCTGCCTCCGCCCCCCCCTCTGTCTATTTAAGGCCACCACACAGAGACGATCACCCCTCTCTGTTACCTGTGTTGCTCTCGCTATGTATCTTGGTGATATCTGTCTGCTAATATGTCTGTCTATAGTTTTCTGGTTAGATTTTATGTCGCTATTTCATTATACCTGATGATGATTGCTTGTGTTGCAATCGAAACGTCGTATTCTATTATTTAATTTAATTTATTATTTTATCTTTAGACGTGACTTAACCGAAAGAAACAAATAATATTAATTAAAAAAGTTTCTACTTGGAATCTTGAAACCGACCGAATTGCATTTTATATTGTTTTGGGAGGTAGGCTAATTAACTTTGGAACTGCACTACATTGCTTATTTATGTCCCAGTATTGTCAAGTCGGTGAAATGTACCAGTTCATCATCACCGCAGCCCACACAAAGCCTGGGATTACCCCAAATTAACGGCCTCTCTGTTTTACTAAAATATATCCGTGTGACCAACTGTGTTTGGGGATATCTTAAGAGGTTATTCTAACGAGAGAAATCAAAACACGAGTGACATTGTCTAATACAGTTTAGGTGGTTATAAATTAGGAGATCACCAACACTTGATGAAACAACTCGAACACACACACACACACAAGACAATAAAGCACTTTAACCAAACACAAATGTAATGAGAGCTTGCCCTGTGTTAGCTGTGCGCTAAATGGAAGATTCTACTTATTATTGCATTTTCTACATGTGTAGCTACACCAGGCTGTATGTAATGCTACTAATACGTATGGGGGCGCGATGAAGAATGCTAATGTGATGTAATGGTTATCACACTGTCCTTGCAATCACCATTTCGATTAAATTTCCCTGCACGGCAGTTGAAAAAATGGTGCGGGTTTCTTAAATCTCTCTGCAAATGGTACAAGTTTCTCTAAATCTCTGCGACCCCTGTCCACCCAGCGATATAAATGGGTGCAGCAATGTTAGTCGATCGGTGAGTAGCATGTGGTGGGGTAAAGTGTGGTGCCTCACATGTCTTACAAGACGCCTGGCCAGCATGGCATAGTAGGCCCTTGTGATCGCTCTGGTGGACACCCTTCCACCAGGAGTTGCTTGAGCAAGCAATTGCAGGGCTGCACCTTTACCGATATCTTTACCATGAAGAACACACCGTTGGGCACGTACAACTGCAAAAGTTGGGGTGCAGCGGTGGCGAGATGTCAACTACCTCGCCTGGTATGCAGGAGTTCGTAGGTTCGATCTCGATCCCGACCCTGACGCCTGTATATTTGAAGTTTGCATGTTCTCCCCCATGGTCGCGTGGATTTTTCTCCGGGTCCTCCGATTTTTTTTCCCTCCACATTTAGAATCAACATTCGTTTAGAGTATTTGGCTACCAGAACTTTCCACGCAATAAGCGCTTTGTTGGACCGTCATTTGTAATAGCCAGGTCCCTACTGAAAGAGAGCTGCATAGGTCGGTGGGCCTTACCTGGTAAAATAAATACAGTTTTAGTTAACTGCTGCTGCTGCTGCTGCTAGCAAATCCAGAAGAGAAAATAGAAATGCCCTTCACGTCGGTGACGACTCAGCTGCCTCTGTTCCCCAGGCTGGAGTCTCTTGGCAGAGGGACCTGAAAGGCCACCTTTTTTTGTTCCAATACTCTGTAACCAGCCAACTTAAAATTTCCACATTTGGAAATTGCAGCGACAAAAGGTGTGGATTTGTTCTCGGATTACCACCCAATCCCCATGCATATGCCATGACTTGTGTGAAAAATAATAATGATATAACCTGCCGGCAAAGCCTTTGTGAGCTAATGGAAGTGTTAACAGGTTTTGTCCCGACGTGCATTTTCCAATGTCGGTGCCATCCGTGGATTCTGGAGAGCAGCGAGTGGGTGGCGCGGGACAAACGCTCGCCGGATATAACAGAAGCTTACGTGCCCGAAGTAGCTCACGGTTACCCTGGATTCACGAAAATATGAGGGGTGCATCAAATATCAATAATTGGCATGAAAGACAATCAAACTATTTTCTCTCTATCTTGATTTGAAGCTTTCGTGACTGCAGGAATCCATACTCTTTGGATATTTCAGTAAAGTCACCTAGGTATAAAATAAAATAAATCACGACGTTTCGGGCGCAACACAAGCATCCGTCATGAGGTGGGAAAGCGTGGTCTGCTGCTGAGGCAGACTGTTTTTAAAGGTTTGAAATGGGTGTAGCCCAAGGGTCATAAAGAAGTGGCCAAAAGAACCAAAGTCTGCATTTCGCATTCTTAGGTTTTTTCGGTAAAGTCACGTAGGTAAAATATTAAAATTAATGAAAGTAAAATAAAATAAAAATCACGACGTTTCGGAGGCAACACAAGCTTCCGTCTTCAGGTGGAACCATAACAGCCACGACAGCTGTATCAAGTAAATGAGAGATTGCAAGAGCTACCACTCCGTATATATAATGGTTGGAGAGGGGGGAAGGGCCAAGTACGGCACACTTTTTATTCATATGGTAAGGTGAGGCTTAAGAGGGTGAGCCTTTGTTATGGAGAGGTACGGTTTGTGACTAAACCTGGCCTACATAACAATAGTGTGAAAAGGAGAAAACAACTAAACATGGTAAAACAAGCCTGGCTGTCTATCAATAACCTGTAATAGTTGTCTGTCAAATAATATTGGCCAAATAAGTGTAGTTAAATCTTTTTTACATGGTTAATCACATCTTTCCAATGATTACTCAGTTTGTAACCATCATCACGGTTGAAATTATGTCTGTGTTACTGCAGTGCTATTTATGTCTCCATTTCTCTCGTCTCGCTATAGTTCTATTTCTTGTCTCTATTCTGTCCCTCACTAGGATTTTACAAAATTGATCGTTTCTGTGTCGGGTACTCAATTGGCTAGGACCACCACCGCTAACAAGTCATGCATGTGTAACAATTGTTATGGAAAGTCAATAAATCACGTAAAACTGTCACGTAAAAAAGTAACGTAAAATTGCAAACATATGCAAGAAAAATTCTATCTGGCATTGTAACCGCCACTTCAGTAAATCCGTCGGTGATTTTCCCTCGAGGACATTCCCCACCCTCATTCTCCGAGGACGATATTGTCCACTTTCAAATCTGTGTGCGGGAGACTTAAGGTTGTTAAATTGTGTGGAAGGCAGGTAAATGTTACTCGTGGGTAATTCAGTTGAGTTGTTTGGACACGATTGTAAATTGACTAAAGTGGAATTGTGCATTCAGGCAAAAAAATGATACGCTTTCGCCTCGTTTGTGGTATTACGTAATAGTATGTGAAATTCTCTGCATGGAATTACACTGAGAGACAGAATGAGGAATATATGGATTAGCGAGCACAGGCAGGTTCAAGACATCAACCAAACTAGTACTGTATATTCAACTACACGCAGAGACGTGCATTGCATATACACACATCTCTCAACCTTTTACACTATGCGAAACCACCAGCTCAGACGAAATGCTGTGGTCATTTTGTCTTTAAACAACGACAACCGACAGGCAGCAGTGAAACAAATATACAACTGTAGTAGAGGTTTTTGTGGGTTCGATCGCGTAAATATATAAATGTGTCGTTAAACCCGCCACCATCCGACACAGCCAACTAGTAAGGGCTGTCACGTAAACAGAACGTGGCCAATTCGTCACTAGTACAGCACACCGGTGTGTTGGAGAGCCAAGCCACAACATTTACAATCTGAGTACGACGTTTCACCAGTAATTACAACTAGCTTCATCAGGCGTTCCTTATATAAGGAACGAAACAGGTGGACTTCACAAATCTGACTGTCGCCTTATGAAGCTAATTACTTATATATTTACGCGATCTAACCCAAAAAAACCCTTCTATTATGGAAGATATTGGTCGCAAAAGCCTACGTGTTAAACATACAACTGTAGACCGTTTTTTTCCTTACCAGAACTCATCAGTACGATATTAATCCGTATTCACGCCTGCCATCTGCCTTTGGAAGCCCCATATATATGAAGAGGGCTTGTACCTTAAAACTATGGGGACCCATTAGCCTGCCTAATGGCAACTACGATTGAAATATATGGTTAAACATAATAATGGAGTGGCAGCCAAAGAATAGATCGAGCCAGAGATGACATGCACCGAGGAGATGGAGTAAAAGATCAGCTCATGTCCAGGTTCTAGGTAAATTAATGAATTGCAGAAATGTGAGAAAGAAATAGAGCAACGGCTTGGGGATGCCTTCATCCAGCAGTGGATTGATCATCGTTGACGAAGATTTTTTGAAAATGTTACATACTCTTTACGAGTGTATAAAACCTGAATATGTCATTGTGGTGACTGTTATTGTCCATGGCCTTGAAGAAAATTAGAGGGTGGGGGGGGGCGAGACATATTTGAAACAGTTTAACACGCAGTAGGCTTTCGCGACCAATTTTATCCATAATACAGTTGTTTTTTTGGGGTTAGATCGAGGAAATATGTATAGGAGTAAAATGGGGACGTGACGTCAGGTGTACCGTTCAGTGCGATGACGTCACGTCTCCTAGGGTACTTAAGGGATACCCCGTGACGTAAGCGGGGTCACTGTGGGAACGGGTAGAGTAAGCAGGGTGAAGAGGGAACCAGGGGTAGAGAGAGGGATCGAGTGGCGAGTCTGGGGAGAAGCCGGTGGTAGCCGTAGAGGTGCTTCTCTCTCCGGTCGGTGGAGTCGGCAGAGTCCACGATCCGACACGAGAGAGAGAGAGACCGGAGCTAGCCGGCAGGGACCCAGGACTCAGAGTAGGACCCCTAGCCCCTGGGAGTTGTGTACCCTCCTGTGTAATATTGTAACAGCTTTAATAAACCCTGACGAAAGCCCTTAACTTACCTCCATCTCCGAGTACGTCCGTCGGAACTTACAAATATATAAATTTGTCGTTAAACCCGCCACCAACCGAAACGGCCAATTAGTAAGGTTTGTCACGTAAACAGAAAATGCCAGTTCGTCACTAGTACAGCACACCGGTGTGTTGGAGAGTAAAACCACAACATTTACAATCTGAGTACGACGTTTCACCAGTAATTACAACTAGCTTCATCAGGCGACAGCCAGATCTTAGGTGAAATCCTCCTGTTTCGTCCCTTAAATAGAGGCGTAGATGTGATGACGTCACTTGGAAGCAACTTATTGCGCGAAGTTGGGGGGGGATTAATGAATGCGTACTAATGACTATGGGTATCTTTCAAACATGCTGCACAAAAATTGTGGGAAACTGTCTTCGTCTGTATCTATTAAAAAATATATACTTTATTTCCTCATAATTGTTATTATTCATAATTATATCGTGTGCTTCACATTGTGTACGGCAGCTAGAACACTGTCATTGCCTCTCCGTTCAATCAGCAAAATACTGTCCGTTTTTAGTTTAATAATCCTTACTCTCCTAACGAGAACCGGTAAGTCAAGCGTAACTGCTGATAAAAGCCAGGAGGTCTGCTCGCTTAAACAAATAGTGCTGGATAATATTGAACTGGAAGCCAATATGCCGATGTACACCAGTTAGGATTACTTTTTCCTCAAATGAACTGGAAATCTTCAAAATATTTACTGCACAGAATAAATATTAAATCAACATTGAAATGTTTCGTAAAAAATGAATTGCCAATTATTGCGGTGCAATTAATTGATATTGCACTCAACCAATATCATAATTGCATTGCATGAGTAACACAATCAATACAAATGAACCAATGGTGTTGCATGTATGACAACTAACATGCACTCTATTTCTCGTATACATATAGAGTATATCACATTATCTATCTGAGTGGACACGTGACCAAATTCCCTGCAATGTGCTCGGATCATGTCAAACCTCAGACGCAAAGCAGATTTGAGCCTGGATGGTGCTTGTATGGGTGACCACCATGCATACCAGGTTGCTATAGGCTGCTGCAGGATTATGTGGTGGTCAGAAGACGATAGTGCAGCGTAACCAATTGTTGTCTTGCACTTATGATCACGCCCACATCTATTCTCACCCCTTTCGGTGCATTTGGATGTACGGATGAAATGCGCCTCACAAATGTAAATCGTTATTATTCACCAGCCCGCACACTCATCTTCTTGGTTATACTGGTAGGAACGAAGTGGACCAGACCACCAATAGATTAATGTGTCCGTCCGTCTGTCCGACAAGATGGCCGCCCGCTCCTCCTGCGATCTGTGAACTAAACAAGATGGCCGTCGCTTCCGGCGCCTCACGGCGAAACTTTAAACTTCGCTTCAAATTTACTTTACTGAAACGCAGCACGTTTTTTTTAACACAGAGACAAGATACATTTATTAACACAGAGACGAGATACATTTAATCGCCTTATTTGTGCACGAAAAGCACTGCGCGAGGCCTAGTGCGGCAGGCTTCGCGAGGCCTAGTGCGGCAGGCTTTGCGAGGCCTACTGCAGAAAAGGCATCGCGAGGCCTGCAGAGAAGGCTTCGCGAGGCCTACTGCAGGGAAGGCTTCGCGAGGCCTACTGCAGAGGCTTCGCGAGGCCTAGTGCAGAAGGCTTCGCTAAGTCTACTGCAGAGAAGGCTTCGCGAGGCCTAGTGCAGCAGGCTTCGCGAGGCCTAGTGCGGCAGGCTTCGCGAGGCCTAGTGCGGGAGGCTTCGCGAGGCCTAGTGCAGAAGGTGGTGGTCAATTAATCTCAGATGTGATCGTTTGGAAATGAAAGACTACGAGTCTTTAAATCTCACAGCGTTTCTTGTCAAAACAAACACTTTTAATTAACGTTACACTAGAATACAGTAATTTTTTCTTTAACTCCTCTATACCCGGTCGATATCCCTGTACCGGTACTAAGTATTATTCCTACCAGCTCACCCCGCAGGGTCCTGTTTTCGGTAAAGTCACGTAGAATGGAAATAAGCGGGTCTGTCTACTCGACAGACCTGCTCTCCACCTGAGGACGGCTGCTTGCGTTGTGGCCGAAACGTCGTGAGAATTATTTTATTATGTTTGATTTTTATTATTTTATTATTTCCCTTCTACGTGACTTTACCGAAAGAACCAAGAAGATGAATCCCTGCAGTCACGAAAGCTTTAAATCGAAATTCAGCAGTGGATTGTCAAGTAGGCGCTGCACACCACGTGCTTGAACTTGCTTATACAGCCACTCTTGGGATGACTTTGACAAAATGTTACGCCCGGAGTGGTGAGGATAATAGAACCTTCAGGCACATTACTGCGACTGCACACAAAAAAAAACCCCGTTTCGCCCGTTATTCTGCGTGTAACAAACATGTTAAACAAAAGGTAGTTATATAAAAAAAAACCCGTTTCGCCCGTTATTCTGCGTGTAACAAACATGTTAAACAAAAGGTAGTTATATATAAAAAAACAATTAAGGGACATGACAATTTGACCGAGGAGTTTCTCGTGAGGGCAATGTGCGGGTTGTCAGAGGGTCACCGATGGCATTTGGAAATAACTGCAAATATAACTACGATGTCTGCCTTTACAACGAGCCCATCTCCTTGCACTCATTCTTCCGCAAGCCAACGGGCACACGTGTGACGCACTTGTTCCCAAAATAATACACGCGCCAAACAAGATAGAGCGAGAGTTCCAGATGGACATTGGCACCAGTTTGACCGCCAATGCAAAGTGTGATGAATGGCTTTGCATGCATCTTTCTCGTTAGAAAAATGAGACCTCGAGGTCAATTGAAGAGCCCAGAGGTCGGGGAAATAAATGTAGCGACGCGTGTGTCGTGCAATCGCTATGCAGTTTGTGAGTGTTCTTTAAACCAAAAATGTCAAATCTCATAAAAAAATTTGATATGAAGCTGAAATTCTAGCTTTTTTCTATCAATGTAAGATTACTGCTAGATTTTTTTTCTATAATAGTAATTTGGGCCCGCTGGCGATATGGTAAAATTTGTGCTTTGATGTTTTCACTGTTTAGCTTGATGCTACAAAGAAGTCACGGTCGAAAAGAGGCTGTGTTCTTTCAGTCAGCTTTATCTATTGCACAAGCTTGATTAAGATTGCCAACATGACGCACAACGGCCAAAAATTACTGCATTCTGAGGATCATTATAATCTTCAACAAAGAAGGATCAACATGCTACTTCAAGGATGGCTGCACGTATTACCTCTCGCCCTCATCGCATTACTGGGTGAGCAAATAGAGCGAATGAAATCCGAAGGTCATTGTGACACTAAAGCCATATCTACGGTTCAATGAAAGCCATAATGACTGACATTGCTTATTTAATTTCACTAGGGGACGCTGCCGTGGTGTAAAATAGTCGGCGCACTCGACTTGTAACGCAGAGGTTTGCTGGTGTAACAGGCTAAAATAACCCCTGCCCCGATTAAACCCGGGTATAGTTTGGCCCAGGCCAGAGTATACCCGGGTGGATAAAGTGTCCTTGGCTAAACTATACCCCCCGGGGGTTTAAACTAGCCTGGGTCAGACCATACCCTTCCAGGGCAGACTATGCCCCATGTGAAAGTTCAAACGAACTTCAATCGATATCTAAAAAGCGTATAAATGGAAGTAAGAATCTCAATTTAATCAATTGGAGCATTTAGGGCTAGGGATAGGGTTAGGGATAGCGTTAAGGTTAGGGATAGGGTTATTATTAAAGTTTTTCTGGTTGAAGCAATCAAAGTCTATGTGCTTACAGTTTTAAATAAAATGTTGGAAAAATTTAGTAATTCATGTGTATATCGCTCTACACTATAATATACCCGGGTATAATCTAGCCTAGGCCGTTTTAACCCCGGGTATACTACGGCCTGGGGGTATACTACGGCCTGTTACACCGTTACCAATTTTAATCTCAAGGCGCGGAAGTTGAAATTCACGGGCGGGCACCCAGCAGTGTGAACGACTACGCCACGGGTCAGTCGATCGTTCCAGTCGATCGGAAGGTCGCGTGTGGTGGTGTAAAGTATGGGCGCTCCCACTTCTCCTAAGACCAGCATGCAAGAGAAGGCCCAATTCCCCCTGGAGGGGGCTCTCTTAAGTTCCCGCTAGCGTGAAACCCTTTTAGCCAGCGACTGGTGCGACTAGATAAATTTCAGGGCTGCACCTTGAAGCTTTGCGACCCAACAGCGTCAGGTTCAACGTACTGCATTATTATATATAGTTTTACCACATATTAAACTCGGGGCTCTTTTATTGGTGTCCATGTCCCCTGTCAAAAAAACATGCCTGGTAAAATTGTGATAATTAATGCTGGAAAACATTGCTCCAGAAGGAACACATTGGTTATGTTGAGAGACGGACCCTGTTGATTAGTTACGAAGTCCTCCACGCCTAAACATCATGAGTGTTTGTACAAAATTAGCTGCACTAAATTGGCTCCAAGGTGCTTGTGGAGTTCTCTTGCCTACAAGATCTGGCGATTAAACCGAGTCCTCGGGTGTAGAAAGTTGATGTTGTGCACTTAATTTGGCTGCATTCCATCTTTGAGAATATTGGTGTAACTGTCATGCGATCAACGTTACTCGCAATAGCAAGGCAGATGGGAAATTGCTATCTCTTAGTGTGGTTAAGTACATGCTGAGATTAACACAATAATATGCACAGCCTTTTTTTTCAAATCCACTGCTCGATTAATCTTCTTGGTTCTTTCGGTAAAGTCACGTAGAAGAGAAATAATAAAAATAAAACATTATAAAATACAATTCTCACGACGTTTCGGCCACAACGCAAGCAGCCGTCCTTAGGTGAAGAACAGGTCTGTGGGAAAGACAGCGTCTGAAAAATTCCACTGCTGGATGTGTCGATGGTGGAGATTGTTTCACAATATAACCATACTTCACCTCGCAGGTCGGTGAAGTGTTGGTGGGGGGGGGGGAGTTCAGATATCTCTCGCCACTTATGTCAGCCGTGGGCCAGGAATTGAACTCAGGACGCCACGTTAAGAGCGCGTGGTGCACGTTCATCGTTGCGCTACCTCTCCACCGGCACGCTAGAGATGATATAACTTCATTTACAAATGCGAGTGCCCCCGAGGTTGGCAACATCGTGCCAGGCATCCATTCACACCTCATTTGCGTGAAGTCTCAGAGCTTCTGTAAAACAAACTCGCGAGCCACTGATCTGAGAAAAAACGCCACTCGTGTTTCTCTTGACGACCAGACAATTTTTGTAAAACAAATGTGGAAAGTAAGCATTTACACCATTGGAACCTCCTTTGCCAGTAGCAAAATATGATAATTGTTTTTTTACCCTTTTATCTGGCAACAAAACTGACACCTTTTCTTGTGTGCGCCTTTTGGCGTCATCTGGTCCAACACCATGTGAGACTAGGCTCTAAGAAAAGCTATCTCGGGTGTGGACCAATCAATTTCAAGGACAATGCATACATTATCAGAGTTGTTTTTTGTTTGCATTCCGACCGCAGGTATTGTGGTCAATGCAAAAATGACTCCTTGTAAAAAAAAAGGTTTCAGTTTTGTTGCCAGATAAAAGGGTAAAAAACAATTATCAAATGTGGAAAGTGCTCGTTAATGATGTCAACGTGCGCTCCCATCAATGAGCATTGAGTTTTCGGTAATTCGGTGGCAAGACAGCTCTGTGGCTCCCTCTGTGGATGACTGCGCGTCTATTGCAGCGGTGCAGGCAAGACCATGAACATTTTCACACGGACAAAGAAATAGTAACAGAATTTCCGATTTATTATTTTCGAAGTCTATTAAGGCAACTTTAGTTAACTCTGGTTTTGTAATATGCCATGTAATATTAACACATGAGTATGTAGCCATCATTGGAAAACACATTTCTTGAAAATAATAACAAAAACAATAATTATAATGTGTAAACAGTTTATGTAAAATAAGCATTCAACCAGTTGCTATGTTGCAAATGCTGCTGTTGAGAGTTTGCAATAATGTTAGAGCTCATGGTTACAAATAGGGGGCATCATTTCCAGAACAACAATGCAATTGTGAACCTCTCCAAAGATCGACGAGGGAGAGTGTCAGTTTCACACGTAGGCTTTCGCGACCAATATTATCCAAAAGTGTTTTTTTGGGTGAGATCGCATAAATATGAATGTGTCGTTAAACCCGCCACCATCCGACACAGCCAATTAGTAATTGTAATGTCGTGGGTTGACTCTACAACACACCGGTGTGCTGTACTAGTAACGAATTGCCACGTTTTGTTTACGTGACAATTGGCTGCGTCGGGTGGTGGCGGGTTTAATGACACATTCATATTTACGCCATCTAAACCCTCCCCTCCAAAAAAAACCTCTATTATGAAGGTATAGCGTCTCCGATGGGTTTTAGGGACGGGCAGCCTGTTATTTGGCACGACATTCGACGTTTCGCTCAACGAAGCTGCGAGCTTATTCAGGACCGGACGCTTCTTGGGCAAACCCACAAACACATCGGAGAAATATACAGCTCAGTGACGTAAACCTACGCAGCCACGCGTCTCCAAGATACAATGGGAGGATGGATCATGACCTTGGCTCAACTGGTTTCGCGTCGCACTTGTATAGTCCATTAACGATGGAGAGATTGCCAATTAGGAAGTAAATCAGTCAGATGACTACCATTCTTCTCTCTCCAAGGTCTCCCCATGTGCACACCGCTGTACAGTATCATGCTTTAAAACAAATATACGTATGATTGAGAAATGGAATTAAGTGGCGCTTACCTGCATGCATGTATACATGATTTGTAGCTATACTTTGGCCATATGCCTATGTTGTCGTCTAAATATTCTGATATGACAATGCTGAGCGTTTGCATTATATCCATCAACATTACGTGAAGACTTTTTAACAAAGAACATGCCATACGTTGGTATACATAGAACTGTTTTGCATTGAATTCATACTGTTATTTAGCCGTGTAAACTGATAGCAGTGTGGTGTACAACTTGAATATTAATATGCCTCCAAATACAAAATAAAACATTAAATACGTTAAAATATAATCAAAAGTTGTTCCACAATATGACGGCGTAAAACTTTTTTTTTACCTTTCTTTTCAAAAACTGTAATGGAGAGGGAGGTGGCTGGCGGGTGACATTTTATATTTAAAAAATATTTCAAATTCCTAGAAATGTTTTTTAAAGACACCACCCCCCCATACATTGATCGATGATAACACAGTAAGTGGATAGCATCCAATGTGTGTTGTGTGCAATATTTCACGCGAGGGAATGGCTGAACGCAGATGCCTTTGCGTGGAAATAAATTACAACCAAACTTAACCTCGTCAGCGTTATAATGATGGAAATGTTCACCAAGTCCCATTAAATTTCTAGGCCTTCCGTCGCCACACTTGTCTTGATGCCATATTTACCTCTCATTGCACACCAACAGGTGCCCTATTTATTCAACAGCCAAAGGAAGTCACTCGTTATAACAATCATAACATTACACCGTTATTTTAAAAAATTGCTATAAAAAGGGGGGGAAGGGTTATTCATCACTGGCATTTCTACACCAGAATATACAACGGTAAATGAATCATGTGAATAAAAAGAAATGCACTAAACATCTGTAACGGCGTGCAAGTTAAGGCGTATCGATCCAAAAGCTCAGGGGTCTAATTGCAACCGAAACTTTGTCCATCTCAATGTTCCGTGCACCAAGGCCAAAGCCATCTCATCCCCAATACCACAAGAGGAGAGACGCGTCTGCAGTTGGTCTTCATTAACCCCGGCTCATCACTTTATCCTGCTGTCATCTGAGCCACTTGTCACAGACAACTCGGGGTGTGATGATGCATGGATTGAACGATTAACATACCTAGAAATTACCCGATTGGGAATTAAGCTACATTCGCCAACCTCCCCCCCCCCCCCTTACTGGCAGACTAATGTCCACTATCTGGTTGGTGCTGCGTTGAGCTCGTGACACACAGGGGCCCCTCTGCCACAAGGTGCCTCGAGATGTACTGCCTGCGAGGCGCGGTATGACTATTAAATGATCATCATTGATATTTGCACAACATGAATGGCCAACGATTGCTAACACGTCCAGGACTGCACTGTAATTGTGCCTTGCTCGCATACGAATGGGGAAGACTGCGAGACAAACATATTGGCTGAAATAATGTCCAAGGAGTACATTTATTTAAAAAGAGCGAGATTAAAAGCCTCAGTTTATAGAGTCATTTGGTATAAACACCCCCAACACCACGAGCAAACGAAGACCACACTGACAACAGCAACAGGTTCAGAGCCGTCCAATTACACATCAAAGAGCTGTGCTATTATTATCCTTAAAAGTGCAAACGTAACAAAACACTCACCTGGGAAGAACTTGCCACCATTTGCACCTTACTCTTTGCGCAGGTCCACGTAAGCGAGCGCAAAGCACACCTGTACGCACTGCGCATTCGCCAGATACAGTCTTAAGTTTTGGGGCCTTCGCGTGTACAACGTTAACGCAGGCTGCGAGCACTGCGCATTTCCACAGAGACGAGTAGTCCATATACTGAGGCTTTGACGAACAGTCGCGCCGAGTGGCCTGCTTTGGCAACGGAGCGGGTGACTGCCCTCTCTGCTCGATGCTAGGCAAATGCGAGAGCAAACCTTGTGCTTAATTCTGCACCTGCAGGAAACGTTAATGGGCAATGCGTGGATCGGGCATGAGTACGTTGAAACAGTGTGAGTTGGATATTGCTCAATTGTGAAAAATGTATTGAAAACAAATGGGACAGAAACGGGACTGATGGGTATATTTGACCGTATTCCTCAGATTCTAAGAAAGCCGCACCTCCCTCCAAACGTATACCCAAAGTCAATAAAGTTATACGTATTTGGTTACTAATGCACACCTACCAGAATATAAGACGCACCACCCCGTTTTCTGTAAAATACAGAAGGGAAATAAGTGCACCTTATAATCCTGAGATATGGTACAGAAATTTTACATGGAACGACTAATAATTTGTATGAATGACCACACTTCAGTTGGAATTAAAGGGCATAACATAGGCTGAAATGAATCTGAATCTAGTTGAATAGAATGCTGTGAAATTGAATAGGATTCCAGCAATAGAAAATATTGATTTGAAGTGAATCGCTGCGTTGGAAAGAGTTGTATTTCGTGAGAATGAGATATAATGGTAAAGAAACAGGCTTTGAAACATAGCCATTTGGAACAGGATGAGATATCATGCATTGGATTATATTTTAATGTATGAAGACGATATGTGAAGAAGAGACAGAAAGTACAAAGTACGTTTCATCTTGAGTCATATTAAATACGTCCCAACAAATTCCAATAAATATCATTCCTCTCCCCCTGCTATACATAGTATATATGCCAGACATTGATATTACTTGTGTTGGAGTGGTGCATCGATCAATATGTATTCTTTAGTTTACAATATATTAATCGAATCACACACGTAAGAATCAACGTATTCTGATTTGTATGTGTTACATGTCACGTGTTCATGGCACCCCTGCAGCAACTAGAGATGCTACTATTCACCACGATGATAAAAAAAACAATTCATGAATTTGCGAGCCTGAATCGCGGACAATCAATTGAATTCGCCAGTGGGGTGAATAGTTCCACCCTGAGTTTTACCACCCCAAGTGCCTTGTAGAGGATGACAATCTTAAACAATCTTAATCATATTTGTGGAAAGCGCTGTAGAACATTTACATGAATGTTATTAGTGCGTTGAGATTACCGCTGGCACATCAGTGATGTTTTGATTTCCAGGGCAGTTTCAAATCAAATCTTATTATTTAGACTGGAGGAATCCGATGAGCTATAAAGCTCTTTTCCACAGAAGTCCAGTCGACATGATCATCCATTCTCACTACTTCAAGCTTTGCTCTTCTTTTTGTCTGCTGTATTTTTGTTCAGTCATAACCCTCACGCGCCATTTTTTCCACGTGGGAGCATCTCCGGCAAAAAGAAACCACCCCACGGTTGCCGCCTTTTTTTGGAGTCGGGTGGCTCCGAGGTCAGAGCGCCCAATTGTCACCGATCAGACCCCTGCGTTTGAATTCGTGCAGCCGCCCTTGATCAACGGTCTCAGGCCCCCTCGCCGATGACTGCACACAAACAAAAAAAAACCCCAACCGATTACTTGAATTTGGTTCTGCGTTTAGTTTGGCTTAAATTCCAGCTCTAAGAATGATATATCATCCATAATAGAGGTTTTATATCAGTTTGATTCATGTGACGGACATTAACTCTCATATGCAGAATGGGTATAAAGATGTTTCCCACTACTGTGTGAACCAGAAGTCACTAAAAGGGATCTCAGAGGTAGCTCTGTAATATCCACTTCCATGGGCGATTTTCTAACACGAAGGGTTGCACTGCGAGATATCCGAACGGATACTTTGTCTCAGTGGCAGTTGGGACAACGATGGGAAATAAATAAATTCGAAAGACAAAAGTGCTTCTTTTTAATGAACCAGGTCACAAAAAGACGCTCTTATATGTTCAGGTGCGAGTGGACACATGGGGGGGGGGGGGGGTGTAGGGAGGAGGGGTGTTCTTAGTAGTTCAACGGTGGCATGGGCAGCCAAGCCCTCAGGGCCACTCATGGAAGAAACGGCCGGTCTTCTTGCGCTCCTTGCGCAAGGCGTCGAGGTCGGCCTCGTGCACCATCTCCTGCACGAGGAACTTCTCGCGGTGCATGCGCTCCTTCAGCCCCTTGGGGATGTCCGGGATCATGTAGGCGATGATGAGCTTGATGAAGTACACCAGGTGCTGTCAACCAAGGCGCAAGGGGACAGTCGGCAGCGTTAAAGTTCGCCGTACAGACGGCGGCTTCGGCGGCGCTTTCGGTTGCCGCGAACACCTGAAGGCTGCCGTTTGCTTTTTCTTAACGCGGAGGCTTTCGCGAATTAATATTATCCGTAACAGAGATTCTTTGGCTAGACCGCGTAAATATAAATGTGTCGTTATAAGCCCGCCACCATCCGGTGTGTCACGTAAAACAAAACGTGCCAATTCGTTACTCGTTCATCGGCCAGAGTGGCCTGATGAGGCTGGTTGTAATTATCAGCGAAACGTCACGATACTCAAATTGTAAATGTTGTGGGTTTACTCTCCAACACACCGGTGTGCTGAACTAGTAACTAATGGACATGTTTTATTTACGTGACAAACCTTACTAATCGGCTGTGTCGGGTGGTGGTGGGTTTAATGACACATTTATATTTACGCGATCCAACCCAACATCTATATTATGTGTGCTTTTGAGTTTCAGGTTAAAAGCAGAATGATGAACAAACATAATTAAAAACATCAATATGATGATGATGATAATTGAAACATATTCGAATAAATCAGTGTAATATGATGATCGTAATCGAGTTGTTTATCAACAGGCGTCCCGAGCAAGCGACCGCAATCAAACAATAACTCCGTTTGTTTTTATTATCGCCAAGTCCTGACCGAGACTTGAAGCCGCAACCTTCTGACTTGTGAGCTGCGCCTTCTAACCAGAGCGCGCTAAAAACTGGCCACTTCCAGCCAAAACAACTCCCATGAAGCCGCTGGCCGTCTGTACCTCAAACACGATGATGAAAGCCAGTCGGGCGGCCAGCACGTGCCAGAACTGTAGCGTGAACTTGTAGGGCTCCTCCCTGTTTGTGCTTGGGGCCTCTCTGTAGTCGCGGTATCTGGCGGGAGGGTGTGACAGTTAAAGGACACTTTATTATTAAAGCTGAAATTTTCCGCATTGAACAGGTCACCGATGGGAGTTTGGGGCTGTAGCACGTGTTGTTTCGGCGCGATGTCCGACGTTTCGCTCCACGTGCCAAACTTGAAGCTCGGATTCAGGAACTGAAGTTCACTTTCAGAAGGAGCGCCCCAAGCGTGTGGAGCGAAACGTCGAACATCGTGCCACAAAGAACATCCGGTGCAACCCGAACACACACCAGAGAGCTGTACAGCATGACCGAAAAAACACATGCGGTAGCATTTTATAATTTGACAATAAGTGCTAGGTTTAACAAAAGTTCTCGGTTGCATTTTGTCACGTGTCATCGTGGAATGTCAACGGTGCTTATTTGATGATGCATGGCAGCTGCAGCTGTTTGCAAAATGACTGGCATAAGTTAAGGGTGTCCACTTTCGTCTAAACGAATATTAAACCAACATGCACCAATTAAGACAGATTGCAAGGATTGAGTATATCACTTATGAATGATCCCTAACAAAGCTTAATATGAACATCACCTTCTTGGTTCTTTCGGTAAAGTCACGTAGAAGGGAAGTAATAAAATAATAAAAATAAAACATAATAAAACAATTCTCACGACGTTTCGGCCACAACGCAAGCAGCCATCCTCAGGCGAAGAATGAAACACCCCAAGCTTGGAGCGTATATTTAAGCTGGGTTAGAGGGGGGGGAGGTGGGAAGAAGAGCGCCTAAACAAAATAATTTGCATATCAAGAGGAATTCAGCATATGGAAAATGCGTAGGAGGTGGGCGGGGGGGGTTCCAAATCAATACTATGCCCGTGCATTATGCAGGATTAGCAGCATCAAAGGGGGGGGGGAAGGGGGGGAGCATTAACAAAGGAAAGGAATGTTAATAGTATGTAGCTGTAGTTACTAAACAACCACGTAAAAAACTACAGTATAAACTGCATGACAAACTAAAGTATAAACTACATAGCATCATCAGTAAACTTACTATACTCTACAATAAGCTGAGTTACTAACAGTAAGTAATACATGAAAAATTCTACGTTGTAAAAAATTATATAATATGCTTCCATCTAAACTTTATTCTCTTACATCACACGCGTCTATACCGTACTATATACTTCCATAGGCAAAACCAACATTAAATTACATACTGTATTGCTATAAACCACCCTATACCTTATACATTTTTAATATAACACTATGTATTATTCTACCCACCCTAATGTGTATCAAAATGGTTTATTACGTCCTTCCAGTGATTGCTAAGCCAGAATCCATCTTCTCGGTTAAAATTGTCTCTGTGTTTGTAAATGTGGATCGCCTCAAATGAACATCACCGTAGGCTTTCTGAATCCAAGCTTTGTAAATGGGGTGTTCATATATGCACTGAGCTCATCCAACGAAGAGTGCATTTGTGAATAGGACCCATGGTGTATTGTACATTAATGGGGGGGGGGGGGGCGGGGGTAACTGACAGTGTGCAGCTAAGTGTTTTGCAGTGAAGTGATGGTAGATGCATTCATGTGAGTGTGTACATCAGTCCGAGTGGGGAGTGGTGGGGTAGTGCTTGGCATGTTGTGGTACAAACTCGGCGACCTGTGCTTGATTTTTGTTCACCGCCAAAATCGGGGGGCGAATATCTGAACCGGTTCTGGGCCTCCACTCGTCAATGGCCTTTCTGCCAGCAGTCAGATGAACAAGCAATTGCAGTGCTGCACCTTTAACTTTCGCCCCTCATCTATCGCCAGCGTAAGAATCAATATTGTTAGATTGATCAATGCATCCTTACACACCGTGTACCACTCCCATAATAATAATGATAATCCTTACCAATAACAATCTCTGCTCACTGCCAGCACTTGCTCCAGGCAATTTGTGCCAGGGCTGCACAGGAGGATCTCTGTGTGGGTGTGCACGTGCGTGCGTTTCACATTGATACCTGCAAATTAGTGGCCCGTCCTTCTTGTCCGATCGAGATGACAACGGATTCCCGGTGGGTTCAAAATCACTGACGTTGAACACCGAAAGGCTGCTGTTAACATAGCCCTCCAGGCAACTGTATGAATTAAGACAGAAAAAACGCATGTTTTCACTAGCTCAGGGTCAAGTATGACATACAAAAAAGCATTACTTTTGTTCATGTACCTACGAACAAAATGTGCAATATCCCGGCCACGCCCACCACCTCCTACTGCCAAATTGGTCTATGAAATACACCATCTCCTTCAAACTTGGTTTGGCCGTGGGTGTGATTGTTAGTACTCACTGGATCGGTAATCGAGAGGTCGCTGGTTCGATCTCCTGGCATGGCAATTGAAACAATGTTGGGCAATTTTCTTTGCACCGTCCACCGAACAGAATGAACGGGTACAGAACAGAATGAACGGGTACAGTACAGTTGATCGATCGGCAGGTCACGTTTGGTGGGGTAAAGTTGGGATAGTCCTTTCCCTCCTTTTCCCAAGACATCTGGCCAGTGTACAGTATACAAGTAGGCCAAATTCCCTCCAGAGGGGATCTCTAGAGCATCCTTTTTTGAAAGCCCTTCATACAGCAGTGGCGTGAGCAAGCAATTACAAGGCTGCACCTTTGCCAGAACCCTACTAATCCTGTGATGCAATTAATTGCTGCATTTTTTTCGCTTATTGTACTTGCTCAATTTTATTTCTAAAAGTTTCCAACACCTTATCAGCATATAGCTTGCATATCATTTTTTGGGGATGAATGGTAAATGCTCGATTATTACATTCACAATTTGATTAGGCTATTTTAAATAATGATTCATTTTAATCATTGCATGTCCACCGAATAATGTATTTATATATCCAGCACAATTAATTTTTGCATCTGCCTCACGCAATTTAAACGATTATCGTGTCTGTTGCCAAGTCGACGAAATTATCTATGAAAGGATACCTTCAGGATTGCGAAAATTGATTTGAGTTTTGAATTACGGGTACCGATCTCAGAATTCGTTCTCAGGAGGCATGAAGGTTAGTGCTTGCATCTGGACCGGTGTGTCAGAAAAGCCGCAGGGCAAGCCGTTGTTGTTGTTGTTTATAAGGGCATGCAATAAAAGCAGAGCTTGTTCGTCAGCACAATCCATCCTTAAATATCAAAAGCATCAAGGCACACATTCAAGGCAGGTGAAATCAAGCAAGGATTCCTCGCCTACCAGGCTTGACCCACCATGCATACTGCCACTTATGATTCCTTCCCCTATAGAGAGCTGAACACTGCTATGTAATAGGCCACATCACGTAATTAACCACCGGGATACATTTATCCCACAGCTTGTGATCCGGCAGGTTCCATGTGCAGGTGTATAACTGCGGGTTCTCCCACCTCTTCCAAGACACCTGACCAGCGTGTAAAAGTAGGCCGAAATAGCCTCGCGTGCTTCCGCCATGAGTAACGTGAGCAAGCACTTGCAGGGCTACACCTTTGCCTTAACATTTATCCCAGATAATTAATGAAGTTATAATTATCCAGTATTTTCACATCTTGTTCTTCGGACCAAATGCATTGATTATTTTTATACGTAGTATTTAGGAACGTAGACAAAAAAAAAACCCATTTATATTTTATAGACTGCACAAATAATAATAATAATGTACTCATAATTGGGTTGCCTGGTGTACAACACAGTTGTTCAATTACATATTGTTCTCTAAAAATGTGAAATTAAATATAATTGGGCCAGGTGGCTCAGTGATTGGGAGAACAGCTTGCAATGGGGATGTTGCGAGTTCAAACCCTGGTCTGGGGCTGACTGCCCATCATCCCTTTTGCGGGAAAGTCAACAGTGATTGTCCTTTGTGTAGACTTGCACCCCTGCCAGAGGAATGTGGAACTTCCACCACTGGCTCAGGGCTATACATGTGAGATGAGTACTGCCACAATGGGCGCCACGGTGACGAAATGTTCACTACCTCGCCTGGTATACAGACGGTTGTAGGTTCGATCCCGACCCGAAGGCCTGTATATTGGGCGTTGGCAAGTTCGCCCCTCGTGGTCGCGTGGATTTCCCTCCAGGTCCTCCAGTTTTTCCTTCCACATTTAGCATCAACTTAACACGTTCAGAGTATTTGGCTGATCGCAATTCCCACCTGATGAGCCATTTCATTGAGCAATCATTTATGGCCAGGTCGTTTCTGCAAAAGAGCTCCACAGCTCGGTGGGCCTTATCTGTTAGAATGAAACAAAGTTTAGTTTTATTTGGGCAGGAAGTCTTAATTTGACTTTCGAGTATAATTCTAGTTTTATTATACAAGGCGCACGCGCTTGTATTATGTCCAAATAATAACAATCCAACATCTTCTTGGTTCTTTCGGTAAAGTCACGTAGAAGGGAAGTAATAAAATAATACAAATAAATACATAATAAAATAATTCTCACGACGTTTCGGCCACAACGCAAGCAGCCGTCCTCAGGTGAGGTAAATATACGCTCCAAGCGTGGTGGTGTTTCATTCAGACGCTGTCTCCCCGACAGACCTGGTCTTCACCTGAGGACGGCTGCTTGCGTTGTGGCCGAAACGTCGTGAGAATTATTTTATTATGTTTTATTTGTATTATTTTATTACTTCCCTTCCACGTGACTTTACCGAAAGAACCAAGAAGATGAATCCCTGCAGTCACGAAAGCTTTAAATCGAAAATTTGAGTATAATTCTAGTTTTATTATACAAGGCGCACGCGCTTGTATTATGTCCAAATAATAACATTCCAACACTCCCCCCCCACTGCCAATGAGAATCTTGGTCCGCCCGGTGGCACCGCTTACTCTCTCTCTGACTCCGTCATGCGTGCGCAGGGCCCATATTGGTAGAAGTAGACGAGACGCGGGATGAAGTCGGACGTCACGGCGATGACGAACGCGTTGGTGATGACGGAGACGACTCCGATGCCCTCCAATATGCCGTACCAAACCCCTGCGCGCGAGGACGATATGTCAGGTGCGTGCGTCGGAGCGCAATGACAAAGACACCCGCCCACCCCGTATAGCCTTGACAGACTGTTTGGGCAAGTGCATTTAGCGAGCACCTCCGAAGGCCGGCACGGCACGTAAGGGGCTGGGTGGCCAGGACCACGCCCGGCCGCCTTTGTCTCCCCAGTGGCGATGTTTACACACACCGCACCAGGTACTCATTTGATGTTGAGTCGACCTAGGGGAGGCCCAGAACCGGTTCAGATAATTGTCACTGGTGTTGGCTGTGAGTGGGAATTAAACTCGGGTCACTGGGTTCGTAGCGCAGCGTGCAAACCGCTACGCTACCGCTCCCCGCATACACGCACACACACGTTAAGAGGGCAAGTCACAGCCGCCTTTTTTCTGTGATTCCTTCTGTACGCTTGGCTCTTGAACAACAATAAAAACAATCGTTGACAAAAAAAGAGGCGAGGTCACAGCCGATGCTGTGCACGCACCCTCCCCACCCCACAGTAACACCACGAGTGCAGACAAGATTATGCACACTCTACCATTCACGTCACAGTGGGAATTGCAACACACGTGTGCACAGCATATACATATATAAAGAAATCAGAGATTCAATTTGGATGTTAAAAAAAACGTCAGCTTTCCAAGTCTTGGATTCATGAAGACAACTTTCGCATCTTTAATCAGATTTCTGAGATAATTTACATAACGTAATAATTTAACGTTACTTCACACACCGTGGGTGCACTTCGCTTCCCCTATGACGCCAAGCACCATGTGATGTCATCTCGATGGGCGGCTCACAATAATTCATATAATTAAGATACCCCCGAGGACAAACCCTGCATATCCATTATATTTATTTCTTATTATTACCACTACTACTACCAGTGCATGTCAAGTGGAGGGGATAGGAAGACGCGGGGAATTACTTTGAGTAGCTTATGGCTATTTCCATGCCCGTGTGTTCGTATTGATAGATGACGTGGGATCGTTATGATCGTTATGGATCAGAGGTCACTTGAAATGATCTCAGAGGTATATCTGTGATATCCACTTCTCTGGCCTGTCCTCTAATATAAAGGGCTGCACTCTTCTGCCGATTTCTGGGTCAATAATGACTTCCATAACAATATGAGGTGTTAATTACCTCGCCTGGCATGCAGCAGGTCGTGGATTCGATCCTGACCCTGATGCATGTACAGTATATTTGGAGTTTGCAAGTTCTCCCTATAGTCGCGTCCTCCAGTTTTTCCCACCACATTTAGAAACATGCATTTCCAGTATTTGGCTGCTATAAATGTCCACATGATAAGCCACTTTACTGAGCTATCATTTGTGGCCAGGTCACTTCTGAAAAATAGCTATCTAGCTCAGTGGGCTGTAGCCTGGTAAAATTCACGTTTCACTTTATTTTAGTTTGACGATAGCTCTGAATGGATGCTTCATCTCATGACATGGCGCTCGATTGTACAAGCGGGATAACATTGTGGGAAAGCGAGGAATAGAATGCGCTGTCAAAACAATCCGCGAGTACGAGCGCGCTCACCAATGTCCTTGGCGCGGCAAGCCAGCGAGCGCCTCCACTGCGTGACGAACTTGTACGCGTCCAGACGGATCTCGATGATGTTGTTGAGCAGAGCGAGCAACGGCGCCAGGGGGAAAGCCGCCACGAAGATGGTGGTGAAGCCAAACTGCAAGACTGCGCCCGGCACAAGAAGCACACAACGGCAGTGGTTTTATAGACTGTTCAACGTTATAGGACTGCAGGGATGTATCCACGCATGTCGAACTGAATTCTGACCGCACGAAGCCAACCGTGCTAATCGGAGGTGCGGGATGAGCGTAGTGAGGCAAGCTCCACACCCGGCCGTCTTGGTGCCACGGTGGTGGAGATGTTAACTACCTCGCCTGGTATACAGGAGGTCGTGGGTTCGATCGCGACCCTGACGCCTGCATATTTGGAGTTTCCATGTTCTTTCTCCCCGTGGTCGCGTGGATTTTTCTCCGGGTCCTCCGGTTTTTCCCTCCACATTTAGAAATAGTCTTTTAGGGTATTTGGCTGCGATACATTTCGAGATGATAGGCCACTTCGTTCAGCTATCATTTGTGACCAGTTCGCTTTCGCAAGAGCTGTATAGCTCAGTGAGCCTTACCTGGTAAAAAAAGCAATAAATAGTTTAAAATAGTTTCAGTCTTTGTTTCCCGGGTGCTTATGTTAACACACCGTGGTTAGCAAACTGCGTGAAAAATCCGATGCAGCTTAGCTCGATTCCACTCCGCGGCTAACGCCAGCGGCGATCTATTGATGCATCCCCCTTGAGCGATGGACACTCTAAAGACTCACTCATCTCCAGGTATTCGTCAAAGAGGCCGTAGGTGTTGATCTGCTGCAGGCTGTAGTCCTGCTCCCACTGAGGCAGCAGCGCCATGTCATCCTCTGTCGTCTCCATCTCATGCTGCAGCTTCTTCTTCGCCCACCAGTTCTGGAGGAGCCTTTACCCACGTGTGCGTGCGTGCGTGTGGGTAGGGGTGGACAAAGAGTAGGGGAGAGTGGTTAGTATGCTGTACTCTGAACTTGACAGCCCGATTTCGATTTAAAGCTTTCGTGACTGCAGGGATTCATCTTCTTGGTTCTTTCGGTAAAGTCACGTAGAAGGGAAGTAATAAAATAATAAAAATAAAACATAATAAAATAATTAAATTTCGATTTAAAGCTTTCGTGACTGCAGGGATTCATCTTCTTGCTTCTTTCGGTAAAGTCACGTAGAAGGGAAGTAATAAAATAATAAAAATAAAACATAATATAATAATAATTATTTTATTATGTTTTATTTTAATACGTGATTTTACCGAAAGAACCAAGAACTTGACAGCCCGAGTTTGATTCCCAGCCCATGGCTGACATCGGTAGTGAGAGATATTTGAAATGGCACGGGACCTTTACTAGGCTGACTCAATCATTTTTATTTCTTTAGAACTGCTTTTAGTGTTTAGTTTGTTGTCCTTCCCCGCGGTTGGCTACGTACGGTGCGAAAGAAGTTCAACATACATATGTAAAATGGGTACCTGGTGCAGTGTGAAAACATCAGAACTGGGGAGACAAAGGTGGCCAGGCGTGGTGTTGGCCACCCATACCATCGTACGTAATGCTGGCCTTCACAAATAGTTGCCAAAACAGACTGTATGACTATATGGGGAATCTTTGTCTTTGTATCACAACAACACAATAAAAAAATAAGGAAAAATTAAATAAAGTGTCATGCTACGTGTAATGAATGACTGCCTCGGTAACATAAGATTTAAGTAAAACACAACATCAACGGTGATAACATGAGAATATAAATGGCCATCATTATTTCTAATTTTTGTGAAACAAAAATAATGCCCTAAGCGATTGGAAATAAGAATGATACTCCATCGCAGGAATGCATTTACAGTGTCTGTGTCAGCGCTCATAATTTTTTTTTAGCAAGAGAAATCAATATATTCTGACTGAACAATTCAGCCAACAGGGCATCATTAAGGCCACCTGTGGCCCCAATAGCATGGAAATCATTATTGACCCAGCAGTCAGCATTGATGCTAGAGATTGCTTCAGGTTATCAAGGAAACCTCGTGCATACGACCAATCAAGATCAGCTGAAACAAAGCTGATTCTGAGTATTAGTATAGCTTTGTGTTAAAACATGTATTACAGTTGTTCATATCTGTCCCATTTTTGCTCAGGATTGAAATTTGTTGGTAAAGCAGATCGCTTTTACTCATTGTAATATCATCACGAGATAAATTCTTGGCCAGAAACAATTCATCTCATTATCCCCTCGTGTGTGTAAAATAAATACCGGTTAAAACATTATTGACCAGCGTGGTGAAGTATGGTCAAACAAACCCTCATGACCCGCAGAGGTGTGTGAACACCCTCGTTCAGCAGTGGATTGGACGTAATATTCGCTCTATAATTCTATATTAATCAGATACCTAAAGTTGCGTACCATAGATGGTGATAAATTGGCCTCTCCTGTTCGATTGTAGTTTAGTGCTGCATGAACAAATCAATCTTGATTTGAAGATTTGAAGCTTTCGTGACTGCAGGAATCCATACTCTTTGCTTTTTTCGGTAAAGTCACGTAGTTAGTTTATTTCTAACTACGTGACTTTACTGAAAGAACCAAAGAGCATGAACAAATCACTTGATACTTAGTGGGATATTGCTCATTACCCCTCTGCTGCCACCCCCCCCCCCCCCCCACCACGATACGATACGTTCAATGCATGTTAAAAGTTTTTATAGCAGATAAGATTGTTTCCTGAAAAAACTTTCTATTAAATTGCAGTTCATACAGGTAGGCTAAGAATTTACCTTGTTTTTTACTTTAAATTTTACTGTGCAATACAGTATTGCAATTAATAAATACGTACCGTATATAGTTTATACAGCACGGTACTGTAAATTGCTCTGTTTTGCTAAATTATCACGATTCTTTATGACTCATGGGTAGGCTAGGCCATCTTCGACTTACGATATTTTCGACTTACGATGGGGTCGTCGTAACGCATCTCCTGTTTGATTGTAGTTTAGTGTTGCATGTGGGATGCTGCTCATTACCCCTCTGCCCCCCCCCACCACCCTTTAATCTGGAACGGCACTCTCCCTGCAACATGCGCTGTCAACTCCCCTGCCCCTGTTTAGGTCCCAGACTCAGGGCCTTCCATTTAATCACTGCCGATCGCTTCCTCTCTCTCTCTACGAAACAAATATTCCCAATGATTCCGCACGGTACCTTGAGATGCTGCTGCACTGAAATGCTGTAAATATCTACATTTTATTGTGCGTACAACCATTATATATACAGAGTGGTAGCTCTTGTAATCTCTCATTTACTTGATACAGCTGTCGTGGCTGTGACGGTTCCACCTGAAGACGGAAGCTTGTGTTGCCTCCGAAACGTCGTGATTTTTATTTTTATTTTATTTTACTTTTATTAATTTAAAATTTTTACCTACGTGACTTTACCGAAAAAACCTAAGAATATGATTATGTTGCACCGTATGTAGCCAATCGTGCTAATCGGAGGTGCATACAGAATAAACACCGGCAAGTAAAGTTTCTTCACGTCTATTGTAGTTTCTCGCAGCGTTCCCTAACACCACATTCAAGCAAAAGGTGGCTTGGCCACCCCATCAGCAATGAACAGTATCAAGGCTTGAAATATTGAACACTGCTTCGTGTTGAAAAACACGATTCAGGATTACTCACAAGGAATAGATTTGTTACGTTTCCCTACTACCCAGATCCGAGAGAGTCTACACAAATCTCTGTTCCTTGTGATGACACGGTTACAGACGACATCTGAAAGGCCACTGCCTGAAACAACAACATACTATGAATTTCTTTATTGTAACACAGTGCTAATGTATGTAAAAAAAAATATTTTAATTTATTTTAAATTTCATTATTTTATTTTTATTAATTTTTAATTTCATTTTTTACCTATGTGACTTTACCGAAAAAACTAAGAGTATGAATCCTTGCAGTCACGAAAGCTTCAAAACAGTGCTAATGATTCGGGTTTTGATTTTTGTTGGTGTTTCTGCATAAATGGCAATAACTGATAAAAGTGTACAGCTGCAATTACTTTGCTGATGGAAAGGCCACCACTAGAGGGAGCGCTAGAGAGCTATTAGCCTTGCTCAAATTATATTATTTACTGTTTGATTTAAAACTTTCGTGACTGCAGGGATTCATATTCTTGGTTCTTTCGGTAAAGAAACCAATAATATATATATTTACCTTTTAAATTTCATTAAATGTATGCCACTCATGTGTTCCCATATCTGATATTGTAATCAAGGTCGCCCCATTAAAAAACTCAATTAGTCTCAATGGGTTTTCAGCCGGTTCAACAATAATGGAGCCGCTTGATAAATGAATTGCTGAGCAAAGACCCAAAAAAGAACGAGTGGTCGTCAGCTACTAAATAGACAATAACTAACATGTTCATTCAATCAAGAAAGGTTACGGGGACTTTGGGAAAGAGACGACGCGAGGAAATTCAAAAGGCGAACATTACAAAGGAAGGAGTAGAAAGAGAAGTGATGTGAACTGCAGCGGTCAATCTGGTCGACCGGGTCCTCAATGTGGGTGGAGAGATCAGCGGAGTGACGTTCACAGAAACCGGAACCTTGGTAGTCGCGACAGAACATGAGCAGCGGTGGCTTACGGGAATCCGAGCTCCATGAAGTTGTTCCACGTTTGCTTCAGGACCATTATGATTCCCATCTGCATGCACAGGTCGATGAGGCAGCCGCTGGGGTGGCACTGCACAGGGCAACACGTAAGAAAAGGGTTAGCGTCAGCGGATAAGATGACACGTGTCTGCCAGACAGCGGCGTAGCTAGGATATTTTGCGCGCGGGGACGTGCTATCAAATTGTCGCCCCCCCCCCTCCCCCCGTTTAATCACATACCAAAATGTAATTACATGACATGTAGGCTGTGCGTGGCGGGATATATAAACTTTAAGGTTGAGGTGTAGATTTGTGCAGTAGTTTCAGGCTGCCGCGCCCGCCGCAATAAGTTATAATGTAACGTTGTAAGCCTAATTTTGGCGCCCCTTTACCTTGGCGCCCGGGAACATATGTACCCCCCTTCCCCCCCCCTAGCTACGCCTCTGCTGCCAGACCGAGCGCGAGGGCAGTGCGATGATGGGAATGTGCCCTCCATCGGTGGAAGCGGTGGCGACGCGGTCAGGGCGCTCCACTGTGAACCTCGGAAACCTGAGTTTGAATCCCAACCGCGGTCAATATCGGTACTGAGTGACGTATTAATTGATTTGGGGTCGCCACCCAACTTCTCTAACCCGCGTTGAGCAGTGCGGTGAGGTGTGACGCAGCGTGGGGAGGAATTAAGCCAACAGTCGATTGACAACACGCTGTGCGTTACCTTGCCTTGTTATCTTATGGATGCGACATGCAATGGGACATTTGCCAGTTTTGTATTTGATCACAATAGACCTCTCTACACTTTGCGTGATATTCATGTCTGGACTCACAATTAAGTTCGCAGCGGCCGAGTGGCTCAGAGGTCAAAACATTGAACTGACCAACTGATATTCTTAAATTGGAATCCAGGTTGCAGCCATCAGTGATTAAACTGGGTTCTCAAATAGTCTCAGACAGCCAAGAAATTACTGCACAAAGAAACCCAATCACGTAGATTTTCATTCATTTCATTTGGATAAATTCCAGCTCTGAGATATAATAATAATAATAGTTCAATTTGTAACGCGCGCAAATTTGCAGACGTAGTGGCCGCAACTCAGAGGCGCGGAAAACAAAATACCAGTTTGATTGGAATGCGACCAACATTTCTTTCTGTAGCAGGATGCCGAGGAAAGTGAGGGTGTGGTGATAGACATTTCACTTGAAGGGAACTCGGAGGAGGTTCTGTGACACCCGCTTCCGCAGACTGTTCTCTAACACAAGGGGTGATGCAGTGTTCCAAACGGGCATTTTTAAATCCTTTATATTAAGTTCACTTGCTTGCTTGCTTGCGCGCTTACGACCGTGCAAATCTTTCGGTCGTTTTTTAACCCACTTCCCGTGATCCAATCGAGCTGACATTTTGCACACAGACTCGTTGTGCGTGACAATTTATTTTCGTGAAAAACATTTTCCATAACTTTACACTTTTTAGAATTTTTTTTTTTATATTTAATTACCAATTGCTTAATGGTGGCAGGCAATCATCTGACCCATAGGTGGCAGCCATCTCAAGCCAGAGGACGAGAGGACTCTAGCCGCCACGCATATAAAGGATTTATAGTGAAAAACTTAGTTTTTACGGGTTAATTTTTTTTTGTCTCTTGATATGCCACGAAAATCGCAGGTGTAATACAATTAAGGTGTTAATTTTGTTGTGACTGACATTCCTCATATGTTATATGTGCTTACAGAATTGATATTTTTCATCAGACACGTGTTATTTTGGCATTACAAGTATGTAACGCACTGTAACAAATACCTCTTGTGATGTGTGCACACATGCTTATGCATTTATGTTGGTTTCATTTTAAAAAATATCCTGTACAGGTATTATATACCACCCTAGTCAGGATTATTTATTATTGCTTTAAATGTCGTTCGTCGATTGAAAATTCCTTACTTCTTCCAACCTCCAAATATGAAAGAGTTTTTCATATTTCCCAGGGTGACCGGTAAATCTGTTGGAAGCAGAGAGACAGGCATGGTGTGGTTATCGAGGTTTTCTGTTACAAGAAGCCACGGACCAAATGTCAAAAGTCAAAATGCACACACTAAGCTTGCATATTAGAGGAATGTTGAGTTAGATCGCGTAAATATATAAATGTTTCGTTAAAACTCGCCACCACCCGACGCAGCCAACTAGTAAGGTTTGTCACGTAAACACAACATGCCAATTCGTCACTAGTACAGCACACCGGTGTGTTGGAGAGCAAATCCACAACATTTACACACACATATATATACTGTGTGCCTATTGCAAATCACTCAACTGCACAGCTGAAGAGAAAGCAATCCATAGATGTGTGTAAGATAGACCCTTAAGGGATATCAGACGAAGACCTATAACACAATGAACGAGTTGTATTGTTAAACGCGTCACTGCGTTTCTCGGAGTGGAAGCATTCACTCCATGCCTCGGTGCTGAGAGACGGATTTTTATTTAGTTGGCAAAAAATTACAAAGTAAGTGAGAAAGAACCCTCCACGCAGAGTCCTTGTGTCAATCACACTATTGAATAAGGATCATAGATGTAGTAGAGAACAATAGATTTTGCGGCACTGCCCTCTGCAGCCCACAGCATAGTACCGCAGCAACCTATAACATCCAATAAGAATGCAGGCTCAACCCTGGTTAACTTCCGAGATCTGACGCATGCTGGATGAATTGGCCACAGCCCAGTACTGCATATGGTGAGGGGTAAAGTTTGCGTTGCCTCCGCGTTGTGCCGAGTAATTTCTGTCGAAGCGAAAGCGCGGCGGAGTGTGAACGTTTCTTTTGTCGATTACGAACGCGCAGAGCGACCGACGGTCCTTCCCGAAGGAGCGGCCTACCTACCTCCCGAGAAAGAAGGCGACGTAGAAGATGGAGCTGTTGAGGTTGACGAATTGAAAGAGGAACATCTTGAGCGTGAAGCTGTTTTCCCACTCTGCCTCCGTGCGGCATTGCTCTGCGGCGACGTTCACGACACGACATCCAGAACACAAAGAATGTCACGCGCGCGACTTGCACGGCACGAGGACCTCTTGTGCCCACACAGCCGCAACTCTGGAGGTTGGGACTCTTCTCTTCAGCGGATGGTTCCCGGTGATTGGCAAAATGGCCCGCAAATTACTCAAATGGAATTACACCACCCGACTGCGAAAACGTGGAAGGACCTTGCTGAAAAAGTGTCTTGAGAGTCAGTGAGGCTTTCCTAGGTAAACTCAAATAATAATAATTGTTTAGGTTACAGCTAGGATCAGCCACGTTCACCTAACACATACTCCGGTTTCTCTGCACTATAATTATATTAAATCTACACAAATACATGCTCCTGAGCCGACTGTTTGCACAGTACTGTGTATTTAAAGGTTAGGTCGTCAGCATACATATTTTAAATCTAGATTGAATTTTTATTTAATTTTACTTTATTATTTTTATCGTGGTTTTTTGCTTTTATTATTTTCAATGCATAATTTTTTTTATAAAAAACTGACATTTTTATTTTATAATTATTTTATTTTATTTTTGTTTTTTTATCTACGTGACTTTACAGAAAGAACCAAAAATAGTAAAAAGCTAATTTCTTTAAAATTGCTTTTTATCTTTAGATTGTTGTCCTTCCCCGCACCTCCGATTAGCACGGGTTGGCTAGGTACGGTTGCGCAAAAAAGTTCAACATACACACGACATGATCAGCATTCATTTCACACGGGTGAAGGGAGAGAAAAAAAAAGTAAAAAATACCATGATTGTTGTTCAACACCTGCGGGTGTCTTTGAGCCACATCTAGACATGTTCGGGGCATCCTGACCTTCACCACAACAACTGCGTTGGCTGTACCCCAGGTGCCCACACATTTCTAGATTGTTTTCTCTCCTCTACTTGAAAATTGACATATTAAATTATCAACGTTAAAAAGTATATAAAGCCATCGTTGCTTTTGTTTCAACTACGCAGGATGGCAGTGAAGGAATGAAATGTGCAGCCCCCTTTTAAAAAAAACCTTTCTTAAAGTAATTGGTTGTCTTGCCGACGTGTTTGTGTTCACGTGGGTAAGACCACAAATGCATCACTTGACCCTCGATGATGGAGGAGCAGCTATGAATGATACTAGCACGTGTTAAGATATTTTATTTATCTTATCGCATGCATGGATAATCTGCAGTATGGATAATCGACCAACAGATAACCGAGATTTTACTGTAATTCAAAAAATCACGTTCCTATTTTATGCAAAGAGGGCTTCAAAAAGCCCCATCACACAAGATGTCACGCTCCAAATAATGGTGACTCGCCATATATTATCACAAACAGGCAGGAATTTACATTTGGTAAACTCCACAGTGCAGACAAATGAGTTTAAGTGCATGGTCTTTAAAGTGATTGCTTTCATAGTCACTCTAAGCCTAACAAAATGATGTACAGCCATCATACCTAGGTTCGTGAGGAACACAGCGACTTTTTCATAAATCTGCAACAACAACAAAAAAACGAACAGTGAGCCGTCAACCGTTTTAAATGAAAACAAAGAACGGCGCATTTTCATTGGAATATTTGACGTGGCAATCGCACCCACGTGAGGCTGCCGAGTGTCCACGTGACCCACTGCACAGGTGTGGGGCAGCAGCAGGTGGTGCAGCACAGAGGTCGCAAACGGGGTTTGATTCCTTACCCGTACCCGGCCACACCAGGGTCGGGTACGGGCTTCATCCCAGAGGTCGCAATCAGGTACCCGATTGCGACCTCTGGGATGAATCCATGTTGCAGGCGCGGGTGGGTTGATTCTAGGAACTTGAATTGTGAGAAGAGACAAGACGTTGGGAAATGAGTGACAAACAGTTACTCACCAGTGACTCACGGTCTACCCGTACCCGGCCGCACCAGGGTCGGGTACGGGTAGCTGGGTATCGGGTAGGGTACGGGTATCGGGTACCCGGTTGCGACCTCTGGCGCAGCAGCAACCTTTGTTAAAATTCCATGGTCCCCCCCCCCCCTGGTTTCCCACCCTGTCCCCTCTCTACCCCCCCCCCCCTCATTGTGTTAGTTATCTGAACCTCATGGCGGGACCCCGGGGTCCCATAAGGCCCCCGCACGCGCATAAACTGCGTTGCGACGTCAGTTTACGTCTGTTGAAGGCGAACGACGCGGCGATCTGTTTCGCTCGACGAGCTCTACACGATGCGCTAATCAAAGTTTCGAAGTTTTGTTTCTTCTGCGCATTCGTCCTCGCCGCTGCGCTTGGACACGACAACAGAACGATCCGCGCTAGGTGGGTCGCGGCGTTTATGTGCACGGTGGGACGGAGTCGCCAAAAATAAATTAATTACGATTTTGACTTCAAAGCGAATTTCCCCAGAAGAAATCATGGAAACTCAGATGATTCGTTCCACAACCGAAACATATTAATGTAAAAATGATTAATACAGAATACCTTTTTAAATCCTTTATATTAAGTTCACTTGCTTGCCTGTGCGCTTACGACCGTGCAAATCTTTCTGTCGTTTTTTAACGACACTTCCCGTGATCCAATCGAGCTGACATTTTGCACACAGACTCGTTGTGCGTGACAATTTATTTTCGTGAAATTTTTTTCCATAACTTTACACTTTTTAGGATTTTTTTTTTATATTTAATTACCAATTGCTTAATGGTGGCAGGCAATCATCTGACCCATAGGTGGCAGCCATCTCAAGCCAGAGGACGAGAGGACTCAAGCCGCCACGCATATAAAGGATTTATAGTGAAAAACTTAGTTTTTACGGGTTAATTTTTTTTTTTAACTCGCTTGCTTCTGCAACAACAACTTATCGCAAATGGATGCAGTCATAGCAGGCGGTGCTCATCTATCGATCTCTCCACATGGCTAACGACGATGATGATGATGATGGATGACGTTTTATGATGAGGCCGGGCTCAGAAGAGATTTGTGTTTATGATTTTACAATGGAGGCCCTTGATGCTCTCACTAAACCCATTAGGGGCGATGTAAAAGGTGAAGGTGCAGCCCTGCAATTGCTTGCTCACTCCACCGCTGGCAGAAGGGTCTCAACTGGAGAGTGTCTGGCGTGCTCCTCCATACTGAGTGGTACACCTCCACTTTATCCCTCCACACGCAACGAGCCCATCACCCGTGGTGGACCCATTCATACTGCTCGGTGAACAGAGGCGGAGATTATAAAAAGAAAAATCCTGCTCAATCGTTTCAGCAGCCATAACAGCAGATGGAATCAAACCGGCGACCTCTGGATTGCAAGTGCAGTGTGCTGACCTTTACACCGCTGTGGCAGGATCGCCCCCCCCCCCCCCAAACACCCATGTACGTGCACAGAACCCACCATGTTGAGGAGCATGATGATCACGAAATTGATGCAGACGCCTGTCCCGGCGGTGAAGAACTGCGAGTAGCTGCGCACAAACACCAACTCGGATGTCGTGAAGACGCTCAGCATGACGACCCGATACACGACCACGCCGAACACAGCCACAATCACCAGGCAGATCTGCAGGTCCAAATCACGTCCGAGAAAATCACTCGTCGTCATTATCATCGTCGTGTTTCATCGTCGTCGTCGTCCTCCTACAGCGCAGGTTTATCATCGCGGTTGCCGCACGTAGCTCTCCACACGTGTTGTTTGGCACGACGGTTTGTATTGTTCCACGTGCCGGGAGCTTTTATTCGGCCCCTGAAGAAGTTCCCAGCATGTGGAGGGAATAAAACGTCACCCAACAACGCGCGGCACTCCTTGAAAAGCGATCGGAGAGCTCTGCGCATCGCCACTACGAATTTACAGTGCACTCAGGTTACAAAAATAGTGCAAAAATACATATGAACAATCGATATTTATTAAGGTGCGATAACATGCACCAGGACATCTCTTCATTGTGGTTATAAATTACACTAATTTATTTATTTGCGGCAGAGAATTACTTCCAAATAGAGGCTGTATTATATTTTGCAAAAACGAGAGATGATATCGAGAGCGAATTTGAAACACACAAATGCTTGTCCAGTAAACTCGAGCGAATCGGTTGCTCCATGTAAAACACTCCCTGCACCCACGTGCCTTCACACGGAGAACATAAACAAGCCTGGTGACATGCTGAATACCGCATTGTCGGATGCCTCTTTGTTGTGACGATAACTTGCAAGTGAAAGCAAATCACCGACATCACAGCGTGCGGATTTTTTTTTCTTTTACTTTGAGGAGATGGCGCCAACCAACTGGAGACAGAATCTCACGTCGTTAGAGCAGGAGACTGGCTGCTTGTCAGCGTTTCCAAACTCCTAAAAGCGAACCTCGAAAAGTCCCGAAGGTGTCACTAGATAATCCTTCAAAAGTCATGATGTCAACCCACTGGGCAATTTACCTTCTCGCAGAAAGTCACCAGAATTGTCACAGTTTGCTTTGATCTAATTCTGTTGCGAGGTAAAGCCCCCGAAAAAATCACAAGATGCAGTCACAAAACCTCTGGAGCCGGCGAAATTGCAGTAGCCTGTGACTGCAGCATGCATCAAGGGGTTTAAATGTTATCTGGTGGAATATCACCAGCAGGGGTCAGTCAACGACCAGATACAGGGACTCATCTACTTACGAACATTCAACTTACGAAGTTTTATAGATACGAACACACCTGTCCGTCTGTCCAGTTGCCTGTTCGGATCGAGAGTTCAACTGCCACGCAATTGATGGCGGTGGTCGTTCGTTGTCATTACCCAGCATTCCCAGCATTTCTGCCTGGACCGCCACCATTATCTGTTGTTGTGTTGTCGCTGTGCGGTTCACTACGACGCTCTCTTTGTGCTTTTCACGAACATTATGAACCCCCCTCATGTCTCATAAGCGTGAGAGTGTTGAAAGTGTTAAGGGTGGTAGTAAGAAGAACCAGTGGCATCTACATCTACAGGAGAATATACAACTTTTAAAGCCATTCCCCGTGTTTAGTGTACATGCCGTACAACATGTTTGGAATCGACAGAGTAAAGTTGGGACTTACGAACAAATCGACTTACGAAGAGACCTCTGGAACCTAACTCGTTTGTAAGTAGAGGCGTCCCCGTACAATAAAAACCCCAACTCTACATAACTGGTACCTCCTTTAATAAAACAAAACATATTTAAAGACCGCACCGATGCACAAATCATGAATGAAAAACAACTAATCACACTCGTCATTAACACGGCCGAGTAGCTGATGACTTATCAAACATGCGGGGATACTGGTGGGAGGGCCGCAAGTGGAAATAACAGGACCCTGCGGGGTGGGCTGGTAGGAACGAATAACCAAATAATATAAACATAATGTATTATTACACTTGTTAAGCCAGGAAAGCCCCACTGAGTCAAAAGGTTTTTGTAGGGTCCTGCCAAGTGTTTGCAGTAGGGGTCGATGTTGATACACGGACGGACGGACGGACGGACGGACGCTATAATCTATTGGTGGTCTGGTCCACTTCGTTCCTACCAGTATAAATCTGAAATAAATATACAGAGGACAGCTTCTGAAAGCAAATGCTGAAGCACGTTTCTGTTAGTTATAAGGCAGTGTTAAGCGTTAATAGTTGCATTTTTAAAAATGTTATATTGATGCATGTTAATTAATGTATGAATCATTCATTATGCACGTTATTTTATTCAACTGCCATAGGTGTAGTATCATTATCATGACAGTAATAATAATATGCACAAATGTTGCTGATCACCATTTCTAATTTTGTTACTGGTGCTCAAATAGATTGGTGATCCCGAGCTAGTGATTGGAAATTCCACATTCATATGGCGGAGACCAGCCTGCTCACCGGGGCAGTGCTAACTTTACCAACACCAGCGTTGACGGTGAAGCAGAGGTTGCAACCGGGTACCCGATACCCGTACCCTACTCGGCTACCCGTACCCGGCCGGGTACGGGTACGGGTAGGCCGTGAGTCACTGGAGAGTAACCGTTTGTCACTCATTTCGGGTAGGGTACCGGTACGGGTAGGGAATGGCAGAGGTGGGACAAAGTCATTGTTATGCAAGTCCAAGTCGAGTCGCAAGTCATCAAATTCATGACTCGAGTCTGACTCGAGTCCAAGTCACATGACTCGAGTCCACATCTCATAGGTGGGACAAAGTCATTGTTATGCAAGTCCAAGTCGAGTCGCAAGTCATCAAATTCATGACTCGAGTCTGACTCGAGTCCAAGTCACATGACTCGAGTCCACACCTCTGGGGAACGGGTACCCGTACCCGGCTGGGTACGGGTACGGCTGGGTACGGGTACCCATTTGCGACCCTGGTGCGGCCGGGTACGGGTACGGGTAAGGAATCAAAACCCGTTTGCGACCTCTGCGGTGAAGGGCCGAGTTCACCCTGGCTGGGATGTAAACTCACGGGCCTGTTGCTTTGAGCTGCTGAGCTCAACCGAACACCTCGCAAGTGAAGGTGGCAAGAGGCAGGCCTGCGAGGTCATCGCCTTTGAATTGTGAGGAGGGTGAATTCTCCAAAATGTGTTTCGTTTGATGTCCTTCCACCCCGCACCTACGATTAACACGGTTGGTTACATATGGTGCGAAGTTCAACATAGACACATACACAGATTTATCCACGGTTATCCCCAGAATCTAGAACTGCCTTCACTCGGACATCAATGCCTTTGATTCCCTGTCAATGTTCAAGTCCGGCCTCAAGAACTTCCTCTTCTCCTCTGCCAATAGCAACTGACTTTCCCTGCGATCTTCAAAATACATATGCTCACTGTTTCTGTATGCGGTTCTTCTGAAGTGCACATGTGCCTTCAGAACATAGTTTTGAAGCACCACGTACTGCCTGCTATGACATGCGGTTCACAAACACGTATAAATTTTTACAAAAATTGAAAACTGCGTGAATAAAGCATGCAAAACAAATGCATGCAAGAAACAGAGAGGGAACACATTGATTTGAGAACATTCACAAGTTAGTACAATAATTCAGACTGTTAGTCAAAGTAGGGCTTGGGCAGGACACGACGCTAAAAGGGATCACGTGCGTACGTATGTTGAACTTCGTTCGCGCCGCACGTCACCAACCGTGTTAATCGGATGTGCCGTTGGTCAAGAATAATGATGGGAGTGGCGGCCAAGGAATGGGATGAAACCCAGAGGCCATCCACCGAGTGGGTGGAGCGACGAAATTAGCTCGCGTGCAGGTGCGAGGCGCAATACTACATCGCAAGATCATGAACGATGGCGTCAGCTTGGGGGGGAGGGAGGGGGAGGCCTTCATCCAGAAGTGGATTGATATTGGCTGATGACGACGTCGATGATGCTCAATCCACATTGTATTATATCGTACCATGAGGAAGATGCCAGAGGCAGAAACCACCAGTCTGCTGCACTTGTCGTGAAAGGACTGGTATGGCTCCGGCTTCCCCGAGATGGCGTTGAGACGTTCCTTCTGTGAGTACTTAGCCTCGAACTGTGGCCGGATCTCCTCCTACATGCACGCAGTGCCAAACAAGAAGACAAAAAACGACCACACCCAGGCAGCGAGCTCAAAGACTCGGGGCAGCAGACGTGAACTCCGGCGTTGTCACTGAACAACAACACGCGGCACAACCCTAAAAAACACATCGGAGAGAGCGGAACAGCACAGCCGCAAAAGCCTACGCCGTCGTAAACTCCCGCATTGTGTCTTTTCGCCCCATGACCTAGGCCACCCAATATGAAACCCCAGGGAACAACTTTCCACACTGGCTGTGTCACTTCCGTCTCTAGATAGGTTGATGAAAGGTAAAGTTTGCAGCCCTGAAATAGCTTTCTCTTGACACTTTTGGCAGAAGGGCCTCCGCCACATTGAGCTCCCAAGAGACCCTCTGTAGGGCATTGTCGGCCTACTTATCCGTAACGCTGATACGCGTGTATGTGTGCGTGTTTGTCTTTGTATTCTGTGAAAGGGTCCACTTCCTGCGCTCAGTGTTGTATCAGGAAGCCGGTCCCTAAGTCATAGCATTTATCGTTGGGAAATAATAACAACAAACTGGGCCATGAACGATAGTGGCAGGACAAGTGTTCCATCGTGTAACGTATTTTGGAAAGTGACTATGAATAGAAAGTCCGGCGTATCGCCCACGCTGCAGTGAAGCCTAATCGATATCACGTAAATAAGGCTTGGCCACGATTCCCACCGAGGTCATCGTTCTACTTGGATGCATGCATTGATCTACGTTGTTTGCACTGCGCCTGTGCTGTAACCGTAGCACGTGCCCGTCTGTTCGGAGCATCACAAGACACATCTGGCTCTCGGCGTACGAGCGTGATTTTGGAAGCTTCCAATAAACAACCACTTTATTCTTAGCAGCTTACAAGAAGAAAAAAAGGGCTTAGACAGTGGCATCTGTGTGCAATGTACGCCGTTGCTTGATGTTCGTTGCCGTTCCTATACACGGCGGTAAAGGTGCGGCCCTGCAATTTTCTTGCTCACGCCACTGCTGGCGGAAGGGCCTCGACGAGAGAGAGCTCTAGGGAGCCACACTCTGGAGGATAGTTTGGCCTGCTCTTCCATAGCAGCGAGTAATGCCTATAGTTCCATTTATACCTGTCTTTAGATGTGCATATGGGGGGGGGCACGCTTGGTGACAGGAGGGGGGGCACGCTTGGTGACAGGAGGTGCGACCGCGTGTCCGTGTGTTACCTCCTCTTCCTCCCAATCCAGGAGATCCCACTCGTACGCAAGCTCCGATTTCCGCCTCTTCCAGAACTCGAGGAAAACGGTGGCTTCAGAGGCAGAGGAAATGTTCACCCATCAACACATGCTCATCACCGTTGTCGTCGTCGTCATCATCATCATCAAAAATAGTCGTCGGCGTTAAAAGTAATGACATGATCGCGACCGTCATGGCTCTTTGCTCAAGACACGTGATATCGCAGTAACCGAGTATTATTCTTCGCACATAAAAACGAGAGCGAGCAAACAGACGCACCGACGAGTTTCTGGCCAAGAATAAATTTGCAGACAATGCGCTAAAATAACTGTATTTGTTCATCTCATGTCAGAGATGGGCTGGAACGGCATGTGCCTGACGCGATCATATTTATTCTGACGTGCGACAAGAGGGTTCGTTTACAACACACATCGGTGCCTCCCTCTACGCAGGCGTTGTGGCTTATTTTCTCTCTTCGACAACACGGACACGTTCCCATGTGGGCACCTCTCCCTGGATGAACACTTGGCATTGAACAATTGATGCTCTGGAAGATCGAGTTGTTGGTAAACAGCGAGTTAAAAGTCGGCTTAATTTCAGCCGGAGTCTGTCCGGGATGGAGCTGCAGAAAATATTTAACTCTCTGCTGCTGCTGCCTATGACACTATTTTTTTGCATCGTGGTCTGCTTCTGAAAGTTGCCCAAAATCATCAGATGCCATCATACTGTACACCTAATCGACGCGATGCGCAGAAACCGCAATGTCGCTGTAGACATACAACCCACACGATGGGACCTTCCAGTAAACCACCGTAGCGTGTGCTCCTTCAACGGAGGACCAGCAAAACCACACGAACTATCTCCTGAAGCCCCCTCGTGGCGAGCAGACCTCCACATTGGCACTTTGCTCCTGAGCATATTGCCATTACGCAAGAATAGAATAGAAACTGAGAGGCGTGGTGAAGTATGGTGAAAACATTCCCCCATAACTGACACGGTACGAGGAGGCCTTCATCCAGTCGAAGATTGACACAGAGCTGTATACTGTATTATTACTTTAATTATCTTTGATTACATTATATATTAAAAGTCACGTGAATGCCAGCCAGGTATACATACCAAGTGACACTTGCACGTAATCATACTCCTACTAATTGCACCATATATTTTACATAGGAATGCCTAAATTAATCTCAGGGCTATTTTCCAAGAGGTTCCACTTTCTGTTGAATGGTTTAAAACAGATCGTGTCTTCCCTTCTGCCATCAATGCCACTAACTCGTGCTCCCTCCGAGCACTCTGTCCTCCTTTTGCGTTTGAACAAGTAAATTGTTGATGTTGCTGCTGATGCTGCGAGTCAAGTTGTGTTAAGCAAACTTCAAGCGCCACCTCAGAGCTTTTGTTTAATGCACTTCGGCCGGTAAAGTACTGTTACTTTATTTTAGCTGTTTGTAGATGGCAGGTCAAAACCGAAGTGCCCGCCGCATCTAACAAGCAACGGGGGTCGGAGCTCCTCCGTCGGCGGCCCTGAACGTGTGATGCTAATTCCACATTCCCATGACACGGGCCATTCCATCGATAGAATGCGTTAAAGGCTACAATTAACATACCCTGCAAAGTATATGCAGCGCCGCCTCTTTTAGACACGTCAGGTTTCTTCCATTGCTTTAATTCGCTATTATCATTAATGAAACCCACTAAGGTGCACGCTGAGTGCGTGCTACTTTGAGCCAGGACCAAAGTGGAATGCATGAGCAAATGACTCTTACACATTTCTGAATATCAGCTTCATTGGCAGTCAAACAAGAGTCAAACAAGACGGGAACGGTTTTGACCCCGGGGGTCAGCAACCTGCGGCTCCGGAACTGCATGCGGCTCCTTAAGGCCTGCAGTGTGGCTCCGGAAATTCGAAAAAAAATATTTGTGTTATTGGGGTTGCCAACCCCTGACCATGGGAGTCCAGTTCACCATGGGAGTCCAGTTCACCATGGAAGTCCAGTTTACCATGGGAGGCCAGTTGACCATGGGAGTCCAGTTTACCATGGAAATCCAGTTTACCATGGGAGACCAGTTTACCATGGGAGTCCAGTTTACCATGTGAGTCCAGTTTACCATGGGAGTCCAGTTTAACATGGAAATCCAGTTTACCATGAGAGGCCAGTTCACCATGGAAGTCCAGTTTACCATGGAAGTCCAGTTTACCATGGAAGTCCAGTTCACCATGTGATTAAGGACCGTCTCGTATTCACATTGCATTAGGGCTCTTGAAACATATTTTTTTGGCCGAATAAAAAAAATGGCCAATCTTGTTTTGGTTGCCGACCGCTGGCTTAGGCGTTACGACACAGCTGCGCGGCTCACAGATTATAGCTCGGGCTAAGAAATATGACAGAAACAACAAAAAAACCCCGAATCTACGGTGTGCGCATTTCTAAAAAAAACAGACAGCGGGGTAAATTACGGGCGAGCGCCGTTGAATATGCAACTGCTGTGCCACAGCAGGCGCTAATGAGTGGGGGTGGCGCGCAGGGCACATGGGCTGGGAGAGAGCGAGCTTCGTCTGCAGGGAGTGGCTTTCAGCTGGGGTGGGGCCACGGGCGAGCTGATAATATGAGCGGCGGGGACATCTGCCCCCCCCTGTTGGAGCTCTTTACACGTAGACAGAGGCTCGTTTATTCACCGCGTCGACCGAGCCAGGTAAGCCCGAGTTTTAATGGCATAGAAAATAAGTAAGTAAATATATTTAATAAACAAACCCACCTTCTAGACGTTGCAGTGTTTGCCGAGTTAGTTATTATGGGCGCTGCATACGATATCCTGCAACTGATGTAATGCCAGTTGAGAACAGCAAATATTTTAATAATCGCAGCATTATCTTTATATGCAAGATTAAGATGGTAATTTCAATGGTAGTGAATGTATGTATGCTCTGTCTGCTGGCTATATCCAGAAAGTAACTTTTGTGCATGCTGGTTTTATTAACCAAGATACATTTAATGTTACAACATTAAAAAATAACGTTTCAATTTAAGACGATGTGTTTTATGTGAAATTGTTTCGTGAATTAAATTGCAAGGAATGCAATCAGAAATTACCTTTATGCACTGATGCTCAATTTACAATGTGAAAACATTGCATGAGTGGTGGTCAAAATGTGTTGTGATTGAAAGACGTTAGAGAAATGTTTCACTACTCTCATGTTGGATTTATTACGGTATCTGTGCAAGACCAAAATAATAAAAGGGCATTAATGTCAGTAGTTACCATACTGAAAAACAAGGTTAGAGCACATGATAACCTGTGAGTGTGTTTATTATCCTCTTGTTCATATATTCCCATGGCACGCATTAACCACGTAAAATATAACGTGACAATGTAAGGGTGATTAACGGAGAATATGGGTTAAACATTTCTACAGCTTTTGCACAAAATGTAATTGGCTGCGTATCTGTTTTAACCGCCAAACATTTAATGTGGCACCTTCTGCGGTTTCCATCGTACCCTGTTTGTGTTTACGGCTGCCGTGGCAGTTTAATTTGCGTTACCTAAGCAATGATCACAGTGTACCATTAGCGCGTAAACAAATATATGCGCACACTACCATTTTCTTGCATTACGTGGTTTCGCTTGAATAGCAGCAGCAGCAGCATATAATTTAACGGAATAAAAAAAAAGTTTTTTTTTTGTGAGAATTGTTCACGGTTCCACTGGTTCATAATACGAGGCTGGTACTCGGTAGAAAAAAAATAATGAACGCGACGTCATTAGAGAGGAGCCTGGGGGAAGCACGAACAGGATGAGGTTATTAGTGGGTGAGCAGTTGCCATGGAAGGAACAGAGAATTCGACAACTCCACTGCATCGTATCATGAACAGGTACTACAAAATAAATAAACATCATTACAGAGAATTACAGGGGGGTGGAGGCAAACTGTAGTGGTTAGCAGTTGCCATGGTCGGCGCAGTTACGGAGAGAGCTGGTCATTGGTTGTCCTGGCCTGTAGTGAAGCTAATGCTCACCCTGGGGACTACTGATGCAACAGATAAGCACTCTCACAAGGCTTCCGCTTGCATCCGGTGTTGGGGGAAGAGAGGGAAAAAAACACGGATTTCTCTGTGCCCACGTAGTCCACACGCACTGTGCCGCAACAAAGCCCCCCTCAGTGCAGAAGTCCCTGTTGGCTGGCCCGACCGACGAGTCATTTTACACATGTCCACACAGTGGCCATTTCAACACAGCTTCTAACAGAGTGGCCAGGCAGCCCAGGTAAATGATCCGCGTGATAGGGCAAAAGGCAGAACTTCTGTCAAATCCTGGGTTCAAGTCCACACCGTGTAGCATGGTCAAACGTTGGCGTAGTTTATTTGGGGCACTAGAGGGCTAACGTTTTCAACGGGTGTGATGACCTTAACTCAGCCAATTATGATTGTACAAAATGACCCAACAAAAAAAAACTTTTACACTATATTCAGTCTTATTCATCTTTTAGGGTACACAAGTAACTTGCAGGGAATGAGTGAAACGCTTGCTTTTGCAGATGAGCAGCAATTTACAATATGTTGTTTTTCCTGTTTTTAGGATTCGATAAAGGTCCGTCCATATATCCTCTTCTGTGGACATATATAAATTGCCAAACATCTACGATGGCTCCGGAAAGAGCCTTCGTCACGTTCCTCGCGGTGCTGTTGACTGCGGAATCAGGAAAATGCCAGTCGTCCTCCGTGACCCCCTTGCCAAACAGCACGGCCAACGCCACAGCGCTCAGCAACGTTACCGCCGCACCTTCAACGCAGACCTCCAACACCTCCGTGACCTCTCCTGCGTTCGGCACCGCCCCCAATGGCAGTGTGAACGCCACCATCGCGGCGGGCACGGTGGGCACAGCTGTCACGGCGGGGACCAACCAGAGCAGAGCTACTACTCTGCCCTCAAAGTCGACGCCGCTCAGCGCGCCAACTCTACAGCCCAATCTGAGCGGCTCAAACAGCACCGTGGCCTCGGGCGCGCCACCAAATGGCACGAATTCCTACGGCACGATACCCACCGCCTCTCCGCTGCCCTCCGGCCCCAAGCCAAGCCCGTCGACGACGACGGTGGCGGCACAGGGCAGCGTGTCCACGGCTCGCTCTGCACTGCCAAACTCTCCTAGTAGGTGCCCCTTTCATCAACTCGTTTGCAGATTGTTGCTTTCGCCTTACTTCTACCAGTTCACATCGGTGAACAAAGCAGAATTGGTGTGTTTCGATTTAAAGCTTTCGTGACTGCAGGGATTCATCTTCTTGGTTCTTTCGGTAAAGTCACGTGGAAGGGAAATAATAAAATAATAAAAATAAAACATAATAAAATAATTCTCACGACGTTTCGGCCACAACGGACGGCTGCTTGCGTTGTGGCTGAAACGTGCGTTGTTGTGGCCGAAACGTCGTGAGAATTGTATTTTATTATGTTTTATTTTTATTATTTTATTATTTCCCTTCTACGTGACTTTACCGAAAGAACCAAGAAGAGAATTGGTGTGGTTTGCAAGAAGCCATACCGCAAGGGGGTGCATATCTAATAGAGTAAAGGTGCAGCAATTACTTGGTCATGCCACCTGTGGTGGAAGGGCCTCCACTAGAGAAAGCTTTAGAGAGACCCTCTGTAGTGTATATTTTACCACCTCTTCCATGCTGGCCAAAGGTCTTGGAAGAGGTGGGAGGACCCAAACTTTACCCCATCACATGCTATATAATGAACTATCCCAGATCTAATATGTATTATTAACTGTAATTGAGTGGCGTGTGCATTCTTATGATGTTGTAGTAGGGTGAGAAAGTTGAAAAGGCACAGATATAGTCGAGTCAATGCTATTAATTAGAAAAAAAAATCTGAAAATAATAGTTTTTCATTTTGAGCCACAAAAAAAACGAGTTTCACCTTCAAGTTATATATTTCTCTATCTCGTGAAGGATTTTCAAAATTATATCTGCCCCATCATCACCCAACCAAGTAATTTTCCTCCCACAAAGTGCTGAAGCTGATAAGAGAGTGTGCAACACCCGCTGATGGTTACGAGGCATTGAATATAAATAGTCACTGCAGCATTTGGATCTGTCAAAATGTTTCATTGCTGAGTGTTAATGTTTTGTAGAACAATACCTAAAAAGAGTTCTCGATTAAGTGCATCGCTGCAGCCTCATTTTCTCATTTTTATTTCATGGATCTGCTTTTATACATACATTGAGCGCACGTATAAAAAAAAGCCATGACAATTCAAACAAAATCTAATTCTACCAATACCGAGAATTCAGGCCCAAACCATAATGTTCCATGATAATTGTGTGCACTTATCTTAATCCAAATGCTATACATTAAAAAAAAAACTACTGGGACAGGCAATTTTGCAAATAAACAAATCCCATGTGAAGCTGGATAACCCTGCAAACAAGTCCCTGTCGCTCAGCAAGCCTAACCAGTGCGTGTACCCACTTTAATAAAAAAATATATATTTTCATGGTTCTATATATTTTTTTTCTATTTTCATCTTCATAAACTCAAAAAGATTGAATATTGCTTTGAACTTTTAAGCCTAAATGCAATCTAAATAGACATCTGTAGTAAACCACAGCATTTTGTGAATTTGCCTTCATTGTTCAGGGAGGAAGGCCATAAAATATGGCTTCACAAACTCTGTAAGACCATGGCTTCGCAGTGACCAAAAAGCCTCCAGCCATTTCGGTTTTCTTTTCCCCATTCATCTGACTCCTAGCAACTCCACGTTGCCAGGACGCGTTCTGGCTGGTTTCCATGGGAGTGCCGTGATATCTTTGGACGTAATTCCCATGACGTGCAATTACTCAAACGCGTAACAGGCCATGTTCTACTGCTCCAGCAAACATAACACACACCGCGCGCAAGCAAGTGGCTCGTAAAACATCCCGCAGCAGCCAAAACGCCGCCTATACCAAATGAAATGTTCTAGCCAATTCGTGTCATGTTAATATTCTTTACTTCCAGTCTCACAGAGCACGTGTAGTAGCACAGCTGCCTAGAGGAACTATGCACAACATTGCACGTGAACTCGGCTAATTAAAATTTTCATAATTTGCAGTCCATTATCCACCCACTGTTCAATGAATCCTACTTATGCTGTTACAGTCGTGGAGGCTGTTTGAGGTTGTGGAAGGGGAAAGTTTGGGGTGTCAGGATTAGTTCAGATATCACTCGCCAATTATCGTAGCCATGGCCTGTAATACAAATCAGGGTCAATTGATGTAATCATGCAGTGAGATAAATACCGTGCCACTGCACTAAGCCCTAATGGAATAACTGATCCTTGATTGAATTGACGGGTTTTTTTCTTCTTCATATTATCTCCAACATTTTTTTTCACATCCATCTCGTTTCAGCCTAATGGCACAGGGCAAAACTAAAAAAAAAATACACAAATATATTGTACAATACGAAAATAAATTGTGTATGTCCAATGCCTTCGTTGTAATACGAGCACTGTGTTTTGCAGCATCGGATTATAAGAAGACCATCTGGCCAGTCGTGGCAGCAATTTTGAGCATCTTTGCTTTTTTTATCCTGCTGCTCGTTGCCATCTACTGCCTGTGCTGCAAGGACATCAAGACAGTGCAGTTTGACCACCAGCGTCTGTACGATGAATCGGGGGAAGTAGGTAAGCCTGAGGCTCACTCGTGCCAAACGTGCTTCTTTAAAGTAGAAAAAAAGATCGAGGTGAACTGACAATAACGAAGATGACCTCGTTCCACTGCGTAGGTTTTTTGCGGTAGTGCAGTGTTGTGCCGTGTGTTGTGCGGCACGATGTCTCATGTTTGCGCTCCACATGCTGGGAGATTCTCTTCATTTTCTAAGCCCCTGGCACGTGGAGTAAAAGGTTGGACATGATGCAGAACAACGTGCCCATAACTGGAAAATGCATCGGAGAGCTGATGATGATGATATTGTAAAGTTATATTTTCAATATAAAGACCAGGTGCTTTTTCTGCAGCAGTGCTGAACTAACATAATACCAAGGTATCGAAGTCTGTCTCTCTCTTGGAGCCTCGCAATTAGCACTGTAACCTATAGATTCTGAACGAGCATCATACAACACCACCCATCTAAGAGTAATTTCCACACAAAAAATCCCAATGATGCAGGATCCTCTTGGAAAATATTAATATAGAATGTCACCAACAATAATAATACTATTCCAAGTTGGTCAATATACTGCAAGTTGAGGTCGTCCCCATGTCGTATCAGTCATTGAGGTTGTTTGACCATACATCACCACTCTGGTCAGTATGGGTTGTTTAACCAGGGGATGTGAGGGTTTGGCATGGAAAACATCGTAAAAAAATTATGGTTATAAATTACATCTATTTTTTTTTATGCTGACTTAAATAGGATACGGATCGTGACCTTCTTTCATGTGTTAATGATTGTTCTTGATTAATTCTACAGCTGCCTCTCTTGGCTCCCCATTCGATATTGCCTGTGGTCACAAGTTTTGTCCTAAATATCCGCACACGTTTCCACGTACAAGCAGTCCCAATAAGCATCTCTTAGGAACATATCTGCTCAAAGTGAAGTTAATCATGCCGCTTTCCCCATGGTCTGGAATTCCCTCCCCCATTATTTCCCCCCCAGCCATCAGTACTGCCGGCTCCCTGCCTCTCTTCGAAGTTAAGCTACAGGAACCTCCTTTTCTCCTCTAGCTATGCCTCTCTGTGCCTCGTCGACGAAGTGATTTCAATATCACATTTTATTTTAAATAAAAGCGCATCCCTTCCATCCCTGTGATGCTCGTGTCCCACTATTTCCTACGGCGTCTTGACATGCAGCTGCAGTCAGACGGTACACAAATCAAAAATGTAATTGTAAAAACCTGAACAGCCTATAATGATTGCCCTTTATCTCACCAATTCCATGTTATTCGTTTTTTAACCGTAACAGTTTTTCGGCTGGACGACTTCAACGAGCACCGGAACCCAAGGTTTTACGACTTCTCTCCGACCGCCTACTCCCACAATACGACACCATCCTACGGGAGCAATCTGCAGCCGCCGCCCGGCAGCGTGTCCACGTGAATTCACGAAAAACCAGGCCCGGTCTCGTCAGAAGAAGGGATCAGGTTGCCACAGATGGACTCGCAACAGCAGAGAATGAGATGTTTAACATGCTTTACCCCCGACTTTATCTCGCATTAAATATTGGGTTATTTATTCACGTGTTTATCCATGTGAGAGGTAATGGTGCCACCCGACAGTTGCTTGCTCGCTCGTGCCACTGCTGATGGAAGGGCCTTCCCTCGAGGGAATTCTAGAGAGGCCTTCAAGAGCTTCCCTCTGCTGTGGTCTCGTGGTTAGGACTATGGACTCGCAATCCAGAGGTCGCCAGTTCGATTCGATCACCCCGGTGTGGCAGTTAAAACAATTCACGCGTTTACTAAATCCTCTTTCCACTCAGCGGTAAATATGGGTATAACGCAGTAGTCGGCAGGTCACGTGTGATGGTGTAAAGTGTGGGAATACTCTCATTTGTCCAAGACATCAGGCCAGTGTAGAAGAGTAGGTCAAATGCCCTATAAAGGGATTCTCTAAAGCGCCATTTAGTGAAGGCCTTTCTGACAGCGATAGTACAGGCAAATAATTGCAGGGCTGTACTTAAAACTTTTAATGTTTACCTGATGAATGTACTTATTTTTTCTCATGCCCCTTATTTTATTTTGTTCATCAAAGGGCCTGTGGATGCGTACCATGAGCCCAATAACAAGACGGGAATGAGCCGACCACAGGCGCATGTCAGAGTAGATTTGTAAGGCTGGTAAAGGACTCGATGAATTATTTCTTTGCACCTAACTCAAGCTCAGCACAGTTGTAAATATGATGCGCACGAATGGACAATGATAATGCGGCGTGAAATATTTTCACGATTAAAGACAAAAACATTGAAAAAAGAAATATTAATGTTTCGAACCCGTTATATTTAGTTCTGTAGTTGCGGCAAAGTCATTGAAAAGGCAATGTACATTTTTAAATGACCACTTTGCCACCTGAATAAATTGTTCACTGGTTTTATACTTGTTGCATGGCTTTAAACCCGCACATACGAATAGCGCTAAGACAATCATTATTAGAGGAAGATTATTCAAGTTGCTACTTTAAAAACTGTACTGATTTCATGTAAAATGTGTGATTATCTTGAAAATGTATTGTATATGCTCAACGTTAAGAGATGCAATGCAAAGTTGTACAACTTACCCCAGATTGCCATGAAAATGGCAAAGAACACTGTTGCTGCATTGTCAAAGAGATTTGTTACCTGCAACAAATTTGTGAAATAAAAGGGTATTCGGAAATTACATTTCATTGCATAAAACATCTAGTTACATGACGTGACTTTCTGTTGGTATCAATCATGAATAAAAACAAAAATAACTACATTCATGCTCATTCTTTTTCCACTTCATCACTGAAAAAAATGTTCTTAAAAATAAATCCTGATCATCCCATCAGCCAAAGGAGACGTGAATATAGCAAACGCGGCAGGTGAAAGATGACCACTGTGCATGACCCAGCTTGGGTTGTAACTCGGAAGGAAACGATGAGGATCATCGATTGGAAAACAAGACCATGATTTTTACTGCCATGACCAAGGGGTCAAGGACTGGTTGTTCGCAGCACGGAGAACATCATCATGTTAACCATTGAAAACACCGAGAAAACAAATATTCAATCTCCCTTGGCTGCATTTTAAACATAATTTAAAGTGACTTGTAGAACCAGACGAAGCACCTGATTGTTGACAATTTATAAAGTTATAAATGAATTGTGTGGACAATGCTCACATGTTATTAAGCTGTAATGGTAGTGTCACTGCTGTGCAAAATCCCTCGATCTTCACAAGTGTGTGCTACAGGGCACTTAACCAAACAAAGGGTAGACACGTTGTCAATTTAACATCGTATGAGAACGAAGACACCTCTCCATGACAATGCTTCCAGTAGGTATTGCAATGGGAACCTGTTGGATTGTCAAGCCTTGAAGTCAATGCACATCCAAGTTCCAACATCTGGGTAAATATGTATGTTGCGTGTTCTCAGAACAAACTCATTTTGCGCTGTTATGGGTAATAACAAATATATGCAGAATGGAGTATGTTGAACTTCTTCTGTACCGTACGTAGCCAACCGCGCTAATTGAAAGAGTTCCCTACCTCCACATCGAAATAAAATGTGTGGAAGCCATCAAACTATTGGCCTTCCAGACCAAATTATCCAGCAGCATTTGTCCTGTATCTCCATATGTGAATAAATATTTGTTTTATAAGACTGACCCTGCTAATGAGATCTAGGTTGAAATCGGCTCAGAGTTTGCTTGCTTGCTTAAACAAATGCTGCTGGAGAAATATTGGTCGAGAAATCCAATAGGTCGATGGAACAAATTATATTTTGTTCATAGGCAAAACTCCAAAACTCCATTCTGCGTAATATGTTTTTAGCATTGCTCAATGAATGGCATCGCAATGAGAATTAAAATAAAGACCTCTGCGAGTTACCTTGGCATAGAGGCAGCTGTCGGACAGCTTCCAGAAGTCACACTTCTCGCACATCGGACACATTTCTATGTTGGCGCTGCAGACTTCCTTGCTACACACGCAGAGAAGGAGCTTAGTGTGGGAGAGAGCAAAAACGCAGCTCCCCGTGACAGGTGAATGTCACAGGCCGGTTCAGCTGAACGTTTCCAGCGAAATCACAGAGCATAGTGTGACCTTTCAACAATAAAGCAAATAAAAAAAAATCAAATACAAAATAAGAAAAATGCAGTTGGAAAATAAATGGTTGAAAAAGGTTCTGCCTGCAATTGCTTCCTCACGCCACAGCTGGCAGAAAGATCTTTACTCGAGGCAGCTCTAGAGAGGAGGCGTCTATATGGGTGCCATGGCCGCGAGATGTTACCTACCTCGACTGGTATGCAGGACGCCGTGGGTTCGATCCCGACCTTGACATTTGGAGTTTGCATGTTCTCTCCGTGTTAGTGTGGATTTCCCTCCGGGTCCTCCGGTTATTCCCACCACATTTATAAACCTGCGTTTAGAGTATTTGGCTGCTTCGAATGTCCACATGATAAGCCACTGCAATGAGCTACCATTTGTTGGCCAGGTCGCTTCTGAAAAAGCTATATAGCTCAGTGGGCCTTACCTGCTAAAATAAAAATAGTTTTAAGAGTTATATGGATGTCTATGTGGGTATCTAAATGTGGAAATACAGACACGAGAGCGTTTTTGGCCCACTTTTCGATGCTAGCCGGACATCTTTGAAGAGGTGGGAGTAGCAAACAACAAGGAGTGCATGTAATGGAAATTAAACATTTTACACGTGTCACTTGCAGCAGCTCGGTGGTGTAGCATATTTTTTTACATTTCTGTAACATGGTGAATAAAAGCACCAATTTTTTTTATTTTAGTATTTTTAGTCCTTAGAATAAATATTAGGCTAGAAGCCTTTCTATTTTTTATAGCATGGCTGGCAGTGTAACAATAACAAAAACAAGCTCTGTTTGAACCAGGTCCATATGTCAGTTACAGAAAATGGATTCCCATATCCAGAGATGTGTAAACTATCATAACCGTTAATATTTACATAAATATGTTTCAGGCTCCTCACAATCTCACTTGAAAAGTGATGTGTACAGATTTTGCTCTCTCTCCGTTTTCTTTCTCAGATTTCTTCCATTTGCTTTTGCAAAATGGTGCACAATCCAGACGTGTCTTTCCCATGCCTACAGTTGAAACAATTTCCTTTGCAGGAGCGCATGATCGTCTCTCTGTGTGCTTTAGACTCCCCTGGAATTGTCGTCCAAATTGGCACCCATGATTTGTCCATTTTGGTCAGACCGAAGCCCTCTGGAGAAGGAGTGACATTGTGTTTGTGACCAAAATTTTCAGCAAGGTAGACAGCCTGTCGACCATGTTGTGAGTAAAGCATTCTGAGTGGGTGGTAATTTGTTCATAGCTCAATTCTTCAGACAGAAGAGATCAATTTTGGGCCCTCGCATAGGTGAGAGAGCTTGTTTTGTCACACACGACAACAGACAGTGTTTTGAGATTTTCCTTTTAAGTGATCGGAGTGCAAGTGTAGCTATTCAAAAGGGTGACAGGCCACGTGCACAAATGTCTCCGTAACCTCGTCACACGAGCAGCCAAGCCTGCCAGGTTGACAATTTGGATGTTGCGTTGCAATGATAAAAAAAATGCGAGCAACACAGGCCTAGGCTCTTGATCTTTGTTTCCAAGGCTGGCGCATATTCTTCTGATGTGGAAAAAAAAAGAAATGACTACACCATTCCAAAGGCCACCCAGATGTCTGCCAGGGGTTGGATTACAGCCAGATTGTGGAGTTTGCCAATGAGAACGGGTACCACATCTCTGTTCATGATGCGTATATTCAAAGAGCAGCTAAGTTATATACTTAAAATGTTTTACAAACTTTGGACAACTTGGAATCCAGGGTCCTTCCAGGATACTAGGCAACATTTTTGCACAAGGACGTGAAAGACCCGCATTCATAATGTGGTACTTTTATCCATCCGGTAGCAGTAAATCTGCTGAGCCAACTAACTTCTGGAGTCAAACTCACATATACTTGCAGTCGGGTTAAGTGGTGGCCATGGATGGTTGACATTAATAGGGAGTGACCTCGTGTTCTGTCCTCCACATGGGTCACCTGCATCAGAACCCATCCCTTTAATTATACTGACACTCAAAGTGATATCACCAATACTGAAAGGGCCAACGACACATTTTGGCAGCGCAGTCACAGGCTCTATATGATTCAGCTGAAAAGCATAGAGATGCTACTGCTGATGTTAATAAGGCAATTTCACATCGGACAGGCTTTGAGTAGAGCATTGCTTTCCCGTTGCTCTGTTTGGAGGTAAAAAAAAAAAAATTGAGGTATCTCATTCCCTCCTTTATCAACACAGCTCTGCTCTGCTACATTTGAATAAAACACATTTGACAAGGTCATAATGTCTTGGGCAATCCTTTCACTTGGCTTATGCCAGCTAAAGGGACGAATCAGGATTCCAAGTTCCTTGGCTGATGTTTGTGTGCATGCTTGTGTGTAGAAGGTGTTTGGGTGGCTGCTTCCTGAAAATTGGCACAGCAAAGAGCACAGCTGGTGCATCTGCCAGTCATCTCAGTCAACCCAAGCAAGGCACCTGGGTCTGTCCCGTGACCTCCTGCCAGCCAGCCTTCCGACACTTCACTTCACGTAGACTCAAGGTGCACCTCGCCTAGCACAAGCAACCGCCAATATGTGGCTAATGCAGAATAAGTGAAATGGTGTCCCCCATAAAAAATAATCCACAAGCTTCAGTGAAAATTATGCATTCCAGTGATTGTATATTATTGATATCCCATGCAATCTACTCTGCTCCTTAACTAAATATGAATTCAGCTTCGATACATCGCTCCTATATACGTGAAACATAAAGGCTGCTTTATAAATGACTATATTTTGACCAATTTATCAATCTACAATGTATTAGTTAAAACTATGAAAATGTACACCTTACTGCAATTATATGCAAGTGATCAAAATACCCGTCGGTGAATACACGTACATTGGATCAAAATAAATACAGCTGCTCTGTTCTAAACAATGGACAAATGCTTGCATAGGTGTGTTTTGCTGGCTAATAGCTGCGGTAATAGAATAGCATTGCTCAACATATTGCAATACTGAGTGCACCAATTGCAGCTGATGGAAAAATTATGACGTTAATGGGTATTAATGAAGGAAAATAATGGAGCTCAAAAATAAAACCGAGCAGGCTGATAAAGTGGTATCACTCAGAAAAAAGAGAACTTGAAACAAAGGTGGACATGATGTTTGCATTTGTAGAACAAAAACAGAATTATGTTCTGAGCAATGCTCCTACATTATCATTCAGTTTTGTAATCCTAATCTTCGTAGTAATAAAAGGTCACATTTAGAATTTAATTCAGAACATTTGTCAATTATCCTTCATAAGGAGCATCCTGCTTTTTTTCTGATTGGACATGTTTGTGAACAGAAGTCCCAGATCGTTTCTTATTTGTCTTTGACAAACGGACCAAGAGTTGAGGCACAAATATAGTGCGACTCTGCCACGACAACATTGAGCTGAGGAAGTTTGCATGTACGTATGTTGAACTTCTTTCGCGCCGTACGTAGCCAACCGCGCTAATTGGAGGTGCGGGACGTCTGCTCGATGAACCATCCCTCACGGTGCTGCGAAGCAACAATCCATCCGGCACCTGCACATGAGCGGATTTCAACGCTCCGTCTCCACCGAGGACATCCTCTCTGGTGCATTTCCTCGTTTGGCTGCCACTCCAGTGATAGTCTCGACCAACAGCCATCATAGCTTCGAGCGATTTGCCCTGTCTAAGCTCATTTACTTTTTTTTCCATCAACGGTCATTATGATGTCTCCAACTTGCATTATGTTTCTCTAATCCGTGGGTTCCACTTCCTGTGTAACGGTGTAGTCCGAGACGGTGTAGTCCGAGGCAGGTGCCTCTTAATGATTTCTAATCAGTGAATAACAGAGACATGGGAACTGACAAGTAAAGTGGGGGAAATCTGAAAATGTGTACAATACATGGCCGTGAAAAAATACTTGTAATCTGTAAGCCCTGTGATGATCTGCTAACGCTGCTGCTGCTGCTGGTGGAAGAGACCTCCACGAGAGGGAGTTCTAGACAGCGCCTCGAGTGCCGATGGCTCTAGAGGGCCCCTATCGAGGCTCTTTTGGCCTACTCTTCCAGGTGGTATGAGCCATTCCCCACGTTACTTACCACACGTCCTGCTGATTGACAAACTGTGGTGTACTCCAAGGCCGTAGCCATGGAGTTAACATTGGGGGGGACCAAATGTTCCAGAAAAAAAATCTAAATTCGAAAACTAATTTGCTGCCTAAAATATAAAGGAATTCACTAACACATAGGATGGACTTTTAATTTATTTTTTACAAATAATGTCTAATCGTGTATTGTATTACATTGCTCTGTTTTATTCTTTTTAACCTTTTCTTGTTTCATTGTATGTAATGGCAGAGATTATGGATTTATAAAGTACAACCATAACCACAATCGTATAAACAGAAATCTATTTTATAGCAATATATTGGGGGGGACATCTTGAGCATATTTGAATATTGGGGGGGATGTGTCCCCCCCAATATATATTTTAATTACGGCCTTGGCGTACTCATTTATACTGCCGAGTGAACAGAGGCGGGGAGGGGGGGATTTCATAAACTTGCACATTTTCTTCAACTGTTGTGCTTGGAGATCGAACCACTGACCACTGTGTGCTACTTATGCCACCACGACAGAACCAATTTTGGAGGAGAAATTGTGAATTTGGTCGACCAAGTAGGTGGAAGATATAATTTGCATGTTTTCTTTGTAGGATCTGTACATGCGAATATGATGTAAAGAACAGTCTACTAGTTTAACACGTAGGCTTTTGCGACCAGTATAATTCACAATAAAGGTATTTGGGTTAAATCGCGTAAGTATAAATGTGTCGTAACCCTCCACCACCCGACACAGCCAATTAGTAAGGGATTTGTCACGTAAACAAAACGTCAATTAGTTACTACTTCAGCCCACCGGTGTGTTGAAGAGTGAATCCACGATATTTACAATTTTTTTGAGTACGACGTTTCGCTGGTAATTACATCCAGCATCATCGGACGATTTGCCAGAATAGTGAAGCCCTCCACCTGCTGCCGGTCTTAAACAGAGCAGCAGGATGACGTCATCACTGCTAACCATTACGCCACGTGGCAGAATCCTCATTTAAAAAAATGGTGTTCCACCGTGCGCTACCAACCTGACCTGGCTGGTGTTGATGGTGTAACAGCCGTACAGGAACACGGCAAGGCCCACAGCAGCCGCTGGGATCAGCATCCCCGTGTACCAGCCAATCCAGGCAAAGTACAGCCCAATTTTCTCTCCAAAGTAGCGCCTGCAAAACATGGCATTGAAGTTTAGGTCAGGCTCAAACATTATTGTGTTAATTTCAGTGGCAAAAAAAGAGCTCACGTTTAAAAGTCGTGTGCAACATTGATGCTTAGGTTTGTCTAGATGAGTCAGTTGTACACAATGGCTAAGATATATATTGCAGTAAGGGTGGAAGAATACATGGATTAAGTAATTAAAATTGATTCTTAAGCTCAATATACATGCACCAATGTGTGTGTGATATCTAACAGAAAGGGTCCTTGCCTATAAACAACTGGCAGTTCATCAACATTGGTTCAAGCAAGCCTCACACTGCAGATGAGACATTGAATGTTTAAATCGGTCCATAGTTTGCTTGTGTTAAACCAACGCTGCTGAAAAAAAATCTACTCCCATGTACTGGCCGATCGGATGTGTAATGTTTTTTGTTCGTGCGGAGACAGATATGGAAAGGATGTATTGTCCAAGTGCTAAACACTGTCTCAATACATCCTCTTTGGTTTAGTCAGAAAATTCAATGAAACATAGTTACGCTGGATTTGTTTAATTTATAAAATATACGAAAATTGCAGGTGAGATAGCAATATGTAGGAATAAAAGCGAGGTTTTGACATATTAAGCACTTAAGTGCTTATAAGCATCTCAAAGTGCTTCACAATAAACAGAGTAAAACATTTAAAATGGGTAAGTAAAAGGATGATAATAACACATTAACTGAAACCAGATGTAGTTAAACCCCCCTCACCCCCCAATTGTTTTTACTTAGGCTAGACATTGTAAATACTTGGGGGTGATTTTTTTTTTTTACCAAGAACCACTCACGGCTAGACATCCCGACCGCTCATTAAATGCCGAGTTATTTAATATTCACAGAGTCCACGGCCCAGCGGTTTATCTTAGTCTCACAAAGTACAGGAAACAACGATGCCAGCGGGCAATAAATGCTTGGGTCTGGAACTGTGCCATCTTGGTGGTTATACGAGTTTATTAATTATGCTACCATGTATGTGTTCCAATTACTCGACCAATCGGATAATATGAAGTAACTGGGGAGGAGAGGTGAGGTCTCTGCTTTCCACCTGTGCCGCTGAATGGGAGGGAGCTGATGACAGGGCTTTGTGATGTCATTCGTCTCATTTTACAAAGTACAGTAGAACCCCGCCCCCCTTCACGACGGTAATTTGCTCCACTGGATGGATCGTTAAGTGAGTTGGTCGTTAAGCGAGTATAGGAAATGCACGTTAGAGGCTTAATTCGTTCGGATAGCATCGAAAGTTACCCCTTTTCACCCAAAAACGTACTTTATAATATTTAAACAATGGATGTCAATGCATAAAAATACCGACGATATTATAAACACGCAATGCTAAAAGAAACATGGTTAAACAATGCATTGTTTAATATTTACTGGTCCTACAACAGCCCATCGTTAACAGGGGAATGGTCGGTAAGCGAACACATTGGGCTTTATGGAGGCAATACACTACTATACACTACACTATACACTACACACGGCACTATACACTACTATACACTACACTACACACTACTATACACTACACTACTATAGACTACACTATACACTACACTACTATACACTACATTACTATACACTACACTATCCACTCCACTATACACTACTATGCAGTATACATTGGGCTCGATGGAGGCACTAAACTACTATACACTAGACCACTATACACTACACTATACACTACACTACTATAAACTACACTATACACGACACATTGGACTCTATGGAGGCCCGTCGTTAAGCGATTTGTCGTTAACAGGGGTGCTCGTTAACAGGGTTTATACTGTAATACGTTCTTGAATGAAACTGTGATATTATTAAATCACTACAATTCATGGCATCGCCGGAGACGTGGGTGAACTGTTGTACGTAATGGGCTCGTGCCACGCCTGCAATGTGAACAAAAGTTGTGGGTTTTGGAAATGTGGGTTTACTCTCCAATACAGCGCGTGCTGAACTAGTAACAAATTGGCATGTTTTGTTTACGTGACAAGCCTTATTAATAGGCTGTGTCGGGTGGTGGCAGGTTTAACGACACATTCATATTTATGTGATCTAACCCAACAAAAAAAACTCTACAGGGACTCCTCTACTTATGAACGAGTTAGGTTCCAGAGGTCTGTTCGTAAATCGATTTGTCCGTAAGTCCAACTTTACTCTGTCGATTCCAAACATGTTGTACGGCATGTACACTAAACACGGGGAATTGCTTTGAAAGTTGTAGAATTTCCTGTAGATGTAGATGCCACTGGTTCTTCATGTTCTACAGATGTAGATGCCACCACCGCCATCTATTGCGCAGCGACTGAACTTCGGGCTCTCAGTCCGAGCAGGCAACTGGACATACGGACAGGATTGTTCGTATCTCTTAAAGTTCGTAAATCGATTGTGCGTAAGTAGAGGAGTCCCTGTATTATGGACAATGTAAACAAAACTGATTCATTCTTGGATCGCCAGCCAAGGCTCGGTCACGACTTGAGATGGCCTGTATTGAGAAACCAACACCACGTCTTGCAGAAACCCAATCAGGCTCAGTGGTCCCACTTCCTAACCTAACAATGTATCGGTGTCTAAGCTCCGATAAAACCAAGCCCCAGGGCAGTATTCATTTGAGAAATGGCCTTATGGGCTGAGGCAGTGGTATAAATAGGTGCACGATGCTATATCCCCCCTTCCGCCAGTATTTGAACATAATAAAGGTTTTTGGGTTAGATCGCGTTATTGTAAATGTGTTGCAACCCTCCACCACCCGACATGGCCAATCAGTAAAAAATGTGTCACGTTAACAAAACGCAATTTAGTTACTTCTTCAGCCCACCGGTGTGTTTGAAGAGTGAACCCACAACATTTAGAATTTGAGTACGACGTTACGCTGGCAATTACATTACTGGGATTTTTGCACACAGCGTTGGTGTACGGTGTTTTTTATTTAATATTTTGCCATCTTATCTTGGATTTTCTGTTTGCACTTAGTCACATATTCACTTTAAGATGTTTTCTTGTTCTTGTTTTTTGTTTGTTGCGGTTGCACCCAATTCAAGAGCCGAATGGCTCACAGGGCTATACCTAATAAATTAACTTGAACTTGAGCATCTTCGGGTGATTTTCCATAATCTTGAAGCCATCCACCTGCTTCCGGTCTTAAATAATGAAGGATGACGTCATCATTGTAGAACCCCATCAGGTTTCGAGATCAGAGGCGGAGGTGGTGGGGGGGTATTGCAATTATGTAATTGATCAGAATCAGCCACTTAGCATGTGACTCCTCCATAAGGAATTGCAATATGTATTGTGTATTACCTACAATAATCACCCAGAAATGTCTGTCCGTCCCGCGTGTGACGTCACTCCACATGAGACCCACCCCCCGCGTAACATCACTCCACATGAGGCCCACCCCTCCTTATTGATATTCATGAGTGGGTGGATTTTTACACTAACGCAGAGGAAAGTCGAGCTGAGTTAATTAATGTATTACGCAAAGCCGCTTCAAATATGACGTTTCTTTACAGAAAGTGACGGTAAAAAATAAATCTGCGCAGCACAGTGCTACATCCGTGCGTGACGTCACTGCAAAAGAGCCCCTCCTCCTTCATTAATATTCATGCCCGCGTGGAAATGTGTACTAACGCACAAGAAGGTCGCTCACTCCACATGCCGCACCCCTCCCTCATTAATAATCATGAGCTGGTGACGTCACTCCACATGCTTCACCCCTCCACAATAACCATGAGCTGGTGACGTCACTCCACATGCCGCACCCCTCCCCAATAACCATTAGGGGGTGACGTCACTCCACATGGGGCAACCCCCTCCCTCATTAATAATCATGAGCTGAACAATTTTTCTATTGAATATTTCAAATTCACTGTAACATACACCTGTCCTTGGACGGGCACAAAAGCTCGTTACTTAATAATATGCATCCAGGCTGCACTGAGCTATCACAGCTGCTGAAATTATTTGTATTCTTCTAAATTTCGATTGATTCTCTAATTAGTCTTGGCCAGTAATAATTCGTTTTGCATAAGACTTCAACGTTATCAAAATAAATTAAATGTCCTTGTTGGCAAGCATGCTCTGCCACTGCTGACAGCTGTGTTTGAGATAATGTAATGTTCCTTTGGTGTTCTTTTAGTCTTACGCTAATGTTACGTTCCGTCTGTCCAATATGGCATTTACCGCATAAGCAATTGATCCGATATACACCTTCTGTTGATAACTTCGGTAATTGATCTCTAGTACAAGACACTAGTTTTAGAATGTTGTGTACCGTACCAAATCTCACTTTAATGTTTTGCTTTTGCAAAACACGGGCTAATTTATCAGTAACTCCCAAGATATATGGTATTTTTTTTTATAATCTGATCACTTTCAGTAGTATTGTTGTTCGGTCTTGGTTTGACATTCAATTCTCTGTTAATTTGAGCATTATTGCAGTCATTCAGTCGTAGTGCTTCTTTAACCTGTTTTAATCTCTCTCCTTAGACTTTCAACATCTGACATTGTTTTTGCCCGATGCAAATTACCAGGGAAACGTCGTACTCAAATTCGAAATGTTGTGGATTCACTCTTCAAACACAACGGTGGGCTGAAGAAATAGCTAATTGGCGTTTTGTCAACGTGACACATTTTTTTACTGATTGGCCATGTCGGGTAGTGGAGGGTTGCGACACATTTATAATAACGCGAACTAATCCAAAAACCTTTATTATGAATAATACTGGTTGAGAAAGCCTACGTGTTAAACATGACTTGAACACATCGTCATGATTCGGAGTCACAGTTAAATTCGAGAATCGATTATTTATCGTCCCGTTCTTACCATCTCACGTGCGTTGTTTTCTCGCTTTGTTCCGTCTCATTTGCACAGTTCTGTTGCTACCTTTAGTAGAGTAATAATCACTTCTCACATTGTACAATTCGATGCATGCCTCAGGAGCATAAGAAATCAATTTAAATCGACGGATATATGCGTCGTTACACGCCGAGAGGAAATACAAGGGCAATTGCTTCAAGACCACGGTTTTAAATCTGGTCTGTGTGGGAGGTTTAATGTAATTTCAAACCTGCGTGTAATGGCCATATTATCATCTCGAGGATATTTGTTTGAGCCAATGATGTCTGTGGCGATAGAATTTAATTACATGTTTGCTACGAGCCCGTTGAATTGAGTGGTGCACGTTGTGTGATGTGGTCAACACAGCGGGACACCGGCTTCTGGAAGCCAAAGGAAAATGTTGACATTTCATTCATATTTCCCCATCCGACCGGGTGGTGCAGTAGTGAGAAAGTGCGACTCGTAAAACAGAGGCTTTCGAGTTTAAATCCCTGATGGGGATCAACTCAGCTCCTGATTAATACAAAAATAAGTTGCTCTTTGTGAGAAGTCAACAGTGGCTGTCGGATTAATAGACGTACCCCTGCCATAGTAATGTGGAATTTCCACATTGGCTCAGGAATTTATATAGGATATGAGCACAAATCCAAGTCCTCTTGAGTGGGAAACCGATTTTACTTCGAATAGATCCCCTATCCTTCTGACCATATCACCGGAAATGCACCCAATGTTGTAAAATCTGACGAGCAAAGTAGGGTGGAACCTGAATAGGCAAACTAAAACGAATGTGTTTTTGTATATTTTACCAGGTAAGGCCCAAAGTGCAGCCAAAGTTAGTTCTTGGATGGTTGGGTGATCGTTATGCACAGCAGGGTTGTTATTGGTTGTGGAGCTACACTGTGGGCACCAAAATGCATCGTCGTACATGGACATCTGTGCTCCCCCACATTCACCAACCCGCATTGACCAGCGTGGTGAAGTATGGTCAAATAAATCCCCATGACGCTCCACGGTGTGCGAACGGTGTCAGGGGAGACCCCCCCCCCCCCCCCGAATTCAGCAGTGGACTGACAGAATGCCACACTTGCACGAATACATATCCCTATCCATTGTAAACCCATTTGACTCTGAAATACTTGAATCCCACCTTCGGGAGTCGGCTGAAGGTGCCACACTTGTTCTGGCTGGGAAATGACGAACTGGGTGCTTCACACCTCGAATCTCCTCCAATCTCCTCTCTTCTTCTTAAGGTTAACATTAATTAAAACACAAGTTTCCCCTGCCTGGTCACCATGCCGTCAGCTGAAACCTGGTCCCTTAAAACCAATTTTAAGGACTTCATTTGTGCAATATTCCTTAAGAATCCTATACTCGTTATCTGCAATATTAATGTTTTCGTCATTTTTTTTGTTGCTGCTGTGCTCACACACCACGGATCTCCCTGGTAAAATCGCCCGGCAACTGGATAAACGGGACCATCATCATCAATGTAACAAATCAACTCAACCTTCGCCCTTTCCCGTTCCGAGACATGTGCAAGTTGCAGTGGGGTGCCGTTCACCACTGAATCTCGGGACGTGCAAGAGGTTACCGTTAATTTAATTCAGAGGCATAGCTCCGCTGCTTTCAAAGACATTGTACTCACCGCGGATAACTGTAGCGACATGACCGCAACTCTACGATAGCTGGTGCCAAACTGTGCCACACGTCCTGCCGCATGGCCTTTTAAAATTCCGAATCTATTCCGTGCACGTACGTGATCGGAATGGGAAAAGGGTCAAGTGGTTCCGCGTGTTCTCCAAGCCCAAAACCGCGTGCGTCAGTGCGTCAGTGCAGACCTGATGAGGTCCAGTGGCTGGTACTTGTACCACATGCTCCAGCATGCCCATCGCTCGTACAGGAGGTGTCTGTGGTTGTCTGCGCCGTGCGTCACGATGGGATTGTTGCTCTTGTAACTCCCCTGAGTGAGAGACGGAGATTATTCACGTCGCACGCGGTACACATGTGAGATGACAAAATGCCGGTGGATGAAGATGTTATTTGGGGGAAAAAAGCTTTCTATCACGCAGCTGTTCATTTAGAAAAATATGTTTGTCAGTGGGCTTAAAACACGGAACCTAAATGTGTTACAAGGATCAGAGAAGTCACCCTGTCCAAATGCGAAGTTTGTTTGTTGAACTTGGAGAGCGGGAGGATGTGCTTAATGGCGCTGTTGGTTGGTTGCGATTGTGCTAGAGAGAGTCTTAATGGTGAATGGCTGAATTACAGTAATTTTCAAATCCTAATCATCCTAGCATTCATTTATTGACAGATGTTTGTTTTCATCATCAATATCATCATCATAATAATCACCATCAGCACCATCCTAGTAATGATGTATGGTAAGATGTTTGTACATCATTCTGCTAAATAACTCAAGAACCAAACGTGGGACAAAGATGAGCATCCTGTGCATACGGTCGACGTGTCAATGGTACACCCAAGGTGTAGCCAATGTTAGTTACAAACAATATTACATTATCACATTATCTTGTTCTACATTCAGAAAATGTTTCATCCCTCAAATTTGTATTCCTGGGTGCGTTTGTTTGACTTTGTCTTTACCAGTCATAACCAATTTCGGTAAACAAATGGAGCCATGTGTTACAGATTAACCACAACATGAATCTATGACTCATACATCTCCGTGAATTTGTTTGACTTAAAACTTTCGTGACTGCAGCAATTCATATTCTTTGGTTCTTTCGGTAAAGTCACATAGATAGATCACGCGAAAATTGATTTCTCTAAGACGATGGTACTTTGCAAGCCGACTGGCTATCAACAAACATTCGTTAATGAAGCCATCCAGATGTAGTGACATCGGGATGTCACTGTACGGTGTCGGCCCGGAAGGGCCGTGGCGTGCGATGCACCGTCATCGCATACACCCCATGGCGGGTATGGTACCAGCCCTAGCGGGGCTTGGTGAGCGCTGGGATAGCGAGGGCACCACGCATAGCGTGCAGTGCGGTCTCCCACGAGGGGGAACGGGAGAGTGTCAGCCCAAAGACAAGGTTAACTCGGGCCATGGCACTTTGGTTGACCCTGCAGACACGTGATCTCGAGTGTCCACAGAGAGGCCCCAGGTGGGGGGACTAGGGGGTGATCACGTGTCCGGGGAGAGCTCTCGAGAGGGATCGGGAGCTGGAAGGCTCGACCCGTGGGGGGGTATAAGGCGGGTCCCTGAGAGGGGCCGGGGTCGCTGCATTCTACAAGCTGAAGCTCCACGTCCACCAGCTGAAGCCTACATCTCAAGCTGGAAGCTCTACGTCTTACGAGGCAAACACGTGGTCGTGGACCCGAGTGAGGCCTGACCCTTCGTAGCAGTAACTCCTCTGTATAGAGTAGTTAGCTGGGTGGTCACCACCCTAGGCTGTATCTGGTGAAGGGGCAGTTACCCCTTTGTGTTACGTGTTACAAATAAATGTGTTGCCTCTAAAGAGGAACAACGTCTGCGGCTCAGTTGGACTAACTACACATATATACAGACACAGACAGAATTTCAACCGAGAAGACGGTTATAAACTCAGCAATCATTGGAAAGATGTCATCAACCACTTTGGGTCACGACTTGATTTGTAATTTCTTGTCAACTTCCACCGTCAGCAGTGTGGATGTGTGGAGCGAGGTGCAATGCCCCCCATCTTTCCCCCCTCTCTCCCCCTCTCTCTCCCCCTATCTCTAGCTCCCCTCTCTCTCCCCCTATCTCTACCCCCCTTCTCTGTCCCCCTATCTCTACCCCCCTTCTCTCCTCCCTATCTCTAGCTCCCCTCTCTCCCCCCCTATCTCTACCTCCCCTCTCTCTCCCCCTATCTCTACCTCCCCTCTCTCTCCCCCTATCTCTCCCTCCCCTCTCTCTCCCCCTATCTCTACCTTCTCTCTCCCCCTTTGTCTTCTACTACATTGACATTAGCTGCCTCGCCCATGCTGCTGACACACTTGGACTACGCCACTCGCCGCTCAGCACTAGCTCCACTCATTCTGACACTTGGGCTACGCCCATTTTAAACCTTTATATACAGTTGCATTTAAAGGCTTAATCCCCTTTTTCTCTCCGCCTGATGACGACCGCTTGTGTTGCGATAGAAACGTCGTGAGTTTTTTTTAATCTATGTGACTTTACCGAAAGAACCAAAGAATATACATCTCCGTGAATTGAATTTACACTTGCGCATGCACCACAGGCTTATAATGATATATTGTTGGTGCTTTCGGGGGTGCTTGACCTTCTGCTCACACTCATTAAGTGCCTTAATGATGGTGGGCAGGCCTGAGTAAAGCAGCATGCCAGGGAGTCGGAGCCATTTCCTGTTCACCTTGGGGTGCGACAGTGATGTCCTCTGGCCCGTACATCTTCTTAGACCACGTAGTTCATGACGTTTTCCATGGCTATGCCAGAGGAATTTCTATATGGCACAGATGCAATGGGAGGCTGATCGATGCCTAGGTGTGTTAAGGGATGGCTCCCTATTGATCAACCATGTTACGTATGCTGATGATCTAGTAATTGTTTGCTCACTCTGAGGAGTTTGACACCCTGCTGCAGAACCAGGAGTGGGCTACTAAGGGACGGGGCCTTGCCATCAGTTACACAAAAACAAAGCGCCTGCCGGAGTATTTTATGTACTCAAACACTCCACCCCCTCCACTCCCCATGAGTGGGTGGAGCAGTTTTGGCGAGAGTGGAGAATTTTTAATATCTGGGAAATATGCTTATGACCGGCTCCAGTTTCGAAGCAGAGGTCTCACTCCAAATCAGTCAAGTGGCATTACCTTTTCATCAGCTGCGTAATTCTGAATGGTAACAACCTGCCCTATCGCTCGATATGAAGCTCCAGGTCGTCTCGGCCACAGTTATGCTTGTGATGTGTACTCCTTTGAAGGAACATCTCCGCCGTTTTGAAAAATCTATGCTTGCCTGCCCACGATCCATGCTGGGCTTAACCAGACTGATTTGCGTGTTCTATATTCAGAAAATGTGATGTCATTTGCGAGAGTAGGCCATTGTGTGCCTGCCTCAGGGTCAATAAATTGCAAATTCGAAAATTACACCGCAAATTTCTCAATTTGGGATTATGCACAGCAGCAATCATCGCCTCCTTCTGGCAAACTAATTCCCCAGGTCACTCTTGCGAAGGCTACTATCCTGGCCTCACGTAAGTTCTCACATGGTTAAACAAAATAAAAATGTACTTGAAACTTGACCCCTTTTTTAATGATCAACTTGTACACAATATGGAAGAGTAGGCCAACGTACCCTCTAAAGAGTCTCTCCAGAGCCCCCTCTAGTGGAGGGGGCTCTGGAGGAAGGGCTCCTGCCAGCAGTGGCGTTAGGAAACAATTGCAGGGTTGAACCCGTTGTTACCCATGCGAGGATATGGTGTAAAGTATAGTAGTAGGTTTTTACCCTTTAAACTGGTACAAAACTGACACCTTTATACAAGGCATCATGTTTGCAATAACCGCAACACAAGCAGTCAAAATGCAAACAAAAAGAAACAACTCTGATAATGGTGTTGATATGCACTGTCCTTGAAGTTGATTGGTCCACACCCGAGACAGCTTTCTTTAGAGCCTAGTCCCCATTGGTGTTGGACCAGATGACACCAGAAGGTGTACAACTCAAACACAGTGCAATATCAGAGTATTGAGAGCTCGGGGTAAGCATTTACACTATGAGACCTCTTTGACCAGTGGCAAAATATAGTAGTAGGTTTTTACCCTTTTAAACTGGTACAAAACTGACACCTTTATACAAGGCATCATGTTTGCAATCACCGCAACACAAGCAGTCAAAATGCAAACAAAAAGAAACAACTCTGATAATGGTAATGATATGCCCTGTCCTTGAAGTTGATTGGTCCACACCCGAGACAGCTATGGTGTAAAGTTAAGCACACTAAAGAAGTGTGCATTCACACACGTGGAGTGGAGGGGGGGGGGAAACAGTTGCATGTGAAAAGCTAAATATGTACACGCATCATTGGTGGTGACAGAATATTGTCAAGTCAAATGTGTTTACCTCATGGAGGGGGAAGGCAGCCTCGTAGGTTCCATTGTTAAGCATTCGGTTCAGCCCTGTAGGTCAGAATCAGATTCTCTGTGTAAACCGGAGGAACCTGACGAAGCTACGAGAGTCTTTTTCACAGATGTCCAGTCGGGGCGGGTCAGCAAGTTACATCACAAAAAAACATACAATAAAGGATAATAGAATAAGAAAGAGGCAGTTTAAGCAGGTTACTAATAAATAATAAATACAGCATGAATTGACAAATTGCATGAGTGTATACATTCCAAATGCAAGCTTGGACAAGGCAGCAAAATAACAACAACTACAATAATCCAAGGCCACACCAAGACAATGCCAGTACCCTCGATTACATTGCACCTTAAAAGTGAACGATCGATACATGGGTAAGGTTCGTGGTTTCAAATCACAGTTGCAAATTTGGCTGCATCTGGCACTCGACGACAAACAAGAGTTTACATAAGCAGCAGCAGCAGCAAACAACCGAGACTCCAGCAGGCAAAACGAACCACCAGGGGCCACTGCAGACTGTGCACAGAGATGTCGACAAAGGCTCTCCGATATTGATTTTAGGTTCTCCCATATTGTTGTTGTTTGGCACGAGTTCGCAGCAAGCGGAGCGGAACGTCGGACACCGTGCCCAACGATACACGGGCAACAACTTAAAAATCCATTGCAGAGAGAGAAAGCTATACGGCACAAACTTGTATAGGTGCAATAGTTGAGATGTGAGAGCGATCACAACACATTGGCCGTGGATGGCAGGGCTGACAGAGTTTAACGACGTACAGGCACTCATTAAATGGCCCGTAATGGCACACCTGGTTATGCTGCTCCACCCAAAGTGTGATTCCACATCAATCCACTGTATGCACGTGTTATTGATTTTAAATGCCTGACCGAATAGTTTCTATTGCCCTGGATAAGCACCAATAACTCCGGCATGGAAAAAGATTACGGCGTATTTTTCAAACACAGACTTCGAAATGAAATAAAATGATTTGTTTTCAATTTCCATCCTTGTATTGCATACACGAGCAGTGCCGCTTTGCGTAAATAGTAAGAATGGTACTGCATTCTGTAAAAATATTTTCAATTTCGATTTAAAGCTTTCGTGACTGGAGGGATTCATCTTCTTGGTTCTTTCGGTAAAGTCACGTAGAAGGAAAATAATAAAATAATAAAAATAAAACATAATAAAAAAATTCTCACAACGTTTCGGCCACAACGCGAGCAGCCATCCTCAGGTGAAGAACAGGTCTGTCGGAAAGACAGCGTCTGAATGCTTTCTTTCCGACAGGCCTGTCGTGAGAATTATTTTATTATGTTTTATTTTTATTATTTCATTATTTCCCTTCTACGTGACTTTGCCGAAAGAACCAAGAAGATGAATATTTTCAATGTTAATTTTGAAATGTGGACAGAGTGGGCCAAGGTCGATCTTAAAATAATTAGCCATGGTCAATTTGTTTCTGGATGACGGTCTCCCCCAAGCCGTCATTATTTCTCAGTCGTGCGATACAACAATCCATCTGGCTCCTGCACATGGATCTGATGCCATCGGTCCATCTCTGCAGTGAGCTTTCTCGTGGAGTGCATTGCCTCCTTTGGCTGACACTCCGCTGTTGGCCTCAGCCACTGGCCGTCATCCTTTCTTGTGACGCATCGTATTAACTTTTCTTCACAGTGAAGAAAAGTGAACACGATGTCTCTATTACGGAGCATGTGGGGAGCGGTAGTGTAGCAGGTTAACATGTTGCGCTACTAACCCGGTGGGCCGAGTTCGATTCCCGCTCACGGCCAACACCAGTGACGGTTATCTGAAACAGTCCCTGGGCCTCCCCTAGGTCGACTCAGCCTCAAATTAGTACCTGGTGCGGTGTGTAAACATCGCTGCTGGGGAGACAAAGGCGGCCGGGCGTGGTGTTGGCCACTCACCCACCCCACTCGTGTGCCGTGCTGGCCTTCATAAATGTTCACTAACAGCACTTGCCCCACCAGTCTATTAAGGCTATACGGGGGATTGTTGTCGGTTTTTATAAATGTACACACGTATATTATCACAACTGCCTGTTTCTCTTTCTGTCTCTCAGTATAATTCAAAGTGCACCTAACCATGAGTCATATGTATGTTGGACTCCTTTCACACCGTACGTAGCCAACCGTGCTAATCGGAGGTGCGGGGGAAGGACAACACACTAAACACAAAAAGCAGTTCTACAGAAATTAGTTTGTCAATCCAGATGATTTCAAAGTGCATAGCTCCAGTGGCTTCCTAATATTGGGAGAAAGAGCATTCCAGAAGGCCGCAGAAGAGCATCTGAAAGCGCGCGATGCTGTGACCGTCTTTGCTCGATGGCTCGCCAAAAGCCATATCCATTGTCAATGTGCATGTTTTTTTTAATCAAAAGTTACATTGGACAATGATTTTCCAAAATGTAATAAACATTTGTTCGTGACAGATGCCCCGATTTGCCCGCGGCTTGTGAGCGTGCCAAGGCCCTCTTACCTATTTTACATTTGCCCTCTTCATACTTGGTTCTCTGAAGCACGTGGTGAACGATGCGGCTTCGCTGTGCGTTGCTGAAAAACGTGCCCTTGTCATGGATGATGAAGCTGTGAGAGAGAGAAACAATAGATGAAACAAGAGTTGCCCCTCAGCGGTACAAAATGGAGGATGTATGGGATAAAAAATATATCACATAACCGCAAGAAAAGGTAAGAACTACATGTAAATGCATGTTGTTGGCTGGTGTGACACTACACAACTGACATATAGCGTGACTTTTAATGTCCTGGCAAGGTTTACAGATTTCCCATGACAGCTGCCTCAAAATGAGGGCAATCCTGGCAAAACCAGAACAGGTGGTAAACCAATCAACCAGGCAGCCCTGTATATAGGCCAGGTAGCTAACATCTCGCGATGGCAGTTTTTCCCCTCCACATTTAGAAACGTGCGTTTCGACTATTTGGCTGCTGCATATATTTCCACGCGATAAGCCACTTCGTTGGGCTACCATTTGTAGCCAGGTCGTTTGTGAATAAGAGCCATGTAGCTCAGCGGGCATTGCCGAGTAAAACGAAAGTACAGTAGAGCAGAGTAGATATGGCAGTGCAGCTGTTGCCCTTTTCCCCCTCTTTGTTATCGCAATCTTTCACAGGCGCACGCCTTGCACCACCAACACTCATTCGCGAAGGACTTAGACTGCCCTCGTCTGGCAGTAACGTTCAAGCTGCCGAAATGACTCAAGTTGATAAACGACGGGGAAAGATTAGCGCGGCCATCATTGTTGGGGTTACCGAGGGAGGGAAATGTTTTTTTTTCTTTCGAATTGCTGACATTAGGAGAAGGAGACGGCCTAATAAGGGTCCTTGTTTGAGTGCCGACTTTCTATCAAAATGTTGATATTTCAATTTAGGAGGGATAGTTAGTGGAGTGGCGACATGGCTGAGCGTCAACGCAGCCTTGTCACCGTCCCAGAGGCCCGTGTCATTGCCCCAGGGGGATTGCAGTTCGATCTCTGAGGCAGCCATAGTTAATACTGCGGGGTGTGTTAATCGAAACCACGTGCGGTCTGCTTCACCGTTGCCGTTAAAAGATCCCGTCGCGCTGCTCAAAAAGAGCAGGCCACGCGCGCCAGTGGCACGATCCAAATTTGTCAAATTTGAAAGATTACTTGCAAATTACTTAACTGGGTAAAACCACATAGCAACTACCCCCCCTCCCCCCCCCGTACTGGCAGACAATACCGGTGTGTGAAACATGGCACCTTCCTGATATAGCCTTGCGCCGCAAGAATGGCCCAAAAAAAAAAGTACGAATTATATGATGCATTTCTTATATGATGCCTTTCTGATTGTGGGCTCGGCTATTGTTTTTTTTACTTTGTATTATTCCACAAGAGGGCCGGGACAGAACGCGAGCAATGCCAATGGAGTGGTGGTGGCCACAGAAATTCTGCCAACCAAAAAAGAAGCCCCAAACACAGAGCTCATGGGTTGGTAGAAAGCGGGAAAATGGGGAGGGGGGGGGGAGACGTGGATTTTTGTTTGTTATAATTTCTTATGGGGAAGGGAAGGTAAAGAATAAGGGACAAAGTGATGGGTAAGCTCGGATATTTTTGACATCCGCATTTTATGTTTGCGAGCCATGTTTTCTTTCCTCTGCCCAATCAAACTCTGCACCCCTCTCTCCCTCCCGCCCACCACTCCTCCACTCATCAGAATTAACATTTGAAAACTGCTGCTGTAAAGGTGAAAGCGGACGTAATCAGCGAAACGCGAATTATTTGTTCACCTCCAATGCAATGTCACGTATCCGACTCGCTGGAGACTTTGGCATAGGCATACCGATGAAGAGGTCAGATATGTGAGTGACTATCAAAAGTATCTGTTACAGTTCATAGAAATAGGTTCCTGGACAAAAAAATAAAGTGCAAACTGCTATAAACTTTAAACAGTAAATGCTCTCCTCTGCTTTGGAAGGGATACATGCGAGATTAAGAACACATTACCGCACGGGAAAAGGTCTGAGTTATTGACATCAATAGTTAAATTATCAGACATCGTGCTGCTCACAGCGGACGTTGCAGCTGTCGCGATTTTCACCTGAAGACGGGCGCTTGTGTTGCGTTCGAAACGTCGTATTTCTACCTACGTGACTTTACCGAAAGAACCAAAGAGTAGAGTAAAATTATCGTTACGCCGTGCACAGATACTGCGCTGGGATCGAGTGTTTTGCAGTAAATTCACGGATAAGCGACACCGCATTCTCAGTGTGTCATTGCGCTTATAACCTGGCAACCAAAAAGTAGTACACGGCACCAGCAACACCACGGATCCGCAAATAAAAAAACCCTTCCCAGATGCAATGTGTGTTTTGAGAGGGCATTGACCTGAACTTGTGTGCTCACGTTGACATTGAAGAATAGTCCAACGAGTGATCACTGTCATTCCTCGCCACTAGGGGTCCCACCAAACGGTGTATCTGATGTGAAAAGCAGTGCGCTAACTTGCGATGTGGGTGGAGGTGGGAGGGGTGGTGGATGTCGTTATTCCCGCTTTCCCAACAACCAAAGGTCGTGTGGCAAGACGGTGCCAACGGGTTTGCGCGTGAAAACGGGCAGCCCTGCAATTGCAAGGTCGTGTCAACTGCTGACGGCAGCGTCTCCACTAGGGGGAGGCCCCAAACAGCACCTCGAGAGTGGCATTTTGAGCCGACTCTTCCACGCTGACCCAGACGTCTTAGCAGTGGTGCGGAGTACCCAAGAATGTAATACCCATCACACGTGACTTGCCGATTGGATTATCTGTCTCGGACCCATTTTTACTGCTGGCTCGACAGAAGTGGGTTCAGAGGCGTTAAGAAACTGGGCCCTCCATTTTTTTCCAACTGCCGCACCGGAAGATCGAACACCAGCTACCTCAACTCAATGCAAGTTCGGTGTGTACTAACAATTAGACGATGGCAGTACCCTAGCCCGCCATAACACCTTTCTTTTATTACAAATTAATACATTATTACCTAAAAAAAAAACATTACAAATTTGAATAACTGGAAAGATCCCCTTGACTCGTTAATCCATTATTTCCACCTTTCAGCGCAGATAATTATAGAGGCAGTAAGGTACAGACTGTTATTTTGAAAAGGAATAATTTTCCACTGGAAATGGATAAATGTTTACACGGGGGATTTTATTTATCAGGCAACAAGGGGTTGATATTACAGATTCACACGGTCTATTTTAGTTTCTGAGTCAAGAGACCAAAACCAATATATGCCCTGGTCTCTGGAATACAAGTGGGCAGGTGATAATTTTATTCCCATTGCCTTAATTTGTTATAGCTTAAAATTACTTCCAAATATGATTCATCTTGATTACACCATAACCAAACTGCAATGCCTGCATATTAAATGCAACGTAAAAATAGAGACATTAAATTGACAATTGCAGTTTATTATAATTAGTGTTAAATTAACATTTCTGCAATTATTGAAATTAATGCATCTGCTGCTCAATAATGGAGGATCAAAATAAAAGGAGATGTGGCTGAGTGGTCAGCACACTATGCTCTGAATCCAATAACCTATGCTCGATTCCCAGCCACAGATATCCTTGCTGGCAAGTGATTTCTTATCCATCAGCTCTGAAGAGAACATCTGACAAATATGGTATTCTAAATCATGCGGGGGGTAGCGGTTGCGCAGTGTTTAACAGGCAAAGCTATGAATCCGGTGACCTGAGTTTGAGTCCATGGCTAACATCAGTAGTGAGTGATATCTGAACCGGTCCTGGGCCCTCCCTTAACCAACCTGTACTGACTAACCAGCTTGGTGAAGCTTGGCAAACGGCCCACATGACCAACTTGGTGTGGGAGAGACCTTGACAAAGATTGAAAATGGTGCTGTAATTTATTCAATTAAAGAGTCAATTAATTATTGATGGTCAACTAATTTTAAAAGATAATTGTGAAATATGTCCTCGGTGTGGTGATTTTAAGCATGGATGTAAAGCATTAAAGGACAAACCTTTCTACCCAAACTTTACCAGAAGCCCAATAACAAACAAAAAAACCATAGAGACACAAAAAAAGTGCTTTGCTGCCTGGTATACAGCTCAAGTGAGAAAGCTGTTAAGGTAGATCAACTCACGCAAACCTGACAAAAGCGACTGCTCTACTAAATCAATGTAAAACACAATCGAAAACGGGCAAGTGATGAACCTCATGTTCACGTTTTCAACTTGTCCAGTTTTCCCCAGGATTGTTGAGGCGCTTGTCCTGTGAAATGTGCAGGTCTTCCCGGGACATTGCGAGTCCTGGTTTTACCAGTTCATATTAATACACCTATCACTCAAAGAGCATGCATTTACATGCAGATCTCTCCTCTTCCAGGAGTGTCATATATTATTCTCTTTCCCATGATATGCACTGGTTTCTGTTAAACTAAACTTTTTATTTTATTTTACCAGGTATGGCTATTTTTCAGAAGCTAGCTGGCCAGAAAAGATAGCTCAACGAAGTGGCTCATCATGTCGAAATGTATCACAGCCAAATACTCCAAACGCACGTTTCTTTTTGTACCTCTCAAGTCGAAACCCCATACAAATCTGAAATCCGGCACAGAGCGAGGCTTGCACGCAACAGCAGCAGTTGCAGCAGTTGCAGCGACTTACTGGTGGATTCGCTGCCGGCTGAACGGGGCCGTGTAGTTGTCGTTTTCCTCCAGGTCTGGCAGCAAATCCTTATCCAGCTGCATAGGGTTCCTGGGCAACCACCTGCGAAGCTTCTGCAGGTTCCTGTTCACTCTGTTGACGGGTGGGGCACATGAGGAAAGGGCCACGGGGAGAGTGGAATGAGTGCGTCCGATGCAGCTGCTTCAGTTGTACACAGCCTGCAGTAGCAGCAGCAGTATTGCCAGGGTTTTTTAAACATTTATTTTGGAAGCAATGAACGGCAGCGGCTTCTATGGGCGTCGCATGTGCAGGCAGCCTACGGCAGCCACATGGAAGTCCACAGAGGCAGGCCGGCGAGGAACTTAATGGCGCACAAATGTATACAAATGTTCTTCTCGTCAGTACAAAGTACCCCGGTATAATGGCCATCATTTTTGCATAATGGCCACAATGTGCTCAGCGTGGCTGGTATTCCACTGAACACCCCTACATATAAGCCACATGGCCAGTTAATGCAGTACAGGGCCCTGCACGTTGTCATTCACTCAAATGTCTTAGGAGGGCATTGTTTATGGCTAGGTAGGCTGTGTTCACTGTAGCCTGTTTGCTTTGTGGTGCAATCCCACGTTTGTTTATGTGCATCTGCCACAGGGCACCTTTTCCTCTGCTCTAATTTCCATTCCACTCCTCTCTTCTCTCGCTTTATAAATTGTAAATTTGAACCAATTGCTGCTGGTCTGGTTTAGCAGTTGAATATGTGTTCTTTAATGCCCTCTATTAAAAGTTTATTAATCCAGAATTGGTGGCTTCAGATCTCTGCTGTAGAGCACCACTATTCTTAGTTTGCTCCGATAGGTACTACATCAGTGTTTTATATTATCTGAAGCCATGCGTGCATCCGCATAAATGCATACGTAGATTGTGAGTTACAGGGTCTAAATAAAGGTAAAAGTACAGCCCTGTCTTAGCTTGCTCACGACAATGCTAGCAGAAATTGTCTCCTATAGATCGTGCTCCAGAAAGCCCTTCTAGAGAGTCTAGTTATGCCTCTCAGGAAATCAGCGTTTTCATACGAACAAAACTTAAGCTCAGTGCTCATGAGCCTCCCTTACACTGCATCACCGAGCAAATTACACCATGTTGTGAGAGGTTATTTTACATGAAAAGCAGTGACGAGTCTACAAAGAGCATTCCTCTGCATTCACCTAGGCTAAATTACGTGTCGAATGGATTGTGTGTACTGCTGTTTGTGAAATGAATGTATCTGTGTGCAAGCTGGGCTTAAAGGTGAACAATATTGTGAGAATTGGCTGCGGGCGGCATAACATAAATATATGTCATAGGTTACCCGGCTGACAAAGGTGAAGTCACCAGGCGGAATAGAGAGCCGCATTAATCTGCACTTCTCCAATATGCTCTTGCGCCACACTAGGCAAAGGCGAGCAAAGTAATTCACTCTTTGTATTCCCTGAGCACTCTCTGAGCTTCACCTCTCGACTGCATTAAACAAGTCCCCACATGCTCGGGCTCCAGCGTCTACCAAATCGGGATTCGCGGGGGCGCACATTTTAATGGGGATTCATACGGGGGGCTCTTCCCGGTGAAAAATATCACCCGCGAAAACAGGCACCATGGCTTCCCAGTTTTCCTGGTGGGAAAATGAAGTGTGATTATTCTCTCAATTGAAAGGATAGTTATTGTGGCAGACTGGTAATATCGCTGGTTAAGTCAACAATTAGGCAGATAAATGCGCTCCAAGAGCAATTTAGTGAGGGGAATTGCAGCGCAGAAACACGCTGTGGAACGGCATTATTATAATTGTATTTATTTATTTAACGTTGGTGCAGAATTCCACCATCTACTGCGTCCTGCACATTTTCTAAAAGTCTCAGCAGAACAGGTATGCAGTGCTTTCCGTATTAACAACAGCCTGAACTTTAAAAAAATAATGTGCATGGCAGAAAATGGGGTGTAACTTTGAGTGACAAACAAATAACAATACTGACACCTCGGTGCATTAAGTCTTCATGGTTCACTTTTAACCTAAGTGCAATGTGCAATATATCAACAAAGGCCAGTGGGCATGGCTTCCAAAGTTTGGCAATCAGTTTGTTGAAAGGTACTTTTTGTTTTCTCCTTGTGTGTTGTATTTTTTGCTTTGTGACGTATATGTGTGTATGTTGAACTTCTTCTTGGTTCTTTCGGTAAAGTCACGTAGAAGGGAAATAATAAAATAATAAAAATAAAACATAATAAAATAATTCTCACGACGTTTTGGCCACAACGCAAGCAGCCGTCCTCAGGTGGAGAACAGGTCTGTCGGGGAGACAGCGTCATCTGAGGACGGCTGCTTGCGTTGTGGCCGAAACGTCGTGAGAATTATTTTATTATGTTTTATTTTTATTATTTTATTATTTCCCTTCTACGTGACTTTACCGAAAGAACCAAGAAGATGAATCCCTGCAGTCACGAAAGCTTTAAATCGAAATATGTTGAACTTCTTTCACAACGTACATAGCCAACCGTGTGAATCGGAGGTGTGGGGGAAAGGGGAAGAAACTAAACACAAAAATCACTTCTAAAGAAATTCGTTTTCAATCTAGATTTAAAGGTGACCAAACTTTACTCCAGTGGCAATTGCATTTACAGTTAGAGAGGAGGGGTGGCGGTCAACAGCACACAGTGCCGCGAACCTGAAGCCCTGAGTTCAATTCCCTGTGGATAACATCGGTGGGAAGTGATATTTTAAATTCTCTTGGGTGCAATCCTTCACTAAAATGCACTGACCAGCACGGTGAAGTATGGTCAAACAACTCCCACGACCGAAATTGTGTAGGGAGGGCCTTCATCCAGCAGTGGATTGACAAAAGCGATATATCATTCAATTATGTATAGAGTGAAAGGAAGTGGTAGCACAGTGGTCAGCGAGCCCAAGCGCTCTACGTACCCGGAGACCTGGGTTCGATTCCCTGTGACTAGCATCAGTGGTGTGTGGTAGCTGAACCAATCCTGGTCCTCTTCCCCACGCACCTCTATCACCAAACGGGCGTTGACCGGCGTGGCGAAGTATGGTCAAACATTTCGATTTAAAGCTTTCGTGACTGCAGGGATTCATCTTCTTGGTTCTTTCGGTAAAGTCACGTAGAAGGGAAGTAATAAAATAATAATAATAAAACATAATAAAATAATATAATATAATAATATAAAATAATATTATATTTTATTATGTTTTATTTTTATTATTTTATTACTTCCCTTCTACGTGACTTTACCGAAAGAACCAAGAAGATATGGACAAACACTTCCCACGACCGTTCATGGCGTGGAGAGGCCTTCATCCAACGATGAACTGACAAGAGGGCTTCACGTTGTATTTCTATTACGCATACGTTAGGTGGCTCGTGCGTGTACATTTGCCTCTCTGTGTCAACATCTGAATGCCTTGTTCAAAGCGCGACCTATGCAGATGCCTGCATCGTGCATTTGCACGACGACTCCGTAATTCCACATTCTTCATGCGCTAACTCGGTAGCTGCCAGCCCATAAACCGCATGGGCACAGCTGGCTGTGAAGGTCGTCCCTGATAACGTTTGAGAGTGAGAGCTGTGTGTGTGTGTGCGCGGCTTGCAATTATGCAAAGTGCCACTCAAGAGCGAAGCGATGGAATGCATTCTGAGGGTATTAAGCCCCCACTCTCATGCACTGACATCAGTATAATGAACAGAGTTCACCTTCATTGCTGAAATGTCATTGTCATGCCACCTTTACCAGTAATGGAACAGACTTATTTACGCTTTCGCTTGCAGAATTTACACTTGCACAACCGTTGTCCCCTATGTCTCAACTGTTGCAAAATCACAATGTCTAACAAAAAAAGACACGTGTCTGCATACGTGCAAAGGTAAAGGTGCATCCCTGCAACGTTTTACTCATTCTACTGCTGGCAGAAGGTCCCCCACTTTGGGAATCCATAGAGAGCCCCTTCAGAGGGTATTTGGCCTCCTCTTCCATGCGACCTGCCGACTAACTGTTGTATACCCATTTATACTGCTGGGAGGGGGGGGGGGATGGAGGTGGGGGGGATTGCATAAACGTTCCCATTGCTTAATACGCCGCACCCGGAGATTGAACAGGCGACCTCTGGATTGTAAGTCCAGTGTGCCAACCATTACATCACACCACGGCAGGAGCCATCGCTGCATGCCGTGTAAGTGTATTCATTTATCAGTGGTCAACACTGGCCCACTCACAAGGTTACCACTCTGGGTATAACTGCCAGATAAGCAATTCAAGGGAATGTAATCACTCTCTACTCCGATCTCCTTGGTATCACCCTCACCTTGGAAGCAGAAGATGAGATCAATTCGTGCAAAGACACGTGATTATTTTGTTGATGTTTTACCGTCGCAAACTAACCCCAGTCGATGGCCGAGTATGCAAGATAATTACGGTCATCTATTTCAAAATCTTCCAATATTTATAAACAGCTGTCTGATGTGGGGTCCGGATGTGCTCTTGTGTTGTTCGGCGGAATGACTGACGTTTCGCTCGCAGCACATGGAGCGAAATATCAGAGGTGAATCGGTTCACGAAGAAGATCGAACCACCATACGAAGAACACGCGAGGTACAATCGGAAAACACAGCGGGGAGCTCGACAACCTACATACATACATAGATGTTGAACTTTGGTAAATTACCTGAAGGAAAAATTGTCGTGTGCAAGTGGCAGGAATTGAACTTTCAATCCAAGCCGAGTGGCATGCATACGGACCACCATCCTATGCAGTATGGACGTATCGACTCATTGATCATCATCTTTTTCGATGCCCTAGATGAACTGTGTACAATTATATTATTTCCACTTCATGTTATGTTTATACCAAGCTAGATTATATCGATGAATGCCGCTACGAATTCTAAATTAATGATAAGAATTGATAAGGGTGAAAACTAATCAATTTGTGAATTGGACCGCGGTGTCCAATTGGATTGCGACGTGAGTGAGTCTTTACTTCCCTGCTACGGCAGACACTCTGAACATAGCAAGTCACAAGCAGGTAAATAACCACCACACATTCAGCACACACCTGTGTATAAACTTGACCTTTTTCTTTTGGCCATCCGTTTTTCGCCTGTAAAATGAAAAACACAATCATCAAAGAGGTATTATATTCAAGCTTTTAATAAGAAAATTAGGACATTTGCCATCTTGTATTCACGATGATGAACATCCGAAGGACAACCACTGCTTATTTCCACATCAAGTGGTGCTTATTTTATCGACTGCAGGAGGATGATGGGCTGAGCTTTGACTTCTGATGAAATACCCATCCATTGGTTGGGACATAACTCAATTGGCAGGACATGATGTCAACCTTTGGTCGATGAGAGGTTGTTCTTTCTCTGCTGCTGTTCCTCTTGTGGTCTATAATTTCTTTCCTGTCAGCTGCCTCCACTGCGGAGAACCTTTCACTGTCCAAGTCCAGACTCAGAACATCTGTTCTCTTCTGAAATATTACTGTCTCTGTGAAGTGGCTTCATATGCACTTCTTCCATAATGCCATCTGCATTCTTTCTCTGGTCTGTAGGATTACATTTATTATTCTCTGCTAGAATTAAAAGATCGCTCATAAAACTCTCTATGTGGACAAGTTTTCTGTATTTGTACAACACAGTGAGATGCAGCCACATTTAGATGCTCGATACATCTAAATTGTATTGTAGTTCACAACAGTTTAAAACCCATCCAGGGTAAACTTAACTGTTGTGATTAATCACTTGATGGAAAGTCAATAGTGCTAGGCCTGTAGAGTCTGGGCTCTGCCATATAAATATGGAATCCCACCATTGCTTCAGGACCACAAACAGATATGAAAGCTACCCTTGTCTTAGTTAAGTATGGGGACCCTACATTTTTTAGTTGTTCCAAAAATGCAACAATTTCCTCGGTGCAAGAACAACAGTGCTGCGTGTATTAGCAAGCAGTATCGGTGAAAGAAACTGGGAATCATTCCATATTGTTTCTCTGCGTAACAATGAGCTTTTACATAAAACATTTTCTGTCGTGTGCTTCCCACTGCTGTAAAAATGAATCAACTTCAGTCATGAATCATGACTGCTCCCATTTATTTTGGAACTGTTACGCACGGTAGCTCCTGGGCTTTACACATCCGACGTGGTAAATCACCTGAAATTGTTCACCAGACTAGAGCTCAAGAGAGCCACACACACATTTAAATTTAGACCGGAGCCGTGACGCAATTTTTTTTCCCCACAAAAATCCATATTTATAAGTTGTAATGCACGAACGCAATATTGCATTGCATTTGTAACACACCCAAAGTTTGCCTACATTATGGTGTTTCTCATTTCGATGTCAAATGTTGATAAACCTAGACGTGTTTGAATCACATTTGTTTCATAAGACTGTTACATAAGCCAAGGAAAGCAAGGGGAAATGTCTTCCAAAATTATCCAAACACAGTCATAATGAGGGCGTATCCTTAAGCATCAAAACTACCTGGGAGGTTTTGCGATAACTAAAACTGGTTTACTGAGGATTAAGTAGAATACACGAGCAAGTTCTGCTGCTCAGTTAAAATGTAATGCCATGGTGATTGTTACATGAGTCAATGAGCAAAAGCAGCAAGGTTATCAAACGTAATAAAAGTTACGTCACTCCCTATATCATCTCTGGCCTCTCTGGACCACCCGGGACACATGCTTAAAGGCAAGAAGGTGCACTTTAAAAGAATGAGATCCATTCTTGAACAAGCCAAATAACCCTTTCCCATTCCGATGACGTACGTGTACGTCATCAGACTGTGCCACACCCCTCCCTCTATACTATGCAGGAGGGCGTGGCACAGTTTGGCACCACCTATCATAAAGAGCGGTCGTGGTTCTCTGCGGCGAGTATAATGTCTTTTGTTTTTTAAAAAGAGCTATGCCTCTCGAAATAAAATTAATGCCAACCGCTCGCATCTTCAGACATTCAGCGGTAAACGGGACCCATCCCCTAATTTGCAGACACGTCTCGGAATGGAAAGGGTTAGAGCCGCCTCATGTCCGAGACCTTCAAGCCCAGTGTCACCAGGATGCACACCTTGTTAATTCTGGCGTGGTATCCCTCTCCAGCCAACACGTGCAGCTCCGAGCCCTTCCACATGTTAGCCACTCATGCCCTTCTCTCCTCCCCTCCTCTACCCCACCCTTTGCGTGTTTCATCTTGGAAAATCCTAACTCAACCCAATAAAATCCCAACAATGATCTCTTATAAATAAAGATATTCACGACCGCAAGTGTATTGCCCGAAATGTGCCATGCATAAAAAATGTGAATAAAGAAAATCTTTTTTTTTAAAGTTGCCACACAAGGGATCCCCATAATGGGTATAAGTTGTTAATGATGGATTGCCGTGCCAATGTTGCCACGAATAATTATGTCGGTGCCTGTTACACATTCCCAGAAGATGGCACGACAGCGGGTGGTCACTCAGAATTGCCGCTCTGAAGTTTGGCACAACATGGTAAATACCTGAGCGCTGGGATACAAATTCATACCGTTTGCCTGTACACTGTTGTGTCGCCAAAACTCACGCACACGACTCCAACGTCGGCATAAGGTGTGACTGGAAAACCAATGTCGACATTTGTAGTGATAACAACACCGTCTGGAGGAGGTGTTGTCATTTAATGCACGTCTGCTGTTTTTAGTGCTTGAAGACTAATAACTGGGGGGGAAAAAACTCTGAGAATTTAATTTGAAGAGTTATTCCAGCTTGGGTCAGCGATAACTTGTTTTCGATAAGACAAATATTGTGTAACAGTTAAATAATTATTCAGAAATGTTGTACCTTAGATACTGTTATTTTTATTTTATTTTAGACATGCGCTAATCCGATAAGATGACTGTTGAGTGGATGCAGTCTTGGATTTAAGCTCAGGACCTGCAAGGCCAAGGCTGAGGTCAAGGCCGGGTGCCTCAAGATCAAGATGAGGCCAAGGCCAGAAGCATTTTAGGTCGAGGCCAGTGTCAAGGGCAGCCCAATCGAATTCCATAAGTTGGTGTATCTAAGCCAAGTCCTCAGATTGAGGCCACAACACCAAGGAAAGACCAAGGATGAGGCCTAAGGATCGGTCTAAAAGAACCAAGACGGCATGCATGGAATGCTTTTGGCCATGATGTGCTTTAATCTTTGGACCTTGTCATGTTACCCGATGTGTTGTTGCTGTTGTTGTTTTAATTTGTACTGACTACTGTAATGTTTTTTTTGTTTATGCTGCAACTCCCAAAAATTTAATGTTAAGTAAAAAATGCCATTGGTAAAAATGCCTTTATGACAAAATGACTGAGCTGAACATTAACGCGGAGCCTAGAGAAGGGAAAAAAAATGTAATCCAATTAAGATCAAACCCAGAGATTTGAGTTTGGATTGCCAGTGCTGAATAAAAAATAATAACGGCAGCAAGTGAACCAAGCAATTCAATTAGTTCAAGCAACTAAATTGGGCCGCATGCACTGGATGAGTCGAAACGTGGTTCATGCGCTTTCTTAATGGGGCGCTGTGCACTTCTCTCTGCTTTACCTGAACGGCATGCGGATGCACATCTCTTCAGCGTGCTTGCACAAGACCTCCCACGGAGCGTGAATCTTCACAAACACGGTCTCGCTGTTCGTCACTGAAGGCTGCCGGAAGACAGGGATAGAAACCAAGCAGGCATTTCAGATGGAGCCGATTGCAGGAGAACTCATTTGTGATCCTGGCGTTTGCAGTAGTTCACAGTAACCAAAGCTTAACACATCCGTCAATAACATTTCCCTTAAAAGATAACACTGCCCTATTGTAATACGCGATGTATTTCTTGCTATCAATAAGAGTCGCTGCACACAACGTTGCCTACAATTATAAAGTTTCCTCTCGAGGGCAGTGTTATTGATGAATGTGTTGAGTTTTTGTTATTTGTGATTATAAGCAAGCATACCCCTACATCTTGTAGTTCTAATTTAAATTAAAAACCCTCAGAACTGGCGAAAAATGATGACTGCCTTCAGACTAATGTAAAGCCCAGAGCAACAACAAAAATTACTGTCCTGACTGAAAAACACAACCCACCTTGAAGACAATGGTGCTGAACAGCTCTATCATTTGCATTGCTTGCTCGTTACTATCGATTAGTATTGGGGAATTGCATGCAAATGTGCCGTACTTCTCAGCTCCTGCAGCTATGACCCTGCCCTCACGGATCGTGGCCCACACGGCGTCGAGGGCATCCGTCATCCAGCAGTGGATTGACAAGGGTGCCGCATGCGTTCATTGTTGTTGCATCACATGGGTGAGTAATGGCATCTTTGTATTTTGCACGCACGCTACCAGCGTGTGATAGCAAAGTAAATTAAAATAACAAAAAAATATGTTTTATTTGACCAGGTAAGGCCCACTGAGCTATCTAGGTGTTTTATTCATAGGTGACCTAGCCACAATTGATAACTCAATGAAGTGGCTTATCACGTGGACATGTAAAGCAACCAAACACTCTGGCTGCACGTTGATCCTAAGTGTGGAGGGAACAACCGGAGGACCTGGAGAAAAACCCACGTTACGACGGGGATAGAGAACATGCAAACTCCAAATAAACCAGTATTGGGTTGGGGTCGAACCCAAGAAACCACCTGTATAACAGGCGAGGTAGTTAACAGCAGTGTGACATTCTAGATTTGAAGCTTTCGTGACTGCAAGGATTTATATTCTTAGGTTTTTTCGGTAAAGTCACGTAGGTAAAAAATTAAAATTAATAAAAGTAATATGAAAATAAAATAAAAAAATCACGACGTTTCGGAGGCAATACAAGCTTCCGTCTTCAGGTGAAACCGTCACAGCACGATAGCTGTATCAAGTAACAGAAATTCCAAGAAAACAGTTCTTGTATATATACTGGTTGAGGGTGGGAGCAGCCAAGGTAGGCCCTGGATATTATTATTGAGGTTCGGTGCGGCTGAAGCACGCTGTTAGGAATGAGCCTTTGTTGTGTAGACTGTTTGAAATGAGTTGTTAAGGTGAGGCTGATGTAAAGGTGCGTGTAAATGGGACTGAGCCTTTTTTCAGTGTGACAACTCATCATCTTAGAACACCTCCTGCATGCCCCCCCACCCCAACACCACCCCCACCTCTCTCTCCACTTGCAGCCCTTCCCCGCGTAGATTCTTCTCAAAGAAGTGCCGTCGCTCGGGGTGTGGGCTGCACATGCGATGCACCAGCAGGTAATCCACGCGCCGCTTGCCGTCCCGGAAGAACAGCCCCGAGCCTGGCACACCCAGACGGCTGTTCCGAAACTAGTAGACGGGAAATCAGCCAAAACCGTCGGGCAGGGTTCATTCAATCGGGTTAGCTAAACCATCAGCACGATGTGCTCGCATTTAAGACGACGACGACGGCAACGATACCAATGCGCGCGTATAGACAAGGCACACGGGCAACGGTGCAGATACATGGATGTTGTGCATTACACTGAGCGCAGATATGCGTTGTGGGGCCACGTAAATTAGCCTCGGTGAAGCGTACCACAGCATGTATTTCCCTGTGCATACATGCCGATCCAAAATGCTATACGTAGTTCCATACACTTGTGCCTATAACAAATAGTTACACACTTAGTGCGTGAGGCATCTATGACTGACGATAGAGCCACTGATAAAATAACCAAAGGTGCAGTTGAAGTTGAATATAAGCACACCCCTTTGGGAGAAATGTCAGGTGTGCTTATATCAGAAGTGGTGCGTTTCAGTCAGAAGTTACCCAAACCCTTTCACCCACGGGTGTAATCTAAGCACGTATCGGTTACATTAGAACTGTTATTGTTAATATACGTTATGCTTGTATCCAGATGCTGTGTTATTCATGTACATTTTTAGTTATTCCGATATTGTGTGTTGTTTTTGTCACGTATCCCACGACAATAAATAGTACACAAGTTAGTGAGGCTATTAACAGTAGACTATATGTGTGGTGATACACATTGTTCCCAAATAATTTGCAATTGAGCAAAATGTGCAATCTCACATTAAATGATGGATTATTTAAACTTGCGTGCTTGTGAGATTGAGAGGCAAAGGTGCAGCCCTGCAATTGCTTGCTCACACTCAGGGGCGGTTTCTTCATTAGGGCGATTGGGCGACGCACCACCAATGTCATTCAACCACAGAGTCAGCCTCTGGATATAGTCACGCTAGCCGTCACTGTCAGCCTCTGGATATAGTCCAATCAGCGTCATGTCACGTTCTGTGGAGTACTGCCTCTTTTTGGGCGATTTCACTACGGCTGAGAATCGCCCCGAGTGGCCCCATAGACTTACATTCAAAGATGTTTTTTTTCGAACGGGGGCGCTGCAATGCATTCTCTATGGCTTCCGGGAGGGCATGCACTAACGTGCTAACGTCATCATACGTGCTAACGTCATCATACGTAAGCACGTTTCATCCAACAATATAATTTATCGCCACCTAGTGGAATCTTTAATAAAATAAACTTGAGTGGTTTGTTTTAATAGTGAGTATATAAACAAACAAGATGTATTGTAAGAGTCACTTTATTTTTCATTAATATTAAAGAAGTGAAGTTGCCTTTACATGCTTAAGCTGTTAATTTATTCATTGCATGGGTGGACCTTATCAATCATCCAGACATTTGCCCCCCCTGAGAGATTTTGCAGGAGCCGCCACTGCTCACACTACCGCCGGGTCGAGGCCTACTAGCTGAGGCAGCTCTAGAGAAGCCCTGTAGATCCTATTTGGTCTACTCCACCACAATTGAGCAAATCATTTAAAGAAACCAGTTCAGGGCTGTGCTTGCAGTTGTGCTATTTAAGGGCTTATTTACATCTCCTGCATGAAATCTAGTCCCGGTTTTGCCAGTCTTGATCCGATGCACTTCTTCCTAAAGCACTGCAAACGAATATTCACACGTACACTGCACGATGCATTGCCTTGATGAAGCAAACTAAACCCGAGGAAGAAAATCTATTAGCTTCCACACAAACACCGGCGTGCAGCGCTGCATTTTCCCTCGCTCTCTTTAAAATCACATTACCAACAAATGATTGGCCATCCGTCTTGAATCTGTTGGCGCTACGGCCGAGAAGTTGTGGTGCGATGGCAAGCGCTGGATAGCGGGACTGGCTCTAAGGCAGTCGAACAGCGCAGTGAGTAGCAGTGGTGGCCGCTCGGCATAAATCAGACCAAGCGACATCCTAAGTCCCCAAGCTGCTCACGGGGCAAATATCAACGAGAATGTTTATAACCTATAAGCAAAAGCCCATCTAATTCATGTAAAAAAAGCTGATGAATACCTTCAGCTCTCTTACCTTGTCATCTCGCTACATCTCTGTATCTCCCCACTATTTTATTTATTCTGTCCTCTCATTTGGAGTTTATGAATTGAATGGCCGAGAGGGGGGCAGGGAGCGGGCGGGGGGGGGGCTGTCATTAAATATGTGGGGAGCGGTGGCGTCGCGGTTAGCGCTGCGCTACGAACCCGACGACTCAAGTTCGATTCCCGCTCATGGCCAACACCGGTGACGATTATCTGAACCGATTGTGTGCCTTCGCTAGGTCAACTCAGCCTCAAACGAGTACCCGGCGCGGTATGTAAACATCGCCACCGGGGAGACAAAGGCGTCCGGGCGTGGTGCTGGCCACCCACCCCTCGTGTGCCGTGCCGGCCTTCGTAGGCGCTACTCGCTAACAGCACTTGCCCCAACAGTCTGTTACAGGCTATACGGGGCATCTTTGTCTTTGTCATTAAATATGCATTCTGTTTTGGGGCACCAACGATTCACCACCACTGGTGTGTAGCCTAACCCGTCACTGACGCTGCACCCTGGTTAAACAGCGGTGAACAAATCCCCCAACACCCCCCAAACATCAGCTGATAAAAAATGTTATCTTTTTATTCCTGGCGCCCTCACTGTATTTTATTTGCAATACGTCGATTCAATGATTTTTTTGCCACAGATACCGATTGCCTGCGAAGTGTGGCAATAAATTAAATTCAGCACGGCTCTTGTCAAGTGGCCATTTTCTCGGTGGCTTTAAGCCATTGCCATGTGCGAGACGGGCCACACGCACGAGGCTCACCACAAACGTGCCTGACTGACCACGCGCACGCGTGCGTGTGCGTACATCGTCCGCTAAAAAAGCCACACGCGCATACACGCAGAGGAACTCGGGCGCACAGATGCGAACAAACTCCCGTGGCACAACCTTGTTTAAAGCAGGTGAGGCATTCACAAAGAGCATGTTGACAATGACAAATGAATGTGAAACAAACTTTAAACTCACGTTAAAATGCTCAACAGAATGAGTAACAATACGATATTCTCTTGTCTACCACGCGTTCTGCCCCGGCTCTCATCTCCCCCGTTCATATGAGAATTGGCTGTGTAACGCCCCATCCCTCATTTGTGACAATTCTGAAACCAACATTTTTTCCACTTGCCCTTATAAAACGTAGAGAGAGCTGTACCTTCAGAAGAGGCGGCTCAACCTCCTCTATCTCCCCCCCCCCATCCCCTCACACGCAAGCCAGCCAGCAACACAATTCCAGGAGTTGCCAACTCTAAAATCACAACTGCCCAACAGAGGATTCAACAACTACACGCTGCTCATGTTTCGTTCACCCCCGTCGCCAGGGCAAGGGTCACGCTGACCCAGCGCTGAACGGGGGCTAATCGCACCTCTGATTAGCACGGTTGGCTACTTACGCTGCGAAATAAGTGCAACACAGCACGTACATAGTTACCTTGTCCCTCTGGCTGAGGGTGTCAATGGAAGACATGCTGAGGGAGCCCGGGCACAGAAGGGTGTCCTTGTCATGGTAGTGGCAATTGGAGGTGTTCAAATCATCCACGAAGGCTGGGTTTTTGCCATTCACTGCAACAACAAGAATCCAATACAGTTGTAAGTCACATGGCAAGATGAATGGCAGCGACACAAATTATTGGCGGACGACATTATTGGTAGCAGAAATAATCTGGATGAGAAGAAATCCAGGGAGTGCCGAGAGAATAAAAACTCACAAATTAGACGGACTTGTACAGCCTGTTTGTCAATCCACTGATGGATGGGGGCCTGCCTTACACCTTGCAGGGCCGTTGAGGAATATTTGACCATACATCATCACGATGGTCAGTCAGAGTTGGTGAAGGTGGGGGTGGAGTGCAGAACAACAATGGATTTCGCTGCACTGCCATCGAAAGCCCACAACGCCGAGTACACCCGGTGCATGCTCGTCCAAGCACTCTCCAGGCTAAAAGCCTGCTGATCTTCTGACATCTGACGCGATCGGGGCACACGCCCTGGTGATTTGTTCACAGGCTGTTGACACGCTAGGCCCAAGCAAAAAAAAACAAGCCACCTCTTTGGTTTGGGACATGTGAAGAGAACGGAGGCCAACAAGTGACCTTTGGTGGCCTCGCACCGCCGCGTGGACGGAACAAGAAGTAGAGGCCATCCACGCACGCAGCGAGATGGTGGACTCATGGGCACGAAGGAGAGGGGGACTTGATGGAGAAAAGCGTAGGCCTACGGGAAGCGATCGCCCTCACCGGAGTAAATGAAGGAGCGGAAGAAGTTCATCCAGCTTAAGCATCGGCTGCTATGAACTAGACAATTGAAACAAACTAGTAACAATTTTATTTTATTTTACCAGGTGAAGCCCACTGAGCTACGTAGCTCTTTTTCAGAAGCGACCTGCCCACAAATGATAGCTCAACGAAGTGGCTTATCACGTGGGAATTTAGAGCAGCCAAACACTCTATACGCGTGTTTCTAAATGTGGAGAGAAAAACCGGAGGATCTGAAACAAAAATCCACGCACCCAAGGGAAAAGCATTCAAACTCCAAATATACAGCAGGCATCGTCAGGGTCGCGATCGAACACACAACCTCCTGCATACCAGGTGAGGAACCTAACATCTCGCCACTGCGGCGCCCTATGTGATGAGTGATGGAAGAGACAGCAATACATGGAAGAAAAGTGTTGTGGTAGTAAAACTGAAGATGAAGTTGTGAAAGTGTGAGTTCAAATCCCGGCTGGGGGTCTACCTGCTCCAGTTTCCCTCCGGGGTCGATCAAATGATTACCACTTTATGGGAAGTCAGCAGCGGTTGCCTTATGGACAGACTCGCCCTGACTCTAGGAATTTGGAATTTTCACCACTGGTTAAGAACTGCCAACAGAGATGAGCACAATGCTTGTTTGAATATGGAGATTCTCTTTAGCACTCTGAATTGATCCTCCGATTGATTTTGGAAAAAGAGTAATAAATGGGTTCTATGAAGTTTAATAGAATTACTATTATCTTTAATGATGTATGTTGGTATAATAAAATATAGGCTGTGTTTATTGATCACAGTTAATCTATGGACGGCACATTTCATCATCCAACAGTTAATGGGAATTTGCTAAAGTGTAAGTAATCATTTCCTTGACTGTCACTCAAAGCACAATGATGCTGACAGATGGTATCGTTATTTTTCATGCATATATAGTACGTGAAATCCCATATACAGATCAATGTGCACACTGACAAGCAACAGTTATACATTTGTAATCGACAAAGACAAAGATCCCCCGTATAGCCTTAACCGACTTTTGGGGCAAGTGCTGTTCGCGAGCACCTTACGAATGCCAGCACGGCACACACGGGGCTAGGCGGCCAACATCACACCCGGGCCGCCTTTGTCTCCCCAGCTGTGATGTTTACACACCACACCAGGTACTTTTTTTTAAAGCTGAGTCGACCTAGGGGAGGCTCAGGACCGGTTCAGATATTCTTCACCAATGTCGGCCATGAATGTGAATCAAATTCGGGTCGTTGGGTTCATAGCAAAATGTCCCAATGCGTCCCACAAATCCCGCATACATATTAAAACACACCATGTATTTACCCACGGGTCTTTATGGCGTGCACTCATGCAAATACGTAATGCGCACACTAAACATGCAGAGGCCCTTCTTACACGAGAAACAGATTTACACGCACACGTAAAAACACTTGAAAAAACATAATAGAGGTGTTTGGGTGAGATTGCGTAAAAATATTGGATAATATTGGTCGCGAAAGCCAAAGTGTTAAACTGACTTTAAAAAGCTATGAGGAAAGGGAAAAGAGAAGAAAAATAGAGTTGGTAAAAAGATGGGGAAAGAACAACAACTCGAAAAGACCGTGAGAAAACACAACGCAAACATGACCGAAGATGCCATAATAAGGAATAGGAGGATGTGGCAGCAAAACAAGAAGCTGATGATTAACGAATTACAAATAGAAGTCCTGAGGGTGCAAGATGCAGCCGTAACAAATGATGGAGACAGTCATAGACCTTGCGGAGAAATGCGACGCAGATATTAACGGGCGCGATGTTAACTGCCTCGCCTGGTATACAGGAGGTCGTGGATTTGATCCCGACTCTGATGCCTGCATATTTTAAGTTCGTACGTTCTCCCCGTGGTCGTGTGGATTTTTATCCGGGTTTTCCGGTTTTTGCCTCCACATTGAGAAACATGCGTTTAGAGTATTGGGCTGCTATACATGTCCACGTGATAAGCCACTTCGTTTGTGACCAACTTGATTCGGAAAAGAGCCACGTAGTTCAGTGGGCCTTACTTGGTCAATTAAAAATAATGTGTTTATCGTTTTTTTTTATAGTTCATAATTTTGAAGCAAACAAAACAATCTAATTACATACCGTAGGAAACAAAATCTCTCTTCGGATAAGGGGGATGATTTTCCAGATGTTGCAAATGAATAAATAACCACTACCCTTCACAGTATTGATAAGGAGAATACGATATGACGGAGCAACTGTGGACATCATTAAAGATAAGGAACCAGCAATATGATCAGACCTCTTCACCAGATTTTTACGCGCAAATTAAAATCTCTCCACTGTGGAATGATGTCAACGAATAAGCATGCAAAACAGATTAATTGCTCAGCAATTTGTCAATATATAAATGATAATGTCACTATAATCTTTGAGTTTATTATTTCTGAACAAAATACCATCATATAATTAATGAACAATTAAGTAATTGTCATTAAACATACTGCAGGAACATATAATGCGATTAATTGTATCGTCGTGACGTTGAATACATTAAACGTGACATGAAAATGAGGTTCAGCAACAGCTGGGGCGGTTGTACAGCTAACACGTGATGCGGCATGTGCAGTTCTCTCTGTTTTCAGCCATTACATTTCGGACATGAATCCTGGAGGCAGCTGGTGCCGTCCTGCTTGGAGAGAAATGTCAAAAAAGGCATCAAAGACCGGGTAAATTAAAACCAATTCAAGTGCTTGACATTTAAAATCCACTGCAGTCGGCAAAACCCAATTTAGTGGAGTTTGCTCCTCATTAATCACCGCACTGAGATGTTGGCAACAGCAGTTTTTCGCCGCAGTCTCTATTTCATCATCAGCAGTGTCGACGCACTTTTTGGAAGGGTCCAAGAAATGTGTGCGCGACAGTGTAAGGAAAACGACATGGACACCCTATGCAAACTAGTTAGTGCCTCGCAGAAAGGTTGAATGCTGCCGACACAGGGCCTCCTACTCTTCTACGTTGGTGAGACATCTTGGAAGAGGTGTGAGTACCCACACCTTACAGGACCGTACACGACCTACCGATTGAGTTGTGTACCCACTTATCATCAGGTAAATCGCCCGACGAGGCAGTTCAGGCAATGGGCTGATTTCTTAACCCTCTTTCCATTCTGATGAGGTATGTGTACGTCATCGGAACGGAATCTGAATAAATAAATAACTTTATCGGTACCGAGGCTCCCACAAGGCCATGCGGGAGGGCGTGGCACAGTTTGGCGCCAGCTAACATAGAGTGCGGTCGTGTCGCTACAGTTCTCTGCGGTGAGTACAATGTCTTTAAAAAACAACGGCGCTATGCCTCTCCAATAAAATTAACGTGAACCGCTTGCGCGTTCCGAGATTCCGCGGTGAATGGGACCCAACCTGCCACTTGCAGATGTCTCGGCACGGGAAAGGGGTGAAATGCACCTACCTCTGTCGACAGTTGATGGGAGGTTGTGTGTGGCATCTGCCTTGTGTGGAAAGGTAAGTCAGAGCTCCTGCCAGTGGAGGCCCTTCCACCAACAGTACCTTGAGCAATTGCAGGGCTGCACCTTCACCACCTTGTGTGGACATAGACACGTGCCCCAGAATGCCTCTCACCTCATGTTCAAGTCCAGGCTTCAGACCTTCGTTTGTAACTCGTCCTGTATGAGCGACTGACTTTCCCTTTCCATAAATTAAATGTGTCCACTGTTTCTGTGCAGCATCGAGAAATACGGTCGTGGGATTCAGACGCTGTTCTACTGTCAAAAGTAAAATTGTTCTTAATCGCCCTTTTTTGTATAGCCTTCAGCGGAGATAATGGCACAGCATCCATCTACGATACACCCTGGGCCAGATTCGCGTCTTGACATAATGGGCAAAACGTATCGGCTTGGCGATTTGCCATGGCGTTGTTAACGGCGCCATTGGCACATTTTCGACAAGAGGCGGACAGATAGGAGCCAGGTTCACTGAAGTGTGAATCGGGCCATCCCCAAGCTTAAGCAAATGTAGAACTGCTTAAGTGTTCACCATTGATTTACTTATTCAATTCTGTAATGACTTGTATGTATGTCGAACCTCTTTCGCACTGTACGGAGTCAACTGTGCTAATCGGAGGTGGCAAGACACAAATGGCAATGAAAGGTAAAGGTGCAGTCGCTCAATTTCATTCTCAAGGCTGGTGGAAGGCCATCTTCGATCGGGTATTTGGCCTACTTTTCCACACTGGACAGACATCCTGAAAGAGGTGGCAGTACCTACACTTTACCTCACCACATCCAACATGACGACAGACTAACTGCATAGCACCTATTGATACTGTTAATTACTGCGAATGTTATTATAATTGTTCTTAAATGTAATCACAAACGGGCCACAATCTGTGTCACACTGCATAGGGTGTTCCGACCTCGGAATTGCCGTCAGGAATATCACACCGGAATTTCTGGCTACCATGGCAATGGGTCACCTCAGGTTGCCACCTTTCCATGATTAAACCCGGTGCAAGTCTGTGAATCAGCATCTTTGTCCAGGTGACATGAATCAATTTATCCTGGTGCCAGCATTGCGTTCAACTTCATCACAGTGTACTGCACAGTCTTTGATCGATAGACCACGGCCGACTCAGTAACGTCCAGATTCAGTTTTCAGCGGAACAGCAGTCGCACCACCTGGGGTCGCAGCCATTGACAAATGCGGTGCAGGGACCATCCCCACCTCTCATGTTGACAGCCGCCGACATGGAGTAGGGCTCGTCGGGCGAGGTGCAGCAGCCGGGGCCGTGCGCGGGGTACGAGCGCGTCGGCTGCAAGGGCAGCGTGTCCATCTGCGACGCGGACGAGCACGGGTAGGAGCCGTGCAGCGGGTAGCTGTCGGGCGACTGCACGGTGGACACTGTGAGACCTGCAGCATCCAGAACGCGACCGCAACAGCAACAACACAGAGCTCGCAACCGCTCCGCACGTGGGCAGACAGCCGCTCTCTCGCGTCTCGTTGAACCAACTGTCAACCGAACCGCGCCGAGCCAAGGCTGGCATGGCTCGGGAGGCTGCCAGGTTGTTTGTCCACCGCAGAAACTCAGCCGTGCCGTTGTCGTGTCACGCGCAACGAATGAGCCGAGATGCGTGAACACGAAGTGGACTGATGTCGCACGCAACGAACGGGTCATATTGATTTAAAGCTTTCGTGACTGCAGGGATTCATATTCTTGGTTCTTTCGGTAAAGTCACGTAGAAGGGAAATAATAAAATAATATGAATGTGAAACAATAAAAATTCTCACGACGTTTCGACTGCAACACAAGCAATCGTCATCAGGAGCTCTCGAGGGTAGTCTTAGATAACACCTGATGATGATTGCTTGTGTTGCAGTCGAAACGTCGTGAGAATTTTTATTGTTTTATATTTATATTATTTTATTATTTCCCTTCCACGTGACTTTACTGAAAGAACCAATAATATGAACGGGTCATTATCTCCGCCCGCTGGTCCTGCTAGGCCCTGAGCCCTGATTCAGATGTCCTGTGAGGTGATCGTATCTATCACGGTTTGGTTCTGGCTTAGCACGGCAAATATTCAGCGGAAAGCCACCGATACTTTGAGGAACCCACGCTGGCTCAGCTCAGGGTGTGATCCAACGCGGGTTCTCTCGCTCGTCTATCTGCTGACTTCTCCCTTACTTCTTCAACGAGCGCACTGTGATGTACGCCCATGTAAGCGGCCATACATAGTGCAATGTATCAGCTGTTCAGGCTTACCATCGAGCGACATCCACGTCACGTTGTGTGACCGAGATGTTGCTGTTCTTTTGGTCCCTTGCCGAAGCTTGGGAATCGGTGTACTTATGCAATTTGAACTTGTATACTTGATCTGTTTAAAATACATTTTTTAGTGATTTTCTTACCTTTCCTACACTTTGCACTCCTATCGTGTTTTCTGTTTGTTGTTGTAACTTTCTGACCCGCCTCTACTGGACATGTGTGAAAAAAGCTTTATAGCTCATGGGATTCCTCCGGTATGTATGTATGTTGACCTTCTTTTGCACCGTACGATGAATAAAGATTCTGATCAAGATTACCGTGCCTCGTCAGCCTAGTTCTATAATTATCATTCTCTTCTCCCACCCCATGCCACTCATCATACTCGACTGCCTGCTTGTGCAGTGCAGTGAAGTCTCATAAAAGCAGCAGAACATCACGCTTGGTGCATGGAATGCAGGACGCACTGCACTCTACAATAAAGCCGCTCTTCAGCACGATATTCCGCAGTGTATGTTCGCAAACTATAACGGACTATAAAGTAAGCATATTATTACCTTGTTGAAAAAAAGTTCGAGGTAGGAAATGCATTTGCAACCCCAAATCGTGATGAAAATTAGATGTTGCCTATTGATCAGATTATAAAACAATGATATGCTCCAGTTCGTGTTTTATGGAAGTGTTTGGAAATATTAAACCTTACGGATTCCTTGTTGCAATATAAATATACGGTAGATGTGCAACGTTGAGCCAATATGATTTCACACTTGTAATCTTCATTCAACCGTTGATTTCACCCTGGTTGAACACCCCCTCTAACGTATTGCAAACCTACTAAAAACATTAAATAACACACGTGATAACTCCCCTGAACAACACAGCTCTGTTCTATGCCCATCAGCCTAGGCCACATGCAAGACCCATGTGGTGTCGGCTGCACCACCTGTACCACAAACCTTATATAACGGTTTTCAATTAACATCTTCGCGGAAAGGCGTATCAAAACCCTAAACCGTTCAGCGTGCCGAGCTCGTGCAGAAGCAGTGTTTCGATGATTTACCTTCTAAAAAAAAATCTGCCCATGTCTCGCACCCCCAGCTGCGTGCAATTTTGCACGGACACCCATCACACGGAGTGCAATTTGCCGTTGTCCCCCCCAACACTTCCGATTGGCACGGTTGGCTACGTGCGGTGCGAAAGAAGTTCTACGTATTACTTGTCAGGATGTGATAGAGATGGCATTCGGCTCGAAAGAAAGCTGTTTCTGGTGTGGACCATTCAGTTTCAAAGACAATGCATATACGGCCAAAGCGTGTGATTTTTGTTTGCATGTTCACCACAGGTATATGTGCTTAATGCTGACATGATTCCTTGCAAGAGGTTTCTGTTTGGTGTTTTAACATCTTGACACCTGTTTTATTGTCAGAAAGGGTAAAACATTATCATCATTATTATATGGTGCGAGAGAAGTTCAACGCACGTACGTAGGCCCTCTGGATCATTTTTGTTGACGGAGAGCTGACCGAGCGGACGCTCCAGTTAGTAAGACTCAAGCTGGATATCAAAGTCCCAAGTAGAGGAGGAGGAGGCTCCTTCCACTGCACGCTAATGTATATCCCCTTAAGGCACTGTTATTGACGAATGTGTTAAGTAACCAAAAAATAAATGCGCGAATTATTTTTTACTTTACACATTTGTCAATCACAATGGCCTGAGAGCAGCCTTGCAGCGCTTTGTTTCTTAATCGTAAAAAAAAATGTATCATGCTAATAAATACATAGGTTATAATGAAACAAAACACTTGTGTGCCCATGCTTAATTTGTGTTTAGATTATTTACCTTCTAAAAAAAATCTGGCCATGTCTCGCACCCCTAGAAAGGGCATCTCACACCCCAGGTTAAGAACCACTGCCTTATATATCATGTGGCGTTTTGGGCAATGCCCTTTATTGATGGCCAGGGCCGTTACCTACAGTGCCACCTATTGTTGTTATCATTATTATTATACATGGGCAATGTAGGCAACATTTCAGGCGATGGCTCTTGCGATGAAGAAAGGCCACTGTATTGCCGAGTGGATAGCCTTCCCATTTTATCGGCGGCATTATTGACGAGTGTGCCGTGTTTTTTGTATCTGTTAACTTCATTAAGTTTAATCCGTCAATGTACATTCGTTACAGTTCATGACGTGGTATTTTCTCTCTACTGAAACCTGTAATTTTAAAGGTTGCTCCGTAAAATCATGAAGAGCACATTTTAAATTGCATTTTTTTTCTACGTGGCTAATCACGTTTTTATCACACACTTTAGTTCACAAGAGCACAGTGCATCCTGACAATTTATTTCTGGGCACTAGCCACAACAATACAATGGCCATTCTATTGCATGGCTGGTGGCCGCTTTACGAGGATCCTTTAGAGATCTTCGCCTCCATAATTTCGGTGGGATTATTCACCCATTTTTAACATGAGCAGAAAATCAATAGCAAGTTTTAAAACGGCACGAGCGCAGCGCCGAATGTAGGGCTGTCCGTATCTTTTAATGGCTTAGTAATCTAGTCCAAAGTCAATATAGAACATTACACCACTTCCACTTTGAAACAACAGGCTACATTAATTTGCGTTTTAGACATGTAATTTGCTGATTAGTTCAAATATATAACCTCCACGTCACGTGTGTTTCAAACAATGGATTATAAAGCTTCATATCAAGAATGCCCTATAACTGTATTTTTAAAAAACATGAATTAAAATAAACAACCAATATATGTGTCAATAAGCACAGCCTTAGTTGTAAAAATATATAACAGGCAACGTTTCAGGCAATGCCCCTGCTTGGTAGTAAATCTCTGTCTGGCTTCTCTAATTATCTATGAAAAAGGACCCATTGCCTTTGAAGGCAATGTAATTTATTAACGTGTTGAGTTTTTGTTAAATTAATGGATTAAAATGAAAATTATGCATTCATAGCATCGTTCTCGTTAAATTTCTTTTTTCACAACGGATCGCCTAAAAATACAGTAATGTGATTAGTCAAGGTATTAGCAATAAGGTCATGTTCCATTACATAAAGGCTAAAGTTGGTATTCAAGAGTCATTGCAAGCACACAAACACACACACACAAACACACCACATTACAGAGACTAACAAATGATAAGCTTTGCTACCGACGCAAAATATTCAGGCCATAGAGGTGAGACCATTATATGCAGGGACGTGTGATGTTATTTTCTTATTAAGAAACTGCAGTCCACCTCCACAGAGGTGTGCTAGCAAGACACTGTGAAGCTCGTAAAAAAACGAAGCACTGTTACTCCCCAAATCAATAACACGACAATACATACCAGAGGTGGGACAAAGTCATTGTTATGCAAGTCCAAGTCGAGTCGCAAGTCATCAAATTCATGACTCGAGTCTGACTCGAGTCCAAGTCACATGACTCGAGTCCACATCTCATAGGTGGGACAAAGTCATTGTTATGCAAGTCCAAGTCGAGTCGCAAGTCATCAAATTCATGACTCGAGTCTGACTCGAGTCCAAGTCACATGACTCGAGTCCACATCTCATAGGTGGGACAAAGTCATTGTTATGCAAGTCCAAGTCGAGTCGCAAGTCATCAAATTCATGACTCGAGTCTGACTCGAGTCCAAGTCACATGACTCGAGTCCACATCTCATAGGTGGGACAAAGTCATTGTTATGCAAGTCCAAGTCGAGTCGCAAGTCATCAAATTCATGACTCGAGTCTGACTCGAGTCCAAGTCACATGACTCGAGTCCACACCTCTGATACATACGCACGGCAATCTTTACCCGGGCAGTTTTATATCTTGTGCCCAAGGTTAGAATGAGTGTGAATGTCGAAGCAGTGTTGTCCACCAGGTCCAAACTAAGATGGCTTCTGACATTCAGGACAGATGTGGTGACAACGCGAAATGGTAACTCGCGTTTTATCGTGGCCTCTAAGTTAAACGATTAAGACGTGTATAAGGCAAAACAACGCTATTGCCGTGGCAGATTGCCTTTCTTCAACAGTTAAATTGCACAAGAGAACGTGTTTGATATGTATAGGTCAAGGAGAACACATGGTATCTGGTGACTTGCAAAAACGGTATAAAAAAAAGCAGAAGGGAAACATGAAGATGGAAGACATTTGATTATTTTGAAAGCTAAAAATATACAGGGACATGCCTGCACCGTGCAAGCATGACTGTTAATTCCAAGGGCATTCCTAATTTTTGATGGCAGAGATTACAATCTCAATTCACAGAGATGCTCTGAATCCTGATTTCACTGATGTTGAAATGATTAAATGCCTCTCTTTATTCGGCAGAAACAAATCAATAAAACACCTCTAAAATTGTTGTGAAAAAGAGTCCAAATGTAGTTTTTAAACAACACCATTTGCATATATATTACATTTTTACAGCCTCATAACACGAAATCTGTTTATTCATGCATGCATATTGCACGTGATCACATCGATGGACAATTTATGCAGCTAAACACCAATCATAAAAATGACTTCGGTGTTTACCGATTTTAAAATTGAATTGGAACATCTGCGAAAATGTATATCCATTCAAAAATGTTAAATGACAAGCCACTGCCCAAGGATGTAATTCAAAGGTGGAGAAAAATTTATTTTTGTCGCTTTTATTTTTTGGGATCATAGCTACATGTAATATTCATAATAATTTATAACCCCTTGGCAAATCTGTGCTTGATGAAGACCTCTCCAATACGTCGGTCATGGGGGTTGTTTGACCATACTTCACCAAGCTGGTCAGTGGAGGTCAGCGAAGGGTTTGGAGAGACTGAACCGGTTCAAATATCACTCGCCATGAACATTAGCCATGACCGGGTATGACACTTATTTAGCCAAATTCATAGTGCAGTGCAATACAACATAATACTGTATACGGCTCTGTGTCAATCTACTGCTAGATGAAGGCCTCCCCAACGCAATGTCACACACGTGAAAGCCTACGTGTTAAACTGACACGGCGTTTGTTTGACTATAATTCATCACAATGGTCAGTGCAGGTTGATGATGGTGGAGAGTAGGGGGACAGGAACCACTCCAGATATCATTCGCCCACCACTGATGTCAGCCCTGGCTGAGGATCATACCCAAGTCAAAGTGTTCACCGCACAGAGCGATAACCGCCGCCCCGCCACTCCAATGTGTCACCACTAGATATTGTGGGGGGAAATGACAGCTAAATATAGGGCACAGGACACACGCTGAATACGTGGAAAGGGTGGTCATCGTCTCCGGTCAAGAATTGTCTTCTGTTCTCGCATTTCCTTCCCTTATTTCTTGCAAAATCAGCATCACTCGTAGCACGGAGTCACATCTACACACAATAAGACGTAGAACTGACAAATTCAAGCACTGCTTGACAGTTTCCGAAAAACCCCTCCCACTCAATTCCTTATTTTTTGTTATGTAGATTTCACTTAAATTTCGATTTAAAGCTTTCGTGACTGCAGGGATTCATCTTCTTGGTTCTTTCGGTAAAGTCACGTAGAAGGGAAATAATCTGTCTCCCCGACAGACCTGGTCTTCACCTGAGGACGGCTGCTTGTGTTGTGGCCGAAACGTCGTGAGAATTATTTTATTATGTTTTATTTTTATTATTGTATTATTTATCTTCTGCGTGACTTTACCGAAAGAACCAAGAAGATAGATTTCACTGTTTTTTTCACTTTTTGTACACACACAATCAGCGTGATTGATATGTTTGGCGAACGTTATGAGTGGAAAAGCATTACGAGTGGAAAACGAACAAGTTACTGTCTCCGTTAGTTACAATAGGGCAATAGTCAAGGATATTTACTCAAATTGACAAATCTGGTCCGTCGTCTGAATCAAGGTGGGTTAATCGGTGGCAGCTCCACAATGTCTGCATGAGAGTCCACGAGAGGGAGCTCTAGAGGGTATTTGGCCTACTACTCCACGCTGGCCAGACGTCTTGAAACAGGTGGGGGCGGGGGGGTTATCCACATTTTGCCGATCGACTAACTGTGGCATGCCCACTGATATTGTAGTCTTCCCATATTCATACTCTTAGTTCTTTCGGTAAAGTCACGTAGGTAAAAAATGAAATTAAAATTAATAAAAATTAAACAATAAAAAATCACGACGTTTCGGAGGCAACACAAGCTTCCGTCTTCAGGTGAAACCGTCACAGCAAAATATCTGTACCTTATATAGTGGTTAAGGGGGGAGGAGCCAGCAAGGGCAGCGGGGGAGGAGGAGTTGTGAGGTGGTCAATTACTGCTTTAGTTATACTGCTGGGTGGGTAAATGAATTAGATACGATTAAGCAGCTCTTTGTTATGCTGTTTGTGCGCAAGTCATATTTATATTTACTCAACTTGATATTTACTCAACTTGATTGAAATATATTTTTCTATCTCTCTTGCTTCTGCAACAACAACAACAACAACAACTTATCCCAAAGGGATGCAGTCATAACAGATGGTGCTCACATATCGATCTCTCCACAGGGCTAACGATGATGATGGACGATGATAATGATGGATGACGTTTTATCTTCTTAGGTTTTTTCGGTAAAGTCACGTAGGTAAAACATCAAAATGAATGAAAATAAAATAAAATAAAATCAAAAATCACGACGTTTCGGAGGCAACACAAGTCTCCGTCATCAGGTGGGACCGTCACAGCCAGGAGACTTGTGTTGCCTCCGAAACGTCGTGATTTTTGATTTTATTTTATTTTCATTCATTTTGATGTTTTACCTACGTGACTTTACCGAAAAAACCTAAGAAGATTATTCCTTGCAGTCACGAAAGCTTCAAATCTAGAATGACGTTTTATGTTGACGGTGGGCTCCGGAGAGATTTGTGTTCATGCTTTCGCAATGGGGGGGGGGACCTTGATGCTCCCACTAAGCCCATTAGGGGCGATGTCAAACATGAAGGTGCAGCCCTGCAATTTCCCTTGACAAATGTATACAACTTCTTAGGTTTTTTCGGTAAAGTCACGTAGGTAAAACATCAAAATGAATGAAAATAAAATAAAATAAAATAAAAAATCACGACGTTTCGGAGGCAACACAAGTCTCCGTCATCAGGTGGGACCGTCACAGCCAGATTGTATACAAGCATTTCAAGTAGCTGGTTCTAAGTTGTCAAGGATTACATAAATGAAACTGCAATTTCTTAATTAAAACACATCACAGTGAAACTTTATCTACGTTATACATTTCTCTCTCTTCACGTGCATATTTCCCCCCCGTGAATTTGAAACTCAAAGTATGCCAAATAGCACTTTAACTGAAACTGAGAAAGCACTTTGGTGATTTTGCACGACACACATTTGCATACGCAGACAACCCAAGTGAAATAAAATACATGCATTTATCTATGTTCACATTGATTAGTTGATATTTCCAACAACAATACAAAGGACCGGAGAACACCGCTTCGGTTGAGGCGCACATTACCACAGAGAGCTCCATCTGTGACCTAAAGAGCACGAATAAGACAGGATAATAGAGACATCAAAGGACACAAAGAGTGACCAACAAAGAAGTGTAAAAAAATTAACCCGTAAAAACAAAGTTTTTCACTATAAATCGTTTATATGCGTGTTCAATGGGCCACAACCCAGCCCACATTGGTCTTTGAAACGGGCGGCTAGAGTCCTCTCGTCCTCTGGCTTGAGATGGCTGCCACCTATAGGTCAGATGATTGCCTGCCACCATTAAGCAATTGGTAATTAAATATAAAAAAAAATTTCCTAAAAAGTGTAAAATTTTGGAAAAAAATTTTTACGAAAATAAATTGTCACGCACAACGAGTCTGTGTGCAAATTGTCAGCTCGATTGGATCACGGGAAGTGGGTTAAAAAACGACCTAAATATTTGCACGGTCGTAAGCGCACAAGCAAGCAAGCAAGTGAACTTAATATAAAGGATTTAAAAAAAAAAAAAGAATCCACGTAGAAGACCTGATGTCACTATTTGACCACGTATGTAGGATGGATAACAACAAGAACATTTAAAAGTGTGTTGTTGTTGTTCAGAAAAATGGAAGGATCCGTAAATTGAGGAAGACCTAGGAAAGACGACATCAGAGATTGGTGCCAGAAATATGTGCGCACTAAATTTTGATTTAAAGCTTTCGTGATTGCAGGGATTCATATTCTTGGTTCTTTTGGTAAAATCACGTAAAAGGGAAATAATTAAAAAAATTTGTATTGTTTAATATTTATTTTATTTTATTATTTCCCTTCTACGTGACTTTACCGAAAGAACCAAGAATATGTGCGCACTACTTGAGCATATTGGCACAAGACAGAGTAAAGTGGAAACAAATGACGCCATGTGCAGTGAACACCAACGGGATTTCTGCAGTTGGATCGCGGTGATGGTGATGACGATGAAATGGAGGGAAGAGAGGTAAACAACAGAAAAAGGGGAGAACATAAAATTAGAATAAGGGTGACAGGGAAACGTCGCGGCGCAATGAGGGAAAGGTCAAATCAGAAAATAATCAACGAAAGGGAGATGCATTCTGATTTGAGAATGCCAGCACCTGCATATGTATTCGATGTTCAATCATGATCTGTAAAACGCATGACATAATGAGGACTGCTTAAGGCCACTCGCACTCACTGACGGTGATCAATTTGAAACCAAAGCCCAGCCGCGACAGAGTAAAGTCTGTCCCCGAGAGAAAGCATTCTGCAATACAATTACTATGCAACATAATTTAAATGTATTTGCTGTGTTGTCTAAAGATGTCGCAATCTCTTTTCAGGCTCCTTGCCTCATTCACTCGACGACGTTCAGAATTCCTTGCAGAATTCAAATACTTATCAGGCTCAAATGAGTTTAACTTTTGAGAACGAATAACATCAGGCACATTTAAGTGGATGTGGTCATAGGCGACACAGTAATATATTCGATGAGTGATGTGTACGACAGATTGTATCTTATTTATAATGCATATATATGTAAAATTGTAATTTGAAAACAAAAGCCACAACTTTGGTCAAGGAAATTCACATTCACATCCCAATGTTTACAATTATATTAACATGTGACTGTGAATTTTAGGTGTGATCTGCAAAAACATTTTAAAGTCATATTTATGGGATGCTGCCATGGTATAAAGGCTACCACATTGGACTTGCAAACCAGAGGTTCAATCTCCCGGTGCAGAAATTTGAAACAAATCCCTTCGCCACTGTCCACCCAGTCGAATACATGGGTACATCGCAGTCGATGTGGTGAGGTAAAGCGTGGGTACTGGCATCTCTTCCAAGAAGTCTGGCCAGCATTCATGAAATAAGCATATACCCTCTAGAGTGGATGCCCTTCCACCAGCAGTGGTTCAAGCGATTATTTGCTGGGATGTAATTTTACCCACTATTTATGTTTTAGCTCACGATGCATATTATACACTGGTTGTGAGAAGGTAATCAAGGGATGTGTTGCAGTAGCAGGATGGATTTTTAAAAATGAATTTAAAAAACCGCTTTAAAGCTTAAATTTGGTATTAAAAGATTAGCAAATTCAGCCAGCAGTAACGTCTGTATCACTGTATGGATTAGTAAGATGGATTTTCGTGAAGAAACTAGAAAAAGAGACAGATTTCCTTTTAAAACGAGAGCGTGTCGAGGGTTCTATGAATGCAACTGAAGGAGAGTGTAAGCAACTTTAAAGTTTAGAGGGTAAAAGAAAGTGTTGTAGATTTATTGAAGAAAGAAAAGGGCAAGTTCCTTTGTTTCACTCGGCAAGAACTCGAGAGAGGAGGTTGAGTCTTATTTTCAAGAGTGACCTTGATCGCCAAAATAACAAAAGCAATGACATAAAGAAACAGGCACCTACAACAATGAAGCATAAATAAATCAGGCTAAAAAGAATATAGTCTAAATTGGGCAGAATAAAATAACTACGGAAAAGCAGATTAAATTAAGGAGTCTGTTTAACGGGTGGGTAATTGCATGCAGGATGTTGGAGGGTGGGTTGCCGAGACGGGCATTGGAGTGGCACCCAGAATTCAGTGGCCAATGGGAAGACCTCAAGGGCAGATGCAGGGAGACACTGTCAGGGTGAATCGTCGAGGTCAAATGTCAACTTTACAACAGCCAGCGGCGCCAGCAGAAGCAAGGAAAACAACTGAGAGGTGCTGTACCATGAACAACATCTGCCGCAATGACCTCTTAGCCTGTATCTTGAGAATTTCTAATAAATAATAATACAATTTATAACGCGGGTAATCTTGAGGACCAACGACACAATTCTGAGGCACGGAGCCCATCTGTAGATAAGTATCACAGGAATTAACAACACTCGTTTAATACTTTTTTATGAATTCTGTAAAGCACAACACAATATAACATGATTACTATCTCATACACTCCATGTGTATGTAACATTATTACTATGAGATAACCCAATAATCCTGGGTTATCTCATAACCCGAGATAATTGAATAGATAACAATTGGTTGCAGCTCATCCAGGTCATAGATATCCATATAGCAATCTGTTATCTCAATCCAACAGGTTTATTGCATTGGTCAGCAAATGTATTCCTCGTATGTGGGAGTCATGTTTTTTTCCAATCACGCTGCGTGTCACTTGGCAAACCCATTCAACAATAGATTACACAAGAATATTCTGGATATTTTTCAGATTCTCACTTAGAACGTATGACTGACATTCTGAAGCTGTAATTAACAGTACTGTGAACCTTCTTCTATTGACGTGACCTTTGACGCCTCAAATTCTCTGAGAACATTGCATGTTTAAATACAGCATGAAATAAAATGACTTGCCATCTATCACGTCAAAGTCAATCACTCGTGCAAATGAGCAGTGAGGCGGTGCTCATCTCCTGTTCACAGCCAGAGGTGGAAATTCCACTTTCCTATGGCAGGGGTGAGTAAATCCACAGGACAACCACTGTTGACTTCCCCATGAAGTGGTGCCCGTTTTATTGATTTAGAAAAAATTAACCCGTAAAAACTAAGTTTTTCACTATAAATCCTTTATATGTGTGGCATCGGTTTTATTTTATTATTCATTTCTGTTTTTCTTGAGTAAGAGTTTCATTTTTATCACATTGGTATTTGAAATTAAATATGAAAAAAAAAATTCCTAAAAAGTGGAAAATTTTGGAAAAAATTTTGGAAAATTTTTTTTCACGAGAATAAATTGTCACGCACAACGAGTCTGTGTGCAAAATGTCAGCTCGATTGGATCACGGGAAGTGGGTTAAAAAACGACCGAAAGATTTGCACGGTCGTAAGCGCGCAAGCAAGCAAGCAAGTGAACTTAATATAAAGGATTTAATAAGTATAACCCGTAAAAACAAAGTTTTTCACTATAAATCCTTTATATGCGTGGCAGCGAACTTAATATAAAGGATTTAAAAATATATTCGCCTGTGGAGGACGCGGGGATCGATCCCGCGACCTTTGGCATGGGAAGCGAGGGCGCTACCAACTGCGCTACTCCGCCACGGCCTGTGGAGGGGTTACGCTCTGGGCTCTTACACTGAATGAGTTCTATTTGAATATATGTAAAATAAAAATTTTTGCCTAAAAAGTGTAAAATTTTTGGAATTTTTTTTCACGAACATTAATTGTCTCGCACAACGAGTCTGTGTGGAAAATGTCAGCTCGATTGGATCACGGGAAGTGGGTTAAAAAACGACCGAAAGATTTGCACGGTCGTAAGCAAGCAAGCACGCAAGCACGCAAGCAAGCAAGCGAGCGAACTTAATATAAAGGATTTAAAAAATTGTGCTGTTCGCCTTCGGGCGTCCCCTGCTCTAACACTGGTGAGACAAGGCCGTGAAGAATGCTGTCTCTGGTGTAGGCCAATCAGTTTCAAGGACATTGCGTCTAATATCAAAGCATATTTGTTTGCATGTTTCAACACAAGCGTGTGTGGTTAATGAAGACTTGATGCCTTGTGATAGGTGTCTCTTTGGTGTTTGAACAACTTAACACCTTATTTTATCTGAAAGGAATGTATATTGCGCGTTAACCGAGGCACTTTACAAGGCGTTAACAATGGTACAACATATGAATGTAATAGTAGAGATGCGGTGAATGAAACAGATGAGAGGAAGCAATGGGGGCAAATCTGTGACGCGTGAATTCGTTGAAAGCGAAATTGATGACGGTAAATTATGATGAATGGATTGAATGGACGGGGGAATGATTGAGAGCCGTATAATGAGAATATCAAGAGGAAAAAAGTAACGGTGAGGGCTCGTGGGCTGAGCTAGGGAATCATACGTAAGTTTTGAGCGCGGAGTGGAAACTAGTGAGCGAATGTGGCTGTTTAATGTGGAGGGGAAGTTTGTTCCAGTGAAGGGAGGCGAGGAGTGAGCTGGTCGGAGCCAGGGTGTGGCTGGAGTTCCGCCATGCGCGGCTGACCCACGCCGTGCCGGCCTTCAAGGAGCAGTGGGCGATGCTGGAGGCCGTGTGCTAGGTGGCGGATGACGGGGAGTTCTGCATGCTGATATTAGCTACCCGTCGGAGGCCGTCGGACTGCGAGAAGGGCTGCGTGCAGAACGAGAGAGAGCGAGAGAGTGAGCGAGAGAGTGAGCGAGAGGTGGGGGGTTTACATAAAGCTAAGTTTAAAAAAAAAATTACGAAATGGTGAACGAAGCAAAGTGCCGAATACACCGAGCATCTTCTTGTTTCCACTGATTGTAAAAAAAAAAGAGAGCGAGAGAACGACGGCGCAAGGAGGAGGAGGAACAGAGAGAGAGAGAGAAACAGCAAAGATTGTGAACGGAGCGATACAAGCGTGGCAAGATATAGTGGGGGCAAGACCATGAAAGGATTTGTAGACCAGAAAGGGCAAAGCCGATTTTTTTTTTCTCATAATAATTGACCTAGTCAACCCCCAACCAGTTATTTGAAGTCGCAACCTTTTGATCGCGAGCTGCTCACCGCTACCCCCTGAGCCGAAGACAAACATCAATCATATATTCCACAAACATATGTTGCAATTACACTCGTGTGAATTTCTAGGCATGACGCTGAACATTTACATTCAAGTGGCAGTGATGGTACGACAGAGAGCAATTCCCAAAGCACTGTGCCAGAACTCCCGATTTCCTAACAGTGGTGCTACGAATGCATAAATTAATTAATTTAAACGAATTTAGGCTCATTATTCCTATTATTATTATTATTTCACTTGTTAACGCAGGAAAGCTTCACTTTCCAGGAGGGTCCTGCCAAGATTTCACAATAGGGGTTGATGTTGCGACGTTTTTACCCAAATTGAGTAATTCGCAGGTAATTTCCCCCATTGCATTTGTGGCAAAAACCAGTTAAATCGTTGTTCTGGGTTCATTTTGTATGTGATGAAACAGGAGAACTCGACAAGGGCAGAACGAATACACTTCACACACAGAGGCCCCCGAGTCTGGAATCGAACCCAGGTCATTCAAATTTCATGTTTAAGTTTTTTTGTTTTGTTAAACCAGGTAAGAGCTGAAGTTATCAGGATCGTCTCATTCATCCCCTAGGTCACCGAAATGAGAAAAATAAAACAAATAAAATGTAGCACAAAAATTAAGCGAATATAAATAAACACCAACTGTGCCATAAGATAAAAAAAAATATTGCGCAGACAGAAATGTATGTTAAATAATTAATTCCCAATGGCTTAAGTCGGCTTGTTGCATATTATTTTTAGACAGATCATGGGACAATTACAAAATTAAGTTCCAGAAACCTTAAAATTATAATATAGAGTGACCATTGTACAAATATGTAAACAGACATAGATAACCCCGGTAAAGTCACGTAGAAGGGAAGTAATAAAATAATTAAAAAAAACATAATAAAATAAAATAATTCTCACGACGTTTCGGCCACAACGCAAGCAGCCGTCCTCAGGTGAAGAATGAAACACCACCAAGCTTGGAGCGTATATTTAAGCTTAGAGTCGCGGCATCTCTTCACCTGAGGACGGCTGCTTGCGTTGTGGCCGAAACGTCATGAGAATTATTTTATTTTATTATGTTTTGTTTTTATTATTTTATTACTTCCCTTCTACGTGACTTTACCGAAAGAACCAAGAAGATGAATCCCTGCAGTCACGAAAGCTTTAAATCGAAATTTAAGACATAGATATATGATGTCCAATGCAAATGGAAGTAGAGAATCGACAGATTAGCATAAAATTGTGATTTAGATGGGAGAGTTACCGAGGACATTCTTAAAGTGATGGAATTCAAGGTTTCTGAAACATTCACAGAGAATGAGTGAGAATTTTGAGTTTTTTGTTCTCTTGGTAAAAATTCCCTTTTCGTGTTGTGCGTCATCTAAGAGTTTCTCATCCCGCTACCTTATGATGCACGCGTTGAAATCACATTTGAGAGAATCCGTGTGTCTTGATTCATGTTGCACGTAACATGGCCTCTGTGTGGCCACTGGAGATGCTTTCATTCATCACAATGTAATGACAGTATTTATTTATTTATTATTAATCAAATTGTGATCATATATTTAATTCTGAGCAGACACTCGTGTTTACTCAAGTCTGGTCACCAACATGTGTCCGGAACAAAACTATATATATTTACTTTTCACAAAATTCAGACGACTACATTTTATTAACATGATGATGATTCATATGTTTTGGATGATTTGCCCAGAGTTAGTACATCATTGAAATTACTCCATCACTAACTCCTTCGTGTCATCTGCCAAGGTCATTCATCATCATCTTCGTCATATGTTCCTTCTGTTAGCTCATTAGCCATGATGGGGGTGAGAGAATGTCCAACGTCATTCTCATTCTTTGGCCAGTGTTTCTGCTTAATTAAATCTCTAGATCTCTTATCCTTGCTATCCATCCTCACCTGGTTTTCTCGCTTCCACTCCGAGATCATTATAGCCATGCCATTCTCTTCTGAATGTAGAAACCCCCAGGACGTTATTTACTCTAATTCTTTTTTACCTAACACTCACAATTCGCCTATCATTTGAGATTTAAAAAAAAATAACATGAGTCCGTAATTTAAAATGGAAAAAGTTTTCACGGAAGAGTTTAAAAGTTAAGGCCATTCGATACAACAGATCCAAAACATAATTGGTGCGCTAAAAGTTTTATGTTCATTTGGTTGCGCTCAGAATGCGGAGCACACAAGGCACAAAGGGGCACTTGGGGCAATGTGAAAATTGCTCGCTGCCCCTGTCGGAGTCCATGGAGCGAGGCTTATTGATCGGGCATTGGAATAAATACCGGTTTATCAAACCAAATCTACCTGGAGCGCACGGACTGAGATGTGTCAACTGGAAAGTGGTTTGTCGCTCATAATTCGATGCAGCTGGTTAGCAATAAATGACAGCTTGTGACCTTTGGATGGGATCCATTGATTATTTTAGTTTAAAAATAAATCATTCTCCGTAAATTATCATTGGTTGGGGTAAGGGTGACATATTCCTGAGTGCACCACCATGCTATCAACCCGGTGTTTGATTCGTGGCCACAGCTAACATTGGTAGCGAGTTATATCTGAATATTTCCTGTCCCTCCCCCCCCGCGATCACCCCCTTTCTTCATCTATCTGCACTGACAAGCATGGTGAAGTATGGTCAAACAGACCCATATGAATGTCAATGTGGAGCAGCCTTCATCCAGCATTGGACTAACAAATTCCCCTAAATTATTATGCTTTTAAAATGACGTATAGCAATAATCAATAGGTGTACTGGTATGACTTAGTGGAGCAAGGAAGATGCTTTTTTGGACTGAAGACAAAATGTGAATATCTTTCTTGTACACTAAAGAGTCATGAAACCAGGGTCTCAGTGGCACTGACTCAATACATTGCACGGGTGAGTGCTCAGACAGTGTCTATTATGCAACTGAGCAGGAATGATAAACAAGCAGATGGCCTAATGATATTGTACGTATATGCTATCCAAATAGAGCACCAATATCACGTATTAGGTATACCTTAACATAACCAAGGAACTTAATATAAATTAACTTCATGCTGAACTTGTGCTACTTGAGTGTAACACGTTAATATTGTAGTGGTTAGTGCACTGTGCTATGAACCAGGTGCCCTAAGTTTGATTCCCAGCCATAACGAACATCAGCAGAAGCGATATCTCAACTGGTCTTGGGACCCATTCTTCATCAACCTACACTAACCAATGTGGTGACGTACGGTCACACAACCTACCATGACCTTCACCCGGCCTTCATCCAGCAGATCATTGATCAAAGGTTTAACAGTATGATTATTTCGTATAACAAACTGCATAACTGCATTGTGTTGTGCCCGAAACGTCGTGATTTAATTTATTTTATTTTATGCCTACGTGACTTTACCGAAAGAACCAAAGAGTATGGATCCCTGCAGTCGCAAAAAACGTAAAATCTAGATTAAACTGCATAACATACTATTTTATAGCAATAAATGCTCAAACGCAAACCATCAATTAATTTGCATGTTAAATATTCCGTCTATTTTATTCTAAGCCTGGATTTGTGTGAATGCCCTGGCGGCAAAGCTATGGGTTTTCAGACTACGCGATGATCATAATCGCTTCAACTCAATTTAATTCCTGTCTCCCCCCCCCCCCCGCCATCAGCCTACGTGTAAAAAAAAACGAAATTTAATTACCTAATTTTTCGACCTAAACTCTTCAAAGCATTTACATAAAAGTGGCAATTACATCTGCAAGTATCCCGCGAACTCCACTGGGTAGCAACGGGAGGTGAATGGTAGCTTCTGTTAAGCTAATGTGATGCGTTTAGTATAAGGTGCGCTTTTCAAGTGCACGCCAGTGCTGTAGGAGGGGAGGGACAGATGGCAAGGAGACTGAGCAAAGTGCCAACTCCAATCCGAGCCAAAATAATTCAAGTGTTGACATTTTTGATGTTGCTTCTTTCCAAAATTAACTCTACCCCAACGCCTGCAATAAAAGCATCAACGGGGCTCAAACGCAGTCGGTCAATTCATATATTAGTTTGATATTCTTTGGGTCTTTCGATAAAGTCACGTAGATAGGTTCAAAGAAAATAACAAAAACCTACGACGTTTCAATCGCCAACACAAGCGGTCGTCATCGGAAATGTAAGATCGGTGAGCGGCCTCCACGGCGAGTGCGCTGAGGTGGCTATGTTATAATTGTTTTTTTACCCTTCTATCTGGCAACAAAACTGACACCTTTTTTTACGAGGAGTCATGTTTGCATAGACCACAATACCTGCAGTCATAATGCAAACAAAAAACATAACTCTGATAATGTATGCACTGTCCTTGAAGTTGATTGGTCCACACCCGAGACAGCTTTCCTTAGAGCTTAGTCTCACATGGTGTTGGACCAGATGACGCCAAAAGGCGCACAACTCAAAGACAATGCACCATCAGAGTATGAGAGCTCGGGGTAAGCATTTACACCATTGGTACTTCATTTGCCAGTAAAAATATGATAATTGTTTTTTTACCCTTCTATCTGGCAACAAAACTGACACCTTCTTTTACAAGGAGTCATGTTTGCATAGACCACAATACCTGCGGTCATAATGCAAACAAATAACATAACTCTGGTAATGTATGCACTTTCCTTGAAGTTGATTGGTCCACACCCGAGACAGCTTTCCTTAGAGCCTAGTCTCACATGGTGTTGGACCAGATGACGCCAAAAGGCGCACAACTCAAAGACAATGCACCATCAGAGTATGAGAGCTCGGGGTAAGCATTTACAAATGAGGTACCAATGGTGTGGCTATGTTAATGTGAGAGATTAGCACGTTAATAGAAGATCACAGAGCCACCACCTCTGGGTCGGCGCGCGAAGGTGGCTGTGTTGGTGTGAGAAATGTAACTTGTTAATGTAAAATCGGAGAGCCCAAAATAACTAACATCGGCAGGTGGTAGGATGGAAACATCACAGCCAGTTATGATTTAACTGGTTGATAACGTCCTTCCAATGATTGCTCAGTTTGTACCCATCTTCTCGGTTGAAAGTGTGTCTGTGTCTCTATATACGGATGGCTTCATGAACGAATCTTTGTTGATTGCCAATGGGTTTGCAAAGTACCTTGGTCTAAAATAAATCAATTTCGTGTGAGCCCACCACATTACAACAATTATCAGCCACGGCTGAGGTATTGGTCCTACCAAGTTTCAGATCTGCCTTATGTTCACAAACACGTCCGAGACATGTCGCTTAGTTTCCCCAATGTAACTACTGCCGCAGACACAGCTTAGTTTGTAGACGCCGGGGTATTGCATGCCAGGGATCACATCCTTCACAGATGGGATCAGATCACGAAGTTTATGTACTGTGTTAAATCGAACCTGGATCTTGTGTTTGCTCATGATTTTGGAACTCTTTTTTGTGACCCCTGGTATGTATGGCAAGGTGATGGTTTTGATTGGGTCCTTAGACGGTTCTTTCCCAACGATTGGGGTGATAGCTTTACAGATTGTGTAGTCTGAATATCCATTCTTCTTGAGAGCTTGGTGTTAGTGTTCCAGTTCACTGGCTAGGTGATGATGGTCGGAAATACATCGAGCTCTATGGTGTAGAGTTTTGATGAGGGAATTCTTCTGGGATGGATGGTGGTGGGAGTCAGGTTTTATATAGGAATCCGTATGGGTGGCTTTCCTGTAGTGTCCCATTGAGCCATCTGGTCTCTCTATATATATTAGTTATTTGGTGGGATAAAGTATGAGTAATCCCACCTCTTTTCAGCTAAGCTGCCGATGAGCAAGGGTTGGATACATGCAAGGGGCATTGCGACTCTGTTCAGAGAACATATTAAGTATATATATTTAACAAAAATCATCCCCAAACATTCCACAACACTCGAAATATATTATTTTCATCATTGCAACGCATGCTGTGTGTTTTATTGCAAATAATTATAATAATTAAACACACTGTGCTGTCTATGACACGGCAATGCAAGTAAGGCTGTCGTGTAAATGAGACAGCATCATTTAATTAAATAGGTAACGAATACACTAGTTTCAGTCACCAAGACATGATTTGGCATCGCTATAACATGGAATATAGAGAATTGACAAAGATACACTAATGTTGTCACCGTCAGTAAGAAATGTACACAAGTAAATGTCATAGTAAATAACTCGTGTTTTTATTGCTCTACAATATTCTTCAGATAATAATACACGCCCGCCGCCACCCTGTATTTTAAAGCAAACGTTGTGGGTGCTTCTTATAATCCAGTTGGGGTGTGTGTGTGTGTGAGACCACATTTATATAACTTTAGTGACACCCGACGCATGTGTGGAGTGCATCTTACTTTCTGGAGCATCTCATAATCCAGAGAATATGGAAATACTAATATATAAAAAACAAAAGAGTGATGCTCAAACGACTACACACACATGCGCTAGACAATTGTAATGTACATGTTTGTTCAACCTACAGAGTGTTCAAAATCGAATCATCCATTATTAAATAACTTCAATTAGACTTCAGTTTTGAATGAAGCGGTTGAAACGTTGGCAAAACATATCCATGAGATAATTACGTTTTTTTTAAACAAAAAGTTTCAAGTGATCTTCATTGAAACACCTGGGACTGTAAAATTGCCAAAGCTGTAGCTGACACGTGGTTGATGAGAGTGATCAAACCTCATACTTCCAATTATGTGCGTGAAAAAGTTGTATTCGCCTATTTCAAATTAATGTATATTTGTTACGCTTTAATAACGGTTGATATCTGTATGAATATCGTGCCAATGAGCCCCGCTAATTGTGTGCACGCCTGTAGCAGTTGTGTGTTTAAACCTTCAGATGAACGTCTATTAATAATTATGAATTGATAATTGAGGAAAACAGAGCCCATCCTTTCAACTTCTCTTATATTTATATGCGGTTGTGCCAAGTGAATTATGGCTATCGTAGACCTGAGAGCAGCGATAGTGGTGCTGACATTGTAATAACGTCTCCAATAATAATGACGACGACGATCACGAGGGCAATGATGATATTACGTAAAGGGTAAAGATGCAGGCCCTGCAATTGCTTGCTCACGCTACTGCTGGCGGAAGGACCTCCCCTACAGATAACTCCAGAAGGCCCCAAATAGACGATATTAAGACAAACTCTTCCAAGCCGGCCAAATGCCTTGAGAGGTCGGAGTACCCACACTTTACCCCACCACGCACGACTTTCAGATCGCCTAACCCTGGTCGACCATGTCTACTGCTGAGTGGACCGAGGTGGAGTGAATGAGGAAACTTGCCCTCGTGCGGTGGTCTCTACTCATTTACAGAGGGGGTCCACTCTCGCCGATGAGACATCGTCAGTGTCGACGGTCCGCCACACATTTGAAAGCATTTGGGTTTGTGCCAGCAGCACGATGGCGATGGTGATGATTTGGGGGGGTGTTGTCACGTGTTGTATATTATGGGGGACGTACGTCAGGGGCCGCACTGGAGGCCACCAGCGGCCGCAAGTGGCCCGCGGGCCTTGCAATGAAGAGCGCCGCTCTGTTGTTTTAACTGCCGGTGCCGCGGAGATTCAACTAGAAGCCAGTGGATCGCAAGTTCAGCGCGCCAACCGTTCACTCCAGCATCTAGTGGTCGACACCGGACCTCATCCAAGCAACAAATGAGTTCAAAAGAGGTCAAAACAAGCCTTCGGCGCGGCTCTTCATTTCCTGACGCAATCGACACCCGCGGTGTCTAAATGTTTAGACAAAGTGCCACAACGGACGCTTGCAAAGCACGCGTAAGGTAACCAAGGCGTGAGGTGGTGATAAACTGTCGTCACCGCTGCAACTAAAGTCGTCCCACGGTGTTGCTCCCTCAAGGCCACCCTCGCCAGCTGCCGCTCGTTGGAGCGTTGACAAGTGGCCCCCCTGAAGGAGCATCGTACAGTGCTCGCCCCGGGGGCCCCTTCACGCGCGTGTGTGTGGTTTGCACCGACCGCCAGTGCCGGTGAGACCGCTATAAATGGCCGTACGTGCGGGGGAAACAAAAAAAATAATCCGTGACCTGGCGGAGATGTCAGTGGCGCAAACACGGTGACGCTGGTGGAGGAATGCACGAGGAATGAACAAAAAAAGAAATATATATATACATACAATGTGTTCCGTGCATTAAGGGCATCGTCGATCAAGAATTTATGCCAAGTTCACAATGTACGGAAGTGTAATGGGTTTTAGATATTTTCTTGACAAATTATATCCAACGCGCTAAACATTTATACGACCGTAATGGGACTCTTGTCAATTGCATCGACCACAAACGCTAACATTGAAAATTAAGATCATGGCCTTATTATAAAGTGTTCCATAAAACAGCATCGCCATCATAATCAGACACGATCGACTCACTGCTGGATGAAATCCTCCCTAAGCTGTCAACCATCTCTCACGGTCCTACAGTGAACATGATCTGATGTCATCGGTCCATCCCTGCAGTGGACAGCCTCTTGCGCTCGTTTCTCCACCTTTGGCTGACACTCCGTTATTAGTCTCGACCACTGGCCAGTATCCCTTCTAGCGATGCGTCCGGCCCAAGCCCACATGTATGTATTTATTTAGAACTTCTTTCGCACCGTACATAGCCAACCGTGCTAATCGGAGGTGCGGGGGATGAACGACAAACTAAACGCACAAAAACAGTTAATCCGAAATCTCTAATTTGTGTATTTTCTCCTGTCCATGTTTCCCCGTCTGTCTCTAAGTGGAGTTCCTAGCACAAATCTCCACACTTATTTCACGCAATTTTAAGCTTTTGTCTGTCAATGTCCATGGTTATGATGTAACGTTGTTCACAGCGACCTTTAAAATATATAACTTCCAAATATTGTATTGGAGAAACAAAAGATGCATACATATGAAGATTACATTGACCATCTCAGAACTGCAAACAAAATCGTCATTAGAATGACCAACCAAAAATAACTACAGGAAATGACAGCGAAGAGCATCTTGATGGTGTTAGGCTCGCCTATATTTTTTTATGAAGGACAGAAACATTCAAATCCGGTCATCCCAATGGAACAAAATAAACGTATGTGGTATAAAAACCGTAAAGAAGCTGAATGCAGCTAAACTGCAGAGAAAAGGCCTCATTAACGAATAATGTTAATTACTTCAAATCGGCTCCAATGATCATCCCGTCTAATGCCCCATTTGCCATTATAACCATTAATAATTGAGCGTGAATGGAGCTTCACTTAAAGAGCAGCACAGACAGCGGTACGTTTAATCGATGAAAGCACTCATTTTTGTGATCTCACTTGCAGCAGCGCAGCGTTTAACATCAACCGAGTGTGAGCGACTTTGCGATGGGGAGGAGGGGGGGGTGGGTGATGAAAGTTTTGCGCGTCACCTTTAGCCGTCGACGGAACCTCCCGTGCAACGCACGGCACGCTAGCGCCGGACTCCGCCGAGCCGAGCGACTCCTCGATGCGATGCACGCGGGTTCCGAGTGACCACGGACGGAACTTCCGAAAGCACATGGCTCGCGCGATATACTTCACCCACCCAGCCACCGGCTAAATTTCGTTTTCGTTCGTTAACTTGCCAACCCCCTACACCCCTCCCACTCCTCCAGCACGCGCGCGTGTCGCTCTCGGACCGGACGCGCGAGGAAGAGCGAGAGACGCTCGCTCGCCACGTGTAAACTGCGAGATATTATTTAGCGGAGGAAAGAGAAAGAGAGAAAAAAGGTCGTCCCCCGCACGCTCACACCTGTGTCGCCGCAGCCCTCAAATTTATAATTGTTGAGCATTGCCTAGCAATTATTGCCACGGCAACGCCAAAGCGGTGGGTGAAATGTTTGGAAATGTTGCGTCGTTTAATTGTGGGCATCGCAATCTCGTGGAATGTATTCGTCCGCCGAACGGGGGGATGGATCTGCCCATTGCGCAATGGTTCACGCGCTCGACTATCAATGCGGAGGTCGGATCGGTTCGATCTCCCGGCGTGGCGCAGATGAAAACAAAAATGAATGCACGAGTTTCTTGAATGTCCCCCACCCCTCCTCTGTCCACCCATCAGAATGAACGGCTTCGCCAGAGCAAGCTGATCAGCGGGTGTTGAGTGTGGTGGTGTAAAGTGTTGGCGCTCGTAGTTTTTCCTATTGTCTGGGCAGCGGAGAAGAGGAGGCCAAACCACCCTCTGATCGTAAAAAAAAATGTATAATGTTAATAAATACATGGGTTTGATGAAACAAAGTAGTTGTATTTTTTTCGATTTAAAGCTTTCGTCACTGCAGGGATTCTTCTTCTTGGTTCTTTCGGTAAAGTCACGTAGAAGGGAAATAATAAAAATAAAACATAATAAAATAATTCTCACGACGTTTCGGCCACAACGCAAGCAGGCGTCCTCAGGTGAAGACCAGGTCTGTCGGGAAGACAGCGTCTGAATGAAACACCCCAGGCTTGGAGCGTATATTTAAGCTTAAATATAACCTCCAAGTCTATCTTCCCGACAGACCTGGTCTACACCTGAGGACGGCTGCTTGCGTTGTGGCCGAAACGTCGTGAGAATTATTTTATTATGTTTATTTTTATTATTTTATTATTTCCCTTCTACGTGACTTTACCGAAAGAACCAAGAAAAAGTAGTTGTACTTACGTGACCGTGCTTAATTTGTGTTTTCGATGATTAACCTTCTAAAATAATCTGGCCATGTCTTGCACCCCCAGAAAGGACATCTCGCACTCCCCGGGGGTGCAGCGTGCACCGCTTCCGCCAGCAGAGGTGTGAGCAAGCAATTGCAAGGCTGCACCCTTTTACCCATGAGTCAGTCTTAAGAGACCACTTAAAAGCATCAGATTTGGCCTCGACGATGGGCTTTGATGCTTCATTGTGCAACAGCTTTGTCATATTTTAGCTCTGCAGCAGAATTGTGTTTTTTCCATGACTTTGATTTAGCACGATCCATTAAAAATGTTTATAATGAAATTTTAATGGAATAAAAATTACATACATTTTGTTTCAAGCATAATGCTGCTGATGCACTTAGAGTCAATGACAATATCTGTTGGTCATTAAAAATGTATGAAGTGTTTTTTTTTTAATATAGCATTGCATGTGTAAAATAAATAAACAAAAACATATTTTTGGTATATTGTGGTGTTGTTTGATCTTTCCAACGAATTATTCCAAATGATTTACATACATACACAGCCTGTGTATGTAAATGTTAAATTTCGATTTAAAGCTTTCGTGACTGCAGGGATTCATCTTCTTGGTTCTTTCGGTAAAGTCACGTAGAAGGGAAGTAATAAATATAATAAAAATAAAACATAATAAAATAACTCTCACGACGTTTCGGCCACAACGCAAGCAGCCGTCCTCAGGTGAAGACCAGGTCTGTCGGGGAGACGGCGTCTGGCAGATCTGGTCTTCACCTGAGGATGGCTGCTTGCATTGTGGCCGAAACGTCGTGAGAATTATTTTATGATGTTTTATTTTTATTATTTTATTATTTCCCTTCTACGTGACTTTACCGAAAGAACCAAGAATATGTAAATGTTGTTTTAGCACTTTTCCTTACATAACATATAAAAAAATATCTACGGAGAATAAATGTGTTGGTGTCCCGCATTGTAAATCCTGCATAAGTATTTCAGTTTGATTGAACATTTTAAAGTTTACAGACTTCTACATAGCCCATAGGATGCGGCTGTGTGGTAAGCGTGACTTGCAATCAACACTGCACTGGCAAACCACAGGTCGCCGTTTCGATTCCATCTCACGGCAGAGCGGTTGAAACAAGGGGGGAAATTTCTTAAATAACCCCCGCCTCCACAGAGCAATGCACAGTTGATCACTCAGTGAACGGTTGATCAGCACGCTGCCTGTGGTGGGGTAAAGTGTGGGTAGCACCAAACTCTTCCAAGATGTATGTCCAGCGTGGAAGATCACTACAGTTGTCTGCATATTCCTTGAACTTCTTTCGTCCATACGTAGCCAGCCGTGCTAATCGGAGGCGCGTGATAGGACGACTGACTAATGGTATGACAACAAACTAAGGCCTTTCCGCCATGCAGCGGATTGAGCAAAGTAAATTGCAGGGCTGCACCTTTACCTTTTACATCACCCCTAATGGGTTTAGTGGGAGCATCAGGGCTCCTCATTGTGAAAGCATGAACACAAATCTCCCCTGAGCCCAGCCCCATCATAAAACATAATGCATCATCATCGTTTGCCTTGTGCAGAGATCAATAGATGAGCACCGCCTGCTATGTGACTGCATCCCTTTGCGATAAGTTGTTGTTGCTGAAGCGAGAGAGATGAAAATATATTTAAATGAAGATGAGTAACAAAGCGATTCATACAGTTAGAACGGTCCCTGTCATAACAATGTGCTATTTATATTATTGACTCACAATGGCCATTGGAGATGTAAACTGCCGCAATACTCGAATGACTGATAATCATAATAATACTATACTTGCTATTGATGTTATACGGACAGCAGGCATCTAGCGTTGCATGAAATTATCGATTAAAATTGATTCTCACACTCACACACAATACATGCGTCAAAGTGCAAATGTGACCATCGATTAAAAAGAAAAAGATACGTAAGCTCAACGCAAACGCTACGCTTGGGGCAACGATGCAAACGAGGGCTGATGAAAACAAGGTCAAAAGACGCAGTGAAAACGAGACGGCGACAGAACACTGTCTTGAAGCTGGACAGCCTGCGACGTTACTACCTGGGCTTCAGGCTGCATAGAGGGCAGAGGTCGCAACCGGGTACCCGATACCCGTACCCTACCCGATACCCGGCTACCCGTACCCGGCCGACTCGCAATCGAACAACGCACGGCAGATTGCGGGCTACTCAAAGAGACGCCCTATTGCGAATGCGGTGAAGCGTGTCGTCTCGTGTCGTCTCGTGAAGGAGCGGCGGTGGAGCGGTGAGCGCAACGCTGCGCTCACGAATCCGGTGACCCGAGTTCGATTCGCGCTCACGGCCAACACCGGTGACGATTATTTGAAACGGTCCTGGGCCTCCCCTAGGTCGACTCAGCCTCAAATTAGTACCTGGTGCGGTGTGTGAACATCGCCATTAGGGAGACAAAGGCGGCCGGGCGTGGTTGCTAGTCACCCACCCCCTCGTGTGCCGTGCCGGCCTTCATAGATGCTCGCTAACAGCACGTGCCCCAACAATCTGTTAAGGCTATACGGGGGATCTTTGTCGCGTTATCCGCATATTTCAGAAAACAGACACGATAATCAGGCACTCGTGTGCGACCGAGCGGATTGCCAGACTCAACGCGCAGTCATAATGTTTGCCAGCTTCTTTGCGAATGCCCAACATGGAGTAGAAGACGGTCAAATCAAATTCGATAAGAAATCCGGTCAGGATCCATTAAGCGCGGTTGCTCCATGCACACGAACGGCAACAACTGTTGAAGCAAGTCCTATGGGGCGCCGGGAGAGGAGTTTTTTTGTTGTTGTGTGTGGACTCTGCGCGACCGTCGCAGGCGGAGGAGGGAGGCCAAGACACCCGCCGGAGAGACGCTCAGAGTGTGGGACACCGATGGGAATAAATTGGCACCGCGATCGAGGGGGTCATGCGGGAACGCCGGCAGACAGCGACGGCGATCATTTGCGTGGCTCTCCCAGGACTGAGTGGTGGGGGGGGGGGCAGTGCCGGATTGTCCTCATTGCACGTGTAGTAGCTGCACGTGTAGTAGCTGCACGTGTAGTAGCTGCACGTGTAGTAGCTGCACGTGTAGTAGCTGCACGTGTAGTAGCTGCACGTGTAGTAGCTGCACGTGTAGTAGCTGCACGTGTAGTAGCTGCACGTGTAGTAGCTGCACGTGTAGTAGCTGCACGTGTAGTAGCTGCACGTGTAGTAGCTGCACGTGTAGTAGCTGCACGTGTAGTAGCTGCACGTGTAGTAGCTGCACGTGTAGTAGCTGCACGTGTAGTAGCTGCACGTGTAGTAGCTACGGGCCCCGCACTTTCAAGGGCCCCGCGCTAAATGCTTTCAAGCTATCAATTCCGGTTCAGTGAATCTGCACTTGTTCTATTGCTATAGTACTATACTGCCTTCAACTGTTATGGTGTTTAAGGTTAGAGATTTGTCATATTATCTGGCCGTATGACAGATGAAAATTTTTTATAATTTTACTATGCAAGTTATAAATTTGTGTTTTAACATTTATGTTTTTTTTAGGGCCCCTTTATAACATATGCTCCAGGCCCCGCACTAGCTGGAGGGGGTGGGGCAAGGCGGACCAGACTACAAGTGACACGCGGCTCCCGTGGATAGGGCTCCCGCAGGTGAAGGCGACGCATAACCGCCCAATATGAGTGCGCAAGGAGGGAGATCGCACTCGGATTTGGAGCGCGTGCATAATCTGAACTCCATTCTGTCTCCGCGAATATATGTTGCATGCATGTTGAACTTCTTTCGCACAGCGCGTAGCCAAACCCTGCTAATCGGAGGTGTTATACTCCATTGACCTATCGGATTTCCAGACCTATATAATTATCAAGCAGCAGTCGATCAAGAAAGAAAACCTCCGGGCAGCCCTTGATTTCACAGGCCTTATCGGTTGAGGCCTGTGGAGTCATCGGTTTTGCCAAACACACGTTGCTGGATTGTCAGATGTCACTGGCGAGAGCACTGTGGAGTGCCCACCCTGCTAATGGAGTTTGCTTTGGATGAATCAGTGCTGCTTGATAATATTGGTGTGGAAAGCCATTAGGTTGATGGACTAAATATATATATCCATAATACAGGTTTTTTTTGGGTTAGATCACGTAAAAATAAAAATGTGTCGTTAAACCTGTCGCCACCCGAACCAGGCCAATAAGTTAGTTTTGTCAAGTCAACAGAACATGCCAATTCGTTACTAGTACAGCACACCGGTTTGTTGGAGAGCCAAGCCACAACATTTACAATTTGAGTACGACGTACGACGTTTCGCCAGTAATTACAACTAGATTCATCAGGCGACAGCCAGATTTGTGGATAAATCTTCCTGTTTCGTTCCTTAAATAGAGGGGTAGATGTGATGACATCACTTGTAAGCACTTCTTTGAGCGATGTGCGTGGGGGGGGGGGATTAATGAATGCATATAAATGACAATGGGTATCCATTGCCGGTTAGGTTATTTATATGGTAATACACGTACATTATGCAGGATTTGTAAATGTTGTGGCTTTGCTCTCCAACACACCGGTGTGCTGTACTAGTGACGAATGGCCACGTTCTGTTTACGTGACAAACCTTACTAGTTGGCTGTGTCTGGTGGTAGCGGGTTTAACGACACATTTCTATATTTACGCGATCTAACCCTCCCCCCCCAAAAAACTGTATTATGGATGATATTGGTCACGAAAGCCTGCTACGAGTTAAACTAAAATATATATTATTTTTATTTGTGTGTGGAGACACAGAACGAACTTGTGCTCAAATGTGTTATTTCATATAATGCTCTACCACAACGCATTAGGCAATGAGTTTGAATTCATAAGTAGGTTCGCAATGGTGAATAGGTCTTGTTTTGGTTAACATAAACATAATTAATGTTCACTTGTACGTGAGAATGTGGTTCAACAAGTACTTTTGTTTGGCACATGCAGGAGTGGGTGCCATAGTTGTTATAAATTATGACATCTAGAGAGAATATAGCTAATTAAATACTGGAGTGCACTGGTTTTGCCAAGTTAACACATTCACGTACACTAGAGGATAGCAGAAAATAAAATATTTTTTTCAACACTGCCATCTTCAATATCCTTTATATACTTAATAAAGTGCAGGTTAATGACAATATATGTATAATAACATGCACAGCCCGTTGTCAATCCACCCCCACAACTCTTGGTTATTTGACCACGCGACACCATGCTGATCAATGCTGTACAACATGTGTCGTAACACCGTGGCCACAAGCTTACAACCTACAACCCCAGTGTAAAAATTAAGTCGCGTGTTAGTTATGCCTGTTGTAAGCCATTCTTTCTTATTCTTGGTTCTTTCGGTAAAGTCACGTAGAAGAGAAAAAATAAACTAATATAAATATAAAACATAAGCCATTCTTTCTTATTCTTGGTTCTTTCGGTAAAGTAATAAAACAATAAAAAAATATGTTTTATATTTATATTATTTTATTTTATTATTTCCCTTCTACGTGACGTTGTGACAATAGCATTCCTTAATTTAAACAAGAAAGTATGGTTTAAAGCTTTCGTGACTGCAGGGATTCATATTCTTGGTTCTTTCGGTAAAGTCACGTAGAAGGGAAATAATAAAATATTATAAATATAAAACAATAAAAAAATATGTTGAAATAAATATGTTTTATATTATTTTATTATTTCCCTTCTACGTAGAAGGGAAATAATAAAAAAATATAACTATAAAACATTTATTTCAACATATTTTTTATTGTTTTATATTTATAATATTTTATTATTTCCCTTCTACGTGACTTTACCGAAAGAACCAAGAATATGAATCCCTGCAGTCACGAAAGCTTTAAACCATTCGTTCTTGTTTAAATTAAGGAATGCTATTGTCACAGTGCAGCACAACGGGATAAGCAATTTTCCAAGCGAGCAGGGGGTGATTAGTTTGAATCGCTTCACATGCATATTTACTGGGGCTACACTGTGTGCTGCAAGCCATATAATGATGGTGGCGGCACCTCGAATTAATTCATTTTGTTGAGGTATGAGCACCGTTGTGGCATTATGATGGATACATTTGTTTACTGCACCGCGTTCCAACCTGCGGCGACGAACAATTCGCTGTCTGGGCAGCCGTGCTAATGAGCACAATTAAAGTGCAATGGCACTCATTACCAACAGAGGTGACTCATTGCCATGGGAGATCAAACAAAAACTACTTCGTCAGGATATTTCTTTCCACGAGTCCTAGGTAAAGGAAACCCCCATACAGTACAACACAGACTGATTCATGGTTAGCATTGTAAAGGAGTCTCCGACAAAGTACGTGCTGATAGATTTCGATTTAAAGCTTTCGTGACTGCAGGGATTCATCTTCTTGGTTCTTTCGGTAAAGTCACGTAGAATGGATTTATTTTATTATTTCCATTCTACGTGACTTTACCGAAAGAACCAAGAAGATACGTGCTGATAGGACTATCGAAACATGTCCATGCAGGGAGCTGCATTCAAAAGGAGACCAGAGTTACCCCTACCCAGGCGTTTTTATCCTCATCCCAGACTTTCTCGAATGTTCAAAAGGGGGGCTCCCTTCCCTTAACCAATCCCACAACTTGAACTCCCATGGGCCTCTGACCGACCCTCAATTATAGTTTCGAATGTGCCGCGTGCCCGTCCTTCGAATCGTGAATTCAAGCGCCTCACTCTCCACGAATCAGGTGAGTGCTCGGCGAGCAGCCAATCAGCTCGGACAAACGACCCTCAACACGTTCAGAGCTGCAGTTTGAACGGCTGGCCAATGGTAAGTCTCGATTGAAAGCTTTCGTGAAATGCAGGGATTCATATTCTTGGTTCTTGCGGTAAAGTCACGTAGAAGGGAAATAATAAAATATGAAAAGAAAACATAATAAAATAACAAACTTCTCACGACGTTTCCACCACAACGCAAGCAGCCGTGAAGAACAGGGCTGTCCGAAAGACAGCGTCCTAATGAGAACCTAATGAGGACGCTGTCTTTCAGAGAGCCCTGTTCTCCACCCGAGGACGGCTGCTTGCGTTGTGGTCGAAACGTCGTGAGAATTGTATTATTTTATTATGTTTTATTATTATTTTATTACTTCCCATCTACGTGACTTTACCGAAAGAACCAAGAATAACAATGGTAAGTCATTCAGTTTTCTGTGTGGAGCACGTTGCATACATTTTAACGGGTCTTATATTTCAGCAACCATTACACCATTGAAAACAATCGCGACAATAAGACCTCCGAACACCGTGTCAGCTACGGGGGTTATTTAACCATACTTCACCATCCTGGTCAATGCAATAGTCTTAGTTTTTTTCGGTAAAAAATAAATAATACAAATTATAGAAAAAATAATAGAGCCCTTGAGTAGAATTGCCTCCTCTTGAGTTCTAAAGTACAAGGAAAATGGCACTTGGGAAGGAGAACATGTCGCGAAACGCGAAGGGAGCAGAACTACATGTAAAATCGTTGTCTGGAGCGATGAATTATTTTCCAACCAACAAAAAAAACTGAGGACCTGTACCACAAAATGAGAATGATTATGCAAAAAAAAACTAGAATCGGGGGTAACTATACTCAGGTTTTTTCGGTAAAGTCACGTAGATAAAAAATTAATAAAAGTAAAATAAAAATCACGACGTTTCGGAGGCAACACAGGCTTCCGTCTTCAGGTGGAACCGTCACAGCAGAATTGCTGTATGAAGGCAAAGAGAAGTCCAAGAGACCCGACCTTATATATACTGGTTGAGGGGGGGAGGAGCCAGGGTGGGCCGCGGGAGAGGAGTTGTTGCGAGATGGTCATTACGTCTGCTGCTTGTTGGTACTGAGCCTTTTGTCGTGGAGATGGGGGCAGAAGCAGACAAGCAAGTCAGGACCAAGCAGCCCCTTGCTATGCTGCTGGGTGGGTAAAACTCAAGGCAGGCAACCAGCGTGTTAAAAAAAAGCTAAACATGGTCAATGCAGATTAGTAAAGGAGGTGGACTCAGGTCCGGTTTTCGATGTCACTTGCCACTAATGTTAGCTGTGGCTGGGGAATCAAACTCAGGTCGAGGGGTTCATAGTGCAGTGTGCTAATCATTGTGCCACCACTCCATCCCCCCCCCCCTAATTATAGCCGCACAATATATCGAAATGAAGACACAGGTATCAGAAAAATACAGGCTGCACAGATTTGGTAAAGTGACGCCTGTTTCGTCATGAAGTCTGCGTCTGGATGCGCAGATAATGTTTGCAAGAATCACGTGGGCGCCCGCAGTTAAAACAATGTCGCGATGATGTTTGGAGCCACGTTTGAAGTGTTAATACAGCTTAGACAAAGGGCTAAGGGACTCCACATCATATTTCGGCAAAGGCAATACGATTTGCCATGCTCTCAAGTAAATACGTTATCGAGGTGGCCAGATGCACAGAGGTCAGAGCACTGAGATTCTGGATTCGAATCTAGGACAGCTGCCTGCGATTAAACTGGGTTCTCAATTATCTCAGCCCGATTACCATTGACTGCACAACTAAATGTGTCACGTTCAATTTGGTTCTGTACTTAATATGGGAAAATATCCCGTTCTGAGATTTTAAAAAAAATATCGGATTGACTGTCACGTGATGAACATGCCTCGGTGGCAGTGTGGGTGGAAAAGTTCTGCCCACCTAATACACGTGTAGTGGTACACGTGGACCAGAGTTTAGAAGTAGCTGTGTAATATCGGAATTGATGCTTTGTCTCATGAGATGATGCTGATAGGATCACACAATTGTGATGAATTGGGAAATACGATGAATCATGCTATAAAGGAAAATACAATTTATCTTCACGCACATTATAATTCCTGAGTCGCTGAAACACAATCGGAGCTTTTGGTGTATGCACCCAACATTTACCAAAAATCTAGTTGAAGGTATTGATTGAAACATCTACCTGTTAACTCGCCTCTAATTTGGATGCGATCACTATTTATGCATTTAGTGAACTCAAGAATTCTCTAAATAGTCAGACGGCCATTAGTGGTTCATTTCAGAGTTCTGGTTAAGGCGTCTATCGATCCACGCGGCGCAAGTTGAGACCGAATTTGGTGTGCGGGAAGCCATTAAGGCACATGCCCAAGTGACTTATCTCATTAATCCGTGGCCACTTATCTCCACAAGGGTCTCCAGCCAGAGAGGAAAATGAAGAGATCGGTGAGAACGCATCCTCTGTGGAATAGGCAACAATTGGTTTCCGAGCCACGCTTCATCACAGTCACAGGCTATTGCTGCCCTTTCTAAGCCCATTTCTGATCGCCTCATTTTTCAGGCAACAATGCATACACAAGTGGTCCGTGTTATCCGTGGTGGCGATTGAAATGCGAGGGATACAATAAAAAGAATGGGCCTTACTTTCCCAGGTGCAGATCTGTCGATTCGATCCTGGCTCGTTGTTTCAGAGTGGACGAAACATGGATAGTATTTTTTACGAATTGCGTTTATGTCCACCGGGATGGCCCTATGCTGTACATACATTAAACAGGAAAATTTAATTATCAGAATGGGACATTACAGCTGAAAGTGTACCATTAGTGAATGGATAAAAAAAGGTAAAACACTTCGGATATTTACCTCTGAACATTTTATGGCAATCGTCTCACTTTAGTATTACCTTTAAAATACACAACCACATATATACATGCTACACAGTACCGTATATTTTCCACTTAAAACATAAATCTTGTATCGAATGTCTCCTCGTAAGAGGAATTATAAAAGCGCTCCCTAGAATGATTCAAGGCAAGTACCTAAGACAACAAACGCGTTTGAGAGCACATTACAGCATCGCACGTTCGTTAACTTTTTTGTTTGTTTCACCAGTGCGTACATAATTTCACAAACGCCCGTCAAAGACTGAACACGTAATTCGAAGTGCGCGCCACACAATAGCATTGGGGCCACATTCGATTGTGGCTTTTCGTCCAGGGGAGAACAAATAACGCATTGAGTCACTCAACTGTCGACTTTGTAAACTGTAGAACAGCAGCGGACAACGGGCATCGCGGCTTGTCGATGCAAAACACGTCACCACGCAAGCGGTAGCAGTAATTGTCCCATTGACTTCCGCACGTGCGTAAAAATGCTCTCTATTTTTAAGAGATGCACTGTGTTTTTAACTCCAGTTGTCGTAAACGCTGTTTCCGGCCCACAGAGACTATCCGTGAGAGGAACTAAACAAATTGGAATTCGCCATAAGCCGGCAACACTCGTTTAATGGACGAGATTCTCAAATTCTGCGTCTTGCCTAACATAGAACTGATGTTAGCCATGTGCAGGAATTGAACTGGCTTAATAGTGTAGTGCGCTAACCGCTTCACCGCCACTCCACCATGAATTAACCCATCCGTCAAAGTAGTTTCCTGCTCAAATAAGTAGTGAGGCGGTCCTTTTGGGTTACTTCAAACACAGTTACCACGCTTTCATATCAAAATAAAGCAGCTCGGCTCATCCTCAATCTGCAGATATCGTCTCACATCACACAGACTTCTAAAGGCTTACACTGGTTTACTTATAAAATCCAGAATGTATTTCAAAATCATCTTTCTAACATATTAAGGATTACACAACCAAGCTCCCACCGTACATCACAAGCCTCCTACAGATGAAGAAGCTCAACAGATCTTTTTGTACTTCAACTCAAACATGCCTACCAAACACCAAAAACCAACTGTAAAACCATGGGAAATAGATGCATTTAATTTGCAACACCACACCTATGCAATAATTAAACTATTTAAAATTGTACCAGCTCACTGAGGTGCATACTTGTTTTCAGAAGCGCCCTGGCCACAAATGATAGCTCAATGAAGGGGCTTATCACGTGGACATTTAATTCCCAGCATAACGTCTCGAATTGTAAATATTGTGGGTTTACTCTCCAACACACCAGTGTGCTGAACTAGGATCTAATTGCCATGTTATGTTTACATGATAAACCTTACTAATTGGCTATGTCGGGTGTTGGCGGGTTTCAACAAGAGATTTATATTGACATGATCTAACCCCCAAAACTGCCTCTATTATTAACATTTCTAGCAGCCAAATACTCTAAAAGCATGTTTCTAAATGTGGAGGGGCAATACCGGTGGTCCTGGAGAATAATCCACACTACCACGGGGGAAAATATGCAAACTCCAAATAAACGGGGTCATTAGGGTCGGGATCGAACCCACGACCTCCTGCATACCAGGCAAAGTAGTTAACATCTCGCCACCGAAAAGGGTGCACGAGATAAGGGGGCGGGGGGGGGGGCTTGGGGTTGTCACGCACGAGGAGGGGGCGCCTGGGTGGGGGGGGGGTAATGGCTACTTCCTCTCGCAATGATTAAAAATATTACCTTCAACCTTTTATCAGTCTATTGCTGAATGATGTCCTCGCCATGTCATGTTGGTTATGAGGAGTACGCATACTTTATCATGCTGGTGAGTGTGAGCTGGTGTAGTGGGGGGGGGGCTAGGCAGCACCGATTCAGATATTACGTGACGCAAACGTTAGCCATAGCCGGGACGCGAACTCAGGTTGCCGGTTTAAAAGCGCGATTCGCTGCGTCACTGCTCCACCCCAATATATTATTGGCCCAAACTATGAATCTGATGACATCGATGACACATATCTTCGAACCAAGTTGCCCCATTATTGGCGATGGGAGACAATGGCACGATTTCTCCAGACGAAAAGGAACATCGACCAACATACACATGCCGTATTCTTAGGTTTTTTCGGTGATGCAGCAGTCATGCTGTGACGGTTCCACCTGAAGACGGAAGCTTGTGTTGCCTCCGAAACGTCGTGATTTTTATTTTATTTTTATTTTACTTTTATTAATTTAAATTTTTTACCTATGTGACTTTACCGAAAAAACCCAATAATATGAATCCTTGCAGTCACGAAAGTTTCAAATCTAGAATAAACATGCCGCTCCATTCCGTCTTCTAAACCAGAAGTCCGATTATTGTCCGAGGATTGGCTGCTCGGACATTCTGTCTCCACGTGCTTCTATTCCGCGGTTCTTCTGTCTTCATGTCCACCGTTCTCATATCTCGTTCCACTGCATCCTCCCATCTCACCCTCAATCGCCCTAAACTCCTTCTGAGCTGCAGCGGTGGCATCTCATTAGCCCATCCAAATTCCCTCTTCTTCATCTCTTCTCAACACGTGCCCAAACCATCTACCGTCTCTCCTCCCTCACCTCAAGAATATTTGTTACCCCTGCTAAGGCTTTGACTTGTTCATTCCACCTCCTTTTCAATAGAGCTATTTCCAACATCCGTCTCAGCATTCTCGTCTCTGTCCTTGAAAGCCCCCTCTCTCTCTCTACCTTATCGTGAATGGTATTTTCCACACACGCTTATACTGTACCCAAGACTTCATTTTTCACGGGATTTTTTTTTGGGGGGGGGGCATACCCTGAGCCCTCCATAGCTGGGGAGAGTCGGGTGGGTGGGGGGGGTGTTTTTTTGGAGCTCAGCCTCAGGTAGCTCCAGCTGAAATTAATTCCAATATAGAATAGCACACAGCGGAAGTCCCGCATGTGCGGAGAATGCTACTTTGCATGTCACCGGATTCCACATCCTATGCCAGTGTCTGCATTTCGTGGTTTAAATTTAAGTGGCGGTGAGATATGGATGTTTCCATTAGCCTCCTCCTCCATAATGGGTAATAATTGTGGTCTTGTGCTTCCCTTGGAGCAGCCATCAATAGCCTGGGAGTGCAGTCGCTAACTCGGCAAAATGCCAATAACCTGCCGCCCAAGCAGTACAAAGCACTGCTATGCTTCCGCCCCAAAATACACCGAGTCTGCAGCGAGATCTTTATTTTAAATAGCACATGACATCATTTGTGCGCGATAATGTTTTTCGCGTGTCCGTCTGCTGTCAGGTTTAGCGAGATCGCCTCCGCCCTTTTCAACGCGAGTGGATGAAGTCCACGAATAATAGATGCCTTGCGTGCTGTCTGGTACACGCTAATGCCTCTGCTGTTGTCCTATTACAGGAACTTACAGACAGGGCCATAAAGAGAAGGGGGTTGACGGGGGGCAGGGCACGTGGGGCGTGTTTGCCGCGGACTTCACATCTGAGGGGGCCCTTACAAGCGGTCGAGGAGTATAGTTACTTCTTTCGTGACTGCAAGGATTCATATACTTAGGTTTTTTTCGGTGAGGTCACGTAGATAAAAAATTAAAATTAATAAAAGTAAAATAAAAGTGAAATAAAAAATCACGACGTTTCGGAGGCAACACAAGCTTTCGTAAGTTACTTACGATAGCTGTATCAAGTAACTTACTTGATACTTACTTACTTGATACAGCAATCGTGCTGTGACGGTTCCACCTGAAGACAGAAGCTTGTGTTGCCTCCGAAACGTCGTGATTTTTATTTTATTTTTTATTTTACTTTCATTAATTTTAATTTTTTATCTACGTGACTTTACCGAAGAAACCTGAGTATAGTTACCCCCGATTCTAGTTTTTTTTTGCATAATCATTCTCCTTTTGTGGTACAGGTCCTCAGTTTTTTGTTAGTTGGAAAATAATTCATCGCTCCAGAAAACGATTTTACATGTAGTTCTGCTCCCTTCGCGTTTCGCGACATGTTCTCCTTCCCAAGTGCCATGTTCCTCGTACTTTAGAACTCAAGAGGAGGCAATCCTACTCAAGGGCTCTTGCGAGTGTGGAGCCGGGGGTAAATTGTGGAGCACTTGTTAAAGTTTTATTCAGCCCTCCATTACAAAGCCTGCTCCACTTGCATGACCCCTGGTAAGTGGGCTTGGCAGCCTAGACATGACTCTGGGTTGTTCCATCACAGATCAGATCTTTGTCTGAGCCACTGAAGGCTCTTGAGCCATGAGACTTCAGTGACTCAGTCGCTCCCCTCGCGTCTCCTCAACCCTCTCCAATCGCCCTCGCAATTGTAGGCACAACGATACAACAACACCTTTTACCCAAGCTTAGACCGAGTTACGCTACGCCGAACGCATCTCTACAGTTTCTTTGTTTACACGCAAATATACCGTTCTAGAAAGTGAATTACGTGACAGATGCCGTTGACCACGAATTTCACTTCCACATGGACTCCACTGCATCACGAATGACCCCTACAGCTGCTGCCCAGGTGACAGCTTGTAGTTCGGGTGCCACACGGTTCACTTCAAAGAACTCATTTGTGCCCCTTTTCCACTGGCCCACCTGAGCTGTGAGGTCGCAAACGGGTTTTGATTCCTTACCAGTACCCGTACCCGGCCGCACCAGGGTCGCAAACGGGTACCCGTACCCGTACCCGGCCGTACCCGTACCCTACCCGTACCCGTATCGGGTACCTGATTGCGACCTCTGGGATGAAGCCATGTTGCAGGCGCGGGTGGGTTGATTCTAGGAACTTGAATTGTGAGAAGAGACAAGACGTTGGAAAATGAGTGACAAAAAGTTACTCACCAGTGACTCACGGTCTACCCGTACCCGTACCCGGCCGCACCAGGGTCGCAAACGGTTACCCGTACCCGGCCGGGTACGGGTAGCCGGGTATCGGGTAGGGTATGGGTATCGGGTACCCGGTTGCGACCTCTGCTTTGTACCTGTGGCTTTCACTGGCTATTTGTCAAGCGGGTCCTGGAACCAATCCGTGCTTTGCTGGTCTCACAAGGCATCTGAATCAGGGTCCAAGCATGGTCACGGGCAGGATTAATCAACCTGGAACACCCTGTTCTGCGCCGGGTTGGCTCGGAACAGCCTCGTCGCAGCTCAGTTCCATGGTGGGAAAAACAAAGATGATTCGTTACGCACCGGTCCAGTAAAGTTGCCATGAGAAGCGAGGTCAACCCCACAATCTCAGTTCCTGAATCGAGCCAGGTCTCGTCCCAATGGCTGTGGAAATGTGGCACCTCACACCCCACGCCAATATGCGATGCAAAGCGCATTTGGCAAGCTGTTATTTGTATTGCAAAAGCGAATGCTTCAGAGCTCTACACAACAGTGCAATGCACAAGAAAGAAAGCGAATTGAGAGTTTTCTTCCTGCCGACGATGTTTGTTCACTGCAGGTACAATCTTCGTCACTGCTATACAATGGGATCATTATGGAAAATCACACAACCTATCCAAGCTGGGTGTTGATCTCATGAGTTAATTGTTCAAAATAAAGATATTTTTGGTGGGCAAAATCCCACAACCTATTCAAGCTGGGTGTTGATTTCATGAGTTAGTTGTTAAAAATAAAGATATTTTTGGGGCAAAATCCCACAACCTATCCAAGCTGGGTGTTGATTTCATGAGTTAGTTGTTCAAAATAAAGATATTTTTGGTGGGCGATTTTAAAATGTACATTGTGCTGACAGCAATAACAAAATATTTTTTTTTTTCAAAACAAGTTGCAAATGTATGCAACCTGAAATGAGAAAACACAGATATGCATATTTTATATTAAATAATCTAGATGGATAATGCCACAAGTCACGTCAACATCCATGCTAATAGTGTGATTTATTAAAATTGAGCGTTTACATTGCAAAGGCGGCCAGACGTGGTGCTGGCCACCCACCCCCTCGTGTGCCGTGTCGGCCTTCATAGATGCTCGCTAACAGCACCTGCCCCAACAGTCTGTTCAGGCTATACGGGGGATCTTTGGTGGTGGTGGTGGCGGTTGAACACAGTGTGGAGACCTCAATATGGCTTGATGAGTCAAGGAGTGAAGTTCACGGGGAAGAGCTGCCATGGTCGTAGAGGGAGAAGCTTGGATGAGGATTGTAGCAATGAGGACCGAATTCGCATCCGTGAAAATTCAAATATCTCATTAAAGTAACGAATTTCAACTGCAAACTTTTAAAGTTATTAACCTTTAACTTACCTACAAAGTAATAAAAAAACTATTTCCATTTGTTTCAATCGACTGCAGTTCAATATCACTGGGAACGTGCTGAATGCCCAGCTTAAGCAGCTGGGTAATTATGTAACTTCCAACGTAGCCTTGGGGCACAGCATTAGCCTTGGTGGTCGAACATAATGAAATAAAAAAAAACATCACCACCGCCGTCATCATGAACACTGTTCTAAAACCACAATGCGTGATAGAGACACAAGCATAACACTGAGCCATTATAAACCAAGCTATCGCTTATACAACCACCTTCATCTCATCATAACACAAGTAGAAGAATGTTTAGTGAAGTTCATGGGGAAGAACAATCTATATAATAAAAAAAATTCCAACACATTCCTGCGGAGGGAGCTGGTAGGAACTTTGGGTTGCTCGGTCAATGGCCAGGGTCAACGGCGGCGTGGTGTATTCCGCAAATATGGCCGACTGTGAGGGCGGGCACAAGCCGGCGTGAGTAGGTAAAACGTTGAGTTTTATAAGGGCACCACGGGGTGACCAGCCCCTCCCCACCCAGCCCCACCCCTCCCCCCACCCAGCCCCACCCTCCCCACCCAGCCCCTCCCCACCCTCTCCTCCCCACCCAGCCGCTCCACACCCTCCCCTCTCCACCCAGCTCCACCCCTCCCATTTTTGGATGCAGGACGGACGGACACAATAATCCCCTGTGGGCTGGTGTAACCAGGAGGTTCCTACCAGTATAATATTTATTTAGACTGCAGGAGGAATCCGATTAGCTACGAAGCTTTTTTTTTACAGATGTCCACTATGGGCGGGTCAGCAAGTTACAGCAGCAAAAAATACAAAAACACGATAGGAGTGAACATTTAAGAAAATGGCAAGCAAGTCAATAAATATAAATAAACAATAACAATTAATTATATATGTCCGATTTATCACGATTGGGCAATGCAGCAAAAAACAACAAACCAGTCCCAGACCACACCTAGATAACACCACGCAGTAGTCCCTCAATAAAAAAAAACATTGAGCTATCAACACACAGGTAATGATCAAAGTTACAAACCACATTGGCAAATGTGACAGTATCAAGCATTTATCTTCTGCTTCAGAATATTTTGTACGACTACTACTTTGTACTTTTACCAGGTAAGACCCACTGAATTATGTAGCTTTGTTTTCAAACGTGATTTGGCCACAAACGATAGTCCAACGAAGTGGCTTGTCATGTGGAAATTTCTAGCAGCCAAATATTCTAAATGCATGTTTCTAAATGTGGAGGGAAAAACCGGAGGACCTGGATACAAATCCACATGGCTACGGGGAGAGGGATATGCAAACTCGAAATATATAGGCGTCAGGGTAGGGATCGAACCCATCACCTGCTGTATATCAAGTGATGTAGTAACTGTAGTAATACATGGAGTTACTGTGAACCTTATCAATAAAGTAGGGACGGGCGGTTTGATCGAAATAGGTGGGCCTGTTTATGAAATGTCAGCACAAAAATAGAACACCTCAATCTTGGAATTATGTCTCAAGCCTTCATCCGGCAGTGGATGGATCATGGCTAATTACGAAGACTGAAAAAAACATGTATTGCAGTAGGCTAACTTAAAGTGCAATGATCTTCCAGTGATTGGCGATGGTTTCCAATGATTTATGGTCCTTTTAATACATTTTTGTGGAAACTGACTGCTATCCATTTGCTAAATATGTTATTACTCGAAGGTATTGAACACTTATTTGTATTGTAAATCGTATCTAATGATTTCGATTTAAAGCTTTCGTGACTGCAGGGATTCATCTTCTTGGTTCTTTCGGTAAAGTCACGTAGAAGGGAAGTAATAAAATAATAAAAATAAAACATAATAAAACAATTCTCACGACGTTTCGGCCACAACGCAAGCAGCCGTCCTCAGGCGAAGAAGAGTTTCTTCGCCTGAGGACGTCGTGAGAATTGTTTTATTATGTTTTATTTTTATTATTTTATTACTTCCCTTCTACGTGACTTTACCGAAAGAACCAAGAAGACGTATCTAATGAGTGACATTGACAACAAAGACAATTACATAGGTTATGCCTGAGCTGTCGCGACCACCAATAAGAGTTTTAGATCATGCAGCGACACATTATCCAGGATGGATGAATTATTACGAATACTAATTCATTGCTGAACAACAGAAATCACGCTTTAATTAGTTTATTTATAATCATATATAATTACCATCGGCGAAGTCTCGGAATAAAAGCTTGCTTGAAATGCACGTTTGCACTGTTTGACGACGGGAACTTCAGCGAGCCAGTTAATTGGTATTTAATAATTATGTTCGCATAGCCAGTGACTAAATGTATTTCGTTAAAATGCTCACGTCTGCATTTGTCCTTGCCTCCTGTCGTTTTGTTTTCAAGTGGCCACCATGCTGCTCGCTTTGATGTTGTCTTATAGCAACTGGGCACCCACTCTGACAACCGTGCTGATCCAATTCTATAATTGAATCAGCACGGTGGGCTTCGCACACCTCTCGATTAACACTATTTGGCTAACGTACGGTGCGAAAGAAGTTCAACGTAACACGTCCGAGTATACAATTGTTCTAAAATGGCAGTGACATCACGACGGCACTTGTGCCAGGCTACGTGCACGTTAAGGCCACGTGCACGTTAAGGCCACGTAAAGTGTCGAATGCCTGCTGGCAGGAGCACACGGGGCAGACCCAGGTGCCATGGGTCGACTGGCTGAGATGACTGGCCGATGCACCACCTGTTCCCCTACTGTGCAAACTTGCTGTATTTTAGCCACCCGGCGCTCCGCTCGTTATTGTGAGCATCGCTCCTCTGCCATCCGTTGTTGTTGGAGGGCGAATGCCTCCAAATGCCCAGGAGCGTCCTTCACGAGCCTCCTCCACAGAGGCCGATCTTGACACCGCTGGTACCAGTCATCGGCAAGTCCACTCAGCTCCACATCCTCTTGTACTAGATCACTCCATCTCTTCTCTAGTCCATGCTGTGCCCATTTAGCTCCTTCTATCCAGCTGAACAAAAGCTGTTAAGGCATGCGGTGGCTGGGCATGCAGGCAACATGACCCAGCCAATGCAGCCTTGCCTGCCGGAGGAGCTCGCCGATGGGACTTTGTCAAGATCTTTCAAGGATTTGCGAGCTCCTCACATAATCCTCTGCTGTCAACCCGGAGCAGGTCATGAATACGCTGCTCAGGTATAGAAACTCTCCACTCTCTCCCGAACTGCCCCATCACCAATTGCGAGTTGTGAGGGTGGAGTGTCTGACGGCACAAAATGCCCAGGCAGGTGCTTACTTTTGGTGGCACTGATGGTAAGACTCCACCTCTAAGTGGCATACTCCAGGTTCAGCAACAGCGCCTCCAACTCCTCCTCTGAGTGAGCAGCATTCACCAGATCATCAGCGTACGTAACATGGTTGACCAAAAGGGAGCCATCCTTTGACCACAGCAGGGCATCGATCAGCTACCCATTGTATCTGTACCAGATGGAAATTCCTCCGGTACAGCCATCGAAGGCTTCACGAACTACGTGGTCGAAATAGATGTTAAATAATGTGGGAGCCAGAGGTGAACATGCAATGGCTCCGACTCCCAGCCACGTAGATTTACCCGGGTTGGCCCACCATCATGAAGGTACTTCATGATTGTGAGTACAGGGTCAGGGACTCCGAAAGCATAAAGAACAAAACAAAGCCCAGGCTTAATGATGGTATCATACGCCATGACCAGGTCAATAAAGCAGAAATATAGGTCCTGTTGGAATTTCCTACACCTCTGCTGTAGCAGACGGACGGAAAATATGGCATCTGTGCAGGACCGCCCTTTCCTGAAACCACATTGGGGCTCCGCAAACCTCATCTCAGAACACCACCACCACACCCCAATTGGCACGTTGCAGTACGGGTCCTGTTCCTAAGCTACAAATGTTTCTGCCGTGAGAAAACGGTGAACATGAGCTGCTTCAGGACGGAATAGTGAAGAAGGTTCATACCAGGGACTTCTGACAACCATCGCTCATGATCATAGCTTGAACGTTGTTAATGACGATGAATAGACTTTCCTTTTCTTTGTAACAGAAATAATTACTGAATGATGTGAGTTTGATCCTTATTCACATGTACCAGGACATTGCATAAAGAAGACAGCGAATAGGAGTGCACTTGGTATCATATGCATGCTCTGGAACATTACACTTTAAGCATATATGTGCATTCACCAAAATAATGTTTTCTCCAAATGTGATTCCAGAGCACACTTGTTAATTCAATCGTATCTATCCATCTATATACGTCTCTACCGAGTGTCATCCTCATAACTTCGGGTTGACGTCTACGACAAACGCTTTAAATCTGTCGTGATCTTCAGGATCTTTCAACGGCAGTCTCGTACAACCTTTGACCTCCACCCACTGACTAACTCACGCTCATTCAACTGCTCACATTGTCCCACCAACTGACCCATTTCCTTTCACCTCCCCTCTTTCCACACCTATATTTCCATTCTCCCTGGGAGAATCATCTTTGTTCTGCCTACAACGGTGGCCCTCTTGAGTCATGTCCCACTCACGCCCACCTTCCTTCACAAGATCGTTTTGGCTGTAGCCCATTTCTAATTAGCGTATAGTCATTCTTCTTTCTTAAATTAAATTCAGTTTGAAGTGCTGGACACAATCTGTTCAAAGAGCACATTTACATGTATAGCCTAATCATATTCTGGCGATATATATGCGTGTGATTCAGCCTTGGTCTATCAACCAGCGATGCTATGGAAATAAGGCAATGTTTCCCTTCTCGTCTTCCTTATTCCCCCTCCAAAAGTCAAGATGTTAACTCCCACTGAGGCAGCTCCTTCTTGTCACCACCAGTGACAGCATTGAAACATGTATGTATGTTGAACTTATTTCGCACCGTACGTAGCCAACCGTGTTAATCGGAAGTGCGGGGGGGGAGGACAACCAGCTAAACGCAAAAATAACTTGTAAAGAAATAAATTTCCCATCTAGATTTAGAAGTTCCCAGCTCCAGTGGCTTCGTAATATCGGAAGCGCGCGATGCAGTGATCGTCTTTTTTCAATGGTTAGCCAAAAGCCGCCGCTCCTGTGAGTAGGCCTCGGCAATGTAAGGTAAAAGTGTAAAAACAACGAGCCTACCTTTACGTTACCTTTTACCTTACCACAATACAATCACTCTACCCTACCTTTTACCCTTTAGCAGGTAAGGTAAAAGGTAAAAAGCAACGAGCCTACCTTTTACCCTCCCCTTTACCCTTACCCCTTGGCATGTCGACACTTTTACCCGGTAAAAAGGGTACAATTATCCTACCTTGCCGAGGCCTAGCTGTGAGGATGATCAGAGTTTGCGTGATGGTTTATGCTCACTGACGAGATCAGCGAGGTATTGTGGTTCATTTGTGGCGAGTATCTTCTTGGCTCTTTCGGTAGAGTCAGGCTTGGAGCGTGCCATTCAGACTCTGTCTACTTGACAAACCTGTTCTCCACCTGGGGACGGCTGCTTGCGTTGTGGCCGTAAAGTCGTGAGAATTATTTTATTGTTTTATTTTTATTATTTTATTATTTTCCTTCTACGTGACTTTACCGAAAGAACCAAGAAGATGAATCCCTGCAGTCACGAAAGCTTCAAATCGAAAAATTGTGGCGAGTACTTTGTGTGTCATAACTGAGACCTCGTAATGTATTCCTTCGGCAATAATAGCAATACACGATGATGCACAGATGAATGAAAAACACCTTGCCAATTCAATGGGTTTAATTTGCTTAACGCATGTTAATTGACTGGCAAGGCCTCAGAGGGTTTGGATAATAAACGGAGAAAGCTTTGTTAGAATCGGGCTGAACAAACTTAAATATAAAAATTAAACACGCATGACGAGAATGTGCAGCCGAGAAGTAATGCTTGCTGAGTTCACTTTTGTATATCCACAGAGCTGACTTAGAGATTAGAGCACTTTAATATTGCATTTCTTTTTGTCTGCACTCAAATATAATAATATTAAGCTGGGAAATAATAATAATAAACATGTTGACCAAAATATTGGATTGTTGTGGTTTTAGAGTGTTGTTAATCACTTAAATAATTGAGTTCAACCATAAAACTAGGGAACACTTAATGCAAAAAACACAGCTAATTTTCTCCTGTTTAAACAATTATAAGTACAGACCTCAGTTGCTTAGGAGGCATCGGATTATAAGTGCAAATTTTCAAGACATATTGGCACTCAAACAGATGCGGACCATATACTTATTTTAGCAGCTGTCATACAAAAGAATCAGAACCTCCCACGCATCATTGATCAGTGGTGAAATTATTTCTCGCCACGGACAGAAAAAAAACACGTTCAATTGCGTGTATGTTTAAAAAGGCAATTGCTCTGGGAACTTAACGTCCTAGCTGTTAACGGGCGCACACGTGCACTATGAGCCATTCATCATAAACAAGCTGTCCCATCTCTAATTGACTGGCGTTGTGCCATGGAGTGTGTTTTTTTTAATCAAATGACATAAATGAGAGTCTTATGAGGACAATATCGATGTGGGACCCCAATTGCTTTGTGCCGTTCCAAAAGCTCACTCATCTTCTCTCCTATAATGAATCATTTATAGAGATGCCATCACCTCCGATTCCCAGGATAACAAGGATGAAAATTCCTTCCAACAAATTGCTTTTTTGCACTCTTTTTGGTCTCGAGCTGCAGATATTCCCATTTGATTCATATACACATATCTATTTCGACAACTACGCCTTTTTATTGTGAAACCCATATTATCAAAAGTAAAGTAAAATTGGCTAAAGTGAAATGGTTAAACGGAGCAGAATTTAGTATGTATGAAGTGTTTAACATTTAAACATGCCTAATTACATTCATAACAAGCTATTACACTTCCACAGCCTCTCAGCGTTATTAAGCATTATTAGCACATTATTCTAGTTATGGTAACTGCCAGGCCCAGATTAAGGTCACCCTTTGCCCTCAATCACAGCAATTACGCAGCTCCGTCGCCACGCCTTTGGCTCAGCCGAGGGGCTTCATCCCCTTCTAAGGGCTCAAAGGCAACGGGGACACGATGTGGAAGGGGAGGGGGGGGCGCATTTGCTGCTCGTTGCAGATTAATGCTGCGGATATATTAACCGTGAACACACGCCATCTGCGTAGCAGTGGACGTTAAATATCCAGTGACGCGATTACAACTAAAACTAGAAGAGAGGAGGCCACGTGTGCCTGGTGGCACTGTCCATATTTGCACAATTATTCAAATGACTAACAAGTTGCTCGATTGCGTGACAGCACGAAGCAACTTGACACGTAGGCTTTCTCGACCGGTATTATCCATAATAGACGTTTTTGGGGGGTTAAATCGCGTAAATAACGACACATTTATATTTACGCGATCTAACCGACTAAAACCTCTTATGCAACACTAAGCAACATAACCCCCTACTGGCGGACTATACTCGACTGTGAATAACAGTGCCTTGCGATATCCCCGCAATTATAGTCGTGAAACAAATACCAATTGTACTTCATCGATATCTCCTCATTGTACAATATTTAATAGGTTTGTCGAGTGCAGGGGAATAAAATGGCCGACGCCGCAAGCGGCCGGAAACATTCACGATTTAATACGAGGGTTAATACGTTTCTTGAATTGAGCAAGGTTTGTGACAACTTGGGGAAAAGAGATAATGTTAAGGGATTCCAAAGGCGCGGAGTGGTGGTGGGTGGTGGTGGTGGGTTGTGGTGGTGGTTGAACACAATGTGGATGAGACGAAACGGCCAATCTGATTGACCGAGTCCTCAACACGGCAGTAGGAGGAATCAACGAGTAAAGTGTATCTGCACGATAATCATGGCAGTAGCGATGACAGAATTCTGAGGAGGCGACCGACTGCTGTTGAGGGAAAGATTGGAGTGAATCGTTAAGTGCTGGATCATCAATCGCCCCGAAGGTTTCTGTGGCAGAAATATGTCGCGTACCGTGAAGCAGGACGTGGAAGCTGTACCCTAGATACGCCAACAGTGTTCCGACTCATTGTTGATGGGCTATGTTGGCTGTTGGACAGCTAGGCCATAAGCAGAAGGGGCTCATGAGAATCTCAGTGTGGGTTTCCGGGCTCATTATCATCAGCGGGCGAGCAGTGGGGATGCCCCACAGCTGTTTGCCATTGGCCCCTGTTGATATGGACCATTGCCATGAAGCACCTGGCATATTTGATCATTTTGGCGTGATAACCATGACAAAAATATTATCCCCCATCTGTCAGGACATGCTGTAAAAAAAATCATATACATTGCATGCAATTACAGCTGTACGCTCACCAAATTGAATAGATGAAAAAAAATAGCTTGAAACATTTGAACAACATTACCTGAGAGACCACATGTTTTGTCATCGTTGCAATCGAAATTCTACATGCAAGATGAACAACATGCCGGGGTGACTGCTCCTGGCTGGATATTTTTCGGCAGTTTTCCGTCAATGTCATCACGAGGCGCGTTTCCATAATGCATAATTTAATACGCGTCAAAGTCACCCGGCATTAATGGAAAGGAAATTGAGGAAACGTTGGATATGTGTTTAATGTTTCAGGAAATATGTCAGAGAAATGCTTCATAATAATACGTATCAAGTGTTCTTAAAATGAACAAGGTTGATCAAATGTAAAACTGTGAATTTGTCTATGAGGAAAATATATATATTTTTTAATGAGGCCGTACATGTATTCGTTGCAAGTTCTGAATATAAATGTTTAACGTGGGTGGAAACGTATCGTTGTCGTCAGCCACTCCTGCTGGATGAGGATCTCCCCAAGCCATCGGCACCTCTCACAACCCAGCGATGTAGCACCTGGCACATTTACTCATTAACTTTGCTCCATCTCCTCAGCCGACGTCGTCCAAATTCACCAATGAAGGCTGCATTTTAATAAACTACATATTCAGGAAAGCGATTACTTTTTTTTTAAACAAAAAAGACAAAGGAAAATTCAAGGTAAAATGCAAAACTGTGTAAGGACATAGCTGAGTGAAAATACTGTAGATTTGTTTTCATATCTAATAATAATAATAAAAAAACATATGTTTTAAAGTACGACAAGTATTTCAAAATAGGTATCCTGATCAGGCATTGGTCAAATAGCATAGGCTAAGTTGGCAATAGTAAGATTTTTTTTTTATCAATAATCTGTTGAAGAAAGGCCTCCTCATGCCGTGTAGATCGAGTGGGGTTTGCATGACCATACTTCACCGTAATGGTTCGTGTGGATTGCTGGATGTCGGGGGGTGGGGGTCGTGGGAGCCGGGCGAGCGGAGGGACCACTACAGATATCACCCGAGTGATGCCAGGACACGATCGGACATCAAACTCTGGTCAGAGGGTTTATTTCGCGGTGTGCTAATTAATGCCCCTTTGCCGCTGATTAACATGCTCAACCCATGAAAATCCCAAGAAAAAACTATGAAGCATTATCCACTGGGGCCATGCACGTTTGTTCCAAGCTGCAATGGAATGGAGGTGTTTGCGCCAATGTGTTACCAGCCATATAACAGCGCCTCGAATGAATTCATTTTTCGATTTAAAGCTTTCGTGACTGCAGGGATTCATCTTCTTGGTTCTTTCGGTAAAGTCACGTAGAATGGAAATAATAAAATAATAAAAATAAAACATAATAAAATAATTCTCACGACGTTTCGGCCACCAACGCAAGCAGCATTAGTTGACACCTGAGGACGGCTGCTTGCGTTGTGGCCGAAACGTCATGAGAATTATTTGATTATGTTTTATTTTTATTATTTTATTATTTCCATTCCACGTGACTTTACCGAAAGAACCAAGAAGATGAATTCATTTTGTTGTGATATGAGCACCGTTGTAGCACTATGATGGACACGTTCGTTTAACCGCACCCCGGTTCAAGCTGCGGTGACGAGGACGGGGATCACGCGTCGCTGCCCCTGTGCAGACGCACTAATGAGCGCAATTAAAGTGCAATGCACTCATTACCAACGGAGGTGACTCATTGCCATGGGAGACAGAAACTCCGTCACGATATTTCTTTCCACGAGTCCTAGGTCAAGGAAAACCCCATACAGTAGGACACAGAGTGTGCCCTGAGTATTGATTACCATTAATAACAATTACGAATAAAATTGGACAATCTTTTTCGAATGCTTCCCCATACCATTTGATTAATTAATTTGTTTATTCATTTTAGATGTTGCTTGGTAGTAGGGTTTAGATTTGCTTGGTGTGTACGTGTGTGTGTGTTGGGCTTCTTTCGCGCCGTGCATAGCCAACTGCGTATATGGGATTTGGTCCTTATATAAAATTAACGTAGAGCGTTTGTGGGATGCTGTTGGCATGAATGACTCAATATAAAATGTAAGTATTATTATTATTTTCCGCTATGGTAGCTGTTTAACCATATTTCCCGATATCGCTTGTTGGAAATAAAACTCGGGTGGACGGGTTTTAAAGTGCGCTGTGCTAACTTCCACACGACAACTTCACCGCTGATCAACGTGACGTACCACACTGTTAAATTTCCCTCGGTTAAACCCCTGCATAAAAAAAAAATTAACACACAAAAGTAATGTATTAAATCCTGTCCTCTCATAGAATACTTTCTGATTAATTAATATCTCAGTTGAAGGATGTGGAGAATTAACGCACAATCCACCTACATTACCATATTGCACACTTATACGCATCATTCATACAGCATATACATGCATCATTGTGGTGCCACAGAGCACTGCATTAGTTCTGAATAAATAATTTAAAATCCGCGCTAATAAATGGAGCACTAGGCCCAGTATATGATAATTGAGCTCTGTGATTCATTGAGGCTGCTGCTAGCGTCGGGTGATGCAATAAGTGGGGGGGGGGGGGGCTCAGGCAGGAAACGTCTCCAGAAGGAATGGTGGCCGATGGACAACAGCGATGACGGAGCAGCAGCCAGAGAGGTCGTTCACCGACGACGACATGGGGTCATGACCTCAGCTCGCGTGTGCAAGCGCTCGGTTCGTTGTTGCACCGCCAGAGGATTGCGAGAGATGGTGGTGGTGGTGGTTGTGGTGGCTTTGAGACTGCCTTCACCCACAGCAGTGGATTGGCCATGGATGATGATGATGATGATTCGTAAGAGCAGTAGTTATCATTAGTTGACATTGATTCTCAAACAAACCCATCAACGATCAATATATATATACATTTGTTTAAATTAAAAGTAAAATGATCAGATTTAAATTTACGTGTGTATATATGTTGAATGTCTTTCGCGCCGTACGTAACCAACCGTGCGGTGAATGACAGGATCAGTTAGTTACTGGTGTGCAGTGCCCATGGTTATTTTGAATAAACTCAAAAGGGGGGGGAGGAGGAGGAGGAGGAAGACCCCGATCTGAGAGGATGCCAAGCATCAGACGTTAGATGGGGCTGAAGCCGTCTCAGTCGATTGACATGGCGACGGGCAGGGAGAGAAGTGGACAGATGACTGTCAGGGGATATCAGTAATGCAAACGGTCATGCCCCAACAGGCCTAAAGGCCAAGGGGCTTAGAGTGGAAGAAGTTCACGGGGTGAAGTAATGCCTCCACTTGGGTTACATCAAGCAGCATTCTAGCTGAACACACGACACAGAATGTCAACTTCTGCAAAAGCCTTCTCTCACATCCCGTACTGCTAAGATGTGTACAAAAATATTTTCATACAATTTATGTATTTAATAACAAAAAAATACAATTCTAACATTGGGGCAGCGAGCTCGTTCACCCATCTTTCTATCCCCTGCTCTTCACACTCGGTTTGGCTTCTGTTGACGGCGTGTGTACGTGATTCACAACGTGATGTAACGGGCCCTCCACATTGCCTCGGTAAAAAAAATATATATATATACAAAACAAAAACACTACACGCTACAATTTAGATTTTGGTTTTATGACTTTTCACACAAATATGCCTGAAATGATTGAATGTTATTTTATACTCTGAGCCAAGGACTGTTTCCCGAGGATTTGAAAACAACATACGGGGAGCTGCACACTTGCTGTGCAGGGATTTTCGCACCAGCTCTCTGAAATTGAACAGGATACGAAATTCAATTTAGGAACGTTTGCCACCGGCAAGGCACGCTAAATCGACACACCTGTGGCTGCTGGCTTTGGAATGTGCATTTAATCATGAAATGTAAAACACTCAAATGCCACCTGTCTCTCAGTTTCCCAAATTGCACCCTTGCGTAGCCACGCGGTAATGTGCCGCAAAGGATTACGGTGCATAACATGGGCACTGCACTCAGCAAAAAAAAATTCCACATTTTACAATTATAAAAGTAACACCTTATTATCTGGATTATTAGGTGCCAATGTGTCATGAAGAGCGCAAGTGAATCAGGGGCACTGCGCTAAGCAAAATCACTGTCACCCTTTTCGAATGCAAAAGTAACACCTCTTAAAATTTTGATTATAAGTGCCAATATTTCATTTGGATTGCAGTGAATATATGGATATTGCACGAAGCTAAACCTTTGCCACCCTTTATGACTTTACGCAAAGGTAATACCGTATTTTCTGGATTATAAAGCGTCTGTAAAGTAAAATGCGCCTCCAAAAGTGTGGCCAGTGTCAATAAAGTTACACAAAACTATAGTCTCTCTCTCACACACACATGCACCTCGATCGGATTATTAGAACCACCCCCAACTTCTGATTTACAACACAGGGGTGAAAGGGCATCATGTAATCGGGAAAATATGGTATTTATCATTTTCTTTATACAGGAACTCATCGCCATCTATGAGGATACCACTTCAGGAGTGGGTTATGCTACATTGGGATGCTTAGCCAATTTCATTAAATGAGTGTATTCATAGGGAAGATAAACTGGATCACCCGGGGGTAACCCACGGATATGAGGACGATATCGTAACACAGTCAAACCTTTTTACAGATAGATTCAATCATCTATTGCTGCGTCGATAAATAAATCCTGGCCACCACACTGCCCAAACTTACAACACCTGGTCTTGTCAGGCAGTCTCTCATGTAAGGTGGGGGCAGGGGCATTGCCCTTTAAATGTGTAAGATGAGAGATATGAGTCGCTTATCGAGTGTGAAGCGCTCCGAGACGTCCTGGCGCAATGGGCGCCCGAATCAGCAGCAAATCACGATTAAGAAGTACGACACGGGGGAGATCTTTGTCAAACTTAATTTGGAGCTTTCGTGACTGCAGGAATTATTCTTTGGTTCTTTCGGTAAAGTCACGTATAAAGATAAAATAATAAATTAAATTAAATACTAGCATACGACGTTTCGATTGCAACACAAGCAATCATCATCAGGTATAAATGAAATAGAAACACAAATCTAGTATACTTAGAAATGTAATGTAATACAACAGAGAGTCGGATAACATAACAGTCAACACCCTATCTGGTTGATTACGTTCTTCCTGAGAATGCTAAAATTTGAGAGGGAGATAAACCACAGAACCAGAAACATATAGACAGACATATAAGCAGACAGATATCAAAGAGATTCTAGATTTGAAGCTTTCGTGACTGCAAGGATTCATATTCTTAAGTTTTTTCGGTAAAGTCACGTAGGTAAAACATCAAAATTAATAAAAAATTAAATAAAATAAAAATCACGACGTTTCGGAGGCAACACAAGTCTCCGTCATCAGGTGGGACCGTCACAGCCAGATTAGCTGCATCAAGTGAGGCAATGATTCAAGATGTAATCCCTTAAAAGCAAGTTGAGGGGGGAGGATTACATCTTGAATCATTGCCTCACTTGATGCAGCTAATCTGGCTGTGACGGTCCCACCTGATGACGGAGACTTGTGTTGCCTCCGAAACGTCGTGATTTTAATTTTTTTTTTAATTTAGATGTTTTACCTACGTGACTTTACCGAAAAAACCTAAGAATATCAAAGAGATCTTTGTCTTTTGTTCGTGAGTTGCGGCCTCACCGTCGCTCTCCTGGCTGTAAGAGTCGTAGGAGCTGCAGAAGGAAGGCACTTGCACGCCCGCCGAGCGGGATTTGCTCAGCGGCGGCTCCCGTGCCACCGTCTCGGGCGGCAGTGGGTAGCACTGCATGGTGGGAAAGTTGGGCCACGGTTCCGTGAGGGGCGACGGAGGTGGCGGAAGGTCGTCGTAGGACATACTCCCAAACGCGAGGTCCCCGTCGTTGTCTATGGGGTCTGGAGGATAGGGGGGGCGAAACAACAAGATGAGGTTGAGACGACATTTGATGCGTGCACTGCAAACAGTGTTGCCCGCAACATATTCCAATAACGATGATACCGCAACCATAATTGCACTTTGTACTACTACTATTTTTATTTTTAACAGGTAAGGCCCAATGAGCTATATAGCTTTGTTTTCAGACGCGACTTGGCCACGATTGATAGCTCAACAAAGTGGCTTATCACGTGGAAATTTATCGCAGCAAAAGGCTCGAATCGAATGTTTCTAAATGTGGAAGGAAAAACCGGAGGAATCCGGAAGAAAATCCACGCGACCACGGGGAGAACATGCAAACTCAAAATATACAGGCGTCAGGGTCTGGATCGAACCCACGACCTCCTGCATACCAGGCGAGGTAGTTAACGTATCTTTAAAATTAACGATGCCCAATACATTTTAAGTTATTTTATATTTCGGTGCTGCCTTAGTGTTATGGTCCAGGGGGTCTGGGGTCCCCCCCCCCCCCCCTCAGAAAAAAATCTAAATTTGAAAACTAATTTCCTGCCTAAAATATAAAAACATTCACTAACACATGGGATGGACTTTTCTTTTTTTTTTTTACAATAATGTCTAATATTACATTGCTCTGTTTTTTTCTTTTTTTACCATTTCTTGTTTCGTTGTATGTAATGGCAGAGATTAGGGATTACTAAAGTACAACCATAACCACAATCATATAAACATAAATCTATGCATTGTTACATGAAGACAAGTCCAGATATTGTGCACAAGGTTTAACAAAGTGTTGTTTTTATGAACATAGCGTAGCAATTTTTTTATATTGTTTTAGCAATATATTGGGGGGGACATTTTGAGCATATTTGAATATTGGGGGGGGGATGTGTCCTCCCCCAATATATTTTATAATTACGGCCTTGCTACACCCTACATACAATAGTCAGTAGTATCGGTAGGCATATATGGCTACACACCCTACATACAATAGAGTCAGTCGCATCTGCACACATGGGGTGAAGAAGAGGGCATCAGTGGGGGCAACAGGCGAGGCGTGAGAGCCAAGAAGCCCTCGGCAGGAGTGAGAGGATGCTGACCGTGGGCCGCGGAAATTGTCGTGTTTCAAAATTGAAGAAAAGTTTCTGGTCAAGTCTATAAATGACGAGAACCTATCAAAACACAACAACCAAAGTTCGGGCCGTAGAACTTCAAAACAACACGAAAATGCACACGCCGAAAAAGCGCATCAACATTTCCTGAATAAGTGCATTGTGGTGCTATTGTTTTTGGGACAACATCAAAATAAAACGGCAGCAGATGTGATAAACCGACAGTCGCTGCCATGCAGTGATAGACAACACCGTGGTCGGGTGTCGTTCTCAAAAGAATGTGAGCCCTATTTCGATTTAAAGCTTTCGTGACTGCAGGGATTCATCTTCTTGGTTCTTTCGGTAAAGTCACGTAGAAGGGAAGTAATAAAATAATAAAAATATTATAATAATAAAATAATTCTCACGACGTTTCGGCCACAACGCAAGCAGCCACAACGCAAGCAGCTTGCGTTGTGGCCGAAACGTCGTGAGAATTATTTTATTATGTTTTATTTTTATTATTTTATTATTTCCCTTCTACGTGACTTTACCGAAAGAACCAAGAAGATATTTGAGCCCTCTTGTGGAGCTTGTGCAGCTGGAAACACAGCGGCAGCAACATCAGCAGCAGCAGCACAACAGAATTACGTTGTGTGGGCGTTTGCAACTGAGCGCGCAGACCAGATGTGCTTCAGATTTCTTACAGTCAATCCTATTCCCATTCCACACCTACAGCACTGGCTACAAACGCAGGCAATAAACATTCACTGTGCGCATAGTAGTAGCACGTTATACTTCAGCAGCCACGGGGAGAAAAAAAAAGTCGGAGCGCTATTTGTGCGGCGCGCATGCCCCAGCTCACCACAGGCACTTTGCTCTTGGTTGTTTAATGATAATCAGTAGCGGGTCAGGCACAATTAGGCACAGTTAGACACAATTGACAGTTGGTTTCCTTTTCTGCCACAAACATCCATTCACGATGTATTGACTGTGGCTGCTGGGGCTGGGTGCACACACAAAACCCACCGCTCTTAATTTTGAGTTTTTTTTTCATTCATGCCAAGATGTGGATTGACTTTGGTTATCATCAGAGCGAATTTGTAACATTGACCTGTGCTCCGATTTCTTTTCGCATTCATTTCCGAGTCGTTTAAGCCGGTTATTTGTATTTTTGTCGTCAATCTTTAGTCTCGAATCATCATCTGTCTGTATATTTCTTCTCCCTAAGTGCAGCTTTGGACAATTTGCTCTGTGTTTGCTCTCGAACCTTACTCACCACTTCCACCGCTCTACCCATTTGAACCAATTCTAGATTTGAAGCTTTCGTGACTGTAAGGATTCATACTCTTAGGTTTTTTCGGTAAAGTCACGTAGGTAAAAAATTTAAATTAATAAAAGTAAAATAAAAATAAAATAAAAATCACGACGTTTCGGAGGCAACACAAGCTTCCGTCTTCAGGTGGAACAGTCACAGCATGATAGCTGTATCACTTGAACAGCTGTATCAAGTGATACAGCTATCGTGCTGTGACGGTTCCACCTGAAGACGGAAGCTTGTGTTGCCTCCGAAACGTCGTGATTTTCATTTGTACCAAGTTGATTCATTATTTAAAATGTTGACACCCATTTAATACATTTTACAAAACAATTATTCGTAATTTGTCCGTTTAATTTATAGATATACAGGCATTATACTACACAGCATACGATGTATATACAGTACACCAACACGCACACTCCACTAAAGTTAATGTTGGCACTTTATTCCATAGGCATTAAATAACCAAAAATATATAGCACTAAACTACATTGTTATTTAAGTCTACCGCTATTTAAGCCTACCAATAATATTGTTTAGACCTCAGATTTCATTAAATTAAAATGCCCTTGAATACCAAGGGCAGTTTGCTAAATAACACCTCTGCCTTGTTTTTTACGTGATAATTATACTCGACTCCATCTTCCAGAAAGTATTGACTACCCTTCAGAACAATTCAAACTAAGTAATGCACCTGCCTATTCAACGTCTCCAACAGTGCGAGGGTGTAATACGATAGCAGTCTGGGCAGGCAATATGCGGCCAGCAGTTAAAAGCCTCTGGGACATGAAACACTTTCAGCGAAATCAGGGAACCATCCCAAACGCACATACCAACAAACGCGCATGGATTTTAAAGACAATACATCATATGTACAGTGTCCTTCCGCCAATATTGCCATAGTTCAGAAGATGTCATGAATTTATCTGTGATGAGACCAGATGGCAGCTTCCCTATTCTTGGCACAGGCTGCGACACAGCTATGGATTAGCAAACGTTTAATTTTGCCGTGGCATATTCGCTTTTGTTCTGAAATGTGGCTTCGGTTTGGAAGTCGCACTCTTTACAGATGAACAGAAGAGCATTGCAAAGCTAAACTCGGTTAGCTCCAGCGTAGATCCAAAGGTATGCATAGCCATTTAAAGTTGCAAATATACAGGGCTGCTTGATAGAGAATTGTAAATCACGAGGCCTCCTTTGCCAGTACCAAAATATACTAATATGGTTTTTCCCCTTTTTTCTGGGAACTAAACTGACACCTTTTACAAGGAATCATATTAACATTAACCACAATACTTGCAGTCAAATGCAAACAAAAAACAATACTCTTATAATGTATGCATTGTCCTTGAAACTGATTGGTCCACACCAGAGACCGCTTTTCTTAGAGCCTAGTCTCATTTGGTGTTCGACCAGATGACGCCAAAAGGCGCACAGTTCAAAGACAACGCACTATCAGAGTAATGAGAATTCGGGGTAAGCATCTTCATCACGAGGCCTCCTTTGCCAGTACCAAAATATACTAATAGGGTTTTTCCCCTTTTTTCTGGCAACAAAACTGACACCTTTTGCGGTTAATGTTAACATGATTCCCTGCAAAAGGTGTCAGTTTTGTTGCCAGAAAAAAGGGGGAAAACCCTATTGGTAGAAAATTGTAAAGTTAATGCCTCTAAGTAAATATCATTCTCCGGTTCGATCGTTTGAGGTTCAAATATGTTGTATGTCTGGGAATGTTGTCAAATGGGAATTTACGTTATCCCACAAAAAACACTTTGCAAGGATTTCTGGGCGAGCCATTTCTGGGCGAGCCATTTCTGGGCAAGCCTTTTCCGATCCCCTGTCGTTAGAGCATGGAACGAAGCCAATTTACACAAGGCACTCAAAACCAAGGGTGGTCCCGGTGTCACTAATCTTTCGTGAGAAACATGTGAGAGAATTTCTGAAATTAATCAATGCACCGCTGTTTAATATTCCTCAACAATTGCCCATGATAATAAAAATAAGCCGTTGGACCAAGTCACAGAGTTAGCACTGCGTCGGGGTTGATAAATTAGCAGGATATGTTGTTTTGTCCAGGGTCTGTGTCAACGTTTCAGATTGTCAGATGAACAGCTACAAGAATAACAAGAGCAAGGGAAGTCTGGCGTTACGCGTGTTGTCATGTTCCTGCGTGCTCAGAACAGAGGTCGTCACTCTCGTTGTTGTGCTTCAGATCTTCAACTGCGTCAGATCTTGTAAATGTACGTGGATTCATCTTCTTGGTTCTTTCGGTAAAGTCACGTAGAATGGAAATAATAAAATAATAAAATAAAACATTATAAAAGTATTCTCACGACGTTTCGGCCACAACGCAAGCAGCCGTCCTCAGGTGAAGAACAGGTCTGTCGAGAAGACAGAGTCAGACTCTGTTCTTCACCTGTGGACGGCTGCTTGCGTTGTGGCCGAAACGTCGTGAGAATGATTCTATTATATATATATATTTTTTTAATTTTATTATTTCCATTCTACGTGACTTTACCGAAAGAACCAAGAAGATGAATCCCTGCAGTCACGAAAGCTCTAAATCGAAAAATGTACGTGTAGTTATAATAATTATTTTTCGACGACGCTGCCACCACAGTGGCGTAAGGGTGAGCACACCACTCGACTCTACGTGACCCACAGGTCGCGAGTTCAATTCGATCCGCCGGTGGCGGCAGCTGAATACAATGGGGGCAAATTTTCTTAAATGCCCTCCACCTTTGTTCAAGCATCGGTGTAAATGTGGGTACACCGTGATTAGTTGATCGGCCGGTCACATGTGGTGAGGTCAAGTGTGGGTACTCACACCCCTTCAGTTTTACACGTAGGCTTTCGCGACCAACATTATCAATAGTAAAGTTTTTTTTAGGTTAAATAACGTAAAATATAAATGTCGTTGAAACTGCCACCACCTGACACGTAGACAAAACATGCTAATTCGTTACTAGTTCAGCACATCGGTGTATTGGAGAGTAAACCCACAATATTAACCATCCGAGTACACAGTTTCACCACACCTCCGATTAGCATAGTTGGCTACATAGGATGCGACAGAAATGTAACATATGTACGTACATTCTAGATTTGAAGTTTTCGTGACTGCAGGGATCCATACTCTTTGGTTCTTTCGGTAAAGTCACGTAGGTTTCTTGCTGTGGTTGTCCCACCTGATGACAGATGCTTGTGTTGCGCCCGAAACTTCGTGATTTTTTTGTATATTTTATATACCTACGTGACTTTACCGATAGAACCAAAGAGTAAATGTACGTACGTCTGAACAACGTGGACGAGTAGGCCACGAAACCCTCCAGAGGGATTCTCTAGAGCTGCCTCGAGTGGAGGCCCCACCAGCAGTGTCGTAAGTGAGCAATTGCAGGGCTGCACCTTTAACTTCTCTCATTCCATTGGCACAGTTAAAAGTAACTCATTCACTGGCAACAGTTATTGAGGCAGTAATGTAACATTTATAAGATCATTACACCCCTCTGGACAGCTATTTTATGCACAATTAGACCCGATGCAACAACGTTTTGGTAATTTAAGGTTGCTAATTAAGAAACAGAATTTGGAGCTATTTATTAAAATCATAATTAAATCTTAACTTTTCAGGGAATCTAATCTTGGTTGCCATTTTTTTACACATATTCAGGAGTGTACATTTTTAAACAATGAGGCATTTAATTTTAATTGAAGACGTTTAATTAAGCAAAAGTAATTAACATAAAATAATGTTTTCTCTGAAGTGTGAATTATGTAACTGCAGTTGATTATCTGCGGTGTATGTAATACACAGGCACAGAAACCGCTGTTGTTTACAAGAGACCATCAACCCTTGGAGTCAAACAAAGTTAATCTAATTTACAAATTTATGTAAATTCCTTAAAGCAATAACTGACTGTATTAGGCACTCTGGATGCGGTTTGTTAGATATAAACAACAATAATCATGCATTCGTGCAACCGGTGTGGACTAAAACTATAACGTTTAATCTTTGCAATTTAGAAATTCTATAGCAAAAAAGGGGCCAGCAAAAACATTTTAATTTCAGTGGATATTTTTTTCAGGAACAATTTACGTATTTTCTTGCTCTATTTCAGATGTTTGAGCTGGTTGCACTATACATTTGGTAGTTACAGTATGTTGGGTATTAGAACTCTCCAATTAGGATATTGGAGAGTTTCCGCAGCCAGCTATTCATATTGTTTAATCTGTGCCATTGAGAAGCATTATCTACAGATATAATAATGGTTTACTTGAGCCATCCTAATCTAACATGGTGATAGGCTTATCTAAAAAAAAAACTTTGCCAAGATTAACCTCCAAATGACATTTCCATGGATGCTTTGTGATAAAAAAAAAATTCACCCAAGCTTTTGGGTCAAAGGATAACGGTATGGTTTGCAGTATTTATGAAAAAATCAGGATCAGAATATGTTTTTATATTGGAGGAATCCGATGAGCTATAAATCCCTTTATTCACAGATGTCCAGTAAGGGCAGGTCAGAATGTTCCATCAACAAACAATACAAACAAACGATACAAGTGCAAAGCATAGGAAAGGTAAACAAACCACTTAAACATACACAAATAAAACTAAACTATTTTTTTATCTACCAAGTAAATCTCACTGAGCTATTAGCTTAATTTTCAGAAGCGAACTGGCTACAAATGATAAATCAACAAAGTGGCTTATCACGTGGAAATGGACACCAGCAAAATAATCTAAAAAGTCTCACTTGGGGAGACATCACTGCTTTAGGTTCACGTTGCATCTACTGACAACTCTGACAAACGTGGCGCATTAAAATAAGGCTTGACAAGCACGCTTCTGTTGTCCAAATGAACCTCATGGCGGGACCCCAGGGTCCCATAAGCCCCCGGCTCTCGCGTAAACATTATATTATAATGTAAACAAAAACGTTGCTCTTTTTCATCAATGGGTTTGAAGGATGGTGGCACGTGTTGTCTTGTTAAGCTATGCCTTTAAAACTGAAGACTACTTACCTGCAGTACCTCTATTTAAATACACTATCGAAAAAACAATTTACACCCCTCTGTCAATCATCGTGTTTCTCAGTGTGGATTTGTGAACACACTTTGTAAACAGTACGTAAAATAGAGCGCGTTTTCAATGCGATGTTAATATTGTAACAAGCGTTTATACCAATGTTACTCGACAGAGCAGTGGGTCGCCGCTCCTCTTATCCGCATTGATACGAGCGGTATGTGGGGACTATGGCTTAACCGCAAAACAAAAACTAGCTGCACAGATGCATACGGACGAGAGAAGTATTTTATCAAACAGGAGGAATTAACGGTGCAACGCATCTCATCTGTTAAATATCTGCAGGTAATAGGATTGTCATCGATTGATCCTGGCTGCAGACATTGGTGAGTCACAAATAATCATGGAGATAAGAGAGCAGTTTCACTGTATAATGCATACCGTGATGACAACTAAAGGACTTAAGTCGTGTAGGCAGTTTGAGCAGGTTTGGGTAAGACGTGATCCTGCCCATACCCGAGCATGGAGTACATTCGCTTGTTCAGCTCTTCTGCGCATGCGTCCTCGCTGCTGCGCTTGGACACGACATGACAACAGAATGATCCGCGCCAGGTGGGTCGCGGCGTTTATGTGCGCGCGGTGGGACTGAGTCGCCAAAAATAAATTAAAATTAATCACGATTTTTGTTTCCGTTTATTCAGGATCCCTGGGTCCCGCCACGAGGCTGAAATAACGGTCCTAATAATCATGAAGTTGCCAGATAGAAGGGTAAAAACCAATTATCATACTCCTTGGTTCTTTCGGTAAAGTCACGCAGGTAGAAAAATAATAGATCACGACGTTTCGATCGCCACACATGCAATCGGCAATCGACGATTGCTTGTATAATTTTTTCTACCAACGTGACTTTTACCGAAAGAACCAAAGAGTATGGATTCCTGCAGTCACGATAGCTTCAACCCAAAATTATCATGAAGTGTCATACAAAGTCAGAACAATTGCGACGATCTTCTTCGTATGTCTGATGTCGTGGTAGAACGACAACTATGATTTTGCATCGAGGTGGCCGAGTCATATATAATTGCTTCAGAAGTAGCCGAATGTGCCACTTTGATGCCTCCTTCATATGTGTTCATGGGGCATTGAATATTGATGAGTTCCATGGTCTCTTCTGGGCAGTACATCAGAGAGGTTTTAATATATTCCATTTGTGCATCGAGTATCTGCATCAGCTGCCATGGTTTGTGGTGATGCGGTTTAGGGTGTATATTGCGACTGTGTAACTTACTTATCAGTTTCCCCGTTTAAAACAAATATCTAAAAACGCACACGGCAATAATCATCGTCGTGACCATCAGCCGTGGTCAATCCACTGCTGGATGAAGGCCTCCCCAAAACCACTGCCACATCGCACGATCCTGCAATGTAATAATCCACCTAACGCGTGCATACGAACCGCTTTCATTGCCCCGTCTCCTATCGGACGCGTTTGAATCCCTGACGGGCGACACTGAGTTTTGTTTTGGTGCGTTGCAAATGGTGCTGCGGTGCAACCGGTTGATAACTGATCCTCATGGTGGTACCCCAGGGTACCAAACAGAGGTGGGACAAAGTCATTGTTATGCAAGTCCAAGTCGAGTCGCAAGTCATCAAATTCATGACTCGAGTCTGACTCGAGTCCAAGTCACATGACTCGAGTCCACATCTCATAGGTGGGACAAAGTCATTGTTATGCAAGTCCAAGTCGAGTCGCAAGTCATCAAATTCATGACTCGAGTCTGACTCGAGTCCAAGTCACATGACTCGAGTCCACACCTCTGGTACCAAATAATACAAAATGGGCAAGGGCATTTTAATATTTTATTTCTGGGACACTATTTTTTTCCAGGGGTCTTACTTAACTCTGCGACTGGGGTACCAATCAATCCGAAATCAGTGCCACTCCGTGATGTCGAAACGCCAAACATTAGCATAAAAAAATCCATTATCGAGAAATTAAACTTTGAATAGTGCATCGTGTACAGCTCGTCGAGATGAGTCGATTGCCGCATCGCCGACCATCAACAGAGACTAAACGTGACTGCATCACGGACATTATGCTATGGTACCCCAGGGTACCGCCATAAGGTTCAATTATCGTTGCTTCTTTGTTGTTGAATTCGCAAGCCACTGTTAACGGCGGTTGTCAGCTCGGCTGGCCAAAGGAGCCTGTGATGAAACCCCCGAGTCAATTAAAAAAGAAAACACCACGAGCTGCTCAATGAAACCAAGAGGGGCTGTCGGATATTGTTGGTCTGCTGGCTCTGCCTTTAAACCGTAAAAAAAATGTGGTATTTAAACTTCAAAACTGACAGTACACTGGGGCTCACATTCTGCATTTGTTTCGATACGGATCTTTTTCATTGCTGTGCCGTGAAAGAATCTCTGCGGGCAAAGGTCGCCTAAAAGTTTTGATGATCGGAATTGCATTGTCATTACGTTCAAATTGCGAAGGGGCAACCCCGAGAAAATAATTGTATCCACGGAAGAGATGAAAATGTCTAACCTGCACGGGTAATTGCAGAAGAAACTATTCATGCACGAGCTGTCCAACGAGTGTGATGCTCGCCGTGGAGCAAAAGTCATCGCGCTGGCAAATCAGAGGTCGCTGGTTCGATTTCACCTTTTGGCAAGGCAGTGGAGATAATGGAGCAAGTTTATTCAATCCATTCTAGATTTGAAGCTTTCGTGACTGCAAGGATTCAAATTCTTAGGTTTTTTCGGTAAAGTCACGTAGGAAATTTTTTTTAAATTAATAAAAAAAAAATCACGACGTTTCGGAGGCAACACAAGCTTCCGTCTTCAGGTGGAACCGTCACAGCACGATAGCTGTATCACTGTATCATTATTCAATCCAGTCCGTCCACACGGCGGTTTAAAGGTGTGCACCACAGTTAGCTGATCGGCAGGTCGTGTGTGGTGGGGTAATGTGTGGGTGCCCCCACCCCTTCCAAGATGTCTGGCCAGTGTGGAAGAGTAGGCCAATGTACACTCAAGAGGGGTTACCTGGAGCTCCTAGTGGAAGAGTAGGCCAATGTACACTCAAGATGAGTTACCTAGAGCTCCTAGTGGAGCCTCTTCCACCAGCAGTGACATGACAAAGGAATCTCAGGGCTGCAGATGTACCTCATACAATGATTTTCACATTTGGCTCAGCGGCGATGATACTCGCTATGCATTCCACGTCAATCAATACATCTATTTTTATACTCTTTTTTTTCTTGATTTAAGCTTTCGTGACTGCAGTAATCCATACTCTTTGGTTCTTTCGGTAAAGTCACGTGGGGTATAAAAATAAAATAAAATAGATCACGACGTTTCGACCGCAACACAAGCAATCGTCATCAGTGCACATTGCAGCCGGCACAGGAGCACGTCACATTCAATGGTCGAGTGCAGAAAGAATAAATGCTCATGAGCAGGTCGGTGCTGCTGACTCCTCGTGTTGCACAGGGACAGCTGCCACTGTGACGGGGGGGGGGGGGGTCCCTTAGCGAGACTGCAGCAGGGCACGGGAATGGTTGAGACGGGAGGTGACATAAGGCACTTTGAGTTTGCCGAGGCATTTAAGCTCGTGCCCTATAATAGATAGATAGATCGTTTATTGTCATTGTCACCAGTACAACGAAATTTAAAATGCTCACCAGTCAGGGCATCATTCATAAATTTAAATTAAATAAAAAAATAAAATAAAAATAAAATTAAATGAAAGATAATCAATTTATACTATATATAAAAACAGCCCAAGTATACCCACATACCCACATAAGGTTACATTTTGTCATTGCACATCTCTATTTCACAGTCAATTGAAAATACTATTACTTAATAATTAATTAGCATTATTGAGTGTGGTGATCGCTGTAGGATAAAAGCTCTGTTTGAATCTGTTTGTCCTTGTTTTGACTGATCTGAATCGTCTGCCTGATGGCAACAGCTCAAACAGTGCAAATCATTACGCTCAACGGTCTTCCATGGCAAGCACATGCAGAGACTCAAGCTGAATTAATAGGAACAAGATGCCTGTGGTTGTGGTAATATCTGCGCTATTCTACAGCCCTGCCATAAAAAGTTTCAGTATGCAGTTAACACACTTGGAAGGATGATAATAACACAATTGGAAAAGTAATACATTCAGCAAGGTCATTTGAAGGTAGGATAGAATCTGGCAGTAAGTGTTAAATTTACTTTGAAGAGATTTTGTTCATTTTTGTAATAATGAAAGGTCTGAGTATGAAAAAAAACGGAAGACCTAAAAAATGTAACTATTTTAAGCAGATATTTTATATTTCACATGAGAAAAGGTGCACTATTTTGCCCGACTGTATTTCGCTTGCAAAAAAAAAATTTTGTACCTCGTAAAAAAAAACTCCAGATGAAAAGTGTAAAAACCAATTTGGAATACACACTGCTCGAACCCAATTATTTATATTTTTCGGTAATCACGGAATTTGAATAAATCATCAATCCGCCAAACTTCTAAATAATACTGATTATTCACCAAAGATAATTTAATATTTTGACAGAAAGAAAATTAATGTGAAAATTATAAATTAATGTACCACTTTAGTAATGACCATACACGTCTAATGCATCTTAAGGATTCTATAGAAAGCAAGGCCGTAATTATAATATATATTGGGGGGAACAATATTCAAATATGCTTAAAATTTCCCCCCCAATATATTGCTATAAAAAATTTGCTATGCTATGTAAATAAAAACAATTTGCTAAACCTTGGCCACAATATCTGGACTTGTCTTCATATAAATCAATGCATAGATATCTGTTTATATGATTGTGGTTATGGTTGTACTTTATTAATCCCTAATCTCTGCCATTACATACAATGAAACAAGAAATGGTAAAAAAAAGTAAAAACAGAGCAGTGTAATACAATACACTATTAGACATTGTAAAAATAAATAAAAAGTCTATGCCATGTGTTAGTGAATTTTTTAAATATTTTAGGCAGGAAATGAGTTTTCAAATTTAGATATTTTTCTGGGTTGGGACCCCCAGAGACCCTGAAAGATTTGGTCCCCCCCAATGTTGATTCCATGGCTACGGCCTTGATAGAATCCAATACAATGCATTATCACCACCATCATCAGCCATGGTCAATCCACTGCTGGATGAAGGCCTCCCCAAACCATCAAAACGTATTACTTTATGAGTTTTACCGGATTTAATTGTTCAATCTCATTAGCGGACGCTCCATTCCTTGGCTACCATTGCAAGTATGCGTTTGTACAATCACATGCAATGCACAGTATGTGTAATTCGAACATAAATACAGGCAATATATTTTGACTGATTAAAATGATCTGAAATTACCAAAGAGTAAGATCTTATTATGAACACCACTGTTAATCAAGCGCATTTTACATTGTCATTGTTATACCTACCCTATAAAATAAATCAGATGTAAGCAATCAAGTCATAGTCACTGCCCATTTTTGGGGCAAATTAAGTAAAATAATAATAATAAATGAAAATAACTCAATTAAATCACGACGTTTCGGAGGCAACACAAATCTCCGTCTTCAGGTGGGACCGTCACAGCCAAATTTACTCTATCAAGTGAAGAGAAATCCAAGAGACAAGATCTAAAATACCAATTTTGTCAATTTGACGGTTTTGGGGAGGGTGAACGGTGTCGAGTAGTCATGTAACAATTCACGCCCCTTGTGATCTGATTACCTCACTCTCTCCCATTCCGTCCACGATGCTCCCAATCTCGAATGTCCCGGTCTGTGCCTCCCTCGCGCCCTGCGTCCAGTCAAGCTCCAGTGACTTTTCCCTTTTTGCTTCCCATTCACCGGAAAAAACTCCCACCGCACGTAAAACCATCACCTTCACTCACGTGCTGCCACTCCTCCCCTAAAACAGCCCCCATCTCACTTGTTTGCTTTTTTGACTACTTGTGTTGTGGTCATTGCAAACATGATGCCTTGAATAAAGGTGTCAGTTTTGTACCAGTTAAAAGGGTAAAAAACCTACTATTAGCCCCCATCTCTTTTCCTCTCGCCCATCCGACTGCTCCTCCCTACCCTTGCCCCCCCCAGCTACGACCAGGCCTACCGCAACCCCTATCACTACCCCAACCCCTATCACTACCCCAACCCCTATCACTATTGCAGCCCATATCACTACCCCAACCCCTATCACTACCCCAACCCCTATCACTATCGCAGCCCATATCACTACCCCAACCCCTATCACTACCCCAGCCCCTATCACTATCGCAGCCCATATCACTACCCCAACCCCTATCACTACCCAACCCCTATCACTACCCCAACCCCTATCACTATTGCAGCCCATATCACTACCCCAACCCCTATCACTACCCCAACCCCTATCACTATCGCAGCCCATATCACTACCCCAACCCCTATCACTACCCCAACCCCTATCACTATCGCAGCCCATATCACTACCCCAATCCCTATCACTACCCCAGCCCCTATCACTATCGCAGCCCATATCACTACCCCAACCCCTATCACTGCCCCAACCCCTATCACTATCGCAGCCCATATCACTACCCCAACCCCTATCACTACCCCAACCCCTATCACTATCGCAGCCCATATCACTACCCCAATCCCTATCACTACCCCAGCCCCTATCACTATCGCAGCCCATATCACTACCCCAACCCCTATCACTACCCCAACCCCTATCACTATCGCAGCCCATATCACTACCCCAACCCCTATCACTGCCCCAACCCCTATCACTGCCCCAACCCCTATCACTACCACAACCCTAAATGTATCTTTTTAGTATTTTAACATCTTAAACACCTGTTTTATTGCCAGAAAGGGTAAATCCTAGAATGATTCTTCATATCATCATCACGTGTCATTCCTCCTTTGTGTAGGCGTGTCGCTGGCTCTGTTGATGTGCGCATTCCCTTCATCCTGACTCGACCTCCACCACTCTCCAGTTCTCTCCGCTACCTGCCACATCCTTCCTCGGCACTTCACTCCATCTCTTACTTGGATGTGCCCCCTTTGCTCCCCCCCCCCCCCCGCGTATTTCCGCTTGAGGGGGATCCTGTTTAACAGCATGGTGTGTTCCCCATTATATTCTAATGTTCCTACCAATTCAATATAGGCACTCATAGAGCTTTCTTCAACTGCAAACTATTATTTTACTTCACATTTCACTGAGTTCCTTCCTGTTTGTCAGACAACCTCAATTCTGCTTCGTGCACTTGACTTCCATCCCTTGTTGTCACGGCCCAAGTTTCTGATGTGTAGCTCACCACTGGTACACAATGTGTGGCACACGACACCACATTGCACTCTCTTGGCAATGCAGAGTCTCACCTAATGCCTCTTTACAATTCGGTAAACGTGACTGCTGCACTGCGCTATTCGATTCACTTGCTCTTGCCACGTTGTCGCCGATTTGATGCATCGTCAAAATCCATGGCCACGATTCAATGGACGTATATACAACAAAAATGTATCACTGTGGTGAATGTAGCACCTCTCGTAGCTGCTTAGGTCACGTGAATCAATTACATACAAGGGATGTGAATGTAAACCGGTTGCCTCTAACAGCCCTCATTCGATGCAACGTATCCTCAGCACAATAATCTATTTCACTCAACGGTTCAACGAATCCTTGCAACTTCTTGGTTCTTTGGGTAAAGTCACGTAGAATGGAAATAATAAAATAATAAAAAGAAAACATACATTTGTTTTTTATATATTATTTCATTATTTCCCTTCTACGTGACTTTACCGAAAGAACCAAGAAGATGAATCCCTGCAGTCACGAAAGCTTTAAATCGGAATCCTTACAAGATACTGGAAACACCCAGGGCCATAAGCAGAAGGAATCAAAGCTAAATGGTAAAACACAACCGCCACTAGGAGGACAGAAAGCTGAAAAGTGTCAAAATAAACTCCGAGAGATGACAACTTGGAGTTGCACCAAACTAAGAGGCGGAACACATGGATCGGAGAAAATACACGAGTTGGAGACGTGATACCGACTGCTACGAAAAATAATTGGGCAGGAACACATCGCTCAGAGGGTTGATGGCCAGTGGTTGAGACTAACCAATGAGTGGCAGCCAAAGGAGCGAGGAGGAAATGCGTTTGAGAGGATATTTACTGCAGAGATGGGACAATTCCATCAGTTTGTAAGTAGACACTTATATTCTTGGTTCTTTCGGTAAAGTCACGTAGAAGGGAAATAATAAAAGAATATTAATAAAAATAAATAACTAAAAAATATTTTTAAATAAATACAAAACAATAATAAAATCATATTTATTTTATTTTATTATTTCCCTTCTACGTGATTTTACCGAAAGAACCAAGAATATGAATCCCTGCAGTCACGAAAGCTTTCAATCAAGTAGACACTTGTTGCATCGTAAGACAATAACATATAGCGCTGGTTTGGGGATGCTTTCATCCAGCAGTGGATAGATCAGCTAGATGATGAAGCTGATTAAAGTGTCTTAATGTGACCACAGCTAGAAAAAGATGCACATATGGGAAAAATGTGCATCGAGATACTGTCATTTTTACTGACCTTTTTAGTGGGCATTGAAGATTGGGCTACCAATCATGGAAGAATAGAGGATGTAAAGATGTGAATGAAAGCCAATCAGCGTGAGAGCCAATCAGTCACAGGGGGGCTACAAGAGCAAGGTCTTGACCTCGGATTTGAACAGAGAAAGGGTTTTAGTATTTTTTTTCTCCAGATGACACAGGCAGCCTTTGAGTAGGAGTAACCTTCGCATGAGTGAAGGTTGTCTGGGGATTTTGTGCAGAACTTGGGGGGGGCGGTTGGTTGTGCTCAACGAGTAGGAACACAGTGGCATGTCCTTTGTGTCAATGTATAATAATAAAAAGCGAGGTAATGCTACGGCCATCCAATTCACCTGCCAAGCCACTGCTGTCAGAATTCATCTTCACTCGATGAAGCTCTGGAGAGCCCGTCTAGAAGATATGTTGGCCTCCCTTTTCACACCGATGGGAGATGGGAGTAGCCACGCGTCACTCCACGACACGTGACCTGCCAGTCGACTAACTGTGGTTGTGCCCAATGGCGTTGCTGGGTCGACCAGTCAGGGGTTGAGCAGGGGGGCACTGAAGGAACTTTCCTTTGTTTCAACGGCTGCACTGGGGGTTAGAATCGAATGTATGACCTCTTGATTGCAAGTCCAGTGTGCTATCATTGCCCCGTGACAGCGTTCGAGTGCCACTGTGTACAGCGAACATTTCCCAAGTTTTTAAAAACAATTTCGAGCCAGTACAACGCAAACAACAATGTCAAGCACCAGCTGCATTCAATTAGTCGTATCACATTCACATGGTGAGAGGCAATAACAGATCCGCAGACACTGGCAGTTGTGTCGGTGAACATCAGGAGGTGAGTGTGACTGACCATTGCTTTAGGACCACCAAAGCAAAAAAAGTGTTTAAATGATGAAAGTACCATTTAACATGCTGCTGAGTGAGCAGCCACGCAAGTTACACCTGGAAAACAACACGAGCTCGTAATTCTACTCCCAGATGTGTTATTAATGCATTATCATCGTCTTACATTGAATGCTAAGCCATGCTCAAGGTGTTCAATATGTAAATTAAGATCACGTTTGAATTACGAATAAACAAAAAACCATATATATTCACGCTTTCTGGAGTATTTCCGGGCTGTGCAATCCGTAAATATATTCGAGAGGTATACAACATAACTGAGGGCACCTACACAGTAGTAACGCTATAGCAGGTAAAAGCAAATCACTAATTTTAAATACGTCCGTTTTCTTCAATTTCTTGACATTAAATGCACACGTGTCTTCCTTGTCAATGTCAAACATGCATTTAATAACAATTAGCAGCGTTTCGAGATGCAATTTGCATTAATGACGCCCTATAAAACATAAAATATCACTATCATAAAAAAGCCACGTGATTAATAGGGTTTTTGTTATTGCTTTATAGCTTCAAGTTACGACCAATAAGACCATCTTGAACGTCATATTTTGAAGGTTAATCAGTATACGTAAGATAATATCACATATACTACGTCAGGTCAAGACCACCAAAGCAGGGATCGAGTACGGGAAACTGAAATATTGTGGACATGTTGGCAAGGATGAACGGTGACCGTGCGGTAATGGAGGGAAAACTAGGAAGGTCCTTGGGGTGGTGGAGTGGGGGTGACGAGCATGCTCTGACAGGACGTCAAATATCAAACAGTGGACGGGGTGCGAGCGATCTGAAGCTAAGCTAAAACTTTTATTTCACCAGGCAAGGCCCACCGAGCTACATGGCTCTTTCTGCAGAAGGAGACATGGCTATCGCAAATGATTGCTCGACGAGGTGGTGTGGACATTTATAACAGCCAAATAATCGAAAGGCATGATGTTGATTCTAAATTTGGAGGGGGAAAAAACCGGAGGACCTGGGGGAAAATTTACGCGACCACAGGGAGAACGTGCAAACTCCAAATATACAGGCGTCAGGGTCGGGATCGGGATCGGGATCGAACCCACAACCTCCTTCATACCAGGCGAGGGAGCTAACATCTCGCCACCGCGGCGACCAATTGCATGACGCAACGATGGACAGAGAGAAGTGGAAAGACATCCTCTTAGGTTTTTTCGGTAAAGTCATGTAGGTATAAAATAAAATTAAAATCAATAAAAGTAAAATAAAAAATCACGACATTTCGGAGGCAACACAAGCTTCCGTCTTCAGGTGGAACCGTCACAGCACGATTGCTGCATCAAGTAAAAAATTAAAATAAATAAAAATAAAATAAAAATCACGACGTTTCGGAGGCAACACAAGCTTCCGTCTTCAGGTGGAACCGTCACAGCACGATTGCTGTATCAAGTAAAGTACTTGTAAAGTACTTGATACAGCAATCGTGCTGTGACGGTTCCACCTGAAGACGGAAGCTTGTGTTGCCTCCGAAACGTCGTGATTTTTTATTTTACTTTTATTATATTTTATTTTATTTTTTACCTACGTGACTTTACCGAAAAAACCTAAGAGTATGAATCCTTGCAGTCACGAAAGCTTCAAATCTAGAAGTGGAAAGACATCTTGTCTTGGTGTGATCTGGTCCTGTTTTTTCTGTTGTTTCGCTGCCTTACCCAACCTTGGGAATTGGTGTACATATGCAATTTGAACTTATAAACGTTATCTATTGTATTTATCTTTAGTGATTTGCTTACCTTCCCTATACTTTGCACTCCAATGGTATTTTTGGTGTTGTTTGTTGTTTAACAATATGCGCTCCCCTTTCTGGCAATAAAACAGTTGTGTTAAGATGTTAAAACAATAGATTTTACCCTTTCTGGCAATAAAACAGTTGTGTTAAGATGTTAAAACAGCAAACAGAATCCTTTTTCAAGGAATTAATGGTGAACATCGGTTTCAAATCCATCATATCTTATCAGAGCATGTTTTTTTATTTGCATGGTTGATGCAGACAGGATTCCTTGTAAAAGGTTTCTGTTTGGTTGTTTTAACATCTTAACACAACTGTTTTAATGCCAGAAAGGGTAAAATCTATTGTTATATTTGGATGCTGGCAAAAAAGGTCCCATGTTGTTTGTTGTTGTAACCTCATGACCCACACCTACTTGACATCTGTGCAAAACAACTTCATATTGCTCATCGGATTTCTCCAGGATAAATACATATTCTGATTCTGACAACCGTCAGGAGATATCTGTGAAGGGAACAACAATGGCCCAAAATTCCAAGGAATTTGAAGAGCAAAGGGAATATAATATCTAATCTATGTTTACATTATACGCATGGTATCACATGCTTGTCTTTAAAGTGTAATGGATGTGTTGAAGGGTGCTTACTATAAGGGGCACAATTCACCCATCTCTACCACCTCCTACTCGGTGATTTAATTAATTGTCACAGGTCATGATTTGGCTCAGGAATTTGTGTAAAAAACGTGCTATTGACATCAAATCAAAAAGCAATGAGTCAATTTGGAAAGCTGATACAGCAATTTATGCTTATTGTGCGAGCTGCTACATGTTATGAGACAAATAATTCATTTGAATAAATCGAAAAGCAGTGTGCCTTGTGAGTCAGAGCACGGCTGATGGAGCATATATCTCATAGGACATCTCCATAAAAATCCTCCAAGTGGCCATTTTATCATTTGCACAGCAACCAGGGTTTGCAATTTTACACACACTCTGCCATGAGACTATTTGTCAAATGACGGTCACACTGATATTTTCTAATTATCAGGGCTTGAATTCAGTCAAATCAAGTGCAAACGCATGTGTAATGCTAGGCTATAGTAGTAGGTTTTTACCCTTTTAAACTGGTACAAAACTGACACCTTTATTCAAGGCATCATGTTTGCAATAACCACAACACAAGTAGTCAAAAAAGCAAACAAAAAGAAGCAACTCTGATAAAGATAATAATATGCACTGTCCTTGAAGTTGATTGGTCCACACCCGAGACGGCTTTCTTTAGAGCCTAGTCCCCATTGGTGTTGGACCAGATGACACCAGAAGGCATACAACTCAAACACAGTGCAATATCAGAGTATTGAGAGCTCGGGGTAAGCATTTACACTATGAGATCTCTTTTGCCACTGGTAAAAGAGATCTCATAGTATAATGCTGGGCTCTCATGCTCTACAGTTATCGTTGACTGAGCTGAGATCGTAGATCTACAACCGTGTAAACGAGACGGCAAACAATTCGAGCAGCAATACAAACGAGACAGTAAAAACAAGACAAAAATAATCCACCTTGAATTGAATCATGAATCGTGGATTGTAACAATTAACCAAATCGATATGGGGGATGGGAATGAATCATGACACGCCTTGTTACGACTCGACTCAGTGGCTCTCAACTATAAGGTTTAGTGTTGGCCCATTTGTTGTTGAGTGCAGGAAACAGGCCCATTCCAGCTTAACGAGGAGCCCCGGGTGAGCAGTAATGAAATGACCCATTAAGGTGGCCATTAGAGAAAGGACACTGGTAAGAATAATGTTGGGGTTGTAGGAACGTCTACCTTTAGAACAGGATGTTCAATAACGGACCTCCTGTCACGAGCTCCGAGCACAGAGAGATGGATTCGAACATTTGAGCCACCTTCAGAAAATGTCCAGACGAAATGTTTGACTTGTTTTTAACCACTTTACATGGCACAACTTGAGTTATACGAAGATGTTTGTATTTGCCATGCATTGAACGGGGACTCCTCTACATACGAACTAGTTAGATTCCCAGAGGTATTTTCGTAAGTCAATTTGTTGGTAAGTCCAACTTTACCCCTGTCGATTCCAAACATATTGTAGGGCCCGTACACTAAATATGGGGAATGGCTTTAAAAGTTGTATAATCTCCTGTAGATGTAGATGCCACTGGTTCTTCATGTCCTCCAGACATAGATGCCACTGGTTCTTCACGTTCTCCAGATGTAGATGCCACTGGTTCTTCACGTTCTGCAGATGTAGATGCCACTGGTTCTTCACGTTCTGTAGATGTCAATGCCACTGGTTCTTCATGTTCTCCAGATGGAGATGCCACTGGTTCTTCATGTCCTCCAGATGGAGATGCCACTGGTTCTTCATGTCCTCCAGACGTAGATGCCACTGGTTCTTCATGTTCTGCAGATGTAGATACCACTGGTTCTTCATGTCCTCCAGACATAGATGCCACTGCTTATTCACGTTCTGTAGATGTAGATGCCACTGGTTCTTCGTGTTCTGCAGATGTAGATTCCACTGGTTCTTCATGTCCTCCAGACGTAGATGCCACTGGTTCTTCATGTTCTGCAGATGTAGATGCCACTGGTTCTTCATGTCCTCCAGACGTAGATGCCACTGCTTATTCACGTTCTGTAGATGTCGATGCCACTGGTTCTTCATGTTCTCCAGATGTAGATGCCACTGGTTCTTTGTGTTCTGCAGATGTAGATTCCACTGGTTCTTCATGTCCTCCAGACGTAGATGCCACTGCTTATTCACGTTCTGTAGATGTCGATGCCACTGGTTCTTCATGTTCTCCAGATGTCGATGCCACTGGTTCTTCACGTGCTGCAGATATAGATGCCACCACCGACTCTCGGTCCGAACAGGCAACTAGACATACGGACAGGTTTGCTCGTATATCTGAAAGTACGTAAGTCGAATGTTCATAAGTAGAGAAGTCCCTGTACTGTACAGATACTGGCAACTCTAAATACGTTTGTTGGCGTAAATCAAGTTGCATTTGTTGACCCGGGGTGATATCTCAAGAGACCAGGATAGTCTAATTTGTAAGAGTGACCGCCACCAAACCACGGCAGCTAATTCTGCTCTGGCACCATGGACTGCCCGTGTGGCTCCTCGATTTCCATTCACTTCCAAACCTGGAGGGCCCAGTCGTGACGGGAGAGTCGGGTGGACAGAGGGCTATCGGAGGGATGTGCAATACCATGCGGCTAGAGAACTAAACACCAGAGGTGGGACAAAGTCATTGTTATGCAAGTCCAAGTCGAGTCGCAAGTCATCAAATTCATGACTCGAGTCTGACTCGAGTCCAAGTCACATGACTCGAGTCCACATCTCATAGGTGGGACAAAGTCATTGTTATGCAAGTCCAAGTCGAGTCGCAAGTCATCAAATTCATGACTCGAGTCTGACTCGAGTCCAAGTCACATGACTCGAGTCCACACCTCTGCTAAACACTCTGCACACATCCTCAAGTGGCCATCTGGTGTTCCTATCTATGAGACAATGCAGGTCAGCAGATCGAGCCTGTGTGTTGAATTATATCAAAGGCCATGCGACAGATGTTCCAAATGGAAATGCAGAGTGCGTTGTTGGTTTAAAAGATCATTGCCAAAAGTTAATCAAGCAAATAACTCTCTCCCCGGCAGTAGCAAATAAATAATGATTGAATGTATTCTGAATTGTTGTTTTTATCCCCTGCATGTAAATATTGTATACAATCATTAACTATTAACGTATTCATTATATTTAAGAGAAACATTTCTTTTGAAACTGCAGTAGTGAGCACAAATGGGGCATAGCTCACTCATCGTTCTCAATATCCGGGCACATATGGCAGGCATCACACACATTTACATCGTTTTTCTGAACACGTAATGAGTTTCACAATCGTTTCTCAAACACACAGAAAGCAGGGGTTTTCTCAGAGATGATACAGAGTCTTCCGAACATGGACAGCACAATGCTACCAGGATTTTGGGTTTCTCTTATGTTATCACTACTACTTATTTTCCAACTCTTTATGCTCACATATATTTTGTATCAATGTAATTAATTATTAATGCCACGCTATTGAGAAAGCATGCTGGCATACTGGACCGTCAGCTCGGGTGATCCAAGTTTGATTCCCAGCCATGGAACATCAGTGCCGAGTGACACCAGATATCGTCGCCTGTCTTCCCCCACAACCTTCGCCAACATGATTTGACCAACATGGGCGAAATATGTTCAGTCCCCAAGACCGACATAGCATGGGAAGGCCTTCATCCAGGAGAGGATTGCCAAAGGACGGAAATTTATTATTAATATTATTACACAATGTAGCCTCGCTGAGCCTCAAGACTTCTGGGATGTTTGGCCAATTCCATTAGCGTTTGGCAAACTCTAGAGTGTGTGCGTGTGTTGTGTGTATATGCGTTTGCACGTACGGAGGAGAGTGTATTGATTCGCCGCTGCGCTACGAACCTGGCTGCCCGAGTTCGATTCCTGCTCTTGGCAAATATCGGTTACGAATATCTGAACCGGGCCTATGGCTGCCCTATGTCCACTTAGCCTTCAATTAATAGCTTGTGTGTGGGTGCGTGAACATTGGCGCTGGGGAGGAAAACATTGGGCAGGCGTGGAGCTGGCCCACCCACCCCTTCGTGTGTGGTGCCGGCCTTCATAGGTGCTTGCGGACAGCACTTGCCCCGGCAGTTTGGTAAAGGCTATACGGGCGATCTTTGTCTTTTGTTTGCTAAAAAAATATAACGCTCTGATAAAAAAAAACTAAAATGATTTGTCTTAGATGAGTAAAAGAAACATGTTAACATCGATGAGATTTAATTAAGCGGCGATTATGTTGGTGTGCAAATTAATCGTCGTCCGGTAATTTTTGCACACTTCGACCATAGAATGGCACGCGCAATGATTCAAACACGTTAATGGGCATCTGCGATTGCCTCAGATGTAAACATTCATTAGGCTGGCGCCGGCAAAATGTTCTTAAACAATAGAGTTGATTAGCAACATTTCCTTCCGGCTTAAAGAGCACGCACCGTTTTGAAAAACAAGAATAAAAAATCGCGTCTGCGTGCGTGATCCCCACAGATATGTTGCCGAGGGCAGGAAGCAACATCTTTACTTGGAGGCTTGAGTCTGGATGAGAATGATGGTTTGAATTGGCTTTGAAATCGTTTTATTCCATAGCAATTAACTTCCACGGGTCCTCATTAAGCGCTGGTTCTATTGTTATTACTATCTGGCAGGCATGGAGCGGGTGCAGTTTTGGCAAAAAGCTATTTGCTCACAAAGTATGCTATTTCACACTTACGTAACAGATTTAGGCATAGTAACCCGCACGTTTGTTTTCATTAACACGTGATTCCTCAGCGTTGTTTTATTATGCCTCTTTCGTTTTGTTTGAGTGCGACCACAGCTGTTTTTATTATTATTATGCATTGTGTAATCATATTATTATTCTCGAAAGCTCGACTCACAACCTTCTACTCCTCCTCTCGACACCAAACACTAAGAACGTCACTTCCTGCCATCGTTTATCCGTGGCAGCCCCCCGCATCTCTCTCCTCTACTGCCCCCCTGCACTACAGCTCGCGGTGGAACTATCTGTAGCAGCAGCAGTAGCAGCGAGACTCACAACCTACTCGTCCTCCTCCTCCTCTCGACAACAAAGTCCAGGACCATGGTCACTACCGAGTGTCCTTTCTCCGTGGAAGCCCCCACCATCTGGAATGTGGCTATCACCACCATCATCATCGTCGTCGTCGTCAGCATCATCATTGTCCCACTGCTGTTGAACATTCAGCGTGCAGCGTTCAATCCACACCGACTTTAAAGTGTCACTTGAAGGTCCCCCACGTCCGGGCTTTCGAACGACACGCCTTAGAGTCACAGTCGTTTAGGTCCGTGAATTGTTGTGTGCATTGTCATCATTGGTTTATATTTGAGGCTTTTTTGTCCCAACAGACTAAAGATCAAACGTGGCACTTATGACGAGACGTTAAACTTGTTTTCAACTTTGCTTGTAGATAATAGTTGTAACGTTGGATATGCTACAAAATTGCTCCTTTCGTGAAGAGTATTAAGGAAATGGAAGTTTAATAAATCAATGGATTATAAGATTACAGAATTACGATAATACTTCGAGCTATTTACTCACTATTACGAAGGCAAAGTGCATTCTTCAACACATCATGTTTTGTTTTCAGCGTTGAAAAAGTTGTTCAAATTCTTCAAATAATGCAAAAATAACAGAGTTATTTCACGTATCAATCTAATATTCGAAAAGCGTATTTGGTGATGCTGCGTTGGTGGTGGTCCACAAGCACAACCCGCTACGAACCTTCGCCTGCTATCATGAAGGGCCCTTCCAGAAAAGAAAAAAAACGTCACCTCTCATATATTTGTATTATTACATTTTGGGGCGGTGCTATTGATGAATGTGTTGAGGTTTCTGTTAATACATTCTCATAGACATTCAGACTTGCTGCTAGATTTTAAAAAATAGTATATTTTTTGTCTTAAAGAGATTGTCACGTGATGGGCACACCAACATTTGTAGTTTTCCGAGCTAGAATTTGACCAAATTAAGTTCAAAACCGAATTTGATGTTGTACTTAAATTTTTTAATCCATTCTTTGTTGACTTGGCTGAGACCATCACCTCGCTATACCCGAGTGACCGATTTGATCATGGGTTGCTAAAACCTGGATTCGAACCAAGGATTGAATTAGCATTGGCTCAGCGTTTTAACATTCCAGCTCCCTTGCCATGTTGCTGTTGAAGACTTTAGCTGCGAGAGTGAAAACACACACGAGTCATGTGAGCACAATACTGTTGCTTAAAACAGGGCACGTACTGGTTGCACGATTAACTTGAATGTCCCAGGAATATTTGTTTGCGGCTTCTCTAAATGTCATAATTTATTGTATTCTTTTTGCAGACCGCGTTCCTTGAGGTTTATACAGGAAGTTATCCTTGACCGGGGGAGTGCCAAAGAAGAGAAGATATTGCTCTGGCATTTTTCAACCAAAAATCTCACACTTCACACGTCAAAAAAGATAATAATACTGTATATAGTTTGAAAAGTGATGTGTTAATAAAAAAAAGTGTAAAGGTGCAGCCCTGCTTATTGTTTTCTCTTCCACCACTGCTTACACAGAAGGGCCTCCACTCGAGATGGCTCTATGGTGGCCCTTCCAGAGGGCTTTTAGCCAAGTCTACCCACCCTAGTCAGACATTTTGGAAGAGGTGGGAGTCCCCACGCTTTGCCCCACCACAGGCGACCAGCTGATCGACTAACTGGTCAAATAATTTCATACTCATGAGTGGAGAGAGGCAGGGAGATTTAAGAAGCTGCCCCACTACTTCAGACTGAACCAAACCGGCAATCTCTGGATTGTGCTAACGATTATGTCATGGCAGCATCAATGAGCTGCATAAACACAAACATTACCTAACAACATTACTCTCCTGTATACAGGGAACAAAGGCAAGAATTGTTTTCACATGAATGAATAATCTACATTTAATAGAACTTTGAAAAACGAATTTACTCGTTGAAACACAGAACTTAATCTATAAACAACACCATCCCTCAAGAGGCCACGGCAAGACCAAGCCCACAGCAATAGTCCTGCTGTAATATTTTCTGAAGTTTAATAAGACCAACCTTTATAATGCATTTCTGAGAAGAAGAAAAAAACGACCGCAAAAATTCTAACTTAGCAACAATCAATCAACATACTGTGCCGAACATGTGAAAAACGGCGAATTTTTCAAGTCACCGCTTCTGACCTCCAGCGTGCAGAATTTACCAAGCTCCACGCACAGCGAGCCAATACGTCCGTTGGCTTTATAGAATTAAGCCTCGTGCCAAATTGCGACGATGGCACGGCCTGTCAAAGCGCAGCTTCCTATTTGTTTGCTGGCGCCTACTGCTGGCGGAAGGGCCTCCACTGGTCAGTGGCTGCCAATGTGGTGGTCCCGTGGACCACCCTTTGACAACCACTGCTCTAGAGGAGGGCAGTGGTTCTCAGTGTGTGGTCCCGGCACCAGCGGTGGTCCGCGACAGACCTCCAGGTTGGCCCGCGGGGCTGTGACGCAAACGCAGGTTGATCCGGACAATAATTACAACGTTTGTACCTTTTGTGTCAGACATTAAATTTCGATTTAAAGCTTTCGTGACTGCAGGGATTCATCTTCTTGGTTCTTTCGGTAAAGTCACGTAACTTTACCGAAAGAACCAAGAAGATGTCAGACATTAATTTATATTTTAATCATATTTCATTGAAAAAAATTAAGTTAGGTAAACTACCCTGATTAGACTAACCTGATTATAACGATTGTTTAAGGGTGCTTTATAAATGTTAATCATTATTATCATCATTACTTACCCTAAGATCTAATTACCTCCCCCTCCCCCCTCTACAAAAGCCACCCTTTTAGCTGCAGAAATAAAGTATTTATGTTCCGGAAATGTGTAATTTTGTATGAATGGCATTTAGAGAGAAGTGAATGCGTTTTGTCAACAGGGGTTGGGGTGGGAGCGGTGCGGTCCGTGTAAATGTTTGCATCGGCTGATGTGGCCCATGGGCGAAGAAGGTTTGAGAAACACCGGCCTAGAGGGAATGTGGCCTCCTCTTCGACGCTGGCCAGACGTCCAGAAAGAAGTGGGGGGGGGGGGGGGTACTCACGCTCCACTCTGCCATACGCGACCTGCCGATTTGACTTCACTGTGGTACGTCCAATTATACCACCGGGTGGACAGAGTTGGGGGATTTAAGAAGCTTGGTTACTGTTTAAACTGGCGAGCCAGGAGAACGAACCGGCAACTTCTGCGCTGCAAGTCCAGTCTGCTGACCATTACACGATGGCAGCAACCTCGCCGCACACTCACTAAGACTCCTCGTAAAAACACTTCCTGACATAATTGATTACTTGAAACACACATTTTTTTTACTTGCATAGTAAAGTAATTGTATTTTTTCATTTGCTATATGACCAGATAATACAACAAATCCTTAACATGAAACACCCAGTCGTTCATAAAAGTTGAAGGCAGTATAGTACTATAGTAATAGAGCAAGTTCAGAATCACTGAACCGGAATTGATAGCTTGAAAGCCTTTAGCGCGGGGCCCTTGAAAATTGCGGGGACCCGTAGCATATGCAGCTACTTTTGCTACGAGGATAATCCGGCACTGTTCTGAGGCTCTCGTTCTCAGTGGGTGAGACCAGACCGAGGCGAGACAACAGCACAGGCGAATACCCCGACGATGCCAGTGCAACGGCGTCCAGCCAGGAAGGCGTGCCGAGTGGACGGGGATGTCCACCCAGGAGATGCAGCGATGGACATTGGCTCATGTGCAGGTGCTGAGTCGGACCACTCCATTGCAGACCAGAGGTCGCAAACGGGTTTTGATTCCTTACCCGTACCCGTACCCGGCCGCACCAGGGTCGCAAACGGGTACCCGTCCCCATACCCGGCCGGGTATGGGTACACGTACGCTACCCGTACCCGTACCCTACCCGAAATGAGTGACAAACGGTTACTCACCGGTGACTCACGGCATACCCGTACCCGTACCCGGCCGCACCAGGGTCGCAAACGGGTACCCGTACCCTTACCTGGCCGGGTACGGGTAGCCGGGTATCGGGTACCCGGTTGCGACCTCTGTTGCAGACTCACAACAGGTGGTGACGGCTTGGTGGAGGTCTCTATCCAGCATTGGATTGATCATGGCCGATGATGAAGAGGCCAGTGACAAGAGGCACGTGTCAGGCATTACCACACACACACTTGGAAGCTGGTGCCAATGGGACAAAAAGCGGTTCACCTTTGGTGAGCGCTAAGAACATTGAGATACCAAACAAATGTAGCACTTCTGCTGCCTTCAAGAACAAAGGCACCGAAGCAGTGACATCTATGGCGGCGCACGGATAAATGTAGGCCCTGGTCAAATGCTTTAAACGTACTTGAAAACGATTTTCAACCGCTCTCTCTCTCCTGCACACTTGTGCTCAATGCAGTTGTCATCTTTACCCCTTTAAAATGTACTTCTTCTGACAAGCTTTCAGCGGCTGCTAAACGCATGGGATAAAACGTTATTATTCAGGGTTGGAAGGAGGGGTCTCTCTTTCAGAGTGCGTTCACAGTGGCCTTTAAGAACGTAATGACGCATCGATTCATTGGCTGAAGACCATTTTTAACCCTCATGATGCACGCATCGACTGCGCGTGCAAACGTCAATAGATGTTTATGTAAACCGTTGTATGTACGTGGTTCATGTAAATACTACACACGGCTAACATCAGGGGCAAGCAGTCCTGCCTTCACCACCCCCCCCGTCACCGCTTCATCAACCCACACTGACCAGCATGGTGAAGTATGATTACAAACAAATCCTATGATGTGTGGGAGGCCATCATCTGTTGGTGGATACAGGAAGGATTACATATATTATTAATTATGAAACAATCTAAACAGTTGTAATTAGTCCTGCCAATTAATGTTTTCAAATTACGTGGAAAATACCACAGGAATTAAACTGCCTCTATTAATCAGCATCTATTGCTAAGGAACACTCTGGGTAGTAATGCAGATGGGGTGCTCTTGCCAATAACAAAAACAAAGATCCCCCGTGTAGCCTTAACAGACTGTTGGGGCAAGTGCTGTTAACGAGTACCTATGAAGGCCGGCACGGCACACGAGGGGGTGGGTGGCCAGCACCACGCCCGGCCGCCTTTGTCTCCCTAGTGGCGATGTTTACGAAGGTCCTCATTTGGTGTCGAGTCAACTTAGGGAAATTGTCAGTAGCATAACGCAAACCCAGTGGCATTTGTTAAACAAGCCCCTGGCTCTAGCTGATGAGACCCACAATGTCAAAGCCACTGCGGGGTCCGCTTACTTGGCTTGGATAGCCCAGTAAAAGCTGGTGGGCTAAAGCGTGCAGCCCGTTCTCCTATAACGCACGTTTTCATCACGCGAATTGGATGTAGCGCGACGAATGTATCGGGCAACACATCGCTCACAACGCGGATGCGAATTGGATATAACGCGATCGAGCGAACGGAACTCCGTCGCGCTAGCAAGGAACAAGCGGTCGTATGGCTGCCTCGGTGCAGCGTCACACGAGGCGGGATGCTGCTGGATACTTCCAGACGCCACCCACGCGCCTCAGTCTTTGCTCAGCCTGCGTTACGCATCTCACGTGTTATCGCGGACTGTTCTATACCCCTATATTATATATTATTTATTAGAATGTGATGTTTCCATCAAGCGTTCTTCCGGAACGCAGTTACTGTGTTATAGGAGAACAGATTTCCACAAGACGGAAGGTCTCTTTATGATTTTTCATTCCTTCACGTGCCCTTCCCAACATCCGAGTGTAATCACACTTCGCGCCATATGTAGATTCTGTTGGTGCAGTCACCGCAAAAGCAGCACAACATCCTTATCAACTTCCACCGGTCCAACTCCCGCAGTTATTGACAGTGTCTGAGGCTTATCCCTCGAGGATCATTGGCATTGTAACAAAGTTTCATATACAGTACGTGACTTGGTTATTAAGCTGCTGAAACGACTGTATGTGTATGAACTTATAGAAGCATCTGTGTGTGTGCGTGTTTTGTGTGACTGTAAACGTGGCATGCAGTTCAAAGCAGGAAAGCAAGAAGACTAAGTGCTAAGTTTTAAGTATCATGCCCTCTCGTGCGTTTGCAATTCTAGACTGTGATGTCCATGCATGGCCCGTGTTTTTTTTATTTCTTGTCAACCCACTGCTGAATGATGAGAGCATTCCCACTCATTGCGGGCCTGTAAGTGATATATTGGCCATACTTCACCACGCTGGTAGATGTGGGTTGATGATAAGCGGGAGAGGGGGGGGGCAAAACGAACATGGATTGTGCTCCACTGCCCTCTGCTGCCCACAACGCCTACTGCATCTGCCGTTTGCACACACAATGGTGGTCGCTCATCCAAGCACAATCCAGGCTCAACAAATCCCGCCCAGCTTACAAGAGCCGATGAGATCAGGTGCAGTCTGGGTGCTTCGGCCGCGGTGGTGAGATGTTAACTACCTCGCCTGGTATACAGGAGCCCGTGGGTTCAATCCCGACCCTGACGCCTGCTGTATATTTTGAGTTTTGCGTGTCTCTCTCTCATCATCATGACAGTGGCTAGGAGATGTTAACTACCTCGCCTGGTATACAGGAAGTCGTGGGTTCGATCCTGACGCCTGCTGTATATTTGGAGTTGGCATGTCTCTCTCTCATCATCATCACAGTGGCTAGGATATGTTAACTACCTCGCCTGGTATACAGGAGGTCGTAGGTTCGATCCTGACGCCTGCTGTATATTTAGAGTTTGCATGTCTCTCTCTCTCTCACTGTGGTCGCGTGGATTTTTCTCCGGATCCTCTGGGTTTTCCCTCAAAATTGAGAAACTTGCGTTCAGACTACTTGGCTGCTATACATTTCCACACGATAAGCCACTTCGTTGAGCTATCAATTGTGGCCAAGTCGCGTCTGGCAAAATAAAAAAAAATTGTTTAGTTTCAGTTTAATATGGAGCCAGCAGTGATGGTGCTATTCAGAGAACCTTCACACACACACACATTGCCCAAGGCAGCAGCCACAACAGCTATTCCCATGCTTATGTTATTTCTTAATAAACACCATAAGGCATTGCGGAAAACAAACGAGAGCAGTGACAATCTCAGCAACAGAGGTCAAAATGCTTCATATTCTTAGGTTTTTTCGGTAAAGTCACGTAGGTAAAAAATTAATAAAAAACAATTATTGTTTTATATTTTTGTTATTTTATTATTTCCCTTCTACGTGACTTTACCGAAAAAAACCCTAAGAATATTAATCATTGCAGTCACGAAAGCTTCAAATCTAGAGTCAAAATGCTTCCCAATGAGAACATTAATAAAAACGTGTGTTGGCAAACTGTTATATGGAATTGTTGAAATCGCATCTAGAAAATAAGACATACGTTACGAAAGAAGAGGCATCTGCTTTGGTCCCTCCACTCACCAAACATCCCATGCCCCCCGCCTTCATACGAAGATTAATACTGCACAGTACACCGTTGCATATCTGGGGGCCAATGTGCAGCCTAGGGTGTCACTCAATATGCATATGGGAAAGTGAAGTTTCAGTCTTCCTTCAATCCCATCCTCCTCTCAACGTTGTTACTTTTTAGCGTAAAAGTCAAACTGCCGAGAATGTCATTGAAATCTGACAACTTTTTACAAGTAGATCTGAATCATCGCCTTCGTCACGGGGTCGTGGGTGTATAACAAAAAACGCTGGCCACCCCACCCTTCACCGTGTGGCTCATGCCTGAGCACGAGCTGTTATGAGTCTTCGGATGCTTTCAGATCGGGTCCTGATTAGCGTTACACCTCCACCACACCGCTGAAGTGTGTCTGGGGTCAAGGGCGAGCAACCCTTGAACTCTGCTCTCAAATGATATACGAGACTGAGTCTCTGGGCTGCAGTGACCCAATGATGATACCGATTATATGTAATAATAATGTCTGATATGGCTATTGTTCACAATTGCACCCAATTGTTTTTTTTTACTGGAATGCATTTTCCAACGCCGTTGAGCAACTCGTGAAAATTTAGAGGGACTGTCTTTCACCTGTCAGCGCTTCAGTTTATAACGGACAAATATATTAATAAAAACCATGGAGGGGGGGAGGTATGACCATGGAAATAAAACAAATAAGAAATTGAGTTGTACCCTCGTCGCGTCGGCAAATATGTGAAAAAGGTGGGACATGTAATCATCGATGTAAAATTATAGTTGCCACCGTGGCATGAACGCCCGACTCTCTGGGTGTGGTCGTTCGGACCGTTGTGTGTAGGGGCGGTTTATTGGTCAGGGCGGATTTGTGAATCGTCGGATATTCAACCGTTGCTCTGTTTAGAACGACACAGAACGGCACGCTGTCATAAGTGTGTCTGTATGTCTTGGCCGACGGTTTTGTAAAGTCTTACAGACCTAAGCCAAAAGTTTCGCAATGCAATAGGCATTGCAACACTGTTTTCGTGTGTAGCGGTACAGTATGCTCCGTTTCCTGCCTATCCTTGCACCCATTCATTGCTGGTAAAGCAGCTCTGTTGATTTAAATAAAACAGTGTTATTGACCTTCGTTACACACCTACAAATGTGTTAACCTGATAATGTTCACGTGCGTTCCTCATCGGGCATTTTCTCATCATGATCATCATCATCATCATCGTCGTGATCAAACTCATCCACCGTGTCCTATCCACTGCGGAACGAAGCCCTTATACATGTCGTTGTCATCCCTCGCGGTCCCGCGATGCCACAATCCATCTAATTCCCATCACTCCATCCCACAAATATACAAAACTGTGAGATCACAGAGCCGTTTCCCTATCTATCGCCAAACGAAATCACCTGCGGATACTTACATATGCACGTATTCACTATTTTAATTAGCGCAGAGGCAGTAGTGCACTTATTGGTACAATGCCACTTTGCTCGTGTTCAATGGCTGTAAAATTTATACGGTGGCGCCGCGCAAGTGGTTAAATCCCTCAATTGATTTTCAAGTAGGCCGGGATATTTAGCCCATAGGCTTCGGTGTGTGGCTGGAGAATCTGCTTCAACCTCTGCAATCTGCATCAGTGGTTACGAGGGTCGCTCTCGGTCCCCGATTCCCCGAGGATGTCCTCATTGACGGAGCTGTCCTGGGAAATCTGCTCGCCTTCCCCCGGGGTAACATCGAACGCGCCGTTTTTTTCCCGTCAATCGGCATAATAACAATACAAAGCGTTAACATTTAGTGATCTATACTTTTGGTTTTGTGAGATATTCCTCTTTCCGTGACATGTCCCCGATGTTTTTTTCTTTTAGGTATCTCAAGAGGCTGGCCAGAGATGGTTCAGCAGTAGAGACACCAACTCGCAATCGTAACCACACGGTTACGAGTTCAAATCCCGATAGGGGGGTTCGCGCAACCCTATTACCTTCCTGGTTCGATAACAACGAGTACAACTTTGTGATTGTCCTATGAATAGACACGTGGACATCCCACCACGGGCTGAGAGGCTGTAAACAAGAGATGAGCATCGCCTGAACGCACATTTGGGCAGGCAATCACTTTGATGAAAGTGTTTAGGAGGGCTGGCTGGGTTGGGCTGGTGTGGCTAGGCTGGGCTGGGCTGAGCTGGGCTGGCTGCCTTACCTGGGTAGGGGCACGAGTCGGGTCCAGGGTCGTCGAGGCTTGGCTGAGGGTGTCCCGCCGACGGCTGCAGCTCTTGGAGCTGAAGCCCTCCGTGCTCTGGCCCCGAGAGCGCTTCTTTCCCGCGAGGCTGTTCCAATTCCGATGCTGTCGTATCCTCCTCGTGAAGCATGCCGCCTGCTGATCAGCTCCGTCGTCCAAACAATTGTGGCTGCGCTGTTGTTTCCGCACAAAATAAAAAATAATATACACACACACAGAGGAGATCCTTTCAATGTCACTGCGTATTTGCCCCGCGCTGCCGATAGACTTACTCGAGTATTGTAATAAGGTCTCGCTACGGGCAGCAGAGACACGGGGGATTGCGCAAGCCGGCTGAATGGGTGGCCGTTCAGCGCAGTCCCTAGTCCTGCAGTGGAATTAAAGATCAGGCTGCTCCAATAACAAGTGGAATAATCAAATAAATGCAGGCTCTAAGCTGTCAACCGTGCTGCGAGCAGAAACAGCTGCTCCGTCCAAGGAGTCGCGGGTTTTGTTCATAGTGTGCAGTGGTGGGGAGAGGGGTGGGAGGGCGGGCGGGAGGGAGCCAGGCAGGAGATGGGAGTACGCGTGGGGAGGGGAGGAGTGAGAAACTGGCTGTAAATGTGGATAGCACAGCAGCTACTAGCCACAACAATAAAAACCGGGCGTCTTTACTCAGGACTGTGGTCGCATTACATTCTCCAGTCCTGGACCAAGCTGTGCTCGGCGACAATTATAATGAGGCCGATTTAAAACAACAAACATAGGGCCATCAAAAAGTTACTACTACTCGTGATAATAATGATTCCGTATTCGAACATAGAAAAAGGGGATTTAGTAATGCATTGGTGTCAAAGAGTGAAATTCGAGTTTTGAGATTGTGAATTAGATTCAATGATTGTGTGTTGCAATACGTTGCATTGCCGCCATCCAGGACAGAATTTGTGCTCGTTGCGACCGTCATTCTCGACGGATCATCACAAATCCACCCTCTTCTCAAGCAGCAACGTGTCCCTTAATCGCGCGTACAAACGCCCGCTTCTTAAGCACAGTGAAGCATCTCCCCGCGTTTAATACGGTGTGTGTTTTATATTTGTCCAGTAACATTTTCGTGCCTGTTGCAGCTTACATTTTTTTTTATATAAAAAGAAACAATCACATATCCCGCCGGTGCCTTTAGTCTCTCGCGAGTCAGATACGCGATGTCGTATCGCACAGTTGTAAACAATTACACACGCGAAATGGAACTATGTTTTGTTTTATTATTATTATAACTTTTGAATAAATACATGTCGGTGAAAAATGAGTGCCACAAACGAGGTTTAACTTCACGTGTAAATTAAATCTCGTAAATAATTTCGAAGCTATGAATGGGGCCGTTGAGATGAGACGGTGAGTAAAGTAAGTTACGAGCGGGTTTGAGAGGCCATGCAAGCGTGGAAACAATATATGCACAACTAGAATAATTAGATTTTTTTTATATAATGAAGGGAGTGGGAGGCAATAGCAGAGAAGAGTAAATCTCTCTGTCTGCTTAACCGATTCGCCCACTGGACAAATTAAACTATTAATTCCGTTGGTCAAAGCCTCCCTGAGCAAGATTAATGAACTTTCACATTTTTACAAAATATAAACCCCCCGTCCCCATCGTCGTACACAATCTTGAAACCATTATCACCGTCGTCATGCTCATAATCGTTTTTTTGCGAGCGCGTGTTGTTCATTCACACTTGTAACAATACTGTAGCAAAGCATCACTACAAAAGGGTTTTGCAAATACAGATTTTTTATTTTACACACTTTTTTTATGAGAAAATTTTTCATCGCAATTGTGTCCCGGCTGCATTCCCTTGCGGTGTCCTGTCACGATGAGAAAAATCGTGGAATCCGATTTTTCCTCGAGCAGTGCAATCCTCTGTGATAGAGAGCGATGCACAGAAGTAAAAATTACTGGTAGGAACCTCTTGGTTACACCAGCCCACAGGGCATTATTGTGTCCGTCGTGCAGGGAGGGGCTGGGTGGGGAGGGAGGGGCTGGGTGGGGAGGAGAGGGTGGGGAGGGGCTGGGTGGGGAGGGGCTGGATCGGGAGGGTGGGGAGGGGCTGGGTGGGGAGGGTGGGGCTGGGTGGGGGGTGGGAGGGGTGGGGCTGGGTGGGGAGGGGCTGGTCACCCCGTGGTGCCTTTATAAAACTCAACGTTTAACCTACTCACGCCGGCTTGTGCCCGCCCTCGCCCTCACAGTCGGGCATATTTGCGGAATACACCACGCCGCCGTTGACCCTGGTCATTGACCGAGCAACCCAACGTTCCTACCAGCTCCCTCCGCATGAATGTGTTACAGAGCTACCTCTCAGAACCCTTCAAGCGACCATGGCAGAGGGCAGCACTCCCTGGACCACGCAGAATATGAGAGTAATGTTCGTCACGTGACAAACTGATATTGAAATTATTGGAGCTGGAGTTTAGTCAAATTAAGTGTCCATCCATACTTAACGTGGTGGGTTTATTTGCACAATCATCGATCACCGGACTGAGACCATCAAATAGCGACACTTGAGAACCCAGTTTAATTGCACCGACAATACCAGCTTAGGACACTGAATTGAGCCACCTGTAAAAAAATCAACATTTTGCTTAATTTTGACTTGCCATATCATATCACACCTCCGATTAGCGCGACCGGCTACGTACGTTGCGAAAGAAGTTCAACATACATGCATACAATACGTTGATACCTATCATGATCATCAACATGAACATTTTCATCATCAGCTGTGACCTAACCGGTGCTGGATGAAGACCTCCACGAGCTGCCAACCCTTTATTTTCACGCTCCTGTGATGCCACAATCCATTTCACTTGCTACGCCTGAGCTGATTTCATGACCACATCCTCTGAGGTCCATTGACTACTTAGACTGCTTCCGCCACCAATGTCTCTTGTGTGCAATCATCTATTATGCGGAAGTGTACGAAGTGTATGATTTGTTGTATAAATGGGTAAACCACAGTTAGCCGATCGTCGGGATTGGTGTGATGGGATGAAGTGTGGGTACTCCCATCTGTTCCAAGATGTCTGGCCGGCATGGAAAAGAATTGCAATTACCCTCTAGGGGAGCTCCCTTCCAGCAGCAGTGCCATGAGCAAGTAATTGCTGGACTGCACCTTTACCCTTATATACAAAATAATGTGAATCTAAGCCAACCGTTTCTATGTTATTATACTCAGAACCCGCAATGGTTTATCGTACGCTGCTATCATTCCACAGACAAGTGATGAGAGAGAGAGGTGTAGATGGGGTGGAAGATGACATTTAAAAAAAAACGTGGGATGTGTCAAACCTTTCAACAGCGGGGGTCATGCTTTTACAGCGACAGCATAAAGCGCGTTTACAACAAATAAGAAAACAAATCACGGTCTGCAACTGCGCACGAGTTGACGTGGACAGATGAGTGGGGTGTCTGCTCACCTGAAGTCTGGCGCTGCTCGGCGCTGGGCTCAGAGATGAGATTGTGCGTGCCGAGCGCTCCCGGGCGGGTGTTTAGCAGCCCGCATGGGTGACCTCAAACACACTTTACCTGTTAAAGCTCCCTCCAGCCCCCCACCTCCATCACTCCTGATGAACGACGCTCGTTGATTGACTCACTGAGCGTGGCGCCGTTATGAAAAAGGGAAAAAGGGAACCATCCAAAAGGGGAAAATTGCCGTGCAATTTGAATTCTACGTCAAAATGATTTTCACGATGGACTATTCTCGAGACATTTGGATTTGGTCAAATGCCGTCCAACGCCGTTAAATCTCGCTTGGTAGACAAATTCCATTGCATCAGGATTTGAAGTTTCGTGCTAGCTTGGACTCCAGCGATGCAATAAAGCCATTATTACATACTCTTAGTTTTTTTCGGTCAAGTCACGTAGGTAATTTTTTTTAATTAAAATTAATAAAAAATAAAATAATAATGTTTTTTATTATTTTATTTTGATTAATTTAATTGTTTTACCTACGTGACTTTACCGAAAAAAACTAAGAGTATGAATCCTTGCAGTCACGAAAGCTTCAAATCTAAAACCATTATCACATGGCATGTAAAATGAATTCCACGCAAATGTGCAGGCGAGTTTTTGGGTCAGGGTTTAAGGTAAGTCGCTACAATTCTAAAATTGGGCCATAATTTGATGATGGGGTGACGCAGTCGTTACCCATTGGTCAGAGAGCTGCGCGATGAACCCAGCAGGCTGAGTACAAATTCCGGCCGCGACTAACACATCGATTGTGAGTGATATCTGAACCGGTCATAGGCTCCTTTCCCCCATCACACGTTCATCAACTTGCGATGACGAGCATGGTGAAGTACGGTGCATTGTTACCCCCCCCCCCCAATGGGGACACATCTTTGGGATGTCTCATCCAGAAATGTATTGTTTAGTGGGCTGTGAATTATGATTTTCATTGTAATTTGATGACGAGAAAAGGCATACGTCAAATGTTGTTACTTGAAAAGTATCGTCAAAATGATTAATGAGTTCAGGCTAAAGTCTACAGTGGGCCATTATATATCTAACACCACACACACAGATGTGCATTGCATGCGCAATAGCTTCCAGCCTCTCAACGCAATATGCGAAAACGGGCAGTTCAAAATAACTGTTGTGATGGGTTTTTTTTTTATCCGTCGTTGACTAGATTTTCAGTGGTCCATCAGTCAACGTAACAGTGGGAATGTTTTTCTTCTTTCGTACGGCATTGTGAAAAGCAACAGTTTTTATTTGTTCTTAATGATCGTCATACATGAATGCAAAGGTTCCTCAGCTATTCTAGATTTGAAGCTTTCGTGACTGCAAGGATTCATATTCTTAGGTTTTTTGGGTAAAGTCACGTAGGTAAAAAAATAATAATAAAAGTAAATTAAAAATTAAATAAAAACCACTTGATACAGCTATCGTGCTGTGACGGTTCCACCTGAAGACTGAAGCTTGTGTTGCCTCCGAAACGTCGTGATTTTTATTTTATTTTTATTTTACTTTTATTAATTTTTATTTTTTACCTACGTGACTTTACCGAAAAAACCTAAGAATATGTTCCTCAGCCAGTTTACTGGTTGACGTAGTGTGGATTTCAGCGATACCGCCACGATGCGCATGGATGGAGCATTCATCGGTGATGTGCTTGATGGTTTGGACTTCTCCACAGTCGCGGTTGGGCGATTCTTTGATTTTCCATTGGTGGAACGTGCACGTGCATCTGCCGTGTTGTGTTCGAGCGTGAATCAGCGTGGTCCGTAGTGGCCGTGGAAGAGAGAATCCCGGCTACTTCCACCTTCGGATCGTATGTTGATGAGTGGGAATGTTGATGAGTCGGCACTGCGTTCTTGGCTGCAGCTTACTTGATGTGTGCACTCAAAATGAGTTATTAAACGGATCTCTGAAACTAAAATCTTCATTAAAGCTGGGCCTTCCAGGGATGCATTACCAGTCGGCTTTTAGGTCATATCACCTTTCCGATAGAGTATCTGGTTTCGTTTAAATTACATAATCTCCCCATCTATGTTGCTTTCATATGTTCCTTAATTACACGCTGGTGGAACTAAACTTGTTACAGAGCATTAGTATGATATAACCTTCTCTTATATTTTATATATACACACTCAGTCAGGCATTTTGCATAAAAATACATTTCACTGTCATTCATGTGAAATAAGATTAACAATTTGGAGTTATTCTCGTGCAAATGTATTATGACAGTATTTGTAAAGTATTTAATTTCGCTTTGGGAAAGACATTTGATTTCACTTATGTAAAAGACACTTCATTCAGCATTACCGAGTGCTATATTTCGAATTGGCTTATTTGTCGGTGTGCCCATCACTGCAACATCCTCTGTAAATTGGACGTTCGAGATCATAACCAAATTCAGGAGTATAGGAGCATCGCATGCAGTTTTTTTTTACAATAGAATGCCGAATGTAATCAAACAAACCTAAATTGAAATAATTGAATAGCAACCATACACTCTCCATATGCACCCATAACTGCAAGAGGTCAAACAATTTTTCGTTACCAATTCCTTGTAATTTGCAATGAAAAAACGTGGCACCTTGGAGCAAACAATGAGGGATGACACACGCAAATACATTCCGAACACACAATCCCGTGCGCTCCTGTGCATACATTCACGCACGTGTCAATCATCCCGTGCAATTGTATCACGAACGCAATCTTATGACGACTTGCTCTGTGTACGGCGGCCGTGGTATGTAACGCGCAGGCCTTACTTGCAGCGCCTTTATTTGGCAACGCTACTGCAGTCAATTCTCATTAGCTGCAGGAATTTTCCATTTAACTTACTTTACGTCGAAAACCGATAAGGCAACTTTCTGCACTGGAGGTCATTTTCTGGCATACATTTTTTTAACTCTCTCTCTCTCTTAGCCAGTACCCCATCCACACACTGAAACCATTACATATGCACTTTAATAAACATTGTGCATATCGAATGTGTAAGTGGGTTACCTATTCTGGATAATAATGCCTCCCAATATAATAGGTAGCGTAGGTGTACTAATTCTACATGATGCATACAAATGCCCGCACTAGCTATATCATGATAAGTTAACTCAACGTTTGTTTTCACAATCGCGCCTACACTCAATGGTAAGATATGAAACTACTTTAAACCAATCACCCACTCAAAGAGTCACTTAGAGAACGCAAACCCAGCACTAGATAACAATTACGGCCTCGCCATGTCCACGAACTCACATGACCGTTCCTTAATTAACCAACAGGATGCCACCTGCATTAGGATTAATATTTCATCGTGTGCTACTTGATAGGAAGTCGCAACACCGCTGCGTTATTGTATGAACAGCGCTGGCAACAGAACCCGATCCATCAACTTTAACAGACCGTGAGATACGCCTGCGCGTCTCAAATGTCATACGAGCTACGCTCATATTTGCTGCAACTGCACTCGGCACGCACCCGCGTAGCCAGCGACATGCACTCGCACGAGGTCGCTTAGGGGATCAGGGGATCAGGGAACTTATGTGGCAACTCCTGAGATCGGAGTCGAAAGCTCTTGAGACACTTCGATGCCCGGGCCAGGGTGCTACAACCATCCTCGTTCCCGCTTTGTGGAGCTGTCACTTGTGGCCAGGTCGCTTCTGGAAAAATAAGTGAATACCCCAGTGAGCTTTCCCTGTGTAGGATGGGGATGGTTGAGTTTCATTTGTATGTGTTTGGGTGATTTGTTTACCTTTTGTTGTACGTTGCACTCCTATCGTGTTTCAGTCCTCTTTTGTTGTTGTAACGTTCTTACCCACCTCTACTGGACATCAGCGGAAAAGAGCCTTGTAGCTCATCGGATTCCTGCAGTGTAAATATCTGATTCTGCTGCGGCGAAGGCGGTGCCAGCATCACCCAGCCACGAATTTTGAGTCACCAAACTGCCACGGCCTTCTTTGGTTCCAGCAAAGAAGGCCGCGTCGGTGCAGTAGGCCCTCGCCTAGAAAGAAATGTTGCGATAAATTTGCTTTCACTTTTGGGTAAAATTCCAGCTCAGAATAAAATGGAAAGTTTTGGTTGCACTGCCACGTGACGAACATTTCTCTGCACTCGGGAATGTGGGAAAGTGCCCTTTCGGACCACGGATCTGAAAGGTCACTTGAAGGAATCTCAGAAGTAGTTGTGATATACCTTCTTCTGCAGGACGTCCCCAACACACGGGAGGGAGGGGTCAATGCAATACGCTGTGATATTTCATGACATGTTTCCGGTAGCACGAATGAAATAAAATTGGTATTGGAAAAAAAGACAAATCATGCAGTTCACAGGTCTGCAGCTCAGTAGGATACTACACACACACGAGATTCGCAAGTCTGGGCAGGCAAAACAGTCAATAGTTGTTATCTACATCACCCATTGTTGCCATTTCACTTTCAAAACGGTAAACATGTATTCTGAAAATCCATGGAATGTTTGGTAAAATTTGAACTGTGACTGCTGTAGCCCAATTTTTACGTTCATACGGTAAATACTAATAATTCCCAATGACCAAATCACCCTGAATGAGCCCAATCTCATCAGGTCTCAAAAGCTAAGCAGGTTTTGAGCCTGGTTCATACTTTGATGCTAGGCAGCCTGAGAATACCACCAGCTGCTGCAGGCATTGGGTGTGAGGTGGCAAAGAGAAATCAGTGCAGCAGTGGATTATTAGATCTATCTGTGTGGAGGTATGAACGTATCTTACTTGCACTGAATGTGTGGCTACGCCTCGTTAATGGCAATGGCCAAACTCCCCGACGCAGGAGCCTCCTGGAAAAAGAGCAAAACTAAATTCTCTCCATTCTCAAAACACATACAGATGCGGCCTCCCCACACCATGCTAGGCACAGATGTTTTTTGACCATACTTCACCTGGAAGGTCAATGCGTGTGAGTGAAACGTGTCGGGCAGGTGGTGGGGAAGGACATGCCCGATACCGATATCACTCTAGACTCCAGATGTTAGCCATGGCTGGGAATCGAACTCGGGCTACAGCGTTGCAACCACCGATCCACCCCAGCAGTACTATACAGGTGTGAAGTAAGTGACTTGGTGATGGCTATTCATCAGAGTTAGAGCAGTGGGCAACTTACGGGTATATGTATGCTTCACAATAAAGAGGCACGGCTCGCTTGCTGCTGCGCATGAACTCGAAGCTGCCCTGCAGACACAACAACAACAACATTCACCGGCAACCCACGGTTATTTATGCTCCAACGTCCAGGCAGCGCTGCAACAAAGCTGTGGCTCTTCCGCACACGGGGCCCACCTTAGAGCAGAGCTGAGCGGAATTCAACCGTCCCTCCTTCGCAAATCCATCCTGATCAGCCATGCACTGCTGGAGCCTGAGACAGCGAGATGGAGAGCCAACCACCCAAGCGGGTATCACGGGATGGTGCCGTGTGGCCAGCGAGCGAGCGAGCGATGGGTGTGGAAATGTGTGTGGTGATGTGGAGCGGGGGTGGCTGTTGGGGCCGTGGATTCTGGTTTGGGAAGTTGTGGGCTTGTCGGGGGTGTGTGCAGTGAGGATTGCTCACGGAGGCAATTCCACGCGTGACGGCACTGGTGGACTGAGAGGAGACGAATATGGAGTGCTTTTCTTTCACCCTTTAACTGATTCCCAGAACGCCAGAGCTAAAGAAATGAATGAATCAAAAGGCGGTGTTTGAATAGTTGAGTTATGCATGGAATACGAGGCGTGCATTTACATTTAGACCCACGGCGTTGTGCTTCTTACGACTACTGTATTATATTTTCTGACATTTTCTTAGCCCTTCACCAATTTCCGTTTCACAGTACTTTGGCCTGCAATCAAATCATCCTGTATGTGGCCGTTCTCTCCACATCTCGGCACGGTTCACCTGGTTGGGAGAATGTGGATGGAGATACTGTCTTGGGAATTCCACGTTGTAGCAGGATTGAGAGGTGGCCAGCAGATGGCAGTCCAGCAGGGGATTCTGGAATCTGTCTCTGTTGGAGTGTTGAGTTGTGACCTTCCTAATATGCAGAAACAAAAATATTTATTCTGGAGGAATCCGATGAGCTATCAAGCTCTCTCTTTTTCAAAGATCTCCAGTAGGGGTGGGTAAGAACGTAACAACAACAAACAATACAAAAAACATTACAGTGGGACAAAAGACATGAGATCGTGATGGGTGTTCGACTTGGGATACTGTGCCATTGTTTCCTCCCCACACAAAGCCAAACTCTGACGTGTGGCATTGTCCAAACATCACACAAGTCTGAGCGTGAACGCGATCGCTCTACGAAGTCGCGTTTATTAGGTGTGTGTTTACAACCTGTGTGATATCGTTGAGACGGAATGCTTTGTCACTACCGTCACCCACCAACCGAGTCACCCTCAAAATAACAGCTTTCTGGCTCAGTGGGGCTTCACTCGGAAAATAAACTTCTGACTGATTCTGATCCCATCGCTGGGCCGTCTTGACATCTCTTTGAGACTCAGCGAGGCTTTGCCGGGTAAATGTGAGGGGTTAAGATAAAGGTGCAGCCCTTGCAATTGCTTGCTCACGATGCTGCTGCTGTTGCCAGAAGGGGCTGGACTAGAAGGAGCTCTCCAGAGAACCCCTTGAGCGGGTCTTGTTGGCCTACTCTTCCATGCGAGACACATGCATATATAGGGCATCGTTTGTTGCTTGCTAAATTGCATGGTGCCACAGTGTCAGCCCAAATGTGTTAAAAGTTTGTGAGGGAGCTCTTTATTAGTCTGGCCACAGCTCCCCCCCCCACCCCCTCTAGGCTTTTACTGAAAAAATAAAACACATTGGCCAACTGCCTTTAAACATCAATCTTGAAAATATATTCAAGGAATAATAAGTATGAATAAATAAGTATTTCTCATATATATAACGAAAGTATTTCTTGTTAATGTTAGCTCTTGGAGGGTGCACATTTTTCCCCGATGTTTTGATGTTCCCATAAAATGTATTCTTAACCAGACACACTCACCAACAATAAAAATCCCCCCCCCCGCCTCCTAAATGATGTGGGGTTAACATGGACGATTGCTCACGCCTTGCGTGAACACCTGAATCCCCTGCGTTGTGTTTGTCCTGTGAGGTTGTTTGATCATGCTTCACCACACTGTCTTCTTGGTTCTTTCGGTAAAGTCACGTAGAATGGAAATAATAAAATAATACAAATAAAACATTATAAAATAATTCTCACGACGTTTTGGCCACAAAGCAAGCAGCCGTCCTCAGGTGGAGAACAGGTCTGTCGAGAAGACAGAGTCTGAATGACAGTCTGAATGACAAAGTCTGAATGACTCTGTCTTCTCGACAGACCTGTTCTCCACCTGAGGACGGCTGCTTGCTTTGTGGCCGAAACGTCGTGATAATTATTTTATTATGTTTTATTTTAATTATTTTATTATTTCCATTCTACGTGACTTTACCGAAATAACCAAGAAGATGAATCCCTGCAGTCACGAAAGCTTTAAATCGAAATTTCACCACACTGGTTAGAGGGGGTTGGTGAAGAGGGGGGCTCAGGTCTGGTTCAGAGACCCATGTCAGCTGCCGTTAGGAATGTAACTCTGACTGCCGGCTCTGTTAGGCGGTGCGTGCTCGAATCACCGCACCACTACTCCACACCGGACCCACAAATATCAACAATCATTTTTGATTGTTTTAATTACCTAGAGCTCTTTTGAGTGTTCAAGGATGCTCATCTCCATTGTTAGGCCTAATCCACTGGTAACATTTCCACATTCTTATGACAGGTTCCCTATTATTCATAAAATAAACACCTTATCACCTTTGCCAAAGTGGTGTTTATATCAATGTTGCTGGGATGATGCGTTTTAGTCATTTATGATTACGAATTTCAGCCCAGGTATTTGCGATGAGGGTAGAGCAGTGGCACAGTGCTTAGCGCTCAGAGCTAGGAACCCGGCGACCCAAGTTCAATTCCTGGCCGCAGCAAACATGAATGGCGAGTCAATTTAACACGTATGCTTTCGCGGCCAATATTATTCATAATATAGGTTTTTTTTGGGTCAGATCGCGTTATTTATTTATTGGCGAGTGCTGTCTGAACCAGTCCTGGGCCTCCTCCCCTTCACCAACCTGCACTGACCAGCATGGTGAAGTATGGTCAATTAACTTCCCTTACTGACACGATGTGGGGAATATTGACAAAGAGCTGTGAAGATAAACAACAAAGTGTTGTTATGCCGCAACTGTTAGCAAACTGGCCTTACAATGTCGATGTTGCTGGTTCAATCTCCCAGCATTTCATTTGTACTAATGGGTCCGTTATTTTTAATTCCCCCCCCCTCCCCCCTCTGTGCACTCAACAGTGTAAATGTGTAGACCACATGCGATCGGCAGGTGTGGGATATTCCGAACCACTTCCAGGAGGTCTGCACAGCATCTCCCATTAGCACGGTTGGCTACATACTGTGCAAAAGAAGTGCAACATACATACATACATAGAAGAGTAGGCCAAATGCCCACTGAAGGCAGCTCTCTTGAGCTCCCTCGAGTTGTGGCCATTCTGCCGGCAGTGGCGCTTACAAGCAGTTGGAGGGCTGCACCTTTAACCCTACTCATCATGATTGTTTGCAAGTCACATTCGTCACGTTCTTCCCGAAGCTGAGAGATAAAACGCAGATGGAACAGCATTGCCCCGTTTGTTGAATCACCGCCTTCAGCCCCCGCCACACAGACAGATAGTCGAGCGACAAGGAAAGTCGCCGCAATGGTTGCGCTGTGAACGGCCGAGAAACGTGGAGTTCATAACATCAGGAGAGCCGCGCTCCTTCTTGATTACCTTCTAATTTGTGCCCGCTGACAACCTCGGCATTCCGTGTGTGTCCGTTGTCTGTCCACCATAATGATAAAATAGACGAACGGTGTAAGAGTCTTCACAAAAAACAAGTGCGGAGCGAGAAAATAAATGGAAAAACCTCTCCGTTCCTGGCTTTTTTTTTGGGTGTATTGCAGTCATCCGAAACGCGTTTGCCAGCAAATAATAAACAGCTGTTGTTGTTTTGATTTAAAGCTTTCGTGACTGCAGGGATTAATATTCTTGGTTCTTTCGGTAAAGTCACGTAGAAGGAAAATAATAAAATAACAAAAATATTAAACAATAAAAATTCTCACGACGTTTCGACTGCAACACAACATTTGAAAACATTTTTTCAAATGTTCTTGCTGTGGATTTCACACCTGATGATGATTGCTTGTGTTGCAGTCGAAACGTCGTGAGAATTTGTATTGTTTAATATTTGTATTATTTTATTATTTCCCTTCTACCTGACTTTGCCGAAAGAAACAAGAATTTAGTTATTGTTGTTGTTGTCGTGGTGGTGGTGGTCAGCCTGCAACGTTCCACTGCTGGCCAAAGACCTCCCTGCGTTTTCTCACACTCCTTGCTTACCCTCGTTATTATAATTATTATGATTGTTAAAAGACAGAATTTGCATCGCATGATCTGGGAGCCATGTCGTACGGGCGCATTACCGGCGAAGAATTGTTTTTACTTAATCAGAATCTTTATTTAGACTCGTGGAGGAATCCGATGAGCTATGAAGCGATTTTTCACAGATGTCCAGTGTGAGGCGGGTCAGATTGTTACAACAGCAAACAATACAAAAAAAAACGATAGGAGTGCAAAATGAAGAATACCGTAAGCAAGTCACGAAATATAAATAAATGAGACGTTCATTACATAAGTCCGATTTATCAACATTGAGCAAGACTGCAAAGACAACAGCAACAAGCCAGTCCCAGACCACACCAAGATAGCACCACACAGAAGTAGGAGTCCCTGTATAAAATGGCAAATAGATGCCGGCTAACTTATTATCACATTGTGTCATCGTGTGTCGGGCTAGGCGAGACAAATTAGGCAAAAAACATTGGGTGTGTACTCTTGGGTTCTTTCGGTAAAGTCACGTAGGTAGAAATGAAATAAAATAAAACAAATCACGACGTTTCGATCGCAACACAAGCGATCTTCATCAGGTGGGAAGATCGCTTGTGTAGCGATCGAAACGTCGTGGTTTGTTTTATTTTATTTCATTTCTACCTACGTGACTTTACCGAAAGAACCAAATGGTATGGATTCCTGCAGTCACGAAAGCTTAAAATCAAGATTGGGTGTGTACCAATACCCTCCCTCCACCACCTCGAATTTTGATGAATCGTCGTGATCCAGGCTCACGATTCAATCCAATAAATGACGATTCCCTCCTACAATTGTCACCGTCTCATTTGCATTGCCCGTCTCGTGCTGTCTCGTCCAGTGCTTCAGCGTTGCAATGTGCATAAAATAGACATAAATTGTCAACGATTGATTCCTTACACGAGCATGCCGATCAGCTGCGTCGTTGAGTGTGGGAATATTGATTTTGTTTTCCATCAATTGAAAAATCACCCGCTTTATCGATGAATTGTCTTGAGACAACATGCCGTGGCGTGATTTTTTTGGGTGAGTTTTTTTTATTTTCGCGCTCGTCAGCCAACACAGACGCGGCGCGCTGGTCTCGCAGAGGAGCGCGGACAAATGCGTGAGCTGCTAATCACCCTCGACGTCAACCGATCACGGCAAATACATTGCGATGCACACCTCTTCGCTCTGAGAACACGTGGTCGGCTAAAGTGCCGTTACATCATTTACATGGATTACCATATGAAACAACGGCTCGACTCCTGATTCATGTGGAACGGGCCAGCTCGTTCGGTCGCATTTCAATGAGCGCATCAGCGCGGCCTATAAATAATGGACACACGCACACACACAACAAAAGCCACCACGGTAAACAAAGAAATTGTATGGAAATAATAAAACTAATAAAAATAATAAAATAAAAATAAAACAAATTCCCACGACGTTTCGGCCACAACGCAAGCAGCCGTCCTCAGGTGGAGAACAGGTCTGCCTTCTCGAAACGTCGTGAGAAATTATTAATATTACTTCTTTTATCATTTTATTATTTCCATTCTACGTGACTTTACCGAAAGAACCAAGAAGATAAATCCCTGCAGTCACGACAGCTTTAAATCGAAAAAGACATTGTAATAAACTAAATAATTAAAGCAATACAAATAATACATAAAAATGCCGAAGAAAAATGTTTAAAGTTTAACTCTCCGTGAACCCCAGCGCCACCTTTTTGATCTCTTCGGGGATATATTTCCGCTTCCAGCGGGTCTCTGCTGCCGGGCTCATTAATGCAAAATACTCACTGTCTCTGGGGGCCTTCGTCAGAATAACAAGCACTCCAATGGCCATCGGCTCCCATCAATCTTAACAACTTCACACCCGCCTGTTCAATCACCGGTCCGAATATTCGTTCTGCTTTCCGCAAGTGAAATAGGTCGCGTGATTGAGGGTGTGTGTGTGTGTGTATAGCATTGTATGTATGATTATACAGCAGCTGAACGAAGATATTCTCGACATTTTCCATGTATTTTATGCAATGTCCATGACATTACATTATTCGCAGAGAAATGTAATCAGACAGGGGCTGTAGCAATCAAGTGGGTGGCAGCAAGCCTCGTTGTATTAACACCTAAGCTATGCTATTTTATTTAACTCTGCAATAAAAAAAACAATGGCCATATATTCGGGTTTGTTGGGGTAGATCGCGTAAATATGAATGTGTCGTTAAAACCGCCACCGCTCAACACAGACAATTAGTAAAGTTTGTTACGTAAGGTTTGTTACGTAAACAAAACGTGCGAATGCGTTACGAGTTCAGCACACCGGTGTGTTGAAGGGGAAACCCACAACATTTACAATTCCAGTGCTCGAATTTAACGACACATGTATTTTCGCGATCTAATCCAAAAACCTCTATTATGGATAATATTGGTCGCGATAGCCTACGTGTTAAAACCCAGTGGCGTGCAGCTCCCAGTAATTAAAGGTAGCGCAAAAAAAGAACAGTGATTTATAATTGCGACATATTTCTAAATCTCACCGCCGCAAATTAAACATTGCATGCAATTCCCCGCGTCTCTCTCTAGTGCCGCGTGTATTGCTACCCCGGCCGTGGAGAATGTCACCCCGCAGACTCGTACTGTACTTCATCAAAACGGTGATTGTAGCTGTCACATCAGCCTAATGAGCACTGACAGATGCCACAATCTTGCTTTGCATGTTGTCACATTGGGTGAAGGGATTGTGCGACTCTCTGGTCTCACCTTGGGTCAGGTTGCGGCAATTCATCTTAGGTTGCAGCAACAGATTGCAGCAACAGAGAGAGAGAGAGAAAAAGTAAACGTGAAAGGAGAAAACGAGCCAAAAAAACACATTCCTGCGGAGGGAGCTGGTAGGAACGTTGGGTTGCTCGGTCAATGGCCAGGGTCAACGGCGGCGTGGTGTATTCCGCAAATATGCCCGACTGTGAGGGCGAGCACAAGCCGGCGTGAGTAGGTTAAACGTTGAGTTTTATAAGGGCACCACGGGGTGACCAGCCCCTCCCCACCCAGCTCCACCCCTCCCACCCCCCACCCAACCCCACCCTCCCCACCCAGCCCCACCCTCTCCACCCAGCCCCTCCCCACCCTCTTCACCCAGCCCCTCCCCACCCGCCCCTCCACATCCAGCCCCTCCCTCCCCATCCAGCCCCTCCCTGCACGACGGACGGATGGACACAATAATCCCCTGTGGGCTGGTGTAACCAGGAGGTTCCAACCAGTAAAAGTAGAGTTTATGGATTAAGGCTGGATTTCAAGGGTGTTCTGGTGGCGAGATGTAACTACCTCGCCTGGTATACAGGAAAGCGTTGATTCGATTCCGACCCTGACGCCTGGTGTATATTTGGAGCTTGCATGTCTCTCTCTCTCCCTGTGGTCGCGTGGATTTTCTCCGGATCCGCTGCTTTTCCCCACCACATTTAGAAACGTGCTTTTGGAGTATTTGGCTGCGATACATTTCCACGTGATAAGCCACTTCGTTGAGCTATCATTTGTGGCCAGGTCGCTTCTGAAAAAGAGCTACATAGCTCAGTGGGGCCTTACTTGGTAAAAAAAAAATATTACGTAGTTTAGTTTATGGTTTACAAGGACAATGGAATCGTGTTCTTCATTATCTTGGCTCGACGACGCCTGCCGTGAACTGCCGCTGCATCTGAGCCAGCAAGGGTGATTGTGCGTGGGCGCGAAATTATAATAGGGTGTAAAAAAATAAAAACACTTTGCTCTTGTTAGAAGTTGTACATCTACAGGGTCTTCCCCCCACCCCAAACATGCTGGTCGGTAGGTGGGTGGGGAGCGGTGGGTGGGTGGGGTGGGGAGTGGTGGGTGGGTGGGTGGGGTGGGGAGCGGTGGGTGGGTGGGGTGGGGATCGGTGGGTGGGGTGGGGAGTGGTGGGTGGGTGGGTGGGGTGGGGAGCGGTGGGTGGGTGGGGTGGGGATCGGTGGGTGGGTGGGGTGGGGAGTGGTGGGTGGGGTGGGGAGCGGTTAGTGCGCTGCCCTACGAACCTGAGTACCCGAGTTCAATTCCCGCTCAAGGCCAACTCCAGTGGCAATTATCCTGAAGCGGGCATGTATGTGTGTTGAACTTCGATCGCACCGTACGGAGCCAAAGTGCTCATCAGCCTCAAATGAGTACCTGGTGCGGTGCGAAAACATCACTAGGCGGCCGGGCGTGGTGCTGGCCACCTACCCCCGTGTGTGTCGTGCCCACCTTTATGGGAGCTACTCGCTAACAGCACTTGCCCCAACAGTCTGCTAAGGCTATACAGGGGATCTTTGCCGTGGTAACACTGGTCAACACACTTGTTCTGGTATAAGGTATTCCAACGGTTGTAAGGTAATTTTGGGGTGCTGATTCCAAATCTGGCATCAGTTTTTGTCTATCACATCAGGTTTTTGAGATATCAAATATTGCATTTTCAATAAAAACTGCAGAAGAAAAATATTTAATAAATGTGGATATCTACATAAAATGATATTATAAACACACTATCCTAAGAATACAGCACCATATTTAACAAAATGGTGCTTGCAATCATAAGTGACAGAGTTAATTTCGGGTAAAATCAATTAAAATGGGGTATGCCGATAGCATAAAATGAGATGTGATAGAGCAAATCTGAGATCAGATTTGGAATCAGCACCCTGAAATTAGTCTAGAACAGCTGTAAAAGTCCAGGCCAGAAAAAAATGTTTTTTTTTTGTTGACCAGTGTAATTGACCGTATCTCACCACGCTGGTCAGTGTGGATTGGTGAAAGCGGCGGGCGGGGGGTGCATAGACGTTGGAGCGTAGTACAGTCCAACAGTGTATGTTGAACTGCACTGCCCTCTGCTGCCTACAACAAGGGCCCAAAGAAGCCTGCACCACGTGTGCTGCGCCAGGTGGCTACAATTTTGTACTTTTTAAAGCAGTGCCCAGGCTCGGCTGCTCCTCGGCTTGTTGAGATCTGATGCGATGGAAATGCATCTCGGGTTATTTGGGCACAGGAAGAAAAAACATCGTAAATACTCGTGCTGTATAATGACTAGTTGCTGTATGTAATGCTCTTTTACTTTTACAAATGTGCAGGAAACAAATACATTAATATCAGGTGTAAATATGTATCCTCGTCCATCCGCCTGTGGGGCCGTCCATAAATGACGTCACGCACCTGGGGGGGGGGGGGGTGGTCAGACATTTGTGACGATGTGTGACGAGGCGGGGGGGGGGTTTGAGAAATGTGACGTCACATCAAAATGCGCAACTTTAAATACATATAGACAACACGTTCTACTTAATTCAATAGACTTTTTAATAAATGTTTTCTCCTACAACATCAGAGTGTAGCGCCACATTAAATACGCACTACAATGACAATAGTTTAAAGCGATTAGAAGCATGTTTTAATTTTTGGGGGGGGGAAGGGGCAGAGCTTTGTGACGTCATATTTGAGGGGGGGGGGTCTGACTTTTGTGACGCCGTGTGACGAGGGAGGGGGGGGGTCAAAAATCGTCCAAAATCGCGTGACGTCATTTATGGACGGCCCCTGTGGCTTTTCTCGAGTCCTATATTTCACACTCACTAGCGTTTGTTTAATCGGGGAAACTCTGAACGGATTCCAAACCTCGGTGTCATCAGCATACAAGATGAAGACGCAGCCCCTGAAGCTGTCGGCAGAAATGATCCCTATAGAGCCCCCCCTCTTGGGGGTGTTTGGCCTACTCTTCCACGCTGGCCAGACGACTTTCCAACTGATGGGAGAACCGACACCTTACCCCCCGATGCACGGGATCTCCACGCTGTCTCAAGACGATGAACCCGTCTGTACGTTGAACTTCTTTCGCATCGTACGTAGCCAACCGTGATAATCGGAGATGCGGGGGAAGGACAACAAACTGAGCACACCATTGGAACCTCATTTGCCAGTAAAAAATATGATAATTGTTTTTTTACCCTTCTATCTGGCAACAAAACTGACACCTGGTCCAACCCATGTGAGACTAGGCTCTATGGAAAGCTGTCTCGGGTGTGGACCAATCAACTTCAAGGACAGTGCATACAGAGTTATGTTTTTGGTTTGCATTATGAATGCAGGTATTGTGGTCTATGCAAACATGACTCCTTGTAAAAAGGTGTCAGTTTTGTTGCCAGATAGAAGGGTAAAACAACTATTATCAATCTGAGCACATTGATACTGCTCGGTGGACAGAGGCAGTAGCGGGCGGGGTGGGTGTGAACACCAAACTTGCACCGATGTTTATATCTGCCATCCTCGGAGATGGAACCGAGCCGGCGACCTCCAGAGTGCACGTCCATTGCGCTAACAGTTGCACCACGACAGCAAACCTCCATCAGCCCATCAGCATATGACAACCGAACTACCCTTGTGAACGCTGATCAATAATTATAATTAACGCTCGCATCGGCAGCGCTAATTATCACTGCTGGCGCTAGCGCCAGTCGTGGGCTGCTCAACGATGGGCATCTAATTTCACAGAGGTGTTTCCTCTCTTCCGGTACATTTGCTCCGGTGCAACGTATCCTTGTCGACAATGCCACCGACAAACCCACCGGCGATTTCATTGTCTTCTTCACCGGCGAGAATGGACCAGTTTTGTCCACCCTTTTTGTCACGAGACTGGGTGCATTTTACACCACCCCGTGGAATAGTTGCGTTGCGGGTGTTGGAAAGGAAACGACTACAGGTTGCGTGTTCTGTTTATTGTTATAGGACAGAGGTGGGGAACGTCCGGCCCGCGGGCCGTATAAGGCGTGCAAAATCATTTGGTGTCTGGCCCTGCCAAGGCAACCGCAGGCGGGACTCGAAATTCAATAAATCTAGGAGCAAACCTGGAAAAGCAGTTGCGAGTAGCAACATCATCAATAGCAGCTAACATCACACGCCTCGCCAAAGAGAAGCAATTCTAGCCATCACATTAGGGGTGAGTTAATGAAATGTTTGATCAAATATAACGGGCTAATTTTTAAGTTGATAATTTTCTATGGTCCGCGAATGATGTTATAAATATCCAAATGGCCCTTGGCGGAAAAAAAGGGTTCCCCACCCCTGTAAATACAGGAGCTTGGTTTCTCACTCGCCAATGGAGCACATATGCTTTCGTTCCTTGCGAGGTCTGTCGGGGGCATGAGCTGTTCGCTAGCGAGCGACTCTGACGACCCAGAGACGGCGCATGCGGAGGAATGGTGCAGCTGACACCACGCCCAGACACTTTGTTTCCCCAGAGCTGATTATAATTATAACACGCCGCACCAGCTATACTAACTTAAGGCTGGAGCATAGCTCTCGACCCATGCGGTTTACCCGTATTCTTGTACGGGGTAATTGAGCTTTTATGTCCAAACGGCGTACAGCCGTTTCAATGCGGGCAACAACATTTGTTTTGTCTATTTGTTTGCGTTTCTCCCTTGTCGTCGGACATTGTAGGATGAACGTTGAGATGAACAAGGGCACGGGGTGACCAATAAGGTCTGAATTGGTCTGTAATAGGGCACTGATAAGGGATTGACAGGTATGCTGAAGCGACCTGGGGGAGGGGGGGGCAGAAACGGTTCTAATATTTGCCACTCATGTTGGCCGTGGCCTGGAATTGAACTCAGGTGGCCGGGTTTGTCGTACAGAGGCACTATCCATTGTGCGCTTGCACGTCACTGCATAATGCACGGGCATAAGTAGTACTAATCACATACCTGCATTTCCCATAAATATGCTAAATTCCTCTTGATATGCAAATTCTTGTCAAGGCGCCCTTTCCCCCCCTTCCAACCCAGCTTAAATATATGCTCCAAGCGTGGTGCTGTTTCATTCAGACGCTGTCGCCTCGACAGACCTGAGGACGGCTGCTTGCGTTGTGGCCGAAACGTCGTGAGAATTATTTTATTATGTTTTATTTTTATTATTTTATTACTTCCCTTCTACGTGACTTTACCGAAAGAACCAAGAATACAAAGACAATTGTTTGACTTACCGCTAATCTCTTTCAGTCTCACGTGATGTCCAACAATGCTTCTCAATTCGGCTTTGTAATCATCCATTCATGTGATTTCGTGTATTAAGGCTGAAATTTGGCTAATGTGGTAATTAAGCACTCCATACAAAATGGGAAAGCGTATTACTTAAATGACAACTAAATACAAGCGACAGATTTCCAAATGATGTATTGTCTTCTTCAAGCAGGCATTTACGGACCAATACGAGTGAAGCAATGATGATGCGGCAATTCCTTTCGATTCTTGCGTATGACAACGCTAAGTTCGGGAGCTAAAAATGCCAATGTCGAGTTCTGCCGGCCACGACGAGAGAGGGCTTCGAGAGAGAGAGAGTGGAGCCCTTTGCAGTTATCGCTCTCCCTCCGTCGAAGGAAACACGGACGACAGCAATTTTTTTCGACGCGGTCATGCAACACAAGTACAAGCGAAGTGTTCTTTTGTGATGCAGGCTCTTTTATATATATGAATCCTCTCAAAGTACGATTCATAATTCGTTGTTTGTGGGTCAGAGCGCGTGGGTGCGACATAAATGAAAGCTATAAAGATAAAGACCCCCCATATAGCCTTGACCAGTGCCGGATTATCCTCGTAGAGAAAGTAACTACATATGCTACGGGCCCCGCACTTTCAAGGGCCCCGCGCTGAATGCTTGCAAGCTCTCAATTCCGGTTCAGTGATTCTGCACTTGCTCTATTACTATAGTACTATACCGCCTTCAACTTTTATGAACGACTGGGTGTTTAAGGTGAGCGATTTGTCGTATTATCTGGTTGTATAGCAAATGAAAAAATACAATTACTTTACTGTGCGAGTTACAAATGTGTGTTGACGATCGCTTGTGTTGCGATCGAAACGTCGTAGTTTTTTGTTATTTTATTTGAACCTAACTACGTGACTTTACTGAAAGACCCAAAGCATATAAAAAATGTGTGTTTCAATATTTATGTGTTTTTTTTTCATTAGGGCCCCTTTATAGCACATCCTACAGGCCATGCACTCGCTTAATCCCGCACTGGCCTTGACCGATGTTTGGGGCAAGTGCTGTTTGCGAGCACCTACGAAGGCCGGCACGGCACAAGAGGGGGTGGGTGGGTGGCCAGCACCACACCTGGGGACAGCCGTCAAACCCAGTGGCAGTGTTTGCACACCGCACTGGGTATTCATTTGAGGCTGAGTTGACCTAGGCGAGGCACAAGACTGGTTAAGATAATCGTCACTGTTGGTGGCTGTGAGCGGGAATCAAACTCTCTCTCTCTCTCTCACACACACACATAGAACGTCTTTAAATGTAAGTTTGCACTACTTTGCATTATTTCTGCTCTGAGAATAATACACCAATAATGTTTGATTGACACGTCACGAACAAGTCTTTGCAGGGCAGATAAACGATATGCTCTCAGTGTGGTTAAATTGGCTGATATAATCAACTTCAGAGATAAATATTGCGACGTCACCTTCTAGGACCACGCTGTTGATACAAGTTGGTGCACAGGCAACTGCGAGAATGCCGACTGGTCTTTTCTTCAGACGTGCTGATTTTAGGCCCACCCGAGGAAGCACGGCAGGGATGTTACGAAATGAACATTGCATCCTATGGAGGGGGGCATCGTCACTGCTGAATTGTGGGTCCCTACAAGTGTAGTCCACGGAGTTACTCGCAAGAAAACGCCAATTAAGGTGCACTGCGATTTGTGCCGACGCATTTCAGCACAATCGCTCAATTTGGCGAGGAAGTAGAACACTTTGTGTGAACTCCAACTCTACTTTAAGCGCATAAATACAGGTGTCCTTTGTAATAGTAACAATGCAAAACCATACTTGACTAAATTACAAAGAACTCAACATGTTCGTCAATAACTTTTTGGCCTTAAAAGGAAAACAAATGTGACGTTTCAGACAATGGCCCTTCTTAATGGCACATCAGGTGCCTGTCTTAAATGTGTGTTGTCTGTAGTCCGAGGACACAATTTATTTTATGAGAATTTTTAAACCATGCTTTGTAATTATTTTCAGAAATTCTTATTCAACAACCTTGTAGCATGGGTGGCGTATAATGTAAAATAACACAAAAATGGAAAATATTATCACCTAACTGTGCAAAAGCATGTCATAGATGACATGACAAGAGCCCTTTCTTATTGTTCATGCACCACAACCTCCCTTTTCAGGTATGCAATGTTACCATAGAATCTGAGAACAGGCCTCAAGACTCATAACAGTAAAGCATTGATGTATTTTGAATTCTACTGCATGAGCATTTAAATGCTTTTGTCCGTTTCCTCAATTTTATTCCAATTGTGCAACCAAATTGGCTTCATGTCATGGGACAAAGAAACCATTCAGAACTCTCATCACACACAGCATCACTCCTTGTTAGAGAAAGACCCATGGAAGCACATATCACAGAACGGGTCCCGATACCACATCAAGTGGCCTCTTATCTCCACACTAGGGACAGTAATTTCCCACATCCCATGCTGCAAAGCAATGCTCATCGCGTGGCAGATACATATTTCATTTCTCAGAGCTCTAAATACACCAAATGGAGTAAGAAAAACACGTTATATCTTTTTTGTCGTAGTTATTGCTGACCCGGCTGGCAGTATGAGCTCACTGCAACTGAGAACCCGGTTTAATCATGGGTTGCTTCAACCTGGATTCAAGCCCAGAATCTCAGCAGTACTGACAAACTGCTCTTATCCCTGAACAAACCTGCCACCTCAAGTTTTTGAACGTTTGAACTACCAACCAATGTTACTTTGGTTTATCCAATTTGCCATGAAGTAACAAACCATCCGTATCTTGGACGTCCTTGAAAGCAAAATATTCCATCTCGAGGGATCATCCACGTGAAATATAGTCAATAATCAACTCAAGAAAATTTGGTACAATAGATATTTTTTTTTCATAAAATGAACTGATTAAGGAGTTTACAATAATAGCTTGATGCATCTAAAATCAATAACATGATAAACTATTCATCTCAAATTGGGTGGAGTGGTGGCAGAGTGGTTAACACACACGTCTCCACGAACCCGGCCACTTGATTTCAATTCCTGGCGACGGTGAACGCCAGTGGCAGGGGTGTCTGCACCGGTCCTGTGGCCCCCCACTTTATCAACTCGCACTGACCGGCCAGCATGGTAAAGTATGGTCAAACAACCAATACGGGGGGCCGGGGGTGGGGAATGGGGGGGGGGGGGGTTTGATCCAGCAGTGGCTTGACCAAGGATTGTAAATGAACATCAAATCAAGTTTTTATTTTTCCTGCAAAAACACGGTTAATATAGTCTTTGGTTTTTGCGGTAAAGTCACGTAGAAAGAAATTTAGTTAAATAATAGAGTACGTTTTATTGACATGCTAATTTCTCTGCTCCAGCAGCTGCCCCAGCAGACCCACCTCTCTCTCTCCCTCTCTGCCCCCCGCCTCTCTCTCTCTATTTAAGGCCTCGACACAGAGGCATTGGGTCTCTGTGTGTCTATGTTGTGTGTCTCTCTCTGTGTCTGTGTTGTCTCTCTCTGCTTGTGGGTCTCTGTGTGTCTATGTTGTGTGTCTCTCTCTCTGTGTGTCTGTGTTGTCTCTCTCTGCTTGTGTGTCTGTCTGTGTGTCTCCGTGTCTGTGTTTTGTCTCTCTCTCAAATTTAGTTCTACCTGCTGACGACTGCTTGTGTTGCAATCGAAACGTCGTACTCTATTATTTAATTTATTTTCTTTCTACGTGACTTCACCGAAAGAACCAAACAGTAATTCCTGTAAGTCATAAAAGCTTCAAATCACGGTTAATATATTTGTGCCCTACTGCTGCCAGGTCTTATTTTCAAAAGTACCGGCACAACGTAATTCGCCTGGTGCTCATTACTAGGCAGGAGATTTTCTACTTCCATTCATTTGGCACAGGTCCTTAAGACGCCCCAAAGTATACCGTCTCCCCCAAAAATGTTCCTTTAGAAGCAGCAGTCCCAGTGTTCGCGTTTCCATGGTGTGTACCTGACACCCACCGATCACGTGGCTAAGCGGTTAAGAGCTCGCAGCTTGCATGGGGGATGGCTCAGCCCATCATTCCTCTGGCAGAGGTCGCAAACGGGTTTTGATTCCTTACCCGTACCCGGCCGCACCAGGGTCGCAAACGGGGTAGGGTACGGGTATCGGGTAGCTGATTGCGACCTCTGGGATGAAGCCATGTTGCAGGCGCGGGTGGGTTGATTCTATGAACTTGAATTGTGAGAAGAGACAAGACGTTGGGAAATGAGTGACAGTTACTCACCAGTGACTCACGGTCTACCCGTACCCGGCCGCACCAGGGTCGCAAACGGGTACCCGTACCCGTACCCGGCCGGGTACGGGTAGGCAGGTATCGGGTAAGGTACGGGTATCGGGTACCCGGTTGAGACCTCTGTGACCTCTGGGGTCAATCAAAAAAGTACCACTTTGTAAAGAAGTTGACAGTGGTTGTGGATAGACTCTGCCCCCCCACCCCCCCTCGTCACAAAAAATGTGGAATTTCCACCACTGGCTCAGAGCAGTGAACAGGTAATGAGCAAAACATCACTGAGCAAGAATGTGTTGTGTAGATTTGTTGTCATTTGTGCCTAACACTGCTATTGTTGGGCTCAGGATTTAATTTGCATAGGGAGGAAACGCATTAAGGTCACGTCAGAACAATGGCACCGAATGCGGTGACTACAGCGAAAGCGATGGCCACGCCCGTGGACGAAATTGGAGTCAGGGGAGGACCGAGACAAATTTGAGCGGATGGAGCGAAGGAGGCGGCGCTGGAACGGAGAGGGATGACATCGGCAGCAGGTGTTGATGGGATGACGATCGCCAAGAGTAGAGGATTAAAGCTGCTACTGCTGCTGTTGCTGCCAAAGGTTCATGGATCCAGCCGCCTGGCGTAAAGGAGCTGAATGGGAACGAATAAACCCATTACGTTATATTTTGATTAACTTGTGTTTTTTCTCTCTCTCTCTCTTTCTCTTATAACCTGTATTGGCTATGCTCATATCACCACCATACATGTACCCGAACGTCATCATGTCTGGGAATCTAAGCAGCAGGGTTGAGCCTGGTTAGCATTTAAATGAATGAGCACCGCGGCTTGCCAGGGCTGGGGTGGGGTGTGTGATGCGGGCCAGGAAATGGTTGCCGAGTGTCACAATCCGTCGTCTGCGTGGGTGTTCCATGGGGGAGTTGCCGGTTTCCTCCCGTGTACCATTCGTTCATGGAAATTGCCAAAGATCCCAATGCAGAAATCGCAGACTTTCCCCCCCCCCCCCCCCCAGGAAAAGATTGTATTATTATTCTTGGTTCTTTCGGTAAAGTCACGTAGAAGGGAAATAATAAAATAATATAAATATAAAAGCTTTAAATCAAATGATTGTATTATTGTTGCAACAACCATAAACGTGAATTAAAATATTATCATTTATACACAGCGTGAGAAAAAAACGTATCCTACTTTGTATATATTCTTTGTTTCATTTTAAATTTAAACGGCATTAAGAGTGTGCGGGTCATTCGAGTAAACGCTTGAAAAAAAACGTAAACCTGCAGATGGGATTATGGATCTTAGGGGAGGTGCAATGATTACTGGACGAAAAATGTTCACTCTTGCAATGATTAACAGTCCTATTTCAAGGAGGACATTGCGGGTGGGGGGAGCGTCCATGCTCATTCCACTTGTTCGCTGAAAGCGGCTTGATCAATGTTACAACTTGTTGCCAAAGCTAAGCAGATATATCCTTTTAATCAGAGCTGCATAAGGAATAACTTGCTCGAGTAACGCTTTCAAATGCAACTTAAATAAAAATAAAGCTGTGCGAGTATACGACCGAAGTTCGCGAAGCTTAAACCGTAATGCCAAGACGCCCTCTTGCGTTCGAGCAGTGGACAATGTAGCGAGGGTTACCGACACATACGACTGTGTGTGCCGAGAGCTACTTCGTGTATTACAAACGCGAATTATAATAATGTGGACATGCACAGCCCAAGCAACTTAGCCCGTGTCGCACCAATGGTGACGTGGGCCCAGAGGTAGCACGTTCGCCGCTTGTTGCAAGAGGTTCACGGTTCAAATCCAAGCGGCCGCCCTGGTTATTTACTGCGCGCGTATATTTACCATAATAATACTACGCGCCGTCTGCTTCACAGAACAATACTGATGTTAAGATCCCCTAAGCCACTGTGTGCCCAATTAGAGAACCACCCGCAAATTACTGCACTTGGGACTACGTACATCAGCAATCATCACCTCTTCCCTACGGGCAGACTCATGCCCCAGTTCACTATTGCAAATTAGACTTATCCTGGTCGCTTGACTCTCTCACCTTGTTAAGCAAAATAGACTTTAACAAAATAAAGAGTCCAAGCAACTTATCGTCACCTCCGAGTAGCACGGTTGTCTGCGTACGGTGCGAAAGAAGTTCAACGTTCAACACACATGTACATCCGTTGAGTTAATTTGCTGGGCCATGGCAGTTTTTGGGACTAATGTTCACAGAAGCAATAAAAAATTTACCCGTAAAAACAAAATTTTTCACTATAAATCCTTTATATGCGTGGCATCGGTTTTATTTTATTATTCATTTCTGTTTTTCTTGAGTAAGAGTTTCATTTTTATCACATTGGTATTTTAAATTAAATATAAAAAAAAATTCCTAAAAAGTGGAACATTTTGGAAAATTATTTTTCACGAAAATAAATTGTCACGCACAACGAGTCTGTGTGCAAAATGTCAGCTCGATTGGATCACGGGAAGTGGGTTAAAAAACGACCGAAAGATTTGCACGGTCGTAAGTGCGCAAGCAAGCAAGTGAACTTAATATAAAGGATTTAAAAAAAAACAAGAGATCAGTCAACTGATCAGTTATACCAATGATGGAACAAAATATAGGCATTGTCAATCCACTGATGTATCATGTTCTCCACTCACTATGGGGGTCGTGGGGGTCATTTGACCGTTCTTCATCGTGTGTTGATCAGTGCGTCAGTTTTATCAACTTCAGTCTTACTGCTCAAACGAACAGTGGAGGCGGCGTTCGCCTCAATTGGTGGCCAAAGCCAATGGTGACGATTCCACGTTACCATGGCGGGGGCTAGTCTATTCACCACTTTTGAAATCCAACTGATGTCATGATCGTGTCTTGGTTATTCCATTGCTGGGTGAAGGCCTCTTCCAAACTGCTGCCATTTCTCACGAGCTTACCATATCGCAGTGATGGGCAACCTAAACAAAGATCCCCCGTATAGTCTTAACAGATGGTTGGGGCAAGTGTTGTTAGCGAGCACCTATGAAGGCCAGAACAGGGGTGAGTGGCCAGCAACCACGCACGAACGCCTCTCTCCCCCCCGGTGGCGACATTTACACACCACACCAAGTACTCATTTGAGGCCGAGTCAACCTTGGGGAGGCCCACGACCAGTTCAGATATTCGTCGGTGAACTCGGATCGCCGGATCAGTAGCACAGCACGTTAACTACTACACCACCGCTCCCACAGGCCATAGGTTTCCCATCACTGCCATATAGTCGATGTATCATGCACTCGACATTAATGAAAAAATGCATGTACACTAAAAGATTGGAACAAAAAAAACCTTTAGATTTTTTCCAATATTTCAAAAATTAGATTTTTGTTTACGTTTTCTTCTTCCAGGCAAGAGCATTGTAAATATAAATCTGAACTTCTATTATCAAATTAAATAGCAAAAGAATAATAAAACTGCTGAAGGCTGTCGTTGTAAGGCTCATGCTCAAAGTAAACTTAGGTTTCTTTCCAGATGTATTGTAAATAAGAATGATGAATTAGATAGAAGACAATGCCTTAAGGCTGTCGTTGAACGGTCAGCAGTCTGCCAACAGCACTGATGTCTACTTTCCAGAATATTCACTTTCAACCTATCTCCTTTATACAGGGTGGTCCGAAAAGTCTGGACACAAATGGATATTTCCTTTATTTCAACACTGGCATTAAACACTTTCATTGTTTACTCTTTAAGTCAAAATTGTATCTATTATCATAAAACTTTTTTCTTATTCCTTTTCAGATTAAAATTAACAATGGAAATAGAACTGCCAACAAACAAACGAGTTAATTTTTTTTCTATGCTAAAAAAGGCAAGCCGGAAGCTTTACAAAAAATGTCCTAAATTAATTTCAAAAGATAATTCATGCATGCATTAATGTAAATGGAAGTTTAGTTTCAACACTTGTTAAAATAAATGAAATCACCCTTTGTGTCATTTGTAAATTTAAATATAAGTTAGCTGACATTTGGGCCACACTGTATGCACCGGTCACCTACGTTTGGGACCAGTGAGTTTTCTTTTACTGGTAGGAACCTCCTGGTTACACCAGCCCACAGGGGATTATTGTGTCCGTCCGTCCGTCGTGCAGGGAGGGTGGGGCTGGGTGGAGAGAGGCTGGGTGGGGGGTGGGAGGGGTGGGGCTGGGTGGGGAGGGGCTGGTCACCCCGTGGTGCCCTTATAAAACTCAACGTTTAACCTACTCACGCCAGCTTGTGCCCGCCCTCAGTCGGGCATATTTGCGGAATACACCACGCCGCCGTTGACCCTGGCCATTGACTGAGCAACCCAAAGTTTCTACCAGCTCCCTCCACAGGAATGTGTTTTCATTATTTTTTTATTTTCGGCATGAAAAACAAAACATCAAAAGGAAAACACATGTTCCAATGTTGTCAGAGAGGGATCAACGTGCACGTCAAAACATCGATATATCAGAACCGAAACATCGACGTCAACGATTAGAGACGTTTTTTGCACATCTATATAACGAGCTCATATAATCACTCTATCTCCTCGGTACAAGTATTCTTTTATTGATGCATTCCATTCCTTGGTTGCCAATCCCATCATTATTCCTCACCATCTGCAGTGATCCCTTCGAGGGGACATGTCCCGAACAAACCCACTTCCTTTCCTAAACAGCATGAACTCATCTTTAGTTCTTTCGGTAAAGTCACATAGAAAGAAAATAAATTAAATAATAGAATACGACGTTTCGATTGCAACACAAGCAACCGTCATCAGGTAACTTGACTTCAACCTGCGTTCGAATACCAATTGCACCGGGGCACCCAACTCTCTCCACGCAGGCGAAAAAACGCAAACACGACAAGTCAACGCATCGGTCATGTATAACGAAATTTATTTCACGTACAAACATAATGGCACAAATAATATGAACACAACAAATACGGCATTTGTATATATTCAGTTTGAGAAGGCAGTGGGTAAGGACAGCGTAAGAAAGACATGTTAATGTTGAGACAAGCTTTTGGCCTTGATAATAGGACCAATCAATTGCACTGGTCTGTCATGGATGTACACGATTAACTGGATCTCGCAAGAGAGAATTCAATTAGAGTAACAGCACTGTTAGGGTACATTTTTTTGTGTTTTTTTTTTTGAAAGGTTTTTCGTGTGTGTGTGTGTTTTAGTCTCCAGCATTACTGGCTATATACCACGCCACCATATGTAACAAGATACCATACATGGAGCATACTTTTGAAAAAACCAACACCAAACAGCAATACAGACAACCCTTTCCCACACCATTATGGACAACAGAATAGTTTAAACAAGTTACCAAATTAGGTATGGATACATATATATAATTTTTGGTTACCCTTGTGATAAACTTTTTAAATGATCAAAACATTAAAAAAAAAAAGAAAATTTCTGCAAGTTTCAGTTATAAACCAAATAATTTATATTACATATTTATATCATCAACCAGGAGTAAAAACTTGTCATCTACCTTTCATAAAACGCACATACATGAAACTCATTCATTGCCAAACGTGTCATCACTGCATTGTTTTCAGAGTATATAATAATGGTAGTGAATACTGCCCCCTGCTGAGCAGTTGTATCATACAGGGTACTGCACTAGGACTCATTAACAATGCAAGGCTTTCTTTCATATTAATCATATTTTGCAAGCCTCCAAACCCAAAGGAATTCAGCACGGCATAAACATTCAACGAGAAAGGTTGAACCCGACATAGAAGTTGGGAAAATAATTCCCTGGCCATAGGGGCGTGTGTATGTGTTCGTGATATATGTAGGAGGGATGTTGCTCCCAACTTTTAAATAAACCGTAAAAAAAAAAGAATCAGAGAATCAGAAAATCAGGCCGAGATACAAAATTTGGCTGATCCGTGGGAATAATAAAAAAAAAATCGGATTTATGCAAAAGTATAACTTTGTGGGAAACGTCACAATGCCACTTCTGCAATTTTTCAAGTGGCTTCAAGTGTGGTAACGTCACTTTTGTTCAATAACCCGATCGTGTAAATGCTCTGAAAATCAGAACATCTGAAATTATCCTCACAAATCTCCCCCAAGAATAGTATATATATATTTTAATCCTAAACTCATCCCTAATATGTACTGTTTGCTACACTTTTGGGTACAACTTTGATTCACAACACACGAGTATGAGAGACAGTACACACACACATACAATGCGTCGTGTGTTCAATACAAAACGCGTCACTGACAGCAACAGGTGGCGTGCGTGGCTAGTCGCTCCCAGGATTTGGAAAGGGCACCGCTAACTTTCGTGAAAGTTGCCACAAAAAGGGGCCATCGCTTATATAGAGAGAGAGAACGTGCCCCCCCCCCATCCACTGGCAGAACCCGTGTGTGGGACGCGGGCCAATTGCAACCATTCATTTCATCACGGGTTGTTGTGTGTGTGTGGCGGGGGGGTATTAAAACAATGTTTCCAAGTGTCACAAAGATCATAGTGTATCCCTTTTTTTCAAGTTCAATTACCAAAATAAAAGCCAGATGCCAGCACACAAAACAAATTGGCACACGAGGGTTTAGTGGAGGGGGCGCGGCCAGATGAACGAAGTGAATGTTACGACCAAATTGGAGCGTACCAATTTGTTATGCAGCCCGAAAAGTGCCAGTTAAAAAAGAAAACGTCTTGTGTTTATTATACATTAATAAACGTGAGCGAGTTTCAGTGTTCTACCAATTCATTTACTTGAATGGATCGCGAGGACCTGATTTAATGTGAACCACAACAAAGACCCAACTACAAAATACCTTGAGGGGTGGGGGAGGGGGGGTCCCTAAAACCCATTCTATCCACAAGTGTACAAACATGTACATACTGACAAGTAAGGGTTTGGGTTACACATCGTGTGAAGCCTTTTTAAATCCTTTATATTAAGTTCGCTTCCTTGCTTGCGTGCTTGCTTGCTTGCTTACGACCGTGCACATCTTTCGGTCGTTTTTTAACACACTTCCCGTGATCCAATCGAGCTGATATTTTCTACACAGACTCGTTGTGCGTGACAATTAATTTTCGTGAAAAAAATTTTCCAAAAATTTCCACTTTTTAGGAATTTTTTTTTCATATTTAACTTCAAATACCAATGTGATAAAAATGAAACTCTTACTCAAGAAAAACAGAAATGAATAATAAAATAAAACCGATGCCACGCATATAAAGGATTTATAGTGAAACACTTTGTTTTTACGGGTTAATTTTTTTCTCTCAAAGAAAAATTCAAGGGCAAAAAACAAGTCATGTCGAGATGAACATTGCATACGACGTGTGTGAATATACAGATAGACAATCACACATGCCCTGCGAGGGTTTGAATATTTTACGTTGTCATTCCACCGTCTTCTACAAGAACCCCGACATAATAATTGGGCTCAGAGGAATCTACAGAGTGTAAATAATGACTATTTACCATTGCAGTGACAATGCAGTGTGTTGATCGTGAAACAAAAAAACAACAAAAACACAAATTTCGAGTCTGTTAAGTTAAAGCAAGTCTAGGCAGCCAAAGGGTGGGCCTTATGGTGGGGGAAAGCGCAGCGCTGGGACAACCGTCACGCACAATTATTGTTTTGTCTCAAGCACTGTAATTCAACACGAAAAAAAATGTATGTACACAAACCTGCATAAGAATGAGGTAATGTTCCTTACTCATATTTTATATGATACTGAAGTGTACACTCTAAACATACAAAAAGAACACTTTTAGAAAGCCAGAAACCTTTGTATAAATTTCCATTGAGGCACGTGATGTATGATTTTTAGCCACCTCCAAATTTTAAGCCTTTTTTTTTCTTTCATATATTTTTTTTTACTCGCTATTCTTAAAAAAAAAAAATTCTCCCACGTCACTAAGTGTAAGCTCAGTTTTTTTAACCGACGTGTTATTTTAAGATCACTATACAGTAGCTCAGAACCCACCACCAACGAAGCAAGTCACGCGGAGCCGACGGACTTAAACTGACCAAAACTTTAAACCACATGACACTTTTAGTACCGTCCGTGTAAATAAATGTACCTGTTAATTTCAAATCACAGTAACGCGTAAGACGGCACAGAGTGCTTTCTTTCCCCTTTACAGAATCACATTCCACAGACCGACACAACAGTCTTGATTATAGAAACACTTTGCTGGCTGCTGAACTGCACTTGTAAAATGACTAAAAGGCATTTCCCGGTGAACTGTCGTAAACACACATAAATGCAGCCTTTGGATGGATATTTAAATGCTCTGTGTTTTTTTTATATATATAATCTTTCAGTATTATTTTCCCATTTTTTGTTTCTGTTTTCTCCTAGGAATACCCTTGTTTTTGAGTTACAAACCACTTGATATTTTGTACGGACTACAGCATAGGCACCCAATATTAATTTCCAAAAAGAAGGCAGGACACAGTATCAATACACAGTCAAAGTTAATCCAAGGCCCCTGGGAATCTTTGCAATGTTATTGCATCAATTGCAACGTCTAGTAAAATGCAAAGGTGACTTCTTTTTTTAAACAAATAACCACCCTCTTTTACATCAGCGCATCCAAACGGAACTCGTTCCTTGTACCGTGAATAAAATCTTTAAGCACAAGCGTGTGAGGTTCAGTTATGACAAACGGGATATCTAAAACGTATAGATAAATGGGAGGGGGAATTGAGGGCAGAAATAGTTTCGTTAATGTTGTTCAGACCGATTAAATTCCAAATGCCTTCACTTTCACGATGAGCGACACAAAGTGATTTCTTTCACAAAGACAAAAAAAATGTGCAACTAGACTATGTGCAGATATGACGCGATGGTTGACTGAACGAGGGGAAAAAAAAATGAACTTTCTAAATAAGCCGGAAATGTGAATAAAGCATCGTAGGGGTGCGGGCATATGAGGGGAGGAAGGGGGTTGTTAAATTAAAATGAAACGACGACAAGTACCGATTGGTTTCCTACGACAGCAAAAATATCCAGTCTCTTCTACAAAATACTTTCCAAAAAATATACACTGTTTATAGAAATAAATCTAAGGTGTACCCCAATAGCCACTCTTTTGCAGTATAATAAAATACAAGATGCTTCAACATCTACAATTGTTCTGTATTTTTTTACGACTAAATCACCCATCCCTTAAGCCACCCTTACTTAAGCAGTACCAAACATACCTTAGTAATCCTCTAACCTGTTACTAGAGTGTTGTTGTCACAAGGCTCAAACATGTTTTTAGACGATATCCCAAACAGGGTCTGAGGCACTGGTACTTTACAAGTGATTTTTGTTTTGAAGTTTGTTAATCGATTGTACAGGTTGGCATGGGGCTTAGTCTTTAACCAGCTTGTAGATGTGATGCTGTGCACCGTGCTCACTTGTGGACACCTCAAACACGTACGCCACACACAGCAGCGTCTCCTGCGTATCTCGGTTGGTTACAACCTGCAGTGCGGTCAGAGACGAGGAGAAGAAGAAAAAAAAACACACGCAGAGTTAGAGCATCTGGTCAAAACACAAAACCATCTTCCCATTGCGATGACGTACGTGTACAAATTTCGATTTAAAGCTTTCGTGACTGCAGGGATTCATCTTCTTGTAAAGTCACGTAGAAGGGAAGTAATATTTTATTAAAGTCACGTAGAAGGGAAGTAATATTTTATTACTTCCCTTCTACGTGACTTTACCGAAAGAACCAAGAAGATGACGTACGTGTACGTTTTTCTTTCTATAAACAGTGTCAATAACTTTATTAGTACCGAGGATCCCACAAAGGACGCACGCGTCGGTGAGCTTGCGGAAGTTTTCCGCCAGCTATCATGGAGCGCTGGTCGTGTCGCTACAGTTCTTTGCGATGAGTATAATGTCTTTAAAAACAATGACCCTATGCCTCTCTAAGTAAAATAATTTTTATAAAATTATTTAGAGAGGCATAGGCGTTCAGAGATCGAATTCAACCGGCAACCGCGAGATTGCAGGCCCGGTGATGCAATTGCAGCATCACAGCATGTGCTCGCTGACCAAACGTATTATAAACATAATTTGCTGATCATAAACTACGTGGCAATGAGTTTGAATGAAAAGTTAGCTAAGCCAGGATTGGTAAAATAAAATAATAGAGCCTCATGTTGAAACAAAGAAGCCCGCGCAGTTGGCAAGTTTTGGGGGCATGGATTATTTATTACGAACAAAATTCGCATTTCAATTAAATGTATAATATATTTAAAAACAATTAGTAAGCCAAAAAAAGCTTGGTTTGAAATTAGCTTTTTTGGCACAAATAGACGGAATTACTCGTGTAAAAGCTTTTGGAGAGTCAACAGAGTGAATAGAAAAATACATACTCTTTAGCAAATGTACTGCTCACAAACCAACACACGTTAAAATGTCCATATGTTTTTAATAAATGAACATAGAATGCAGAGAAATGTCTTTTCATTCGTGTAGGTCAGGGGTCGGCAACCAAAATAACAAGAAGAGCCATTTCTTTCCAATTCGGTACAAAATTCAGTATTTCAAGAGCCGCAATGCATCTGAGCACATACTGTACATACGTACATATCGTCAAGAAGCAGCCCGCAAAGAGCCGCATGCGGCTCCGGAGCCGTAGGTTGCCGACCCCTGGTGTAGGTGAATTAATTTCGTCCACCTCTTCTCAGTACCCCACAGCTCGAAACAATACTTCTTTTTTCTTGCAAAGGATTACCAAGAGCACTACATAAAATTAGTCTAATTTGGAGCCACATTAAAGCATAAACTGAGTTGTAAATAATCGATTCAAGGAGTGGAGAAGCACAACTGCCAAGACTCTGTGTACTCCCGCGGCTCGTAACTCTTAAGGCATCACTTCAAAGCGATGTCTGTGAGAGTGTGTGTGGAATCAAGCGCCGGTGACCAGCACAAATGTTTTATTCCTTTTCGTCCAAGCTGACGATAAAAGGGACTTTTTAAAACCGTGTGGAACGATGGGCATGGGTTTTTGGCTCTAACCTGAAGCACTGGCTTTGACCGGACCTTCACCTAACCCAGTGGGGTTCTTAACCTGGGGAGCACACACCCACTGGGGGTGCAAGATGCCCTCTCTGGCGGTGCGAGACATGGCCAGATTGTTTTAGAAGGTAAATCATCAAAACACAAATTAAGCACAGGCACGCAAGTACCACTACTTTGTTTCAGCAAACCTTTGTATTAATTAACATTATAAAAAAATTACGATTGAGAACCAAAGGGGTGTAAAGGCTGCAGTAAAAGTTAAGAACCACTGATCTAAGCGATAAGATGTATGGAATATTACTTATCAATAATTTTTGTGCCTGCATGAGACAAATAATTCTTCATTACAATGCACATGTTTTTAACCACGTGATGTACGGTGATGATCTGGTAATTGATGCTCATTTTGAGCAGGAGTTGGACTACTGCTGAACCTGGAGCGTGCCACCAAGAGGTGGCGCATACACAGAGCAGGGCTAGTGTCGGGGCTAGTGAAAGACTCAACGCTGAAGATACCCGAGTTTGATCTTCCACCAAGCGCATGGTACACCCTAAACCGCATCCACTACACAAACCATGGCAGATGCGGATTTACCTGATGCACAAACGAAATATTTTAAACTGTCTAGTGGTGTGCGACTGCGGTCATCCAGGACAGACCGTACAACATAATAACGACGCAATACCCCGATCCACAAATACGAAGGTAGACATTAGAGCGAAACACTCCGCTGTTCCCGACACGGTTGTCTGGCCTCACCACCTGAATGTGAAATTGCAGTCGTTGCTCTGCATCTACATCAGCCACACGAAAGAAGAAGGCGAGTGGTAAGAGAATCGGTATGGCCGTCAGGAAGCGCACCTGCAGGATGGTGAAGTTCTCCAGCACGCTGTTCATCATGTACTTCTCGGGCAGCTGCTTGAGCTTGTGGATGAAGTTGATCATGTACTCGCACATCGGGGAACGGTGGATGCGGTAGACGAAGCGGCCGTTCTCAAACCTCGCGTACTCCGTCTGTGGGGGGGGGGGGGGGGTGGAGCATAGCGCTTTCGTGAGGCGAGGCGTCACGTGACCCATGGTAGGATTTTAGCCTTCATTTCATTGTTGTTATGGGCTCATCCACATTGGTAACATTAACAATACATTTAAATCGACTGAACGAAATTTTCACAATGGAGGTTTTTTCTACAGGTGTACTATATGAAGCAATCTACAAAAATAAAACCAGGCATTTACAATCAACAATATAACGGTACATCTCATATGAGTGGAGGGGTGGCACAGTGGTTAGCATGCTGCGCGATGAAATTGATACCGAGTTTGATTCCTGGCCATGGCTAACATCGGTGCCAAGGAGGTATAAAAATCCCACAATTAACTAAAGTGGGTCAGATAACTCGTGGGATAAGACAGTATGATGAACCGTTACTGGACAGAGGTCACATTTTTTACATTAAGCTATCTGATTTTCAGCTTTTCCGAGATTGGCAATGTCACACCCTTTCAAATACATTCTCCAATTATTTAATACGGCTGACCTTTTGACGATGACAATTATTGATTATGACAAAGAAATATGATCACGGATCAAAAAGCTGGCGATACACACCCTGAAGCCGTAAGAAAATATCCGAACGACAGTGCGAGGCCTGGACATAAAAGGACGGTGCTTTTAAATGTGAATGAGTGACGCGTCTGTAAACGACGCGTGCCAGGGCTGCTCTGCACGGAACAGTGATGGGACTGATGCTCAACACCACCCCCCCTCCTGGTTTATTGACTCTCAATCCATGGTACGTGACCCACTCATGACCCGCCTATAGCCAAAGACAATCAAATATTTTAGAGGCACAATTCAGAGCAGCAAGCATTGTCACTGATGCACAGCCTTCTTTGAGCGACTGTGCAGCTGCGGACAGAGTGTTTAATATTCTTAGGTTTTTTCGGTAAAGTCACGTAGCTAAAAAATTAATAAAAGTAACAAAAAAAACCTCACAAAAATAATATTCAGAGCCTACCTTGGCTCCTCCCACCCTCAACCAGTATATATACAAATACTGTTTCTTGCAATTTCTCTCACTTGATACAGCTATCGTGCTGTGATGGTTCCACCTGAAGACGGAAGCTTTTGTTGCCTCCGAAACGTCGTGATTTTTTTACTTTTATTAATTTTAATTTTTTACCTACGTGACTTTACCAAAAAAACCTAAAAATATGAATCCTTGCAGTCACGAAAGCTTCAAATCTAGAGTGTTTAATGTCAAGATTTCAAATATATATATCTGTTTGGGACTGCCCAGTGGTGGGCATGGTTTCAAGTTGGCACTCTATAGAGAGATCGTGGTTCATTTGTCACCATAAGACAACCCGCGTATTTCTTCAGGGCGTTACCAAAGCGCAGTGGCCTACTGTATATCAGACATTTATGGCACCACGACATCAGGTCCAAGTGTGTCCCTGAGTCACACATCTGATCCCCAATTAGCAAAGTACAAGCAGGCTGAACAACACTGTCATAATAACAACACAAAAATAGGCTGATACTACGAGAGTTGCTGTGATTTTTTTTACACAAAATGTAATTTCACTATATTAACAAGATAGCAATATCAGTTTCTCACATGTTAGTAAATGAATTTAAATATCTATTGTTTTTATTGTGATTTGCTGTACTTCTAAAATTATAAAGACCATTCTCAAGTTCTTTAACTGCGGTTCACACAACATAATCCTACCATGAGTATTCTAACAAAACGAACTTTACAATCTGCAATGCTCATAACCCACATGCTGCCAGTTGTGAAAAAATAATAACAAACGACTAAATTGCTCCAACAAACATCTTGCTAAGCACCAATCAAGCAAAGTATTACAACTTTATCTACTCAGTAAATTACGTCATAAATATCGTGTCCGGAATTAAAATATTCACCGAAGGAAAATGAGCAACGACAAGTTGGATAGAACGATATTTAGAAAATGTACGACACGATTATCGTGCATATCGTATCGTACGATGTACAAATCATCGCAGCATCGCCACATCGTGACAACCCGAGCTGTTCTCGTCATTACAGAAAGTGGTGTAGGATTCGAACCCAACATCGTGTTCCTAAGATAAAAGAAGAAAAAAAATTAACCCCTAAAAACAAAGTTTTTCACTATAAATCCTTCATATGCGTGGCATCGGTTTTATTTTATTATTCATTTCTGTTTTTCTTGAGTAAGAATTTCATTTTTATCACATTGGTATTTTAAATTAAATATGACATTTTTTTTTTCCTAAAAAGTGGAAAATTTTGGAAAAAAATTTTCATGAAAATAAATTGTCACGCACAACGAGTCTGTGTGCAAAATGTCAGCTCGATTGGATCACGGGAAGTGGGTTAAAAAACGACCGAAAGATTTGCACGGTCGTAAGCGCGCAAGCAAGCAAGCAAGTGAACTTAATATAAAGGATTTAAAAAAAAACATCTCACCTCCACTTTCTCCACGACTTGCTTTCCAAACGAGCACACTTTTGTGGAACACGTGATGGTCATGTTTTCCGCACTCTCGTACTGGCTCGTCACACCGTAGAACGCCCCGGCTTCTTCTTGGATGTTCGTGTTCAAGTCCGCCTGCGCGACCGCAAAAAAAATACACGCACGGGCCAAACGCGCAAGGCCCAGCGGCCAAAGTGAGGCGGCGTTGAATCGATGATTTTTACTGACCATTTCGGCTCCAGCCGACGCGTGAATAAAATAAATCACTTAAAATATTCTCTTTGTACAAACCGAAGGTAACGGACTCTCGCGCGCGATTCGATGCATTTGCGGCAAGTGTCAAAAGAGAACGATCGAAGAATCGATGCATCGCTGCACACCCGATGATTTGCATTTGTCCAAATGAACATTCTGGCACGCACTACTGACATGTATGGATATATTAAAGTCTGGTTAAAAAGCCCTATGTTTCATACCATAAAGCGCTAAACAGTAAAGTAAAAAACAAAGTAAACAAAAATATGTAGATTTTTTTTTACAGTTTCTTACATCCTAACTGACAACTTACGGCAATGTACACACCAAGGGAACCGACGTGAGTTAATCTTTGACGTGTGAATTCAAGAAAGAAACATTTGCGCGCGTATACACATCATCAGTGCAATTGAGCGTGACACATTGACTTCAAGAGAGAAATTTGGGAGCAATTAGGAATGTGAATGCCCGTATCAGCTTTCACTCGGGATTCTCCATTCACATCAAGGTCTTAGCAGGATATTTAATTTGAAGGAAAACTAAAAAATAAAAGTGGTTCATGTTTTCTTGCAGACGAATATCCAATTTCTTCCCAAGATCGTGTGACTTTACATCGGGAGAACGTGGATTTGGGATAAGATGTGGTGCTATTCCCTTATTTTGTGACAAGCCAGTCCATGGAAACTCTTGACAGGTTAAATATTAACACACAAACCAAAACCTCCAACAGGACTATTACTATGACGACTATGTTTGCTTACCTAGGAAAGCCTCCCCTCATCTATAGTTCAGGAAGGTCCTGACAAAGTTTTCACAGTAGGGGGTTGATGGTGCTGTGTGTAATCCCAATTTAGTAATTAGCAGTTAATGTTTCACTATTGGGATGTTTGGCGTATACCAGGGGTTGGCAACCAAAATGACAAGAGCCATTTTTTTCGAATTCGGTAATATAAAAAAACTCAAAATTTCAAGAGCCGCAATGCATGTGGTGAAAACGAGACTGTGGTACTTAATAAAGAACGTCACGAAGCAGTGCTTAAAGAGCCGCACGAGGCTCCGGAGTAGCATGCTGCCAACCCCTGGCCTACACCAACACGTGTGTTTTAATGAGCTCTGCGAGGAAACCAGACAACCCAGAGGAAAACCACACAGTACAGGGGGGGAAGAGAACATACAGACGTAATGCAAAAATGCACTTCAGTCGGTATATCGGGGCCTTCTTGTTATGAGGCACAAGTGCTACCATGTCGCCCATTAAAGCACAAAACCTAAACAACAAAAGCTCACGGCGGCGCGCTACTCAATTTAATTGCGGGCTCCATAACCCCATTTTACCTACCGTAGTTGAAATACAACACAGCAAACATTTGTCGTGAAAAATGTATCAGAACCTGAAACCTAGATCAACAATTAAGACAACTGCAATACAGTATCTGTCAACAGGCTATTTCATCCCCCCAATCTTTCCTCTAAACATGTAAGATTTATTTTTGAAAAGCCACAGCTTACTTTTAAAGCCGAGTCATCTCATTGACAAAAAAACAACCGATACCTCTGTGGCCCGAACATCACTGAAGTGACATTTGCAAACCATTTCATGTAGCGAGCATTTATCTGTGCACCCTTTCGATTACCCTTCTTAATCCTCAAGAAGCCTTTAAAACAGTCTCTCATGTTTCCTTTGACAATTTCACGGTGGAAAGCTCCCTCAGGATGAGCCAACTTTGCCTCTGAAACGCGGCCCAATGTCACCCACTTAGGTCAAACGTCACGCACGAGGCTTTCCAAAACGGGGCTTAAAGCAGATGGCACGACTGCCGTGGCTCCGCCAGCAGGCTCTGGTGTCGCTGCATCATACACTGGGTCTAGTTTAGATAAAGGTGCAGCCCCCGAACTACAAGCTCGTGCCACTGCTGCCAGACGAGCCTTCGGCTAGAGGGGAATCCAGAGAGCCCATCTAGGGGGTATATTGGCCTACTCGCCCATGCCGGCTAGACTATTAGAGAAGGGCTCGGGATGCCGTTGTAGGGTAATGGCTGAGAGACTGGACTTGCAACCTAGAGGTCATCGATTCGATTCGATCTCCCGGCACAGCAGTTGAAACAATGGGCAATGTTCCTGAAATCCATTCCTCTCCTCTGTGCACCGAGCGGTATAAATGGGTTCACCACAGTTGTTCAATCAGCTCGAGATTGTTCCTTTTACAGGTTTTTTTTATCTCTCTCTTCCACGTTGTCCAGACATCATGGAGAAGAGGTGGGGACAGCCCACACTTCACTCCACCTTCACACACAATCTGCTGCTCTACTAACTGTAGTGGACCCCTTTTATATTCCTGGGCAAGAGAGAGGTAGGGGTTGGGTTGGGGGGGGGGATTTAATAAACTTGCGCCTTATTTTAACCGCCACGTTGTCGAGAGATTGAAGCGGCGAACACAAATCCAGTGCGCTAAACATTACAGCACAGCAGAATTCCCTTCACTGACAAGTAGCTTAAGGGCTGTGCGTTCTATCACAAGCACAGTTGCGCTGCGTTTGCTCCTCGTATGGCCAATACGTTGATGTGCGCTCAAGTGTCTCGGCCTTTTCGCCAGGCTAGTCTTGCGCTTTTACCATTTTGAGGCCCACTCGTGAGCCCGGTCATTCAAGCAAGTTTACTTAATTCTTTGAAGATGTCCAGCCACATAACTTAAACACCAGCGTGAAAGCATACACCACATCTACTTTCAAAAGGCTGATGCAAAAAAAAGCCCTTCCCCATGACTTTTCTTTATTGACTTTAGAGATAAACATCAAACGGGAGGATGGAGATGTATGTATTAAATGTCGGTTTTACATTTCTTAGGCCAACAGCTCTCAAACGCCATTCCGTTTAAAACAAGCCTGTTCAACAATTTAAACAGATGTTTAAATATACTACATAAGCATAACATAGGCTCTTAACAACCGCAATGCTTCTCCTAGACTATCACTTTTACAAATATGGGCAATACGTACACATTCACAGAGGTAAAAAAATATCAAATTGTACGGCAAATTATGAGTACTGTAGCTTCACCGTGCAAAATGCATGCTGTACCTGAAATATTTTTGGGAAATGAATATAACATGGTTCGAGAAAATAATACAATCTATTATACAAAAAGAAAATGACAAAATCACAATGCTGGTTAACACCACACATACAGCAGAGGTGTAACGATCAATTTATACTAATTAATGTAGATTCTTAAGGTTCATGATAGATGTGCAGAGTTACACGGGAAAGAATCGAAGCTTCTTAATTTATAATCAATTATGTGCTAATGATATGGCAGAAGGTAGAAAGCATTGGCAAGATCTGGCGCCATTACAGGCTCTGGTTACGATGACATATTTATCTTTATCCAAACAATTATACGATTGTGTTGTTTACACTTAAAATGACACGCTTGATTATTATTTAATCGGATCACATCCCTCAATTGTGATAACGCAACACACCTCTGGGAGTGGAATCCAGTGTCCCTGACATGCATCATATTGTGGAAAAGAAGCCAACATGAAACTGCATACAAAATATCATGGGATGTTTTTTTACCAGTATCAAAATATGAAAAATAAGATTAGGTTTCACCCTTTATGGCAATAAAACATGTGTTAAGATGTTCAAACACCAAATAGATATCTTTTGCATGGAATCAAGCATGCATGCAGACCACAAGTACGTGCGTGAGGTTAACGCAGACTTCATTCCGTGCATACAAAACGTTTAAACTTTTTGTCTACCAGCAGATGGCGACATTCGATGTGAATGTAGACCATGCAAGCCTGCCCATTGCAAAGGCAGGAAGGACTGTCCATCATACTCCTATTGAACATTTCATAGCGACGCCAGCTGGCACTGTCAGTTTCTTGCCACGGAAGGCAATCTTCATACAAACTGCAAAAACAAAGATCCCCCATATAGCCCGAATAAACTGTCCCATATAGGCCGAGTAAACTGTTGGGGCAAGTGCTGTTAGCGAGCACCTATTAAAGCCGCGAATGCACACGAGGGGGTTGGGTGGCCAACACCACGCCCGGCCGCCTTTGTCTCCCCAGTGACGATGTTTACACACGGCACTAGATACTCATTTGAGGCCGAGTCGACCTAGGGGAGGCCCAGGACAGGTTCAGATAATTGTCACCGATGTTGGCCGTGAGCATGAATCGAACTCGAGCCGCCGGGTTCGTAGCGCAGCGCGCTGACTGCTACACGACGGCTCCCCACACACACACGTTGTTTGTTAGCCCTGAATGTGAAAATGTTACATTTATATTTTTCGCAATTTTTTGACAATTCAAAACTTTCCGCGTCATATATGAACCAATTGACTTGGAACATTTCGAACAACATATCCACATCCTTGACTACCCTAAACATATACACACAAGGACAAATATCTTTCGCATAGCCATAAAAGCTGTTGAGGGGAGTGCTATAAGCGAGCACCTATTAGGCATGGCACATGAGCAGGATCTGTGATCGGTCTTGGCTTTTCCGAATGCTGGCGTTTACACACGGCACCAGGTACTCATTTAAGGCTGAGTCGACCTAAGAATATCGCTTGCCACCAATGTCAGCCATGGCCAGGAAACCCAGGGACACAGATCGACGCTGGGTTTCCAGCACAGCGAGATAGCCACCGCACGCAGATTCATGTTAAGGCCGGGCTGATGGACAGACAAGGAGGTCCTCCTTTGTGTTCTTGACACTTTTCTTCACAGTAGAAACCAGTCTGTGAGGTATTTCCCAACGTGTGGTAGTAGTTGTGATGATACTAAGGCCAAGCATTTTGGAATCATTTAATCAGCTTCCATTCCATACTTTCACAAAAAAATGTATTCTATTCTATCAGTCGTATGCCTTTTCAGATGTATTTTTAAACGGCAGCATTTGTTTAAACGTGAAAATCCTGAGTTTTCCCGTTTGGGACTCATCAGCAGCCAAGACTTACTATGAAAATACTTCCCATGTTGCCTGCTACAACATGGGAAAAACACCAGTCCGGAGTTTGAGTGTTTTAAATTCATACTGCTAGTTAACATAATACTGGAAGGCCAATAGGGCAGATCACTGGTTAGAGCACATGCGCTTCCCTATAAGCACGGAGTGTAAAGTATTAACCTCTCAGAAAAAAAAAACACAAACTGGCTGTCAGCCCTGTATGGGGAGAAAAATACCTTGCAAGATACACATTAACACTCACCATTCACATCGTACACAACAACTACCAGAAGAGAACAGAGTAACACACAGGTGGTGCAGCAAAGGAAACAAACAGTTAATGAATAGATTTCTAAATTATACGATTTCCTGTGTTTCATAGCAACGGGTGAGACAAACAGTCTGAAGCAATGCTTTGTGGGTGCTGCTAATCTGCACTATTATCCATTTCCTTTGCACTGGGAATGTGTTTATTGTTTATTGTTGGTTTCTGAGAGAGGGGGGGGGGTGACGCAGGAGAGAGAAAGAGAGGGGGGCATGAGGAGCTGAGAGGGCCTTCCTATCGGCTCGAGGCAGCTGTCAACCAGACTCGCTCAATATTGACTCAAGCCGGGACAAAGAGCAAGGTACAGCAGTGGAGAGGGAGAGTGGTGACCCCCGTTAATTATTCAGGGTTCAGAAGGCAGACCACGAAGCTGCCGCGCTGTAATGGTTAGCACACTGGATTCCTAATCCAGAGGTCGCCGGTTCAACTTTATCTCAGGGCACGGCGGTTGAAGTAATGGGGCGTGCATCTTAAAAATCTCCCCCACCACCACCACCACCACCTCTGTCCACACCAGCAGTATTTGTAGATCAGTTAGTTGATCAGCAGATCGTGCACGGTGGGGTAAAGTGTGGGTACTCCCACTTCTTTACGCCAAGAGGTCTGGCCGGCATGGAAGAGGACAAAAAAAACCCTAAGGCGCGATCTCTAGAGTTCCCTCTCGTGGAGGCACAGCAGTGCTGTGAGCAAGCAATTGCAGTGCTGCAGCTGAAAACGTGTGGCTGTGTAAGTATGCAATGGGTAATGCAGTAGGCTTGCATGCATTATGAGGTGGTATAAGGACAGGTTAAATGAGGCATAAGGCATTCTTATTATCATGAAAGTCATCTTAAAGTAGAGCAGAGGTGGTGCTGTGTTTGCAAAGGATTTTACAAAGGAAATGCTGAGATTAAACTAACATTTGCAAGCCAGCTAAAACGCGATTGCTCAACTAACCCCGGCCAAAACCCAGTTGGGGCTTTCTGTGCTCGATACAAAATCCCTTACACGTATCTCTCCAAGTAACAATTTTGCAGGACATTATATATCCGCACAATAAAAATAAAATCTTCGAAAAAATAAAAAATAAATCTCGATTTAATAAGATTGTTTTTTGTTGCCCTTTCTGCTGTGAAGGCCAGCGGCTGCCCGAAACATTAGGCGATTATATTCCGTACTTCTCTAGTGCTGAATAGGGCAGCGTTCGTGATGATAGCGGTTTGAGGTTTACTTTTTCTCCCCATACCCTCTTAGAGCCGAGTCGAGACAGTCCACAAATGTTGTAACGAGACAATGCATCCGTGGGGCACCGTAGCTCACGGTAGGCGACGCTGCCAAAGTGCAGTCACAACCACCTCACGTCAACGAATGCTCTGAGCGAACGCCCGTTGGGTTCGTTATGCCTCTACGTTGAACTTCTTTTGCACCGTATGTAGCCAACCGTGCTAATCAGAGGTGCGTTATCGATATTTCTCCAAAAGCGTTTCAACTGGGCATGCAACTGATTCAGTCCACCACGGGGTTAACAAATGATCACAATCCAGGGTCGCGATTTAATTTAAAAAAGAAATATATTTATTTGCTCTTGGTAACGCTTCCTTTGTATTTGTTACTTGTTTTTCTGTATGTCCTGTACAGTTGTGTTCACTCAATCAGTATAAACGAAATAGCGTATTACTTGCATATAATGTGTACATTATATGTCATTCATTCTCGCACACACAAAATTCAAATTGTGTATTGCGAGCGTAACAATCGATTTCAAAGATTGCGGTTTGAAATTTCGGTCTTGGCCAAACAAGGTTTCAAGCAACTTGTGTGCATCAACAAGAGACTTTACCCACCACGGGGATGTGGTTTAGCCAATGGTGTCTTTGTGGGAACGAAATAACCTGTTTGCGATGAGCTTGTGGAAACAAATAAGAGCCCGCAGTGAGATGCGGCCAATACAACGTGTGGAAATTATCGCGGTTGGTTGGGTTTACCGTTCACGTGAGCCTATCACGTAGAACATACACAAATCACAAAAAAATATCAATCCTTGCAGGCAAGACTACGCATGCATCATCATCATCGAAAAGAATGAAACGATGGATCGACATGTCGTTAGCCGCATGGTCTTAACTGGCCCGTGAATTTTGAGTTGGTGTCCTATCGTGCGAGTGATTGTGCCCGTGGGTAATTGTTAGCGCACTCTGCTACGAACCTGGCGACCTAATTTCGATTCCCACTCGCGGACAGCATCAGTGGCGTATATGTGATTCGGTCATGGACTCAGCATTAAATTAGTATATGATGCAGTGTGTAAACATCAGCACTGAGGTGTTAAGGTTGGCCATGTGTGGTGCTAGCCACACCACCCCCTCATGTGCCGTGCCAGCCTTCAAAGGTGTTCGGTAAAAGCACTTGTCCAAAGCTTCTGTTAAAAGCTACACGAGGGATCTCTGCCTTTGTTGTGTGCGAGCGTCAATAATGAGCGGAGAGCCAGGCGGCTTAAACATAGCAAGCTGGCACAGTAGGCAGCACAGGTGGTTCATATGCCAGTCATCTCTTATCAAGCAGTGAAACCATTAACACCTGGGTCTATCCCGTGACCGCCAGGCCGTTTCCATTTGGCAATCCGCGTGGTCTCAACATGCACCTAGCTTGGCACCGGAGTCTGCCCCGTGATCTATGTCCCGCACGACCTCCTGCCAGGGACACCTTTGATACTTCAAGTGGCTTCAATGGGCCTCTAGCTTAGCATCTGCTTTTGTCCAGTGACCTCTGGCAACTTTCTGCCACCGGAGACCTTCGACAACTCACGTGGCCTGAAAGTGCACCTGGCCTGGCACCTGAGTCCATCTAGTGACCTGCCAGCGAGGACCTTCCATAATACACGTGGCTTCAACGTGCACCTAGTCTGGCACGAGGCCCTGCGGTGGACGCCACGTCACCCTAATTGGCGAACGGCGGCTCTGGTTGCTTACGCTCGTGCATGTGTGCGCGGCTCACCCAGAACTTTACGAGGAAGAACGCCTCCTGTGGGCCCTTGTCGTACAGCTCTTTGAGGCCACCCTTCTTCTCGGGGAACTTGTCGTAGATCTGGCGAATGTCCACTGCCTCCAGCAGTGGGTCACTGTACGCTGGGTTTGACTGGCCAATGTGGACAAACAGGTGCTTGTTGAACTGCACGGGCGGGGGGGGAGGGGGCGGAGGGGAGCGATAAGGAATCAACCGTTTAGTGTCGTCCTCACTGTTACATTGCTATAGTCGTATATTATTCCACTGATAGTGAATAGACAGGTGAGAGCTCACATTCATTCAAGGGAGACCTGGGATTAAACATCAAGCAATATACAGCACTGTAAACAATAATATTCCTGCAGTGAAAATAAAGATTCTGATTCTGAATAATATTAATGTACATTTTTAACACATACACTTTCCGTTCACCATCAAGAGAGAGAGATGATGCAGAGGCGTGGGAAAACACGGATAGGCAGAAAGGCAGCCAACACCGGCACCAACAACTACACACGTGCAATGCCGTGCTATTTTGGAATTGGTTTGGCCACCAAGAATAAAGGCGGCTCAAGACAAGTAACCGGTGCAACGTAATAATTCAATAATCTTAGATTAAACTATTTAAAATCAAAACCACTCAATGGTCAAAGCTTGCACAGCAGTCCGGCCCATTTGCAGAGAAGTGAATTCCGGGTAGGTAGGCAGGGGTTAAAGTTGCTTAGAAAAAAAATTATGCAATGAACTACTCATGTCTGTAAAAAAAACTTATTTTTTTCTAAATACACACGCGATTTAGATTAAAACCCACAAGTAGAATATTTTTATTTTGACCATCAACAAAAAATAACAAAAAATATTTTTTTTCAAGTGTATTTTGCACTTAAATTCTACAAAGCAAAGTGGTGACTGTATATTCCAGGAATATTCTTTACGGGAGGTGAAAAGATAAAATGAAACACATTAAAGCAGAGTAACAATACAACATCAATTAACTCTTGCAAAGTATTCATTGCAGGATATAGGCTTTCAGTCTTTGCGATTTTTAATACAGAATTCACAAAAGGCTGAGTGAGCTGCATACATTCCAGCGAGAAAACATGAACTTTGGGTGACCTGTAGCAACAAGCTGCCAACTTTCCCGTTATTTCAAGCTTACGTGACTGCTGTAATGAAGCCCGTGGCATTCTCTTGTCAGGTTCTAAAGTTAGGTGATGAGACAGTGTATATTGAATGCCACCTAATAACAGCCGAAAGTTTTATTACTTTGTGAACAAGGATGCTCATTTTGTGTCGAGCTACTCGGCTAAGAGAGAGGCTGTTACGCAGAGTTCCAACTTTATTGATTCACTGTCTACAAAATGGAAATAACTTTAAGGTTGTTTGTTTAATGTGCCCAGACCTAACTCTGGAGGATTCAACTTTAAAGACCGAGCATCCTAAATAAACACGGTTATGTTTAGCAGTGTATTAGGCAGCGGCCACCTGCTCAGATGAATTGATTTGTCACCTTTTCCTACAGGGCATCTGGCTAAAGTTACAGATCTCGCAGCTTTGTGAAGGCCACTTAATACACACGGTACATGCTGGCCTGTGCCAAGCACATGACTGGAGCAGCTGTGATTTCTAAAGCTGCTTGCATTGCATTGGAAACTGTCAAAGGAGGAATGAATGTGCACGCATACATGTGTAAATATACACAGCATATACACATATGTTATCAAGTATTAGAATCCATCAAATAATGCCCTTTATACATCCATCAAAGACTCCCCCCCTGAGTCTTAAGACTCAGTTTCACGAGGGATTTGCTTTGGGGTTGTTTGAGCAATTCCTTTAATGCGTGGCTTGTGGGAGTAAACTAGAACACCCATAGAAAACACATGCTCACAAGAGCACAACACTGAAATTCTCCACACAGAGATTTTGCCGTAATGCTACCTTGCTGGGCAACTCGCAGCCAAAGCCTACATTAATTCCTGGTAATGCCAGCCGGTAGTATCCCCATCCAATTGCTAACATGACTCAACCCTGCTTAGCTATCGAGCTCTGATGAGGCCGGGCACATTCAGGGTGACTGTAATCATGGGCAATATCATTTGACCCTGTATTATAATAATTTGCAAGAGATGGGCACTTTTCTCCATTCAGGCAAAATCCCACATTGGAAAATTCACACCTAAATTCTAACAAAAAAAGCAAACCTTATGTATGTAGCTATGGTCATCCTGGCCTCTCTCACAACCACAAAAACAATGTCATATAAGTCAGTATACCAAAATTCAGCAAATTTCATCAAACCTCACAAGCTAAGCAAGGATGAGCCTGGATATGTCTAGATGAATGACCACCATGCATAATAAAGCAATTGCAGGTCTACAATGTAGTCAAGAGTGCAGCACAAAACAGTACTTGTTGGACTGTACACTTATGCTCCTCTCCTTCGTCGCCCACAATGACCATCGTGGAAAAGCATGGTCAAATGACCCCCGCAACCCACGATACATGGGGAGGCCCTCATCCAGCAGTGGATTGACAGAAAGGGCTGCACATGTACATGGTTAAATAAAGGACATAATTTAACCTATGCATCGTAGTATTTAGCCTTAACTGTGTGTGACCCATATGATAGAGGTAACCACAGCTTACATGCTGGTGCATGGAAAGGCCATGGCGCAACCCATCCCAAGTGGACCAGCGTCGCTCCTCTATCACGGAACATCCTGCACCATTGTGAGGATTTGGGGACTGGGAATTAGGGGGGGGGGTACGCATGTTGAACTTCTTTCGCACAAAAGGTACCCAACCGTGCTAATCGGAGGTGTGGGGGTGGAAGGACAAGAAACTAAACGCAAAAGCCAGAGCTAAAGAAATGAGTTTGTCAATCTGGATTATTTAAACGTGCAAAGCTCCAGTGGCTTCATAATATCGGAAGGAAGAGCGTTCCAGACGGCCGCGGAAGCGCATCTGAAAGCGCGCAATGCGGTGACCGTCTTTGTTCGATGGCCAGCCATCGCATCTGAGAGTGTGCGGTGGTGGTGATGGGTGGGAGGGAGGTCACTCACCGTGTCTGGGTCTCGCGCCTGCTCCAGGAAGGCGGAGAATTCCACGAGGCGGAGTTTTGACGTCCCGATGGCACGGCCTTGCCACGCGGGGCCCGCACCAGGAGGAGGGTTAAGACCGGCCGCGCTCTCGTATCCTGACAAAGACAGAGATCCACCGTGTGTGTGCGTGGTCTTGAACAGACTGTTGGGGACACAACGGTAACGCCGCTCGACTTTGGATTGCCTCGCGTCATCTCTTTTCTCACGTTGTTATAATCTTGCTCAAGACAAAACAAATACAATTATAAACTCTTTTCTATTGTACCATCAATGTGCTGTTTTTTTCTGGCCATTTGCCATTATTGGCCTTTGGACATGTGTTCTGCATCTGCAGTAAGGCTGGCACAGCCCACAAGGAGGTGGTGGAGTTAGCACCACAGCCAGCCAGTTGCCTTTGTCTCCCCAGTGATGATGTTCACACGTTATACCGGATACTCATATCAAGGCTGAGTTGACATAGGGGAGGTCCAGGACATCGTTTTTTGTGATGTGGAGACACAGAATGGAGTTCTGCATATGTATGTTTTCACCCAAAATGTTTCAAACAATGTAAGAGTTTGTATACATCATTGCTTTTTGCGTTGAAAAGGGCCCCATCGTTTAGATGGAGTGCTCTTTACAATAACATTTGACATCCCAGCTGAACTACAACCCAGAAATCTCATCCTTAAAGAGGACCAATAGGCTGAACTACAAATATAAATGCTTCTTTAAATGTATATATGGAGACAAATAACAAGAGTTATACTTCTGTGTATATATCGACAGCTTACTAATCTTTACTAAGCAAAGAAATCAGTCAAAACTGACCAGAAAAATTACAGATCACATGCAAAACTATTCATTAAGATCACATACAACTGAATAGTGGTCAATGTAGAGACCACCAAACCACCGATTATGGATAGGATGGTTCTACCATTTACCAAATTCCATCAATCAGATTACAGAAAAGACAAATGAATATCCAATACCATTGTGCCTGGCTTTTGCAAGCTATGAGTGCGTTGGGAAACTAATGCACTCATAAGAGCTCTCACATATTAGGCTTTCATAACAATGTTTAAAAAAATATCAAAATAATTTGAGCTTTTGGAACAAACAGCTGTATTGAGATGACATTAAGTATGTCATATACACATCAGCAAAGAGGTTGAAGCAAGGACAGCACTATCCCCAAGGTTATTTCGCAGCCACACGAGAAAATATTTCCGAAATAAAGGATTGGAGATAAATGGTGACAATATTAACCCTCTCAGAATTGCTGATGACATTTATAATAAAAACCAATGGGAATGTGGTAATTAACTACAGGAAATGATTGAAGAACTTAATTTTAAAAGTTTGATGATCAATTGTGCTATTTTCCACCATTCTAGCCTAACTATAAAAGTATTTGATTTTACATTGTCGACTCAGTCAAATTCATATATGCCTGTTACAAGTTAACGATTTCAAATGTCAGCATATTAGCATCATCATCATCCACGATTAATACACGATGTGTTAGTCTTTGGTTATTAACATATTCATACTCTTAGTTCTTTCGGTAAAGTCACGTAGGTAAAATTAATAAAAATAAAACAATAAAAATCACGACGTTTCGGAGGCAACACAAGCTTCCGTTTTCTGGAATCTGAATTTTACCTACGTGACTTTACCGAAAGAACTAAGAGTATGAATCCTTGCAGTCACGAAAGCTTCAAATCTGGAATTATTAACACATGTTCATCTTTGATTATTAATCAATGAAATCTCTTTTCAGCAGTTGCCCAATAAACTAATATTCGACATTGTTTTTTAAATTTCAGCATTTCTTACGTACGCAAAATAAACTGCTACGTGTAGAGAAAACCCACACGCGCAAGACGAAGATGGACAAGATAGCCTAAGTAACCTACCCTCAGTACTGCCTCCTACAAGCATCTGGCTGCATATGCCTATGGGCATCACACAAGCAATCTTTTCATTACACACCAACCATGTTTGGTTGCTTCATTACATACACACACCCACAACCTCAGGAGGTCAACGATGCATCGAATTAACACCGATCACCACGGATTAACGTCACCATTATCACCATCATTTGCCGTGAGCAATCCACTGCCAGATGAAGGCATCCCCAGATCATCACCGTCGCTCGGCAACAGGCGAGACAAAATGTGCTCATTCACTACACCGCTCTAACCAGCACAGTAGAGAATGCTCAAACAAGTTCCAAATAATCAACGGCACACCTACATCATTAATGCACGACCCCTTGCTGCTTATTATTTATACAAACACAGGGAGAGAGAACAAATACATGATTCTTGTTTTTTAAATCCCACAATGATGGCACTGACAACCAGCAAAAGGTGTTGTTTAAACACTGGCTTTATTCCAACGATTGCGGATGGGTGTTTGTAGTCTGCCTCATGATGTGAATCAGGGCTTAGCAGACTTATGTAAACACAATGCCAATTTCATTATCCTATTATTATATTTTGGTAATGGCAAAGGAGGTCTAATGATGTAGATGCTCACCCCGAGCCCTCATTACTTTGATAGTGCATTGTCTTTGAGCTGTACGCCTTTTGGCGTCCTCTGGTCGAGCACCAATTGAGTCGAGGCTCAAAAGAAAGCTGTCCCTGGTGTGGACCAATGAGTTTCAAGGACAATGCATATATTATCAGTGTATTTTTTTGTTGACATTTTGACTGCAAGTAATTGTGGTTAATGCAGACATGATTCCTCGTAAAAAGGTTTCAGTTTTTCTGCCAAAAAAAATGGGAAAAACCCTATTATTACAATGCCAATTACTGTACTTGGTGGACTATAGAGGTTTTTTTTAAAACAAATACATTGACAACAACAACATAACAGCATTATCTTCGATTTATAAGTAGTCGATGGAGTTTGTCCCACTTTGCTGTAAACCCAGCGCAAATATCTATGAAAAGCACATAAGCCCAATGGTCGCTCAAAGAGCTACACCTCAATGCTAAACGAAACAAATTATTTGGTGATACTGCATCGGCAGTGGTGCTCAAGCACAGTCAAAAAAATTAACTCAACAACACCGTCGGTGGCCTTAAAAAGATAAGAAAGAGAAGAAAGTGAATAGGTGAACGTTTCTGGAAACAGCCCTTCCTTCACGGCACATGGCGAGGCTGGAGGGGTAGACTCAATTCTGCAATGTTTCAATGTCATGCAAAGTGGCATGCCACGTGACAATCTGATTTTGGAAACGAAACAGGAGCCCATGCAATGGAATAATACCCATCTATAGTAAAGGCTCCAGTTGTATTTTTGGAACATCAGGTTATGTATTATACTATATAAAAGCAAGAAGGCTGGGGATTTTAATGTCGCAGTGACTAGTCTAAAGTAAGTCGTCTTGTTTTCTTAAAAACGATTAGATTTTTTTTCTATATAACTGGAATCAGCCAGGATCAACTCATCAATGTAATCATGTGGAAATGAACTGGGCAAGTGTTTTGAGTAATTCAAGTACACCTCAAGAATGCTTGCAACCGAAGGAGTGTGGAAGCGCAGGTTGAAAATATGTATTTACCACCGTAACTCATTCATAAGCAAAGCCTCTTGACTGAAGAATATATCCAACGTTCGTGAGAGAAAAAGAAGGGACCGTTCCAGAATTTCGATTTAAAGCTTTCGTGACTGCAGGGATTCATCTTCTTGGTTCTTTCGGTAAAGTCACGTAGAAGGGAAATAAGAAAATGAGAAGAAAAAAATATTATTTTATTATTTTTCTTATTATTATTTTATTATTTCCCTTCTACGTGACTTTACCGAAAGAACCAAGAATACGTTCCAGAATTGTCAACGTGGTCATGTTTTCCATGATAAGACCATGTACGTTAATGACAGCGACAAGTTTAGTTTCAGCTTGTGTTTGGAGTCATTGTTGACGTTAAGCAGGACAAAAGGGGCATTTGAGATAGCGTCTGACTTTCACACTCTGTTTCTCGTCACACTGCAGAGGCATCTTCTCTCCCCAAATAGTGCCACTTCGGTACACACTCTAAAGCTCAACTGCTCAGGGGAGCCTTTCAGTGCGATTGGTAGCTTAGACTGATTAAATAATTGATTGCTAATGCCTGAGATGAAATGGACATTTGTGGTTCCACAGATGCACATAACTACACGGGCGGGGTTGTATTGTAGCGAGGTCTCCATTGTAAAAAAAAAATTAAATGGAATATGATAGAAACATGATATCCTGAATTATCAGAATCCATTTGAGTATTATGGGTTTTTTGTTTTCTTTCACAGTGATACACCGTACTGATTGAACATAACCAATAGGTATGCAGTGGTGGACATACAGGAAAGCGTACAGTTGTTTTTGACATGAACACGGGTTGGAACTGAACCCCAAGCTTGGCAAGGCAGCCTTTGTAAATAAATGTTTTTTTTAAACAAGTTTGTTAAAAGGAAGTAACCGGCTCTGTCGATTTCTCTGTAAGCCCTGCTGGACAGTTGAGCGCTGAGAGAAGGTTTACATTCGTCTGCTCAAGGTAAGACTCGCACTAAGCCTGAAGGCACTTTCAAAATACCAACCCAACTCGTGCAGTCACGCAACCTCTGAAGCTGTGCACACAAAAAAGCCAATAACCTGCCAAAACGCTATGACTAAGTGCAACAACATGCAAAAAAAAACCCATCTCATACACCAAAACATGACAAACTCGAATACATCAATATTTCTTTACTAAACTGAAACATTTATCAGACATATAAAAAAAAACTAGACAACGGTCCCATTTAAAGCTAGCCCTTATGAAACATTCGACCATATGGGTACTATGTATAGAAATAAAACCAATAAAAGCGTAGACATGTTCTGTCGAAAGACTCGTGTATGTTTCAAGTCGGTGCCTTTTATTCTCTTTATAGTCCATCAGATGCAAAGAATCAAACGTCTCTTTTTTCTCAAGGTGCACATTCCCTGGCAGCCACTCAAAACAATTGTAACAATCCAAACCTCTTGTGTGGGGGGGGGGGAGAAGTTTTAATGCCACAGAGACAGAGGTACAAGAAACAGTATTCCAGAATTATTAAAATTGTCCAATGTGTATGTTTTTAAGCATTGTATTCCAGAAATTCAAAGAAGTAATTGAATGCCATTTTTGTTCCCAAAATGCGCTTGAACCAAAGCCACATTGTGATGTCAAGTGCAACACTTATGCCGAGAAAAAAAAACGATTACCGAGCCACGTGGCCCAGTGAACGAGACGCAAAAGGAAAGTTGTGAGTTCAAATCCTAGACGGGGATTGACTTGGGCCATCATCCCTCCCCCTCTGCGGTCGATAAAATGAATACCACTTTGTGGTGAAATCAACGGTGGTTGTCCCTTGTATAGATTTTCCCCCGCCATAGGAATGTGGAATTTCTGACACTGTCTCAAAGCTGTAAAAACAGGAGATGACCAGCGCATCAATGCTCATTTGAGCAGGAAGTAACTTTGGCTGTTGCCTGTATGACACCAACTGAGTCTACCCAGCCCGGATTTCAGCTCCCCCATGACAAACACGGCGCATGTGTAACACACCTGGAATGGCGGCGACTGCCTGCAGAGGATACGGCTGCTGCACGAAGGGCTTGATGCTGCAAAAGGCGATAAAAGTGCACAATTCATCTTTTTGGTTCTTTCGGTAAAGTCACGTAGAAGGGAAGTAATAAAATAATAAAAATAAAACATATTATGTTTTATTTTTATTATTTTAATAAAACATATGATGTTTTATTTTTATTATTTTATTACTTCCCTTCTACGTGACTTTACCGAAAGAACCAAGAAGATGAATCCCTGCAGTGCACAATTGTTTACAACAGTGCTTCAGTATTTCCACACATCGAAAAGGGCAAAAGGATATTTATATATATAAATATATACACACTGAAAATCCCCGAATTGCATAATGTACCTTCGGGGCAAGTGCTGCTGGTGAGTAGCTATTAAGGCCTGGATTGGCACATTAGGGGAGTGGGGTGTGTCCGACACCACGCCCAGCCACCTTTGTCTCCCCAGTGTTGATGTTCACACACAGCAGCATCGAGTGCTCGTTTCAAGGCCATAATCGGTTCATGTATCTCACTCGCCACTGCTGTTAGCTGTTGCCAGGAACTTAACTTGGGCTGTTGGTTTTGTAGCGCGAAACATGAACCATTTCGTCATCGCTCCATGCTATATCTAAAAAAAAGACAATTATCCCCCGTATAGCCTTTAAAGACTGTTGGGGCAAGTGCTGTTAGCGAGCACCTATGAAAGCCGGCACGGCACTTGAGGGGGTGGGTGGCCAGCACCAGGCGCCCCCACGTAGTGCAGCGCGCTAACCGCTAGACTACCGCTCCCCATATATATACATACACACACTCGCATACAGTATACACAGACTTTGTAAAAGGTGTATGTGTATATAACGGCATGCTTGAATGCATCTTAGCCATGTGCTGAAAGCTGCATGACCTTATGCTCTTTTGGTTTTTCTTTGTTTGAATGGAATCTTGCTCTGATGCTAACCAATGACAAAAGAGCCAGCCTCGAATGGTACTGCAAGCAGTCGGAATTGTGCACGTCATCAACTCAAGACTTGTCAACAGATGTTGGGGCGACACACACAAGTCCTACGATATTATACAATTTTGATAAAAGTTTAGCCTCTTAAACTCGCATCTACACTCCCCACCCACCCACCCCCTCAACATTTTAAATGGCAAACAAATCAAAGAATGACATTTATATACTTCTGACATTTTTGAAAATGTCAGCCCGAGCAGATTTTTTTTAACTGTCTTTTTTATTGTTATTTATAATTTAAACAGGTGGAGCGAGTTGTAACAAGCCTCGGGCACCCCTGATAAGTATCAAGTGACCAGAAAATCTGGCTTTTCGGCATTCAGAAGTGAGGATTATTACTTACTCTTGTGAGGAGCCCGGCTGCCCTGGCAGAGCACCTGGCCAGAACTACAAGAAGAGAGAGGAGGAGGAGGGGGGGGTTTCAGAGGCTTACGTTAATAACACCAACATCGGCAAAACAAAAAACACACACAACAAGCGGTATGTACACCAAACGCAAGGGACGTTTGGGGCGTGCATACCTTTCTCATAACGCAAACGCTCAACTTGCCTCTTCACAGGTGCATTGGCGAACAGGTTTGATATTTTTAATGGGAATACAAACACCCCCCCCAGCCCCGTCCAACCAACCAATCAGGCTTTTAGAATAACAAGAGCAACTGCATCAGTAATTTCCATTATTTATCGTTTCGAAATACGTCATATGCCTTAGTGAAGCGTCATTGGTGTGGTGGTGGTTGTTTCTACTATTCTGTACGTTGCAGCAACTTTCAGGAGATCTCCATGATGTTTGTTTCTGGTCGACCCTCGTTGTATTTTGGAGAGATGAGTTTCAGATGTAAAAATACAAGTATTTTTGGAGTTTAGCACAATTTCAGACGTACGTATAACTTCTTTTGCACCGTACGTAGCCAGTCGTGCTATTCGGAGATCTCGTCAGATTTCTGGATTTTCTAGATAGTTTACATGAATGGAATAATTTAACGCCTCTCCACATCACCCAATGCCACGTGACACCACTTTTGGCGGGACAAACAGGGAGTGACAGTTTGCGATGTCATTTCCAATTACAAAAAAATCAGCCCGTTCATAAGAAATATCTTCCCATAATTTTCAGATTTTCCTAGATTAACCCAATCATCAGGAGCACATCTCTCGGAGAATGGCATGGCTCACATTCCATCTCTACCAACCAAACTGAAAAAATAAATTCCATATATCAAGGCCAGGGCCAACAAAAATAGTAAACTATAATCAATTTTTACTTTACCAGGTAAGGCCCACTGAGCTATATAGCTCTTTCTCAGAAGAGATCTGGCCACAAATGATAGCTCAACAAAGTGGCTTATCGCGTGGAAATTGATAGCAGCCAAATACTCTAAAAGCACGTTCCTAAATTCGGAGGGAAAAACCAGAGGACCCGGAGAAAAATCCAAGCGACCACGGGGAGAACATGCAAACTCCAAATAGAGGGTCGGGGGTTGAACCCACGACTTCCTGTATACCAGGAAAGGGAATGAACATCTTGCCACCAGCACTTACTGTAAACTGTACCAGCAAAGTACAGTTTATCTTTGTCATTTAAAAACAATATTTTTATTTCAAGTAATCAATGTTTGTTTTTCTCAACAACAAAATAAACTCCAGCAACACTGACAATTAAAGTATCACGTTCAACTGATGAGGAGCGTCTTTCATTGCTTATAACGAGTTTATTTTGAGTACTTGAAATAAATATCCCTTGTGGATTACATGATCATGAGTGGGTATTAACTTGCGTATGGCAACCCGCGTACAAATGTAACGCAATCTTGCTTTTGACACCGCGCAGTAACGCAACGTTGGTCACTGAAAAACGTGAATGTAACAAAGCCCGACAAAATATTTGTTGTAACTATTAAGTGATTGGCTTTAAAATTACTTACATTTCAATTTTTTATGTGCGGACCACGTTATTTGTTTTTATCAGAATTTGTATCGGTGCATATCTACTAAAGTGTATGTCTAAAACCTCCATAAATACGGCACATCTCACCTATCAGATTCAGCTTTAGCCCTCACCAGAATGTGAAATATGAATACATTTGGATGCAATATTTATGTTTAGACATGTAGCTTAATGCTTTTTCGTGTATATATGATTAAGATTTGAACAATATTTCAAATTTTAACTACATATGAGAGGTAGTGTTGCATTAATTTACATTGCTAACCTCCCAATACATGCATCAAATCGTCTAAGAATGTGCGTTTCTCTTATTAGTAAACGTTATATGAAATGGGTTTGTGACAGCACTAAGAGGCAGCTCCATCAATTCCCTAATCAAGCTGCTACCCTGAATAACAATCCATTGAATCACAGCAGGGGTGGGAGAATCATTACACAACTCGGATCTCACAAAAGCTTCGTAAACTTTACTACAATACAATTTGAATTTACAAAGCTGTCTTTCTATCATGCGGGGCGTGGTTTAGGGGCCGTTGTGGCGTGGTCGCCATCAGGAATGACCTGCAGGGCATGGGTTTTAACTTAAAGGACAGCCACGTCAACTTTACTCTAGAGACGAGTAGGGGGGGGGGGACGACCCTTAATTGAGAATTCAGAAAATTATGAGGCGAGCGGAGTTCTGTGTCGACGGCGCTGGGTGGCTTAAGGAGCGGCGAAGCTCATATGCAATTATTCCTCTGCGGGCACAAGGTAATTTTCGGCTCGTGGATAACGAATGTACGTGTGCCGAGTGTTTCTCACCCCGGTTGCTGTCGGGTAGGAAGGCTGCGGCAGAGCCGTGAGCCCCATCACCTTGTTGTGGATTGCGGTGGCTGACACGATCTGTGCCGATGACATGTTGGCAATGCTCTGCATCGCTTTTTCCTTCGTCGTCTGATCCTGGGAATGTCACAAACGCAGGCGTCACTCCACCGTGCCACCTTCAGCGCCTACCGCCGGATAAATTAAGCCTGACACAGGTGCAATGCATTTGGCTGGCTGGCTGGCTGACGGTCAGTTATAGCCTAGTCTCATTACGGCAAAAAACTGGTTGCTTTGTTTGGGTGCAACTTTTTGCAGTCTCTTTGCCATCTACAAAAAGCGCAGGTTTAAATTGGCGATGTCTAAGACTTGGGCACGACACCTTGGACCCGAGGCACGTGCTAGGGCCCACTTGTTGATAGGGTCACTTGTGTCAGCACCAATGTCTGTGAGCGTTCACAGCAGTGGGACGCCGATGGCAGTGGATCACACACAGACAAGCCCGGGCTTGTCACACAGCCGATTGTCAGGCCATTGTACAATGTTGTAATCCATTTCCCCACTATTAATAAAAAAACATGTAATACATAAATCAAGAGATATTCAAATTCCCTGCATTTCCTCGTATCATGCAAAATTCTCCCATTCCACTGCAGACAGTAAAATCCATTATATATCGTGAATGTGGAACAAATGTTGTTATTTATTTATTTAGCGGGGTGAAGTCCCGATGTGCTGTAAAGCTCCAGAGTCGTGACATTTTAGGTTTGTAGGCCCGCTGCTTTAACGAGGCCTCCACTGTATGAGCACGGAACTGTTGATATGTTTACACTTCAGAGGAGGCACAAGGACGAAAAGACTATTGAGGGAAAGGCAGAGCAATAGGGGCAACATTTCTGAGATTGTGTTTTCATATTCAGAAAATGTATATCTGAAATTCAAACGACATCAGGATTTCAACTACACGTTTTTTTGTTTACCAGGTAAAGCCCACTGAGCTATGTAGCACTCTTTCAGATGCGACCTGGCTATCACAAATGATAGCTCAACAAAGTGGCTCACGTGGAAATGTTATAGCAGTCAAACTCTCAAAGATTTGGTGACGATCTTTTCAAGTGATAAAGTGACACTTAAGATCCTGTCGCTTGTGTAAACATTTTATAAACACTAAACCTTTTGTCCACATCTTACGTGGACTTTTATGCACACATGTACAGTACTCGTTAGGATGCATTTATTTAGTGAATAAACAGTTCTTATATCATGAAGTTAAACGAGGCAATGGACAAAGATAACACATTTTCATTGAACATTTTTGGTTACGTTAACAAACGGTGCATTCAAGAAAAAAACCACACACCACACGTGAGAAACATATTGACCAATCATAACTCTGACATCCAAAATTATTAAACGCATCACTTATCAGTTGTCATGGCAAACAAAAAAATGAATCAAAAAAATGAATCAAAACATTTGAAAAGTCATATCAGATAATAAGAAAAAAATAACAGCACAAAGCATGGATTACGCAACGACAACAACTTCCACCACAATCACAAACTGGCTCGTCTGCATTCACCTGCAGTCAGGGTCATTCTCACACTGTACATTTGGGCTCAAAACAGGGTCACCGGTTCACACTAAGTGCCAATTTGGCCATTCCCTCATTAGGTTAAACAGATTCAGTGGACCAGAAAGCCAGATAATGCCAATAGGATTAAATGCTTCTGTAAATCTGAAGGCTTGCCCCGGGCATTAGCAGGAATTACGTTAAACATTATTACATTTTACAGTCCAACAATTTTGATCAAGAAAAAAAAAACTGGGAGACATAAGGCACGGCCTTAATTGTTTAACACAAAACAAGTTGTGCCACAAAGTGCCTGTGTGCTCGGAGGAGCGCCTTCTGAACTTTAACGGGCGGCACTGTCCCGGGGCCCTTAACAAACCTCCGTTTCAGAGGTTCCACGGGGCACAAAATCAGCATTCACGGGCGGCCACAAAATGATGGAAGCCACCGATTTCTCGCAGTTTGGTGCGAACTGCCACTAAGCAGCTAATATAGTGCGTGTGTGTGCCAGGCGAAGTGAGGGGGGGGTAGGAGGAGCGGCCCTCCTTACAGCCTGACGCTAAGAGGCACGGACAGGGCGGTTTGTGTAACCCCCCCCCACCCACGGGAGGTCACTGGGGGGCAGTCACATGACATTAAGCGGCTTTAATCAGTAGGCAAAGGTCAGCGTGCCCGTTTGCACTGCCGCCTCCAACTTTGGTAGCGCTAACGGGGCACAAGCGTACGCACTTCATCTTGAACTACTTCGCGTAAAACATCTGCATCGTAACAACAATCGGCAACGGCAAGGAATATTAAAACATGACGGGCTGAAAGTGCAACAGGCAAAATGCAATAGAACCCACGTTAATATTGCCGTATTCGTAATTATACGTTGTGAAGTGTTGTCTTGGAATAGTTTGGCCCACTGGGAGACCTCCCGGCTCGGCACGGGGAGGTTCAGCCACGAGGCATTCAGGAATTCAAGAGGGGGGGGGGGGCAATATGGTAATTTTCTACATGTGGTCAAGCTGGATCGCTGTGTTAAATAATTTAATAATGAGTGATTTGCCGAGTATAACCCAAATCTCACCGTCACCACGTGGTCAGCTTGTTAACAGGTTTTCACGACCCAAAGCAAGGCTACTGGAATACAAACCGGCATTCTCTGCCTTCCTGTAATCTCATTTTCACTCGCGTGTATTTTGGCGGCATACGTGTGCGTGCAGCACAAAACCCGCGCGAGGGCAGTTTATTTACTTTGCTATTGCCACGTCACCGTTCAAGAATTTGGGTTGAAATGCCATCCAAGTGACGCGCTTGGCTGTACGTGTGTGGGTTGGAGTTTTTTTTTAATCGTCAAAGCTGGCACAACATTTCACGAGGGTTCCACCACAATGCATTATTGCACAATGGCATTAGCGAGATGTTGGGCATGGCGATACATAAACTTACCATGTTCATTCCCTGGGCACAACAACAGAAGACGTGTTAATGTATCCATCCAGAAGAAGTGAAAAAAAAGAGGAGGATAAAGCCTTTTTATTTCCATCCCTTCACTTACAAAACAATTTCCTGCTACAGGCAAACATTTAGCGACTGCAATTCACAATTAATACTAATAATGAGAAGATGCAAAATACCCATTGTTGTGATAACCAAGAGGAATAAATTAGCTTAGAATATGCGTAATCATTGCTCAATTGCAGGCATGCAGTAGGCTTTTGTCTCAACAACATTGTACATTTAAGAAAACTGAAATGGCTGCTCTTGTTTTAAATACAGCATTGTGTTCACAAGACTGGAGATCTCAGCTTCGTGGGATTATTTTCCCCTAATTAAATATATCACGACTTGATTATCGGTAAGCATGCATAACATTTGAAAAGAAACATAAAAAAAGATCATAAGACAAACAGCAATTATTATACGATAAAAGTTATATGTGTACGTTTGAAATGTTTTAGGAGGCAAAAAAGACGATTTTTTTTTTTACTTTATAACTGTACAAGATTGACAAAAAAATGTGTTTTTAGAGTTTAGAAATTGAAAGGAATGAGGATGGTGTCACGGTAAGAGTGAGCTAAGAGTGAGCGGTAAATAGGTCAATTGAAGCTGTTGGTTAATGAAACAGCCAAAGGAAGATTTTAAAAGCCTGCTGCACATACTAGCAGCTAATCAGCCAATCACCCAATGCATGCCATAGCGACCAGCAACTGATTGAATTTAATAAACAAAACATTACCTAGAGCTGCAACAATCACCGTCTTGACTCATTACCAAAGTTATCACTTATCCGCTTTGAATAGTATTGCATCTCCGTGGGATGGTTTTCGTCTCGTACTTACAATCAACCAAATAATATTTGTTTTCAATATTATTACGTTCAAGAAATGTTTTGTAAGTGATCGACAAACCAGTGTCATTTCCTCCCCCTCCCACCCCCTTTTGTTTCGGGAAAGAAATGCAAGACTCCAAAAAAAGTTGTGTGGGAATGCCCTCGTTTCACGAGGTAAACCATCTCTCTGCGTGGAAGGATCTGACGAGTTTGCTGCTCTCTCTCCCTCCCTCTCTATCTATTTCGCCTCTACAGGGTTAATCAAACAAGCGGCCAAGTCTGCGTTGTTTAGTCTGTAGCCTGAACATGCAAAGCAAATTCATGCCAAAGAAACAGAAGCAGAGATGAACCTCGTGTCTAGCAAAAAGTCTTTGTATCGTGAAAAAATGTCCAGTGAACACTTGGAATTTAGAAGAACACGTTTAAAGCAAATCGCTAAAATAAAAGTTATTATTGCCATATGCTTTTTCATATACATGCATACAATAAACTTGCTTTATGAGCCACAGAACAAAACGGATTGCGTGAGGACCTTCACCAATGTCGGTGAATTAGACGCCGTTTGCACGCCGCTGCCATCAGAGAACAATATAACAGCCCACGCGTACAGATATTACCAACACACACGGGGCTTTACATTAACCAAACGTCCGTGGGCATCAGCTAATAGCGCTGACGTTAAGGAAACAGAAAATCAGTCTCGTGGTAGGAACAGACACACACAACGCGCCTCGCCCCTCCCCCCCTGCTTGGGAAAGGAATGCACCATGTGTTTTTGTTCCAGTTGTTTTGTTTACAGGTTGCCCTCCCGGGTGCAGGTTGTCCTGCAAGGTGTCCAATCTCGCGAGCCAGGCCATAAGAAACTTGCAACCCCTGAGCAGAAGCCCTGCGCCATGCAGCGAGCAGGTGAAGCCAGGCGCAGTTCCAGGGAGAGGTCGGGGACGGGGCAAGGGTAGGGGGGCAAGGAAGTGGCGGAGGAGGGTAGAGGGAAATCCCGAGCAGCCACCAGCAGCGCATACCTTCAGCTTGGCCTGAAACTCGCGAGATTTCCGCCGGGCCAGAACCTGTATGTGACTAGACACCTGCCGGAGAGATGGAGGGAGAGCAGGAAAGAGACAGGACCCTGGAGGTGAGTGCAACCCTGGAATTGCTTAGTGCCGAAAAGACCGAACGCACGTACCTTGATGGAAGTCTGAAACTCGCGCATTTTCTTCCTGGCTAACACTTGTATGTGACTAGATACCTGCAGTGGTAACATGGTGAAAAACAAAGAAACATCCAGCATTTTCTGTCACACACACATGCTCGCGCAGGGCTACATTTCAGGCCTGCCAAAGGGCGAGGTTATTGAACTTTAAAAACAAGTGCACAGATATATTAATTAATTAATTAATTAAGAAAAACACAAACATTGTTATTCACGGGCAAATATAAAACTAGATCTTTATGGCACGTCAGATTTATTAAGCACCACGGTTGAGTTAGGGCAGGGGTCGGCAACCAAAATAACAAGAAGAGCCATTTCTTTCCAATTCGGTACAAAATTCAGTATTTCAAGAGCCGCAATGCATCTGAGTACATACTGTACATACGTACATATTGTCAAGAAGCAGCCCGTAAAGAGCCGCATGCGGCTCCGGAGCCGTAGGTTGCCGACCCCTGAGTTAGGGGCATTTATCCAAAACATAAAGTAAGCAAAATGGCACGTCATGATACAGTCGCTCTCAGCCACGTCCTTAAGTCGTGGGAAGAAATGACATATGCTTTGAGTGTGCTCAAGCTTAAAAAAATATATATGATAAAAAAATGCAATGCAACACCATCAATTTGGAATTCAGCCATTTATCATTTCATTTATCTGTAGAAAGAACAATGCTACCAAATTACATTCTCGATTTGGAACTTTTAATTTGCAGGATCGATCGTTTGAAGGTAAAATGGCCCTTTCAGTCAACTGTTGTGTCCTATGGAATTCTACAAAACAAAAAGCATGACATTTCTAGCAAAAGCATTCATTACAGAGTTTGTTTTTCATCATACTTGAAAAGTCTAATAAGGTGTTGTGTTTATATTCTTTGGGTTTTTCGATAAAGTCACATAGATAGAAAAAATAATAACAATAAAATAATAAAAATGAAAATAAAGTGAATAAAAAACAATAAAAATATCACGACGTTTCGCTCGCAACACAAGCAATCGTCATCTACGTGGCTTTACTGAAAGACCCAAAGAATATGAATTCCTGCAGTCACGAAAGCTTTAAGTCAAGATTTAATGTGTTATGTTGTTCACTATCCCACCGATTAAACTGCAATTCAACGAGGCTTTAATGAACTGAAAACAAAGGCACAAATAAAGGGAAGCCTTCACATCGAAGCAAAAAATTGAAAAAGTGGCATGTCAGGGTACAACAATTCTCATATATAAAGGCAGCGTGGAGGAGTGGAGTGGTTAGTGCGCTCGCCGTGATATCAACCCGACAACTGACTTCGACTTCCAGCCACAGCTAAAACCACTGGCATGTAAGATTCCAACCAACCTGCACTGACCAGCGTGGCGAAATACGGTCGAACAACCCACACAGCGTGGGGAAGTCATTATCCAGCAGTCGACTGATGTAGGGTTGTATATCACTTTGCATAAGAGTGATCACCTCACCCAGAACGCACCGGTCTCAGCAGGGTTGAGCCTGGATAGTGCTTGGATGGGTGAACACTCTTCATAAAAAAACATGTTTATCCGGGCCACTTCAGGGCTAGCGCAGGGCGGTGCAGCAAAACCCATTGTTGCACTATATCTCTATGTGCCCCACTTTCACCAACCCACACTGACCAGGGTGGTGACATATGGTCAAATAAACACTCCCCAAATGTGCACGTTGAGGGGATGCCTTTAACTGGCGGTGGGCTGAAAGTGGGCTCTAATGGTATCTGTATACATTCGGTGATATCCCAATCACTCGTGGCTATTTGGCATGCAGCTTTCACATATTGTCACGGTGGCCAAACCTGACACTGGATCAAGGCACAATGGCTCATTTCCAACTTTGCGCCAAAAAGCTGCTGGTCCCTAACCCAACATACCTGTTTCCTGGTACGAGTCTTTCCCGTGCGCAACTTAATGTAGCGTGCAATCAATTCATTCCGCCCTGCAAGACAAAAAAAAACGACGACAAATGCGTGAGCCACCATAATCACGAGAGAACAAGTTGCTCCATTTCTGTAACATTTCGATTTAAAAACAGAAACCGCCCCCCTCTGCCTCTGTCCTCGTTCACCCGGCAGAATGAATGAGCACTCTGTAATTAGTCGATCGTAGGATCGCGTGTGGTGGTGGTGGTATAAAGTGTCAATGGTCCCATAACCCCTTTTTCCAAGACCTCTGGGTCAGCGTGGAAGAGTCGAACCAAACAACCCTCCCCTCCAGAGGGGCCTCTCTAAAGCTGTCTCCAGTGGAGGCCTTTCTGTCAGTAGTAGCGTGACCAAGCGATAACAGGGCTGCTGCGCCTTTCTTTTCAACTTTTGTCTTTTGGTTTTCTGCGGGAGACTGAAATACTTGATTAAGAATCAGTTCCTGGATCCAGTGGCGACTACAACAAATATTGTGTTTTATCATGGCAGGTGTGGCAAGGTTTTGCTGTAAATTTGGAATTCATCTCTTTGCCAAGGGTACCATATTGGTAACGTCACTCGGGTTATACCGCGTGTGGTCCCACAGTAACATCCGAAGACATTCAGATACCTGAAGAATCTCCCAGGGCACGGAGCGAAACGTCAAGACATCGTGCCAAAGGACGCACGGTACCAGCTCAAAAACACATTGGAAGCTACACAGCACATCCGCGAAAGCCTACACAGTCGTGTGTGTCAATAACGTGCCAAATACATGCAAGCACGTATAATAATGCCATGATTAATCATGGGTCTCAGGATACATTCGACAGCTCAGTTACTGTGAATTAGATTCTACGTTAAGACCGTACATATGCACCACTCGTAATGACACAACAGCAAGTTAACCACTACACAACTATTGCACGAAGCTAAGCAACGTGGACATTGCCATGAACCCTTTTTAAAATTACGACAATGAAAAAGAAAACACCTCCACAATGTTGGTCATACGTTTGATCAAATGCTATATTTCAATTTCAGAGCGACCTTGATATGACAATGAATAATATATGCAGGTCTACGACACAGTAATGCGCTGGAAATATAAAACCTCTCAAATTAATGCTTTACATACCCTATTCACAAAAAAGAACGGGGCTAATGCTTTATTTCATAACGGTGTTCTGTCAGCATTTTGCAAGTCAGTTATATTTAATGACGCTTATTATAGCCGAATGCTGCCATGGTGTAGCGGTTTGCACGCTGGATTTGCAGTCCAGAGTTTTCCCAGTTCGATCGATCTCTGAGCGCAGCAAGTTAAAACAATGGTGGCAGTTTATTAAATACAGGCAGTCCTCTACTTACGATGGAGATGCGTTACGACGACCGCATCGTAAGTCAAAAATATCGTAAGTCCAAGATGGCCTAGCCTACCCAGGAGTCTTAAAGAATGGTGATAATTTAGCAAAACAGAGCAATTTACAGTACCGTACTGTATAAACGATATACTGTATGTATTTATTAATTACAATACTGTATTGCACAGTAAAATGTAAAGTAAAAAAAATAAGGTCAATTCTTAGCCTACCTATATGAACTGCAATTTAATAGAAAGTTTTTTCAGGAAACAATCCTATCTGCTATAAAAACTTTTAACATGCATTGAACTTATCGTATCGTGGTAACCCTAAAATGAAATCGCTAAAGCTACGTATCATACATGCATTGAGCGTATCGTAACGTATCATATTGTGATGTACTCACCGAGATTCGTACGCTGCTGCGTTTGCCTGCCGCGCGAAATTTAAAATATTTAACAATTTTGTCGTATCGCTATCGCCATCGTAAGATCGAAATATCGTAAGTCAGACCATCGTAACTCTGAGACTACCTGTACCCCCCCCACCACAACACCACCTCTGCCCACCCAGCAGCAGACATGGCTACATCAGAGTTAGTCAATCGGCAGATCGTGTGTGGTGGGGGGTATGGTGTGGGTACTCCCATCCCTTCCGATGCATTTGGATAGCGTGGAAGAGTAGACCAATGACCCCCGATTGGGGGGGGGCCTCTCTAGAGCTCCCTCTAGTGGAGGCCCTTTCGCCAGCAGTGGAGTGAGCAAGCAATTTCAGGGCTGCACCTTTACCTTTTGACCGTATTATATCCCAAAACCAAGGAACACGTTTGCATTTGACGATAAATATTTTCGACTCTCCGTAAACATTTCCAAAACGGTACGGACGTGAATGCGGATCCTCAAAATTGCTCCAGTCTTCTGTCATTTCAAAGTAAGTTACTTGTAAAAAAAAAAACACACGGGAGCTTGCATCAAATGGCACTCTCTATCTTGACAGGTGGGCAGTTTTTATTGGAATTATCGTGCCTTTTTTATCCTGACAAATCCCAGAGCAGCAATTTGCCGGCCCTTATCTGAAAGCTCAAGCAAGAGACAGCCATGGCAACCCTTGTGCTAAAAAAAATTGTTCTGGAAGCAATCAGACCGTTATTAAATATATAAAAAGCAACAACGGCAAAAAGAAAAGCCCAACTCGATCAACATTAAGAAAGCGCGCGGCCGATTTAATTCCACAATTGTGCCGGTTGCCTCGCTGAGGACACCCATACAAGGAACTCACTCAGCTGGGTTAAAGTAAGCTGTACACAGTGTTGGTGTGTGTGCACAGCAGACGTATCCATTGAACCCAGTGAGAAAATTAAAGTTGGCACACTTACCGTGCTATACGTTTTGTCCCCGGGACATCTGGCACCTGCCATATTTTAATAGATTATTTAAACAAAGGCACACACCACCGCTACACAATGAACTTCTGTCACTCGCACAGTACTATAGATTTCGGTCCCGGTTTGATATTTGGTGCCTGAAGTATGAAACTATACATTTTACATTGTAAATATTAGGAGTAAAATACAGCCTATCATTTTACTGAGCCAATCCACTGTCGAATCGGCCACGTGGCTTGTGTAACCATACTTCACTCTGCTGGTCAGTGCGGGTTGGTAAATGCAGGGGGGCCAGGACCGGTTGAGATATCAAATCGCCACCAGTGTAAGCCATGGCCAGGATTTGAACTCGGCTAGCTGGGTTCATGGTTCGGAAAGCTAACCAGCTACCCGAATGCTTCATCAATTCGCATTCTAAACATGCGAGCGTGTTGTATTTGCCTTGCAACGGCATAGAGTTTCAGCAGGTAACCTTGAGGCATAACTTATAGAACTTACAGAGAAAGGGCGCTTTCAGTGAGCGCGAGCAAACAACACGGACCACTTTGAAGCTGAAAATGATTCCTTCGGCACACACACACGTGCCTGCCATGATACAGGTGCAAAAAGTCGCCATGGCTACAAGTTTCCTGTGGACTACAATTAGATGTGTGAAAGGCAAGGATCTCGGTCACTTAGAGGCGCTTTGCTACAGCCCGCATCAATCATCACTCTGCCACCACGAGTTTATTACATTTCTCTGAAGCTAACCCTCGGCGATCGATATCGCAATTCCCTTCCCATGGTCTCGGGATGTCGTCTATCGCTTGGCTTGGCCAACGAGACAGATGGGAGGGGAAAGGGAGACAATAATGAGCCCTTTCAGACAAAAGAAGCGTAACGGGGAAAAATGAAGGGAATCCTGCTGTACTAGTAAAAAAAAGCTATGAAGGACATCCATAACTCTCAAGTCGGACTGGATAGTTGTAAGAGGGGTGGGTGACCAAATATACAAAAAAAAAGAATGGATATAAAATCACGTAGCTAAAAATGACATTGCGCTTTAATAAACGCACGCGTACTTTTAAATTTCAGGGCATGGCGTTCCATTAAACTGGGGGGCAGCATTAGCCCAGTGGTTAGCTAAGAATCCGCTAACCCCAATTTGTTTCCTGGCCACGGCTAACGTCGTACACATACCCCGACCTGCATTGCCCAGCGCGGTGATGTATGGACAAACAACCCCGATTATCACCCACGGCATGGTGAGGGCTTTAATCCAGCATTGGATTGACCCAAGGCCGATTAAATCATTAAAGGCCGATTTGTGTCCGACTGCCGCTGCACACCATCGATGACTGGTCAGATGGGGATGGTTTAGTTTTATTTGTATGTGTTTGGACGATTTGTTTATCTATCTTGTACTCTGCACGCCGATCGTGTTTTTGTATTGTTTGTTGTTGTAAAGTTCTTATCAGCCCTGACTGGACATTTGTGAAAAAAGAGCATTATAGCGCATCGGATTCCTCCAGTATAAATAAACATTCTGATTCTGAAAATACAGTCTGGTAGCAGTGTGTAGGAAAGTGCATCCCCGCCGGGACTGTGATTTTCAGAAGTAGCTCTGTGAAAGTCTCTTGGGTAGCCAATCTCCGACACGTGGGGGTCCGCGCTGCTCCATGATATTCCCGAATGTATTTGTTGTCTCCCGACGCGGATGCCAATACGCGGGCCGGAAATGTAATCAGGAACAGGACCAAAAAAATACATATCACAATTTGACTTGAGGTCTTGCAATCCCAACGGATGGTTCTACTTGTGTTTATGTTCAGGTATTGGCCCATTCATGCACATTTGCCAACGAAAAAAAATATTCAGATTCTGAGACCAAGTGAAAACGGACAGTTCTGCAAATCCGTGCTCACGCCAATGCTGACAGAAGAGAAGGGCCTCCGATTGGACGGTGGCAGTGAGCTCTTCGAAGATAATATTTTGGCCGACCCCTCCACGCTGGCCACACACCATTGGAAGAAGTGCGAGCTACGGTAACTTCACTCCGCCACTATTTACAATTTTTTTTTTACCAGGGTAAGGCCCAATTGAGCTGTATAGGTCTTTTTTCAGGAGCGACCTGGCCACAAATGATAATATCCACAAAGTGGCTGATCATGTGGAAATTTATAGCAGCCGAAATGTTTCTAAAATGTGGAGGGAAAAACCGGAGGGCCCGGAGAAAAATCCACACAACCACGGGTTGAACATGCAAACTCCAAATATACAGCAGCAGGCATCAGGGTGGGGATCAAACCCACGTCCTCCTGTATACCAGGCGAGGTTTGTTAACAACTCGCAACCGTGGCTCACCACAAGTGACCCCGCCGATCTGCTACAAGCTGTGGGTTGCACCCGTTCAAACTGCCGTGTTGGACAGAGGAGCAAGGGGAGAGCCTAAGAAATGTGCGTCATTGCTTTAACCTCCTGCATCACAAGATCGAACCAAAACGAACTGGTTGCCCTCCGGATTGTGAGTCCGACGCACTAACCCTTCCACCCACGGCAGCATCCCCACGCGACCGACAAGCGCGCTGGCTATTAATACAGCGCCTGCTAGTTATTAAAAAAAAACCCTCCTTGTGTAGGGACGACACTGGGTTGGAGGGCGGGCGGGCAGGCTAGCGATGGATGGATGGCGTGTCCAGCGCAAGCTCTTGGCATGCGCCGGCGTGCCATTCCTGGCCGATGATCCGCGCGTCTAAAATACGAGAGCACGGACCCGGCTGGCGTGCACGCTGCAGGATCGGAGTGCCGCGCATTCCACGCCCAAACGGGATGCGGCAGCGGCACAGGCAGCGGCAGCAGCAGCAACAACCGCTTGGGTCATCCCCCGATTCAGGCCATTACCACACACCCACGTGCGCCTGCTCCCCTTTTGGAAGAGGGGGGAGCGCGGGGAAAGGCGGCCGGGCAGACAGGGATACACGCTGGGGCAGGAGCTAAACATGTTTTTGTGTTGGTGTCCTCTCGCTTAAAGCCGCTTCTGTGCGTGCGGATAGAAGTCTAAAATACTAAATATGTATCGGGTAGATATGGGCCCGATGCAAAAAACCTTGGCGCACCTCCGCAGCAATCCGTGTGGTTTACATGCAATGGACGAAGATACAGTGCAGCGGTGTTTATTTGAACAATTTCTTGGTAACTAAATACTGTAGCAGCGTTAAAAACTACGCGCCCGTGATCACATCGCACTGATGCAGTTTAACATTTAAAGCATTACATAAATGCTATCAGATTACCACAGGCAACGATTTGAAGAAGAAATCAAACTGGTTTGTGCCCATCACTTGCCAAATCTGTTATGTCTAATGCTCAGACGTTACCATGGCGTTACCGACGTGTACACACATACGAACGCACGTGCATGACATTACAAGGAAATTGCCAGCAATGCTGTAATAAAAAATAACAATTAACATTCAATGTGTTACTCGAAGATTATGTAAAGCAACCCCGTTCCCATCCACGCCACGCGCAACGCAAAAAATCTCGGGGCGGAACAGTTGTGCAATAAACGCTGCTGCGGCAAGCTGCTTGTTGAATGAACAAAGGCCTTCCCCCTGCTTACCACCTGGCTTAAACTTGTTTTTCTCTCCCCTCTTTCCCCCCTCCCTTGCAAGCAAAACCACCAAACTCCCAACTCTTATCCTCCTCCCCACCACCACCACCCCACCCTCCCAATTCTGGCCCCACAGATACAGCAGCCCTGAGCTACACCCCCCCCACTGCCCAACCCCTTCCCAAACCCTTGGTTATTTGGCAGGATCAGAATTTGCCAGCACGTTAAACATTAACCCTGCTGGCTAAGACAGCCAGCCAGCCAGCTGTCACACAGATCAGCCGACGGACGGACCTGGCAGAAACACCCACGTGATTTCATCACTTCCTTGTGTGTGCTCCCCCCCCGACACTTTGGCCACGGGGAGGGCTTGTGTTGGGTGCGGGAGGTGGCGAGTTGGGGCCGGGCGGGCAGGGTGGTGGAGAGTGGCGCGATTTTGGGTGTTGGCAGCGTGGGCGAAAACAAATAAATTACTTGTTACAGCCCTTCATCAAGTTGCTCTTGATTAAGTGCTGTAACAGCAGCAACAACAACAACAACCACCACCACAAAGGGAACTTGCTGATATTAAAATAATAAGAAATTACAATCAAAGGATGATTAAAGTCGAAAATGTTGGCAAATGTCCCCGCGCGGAAATAGAGCGTTTGCCGAATTGTCATGTGTTTTTCTTCAGCCCACTCGGGATTGCTTTTCATTACGGAGCGGAACTGTAACCCAACTTGACCGTAAAAAAAAAGGCGCATTTTTTTTTGGGGTCTTTGTTTCTCGACGTTTCGGGTTTTTGGCCAGCAAGCTTAGATTTCACCCACGTTACATACGAGAATCGAAGTGGTTTTCTTGTCACACGAGCACTGAAGTGGTTTGCTACAAACTCCCGTCCGACGGTGGAAATTCCCCACTTCTGTGGCCTGGGCGAGGCCTCTCCACGGGGCGACAACCACTGCTGCCTTCCCCGCAGAGTGGTATTCACTTTAGCGGCCCAGGAGAAATGATGGGATGAGTCAACCTTTCAACTGGGATTAGAACTCGTAACCTTCCACTTGCTCGCCGCTCGCTCTACTGCCGAGCCACCTGGTTCCGTTTAGCATACCAGCCAGTAAATTCTCCATTATAGATGCTGTACGCATACAGTATCGTGATAACATGAAGCACTGTCCCGCATGATGTGCTATAAATTATTTTCACAAAATCCGAAAATTTCAATAAGGAACAACACTCAATTTCATACCACAATAACCCGCGCGTCAGCTACAAATAAGCGTCAGATTGCAGGCGGCCATCTGCTAATTGGCCCGCGTGTTAAAATTGAGGCCTGCCGTTTATTCCTTATGCGGGGGGGCTATCTGAGCCTAGCAACGACACAAGGAAACAACTGTGGCTGGGAATCATGTGACCTGGTCTGAACAAACAACGCTTTGACTGGCGGAGTCTCTGCCAAGCCATGAAGAGAAGGGCGAGGTAGTAGCCTCCACCGGGGCAAAATCCAGCGCCTGTTTCTCCTTCCCGTCGCAGGAAACGCGGTGCGCAGGTCCACGACTATCCGCATTGCATGCGCAAGCGGTTTGCTAAGTGCCCGCACTATGTTTCTGTTATTTTTTGTTTTGCCACAATGCAAACTTGGTGGGTTGTGTTGCAAGCCTCTCTCTCTCTGCGCTTTACAGTGCAAAGCTGGCTAAACCCGTCACCCACATGGAATTTAAAAAATGGACGGCATTCAAAGTCAACATTTAAAAAAAAAGTTGCTTACCCAAAGTGTCACATGCCGAGAGGTCATTTTTGTGCGCCGTGTGACAATAATCCACGGGGCAGCAAGCTTTGGTGATTTCAAGAGATTGACACACTGCTACATTGCACTGTTCGCTGTACGGTAATTTATTTGGCTAACTCTCGCCGGTCGTGTATAGGGGACCTACGTCCAAATTACACACGAGTCGTGCAGCCTAACACATCGTATTCTTCACATATTAACACAATAATTGCAAAAAATTAACCCATAAAAACAAAGTTTTTCACTATAAATCCTTTATATGCGTGGCATCGGTTTTATTTTATTGTTCATTTCTATTTTTCTTGAGTAAGAGTTTCATTTTTATCACATTGGTATTTTAAATTAAATATGAATTTTTTTTTTTCCTAAAAATGGAAAATTTTGGGAAAAAATTTTCACGAGAATAAATTGTCACGCACAACGAGTCTGTGTGCAAAATGTCAGCTCGATTAGATCACGGGAAGTGGGTTAAAAAACGACCGAAAGATTTGCACGGTCGTAAGCGCGCAAGCAAGCAAGCAAGTGAACTTAATATAAAGGATTTAAAAAAGTTAAAGACACGGCTACAAATGTGGCCCGGGCATTGCAGTAACTTTCGTACGAGACCGCGTGCAGAAAATTCGGGAAGTTCTCAAAAAAGCATTTTTGTTCGAGGGTAATCACCGATCCTCCTGCCGCCTCGACTTGCCGACGATGTAGAATGGGAATGTGACAGCAAATGAAAATCACCAATTCAAATTGTTATTTTGTTATGGTGACTGACATAAGCACGCCCGCTGAAAATTCCTTGATAACATTGTCCCCGCCACACATGTAATTATTTCGGTGGAGACATTCCGAATGCGTGTCGTGTGCGCCCATTTGTAATCGGGTGCCCCCGTAGGGACCAAATGAAAAACAATAACGGAGGGCAGCGCTGCAAAGCACCTTTTCAAAGAAACACATGTTGTTTAATTACGCAAGTGAATAGGCGCAAATGTTCCTTCACTTTTATCTCGCCTGCTGCTGCTGCTGAAAAAAATACGCAGCCTTGCTTTCATCATTTGTATCCACAGCAACAAAGCAAACCTGCCAGAACACGGAAGGCAACGAGCTGCTTTAAAATCAGAGACTTTAAGCCACTTATAATGCTTTTCTGCCGTTACATAAAAATGGCTCTTCAAATCTACCCCATTTTAAAGTGCAAAGTAATCGGATCACGATCCTTTATATATTATACCGGTAATCCCAATGGCATATTTGGTTTGATAATGCCTGGGGGTTGTATAATACCAATATTAAACAGAATCCATCAACACGTTTGAGTTGCTTAGAACATCACTATGCAACAATTACCACTCAATCCCCGAAATCTAATGAGGTACTTGAAAACAAGACCTAGTGGAAGCAATTTAATACGTAGAACAAAACATGCACAACATCAAATGCTGCATAATCCAGTGTGCATTTTCCCAATGCTTAGAACACAGAATTGAGCTTCAAAAGGAACGCATCGATTGGCCGTCCAGCTCAGGATGCGTCCACTCAACATGAAAAGCCACGGCACAACAGATTCCATTCAAGATGGACAGGTCACTGCGAGGGGCGTTTGCGTTTTGTTTTCAACAAAAAAAATGTATTTGTTAAAAATGTGTGCGGCGGAATTGATGCTCGGACATACACAATAACACACACACACGTGCTTGGTTCACCATGGCCAAAAAAATGTTAGGAATGTATACCCCACAGCAAACACGTATATACCCGTGCTGTGAAGATTAAATAATAAAAATAATAATACACATCATTTACAGACTCCAGTCAATCTACTGCTGGATGAAGGCCTGCCCCTATGCTGTGTGTATGGGGAGCCACGGGGGGGGGGGGGGGTTGTCCTCCCCCATACTTCACCATGGTGGCCAGTGCAGCGGGTTGATGAGGAAGCGGGGAGGGGGAGAGGTGGGGGACCAGGAGTGGTACAGACATCACGTGGCACTGATGTTAGCCGTGGTCGGAAATCAAACTCGCGTCGCTGGGTTTATCGCGTGGTCGGCTAACCACCGTAAACCCACCGTTCCACATATATTATTTTAGTGTACTGCTTGTGAAACAAAACCTCAATGCGAGTAATGGCGCAGCAACAGCTTTCGAGGGAAGTATGAAAGAGCACCCAAGGTTTTATGATGGTTGGCTTATTCATTCATTTGCTTCACGACATCAAATAATCCCTCCACAGCCCCCTGCAATAGGTTGCCAGATGCTGGTAGAGAGTCTTAAAGTGATGGACCAAGTGCGGCAAACACTGGGCAGACGAAGCTCTTTTAACAAGTCTTGCCGAGTGATAGGATTCAAGCACGGCCAGCCATTCAGACGGAACAAAACAGAGGAATCCGATAGAACTTCTGAGAAAGCTAAAGCCACACAGAGATGACACACTGCCTGGCCAGAAAAGTTGATCGGTGATAAAAAAAAATGGCCAATATTCGCACGCTGACATAAATGTGTTATATGATTTGGAGGAGTGCATTTTCATCATCTCGTACCGAACAAGGAATGTCTTCGCCGCCCTAGCAGCACTCGCAGTGGTATTGAGTACATGTTTGAGCAACTCAACGCCAATGCTGATGATCTATTAAACGATCATATCGACGCGCGCTTTCTGCGTGTCTCGAAATGCCGACAGATGTGCAATATACGTCGACAGACGACGAAGTTATGCCAGCTCAGTGCTTTAGGAGCAATCAAGGCGCGCGACTGCTAGCATCTGCATACCTGGCGCATTCTGGCACACGGAGGGACTCATGCCCGCACATGATTATGCTTTTCAGGTAAACCTGTAACCAGCCTCGGCAACGCCGCAATAGAAAGTTTAATTGGAGGACTCAAGCCCCGTGGTTTGCATTCGCGTTCTTTTCCATGAAGATTACGACAACAATAAAATATATCCCAGCATGCCTTATTGGAAAGGTGCATTGCATTGGTTGCAAGCAGAGCAAAGTGCACTACCGGTTGGTGTGCAAATTTTTTTTTAAGAGCGACATTTTCAAAAGATAAAACCAACAGCTTTAAGCGCAGCATAGCTATTGTTGCGGCAGTCAGTGAGGCTTTTAACGCTCCACAATGGGCTACTAATTTACTTTTTACTCTCAGTGCAATATTCCATCTTTGCACAATGAATTAAGCTGCACAATCTTTTTCTGTTTGTTTTTTCTGGGCAATGGAAAAAAGCGCGCATGGGTACGGACCCGCTTTTGTGCTGTAATGCTACCTGCAGAGGTTTCTATAGCAATCCCACCCGGTCTGTTAGCAGCCTGCACGCCGCAGTCATGCAAAATAGAGCACGCGGTGGCTGTGAAGGCTCTGCCTTTCATGAACATGACTTCTTGTGCGCCTATTAAGCAGCCAAAGGCGTATCCATCACTTGCAAATTGCCTTTGACAATGTATTTCACATATGAATAGCCAAGTCGAAATTTGCCGTTAATTTATTTTTCTCTTTCTCACCCCACCCCGCCCGCCCGCCCACTTCCGAAGATACATCTGTAAGGCGATGTTAAATGATGTAGAGTCGCTAAACGACTTGTTGAAAGGAAAGTTTCTTTTGAAGGGAAAAATAATATCCCCGGCCCTAATATTTTTTCTATTTTATTTGATTTCTTCCCTCTGCACAAGGGCGGGCGGGAGGGCGGGCGGACGGCCTAAGAAAAAAACAACTCCACACACAAGAAAAAAATCCTCCGTCTCTCTCGTAACGCTGCTGGCATGGGTTGCCGACGATCAATAGCAAGTCGATGCAGGACAATAATCACCTGGCATTGATGTGATAAACGCGTCCGTAGGGAGTCACCGAGCTGCCGCACCTGAGACCAATTAAGATTCACAAACCTGGAGCACCCAATGCGTCTACATGCAGAGACAGCTAATCACTGCCTTCATGTGCATTCATTGATTTAGTCCAAGGCCAGGGGACACGCTGCACGCCTCAATAGAAAAAAATATATTCTCGACAAACCGAGAAGGGGGGGGGTGAAATTTACTGTCGCTTCAATTACACCATGTAGGTCTCTTGTGGCGAGCAAACTTTTTTCTTGTTTACAATTTAACTAAAAATATGGCTCTGCGCGTCTTATGCACTGCATCCATCCCTCCCCGCCTTTCCTACTCTCCGGCCTCTCCAAAGCGCTATTGTCTATGTTATGCCTTTTAAATGTAATGCATCATGAATGTACTTTTTAAATCCTTTATATTAAGTTTGCGTGCTTGCTTGCTTGCTTAGGACCGTGCAAATCTTTCAGTCGTTTTTTAACCCACTTCCCGTGATCCAATCGAGCTGACATTTTCCACAGACTCGTTGTGCGTGACAATTACTTTTTGTGAAAAAATTTTTCCAAAATTTTACACTGTTTAGGGAAAATGTTTTCAATATTTAATTACCAGTTGCTTAATGCTGGCAGACAATCATCTGACCCATAGGTGGCAGCCATCTCAAGCCAGAGGACGAGAGGACTCGAGCTGCCACGCATATAAAGGATTTAGAGTGAAAAACTTTGTTTTTACGGGTTAAATTTTTTTTAATGCTTGGGCAAGTAGCCCAGAAAAAAGTGAGCAAAATTATTTTTTTAAAGAAAAATTGGTTGTCCAGAAACGGCTCAGATTTCCCAGACTTGGGACAAAAATAAATGAAATGTTGAATCGCTGTAAATATTGGCCATTATTTAATTTCCGCTGCTTTAAAAAAATGCTTTCGTGATTTTTTCGATGTTTAAACTTGCAGTGCAAAGGCCTTTGAAATGCAACAGCGGCTGAAACTGGTAATGTCCCAAGTTCTCCTCTTAAAACGACTTTGGCAGCTTTTGTTTGGACTGTTTAAACATTAAAGTCGGTTGTGTTCAGACTGAAATATAATTTGTCATCTTTCATAACCTTATCTGCAGTGTGCCACCATCTTCACCACACTGCAAACATTACTTACATCTTGGCATCCACCACGTTTCATAAGCACTATTTATATAATAACTGCAGCCAAATGTACACACAGCACATCATTTCTCATCACCATTGTTCATTCATGTCGCCTATGCCAATACATGTCAGTCGTGACCTTGATTCCAAGCTATATCTTTACAACTTAACTAAACATGTAAAACAAGTGCACAATCAGAAACTTAAACCAGACCAAAGGCCAACAAGATTAAGGACACGCAAGCTTTGAATGTTTCAGACACTACTGACACTAATTATCACTTGTGCTTGCGGTCAGCAAAATAAAAAAAATACCAACAAAAAAACTAAATGTTAAAACCCATTTTAGATGCACCTTGAAAAGTTTAACCTATGCCGGTGGTGTGCTTACTCCTTAAACCCGGGTGCCCACGTGTGTGTGTGTTGTGTACATGTGTGTTAGTGTTCCTATGGGACTGGGGAATTTGTGAAGGGGGAGGAAGTAAGAGTGCTTTGCCGCTAATGCCACAGCTCGTGCCACAGCACAGATATTAACGGGGAAGGAGGTGGGAGGGGGGGGGCGTGGAAAGCACCTGCCCTTTGCAAAGATGTCATGCGTGTTGCGGCACAACCTGCGAAGAGACACATTGCGCACGAGCACAGGAAACGTGTAAATGGGCGCAACGCGGGGAATTGGGTGACGGAATCGAAGGCGGAATCAGAACGCGAACAGAGGACACTGGAAACGATCAGACAACACAGGAATACCACGCCTGAAAACGATCAAACGCAACGGGTGCTCATTTTTAAATTGCTTCTGCACTTTATTTGGCGAATAATCCAGCAAAGGCAATTATAAGTATTTGGTTTGCCTGTAAAGCTACGAAAATTATGGGAAAGCGCTGCCCCCCCCCCCCCTACTGCCAGACCAGAGATCAGTTGAAGGGGGTCTTTCTGTGGTAATTCTGTGAAATCTACTTCCATGGAAGGGTAGCACTACTCTGCGAGTTCGAAATGGAGTCTGCCTCACGACATATCACAATGGGTGGGAGGGAAAAAGCAACTGTACTGTGAAACTATGTATGTAGAACTGCTTTCGCACAGTACATAGCCAACCGTGCTAATCGGAGATATGGGGAATATAGTGCAAGAGAGTAAAATGGGATGGAGTGGTGGCGCAGTTATTAGTGCACTGCGCTACAAGCCTGGAGACCAGTTTGATTCTCAGCAAGAGATACAATTAGTGGCGAGAGAGATACGGACGAATCCATTCCCCCGTTCACCAACCTGCACTCACCAGCATAGCAAAGTATGGTCAACCAACCACAGAGTCATTGCCAGAGGCTGAGAATAATTATTATGAAGATAATAAAATAATATAGTACGCCTTTTGGCATCCTCTGGTCTAACACCGTTTGAGACTAGGGCTCCAAAGAAAGCTGTCTCTGGTGTGGACCAATCAGTTTCAAAGACAATGGATATGCTATCAGAGTATGTTTTTGTTTGCATTCTGACCACAAGTATTGTGGTTAATGCAGACATGATTCCTTGTAAAAGGTTTCAGTTTGGTGTTTTAACATCTTAACACCTATTCTTGGTTCTTTCGGTAAAGTCACGTAGAAGGGAAACAATAAAATAATAAAAATATAAAACAATAAAATTCTCACGACGTTTCGACTGCAACAGAAGCAATCATCATCACACCTGATGATGACTGCAACACAAGCAATCGTCATCAGGTGTGATATTTTATTGTTTTATATTTTTATTCTTTTATTGTTTCCCTTCTACGTGACTTTACAGAAAGAACCAAGAATATGAATCCCTGCAGTCACGACAGCTTTAAATAAAAATCTTAACACCTGTTTTGTTACCAGAAAAAAGGGGAAAACATATTCTCAATCCAGTATTCCTTACTTAAAGCTACCTAGTCACTGTGTAAAATGTACAAACCTAAAAGTGCATTCCTATATTACTTCAAAAGAAATACTATAATAAGAATAGCAGTTTTATCGACAGCACTAACTTTAAATCCACGTAATTATTTTTTATCAGGCAGAATTCAGGAGATGAACGTCTAGCCAGACCTTAACATTTGAGATCATATCAAGTAATATGTTACACCATATCAAATAGAATATAGACATTTTTAGGTTACGTGACCACCGGCAAAAAAGTGTGGCAGGTCTTACAAAATACGGTACTAATAAAGTATGTTCGCCCTATTTTGCAAGAAATAGTATTAATATGGAGTGGACAGGCATTGTTCCAATCGCACATTCACCATCTGTTGCAAGTGGTCAGCTTTGTAATTTATCACTCGTCTTTTAGTCTTGGCAGATTTTCAAAATAACACATACAGCAAAAAAACAGACTAAACCATTCGAAATCAACGCAAAATTGAAAACATCTGGCAACAACAGTTCTGGAACAGGACCCAACATGCCGTGACATGTATCGACAGACGCAGACTCCGCAAAGTGCCACAGAGCATAGGCAATGGCGATAAAACACAAAACAATTCTGGGTTGATGCAGCGTCTAAATGTGACCACATCCCGAGACAATGTCGGAAAAACAGAGGGCGATCAATGTCTGATTCATGGCATGCAGCCAGCACCGTCAATCCAGCGAATTTCGCTGCATTGCCCCACTCATCAGCAGCCTATAACGACCTGCTTAAATGCGCGTTGGTCGCACATTCCAAACACCGCAACAGGCCCAAAGCTCGCTTAGCTTCCCGAGACCCGACGAACTCGGGCGAGCTGCCGGGCGATTTGTTCGGACGTCGATTCATAACGCGCGCGGCACACGGAACACAACCGCCACGTCGCACACGTGGCAGCAGCCCGGCGACAAAGAGCGCGATGATATTGTGCACAGCGCTCGCATCCGTGGCTGGCGGCCTGACACCCGACGCCACTGCCGCACACGTTAGCCACCCACGCGCTTAGTTGGCAAAAATCAAAAGCCGCGGTTATTTTCAAAGGCGATCCCACGTCGGAAGAAAACGCGTGAGAAAACGGCACGGGCGCGTGCGCGCGTGCGTTCAGGGAGTGTGCGCAAAAATATGAGTCTGAAGATCTGCGAGACATTGAATGGCTCCTTTAGTGCTTAACCCCGTTTCTCTGGCCAGAGTTCTCGCCCAGATCTGGTTACTGCCTCTAGGGCTGGTATTACCAGCCATCCAGGCTTTACCAAGCCGCCCTCCACCCGCCCGCCCGCTCTCTTCCTCCTCTCAGATCTGCCCCTGGTGCCTGCAAAGCATTGGCTCCTGGCGGTTCTAAAATCAGCCCAAGTGATCTGCACTAATCTGGTTGTATACTCCGCTCAAAAGCAGAGCCATGCAAAGCAGACGCGTTCAATCCCCAGATGCGGGAGTTAAAACAAATTGAAATGAAAGGGGATGGGGGAGCGGGAGGGGGGGGGGACGAGGGAAAAATGATGGTGGAGAGGGGATGGGTAGTGGGGGAACGTGGGGGGGTAAACACGATCTACACCTGCACTTCCATTAAAAGCACTCCGGTGACCTTGTCATTTATAAACATAGTACTTATGAAAATATGGCATTTTGATTATTGTAAGCACACATGCTTTTAAAATACGTTTTGATTCAGAGTAACTGCAAACACCATGCTCTAAAAGCCACTTCGATATTACATACTTTGCAATAGCACAAAGCAATTGGAATGTAAATTAATTTTAAATACTGAATATGGAAATAAAAACACATCACTACTTGGAAATGTAAAGTGCGGACAACATTCTTGAAATTCTTGCAAAAACTATTCCGTGAATGTTCAATCTTTATTTTCAATAAAAATGTATTACTTATACAGATAAAGTCAAAAACAACAAAAGCCCTACTGCTACAAATGTTTTAACGTTAGTCAAGAAGTGGCGGCACAGCGGCGGACGAGAGTTTCCATTCTCAGCCACGGGCAACATCGGAACCAGTTCTGGCCTTCTTCAAACAGCATGATGAAGTATGGTCAAACAACCCCCAAGACCGATAGGCCATGGAGAGGCTTTATATCCAGCAGTGCATTGACATAAAGCTGTAAATCATGATAATTGCAACAACGAAGAGGCTCAAGGTTCCTTAATATGAATGCCGAATAGGTGCAAAGACACCAAGAGTGCTAATATGAATGCATTGTACATCATAAATCTGAAGCCAACTACCGTAACCCTAGCCCCCCTCCACCGTGTCATGTGGTCAGCGTAGCGGCATGTGGCACGCATTTTCTGTTGCCTGGGCGCTAGCCGCTGCCGTCACGTCCACCTGTGGGCAGCGAGATCGCTCCACGGATTTAGAAAGATTATGCCATTCATCATCCATCACCTTTGGCCTCGGTCAATCCACTGCTGGATCAAGGTCTACCCCCCCCAACATCCTTCGCAATCCTGCGATGGAGAAATCCACCCAGCTCTGCACGTAAGCTGGTTTAATCGCTCAACCTCCTTGGTGAACCACCATTTAGATGTGCTCCTGTGCCTTGGCTGCCACTCCCTCATTATTCTTGACCATCGGTCACCATACTTTCCAGGCGACGTGTCCTGCCCAAGCCCACTTTACTTTTATTTTCATAGTTTTAATAATATCATTAACCTGCTTACTTTCTCTCACCCATGTGATGCCTCTGTCACTCAATACAATTCCAAGCATGCATCTCTCCATGCTTCGTCTGTGCACTTTTCAGTTTTTGTTCCATTTTTTTTCATGTGCCAAATTAATTTCCCATGGGACATCTACTGTATTTCCACGCAAGGGCCCTTAGCACTGAACGTCATCAAGGCGTGCCCGGTAAAACCGAGCTGGTTTGTTTCAAGACATCCTTCCCACATTTGGGTTGTGTTGGAACCAAAAACGAGGATTTGGGTCTCCTCTTGTGCACACAGTCAATAAATCAGGGACGCATTCAACACGAAGGCAATGTACAGGAAGCATTGTGAAGCAGTGAAAGGGAACAGGTGAGAGACCTTGCAAAAGCACGCGTGTCATATAATTCACCGTGAGAAGTCGACCGTACATTAGTCACATAGAACGGCAAACTTTAATGGAAAAGAACTCCCCTGCTGAAAATGACATGGAGTCACTTTCGTTTGTTTGTTTTGTACAGCATGCCTTTAAGGCATGCACACTCCTCCCATGCCACATTCATGAACCAACAAAAATTGTACAATACTCCACGAGCATTGGAGAAAAAAAACATGCTGAGAAAAGAACAAAAGCACGCGTTTTTTTTTGTTCCTACCAATGGGTCCGATAAAAGTGGTGATTTGGCATTTATGTTTCGCACAGTCAAAAAAAACCACTGGTTTAGCTCTCCGTTGCGTTTTTGGGTTGGACCATCATGCGTTGTTTCGGCATCACGTCCGACATTTCACTCTGCGTGCCAGGAGCTTCTCCAGGATATGAAACGTTGGGCACGGTGTTTAACGGCGCGTGATATGACCCGAAAACACATTGGAGAGCTGTAACAGCATCGCCGAAAAGAAAGAAAAACCTACGCGAGAGTACAAACACTGGTTTTCGTATGTGAAAGTTTAAAATCAAAATTTTGGGCATATTTTGGCAAAGAGTCTCCAAACAATACGGTCTTGGCAGACTGGACAGGTTTAACTTTGCACAAGCACACATGTATATGCATATGATTATATATATGCTTATAAATAATTAACGTGGATTTGTGCATTTTTCTATCCGATGGAACTTTGCCATTGCTGTATTTCAAATTGCTCCAGTCTCAAATTGGCTTCATATTTGAATACAAAACACACGAGATTTAGCACTTTTTTCTTACACTCAGATCATTTCTGGAGTTCAAATTGAACTGTACATTGTTTAATCGGGATTAATAGCAGCCATAATAGCGTTGCTCCAAGAATAGTGACCAAGAGAAGGCGAGGAATGGAACAACATCCAACAATGCCTCTAACCAAGAAGACGGAACGATGAAATCGGCACATGCGTAAGCAGGCGCTCGGCGCACCGGTGTATCCCATGAACATGACAGACGGCGACGGGCTTGGAAAAACCTTCATCCGCGCAGTAGATTGATCAAGGCTGACGATGACGGTAAGGTCCGCCAAAAACTTTTCGCGGATTGCGGGGAAGAAAAAAAAATCGCCCGCACCTGCAGAGGGGGGGGGGGGTCGTCTCAACGCGTTCGACGTGGCGGCATCACGGAGCGTGGCTAAGAGAAAAAAAAGGAGGCCACGCTCAAGCGCCGCTAGCCATTCGACAGGTGTAGAAGCACGCCAAGTTTACGCAACAGCGTGCCCCCATCATCGCAGGCACAGCCCACGGACCGTGGGGACAGCTGCGTGCGACTGTTTTAGCTAATCTGGGCCCTATCCTCTTACAGAAGGCGGGTGTAACCCAACGCTGCCCGCTTCCAATAGAGTGCTTCCAGCTGCTTTTAGCTACCGGCACTGCCCAAACCGCGTGCAAGATGGATGGCTGTATTTTTACAGCAAGATTTTTTTTTTAAACCACTACCCCGCAAGCCCCCCTCTCTCTCCCATACCCCATCATCCTCTACCCTCCTCCTGGCTCTTTCTTTCCATCGTATGATTCACCAAGTTGACAGACAAAACTAATTTATTACATTGTTACCTTCCTCCATTCATTTGTGAGCTGGCAGACGGCGAGGCAGTCCAAGGACGTTTTCATAGACGGCGAAATGTATTTGTACGCTCGTTTATTGTCATCTTTGAATGCAATTATTTCTTTATTTCAACAAGTTATACAATTGTGGCCAAGAAGCTAAATTATAAAATGTTCATGAGGTGGGGGGGGGGCAAGCCCCCATCAAAAAAATCTGTCCTGAACTTAAAAATCCAGACACATGCATATAATATATTTAAAATATTCTTGGTTCTTTCGGTAAAGTCATGTAGATAGAAAATGAAACTAAAATAAAAAAAAGAAATGTTTATTTGCTTTTCTAATAAAATGCTTTTTTTTTATTAAAATTGAATTTTATAGCTAGGTGAATTTACCGAAATAACCAAGAAACTTGATTCCTGCAGTCACGAAAGTTTTAAATCGAAATGTAATTTATAAAAGTAAAGGAATTGTTTCTTTTAAAAAAAATATCCCACAAAAATCACGTGTTATAAACGCATTTTTTTTTGTTTACAACGCAGCTTCATTAATATTCTCCCCTAAAAATGTAGTTAGTTGCGGAGAACGCAAACAGTCCATGAGAACGCAGTGCACATTAATTTAGTATAATTCAATCAATCCACTGCGTGCGGATCACGAAGCCATGCGCTTAAGTACAATGAGCACAAAGCCAGGTCTTCCGTGTTGAAGGACACAAGCCACACATACGCACAAACATGTTTCAATTGACCCAAACACAACAAAAGATTCTATAATCAATGGAACAATTCAAATATGTGACAGTGACGGCCTTAAGCGGGAGGCCACTGGAAACAGGGCCTCAAAAAAAAGCACGCTCCAGATTCTTCCCCGGCTGTCGTACCCAGGTGCATTCCGGCCCATAATAATCACCACAATGAGTTTTGTTTTTCCAGGCCTGGCCAACTCCGCCTCGGATGGCTCCGGCCGAAACCAGATGCTTTATATGTAGTGGGGCTCCTGGGCAGTGATGTCACGCAGCGTCACCGGCATTATCCTGAGAATTAAAATTTCCATTGCAGAGGAGGCTCGGTGACGAACTCGACACCCGACGGTTATCCGGCGGAGACAATGTTGACTACGTAATTGCACCCGAAGTGAAGTAACGCAGGGTACGTAGTTATTTGTAAGGACCCAGGGACATTGTGACACAGTCGGCGGCTGACACTATGCATCCTTATTTGCTGGAAGGCGGTGTGGGGGGAGGGGAAAAATCAAGTTTAACTTAATAAGTTCCATCCAAAAACGTGTGCGAGTAACGAGATCTGTGTGGAAGTGGAGCAAGGCGACGTTTAACCCGCACACGATCCCACACCCCTGCTGCAGCCTCCACAACTAAAAGTTTCTGGTTGTTAAAGCCAGTTGGTGGTGTTGTACGGTGGACGAGAAAACAAAAAACAAATATAAAAGGGAGAAGAAAAAAAAGCTTGCACACACAGGTGTTATGTAAACAAGTTTCTTAATTTATAGACAACACTGGCAGCAACTTAAGAAGGGGACGATTTTTTTTGTTTAGGAGGAAAAGCAGCCACAAAAGATGTGGGAGGGGGGGGTGCAAAAAACAGAGCCATGGGGGGGGCGTGGTCTCGCGGCTTTAAAGCAAAACCAAAATCCCCTTTAGGGTGCACTGACCCTTGGCGCTCCCAACGCTCTCAGCCTGCCTTTGTTATCTCCCAAACGCCCTGTTTCCCAGGCAACACAACACCGAGCGTCAGCACACAAGGTGCAGCAGCAGTGCTTGGGGTGGACGAGGGAGGGTGCTTGCTGGTGGTGGTGGTGAGGAACAGGGGGTGTGGGGGATGGTAGGGACGGCAGAGTCGGGAGGGGGGGTGGTGGTGGGGTGGGAGCCCTGGCAAATGGAAGGAGCCAGACAGAAATAAATGAGGCCTGAAGCGGGCATTGTTCGACCTCAGACGGATCCCCCTGGTAACGCCCATTAATCTGCTGTGTTGCACTCACTCCTGCCTCTCTCCCTCCCCTCTCAACTCCCCGAACCCCACAACCACCTTCCACAAAATCCACAACTCAACAGCCTCTCCCAACCGAGCTCCACCCACCCCTTCTTCCCTCACTGCCCCCCTCCCTCCCATCCCCAAAGCCCCCCCCCCCTGCCAGCCAGCCCATCGCTTCCTTCCCTTTGAGTCAATGAATGAGGAAGGGGGGGGGTCCCTCCCTCCCATCCCTCCCATCCCACAACCCAACACCCCCCCCCCTTCACAACAGACGCCTCCAGCTGCCATGGGTGGCTATTCACAAGCCACCACCACTGCTCGCAGCCTCAATGCTGCCCGAGATGCCTCTCATACCTGGCGTGCATTCGCCTTCTGTCGTGGGCTGCTGCGAGGGAGGGTTTTCCTTTTTTTCCTGGACTCTCTCCCCCCACCCACCACCACTCCTCTCTTCTGGGTCCCACCCTACGAACCGGGAGGCCCCGGCTCCTCATCTCTTGCTCCCCCCACCACCACCACCGCCTCCGCTCCCCAACATCCAAAGAGAGCGACTCAACAGGCTCAAAAGATATCACGTGGACCAGCGGAATGCACAATACAAAGGCTCGCACGCACGTACAATCACTATAGCTACAGCGGGGCTCAGTTGCCTGGGTTATAATTTACTTATTTATTTATCGGCGTGCCTTTTTTTCTCTCTCTCGCTTCCTTTCTGTGTTTTTTTTCTCCCCTTTCCGACGGAAGGTGGACTGGCTAACACTTCCTCGGTGTTCATTAGCAGACGCCACCCCAACTGTGGCAGAAACAAAAGCCGTGGCTCCGCTTCTCGCCTCTTGTTTCCATTCAGCGATGCTCAAGGCAACCTCAAAACCGCAAGCTGTTAACAGTCCATATGCCCTCCTGTGGCAACAAAGCCTTGCAGATGGCAAGCCAGGGTCACAATCCCCTACTTCGCTTTTTGTGTCCTTCTACTAACGTCTCTGGCCATAGCGGTGGAAATGCGTAAGACGGGATATATATATGCGTAAATATGCGTAAATATGCACCGAGACAAAGTTGAATATGTAACACAATGGGAGGGTCGGAGCGAGGTGCCATCTGGGTGGCGGCTATGGAGTTGCTGCGGGGAGGGAGGGGGGCATACATTAAGGTGGGCATGGCATCTCTAAGAAACACCGTGCTTCTTAGAAATGGTAAATGACACACATTCTAAGGATGCCATTATCGAGGGAGGATTAAAACATACAGTATAACATTCTGGTGAAAATATCAAAACACAAACTTCTGAATTAAAAAAAAACACAATGGGAGTTCAAGATTTTTACCTATAAAATGCTGCGATTTTCGTACCAATCCACGTACAACAGCAAGCTAAAACATACTGATGGTTTATTGAACCGTCAATCGAACACGACGATAAAAGTATACTTTAAGCGGATGAAAAAACACACGTTTGATTTGCTGCTCTGCCAAGAACACGGCTGCTTCCTCTTTCGCCTAGAATCTGTTTAATCTCCCGAAAAGCACAAATAACAGAGTGAACGAAGTCTGCCAACTTAGTGCCTTTTGAAGCGAGTGAGGCATTATTGAAAGGGGCCATGACACATAACACGTGTTTAGAATCAATTACATACGCATGAGAGAGGTGGTTCCGATGATGGCAAGTTTAACCACAGATGAAGACATTTTTATTATCGTTGAAAACCCAAGTGCCAGCAGGGACTCCTTTGTCCTTAGACAAGTTGCAATTATTTTCAGCCATTAGTCACACATGTTAGAGGTCAACAGTATGCAGCATTTGAATTCAAATTCCATATACGTCTGTTAAGGGCACTTAATAGAAAGACGTGCAAACTCCGGCACACGTTTAATAAGACCGCTTACTTTACACAATGCGAACCATTATTACCTGGCAGTTTCGATCAGCATGGCTATGCACCAATCTTTACTGGCCCCGAACAAACATCTGGAGGTCTGGACGGGTGGGAAGGTGGGGTTGTAAGCTCACTGCGTTACACAACTCAGTGACTCGAGTTTTGATTCCTGACCATGGCCAATGCCAGTGGTGAGTGATATCTGAATGGGTCCTGGGGCAGTCCCATTCACTAACCTGCAGTTATGGTCAACCGACCTCACTTACTCACACCACATGGGAAGGCTTTCCTCGTGGAGTTCATTGAAAAAAAACACAAAGCTGTAAATTATTATGGTTATTGGTAGTACAGTGGTATAAAAAAAGTAATCAGATGATAATATGAGAGTAATGCTAATGACTAACAACATTTACATTTAACGATGATTGGCAATCATTATTTAAGTGCTTTCGACATCAATTTCAAATGTATTAAATGTGATAGTTGGCGAAAAGGAAAACTTGTTGAATATGTCCGATAATTAAAATATGAGAGATCTATGTTTCGTCCAGATTACGTTAAATTCTCCAAAATGCCGACCAAATTGGACTACAAAGACCAAACAAAAACTGTCTATATCTTTGTTCATTACTAACAAACAAGCAAGGACGCCAGACTGCACAAAGTCATTCAATAGTCGGCCCCTCATGACCCACTGTGTAGGACATCCGATCTTTGCGATGCTTCCTTTTGCCCTTTAATATATCCACGCTGTCGAGGTGGCCAAGATTAAAACTAACATTTATCACTCACTTTTGCCATGTCTGCAGGAGAGCCGGCCAGACACTGGGGGCCCCATCGCCTCGGGCCATACACGGCTGTAATTCATCTTATTCTCACGAGCACATATTTAGTGGGACCGTGCTCTTTTGTGTCCTATTTTTTTTTACTCCATGCCAAACGTGAAGCGGCTATTATTTTTGTTCCTTGAAATTCCCCATGAAGATTGTAGCGGATAAATGTCAAAGCCTCCCCGCGAAATTGAAGGCGATTCATCATTCCCACTAACTTCATTCGCCCTGCTACGGCATTTATATTGGGTCGTCTCTTCCACAAACTAACAATATGTACCGGTGCAGCCCTTTTGTTAAGCCTCTTGCCATGCGGGTTGTGAGGGTTACACGATCACGCTTCACCACTCTGGTCAGTGCGGGTCAATTAAAGCAGCGAGCATAAACGTGGAAGTATAGATAGGGATACGAGAACCGTGCACGTTGCCCCGCAGACTACAGCCAACCCTGTCGAGCATGGTGGTTCCCTCATCCAAGCACTATTCATCAGGCTCACCCCTTGCTTGGCTTACGCGATCTGATAAGATCGCAGCACATTTAATGGGCGATGTAGGCACTGTGTAATGATACCAACGATCTACGTGAAAAAAGGGTGGCTGTGGTCCATTTCAAATATGAAAAAGGCACGATAAACCATTCGGCATTACAAAAATTGGGGGGGACAAAGGTAAACCGTAAAACGAATTAGACAACCAAAATACAGTGGCACTACTATAGTCAGTCAGTAAAGGTATTAGATCATAAAAATGCCAGAAGCAAGACTCCTCTGTGGGTGAGACAGTGGCATGTCGTACGTATACTTATCACACATTCCTTTAACCTAACGTCATCAACTACTCACATCTCATGGCACTCCACCGCTCCGGACACAAATGGCCAAGCTCAAGTTAAACATTTTACTTTCCCTGCGATAGCATTTCTGTTTCTCGGAATGCATGACTTAACTTGCAACCCTCCTTTCTGGGTTTGAAGGGCGGGCGGGGGGGATAAAAGTTGAGTAACCATTTTTTTAACAAACTAACAAAACTTACGTCTAAGGAACGCCTACATCTGTCTGTGTCAACGCGTTTTCATTGGGTCTCCGCACACCAATCCATTCTTTGTAAATCTTTGAGATGACTCAGCCGCTTGCCCTCCCCCCCAGTTCCCTTATCCAACTCACGCTCCCCCCACCTTCGCCGCCTCCTCTGCCTCAAGTCCCACTTCCTTTGCCATCTGTTTTTCACACGCACAGTAGGCCGGTCGGTCAGGCCACATGTACACCATCTTTGAGGCAGGCCTCCGCACATTTCGTGCCGCAGCCCAAAGGCTGCATCTTGCTCGCAAGCGAAATTAAATATAAAAATTCTCAGGGGCAAATGTTTTGTTGTTGTTGTTGCTGCCAGGTTTAATTTTTTTGGTCTTTACTGCCATAGGTCTCGAGTTATCCAAGGCCATGAATCAATATGACATCTAAATAAATCCATTCTACACCTCCTAAAGCAAAGAGTTTATACATTTTTCAAGGGCTTCATGAAAATCACTGAAATTCAGTCATGAAAATCTTAAGCCACCGGCGAGCTTCATTGGCACATATAAATAATATATTTGTAAACGTGACAATCTTGGGGCGTTAATGACAAGATTTTGGAATAAGTCCAACATTTGGCCCCACCAAAAAACAAACACGGATCATTGTATTCGCTCAGAAACCCTTCAGTTTAAGTTAACTGAAACGTTAATTTTGCCAAGTATGAACGTTTGAGCAACAATTACACGCCGTTAAAATATAATTTAGTTTTTCAGCTCATTACCCGATGTATGTTGAACTTCTTTCGCACCGTACGTAGCCAACCATGCTCATCGGAGGAGACAAAGTTAACCCTATAGCTATGCATAAGCAACACATTTCGAATGAAATTGACGATGCCTCTAAAAATGTTTTACTTCAATCTACAATTACACGTTAAAATATACTTTAGTTTTTCAGCTCATTACCCGATGTATGTTGAACTTCTTTCGCACCGTACCTAGCCAACCATGCTCATCGGAGGAGACAAAGTTAACCCTATAGCTATGCATAAGCAACACATTTCGAATGAAATTGACGATGCCTCTAAAAATGTTTTACTTAAATCTAGATTGAAAACTTATTTCTTTAGAACTGCTTTCTGTGTTTCGTTTGTTGTCCTTCCCCCGCACCTCCGATTAGCACGGTTGGTTACGTACGGTGCGAAAGAAGGTCAACGTACATACACACGTTCATTTGATGAGGGGTATCCTGGCAGAAAGCACAAGATAGAATGCAAGATACCCGAAACAAATGGTCTCTCACACAGATTCGGATGGGATTTTTAACTGTGTGGATCCAGGATTTGAGCCACTCAAGAATATCGAAGCCATAATTAAAATTGTGGGTTGCACTGCGGCTCCTGGCAAACGGAACGGAGAGGTGAGGTGGCAAAAATGGGGAGGGGTGTTGGAGCAGGGATGACATCACGGAAGATTAGACTTTTTTGTGCCAGCATTCTTCATTTGCCTAGAAAGCACAAGGACTTTCACATTTTCAACAAAGGCTGAAAGGAATTTAATTATTTTATCAGTGCCATGGCTTTATTATTTGCAAGGTCTTATTTGGCATTGATAGTTTCTGAAACATGCCCTTTTTATATATTTTTTAAGGTCTTTTACACATTACATTTACCATATAATTCACACTATAACATTACCTGCTTTTGCCTTATAGTTAACACTAAACATGAACTGGACATTGCCCATCACGACTTGTGAATTACTTCACAGTAAACTAAATTCTAAATTTCAAATGAGGTTATACGGATTATATATATGCGCAAACAATCTCTCGCTACTGATCCATGGATAAACTGTTTTTGGATATTTTGCTTATCTTCTTGGTTCTTTCGGTAAAGTCACGTAGAATGGAAATAATAAAATAATAAAATAAAACATAATAAAATAATTCTCACGACGTTTCGGCCACAACGCAAGCAGCCATCCTCAGGTGAAGACCAGGTCAGACGCTGTCTCCCCGACAGACCTGGTCTTCACCTGAGGATGGCTGCTTGCGTTGTGGCCGAAACGTCGTGAGAATTATTTTATTATGTTTTATTTTATTATTTCCATTCTACGTGACTTTACCGAAAGAACCAATAAGATGAATCCCTGCAGTCACGAAAGCTTTAAATCGAAATTTATTTTGCTTATGTGCACCTACTACTATGACCAGCCACCACAAATGTGATGTCCTCCTATTGTTTACACTGGTTAACTATAAAAGAGGCAAGCTAAAGGTGCAGCACTGCAATTGCTTGCTCAGGCAACTGCTGGCCAAAGGGTCTGCACTAGACAGCTCTAGGATGCCCTTCTTGAGGGTATTTTAGCCTAATCTTCTCACAACGGCCAAAGATCTTAAACATGCCAATAGACTGACTGTTTTATTATTTCCCTTCTACGTGACTTTACCGAAAGAACCAAGAAGATCTGGTGAACCCATTTATAAGGTGCTGCGGTGGCGAGATGTTAACTACCTCGCCTGGTATGGAGGAGATCATGGGTTTACGATCCCAACCCTGACGCTTGTATTATTTGGAGTTTGAATGTTCTCCCCGTGCTCGCGTGGATTTTTCTCTGGGTTCTCTGATTTTTCCCTCCACATTTAGAAACATGGGTTTTCAGGATTTGGCTGCTATAAATTTCCACATAAGCCAACTTTGTTCAGCTATCATTTGTGACAAAGGTCGCTTCTGAAAGAGAGATCTATGGCTGAGTGGGCCTTACCTGGTGAAATGAAAAGTTTAGTTTAGTTAGTTTAGGCCATAGGTGGAGAAGGGTATTTAATTAAATGTACACCATTGTTTCAACTGCTGCAGTAGGACATTGAATTTAACCAGCGACCTTATGGATTTAACCAGCGACCCATGAAGTCCAGTGTACTAATTGTTATATACTCCGCACAACATCGCTCGTAACGTGTACGGGTATTATTTCTTTCAGGCCAAATCAACCCAGAAGAATCATGGCTATGCATTAATTGCAAATTAACTCGGGTCTCTACAAAGCTAGCATGGTGATGGCTGTGTAGGACATCAACTCTTTGCATATCACATACTGTAGTGCATGCGCACAATCACTACCGACTAACTCACACGTGCAAATATACACAAACACAATAATACTAGAACATGCATTATACCAACACATGAACATTTCTGAATATTTGCAGGGCTGGAAATGAAATCACGTGGCACATTACAGATTATTAATTTGATCTAAAGCGACGCCAAGCTGCAGTCGTGTTTGATGTTAAGGGTCGACATGTATGTGCAAATCAATTAAAGCACCTGACTGTTCAATACATCGTAATGCTCTGAAAGTATTGCATTAAAACCCCCGTTGCTTTTGTGAGCCCACGTGCATAACGGCACTTCACATTACCCGAGCATAGCATGAATCTAACAGAGCCCATAATACGCGGAATATTCAATAACTTTGATCATCGTGCGTGCAGTACTAATCATAAAATAATGGGATATGTTTGTAATCAGTCGTTGAATAGGGAATATTTAAAAAACACTTTTAGCTGCTCATTAATAATACATTTTGGAAGTATCAACTAGATTAAGCCACGAGTGATTTACACCTACACACCACAACTATGGGCTAGTTCTCTCATTGAAACCTGCATGACTTCCATGTGATAAAGAGGGGGAGGGCATGTCAAACTGAACACATACACGTAAATTAAGCGTGCAGACACGTCCGTTTAAATGCAAAGCCACGTGTGGGCACTTTGACTGGACCCTCACTTAAGAAGTGGTGGAAACCTGTAAAGGCAACACTCATCTATATATAACACACACACAAACACAAAGGTCTTCTTAATGCGTGTGCACATAACCAGCGATGTCACCAGACTAATACAGTTGGCATGGCGGTCAGCCCATTGACCCATTTCCAAGGTTATTTTTTGGCTATAAATAAAGCCTTGCGCCGTGATAATATGTGCCGCGGAGAGAGCGCCGATTAATGTTCCACATACCAATTTGTGTTTTGTAAGAAAATAAAAGATCCAAAAGCACAGTTCACAAGAGTGAGGGGGGGGGCATTGTGTAGTGGTGTCATTGGCAGATCTGAAAAAAAATCACCTGCACTCACTAAATTATCAGTCTGTCATCTCCCGCATGCTTTGCTGGAACTAGATGACCCTAACTCGGCTGAGATGGATTCCTGTGGACCGAAATCTGCCACACAGTAAAAAACATACAAATGTCCGCAATGCCTACACATATTACAAACATCAATTGCGTTTATGACAAGAGACACGAGATAGGGGGGAACGGAGGGGATGGCGGGGGGGACAGAACAGTGGGTAGTGCCCTGCGCAATGAACCTGACGATGTTATTCCAAGCAACGGCTAATATCAGTGCCAAATTGATATCTAAAATCGTCCTGGGGCATCCTATACCAATTCGAACTGACCAGGGTGGTTAAGTATGGTCAAACCCCCCCTTCCACTGCCCCCCATACCACTCCCTCCAATGACGGACATGGCATGGGGCTGCTGAAAGTCCCTGGCCAGGAATCAAACTCAGGTCGCCATGACCTACACAGCGTCGGGGAGGCTTTAATCCAGCGGTGGATTAACAATGGGCTACATATATCATCTTCAACATCAGAACATAAATGGCAAGCGTGTGTCATGGTGAAAATGTCATATTCGTTATGAGCAGCAAAGCAATACCTATCATCAAACTGTCAAATTATTAATCTGGCCTAGAAAGTATAGGTGTTTTAATATACGCCGTACATAAAACACGATGTAATGATGTATTAAAATGCTTATGACGCATTCTGCTATCGGTAGAGTATCTACCCACACAAAGCTTGAAATTGCCAACCAAGAGCAAATGTAAAAGCAAAACTACTGGACGTCTATCGAAAATGTCCCTTTTCATACGGCTCCGTTTCTAAGTGTGTGTACATAGATTATGCAGAATATATCTGTGCAAGCGTAGTTTGTTTTAAACCTGCACGCAATTTTTTGGAATCGACATGGCAATACAGCTCACTCCCATTGAACAGAAAACAAGTACTCTCGACTTGACCTTTATATCAACGGCCTTGATAGAGCAGCAAATGCTATCCCAGAAGGCGCCATTTTGGTGCTGTTACCCGAAAATTTCACATCGCCAAGAGCTTTCTGAGCAAGATTGCTTCCAGCTCTGGCCTAGTCTTGGCAAAAAGTTAAAGGCGCAGCCCTACAATTGCTTGCTCAACTGCCGACGGAAGAGCCTCGCCAGAAGAGAGCTCTCCAGAGCCCCCAAGGAGGATATATCATGGGGGCAAACTTTCCCACACTAGCCAGACCTTTCAGGAGAGGTCAGAGTACCCACACTGCACCCTACCGCACGCGACCTGCCAATCGACGAACTTTGGAACACTCGGTTACTCTGTAACTGTGGGTGGACAGAGACAAGAGGATTTCACTTTTTCACAACTGCCGCGCCAAACTCAACCGGCGGACCTCTGGATTGCAAGTCGAGCGTGCCCACCGTTGACACCGGGATCCAGTGTCCGTCCCACACCCCCCTCCCCCGTCCCCTGCTAACTCTTGGCAAGGCACCTGAAAAGCGGTAGCGCGTGCGCGCGCAGCTCGGCACTCACCATACATCTTGCCCTCGTCGGACAGGATGATTTTCCGTCGTCCGCAGGGAGGGTAGATGGCCAGTGCCTCCTGGAAGCTCTGCTCGATGTCGGGGCTCCACACCCCCTCGGCGTCGTTATCCATCGGCTTGTCCACCGAGTCCGACATGCTGGCAGCGCCGGCGACACCTGCGCGGCCCGATCACCTGGCAGCCTGCGCAGCGGCACGCCAAAGCCGGCGCAGTGTGAGAACGGGAGCAACGTCTCGCCGCGCAAAGGCGACGTCATACCATTTCGGCGGCCAAAAAGCTTTTTTTTGTGTTTCATTTCCGCTGGAAATAAATTGGCCATTGTTCTCTCCTCGCTGTACTGGACAACTATCACAACAAACAAGGAAAGGGCTGGGCCCCCCACGACATCCACACACGAGTTGCTAAAAAGGCGCCCACTTCCCCACCTCCTCGTCGCGTTTCGGATCTAATTAACAGATCACGGATGCCGTGCTGCCAGCAACTGTGCCCTTCAACTGGTCGGATGGAGGAGTTGTGGAGTTAGGGATGTGTTTGTTCAAGTTCCTGAAACCAGCTGGTGATCGGTGTGAATGCATTTATTAACATGCATCCTTATGCTCAGAACAATGGCTTGAATTGTGTAATTGTCAGTGTTTTTCCTTTACATTTGTATATGTTGTATATGTTGCATGTAATAGGTTCACGATGTGACCCCTACACCGACTACGAGTCACCACAATCACAATGCTCAAAATAAGAATCAAATCTTGAGACACGATCCTGACTTTTTCAGTTTTCAGTTTCATGTATTTGGTATAGCCCTGTGAGCCATTCGGCTCTTGAATGGGGTGCAACTGCAACAAACAAAAACATGAACAAGAAAACATCTTAAAGTGACTATGCGCAAACAGAAAAATCCAGGACTTCTGACATTTCATTCCATCGCGAAGGAGGGGATTATCATTACACCCCTTGTTATAAGTAACTTCACATGCCTACTCCATCGTTCCTGACCACACCGCTGTTCCCTATTGTAATTCTTCCTCCTGAAAGGTGGAGTGTGTCCAGTGGCTCAGGCTGTTAATGTGCTCACAAGAGAAACATCTGAACAATCCATTACAACTATCCGATGTGTTTTCAGGATGTACCTGTGTGTTCTTCAGCATGGTTTCTGACATCACCATGTCCTTCAGGAACTCAATACTGTGTATTCAGTTCCAGAAGAAGCTTCCGGCACGTCGAGTGAAACATCGGACATCGTGCCGAACAATACATCGGGGTCCAACCCGAAAACACATGGGGAGAAAGAGCTGTCGAGCACAAACCGCAAAAAAAACCTGACGCAGTAGTATTCCATTACAACGCTCGTGGCAGAGTAATGTTTGTCACTGTGTGGCAGTTGCACCGACACTCTTCATTGTAACGGACAGACTTGCACTCTTCAACATTCGGCTCTGGACGATGATTTCACAGCAAGCAAGGTTCACCAACCACCCCACCCACCACCCCCAAAGATAAAGAGGGGGAACTACGGAAATACGTGAGAAGCAAACATGTGGCCAAGTGAGATTTCCAGTTGATATCCTAAGTGCACATTTGCTTACATGCAACGCAACATGAACACAGGATGTGGAGAACATCCATGAAACAATTAGACTATTATGTTTTTAAGCACATAAAATTATATCCTTTGTTCAGGGCGCACCGCTTCTTAAAACCCAGACTCTCAAGGACAATCCGAAAAAGTAAGCAAACCACCTATTTTGACTCTGTTACGTTCAGCAGAATGCGAAAATCAACAAATACTTCTAAAAAAAATTCATATAGAACAGTGGTTCTTAACCTGGGGTGCACACACCCCCCCTGGGGGTGCAAGATGCCCTTTCTGGGGGTGCAAAATATGCCAGATTTTTTTAGAAGGTAAATCATTGTGTGTCTCTGTGTTATCTCTCTCTGCTTACGTGTCTGTCTATGTGTCTCCTGTTCTGTGTTTAATCTCTCTCTTAAATTTAGCAATCTTGGAAGAACGTAATCAACCAGGTAGGGTGTTGACTGTTATGATAGCCGACTATCTGTGTTGTATTACATTATATTTCTAAGTTTACTAGGTTTTGTTTTCTCTTTCATTTGTACCTGATGATTGCTTGTGTTGCAATCGAAACGTCGTATGCTATTATTTAACTTGTTATTTTCTCTTTGTACGTGACTTTACCGAAAGAACCAAAGAGTAATTCCTGCAGTCACGAAAGCGCCAAACCAAGTTTCAAACATTTGTATTCATTAACATTATAAAAAAATACATTGAGAACCAAATGGGTGCAAAGCTGCAGTAAAGGTTAAGAACCACTGATATAGAAACAGATAATTTTCCAACACCGCGCCTGGCCCAGTGAGCAGCGGTGTCCCGCACCTCCGATTAGCATGGGTGGCTAAGTACGGTGCGAAAGAAGTTGAACATTGGCGCGTGAGCCATAATCGATTTTAAATTCACACCTATCGCATGTGACGGCCTCATGCCACCGCTGCAGCCACTGGAAGGCGCTAAGTTCGCAACATTTAAAACATGTAGTTCTCGAGTCAAATAGTGATCTTGAACGGTGGAAATACACGAGTCACTGGGGTGCGGGGTGGTGAATGGCGAATTGGTACGGACTCAAGATAATTATTTACTTAACGGAGAGTTCAAGCATGCTTACAGTGAAAATTCCAAGTTTAATATCGGCCAAACTGCTGCTTGCACTGTACCATATTTACTGAACACTCGATATCTAGATGGCAGTGGCGAGCTCTGGTCAATACAGTAACGTGCAGTGACATGCAAGGCATGCGAGTGCTGTTTATGCGAGCATGTGCGGCAGGGAAGGCGATAAAGTGACATGAACATGAGACAATCGTGGCTTGCTGGTCACGTGGCAACCAGTCAGGTCACAGGTCACCAGTTGTAGGGCACAAGGTCCCATGGCTTGAGAGGGGCCCTGTGATGGGGTGTGGGTTCTCGTGAAAGTGGGGGGGCTTGGGTTTGTGCCGTGTTCAACTCCGTGCGCGTGTGTACACATTATATACAAAGACAAAATTCCCCCGTATAGCTTCAACAGACAGTAGGAGCAAGTGCTGCTACCCGAGTACCTATGAATGCCAGCCTGGCACACGAGGGGGTGAGTGGCTAGCACCATGCTCGGCCTCCTTTGTCTCCCCAGTGGTGATGATTTCACATCGCAGCAGGTACTCATTTGAGGCCGAGTCGACCTAGGGGAGGGCCCAGGACCGATTTAAATAATCGTCACTAATTTAGGCCGTGAGCGGGAATCGAACTCTGGCCGCCGGGTTCGTAGCGCAGCGCGCTAACGTATACAATGTGCTCCCCACATTATATACATACATATACATATAGATATAAACATTTTTTGAAAAATACCTACCCTGAAAATAATGCCATTTTTTTTAGCTCGTTCAATGATGATAGTTGCTATTAAATAACAAAAAAAATGCGTATACGATTTACGACCACACGCACTCACATCGGAAAAGACATGCCAAGGTCAAAAGCCCTTCATCATCAATGATGAACTCTTATTAGGAGCCCATTAGTAAGTCAACAATCTGGCTCACGGCAAGACGTGAGCAAGGCCTATTGGTCTAAACATGAGCGTTTGTGTGAAATCTATTCCAGATGGTGTTGGAATAAATCAACTTGTTGAACAATTGATTCCTATTGTTAAATATACTTTGTATGGACCCCCACCCATGCCGACACAGAAACTAACCAAAGTCTGTCCCATATTTTCTCACATCAATTTGCTCATCAACTCAGGCACGGAAAATGCAATTCTTATCATTATTTTACATTCATAATTGGAAAGCCATTTCACCGTTCAATTTCACTACAGAAAGCACCACACAAGTAGCGTGTAGTTTTATTAGGGCTGTTAGGCAATTTGACTTGAATAATCTTCAGGAGTGTGCTAAATGTCCGTGTGGATGTTTAACCTTTAAAAAAATATATCCGGCATCACACACCAGATGCAGCATGCACACGTTTTGCTATTCCTTTAAAATACGATGCTGTGTGTACACACATTTGTTGTAAAGTGCCGGCAACACGAATCAGACTTGTGAATGCGACCCATTTCAATATATTGTAAGATATAGGTTGTGTGTGCATTAGGACAAGCAGTACTGTGGATAATTATAACGAATTGTCGAACTCACGTATTGATGGAATATTAACTAAAATCAAATATTAAAAAAACTCGTAAAATTCAATATTTTTCGTTAACAATAAAACATTGTTTTGCTCGGTTAAGACGCATTAATCCGAAGCTTAACATATACAGCATTTTAATAAACTGTGAAATACTTCAGAATAAGGCACTTTTAAAATAATACTGGTGTACACTGGATTAAATATATGCTAAGGAACGGAGAAAACATATAAAAACTAATTATGATAAAAGCTTCTAAATTATGTATTGTTAATATTATTTTTAAAAAATAACAAAACTACATTTCTCACGATATTTTCTGACCTTAAAATCTGGTTTTTAACTTTCTACCTTCATGTCACATGCGAGTTCAACTGCTGCCCTGCCTAAAAGTTGCCACCCGGTAAAGAGACAATTAGTTTATGTTTATAATCAACCAGTGGTCTCCGATGTATACTTAACTCTATAAAGAACAATTATTAAACAAGCAACATCAATATTTATTACGGCGCTCACTGCAAAGCACTTGCTCCTTCCACAAGGCCAATTTATCACAAGTTAATTACGTTAACAGGGCTCTATAGCCAACAAATATAGAGCTACATATGGGGGGGTAGGGGGGGGAATACCCCCCTTCCTACGCCTCCACCCCCACTCCTAAACTAAAATTGCACCCATTTTAGGATTTCAAACTGAGTCAGAATTTATTATCCCCGTGGGTTAATCTCCAGAGTTATAAACTGCGCCGAGGAAATCCAGTACTGTACACGGACTCGCACATTGAGGGCACACACACACACAGCTGAAGAAGGAGGGGGGGGTAAAATGGGGGTAAAAGAAGGGGGTGGGGTAAAATAAAGGGAGAGTAAAAGGGGGGGGGGGAGTAAAAGAAGGGGGGGGGGAGTAAAATAAGGGGGGGGGGAGTAAAAAGGGGTGTAAAAGAAGGGGGGGAGTAATAGGGGGGGGGAGTAAAAAAGGGGGAGGGGAGTAAAAAAAGGGGGGGGGAGTAAAAGGGGGGGGGGAGTAAAAGAAGGGGGGGGGGAGTAAAATAAGGGGGGGGGGAGTAAAAAGGGGTGTAAAAGAAGGGGGGGAGTAATAGGGGGGGGGAGTAAAAAAGGGGGAGGGGAGTAAAAAAAGGGGGGGGGAGTAAAAGGGGGGGGGAGTAAAAGGGGGGGGGGGAGAGTTAAAGGGGGGGGGGAGTAAAAGAAGGGGGGGGAGTAAAGGGGGGGAGTAAAAGAAGGGGGGGGAGTAAAGGGGGGGGGGGAGTAAAAAAAGGGGGGGGAGTAAAAGAAGTGGGGGGGGGGGAGTAAAAAAATGGGGGGGAGTAAAAGAAGTGGGGGGGGGGGGGGAGTAAAAAAGGGGGGGGGGAGTAAAAGGGGGGGAGTAAAAGGGGGGGAAGTAAAAGAAGGGGGGGGGGAGTAAAATAAGGGGGGGGGGGGAGTAAAAAGGGGGGGGGGGGAGTAAAAGAAGGGGGGGGGGAGTAAAAGGTGGGGGGGGGGTCTCCACGTGCAGTGACTGCGTGTTCGTTCTGTCTACGCGCGACCCACACACACAATGGGCTATTGACTGCGAGCGAGCGCGGCACGAGGGGGGGGGAAACAGCTGCTCGCTCTGCTGCGCGAGCCGGGAGTTTTTTTATATTTCTGACAAAAGACTTTTTTTTTGCAGGGCAAGGAAGGGGAGGGGATGGAGGTTGGCGGTAGTAACCGGATAACTTTGCCCCCCCTCCCCTTAGCACCCCCCCGCCACCCCGCTTGATGATCACAACACCCACATTTCAAGTTGAGAATTGTGCAAGTGTGACTTCGTTCACGCCGCCGTTCGTTCGTAAATGGGGGGGGGGGGGGGTTTGCGGGAATTTTGACAAATTTCGAAACAAATTAAACATTTTTTCGATTTAAAGCTTTCGTGACTGCAGGGATTCATCTTCTTGGTTCTTTCGGTAAAGTCACGTAGAAGGGAAGTAATAAAAGAATAAAAATAAAACATAATAAAATTATTCTCACGACGTTTCGGCCACAACGCAAGTAACCGTCATCAGGTGAAAACCAGGTCTGTCGAGGCGACAGCGTCTGAACTTTACCGAAAGAACCAAGAAGATAAATGAAACATTGTTTTGGAATGAGATTCTCGCTTGCAACGAGGGCAGGAGCGGTGAAGAATGGACACACGAGCAAAAAAAGGGGTTCGTTTATTAATAGCGGCCGGTGAATCATTGGACAACGTTAAAGCTTGCCGCAAAATCGAGGCCAATACCATGGCCAATAGCTTTATGGCTCTCCGATGTGTTTTTTTCAGGTGACATTGCGTTTAGTTTCAGTTCCTGAAGAAGCTCTCAGTAAGCGAAATGAAACCGTCAGACAGAATCCTGTACAGCCACGAGATTTACCATCCCGAGAACACTTGGGAGACAGCTATACACACAGCCACAACCGTGAAAACACAGGCAAAATAGCTTTACCTTTAAGAGAGAAAAAACCCACACTTCAAAGCCATACTGTAAGCGAAATGAACAATGGTAAGAAAACAGGAAATTTGCAAAGCAGGCCTTCTTCCTAACATCAACTCTTAGATTGCTCTACAAAGAAAACGACAGCACTGTATCCTTGGTAAGGGTGGGGGGAAGAAGGCACCCTAACAAGTTGGTGCAATGCCATGGAAAAAAAAGGTCATGTGCAACTAACTATAGCAGGTGACGATTGTGCATTTTTCACCAGCGAAGGCTGTCCATGCGACTGTCTAAAAACTGACCCCCCCTTCCCCACCCCACAGAAACAAAATCTGTGCATTGGCCATGTTGTTTCAAAAACGATTCATCACGGAAACGAGAAAAGCCCGTCAGACAACTTCGTGGGGCCCCCGAGGCTCAGCCAGTGGAAATAACCCCAACAGCAAGAAGGCCGGGTAATACAACCCCACACACTTTTGGCCAAATATGGTCAGGCCGGAGAGAAGACCTTTCTTTCTGCATTACCATTGGCTGCACAGATTTTTTTTTAGCAGACTTTCGGCCTTGTAAAAAAAATTTATACAAGTCCTGCATGTGCCTTACCACACCTCATCATGTTCAAGAGACAAAAAAGCCCACAGAAAATAATAGTCCTTGCAAATAAACACCATGTCACACATTCAACTTTTATTTAGAACCAAGTTGAGATCCCATTTAGGCATAATGTATCTTGTTAAGAGGACATGGCGAAATGCAAGTGGTATTATTCTGATACCAGTTGAGATAATTTACAATTTAGCTTTTTGGCTAATGGCACCTGCACACAATAGCTTGGCTCTTGATAACGGCACGGCTATCTTTAAATCCCACTATCTACAGCACACTGCAACACTGTGATGATTACCTGCATTGTTACCTGATAGGTGCTGTACTCGAAGAATCAACTTCTTGCAAACTGGCCTACTGGTGAGCATCCATGAGATTCATCAGTAACATTTGGCTTTCACTTCCCTCAATATATGTACCAAATAAAAATATGCGTCCAAATCAATGTTAGGATATATTTAAATTCCACACCCAAATATATGTTACATTTTAGGCTAACGGAGCAATGCAAACAAAGAGATATGAAAACCAAAATGATAATAGGTAAGTTGACAATGTTGAAAATGTTGTAATTGTTTCAAACAGAATTGAGACCAATAATTGTGACCATTCTCAAATGACGAGGGAAGTGGGTGAATTGTTTGTTACATGGCCAAGGGAAATGCTGTCCACCATGTCCATGAGCTGCATAGGGCACACTGTACCCATTTAAAAAAAGCAGGTGAGTTAATGTTTAAAGGTGCACTTTGTGCAATACCTCTTCACATATTCAACACACAAAGTAAAGCAAGTGCGGTGGGAAATGCTTATTTAAAGCACGTCTAATATTAGTACCGACGTAAAATAAAGCGTGCAGTCTGCATGCAACGAAAAAGCCTAAGGGGTATTAATAACGCAACTTCACGTGGAATCTAAGCAGCAGGGCGTTGAAGCATATGAAACACTAATTGTGAGTGTATTAATCTTTAATCAAGGAACAGCTAAAACATATGAAAGAACATGGTGATCTTTGTGTTTAAATTGTTAATACACTTTTAATGGCAACAAGTTTCATACATTCAAGGTTAGTTGCAGGATAATTCGTACAATAATTTGCGCTATCAAACCAAATTATTACTGGCTCTGGTATAACTGTGCTCGGCAAACAATTACCCTTTTGCTTGCTCAACAACGACAATTTAAATGAAATACAAACCGGCCAAATTGGGAAGAGTAGTTTGCAAAGTTGTTTCCAAAAAAAAAAAGAGCAAAGTTTAATTTGTCCGCAATGTGACCGGCAACAACAAAAATTCGTGACGGGCTTGAATTTTTACTTTCATCACCCATAACGAAAAAATGCAGTGTCTCCTTGAGAAAATGACAGGCTTTACAGAACTTGACGCAATGGCGATAAGGCATGGTGTGTGTGTGGGGGGGGTATAACCCTATCACGTGGCTTCCGGGGTCATTCAGAAACGTTATTCACACAACACATGAAGAAGCCAACGCTGGAGTGGTGTGTATAGCCATTCAACAGCGAAATCCATTAACGTCACGTCCACCCTTCCTTGCAGTATGAGAATAATATAAACTTCGGCACAAGGTGGTGGTGGGGGGGGGATATAGGAACACACATTCATTTTCTTTCATTCAGAGCAAGGTGACTTGGGAAGGGAAGGGAAAAAAACTCTTTAAGACACATCTGGGATGCTTTTGTGTTTAAAGAGCCTTTTCGTAATTTATATGAGGACGTCCGCTGTGAATATGGAGCGGTGAAATCAACTCGTGTGTAGGAGCCAAATGGATTGCTGCATCGCGAGAGATGGCGAAGGCTTGGGGAGGTTCTCTTCCAAAAAGGTTGATAGATCATAAATGATTAAAACATTAGTTTGGCATAATTAGTCATTAATATCCACCGTAGTTTGGGAATGTCGCCAAAACTGATCGAGCCGTTGCTGAGCCTTTTGCAAACCGAGCACACCAACTTATTAGCTAGATGTATTGACTGCACACGTGATTGTGGGTGAGTTTCAGATACACGTACAAACTTTGCCATTTAAAAAAGACACCGAACCTTTTCCAAACTTGTTTGTAGCCCTGTTTGGTGTGTGTGTTCTTGATTTCTTCTTTAAAACATTTTTTTGCTTAAAGCATTATGTGAAAGGCAGCGTTGGTTTGGCCCTATGCAGCTGTTTGTCTAATGGGAGGAACGAGCCGCTCTCTGAACGGATTAGGAGGGAAAAGTCTCGTACACAGGCGGCTCAGATTGGGAGCAGCTGGAGCCCCCGGCTGACAAGAGCCAACAGGAGGTTCGGAGCACAGAAATGGGAGGGGGGGAGGTGAAAATAAATAACTTGTTCCAAAGAGAAGAAGGCAAGAGGGTGGAAGGATAAGGGTGGTGGCTAAACTGCCTGCCTTTCCTGATAACATGACAATGAGTTGGCTCGACTTTCCAAAGCGGGGAAGTGAAAGAAGCAGTAACGATACAATCTGTGTATAATCATTCTCTACGCCAAAACAAATCAATTTGGTAGGAGAGAAAAGCATCACTACAGACGTTAAAAACCGGACGAAATGTATTCAAGTGTCCCCTGCGTTATGTTATGTTCATTTCATAACGTGAAATTGTGCCTGTCAAAGTGTCATGTTGTCATCGTTTTGTTGAATCTTGCAAAGGTCATTAATTTTTACGCGATACATTTTTCCTAACATTTCTGCGCCATTATGTCAACACACGCGCTGGTTCCCCAATGAAATGTTTCATAGAATATGCTAAGCTACCTTAAAACAAAATGACCCACATATAAGGCTGCACTTATCTCAAGTGACATTTGATATAACGTTGCATGAAACTTACAAAGTGCCCATGAAAGTATGCAGCTTCACTTGCAGTCCATTAAAAGGAGTAAAAAAATACGATAAGAACTGTCATCCAATAAAGCCTTGGGCCCTATTCTGACCTGTAAAATGTAGAAACACAGCCACATATACTGTGTACAGTAGATTTGGGCAAAATTTCAATGACAAATCTCCAGCAAGCCCATGCCATACGAAGGCAAATTTGGACTACCAGGAAATATTCCACGCAGCCTTATATCAAACCCTTTCCTATTGGACATAATGACCTGCCAACATAATTGCCACTTGTTGTGTATGCCATCACAAAGACATTTGGCCGTACTACCTCTAATGTGCAATATGCCTATACCAAGTCGTTTTACCCCCAAAGTCCACCACTGATATACCACGCAGAGGCAAAAGCCATAAAAGCCAGACAGGGCCCGGTTAATGGCTTGGCTGTACAGAAATTAATCTCAACAGTGTAAACAGCAACAGGTGGCCATTGTGCGTAGGGAAACAGATGCTGTGTTAAAAAAAAAGACAGCACATACTGACATGTTTAGCTTCGACAAAATAAACCTTGTAAAAATCCGAGCGGGCAACTGCCGAGAATATGTTTGTCGCGTAAAATAGCACGTGTGTACATTGAAATCCACTTAACAAAGAGGCCCAAGAATGTATGCGTTTAGCTTAGAAGAAAACACTGAATTGCCGGTGATTGTAAACCAATGCTTGCTGTGCCACAAACGATCACACATTTGGATGCAATCACACTACACAAACAACAATGTTGCAATTCATTGTCAACAAATGTATACTTTTACCTTATAATCCACACGCAAATTGATACACTCAGGAAAATCAAGTCGGTTTGCAACAAAGGCGATGTCAACCCCCTTTTTTTTACACAAATTGTCAAATTTCCGAGCGGAAAGTTTTTTTGTTACAATGTTTAAATACACAAGAGGACTTGTTGCATATTGTTTTTCTCTCATTTAAATCACAGACACCCACCATTGCCCAAATATTGTTAAGAAATAAAAAAAACCACACACAATTGACCTATTTCTACAAATGCTTAAAATGCATATATATACACAGTACACACACCCTTGATGTATGTGTACATCTGCAGGTTACTTTCCCATTAATGACGGTAAACGGATCACCGAACACTTGAGAAAACGTAATGCTCGAGTGATTTGAATCAAATGTTGGGGAATTGATTACTTCCCCATGCTTAGCCACATCCTCGGTCTAACCAACTTTATAAGGAAGCAATATAGCAAATGTGGCTTCAAAGAGATTGCAAAACACCCCTTAAAAGTCCAACTCAAGGCGGTAATAGAAAGACTCTCTGCCTATCATTGTAACGTGGACAAAGACACAGACGAGCATTGCAAGCACTCAACTCACATCACCATTGATCACACTATGAAATATCGTAGCTACAACCTATCAAGTCCATCGAAATCTTCAAATACGAGTGAATGTAATTGTCAACAAAATTAGGTAATTAATCACGACCCAATAAACAAACGACTTTAAAGTCTGGAGATGATAGTAAGCCACTAGATTGTACTGTATAATAGTGTAATTGCACTTTCGTGGAGCTTGGTAATACGACTACTGTAATATAATCCTACGGCTGCGATAAATGCTACTTTATACAGTTAAATTTTTTGTTGTTATAAATACACAACGTATTTATCACGACTAAAAAAGATATCTAAAAATAACAAATTCCATCCATATAGCTCAAATCAAAACGGATACATCCCAAATCTGTCACTTGCATGTATCGACTCGTCAACACCACCACCACCATCACATCCCATCTGACACAAGGCGCAATTTGTTAACCAAAGTCGCTTTCGAGAAAGTCGATGTTGATGACGATTTAATTAACGACCGAATATGAATTACTGTGAATAATACGGCTCGCACACAAGTCACACAACACACACAAACAACTCGTGAAGACGCCACACACAAACGAAACAAAAAACATCTCCGGGGTTCTGCTGCACATTGTTAACCAAGCCGCTTCTACGCTGGTGATGGGAGAGAGATGGAGAGAAGCTGGCAGAACAGGGCTTTAAAGAAACCAACAACCAAATGATCATACCCCAACTAACCCTCCACGATTATAAGACGAAAAGAAAGACGTACCCAACCAAACGTGTCCAACTTGTAACCACGAAGACAAACACACGAACGTGGGATTGTAAGACGCGCTCGCAACTTCTTTGCTTTAACAACAACACACAGAGTTCGTCTTATAATCGGTGAGAGATCAACGAAACGCCACGTTACACGCAACTTGCCACCATCATCACCATCATCGGACACCGTACGAGTTGGAACAACAACACTCGATTTCCCTGCTTGATGCTGCACATCAGCCCAGAAGTGGGGCTGTAGAAGAAGCTTTTGAATGAACTAACAAGCCGTAGTAATAGTCTAATAATCCCCGTCCATAAACGTACAATCACAACAACAACAACTCACCATCAATCACATCGGAACACAGGGCGCAAACTCCCCGATGAAACCAACACACACACACCTCGTCGTAGTTCCGACTGCTGGTCACGACATTGTCACCAAAGTGGCATTCGTACAAGACCAGGGGGCTTGGGGAAGACGTGGGGGGGTTTGGTGGTAGTGGTGGGTGGGGGTGGTGGTATAGGAGAGAAAGAGACAGAGAGAGGTTCTTAAGAAACTAACCAAATAACAATAAAAACATAAACACCACACACACAAACACACAAAGCCCAGCGCCTGCCTTTCTTTGTTGAAGCTGCTAGAAGGCCCGCAACATACTTCTCCTCCTTCTCATCTCCCTCCGCTCTCGCGTAAAGTTGTGCAGCTCTGCCATGCCCCAGCACTCGTGGAGTAGTAGTAATAGAAGGGGGGGCACAATGATATAATCTAGCAGTAGAGAAAGAACCCCCCCCCCCCAAAAAAAACCTTCTCCTTAGTCCCAGTCCAGCGAAGGCGTGACCCCCCTTCTGCTTGCTAAGCTAAGCGAGTTTAACACGTGGCACCACCACGACTCTCTATACACACAACATGCACACACATACACACACATATACACACACAACAACTGCATAAGTTACATACCTCGAAGCTCACCCGGCAAAACTATCGCTCAATTTTTCCCGGCTTTCCAAAGTCTCAACAAAATACGAAAACTGATATGTAAATACAGTACTGTATATACTGACATCTTGGTTCACGTTGGACAATCATAAGATTGTGTTTGTGTTATAACAGCCGCTCTATTTATGCACCCGTGGTGGTGGTGTTCAGGAGCTTTTGCGCACACATCGAGGGGGGCACCCCTATTGGCAGCTGTCTCTGTGTGAGCCCCCCACGGGGTGACTCCAAACGCACGTGGCCTGCGAACGGGCACGTTTGGGCGGTGATCACCGCTACGTATAATAAATAATGACATTAGAGTGATTTTAATCATATACGTCTTTGCGAGAGTTACCGTACAACACACACACACACCTCCGACTTTTTAGACGGACATAGCCGATTAAACAACGGGGAAAGCTCACAAAGCTCACGTAGATGCGGACTGGTATCGAGATGATATACACAAGCAACTCATACCCATGCGAATGGTGTATCTACTGAGCAAATAAGACGGTAATAGTTCGCACACACACACATGTACTTGTACCGTAATAGACTAAGGCGCGTTGAAAAGACAAAGGAGATATCTCTACCAGCTAAGCTTCGTCACCTCCTGGTGAAGTTTTGTTGTTAGCGAGCCTCCAACTACAGTACTTACTACTCCACAACACATTCGTACCGGAGTACAACAGCAGGTAATACACACACACAACACACTCACACAAAGTAGCAACATGCTCGACATCAAGAACAGCCACAAAGAAGAACATCCATCCCGCAACAACAGCGCGAAACCCACAACGGCAACTCCCGCTAAGCACGAGAGACACACACAGATGACACACACAGAGACACACAGAGAGAGACACACACAGACACAGAGAGACATAGACACACACAGAGAGACACACACACAGACAGACACAGAGAGACACACAGAGACACACACAGACACACAGAGACACACAGACACAGAGAGACACAGAGACACACACACAGACACACACAAGAGACACACACAAGACACACAGAGACACACACAAGACACACACAGACACACAGACACACACAGAGACAGACACACACAGACACACAGAGACACACACAGACACACACACAGACACACAGAGACACACACAGACACATACACACAGAGACACAGAGACACACACAGAGACACAGAGACACACACACAGACAGGCACACACAGAGACACACACACAGAGACACACACACACAGACACATACAGAGACACAGACACATACACACAGAGACACACAGACACAGAGACACACACAGAGACACACACAGACACACAGAGACGAGAGAGAAACATCGGGCCAAAGAAGCAAAGCGCAACTGGAATTATTATTTTTAGAAAAAAATTGAAGTTTTAATCAAAATCGTTCTTTGCTGCCGTTCGAGCCAAACTCCATCGTTCATGTGCCCCCTTTTTTCTCTCTTCTCTCGCTTCTCTCTCCTCTGTTTTTTTCTCTCCCCCCTCCACAACCATCCGGAAGTTCGCCTTTGGAAAAATCCGAAAAATGTCGCCTCTCTCTCTATGAGAGAGAGCAGCGGCGAAGCGGCAGCCAGAACACATCGACAAGCCTCATCTCTCTATCATCTCTCTTCATCTTCCACTTCTTCTCACACACACACATCACACGCTCACTCACTCGCTAGCTAGCAGTCTTCTCAACTCTCGCAAGAGAATCATTCGGTAACAACACGAGGCCACAACAACAACCACCACGCCACTCACTCATCCCTCCTCCAACACCGCCGCCGCCGCCTCTCGCATCGTGAGCGGCTTTGGCTCCACTCACGGGCTCCACTTTACTCACCTTTTGGCTCTTCAATGCGCTGGAACCACGGGGCTTGCACGTGGGGGGGTGCCCCCCACCACCAACACCACCACCAACAACACTCTTTTATCTCTCTCGCTCTCTCTCTCTCTCTTGCCACCAAGAACTGAGCAAAAAAAAATATTTGGTGTAGTCAAAGTCAAATTTAAAAAAAACACAACCCCCCCCAACAAGCGACCACCAGCACCACTAACAACACCGGCACCGAACTTAAACACCGGAGTAAAAAATGTGTAAGTTAAAACAAAAAAAATTGTTTGGAAGGGCAAAAAAAAAATGTTAATTTGGTTGCTGCTATTGTCTTCCGCTTTTAAATTTTCTGTTTTTATCGTTTTTTTATGGCGAGGGGGTTCTTTTTCTCTCTTTTTTTTGCTGTAAATGATAGAGCGGCGCGAGGAATGCTAGGAATGAGAAAAGGAATGATATGAACGCCGCGACAGCGAGAGAGCGAGACGGAGCGCCCCTGGGCGGAGACAGAGGAGGGGCGAGAGGCGGGACCCGGACTGCGAAACACCCTCCCTCCCATCCACCCATCCCACTCACCCCCCACCCCACTCACCCCCCCCACTCACCCCACTCACCCCACTCATCCACCCCACTCACACCCCCCCTCACTCACACCCCCACTCACCCCACTCACCCCCCCCACTCACCCCACTCACCCACCCCACTCACCCCCCCCCCACTCACCCCACTCACCCCCCCACTCACCCCCACTCACCCCACTCACCCCCCCCCACTCACCCCACTCACCCACCCACCCCACTCACCCCACTCACCCACCCACTCACCCCACTCACCCACCCACCCCACTCACCCATCTCACCCGCCCACCCCACTCACCCCACTCACCCCCCCCCCCACTCACCCCACTCACCCACCCCACTCACCCCACCCCACTCATCCACCCCACTCACCCACCCCACTCACCCCACTCACTCATCCACCCACCCCACTCATCCACCCCACTCACCCCACCCCACCCACCCCACTCACTCACCCACCCAACCAAACCCACCCCACCCATCCCCCCTTCTCTCTCCACATCCTCCACCCCACCCCACCGTGTCCTCCTCTCTCTCGCCTTGTCATGGCCAGGGTCAGTTGTTGATTGGCCAGCCCTGGTTTTATTTTTATATATATACCTGGCTTGCAGTTACAGTAGTTTACTGGTCTAACTCTTTTAAAGTTGTTGTCATTCTCCCCACACATTTTTTTAATCCAGATTGTTGGGGGGGGGGGTCGGCGTTTATACCGTGAGTCATTCCGATCTCATCACAGACCGCTGACGTTGTTTGAGTTCGGCCCGCGGAAGTGTATGTCACAGACCTACCCCAGACATACCTTCAAATGACCTCTGGTCCACAAACTCATTGCCGCACATGTATACGTTGTAGTGAGGTATTACGTGTAATCAGGTCATTGAAAGTGTTTTAATTACATTGCCCGTAATCAGATTAAAAAATCGGTTGCTGGTTTTCCGCACATATGAAGTGTGTGGCTTTGCAAACAAAATGTATGATACGAGTGGTACTTGCAATCCAGAGGTTGCTGTATCCCTTCCATTTCCCGACGCATCTGGTCAGCGTGAAAGAGTAGACCAAATACAGAGCTCTCTTTAGTAGGCTCTTCCACCAGCAGTGGCATAAACAAACACGCAATTGCAGGTGTGCATCTTAACTTATTCAATGAGAAAGGAGCGCAACTTTCAAACGTAGTTTTCTTTTTAGTACATTCACGCACTGTGCCAATGGATGCATTTGTTTTTCCACATTCGACTGGAAACAGTTAACGTTTCCTGACTTGCGAAACTGGTAATCAATTCTGAAAATGGTTATCGTTTAACAGCCGTAATATGAGAAAAACTCCGTTTCTAAGTCTCCACATATAAATACAAACGTTTTCGTGCAATGGGCCGATGGACTCTAGCACCCGCTCTGCCAAAATAACTATTTTATTGAATTTGGCAAACGTCCCAGTGCAGGAACCTCTTGCGATAAAGTCACGAGACTCAGGCTTTGCTAGATAAGCAAAGAGCATTCGTACAACAAAAGTTAGCAATGAAAATAATAACAGGACTGATTTATACATTTGTGGTTACAAAATGTTTTTACGTTCAACAAAGTCACAGTTATTCGACAAAAATGTTTTCGCAAAGCATAATGAATACAAGTTGATACATAAGATAACAATTCCCCTTATTTCCCCAGAAAAGCCTCACAGAGTCTCAAAATTTTTCTCTGAATGAAATAAAGAAATAAACCACTATTTGTTTCCCAATAATACATATTGCAATCCAGCAGGGCTATGTAGACCCCATATTATCTAGCAGCATTTGTTTAGACAAAGTCTGGATCGCTTTCTATTGAATGCACTTGTGGCTGATGAGAACCCAACGGTCCAAACCAGTGCCAACAATTTTCAACAATTTTTTTCCGAATTGGTTTGGAAGTCTATTGGTGAGGCATAAAAAACATACTTTTATTGTATTTCTTATCTCGACATGAAAATGGAAGTATATTTTTGTTGTCCGAAATGCACCACAAAAACAACAAAAACATTTGCCCGGGCAAAATGCATGAAAACCAAAAATATGCGTTTTTGTACGGTATCTTTCTAGAGGGTCCGGGTAGTGGAATGTTTGGCCAATTCCATTCTTGAGTGGAAATGTCTTTCACACATGATTAAAAGTAGTACTGTATATAAAACATATGACCGTTTTATATTGTTGAATGGATGGATTCTATCCAGTGACAGACATTAACATACTGAAAAACAATACTTTCATCACACTGCCATTAGTGGCTGTTATAGGTAAAACCCATCGTATCGGAAGATACGTTTCCCAAATGAGAGGAATACATTTTTATTTGAATATGATAGAGTGAAAAATCAGCTAATGTGCAGTTACTAGGTGGATTATTATAGGAATGGATCATGAGAGATGGTGGTGGCTTAGGAAGGCTTTCATTCAGCAATGGATTGGCTATAGCTGATGACGTGTTCTTTTTTATTACTCCTGTAATCGCAATCGTTGTTTTTTTACGTCTGTGTGTTTTGTTGTGTGGTTTAATTGCTCCAAAGTGTTTCCTTATTTGTTTGTTTTGCACATTTTGAGTTATGCTTACATTCTACTGTTTGGTTCTCGATTGTGTACCCTGTGTCGTTGTCCTTATACTGCATTTGCTTGGTCTCCACTGCAAGTGGAGTGAATTTCAATATCCTCTCATCTGGTTAAATATATCTTGAATGATCCATCGAAATATCCCATTTGATCTGATTTTATTTTACCCCCATTTTAACGACGTATTTAGCCTGATTGAATACCGTGTTTACCTATAGTGTAGTATCATACTTGATTACAATTACTATTTCAAAAGGTATATGTTTTATTAAGTTGCATTTAAAAATCTACATAGCAATAAATCTAAAATAAAAAAAAGTTTACAACCTTTTGTCAGTCTGGTTCTGCATGAAGGCCTCACCACACTGTCAGTCAGGGGGTTATTTCACCATACTTTATCGTGCTGGTCAGTGTATCTTGAGATGCTCAGGGCCAGTTCAGATATCACTAGCCACTGATCTTAGCCATGGCGGGGAATCAAACTCTATCGCAGGGTTTAGAGCGCAGTGTGCTAACCACCGCTCCACCAAAACAATTTTCTTAAAAATATATAATGATTACGTTTCTTGAATAGAGATTCAAATAATGGTATGTTATACTGTTTCATATACAAATACGTTTCAGAACATGTACCTTATAAGGATATCAAATAATCAGTGCACTGTTGGATGAAGGCCTCACCACACCGTGTCAGACCTGTGGGTAGTTTGACCATGATAAGCCAATCTTAATTTAGGAGCTTTCGTGACTGCAGGAATTATTCTTTGGTTCTTTTCGGTTAAGTCACGTCTAAAAATAAAATAATAAATTAAAATAAAATAACATATTACGACGTTTCGATTGTGTTGCAATCGAAACGTCGTAATATGTTATTTTATTTTAATTTATTATTTCATGATAAGCCACTTTGTTGAGATATTATGTTTGCCAGGTCGCTTCTCAACAAGATCTATACAGTATAGCTCAGCGGGTCTTACATCATAAAATAAAAAAAACATTGTAGTTTCTAGTTTATGTTTCACCATGCTGGCCACTGCTGGTTTGCAACAAGGGTCCTGGACCTGTTCAGATATCACTCCCGACTGATGATAGCTTGCCCGGGAATTGAACTCAGTTGGCTTGGGTTCATAGCGCAGCACTATGCCAATGCTGCCTCCAATTGAATACGAATCACAGTCTAATTCCGGAGACATTAAAATATGTTCAATTGTGGCCTTGGTTTTTTATTCAGGGAAAAATCAATTTGGAAATTATACTCGTGCATCTTTTTTCGACTGTGTCATAAGTTGCATCTGGAATGTTATTGTGAACATTCCTCCCAACAGACTCCCATCCTTAGCCCGATTGATGTAAGTTGCTGTTGAATAAACCCTTAATCAGGCCAGGCAAGAGACATTTGGGGCCCGCGTACTTAATACTGCTTGAGGGGCTCCCATCTCTTCTCGTGTAAATGTTTTAATAAATATCTGGTAATTTTTTGGGGTTCCCCCTGAGCTTAGGATTACAGTAATTGTATCCCTTTCCCCACTTATCATCAAGCCTGTCCCTAATCTGTTTTATTTCCATGAGGTTATGCCATTTTTTTTACTCGAGGTCCCGCAGCATGTATGAAAATCTAGTCCCATTAACCAAGCACTGCCGCGATGTAGTGGGGGTTACAGATTTTTTTGCTGCTGATCCCTAATCATGTGTTCACCATCATCATCATCATCAACCACCACCCCCACCAATAAATCGCACTTCCTGGCTGAAGGCCTCCCGAAGCGTCACCATCCATATATCACAATCCTGCAAATATTGTTTGACTGTCACATTTAAAAGTATATATTTTACAGCTTAAACGAACTTTCCGTCTTGTTTCATCTGCAAGACAAGTGGTCATAATGCTATGCGTTTACAGCCCAACAGAGGGCATGTAGAGGAAAATAAACCAGTGGGTTTCTCCCATCATGCCTTGTGAAGACAACCCCACTAGTAGGGGGGTTAGGGGTGGGTGCGGTGGGAGCTGTGGGTCGGTGGGTGGGGGCTGTGGGTCGGTGGGGGCTGTAGGTCGGTGGGGGCTGTGGGTGGGGGCTGTGGGTGGGTGAGGGCTACGGGTGGGGGTTGTGGGCGGTGCCGAGTTAGGGGAGTGGGCGTAGCCTAAAACAAGGTGGGTGGGGGGGAACTCTCTGTGCGCATGCGTGGGGAGTGTCGGACTCAGGGCGCTGAGAACAAGGGGACATGTGGCCTGACAGCAGTGGTCGTGTGTTTTTTTGGTCAGAAGGATATGTTTTAATAAGTATAATTATTATTCAACAAAACATGAGAGAGACAGTTTATACTTTGGCGTGCTATTCATAGACACATCAAATCACGAGCCAGATAATCCAGTACACACCATTGTATTCGGGATATAATGGTTTCAACTTACAGTATAGTTTTTTTCTACTTTGGAGTAGCACTTTGCACATGTTTTGTAAACCCACGTTTGCCTCTGCTGTTTTGCCCCCCCCCCCCTGTGGTGATTCTGCTTGACTTACATTTCACCTCGGCTCTCCCTTGCAAAAAACATCGTTGTGTGTCGTCCTGTGGCTATAAATCAAAGTAAATAAATGTAAAGTGACAATATTGGAGACACTAATAAAATAAACAATGAGGAAATACTGTACTACACCAGGGTTATCACCTGCCCTGACTTTTTCCCAGAATGCCCCCTTTGAGGCAACAATCTTGGCAAATCTGTAAGCCCTCCAGGGACCTTAAACATCCCGGTTTTTTGTCCTTTGCGTAATAATACGCCACTCAAGACAATAGACGTACGTGCAGTCACCCCCTCTTTTGGTCTTGTGATCCCCTCCCCTCCCTCATGTCCCAGTTTTTGTACCTTAGATGTGGCAACTAGAACTGTAGTTACATTTCAGAAAACTTTTCTCAACTTACAGCATGGCTTTATGCCCCTCCGTAACAAGCAAGGATGCATCTGTTTTGCTGTCTTGAACGATTCCTCGAAATCTCTTCACACAGTTGACCCACTGGGATTTCATCCCACGGGGATTTCATCCCACTGTGATTTTTGCACACAGCGTTGGTGTACGGTGCTTTTTCTGCAATATTTTGCTGTCTTTTCTTGGATTTTCTGTTTGCACAAAGTCACATAGTTACTTTAAGGTATTCACGTAGAACGTTTCTACGTGACTTTACCGAAAGAACCAAGAAGATGAATCCCTGCAGTCACTAAAGCTTCAAATCGAAATTTACTTTAAGATGTTTTATTGTTCATGTTTTTGTTTGTTGCGGTTGCACCCGATTCAAGAGCCGAATGGCTCACAGGGCTATACCAAATAAATGAAACTGAAACTGACCATTGCATTCTTTGCACGCGGCTTCTCTCCAATATATTGAGCCTGAAATCCGTGGGCTGGTTGACACATCATTCGAGCAGAAAACAATGCCTTGCGTTCACAACGATTAGGGTGGAAAAGTTCACATTCACTGTCACCTTGTTACGTTGCGGATCTGCCTCGTAAAGATGCATAGCTTCCATTATAATTGGTTTCTCACCTGGCTTTGAATAAAAGATATTATTAATTTAACCACGACTGTTTGATGGCCCTACCCATTGCTGATGCTCACGCCTACGGTTATTTGCGCTTGCTGTGCAGCTGTAATCTCTCTCTCACGTGCCTTGATTTAATCACCATGTCTCCCCTTTGGCGCTTTTCCCCATGCACTGTCCCTCTCTTTACTGCCTTTCAATCACTGTTTTTGTCACGCCTTATTGTCCTTTGTGGTTATATGTCACTGATCCTGTGCACTTGTTTTTATTAAAAGTGTGATGGCTCAGATTATTGCTTAGCCTCCTCTGTAATACGGTACTGTATATAGGACATCTTTGGGGTGGAGCGGTCTGCTCTATAAACCCAGTCACCTGAGTTTGATTCCTAGACACCCTGGCATATCACGTTTAGCATTGGCCCCTATTGCAAAAATGGGGCACCCTGTCCAATTTTCCCTCTCTTTGAATCCCAGCAACTTGGCCCCTCCAGCCTGCCTGCCTCAGTTGCACCACGTGCACACCTGATACCACCCAGCTGCAGCCACGGCTCTCATCAGTGACGAGTGATCGCTGAACCGGTTTTCTGGGTCTCACCTTCCCCATTCCTTAATGGCCAAGGTAGAGAAGTGTGCCAAAACAATCTGCATGACCGACACAGTCACGGGGAGGCCTTCATTCAGCAGTAGATTGACATGGTGCTGTAAATCCAAATACATAGCCAGGTCAAAATTACATGAAGTTTATTGCTTGCAGCAACCAAATCACAAACGCTCATGTTCGGGCTGGTTGACAGACCATAAGAAAGAAGCGGGGTATATGTAGTGGTAGCACTGCAGATCATTTAGTTGTCAATTTACCGTGGCAATACACAAAGATAATACTTGAACCGTTTTCAATGCCGTAATCATTTCTAAATTGTTGCATTTTTTTATTTGAACATCCTCTTGTGTACATATTAGAATGTTTGATGGGTGAAAGCGATTTTGCTACTAAATCACCTGGAATGTGCAGATCACGGAAGCTAAGCAGGTTGCAGCCTGGCTAGTCCTTGGATGGGTGACCACACGTTGTCTTAGGCAGCGTGGTGAACAGCAGACGGCAGTGCAAACCATTTCTGATCATCTTCTTGGTTCTTTCGGTAAAGTCACGTAGAAGGGAAATAATAAAACATAATCAAATAAAATTCTCACGACGTTTCGGCCACAACACAAGCAGCCGTCCTCAGGTGAAGACAGAGCTGTCTGGAAGACAGCGCTCCAATGAACACCAGTGAACACCAGTGTTCATTGGATAATTTTATTTTATTATGTTTTATTTTTATTATTTTATTATTTCCCTTCTACGTGACTTTACCGAAAGAACCAAGAAGATGAATCCCTGCAGTCACGGAAGCTTTACATCGAAACATTTCTGATCATTTACCGCTTTGCACCCTTCCCTCTCCCCCAGTCTGGGCTCTCCACCATCATCAACCCCTACTGACCAGCATGGTGAATTGTGGTCCAATAACCCTCAACTCATGGGGGGAGGGACCCTATTGAGAAGCGGATTGACAAAGGGCTGTGAATGTTCGTGTACGGTATTCAACAGACATACCTTGCAGCTCCAACTTCACGTTGAGAGAACAAAAAAATCAACAAAGAATGTTGCTATCTAAGACAAAGCACAAGACAAAGGGACATGATTATAGATCTGCAAAATTCACAATTTGTCTCACGGTCAAGGTAGCTATTTACTATGTGTACGTCTGGGTCATCACGAACTTTTAAAGCAATCAATTGGAATCGTCGCATGTAACATTTTTGAAATGCCAGCGACCGTATTTAACCAGTGAAATGTCATCGAGTCTCATCATTATATATATTCATCGAGGTTCCTGCATTTGATCTCACGAGGTCCAAGTTAAATAGCTCACGAGAATAGGCACAAATAACTAGGGGTGACACTCACTACTGCCATCTCTTGGCCACCTCACAGCTCTGTGCCTGCAACATTTTGACAATGCTGGTGGACCACCCATCCAAGTGGAATTCGGTGAGCGGTACGTTTAAGGAAATTGTCATAGCCAATGGTAATATTCATAAATATTAATAGTACATTGTATCTTACAATGTGTGAAATGTGTTCATATCGTGGCTTATTATTTGTAAAACATTTAATTCGCTTTTATTTACATCCTCCGTTTGGTCAGGTATTTGAGAAACGATGATTTACGCACTGGCTCTGACATATCATGGCACTGAGTTTCAAGCCATGTTTGGATGACCTCTGGAACCAAACATTGTGTCTCTTGTGCCTCCTGAACATACACTATATAGGTTGTTCACCTAGATATTCATCAAAATCATTATTTAAAATACAGTACTGTGTAATAGTATGAACCGTTTTCTTGGTTCCTTCGGTAAAGTCACGTAGAAGGGAAGTAATAAAATAATAAAAATAAAACATATTTTATCATGCTTTTTTTATTTTATTACTTCCCTTCTACGTGACTTTACCGAAAGAACCAAGAAGATGAATCCCTGCAGTCACGAAAGCTTTAAATCGAAAAAGTATGAACCGTTTTGAAGATACACATGAGGAGAATGCACAAACATGATGTCACGTCTCAATGTTGTGTGCGTGCATTAACAATTGCCCCAGGACCCTCACATCAGAAGCTTTTATTCAACTCACGGGGTAATGCCTGGATAAACACTTTTAAGTAAACTAATGGTTAGCAACGTGCAACTCGGACTTTCACAAGAGCTGGCGCGTATGTCAAGAGGTCAGTATCTCAGCCAACTGCCAACGTGGAAATAGTTCATGGAGTCGCTTGACGTTCGGGCGTATGCATTCAATACTCGGTGTGTCATTGATTAAATTGGGGTTCAGTGCCTCGTGAAAATGGCTGCTTTTTTTACCACGGTTTCCAAGCACAGGGAGAGGCTCAAAGGCACAACATGCCGAGCGACTAGCGACAAACAGCACTAAACTGCTCAGTCATCAAAGCCACATGCCTCTTTTCAAACAAACCCTTACAACTCGGTAGCCCGCACGTTCGGATTCTCGTAAAGTCAGGTAAGTTAGTAAAAAGGGAAGACTTTGAAGATGGCCATTGCACCTGCTTCCTTGTGTACTCATCAAGCCTCTTTTAAATACAATAAGAGTGGCCTCAGGCTTTTATGACGAGGGCACGGCACGATTCTAAAGCTTAGCTGAGGACACTGCAATTGGCTCACAAATTCATGTTATGGCTTCAGCAGACCTGCGGTGTAAAGGTATACCGTCATCATAATATTTTATGATTTGATATTGTAACTCGTGTGCAGCCTGTCCTCATGCGTGGTCAATCATGGTCAAAAATGTATTGAATGACAGAACCGTAAACATGCCTTACACATTTTGAAATTGCATAGAATGTGATACATAGCTCAGCTTTATAAAGGTGAGACATTTCAATACTTTGTGCGCGTGAGCGAAAGGCATTCGCGAGAAAAACTATTCAGCGATAAAAGACAATGTTTTCTGAAATATTACTTATAAGTGCACACTTTTGTTCTGATATTGAATTGTGTTAAAGCCATAACCCTAATGCACTGCTTTTACATTAGATGGCCCATTTGATTCCACACAATGTATTTGAAAAATAGAACAATATCAATAAGGCCATCCACCTTTACGCATTTTTAAGTGCATGCGAAGCCACCTGCCATACACTTCAACAATGCTAGCAAGCCAGACCTCCTATAGAAACCACTAGCAATGGCAAATGCCTAGAACCGCGGAGCTCTCAAACTCATGGTCACATTCTTCCAGTGTCCATTTCCAACAGACAAATTATTCAATCAAAATGTTAGCTGCATATAGCAACTATTTTTTCCAGTGGCGATGCTGAAGAGTGTTTCTGCAGCTGATAAAAAACGTATTTATCTTCCATCTCAATTTCATTGAATGTGCCTGCAAACTTGGATATTGAGTGTAACATTTGATTCAAATTTTTACATTTGATAACTGACAAAAACTTTCAAATGTTAATACTGCCAGCCAAGTGTGGCCAACACAGTGGGGTGTGGTAATATGTCCAGCAGTGGATATATATAAATGACATTGCAATTGAAATACATATACAACATTCGCCCTGTTATACTGCTTCGTTTGTGTGTTAATCTCCACGTCTTTAAGAAATAACAATCATTATATCTTGTGGGAGGAAAGCAGCAATCCTGGAAAAATCACACAAATACGAGGCGATAATGATATCAATAATAATAATACCAACCAATACACCTTAACTAAAACCTATGAATAAAACTCCCAGGTATAAAAATGGTTAATCAATACAAATTTAGAAATAAACATCAAACAATCGTTACAAAATTAGCTAATTTAGCATTCTTGTTAAATGTTAGTGTGATGCATATATTTGCTGAACTATAAATAGGTGTGTTAAAGCATAACATTTATTCATGTTATAATCGACATTACAGCTGACGTTATATTTAAATTTCCCTTGAAATACAACATTTTGTAATAGGCTCCCTATATCTTTTTTAATCAAATTTTTACCCAGCAGTCAAATTTACTGCAAACGAAAAGTATGATTTTAAGTGTTAAATACTTCTATGCACTGCACATAACAAATATTCGTAAAACCCCACACTAATTTTCCCACCACCATTCTCTCAGCTCTCTCTAGCTATTATAAACATTTAAAAGTCATAAAAATACGCAGAAAAGTACGTGGTATTGCCACATATACACTAATGGAGTTTTATTTTTACCATAAAAGTTAATTACTTAGAGTGTATTTAAATTTTGTATTTCTTTATATACTGGACATTTGAATAAAAAGCCCTTTTTACGTATCATAACATTTCAAGTTTTACGGTGAATAATAGTATTGTGCCAGTCGCATTAGCGCTGCTAAATAAATCAGCCACACACTTTACAACAAAAGAAATGGGACTTTTGCCAGCATTGGAATTACACATGCCAGGCATACTGTACTTTACAAATTGAATCCTTTATCTTAGTTTCGTACGTTTTATGATTTTTTTTTGTTCAAAAGACGATTTCTTCCGCTTGCACGCTGAGCAATAAATATTTGCTGAGTGTGCAGTCTGGAGGGCAGAGGCTTTGGTTGGTGTCAGAGGTGCATTCTTTGATCATTTGTAAAGTTGCTATTGCACATTTTTGATGGGTAAGGCAATACCTTTTCAGCACTCAACACCAATAGCAAGGATGAGAATAATAAGCATGCTGTACGTGCAGACCAATGATGAGCCTCGTTTCACTGCAGTTCAGCCAAGTTTATGTTTATGTAAAAACCCAAGGAAGAGTCAACGATACATTTTTGCACATACGGTATTATTTATAAAAATGTTCATATAAAAATGGAATTGTTTTAGAATTACAATTAGTTAAATTATGGTTACACGTTTTAAGATGTGGTGGGGTAAAGTGTGGGTACTCACACCTCTAGTGCGGAATAGTTATACATATCTTCTTGACGGGCTTATTCATTCCAATGCATTGGCATGCATTGGCATGAATACGCAATTGCAGGGCTGATTCTAAATTGGTTGTGTTTGGGCTAGATTGCGTAGGTATGATGTAATTTAGAGCTATAACCCTCCACCACCCGACACAGCCAAACAAATGAAGTTGTCACGTGGGACAAATGTTAAAATGTATTCGTTTTTTTCTTCTTCAGAAAATTGGTTTGTGTTGCAAATCAAGCAACAACTTGTACTTGACATGACACCTCCACATTTGTGGTCCAAAAGGAACCATTTCTTAATTTTCGATTTAAAGCTTTCGTGACTGCAGGAATTCATCTTCTTGGTTTTTTCGGTAAAGTCACGTAGAAGGGAAGTAATAAAATAATAAAAATAAAACATAATAAAACAATTCTCACGACGTTTCGGCCACAACGCAAGCAGCTGTCTTCTTACCTGAAGACGGCTGCTTGCGTTGTGGCCGAAACGTCGTGAGAATTGTTTTATTATGTTTAATTTTTATTATTTTATTACTTCCCTTCTACGTGACTTTACCGAAAAAACCAAGAAGACATTTCTTAATTTGTTTATTCAATCTTTATTTCGCTTTGGTAGTAGGATTTTCATTTGCTTAGCATGTCCGTGTGTCTGTGGTTGGGCTTCTTTCGCGCTGTGCGGAGCCAACCGCGTATATGGGATTTGGTCCTTATATATAATGAACGTACAGCTGTTGGCATAAATGACGCTGTATAAACGAACGTGTGTTTAATACTTGCATCAGTACATATTCTACCTGTGGTAACATGCTGACATTTTTTAGACAAACAGCCCAGCATCAAGCATGCGCTGCAGAGTTTAGTGTTTCCATACAGAACACGTGGCTTTTGTTTAGGGTTTTAGGCATGGTGACAAAATAAGGTTATTCATATACGTAACGTCTCTATAATTATATAATGAGTCTGAGGCGCATGAGAAACGCTGTTCTAATATGACAATGATCACACCCCAGCAACAAGAGCGGAATTCAAATGCAAACGGTTGCGTGGGTTATGCACTTTTAAATCGATACAAATACATTTCATCCAAAAACAGTGGATGGACAAACGGCTGTAAACTTTTATGAAGATTAGTCTTTTCGTGGTGAAGTATGTCTTTAAAATGTCAGGCTTACAAAACATTTATAGTTTGGAGTTATGCTGTACCAAGAATGTATGTCTACCATAGGGATGATATAACAATGCATGGGTGCATCGATTAACATTGCATCTTAAGCTTATACAGTAATGCGTACATTCTCATTGCATGTGTAAGAATCCGCGTTTGTCGATTTCTTTAAATTAACACCACCCGTGCAGCTTCTAGAGGAGCTATCAATCACTGAACTGTAATGTAAAACAATATAACGCCTTATCAAATGGAAATTACCATCTCGCAATTGTAATCATTGTTTGACTTACAGGAGTGGTGAACTGCACAACCCTACTTGACCGTCCACAAAGCGACACGATGTGGATTTGGTTCCAATACTTTACAATCGAATCCACATCAACCGTGGATGAAAAGCTGACCGAACGAAATTCGACTTTTTAAAAATCATTTCACATGTGCACTGTTACAATTTGCAGTTTGTAAAATGCATCTAATTTCCTTTTATTATCTATATCAATTTACACCGATTCATATTGAGCCACGCATATGCTTATCTTTGAACTCATCCAGCAGTGAATTGACTAAAGGGCTGTTGCATGTGAAGTACCGGTGAAGACGCTGGACACCCAGGTTGAGGCACACGTATATTTATTTCAGCTTATCGGTACAGGACAACACTAGAGGGGGTAGCGGCCCCCTCACCCGGATAACTGGGGATACCCCCTAGCTAACCTCACCTATCCCCAAGTCCTCCTCTAACGAGCTAGGGGAGGCTAACTGGCCCGACACTGGTGAGTCGGGCTACGGTCTCCGGAGTCCCAGGGTCTAACCCTGGTTCACGGAACCACGCCTCTGGCTCGCTCCTCTGCAGCCCTGACAAGGGCGGCGTCGAGGGGAGTCCAGGGCTCTAGCTAGAGGATCTTCACTCTTCCTCCTTCGTTCCCAGACTGAGCCCCGAGCTCTCTTTGTCCTCCCCCTTTATACCCCCCATCAGGATCACAACCCCCCAGGCTGCCTGATGCGGACGTCGCTGCGGGCACCCCCCCCGTGTACTCCCGTAACTCCGCCCACTGTGTTTGTTACCCATTGGATCGTATGCACTTACAGCCCTCCCGTAACAGCCCTACATCACCCCCCCCATTACAGCTCGCAGCCGTCCCGGCTGCAACAATTCCAAATAAAGGAACAATTACCCCTCGACCCCGTGTGTGCCTCATTTTTTCAACAAAATGCAAATAGCAGAACAACAACAAGAACAACAACCATACCCCCGAAGGGAATGTCCGACGCACCCCCCCCCCCCGCATAAATACGAAATCCGTAAGCACGTATGTACAACTAGCCAGGAACTCCCCCATCACACACAGCACACCCACGACACACAACGCACCCACAACACACACACCGCGCCCACACAACACAACACACTCAGTGTGCAAGGAGCACACCACCGACGCAGCATACAGTAACCATGACATGTGAAGGAAAATAAATAAGAAAAGTTTTTTTTTTTTCTTTTTCTTCCTGCTGTATATTATAAGAGTCTGCGCATTTTAGCGCGCGTCCTTGCCGCAGGCCCGTCACACGGGGCAACCCCGGACGGCGGACCATCCGGTGGCGGCTGTCCCATTCGAGGTGAGGTCGCGATTGAAGTCGCGCGACTGTCGGCATCACCTGTGGGGGTTCCAGGGCGTGAGCCCGTCATTCCCGGTACACCTGTGGGTGGGACAGCCGGCAACACATCAGGCGAGAGCAGCGACGGACCCTCCGAGTCGGTCGACCCCCCACATGCTTGGCCTCGCGTGCGTGGCGTGGGCCCCCGCACCGCAACAAACGGCTTCAGCCTAGAGGGGTGTACAAACCACCGGCGCCTCCCCCATTGGATTCGAACGCACTGAGGCCTCAAAACCTCAATAACCTCGACGGGGCCCCGCCACGGGCGTACGAGTTTAGAGGAGGTCGCGAGTGGTACCTGGGGACAGTGCAGCCATGCCCTGTCCCCCGGCTTCCACTGCAGCACGTGCGCGCGAGCCAGTCTGAGGCGCTCGTTCGCCTTCTGACGCCTGTCAGAATTTAGCCTCGCCGCATCCCGCGCCTCAGTCAGTTTGTCAAGGTTAAATTTAACGTGATCGTCCAATTTAGATTTGCCCAGCGGCACGTGGATCTGCAACTGTGCCCGAACAGGTGGGTCGGGTTCGCGGCCATACATAAGAAAGAAAGGTGAAAACCCCGTCGCAGCATGGGGAGCCAATCTGTATGCCGCTAGAACCCCTTGAATTTGTAAGTCCCAATCAGCCTGTGAGTCCGAAACTTGCTGCGACAACATAGACGTGATGGTGCGATGCAGACGCTCGACCATCCCGTCCGTTTGCGGGTGATAGGGGGAGGTTCGAATTTTTTTCGTTCCCAGGAGATCACAGACTTGTTTTAGGAGTTTCCCCGAAAAATTTCTACCCTGGTCGGTCAACAACCGCTCCGGGGCACCTTTGTCCATGACATAACCTTGGACAAAGGCGTCGACGATGGCTGCTGCCGACTGATTCGCCAGGGGCCAGGCCATAGGCCAGCGCGTAAAATATTCGACCCCAGTAAGCAAATATTTATTTCCCCTGGAGGTGGCGGGGAATGGCCCCAGAATATCCAGTGCGACCAGTTCATTTATTCTGGAGACCTGGATGGATTGTAAGGGCGGGTTCGACTCCCGTGCCGGTGGTTTGCGCTGCGCACACTGAGGGCATGCCGCCAACAGATCAGCAACATCCCTTGTCATACCCGGCCAAAAAAAATTCAGCTGAAGCAAGGCGAGTGTTTTCTGGGTACCTAGGTGGAGGAGGCGCTCATGAGCAGCCCACACCACCTTACCTCGTAGGCCAGAAGGGACCACCAGCCGGTGACGCTGGGATTTCCCGTCCCAATGCATAAGCAAGCCCGCATGGGTTTCCCATGCGTCGGCATGACCCGTCACACGCCCCCTCTCCCCGGCGCGACGACGCAACGCGAGGAGGGAGGCATCCTCCAACTGGAGGCGCCCCCATTCATCAACGGGCAATCCAAGCAGGGAATCTCTCCCCTGTTCGGCGATATCAATGGGGACTACCGTTTCATCGTCGGCGGCCGCCGCCAGGACCGGAACCATCACGTCCCCCACTGGCTTGCAACGCCCCGACCCCAGGAGACATGCGCATTCGGAGGCGGTTGGCATCCGTGACAGAGCGTCAGCGTTGGTGTGGCGAACGCCCTTACGATAAGTGGTTTCAAAACTGAAATCCTGGAGGACCTCCAGCCATCGGGACAATTGTCCCGATGGCTGTTGAACCTTCAGGGCGTACTGCAGTGCCGCATGATCTGTGCGGACGGTGAAATGCCGACCGTACAGATATGGGCGATACTGTTGGATGAAATAGACAATTGCCAACAGTTCCCTACGGGTGACACAATATCTTTGCTCCGTTGGAGACAACACCCGACTGCCGTACGCGACCACCCGTTCCACGCCGTCAACCACCTGGGAAAGCACGCCTCCAATACCCGTGTTGCTCGCGTCGGTGTCGAGCAAAAACGGCCTAGAAAAATCTGGGTAAATCAAGGGAGGAGCCTTCACCAGCGCGTCCCGAAGGGAGCAGAAAGCAGCTTCCTCATCCTGACCCCAGTGGAACCGAACCCCTTTAGATGTTAACGCGTGTAGGGGTTTGGCAATTGTTGCAAAATTAGCGACGAAGCGTCGGTAATATGATGCGAAGCCAATAAAACTCCTGACCTCTCCCACCGAGGTGGGAGTCGGCCAGGAGCTGACACACTGCGTTTTGGCGGGATCGGTAGCAATACCCGAGCGCCCTACGATGTGCCCCAAATAACGCACCGACTCGCGTAACAAATGGCATTTTTGGGGCTTAAATTTCAAATTAGCAGCCCGCATCTTTAGGAAAACCGCCCGCAACCTCTGGAGATGTTCATCAAAAGTTTTACCAAAGACAATAACGTCATCCAAATAAATCAGGCACGATTCCCATTGCAATCCAGCCAAAACCAATTCCATCAATCGCTGGAAAGTTGCCGGCGCTGAGTGTAAGCCCATCGGCAACCGGTTGAATTGGAACAGGCCGTGCGGTGTACGGAAAGCAGTTTTAGGCTTAGAATCATCGTCCAGAGGAAGCTGCCAGAATCCCGAAAGTAAATCTAGTGTGGAGAAGAATCGCGCTCCCGCCAAAGCGTCCAGCGATTCGTCCATCCGTGGGAGCGGGTATGCGTCGGCAACCGAAATTTTATTAAGGCGCCGAAAATCCACGCAAAACCGCAACGAGCCGTCCTGCTTTTTAACCAGGACGATCGGCGCTCCCCACGGGCTGGTGGAGGGAGAAATGATGTCGGCGGCTAACATGTCATCAACAGCCGATTTGACATGGTCCTTTTCGGCGGGACTTAACCGAAACGGATTTTGGCGAATTGGCGCGCTGTCACCCGTGTCAATATGGTGACGCAGCAGGTGAGTGCAACCCAAATCATATTTATCACGACTGAAAACGTCGGAAAATTCCCTCAGTAGCGTTCTAAGCTGTTGGCGCTCTGAATTTGTCAGGTCCGTCGATCCCGCACAAAGCGCGTCGATCCACCCTTCATCGCTGTCCGAATGTGGGAGCATCCGGGAAGCAGTGCCAACGTGGTTCGCGACAGGTTCCTCGCAGGGCATTGGCGTCGCGTGAGCGAGCACCGTCCCTTGAGGAACCACCACCGTCTGCGATCCCACATTTAGGACCGCGATGAAAGGGTCCCCGTCCCCTCTTACGACGGTCTGGGCCGGAATCAAATGAGGCCCATTAACCCCGGCCCTAGACGGTCCCAGCAAAACACCCTGATCCCCTATGCCCTTAGCGAAGGGCTTACGAAGTTTCAGAGGCACTAGCATTTGAGCTCCCGGCGGCACACGAACAGTTTCAACGACGAACGCCGGTACCGTCGCGAACGCCGACCGAGCCGCCGCAGGGGATGGCAGGAACGCCATGCGCCGCCCCGATGGAAGCTCAATGCATCCTTGGTCGATCAAAATACGAATGGGCATTTTACCTAAGAAATCCGTCCCCAGCAGGCACGGAACCGCCAGCGAGGAGGAAACGAAAATCGGCCCCGACAATTTGATGTCCCCAATAGAAATTTGCGCTCGAATCTGTCCCATGATGCCGAGAGAGCCCCCGTTAGCGGCATAGAATGGGACGTTAACCGGCAGTAAAGGCCGGCTTTGTACGGGCAGAATATTGTAAATTAATTCCGAAATGATTGTCGCCGATGCCCCCGTATCGACCAAGATGCGTACTTCTACCCCGTCAATGTGTCCGACTACGGCCGACGACCCTGACGACGCGGCTACCACGCGATGGGCCAACACGGACCACTGTTTGGGCTCGATTTGAGTCCCCGCAGTGATCCGCGTTGGCCCCTCGCAACGCGACATCGGCCCCCCGTTTGTTGTGGTGCGAGAGCGTGCAACGGGTAGGTGCTTTGGCCAAACATGTGTGGTGCCGCGACTCGCCGGGTCATGTTGCTGGAGCTTGGGAGGAGGAGGCCCGGCGTCCCGTCGAGCCGTCGTCCCGCGCTGTCGAGGAGAGCGGCACCCCGAGGCGACGTGGCCCCGGACGCCGCAGTTGAAACACCGCGGGAGCCCCGGTGGAGACGACGGGCGGTTGAAACGGCTTGACCCGTCCCGGGCCGACCGTACTTCTTGCGCCTGTTGCCGTCGATGGTCGACGGCGAAGAGCTCCTCCGTCGGAAGGGTGGCTGCAGCCACCGCACGCCCTGCCGATGCCCTGCTGGCTTTCCGCCGCAGGGACAGAAGGTTGGCGTGAAGGAGGCGCGCCGCCTGAAGAGAGGTCATCTCGGCGTCCTCCTGTGCGACGACAGCGATGTCCAGGTCGTCTGCCAGGAGGAGTATTTTCTCCGTGACCATCGCGTCCACGCCATCGTCGTCCATACGGGGAAAAGCCGTCTTAGCCAGCGCTAGGAGGCTCGTCCTGTATGCCAGGGGCGACTCCTTCTCACCCCGCTTGCGCTCGTAGAACCGCTCTCTGCATTCCGCTGAAGGTCCATAGACCCCGGCCAGCAGCTGTAGTGCCTTCGGCAGAGTAGACCGCTTCTCTTTCGGCGCCGATGTGAGGGCGGCGAGCGCGTCTGCGTCGAGGAGCGCCGGCAGCGCGCAGAGGGCTTCATCGTCGGACCACCTTGCCATTTCTTGGTGGGCGATGAAGCGTCGCTGGAAGCCGCCCCAGTCGCCCTCTGCACCAACAAATTCTTTCAGCGGAGGCAGCCGTTGTTGTAGCGCAGCGTTCGCCTTGGACGTCTGTAGGCTGCTATCCCCGGGACTCGGCTGTGCGTCGGCGCGAATGGCAGATGGAATCGCCTGTCGCGGATGTGATGACGCTCCCTCCGCTGGAGATGACGCAGCTGTCCCAGCGAGAGCGGTGTCGGACCCAAGGTTGAGCCCGGCCACGCCCACCGCAGCTGCCGTGACGATGGCGGGAAATTCAAAGTTTGAGTTTTCAGAAATGGCGGGAAGGCGCTCAGGTTGACGACTCCCCTCGCCCCGTGGTGGACCACCAGCCCCCAGCCGCGTGATGTTTTCCAGCGTGGCGGCAGCGGCGTACAGTAGCTCCGCCAGTCTCTCGTGAGCCAGCCGTAGCGCGTCTGGCTGCGGCCCCTCTTCATGCCGATGCCCCGGTAGGAACGCGTCGGCCCCCGGCTGCGCCATGTCTTGGTGAGCCGCCTCGGGCTCAACGACTTCAGCAGTGTCCTCCTCCGGTACTCTGGCTCGAGCTGTCTGACGTGTTTCCATGTCCGTAGTACTTCTGACACCAGATGAAGTACCGGTGAAGACGCTGGACACCCAGGTTGAGGCACACGTATATTTATTTCAGCTTATCGGTACAGGACAACACTAGAGGGGGTAGCGGCCCCCTCACCCGGATAACTGGGGATACCCCCTAGCTAACCTCACCTATCCCCAAGTCCTCCTCTAACGAGCTAGGGGAGGCTAACTGGCCCGACACTGGTGAGTCGGGCTACGGTCTCCGGAGTCCCAGGGTCTAACCCTGGTTCACGGAACCACGCCTCTGGCTCGCTCCTCTGCAGCCCTGACAAGGGCGGCGTCGAGGGGAGTCCAGGGCTCTAGCTAGAGGATCTTCACTCTTCCTCCTTCGTTCCCAGACTGAGCCCCGAGCTCTCTTTGTCCTCCCCCTTTATACCCCCCATCAGGATCACAACCCCCCAGGCTGCCTGATGCGGACGTCGCTGCGGGCACCCCCCCCGTGTACTCCCGTAACTCCGCCCACTGTGTTTGTTACCCATTGGATCGTATGCACTTACAGCCCTCCCGTAACAGCCCTACACATGTACATGCACACATAATAAACATTAAAAAATACTTCCACCTTATATTACATATGTAATGACAGTAGAGCCTGCATGCGGTGTGAGGGGACGAGTGGCCACGAGAGGTAATGACAGGGGAGTCAGCCGACAATACGAGTGCACGAGTGGCCACGGGAAGTAATTACAGGGGAGTCAGTTGTGAGTGCGAAGGGACTGGTGGCCACGAGAGGTAATAACAGGGGAGTCAGCTGTGAGTGCGAAGAGACCGGTGGCCACGGGAGGTAATGACAGGGAAGTCAGTCGACAATACGAGTGCATGAGTGGCCACGGGAAGTAATGACAGGGGAGTTAGTTGTGAGTGTGAAGGGAGTGGTGGCCACGGGAGGTAATGACAGGGGAGTCAGTTGTGAGTGCGAAGGGACTGGTGGCCACGAGAGGTAATGACAGGGGAGTCAGTTGTGAGTGCGAAGGGACTGGTGGCCACGGGAGGTAATGACAAAGGAGTCAGCTCTGAGTGCGAAGGGACTGGTGGCTACGGAAATGTTCGAGAAGGGAGCGTGGTCAGGTGACGGAAGAGGACGGTGGAGTCTGCTGGTGGAGCGAGCGTCCAGAGTCAGCGAGAAGGATCGAGAAGGGGGCCATGGCCTCGGTTGGTATATAAGGGGGAGATGCGCGGGAGACTCGGGGCTGTTGCAGTGGGGGTCTCCGTCTGATGTCAAGTGAGCGTGTCTTCAATAAAGTGCCATCCACAAGAGAAGTGTGTAAAGTCGTCATTACACGTATATTGTAGTCCGTCAGCCTGTTAGTTATCTGGACCAATGGATTACAGCGGCATTTGTCACAGCAGATAAACTCTGGACTTGTATCAACGCTTTGAGTTTCATCACCAGACTCAGTCTTGTGAAACAAATGTTTGCCTGGGTGAGTGGTTGCCTATTCCAATACACAGTAATACAAAAATATATAGGAGGACAATTTGAATGTGGAGTCATCTTTAAGTGTGCTTGTTTTTAAGAGGCAACCACAAATCATTGTTTATATCATCTGGGTCACATTGGTAATAATGCAGCCCAAGCGATTGGGAAAACAAAATTCGTATTACTACATCCACAAGGTGTCTGTTTAGCTTTTAAACAATGGGGGAGCAGAAATAGAGTGGTTTTAAAACACCATACCAAAAAAGAGGCCGACTGGGAAAAAGCCTCAGCTGAAAACTATTCTGCATCATTAATAAACAGCTCAACATCGCTTGCAAGAGCATTATACACATGTGTACTGTAAACGATACACATGTGTAGTGTCAACGATGCACACGAACGACGCATTCACGCAAGCACCCGATGCTCCGTTTTGAAGTTTTAAAATGGCACATCTTTGAATTGTATTATGTTTTGAATTATATCATTGTATTTCTTAATTAAAAGCTTATATCATTTTACATCTGGAAGACTTCATTGAAAAGGACATTTCGTGTGAATTTTCTCTCGTTGTTAAGTTGATGGCCTTGCTGGGTGTTTGGTTCGATGCGGACTTTCACCTGGTTGGGATTGCGGGATCGAGATAAGGCAACACAGAGCTGCTGGCCGTGCGAGAAGACCGCCGTCTGCAGATCGATTCCAACGTAATCGAACGTCTGTCCCTGCGCCTCCGTCGTTCATGCAGGGGGCGCGTAGGTTTGCAGCGCCCCCTGCATGAAAACGACGGAAAGTGCAGCGTTCATCACAGATAAAGTTGTGCGCTTATATTAGTATATATAGGGATATGTGGCCAATAGCTTTCGATTTAAAGCTTTCGTGACTGCAGGGATTCATCTTCTTGGTTCTTTTGGTAAAGTCACGTAGAAGGGAAATCATAATAATTATGTTTTATTTTCATTATTTTATTATTTCTCTTCTACGTGACTTTACCGAAATAACCAGGAAGATGGACAATAGCTGTTACATTGGGTAATTTTTTGCTATGATGGGGGGGGGGGGGGGTCAGAGAACCTGAAGGAAACCCATGCAGAACAGGGTGAGAACAAACAAACTCCACACAGAAAAGATTGAACCGAGGCATTTTTGCTGTGAGGCACACGTGTTACTCGCTGTGCCAGCGTGCAGCCCACAATATTTAATGACATGTATATTGTTATTTTAGTTTTACTTTTAGGATTCACCACTTTAATTAAAGCAACAAATACCAACAACTCATTATCTATGTGTAATTTGCCTGGGTGACACTGTAGGGAAGTGTGTAGCTTCCAATTTAAGTTTGAGCATTAAAATCTCATGGTGGGGAGGGGGGGGGGGGTCAACTCGCGCTTTTCGTCCTTTCCAGGCTTGATCAAATAAGTAACCACTTTGTACAAAAGTCAAGTGGAAGGTCCACCATTGGCTCAGAGCTGTAATCATGACGTTAATGCTATCCCAAGTATATTTCAGCAGAGAGCCATATTCATTTAAAAAAATATATTTTCGAAGACGCCATTTCATAACATATTTGTATTTGTATGGTTTTAACCTTCGCAATAGGAAGTGTTGTTGGCATCCAAATATATATGTACAAGACAAAAAAATGGATAAAAAAAAATTACCACCCATTTCTGCGTCTTGTATTTACGAATTGCATTTTTTTTGCAAAATGGAAGAGACATTGTGAAAGAAAAGTTGTCAGTGTTTTGCTCGGTTTTTGTAAGTTAAAGCCTGTTGCCTGTGGGCATGTAGATATATGTTGTAATGTTACACAACAAATCTTGAACTCTCGCTACGAAAGTCCTTCTATGGCATTACAAAGAATTTACAACCCTCTAATCCAGCAATAGTTAAAATAAATGCGGTTTGCCTGCAGGCAAAACAATTCCATTTTGAAGTCATTAGCCAATTTACGTCAACATTTTCAAAACTGCCCCAATTGCGTTATCGTGCAATATAAATATAACATTAATGCATCTCATCAAGTCACATATTGTCTAGCAATTCGCATTGGCCTAAACAAAACAAATCTCCAATATATACACACACAGACAATGTGCATAATTACAAGGCTGTAATTGCACTCCGACTGCAGGCTTTGATGTCGCTCCGATCGTCGCTCATTAAGCGCATTAGTGTTCCGACACCGCCGGCTTCGGTAATCGCCGTGTTGACGCTGAGCATCACGTCATGTTGGCCCCCCAAGAGATACGCATCTGGTCAGGCATGCGTCGCGATTGATGAGCGAGATAGGATTTTACCTCCACCCCAAGCCCATCAATTTAGCCGCGCCCGCAGCCTCTGCATTCTCCCGCAGAGAAAGACCCTTAACACATTTACTGAATTAACTTTGCTTCCCCCCCCCCTCTCTTACCCCACTGCCCGCCCTCCCGTCGTTCCCAATTGCAACCAAGCTTTAAAACATTGCACTCTTTAACGAGTGCCATAGGTGTCAGGTTTGCAGAAAACCTGACATTTTACAGCAACGCACGGCAGAAGGGAGACAAAGAAAACAAAGACAAAGATCCCCCGTATAGGCTACAGACTGTAGGGACAAGTGCTGTTAGCGAGCACCTATGAAGGCCGGAACGGTACACGAGGGGGTGGGTGGCCAGCACCACGCCCGACCGCCTTTGTCTACCTAGTGGCGATGGTTACACACCGCAACAGGTACTTATTTGAGGCTGAGTCGACCCAGGGGAGGTCCTGGACCGGTTCAGATAATCGTCACTGGTGTTGACCGTGAGCGGAAATCGAACTCGGACATCGGGGTCATATCGCAGCGCGCTAACCGCTACACTACCGCTCCCCATTGCATTGCAGAAAAGAGACCCCCACCTGTTACACATGCATCACTTAACAATATTGCAATAGAAGATTGATCTATCTATAGTGAGTAGCGTATGTTTTTTTTTATTAATAAAAAATGGTTAAATATGTGAAATTTCGGAACAATTGGGCAAAACAATTTTTGGGATCGTTGCAAGGATGTGACATCAAGGAATGAATGTCACGTCCGTGCTTTTTTCTGCCAAAGGTACTGTTTGGTGTCTTTTTTTAAACGCGGAATCACTTTTGCTTAGATTATTAAAATATACGAAACAATTACTGTATCATTCATGTAAATTTCTGTCAACATTTAAAACTATGGAAATTATAAAATTCAGTGGATAAACAATGAAAGTTACATATTTTATAAATAGACCAAAATTACCAAAAAATGCAAAATTGGGGCTAAAAATCTGAAAATCCAATATCTAAAATGTGAAATTAAAAAATGCAATAAAACATTTTAAAAATCAGACAATTTATCAAAAATTTTTTGGATGTATCTGATTAGGCGTTATGGTAATGAATTTCCTAAATGGTGCTAATTTTTAATGTATGAGGAGACAGTAAAGCAGCAACTAACGATATGTATCATATAAATGGTGCTCTCAGAAATGGCCCCAATGAAGATGCCTCAAATCCTAATTCTCTTCTCGTACAGTAGTAGCCTTCAGGGTGAAATAATTAAAGGCAGGAAAATCACAAAATTATAAAGAGTAATTTATGTGATACCCTGTGAGATAAGATTGCATGCTTGCTAATTACTAATTAGCCAGGCATATAGGGATTATGGAAATTTATTTCGTAGGCAACGCCTATCTGTTACCCATCGCAAAGTATTTTACTGGTTGTGCACCAGTGAGACTGGGCAGTGTCATTTGCGAAGGTTTAAAAACAACTGTTCCGTTCGAGTAAATACGAATACTGGTAGGAACCACCTGGTTCTACCAGCCCACAGGGGATTATTGTGTCCGTCCGTCGTGCATCCAAAAATGGGTGGGGTGGGGCTGGGTGGAGAGGGGAGGGTGGGGAGGGGCTGGGTGGGGAGGGTGGAGAGGGGCTGGGTGGGAGGGGTGGGGCTGGGTGGGGAGGGGAGGGTGGGGATGGGCTGGGTGGGGAGGGTGGGGAGGGACTGGGTGGGGGTGGGCGGGGAGGGGCTGGGTGGAGATGGTGGGGCTGGGTGGGGAGTGGGAGGGGTGGGGCTGGGTGGGGAGGGGCTGGTCACCCCGTGGTGCCCTTATAAAACTCAACGTTTAACCTACTCACGCTAGCTTGTGCCCGCCCTCACAGTCAGCCATATTTGCGGAATACACCACGCCGCCGTTGACCCTGGCCATTGACCGAGCAACCCAACGTTCCTACCAGCTCCCTCCGCAGGAATGTGTTTGTTACTTCACTGCTGGATGATGAAAGCATTCACGTGCCATATTGGCCATGGGGGTTGTTTGACCTTACTTCACCACGCCCGTCAGTGTGGGTTAGTAAAAGAAGGGGCGATCAAGAACCGGTTCACTTGCGACTGATGTTTTTTTACGCAGCACGCTAAACCAAATGTTTCAAGTGTATTTCGATAAACCAGATGAGGACTCTAAGAGATTTAGGAGGAGTCTTATTTGCAACAGTGATCTGGGTCACATCAATGACAAAATCAGCACCAAACAAAACAACGTACAGCAACGAGGTACAGAAATGAGAACAAATATAATACAAAAAAAACTGTATCGAATGAGGAATTGAAAACTATTAGAAGTCGAAAATTAACTGCACCTATAATTGTAAATAATTGTAGGGCTGTGTTTTCACACTCGAGTGTGTATGACACAGTTATACCATGCTTGTATACACAGTATTATATATAACACAAGTAATGCAATCCATGCACATGATACAATGAGCCAAGAATGTATGTTTGTGTGTAACGCACGTGACGTCACTCTACAAGCCCCCCCCGTAATACATTTTCATGAGCGGGTGGATTTTTACATTCACGCAGAAGGTCGAGCGGAAATATTTTTTTACGCAAATTCGCTTTAAGTTTGACGTTTCTTTATTGAAAGTGAATTTAGTAAATAATTCTACGCAGCAACAAAGTGGATTTGGTATCTTTATTTATTTATTCAGCACTTGAGAAAAAAGGTAAATGTAATTCATGCTTCTACATTATGGTAAAATAGACATTTCTCGGTGATTTTCCAGATATTGTATCGAATTCAATTTTATTTCAAACCCCAGCGACCGAAAGCAGAAGAGAATAAAGTATCAGAGCAGTGAATTTGAACAAATTGAAGGTCAGTTATATACAGCGTGACAGTGACATGAAGTGAAGTGTTTTATGACATAGTTTCGTGCAAGATTCACTGCCATTAAATTTACACAAGATACCATTATACTCTGCTCAATTTTTTCGTAAATATTACAGCTTGCGTCCTAGGACGGGCAAACAAGCTAGTGATACAATAACATCGTCCGAACACTACTTCGCAGTTACGTTTGCACTGCGTTACGGCATTATCCTTTTCGGCGGATTACATTTGAAGAATGTCTCAGTACCGCCGTTATTTAATTTAATTTTCGTGTGTAGACGAGGCAATTGTGGTGAAGACGTGCGCGTGACCCTCCCAAACCGAGGGAACGAAGCATCAACCGCACCCCTCGCGTCACCAACAAAAACCCAGTGATTGGGCCACACTCTCTCTTGACAGTGCCTCCCCCACCCCCTTCTCGAGGAAGAGAGGCCTTTAATAGGGGGACGCAGACTTTGAGGCCATTAGAGACGAAAAAAAGTGATCTTTCTCTGACCATTTGAAAGGCTCGGCACGTCACCAATCTGAGCCTGGCGATACCTAAAAAGGAAAAGGTCACGGTCCTGGCGCCGGTTATTTTTCAGCCAATTTATGAACCGCGGAGTTGCATTTCTTTTTTCTTCTCCAGACTTGTTGTAGGACAAGCTGAAAGACACTCCCGTGCGCAGGTTTGCCGGTTCAAACCGGTGCCTTGCGGCTGCCATTGCAAACCACAAAGCAAAATGTTGCCATTTGAAGTCGGGGACCTTCTTTGCCTGTGCATATTTAGTTGCCCAATGAAGCATAATGCACGCTGTTTATAAATAATGTGCTGTACTGTCCGCACATGTCCGGCCCGTTTGTCAATCCATTGATGTATGAGGGTCTCTAAAACAGCAGTGTGAGGGTTATCTGACTTCATTTCACCATGCTGGTCGCTATGTGTCTGTAATACCCACATGGTGGTCTTTGCATTTTGATCATCCATCCTAGCACTATACAGGCTCAGGCCTGCTTAGCGTCTGAGATCTGATGAGATCGGACACACGAGATGTGAATTTTTTTCATACACGTGTGTGTAAAAAGATATGTGCCTAAGTAAAAATGTATGTCAAATAAATGTCCAACCAGGTAGCTCAGCGGCTTGCAATCGGAAGGTTGTAACTTCACATCCTGGTTAAGGTTGAACCCCATCAACACAACAATACTTCCGGGGTGGGCAGGGGGGCAGCCAACCGTGGTCCAATGGATATACGCGCCCTCACCATAGGAATGGGGAATTTCCACCACTGGCTCAGGGCTGTTATTGGAGATGATCACCACCTCAATGCTAATTCAAGTTGACTTTTCTTGTGTGTGTGTGTGGGGAAAAAAAATGTTTCTACTTTTATACAACCACCGTGAGCAGTTTGCCCGTGATGTATTTCAGCAGAACCTCAACAGATGTAATCAGTGTGAGCCACTGGCACGATATAAATGTGAGCTATTCCCTCTAAGTGCTGCGTGCCACCGTTAGAATTTTGTCTCAATTTACGTGCTGCTTTTATAGTCCATGGGCCATGGCAGAAATCGGTACCAACTAAGGTAGCAACAGTTTAGCAGCATCGATTTATTTGCACGGCTAATGAGAGTGAATTATTTGAAAAGCCACTCCGTTCAACCGGTTATCACGAAACTCACTGCTATTGGCCACGTAAAGAAGACTATGGAAGGGCTAAAGTTGTGCCACTCCAGGTTGTACCGGGACGTCAAATATCTCGTCTGGGCCTCACGGACTATGTTGGGCAGTGCTAGAAACAGGATGCTTTTGACTTTGCTGTGCACTTTGCGCTCCCAGTTAATTCGTTTTCTAAATACATTACGCACAACAGCCTATTCAAAAGGCGTCCACTGTGAAATACACGCAATTGATATCACTTCACTGTGGATATTGCTGAGAGTAGTGCTCATATGATGTAATAATTGTGAATTTGTTACATGATGCAGTTTTCACTGTTGTAAAATATAGAATAAATTCCAGCCATTCTCAATCCATCAATGGATGAAGGCCTCACCGTTCCATATCGGTCATGAGTTTTTGTTTACCATACTTCATCACACTGGTTATATCGGTTTGCTCAATATTGTTACTGTGCAATAATGTCAAGAGGATATATATACATTCATTCATTTTAACCAAATTGCAAATATATATATATATCGTAATTTATAAATCATGTATCATAGTATTACACACGTGCCGGCAATTGTCCCAGTCGACCTACCAATTGTCGACTTGTGATCCTGTTATAATGCACTCGAGCATAAATAATAGCACAACAAAATCCTGATTTACTATAGCGTGGCTGTACATTTTGTTCTTGGTATGTGCCTTGTGCTCCGTGTGACATGCATTGTGTTCTTGCATTCAAAGACAAGGGCCACACACAATAGAACCCGGAGTGACATGCAGGTCTTTTTTGTAATGCTGCAACCGTGATATTTGACCTTTTCACCTGGAAAATCAATCGGATGTGAGAAAGTGTCAGGACAGCACAATCGCTGGGCACTTCATCCAGATTGGACAAACAATTCTGGTGGGATTGTGGTGGCAGAGGCTTGATTATTTACCCCATTTACCCTTACAGGGGAAAGTTGTAACCGATTGGTTCCAAATATATAACTATATAATAGCGCATTTGATCAATAACGGGTGGGGAGCCGGTGGGCGAAGTGGTTAGTACACTGCGTTGTGAACACGACCATCTGCGATCGATTCCAAGCTCCGGCTAACATTGGTGGCAGGTGAGATCTGAATCGGTCTTGCCCTCCCCCCCCTCCAATCTCACCTTCACCAACCCACGTTGGCCGGCGTGGTCAAGGATTGCCAAATATAACACACGTGATCAATGCGCTAGAGGAGGCCTTCGCCCAGTTGGCAAATGGCTTAATGTCATTTGCTCAATAAATGAATGGCCGTATCTCTCTTAGCGTATAGGTCTATAAACACATTAACTTATCAGTTGCCGCTTTAGGCACTGTATACATTTTACTGTGTTTAGAATAAGTAAAAGTGTATATTGTATTTTAAATATAAGTAACAAAGTCAACGTGTTGACTGGCATGTAGATCAACGGTGGTAGTCAACATATGGATCGTGATCCACAAATAAGAACCCCCAACAAGAAAATGGCAGTTTTCATTGCGGCTGATGGTAAATAGCAATCCGCCAGAGAAGAATTCATACACGGAAAAGAAATATATCTTCTACCAATAGATGGCGTTAGGACGTTATGTGTCTACTCAGAATCTGAATATTTATTTACACTGGAAGAATCCTCTGAGCTGTAAACCTCTTTTTCACGGATGTCCAGTCGGGGCGGGTAAGAACGTAACAACAACAAAGGATATAAAAAAACATGATAGGAGTTCAAAGTACAAGAAAGGTAAAGAAATCACCTAAACACATACACATACATCTAAACAGCCCCCCTACCAAAGGCCACTGAGTTATTTAGTTATTTTTCAAAAGCGACCTGGCCACAAATGATCGCTCAACATGGTGGATTATCACATGGACATTTATAGCAGCAAAATAATCTAAATAGTCCAAAAGCATGTTTTTAAATGTGGAGGAAAATTCCACACGACCACGGGCAAAAAGTGCAAACTCAAAATATACAGCAGACGTCAGGGTTGGGATCGAACCCCAGACCTCCTGCATACCAGGCGAGGAAGATAACATCTAACCACCGTGGTACCCCTTAAATAAAGTATATACGTTAACATTGCATCACCAGTGGTAAGGTCGGTCATTGCTTTCTGCTAGATCTTAGAGCCCGGTGACATCCACCGGAAGGCATGAGTGTGCATGGTGTACAGGGTATCCCTCGATTTACGAAAGGGATGCGTTCTTTAAAAAACACACACGCGTAAAACGGAATTTGGTAAATCGGAATGGCTTTTCCCATTAATTGAAAACGAAAAACTAGGGATGTGTTTCGGACAGTCATTCAAACTCTACTCCCAACAAATATACACCTAAATCACGTTTCATAAAACAAAACGAAAAACACGAATATAAAACGTTTGTATTAATTTAAAAAAATTAACCTTTTCGTGGTAGCTCACCAAAAGACCTGCACGTTGAAATGACTGGGCAAGTTGGTGTGGAGGCGTTCCTGTTGCAAGCACTGCAGGGACACCGCGACTCCATCGCGGATGGACGACGCAGTCTCCCTGGACGAGCTTCTCGTTCGACGATCCCGTGGCGCGTGCCGTTCGTGAAAATTTCGCTCACGCGGAAAATTCGATTTCGTTCATCGAAAAGTGCCCACAATTTGTCAGTTGCGTTCACGCGAAAATGTCGTAAGCCGAACGCTCGCACATCGGGGGACACCTGTAAACCGGTGTGATGTACACGTACAGCCATTCCGTCAATCTGCTGTTGGATGATGTCCTCTCCACGCCGTGCGGTTTGTTGGGGATTTGACATTGACCGTACTTCACGTTGGTCAGTGCGTGTCGGTGGCGCCAGGGATCGTAGACGTTGCAGCATAGAAACGAGAGCGCAGTACAACAGACGCATCGTGCTGCCCTGCCCTCTGCTGCTCACCGCTCGTCACCGCAGCAGCCTAGTCACGACCCGCCAGGCATTTGCTGTCACCCGCTACGAAAGCGCCGGTCCCACGTTCAAGCCTGCTTTCACTTTTAGTTGAGTTGGTCAGAGGCGTGCTCAGTAACGTTGCTCTGTAAATACTAACAGCCGGTGATTTAGGATGATTATGATCGACACGCGGTTCATTCATGCTTCATATAAAATTAAAACCATAAATTGCGATTTAAAGCTTTCGTGACTGCAGGGATTAATCTTCTTGGTTCTTTCGGTAAAGTCACGTAGAAGGGAAATAATAAAATGAAAAATACTTTTATTATTTTATTATTTCCCTTCTACGTGACTTTACCGAAAGAACCAAGAAAATTTTAACCATGTTCAATAATAATATAGTGGTGTTATTTATTGGGGTGCTCGATGCATACACGGCGACGGTGTTAATGTTGAGCAACTCCGTTTTGGGATTGTACCCTACAAGGCCACGAGATGTCATCAGAGACTGCAGAGCTCAACATTGCCGATGTTCGCCAGCGTGCTTACGAGTAAATGACTCCTCTGGGTGGGGGCCCTTTTCTTCGCCACCAAAGGGTTTAAGGCCCTTTGTTTTACGGCACGGGTCCACACTTTCAACCGCGCTCTCTCCCGCAAGGTCCCAAAACTCAGCCTCACCGCTCCCTCTTTCACCTCTTCCGTCTCCACTAATCATCGTCCATAGTCAGGGCCGGGTTAAGATTTTGTAGGCCCCTGGGCGACAGGTACTGTGAGGTCCCCCAGAAAATATTTTCAAACGGAAAAGAAAGTAAAAAAAATATATAATTTCATAATATAGGTTTTTGGGTCAGATCGCGTTATTTAGAAATGTGTCGTAACCCTCCACCACCAGACACGGCCAAACAGTAAAAAATGTGTCACGTTTTTCAAAGGACAAACTAATTCACTTTTGTAGCCCACCGGTGTGTTGAAGAGAGAATCAACAGCATTTTAAAATTTGAGTAGGACGTTTCGCTGATAATTACAATCAGCTTCATCGGGCATGAATGGTGAAGCTCTCCTGTTGCTTCCGGTCTTAAATAGAGCAGCAGCAGGGTGACGTCATCATTTAATTCAATCTGGTGCAGTGATTCGAGGCAAAGAGGGGAGAGGGTATTGTAATTATATAGATTGGTAATCATTCAATTCACCATTGGAACTCATTTGCCAGTAGCAAAATATGATAATTGGTTTTTTACCCTTTTATCTGGCAACAATTGTCCTTGAGTTGTGCGCCTTTTGGCGTCATCTGGTCCAACACCATGAGAGACTAGGCTCTAAAGAAAGCTGTCTCGGGTGTGGACCAATCAATTTCAAGGACAGTGCATACATTATCAGAGTTATGCTTTTTGTTTGCATTTCGACTGCAGGTATTGTGGTCAATGCAAACATGACTCCTTGTAAAAAAGGTGTCAGTTTTGTTGCCAGATAAAAGGGTAAAAAAACAATTAATCAATCATTCAATTGTTATTCATTGGTATTTGTTTCCCTTATAAGGAATTGTAATTGTATTTATTTAATAATACGCTTCCATTTTAAAATGTTGTTGCTTCTCTCTTCAACACACCGGTGGGCTAAAGAAGTGAATTATTTTGTCCTTTGAAAAACGTGACATTTTTTACTGTTTGGCCGTGTCGGGTGGTGGAGGGTTACGACACATTTATAAATAACGCGATCTGACCCAAAAACCTATATTATGAATAATATTGGTCGCGAAAGCCTACGTGTTAAATATATAATTTATTTTTACAAAGCTAACAAACATAAAATTCAGCATTCACAAATGAAATCACTTTTCACTTCATCTCTGGAGGCCATCCAGCTGGCGGAGGCGCATGGGCTTGCAGTCCCTAAAGCCCCCGTGCCTTAATCCGGCCATGTCCATAGTACAGTGTTTTTTTAGGTTAGATCGCGTAAATATATACACATGCATCGTTAAAGCCGCCACCATCCGACACAGCCAATTGGTAAGTAAGGTTCGTCACATAAACAGAACATGCCAATTCGTTACTAGCACATCACACCGGTGTGTTAGAGAGCCAAGCCATAATATTTACAATCTGAGTACGACGTTTCGCCAGTAATTTTGATGAAGCCATTTGTAATTATGATGAAGCTAGTTGTAATTACTGGCAAAACGTCGTACTCCGATTGTTAATGTTGTGGCTTGGCTCTCCAACACACCGGTGTTGCTGTACTAGTGACGAATTGGCATGTTCTGTTTCCGTGACAAACCTGACTAATTGACCATTTCTGGTGTTGGCGGGTTTAAACGGCACATTTATATATTTACGCGATCTAACCCAAAACAAAACCTATATTATGCATCCTCTCTTACCCTCACTTGGCCTAACCGTCCCACCTGACACTCACCCAACCCTCCAGCTCTCTCCCCTTTACAACGTTACGGCCTATCCTCTTGCTCCCCGTGCCCTAACCAATCAGAGCGTGGAGTGTTTGCTCCACAGCATTCTTGATTGCTCTGTCCCAGGGATTGTGTGGGAAAATCACTACACAAGCACAACTCTCAATAACAAATGATCGACAACGAAATGTTATAGAAATAAAATCATTTTTGTAGCAATTTGTCCATCCACTGCTGGGTGAAGGCCTTCCCACGCTACATCGGTCAAGAAGTGGGGGGGTGGTTTGATCATACTTCACCACATTTGTTGATGCCAGTTGATGAATGAATTCCAATAATCGTGTAGCTAATACAAATATTTACTGTGATACATTGTACACATCTCGACAGCAGTGAATTATACCATCTAAAAATTATTCCTTGTTTTTAGTTACAGCACACAATCAAATTGCTCTATTATGCACAGCAATTGCTGGCAGTTTTAATATGACTCACTGTTCAGACAATGGACCCTGGTAAGTGCAAAACCCATCAGTTGGACCGTAATCTTATTTGAATATTTAGTTCTGGCTCTTGGCTGAAAATATCTGTGGACACTCCAGCATGTGACTATTATCCAAATTGCTCATGCAGCCTTCATATTTGCATGCATCTGTTCATTCTGTTGCTGTTCCTTGACAAGCGGGCGTCTCATAGATGTGTGGGGTGTTTAGGATGATGAATGAGAAATGGTAACAAAATACAATTTGCGTCCAATCATCGACAGCATCATGCTCTATCAAGAGCCGAATGCCAGACATATTTAATCAGTGGTGGCGGTCGCCCCTCGGCATGAAAAGCAGAAATTATTTTTTGGGCCTCCGCTGTCAAATCAAATCCGAGTGACACGACAGAAGATACGAACAGAAAAAAGAGATGAAGTGAGATGGGGAAAAAAGAGATGCAGATGAGAGACGTATCCAAATGATGCGGACTAAATACAAAGATAGAGTGAGAGGAGAGATACAAACAAGGTGGGGATGAGAGAGATTAATTCGTGTTTCATGTCAATAGCTCTTTGTTTATTATGGTTTAAATTCCAGTTGATATTTTGTTCACCCCGATAATTGTCATGAATCCAGGACCCCTTGAGCTTATTGGGGCCCTAGGCCTTTGCCTATATATGTGGAGTGTACTAATTCAGAGACACTGGTAGGAGGCACTCTCTCTTGTTTATTCCGGCCTTCACAACCATAGGGGATAACTACACACCGGGTCAGGACAGCCAACATGCTTCCAGACCCACAGCTTGAAGAGGCGAAGACCACGACGACGGCAGCATGACGAGTTCCACTCCATATGGCAGCAGCCCCGACTGTGAGTCGGAGCTCGCCTTTTATCCTCCCCAGCGTGGCCAGGCTCCGCCCTCGGCCCGCACCCCTCTGGATCCCCCAGAAGGCTCCATGTTTCGCCCACGTGTCCAACTGGTAGAACGGGCTGCTACCCCCAATCCCATTGTATACCAATCTCCCAGCGCCACGCGCTACGGTGAATCATTCAATGTCACTACATATATGATCCAGTATGTTTTTTTTAAATAGATGTCCCTGCATTTGTCATGGTGTCTACTCATTGGTTATTTTAATATTCTTCATATCGTAATAAATATCAACTATATTGACTGAGATGAAAGATTAAATTGCAAATTAATTGGGAAACCATTGAAGATTTTCACTTAAAGTTGTTGCCTGTAAAGTATGAAACTTTTTTTATTTAATAAAAAAACAGATTAGCAGTTTAAGAATAATGAAAATAAATGTGATTACTTTTTGGTGTAAGTAATTATGACCTAAGATCAATTCCACTATGCTAATGGTTTAAATGGGTTGGCAATGCACGTGTGTTTTTGCAATTACAATGTTGTTAATACTATGGAGTCGCCTGGAATGAAGAGCATGTATTTAAGATAATAAAGGTTTTTGGGTTAGATAACGTTATTTATAAATGTGTCGCAACCCTCCACCACCCGACACGGCCAATCAGTAAAAAATGTGTCACGTTGACGAAAGACAAATTAGTTCACTACTTTAGCCCACCAGTGTGTTGAAGATTGGAGCCACAACATTTAAAATTTGAGTACGACTTTCGTTGTAAATTACATCCAGCATTTATAAATAACGCGATCTAACCCAAAAACCTATCTTATTATGAATAATACTGGTCGCGAAAGCCTACGTGTTAAAATGCATTTAGCATTAAGATATTTAAGTAGCATTGTTCACAGGCCCATGCAAAAACATGCAAGAGAATGACTCTCATTTAACTCCATCCCATTTCATGGATAAATATCCCGGTGTTTCTTATCTGAGGCTACCCATTGGACAGCGGTAGGTCATACATAATATAACATAATATAAGGGCAAGAGTATGGAGAACTAAACCCAAAATACTCCATCAGACAATGGAGGACTTCAGTCGAAGGTTGAAACTCATGAATTCTATGATCCGTGATGTTATCTGTACATTTATTTAACTAATCCACAAAATACTTGTGGATAAGTAGAATATTTATGGCGAAGCCGTTCCGCAATGCGAGATGGGAAAAAAAACTGCATATGATCGCGGATAATAGGAAGTAGGAGCTCAAACAATTGAAGTTTCTGCAGGCCCTACAGGTTTGGCAAATAATAAGAATGGCGGGTAAGAGGAGTTCTATTTTACAACTATGATTACTAAAACAGGACAGGTGATAAAGTGGGATCAGTGTATATTTTTTTAAAACACGATTCTGACAAGTACGAGTGTCTTTGTCATGGTATTGGTCATCTCAGTGACACAAGAGCCATTACTTATAAAAAAAACATTGCAGTATTATTTTACAGGCCGTGCTATATTTGGCATCTGCACGTGAGAGAATGGCACGCGTGTGGCACTGCACAGATGTCGCTTGCGCCGTCACATCAACCGGCAGCTCTTGGCTTCTGTAAACCCTGACAGATGTAATGACTAAAGTGATAAAAGGTAAAGGTGACGCCCTGCAATTTCTGGCTCACGGAATTGTTGGCGGAAAAGCCTCCACCAGAGGGAGCTCTGAAGAGCCCATCTTAGTTCATATCTTGGCCTACTCTTGCACGCTGTCCAGACGTCTTGGAAGAGGTGAAGATACCGACATATTATCTTATCCTGCCGGTCCACTCACCGGTGAGCCCATTTATACGTTTGGGTACATAGAGGTGGAGTGGCGTGAGACTCAGTGAGGATTTTCCTTTCGAATGCCTTTACAGTATTTCTAATTCCAATGTTAAATTTGTCTTATTTCTGCATTGCTGTACAGACAAGGGGCATTGATTCGATGTTGCCGCTTTATGTGACAAATATGGTTCCTTAAACTCGTGTGTTCAACAGCTATGCGTCTGGTTCATTCGCACCAGGCTTTGGTGGATATCACAGCCTCGAGCACAAGCCAACTGTGATGCTGAAGACGTGATGTACCAGCCACCAGCATCAAATAGAAACGTGTTCAATGTCAAGTGCGCTAAAACCTCAGCCACGTACCGTAATTAAATCTAAATGTCAAAAAATTACAAATAAGGAATAATATGATCAAAATGTCCACAAACTTCGAACGGTGAGCCTAGAGTTAAATTATGTAAAAATAATATGCATGGCTGTGAGTAGTGCGATATATCCATTTATATATTTAATGATACGTTTGGTGAGTTCACTAAATTAATTAAAATTGTATTGGGTTTCTTATTTCATACGTGATTTTAATTATTACATGTTTGTGCGCGTGCCTGATAGCTTAGTTCTTTCTTTGCGAAGTTGTGGCTGTGTAGAGCTTCAAGTTTTTGCAGACCCCATAAAACAATATCCACAACAATGGAACATTTATTTTATTAACATTAACAATGTTGTGCAACCCTACTGTGTATGTGTTCGCGGTTGTGCCGAATCGCTCTCCAACGTATTCTTGGGTAAGCATAATGATTCATTTTTGTTTTGCACCATGTCCAAATGAGTTCCTGAAAAAGGTCCCTGCAAATGTGTACATAAACATTGGACATCATTTCTGTGGAGACACACGCCGGAGAGCTGATGTCGTACAACTCATGACTCCAATCACTGTCTCAAGGTGTGTCGGACCCCGATATTCCCCAAGTGTTCTCACACCAATCCACATCACCACGTTCACACACTCTCCCTCTTTCAATTCACTTTCTCACTCAAGTTTTCCGTCCTCCCACACAGCTCTTCAAGCGCTAATCAGTTTTTTTTTTCTAAAACTCAGAGGTCTTCTTGCAATTTTGTTTCCACCAGCACTTTAGCTCCATAATATTATCCCACGCACCCCTCCTGTCCATCTTTACCAAATGTATAATGCATTCCTGATTTAGTCACATGATTAGTAAATGTAAATAGAACACTGCCTTCCTTTGCTGCTATTTCAATTTTACCAGACTACCGAGATAGCCTTTAAGCAACCTTCACGGTTGAACGTCATTTCTGAGTCATCCTAATCTGTATTCAGGTTTGAGCAGTGTTTAAATTTAGGCGATATGCACCGTTATGCACAAGCAACAGAGGAAAAAAAAAATTTGCACTACACGAGATCACTTCCTACCAAATTGAGTTGCATTTTTTGAGTTGCGCACCATGTTTAGGCTACATTAAATGCACTATGATACCGTTGTGTAATATATAGTGTATATTATATGCACTAGCATGCATTACGTGGTACATAACGTGTATTTTTCATGAAAGACGTTACCATCACCTGTCGATGTTTTATGCACAGACTGCCACCGTTGTCAATAGCAATGAAAGACTACGACTATCGGAGTGCGTGTATTTCACTGCTGATCGCACACGAACCTAAATCAGGTTTGACCTGCCCAGTCCAGGAATTGGCATCTGTGTTAGGGTGGCAGGAATTGACGAGTACCGAGATCTGCTCCCGGTACTGTGTGTTTTTGAACTATATTGGAGGACGCTGCACAGTTTTAGATGGACCTAAACTCCACTTAAAAACACGTCCGGGTTCGGTCTACAGAGGAAGAGGTGGCAACCCTTTTTTCCACCACCACCACCACCACCACACCTCTTTTCCAAACCCACCGCATGGACATCTGGAACATCTGTGAAAAAGAGCCTCATTGCTCACCGAATTCCTCCAGTCTAAATACAGATTCTGATCAAGCATGTCTCCCAATTCGTGCCCTGCACCCAGCAAGGAAACCCGAAGCTGCTCCTTTCTCACGGTTTTGAAATCAGCTCACGGGCGAGGCAATACACCAAGGGATGATTTATTAATGCGTGACAATGTCATATCTGCAAGAATGATGCTAGTCCCGTGCGCCTAATGCATATTCTATATAAACTTTTCCGCCTCGCTGACCCGCAGTCATATGAATCAAAATGTATCTTCACATCTTGTAAATGTCCATCAGCCCTATTTCATTCCGCGGCTTTATTTGCTGAGACGTTGCTGAAGGGCCCACCGTGGCTTGCCCAATAACATCTGGGGAGTCGCGACAGCGTTAAACGAGTGGCCTCGCACACCTGCCCAAGTTTTTTGCCCAAGATCGTCCTCACTTTAGCCAAATCTGTATGTTTTTCTCGGACAGCCGCCGTCGCGGTTACTTTCCAGTTGTGCTAACGTGCACCCGGCGAGTTCATCTCAAGCTGGGGCAGACCGTGAGGCCGTTCCAGGAGTTATTTTGGTGCGTCACATCCACTTCGCCTCATTTTGTCCTCATAATACTGCAGAAATGTTGAGTCGACCTCTATACGTATTCATCTTCTTGGTTCTTTAATTATTATTTTAATAAAATAATTATTTTTACAATGTTTTATTTTTATTATTTTATTATTTCCCTTTCAAGTCCCTTCTACGTGACTTTACCGAAAGAACCAAGAAGATGAATCCCTGCAGTCACAAAAACTTTAAATCGAAACCTATACGTATTGTTTTGATATATAAACCGGTTCAAAGCAGTATAAAAAATATAGGGCACAGTGATTTGGGATTATGCATAGGTGTACTTTGTACTCAAATCGTAGTGCCTTGTGCAAATAATCCCTACTATAAAATATCGAGTTGGAAATGAATCCATGAATACGCCACTCAAGACAATGTATTCACATGTTAGGCACAAATTTTGATTTAAAGCTTTCGTGACTGCAGGGATTCATACTCTTAGGTTTTTCGGTAAAGTCGCGTAGGTAAAAAATAAAAATAATAAAAATAATAATAGAAATAACATAATAAATTGTGATTTTTTTTAATACTCTTAGGTTTTTCGTGAGAATTGTATTTTTATTATGTTTTATTTTTTTATAATTTTATTATTTCCCTTCTACGTGACTTTACCGAAAGAACCAATAAGAAGAAAAATTGTGATTTCTTCTTTTATTTCTATTATTATTTTTATTTTTATTATAAGTAATAAATTAAGATTTATTATTTTATTTCTAGCATTATTTGTATTATTTTTATTATTTGTTTTTACCTACGTGACTTTACCGAACAAAACCTAAGAGTATGAATCCTTGCAGTCACGAAAGCTTCAAAAATAATAAATTGTGATTTATTATTAAAAACAAAGAGTTTGCACAGTGTTCACGGCCCCCCGTTCGTCGTCGTTTGGAAAGCCGTGATTCTTATAAATGTTAAAATTCTCTACAAACTTCCCGCGGCTCGAAGGACATTTCCATCGTCATTCATGCACATGAGTGGGAATCCAACTCGGGTCGCCGGGTTCGTAGCGCGACGCGCTAACCACTACACTACAATGCGTTACGCGTCCACATGCGCGGGTCACGTGACATATTTAACGTCACAGCTCACTTGCCGTGCAAAAAATATATGCATTATTGAGCCCCCCCCCCACCAAAAAGTGTATTTTTAAAATGTTTGTATGGTGTACAGTCTGGAAAGTACCCACATGGCAAATTCCAAGTTTGTTGCATGTCGGGAAGTACGCTAAACATTTTGAACAGACACACATATTCACAACTTTGCCGTATATATATGGAGGTTACGGCCTTGGTGTCCAGTGCCACGTGCGTGCAAGTTGGCACACACGTGACCTTACCGATCGACCAACTGTGGTCGCACCCATTCGGATCTGGGCTCGATGGAAACAGCTGCATTATTAATGCATTCGATCGCTTGGTGCGTTTTATTTATTTATCTAAAAATAAAACACGTTCAAAGGTGTTTCGACCACTCACGCTGCTCTCACGGCGGCCTGCAGACGTTCACGGCTCGACGTTGTTGGATGTCGACGTAGAACATAGGGAGAGAAGGTTGCACGTGCACGTCTGTTCTGTGGACAGACGTGCACGTGCCCGTTTAACTCGTAGGCTTAAGAACGTTGCTTGCACAATGCGTGTTGGTTACCCTATGAATACTTCGAGATTTGAAGCTTTCGTGACTGGAAGGATTCATACTCTTAGATTTTTTTCGGTAAAGTCACGTAGGTAAAATAATAATAATAATAATAAAATAATAATAATAAATGAAAATAACTCAATTAATTCACGACGTTTCGGAGGCAACACAAGTCTCCGTCTTCAGGTGGGACCGTCACAGCCAAAATTGACTGTATCAAGGGGGAGACTTGTGTTGCCTCCGAAACGTCGTGATTTAATTGAGTTATTTTCATTTATTATTATTATTTTATTATTATTATTTTACCTACGTGACTTTACCGAAAAAACCTAAGAGTATGTACCCTATGAATAACCCAACCGGTAATGTATACCCATTGTGATTTATATTAATTGATTAACCACGCCTCCCCCTCTGGCCCTCGCACCTGATTGGCTCACAGGTGATGACGTCACATGTACCCCCCCTCCGACTATTTAAGAACGGAATAGGAGGAGGATTTCTCCACAACGCTGGCTGTTGCCTGATGAAGTCGGTTGCAATTACTGGCGAAACGTCGTACTTGAATTGTAAACGTTGTAGTTTTATTCTCCAACACACCGGTGTGCTGAACTAGTAACGAATTGCCACGTTCTGTTTACGTGACAAACCTTTACTTATTGGCTGTGTCGGGTGGTGGCGGGTTTAACGGCACATTTATATATTTACAAGATCTAATAAAAAAACTCTTAGGGGCCGTTTATAAATGACGTCACGCGATTTTGGACGATTTTTTACACCCCCCCCCCCCCAGCTCGTCACACGGCGTCACAAAACGTCAGACCCCCCCTTCAAATATGACGTCACAAAGCTCTGCGCCCGCCCCCCCCAAAATAAAACATGCTTCAAATTGCTTTAAACTACAGGATTGTCATTGTAGTGCGTATTTAATGTGTCGCTGCACTCTGATGTTGTAGGAGAAAACATTTATTAAAAGTTTATTTAATTAAGTAGAACGTGTTATCTATATTTATTTAAAGTTGCGCATTTTGATGTGACGTCATATTTCTCAACCCCCCCCCCTCGTCACACATCGTCACAAATGTCTGACCCCACCCTCCTAGGTGCGTGACGTCATTTATGGACGGCCCCTTATGGAGAGATGAGCATTACGTTGTTTCATCCAGGATGAAGGCGAGAGTGTCTCGTTACTAAAAACAACTACTAGTATTCTAGGTTCTTTTTTTTCTATTTAAGTGACTTTACCGAAAGAACCAAGAATATGAATTCCTGCAGCCACGAACGTTTTTAGTCAAAACAACAACCTGGCACCAAGATGACAATCAGAAACAATGCCAAAGGCGAAATAGACCTCGGCATTTTTTTTTTCTAAATATCCCTTGTTTATTTTACATGCTACGTGTCTTGCGAGGGGCAGTGTTTTTTCCTTCTTATTTTGTGTTATCGATGTCGTCTTGTACAGCGTTGTGAGATAATAATTATCTCGTTTTAAGGGCCCCCAGGGTATATGGTGTGTTGGATAGACGTTGATGGGGTAACGGACGCTCCACACATTATTATTTGGTGATGCTGCTGCTGCGGTGGAAGTGGTGCACAAGCAATACACTCAAAACATTAGTCAACAACGCTGTGGCCTTAAAAATAAGAAAAAGTATAGCATTGGCTACGCTCAAGGAAAGTGGCCCTTATTCAAAGCCCGGAGCGAGGCCAGAGAGGTTTGTGCATTGCAATGGCAGCTCACAAACCAACTGATCTGCTGCGTTACATTCTTCAATTCATCTGCAAGGTTATTTGAATTTAATTTCTAAAACGTAAGCGTTGGTTGTCGCTCGTCTTTTGCTCATGCACACGGGGTGTGAGAGCTCGCGCAGAATACGCGATAGACACCATGACTTATGGTACGATCGGCTTGAAGGTTGCTTTATGCTACGTCGTCCCACAGTAAACAAGGTCACGTCACACATTGGTTGGAGATTGAGAGAGCATTGTCAGGAAGGTGGTTCACAGACAGGGGAAGTGTGCACTCTTTCCGTTGCGGTGTGCACGTGTGTTATATGTCCCTTCGTGTGATTCAACCTTTTAATCAACACAATCCTGCGGAGGGAGCTGGTAGGAACGTTGGGTTGCTCGGTCAATGGCCAGGGTCAACGGCGGCGTGGTGTATTCCGCAAATATGCCCGACTGTGAGGGCGGGGCACAAGCCTGCGTGAGTAGGTTTAACGTTGAGTTTTATAAGGGCACCACGGGGTGACCAGCCCCTCCCCACCCAGCCCCACCCTCCCACCCCCCACCTAGCCCCACCCTCCCTACCCAGCCCCTCTCCACCCTCCCCTCCACACCCAGCCCCTCCCCACCCAGCCCCACCCCTCCCATTTTTGGATGCACGACGGACGGACGGACACAATAATCCTCTGTGGGCTGGTGGAACCAGGTTGTTTCTACCAGAATTAAGTGTTCCAAACCCCTGTCAAAGAAAGTAGCAGACCAAAGCAACTTTGTAGCAGGACACTTTGTTGCTTGCCTGGCCCTTGAAACTGGTGCAGCTCATGACACATTCCGATGGGTGCTTGAGCTAGTTCAATGGATTACACTGTTCAGAACTCAGATCAGCCAGCAGTGACCCGACAACTTGCCACTGGGCCTCAACTAAGGCTGAGATAATGGCACGGAGCTCACGGTGGTGACGGAAATTGCGAATTTAGTCCGCTAAATCTTGACAATGGCTAAAACAAAAACACATTCCATTCAAGGCACTTGCTTTTATTTCCTTAAAAGACTCCATGCTGGCACTATAACACATTACCACAACTTATTCCGTGACTTTCCTAATATTTTTTTGCGGGGTGAGCAGGAGGAGGTTCCCTCACCTCAGCCATGTATTTTATTAAACATTAACGTGCTCAAAGCACAAGCTTAGCCATGAGTAGTGATTCAGGTTTTGTTTGCGATTAACCTATGTAGCATAAAATTTTGGTTTAAAGCTTTCGTGACTGCAGGGATTCATATTCTTGGTTCTTTCGGTAAAGTCAATTAGAAGGGAAATAATAAAATAATATAAATATAAAACAATAAAAATTCTCACGATGTTTCGACTGCAACACAAGCAATCATCAGGTGTGAAATCCACAGCTAGAAAATTTGAAAAAATAACTATGTAGCATAACTTATATTATTATCATTATTCTTGTTTAAACGGGAAAGCCTCAGCGAAGTCTCACGATTATTTTCAGAAGGGCCCTGCCAAGTTTTCTGAGTATGGGGGCGATTTTACTGCTGTGTAACTCCAAACGAGCAATTTGGAGGTCAAATATTCAGCATTGGGATATGTGGCCCATGCCAGTTGCGGCGTGTGTTTGGTTCATTTAGCTCTGGGGGGAAACGAGATAACCCGAAGTAAACTCATGCAGAACATTTTGAATTAAAACTTTCGTGACTGCAGGGATTCATATTCTTGGTTCTTTCGGTAAAGTCACGTAGAAGGGAAATAATATAATAATAAAAATATAAAACAATACAAATTCTCACGTTTCGTGAAATCCACACCTGATGATGATTGCTTGTGTTGCAGTCGAAACGTGGTGAAAATTTGTATTGTTTTATATTTTTATGATTTTATTATTTCCCTTCTACGTGACTTTACCGAAAGAACCAAGAATATCATGCAGAACAGCGGGAGAACATTGAAACTCCACGCATAAAGGCGCCCGAGTCTGGAATCCAACCCAGGAAACTTATTTCTGAGGCACACGTGTTATCACTTCGCCAATCTTCCACACTTATCATGACACTTGCGATCTTATTGAAGTTGTGACGTGCAAAGACACATTATTTTGCCAAAATACGTGACTATCTGTTCCTAAAGGTAGCTTAAGTGCACACAAGGTTATGGAGACTAGTTTGTGGAACTCAATTTATATTGCCAATATTTTGCACATTTCATTTAATCTGTCACCAATAACCAATACTTTTGAATCAATTATTGCACCCTCTGTTAGTTAAGCGCATTTTGCATGAGCAGCATAATTTGCACAAAATGGCAATTGGTTTATTGCCACTGTCCTGCAAATATTTATTGATATTTGAACGATGCACATACACATTCAACTACATCAAATTGTTCACGAATGCCTCGTCATCTCTTCAGAGTTGCTTTTAAAATATAAGCAGAACTTGTTGATGCATAAGATTTACTGAGACACGAAAATAAATTATTCCCGTTAACAAACGTACAGTTCTGAGATATTGAGAGCAATAGTAATGATAATAAGCACAAATAAAAATAAAATGAAAAACCTATTTCGCCAGCTGTTTTGCTATAAAACATACAAAAAAAAAACAAGGTTAGTTACTTAATTCTCATATTATCTCACTGTTCCAATGCCAAATCAAAGACATTACAATATTTACTCCTTTTTAATGACGGAACGAGATTATAATTTTAAAGAAAGTAATAAAGTCATTACAATTATTCCATAATGCCCAAGGCTACTTATAGGCGTACTTACACACTCACCACATGCTCAGCTTCATATATATATTTTGGAGTTGTAAATGTCTGTGGATTTAAATTAACTCATGTTGACGCATTTTCCTTTGTTAAACTCCGTTTTTTTTCAACCAACATTTACAGAAATAAATATTGTAAGCGAGCAACTTCCATGACCATTTTAATTACATCTCAGAAGTCCTCTGTCAGTGAAATTACTAAAACTGTCACCATCATCGCCAGCCAGCAGAACATTCTACAAAGTGTATTTTTTAATGTAAAATGTGATTAAATGTCATTGAAAATACTTAAACGATTTTCCTTCTCTCGGTCCCAGTTGCGATGGGATGCTGCCATGATGTAATGGCTAGCACACCGTACTTGCAAGACAAAGGTCGCTGGTTCGATTCCATTTCCCTGAGTGGCAGTTTAAATAAAGGGCAACATATTAAACCCCCACCTCCCCCACCACCTCTGTCCACCCAGCAATATAAACGGGCACACCACAGTCAATCAGCATGTCGGATGTGGTGGGGTAAAGTGTGGGTAATCACAACTTTTCAAAAACGTCTATGTGTCACTTGACAACCTCGAAAACAGTGGTTCTCTATCTTAAAACACGTGACATTAAATCCACATGTATAATGTTAATAAACTACATAGGTTTGATGAAACAAAGTATTCGTACTTAGGTGCCCATGCTTAATTTGTGTTTTCAATTAGTGACCTTCTAAAAAAAATCTGGCACCCCCAGAAAGGGCATCTCGCACTCCCAGGAGGTGCGTGTACCCCAGGTTAAGAGCCACTGCTCTCAATATTTTAAATGAGGTGTTCCATCTCAAGGGATTATCCTGGAAAAATCTTGACTTGAAGCTTTCGTGACTGCAGGAATACATATTCTATGGGTCTTTGGGTAAAGCCAAAATAATAATAAAAATATCACGACGTTTCGATCGCAACACAAGCAATCGTCCTGGAAAATTATTTATAATAAACAATAAAAAAAGATACTGTCCAACGTGGAAGAGGAGGCATAATACCCTTTCCCAGCAGTCGCATGATAGTGCAGGGCTGCACCCATATCCAAATTGATAGAAATTAGTCTTTTACTAAGGTGCGATGAGAGTTTGTAGCTAAATGAGTACAGTAAGCTGCACACACACGAATGCTGCTGCATGTTTGAAGCCAATTGTAATAGGGTACGTCTCCTTTTAGATAACAGCCATGAAGCTAGGATTTAGCGTAATCAGATTTAAACGGAATGACATGCGTTTGGCAACTCAATGGCTCACATGCATATGGGCGAGCTGCCAAAAGGCCCCCGTGTTTCTTTATATAGTAACGTGTGGCATCTTTCATCTTTTTTTCAAATCCCCAAATCTACCGCACACACAGCCCTGCTTATCATTTACATTATGTGTATTCAAATTAAGCCTCATGGTGGCCAGGGCGACAACGGCCGTGCATTGTCTGTGCAGATAACTGCTGCCTCAAAAAATATGAACAAAATTAAAAGCCCCCTTTTTTTCTAATCGGACGTCACGGTCCGCCGTGGGGGAATCAACAAGCAGTTAAACAATTAAACGTTTGCAATTTTCATGGGATGGGTCAAGGGCTTAGTTTGGATAGATAAACCTTTGTAACGGCGGCAATATAAATTTAAGCACACTCCTTCATTCACATTCACTCTGGCCAGTGCGATTGGTTGCACCACTCCACAGCAGATGTTACAAATCCACACACCTTGAAGGCTGATCAATACGCGATATCTGAAAATTCAGTGTGTTTGGGATGCCAGCAAACGGGGGGAGGGGGGGCGGGAGAAAACGCTTCCATTGAGACAGGCAAATCAGTGTTTCCTATTCTCTTTATTAAAGCAGCGTTATCCACGTGTCAATGAAGAGGGATAGAAGTGTGAATATTTCCGCAGCAGTGAAAGTCACTCCGCGGTACACAGGGGGTCCACGGAGGCAATTTCGTTTGCAAAAATAACGATGCAAGGATGTTCCCGCATCGACGTTATCTGGAAAATGATACCGAGAAGGGAATAAAACATGCGTCGAGAGTGAGTTTACGCAGGTCTAACCACAATGTTCTCATTAGTCACATCACTTTAGTCACAGCACAATAATAAATAATTGCAATCAATTAAGAAAGAAACCTGTATCTTCAAGTTGCAAATTAAAAACTAGCTCGTGCACTTCTGCAAATATTATGGGTTGGAGTTTCTGCTTCAGAACAAATGCAGGCTAAGGGAAACCAGGTCTAAGATTCAATTAAAACCCACAATGTTTGCCCGCATGAACAGGACAAAAAAATGAGTCAGTCTGGATTTTTCCACTGAGATTATGTCAACTGTTTTGTACACTGGGGATTAAGTTTCTAGCGAGAGTTTTCTAGACAATACGTGTACACTTTGCTGGACAAACACAACATTGGCCCGTTGGAAAATCCAGCCCGATTAATTTTCCCATCACAACTGTGTGCTGCAGAGAGTGGGCATCGTTTCAACAACAAAAAATGTGCTTGTTATTTATAAATCTTTCACTCGGAGTGAGTCACAACTCCGCAGGGACACCGAGAGGAAACATGGCCCCACCTCAAGTAACGTAACAGTTCTCCGTGAAACACAGTATACAAGCTCATTATTCATCAAATAATTAACATCGGCAAACACAAGCATCTATACACGGTGATTTGTATTTATTTAGTGAAAACGTCACGCGGCTGGTAGCGTATAAAGACTAGTACCAATGCACGTATAAAAGGTAAAAAGTGATTTTTACGAGGGAGGCAAATCGACTGCAGTCATTTCACGTCGATGGAGAGCTTACGTCTCCCTGCGAGCCAAAACAGCTAAACGGCTAACGGCTTCAAGGCGTAACATCCTCCCTAAATTTCCATTCCACAGCAAAAGTGGTGTGTACATCCAGAAGCACAACAGATAACAAATACAAAGGGCAGGCTTCCTGCTGCAGAAAAATAGTTGGACGAAAGCTGGCATTGAAGGAAGCGGCTGCCGGTAAGCCCGCAGACGCTGCCTGCTGACAGTTTATTCCATGCTTCTGAACCCGAGTAAAATTTTCACTTTTTACAAATTTGGCTTGAGAGGAGAACATCTTTGCAAGTTGTGCTTTGCATTTGGTTGCTTCGGGGCGCCTACGGAGTCTGCGCTGTCCACACGCCTATGTTTCTTATGATGACCCAATCCGACTGCTCGCTAAGCACATTGATGCGCAGGCATGTGATTTCGAAAGGGGCCATTTTCAACACGTCTATGGAGTCGAACTGCCCGTCGGCGAACTCCCCGAGTGGCACGTAGTTGCTGCAGTCTCTCCCCGTGGACGTGGGCTTCAGGCCGTCCCCAACGGCCAGCACGGCGTGACGCAGCACGTCCCCTTTCCTGTCCTCCGTTCCCGTGCGCACCTTGATCCTCTCGATCTTCGCCGCCTTCTTGAAGACGAGCAGGAAGAACTTGCCGGCGCTCGGCGCCTTCCCCCAGAAGTACTCGCCGCCCAGGCCGTAGGCCTTGTACGGGTGGTAGGCCTCGAACACCTCGATGTTGGTCCTGAGGAGGGCGGGCGGGTTGTCGGGCACGTCGGACGGCTCGTCCTCGAAGTCGTCGTCCTTGAGCTTGTTGGCCGTGCCCCGGAAGGACGAGTAGTACCCCATGTGCTGGAACAGCGACGGCTTGAAGCGGATGGCGTCGCCCTGCGCCAGCAGCGTGCGGAAGTGGTTGAGGAGCCAGTCGCACGGCATCTCCTGGTAGAACATGAGCAGGAAGCGGGCGAGGCGGGGCAGGTCGCACGAGCGGTACAGCTTGCCGATGTAGCCCAGCTTGGAGAACTCGAGCGTGGCCCAGGGCTGGCCCTCGAGCGAGGACACGAACTTGCGCACGTAGGTGAGGAAGTTGCGCGAGCACGCCACGTCGTCCTCCAGCATCAGGTAGTTCTCCGACAGGTTGGCGCAGAAGTTGGTGAGGAAGGCGTAGTCGACGTTCTGCTTGGAGCGGAAGGTCACCCTGTCGTCGGGGTCGTCGAAGTTCCTCTTGAGGCCCTGCAGCGGCGGGTAGGTGTGCCGCGGGGCGTGGATGACCACCAGGCGGCCGCGCATGACGTGCTGCGAGAACTTGCGGGCGACGGCGCGCGCCGTGCCCTCGCACCACTCCGCGTCGAAGTCGGCGAGGTGCACGACGATCACCATGTCCGCGAGCTCGTCGTCGCTCGACTGCTCGAAGATCGACTTGAGCGTCTGCAGCAGGTAGTTGCCCCTCGCCCTCTTCACCGACGAGATGCCGATCGTCAGGTACTCTGCGACATCGAATCGAACGAAAAAAGAATTGTCATACTTCCTCGGCAGTGGCACAAAAGCGTAAATAAATCTCGACATATTCGTCAATGACACTGCTCGAGAGAGGAACATTTATATCAATATATGACTTTGCGGGGCATTGGTCTTTCTTCAGGCAATGGCCTTCTTCACTGCAATGAAAAACGGCCATCGCGCAAAAAAGTCACACATATATTTTGAGAATCAATCAATGATTGTTCGCATCGTTTGAGCTGAGTAATACATTGAGGTGCCTTGGTGCAGGAGAATTTACCACCGGCCCGCTCGCAAAGTCCAGCACGAGGACAAAATCAAACGTGAGGAGCAAAGTAGACATTCGACGCATGGTAATTCATATTACCACACTCGGGTTTTAAACTGTCAAACTGCCTCATTCATTTCTTAGTGTGCGGTGATCGTAAAATTCACTCAAGGTAAACAAATACAACATGTTTATATACAATATAAAAAATACATACGGTGTGTTTACGTGGGCCCAGTAAGAACCGCTGACATTGTTTTTAAACTCAGATAAATCTCAAGCGGCGTCAACCACGCTGTAACATTAACCGTCTTACTTTTCTTATTTGAAGGATAACCAGCGAGGTGGTAGTACGTTATGTTCAGAAGGGAGCCGATGTCTGAAAGATTTCTGAAGGACAGTTCATTCTTCTCGGAGTAGAGCTGTTTCAGGAGAACCTCTTTTGCGATTCTTTGCTCTTCATTCTAGAGGGACATGAATAAAAATACACACATTTGTCACCATCATCATTTTATTCTTAAAACTATGAAACTAAACAATTTTCTAAACTATGTTTATGTTTCACCAGGTAAGGGCCACTGAGTTGTATAGCTCTTTTTTTTAAAAGCGACCTGGCCACAAATGATAGCTCAATGAAGTGGCTTATCACGTGGGAATTTAAAGCATCCAAATACTCTAAACGCGTGAAGTTGTTTTTAAATGTGGAGGGGAGAAACCGGAGGACCTGGAGAAAAATCCACGCAGCCACGATATAATATATATTTATATACATAAAATGTCAGTGTTATATGATTGGGGTGAAAAGCAGCAGGGAGCAAAGAATGGTCAATTGACTTTGCAACAACCCCAATATCTTAAGGTCTAAACTCGGGTCAGGACGAGTCTGAGGGCTATTCTTAAGGTTAATGAAAGAGAAGCCCGGGTTATCGCTGTAATCGGAAGTTTATTTCCTGCTTGAAGGATAGAAGAAAAATCTCATAGCTTTTAAAGCCATTCATGTTGGTTTCACCCAAATCAACAAACCATTGCACGGCACAGTTAGAGGGAATTTAAGGCAGTTAATGGTGTTATTGTTTGGCATGGGCAATCTTTTTATAAAACAATTACATATACTGTATACCCTCTAGTACAAATCATGTGCTATTCATTTGGGCATTCATCATCATCATCAGCTATGATCAATCCACTGCTGGATGAAGAACCCCCGAGTTGATGCTATTTCTTATGATCCTGCAATGTAATAACCCACGTAAAATGACTACTACTACTAATAAAGTAATTTACAGCTCATTGTTAATCCCCAACTAGATGAAGGCCTCGCCATGCTGCGTCAGTAATATAGGGTTGTGAGACCATACTTCACCATGCTGGTCTGTGTGGGTTTAAGGGGGAGTGGCCCACCACTGGTTTGCCGCTGGTGTCAGCTGGGGCTAGGAATCAAACTCAGGTAGAGCCGGTTCGTGGTAAAGTTGCACTAACGACTCTGCTGCCACATTGGCAAGTTAACCTAAGTGCATGACTTCAACAGCCCAGACAGAAGATATTGTTGTGGACAGAGAGTTTTTGAAATTGAGATCCTTAAATAAAAACGAGATATCAGCAACACAAGTTCAAGTTATTTCAAAGGCCAGCATTGTATTGTGAATCAATACATGCAGTCCCTGGGTTACGGAAGGGTTAGGTTCCCCAGAACGATCTGTAACCCGAATTTTCCGTATGTCAGAAAATTGAGATCAAATCCCATAGCCAGATAGAGTTGTGCCTCCCCTACCCGATTACGAGTTCGTTTTCTCTCAGTACTGTATCATGCAAAAGGAAAAGAATTACGTAACGCTACAACAAAACCCCATTTACCTTAATCCTGGTGAAGCGCGGGCTCGGTGAAGGCGGCGTTTTGGTGGAGCGAGGCGTAGGGCTCTGGGTGGTATTCGCCCACAACCTCAGCGCGTTGCACCATTTGATCTTACGTCGATTAACGCAAACAATTTCCGCATATCGAATTTTTTTACATGCTTTATGGGAGAATTTCCGTTAAGTTGGATTTCCCTAAGCACTTTCGCTGTATAATAATAATTAAGGATTCCTATAAAGAATTGAGGATTGCAGTATTTGGCGTGTAGAATGTTGAACACTGAGTTCAGAGTAAACAGTTAATTTATCGTCTGCAATATCCAGTCACGGGGTGGAGCAGTGGCACATTAGTTAGCACCAGAGGTGTGGACTCGAGTCATGTGACTTGGACTCGAGTCAGACTCGAGTCATGAATTTGATGACTTGCGACTCGACTTGGACTTGCATAACAATGACTTTGTCCCACCTATGAGATGTGGACTCGAGTCATGTGACTTGGACTCGAGTCAGACTCGAGTCATGAATTTGATGACTTGCGACTCGACTTGGACTTGCATAACAATGACTTTGTCCCACCTCTGGTTAGCACACTGTACTATGAACCTGACCACCTGAGTTTGATTCCTGGCCCCGGCTAACATCAATGGCGAGTGATACCTGAACCAGTCCTGCGATCACTTGCTGTCATGTGCAAACATCAGCACTAGGAAGACAAAGGTGGCTAGGCATTGTTTCTGGGCACACCGCCGTCTCGTTCGGAGAGCCGACCTTAATAGGTGCTCGCGAACAGCACTTGCCTAGAACAGTCTGGTAAGGCTATATGGGCATCTTTGTCTTTGTGGGGGTAGCGTGCTACATTGTATTTGACTATAAATACACGCTGACTATCTATTGCTCAAAGGCTCAAAGCACATGTTAACACACCCGTGGCATGTGCCTTAATATATTTCATTATATAATTAGTTTTTACAATCCCGTAAATCATAATCGGGTTACAATGACCTTGCACGATATTCATTACAAACAATTTCTATTCCATTTCAATGAAGCCAATCATGCAAATTAAATATCTTTTTTTTTCTTTTGAATTCCAAATAGGTCATGAAAACTGTCAAAGTCTTCCTGATGACATGTTCATTAGGGTTTAAGACACATTAAACGGATTACTTTGCCCGCCTTTATCAGCCACCGGTTTTCTTGAATGATTTTACAAAATCCCATTATACCCATGCTGCCGTGGTGTGCAACGGATCACATGCTGGACTTGCCAGCCCAGCGGTCGCCTGTCCACCGAGGGCTACTAAAAGTGGCTTCCACCACAGCAAAGTCGATTAGCAGCAAGTTGTTTGGTGGTGGGGTAAAGTGTGGGTACTCCTACCTCTTCGAAGATGTCTGACCAGTGTGAAAAAGTAGGCCAAATGCTCTCCAGTGGAGGGTGGGGTTGTGGTGGTGCCCTTCGGCCAGCAGTGGCATGACCAAGCAATTGCAGGGGCTGTACCTTTACCTCGTAACATGATGGTATTACAGTGTCTAGAGCAGGCGACTTGCAATTGGTCAGTAACTCAGCCCTTCAGGGTCAATAAAATGAGTACCTACTTTGTGGAAAGTCTGCAGTGATTGTCCTGTGGATTTATTCATTCTCACAAAAGAAATTTGGATTCTTTTTTTTATCACTCGCTCAGGGCTGTAAACTGTAGATGACTTTCTACCTATTTGACATTAAACTTTGAACAGAAACTACTTTGATTTTTTTACTTGACACGGCCTGAGGTAGGTGGTCACATAAATTGTCCACCGATGGGATAGACTGACAAGCCGTAATGAGTCATACTTATAATCGCTACAGTAAGTCACCGACAATTCGTTCCAAATGGGAGTTTCACATAGCCAATAATCAGCCCAGATGCCACCGTGGTGTAACGGTTAGCACAATGGACAAACCACAGGTCTCCGGTTCAATCGCCCAGTGTGGCAGTTCAAAAATGATGGGCTCTGATTCTTAAATCTCCCTGGTCTCTGTTTACCCGGCAGTATAAATCTGTACACCAGCAGTTAGTTGACCGGCAGGTCGCGTGCAGTGGGGTAGAGTGTGGGTATTTCAACCTCGACCAAAATGTCTGGCCAATTTTCTATTTAAAGCTTTCGTGACTGCAGGGATTCATCTTCTTGGTTCTTTCGGTAAAGTCACGTAGAATGAAAATAATAAAATAATAAAAATAAAACATAATAAAATAATTCTCACGACGTTTCAGCCACAATGCAAGCAGCCATCCTCAGGTGAAGAACAGGTCTTATGGTCGCGGCATCTCTTCAGAAAGGTGAGAGACTCGATTAGCTGAGCCTTCTTATCCCGGAGTTTGTTGAAAGATCTTAAAGTTTTGTGGAATCCCACCCCGTAGTGGCGGTTAAATTTTGATTTAAAGCTTTCGTGACTGCAGGGATTCATCTTCTTGGTTCTTTCGGTGCCGCGACTCTAAGACATGTTCTTCACCTGAGGACGGCTGCTTGCATTGTGGCCGAAACGTCGTGAAAATTATTTTATTATGTTTTTTTTTATTATTGTATTATTTCCATTCTATGTGACTTTACCGAAAGAACCAAGAAGATGTCTGGCCAATGTTGACGAGTGGGCTAAATGTCCTCTACAAGGTGCCCTCCAGAGATATCCACGAGTGGAGGCCCTTCTTCAGCAGTGGCAGGAACAAACAATTGCAGGGTTGCACCTTTACAATCCTGCCCACAAGTTTAAACAGATCTCATACGTTCTAGATTTGAAGTTTTCGTGACTGCAATGATTCATACTCTTTGGTTCTTTCGGTAAAGTCACGTAGGTGAAAATAAAAATAAAATAAAATAAAAAAGATCTCATACGGTCATCACAGATTGAACCTATGTCCTTCCTGCGAGCGCGCCAGCGAATTGTCCTGACACTAGTTCTCGACAGCCGGTGTTTGAGTATTATTATCATGATCATTAATAGAAATATAATAGCTTTTATTATTTCTTGGTGGCAGTGGCAGCGTACGTGCCGCTCGTTTACAATGAGGCTTCTCATTGCGCCAGTGATGTCGCCTAGTTATTGACGGCGGTTAATTTTGGCCGTGACACCGGGCGCAAGAAGGCTGCTCTCGCGCGGAGAGTTGTGGGAGCTTCAATGTCCACAAGTAATTATGGTGCCGCACAGTTTGATCTCGCGCTCGTAATGCAACATCGGGGGAGCGTCCGTTAGGAGCTTGTGCCTCTGAACTTCGTCTGTGGAGGTGAAACACACAAGTGCTTCCAGATCAGAGCAGGGCCATTAACTGCAAATTATACGTTGATGAAGCCACCGGTGCTCTGTTGCCACCTCGACTCACTTTGTTAAACAATTTGGGAGCATCAGAACGTGCGGCGTTGCCCCGTTAATAAACGCGACTGCAATGAACTTTGACTTGAAGCTTTCGTGACTGCAGGAATTCATGCTCTTTGGGTCTTTCGGTAAAGTCACGTAGATGGAAAAAAAATACAAAAAATCACGACGTTTCGATCGCAACGCGAGCAATCGTCCTCAGGTGAAAAAAGACAGCTGGCGAACTGCTGAGGCAGGATAATTTTTTCCAGCTGAAGACGATTGCTTGTGTCGCGATCTAAACGTCGTGATTTTTATACTCTTTGGTTTTGTCGGTAAAGTCACGTAAGTAAAAAATTAAATAAGTTAAATGAAAACAACTAAATAAAATCACGACGTTTCGGGCGCAACACAAGCGTCCGTCATCAGGTGGGAAAGCGTGGCATGCTGCTGATCTACGCGACTTTACCGAGCGACCCAAAGAGTATGTAATGAACTTTTTTTGCGATATCGCAATTCATCCTTACACGTGTTTTTCTGCGTCGAGCCACTCGCACGTAATTCATGGCGAGCAGACCGCATCCGAAATGTCTGCCGCTTTATCACAGGCGTGCACAGCACCAGCAGCTGCTGGCCTGAGTGACGCTTACATGTTACGATAGGTGAGCACGACATGCGTTCGCGGGATGGTGAACAGACTGATTACGTGACAGTGGCGGGGGGGCTGGAGTCATTCCAAATCAATCGCAATGTGAGAAATGCACTACTTACTCACCTATTGCCTCAATTAAGTGTCAATCAGGGTGGCCGGGCTGTTGTTTTATTCCCCAGCACTACCCTATCAGCGTTGGCAAGTGATCTTCTTTTAAAAGTGGGCACTTATAAATGGGAAGCTGCCGTGGTGTAATGGTTAGCGCACTTGGGCTTGCAATCCAGAGGTCGCCGGCTCGATTTTCCGCCGTGGTTAGTTTAAAGTAATGTGCAAGTTTCTTGAATTTCTGTACACCCGATGCATACACAGCAGTTCGTCGAATTGGTGGGGTAAAGTGTGGGTACTCGCATTTCTTCTAAGACGGTTTGCCCAGAGTGGAAGAGTAAGGCCAATTACACTCTCGGGGGATCTATAGAGGAGGCCCTTCCACCAGCAGTGGCATGATCACGACATTTCAGGGCTGCACCTTTAACTAAAAAAAAGTATATATACATGTCAAGACATAGATTAGTGATATAGAAAAAGTTAAATAAAATGAGCTTTTGTGACTGCAGGAATTCATCTTCTTGGTTCTTTCGGTAAAGTCACGTAGAAGGGAAGTAATAAAATAATAAAAATAAAACATAATAAAATACAATTCTCACGACGTTTTGGCCACAACGCAAGCAGCCGTCCTCAGGTGAAGAACAGGTCTGTCGGAAAGACAGCGTCTGAAGCTTGGTGGTGTTCATTCAGACGCTGTCTTTCCGACAGACCTGTTCTTCACCTGATGACGGCTGCTTGCGTTGTGGCCGAAACGTCATGAGAATTGTATTTTATTATGTTTTATTATTATTGTATTATTTCCCTTCTACGTGACTTTACCGAAAGAACCAAGAAGATATTTGTATTGCTGAATGCAATTCAGATGACTACGCCAATTACTGATAACGCTTATAAATAATAAACCGGTGACATTGATGTGTTTTTAATCAGTTGGTACTTAACCGCAATAACATGGTTTAAAGGCACGGTCAGTAGCGAACAATTTGGATAATTTTTTTAATAGTGCAAAGAAGCGTGGAAATAAAAATTCTTGGAATTGCATTGAGAGAGAAAAAGTAGGCACACATGGATCAAGGAACAAATACAAACCAGAAACATACCATTGACGGTTAAAATAAAAACTAAGCAGGCTTGGGGCAGACTACTGCCGATGGTAAAGAGCAGTGACAGAATGACAGCGAAGGAATGAAATACTTCTGAGTGGACATCCACCAAAACATTACGTCGGCTCGCGTAACGGTGCTCGGCCGATTGATATACCGTAGAGCCGCAGAGAAGTGTCGACGGCTTGGGGAGGAGGCCTTAATCCAGCAGCGGACCGAGATCATGGCTGATGATGACAATGGGAACGATGACATTCAAACGGAAGAGAGAGAGAGAGAGCAAACCCCCCCCCCCACCCACCAGGAATGTCACACTCACCTCGCCAAACCCCGAGAGCTCCTCGTCGATCAGGAAGAGGAGCAGCAGCGTGGACAGCACACAGGTGACGAGGCCCACTCCGAACTGCGTGCGCACCCGCTTCCGCGAGCAGCGCATGGCCTCCATCTGTCGGGCGCGATCGCCTCCTCCCCGCTCTCCCAAGAGCGGCGCTCACCGCGGGGCGAGCCGTGCTGTCGCAGCGCCGCACATCCTGCCCAACGGAGGTGTCTATGAGCGAGCGGCCGTGTGGAGCGTGGGGTACGCGGAAGAAACATCGGCGCGGCGCGCAGAAAAACAAACCGCCGCCAACAATCGACTGGCTCCGTATTCCTGCCAATGTGGATGGGGAGGCCAAGTGGGTGGTGCAGAAAGAGGAACGTTGTTTTTTTTCAAATGCCAAAAAGCAATGGGGAGGTGCGTAATGTGGTCATTCATCACCAGCTGTTACTCCACCTGTCTGTCAAATGAGCTCTTTTGAGCATAATATCAATTTCGGGGTGAATTACTGGCATTGGTTCGTATATAAAAAAATATATATATGTGGGGCTGCAAAAACCTCACGGTGAAACTGGTATTGATTGATTTACGTAACAATGATAATTATGATAATAGCGCCAAACCTATGAAGTCATTATGTCGAATGAGATTATCGATTCTGCGTCCTATATTTAAACCGGGTATGAGACCATTTGAGGGTAATGCTCTCATTTGTTAAGAAATAACTTGGACTCAAATCAAGTCGGGAATCTTAACATTATTATTATAGTATTGTTTAAAAATGTTTAGGCTTTTAAACAAATCAATTTATTTCAATTTTGCCTAAAAACTAACCCGGTGCGGTACGTATGTGTGTATGTATGTATGTTGAACTTCTTTCGCACCGTACGTAGCCAACAGTGCTCATCGGAGGTGCGGAGTGTGTGAACATCAACACTGGGGAGACAAAGGCAGCCGGGAATGATCTCCACACCACTTCCTTGTGTACATTTCCGGCCTTTGTGAGTGGCTCACTATAACAGCACTTGCCCCAACAGCCTGTGTAAGCCACACGGGGGGGGGGGGGAATCTTTGTCTTTGTTTTTGGTAAAATGTAGTGCACGTTTGCACGTGTTACCGTTTGGCACTTGTTTCTTATGAATAAAGCACACTATTTACAATCGTTATTATTTGACAGGATTAAACTGTAATCTGTAATGGCACAAGCATGTTGGGGGCTAAAAAAGCATAAACCCTTGCTTGGTCCACATTTTATATTTACAATTTGTTAAGCCAATGCAGAGTCAACGGCCTATGATTTACTACTAACGAGTGGCCAAAATATTCCCATTTTTCGCATTAATTGGCTCTCTAGGGCCACCTGTGACAAGCCAGAATACCTGAAATCCATCTAATACAGGGAAATCACACTCTGGAGGCTTGCAGCTTACCAATAATAATGGCAGTTTGTCTTATGCCGTGGTGCACACCATACTTATGGGACAGAGTCTGTTATTTGTGAGGGCTATTAGACCAACACAGAAAATTCCTCCCAACGCTGGCAACCGTGTGTGTGCGCGCACGTACGTGCGTGCGTGCTCGCAATAACTATTTGGATTAATACTAAATGCACTTTTGAAATGGGAGGAATAATTCAGCCTCGGCCGTGATTGTTTTAAGAAATGACACCATTACTGTCTTCCGGCAAATTACTTGGGCAAAAAAAAATGTTAATTACATCGAGTGTTTCTGCGTTACAGGTGCGACTGAACGAAACGGCATAGATGCACGCAGGAACGGTTTACAGAGATTTGCTTACACGTACAGCGATTGCATCAACACACGCGTCATGCGTACACATGAAAACAATTTGAAATGCAACAATTTTAAATACTAAACACCCTTGAGAAGCCAAACATTTGTCAGTTTTCGAGGCCTACTATGCCTGCGTGTCCGAAACTAAATATTCTTGGCTGGAGTAAATTCTAAATGTCTTCTAAATTGCACAATTAAAGTGAAGTTTACTATTTGTGCCACAAATCTAGGTCCTCTTGTGCCGCCGGGCAAAACATTTCCCATTAATCGCCTCTCCCCCGAGCTTCTTCCTCTCACAGCTCATCGCAGCCAAAAATAAATCAAGCACGAGGCTCCGAAAGGCGTTGCGTCATAACCGCCACCCCCCCCCCCCCAGAACCAAATTCTTGCTTCTATTCACGGAGTCAAGATGTGCACACTAGGAGGCGGCTCCTCGGGAGCCAGAGCGTTGAGCCGGCAACTGCTGAGGTTCTTGGGTTTGAATCCGGCGTTCTGGATATGGACAAGGCACAAACGACCGTGCGGTCGGGATCGGGGAGGGCCAATTCCTGGGACAGGCATCGCCACGAGTACAGCGACCGAGCAAAAGACCAAAAGACCAGATGGTGGAATTACTGCAAGGGCATGTTTTGGATGTTGTGTTTGTATTGTGCAACAGATGCAGGATCTGGTGGAGCGTCGAGAGCACTGGCAAGGGATGGTTATATCAATGGCTTTCGTCATTGATGATATGTTCATCTTGATTTTGAATGTGGGCTTTGGCCACCTATGAATAAACCGGGTACTCAAGGGGTAGTTAGTCAATGGTCACCCGTGACTGGACAACAACAACCACATCTCATTTTTATATTTAACTTAATATGGTACATTTTCAGCTGTAAGAATAATAATATATACTTGACTTTCTTACGACGATTTTTGTCGCAGGACGTATGGGAAAGCGTGCCCTCTCGTGTATAAAAGGTCACTTGAAAAAGGATTTAGGAATTTTCTATTTGATCAAGTTTTCTCTAACCGCTCTGCAAGAGTTTGAAATGAATAATTATTTTGTATCATCAAGCCGACAGCATAATCGTCATAAAATTAGATTTTCTTTGACACACAGACACACACGATACACCCACACTACTGCGAACACTTCAAAAAAATATATAACCACACTTACATTTAAAAATAACACAACATCTGTTGTATGTGCATGTGCATTGGTTTGAACTCTTATTCGCGGCTAGCCTGCATATAAAGTGGATCTTTTTCCTTAAATGCTTGCCAGGCAAGGAAGTTCCATTGCAGTGCGGCGCCAATGAGGTTTGCCCCCCCCCCGCCCTTGAATGAAACTGCCGCAAGCCAATGTGTATGCACTGACATGTGTAACGTGCAGTGGGCGATGCAAGATTCTGTAACGAGACGTGGGCTGTGTGAGCACCCAGAGGCTGCTTTTGCACGCGCGATTCTCGCCAATTATTCCAGAGCCGCATCTATGCATGACGTCTCTCAGGGGTTTCAACATTGTCATGCAAAATAATTTTAGAGCCTCCAAGCCTGTCAAGTCGCATAAATTGCAAGCACAGTAAGCATACATCAGTCAGTGTTCATTTGTTTGAATAATACGATTCTCCCACCTGGCTGACACTCCTTCCCCATCAGAAAAGCGAGGACATAGCAAGAATTTTTTTCTCTCCCCCAGAACCCATTTTCACTTCTAGATTTGAAGCTTTCGTGACTGCAAGGATGCATACTCTTAGTTCTTTCGGTAAAGTCACGTAGGTAAAAAAATGAAATTAAAATTGATTAAAATAAAATAAAAAAATAAAATAAAAAATCACGACGTTTCGGAGGCAACACAAGTCTCCGTCATCAGGTGGGACCGTCACAGCCAGATTTGCTGCATCAAGTGAGGCAGGGATTCAAGATGCAGGCCCTTAAATACAAGTTAAGGGGGAGGAGAGGGGGGGGGCTTATCAGAATGTGGTAGCCAATGAATGGAACGTATCGGGAGCGGGGGGGGGCGGGGCTAAAAGAGGGCACGAGGTGCTCGTAGGCGTTGACGTGAGTGATTATGTAATTTTTACGACACCCATTTTTATTTGAAGTCGTGAGTTTTCAAAGTCGAAGCGCGTGCTTTATTAATTATAGTGCACATTTACAATCCGCTCGTTGGATTTGATTTAATTGCTTTCAGTTTGATAACGGCATCGAAAAGTCGTGACGCTGAAGAGTCACTTTATTTTTTTCTATTTACAATCCAATTTTTTCTCTGTAAGTTCTCGAAAAATCATTGTATTATCCGAGTTCTTTTTTTGAGTTCATCCGTTGCATAACATATATAAATGACGGCATAGGTAGAAAAAACAATGCATCACACACTCTTTGCTTCTTTCGGTAAAGTCACGTAGGTATAAAATAAAATAAATCGCGACGTTTCGGGCGCAACACAACCTACATGACTTTGATAATAGTTTTTTTACCCTTTTATCTGGCAACAAAACTGACACCTTTTTTTACAAGGAGTCATGTTTGCATTGACCACAATATCTGCGGTTGAAATTCAAATAAAAAACACAACTCTGATAATGTATGCACTGTCCTTGAAATTGATTGGTCCACACCCGAGCCTAGTCTCACATGGTGTTGGACCATATGACGCCAAAAGGCACACAACTCAACGTGCCTTTACCGGAAGAACCAAAGAGTATGGATTCCTGCAGTCACGAAAGCTTCAAATCAAGAATGCATCACATATTTGTATTGCTTGCATACGTAGCAACAGACTTTACATACGCATTATAACATAACGTCGGGTTATCGTATGGGATATACGATTTGATTTCCGAAAGCGAAATATTACAATGCCACAATCAGATTTTTTCTCATTCAACGTTACATTATTTAACACGTGTGCGCTTACCGCAGTCGTAAATGAAATCTCGAAGACATTATGCTTACCACGGTGAAAGTGGTAAATAACATACTCGTATGTACTTGAAATCACCGCAGACAAATGTCATGAAAACATTACATTTGGCTGGCGTGCACACCTTACTCTGCCGTGCATCTCAATTGTTCTGAAACTAGGCTCCAAAGAAAGCTGTCTCTGGTGTGGACCAATCAGTTTCAAAGACAATGCATATATTATCAGAGTACGTTTTTTGTTTGCATTCTGACCACAAGTATTGTGGTTAATGCAGTGACATGATTCCTTGTTAAAGGTTTCAGTTTGGTATCCAGTGAGGCCAGCGTACCATGGTTTTGTTCCAGCTCGGCATGGCCAATGGCCAGTGTAAATCCACTCGCTGGCTCGGCTCGGATGTGGCCAGTGGAAAAAGCGGCTATTAGTGTCACCTGGTGTAGTGGCCCCACACGAATTGATCCCTGGATTATTGGTGGCGTTTGCTGCACCGCGTTGAATGCACGAAGTTACAGTGGTTACCAGCATAAGGTGCGGGAAGCAGATGGCTCCTTGGAACGATTTTCTGTGGTGCCACCAGGGGATCTGCCAAGCAAAGAAACAGAGACAATGCAAGATAGCACTGCAAATGCAATGCAGAGAGAATGGTGTTCTTGCACGTAGCGGTCAGAGGTTGCCCTCAAATATAAAGACGCTACGGTGGTCTTTTGAAAACTCCCCTTTTAATCTGCGGCAATAGATCACATCCTTACAAAGCTCACAGTCATCCCTTTCTCCTTGTTTTTTTGCAGGGAGGGATAAAGGTGCTGCCCTCGAATTGCCAGCTCATACCACACTGCTACACTGCTAGAGGGGAATCCAGGGAACGCCTACTCGTCCATGCTGGCTCGACTATCATAGAAGATCTTTGGATGCCGTCGTAGGGTAATGGTTGACAGACTGGACGTGCAATCCAGAGGTCGCCGGCGCGATTCCATCTCCCGGCACGGCAGTTGAAACAATGGCGGGTGTTCGTGTAATCCCCTCCGCCTCTGTGCACCGAGCGGTATGAATGGGTTCACGACAGTTGTTAGATTGGCAGGTCACTTGCAGAGGGGTGAAAGTGTGGGTACTCCCATCTCTTCCTAAATGTCTGGCCAAAAATACGGCACTTAGAAGAACTTCCGAGGGGAGTGTTCCCCGTTGCAAGGCCCAGGGGCCAGAGGTCGCAATCGGGTACCCGATACCCGTACCCTACCCAATACCCGGCTACCTGTACCCGGCTGGGTACGGGTATCCGTTTGCGACCCTGGTGTGGCCGGGTACGGGTAGGCCGTGAGTCACTGCTGAGTAACCGTTTGTCACTCATTTCGGATAGGGTACGGGTACGGAATGGGTACCCGTACCCGGCCGGGTACGGGTACGGGTACCCATTTGCGACCCTGGTGCGGCCGGGTACGGGTACGGGTAAGGAAACAAAACCCGTTTGCGACCTCTGCCGCGGGCCACTGGAGGCCCCTGGTTGGTTTTTAGTGCGGCCCCCGGCAATCCACAAATGTGAAAACACCCCTTGCAGGCGGTGTGGCGGCTCTCGCACTGATGTTTTTTTTATCGGCGAAAGTGGCCGCCCTCGGAAAATGAGTGAAGAGCACCAGAGCTCTGTCTAGCGGAGGCCCTTTTGCTAGCAAAGTGGAGTTTGCAAGCGCTCGCTGCACCTTAACCATTTTACATTCGTAGGTTTCAGCTCTCGAGGCTGCCTCCCGCCCCCTTAGTGAACGCAGTTGCATTCCGGCTGCAGTGGACACACGTGCGGTGAGTTGCCAGTACGTTAAATCACTGTGCACACACAACGTGCACAGGGGACTCGAAAACACTGTGCCTTGAAGCGGAGAGAAAATTTAATGGGATAACGTGACACACATTGCTGGGGCAAACGGCCAGAGCGGTTGTTTAATTACCATCTTTGTAGGTCACCCAGAATCTGTGATCAGCAACTGTCTTGAGAGTGAAATGCATTGCAATCGGCTCATGATACTGCCGCGTAATTATACCGCGAATGGCGACGCAGTTCACGCCGTGGATAAATGGTGCGTGGGACTCATTAATTAAACCGGGGGCGAACGCAGTCGCAGTGAGTACCACATTTTTGTACTACATCAGATACTGACGGGTTGAATCATTCGGAGTTGATGTACAACTGCGCACTGGTGTTTCTACATGTGTGTGTTTGACAGCCCGACACAGAATCAGAATCTGTATTTATCCTCAAGAAATCCGATGAGCTATGAGGATCTTTTTCACAGATGCCCAGTAGCCCAGCACAACAACAACACACGATTGGAGTGCAAAGTATAGGAAAGGTAAGTGAATCGCTTAAAATAAATACGTAAATAGATCAAGTATACAGGCACTAAGTGTAACAGTATATCGTGCAATATTTGGGAGCAAAATTAACTGTGTAGCATTTTACCAAAAACAAAAATTACTCTGAATTTGTTCAAAGAGAGAGAGGATTCATTCAGAGGTACTAATCCAATGCATCAGATTATTGATGCCATTTTTAAAAATAGGTAAGAATTACCTTGCAAATGAGATGTTCCATCTCAAGGGATTATCCAGTTAAACATATGAATACAAAAAAACAGCTTATCACGTGTACATATTTCGTCAAAATTGGTCAAAACAAATTATTATTCCACTTCGGCAGGCATAATAAATGCAAATATTTGACGTGAAATTAAGGATGAATTGCATCTAACTCTACTTGACTGGCCAAACCACCTGCTAATTCAGAAAAAAAAACAGGTCTATCTGTAAGAACGTCACATTGATATTCATCTAGTGATCCCACCCAATAAAAAACAATCCACCTACCCTGGCTTCTGGCAACTGTATTGCGGGAGGCACGATGGCAAGCCGTTGATGAAATTAAGAAGTTGAACCGTATTTGAAATACAAGCAACGAAAATATACAATTATGGAACATCAGTAATCTGATTGATATCTTGTTACCCGCATGCGTGGAATGAAATGCGCCTGAGAAGGTATAAAATGCGGATATCAAGCAATGAAATTAGTTCATGTACACATACTAGGCACATTATTAAATCACGTGATTGTGAAGAGGTGGTGGAAGCTTGGGGTGGCCTTCATCCAGCAGTAGATTGACCATGCCTGATGATGATTATGACCAAAGACTACTAGCAGATACCAAGATTTTAAAAACAAAAATATTGCGTAAAAAATTCTCGCCATATTAGATAAGTGCATTTCGGCGTCACATTGAAAAATAAATGTCGCCGTGCAATATTATTAATTGCGACTGGCTGTAATGTGTATAATGCATATGACTGATTCCCCGCATGTAATTGAATTGCTGATTACATGACACAAGTCGTGTAGCTGCGAGCATCGCAAAACTACAATATAGGTCTGCCAATTCGCCCACGGTAATCGAAAGATAATAACCGTATTTGTTTCTAATTAACAGGTTGAGTAGAAAATAATGACTCGAAACTCATGCAACCAAGGGTTGTCTGGGAATTACGGGAATGGCAGTTTAGTGGTAGCCACCCTATTTGAATAGAACATTGCAGCTTTCACGGACACGACTCACGAAAAGGATGCACCTACACGTTCACATTTTGTTAATTGGACCCACTCAGGAATGGCTTTGCTTTTGAAAAGTGTCCAAATGTGATCTATGTTTAGTTTCGGGATATTAAACGTTAAAGACTGAGTTTTCATTGCCCATCCTCTACGCGTTTCGAGTGCCACGCAGTGTGTGCAGAGTGTGTTTATTCGGAATGTTCCTTGATGTTCTGGTTAATCCTCAAAAATGTGTAGGGGTGTTAGAGAGAGAGCCGTTATGCATGGCAGCTTATGGGAGACAAACACAGTGGGCGGGGCTACATGCGTGCACGGGGGGGGGGGGTGCTCTCAACGACGTCCGCACCAGGCAGCCCGGGGCCCCACCCCTCAGCGGGGGTGGAGTATAAAGGGGGATGTGTCAGAGGGCTCGGGGCAGAATGTTTAAGTAAACTCTTGAAGACCGAAGATCGTCTAGCTAGAGCCCTGGACTCCCCTGGGACGCCGCCCTTGTCAGGGCCGCGCAGGACCGAGCCAGCGGCGTGGTCCCGAGAACCAGAGCCAGTGCTCTGGGACTCCGGGTACCGTAGCCCGACTTACCAGTGTCGGGCCAGACAGCCTCCCCTAGCCCGTTAGTGGAGGACTAGGAGGTAGGTCAGAGATAGCTAGCAGTGTATTCCCAGCTAGCCGGGTGAGGGGGCCGATACCCCCTCTAGTATTGTATGTCCACAGTTGTGACTACTTGTACGGAATAAATACGTGTGCCTCACCAACGGTGTCCAAGAGTCATCAACGGTACTTCAAATGTATTGGTGGCCGAGGATGCCTCCCGTGCCGCGAAGGAGAAGGGGGCAGCGCTTGTCATGGCTGTCCCAAAAGGGCAGCTTTTAAGAGCTTTTCTCATCCGAAAAATCCACAAAAATCTAAAAATTGGACCGAGGTATGAAATGTTATGTATATACGTACTACGTTGAACTTCTTAATTTGGAGCTTTCGTGACTGCAGGAATTACTCTTTGGTTCTTTCGGTAAAGTCACGTATAAAGAGAAAATAATAAATTAAATAATTATTATTGGTTCTTTCGGTAAAGTCACGTATAACGATTTTTTCGGTAAAGTCACGTATAAAGATAAAATAATAATTATTTAATTTATTATTTTATCTTTATACGTGACTTTACCGAAAGAACCAAAGAGTACGTTGAACTTCTTTCGCACTGTACGTAGTCAACCACGCTAATCGGAGGTTCAGGGAAAATCGGAGGTGCTTGGGGTGTTCCAAAAAAAAAAAAATCAGTTTTTGTATAGATCAGAAAATAAAATGTCACAGAGAATGATGTCACTTCAACGATCACGTGTGTGTACACATTTCGCGCCAATGTGCTGTCGTTTGGCATCAATCGGGTGACATCAGTCTGGTTATCACAAAGATGAGTAAAATTAATACATTATTTAAAGTATCTTAAAATTCACAAATCTGCATAACATTGTCGTAAAAAATCCGAACGTATATAAAGTGGGGAGCAGTGGTGCAGTGGTTATTGCACTGTGATACGAGGCTCATGACATGAATCTGATTCCCAGCCACTGCCAACATCAGTGGCAAGTGATATTCCTAGGTACCACTTTCACCAACCTGCACTGATCAGCATGGTGAAGTATGGTCAAAGAACGCTCATAACTGACATGGTGTGGCAAGGCCTTCATCCAGCAGTGTATTGAAAAAGGGGCTATGAATTATCATTATTATTATATGCATACATTAATTTGCGTGCTGTATCATACAAACCGAACACCAATAATGCAACAAATGCACACACATGTGGAAAACTGAATTGAGAATGAAAAGCAAAATGCCGATGTGCCTGCAGAAGAAAGTTTTGAATGAGTGTATTTAGCACAAGCTGAAGAGGTCAAATAAAAGCATTAAATAACGTGAGCTTTGAAGTTCACTGGGAGGAAGATACTACATTGTATACCAGGTAAGGCCCACTGAGCTATACAGCTCTTTTTCAGAAGCGACCTGGCCACAAATGATAGCTTAACAAAGTGGCTTATCATGTAGAAATGCATCATAATAATTAAAATAGTTTTGTGTCATTCATGCAATTTCTGCACATTAGTTATCCAGTTCCGTACAAAAAAATGAAATAAAACCCCACTACTTAAAAAAAAAATTATATATATAAATAACGAGAAAAGGTGCACTTAAGAAAAATGTATCGCAGAGAAAATAAAAAATAAATAAATCTATTCGGTTTACATACCCAAGACCACAATCCCAATATTTGGAGGGGTGGTGGAGTGGCCAAAAAGTTATGAGCCTTTAGGACAATAATGTAAATGTCTATAATGTAAATGCCTATTATCCAGCATATGCCAGGACAGCCAAATACTCTAAACGCATGTTTCTGAATGTGGAGGAAAAAATCCATACGACCACGGGGAGAACATGCAAACTCCAAATATATAGGCGTTAGGGTCAGGATAAACCCGCTAACCTCCTCCATACCAGCCGAGGGAGTTAACATCGCGCGACCCCGGTGCCCAATGTTGCAGTCAGTCTACTTCCAGGCATAGTCCCTGGGGGCCCGATGATGGCCGATGGGCGAAGCTGGTGACAGGATGGCAACGAAAGTGGTGAAAATTCCCAGGGAGATTGGCCATGGCGGAGGTGCGATCAGGTCACGTGCCAGAGGCAGATGGATCTCGGAATCTCAGCGCCGCGAGGAGACGACAACGGATGTGAGGAGGGCCTCATTCAGCAGTGGATAGACCAAGGCTGATGACGATCACGATCAATATTACTCTTCAGAATGAACTAAAAAATGTGAGGTGTTAAATTATTTCATGGTCGCGTAACACTTTTGGTTGATCCTCTTATATATTAAAACACGGGTCTTAAATGTAACAACAAATTCTAGTTCTCCATCATTATTAAAATACTAACGGCAATTTTCCAAACACTGCCCTTATTAAAAGTATGTTAACGGAGATACGATGTAATCAATATGCTTCATGAACTCTCATAAACTCTCATAAGTAAATGGTAAAGGCAGCATGCGAGTCGCGATGCAAACATTGGATTTCAGTCCCGTACCCAACATTGTCACAAACTGTGACCAAATGACCCAGAATGCGTCCCATCTTATCGTATCTCAGAAGCTAAGCAGGTATCAGCCTGAATATTGCCATAGGCTTTCGAGGCTAGGTGATGGACAAGAGGGCAGAGCAGAACAATCTCTAATTGTATTGAATTTCTATGCTCCCCCCACAAGCAAACGATGCTGCGCAGCTGATGCAAGACAGAGGTGGAAATGATCCCATTCGGCCTCGTGACCTCTAAAGAGAAGGGCTACGGAAACTGAAGAAGACGGAGATTTCTATGACCCTACATGAATATCGCTTCCTTCACCAAATCACCCACGTGATCCTGAAAGTCGCCCCCCACCCCCATCCGGTAGTGAAATGTGCCTTACAAATGTAAAATATTATAGTCATTACTACTATTAATACTACTCAAAATGGGATGTGCATTGCCCCGGTGTGGTTACTGTAAGAGAATGTTGGGTTCGTTGATTAAAACTAAAAAACCTGGCTTTCCCTTTAAGTCTTTGTGAGCGATTTGACGCACGGCTTGCGTTCCCTGCTTTGTTGAGCATTGAAAAGACACCAACAAAAAAACAACAACTCCCGATGCAGAGGCCATGGCAATGGAACTTTCGATGGCAATTATCTACCCAGCAGCCAGGCGAACTGCCGTAACGAGACTGCGCCCTTAGTTCTTGCGTGGCGAGGTTACGGGGAGGTCGTACAGAATATGAATGCTCGAATGCACGTGTGAGCCACACGTTCACGTGTGAGCCAGCCCTTTTCATTGCCAACGCACCTCCGATGAGCACGGTTGGCTACGTGTTGTTGCCAGTGCCGAATTAAGCTAGTGCGGGGCCTGTAGCATATGTTATAAATGGGCCCTAAATATGAAAAAAACACGTAAATATAAGAAAAAACACGTATTTTTTTCATTTGCACAGTAAAGTAATTGTATTTGTTCATTTGCTATACAGCCAGATAATACGACAAATCGCTAACCTTAAACACCCAGTCGTTCATAAAAGTTGAAGGCGGTATAGTACTATAGTAATAGAGCAAGTGCAGAATCACTGAACCGAAATTGATAGCTGGAAAGCATTTAGCGCATTGCCCATGAAAGTGTGGGGCCCGTAGCTATATGTGTAGATACTTTTGCTATGAGGATAATCCGGTACTGGTGGTTGCTCAAACAAGTTCAACGTACACACAACGCTTGCACCTGAAGTGCCGTACACTTTGCATGCAAAGGATAAAACAGCTTCAATATATTGTAAATAAGCAAAAAATTCTACCGTGCATGTACAAAAATATGCAAAAAAGAGGCAATTTAAAATCATTATAATTAACGGAACCTGGGCTATGTATGTCACATTTCTCCCATCGCATTTGTTGGCTGCTCGTTCGACAGCCGTCAGAGAAAACGCGGAAACTCGCAAGTGCGCCGTACGTACCGCGCTCACGTCGCGGGTGGGGACGGGGGGTAAAAAAAACCTCCACGACTGCGCCGATTGCAGTGACAGCCGATGTGGAGTTGAATAAAAGGGCACGAGGTTTTGTTTTTAAATTGGGCCAGCGTTCCATCGTCTGTTGAGCCTCCCGCCGCAAATGGGGGGGGGGGGGGAAGAGAAAAAAATCACCGCCGATTATGTTCACGAGGGGGAAGTCAACCCACTGCTTAAGCAATGCACGCACTCCTGCATTCGGCCCGTAACTGCCAATGCCACCGTGTCACTGTCAACGCTTCGTGGAAGAACACGTGTAGATTTTTTCTCGCCAACACCCTATTATTATTATTATTTCAAGTAGTTTTCTTCCCCCCGAATATTGCATCGAAACGACACACTGTGGAATGCGGTGGCCTGCGTGGGGTTAGACATTTGAGAAGATGACAGCACTGAGATGACCTCATCCGTAGGATACATTGCATCAGTTTGAGCCCACATATGCTTCTGAGAAAATATTGAAGCAAGTTCATCATCACCACCATTATCCATGCCCAATCCACTGCTTGACTATGGCTCCCCAAGGCACCAGCACCGGTCACACAATCCGGCGATCTAATTACACTGGTCACCACACTTTTTCTGGCATAATGTATTCCAACGGTTTTAAGGTGCTGATTCCATATCTGGCATCAGTTTTTGTCTATCACATCCGGTTTTTGAGATATCAAATATTGCATTTTCAATAAAAACTGCAGAAGAAAAATATGAAATAAATGTGGATATCTACATAAAATTCTATTATAAACACACGATCGTAAAAATACAGCACCATATTTGAACACTAAAGCAGTCACTGACTCGCAACAACTTGCAATCATAAATGACAGAGTTAATTTCGGGTAAAATCAATGAAAATGGGGTATGCCGATAGCATAAAAATGAGATGTGATCGAGCAAATCTGAGATCAGATTTGGAATCAGCACCCTGAAATTAGTCTAAAACAGCTGCAAAAGTCCAGGCCAGAAAAAAAAATGTTTTTTTTGTTGACCAGTGTAATCTACCTATCGCCTGCAAATGTACTGATGTCAACGCTCCGTCGACTCAGTGGATGCCCGATCGAATGCGTTTGATTCCTTCTGTATGTAAGTGCCATTAAACTGCACGTGGATTTATTTCGCAGTTTTTTTTTATTCAGGGAATAAATATGTATGTTCTGCTTCGTTGATCATGTTGTTGGTTCATTGGGCTGGCGCATTCGACGGTAGAGTTGGTGGCTCGTGAAGGACACTGCTGGGCAGTTGGAGGCAGTCGCCCTCCAGCAAAAGAGAGGAGGGCGGGAGGAGCGACGCTCACGACAACGAGCGGAGCGCCGTGCAGCTCAAAAAACACTCAGCAAGTCGCCACAGCGAGGAGCACGGGCGGTGCATCTGCCAGTCATCTCAGTCAGTCAAACCGTGGCACCTGGGTCTGTACCGTGACCTCCTGGCAGCAGGGAGTCTGCTACAACTGTGTAGTGGGTTCGAATTAGGTGCACACACACACAGCTTGGAGGCAACACTATTTATTAAACGGTAAGTAATATAACACTGTACATGAGGTGACCACCTTCCTCAACTCACTAACACTCTGGAACACGACACAGAATGGACCAGGCAGGCAACGGGCTGCCTGGTCCAGGACGACGACCCGGGACTTGAGGACGAATGATGTCGTCTTCACTTCGGAGTTCAACAGCCCCGCTCTGCGTTCACACCACGCTTATATCTGCTCTGGCGTGGCCGGCTCCGCCCAGGACACGCCTCCCTTCCCAGGCCACGCCTCCCTTCACAGGCCACGCCTCCCTGCCCAGGCCACGCCTCCCTTCACAGGCCACGCCTCCCTGTCCAGGCCACGCCTCCCTTCCCAGGCCACGCCTCCCTTCTCCCACCTCAAGGGAAGGTCTGGGTCCCTCCACCACGTGACCCCCCTGGCACCCCCTTGGGGCCCCCAGCCCTCGTACGGGCCGACACAGTAGTGACGGCCTATGTCACTACAACTGCACCTAACTGGCCTCAAGGTGCCCTGAGCCCAGCACGAGCGTGGCGGTGATGTCCCCGCCGCTTCTTGGCGAACGCCGTCGATCGTGCTCGTCGATCGTGTTTGCCTGTTGCAGCGGTGTGCAGAGCGGTTAGTGCGGTGCACTATGCATCCGCAAAAAAAAATCAGACGTGATCGACTAGAAATGAGTGAATAAGAAACTTGATTTGAAGCTTTCGTGACTGCAGGAATTGCTCTTTGGTTTTTGCGGTAAAGTCACGTAGAAAGAAAATAAATTTAATAATAGAACACGACGTTTCGATTGCAACACAAGCAGTCGTCATCAGGTAGAACTAAATTCGAGAGAGAGACAAAACACAGACACGGAGACACACAGACAGACACACAAGCAGAGAGAGGAAGACAACACAGAGACACACAGAGAGAGAGACACACAACATAGACACACTCTAGTTGTTCACTGATGCATGCGATCGTCTCACGGATTTGTCTGTACGTTGGTTGAGCATTGCTCCTCTCTGCTGCCGTGTGCGTTGCATCCTTTTCGGCTCTCGTCCCCCTCCCCCCCCCCCACTTCTGTGTTCGTGTGATCCACACGTCAAGGCCGATTGTAAGTGTGGTCGGGGCAATTGATTGAAGACAGATTCGGATGAAAAAAATAACGAACTTAGGAACTAAAGCTGCGGCCAGACGGAGCACTTTTGAAAATAAAAACTGAACTTGATAAGGAAACGCAGAATATCAATGAGCGGAAGACAAATAAATATATATAAACAATCCCCACCACAGGAGGACACTCGATCAAAACTGCGGACACACGCAGATCAGCACAGGTCACCGTTCTCATCTCTGCGCATATCCAAATAAAAAGCCACAACATGTTGATATTTGCGTTAGTGCCTTCGATTCTAACGAAGCTGCCACCGCTGCAGCTTCTCTCCGCTTGCCCCGTCAACCAAAGCAATCCCCCGGCCCCCCAGCTCGCCACCTCGTGCGACCCACCGCTTCGTCACACGTTGCGTAAATTCCTTCGTATTGACGCCACGCGCGACATAAGGCAAACATAACAATATGTAAATGCGTCGCTTAATTCTCGCCGCACCATCCCCATTAAACGTCAGGCATTAAAGGACATATGGTAATGCGTACTGTGCGATGAAAGGCTAAATGGCAGCTCGCCTGTTTCTCTCCAAGCCCCCGTGCCACTATTGGCTGTGTGGGCAGATGTCATGTTACGAGTGTAGGACACAGCCAGCAGGAATACATGAAGGCTGCCTGCAGATAACTAACCGTCCAATCTCGCCATCCACGGCCCAACCCTATCTCCGCTCCTGACACGGTGCGCCCTCCAAAACCTCCACCCACACAAACCCCAGCCCCCCCCACCCCTTCCCAGCTCTCCATCTCCAAGAGGCGCCTTTCGCAGACGACCCACACACAAGGCTTTGTTGCGTTGTGCATCAGTGGCACATGAGCAGAGCTGTAAAGTGTGTGCAGGCATTGAGAGGGTATATGAGGTTTGCAAGCTGGTAGATTTTTTTTTTGCATTTAAGCATCAGCCCTCCCTTATTCATCATGATCCACTGCTCCGGATCATAAATAATGTAGTATTTGCAGATTTAAGAAAAATCTATTTATCTTCTTGTCTCCCAATCTATCTGCCAACCTGTATTAATTATGTATGCATGCATGAATGAATGTAAATTAATGCTGCTTCAGTAGTTGAATATTGTTATGCAGGATATATATATGTGCGCCCGTTCTAAAATCGATGTTGCATGCATGAAAGCTTCACCAAACTCTAGCGATTGTGGGCGGGCTGTTTTAGCATACTTCACCAGGACCGGACGAGATATCGCTCGCCACGGATGTTAGCCGTGATCGGAAATCAAACTCGATTCGCCTGGTTCACAGCGCCGTGTGCTACCACAGAAATATTCACGCTTAAGCAAGAAGCCTGCGTCAACACAAGTACGCGCATACGGTGGGTGTCTATGTGCTCACGATTGGCTTTGTTCAACAGAATTGCACGCGTGTGCAATGATACGTCAAAGTTCTCCTATTAAGCGCAACCTCATGGATGTAAATATGGACAAGCACATTTCGATTTAAAGCTTTCGTGACTGCAGGGATTCATCTTCTTGGTTCTTTCGGTAAAGTCACGTAGAAGGCAAATAATAAAGTAATAAAAATAAAACATAATAAAATACAATTCTCACGACGTTTCGGCCACAACGCAAGCAGCCGTCATCGTTGTGGCCGAAACGTCGTGAGAATTGTATTTTATTATGTTTTATTTTTATTATTTTATTATTTCCCTTCTACGTGACTTTATGGACAAGCAGTTATAATTGAAGAAGATAAGGCGATGGCTGCAGGTAGGCACTGCAGGTAGGCCCTTCGGGCATATACGGCGTGCTTTAATATTTGTTTAACACCTGTATGGCACTATCGGAAATAAAAAAAAAAAGTTCTCAGAAGTGTTAACATTTTTTTGAAGCACCCTGTACATTTAAATGGGGCAAATTGCCGTATTGATGTTCTGAAGCTGTATCGTCAGGCTGCAAAGCGTTGGGTTAGCTCATCATCTTATCTCACGCCTTTGGGAAATGACAAAGTTTCATTGTGAGTACCGTTATCAGTCATGTATACACTCGAAGTCTTGTTCTGTTTGGGTCATTACTGCACTCCCCTGCACTCATTTGTTTAGATGTGTCTGATTTGGTTATGTAAACATCCAACAACCGACCCTCCGCTGCCAATCCCCTGCTCAACGACGACATCTCCAGCCCAGTTCAACACGGAGGCTTTCGCGACCAATAACTTCCATAATAGAAGTGCTTTTTTGGGTGAGATCGCGTACCCCACGCCGCCGTATCGGTCAGGGGGTGATTTATTTTACCCATATTTCACCACTCTTGGTTGGTGAAAGGTGGAGACTTGCAGGACTGGTTCACATATCCCTCACCGCTGACGTTAGAGGCGTGGCAAGGAATCAACCTCACTCTTTTCCCACCAACTCCCATACCTCATTTGTATACATGTGTTTACATATATACGTTATCTAATTTCCAAATTCCCAAAAGCAGAGTTAATTTAACGTTATGCCCTACTATGTCCACAATCGCCCATGTACATTTGGGAACTGTCTTAGGGAATAATATAAAGGCGTAACCCCAATATATCTGTATATGGGCACATCACAGTTAGTCCATCAACTAGTCTTACGTGGTGTGGGAAAGTTTGCGTTTTGCCAGCTCTGCCCAGGCACCGTGGAAAGGTAGGCCAAATGCCCTCCAGAGGCTTGGCTCTCCAACACATCGGTGTGCTGTACTAGTAGCAAATTGGCATGTTCTGTTTACGTGACAAACCACACTAATTGGCTGTGTCGGGTGGCGGCTGGTTTAACGACACATTTATATATATTTAATATATATTTACGCGATCTAACCCAACAACACATGTATCATGGATGATATCGGTTGCGAAAGCCGACTCCGTGTTGAACTCTCAAGAGCTCCCTCCCGTCAGTAGTGGTGTCAGCAGGCAATTACAGTGCTGCACCTTTAACCTTTGCCCGATACATCTGTAATGACAGTAGAGCCTGCATGCGGTGTGAGGGGACGAGTGGCCACGGGGAGGTAATGACAGGGAAGTCAGCCGACAGTACGAGGGGACTGGTGGCCACGGGAGGTAATGGCAAGGGAGTCAGCTGTGAGTGCGAAGGGACTTGTGGCTACGGGAATGTTCGAGAAGGGAGCGTGGCCAGGTGACGGAAGAGGACGGTGAAGTCTGCCGGTGGAGCGAGCGATCGTCCAGAGTCAGCGAGAAGGATCGAGAATGGGGGCGTGGCCTCATCTCGGTATATAAGGGTGAGGTGCGCGCAGGAGACTCGGGGCTGTTGCGGTGGGAATCTCTGCCTAATGTCAAGTGAACGCGTCTCCAATAAAGTGGTACCTCAAGAGAAGTGTATCAACTCGTCATTACACGTATGCAGCAGTGTTCTTCACTCAGCAGCGTGAGGGCCACCACACCGCCTGCAAGGGGCGTTACCACATACTGCGTATTGTCGGGGGCTGCACATCAGGGGGCCACATTAAAGGCCACCAGGGGCGGCCAGTGGCACCGCGGGCCCTGCAATGAAGAACAACTGCGATGCAGTATTCACAGCGTGTGAACCTCAGGATCGGTTCGTGGTCGGAGCGTGCACGATCCCTGGCCCGTCTGATCGGCCGGTTGAGAAGATCGTCTTTGATGAGAATGAAAATCGGATTTTTACCAAATAGTGGTTTAATCAGGTTTTGCCGGATCTAGTCACGAAAAAAACGATATTGATTTTGTGCACGGGGGAAGCAGTTAAATCCATGAAATATATTCCGTGGCCGTCATACACAAAACGGTGTCTAATCACACTAAATGCTTACGTTTGTATATTAACTTTCCAGTTAAATTGTGGATTATAAAAAAGTTATAAGAAGAATACGCAGTAAATATCGAATATCAAACAGTATTTTAATTCAACAGTTTTGAATTTAAGAACAATATCTCTGCTTTTTTTAAATAAAAAAAACAAATCACTATCTCCCACATGATGAATAGATTTTTCACGATTCAGCATTGCACGTGGGTCCAGTAATCCACTGTTTTTGTCAAATTTTTAGTGTCAAGTTTGTTCTGTTCCTTTGCTTATTTTCCTCCCATCCATGGGGCTTAATGCAACACTTTCACACAAATGGTGTGGATCCTAAAAACACTGCCATTGATTCCCCACACAACACTCAATTACATGCATGTATAATCCAATCAAACGATTCACGTTAATGAATCGATCCGAGCATCTGATGCAATTACAAGTGGATTCAAACCACGCTGGATTTGACCGACCGGGTCGATCCTGATCAATTTCCAATAATTGTGGGTCAGGCTAGGCGTTTTTTGTCAGTAAGATATCCGATACAAAACAGGCACACGATCGGATGAAAAAAATCACGCTAACCACACATCCGTAATGTATACATTATTAATGTGTGACATTCCCCACCTCCATATGGATGACTGTGGACACAGCAGGGCACAATGTTTTGGCAAATCTATTTTGGGGAATTTGGGACTTACATGTAAATGTTGTATATGTGGAACACAAGCGTACAATAGCAGAAGAGAGATATGTATATACAGTGCTACATATACACACACAGAGAATCCACAAACAAGCCAAAGTGGAAGAAAGCTGATTGTTGCTGCACCACAGAGGCAATGAGATGACGGATGGAACCGGCGAGATTTGAACCCAAGATGTGAGCGCGTCGAAAATCAGAAAGAAATTAACAATTACATTCAGGAGGGTTTGAAACCACGACAAAAAAAAATAACTACAGCATTCCTCGCGTAACTGAACTCACTCACGTTCTACCTTTTCAAAAAAAAAACCCACGAGGAATTGAAATAGGCTCACCCTTGATTAAATATAGATTTTAGGCGATTGACAACATGACAGTGTCAGCATTACAACTCGCGTGGCCCAGCCGGCACGTGGCTCGCAAGCCCCACAGCGAGCGCGTTCAGCGCCAAGGGCGTCGGTGCACCTATCCGCTCGCACGCACGTGCACGCGGGCCGCTTCGTTTGTTTTTTTTGGGTTATTTTACGAAAATAACTTGCGTCGCTCCGCGCTGCCACGGATTGCGCAAAGGCTCATTTGCCGCGACGCTTAGAGCTGTTGAATGCGGTCACGTATCTCGTATTGAGTGCCCTTGCTAACAAACTAACAAAAAACATATGGTCAATCCAGGCAAACATTCGCTTGATCATCGTGCGAAGGTCGAAACCGGTCCAGAGTTTGCTTGCTGTAAACAAAATTTTGCTCGATGAAACCAAGAGACTGATGGACTGGAACATATTTTATATATATACAGAACAGAGTTCAGCTTATGTTTGCATTACGAATGCACAGACACGCCATCGCACGGCCCCTGCACGTATCAGAACTGCTCAAAGAGTGGGAATTACGTGCGCTGAGGTTTCCTCGTGCTCAGCAATGCTCCGTCCTGACCAACAGACATGTGGCTACATTGAGTGTGCGCCCCCCTTGCAAAGGGAGCGATTGCTGAAAACACAATTCTAGCGACAACGACAGAGCCAAAAACAAATGAGAAAGCCAACCGTGACTGCCCGCGTGCAGAAAAAATAAATTCGCGCGTAGGTTGGCGAGTCACTGTGCATCGCTATTTGGAAGCCTTACCACGCGACTTGTGAGTAAATCAAATGGGTGAGCCATGGGCAGCGAGCGATGGACTGAATCTTAAAAAATCTCTGGTTGTCATGGAAGCGAACTCACACTGCTCGTGCCGCCGCCAGCCAACACGGTATCCCACCGCTGCAGCCAAAGTCTCCCGCGGAAACAGAACACAGAAAGTGAATGATCATTGTACACGCAACCAAAATGAGTACGTCTGTTTGCTGTAATGAACCGCACGCAACATTCGCTGCCGTTAATGAGCCTCGCTCTCCACAATGTATAGCATTTGACGGTGAGCTGCGCGCGATCTTTAGGCAACAGTAGCAGAGAGAGAAATTAGCAAACAGCAGTGGATGTTTTGGTTAACGCCGACTGACAGTGAGCAGCAGCATTGCGAGCGGCACGCAGCAGGAATCAGCTGCCACTTAATAAATTTTGTATAAAAAAAAACACACGACCTTCAAATAATACCTTGAATCACAGTTGCGTAATTCAACATCCACTCCTTGTGATAAGATTTGATTTTCCTTTTTTCTTGTTTGTCTTTGTCCCCAAATTGTATCCCGAGTGTGCTCTCAGTGTCAAGCCATGAGAAAAAGCATCCCGACTCGAAGGTTCCAGATCTCTCTCGCAGTGCCGTGCAACCGTTTGCATCACAAAACGGCTCACGGAACTGGATACCACAGAGCTCTTTCTGAAATTCATTCACATGACCTCTGATCCTTAACTTCCGACTCGCTCTCCGACTAAGAGTAATGCTCGTCTCTCAGCTACGATTTAAATAGAATCCACCTGCACGGCATCAACATTTCCCATATATCTCCTTGCATATGCGCTGTTGCCTTTTCTTCAGCATTTGTTTTCAAGTTATGCCTATAGGCGCCAAGGTGGAGAGATGTTATCTCCCTCCCCTAGTATACAGAAGGTCGAGGTTTCGGCCCCAGATGTTGACGATGCCTGTTGTATATTTGGAGTTCCCTTGTGGTGGTCGTGTGGATTATTCCCTGGGTTCCTTCGGGTTTACCCTCCACATTCAGAAACATGCATCTAGATTATGTGGCTTGCTACTATAAATTACAATGTGTGATGATGATATAAGCCATTTCTATGAGTTATCATCACGTGTGGCCAGGTCGCCACTGAAAAATAGCTAACAGCTCAGTGGGCTTTAGCTGGTAAATAAAATAGCTTGGTTCATGTGAAACACAGCAAATTGATAAATTGGTAACGGTCTGAATAAATGGTATGGTTCGCGACATTTTGAACAGCTGCAGTCAAATAAGCCACCATGTTTCCCCACACCAACAAAATCCGGCTTCACATCGGTTAAAGGGTGCAGTTATGCTGCTCGCATTTTGACATTCTCCGAGCAGATAACACACACTCTCTCTCTCTCTCGAACTGATCTAACAATTTACACATCAATCCAGACGACAGGCCACCTTTTGAGTACAAGGGTCACGGAGTTTAAATGTATAATTATTCACTTGGCTGATGGTTGAAAAACATTAATTATAGTGAATAAGCTGTCACTTTTTGACAGCGTGCATTGCTTTTTTGCTCCTCTGCCATTGGAGTCGTATTTTTTGTTGTCGTTGCTGCTGCACAACATTGTGACTCCCTGGGGGGGGGGGGGGGGAAACCAAATGCACATCACATTTTAGCTCGGGCTTAATATTATATCTTGTAGAACTGCCGCTTTAAATCTTGCACTAATACTCAGTCTGCCGTTCGCTCACTGGCGTAGATTCTTGCGATAGGAACTATGGTAATTGCTAGGTGCAGAGCGACGTGGATATTGGATTGCGCGCTATAAGCTCCTCTGATCCCCGTTAGCTGACTAGCAGCATTCTCTTGCTCGATCATTACGGTGGACAAAAGAAGTTCACAGAAGCGCGGAGTTCATTTAATGCAGATGCAATCATTTGTGGAGTGCACGGCAATGACTATTCTTGGTCGACTTCTTTCTCCTTTCGTCCAAATGGTGAGTATCAAGTCTGGTTCTCTATTCTCACCTGCAATCAACAATTTTCCCGGACTGTGTGCTAATATTACCGTGCATGGCGGTGGTAATGTAATGTCTCCTGAAATGTGTTTCCTGGAGCCTGCTGTGCGCAAACTGTTGAAATTTAAACTTCAGTGTTTGTGCATTTTTTTGGATATTTGTTCACCTTATTCTTCCTCTCGCCTTTTCACTTCCATCACATGAATTCAATCCTTCGCTGCGTGCAACGAAATTCACCCAGAATGTGCCTGGATCTCGCCAGAGCTCGGAAGCTAAGCGGGATTGAGCCTGGCTAGCGTCTATATGGGCGGCAAGCACAGTGCGCTGCAGGTTGTTGTAGGCTGCTACGGTATGTACGTGTGCATGTGTGTGCGTTCCACTTCTTTCGCACCGTACATAGCCAAGCGTGTTAATCGGAGGTGCGGGTGAAGGACAACACGCAGGGATACGTGATAGACACCAGAGGGCAGTTGAACACGAATGCTTTCGCGACCAATATTATCCATAATCGTTTTTTTTGGGGTTAGATCGAAACAAGAGGTTAAAGACCGAAACAGGAGGATTTCTAACTTAATTTGGAGCTTTCGTGACTGCAGGAATTACTCTTTGGTTCTTTCGGTAAAGTCACGTATAAAGATAAAATAATAAATTAAATACTAGCATACGACGTTTCGATTGTAACACAAGCAATCATCATCAGGTATAAATGAAACAGAAACACAAATCTAGTATACTTAGAAATGTAATGTAATACAACAGAGAGTCGGATAACATAACAGCCAACACCCTACCTGGTTGATTACGTTCTTCCTGAGAATGCTAAATTTGAGAGAGAGATAAAACACAGAACCAGAGACATATAGACAGACATATAAGCAGACAGATATCACAGAGATACATAGAGAGAGAACAAACATAGGCACACAGAGAAACCACGCCTCTGTGTCGAGGCCTTAAATAGAGAGAGGGGGCGGGGGCGGAGAGAGAGGGAGGGGTTATGGAAATTAGCATGTCAATGAGTGGCACGGTGAGTGGTACAGTGCAAAAGCTTGAGAGAGGGGGTGGGGGCGGAGAGAGAGGGAGGTGTTAGAGAAATTAGCATGTCAATGAGTAGCACGGTGAGTGGTACGGTGCATAAGCTTGAAAAAATTAGGAGACAGGGAGAGAGAAGGTACACGAACGAGCAGCAGGGCGTGAGTCACTTCTCTCACCTCTGCCAATAGTAGCGGGACCCTGAAGACGCCCTCCTTGCTTCACACGCAGTGGCAATCTTTGTAGTCGTCACGGTGAGCGAGCTGGCAGCGAGCTCCAGCGTGTTCGACTTCACGAGCGCTGGGTCTAGTCACCGGATGGAGCTGTTCGCATCCCAAAAAAAAACATACGGATTCATGATTTGTATCCATAATAGAGGTGTTTGCGTTAGATCGCGTGAATATAAATGTGTCGTTAAACCCGCCGCCACCCGACACGGCCAATGCGTAAGGTTTGTCACGTAAACAAAACAAAACATGCCAATTCCTTACAATATCAGGCTGTCGCCTGATGCTGCTTGTTATAATTACCGGCGAAACATCGTTTCACAGGGCAGTGCAGCAAAACCTATTGTTGTACTGCTCTCTCTATGCTTAAATGTCTATGATCCCTGCATTTACCATTCCGCACTGACCAGCATGGTGCAGTACGGTCAAATAACCCCAAAGCCCGACCCGCACGACATAAGATGGCCCTAATCCAGCAGTGAATTTACAAACCGCCGTGCGTGTTGAGTATTCCTTAAATGAGAGTCCCTGTGATACGTTTTTACCCAGGCTCTTTCATAATTGAATTCGCGCAAAAGCCAAACTTGAAAAAATATTCATCTGTGCATGAAGGGAAAGTTGCCCCTTCAATGCCACACACTTTCTCAGAAATCAATTGTCCCACAGTCTGACAGAGCTCAAATGAACGGAGTGGTGGTCTTGAGGTCCTCTTCCCAGGGACTATGGCCTGGACGTAGATTGACAGCAGCGGTGACGTGATGTTAACTATCTCGCCTGGTAGCATGCAGGAGGTCATGGGTTCGATCTGGACCCTAATGCTTGCATATTTGGAGTTTGCGTGTTCTCCCCGTGGTCGCGTGGATTTCTCTCCAGGTCTTCCGGTTTTTCCCTCAACATTTAGAATCAACATCAGTTAAAAAGATTTGGCTGCTATACATTTCCACAGGTCGCATCAAAAAAATAGATATATATTGTTACGTGGGCCTTACCTGGTAAGATACAAAATATATTTAAAAAAATTAATTTCAGTTAAATTTGTTTACAAAGCAGCGACTGCGGCAGACATGCAATTCAGCTTTGAACATGTTTTTATATTCCCTGAGCCAGCCTTGCCGCTTGAACTTTAACTCCTTGCCTTACTAGCAAGCGGCGGCCTCCACGCTGTTTTCGGACGGCCTCCAGGCAAGATCAACAGAGGCACTCGATCGTAAATACGGCCTTCAGATTTGCATTCAAATTCAGTGAATAGACTTAATGTAGATGCGATCGATGGACACGGTACAATTTCATGCAAAACGAACACCCCGATCACTGCTCTAACTGCATTAGACACGTTTACCATGTGTACATTCGTACCTACAAGCACACAAAGACAAAAGTTGACTGGTCACATCCAAGGCCAGTGTTCAGATTCGTCCTCACAATGTATTTACAAGAGAGTGGCAGAATGCTAAACTGTGAAGAGTCAGAATTAGTTTTTTAATATGAAATAAAAATATAGGCTGGCGGTATATTTCAACAATAAAGTCACGTAGGTAGAAAAAATAATCGATCACGACGTTTCGATCGCAACGCAAGCAATCGTCATCAGGCGGAAGAAAGGACGATTGCTTGTGTTGCGATCGAAACGTCGTGATCGATTATTTTTTCTACCTACGTGACTTTACCGAAAGAACCAAAGACTATGGATTCCTGCAGTCACGAAAACTTCAAATCAAGATATAACTGTGATAATGAGCTCTTGGGTCAGCTTCACTCCTAACCCACACTCTTACTGTAATCCTAACCTTCAATGTACATTGAATGTGACATTTTATAATTTAGCTTAAAGCAAGCTGGGAGAGCTAGTCAGTAGAGTGGGCCTCTCTTAAGGTGCTGTGAAAGATCTGCAGTGGCACTTGGGAAGAAGGCGTTCTCTTCGCAACAACATGAGCAATAGCATCAGCGTTATATAAACGATTACTTTGTTTCCGCGGAGTGCCAACATGTTTTTTTTCTAATATTAACAAGCGAAACAAAACAGAGACACTCGACTAAATAAAAATAAATCTTCATGTTAACACCGTATATTACAAAGTGATGATAAGTGTGAGTGCATTACGTGGCACATGAATATTCCTGTTGCAGCACGATAGCAACCATCAATTTACACTCACTGCCATGTATTAAGGAAGGTATTCTGTGATGCAGTAAGTGGCACCACGCTGCAATACAAAGACAGAGATCACCATACTGCCGAATCAAACTGTAGGGGCGAGTGCTTTTCGCGAACACTTGTGAAGGCCGGCATGGCATACGACAGGGTGGACAGTCAGTCTGGTCGTCTTTGTCTACCCATTGCTGATGTTTACACATTGCACCAGGAAATGGACATTATTTGTAAGGCCGAGTGGACCTAGGGGAGGCCCAGGACTAGTTAAAATATTCGCCACTGTTGTTGGGTCGTGAACTTGAATCGCAATCGGATCGTCGGGTTCGTAGCGGAGTGCGTTAACCACTGCGCCACCGTTCACCGCACAATGAAACACGGACACACACGGACACACAGGACAATTAATAAATACAAAGTTCTCATTCAAATACAGCACGTGAATGTCTGACTCTAAACACAGCATTACCATCAACATGAGCCACTGCCTGGCCACTGCTGGATGAACGCCTCCCCATGTCCATCCTGAATCCCATCTGAATCACACGAACTATTCTCAATACTCCCATCGGTTACACTCTCCGGCGTTGTATCTCCTTTGGCTGCTGTACCTCGTGTGGTGATGGTCTTTTATCGTTCAAATTTTGACACTTCATTGCTGCATATTATTTTTTGACTTCTTTTTTAACATTCGTCAACCTTCGGCGACCCAGTCTCCTCTCGCGAACGGAGGCTCACTCTGCGGCCTCGTTGAGCGCTCACTCACCCTGGTTGAACAAAAAAAAACAATTCGAAACCATTGAACTTGATTCCATCACCAGTCTCGTCCATTGGCTCATCATCGCTTCCAATTAAGTTTTCTACACAAGCTACCCCTCCCCCCCGTTCACTTGACCTCGACGGTCTGTGTGCTGTCTCGGTACGAACTGTATCCGTTCTTTGACACCACGTGTGCCCTTCTCGAGTTTGTCCCATGTGCTTCAAGCCTCAATGTTGCCTTGACCCATAAGTCAGAGCGGGTGAAATGCCCTCGTCTTTCTCGGGCACGATGGCAAACGTTTATTTTCATTCTGAAACTCTGTAAAAAAAAAACAACGTATAACAACTCCCCAACCTGCTCTTGTTCACCTCTATTTTTGTCATAATCTGGAACTTGATCCAGCCTTCGAAAAATTCACCAAGATACGCGTATTCGGCAGCGTTTTCCAGTCGCGTCCCAACAAATGACGTGACAACAACACGGTGCGTTCGTTGTACGAAGAATGGAGCAGCATTGGGCAGAGGACACCCTCTGGGAACTGCGAATATTGTAGTGAAACAAGACAGGGGGTAAGAGTAATGCTGTTTTGTAACACGATCCGAGCCCCACCAGACAGCTATCGAAAGAGTGCCAAACTGACTCTGTCTGACACGCGCATTAAATATTTACCACCCCGCTCACACTTCCAAAAACACAGAGCGCACTGCAGCTAAAACCCATCTAAATCCTTTCATTGGTTGTGCTTCATTTGATCACGTGCCGTTATCACCATAATTACTAGTATTGCTCGTCTTATGTCTTTTCAGTTATTCAGTTTACCGATGCATAACCGGGTTCGAGCAAGTCTCGAGTGTGGCCCAGGGTTAGTCTGTACAGGCTCGTGGATTGATGCTTAGTAATTAAGAAGAATGATGTACATTCTGTAGTCAGCTCCACTGGCACTCAGAGAGGACAGCACGGGAGAGACAGCCTACGATTGATGAAGCGCACGTGTAACATTTATTTTACGCAGCAACGAAACACGGCGCTTTGAAAATAAAAAAAGCTACTAACCACGTTGGGGAACGCGTGTTTTAAAATGCAATTATAATTTTAAGAGCGCCAACGTGGACGCTTATAATATGCTTTTGCAAAGGACGTAATTTTTTTTTACAATTACCGTATGCTCTGGATTACAAGACATGCCTCCCTCCTCCCAACCCCGAGCATCTTATAATCCGGTGCGTGTGCACGTGTGTGTATGTATGCGTTTGACTAGATGGTATTTATTTATTTATTGAGAATATCACGAATGTCATAAAAAGTGCAGCAAATATTAACAAGATCTGGTCATCATAAAAGTAAAACATATCTCCGTTTGTCTTCTTGGTTCTTTCTACGTGACTTTACCGAAAGAACCAAGAAGATTAATCCCTGCAGTCACGAAAGCTTCAAATCGAAATATCTCCGTTTGTACTGAAACGGAGCCCCAACCTAATTGTGGAGTGCTCTTGCCAATAGCAACCCAGCAGTGTTTGTTTAAAAAGCCTCACTCTGAAATTGCTCGCTAAAAACAAATGCCACTTGATAACAATCATCCAAAAGGCCCATAGGCTCGCTAATCTAAAACAATGTTGAGCTTTTTGTGGAGAAAAGGATGAAAGTCAGTATGTTTAAGTATATTAATGGCGAAGTATGCCACCATATATCCTGAAATGTTGTTATACATACTAAACTGTAATTTATATACATGAATGGCACATACAAACGATCTGGATGGTACAGTGGCAAGATTACAATCTCAAAGGTAATTTGTTAAAATGCCTGCTGAAGGTTGTGTTAGGATATTACATTTCCAGGGGTCAAACAAAATTAGTTCTGCTTTCATAGAAAGTCAACTGCACTTGTTTACAAGGAGTCATGTTTGCATAGACCACAATACCTGCAGCCATAATGCAAACAAAAAAAACACAACTCTGATAATATATGCACTGTCCTTGAAGTTGATTGGTCCACACCCGACCAATCAACTTCAAGGACAGTGCATATATTATCAGAGTTGTGTTTTTTTTTGTTTGCATTATGGCTGCAGGTATTGTGGTCTATGAAAACATGACTCCTTGTAAAAAAAGGTGTCAGTGTTGTTGCCAGATAGAAGGGTAAAAAAAATACAAATTATCATATTTTTTACTGGCAAATGAGGTTCCAATGGTGTCAACTGCACTTTTTCCATAGATATACTCGGTTCTAATCATACCAATTTGGATCTTCCAACGTGACGAAGGTCAGAGTGCAAATCTGGCATTGGCGATGTCCTGGGTCAAAATCAAGTGGTTCTCAAATATCGTGAACTGATCCTCTCAGCCCAGTCACCAATGAATACACAAAACAAATTAATCATATTACATTTGGAATTCACTTGCTATGGCTAAATTTGAGCGTTGAAAATAAAACAATACTCGCTATGCCACAAACATTTCCCCTTTAGCAGGATATGAAAGAATATATGACCCCCTCAGTGTGTAGATGGGAAAGGTCACTTAATGGATCTCAGAAGTAGGTCTATGGCATCACATTCCACGGTTCGTTCTCTAGCAAGGGTCGATGCACTCCTTTGCAGTCGTTACACATCGACCCTTCACCCCATGACCTGACGCTGATCGCACAGTGAGTATAAACTTGGGTAAAATACAAACACATTTTACGGAAATTATAATTTTTACCACCGACTAAGCGTAAGGCATTAGCGTCAAGCAATGCTCATTGTACTGATGAGGCACTGGCCTATTGGTTTGGTCATTGGTCTCAGATTTGTAATTTACACATTTTTACAAATGAGAAGAGAGGCGTCGTTCTATGGTTGGCATGGCAGCAACAAAAAAAACCACCTCCGATGAGCACGGTTGGCTACGTACGGTGCGAAAGAAGTTCAGCGTACGTACGTACGCACCGCAAATTCTGGAGAAATTTATGTAACGTCTCGACGGACACGCGTTGCGATGTTTTTTTGTTAAAAACAACTGCAGGAGGGTTTACCGCAATCCAGGGTGGGGCATCTGGCGTATTACCTTAGGCGTCACCCTCCGGAGATGTTATCTATTTTAAATCCCGTGCAAACATTGCGAGCTGCACTAAAGCAAAGGCCCTACAGATATTGTCGTGCCAGAAGCACCACGGTGAGACGTCTCGTTACCTCGCACCATCCAGCATGAATATTTCTGCAAGGCATTTGCTTAGCCGAGCAATTAGAAACGTCTGTCTGCGCCTGCCATTTGTGTGTCTGTGGTACTAGGGAAGGGCTTTACCTCTGATCCCCAGTCTATGCTGATCCTCTGAACACCCCCCTTGTGCCACTGCGTTGTGTCATGGCACCACTGAAACAGGACTCGCAATACCTTAGTCCGTAAATAATCTACTCATCTTCGGTGCACACAAAGGATCCGAGGTTAATAGCTTACATATTAGCAAAAAAAACCACTCAATACCTTGTCAATAACACGGTCTTAAAATAACAATATAAAAGGCAACGTTTTGGGGCAATGGTCCTTCGTCATATGAAGAAGTGTCGCTGTGAAGAAGGAAAATTTACCAAAGCGTCACCTGTTAAATAATTTTCCTTTCAAGGGCACAGTGTCATTGACAGACGTGCCGAGTTTAAAAAAAAAACAATTTGTGCTTGTGCACCACCGCCAGTTTGCATACACGTGGGTACAGTATTGTGCCCAAATAAACTACGAGCATATATAAAGAAACTACTTTGAGAAATACAATTTCAATACATACAACTCCCCTCCCTCCCCCGAAAGAAACATGTCGACTGATTGATTTCATTTCACAGCAGCGAGCAAGGCAATCCAACTGCAAAGCTAAGAATAAAAATTAACATCACGCCGTATTAATTTAGAACTTAATATATTCTTTTCCACGAGTTATCAATGTTGTGCTGGCACAATGCAAGATGTGTTGCCAGCTTGGAAGAGTATGCCAAACACCTTCCAGAGGAGCTCTCTAGAAAATATCCTTCCAAGTTGGGAGGTCTTCCCAGCAGCAGTGGTGTGAGCAAGCGACTGCCGGGATGCATCGTGAACTGTTTCACGGCAGGGCAGGTACATGAATGAGCACCAGTGTGGGAGTGACTTCTCTCACCTCTGCCAATAGTAGCTGGACCCTGAAGACACCCTCCTTGATCCACAATCTTTGTAGTCGATAATTGTTTTTTTACCCTTCTATCTGGCAACAAAACTGACACCTTTTTTACAAGGAGTCATGTTTGCATAGACCACAATACTTGCAGCCATAATGCAAAAAAAAACATAACTCTGATAATATATGCACTGTCCTTGAAGTTGGCGTCATCTGGTCCAACCCATGTGAGACTAGGCTCTAAGGAAAGCTGTCTCGGGTGTGGACCAATCAACTTCAAGTACAGTGCATACATTATCAGAGTCATGTTTTTTGTTTGTATTATGGCTGCAGGTATTGTGGTCTATGCAAACATGACTCCTTGTAAAAAAAAGGTGTCAGTTTTGTTGCCAGATAGAAGGGTAAAAAAACAATTATCATATTTTTTACTGCCAAATGAGGTTCCAATGGTGAATCTTTGTAGTCGTCACGGAGCGGTGAGCGAGCTGGCAGTGAGCTCCAGCGAGCGCTGGGTCTCATCACCGGATGGAGCTTTTCACATCCAAGACTTAAAAATAAAAACCTTAAGGATTCATGATTTTTATCCATAACATTGGTGTTTGGGTTAGATCGCGTGAATATGAATGTGTCATTAAACCCGCCACCACCCGACACAGCCAACTAGTAAGGGGTGTCACGTAAACAGAACATGCCAATTCGTTACTAGTACAGCACACCGGTGTGTTGGAGAGCCAAGCCACAACATTTACAATTCGAGTACGACGTTCCGCCAGTAATTACAACTAGCTTCATCAGGCGATAGCCAGAGTTGTGGAGAAATCTCCTGTTTCGGTCTTAATCCTCATGTTTTGATCTAACCCAAAAACCTATATTAATATTAGTTGCCAAAGCCTGTGTTAAACTTCATGATTTTTGTTCAGAAAAACTTGGAGTTCCAAACAGAATGATATATTTTGTACTGGCCATTTGCCAATCCACTACTGAATGAAGGCCTCCCCACGCCGTGGAAGTCATTGGAGGTTTTCATGACTATACTTCACCACGATAGACAGTGCAAAGTGGGTGAAGGGTGCGGGGGGGGAAGAAGCGGGGCTCTCAGAACCGGTTCATGAATCAGTCACCAAGGTCTGATGCTAGCCGTGGCTGGGAATCTTAACCCCACAGCACATTGGGCTGACATTGCAATGCGCTAACGACTGCGCTACCGCTCCCCCCCCCTTGTGGCATTGGCAGGGAGGAATCGTATAAATTTCGATTTAAAGCTTTCGTGACTGCAGGGATTCATCTTCTTGGTTCTTTCGGTAAAGTCACGTAGAAGGGAAGTAATAAAATAATAAAAATAAAACATAATAAAATAATTATTTTTCACATCCAATTATTTTATTATGTTTTATTTGTATTATTTTATTACTTCCCTTCTACGTGACTTTACCGAAAGAACCAAGAAGAGGAATCGTATACATCAGACGAGAGCACTGGCGCAGCGTGGAAACCCAATACACGATGGCATCCTCCTATGTGAGCTGCACTTTGAGAGCCATTGACCTGTGTCTGGTAAATTACACGGGGCATCTTCTTCAGAGTGCAGCTACCTCAGATTTCCTTCGCTTCACGACGACGTTCGTCTTTTAAAGCGCAGGTTCACGCAATCGTTCTCTACACCGATCCGACGCGCGATGTCTTAGGGTCGTGCCACGCGCGCTGCTCGGCACGATGTCCGACGTTTCGCTCTGTGCCCTGGGAGCATCTTTAGGCGGGGCTGAATATTTTTCGGAACCCGCCAAAACCACTCAAAATCCCACGGACCTCCACGTGACCTCCACTGTCCTTCCCCCGCCCTCTCTAGCTGCTTCCAACTAAGCATCGTTTTGACATCATGTTGGAAAAAAAAATACGGTACAACCCAACAAATATGTTTTTTTCTTTTATGTCTTAGTCGTAATAAGACGGTCAGTGATAAAGGCTGGCCATGGTCTTTTTCATTGTTGTTGTTGTTGGTTTTTATTTATCCGAACCACAACGCTATGGTCTCATGTAACGAAGGCCTTGCTCCTGCGAACACACACACACACTGCTGATGCAACTCACGGGCGGAGAAAAAAAAATATGAAGTAGATACAAACGGCAGCAAACTTGTGGACGACGATTGTCGACGAAGACCTCTTTCTATCAGCGCAAAGTCGAGATAATCGCAGTTGCCATTTAATTTATGCGGTGGAGTGTAATTAACTGCTTTTGAAATGGAAATGAATATGCATTGTGGGATATAGCAGATGGCAAGTGCGGAGACGGAAACTTAATGAGGGCCGTGAGTGTGAGAGAAAAGGTCAGAGTTGAAGAATTCCAAGGGCATTGGAAAACTGCACAAGAGTATATGCACCATAACACTGCTAATAGTACCATGAGCAGCAAAATTATATTGATGGATTTGGCCTCCGTTCTGAAGCACCAATTAAAATCCCCATTTGCAAGACAATAGACTGTCATGCTGGCTGGTATCCAGCATGGTGATAATTGTACTGATTTAAAATAACTTTTTGTTGCTGCATATACACAGTCCTTTATTGAATGTTCACAATGAGAAAAAAAAACACGAAAAGAAAATTGAAATTGATCAGATATATTTTTAATAAGATATTGGATTTTCATATTTGCAGTGTATTGTACATTTGTTTTAAGAGTAAATATTTCTTGTTTCCTGTTTTAAATTGCATTTGTCTGCTTGCAAATTATTTATTTACGTTGCACATTTGTGACCGATTGTGATTTTAATTGCAAATCCGCCATTGCAGATGAATAGGCGAATCTGTATTTGCGCAACATAACTTCGACAAATGAATTGCATTTCACACATCATTCAAAAAAAGAAGTCCAATAAACATGACAGGAAGGTGTAAATCTGTGATCGTACTGTAATATTCAGCTGATAAATTATCCGACGAAAAATATCGCCAAAAAAATCATACATTCATTCTTGTTAACCAAGCATGGCAGTCGAAACAAAGGGCAAACGTTTCTGTAATCAGGTGGGCCAAGAGTGAATGAAGAGGCCACATACTCACGAGAGCCTAGAGGAGCTCACCTGCGGGTCCCTGCAGTGGGGGACTTTCTGCCAGCAATGGTACGAACAAGAAATTGCAGGGTCTGCACCTTTATCTTGTTTGTTTTATTCTTACCAGCAGAGACTGTTGCTAACTGGTTACGTAAAGTCCACACGTTGTTACTGGTTTATAAGAAAATCTTTCACTTGGCGTTCTCTGGTCTCGCACCATTTGAGACGAGGCTCAAAAGAAAGCCGTCTCTGGTGTGGACCAATCAATTTCAAGGACAGTGCATACATTATCAGAGTTGTGTTTTTTGTTTGCATTCCGACCGCAGGTATTGTGGTCAATGCAAACATGACTCCGTGTAAAAAAGGTGTCAGTTTTGTTGCCAGATAAAAGGGTAAAAAAACAATGATCATATTTTTCTACTGGCAAAGGAGGTTCCAATGGAGGAAAATCCTTGTTTAGTATTGATCATAGCTTCACCTGCGAAGCCGTATCTCATTTTCATGATTATTTACCCCTGTAAAGAAATATATTTTTAACGAGTTTATTCATTAAGGTAATTCACAAATTTAGACCACAGTATCACGATGGCAAGATTAGTCTTGTAAAAAAAGGTCACATTGTCATAAACATATTTTCATGTTATAATTTTGCATACATTTGGTAATGATACCCATAATGATGAACAACCTTTTTTTACCAATACATTGCTGAAGATATCCCTCCCCACGCCATATCTTCATGGAGGTTGTTAAACCATACACCATCATGCTGGTCAGTTTGGTGAAAGTCGGGCCCAGAACCGTCTAGATTTTTAGCCGTTGGCTTGGTAATGATCAAAGTCAGTTTGGCAGGTTGATGGCACAATGCACTAACCACTGTGCCACAATCATAATCACAATCATAATCATGATTGTGGAACAGTGGTTGTGGGAGGTTTTATGACCATACCTCACCACACTGGTTCAGCGGAGGTGAGTGAATAGGAGGCCCAGGACTGGTTCGACATCGCTCACGGCTGGGAATTTAACTCAGATAACTCGGTAATGACACTGAAATTATTTATCAGTCATTGACAGGAATCAAACAATAGCCCAAAGGTCGCTTGTAAATTATTGTTATAGAGGTTATACTGCTGAAATATTTCTATTGTAAGCAGGACTTTTTTTTTTCAAAATTATTTTAAAAAATCCAATCCATTGATGGAATAACTTCCACTTTGAAGCAGGTGATATGGTAATTGTCTGCATTAATATCAAATACGCGGAAAGATGAAATGCTGTGGTAACACAATTTAATTTAATCTCTCACAAGTAATGTAACAGTGAAAACTGCTAAGAGAGCCTTACATTATTGGATTTTTTTATTGGCTTTAAAGGTGGTCCAAGGCACCACGAAAGAAACAAAAGCCCCAATCATGCTGCAAAGTGCCCTGCAAAATGCCAATCACTGCTTGCCATTTGGTACCAACAAATATCCTCCTGCCATTGCTCTCCGTTCCGAATTTTCCAAGCATTCCCAAATAAAAGCATCATCTTTATCAGGACCACAAACACTCTAATTATCACAAGTGGTCTTATCATTGCTGCAATCAAAAAAGAGTGCAAGCAGGTGCATTTTCCGTTTCGCTACGATGCCTTTCGTCTGTGTCGGATGTCTTTTGCATGGAATGGTAAAAGGCCGCTCCGCCCAGTGGGGCAGCACAACACCACTGCTCTTTCGTGAAACAAATACTTTAACGTGGGTGAGGCAACATTGACCAATACCGTGGCCCGCCGTGGTGGAGAGCGATGGTGGGATTTGTGAAAGGGTCTGTGATCTCTATGTGAGGATCCGCGAATGCATGCTGTGCTTAGCCACATATCACCGCGGCCTGGTGGGCCTACCAGGCAAGTGGACCTTGGGCCGTGAGGTGCAGTCAGCAAGCACATTTGGTATTTGTGCCATTCTGATAGCAGAGCGGCTATTTCGAACACGCCGAGGTTATTCTTTACAAGCTTTGTAGAACATTTCTAGGGTCGACTGTTCCGTCAAGGTTAGTGCCTCGGGTTGACTGCAGAACTGGATGAGGGTGAGTGAACAACGGTAAGTTCCACCGACAAGGACCCCGTTGAGTGGGCGAGTCATACGGTGAGGGAGTGCATGAGTGAGCAGATGAGCGAGTGAATGGGTGTGTGAGTGGGTGGGTGAGTGGGTGGTTAATGGGTGGTTAAGTGGGTGGGGATGTAGGTGAGTCGATTGGCCGGACGTCGCAATAGTGTGTGGCTGAGTAGGTGAATGGATGGGAATGTAAGTGGGTGCATGATTGAGCAAGTGAGCTAGTGAATGCGTGAGTGGATGTGTGGGTGATTGAGTGAGTGGGTGGTTGGATGAGTGAGGGGTGGGTGTTTAAGTGGGTGAGTGACCGACGAGTGAGTTGGTGAGTGAGTTGGTGAGCGAGTGGGTGAGTGAGTGAGTGGGTGGGTAGGCGAGCATGTGGGTAGGACACCGCTGAACCACGGGGGTTAGACTTTGACGTCCGAGTGCATGTCATGACCAGGTCGTCGTGTGCTTGCCGACCAGAGTTTAGGACGAATGGTACTAGACACGCACATTTCAGCCACACAGGATGGCGCATATTGGTGTGAACACTTGAAGAGGACGTGCAGCCTCTATTCAATCATCTGCTATGCTGGCAGCCAGTGCAGCTGGTCACAGATAGACGCCCTAACTACTGCGAGCTGGTTTTGTGGAGAGGCTATGCTGAGTGTGCGACACAAAGAAGAAAATCCTCTATTCTTCTTTTAGAAAGCTAGGGAATTTGCCAGCAACGTTTAGTATGTTCGTGCCAAGGTTGGCGATCCAGTGTATGTATGTATGTACGTATGTATGTGTGTGTATGTATGTGTGTGTATGTATGTGTATGTATGTGTGTGTATGTATGTGTGTGTGTGTATGTATGTGTGAATGTATGTATGTGTGTATGTATGTATGTATGTGTGTATGTATGTATGTGTGTATGTATGTGTGTATGTATGTATGTGTGTGTGTATGTATGTGTGTGTATGTATGTGTGTGTATGTATGTATGTGTGTATGTATGTGTGTATGTATGTACGTATGTATGTATGTGTGTATGTATGTGTATGTATGTGTGTATTTATGTAGGTATGTATGTGTGTATGTGTGTGTGTGTATGTATGTATGTACGTATGTATGTGTGTGTGTGTATGTATGTGTGTATGTATGTATATATGTGTGTGTGTGTATGTTTGTACGCTGAACTTCTTCAGTAACCGTGCATAGCCAACTGTGCTAATCGGAGATGCGGGGGAAGGGCATCAAACTAAACACAATAAAAAAAAATGAGTTGTTAACCCAGATGATGTAAAAGTGCTTAGCTCCAGTGGCTTCCTAATATCGGAAGGAAGAGCGATTCAGAAGCGCATCTAAAAGCGCGCGATGCAGTGGCCGTCTTTGTTCGAGGGCTGGCCGAAAGACTCTGCTGCGAGGATGACCGTAGGTTGTGTTATGGACGGCTTCACGGGTAGCCTCATGGTGAACATCTGAAATGCTGCCGGCGAATGAACAAAGTGGGGGCAGAGGCATTATTAGGTGCTGAATTAGTGACCACAGTCACACTGTGAGCTCTCCCATTTAGCCAGATAGATTGTTGGGGCAAGTGCTGTTTGCGAACACCCATTACGGCTGCAATAATACAGCGAAGGGAGGGTACGGCCAGTTCCACAACCAGCCGCCTTTGTCTTCACATTGTTGATGAGAGTGGTGTGATGTTATCTTCCCTGCCTAGTATACAGGAGGTCGGGGGTTCGACCCTGACGCCTGTATATTTGGAGTTTGTGTTTTCTCCCTGTGGTCGCATGTATTTTTTCTGCAGGTCCTCCGGGTTTGCCTTCCACATTTAGAAGCATGCATTGAGAATATTTTGATTATTTTGGTACAATAAATGTCCAAATCATGGGCCACTTTGTTGAGCTATCACTTGTGGCCAGGTCGCTTCTAAAATATGAGTTAATACCTCAGTCGGCTTTGCCTGGTAGGATGGGGATGGTTTATATGTGTGCAGCAAATCTGGCTGTGACGGTCCCACCTGATGACGGAGACTTGTGTTGCCTCCGAAACGTCGTGATTTTATTATTTTATTTTTTATTAATTTTAATTAAATTTTTTACCTACGTGACTTTACCGAAAGAACTAAGAGTATTATATGTATTTGTATGTGTTTGGGTGATTTGTTTACCTTTCTTGTACTTTGCACTGTTATCGTTTGTTTGTGTTGTTTGTTGTTGTAACGTTCTTACACCGCCCCGACTGGACATCTGTGAAAAAAAGCTTCATTGCTCAACGGATTCCTCCAGCACAAAATAAATATTCTGATTCCGTACTCGGCAGGTTCTCGTTTAATGTTGAGACAGCCGAGGGGAGGCCCAGGAGAGATTCAGATATCGCGTGCCACTGACGTCATTCTTGGCTCAGTACTTGATCCCAGGTCACTGAGATACGAGTGCACTCGCCCTAACCACTTGGGTGTGCAACACGCATACACATCAACAGCAACAACAGCTGCCGTTCATCGCTCAGTGGCGGTAGCATCACCACAGCATGTCAGGCAGGCTCGGTGCACCCTTGAGGCCATATTAAGTTTTGAAGGCTCCCTGGTAGGAGGTAATGGGACAGACTTAGGTCCCATAGGGTTAAACGCCCGAGATCGCAGGCAGATGCACAACCTCTGTTTCCGAGTGTGCAAATTGCTGTGTGTTACTGCAGGATCGTTTGCTCATTGTTGTAAGTGTTGAGCCTCTGCCTCGTCATCTATCTCCTAGTTTTCATCAGCCTCCTCCGCAGAGGTCGATTTTGACACCTTCTGGTTCCAGTCATTGGAAAGGACACTCAGCACCAAAATTATTCTGTACCGCATCCACCCGTCTCTTTCTCACCAATTAACTCCCATTTATTCCCCTTTGTTTGGTGAAAGAGAAGCTTGGGTATGCAGCGACTGGACATTTGGGCTACGTGACCCATCCAGTCAGTACAACCTTGCTTGCTGCAGGAACTTGGTAAGGACTATGTATCCGTATTGTTCAAGGATCAGCGAGATCCTCACACATCAGATGTAGCAGACATACGAAAAACATGGGTGTCTGTGGAGGACCACACTTGCTTGAAACCACAGAAAATATTCCTTCAGTGGTGCCCGGCAAGACGATGCCGTCAGGGCATCTCTCAGCATGCTAAAGAGAAGATGCCCGGGCAGTTGTACAATCACTGTGGGACTCATTCCATTCCTGCAGAACCCATCTCGTGGTCCAAGCAGTTGAAATGATTCCACCTAAAGTCAGCCTGAAAAACACAATCGCCACGCTCCCACAGCAAATTTATTGGGAGGTCTCGGGCCCCTGATATCTCTTCGCACCTCCTTGGCAGATTGGAAATCTCCCAGCCAGCCGCAGTGGGTGGCTACTTCCTCCAACTTTTTATAATTGCAACTCTCGCAGGGTGAACCCAAAAAAATGCGTTTGGGCCCGAGGAGTTTTTCCATCTCAAATAATCCACAGAAAATGTCCTGCAGACCTGCAAACTCGAATCTAGAGGTCAAACATCAGATTGCCATTCTTTTCAGACACAAGTATAAAGATCCCACATGTAGCCTTGATGGACTGCTGCGGAAAGTGGCACCTATGCATGCCGACATGGCACATCAGGGGGTGGGTGGCCAGCACCACGCCCGACCGCCTTTGTCTCCCCAGTAGTGATTCTTACACACCCTGTGGGGTACTCATTTGAGGTTGAGTCGACCTAGGGGAGGCCCAAGACCGGTTTCAAATAATCGTCACTGCTATCGGCCACGACCAGGAATCGAACTCAGGTAACCGGGTTCATAGCCCAGCGTGCTAACCACTACACTACCGACCTCAGACACACACACACAAGCGCTTGTGCTTGGACATACACATAGATATACACCAATGAGTTGTCTTATAATTTGTGTCCATTACACCAAAGCATACACACACACACAACGCCTTGATCTGTACTTTGACAGATAAGTAATCTTTTGTCCGTGTGATTTGTTTAAATAGGGGAAGGTGTGAGAGTAGGAGCGCAATTCAAAGACACATCCTTGTCTCCTCTGTTAGTGCGAGAGCACCTAGTAAGCCACAGGAAATCAGCCTCACATCTAAAAAAAACAGAACCCTGTCAAAAATTCCCGCGGTGGAATGTGATTTTCCATTGTAAACACGTTTGTATTTCGTTTTATTATCATTATTATTGTCAACGTTGATTGCTGAAAAGCAGATGCCGGATGCACTTAGCCCATTTTCTTAAACTAAGCCTCACGGGGGTCTCTTGTCCGAGAGAATCAAAAGAAAAAAATTGAAGATGCCTGCACGTGCGTCACCTTGTGAGCAACGTAGAGCTTTCTGTGTAGGGTTGTTTTTTTTTCTTTCCGCGGTCGTGCCACACGGCTCTCCGATGTGTTTTCGGGTTGCGCCGCGCGTTGTTTCGGCCATGGTGTCCGACGTTTCGGGAGACCCCCTTCAGAATCCCCCGACACGTGGAATGAAGCGGTTAGACAATGTTGAGGCACGGCCCTAACACATGCACGCATATCATCGGAGAGCGACGTGCAGATTCCGACGGCTCGTATCAATTAACACGTGCACTGCTTAAGTGGAGCACAAATGCTTTTTGTTTTTAAGTTCCGAGCGCAAACTAAAAAGAAAAGTCTTCTTGGTTTTTTCGGTAAAGTCACGTAGAAGGTAAATAATAAAAGAATAAAAATAAAACACAATAAAATAATTCTCACGACGTTTCGGCCACAACGCAAGCAGCCATCATCAGGTGAAGAACAGGTCTGTCGGAAAGACGTGACTTTACCGAAAAAACCAAGAAGATGAATCCCTGCAGTCACGAAAGCTTTAAATCGAAAAAGCAAAAGAAACGGACGCACCCTTTTTTGCCGTCGTGGTGATTCTAGAGTCAACATCAGAGCCATGTGGGAAGCTGCATTGGCATTAACAATAAAGAGAGCGCGTGACAATAACACTTCTAAACCTTTGCACTGGGTACACTTAATGAACCAATTTCCCACCCCGATAACCATTTCTACTGCATCGAAATACTCTGAAGCACGTCGGATGACACCATTCCCGTGCGTGACCGCCTCAACACCCTTCCCTGTGGAGCCCCGTGTCTTGGTCTTTAGTGGCGTGCGCAAGAAGAAAAGCGGCACCCGCGGTGGCAGATCTCCCCTCCGGAGTCAAACTGGGTACGTAGCCAACACTGGACTGCAGTCACGCCGAAATGGGAGCTGACTCGATTTCCAATTATAGAGCGAGAAGGATCTGAATCTGCCCAAACAATATTTGTGGACCACCAGCTCCCTCTAGCCTGGCCAAAGCAGTCCCCTTTCTAGTTACCATTCCTCCAACGAGAAGACATTTAATTATGATAAGGTAGCTTTTTTAGTATTCTTCTCAACAGACGAAGCTATGCATCAACTACCACACACAATGGGTTGCTCAGCATGTCTGGGGGGTGGGGGCGAATCCTTTGTTAAAGGCACTAAACCATTCAGGCTACGAATCTCGTGTGATGAAAATCTACATTCGATACAATGCTACACAACTTCGCATTTTCAAAACGGTAATGTATTCATTTTCTAACTGGTTCCACCTCACCCGTACTTATAGCTCCAGAGTGGTTACTCAGACATGACGAACATCCTGGCCGTCATCTTCTTGGTTTTTTCGGTAAAGTCACGTAGAAGGGAAATAATAAAATAATAAAAATAAAACATAAGAAAACAATTCTCACGACGTTTTATTTTTATTTTTTTTATTTTTATTTTTTTTACCTGAAGACGGCTGCTTGCGTTGTGGCCGAAACGTCGTGAGAATTGTTTTATTATGTTTTATTTTTATTATTTTATTACTTCCCTTCTACGTGACTTTACCGAAAAAACCAAGAAGATGAATTCCTGCAGTCACGAAAGCTTTAAATCGAAATCCTGGCCGTCATAAATACCTCTGACCCCTTAGCTCCCGCCGCTGCAAGTTCAATAGAGAAAACACCACTCAACTCACCCGAATGAAGAAGAAACAAATGTTGTATCATCGATGTACTTTTTCAAATAATCCGAAGATAATTGCTCTCTCTCTATGTGATGCACAATAACCCACTGGTTCATTCGCCTTGCTAAAACTCTCACTTGCCTTCAAATCTTAGCGTATCTTCCTAAAAATGTATCATCGCCAAAACTATGCATCTTTCAAGCACTTCTTTGCCAGATGCATTTCCAGGCAATAAATAAGTAAATTAATAAATGAACGGCCACGGACTACAGCTGAGTAAGTTAAGTAATTTTGCAGGTGCAAATTGAGTTCACCGGGGGAAGAGCCGAGGAAATTACAAAGAGAAGGGTGACTGGACTTGCGCAGAGCTCTGTGACTTGTCACGTCACGTGCCATAATGCCCCGCTGTTGGCCCATCATGCCCTCAAATTTTCCCCTAGACTGGGCCAATCAAAGTGGAATTTATTTTTTTCCGAAGGAAATCCAATTACAGCACTCAATAGAGGTCACTGGGTGGCCGAGAGGCCCATGTCCCAGAAAAAGTGCACCCACCTCGCAATGGAAGAGCTTGCTGCTCCACAACCAAATTCCAAAGGGCTGGTGGGGGAGAGAGGAGGGTAGGTGGGTGAGTCAGGACCAGGTAGAGTAGTTGGGTGAGTCAGGACCAGTAAGTAGGTGGGTGAGTCAGGACCAGGTAGAGTAGGTGGGTGAATCCGGACCAGGTAAGTAGATGGGTGAGTCAGGACCAGGTAGAGCAGGTGAGTGAGTCAGGACCAGGTAGAGTACAGTGAGGGAAAAAAGTATTTGATCCCCTGCTGATTTTGTACGTTTGCCCACTGACAAAGAAATATAATATGCTGCGTGACTTGTTCATCAAATTGTACAGCCGGAGGATGAAACGCATCCGAGGGGGTGGCCACCGGGGAGAGAGTGGGTCGTGAGGATCGGCTTGCGAGCCGGTGCTTCGCGGATCATTGCGTCGTAGGATCGTAAGGGTTTTGGGCCATTGCTTGGGGAGGCCTTCATCCAGCAGTGGATTGATCCTGGTTCATGATGGTGATGATGAGCGCCGGCTTCAGGAACACGGATCTCGTTCTTTTAACTCGCATATAAAACGCAGGCTGTGACATTACAAACAAGGAGGAGCCATTTCGTGAGCAATTTACAGGAGGATTTGTTTGTAGCCTTTGGCATGACTACACGATAGCATTTGTCTGGTAGAAGGGGCATTTGGGTTTTAGTGAATTTGACCCGAATGCATCGTGGTTCATTAACATTCGTACTCTGAGTAGCGTCGCACATTTGCATATGTGGCTATCCCATCCCAGCCTATTCACAATGCAATGGAGCAATCACGTCAAGCCATTTTGGTGGCGATATAATATAACGGATCACAGCTTAGGGAATACACAAATTATAGCTGGGGGAACATTTGATTATTTAAAAAAAAAATGTTGCCTGCACATAATTTAACTCGAATGCTTTAAAAAAAATACATATTATTCACAAAACATCCAGAGCAGTGACAGCTAGCACACAATGCCGTACTGCCCCTACATACCGATGGCATATGTTCAAGCAGAGTAAAAGAACAATTTATAAATATGTATTTATAAAGGGATTCAGTTTTGTAACAATATTGATGTATGACTATTAAACACAATATATCAAAATCGGTAGCACATCTATGCGTGGCCTTGGGGGAGCTCATGACTGTTGCTTTTACCAGCGTCCCTCAAATGCGCAAAGGCATATTGACGTTTCAGTCTGCAAAGGAGGACACAGTGGTAAAAAACTAGAGGAGCATTTGCTCCTCTGCTCTTAGCCAGCGCAGTATGCAGCAATAGTTTAATAGTTATAACAGCTCAATGAGTTTAAACTTTTCACATGTAAAGCCTGCCCTTTTTGTTATCCTGTGAATGATGTCATGTTCCTGTTCTGTCTGTTCATCACTCCCCATCGCCTCTTTCCGCCTGGCTTTCTCTTTTAACGTTGAGCCGCGATGGGACGTGGAGTGTTCTCACTCACGGAACGATGCGAGGACGATAACTTGAAATATTTAGAGTGGTGGAAAAACTTTTTTTTTCTCCCGTATATTTTCAAATACACACACACACAAAGTCAGAAAATACCCTGCGGTGTTCCCAGCCACTAATAAGATTCCCTGCACTCGGTACTGGGCTAGACACGCAACGGCAGGTCGTAAGATTCACCACCGATGGCCGTGGCTGCCACCAGAAGTGCACGCAGTGATAACGAGTAACCCAGGGGCATCTCTTACAAACCGCACGTCACACACAGTCAAGGGCTGGGCCACCAACACAGCGAGTGACAACCAGTGCCACCTGCTACGCACCTCGCCCACGGGGTGACTCCTTGCCTGCACCTGATCTGCCGATGCTCACTGCGCCCGGCACAAATCTCGTTTCAGGTATCGGCTACGCGGTGTTGTCCGAGCGAGCGACTCAAGTGGCTGCAGGGTTTTGGTAGTACATGGCTATGCCATTTATTGTGAAAATTCCGTCACAGTTCCTATGATTGCTTTTTCATTGCTTTCATGGCTTTATTTTGGTGATTTCGAAAAGTGTATTGGTTTGGCCATGTTTGTTTGTTGTAGTACAGAGTTAGACTGATGGCCTTAATCTAAGTTGTCTTGTGGTTGTTGTTGTTGTTGTTTGACTTGCATCCCACTGGGATTTTTGCACACAGCGTTGGTGTACGGTGTTTTTTTCTGCAATATTTTGCTGTCTTTTCTTGGATTTTCTGTTTGCACTTAGTCACATATTCACTTTAAGATGTTTTTTGTTCGTGTTTTTGTTTTTTGTTTGTTGCGGTTGCACCCGATTCAAGACCCGAATGGCTCACAGGGCTATACCTAATAAATGAACTTGAACTTGAAGTGGCCCGGCTTTCTCTGCCCGCAACGAGTGAACTGCAGGCACAACTCCGACTGATCAGCGCAAACCAAAGCCACCACACATTGTAGTAACGTGACAACCCCCCCCACACTCCCATCCCGGAGGTTGGCTGGAAGAGCGCAGAAGCGTGGTCACCAACATCTACGCCTCTCTATCAGGAACGAAACAGGAGGACTTCTCCACAAATCTAGCTGTCGCCTGATGAAGCTAGTTGTAATCACCGGCGAAACGTCGTACTCAGATGGTAAATGTTGTGGCTTGTCTCTCCAACACACAACCAGTGTGCAGTAGTAGTGACGAGTAGACACGTTCTGTTTACGTGACAAACCTTACTAGTTGGCTGTGTCGGGTGGTGGCGGGTTTTAACGACACATTTATATATTTACGCGATCTAACCCAAAAACCCCTCTATTATAGAAGAGGCAGTTGGCGGACCACGCTTGCTGCTTCGTTGATGTTAAATATTCCCGGCTCCGAGAGTCGAGCCACGCGCGCTGCTTTCTTTGCATCCGCTCATTTAAATTCCGTTGGGCTGACAGACTCGTCTCTGATGAGGACAAGCATCAGCAGCAGTAGTAGCAGTAATAGCAGCAGCAACAGCAGCAGCAACAATAACAGCAGCAGCAACAGCAGCAGCAGCAACAGCAACAACAACAGCAGCATCAGCAGCAGCAACAGCAGCAACAGCAGCAGGAGCAACAGCAGCAACAACAACAGCAGCAGCAACAGCAGCAACAACAGCGGCAACAACAGCGGCAGCAACAGCGGCAGCAACAGCGGCAACAACAGCAGCAACAACAACAACAGAAGCAACAGCAGCAACAACAGCAACAACAGCGGCAACAACAACAGCAGCAACAACAGCAGCAACAACAGCAACAACATCGGCAACAACAATAACAGCAACAGCAGCAACAACAGCAGCAACAACAGCAGCAACAACAACAGCAGCAAGAACAGCAGCAGCAGCAGCAGTAACAACAGCAACAGCAGCAGCAACAACAGCAGCAACAACAGCGGCAACAACAATAGCAGCCACAGCAGCAACAACAACAACAACAGCAGCAACAACAGCAGCAACAGCAGCAGCAACAACAGCAACAGCAGCGGCAACAACAGCAGCAACAACAGCGGCAACAACAACAGCAGCAACAACAACAGCAGCAACAACAACAGCAGCAAGAACAGCAGCAGCAGCAGTAACAACAGCAACAGCAGCAACAACAGCAGCAACAACAGCGGCAACAACAATAGCAGCCACAGCAGCAACAACAACAACAACAGCAGCAACAACAGCAGCAGTGTTCTGCGCGGCCCTTTCCACATGTAACAGCATCGCAACAGAGTCCGGCTCTCGTGCTCACTGGCAGAAGCACAGCGACATGGCACGAGATCATCACCTGTGCTACTCGGGGTTCCTGATTTTGTCTTACCGTTGTTGTTGTTGTTGTTGCAATTATATAATAGTTTCGCAGAACCTTAAAGTAATAATTGTGTAGTGCGAACACACAAAAAAAGATCCGTTTGTCCAAGCAATCAATTGTCCCAGGATGAAGTATTCAACGGGTTCGTGATGTTATGACGTTCAGCACTCCACCGTTTTTTTTCTGTAGTCTTTAGAATGTTTTTCTTTAGTCATAGAAACATTTGAATTTGTAAAGATTGCTTTACACCTACGATTGGCACGGTTGGCTACGTACGGCGAGAGAAAATTCAATAGACTATACAATTGCCGAAACATATGTGCTCATCCATTGCGAGCAGTTAAGAGCAGTACAACCCCAAATTTAAATACATGACTACAAACGCACTTGATATATATAGTGTAGAGATTTAAAGTCCAAATATATAGCACATCTGTATATTTCTAGATTTGAAGTTTTCGTGTTTTTTTCGGTAAAGTCACGTAGGTAAAAAATAAAATAAAAATGAAAACATCCATATGAAATCACATCTGTATATAAAAATAAAAATAAACTTACATCTCACCGACACGGCTAATTTAATTGTTAACGATACTCATCTACGTTTCGTGACGCTGTACAGAAAGAACCTGCAATTATGATGTCCATCATAATTGCACTATAAACACTTACTGACGGTTATGATGAAGCAGCAGCAGCAGCTCCTGCCATGCATTTTTATTTCCATTACGTCTTGCATTAAAGTTGCTTCGTCAATAACGACTTACCTAGCGGGGAGCACGTAGCATCATCACCATCATCCGTCTCGTTCTCTGCCCAGGATGACGACTGATAATCTGCCCTCTTCTCAACGGAGCAGCCGCCGCCTGGGTTAGCGCCACTTGGCTCTGGCGGTCAGATTCGCCACGCCTGCTCGCTGGACCGTCTTCATCCACCCCCCTCCTGCCCCTTCCAAGCCACGGGCAGAGCGGAGCGCTCGCTGGCTCTGCTCCGGCTGCTGCTGCTGCTGCACGGGGCAGCAGAGAGGGCTGTGAGACTCTGCCGTGTTTACCGCCTCTCCCCGCCGGAGCGCATGGAAGCGGTCTCGCAGCTACCCCCCACCACCACATCCACATCCACCCCCCAAACGCGCGCACGTCGTTCACGACCGCCGCGTTCTTCCATTGGGCCGGGCGCAGAGCCACCCCGCCTCTCCTCCTCCTCCCCAGATCCACCGCTCCCCTCCCTCTCTCCCTCCCCATCAGCACCAGCACCGCTCCCTCCTTTCAATCAGCACCCCCCCCCACCACCACCACTGCTCCCTCCCTCCCACCGCTCCTTCCCCGGAACATGAACACGAGCTTGCCTCCTTCCCACACGTGCAAGCACTCCTCCTCCCCTCCTCCCTAACACATCAACACTCGCTTCCCTGCCTCCCCGCCGCGTGTTCCTTCCATCCCTCGCACATCAGCACCAGCAACTCCCCCACCGTGCATGCCCCCCTCTCCCAACCCCCTTCCAACCGCACCATCGCAAGCGCGCCTCCACCCCCGCCGTCTGCCCACCCCCTCCCGCCCTCCCTACCGGACCCCATTCACTGGGGAACGCCGTCGCAGAGATGGGGGAAGGAGCGAACGTCGGGCCGTGAGACGTGATTAAGAAAATCTTGCACATCGGCGTCCCTGGCTTGCCCGATCCCTCACGATTAATTATCTGCCTGCCATAATGTCACCCAATTTAACGGGCTGCGGTCACTGCGTTTTCTCCACGTGTTTTTTTTGGCTGGCTGAAATCTCTAAAGCCCTCCCGGAGATCCATTAACATTGAAATTACCAGCTCATGAAGATTATTGACACAATGCGGCGGCGATTAATGATTCTACCCGCATGAGTGAGAGAAAAGACTCGTGCATTCTGTTGCTTTTATTGGAGTTGATGGTTGGAGCATGAAACAATCGTCCCAAGCAGCACATCATATGAACCACCGGTTCATTGCGTACACTCTGGTGACAATTCTAAGTATTTAAATTACGCATTCCTTGTTGCGAAAACACACTCCAAGACCAGATACAATATTGTAATTAACACCTGCATTAAAAAAATATATACTTGTTTTCTCCTCATAAAAATGCCACACTTTTAGTATTACCAGCAATCGCAATAGTTATGTATTTGCAGATGTACGAGCGTGTGTTATTGGGGTGTGTACGCGTCAGCATGAAGAGAGAGAGACTCTCTTTGTGAAGTGCTAATCATGCTATGTGCAAGATGTAGCTAAGCTTAGTGACGGAGCATTTGTATATCTGCACATACTATAGATGTATGACAAATGAACCAGACAGCACTGTTTCCCAAGGCCAGCCTTAACCCACATTGCTTATAAAATAATCTAAATCCGTGCATATCGGAGACTTGGTTCAATTGAGTTAACAGCAAGAGTCGTGTATGAACAAATGTGTAAAGGCTATAAATGGTGCAGAATTTGATTATTTAAATAAATGTTGGTTTGGAAAGCCCATAGGCTGATGGACTCAAACAAATATTTGACTGCACACGTTTTTGCAGTTGTGCCATGCAGCTATCCAACGCTGTACCACGTGTTATTCAGCACGATGTCCGACGTTTCGCGATATATTATCGGGAGCTTATCAAGGAACTGAATTATGAGCAAAAGTTTGTGAAGTAGTTTCCAAAACGTGAACCGAAATGGACATCACGCCCCAACAACCTTGAAATACAACAACCCACCACAGCCTCTGACAGCTCGTTTTAACGACACTTATTTTAAAAACCACGAAAACCACAAAAAAAAAACATTTGACTACATGTGGGCAGAACGTTGGAGGAAGTTGCGGTGTGGAGGGAGGGATCGAGAGGAATAGGGAGGTGACGGCTTTTTGTATTTATTAAAAAAAATCAGTAATTTAATTTTCGACCACCCAAAAAAACGCGCTCTCTGCCACGATGCGAGTTTGATGCCCTCCAATGCGAAGCACCAATCAAAGCTGCCCTTGCGCTCGCCAATGCAGAGAAAGGGCCCTTGCCTCTCGCCGCCGCAGCGCAGTTTCAATGCTCATTCATCACCCGCCACAAACATAACTGCTGGGGACATGACACACCGCGATGTATATTACAGCGAACAAGCGGTAACAAATCATGCTGATTAGCTTCGCAGTGGCACGACCCCCCCCCCGCTCCTTCACTAAAAGCCCCCCCCCTCCCACACTCAGCACACGTGTGATGAGCGCAGTCGGATAGTAGCAGTAGCAGCAGCGCATCCTCGCTTGTGATGTGTCTGTCGCGTGCATAACACGCGTGGCGGGACACGTGCTCGTGCAACAGCTCCGTTTTTTTTCCTTTCTTATAATTTGCATAAATTACATTGACGGAGTGACCCAATATATTATTCACAGAACCCCCCCACCACCCACCCTCTCCTCCTCCTCCCCCCGTCAAAAAAAAATCTAAAAATCCCACCCACCCCAGCCGTTCTCATATTAAAAGTCATGGTTCAATTCTTGTGCTCGCAGCACATAAACCGGATTTATGAAGCCATTGTTCTATTACGCTTCAGAATATGATTTGCAATAAATCGTGAGATATGTGTTTTTGTTTTCTAATTGTTATCGTAATGGCACATGTATGATATGCTTCATTTTTTATGTGCCTTTTATATCGTGTAGAGATCATAGCTTTAAAAACATATTTAAGCTTATTTGACGCGTATATTTAGATAGTTCTAAGCAATAACAAGAACAAACTCAACACATTCGTCAATAACACTGTGGCCTAAAAACGTTTCAAACAATCGTCCTTTTTCATCTGATCTTATATTCGTATCTTATCTTATATTCGTATATTATCTACATGCATATAGCGCCTTTTCCTAGGCGCTTTACAACAATTATTACATTGTACAACAAAGATGATAGTAGGAATAGGGGTTTCCCCTTTTTTCTGGCAAACAAAAAAATGCAAACAGAAAACAAATCAGAGTGTGTTTTTTTGCATTTTGACCACAAGTATTGTGGTTAATGCAGACATGATTCCTCGTAAAAAGGTTTCAGTTTTGTTGCCAGAAAATAGGGGGAAAACCCCTATTATTATATTTTGGTACTGGCAAAGGAGGTCTAATAACAAAGATGATAGTGGTTTTGAGATGAAGAATTGGGATATTAAAAGTGGTGGCGGAGCCTTCAAGGAGGGGTTGGGATAGGCCTGGCCGGAGCTGGTGTGGCGACGGAGAGCTGTGGGGGCGGAGAAATATTGAGGCATTGCATTGGCAAGACAGAGGGGGTAGTCAAGGGGCGGTAGCCAGACACGTGAAGGCGCTGTGGAGAAGCGTTGCTACGAAGAAGCGCCATTGCCCTAAACGTTGCCTATTCTATACTTTTAAGGCCACAGCGTTATTGGCGCACGAGTTGAGTTGTGGTTGTTATTTGTGTCCGTGAACGGCCGACAATGCAAGTATCAGCGAATAATGGGTTTAATACAGCATCAGTAGTAGCAAGCAGGAATGAAAAATCAACAAAGATATAGCGCCCCAGTGATTTAGTTGGGTTTCACTTCACTTGTTATGAGTATGTGTGCCACAGTTGGATTATTGATATTTCTATTTGAAAACTTAAAATGCCAGCTGGTCGATTCCTTGCATTGTGAATTATTATCACTTCATGCTATTGCGTATTATTATTATTGTCATCATCAATACAGTTTGAACCGAGCAAGCTGAGTTTGATTCCCAGCCAATGGCTAAGATCAGCGGTGGGTGATATCTGAACCAGATTTGAATCCTGCTCACAGTCACTCACCCGCACGAATCTACGTGGTGAATTATGGCCAAGCAAAGCCCTGTGAACGACATGGCATGATCAGGCCTACAGCCAGCAGTGGACTAACTAAGGCCTGTGCGTTATAATCAGATATCTTTGAAATTGAAAATTATCTAATTACATCATATTATAAATAACACGTACATACATGAATGATAAATAACCACGTACACTCAACTAAAATAAAATGTAAAAATCCTTCACACAGTGGCAAATAATTTGCTACATATATCACGCTGTACCTTGTATATCCCAAATCAGGTAATGGGAGCTCAACCTGCAAGGCATGGCTATAATGTTGATTGACAAAAGGAGACCATGCCAAATGTAAATCAATATTCTTCTCCGAAGGACATTTGCTTGTTATTTTTGTTACTAAATTGACTATAAAGGTAGCACTTTGTTATCATTAAATACATTACAATAAAGAACCCCACAACAATGCACCATATTGGCTTTTAGAAACATTGAGTAATTTTAATAAGATAGCCCAATTAGGCGAAGAGTCTTATAGCCTGAATAAATATACACTGTTCTCAAATTACACGATGAAAGCTCAGTCAGAAAATGTACAAAAGCAGTCACCCTTAAGCAAAGATAAAAAAACTCAACAAAATGAATATGGATCGTTTTTAGTTTATTGTATTGGCGTCTAAGCATGGTTCATTATAATCATGAGTCTCATCATTATTTACAACCCTTTGGCAACCCACTGCTTGATACATTCCTCCCCATGCCACGTTGGTCAGGAAGGTATTTTTTCCCCTGGAGTATACTTCACCACACTGGTACGTGCTCTCGGGCTGGAATATTACTCGCAAGATAATTCCGTTCCACCTTTCTCTTCTGCAATCACTCCAGTGACAAAAACAACAACAACTTATAATGAAAACCCAAGATGTACATGTGCTCTTCTCTGCAGGGTATAAAATGGTCATTGTGCCAGGATACGCATCTTTGGCTACGACCGATTGTAAGCTCACTCCTAGTGGTGAGCTTGCAGCGAATTTGAAGCAGCGGCAATCACATTGCTTGGGATGCCATTCGCAGTCCATTGGGAAACATTGGTTGCCAACAGGAAAGATTTCAAACAACGTTCAACATTTTTCTTCTGTCTCTTAAATATCGTCGTTACAATAACTCAATGCCGCAGATGTGCATTTATTTTTGGTATAAAATTCCAGGTAAAGTTTGCGAGACACATATGGCCTAAGCTATCCGATTATGTACCACGCAATCGGTTACAATTCTCTTACATTTCACTTCTGTATTGTAAGGGTCGAGCGGTGGTGCAGTGGTTAGTGCATTGTATTACAAACCTAGCAGAGTTGAGTTCAATTTGGTGGCTAGCATCAGTGACAATCTGATATGTGAGGGTAGTGCAGCCACCAACAAACATTGGTTGTCTTATACTAAGCTCCGGCATTTATGCCACTGGATTCACCAACCTTCATTATCCAACGTAGTGAAGTATGGTTAAAAAAATCCCCATGATTGAAAGGGTATGGGTAGGCACTCCATCCAGCAGTGGAGTGACAAAACGCTAAAAATTATTATCATACTTTTATATAAGCGCAAAACTTTATCTGTGATGAACGCTGCACTTTCCGTCGTTTTCAAGCAGGGGGCGCTGCAAAGCTACGCGCCCCCTGCATGGACGACGGAGGCGCAGGGACAGACGTCCGATTACGTTGGAATGGATCTGCAGACGGCGGTCTTCTCGCACGGCCAGCAGCTCTACGTCGCCTTATCTCGATCCCGCAATCCCAAACAGGCGAGAGTTTGCATTGAACCGAACCCCCAGCCAGGCCATCTACTTAACGACGAGAGAAAATTCACACGAAATGTCCTTTTCAATAAAGTCTTCCAGATGTAAAATGATATAAGCTTTTAATTAAGAAATAAAATTATCTAATTCAAAACATAATACAATTCAAAGATGTTTAATTTTCAAACTTCAAAACGGAGCATCGGGTGCTTGCTTGAATGTGTCGTTCGTGTGCAATTTTTCGTATGACTTTCCTGGCCGAAGGCTGTAAATGGTTATGAATTGTAGTTGTATTCTAATAACGATTTTTTTTCAATTGTTTACACATTTGACTGTTTTACTGATGTTTTACAATCTTATTAAATTACTACAAACGTGGGGCTGAGAGTATTATCTGGTACCTCTCTTGCATCGTGCTCAGCCACTAACGTACCCCAAAAACACGTTCCTTCGGAGTGGGCAGGTAGGAACTTGGTTGGACAGCGTATTCGTGCACGACAGAAAGCTCGCGGTCACGTGACACACTTCAACCAATCCGGGAGCGTACTACATGTTTGGGAGGGGCTATGCACGACAGACAAATAATCCCTGGTGGGCAGTGTGGAACTGTTGTTCTTACCTGTAATACCTCATTCGTCACCAGGGCTTGCTACCAATTAGGTATGCAACGATTCACCACTGCAGGGAGTTTGCATGAAATTGTCATGATTAGGGGTTATTATTTGATTCAAGATTTTAATTATTCTTGAAGATGTATTGTTAAATTTTAAATCAATGAAACACATAGGCTTTCTCGACCAATATCAATCATGACCACGTGTGTTGAGATACATTGCCTGAATTTAAACATGACATAAACCCACACTGGCGTGCTGAGGTAGTAATTCATTGGCAAGTTTTGTTCACTTTGACAAACCTTACTAATTTATTGTGTCGGGTGGAGGTGGGTTTATGACACATTTACATTCATACGCAATCTAACCCAATAAAAAGAAACGTGATCACGAATGTTTTTGTAACACCTCGTTTGTATTGTTTCTCACTGTTATCGCTCGTCTTCACAGTTTGGTTTCCTCCCATTGGTCTGAATGTCTACGCGGTGCATGCTGTGTAGGCCATGACAGTCAATTGACCATACTTCACCACGCTGGACAGTGTATCAACCAGCACTACCCTATGCGGCACGGTTAATGCCGACTGCACCTTTTCCATCTACATGGTGGTGGCTCAACCGGATTTAGATACTGAGGCCTGAAGGGGATCTGATGCATTCTGGGTCATTTGGTCAGAGGCAGCTTGAAAGTAACTTTGCACAATATCATTGCTTATAACTCGAGAACCAACGTTAATTGAAGTTGGCATAACCTGACCTGGAAGTGAGCAAACGCATTTTAACGGGGAACATTTATGTCTTTGTGACCACCGCATCACTGCCATCTGCGAGTCACAAAAGCGATAGGAATTGTGCAGAACAGTGCGTATTTGGACAATGCAAAGGGGGAAGGAACGGGCGGGATTGCACCCCATCAATCATACATCCATTGCAGCTAATGGATGACAACTGTGTCGAGGGCCACAATAATGAGACAAAACTGAAGGCGCTGCCTGGGCTGATAAGTTTACACAAACCGTAAATCAGCGACGACCGCGTGGCACCAGCAAGCCGAGCAGAAGCTGAGGGCCCCGAACAGCTCAAGCCCCCCCCCCCCCGCCCAGGCTGATGAAACAAAAATAGTGGTGTATCAAATACCAGCTGACATTTAAATCGTATTCAACGTAACAAGTGACTTAACACAGACAAGCCAAATTCATCTCTTTCAACCATATCTCGTCTACGTATCTATGTTGAACTTCTTTCGCACCGTATGTAGTCAACCGTGCTAATTGGAGGTGCTGGGGAAGAGCAACAAATTAACACACACGAAAAAAAAATCGGTTTTTAAGAAATGTGTTTTCAATCTAGATTTAAAAGTGCATAGCTCCAGTGGTTTTCTCAAATTGAAAGGAAGAACGTTCCAAGCGAATCTCATCTCATTACCATACATCTCTATTTTTGTCTACATTTCTTTCATCTCACGTCATCTATATTTCATGTCTCTATGTCTCTATCTCTTTCGTCGTATCACCACGATTTCATGAATTGAAAGGGACCCGCCCCCCCCCCATACTAAATTCTAATTAGGTTCTTCAATGGGCTACCACCAACAGCACCATTCTGGCTGCGAGCAAGCCTTGCTGCCTCGCTTGCAGCATCCGGGACATTTTTTCCCTTCATTTAAAATATTTATCAGATAGGACTTAATTCTAGATTTGAAGCTTTCGTGACTGCAAGGATTCATACTCTTAGGTTTTTTCGGTAAAGTCACGTAGGTAAAAATAAATAATACTTAATAAATAATAAAAATAATAGAAATAATAATAGAAATAAAATAATAAATCACGACGTTTCGGAGGCAACACAAGTCTCCGTCATCAGGTGGGACCGTCACAGCTGAATTTACTGTATTAAGTGAGGAAGAAAAATCCAGGAGGCAAGCTCTTAAATACAAGTTAAGGGGGGGAGGGGAGGGGGAGGGGCTTGTCTGAATGGGGTAGGGTACCCCATTGTATAGATTGGACTTTTAAATGTACAGGTTGTCTCCGACTTACGACGGTCCGAATTACGATATTTCGATCTTACGATGGCTTTGCGATTTGACAAAATCGTAAAATATTTTACATTTCGCGCGGCAGGCAAACGCCGCAGCGTACAAGGTACGATGCTGTACGTTGGGACGCTGCCGGGATGTTCTGTACGCATCTCCCACTCTGCGTGGTGATGCCTCTCACTCTCACCAGCGGTCGCCGGAGTTAAGTTGTCACAGTGTTAGCGCGTGTATTTTTTTCTGTGTTTTTTGTGTTTCAAAGCCCAATTTTAGTGAAAAAAGCATGTATTGTAATTAATAAATACATACAGTATATAGTTTATACAGTACGGTACTGTAAATTGCTCTGTTTTGCTAAATGATCACCATTCTTTAAGACTCCTGGGTAGGCTAGGCCATTTTCGACTTACGATATTTTTGACTTACGATATTTCGACTTACGATATTTTCGACTTACGATGGGGTCGTCGTAACGCATCTCCATCGTAAGTCGGGGACTACCTGTACTCATCCTCCCCCCCCCGCCCCCCGATACGTACAACTATCGCTTCGCAGCTATCATAATTTCAACAGCCACGATTACGTAAACAGCATTTATTTTCCTAATGCCTGTGACCAAATAACCCACGATGCACCCACCCAATCTCGTCAGATTTCAGACTAAGCCGGGCTTGATCCTGGATAGTACTCAGGTGGGTGACCACCATGCAAAACACAGGTGTTATAAGTTGATTGCGGGGGTACGTATTCTTAGGTTTTTTCGGTAAAGTCACGTAGTTAAAAAATTATAACTAATACAAGTAAAATAAAATAAAAATAAAATAAAAATCACGACGTTTCGGAGGCAACACAAGCTTCCGTCTTCATTTTACTTGATACAGCAGTCGTGCTGTGACGGTTCCACCTAAAGACGGAAGCTTGTGTTGCCTCCGAAACGTCGTGATTTTTATTTTAATTTAATTTTAATTTTACTTTTATTAATTTAAATGTTTTACCTACGTACCGAAAAAACCTAAGAATATGAATCCTTGCAGTCACGAAAGCTTCAAATCTAGAATGCGGGAGTACGGTTTCATCAAAGGAGAGTGGAGATTATTCTATGATCGCATTGTACTTTGCTCCAAAGTCTATGCTCCCCGCATTCACCAATCTTCTCTGACTGATGTGTGGTTAAATAATCACGGCAACCGACAAGGTGTGGGGAGACCTTTCACCAGCTGTGCAAATAAGTCCACACGAGTAGTGTACAGGGACTGCGTCTTTATTTATCCAGTAACACATGACGTACTATTACTACTATTTTTTTTGTTTTACCAGGTAAATCCCACTGAATGATATAGCGACCTGGCCACAAATTATTGGTCAACGAAGTGGCTGATCATGTGGAAATGTATTGCAGCCAAATACTCTTAAAGTATGTTTCTAAATGTCGAGGGTAAAAAAACGGAGGACCTGGAGAAGAATACATGCGACCACAGGGAGAGAAAGACACGCAAACTCAAAATATACAGCAGCCGTCAGGGTCGGGATCGGGATCGAACCCACGACCTCCTGTATACCAGGCGAGGTAGTTAACATCTTACCACCGTGATGATGAGAGAGAGACGCAAATTCCAAACATACAGCAGACATCAGGGTCGGGATCAAACCCATGCCCTCCTGTATACCAGGCGATTTATTTAGCATCTCGCCACCATGATACCTCAATACGCTTGCAGGGAGCTTTGCACCCAATGTGCCCCACGTTCCCAATTTCAGACCCATTTTTTTTCTATTCGGGTTCTTCTCGATCCTGCCCTCATCTTCTCTAGCCAATTTCCCTTCAATCCTCCCCACGGGTCTTTAAAACGTCGAACCCCTTGAATCCTTCTGCGAATTCAGCGGGCTCACGCCGGTCGAACGTTCAACACAGCCAGCCAATCAGGTTGAAGCGGTTTCGCCCTCCACCAATCGGTGACGAGCCAAATTTTCGTGGGCGGGGCTCACGGCACAGCTCCATCAGAGAGCTTCAGCGCGTGGCGGCTAAGCCAATGAGAATGAAGCGCACTGCGTTCAAACAGCTCGGTCGTTAAACCTTTGTTTGTTGCAGTGTTATTACAATAATTAAGAGGGTTTGACTTACAGCGTATCCTATAGATAGACAAAGGGGCTGTACACTGTACGTGTATTCTGCACATTAGTTTGTACGTTAACTGCAGGATTAGAATGTTCCATCGCGCGCGAATATTCATTATTACTTTATACAAAAATTACGATGTGTATTGTGCCCATATTACAAATACAATGCTTATCTGGCAGCTATACATGTTAATACTATGTTTTCACATATGAGGATATTAGTTAAGAAATTCCAAGTATCAAGCAATCACTGTGATACAAATGTAGTGAGTTCAACTGAGTCGCAGACGCACTCTTTGGAGGCAACACATTTATTAACACCAACACACGGGATAACTGCCCCTTAACAGGATAACAACCTATGGTGGTGACCACCAGGCTAACTACACTGCAACTAGCTACAATGGACCGGACCACAGCTTGGGTCCAGGTCCACGTGTTGGAGACTCTTGTAGGACGTAGAACGTAGAACGTTGACGAAGGTTTCTTCAGGATGAACAACAGCAGCCGGTCCCACTGGGGGGACCCGGCTTATATCCTCTGTGGTCGTGGCTGGCTCCGCCCTTAGCCACGCCCACCTTCTAGAATCCTCGAGCAGGATTTCGACCCTGACACGTGACCACCCCTTGCCCCCACTTGGGGGCCCTGTGTAGACTTTACCGGTCACGTGTCCTCCGGGGTCAACCAGAGTGCCACGGCCCTTAGTAGCCCCATTCCTGTGGCCGGCACTCCCGCAGCCTATCCTGTAGGGGCCGGCACTGCACGCAGAGCGTGGTGCCATCCAGCGCTGTCAGTCAGCGCTCACCGAGCCCCTCTAGGGCCACTACTGCACCCACACCCACGTGGTGTCCGCGATGTCGCCACATCGACGCCGTGCCTCTCTAGGGCCGGCGTTACACAGTGACATCCCACGATGTCACTACACAAATACTGTAACAGAGTGGAAACAAATTGATTCAACTCCACAGCTAAATCTGATATGCCATACAAATACAATACTTTACATTCCAATGCAGGATTATTGGTTTAATTTGACCTCACATTGAACAATAACATACATTGGCTGATTTTAATGGTTTCCGACTCAAGTTTAAAGCAATAATGCTTTAGCTCTGTCTACAATTGGGGGCCCAAGATGACTCTTGCTAAGACGAAAAACACAATTTTACGATAAAATTGTATTGCTTTGAGAAACTTAGGCTCTAGAAAATTGGTCACATTGATCAAAAGTTTGCCTAAAACTGAAAAAAATCTTTATAAATAGTATCTGCCTTGAGAGCCTAGGTTATGATATCTTTATTTCCCAGGTAAAGCCCACTGAGCGATCAGTGTTTTTCCGAGGTGACCTGGCCACACGTGGTAATAGCTCATCGAAGTGGCTTATCGCATTTCGGCATTTATAGTAGCAGCCAAATAATCTAGACGGATGTTTGCAAATGTGGAGGGCAAAACCGGAGGACCAGGATAAAAATCAACGCAACCACTACGGGGGGAGAGAACACGCAAACTCCAAATATACTTGAGTCATAGTTGGGATCGAACTCACGACCTAATGCATACTAGACGAGGAAGATCGTAATTCATTACCAACGTGACATTGCGCAATGACATCATTAAGGGCCACATCATCTCACCATGTCACGTGGCACGCGCCATGTCACGTTATCTTTAAGCGCAGCTTGGAATGCAATGTAATTGCAACTTCATTGCTTTTGAGCACAAATACAGAAACCATTAATATGCACGTTTTTTCTTCCTTGTTTATTACAGTACATGAATTCCATCATGAGTTACATTTCATGAGTTATGCATACATTGCATTTTCACCAGATTTCCCTAAAACTTAGAATTTTGCCGATAATAAACTGTGCAATTTCTTTTACAAAACGAAACACAGCAGGATACATAAAATAAAGATTTACAAAAAAAATTCAAGCGGCATTGGGCATGCAAGTGACATATACCTACCTCGATGCATTCAGCATGGCAGCTGTACCACTAGATTCCTAATTTCTTGTTTGAAACTCATGTGGAGAAATGCAATTTTATTTATTGAAAAAATTGTGTTTTAAAAAGTTGAGGGAAATCTACATAATCCACGGGAAGCCAGCAAAATGTGAGATTTGTGTGCCTGTCACAAGCTCACGGGACTTTTTTTCCCCCCACGTAGAAGGCCTCTTGAAGAAGGCAGCGTGGCCCAGTTGCTGGAGCAGCAGAGATGCTAATCATAAGAACGTGAATTAAATTCCTGCCTAGGGGTCAGCTGAGGCCCGTTATCCCTCTAGGATGAATACACTTATCACCACCACCGGAAGAAAAACACTAGGAATTTTGTGAAAAGTCGTTAGGATGCTCTGGCAAAAATCTGGTCGTCGGCGGTTTTCATTTTTTGTCAATTAAATTCGTGACGAAAGCAAATATTTCTCGACAAAAAACATTTGTTAGTCTATTATTTTAGTTTACTTTGACAGTGAGCGGATGAAACGTTATAACGTGTGACGATGACTATGACTATCCACTACGGACTAAAGCGTGAATGACTGACGAGAAAAGGTTAACTGAAAGAAGGAGCAGGCTGAGATTTAGTTAGTAACGTTTGTAGAGACTGCAGTGCACTGAGCTAGACCCATCATGGTTTACGTGACAAATCCCTTACTGATTGGCTGTGTCGGGTGGTTGAGGGTTACGACACATTTATTATGACCAAACATGGTAGTTTTAATATATGTTTTGCTGAGCTGATCATATTTGGGGGAGGGGGGGGGATGTGTACACCCATCACAGCAACATTTAATAACAAAGAGTGTTCATTTTAAGGACCGATTAAATAGTCTAAGCTCAGTCAACAATAAATGCAAATAAAATAATATAATAAAAACTCAGCTTTCACTTACTTTCGCGTATTACAGCTCTGAGTTTTTTTTTGTAGCAGGATGTGTGGGAACGTGTGCCCCGTGAATGTGTGGATTAAAATGGTCACTTGATGGAAATTCAGAAAAGGTTCTGTGAAATCTCCAAACCGTGGTCGCACTGCTCTGTTAGAATTATAAGCGGATAATCAGTGTCATGACATGTCACGCATAGCACAATTGGCAACCAATCTGGGAAAGAGACAAAAACATCAAAATGTGAACATTTCAAACGAGCACAGGACTACTAATTGAGATTATCACAACTCAACACCCATCTGAATACAGATATTCACTTGAACTTGAGAACAAGGCTTCAATGAGATCACTCCACCATTCATCATATCTGTAGTAAAAATGCCCATCATGTCTAGAATTAACAATTATATATTTGGATTGACGAATGTTCTCCCCGCTACCACGAAATGCAATTAAAATAGTAGTCAAATTGTACCCACATTTATTCTAAGCCAGTTACATAAAGTGCGTGACAAATGTGTTGCAGGCGAGGCTAAAACTGGGTCAGCCTGACCTCTCAACAAAAGCCTCAATCACAATGCGTGCCTGTGGCAACGGATGTCTAATTGATGCTCGATACAAAGAGCTGGGGGGGGGGGGGGGTGGTTGCGAATAGGCAGTGCTTTAATCAAATTTAAATTAACCGACGAAGGCGGGAGAAATGATGTTGAAGGGAAGGTTAAATGTGAGAAAAATGACACTGCTTTCCGTTCGAAAAAATACGACAGTGTTTTGCGGTGAGAAATTTACATGCGTCGGAGTAAAAGCTTAACTTTTTGCCCATCAAGTAACCGTAGGCATAAAATATAGACCCTATTTGATATCTTCCACTATGCTACGTTGCAATATCTCAACATAAATTGGCAGTAGCCCATTCGACAATTGTGTGTGCTCTAAATATCCACCGGTACATAAAAAAACACATTTACCTCATGGATGAGTGCAAAAAAGAGAGTTTGTGTGCAGAATCAGACGTGTTTTTGCAAGCCTAAAGACAAATCTAATATGCCGCAGCATACACGATAAAAATTGCCTTCTGCTTCCCATTTTAATAGCAAGGCTGTATTGGCCCAACCCAACTTTCTCTGCCAGTACGCTGATTGTAGTGATAATGCAGTTGTCAGATCGCCCTGTCCTTTTCAGAGTCACCCAACCTAATTGCAAAGTGCCCGGCCTTTAACGGCAGGTGCATTGAATTTAGATTGGATGGTTCCAAACAAGGCGTGGGGGATCTGACAGCAGGAGGCCTTCCCCGTAACAATGTAACCCCTGGGCATCGCTTTAAACTTGGCAGAGACAGTTTCTTGAAAAAATGCCCCACTGTCAATTGCCTCTCTTCTCTCACCGCATCCCTTTGCCTCTGAAACTGATTTCTCGTTTGCCAGCCACCCCCCAACCCGCTCGACTGTCTCTCTACCATCTCGTCCGTTTCCTTTTCGCCACCTCCTAATATCTGACGTTCCCTCCATGGGCTGCATCGTCCCATCCCCTCCCGTACGCACCCCGCCGTCTCTCCCCCCCCCCCCATATTTTTTCTAAGGGCACGCAAAGGGTACACGCCGAAGCGCAAACCGCTCTGCTTTGTTGTGCAAAGTGGTTGCAGTGCGTCAATTCCCTGTGCATGGGGGGGGGGAGGGGTTCGTTGGTTTGGGTGTCAGTGGGGGGGGAGGTAATGGGGTAGACAAGAGGTTGATGGGGATGCAGCCACGGTCACACAGCCAGCGCGCACGGAAGAGCTGAGAGGGCCCTTCCTGTATGGCGAGATTACGCGCCGCACTGCTTTCGCGCGGAGAAGAGACTAAACAGGACGCGGAATCGCCGTGGTGTCCAGTGCCACATATTCTTAGGTTTTTTCGGTAAAGTCACGTAGATAAAACAATTTAAAATTAATAAAAATCACGACGTTTCGGAGGCAACACAAGCTTCCGTCTTCAGGTGGAACAGTCACAGCACGATAGCTGTATCAAGTAAGTTACTTGATACAGTAAGTTACTTGATACAGCTATCAAGTCACTTGATACAGCTATCGTGCTGTGACTGTTCCACCTGAAGACGGAAGCTTGTGTTGCCTCCGAAACGTCGTGATTTTTTTTTATTAATTTTAATTTTTTACCTACGTGACTTTACCGAAAAAACCTAAGAATATGAATCCTTGCAGTCACGAAAAGTCTCACGGTTTCAGAATGTCCCCCAACGTGGGTTGGACGTCTGTCGCTCAATGGGTCACAGATGCTGGTGTGTACGGCGGATGTCTGTCCACTCGGGGCGTGCGCTGTGTTGTGTGTGTACGAGTAGGACGAGGTCAATGAGGGTTCAGCGGCTTTCTAATTTTTACAGGACACGGACCTGCTCATTGGTGGTTCATGAGGGATGCCCTAGAAGTTCTCTTCGCCAGACAGCTGCGAGGAACTCGTGGGTTGGATGCGTGATTCTAACGCCCGTGATCACCGTGCATATTCTGCAGACGAGTTTTGTTCACGCACGTGTGAATGTTGTGAATTTAAATAAAGCTTAAAAAAATGCTCTCTCCCTACACATCATCCCTCCTGTGGCTTTAATGAATTTTTGATCACAGAGATTACCATTTCATTATGAATGCAACATTTTACAATTACACTCATGACTGGTAGTTCTAACGAATCAAAATATCCCCACTATTTTTAATGCTCGTTTTTGAAAGACCTGCAATTTTCAACATCTCTAAAATATTTTTTGTTCTGCTCCGATTATTTATTTTATGTAAAGGGTAGGGGAGTGTTTTTTTAATCATTGTAAATGTAAAGGTGATAACACGCAGAACAAAGGGTCTTCCGGATTGATGTTTTGCAGTTGCATCTGTTTACCAAAAAAATCTTGGCTTGGTTTAGACTTCACCAATTCTCATCAGCATGATTTGGCCTGTTATCCAAATGTCTCCGTCACAGCCGGATTAGCTGCAGCTAATCCGGCTGTGACGGTCCCACCTGATGACGGAGACTTGTGTTGTCTCCGAAACGTCGTGATTTTTTATTTTATTTTATTTTTATTAATTTTGATGTTTTACCTACGTGACTTTACCGACAAAACCTAAGAATATGATTCCTTGCAGTCACGAAAGCTTCAAATCTAGACATTTTAGAGTGTTGATGTATGAACTGTATATTTTACCATCTGCATGATGTGCATGTCACACTGTTTTTGTACAGCGTCTAGATATGCATTTCTATTAAGATGCAATATAAATCAAATTTGTATTGTTTAGCAAATCCTACAAAGAATAATTAATTTTGAAGGCCTAACAAATAACTTGAATTTTTTTTTTCATCAATGACATGAACCAATTTATTTATTTTTGTTAAGACACTTTCAGGACATGAAAAAGAGTTAATTTATAATCTGCATACTTTATATGCAAGCTTGGAGAGAATAGTGTTGCAGTAGTATTTAGTGCACTAAGCCCTGAACTTGGCTGTCTAAGTTCAATTGCCAGCCATGGCTACATCAGTGGCGAGTGACATCTGAATCAGTCCTGAGCCTACCATCGCTAACCTCCATTGACCAGCGTGCTATCTATGTGTAATAAAGGTCGTGGAAGCGACTTCTGGAATCCGGTCTTTATTTGTCTTTCGTTCACAACACTCCCATCTTACTCCTTCACGCTGCTGACAGACAACGTGAGAGGGAGAGACACGTGCGGCCACGTGGTAGCCTGGACCCCGCTCCAGCGTGGCCTCACCCTCCGTTCGTTCCAGATATGACCACGTGTTGTTCGTCTCCACCCCTTTTAATACCTGGGTCACGTGGTACCTTTCCACCAATCCTGGTTAGCCTCTATGGAATCTTCTAGACTCCATGGTACGCTCCCAGGACCACGCACCTGACTCGTCCCCCCATTGGCTGTGGCTAAAGCCAGCAGAACCAATCCTCTATTTACAGATGTCACCTTCCCATTACGTCAGGGCCACGCCCCTAGACTTCTCCCCATTGGCTATGGGCCAGGACCGGCAGAGCCAATCATCGTACGAGGTGTAATCCAACAGCAACCCGGATATGTCCTTACATTACATATGTGTGGCTGTTGAACTTGTTTCGCACGGTACGTAGTCAACCGTGCTAATCGGAGGTGTGTTGAAGTTTGGTCAAATCACATCCATGACTGACATGGTATGAGGAGGAGACCTTTATCCAGCAGTGAAGTTATAATGTTTGTATTATTTAATCAGAGCATGCATTTATTATGCTATATTATTCTTAAAGATGAACATGTTCTATAATTAAGAGAAAATTATATTTCCTGTCAATTAGCATTAAATAGTGTAAGAGCATAAGTAATTAATTTTATAATGCAACGGCAGCACCTGGCAAAACTAAGGTTAAGGTTATGGCCAGAATTAGTTCAAAGAGTCACAGATTAATAAATAAAAACATATAGGGGTACCAAATATCAGCTCTGAATCAGATCCTAATGATAAATAAAAACAGCTTGTAATTTTAAAAAGATCGCTAAAATAATTTAGTAGTCCAGTATATATTATGTGTTATCAGGCGACACACGCAAAATAAATGTTTGCTTACAGCACCCCCAAATTCATGGGAAATCCATGCAAAAATCTGTGGCCATGAAATCCATGAAAACACCTTTGTCCATGAAATCCATGAAAAAAATCTGTGGCCATAAAATCCATGCAAAACCTGTGGCCTTAACAGGTGCAGGAGAGTTGATGGCATCATTCACTTTGATGATCCTGACACGTACGGTGCATTCACCGTGGAATCCGTCATGATTTTAACCTTTCTGCAAAGCCTATGATATTTTCTTTACAAATGCCATGGGGAGGTTAAAGATTTTACATTTTTTACGATTATTTTGAGGTCTTCCCCATATGCTGCTGCCAGAAGCACTGCGAGACGTTTTGGACGGCGAAATAACATCTTGCTATCGTTTGCACCACAGTCAATAGTTTGCCTGTCATGATGTACTTAACATTTTCCCAATTTTGACTAGAAGAAAAAATAGCAACTAGATCATAGCAAAATAAATGCAGAGGTCTACAATGTTGATAAATATATTGTCAGATGAAATGCTTTCTTCGTGCACTATGAATGATTTGTAATCATAACAGAATTAGGCGCGATTGTCATAGAAGCGACACAATGCCAATTCAAGACCACGCTAATTTGTTGAAGAGCAAATGTGTTGTGTTTAAATGAAGCACACAATCACAGACTGGACATGTATAACGCACACGGATATTGCTCCTATTTATAGGAAAAAGCGAGAGGTGAATTGACGGTTGAATACTTTAATGGAAAGCGGTGGATGGGGTAAAGGTCATGCTCTTCATTGATCTTCTTGGTTCTTTCGGTAAAGTCACGTAGAAGGGAAATAATAAAATAATAAAAATAAAACATAATAAAACAATTCTCACGACGTTTCGGCCACAACGCAAGCAGCCTGAGGACGTCTGCTTGCGTTGTGGCCGAAACGTCGTGAGAATTGTTTTATTATGTTTTATTTTTATTATTTTATTATTTCCCTTCTACGTGACTTTACCGAAAGAACCAAGAAGATGAATCCCTGCAGTCACGAAAGCTTTAAATCGAAACTCTTCATTGATGTTAACAAGAACCCCGGGGGGCGGCAGGGGGTTGACGGACTGTATGCCTATTCCTTTATAACACATTCCATGCCCATCAGGCGGTGCGCTTAGTTCAGACAGAAAGTTTCCATGGAAACACTCGTTTCAGACATAGCCACCCACACACACACACTCCGTCTAGTGCCCACACCTGAAAAACTATATCCCCACCACCACCACGCAACCCTGCTTTCTCCGTTCCGTCATACAAACACTGCAAGTGGTTTGCAAAAAAATGCAGCTATAGAAACCATATCATTCTGAGCATGCAACGTGAATTTGTGTAATGTTTGTGTTAAGAAGAGTGAGGAAATTGGCATTTTATCTGTGTATGCAATTGCATCATGTTTCCTTTATAAATGTGTAAATATAAAATGTATTTTTTAAAAGATAAAAATTGCAGCACTGATTGATTTTGTATGGAAGGGTTTTGTTGTACACACACTCATTTCAAATTACATTTAGAACTTTTCCTTGGTTTGTAAAAAAAAAAATGTATGTATACACACATTCATACTACAAAAGGCATGTTTCATATCTTGAATTCAAAATACATCATTGTTGCTTCGTCAAAAAAATAACAATTGCAGTTAAAGGCCCGTCTGCTATTGTAGACATTTCAGCGGTCTTTTTTTTCTTCTTCTAAATGCTTATTTTAAATATTACCCGATACTGTAGAGCAAAGCTATGATTTCATTGGTGTAATTTTATTTTTGGTTTTTAGAAAGCACCTCGAGGTGAATAAACTGAGCCAGACACTGCCGAGAGCCTAGACTCGAAGCCAAGCAGCTGCTTATGGTAAAAAACAATTCATGTGGAGCCAGTGGATTATTTCAGGCCTGTTCCTTGATGACTGCATGAACACATTCCTGCGGAGGGAGCTGGTAGGAACGTTGGGTTGCTCGGTCAATGGCCAGGGTCATTCCGCAAATATGCCCGACTGTGAGGGCGGGCACAAGCCGGCGTGAGTCGGTTAAACGTTGAGTTTTATAAGGGCACCACGGGGTGACCAGCCCCTCCCCACCTAGCCCCACCCTTCCCACCCCCCACCCAGCCACACCCTCCCCACCCAGCCCCTCCCAACCCTCCCCACCCAGCCCCACCCCTCCCATTTTTGGATGCACGACGGCCGGACGGACGGACACAATAATCCCCTGTGGGCTGGTGTAACCAGGAGGTTCCTACCAGTATAAACTTTCCCCCTCCATCCCCCAATACATTTGTAAAGGAGAGCCGACACAAGATTGTAGGGGGTTCGTCCTTTATTCCTCTTCTCCCATCCACGCCTGTCCCCAGCCGTCTCAATCTCATTTCCACCAAGCCACCCCTCTTCCCGCCCGTTACCTCCCTTACATCTCCTCACCTGCTCCTCCCCCTTCTCCTGTCCCCGTCCCATTCCCCCTCCTATTGGTGGGAATCCTTCCCCTGACACCCCTACACATTCAATATGGGTGTGCACCTAATTTGGCTACATTTTCAATTAAACATCAGTCTGATGGTCATTATCCTATACGTAGAGTTTGGTGGGAAAGTTATTTCCTGAACTGTGAGGACTGGACGATTATTAATTAAATGATCTGGTGATGCTGCAACTTTGGCAGTGGTGTGCGAGCACGATCCATACACATTTTTGAACACACTCGTCAACAACACCGCCCTGAGAACATTTACAACATTTATTTGGTGACGTTTCGGGTCATGTGAGGACCATAGGTCAATTGCTTGTACGTATGATTGACTTCTTTCGCACCGTACGTAGCCAACCGTGTTCATCGGAGGTGCGGGAATGGAGTTCTTGGAGGCAGCTGTATGATACCTGCTTCCGAGGACCATTCCCTAATATGCAGGGTTGCAATGCCCTGTGAGAGATCCGAGTGGATTCTTCGTCTCGTGCGATGATGCCAATGGCACAAACGGCAAAAAAGTATGGAGACATAGTTGGTGTCTTGAATGCAAAGCTTAGACACCAATGTACATTCCATTCAGTGCCATGGGCATTAACTCAACATTCTCTGAAGAGTCGAGTGGCCACAACGATACATGGAGAAGAAACAGCATTCCCATCCGCGAGTAATCCACCAACTCCAACGCTTTTTGAAATAAATGACAAAAGACCATCAGCTTTAATTTTGAGCACATACGGTACACAAATAACGTGTTGCATTATGTCAGCGGTATTCTCTATCCCTGCCTGGCATGTAGGAATCGTCTAATCACATTTGCAGGGGAAATAAACAACAATCTATGCAAGTTGCAAGCACGTAAACAAACCGCCACTCGAACAAATTCCACGCGCATTGCACTGGAACAATTGTATGACAATGAGAATGTTTGCAGCCGCACGTTATGCATACATATTCTGATTATTCTGTTTTCATGGTCTGCTCCTGTAATGGAGCAGCGAAGAGACCAAACGGAGCGAAAGTGGAGTTGTCCTCTCTTCTTGCATACGCCCATCGTTACCACGACTTTCTCATCCTCACGTCAATATCGGGAAATGCATGCGTGCCTTAATCAATCGAATTAATGCCGATAAGCATGGAGTTTTGTGGCAGACCCACAGCAAATTAAATACTCGCTTCGACAAATTAATTGCAATCCCATCGACAAATTACCCAGCCAGCCTATCACTCAACAGCTGTCACAAGCACCGTACCTTAAGCTGACCAAAACGTGGCAGGATCCCATACGCTGACCAAAGGCGTATGGGATCCTGCCGCCGTATAATGGTGAACACGATGGACTTGCAATTCAGAGAGGGCGTTGGATTGATCATCCAGCGCGCCAGTTGAAACAACGGGGCAAGTTTCTTAAATCCCCCACGCACTCTGCCCACACAGCATTGTGCAGTTCAACACGTAGGAGGCTTTCGCGACCAAAATCATCCATAATAGAGGTTTTTGGGTTAGATCGCGTAAAATATAACACATGCAGTTAGTTGATCGACGGTTCGTTTGTGGTGGGGGTAAAGTGCAGATGATTTCACCTCTTCAAAGGTGTCTGGCTATCATGGAAAAGTAGGCCAAATTACCTTTTAGATGGGATCTATCGAGCTTCCTTTAGTGGAGACCCTTCTACCAGCAGCGGCAAGAGCAGGGAATTGCAGGGCTGCATCGTTACCTCGACCTGCTAATGCATGCGGACAACACTGCACCAGAAATGGGAAGAGATAATGCTGTTGTTACTGGTAGGAATCTCCTGGTTACACCAGCCCACAGGGAATTATTGTGTCCGTCGTGCAGGAAGGGGCTGGGTGGGGAGGGAGGGGCTGGGTGGGGAGGGTGGGGTGGGTGGGGCTGGGTAGGGAGGGGATGGTGGGGAGGGGCTGGATGGAAAGGGGAGGGTGGGGAGGGGAGGGTAGGGAGGGCGGGGCTGGGTGGGGGTGGGAGGGGTGGGGCTGAGTGGGGAGGGCCTGGTCACCCCGTGGTGCCCTTATAAAACTCAACGTTTAACCTACTCACGCCGGCTTGTGCCCGCCCTCACAGTCGGGCATATTTGCGGAATACACCACGCCGCCATTGACCCCGGCCATTGACCGAGCAACCCAACGTTCCTACCAGCTCCCTCCTCAGGAATGTGTTTACTTTGTAGTATATATATTTTTAAGATAAGGAAAAAAACCCCATTAATTTAAGCAGAGGATAAGACATCGTATTGCAGTTGCTCAGCACCCGCACACTGCACTCGGTGAACAATGACACAAGCACCACCGGTCACTCATCATGGAATGGGTTGACGACGGGAAAAAATAAATAAATGCATATTTATAATTAATATATGTAGTTACAAGCTGTTGGAAAAATGAGTGGTAAATATAAGCAAATGAGCCTGAGATTTCCGACCTTCAGATTTCAACAAAATTAGGGTCTTGAAAATATTGTAATGTACATCGATATACGGATGTTGTGTGGTAATCAAAACATCATTGCATGTGGTTTCATGCATCACAAGATTCTAACGCTATTTATATAGATGTATTCGAGTTGGCAATTTTTCAATGAGAAAAATAAACCGTAATGGAATTGGGAAAATAATGACCCTTATTCCTATATTGGCGAACACCTGTTACTAATGTGAATGCATTGTTAACAAGAGCAAGGGATTATATAGCATATGCCCCATATATGTGCGTGTGTTTTGTTCGTAAATATTTGAAATAAAAGATTCAGAGCGCTGATATGTTTGTGTTGCGTGTTTATATAATTATTTCAACAACCATTGAAAATATCTTTAAAAACAATTCAAAAGATACATTCATCTCAGGCAGCTGTTTCGGCAGTTTTACGCAGACTCTTAATACAGCTGTCCGTGAGTGGAATGATTGTGAGATCTCTAACAAGTCAGTTTCCATTTCCATTTAAAGCTTTTGTGACTGCAGGGATTCATCTTCTTGGTTCTTTCGGTAAAGTCACGTAGAAGGGAAGAAATAAAATAATAAAAATAAAACATAATATTATATTATTATATTATTTATAATGTTTTATTTTTATCATTGTATTACTTCCCTTCTACGTGACTTTACCGAAAGAACCAAGAAGAAGTCAGTTTACATGCAGCAATGTGCAATGCAATTTCTGTTCTTTTCCAGCACCACCCCCCCCACACCCTATATTCTAACAAATGACTATAGTTAATCAGACTTCCCGGCTTACTGAAGGATTTTTTTGCGGCCGCGAAATGTGCTCTTTTGCATTTATTGGAGAGAGGGAGAAAAAAATATAGAACACAGAAGGAGCTTCATGAATAGTATCGATCAAGCCAGCTTGTTCGACACTGATATCTGTCAGGAAATGAAAAAAAACCCCCGTCGTGCACATGTGCGAGGAATTTCGAACTTAGAAATATAATCTTTTACACGTGTGAAACTTTCGGAATAAACTGAACCAATTTCACGGACTTTGTACAATGCAATCATCAGCCATGAGCCAATATTCCACAATTACCCTAGGTGTAACACGTGTTCTGTTGCTTACCGATTGTGTGTTTCTCCAACAAATATGTATCCGTTTATCCTGAAAAAGTAGTGGTAAATGACTTTCGCTTTGCTCATATTTATCTACAAACCCACTTTTCAGCCTTTCTAATTCGGTTTTACATGCTATTTCTGTACTTCTGTATACAATCTCAGTGTTGCTCTTGCATCTGTGTAAACGGTTTTCTACATATTTATGTATTAAGGCCACCACAACCACACCGTTTGTCAAGTGTAAATACATTATATTTAAAATGTATACGTATGCTTATTTTCTAATTAGTAACAGCGCTTCTATATGAATCCTCATGATACATTAAAATATAGTGTATGTTTACGTAAAATGAGGTCTTCCCATTATTATCATCTTTACAATGTGCCTCCTATCAGTCCCAGCTTTTTCACATATGACCAGCATGGAAGAGTAGGCCAAATACCCACAAGTGGGGCTCTCAACAGCAACCTTGAGTAGAAGCCCTCCCTCCAGGAATGGCGGTGAGCAATCAATTGCAACACTGAGGTCATCCACACATACAACATCAACAAAATGACTGTTATTTCTCGATGTTCACAGCTTTTTGGGTGGCTGAATAACTAAGTGGATATTGTGCTGATCCAATGTGCAAGGAGTTGGAGGTTCAATTCCCACAGCTGCCCCGGCATTATCTGCAAGCAATTACACAACATGCTCTCTCTTGTCAAGAAGGTGTTAACAAGCGTGTGGTATTAGGTGGCAGGATAGCACGGTGATAACACCTTGGGCCTCACAGCAAGAGGGACCTGGGTTTGATTTCCCAACTCAGGCACTTTTTGGTGTGGAATGTGTATGTTTTCCCATTGTTCGGCATGGGTTTCCTCAGGGTTATCTATTTTTTTCTGACACCCCCCGCACGTTCCAATGCTGAAAAACAACCTGTAAATGACTGAATTGGGATCACGTACAGCAATGTCGACCCCTCCTACGAAAACTTGGCACATTCTCTAGACTCAGTAAGGATGTCCTGGGTAAGGAAGAGGAGCTCGCCGAATTTCTGAAATAACCAAACGTAAAAAAAAACCCTCCAAAAAGTACATTGTAATACAAGCAAACCTTGTAAATATTATTAACCAGTTTCCCTTCGTAGCTGTCGTCATGTGAGTTGCTTGCAGACGGCATAATGAATCTCAATTGACCATCACGTGTTTTTTTTAATGGTTGCTCGGTCAATGGCCAGGGTCAACGCTGGCGTGGTGTATTCCGCAAATATGGCCGACTGTGAGGGCGGGCACAAGCCGGTGTGAGTAGGTTAAACGTTGAGTTTTATAAGGGCACCACGGGGTGACCAGCCCCTCCCCACCCAGCCCCACCCATCCCACCCCCCACCCAGCCCCACCCACCCCACCCAGCCCCTCCCCACCCTCCCCACCCAGCCCCTCCCCACCCTCCCCACCCAGCCCCTCCTCACCCTCCCCTCTCCACCCAGCCCAACCCCTCTCATTTTTGGATGCATGACGGACGGACGGACAGAATAATCCCCTGTGGGCTGGTGGAACCAGGTGGTTCCTACCAGTAACATTATAGACATACATATTTCAAGTGCCCAATTTACCCAATATTCTCAGAGCTGCTCTGTAATATTCATGCATCCTACACTCACTTGCTGGGAAACTTTTTTCGTCCACAGTTATTCATGAGCACCTTGAAGACCCTGATGTTATGCGCTTGCTTTACGCTAACATTGCATGAATATATTAAAAGTCACGGTCGGAGAGAACATCTCCCTGTATTACTTATATATATGTGTACATGTAGTTGGCCACATGCAGAAAAATCTTTAAAAAGTCATATAGATAAAGGAAATAGTTTAGTCCCATGTAACATTCATACAGTGCCTACTCTAGGCGTAATTATTCCACATTTTGTTAAGATGCAGTGTTCCGGTGTGAGTCAAAAATATTTAGTGTTTTGTTTGATTTTGATTTGCAAAGATTGCTTCGTGCCTCTACTGACACCAGGTGTGATATCAGCACCCGTGAAATGCAAGTACACAGCCTCCCCATGCCGTGCGAGTCGTGGTGGCTATTTGATCATACTTCTGCAAACACAGGAGGAATAGATGCACGCGCGTAATGACGTTTAAACAAATGATTGATCTGCACTGCCCTCTGCTCACAATGTAGTCTCGCAGCAGCATACAGCACCTGTGTCATGCATGGTGACACACCCATCCAAGCACTATCCAGACTCAACCCTGCTTAGCTTCCAATATCTGACGATATCGAGAGAATACCATGTGCTCTGATCATGTAAAACGCATATGTGTAAACAAATAAAAACCTCGATTCTTACACGTGCGATTCAATGCACGCATTGCGATCCCTGTATGCGTGATTTGAGGCATTAAATATTAATTGATTAATCAAGTGCACATTTTGACCCCTAACACCTACTGTGCTGCTGTCTTGAACAAAATGTTCAAGAGTCAAAGTGATGTCCTGTTTCAGACGAGCACCGAGGCAGTGCTCATCTTCTGTTTACAACCCTGAGCTTAGTGGTGGGAATTCCACATTCCTATGACAGGTGCACGTCTATCCATTGGAGCGACCACCGTTGACTCCTGACAACGAACTGCTGACTTCTCCACACTGCTGACTTCACCATCTCCAGAGAGATAATGGGCTGAGCCAACAAGATTTTGAACTCACAACCTTCAGAATGCGAACTGCTCCGCTATTGCACCGAGCCACTCAGCCAGTGTCACTCGACTGGGTGCTTGCAGTCCTGTTAGGGGCCGTCCATAAATGACGTCACGCGATTTTGGACGAACTTTTTACCCCCCACCCCCCATTCGGCACACGGCGTCACAAAAAGTCAGACCCCCCCTCACGACGCTCTGCCCCCCCACCTCCTCAAAAAATAAAACATGCTTCAAATCGCTGTAAACTATTATCATTGTAGTGCGTATTTAATGTGGCGCTGCACTCTGATGTTGTAGGAGAAAACATTTATCAAAAAGTCTATTTCATTAAGTAGAACGTGTTGTCTATATTTATTTAAAGTTGCGCATTTTGATGTGACGTCACATTTCTCAACCCCCCCCCCCTCGTCACACATCGTCACAAATGTCTGACCCCCCCCCCCCTAGGTGCGTGTCGTCATTTATGGACGCCCCTTAGCTGTTTGACACGAAGGCTTTCGCGACCAATTTTATTCATAACAATAAAGGGGTTTTTTTCGGTTAGATTGCGTAAGTATAAATGTGTCGTTAACCCGCCATCACTCGATACGGCCAACCAGTAAGGGTTGTCACGTCAATAAAACATGATAGTCAGTTACTACTTCAGTCCACCGGTGGAAAAAAAAAATCGCCCGATGATGCTGGATGCAACTACCAGCAAAACGTCGTATTCAAATCGTAAATGTTGTGGATTTACTCTCCAACACACCGGTGAGCTGAAGTACTAACTAATTGGCACGTTTTGTATTCATGACCAACCTTATTTGTTGGCTGTGTCGGGTGGTGGCGGATTAACGACACATTTTAACTTATGCAAGCTCACCCCAAAAAACCTTTATTATGAGTCCTGTTCGCTGTTAAGGCCTCCCTGAATACAAATCACACGCGGCTTAATAGAACTGCCCTACGTGCATATCTATAACTCGCAATAACATTAATAATGAACGATTATGCAAATATATACTCGAACCCATCTCTGCTCCTGAACATTTCACAATTCTTTCAAGCTCCAGTGGAGAACATGAAACCTCCATTTTCCAAGACGTGTGCCGTGCAAGGGACAGGTAATTCTTGCGGTGCGTCGTACCACGTTTATCCATCATGTTGGTCGGTTGCTGTAAATACTAAAAGAGAAGGGTGAATAAGGGGCCATCCATAAATGACGTCACGCACCTAGGGGGGGGGGGGTCAGACATTTGTGACGATGTGTGACGAGGAGGGGGCGGGGTTGAGAAATGTGACGTTACATCAAAATGCGCAACTTTAAATGAATATAGAATTGTTATAACAACACTAATTGTTATAACAACACTCCTACAACATCAGAGTGCAGCGCCACATTAAATACGCACTATAATGACAATAGTTTGAAACGATTTGAAGCATGTTTTATTTTCAAAATGGAAATATGGTTTTGGGAGGGGGGGGGGGGTGGCAGAGCTTTGCGACGTCCTATTTGAGGGGGGGGGGGGGTCTGACTTTTTGTGACGCCGTGTGACGAGGGGGGGGGGGGTCAAAAATCGTCCAAAATCGCGTGACGTCATTTATGGACGGCCCCTAATCGACAAACACCCACACAAAGCAGCACTCACATAAAATCTAGTTTCGAGCAGGCCTGGCTTGGAGCTTCTGAAATTGCAAATAAATGAAAACTGAATGATGATGTATGCGTGTGTGTTGAACTTCTTTCGCACCGTACGTAGCTAACTGTGCTACTCGAAGGACAACAGTGGTGGTGATGATGGTGCCAATACAGTGTCTGTGCTTCTTTTAAACGCAGTTTTTTTTGTTCTTTGTGATAATACCAAGAAGTCATTCGTCATTGGACGATTCAATCGAGCGTTCGGGAATATCTGTATGCGTAATCAAAACCAATTTACATTATGCATCAGCAGGTTAGATTATGTGTTCCATATTTCAGCACCTACCTGTTTAACTTTCCTTCATGTTAATATTGGAATATAAAAGGGATTTTCCAGCAGTATATATGTTGGTAAATGTTTAGTATTCTTCCTGTTTACTGCAAGTTTGAGGTTTTTATTTTTTGCTTTCATAGATGAGATTTTCATTAAATTAAGTGACTGCGTCTAAGGATCTCATTTGACCCAAACGCTAATGCTTGTCGGAAGCCTAGGTTAACTGGTCAACATTTTTCAATCAGAAATACTTGTGTATTAGAATATATTTTCATCTTATATCCCTCCTCTTAAACTACTCGGATGATTTAGGCAAGTAATATCTAATTTGCAAGGGTCTATGTCTAATTATAAGTAGACTCGAGTGTTTTGACCCTTGTAGCCTCAATAATAATAACTTCACGGTGACTCTCAAACACCTGAAAAAAATGCCGCTTGGGAAAATCAAAGTAGAGATAATCAGCATACAATGAGAATCCTCCCCACTTATATTTGTATACAAAAGCTACTTTAATTAAGTCATACGGTACTTAGCATTAGGGCTTAATTTGTCACGACCCCCGAATGCCATGGGGACGCCAACCCTCTCCCACCCCAGCAATAGGAGAGATGTGGGTGGTCGGGGAAATATTTTCCAGAGCTCAGCCCAGGACAGCTCCAGCTCAAATTAAGCCCTGCGTCATGTCATCAATGGCATTGTCTATGCGCATCATAAACATATATTTCCAATAGTCTCTTCTCAGTGGAGCTTGCAAACCTGTCAACGAAAAATGTCAACTCATTGCTGAGTTGAACAAATTCCCTGCCTCGAGGCCACTGCATTGCAGGCACGAGCTACCCACCGCACCAGGCGCAAGTTTGGCATCACAGAAGGACGCACACTCTCTAAGTGACATTCCGTAAGTGCACGGGCCATGTTGGTCTGGCTAATTGATCCACGGCTTAATGGGCTCCGGCTAAATGACCTTTCCCGGGTCGTTTCATTTGTTAAGCTCAGCATGCGGCAGTTACGGCGGCCCTTTGCCAAGCGGCAATAAAAATAAGGTGAATCGTCTCCCAAACATGCGAATCATTGAAGCCCTGTCCCACGGCTCACCCCAACCTCCCATTTGATTGCACCCCATCCACTTCCCCGCAATGACAGCGTTGATGTGTTTTTGGCACGATTTAATTTTAAAAGTAATGTTTCCAACTTTCTTCTGCATGTTAAACATCCCGTGACACTATTCATGGCGCGTTTTGCTGAAGAAATTAAATCGCTGAATTATAAATCTTGACTTAAAGCTTTCGTGACTGCAGAAATTCATACTCTTTGGGTCTTTCGGTAAAGTCACGCAGATAGAATAGAATGAAAAAAAATCACGACGTTTTTATCGCAACACAAGCAATCGTCTTCAGGTGAAAACAAATACAATATAATTCTCCTGCTTCAGCAGTTCGCCTGCTGTATTATTTTCACCTGAAGACGATTGCCTTGTGTTGCGATCGAAACCTCGTGATGTTTTATTATTTTACTATCTACGTGACTTTACCAAAAGACCCCAAGAGTACTGAATGATAATTAAGCAATACATTAATTCGGCAATTCATTATAAAGGTGCAGCCCTGAAATTGCTTGATCACACCACTGTTGGTGGAAGGGCCTCCACTAAAGTGATCTCTAGAGTGCCCTTCCAGAGGGTATTTTTGCCTACTCTTCCACGCTGGCTAGATGTGTCTTCGAAGAGGTGAGAGTACCCACATGTTACCACATCTTCTTGGTTCTTTCGGTAAAGTCATGTAGAAGGGAAATAATAAAAGAATAAAAATAAAACATAAAATAATTCTCACAAAAATATGGAACGCTTCACGAATTTGCGTGCCATCACACGCGGCCTGCCCATCGACTATTCTATTCTTGCATAATGTCAATATGTTCAGGAGCTGAATTCCAATATCGAGGTCTGCTTGCCACGAGAGGGCTTCAGGAGAAAGTTCGAGAAGATTTTCTATTCCTCACTCATTGAAAGAGCGCAGACTACAGTGGACTACTATCTGGGCCATTGTTTGGGTTGCATGGCAACAGTCGCACTGTGAGTGAGAAATGGCAGCCCTCTTATGGCCACACCTGTTTTGTGTGTTTAGGTCACCTTAAACACGACTAATACCATCGTCTATGCGAAATAGACGTCGTCAATTCTAACCCGGATATGATCAGTAGAGCCGATCGACTCGTTGCGGCGTATCCGTTCCCACCGCTGGGTGGACAGTGGCAGGAGGAATTTAAGAAATTTGCCCCATCGTTTTAACTGTCGCGGGGAGGTCGAATTGTCGACATCAAGATTGCAAGTACAATGGGCGAACATTGCACCACGGCAGCATTCCGAGCTATAAATAAGCAGAATATGAATGAGCTCTCAATGCATACGATAGAAACTTCATGGAATGTGAATGCGGACGTCACGCCTGTCAAGTACAACCACGGATATAAAATTTCAGGGTAGAGGAGTGACGCAGCGATTAGCGCACTGCATTATGGATCCCGCCTGCATCAGTTTGATTCCCGTCCGTGTACAACTTCAGCGGCGAGCGATGTCTTGAACAGCTTCTGAAGTCCTCGCCTTCACTGACTCGCACCCGGCCTGCGTTGGTGAAATACTCTGAAGTGTTCAAGCAAGCCCCACTGTGTGGAAAGGCCATTATCTTGCAGTGGATTTACAAAGGACTGGAAATCGTCATCATTATTATCATTATTACTGTCATTATATTTGTTTGGTAGTGAATGCAATTATTTTTTCAAGTTTGTTGTTGTTGCTTTTGTTGAAACGAAGCTGGAGCTCGTTACAGCGCCTTGCATAGGTTGTTCGACCCGACGACACGAAACGATCCCAACGCAGCTGAACCATCTGGTGGAAGGATTTGCAGTGAGGGATGGGGAAGGGGGACCGCGGCCCCAGTTAGGTGGGGGCATCGTGACTGGGAGATCACTATTACTATTTAAACACAACCCCATTGAAATAGAACAAAACTTCACGAAACATTACTAATTTTCACATGCCCACCGCTTATACTTATGTGATATGTAAAAAGTTGAAACCGTTTGTCAATATACACATCTCACCTTAAATGTTAGTATTTTTTTGGGTTGTTTAAGAATTGCCCAAAACGCAATTCAAATGTGGATTCTATTAGTCGACTGATGTTTGCGTTGGATGGCATAGCCAGTGTGCAAGGGGCGTGGAAATGTTACTTATGATGATGGGGAACAATTGAGGTGATGATGGATGCTGATGAAAACGATTATGTTGGCCTGTATAAGTGGCCTGTAAAAGCATGTAAGTGCTCTACATTGTATTGGGTATGAATGATTCACTGCGCACAGGTCCATGGAGCACAATCGACTCGGTGACACAGAGCGCGAGACACATTGCATTCATATCCTCCGGTTGCAACGACTGCACAGAAATGCCAACTCCATATTCTGTGGCAGATTGATTCTGTTCCATCAGACGTATTGACATTCGTTGCCATTTATTGTGATCACAGATAAAGACGTATAAAGAGATATAAAAAAAACCTTAGTTCTGCAAAAGGTTTATTTAATTTTATCTCAATGCCAATATAAAATCAAATCAAGTTACAAAGAAAACCAAACATTCCATGCAAAAGAAAGCTAATATATAATGCATACAGAAATGGTACATGGGAGTTGGAAAGTTAATTGGAATGTGCCAAGCTCCTGTACGATCATTACAGCTTCGTACGGCGATCTTATGTGGACAATTTGTTTTGTTACATCACTTGGTTTTTATGGAATACCAATAAGACAATGCGGGGAAATGTGGTGCACAGCAGCACATCTCCTGGTAACCTGCACAGCAGCTATAATGAGCTGATGTGCAGTCAACCTCAATAAATATGACTTGCCAAACAGCAGTAGCAGCCATGCAAATGGTAAAACGGAATGACATGAAATATTTAATCGTAGACCAGTTGGAATTTATGTTTAATAATTACTTTTGTAAAAACCGAGTGCGGCATTATAGAACCAAAAAAGTTCAGTATTTTTCTAAATTGCTTTTCATGCAAAATGTGTCGTGACGCATGCGTGACCCCAGCTGCGTGATTTGGTGGTTGGAATATGGCCATTTCTTCTTTGACGATGACCTTCCGTGGACTTCTACGGGGTAATTGCTCCGATCCACCAAACCCATTTGGCAGCGCCGCATACGAGACGGCATTATGCGGATGTATGGCCTTTGTGCAGACGACGCAAAGCAAATGCTGGGTGCCTTCATTTGACGTCAGAATGTCTTTCATCTTCAAATTGCAGCGCGCGTGCAATCTTAATGCATTAGACAAAATGGCTTTTTATACAAATAACTATTTAGACGTGGGCCGTATGCTGATGAACTCTTATGGGTTTGTCTCCACGGGTTTGTTACTGATGATATAGTGCAGTGTTTGGGAATAATTTCAACACCCCCTTTCCCCATTAAAACGTAGTACAATACAAATGTATATATATACATCAGTACAGGGGGATGGTGCTGTCGTGTTATGGTTGTCAACAATGAACTCACAATCCAGAGGTCGGAGGTTTGAGTCAATCTCCCGGATGCTGAAATTGCAACGACAGGGCAAGCTTCCGAAATGCGTTCCCGGCCTCTGACTACGCAGCAGGAAACACGGGAACACCATCGTTAGTCATTGGGCAGGTCATACGTGGTGGAATGAAGTGTGGGCATTCCCACCTCTTCCAGTAAATCTGGCCAGTGTATGTAGTATGTTGAACTTCTTTTGCACCATACGTAGAGGAGGAGTAGGTCAACACAGCCTCCTCTAGAGGGGTCCTGCAGAGCTATCTCTCTCTGCCGGAGGCATTTGCACCACTATCGGTGTGAGCAAGCAATTGCACGGCTGCACCTTCACCGTTCGCTTTACATCAGCATAAGAACAGACAAAAAAACTCTGCATGAGTCGTATGGCAAATACTAAGTTTGAACAGCTGTCCGCTCCAGGTGCAACTGATTTGGATGCAACTTGAAGGCAGCAAGAAGTTTGCTCTTTCATTTCCAATTTGACGAAAAGCAAGAAAGTTTTCTTCGTTGTAAATTTTTGTTTCATATAAAACGTATTCCAAGTCAAATCGTCGCTGCTGCTCGTTTTCACGGCAAACCCATCAGGCTTGGTGTCCAGTTCCCGAGGACTCGAACGCCTGACTTTTGTAAATGAGAACAAATCTCCAGCCTTCAATGCACACGACCCGGGGGGATGGGGGGGGTCACTTTATCACCTCCAGACAAAGTGGAATAATCCGTCGGGAATATCCCACTGCTCTGAATCTACAGCGGCATCTTTTTAAGCTCCGCGGGGGTTTCGGGGCATTTGCCACGGACCTGGTCACTGGCTGTGTTGCAGCGATTTCGAGGCAACGTGGTCACAGGAATGCTTTCAGTGGCCACCTTTGTGCTTGGCGAAGCATAGCCTCCTGTAAAATATAAATTAAGAATTTGAGGATGACAAAATCACCCGGAATATGGACGCGATCCCGTCATAACCTGCAAGCTAAGCAGGTTTGAAACCTATTCTTAGGTTTTTTCGGTAAAGTCACGTAGGTAAAACATCAAAATTAATAAAAATAAAATAAAATAAAAATCACGACGTTTCGGAGGCAACACAAGTCTCCGTCATCAGGTGGGACCGTCACAGCCAGATTAGCTGCATCAAGTGAGGCAATGATTCAAGATGTAATCCCTTAAAAGCAAGTTGAGGGGGGAGGAGAGGGGGGGGGGAGCTCATCAGAATGTGGTAGCCAATGAATGGAACGTATCGGGAGGGAGGGGGGCGGGGCTCAAAGACGGCACGGAGTGCCACGTACAACGCATCGGGAGGGGGAGGGGGGCGGGGCCAAAAGGATGGACGACGATGCTTGCGCGCGGCCGCGTCCAGGCCGTCGTCCATCCTTTATTAATTTTGATGTTTTACCTACGTAACTTTACCGAAAAAACCTAAGAATATGAATCCTTGCAGTCACGAAAGCTTCAAATCTAGGTTTGAAACCCTGGCTATTGCTTGGATGGGTGACCACCGTGCACAAACGACAGACGTATTTGGTGTGTTTAGCAGTGGGGACTTTTTGCCAGGCCCCCCTCGCAAACCTCAAGGGTTTTTTTTTACCTGGTTAAATGAAGGTGAAATGACAAATAAATAAAATTAGTTCTTTTGCACCCCCCCCCAACCCCACCTTTAGCTACTCGCTTTCACTAGCGTGGCCCTCACCCAGTAGTGGATTGACGTAGGGCTGTACATGCACAAACACTACATAAATAGGCCGCACGAAAGAGGCTACACATGAATACCCAAATTGCTTTTCATCTCATTAATCCTAAAATCTGCCAGCCTGCTAAAATATATACGAACCCATTACCCATAGCAGACACCGGCGCAGACTGCGACGGCTTTAGAAATGACAGAGACCAGGCAGATCAAAGCATGCCAAGTCAACTTAGAATCCAGCCACGGACAAACTCCAGCACACAGACACACTCCAGCACACAGACACACTCCAGCACAGACACACTCTAACACACAGACACACTCCAGACCACAGACACACTCTAACACACAGACACACTCCAGTACACAGACACACTCCAGCACACAGACACACTCTAACACACAGACACACTGCAGCACACAGACACACCCCAGCCCACAGACACACACCAGCACACAGACACACTCCAGCACACAGACACACTGCAGCACACAGACACACTGCAGCACACAGACACACTGCAGCACACAGACACACTGCAGCACACAGACACACTCCAGCCCACAGACACACTGCAGCACAAAGACACACCCCAGCCCACAGACACACTGCAGCACACAGACACACTCTAACACACAGACACACTGCAGCACACAGACACACCCAGCCCACAGACACACTCCAGCACACAGATACACTCTAACACACAGACACACTCCAGCACAGACACACTCTAACACACAGACACACTCCAGCACACAGACACACTGCAGCACACAGACACACTGCAGCACACAGACACACTCTAACACACAGACACACTCTAACACACAGACACACTGCAGCACACAGACACACTCCAGCCCACAGACACACTCCAGCCCACAGACACACTGCAGCACACAGACACACTCCAGCACACAGACACACTCCAGTCACAGCCCATCTTTGCCTCCCACGATGTCTGAGACATTGTGACCGGTAGTTGTTACACCAAAGGAGACATACGTGCCCGTGGCCGGGTACACAAAACAATGGGCCGCGTGGCTCAACAAAACCCCGAAAGAACACGCGGGCCTCGCCTCCACGCTCTGCGTTGTGCACCAGTTGCACCTCTTTTCTTGCGCCGGCGTCTGCCTGCGGAGGCGCTTCGGTGATGCGCCAATTGTAAAGCCGCCACGTCCACTCCAGAGTGTCCCCGTCAATTGCCCTCCCTTTGATCTGACAGAACGCGCACGCCTCGTGCTCGGAGGCGAGGAGTCCATCAGCACGGAGCTGCGGCTTCGTTGCGGAACGCGCGGTGATTTCGCTCTTTCTCGGTGGAGTGGGTGGGGGGAGGCGGGGGTGGTGTAATCGTTTGGGCCGCGGCGATTTCTGACAGCTCTGATGGAGGCTCGCGTTGCCCCAATTGTCGCGGCTCCCACGCCAGCCACACTCGGCGAAGCTGATCGCCCGGTATCTACACGCATGACAACGGTTTAACAATGTACGGGTGGAGCCCTGCAATGGCATGCTCGTGCCAATGTTGGCAGAAGGGCGCCCACGAGAGGAGGGCGTTCGAGAGCCATGCCGAGATGGTGTTTTTGGCCTACTCTTCCACGCTGGCCAGCGAGTCTTGGAAGAGGATGGGGAGAGTGCCACACTTTGCTCGCCCCACACGCTGACCTGCCCATCTGCTGGCTGTGGTGCATCCGTTCAAAGCGACGGGTGGACAGAGGTCGGAATGGGATTTGAGAAACGTGCCAAATTAGTTTGAATGCCGCGCTGGGAGATCGAATCGAACCGGCGAACTCATTGCAAAGTCCGACGCGCTAACCGTTACATTTTGGCAGCGTCCACGCATGCAATTTATTTATTTATTTACCAAGCAGGCTATCTCCGGTGCAAATTCAACACACATCGTGGATGCGGAGTGGAAGCTATCCGGGGACACTGTGACTCACCTCCTTGGAGGAATCCTCCATTATATTGCACGTCCTTTAAATCCAGTATGTTGCTGCTTGCACATTCACACCGACACTTGCAACAGATGTGCACCGTTTCGAGCAAGCGATCCGCACACACTTAATTCCGTCCACAAGTAGGGTTTGTCAATTAAATAACATATCACACCAAAAATTACAATTGACGTAAATTCTATGGGGCAAACCTGACCAGGGCACTGGAGAAGACAAATGCTGCTTTGTTCAGCTGCGCTGATCTCTGTGTTTTACGAGGGGTGAATCGTCCTCACAGGTCTCCCGGGCCAGTCAATGACTGTAGGAGCAACTTCCAGCAATGAAATAAGCTCAACCTTAAATTTCGATTTAAAGCTTTCGTGACTGCAGGGATTCATCTTCTTGGTTCTTTCGGTAAAATCACGTAGAAGGGAAATAATAAAATGAAAAAAATAAAAAATAATTCTCACGACGTTTCGGCCACAACGCAAGCAGCCGTCCTCAGGTGAAGAACAGGTCTGTCGGAAAGACTCATTCAGACGCTGTCTTCCCGACAGACGTCGTGAGAATTATTTTATTAGTTTTATTATTTTATTATTTCCCTTCTACGTGACTTTACCGAAAGAACCAAGACGAAGCTTAACCTTGATTACAGAAATAAGTGGCCAAAACGTTGGTAATTGCTACTGTGACGAACGTAAGATGTGCACAACAAAAGCTGCCGTGATTTAATGGTTAACGCAACGTGACTTGCAATTCACAGGCTGGAGGTTTGATATCCAGGTGCGGCGGATTAAAACAACAATGCAGGTTTCCTAAATCCCCCAACCAACTCCCTTCACCCAGCAGAACAAAAGGATGCGCCACAGATAGTCGTTCGGCAGGTCGTGCGTGGTGGGATAAATCGTGTGTACTTCCACCTGTCCCAAGATGCCTGGCCAGCGTCAATATACCCTCCAGATGAAATTACTGGAGCGTCTCGTGCCAGAGGTCCTTCTGCCAGCAGTGGCGTGAGTGAGAAATTGCAGGGCTGCACTTTTACCGTTTGTAAAAATAAGCAGGCACTGGAAGGTAATCAGGTTAAAGCCTGGTTAGTACTGAGATTGATGGCTACCAAAGCTTTCTAAGTGTTGTAGGTGTACCGCTGTTAATCCATTTTATGTGTGCCTCCATTCCAGGTATCCAAGTTTCCTTTTACGTTGCAAAATTCTTCCATGGTATTAGCCAAACATTCCGATGTAGGATCATCCTCAAAAAATAGTTTTGGGACTGTGACACTTTCCTGATTAACTAATTGTCATCGTTATATGAGAACAAATTAGACAGAGGTAGGATTTGTTTTTAAGCAGACGCTCACAATCAGGATAGAATCTGCGATGTCATCGAAGCAAGGTAACAAAGATATGAGACGTTGTAATAACTGTTAAATTCTAATTGCATTTCTAGAGAGCAGATGTCATGATAATTTCAAAAAATTAACTTTATAAATTACTATCAAAGCTTCGAGGTTAACCGTCGCTTTGAAGGAGGTCACCAATTTTCTGATGTTGCTCCCATGGTCTGCAACTCCCGACTGCCCCAAGCCTCCCGTCCAGTCGACTCCCCGTCCCGATTAAAGTTCAGGCTCACGCCCTCCCTCTTTGCATTTTGCCTAAGGGCCAGAGGTCGCAAACGGGTTTTGATTCCTTACCCGTACTCGTACCCGGTCGCACCAGGGTCGCAAACGGGTACCCGTACCCATACCCAGCCGTACCCGGCCGGGTACGGGTAGGGTACGGGTATCGGGTACCTGATTGCGACCTCTGGGATGAAGCCATGTTGCAGGCGCGGGTGGGTTGATTCTAGGAACTTGAATTGTGAGAAGAGACAAGACGTTGGGAAATGAGTGACAAATGGTTACTCACCAGTTTCTCACGGTCTACCCGTACCCGTACCCGGCCGCACCAGGGTCGCAAACAGGTACCCGTACCCGGCCGGGTTACATTTAGATGCTATGTAAATCCAAATTGCATTGTGATAGGTATAAGCATTCTTAATGTCTGGTCGAATTGTGCCTATTTGCACTCGTTATTTTACGATCTGGGTGTGTAATTTATAGGTAGGTGCTATTAATCTGGAACACACGGTTGCCTCGTGACTCTTTTCCCAGTACCATCATTTAATTGTTAATCATCAACTTCATGGATAAACAAACAGGTAGATGCTAGGTAGCTAAATTATTTACCTTTTAACTTGATAAAACAATATAATTGCTTCAGTTCAAATTTGAACCTTTCATGTTCTCACAGTATGTTATCGAAATTTATAAACCATAATGATATTATATTGCACACGTTTCTACGGCTAATCCAATTTTAGAAAAAGTATTGTGCGTATAAAATACAAATATCTCACGCAAAAAAATGTGTATTCAAATGCCCTTTCCTCAATGCATCCAAATTTGTGATCAGCACAAACACCACAGATAAAGGATGTTATATCCTGCAGAAGCACTTAGAATCTTGTTTTTCTTGAGAAACTCTGGAAATGTAATTATAAACAACTGTATTTTTTCTTTGGAATGTCCAAGCAAACATATTTCTTCTTTCATACAGCAGGCATGTTTTGCTGCAGGTGTGCTAATTAGAACATTATTGTGATTTTATTCGTGTACGTATGTGTAATTGAACACATTAAGCCAAGATACAGAGTTGAGATGTAAAATTAATTAATACTGTCCTGATAAATGCCACCAATTATCTGTCACAAGGGCATTTGCAGGTAGGAAATTAAGATTACATTAAATCTACATTTAACAATGAGGTCAGACTGATTTATGATCCATCACTCACCGATTCACTGCAGTCACTTACTCACTGGCTACGTGTCGGATTCTTGTCACCATTCTATCGCCACTGCCACGGTTACCATTCCCGTGAACTTCACTCGTTGATTCATCCTCCCATGCCTAGTCTACCAGACTGACCGTTTCGTAGCGCTAACAACGCTAGCCCGGAGAAAAGGGTTTGTTACGGAAACCAAAATGAGAAAGAGAGACAAAACTAGGGCCACAGTACGCTCAAGCCTACCTACAGGCAGTATGACTGCTCCTGATAAAAGGAATTTTGGAAATCGGGAGTGTGAAGGAGAGCCCACTGGGTCCTAAAGCCAAGAGTAGACTTGGTACATGGAACGTCTGCACAACGTACGCAACCTCTCTTGGGGCTAAGAACAGGAACAGGTGGAGGGAACTCATTACGTCCCATAGGGGATGAAGAGAATTCACTAACACTGTGTTCAACCAACACGCTGCAGCCCAGAGCACTTCTCTCTCCGTGTCTACCCTCGCACTCCTCCACTTGGGAATCCCCTTCCAGCATCTCATTTCCCAAGTTTGCGTAATTTTGCTGAATTCAAGAAACGTATATTAACTGTTATCCATGAAACCCATAGTTCTCTTTTGTTGCTGGCTGCTTGGTGTTCGGGTCTGTGAGCTTGTGCTTAGCAACCATTATTTATGTTAAATATTCATATATATAACTTATTTGATTAAATTTGAGTCTCCTTAAGTCTGGTTATTATTTTCAGGAGGGTTTTCACCTGGAATATTTGGCCTACTTCTCTTCAAGTATATATACAGGAGACTCTCGATTATCCGTGCTAATGACGGGGAGGGCAGCCACAGATAATACAAAATCGCGGATAATCCAAAAATGTAAACATTTTCTGCGGATCTCTATGCAAAAACCCACTAATACTGGATACATATTAAAGTGCTAGAATAAAAGTGTCCTAATAAAATTTAGACTTAAAACTGTCGTGACTGCAGGAATTCGTGTTCTTTGGTTATTTCTATAAAGTCATGTAGATAGAAAAATAAAAGGGAATAAAAATAATAAATAAATAAAACACTAATGTAGACTGTAGCCTGGTTCTAAATCGGAGTGAGTGTAATGGCAGTCTATAATGTAGGCTACCGAGGTTAAGAACCAGGCTACAGTCGACATTATAGACTGCCAGTACGCTCACCGAGATTATGAACCAAGCAACAGTCTACATAGTGTTTTTTGTATTTTATAATATTATTTTTTTATTATATAATTAACGTTATTTTTATTATTATAATTTTTCTACCTACGTGACTTTACCGAAAGATTCAAAGAATACGTCCAGAGAAAAGCCATTTAATTGACGAAAAACGATCAAATAGGAACACATTTCTGTGCTACGTCCTAATAATTGGTAGGGTACAGTTAACTGTACAGTAATACGAATGAAATGATCAACGCTATATTTAAAAATACAAGTTTTAAACAATGTTCGAGTCAATAACGTTCAATCCAACTCCCGGAACAGTTTTAATCACACGTTTCACACTATTTCTTTCTTTAGGCCGTTTCTTCTAATAGCTGTTCTAGAGGCTGCCTTTTTAAATCCTTTATATTAAGTTCACTTGCTTGCTTGCGCGCTTACGACCGTGCAAATCTTTCGGTCGTTTTTTAACCCACTTCCCGTGATCCAATCGAGCTGACATTTTGCACACAGACTCGTTGTGCGTAACAATTTATTTTCGTGAAAATTTTTTCCCAAAATTTTCCACTTTTTAGGAAAAAAAAAAAGTCATATTTAACTTAAAATACCAATGTGATAAAAATGAAACTCTTACTCAAGAAAAACAGAAATGAATAATAAAATAAAACCGATGCCACGCATATAAAGGATTTATAGTGAAAAACTTTGTTTTTACGGGTTAATTTTTTTACCATCCCGATTTAGACATTAGTTTATTTATACTCTGTAATCCCAATGTATGTTTCCCCTATTTCAGTGTAAGCACTGACGTTAGGAAGTGTTGCCTTGATAAACAAGCATGTAAGCAGAAAGTAATCGCATCACATTGCGCTGTCTGGAAGTAAACGTATATTTAACGTGAGCTATTTGCGACTGGAAAACATCACGGGTTTCAGTATGGCTAATTTATTCTGGTAAGTACATGCATACAATTTTTTAAACCCGTTCATAGGATTATAGGAACACAGGATTATTGTGGATAGGAAAATATTTGACTGTAGTGGTAGTGCCTTACGGTGACCATCCCTTCTCCAAGCCAACATCGCAGCATTCTGGGAAATACCGAGTGAGAAATTCTTCGGTCCAAGTGAAGAAAAGTTTACAATATTTACTGTGACACGTAGCGTGTTTGATCTCTAGTTTTCCATCGAGTGACGAATGCAACCTTCCCGATCCTCCCATATGCCACTCTGCAGACATGAGCGCAGCAAATAATGGCTCAAACAGCATCGGCCATTCTAACCGATGTGAGTCTTCTTTACGAAAGTCAGCGGAATTGATCCAAAAGCGCAACACTGACATCTCTGAACGCGTGCAAGTCAGGGCAATGTGAGCGAATGTATCTTCCCGTGCCCTTGCAACAACACAAAAAGGGGGCTTTGCGCCACATGGAAGCAGCATATTCTGGAACACGCATCACAACATCTATGGATTGGATTCCTTTGGGGGGGGGGTTCATAAGAAATGTCTCTAGCTGCTGAACATTATTGACACGGATTAATAAATGTCGCCTCGACATTGTATTTCCATTAATTAAGCATGCTCATGCGTAACACGCTGTGACACATTTTGATGGTGAAACTAAAATACTGAACAATAAATTTCACCAATGTCTAATGCAAAAATGCTATACATATTTGTGATTACTGTAATCTTAAGGTCAAATTGTAACCATGACAATGCACAAGGTCAAATTAATGTCAATTTTGAGGCATCATTAAGGCCAACTTCATTGATGCCACAACACCTTTGACCCACGGTCATACTCCGTCTTACGTCTCGCCCTATTACGCCGTTTCACAAATACCGCTACCCGATTTGTGTCGCCTCAACCCCTCACACTCACTTCGCTGACACCTCCACCACCGACCCTGCAAGTCGCTTTGATCGACGTCATTTCGATATTCGTCCTCGCGCCTTTCACGAACGCATCGCTGAAGTAAACGGGCTATTACCTCCCTCGAACAGATCCAACAGTTGTTGCAAACGTAACACCCAAACTACCGGGTCCACTGTCACAGCATTGGACCCTTTGGCTGTAGGTCTTCCTCTTGGTTGATGACCTCTGGGTGCTACTGCAACACCTGTCTCAGTAAGCTGCCAACATCCACACAGCACAGAGGTCCCAACCATCGCAAACCCCTGTTGCTGACACAACATCAATACCTTCTCGACGTGTTTCTTTTATAGGCTACTTCCAAGAATGATGACCTATTCAGGCCACCTATACAGGCCACCATATACAGGCCACCGTACTTCAATAGAAATGACCGTTGGTACGGATATTTTAATACACACAATGGACAGTAAGGATAAGATCAATGGGCCCGCATAATGCGCATGCATCATGTACGTTGACTCCAGAGCGCAGACGCGTGGTCACCACATCTACACCTCTATGTAAGGAACAAAACAGGTGGACTTCTCCACAAATCTGGCTGTCGCCTGATGAAGCTAGTTGCAATAACTGGTGAAACGTCGTACTCAGATTGTAAATGTTGTGGCTTGGCTCTCCAACACACCGGCGTGTTGTACTAGTGACGAATTGGCACGTTCTGTTTACGTGACAATCCTTACTAGTTTGCTGTGTCAGGTGGTGGTGGGTTTAACGACACATTTATATATTTACGCGATCTAACCCAAACAAACCTCTATTATTGATGATATTGGTCGCGAAAGTCTCCTATGTGTCATACTTCCAAGTTGTCTACCCTATCTGTCCATGAATTTTACATTATCCTGAGCCAGAAACGTCTTTTGTAGTTGTTTTTTTAAGTGCATCCCTGTGACCTGCACTCCAATATGGACATTAAACTAAAAACTAAACAAATTTTTTTTATTTTACTAGGTAAGGCCCAGTGAGCTGTATAGCTCTTTTTCAGAAGCGATCTGGCCACAAATTATAGCTCAACAAAGTGGCTTATCAAGTAGAAATTGATTGCACCAAACTCAACGTCGCTGGTTTCAAAGTGGAATACCGCCAATCGCTGCGTTACCACTCCGAACCAAATGCGAACTGTTGGCTGTGGGCGATCCAACTCACTCAGCGCGCATGGAAACTCCTCTTGTGTCTCACTCAGGGGCCAACGCGAGAGATGGAACTGAGGGAGTTCAGAGATTGCGGTCACCTTGACAGAGCCGTCGGGCTCATGAGTAGCCCTGTGGAGAAGATATTTTGTTGGCCCCACCAGTGTAGGATAATAATGCTGTCTCAGTGGGCCCCCATTCCTTCACATATTCCGTTGCTACTGCCAACGGAAACAACGTTTACAAGGCCTGTCTGTAGCCAGTGTGATGATATTTACCGAAGGAAAAATGTGCTTGAGATTTTAAACACAACATTATATCACCCTGGACCCCCCACATTTAATATTTATTACAGAAATTGGTTCAGTTTCTATGCTACTTATTACTTCTAAGCACAGCTTATTTTTGCCACTCGATATTTTCCTAAATGCCGCTAGGCTGGAGAGAAGCAAGGATTATCGGTGTAAGGCACTATCGCGACAGTATAAGGTACGCCTATTCAGAATAATCCTATATTATTGGACCCTATATTCCTATAATCCTATTATATATATAAAAAAAAACTGTTCAGAGGATGGACGTGGTGTGCCAAAATAATTCCCAAAACAGCATTCCGAGCTGTTCCAGATAATATTAAACACTGATTTTTTCATCACAATTTTACATTTTCAATAACACAACATCGACTATATGGTTTGTGAATAGAATGAACAATTACTCAATTAGGCAATTCATATTTGCTTCTTTCAATGTGCCACAACTCCAGATACCTTACAACAAATTTACTATTGACATGACTAATCAATTGCATACAATAAAAAAAGCAGAGATGCATTTTAAAATAAATTTATGAAAATAGAGGTGTTTTGCGAACATAAGACCTAAACAGGGGTGGCAGAACACTTGTGCCTCACAGCAAGAAAGGCAAAAAGTGCCTTTCTCTGTGGTGTTTGTATGTTCTCCCCCTGTTCTTCATGGGTTTCCTTCAACTTCTCTGATTTCCTCCAATGGTTAAGCAAAAAGAACCCCAATAAAGTTCAACCGTTATTGGTCAAACATCCCAATGCTGCAACGTTACCTGTAAACTACTCAACAGAGATCACACGCGGCAACACCCGGCGGCAATAGAAAAACTCGGCAGGAACATCCAGCAAAATAATCTCGAGGCGCAGTGAGGCTTTTCTGGGTAAACAAGCATCATAGCAATACTAATAATAACAACAACAACACAAATAACAATAGTGAAAGTGTCAACTGCATCAAGTTCAAATTGTTGCAAGGTCCAGATCATGGGAGCAGCAACCGATGAGGAGCAACCTCCCCCGCCTCCCAATGATTTGCACAATTTCTAATGGCTTCACCAGGAGATCTACATTCCCGGAGAAAAAGGTCCCTGCATGGTGATGGAGAGTAGACGATGACTTCTGAGTTTCCCTGCCTTATGAGCCACGTGGGCCACCTCTCCACGTCGCAGCAGTGGAGGCAAACCAGGCTGCTGCTTGTACGCATGTACGTCAAACTTCTTTTTCACCGTACGTAACAAACCGTGCTAATCGGCGGTGCTTTGCCTGCTCTGCACCCCACGGTCTGTCGGCTTGGAACAGACTTCAGACTCATCGACCGCACGTCAGTGTGCCTTGCTCTGTCCGCTCTTCTGCCCTGAACAACAAAAAATAGAAAATTACGGTCACCGATTGTCTTCATAAGAACCGAAGAGCCTACTGCCGTGTTCATTTGGAATCACCTTGTTTCTCATGTGCACTGCCTCTCCTGCCAAACAGAGGGAATATGTGATGGCTCTCGTTGAATAGCCTCTTTTAAACATATTTTAAAATGTGGGTCACCCAGTAAGCATGTGACGAGGCGTTTGGTACGTTGATCAAAATCGATTCTTAACGTCACACTGCTTTCTTGGAATGAAACATGCGTTCGAATCAGCTACTTCCAATTCATGCAAATGATGTCCACATTGCATGCGAATGTGACATTTAAGGCAAATGGTGCAAACACAACTGAACAAACAAGGCAGATAAAAAAAAACAATAAAACCATAAAAAAATGTGTGCAGTAAAAATTATACGAAAAAATAATACATTCTTAAAATAAATTGTAATCCTGAGTCGAACGCTTCATTGCATCTTCTCGAGAGATGACTCATAACTTGCCTATTTCGTAGTGCGCACACAATTTCTACTCTTGCGCTGCTGCCAATAACATTATTAAGAGATAAGTGGGTACAGCCAATTTGTGCTTACTTGTTATTTCCAAGTAAACACATATATAGAGAGACAAGCCAAAACATAATCATATTGTTAATTACGTAAGCAAATTATATACAGAGCACATCCGTGCCGAGTGAAATGTTGATGTGGTAAAAAGCCAACGCTGTTGCTGTGACATACAACGTTGTTAGTATGGGGCGACACATTTTTAGAAATATAATTAACACATTTACATTGTTTGGGTTCTCATGTGTATCTGAATATATCAGTTATATTCCAACTCACCCATGCTTGGCACTTCATTTGCAAGTTGTTCAAGTGACACGAATGGAAAGTAAAACAGACAGATGCGAAAATACCCCCCTCGACATTCTAGGGTTGTGTGCCATGCACAAACATCCTCCATTGTCGGGACAAATTTAATCTCACGCGTCAACAAGTCTATTAATTACTCTGCCTGGAAGCACACAATGGTCACCTCAACCGATAGGTAACAATACACCTGTGGACCAGATGGGTCGTATATAGAAACGTGAACTTATATTCCCTTATACTCTTAGTTTTTTCGGTAAAGTCACGTAGGTAAAAAATGAAATTAAAATTAATAAAAATAAAATGATAAAAATCACGACGTTTCGGAGGCAACACAAGTCTCCGTCATCAGGTGGGACCGTCACAGCCAGATTCTGGCTGTGACGTCATCACCTGATGACGGAGACTTGCCAGATTCTGGCTGTGACAGCCAGATTCTGGCTGTGACGGTCCCACCTGATGACGGATACTTGTGTTGCCTCCGAAACGTCGTGATTTTTATTATTTTATTTTTATTAATTTTAATTTCATTTTTTACCTACGTGACTTTACCGAAAAAACTAAGAGTATGAATCCTTGCAGTCACGAAAGCTTCAAATCTATAATTATATTCCCTTGGCTGGGCTAAATACCACCAATTATTGTGCTTTAGCGAGTAAGTGCGCGAATAGCATGTGTTGTCAGTTTTCACATTCGGGTTCTTCCATGAATAAGACGCACTTTTTTCCCCCATAACATTTTATATACACACTCACATATAGATAATCTGACGTTGCTCCCAATGAATGCCTCCATGGTCTAATGCTTAGCACACTGGACCTGCAATCCCAGAGGAGGCTCTCAGAGCGTTCGTTCTCCTAGCGCGGAAGCGGCAGCGGCATGAACACGAGTTCCAACAAAGTGTTCCATTCAAGCTCAAACATCGCCCGACTTGACGACATCTGTGCAGTCTGCTCAGACACTGTGGTGAATGCAGCCCTGTTGTGGGACCTTGTTAAAATTGTGTGTGTGTGGGGGGGGGCATGACACAGTCAATGTTAAACATTCATTTAAAAAAATCTTGTTTGTATGTTGAACTTCTTTCGCACCGTACGTAGCCAACCGTGCTCATCGGAGGTGCAGGGTAAGGACAAATCAGCGGCGCTGAACAGCAGGATGTGCACCAATATGGCCTCTATTTTGTATGTCAAGCATTCTGCGTCATCTCTCACCCCATATTTATAAACAGAGACACGTTTACAGCAATCTTGATTTGAAGCTTTCGTGACTGCAGGAATCCATACTCTTTGGTTCTTTCGGTAAAGTCACGTAGTTAGAAATAAAATAACTAACTACGTGACTTTACTGAAAGAACCAAAGAGTACGTTACCAACATTTGTTGACTTGCCTATAACATAATTGTTTTTTTTACCCTTCTATCTGGCAACAAAACTGACACCTTTTTTACAAGGAGTCATGTTTGCATAGACCACAATACCTGCAGCCATAATGCAAACAAAAAACATAACTCTGATTATATATGCACTGTCCTTGAAGTTGATTGTGGACCATATATGCACTGTCCTTGAAGTTGATTGTGGACCAATCAACTTCAAGGACAGTGCATATATAATCAGAGTTATGTTTTTTGTTTGCATTATGGCTGCAGGTATTGTGGTCTATGCAAACATGACTCCTTGTAAAAAAGGTGTAAATTTTGTTGCCAGATAGAAGGGTAAAAAACAATTATCATATTTTTTACTGGCAAATGAGGTTCCAATGGTTGCCTATAACACTTTAGGAAGGGATGCTGAGCCTTCAGCAGGGGGGATCAGCCCCCCCCCCACCGTCGCCCCCCCCCCCCGTCCAGACACTATGGGGGGCTTGGTGACTTAAAATTGCGGGCTCATGGACTCACTCCTTCTCCCTGGTGTGGAATCAAGGTTTTACTGCTGGCGGCGAGATTACCGAAACAAAGGGAGAAAGCCAGGCAAGAAAGATGCGGGATTAACGTTAAGACCTGAACAAGGATAGCACATCGGAAAATGCGTATCCTTTCCTAATTTGGTTATTGAGGTTGAGCGCGTTCGTGAGCTTAAACGGTATTGCATCGTGATTTGCGGCATCGGCAAGATGAGATAATAGGTTCAAGTAAGATGGTGGGAGACGATTTCACACTCTGGTGTTGTAGGCACAAGCGTGGGCAGCATTGAGCAGGGATAGGAATTATCATTGGTAATTGGATTACAAAGTGTGTCATCGCATCTATGCCAGTGGGATAAACCAATCACTTTTGCCATGTTGCTTTTTAGGCGTTGCAATGTGACGTCGTAAGATCGTGAGAGATGACAGCAGCTTGGGGGAGGCCTTCATCCAGCAGCGGATTGACCAAGGCTGATGCTAATGATGTGACAACATTACAAACAATACTCTGTGGTTGTTTCGGTAAAGTCACGTAGGTATAAAATAAATTAAATCACGACGTTTCGGGCGCAACACAAGCGTCCGTCATCAGGTGGGACAACCACAGCAAGAGACAATTGCTGAAGTGGGCAAACTAACAAAATCTTTTGCCCACTTCAGCAGTTGCTTCTTGCTGTGGTTGTCCCACCTGATGACGGACGCTTGTGTTGCGCCCGAAACGTCGTGATTTAATTTATTTTATTTTATACCTACGCGACTTTACCGAAAGCACCAAAGAGTATGGATCCCTGCAGTCACGAACACATTCCTGCGGAGGGAGCTGGTAGGAACGTTGGGTTGCTCGGTCAATGGCCAGGGTCAACGGCGGCGTGGTGTATTCCGCAAACATGGCCGACTGTGAGGGCGGGCACAAGCCGGCGTGAGTAGATTAAACGTTGAGTTTTATAGGGCACCACGGGGTGACCAGCCACTCCCCACCCAGCCCCTCCCCTCCCACCCCCCACCCAGCCCTACCCTCCCTCCCCACCCAGCCCCTCCCCACCCTCCCCACCCAGCCCCTCCCCACCCTGCCCTCCCCACCCAGCCCCACCCTCCCCACCCAGCCCCTCCCCACCCTCCCCACCCAGCCCCTCCCTCCCCACCCAGCCCCTCCCTGCACGACGGACACAATAATCCCCTGTGGGCTGGTGTAACCAGGAGGTTCCTACCAGTAAAACTTCAAATCTAGATTACAAATAATAACATACAGTATACAAACAGACCTCCATTACGTGTATCCACAGGCTAGTTGTCTTGGTGCCAAAAGAAAAAAAAAGTCACAAACAAATTCCACGGATATGACCTGATGGTGAGATTTAAACACAGAGAGATTAGATTATGCCAATGGAAAAGCACAGGACATATGTATTGCGAAATATGGGTGCACGGGCATGCTGAAATTGTCTAAGATCCCAATCTAAATGCCACACAAACAAAGGGCGAAGTAGGGAGAGAAACGAATGAGACATCCAGGTGGACATCTTCACATACTGAACTTGGGGATTTGTGAAGTGGAATAATGTTGTTTTAGATAAGCATTGGGGGCAGGTTAGCAGCTCTTGCGAACTTTACAATGGAAGGGAATTTGGAAACAGAAAACACACTGTGGGAAGGATACAACTGTGTGTTAACGAAAATGATGGATTGCATAGAGACAGCAACACATCAATGGATCACAATGCATCATTTGCAACTGAAAGCCTTGGAGACTTGGGGGTGTGGCCAGTAAAATGCCCGGTCGCCTTTGTCTCCCAGGCGCTGATGTTTTAACGAACCTCACCAGATACTTATTTGAGGCTGAATCGACCTGGGATAGGCACCAGGACTGGTAAAGAAATCGTTCTCCATGAATGTTAACCATTGCGATAGGAATGAAGCTCAGGTCGTCAGATGCATAGCGCATGGAGCGCAACCCACAGCGCACATGAACGATTCATTTTCTCAAAATGTACTTTACGTACACTGTCCCTTTAAACTAACAAAATCAATGTCCTTCATCTTACAATGCCAGCATTGTTGTGGGAGGCTTTTCTTCCACAATTATTTTAAAATACTCGATAGCAATTTTTGAACTCGAACCAACAACAAAAAAACCCACCGTCCGCGCCGCTATCTCCGAGACAATGTCACTAATTGGCTTAGAATAAATAAGTAAATATTCAGAAGAACGCGTTCTTCGTGAGGCGAGCGCAGAAATGCGTAAAGGGGGCTGGTACAATTTTTGCGCTATTTCTTGGGTGCGGCCTTTAGCTTTCGTGCTGCCGATAAAATGAATACGATCAAACGAAAGAGAGAGAGGGCGAGAGAGAAAGTGCTGATTCTGTGCAGGTGCCCGCGTCAATCTTTTTGCGATTCATCAACTATAGGCTGAAAGAGTGGGAAAAGCAATTTCAATTTAATTGCAAATCTCGCCGTTGCCGGGAAGCCTGGCTCTTAGGAAGGAGTTGCACCGACATTGATAATGCATTGTGTTCATACACGCAGCGTGGGCTTTGGCACATAACCCTCGCTTGTCTATAGACATTAGGCGGATGAGCAATGCCTGGCACTGGGCAGCCTTCACTAAGAGACAAAAAAGTGCAAATTTATTTGTGCACAATTAATAAATCTAATATAGATCAGTGTCACTTTAGCCCTGTTGCAATGAGTCATTTAAAAAAAAAATGTACGTACTTTTACAATGGATCACAATTTTTTTTTTTACCTTCAAAAAGGTTAAGTGTAAAAAAAAATCCCGTTTTCATTTGAAGATAATCAATGCAGGTAACAAAAAAATACGCAGAGAACTACATTATGCAGAAAAATTGCATGGTTTGGTACCAAATTAATTGAGATAATTAAAACACTAAAATGTGAATACAAATTATGAACATTAGTGCTTTTTTCAGCTTCTCTGGAGACCAAGGTGTCCACTACCTCATTGTATGGATTTAAATGTACAATTAGGAACAAACTAAAGCACTGAAATTAACCAATTGCTTTTGATAATGAAGATTAATTTCTTCGTCACGATACTTTTTTCATTAAACCGGTAGTAATTGCGTTCATATTTGGATGGCGTTATAAAAGGCAAAGGTGCATTCATTAGATGAACACCAATTATTTTTTTCATTTTCTAACGATTAATCTTCAATGTTCTTTTATTAAATTTGTTTTTATTATATAACGTTTTTTGCAATTAGATTTTTCTTGCCTTTTAATTCTTATCTCCACAAGGTCTCGCAAAAATGTATTTTACCCCATAAAGTCGTACAAGAAGGAACATCAGAACAGTGACCGAACCTTTGGTGCACATTACGAACTGTGATGATACAACTGCAGCAATGACCCAGAAATTAAAATAAATGAACTAACGTACAAGTGACAAAATATTAATTGTCAACACCTTTCATACATCGCCCAGTAGGCTGACGAGGGTATATTCCCACTTGCAGTCTTGGTGTTGAATCCACTAGCCTTGCTATAATGCTTGAGCACAGCCTTACGACCTGTACCGGAACAATGGATAATCTTACGATGCGTGCATTGAATCACAAGTATAAGAATACGTGAATTTGCATTCATAGAGATAAACAAAATATCTATATATAGTTTAATGCTATAGGAAAAATAAGTGGACTTGGGCAGAACGCGTCTCTAGAAGGGACGGTGGCCGGTGGTCGAGACTAACGACGGAGTGGCGGCCAAAGGAGAGAACGCAACAACAACCGCCGATCACCACCAAGTGGCGGTGAGGTCACCACGGCGCGTGTGCCATGCTAGGTGCACTTTGAGGCCACACCCAAGAAGATAATTCCTTCGTGGGGATGGAGCAAATGGAATCAGCTCGTGTGCAGGTGCTGGATGGGTTGTTGCATCACAAGACCGAGAGACATGGCAGTGGCATGGGCAGGCTTTCATTCAGCAGTGGATAGATCATGACCGATCATTATGTATGGTACGCAACGGGCACATGTGACTAAATCCCTGCAGCAACCATAGTGCCTGCTATTCGCTGAAATATAAAATAATAAATTAGTGAGTTAAAGGGCAAATGCTGAATCATAACAATTCAATTAATCTCCAGGGGATGTTGAGTGTTGCAATGCTAACTAGCTGTATTAAAAATTACAGACCATGTGTGCTTTGCCCAAAGCCGGTTCGCTACAACTCCTTTGGTGATTACCCATTTCGGAGTTATGTGTAGCAACTGGCATGCACCAAGGTCAGATAACTCATATATATATACCTTTATATATTTACGTAATCTGACAGAGCAGATTTTGGACGCATGAGTACACAAAACCCGAGCACAGCAATATTCAGGGGAACAGCAGCATACCATTTATGACAGTGAAGGTAAAATGTAAAGGTGCAGCCCTGCAACAGTGTTGCTCTTACGACTGCTGGTAGAAGGGTTTCCACTGGAGGCAGCTCTAGAGATCCCCTCTCGTGGGAGTTGGTCTACATGTCCATGCTGACCAGACGTTTTGGTGGCAGTAAGAAGACCCCACATGCGCCGCATGCAACCTGCTGATCGACTACCTGTGGTGAACCCATTAACGCTGCTGGGTGGACAGAGGTGGAGGGGCATGTATGTCCTGGACATCTAATAAACTCCTGTACATCTGTGGAACTCCTGGACATCTGTGAAATTCCTGGACATCTGTGGAACTCCTGTATATCTGTGGAATTCCTGGACATCTGTGAAACTCCTGGACATCTGTGGAACTCCTGGACATCTGTGAAATTCCTGGACATCTGTGGAATTCCTGGACATCTGTGAAACTCCTGGACATCTGTGGAACTCGTGGATGTCTGTGAAACTCCTGGACATCTGTGAAACTGCTGGACATCTGTGAAACTGTTGGACATCTGTGAAACTCCTGTTCATCTGTGAAACTCATGGACATTAGTAAAATTCCTGGACATCTGTGAAACTCCTAGACATCTGTGTAACTCCTGGACATCTGTGAAACTCCTGTTCATCTGTGAAACTCATGGACATCAGTGAAAATCCTGGACATCTGTGTAACTCCAGGACATCTGTGAAACTCCTGTTCATCTGTGAAACTCATGGACATCAGTGAAAATCCTGGACATCTGTGTAACTCCTGGACATATGTGAAACTCCTGTTCATCTGTGAAACTCATGGACATCAGTGAAAATCCTGGACATCTGTATAACTCCTGGACATCTTTGAAATCCCTGGATATCTGTGAAACTGCTGGACATCTGTGAAACTGCTGGACATCTGTGAAACTGCTGGACATCTGCGAAACTCCTGGACAATTGTGAAACTCCTAGACATCTGTGAAATTCCTGGACATCTGTGAAACTCCTGGATGTCTGTGAAACTCCTGGACATCTGTGAAACTGCTGGACATCTGTGAAACTCCTGGACATCTGTGAAACTCCTGGACATCTCTGAAACCCCTGGACATCTGTGAAACTGCTGGACATCTGTAAAACTGCTGGACATCTGTGAAACTGCTGGACATCTGCAAAACTCCTGGACAATTGTGAAACTCCTAGACATCTGTGAACTTCCTGGACATCTGTGTAACTCCTGGACATTTGTGAACCTCCTGGACATCTGGAAAACTCCTGGACATCTGTGAAACTCCTGGACATGTGTGAAACTCCTGGACATCTGTGGAACTCCTGTTCATCTGTGAAACTCCAGGACATCTGTGAAACTGCTGGACATCTGTGAAACTCATGGACATCTGTGAAACTCCTGGACATCTGTGAAAAAGCCTTATAGCTCATTGGATTCCTCCAGTATGAATAAATATTCTGATACTCATGTAGGTTGCACTTCTTTCGCACGGTATGTAAGAATCCTGTCCCTTTGTTTCCACTGTGGCACCGGGAGAGATCAAACCGACGACCTCTGAGATTCGCAAGTCCAGTGCGCGAGCTTTGCTTTTGATGCTCAAGCAAAGCGATTCGCCGAGGCTCAAAAGAAACAAGCTCGCACAGACAATTTGCTCGAGCCATCCACGTCTGTGAGGCACGGCAGGTGTGGTCTGGTAACAAGTTACTGGATATGTATGTACAACATAATCCTGCATTCGCTAAAGTGGACTGGTACTCCAACTTGAAATGATATTCCTGTCTTGTAGGCAGCTTCCTGCAACAACACTAATCCATCAGAGCCCTCGTGAGCGGGTGATTGGAAACGACTGGCACAGCACTGAATTCATTTCGTTCTCTTTTTTTCCTTCCTTCATTTCACCTCAAAGGGAAGAGATTGTCTCCGTGCAGATACGTCATTTTAATTGCCCGCATTGCACGCATTGCACGCATTGCACATATTGCACGCGCAACAAATACGACGCAGGGACGCGTAAAAACACAGACCGCGCGCATGAGCCTTACTTTCCCGCTTATGGTCCGGGGGAGGGGGGGGGGCTTTAATTTTTCGCTTGACATTTGCTGGAAGTGCTGCCAGGCTGGCTTGGAGTAGGAACTATCGGCGTAAGGCACTACCACTAGAATACATGAGGCGGGATGGATGTGGCGTCGCCAGCGTAACGCCAGGATCAGTGTTGATACTGCCGGGTGGACAGACGCAGGGGGGGGGGGGGGTCTTAAAAAAACAGACGTGTACTATTGTTTCAACTGTGGCGCTGGGGGCCAATGTCAATATGCTAAAGCTAATGACACTGCAGCCAAAATAACATTATTATCAAAAGCCTTACTTTTTTGTGATAAAGAAAAAAACATGTGGGCTTGAAATAAAATGTAAGCATATCTATGATGTGGAATTTACACCATCCTGTATTGTGCAATCACACCACAGTTTTTGAGAATCCCAGCATTGTAAGTTGTGCTTACAAACAATTTGTCTCTCAAACTCTCTGCCCAAGGGCAGGTCCCTGGCTCAGTTTCCCTCAGCTCTGTCTCATCCCGCACCCCCTTTTCACCTCGTAACAACACACTCCGTTACAAGGTTTCTTAAGCCATGACGAGGGGCAGTGCCGGATTAAGCTAGTGCAGGGCCTGTAGCATATGTTATAAAGGAACCCTAAATAAAAAAAACTTAAATATTAAAAAAATGTTTTAACTTGCATAGTAAAGTAATTGTATTTTTTCATTTGCTATACAGCCAGATAATACGATAAATCGCTAACCTTAAACACCCAGTCGTTCATAAAAGTTGAAGGCAGTATAGTACTATAGCAATAGAGCAAGTGCAGAATCACTGAACCCGGAATTGATAGCTCGAAAGCATTTAGCGCGGGCCCTTTGAAAGTGCGGGACCCGTAGCATGTGGAGCTACTTCTGCCACTAGGATCATCCGGCACTGACGAGGGAACGGTGTTTTAGGTGGCCAGCCCTTGCCTTCTTCAGTGGCATTTTTAGGCGATGCCTTCGCTGGATGTAACATCACACCAAAGCCAAGATCAATCCACTGTTGAATGAAGTACCACAACGCGATACCTGCACACGTGCTGATTGCATCGGTCCATTTCCTACGTAGACCTACTCTTGGCCACGTTCCATTCCTTGTGCTTGACGAACAATCGGCAGCGGACTCCAAACCCATTAGTCAGTATTGAACATGTGACTCCTCTGTGACCAATCATTGAAATGTCGCATGCCTTATGGGACATTACGGCAACGGCTAAAAATGCTTCGACGAGTGTGAACATGCACAGCAGCAACCTGCATGAGGATAAATTGTGGTGACCTGCAAGAAATCAATATACATCAACACCGTATAACACCCACTTGTTAAAACCCAAGGCTATTTACACGGGCGGACAGCGAGAACCTTTATTTTCAACCAGGTGAGAACCCATAAAAATATCTGCTTGAACTATAATTCCTATTCGAACATAACCTGCATTGCACACAATAAAAAAAAATCCCCAAGCGATCTCATGTCACTGACGACAATCTAAGCCCTAATGAGGATATTGTTATTTTGTTGGCAAAATATTGCAAATTAATTGCATGGATTGAATGATAATGATTGTAATTTAATTGTCCAAGAACAGTGGATCACACCGTGGGACTTTCTGAAAGCAAGTACACAATGCAACAGGTAAAAATTATTAAATCACACGGCTAATGGCATTTTTGACAATTTCCTTTAGGAGCAATTAAAATGTGAAAAAAATGCAGCCAGGTGCTAAAAACATTGAGTCGGTGTCTCTAACTGCATCGTGGCTGATGAGATACAATGAACGTTACCTTTGTGAATGCAAATTATGTCACAGGCTTATTTACATGCATTTGCACGGTTTACTGTGTTATAGCATTTAATAGCACAGCGTACTCATTGGGTCATCGTTTTTGTTTGCTTGTCTAATTCATTTACTTGATGGGAAGCAATTGGTGAAATATTAAAACATATCAATATATATCTTATTTACTCGGTTTTATATCGTTCTATTTTTCAATGGACAAAGGTAAAATGAAAACTAACACGTTTCAATAATTATTTTTCCAAGGAAGCCAGGCTATAACAGATTAAAAAACGATAAGCATAAAATGCGAATTGATTACTTACGTAGCAATGTTATCATCATCATCAATAAATTAACCCTACTCCCTCCTCCCTCCTCCTCCTCTAATTATCAATTAAATCAAAAGGTTAAGGTGCAGCCCTGCAATTGCGTTTCACAGCACTGTGAGAAAGTCCATGGGGGCTCTCTAGAGGGAGCTCTATAGAGAGAACCTCTGGACTCTAGAGGGTATTTGAACTTCTCTTCCATGCTGGCCAAACACCTTGAAAGTGTGAGGAGCACCCGCACCTTACCCCACCACACACAACATGGCGATTAAACAATCTCTATATTACAATTCCAAGGTCATCATCATCACAATAGTCATACATCAACATTGCCTTGCTAGCTCAACTTAGAGTGTTTCATTCGACGCTGGGTGGTAGCAAGGGGCCTTCTCGAGTGTGGCGCCTAAGATTTGGAACTCTCTTCCGCCAGCCCACAGATTGGCTACGAGCATCAAACAGTTCAGGAAACTCTGCAAGACAAATGTTTTTCCTTTTCGCTTTTCCTTGAGTATGTCCTCTCATTTTGATATTTTTACACGTGTCTTGATTTTATAGGTAGGACTACCTCCGCTAAATTTTTACTGTAAAGTATTGCGATGCCCTCTTTAGTCGGGGGCGAGTTTTTACAAAATACATATATTGAATGGAATGGAATGAAACGAGCTGGGTAAGGCACAGAGAGCATTGACCGTTTTATCACAGGATCCACAGGACCCTGATGGGCAAAGGCAGGGGGGCAGAGGACCTCTATTCTCCTGGTCCATCTATCTTCCTTGCAGACCTTAACACCCAAGGATACTCTCTTTGATAGTAGGTTAATGTGTACTGATAGCATTGCCAAATTCATCAGCTGTTCCCTTTGCGCTGATGGGTCATGGACGGCGCGCATTGAGGGCATCTCCACTAGTCGTGTGCCGCTGTAATCGATCTTAACGTCCGTGTGTTGAGCTAACTGCGGCAATAATTAATTGGTATGCCTTAACACAAAACGGTGCTTTCTCGTGAACACGTCGCGTGCAGCCGGGTGGAACAGCTCATGAGATGGTAAATTTGAAGAATAAATACGTGCCACAGAAAGAGCTGCCGTGCTGTAATGGTAAAGCCCACTGACCTTGCTAGTCTAAGGTCACCGGTTAGATTCCGTTTACCGGTGCGGCAGATGAAAACAGTGGGTGTGAGTTTCTCAAATTCCAACACCTTGCTTTGGCCATCCGTTACAAACGAGTGCACCACGCTCAGTCAATAGGCGGGTCGCGTGTGGTGGAGAAAAGAATGCAAACTTCATCTTCTTGGTTCTTTCGGTAAAGTCACGTAGAATGGAAATAATAAAATAATAAAAATAAAACATAATAAAATAATTCTCACGACGTTTCGACCACAACGCAAGCAGCCGTCCTCAGGTGGAGAACAGGTCGGTCGAAACGTCGTGAGAATTATTTTATTATGTTTTATTTTTTATTATTTTATTATTTCCATTCTACGTTACTTTACCGAAAGAACCAAGAAGATGAATCCCTTCAGTCACGAAAGCTTTAAATCGAAATTTATATGTAAACTTCCACCGATTCCAAAACGTTTGGCCAATGAGCACACCAAGAGTAGAACACAGAGTGGAAGCCCTTCCAGCAGCAGTGGACTGAGCAAGAAATTGACGGGCTGCACCTTTATTAACGTGCAAAAAAAAAGAGTTATCATTTAAAAAAGAAGGTTATTATTTAACGCAGACACATACGCAGACACATAATGAATGAGGCTTTTCCCGAGTAAACTTGAGTTGTGTTACCAACAATATTGTCTCCATTCAAGCATATTATTCATAAACAGTTACGGTCAAAATCTTCAAAAGATAGATTGTCTTAAAAGTCTTTCATTGTCCTTCACGCATTTACAACATTAAAGCCCTCTGCATGAATAACTGCCAACATTTGAAAAGCACGGCGTTCTTTATGGATTACTTTGTAATGCTGAGTATTATTACTGATTAAAATACATATTTTATGGTGTAATATACCTTTCCCTGCCGTACCTTCTCACTATAAGTCAAGAGCGGCATTGCCTTTCAGTGAGTGAATGGTACGTCGTGAATGTTTACTGCGAGGAGGCTCGTGATGTATTATTGTTATACGCACATTCACTTAATTTCGCTGCTTGCAGGACCTAATGATGTAATATGTGTAAAGGCATTGCTGTTATAAAACACGGAGCGGTTATGTGCGTTACTATACAATGCCATCGCTCTTTGCGTTGGGTGCCGTTATTTTAAAGCTTCGTCAGTGAACTCAATCTCTTCAATTCACTGGGGAGCGGGGGGAGGGAAGGGGGGTGAGTAAAAAGAAAGCAAAAGTATTGCACCCATCTCTCATTGTCAATGCACCCAGTTGTTGGGAAATAGGCAGACGAGACTTTATAGGTGAATGCACGGTTATATCGATGTCACACCGCGTGGCATATAAACGGCTGTGTATTTATCCCCCCCCACCCTCCGCTGTATGAGCGGCACAGAAACTCAATCTCGACCCTCTTGCCCACGTGGCCGTTGCAGAATCATGGAACGGCACACGGGACCTCCTTCCTTTGCGCTTGTGCGAAAGAAAAAAAAAGAATCAGAAGAATCCAACAACGCTATTCCCAAAAGGTGGCTATTGCACGGCAGTGTCATGGCCAAAATAATGGTTTAGGGTGAGCAATAACTCTTGGCGAAAGTCTAGGTCATGCCTGTAAATAAGAGCCAATTCTCAAAGGTTCTCTTTGCAGGCGAGGAAACATGGACCGCCAATAGCCAGTTTATGAACACGGGCCTCTTCTCCGTTGTAGCATGCACCAGCTCGAATTAATGTGAAGGGGTTAATTTGGTTGAACGCGTGTTGGGATATTGTCACAATCTCTCAATTAAAAGGCACGTCTGGTGGCACGTATAATGACACTGCCACAACTTGACATGCTCCGCAGCTATAATGTGTCATTTATTATCCCAACATATGTTGTTTACAGGGGCAGGTGAAACCTTTATTTCATTATTTTCCTCGCTAACCTTCAACGCGTTGCCTCGCTCCCTGAAACGGTCTTTTGGAATTTACTGCAAACAAGACAGCGCCTCGGTTTTATGTTGCGGAAAATATATATTTAGGGATAAAAAAAATTCGATATGAAATACGACCTTATAATGCTTCCTTTTAAACAGCCGTAATCCTCCCACCTTTACATCATTCCGTAGACTTTCACCGACATAACGCGTGATAGGCTAGCAATCATAATTAACGACATGTGATATATGGGATTGTTGCTTATATTTAGCATCCACGTGGGACTTACTGAAATCAGACTAATTTGAATTTACTGCATAAATGAAGGTCATGCAAAACTTATCTATACACATCAAAGCCTTATTGGTGACTGCTGTGCACTTATGATTAAAAGCACAGCTGGTTTGTAATTGCTGATTTAATGTAAGCTATTCATCATCCAAACTCTGACGGCGTTCTGCAAGCAAACATGATATTCAAAGCTGTACATGGTGTCAAGCGCTGACAAGAAAAGCAGGCATGTAATTCACACGCTGGTGAAAAGTTATTTAGGGAAATATAGAGTAGCCAATGCCTATCATAATCACATAGCTGTGGGACTTTCTGCTGACCCCCTAAGAAGCTTAAGGCATAACAGCCATTACATTTAATGTGTGCTGAATTGGAGGTGTAAAAATTTTAATGCAAAGTGCACAGAAACTCAACCATCCCTTCAATTTATTGTATGGGCTATACCGGGCTTTATGTTCATCGTCGGCGCATATCGAACTAGCTCATTGGTCAAATGGGCTGGAGTTATAGTTTATTCATGATAGCTAATGCACTCGCAAATTGCATGAAAATTAATTAATGATGTCAACGAGTGAAACGTTAGTTTAACACGTAGGCTTTCGCGACCAATATTATTCATAATCAACGTTTTTGGGTTTAGATCGCGTTATTTATAAATGTGTCGTAACCCTCCACCACCCGACACGGCCAATCAGTAAAAAAGTGTCACGTTGACAAAAGACAATTAGTTCACTGCTTTAGCCCACCGGTGTGTTGAAGCGTGTACTCAAATTGTAAATGTTGTGGTTTCACGCTTCAACACACCGGTGGGCTAAAGCAGTGAACTAATTGTCTTTTGTCAACGTGACACTTTTTTACTGATTGGCCGTGTCGGGTGGTGGAGGGTTACGACACATTTATAAATAACGCGATCTAAACCCAAAAACGTTGATTAGGAGTGAAACGTTGCTCAACAGAGCTGCCACTTTCCTCGTCGGTAGCATCTAAAAATATTACACTCGCAGTGCATGCCGCCAATTCGTTTTAATTAGCGGAGAGAAATATATCCGACAAAAAAACAAAACCAAACCCTTAATTATTTGTATTGTGCTCTGATTAGTGTGGGAAAATGCTATTCGCAAATATTTTTTGTTACGATTGTGGCCAGTGTGCTCTTCTGCATTATAAATACGGGAATTATAGCCTTGGGTTTTTAACATGCTGCACTTTTTTTTGTGTATCCGACCAGAGAATATACTCTGATGTGTGATTCAGTTAACATTGTGAAAAATAGTAGATTGCAGTGCATAGTACCGCATGCTAATGTCTGCACAGATCTATCGGCAAATGTATGACTATAGCTGTGCGATGGCATCTATCATTCCTAATGCCCCATTTTAGAAAGCCTCATTACAGAAGTCAATGACTTGAAAATGTCAATTGTGTGCTCCGTGCTTGTTTGCATCTCTGAAGAATTAAACAAGCCTCTCCCAGAAAAACACCACAATCCCCGCGTGTGTACGGTCATGACTATTACTGCCCACTTTGGCTCAACATACAAACCCACCGAGATCTCAAACGACCATGTTGTCTGTGCCACAGCATTGCTGCTGTTGATAATGATGATACATTCAGATGATGGTGATCCAACAACCCACAACCCACAACCCACAACCCTTACCGCACCAGCTACTCATTTAAGGCTGAGTTGCTCTAGGTGATGCCCAGAATAGGTGCCACTGATATTTTTGCCATGGTCAAGAATACAACTCAAGTTGGTAGGTTTGCAGCAAAGTGAGAGAGCCCCAAAATGGCTGTTAATGAACAATGTATACGCGACGTATAGTTTGTATTCATTTATATTACGAGGTCAAGGAATGGGACGCATCCCAAAGGACATACAAAACGGGGATGCCCGCGATTAAATGAGCTTGTGTGCAGCTGCTCAGTGGATCGCAAGAGAGGTGGTGGCGGTGACTTGGAGAGGCCCTCATCCAGTAGTTGACGATGACTAAATATTGAAAGTAAAATATCAAAGAGAAAGAGAGATGCATCTTGCAAATACAGGAAACCTGGATAACAGCAACGCCTACCTCTCGAACCAAAGCGCTGATCCTGTTGGTACAGTATTTTCATGGTAACGTAATAATTAAGAATGAAACAGTTTTAATGAGGGAGTTAATTGCTGCAGGAAATACACCAATTTGACCGTGAACAACACACTGTGGTGGTGGTGGTAATGATAATAATCACGAACAATAACGCGTAGCCTTTTGTTACAGCACTGCTGGATGAAGGCCTCCTCACATTGTGGGGGAATACAAGTTGAACAAATGCATTAAATATTCTTGGTTCTTTCGGTAAAGTCACGTAGAAGGGAAATAATAAAATAATAAAAATAACAGAGGACGGCTGCTTGCGTTGTGGTCGAAACGTCGTGAGAATTTTATTGTATTGTTTTATTTTTATTATTTTATTATTTCCCTTCTACGTGACTTTACCGAAAAAATCAAGAATATGAAAGCTTTAAATCGAAATGCATGAAACTTGATACGTAAGGGGGACACGCGGGATATCTCGCAGTGCGAGGCAAGGAAAGCATGGGGAGGAATAACACTGGTCAACAACAAAAAAAACTGTTTTTTCTGGCCTGGAATTTTGCAGCTGTTTTAGACTAATTTCAGGGTGCTGATTCCAAATCTGATCTCAGATTTTCTCTATCACATCTCATTTTATGCTATCGGCATACCCCATTTTCATTGATTTTACCCGAAATTAACTCTGTCACTTATGATTGCAAGTTGTTGCGAGTCAGTGACTGCTTTAGTGTTCAAATATGGTGCTGTATTTTTAGGATAGTGTGTTTATAATATAATTTTATGTAGATATCCACATTTATTTAATACATTTCTTCTGCAGTTTTTATTGAAAATGCAATATTTAATATCTCAAAAACCTGATGTGATAGACAAAAGCTGATGCCAGTTTTGGAATCAGCACCCCAAAATTGCATTAAGACCGTTGGAATACCTTATGCCAGAAAAGTGTGTTGACCAGTGTAATCGCTGTTTGGCAACAGAGGCACGAAAGGCGCCCTCCCTTGCAAAATGAAGGCCTTGTATGCAGTTATCTCGTGATGAGACTAACAGGGTTCATTACGTCAATCGATAGCCGTGCGGAGTTGCTCAATAAGATCGTAAAGCAGAGCAGATCCTCATCAGGGTTCGTGACACAGCCATACAACGCAGACGCACGATGAATTGTGCACACAAGGACACTCGGATTTCTTGCATGGCAATGAGTACACAGTCTTCGTACATAATAAAGCCTTTCTCATGGAAAACTACCTCTTTTTTTCATACCGCGAATATCTCTGCAAACGTGATATATTTTATACAAATATTAACAATTCACCAAACTTGGCATACATTCCGACGTCGCGTTTTGACTTATCTTTTAATAATGCTGTAATTTTTTTGCAATGGGAATTCAAAAACTCTCGAGATGTATTGTTAGAGATGTATGTTTTATTATCCAGGAACGAGCCAGCCCTCTTCTTCTCTCTCGCCACATTTAAAATGGCATGAGCCATTTCAGTCTCATGCAATGATAATGCAGGGTAATGTTTTATTTTTATATATTTTTAACCAAGATTCACCTCGAAGCAACGCACAGCGATAAAAAAAATATTCTGTTATCGAGGCATATTTAGCTCCAAACGCCGGCCTTGACTCCACTCGCTGATGTCTGCTGGTCAGAGAAAAAAAAACACCACAGCATCCGAGAAATGAAGTGTGCTATCCTGTAGGAGAAATGGTGGGCTCCTTGTGCCGTCTAATCGCGTTCAATATCGATCCTACGCCACTCTTTGTTAGTGCTGATCACCGTGTACGGCCTAACGGAAGAGAGAAAAAAATCCTGCTATTCAAAGTCAAAAGACATTTTCTCAAACACACACATTGAATCCTTTGAAACAATCCGTATGCCAATGTATTGGAACTTCTGTGTAAGGAGAGATGAACATGGATGGATGGGTAGGATGAATTGGAAAACGAAATATTATGCCTTCCAGTGTAGATGTACAACATATATAAACGTATTGTAATACAAAACCAAGCTACTTATGGTGAAAATGTATTTAGAATTAAGAAAAAGTGGCACGAAATGTTACAAAAAATTATTGGAAGTGTACATATCCTATGAAAAATACTTGGGATTACGCTGAGAGATGGAGAAAAAAATTACGCATTAATTATGAAAATATGCATGTTAAAGATATTACATTTTCAAGTAAGAAAATGTTATCACTTTCGGGAGGACACATTGCCTGACTGGATAATGACCGATGGGTAATATTTTGTGACTGATTGGCAGCTAAAGGAGAAACCCGCCTGGGAGAACAACACCTCTAGAGATGGAGCTACCAGATGGGCTAGGATACAGCTCCTGCGTGGAATGTTGCATAGATTGACTTGGGGAGCCCGACCATCTAGCAGCGATTTGATCCTGGCTGATCATGATGATGATCGTATTTAAATCAGCTTGGATCATTATCATGCGGATCATGATACACGTGCATTGCCTAATAGACGATGGGACTTCTTCAAAACGGATCACTGAACATTTTTTTAAATTATAATATACATCAATATGTACATTTTTATATATACGCTATAAAAAAACACAAGTATAAATTGACGCTGCATCTCTCATTCAATAGAGACGTCTCTAAAACAGGTTAAATCATGCGACACAAGAGAGCTTGTGTCGCATTCATCATCTGCCGTGTTGTTTCGGGTACAAGACATCCAATTGGTGGTGCATCTCACCCAACATTTATAAGTAGATTAACATAGAAAAAAAAAAACGAAGGGATTAGATTCACTCAAACAAAGACGCATACAAGTTCATCAAAGTCGTGCCTTGAAGACCTGAGAGAGACATTCTTAAAACTGTGTAGTCAGGGTTTTTTTCTTGTCTTGCATACTAAAATCTGCATTTACGCTTTCCAAACGATGCTCATTTCTTCGAGGCAAATTTTCTGTTCGAAAAAAAAAGAGGCTGGAAGAAACAAGGTTGACTGTAGTGATGGATTTCGGGCTAACAGCTGCTAAGACGCACGCATGCTGATATATTGCTGTGATCGTGCTCATCACAGGTAATACATCGTGCAGTTTTCCTCGCGTTTGACAGAGTACTTTACATCATTGCAGAGAGCCTGCAGTTTGCATAAATGTGAAGGCACTTGGCTGGAATGCGTGAATTGAGAAGAGATGAATAAATTGCCAAACATACAATGAATCGCATCGCTGTATGCAATGCAACAAGAGTGCGAAGCTTTCCTAGGTTTAAAATATCATTATTTATTGCAGCTACAAATAGAGATTTCGTTTGAAATGTTTGCAACAAATGTGAGCAAACCCAGACATGAGAATGTCTCGATCGAACGATGTATTACTACAAGTGCGAATACCAGGGCCACCGAGGCAGCAATTCGCAGACTGTGAACAAAAATACAGCCCCAGTAATACTGGTAGGAACCCACTTGTTCCACAAGCCCACATGGGATTATTGTGTCCGTACGTCCGTCGTGCAGGGAGGGGCTGGGTGGGGAGGGAGTGGATGGGTAGGGAGGGGAGGGTGGGGAGGGGCTGGGTGGGGAGGGTAGGGCTGAGTGGCGAGGGGAGGGTGGGGAGGGGCTGGGTGGGGAGGGGCTGGGTGGGGAGGGTGGGGCTGAGTTGGGGGTGGGAGGGGTGGGGCTGGGTGGGGAGGGACTGGTTACCCCGTGGTGCCCTTAAACAACTCAACGTTTAACCTACTCACGCCGGCTTGTGCCCACCCTCACAGTCGGGCATATTTGCGGAATACACCACGCCGCCGTTGACCCTGGCCATTGACCGAGCAACCCAACGTTCCAACCAGCTCCCTCCGCAGGAATGTGTTTAAAACAGCTTGCTCTGAGAAGTGCTGTTGAACTTGAGCAGTTCAGAGGAGGCGGAAGAATGGAGGCTTTTAAGTTGAACGTGGTCGAATGATCTGGCCAAGCTAGGCAGGCTAACATCGTGTAGCCGATGAAGGTCGTGCCTGTATGGTTCTCCACGTAACGTTGCACCACATGTTGTTTGGCATGATGTCCGATGTTTCTCTTCACATGCTGGGAACTTATTCAGGAACAATTCAGGAAGTCAGAAACTACAATGTTCCTATTCATATTCTTGGTTCTTTCGGTAAAGTCACGTAGAAGGGAAATAATAAAATAATAAAACATATATGAAACAATTAAAATTCTCACGACGTTTCGACTGCAACACAAGCAATCATCATCATCAGGTGTAAAATCCACTGCAAGAAAATTTGAAAAAAAGATCAAAATGTACAATGTTCCTGTTGAAGCTCTCAGCACGTGGAGTGAATATCAGACACAATGCCAAAGAAAGACGAGGTAGAACAACAGAAAAACACATCAGAAAGGCAGCAGACTGTCTCATTAGAGGATGTTGTGCCCAGAAAAATAAATGTTCTACATCTGCGTGACCATTATTCATCAGAATAATCAGCTGTATTTCATCTGATTGTCGTGTACCAAATTACTTTTGGAGGTATTTGCTTCAAATCCCATGGCATTCGAGCGCAGTCCTAATACTGTCCACACTTCCAGCTCAATTGCGATCTTGATGGCATTTCAAATGCAAATCAGATATTTCTTTTTGCAAAGAGCTCAATCTGTGAAGCCCTTTGATTTACCATTTTGCTTCACTGGTCTCATTCGCGCTTAAACAGCTGCACACCGGCACCAAAACAATTTAATCGCAAGTAAATACTGTAAAAAGGTAACCGTGGTTAAATGATTTTTACATGATAGTCACCAGGGTTTTGGCAATCAACTTCAAATTGGTCATTTGTGTCGGCGTGTTAATATCCCTTAATTATTCTTTAAAGAGCCATGGAAAGATTAAAACTCGGGGTGGATTTTACCCCGCATTGCCTCAGGTGTAGCGTGCAGGTGCCATTTGGTAGAACATGAAGCATTTTTTCAAAGACGATCTGAGCAGCACGCTTTATATATTTTTACCTGCACGGGATGATATAGAGAATGGCTCATTGCTGAATATGTCAGCGGAGGTGGATAGAAATGTGCTGTAGCTCATAACTCGCAACTGTCCACTTCGCAGAGACCATCATTGCACATACAGTACGTATTACAACGTACGAAACACGCATTCCAAATGTTTGGCAATACCCTGAAAACAAAACAAAGAGGCCTGACTAATCAACAAAGGGTTGGCGACGGTCAATCTTTTGTTTATTATTGTAAAAGCATGTTAGACGAAATTACATCACAAGTATTGTCATCTCATTAGAGTAGCATCACGTGACATTGGGTGATATGAATTTCAGTAGTGCAAAGACATGTTAATTCGTTACCTCATGTAAAAAAAAATCTCAAAATCACCCCTCTTTCCCCCTCAAAAAGAAAATCTAAATTGCAAAAACAAAAATCTAAAATCTAAAATGAGAAATAATATATACTATACATGTTTTTTTTTTTAATCCAATAGTCATTCTTACAATGTACACATATAAAGGAAGGACATTGGGGTGACACGGTGGCACAGTGGTTGGGGAAATACACTCAAAGCCCGACACCCTGAGTTTCATTTCCGGTCCATGGCTAACATCAGTCGTGAGAGAAATGTGATCGAGTCCTTGCAACACCCCTTCACCAACCCACACTGACCAACGTGGTGAAGTATGGTCAAACAACCCCTATCACCGAAACTTTTATCCACCAGTGAATTGACACAAGACTGTGAATACGGATCCACTATTCGGTGCATATAGGTTCATGTCATCAATTAAATTTGGCGCAGACTTATTCAGCTGGTCTGTAAATTATTTGCTTGATTTTTGGAGCATTTAAATATGTATACCTAAAGTTAATATATTAATGAAAAGGTTTCACTTTATGATCGAAATTCTAGCTGTGAGAATTTCAATATTGGATTGACTGTGATGCAACAGCATCCTCATAGCACCCATATTGTAATTAGAGCAAGCTGTCAATTAATAATTCGTAGTTCTATGAATATCCATTATCTCTTGTGCAGCCCTTTGTAGGCGCACGAAGCAATACTAGTCTGCGACATGTCTTAATGGATTATTTATCTCGTGACACGACACCAATAGTACACCAAGAATAACATTGGGGGAAAAACTACCAAAAAAAATATTATGAAAAATAAAAGTGCACGAAGAAGCTGGGTGAGAATGCATGTTCGGAATTACAATGAGCGACAGAAGGAGGAATTTACGGATCAGAGAACACACGGAAGTCAGAGATATCATATTGACTGCTGAGAAAAGTTAGTTGGCTAGGGAATATTACATCACACGAGGGCTTCAAGAAAATGGATCATCGTGTGAGTGGCGCATTTCGACACAATGATGAAAGGTTTCCACTTAATTGTGCCAACTCCACCCTAACGCCACCCTAACCCCACTCATCCACTTTGGCCATTTTGTGCCAGAATGAGTAATAGCAGAACCGGTACTCTTGTATGGGCTTGGCCAGACATGTAATGCAAATTGCGAAATAAGGCCATTTTATGACAAAAATAGCCATAAGATATCAACTTTTTGGGACAGAATGATGGCCAAGAAAGGTAATACTGTAAACTATTTTTTTACTTTACCAGGTAAGATCCACTGAGCTATATTGCTATTATTCAGAAGCGACCTGGCCACAAATGATAGCTCAACGAAGTGGCTTATCACGTGGAAGGAAAAACTGGTCCGACATCATGTGAGACTAGGCTCTAAGGAAAGCTGTCTCGGGTGTGGACCAATCAACTTCATGGACAGTGCATACATTATCAGAGTTATGTTTTTTGTTTTCATTATGACTGCAGGTATTGTGGTCTATGCAAACATGACTCCTTGTAAAAAAAAGGTGTCAGTTTTGTTGCCAGATAAAGGGGTAAAAAAACTATTATCATATTTTTTACTGGCAAATGAGGTTCCAGTGGTGCAACTAATTATTTTCACGAAGCCCTTGCCAAAACCTACCGCAAACAGGATAAGCAATCGTAAATTGTGCTTAAATACAAACCAAAAGGGTGTTAACATTCTCGACACAGCCTCAGACAAAATGGAAATTAGTTACAGTTGAACCTCGGAGATGGAACGCACCAGAACTCGAACAAATCGGTGTTCGAACGATATTTCCGAACATTTTTTGCCCCGGAAACCGAACGAAATTCGGAGGTTGAATGGGCAATCGTGACTTGAAAGAACCTGTACGGCTGAGACTCGTATGGCCAACGTGCATGTCGTTTGGTCAAGGGGACTCCCCTTCCAAACAATAACACCACCACCTCCTCCTCCTCACCACCTTCCACTCAAGCCATCAACTCTCCTTACTACAAGTAAAGTGAAGTTCAATGGTCATTTAATTAATTTATTCCATGTATTTATTCATTTTTTTCATTTATTTATTGTTTCTTGTTTTTTTGCATGATTTTAGTCATGTAATCACTGTAAACTTCGTGTAAAAATGCTTTATAACGAGATATCTCTTGCGTCTGGAACCAATTAATGTCATTTATATTCATTCTTATGGGGAAAATTAATTCGGTGTTCGAACAAATCGGTGTTCGAATGGCCTTCCGGAACGAATTAAGTTCGATCTCCGGGGTACCACTGTATAACATTCATGCCAATTGTGGCAGAAGTAATCCCGCATCATGGCCTTAACACGCGCTGAAGTAGGAGTGCATTTTAAAGTATGTTATTGGCGATGAGGACGACATTAACTTGAACTATTAAGATTGAAAGAATTAAAACTAAGTCATGAGCTTACACAGCAAGTAGGCCCATGTTAGCGACTACATATGACGGTCGGCACAGCACGAGAATCAATAAGGGGGGGTCGGGGGCGGCAGCACCTCGCTCAGCCGCCCTCTCTCTCCCCAGTGCTGATATTCACTTGCTACACCAAGTCCTCATCTTGAGTCAACCTCGGGGAGGCCCACGACTGGTTCACATATTTGCTTCTGATGTTGGCCATACGAGGACTCACAGTTTGTTCCCCCCCCCCCCAGCGGGCACCTTGGCTACGTACGGTGCGAAAGAAGTTCAGCACACACACATAGAGCAGTGCACCCAACTTAACCACTCGCTACGCGGGACAAACATGCCTGGCATAGCATTTAACAGACTGTTGGGGCAAAGTACTGTTGGCGAGCACCTCTTAAGGCTGTTGGTTAGCACCACGGCCAGCCACCGTCATCTCCCTCGTGGCGATGTTGACGCACAGCAGGAGGTAACTCCATTAAGGGCCGAGTTGACTTCGGAGCAGAGGTCGCAAACGGGTTTTGATTTCTTACCCGTACCCGTACCCGGCCGCACCAGGGTCGCAAATGGGTACCCGTACCCGGCCGGTTACGGGTACCCGTTCCTTACCCGTACTCGTACCCTACCCGAAATGAGTGACAAACGGTTACTCACCGGTGACTCACGGCCTACCCGTACCCGTACCTGGCCGGGTACGGGTAGCCGGGTATCGGGTAGGGTACGGGTATCGGATACCCGGTTGCGACCTCTGCTTCGGAGACGCCCAGCTGGGATCGGTTGAAATGTCTGCAATGTCTTAAGACCACATCTCGCGCAAAGACAGACGTCTGCAGGCTGCGAACGTGAGATCCCAGGAGACACTGTGCACGCACGGACGGACGGGCCTGCCCCTCTACATTGACTCTAGCCTCTCCTGACAACGAATCTGTGGCGTGTCTCACACCCCCATTGGTAAGGGCACATTACTACTGTAATGAGCCAAGAATGTCTGTTTGTGTGTAACGCGCGTGACGTCACTCCACATGCCGCACCCCCCTCCCCCCCCGTCATTAATATTCATGAGCGGGTGGATTTTTTCCACTCATGCAGAAAGTCGAGCGGAAATATATTTTTTCGCAAATTCGCTTTAAGTTTGACGTTTCTTTATTGAAAGTGAATCTAATAAATCATTCTACGCAGCAACAAGGTGGGTTTGGTGTCTTTATTTATTTCTTCAGCACTTGAGACGAAAGATCAGTCTAATTCATGCTTCTACATTATGGTAAAATAGACATTTCTCGGTGATTTTTCAGATATTGTATCGAATTAAAATTTATTTCAACCGCAGCGTCCGAAAGCAGAAGAAAATTAAGTATCAGAGCAGTGAATTTGAACACATTTAAGGTCAGTTATATACTGTGCTACAGTGGCATGAGGTGTTTTATGACGTAGTTTTGTGCAAGATTCACTGCCATTAAATTTACACAAATTTACACAAGATACAATTATACTCTGTTCAATTTTTTCGTAAAAATTACAGCTTCCATCCTAAGACGGGCAAACCAGCTAGTTACATATATAATGCTTTAGTCATGAATAATTGTGCTCGCATGCAAAGACAAAGATCCTCCGGTATAGCCTTAACAGGCTGTTGGGGCAAGTGATGTTAAGGATCACCTATGAAGGCCGGCACGGCACACGAGGGGGTGGGTAGCCAACACCACGCCTGACCGCCTTTGTCTCTCCGGTGGCGATGTTTACACACTGACACCAGATACTCATTCGAGGCTGAGTCGACCTAGGGGAGGCCCAAGACGCGTCGCTCAGCAGGAGGAACAACAGCTCCCTGTTATTATCCCACGACGACGCCACTCTCCGGCCCTGCGATACGAGGCAGCTGATTCTTAAAAAACCATCATCTCGTCCGTGCGCTTGCCCCAGCATCGACATCCGCGGAACGGGACCCGTGCAACAGATGCACCGCATGGGGTGGCGTCCTTTTGTTGGGCTATTACGTTAGCCCTGTGAGCGCGTGGCCTAGTTACCCAATAGAAATAGAATGCGTTGCTTTGTATTTAATATACAGCACACCTGATTTGTTTTAGGTGGCTAATGCAATGCGCGTGTAAGCATGTGTGTGTGTTCGTTCAGTGGGGAGCGGTCGTGTAGCGGTTAGCGCACTGCGCTACAAACCTGGCGACCCGAGTTCGATTCCAGTGACGATTATCTGAACCGGTCCTGGGCCTCCCCTAGGTCGACTCGGCCTCAAATGAGTACCTGGTGCGGTGTGTAAACATCGCCACTAGGGAGAGAAAGGCGGCCGGGCGTGGTGTTGGCCACCCATCCCTTCGTGTGCCGTGCCGGCCTTTATAGGTGCTCCTTAACAGCACTTGCCCCTACAGTTTGTTAAGGCTATACGGGGGATCTTTGTCTTTGTGTGTGTGTTCAGTGGGGAGCGGTAGTGAATTGCGGTTAGCGCTGCGCTACGAAACCGGCGACCCGAGTTCGATTCCCGCTCACGGCCACCAACACCGGTGACGATTATCTAAACCTGTCCTGGGCCTCCCATAGGTCGACTCAGCCTCAAATGAGTACCTGGTGCGGTGTGTAAAAACAATCGCCAGTGGGGAGACAAAGGCGGTCGGGCGTGGTGTTGGCCACCCACCCCCTCGTGTGCAGTGCCGGCCTTCATAGGCGCTCGCTAACAGCACTTGCCCCAATAGTCTGTAAAGGCTATAAGAGGGATCTTTGTCTTTGTGTGTTCACACGCAATGCTGCACATATGCAAATGTGATATTAATTCACAAACAGCAGCCAAGGTATGTTGTCATCATTTTTTCTGCAGCCGTAACAAAAAAAACATAAATTTGTTGCAGCATTTTGTCGATCCACTACCGAGATGAAGAAGACTTTCTTTTTGCATCGTTGGTCGTGGGGACTGTTCGACTATACTTCACCACGATGGTCAGTCGCTGGTTGGTTGAACGTGGGGGAATGGGTCACAGGAGCTGTTTAGAAATCATTGACTGCTGCTGTGAGCCCTGCCCTGGAATTAAACTCAGGTTTGTTGGGTTTACAGCAGTGTGCTAACTATTGGAGCACCGCTACACTCAGGTAAATGTTTTAGATAGTTAAACCAGGTTTTTTGTGCCGAGTAGTTTTTGTAATAAGTACAAAGACATTTGCTACAATGGTGCATTTGTCTATAATGCTGCCCTTTCATACCACTGATGAAATTACAAAACACACTTATATTGTTATCTAACATGGGCACAAAGTAAGAAATACACCGCAAAAAAATAACAGTGTAAAAGGCGAGGTGGAGTTGCACGCCGTGTGTATGAGGCAGGGAAATGCTATTTATTCAAGAAGGCCCTTTCCATTTGCGTGGCCTGCCACTGGAATTATAATGAAGGCAAATAATTGGGATGGATAAAAAGGCACTTTCGGAAAGAGCGCAATTGCATAGTAACAGGCAGATTTCTATGCACTGCTCTCCCAGGCTCAGAGGCTCACCTCCCCACTGATGCTCAGTCTAAATCTTACTCCTTGTCACGAGCCATCCTCAAGCATGCGAAGCATTGCGTGATTTATTGATATTGACAAATGCAAAACGGTTGGTGCTTCCGTTGACTCCTGCGCAGGAATACTGGGGAATTACTCCGACTACTGATAGAGAACATCAAACATGATCGTCCACGGAGGAGATGGAATGACAACATCAGTTTGTGCACAAGAGTGCTGGATGGATCTTTACATCGCAGGATTGTGAGAGGTTGTTGTGAGTTGGAGGAGCTCTTCATCCATCAGTGAATTGAACATGGCTGATGTTGATGATGACAATGACTATAGTGTCATAATAAAACTACAGGGTTTTTTGTCAAATCACTGCAGGATCAAGGTCTCCCCATACCATGTTGGTCATATAAGTCATATGACCATACTTCACCACTCTGGTCAGTTCGGGTTAGTGCAGGTGTTTGGGGACAAGGGGAGCTGGTTCAGATATCAACCACTTCTGATGTTATTCTGGTAGGAACCTCCTGGTTACACCAGCCCACAGAGGATTATTGTGTCCGTCGTGCAGGGAGGGGCTGGGTGGGGAGGGAGGGGCTGGGTGGGAAGGGGAGGGTGGGGAGGGGCTGGGTGGGGAGGGTGGGGCTGGGTGGGGAGGGGCTGGGTGGGGAGGGTGGGGAGTGGCTGGGTGGGGAGGGTGGGGCTGGGTGAGGCTGGGTGGGGGGTGGGGAGGGGTGGGGCTGGGTGGGGAGGGGCTGGTCACCCCGTGGTGCCCTTATAAAACTCAACGTTTAACCTACTCACGCCGGCTTGTGCCCGCCCTCACAGTCGGCCATATTTGCGGAATACACCACGCCGCCGTTGACCCTGGCCATTGACCGAGCGACCCAACGTTCCTACCAGCTCCCTCCGCAGGAATGTGTTCCATGATCAGGAATGCAACTGAGGTTGCGAGTATGATAGTGCAAGTGCACTATCATACTGCCCCACCCCCACATAGTTTAATGGCATAAAAATGGTACATGTATATATTATAATTGTGCCGAAAATATAATGTAGCATTTAAAAATATACTACATATTAGATTCGAAGCTTTCGTGACTGCAAGAATTACTCTTTGGTTCTTTCGGTAAAGTCACGTAGAAAATGAAATCTAATAATAATAGAAAACGACGTTTCGGTTCCAACACAAGCAGCCATAATCAGGTAAGAATGAATGATAAAACACAGGCACGGAAACAACATAGGCAAGACACACGTGCAGAGACACACCGAGCGAGACACACACCAAGACAAACAGAAGGACAACGAATATGTGCCGCGGTCGTCTTCTATTATTATTTAATTTTCCTCGTGACTTTACCGAAAGAACGAAAAGATTATACTTTATATATTCATTCTTGTTAATAGCCTGCCAGATAGCATGTTACCAGAGCTGCAATGGGAGTTCTTATTTTGCTGTAATATTTATGTACAGTATTATATGATTGTATATTTACATTGTAGAATATAGCTATACACATAGCAGAGAAATGTCTATACATTAAACATTAATGCACTACTATGCAATGCATCACTGCTCCCTTTGGGGAAAAAGTAATGTATGTAGTAATTTTTTATTCCCGTTTTAATTAAAAAAGTCTCTTTTTGAAGTCTTAATTGAAGGGATAAATGCGAAAGCAATTATAAAGACGGTAGTCGATTACCAAAAAAAATCTGTTCAAAATGTTACATTTTTACTTTCTTGAAATTATTTAATGTGAACGTTCTAAAGAAAAAAACACCAACCTACTTATAAGTCGACGCGTATTCCTGCAATTTAACACCCATTGCATAATTTCTGCTTTTTCCAGTTGACTAAAATCCTGCAATTAACCATAGCACTGAAAACTGCGTTCAGTTACTAATTACACACTTTCAGATTCATCGCAGGAAAGTGAAGAACGATCTTTGTGCTCTCTTGGTGTGTCAGTTCAAAAGAAGAGCAAATATGCATTCAATAATTCCGTTTCATGTCTGGACGCAATTATCATCGCGTGATGAAGATGAATGTCCGCTTGCAGTCACGATGGGGAGATAAATCCATAACAGATTACCTTCTTTCTCAGATGGTTCACGTAAGAATTTCCATTAAATGTGTTCGTTGGAAAAATAGAACAAATTGTGATACATTAAAACTTGGTTAAATTAAAATGAGCTCAGTTTTAGCCAGCCACATGAAGGTCGGCCTACCATTGAATTTGAACATTATTTTTGGACATAAGCCAAATTCACCTTTGTGTCCTTTAAGAAAAGGGTTTTTAATTAGTTAAAACTCTCACTGTTCTCATGCATACAAATGTACTGTACCGAAGTTACCTGATTCTCACATTTAAAAAAATGTGTAAATTTAAATCAGCGTAAAAAGCACATTACAGGATACAAAGCAGAACATTTTAATGCGACCATTGGTAGAAAATACTCCAAAAGAGGAAGCTTCAGAGATCCCCGTTGGAACTTTAGCCTGCTCTTCTTACACGCTGGCCGGGTGGGAGTGCCCACACTTTACCCCACCACACGTGACCTACCGATCGGCTGAGTGTGGTTTGCACATTTATACTGCTGGGTGGAGAGGCGCTTTATAGAAACGTGGCCATTGTTTAAAATGCAATTTCGGGGGATCGAACTAGCAACCCCTGAATTGCACTACCAGTGCGCTCACGTATGTGTGTGTGTTGAACTTATTTGGCAGCGTACGTAGTCAACCGTGCTAATCAGTTGTAAAGAAGTGAGTTTTCAATCTAGATGATTTAAAAGTGCATAGCTCCAGTGGCTTCCTAATAGCGGAGGGAAGAGCGTTCCAGACGGCCACAGAAGCCTGAAACCGCGCAATTGCGGTGAGTGTCTATGCTTGATGGCCAGCCAAAAGATGCTGCGAGGATGACAGGAGTTTGGATGATGATTTATGCTCCTTGGTAGCATCCGTATGATAATATATATATATAACCTCTAATAAAATAAAATAAAAAACACTTATTGATCGCATGACTTCTCGCGTAATTAGTTTAATTCATGGCATGTTAATTATATAATCCAGGTGAGAGCCCACCGTGATATGCCTCATTAACCTGTCTCATTGTTTGGATTTTTATACGTCTGGTTACATAACAGCGATAACAAGATTGGAGTACAGCATTCATTATTCCATTTTGATTGGGAAACAACACATAGGTGATTTATCAGATATATTTAGAGCAAAAGCAGCAATTAATCAATTGCATCCTGGGACGACGTATGAAATACAGACCTGCTCCTAACAACACAAGTGAAGCTGTTTTCAAATGTGGTGCAGTGACATTTGATTGTCCAAGAAACCGGATCTGCATGAACGAGACGAGAAGTATCACCTGAGTGCGGATTCTTGACTTCGTTGCAACACAGTGCAGATCGAATGGGAGCACTTTCACGTCCTTGCCCTTGTATCGTGCCACTGTACACCAGAGGTCGCAAACGGATTTTGATTCCTTACCCGTACCCGGCCGCACCAGGGTCGCAAACGGGTACCCGTACCCGTACCTGGCCGGGTAGGGGTAGCCGGGTATCGGGTAGGGTACGGGTATCGGGCACCCGGTTGCGACCTCTGCTGTACACCCAAAAGCAAAAAACCTAAGCAACAATAACATCAACTTCTTGGTTCTTTCGGTAAAGTCACGTAGAAGGGAAGTAATAAAATAATAAAAATAAAACATAATAAAACAATTCTCACGACGTTTCGGCCACAACGCAAGCAGCCATCCTCAGGCGAAGAATGAAACACCCCAAGCTTGGAGCGTATATTTAAGCTGGGTTAGAGGGGGGGGAGGTGGGAAGAAGAGCGCCTAAACAAAATAATTTGCATATCAAGAGGAATTCAGCATATGGAAAATGCGTAGGAGGTGGGCGGGGGGGGTTCCAAATCAATACTATGCCCGTGCATTATGCAGGATTAGCAGCATCAAAGGGGGGGGGGAAGGGGGGGAGCATTAACAAAGGAAAGGAATGTTAATAGTATGTAGCTGTAGTTACTAAACAACCACGTAAAAAACTACAGTATAAACTGCATGACAAACTAAAGTATAAACTACATAGCATCATCAGTAAACTTACTATACTCTACAATAAGCTGAGTTACTAAACAGTAAGTAATACATGAAAAATTCTACGTTGTAAAAAATTTATATAATATGCTTCCATCTAAACTTTATTCTCTTACATCACACGCGTCTATACCGTACTATATACTTCCATAGGCAAAACCAACATTAAATTACATACTGTATTGCTATAAACCACCCTATACCTTATACATTTTTAATATAACACTATGTATTATTCTACCCACCCTAATGTGTATCAAAATGGTTTATTACGTCTTTCCAGTGATTGCTAAGCCAGAATCCATCTTCTCGGTTAAAATTGTCTCTGTGTTTGTAAATGTGGATCGCCTCATGTACGAATCTCTCATGATAGCCAGATGGCTTGCAGAGAACCTCTGTCTTGGAGAAGTCAATGTCATGTGAGCCCACTGAGTTGTAACAGTGATCTGCCACGGCTGAGGTGTTTGTCCTACAGTGTTTCAGGTCAGCTTTATGTTCACGGATGCGGTCCGAGACATGTCGTTTGGTTTCCCCAATGTAACTGCTACCACAGAGGCAACTTAGTTTGTAGACACCAGGGTACTGTATGTCTGGAACCACATCTTTTACAGACGGTACCAGATCACGGATTTTATGTACTGTGTTGAATCGGACCTGGATCTTGTGTTTAATCAGGATTTTGGAGATCTTTTTTGTGACCCCAGCAATGTAGGGTAAGGTGATGGTCTTGAAAGGCTCCTCAACAGGATCTTTCTTGGTGGTTGGAGTGATGGCTTTGCGGATTGTGTAGTCGGAGTAACCATTAGCCTTAAGAGCTTGGCGTACGTGTTTGAGTTCACTGGAAATGTGTTCATGGTCGGAGATGCATTGGGCTCTATGATATAGAGTCTTGATGAGAGAATTCTTCTGGGATGGATGGTGGTGGGAATCCGGTTTTAGATAAGCATCCGTGTGGGTGGCTTTCCTGTAGACAGTGGCTCATTGAACCATCAGGTCTCCTTTTGATTAGGACATCCAAAAAGGGTAGCTTGCAGTCACGAAAGCTTTAAATCGAAATAACATCAACGGCAAATAAATCTAAACAAATGCCATACCAACACAGTGGGGTATTCGCTCTGTGTGACGCACGAAAACTGAGTTGGATATGAGAGTCAAAAAACAGTTGTGCTGCAAAGAGTGAATTTTGACTTGAAGCTTTCGTGACTGCAGGAATTCATATTCCTGGGGTCTTTCGGTAAAGTCACGTAGATAAGTTCAAATTAATAAAAAATAAAATAAACAAAAAACTACGACGTTTCGATCACCAACACAAGCGATCGTCATCAGGAGGAAAACAGAGGGGGGAAGCTGCTAAAAGCAGACTGTTTTAAAGGTTTAAAATGGGTGTATCACAAGGGTCATAAACGTTCCGGCCTTCATAGGTGCTCGCTAACAGCACTTGCCCCTACAGTCTGTTAAGGCTATATGGGGGATCTTTATCTTTTATACACGAAGTGGGCGGGGCTAGTGATGTTAATGTGAGAAATTAGCATGTTAATGTAAGATTGGAGCTTTAACACGGTACGTAAAATCCGTGATCTGATCCCATCTGTGAAGGATAGGATCCCCGATATGCAATACCCTGGCGTCTACGAACTAAGCTGTGTCTGCGGCAGTAGTTACATTGGGGAAACTAAGCGACATGTCTCGGACCGCGTTCGTGAACATAAGCCAGATCTGAAACACGGTAGGACCAACACGTCGGCCGTGGCTGATCATTGTTTTAATGCGGTTGGCTCACATGTTCGTGCTTTACCCGGTATAGGTTGTTGGTCTCATGCTATAAATGGCAGTGTTTGTGTCTTCACGTGAGGCATCTGGAACTCGTGCCACTTAATTCGTGGTTTGCGGGTGTGGTTCAGCTAAGTCTCGCTATTGGTGCAGGCCATGGCCGGAATTTGAGATCTGGAGTCACTGTCCATTGTGAAAGGTATGCACAGTTTAATAAAGACAACACACACACACCAGATGCTGTCATGTGTCCAGAACTTGGTATTAGATGCACAGTTGATGAGTAACTTCGCATGCATTCACACAACAATGTTCTAAGAATATCAACAATGGATTTATTGCAAGCAATAGAGTTAATTTGCCATTATTTTGTCTTTAAAGCTCACCAACTTAAAAATTCAATTTTTATTTTTTGGCTCGCTTCGAAAAAGAGACATCTTAGAAAACAACAGCCACCGATCTTGTTAAATATATAATTTAAACGTGTCAATCTTAGGCAGGGATATTTAATTTACAACTTCTCAGCCAAACGGTTCCCTCTACAGTATATGCATTACGTTTTCATTTCAAATAACTTCGGGCAAGCGAAAAAAAAACACAATCTGGAGTTGATCCCCTTTAGGCTCTGGGCTAGTCTGTGCGAAATGGAAAATTGATCAGCCTGCTCAATCATCCAGCAAAAAAATATATATATATATGTGCCCTGCTCCGGTTGTAGGCTTCTGTGACCGTTTTTTGACAATGACCTACTGAGAAGTGTTAAATCCAATTTTTTTCTCTCTCTCTTCCACCCAAGCAGAGATTTAGTGGCAAAAAAAATACAATTTCACATCTAAGATTTCCTAGTACTGTCGATAAAAATGCACTCGTAATAAATAATGCTAATCTACGACGCATGTGGGAGAAAAAAAAATCACAAGCGTGCGTGGAAACGGTTGAGCGTTAACGTCTGATGTGATGCGTATAAATAGCATTGTGAATAAGGCGTAGTTATTAATCAACTTAAGTAATTTGGTGAAAAGATGACGGTGTGGAGTGATGCTGGAAATACTGTATAGTTTTGCCTGTATATTTGGAGTTTGCATGTCTCTCTCTCCCCGTAGTCGTGTGGATTTTTCTCCAGGTCTTCTGGTTGTTCCCTCCACATTTAGAAACATGCATTTAGAGTAATTTTTCTGCGAAACATTTCCACGTGATAAGCGACTTCGTTGAGCTATCATTTGTGGCCAGGTCGCTTCTGAAAAATATCTATACAGCTCAGTGAGCCTTAACCTGGCGAAAAAAAAGAGTTTTAGTTTAGTTTTGGCTTAAAATCACAGAGATCTCTCTACCATTAGGCCTCGCATTTCAGTACTAGTGTAATGCGGGCGTAAGCGACCTTCCGGAGGTGACGTCACGGGGGGTGGAGTCATGTGACGTGGGGGGAAGGTTCGGGGCTTTAAGCGGGTAAACCGGAAGGGGAAGGCAGTCGGGGTGTGAGCGGAAAAGAGTGAGGCCACGCGGGCAAGTGTAGAGAGGGGGGGGCGCCGACGGCCATCGGGAGCCAACCCCGAAGATAAGAGGAAGCTGCGGAGTGTGTGCAGCCGGGGAGGAGACAGCCAGGAGGGCTGCGTGTTAGAGGCAGCGGTGTGGCTGCCAGGAGGAGCTGCGGAGAGAGAGAGAGAGGGGGCTGCTTGTTAGAGGCAGCGGTGTGGCTGCCAGGAGGAGCTGCGGAGAGAGAGAGAGAGAGCAAGAAGCTGTGAGAGCAGCGGAGGGAGAAGAGCAGCAGAGAGTACAGCCAAGGGGGGCTGTGTGAGAGAAACAGCAGCGGAGCTGCTGTTGTGGATCGGGCCGACATTGGAGTCAGCACCGTGGAGAAGCTACAGAGTAAAGACAGCCGTGTGGGGAGGATGTTGGCGCGGTGGCGGGTCCGTCGACATCATCAGACGCGGATCAACGATGGCAAGCGATGGCGGTACAACTGGAGGCACTTAAGGACGTCCTGGCGCATCTATGCCATCTCGTCGCGCCAGGGACGATGGATGATGCAAGTGGTGCTCCGCGGGCCGCCACGTTGCCTGTCCTGCCGCCGCCATTGCCCACGCGGCAAGAGGCCGCCATTTTGCGCGCTCCGTGGCGCCAAACCGCCATCTTGGCCACGCCGCGGGCCGACGCCATTTTGAATTTGCCATCACAACCACCACCATTGGAAGACGGCGGAAAGAGGAGTCGGAGTCGCCACCTTACAACAGTTAAAGAATTTTCCGTCGGTGGGGACTGGAGCGCGTTCGCCTGCCGCTTCTTGGCGGCGGTACGCACAGCAAGATGGACCGATGCGGAGGCTTTGGAGGTGTTGCCGACTCTCCTGGACGACGAATCTGTCCGATTCTTCCGTTCCATATCGACCGATAAGAAGGCAACTTTATGTGGTGTTTTTCAAGAAATGGCCGATGCTTATGAGCCACCAGATGATGCGCATCGGCGATTCGCTCAACGACAACGAGCACCAGAGGAGTCGCCCGTGGCGTTCAGGGGTGCGGTGCTGGAGCTGGCCATGGCAGCTTATCCTGAGACGCCACAGGACCTGCTTGAGCCTCTCATATTAGGGAAAATGTTGGAGCTGTCTCGGGATCTAGGGATCCCCATGCCTGTGTGTGGGCATGAGAAGCTAACTTCCCGGATGGCTGCTAAGTGTCTCGATGCGCAATTCAACCTCCGTCGCTGGAAACAAGTGACGGCGTGGACGGGGGGGCCCGTCAAAGAAGGGGAGGCGCTGGGATGGAACCCTGCGCAGGCCGTCTATGTTCCGGATGACCGGGGCCCTCAACAACTGACGGCCGCCTCCGCTCCATGGACGGGACGCGGCGGGCCGAGACCGCGCGCGGTGCTACCAGAACGGGGCCGTCAGGAGGCGAGGCCTGCGCATCGGCGCAACGAGGCCGAATGTTTCCGCTGCGGGCGTAGGGGCCACTACGCCAGAGACTGCTGGGCCCGCTTCCCGGCTCCGCCGCAGCAGGAGGCCTCGGCACCGGTCAAGTCGGCTAAAGATCCTCCGAAACAGGCATGTCGGCACGCACCAGACACTCGGCAAGGCTTTCCACCTCACCCACCACCTGTGTTGCGCGATCCTATTGTTGTTGTTAAACAAAGGCCATCGACGGGGCCTTTTCATTCAGTTACGCAGTGGCGCAAATTGGCACGGAGAGTTGTCGCGGCCGCTACGGGTTCGTCCACTGTACCGGGGTCCATACAGGGTGTGGACGTGCGCATTTTGGTTGACTCGGGGGCGTCTGCGACTATTATATCGGATGTCATTTTCCATCTGTTGGGCATTCCGTCGGGGGCTGTGCGTCCGGTTTATGGGTCGTGCGTCGCTGCGAACGGGGGTAGCATGGGTATCGTGGGTCAGGTGGATGCTAAGATATCTATTGGGGATGTGTCGGCCTCGGGTGTTGTGTTGATATCGAGATCTTTGGCGGTTCCTTGTTTGTTAGGCACCGATTTTTTGGCTAAGATGCCCATTTTGATCAAAATCAATGAGAATTGTATTGAACTGCCGGGGGGCCGTCAAATCTCGTTTCTGCCGTCGCCCTGGGGGCGACCTGCTTCGGCCGTACAAGTGCAGGCGCTGTCCGTCGCATCTGTGGACATCCCACCTGGTACACAGATGCTTATACCCTTGCGGTATCGGAAGCCCCTGCCTGATCGGCTAGGAGCAGTAGGGGTCTTGTTGTCACCGTCCGCCACGATAACAACCGGGTTGGCGTTAGTGGGGGCACAGACCATCGTCCGGCCGGATCAATTACCGTTTTTACAGGTGCTTAATGCGGGGGGAGAAAACGTCCGTGTCCCGGCCGGTACGGTTGTGGCACATGCCACTACGGCGTTTGCGACCCATGATTGTCCACATAGCCGGGGAATTGTTGCTGGGGTTTCCGAGCCAAGGAGTTCGGATGATCGTTGGGTTGCTCATTTATGTGACGAAAATTCTTCCCTGTCCATGGAGCAACGTGGTGCGCTGCGTGAATTGTTGTTGACATATTCCGATGTGTTCAGCTCCGATGATTTGGATTTGGGCCGCACTTCCTTGCTTTACCATCACATTGAGACGGGCGATGCTGCCCCTATTCGATTAAATTCGCATCGGATGAGTCCTGCGGAGCGAGAACACGTACGGGGGGCAGTGGAAGACATGTTGGCTGCGGACATTATATCGCCATCTAACAGCCCATGGGGCGCTCCAGTCGTCTTGGTTAAGAAGAAGGATGGCAAATTGCGATTTTGTGTTGATTTCCGCAAATTGAATAAGATATCGGTGGCAGATGCGTACCCCCTACCGCGTATGGATGACTCCCTCGACGCATTGTCGGGGGCTAAGTTCTTTTCCACTCTGGACCTCTCTTCGGGATTTTGGCAGCTTCCCCTTGACGAGTCCTCACGGGAGAAAACCGCATTCCGTACGCCGCAGGGGTTATTTCAATTCAACTGTCTCCCGATGGGATTGAATGCGGCCCCTGCTACATTTCAAAGATTGATGGAGCTCGTTTTGACGGGGTTGCAGTGGGAGACATGTCTTATATATTTGGACGATATCATTGTCTTCAGCCGCACATTTGATGAACATTTGACGCGGCTGGAGACAGTGTTCACGAGGATGCGTTCTGCCAAATTGAAATTCAAACCAAAGAAATGTCACCTACTGCAACGGTCCGTCCGCTATTTGGGGCACATTGTGAGCGCTGAGGGAGTGTCCACGGATCCGGAAAAGACGGCGTGCGTCCGGGATTGGCCGACTCCGGCCACCGTGGGGGATGTTCGGCGGTTTTTGGGATTTGCCTCGTATTACCGAAGATTCGTGCCGGGTTTTGCGACGATTGCGAGGCCCTTGCATCTCCTTACGGGTAAAGGACGGAAGTTTGTTTGGGGACAGCCGGAGGAGGCGGCCTTTCGGAGTCTGCGTGATCTATTGGCCACGGCCCCAACATTGGATTATCCCGATTTCGATCACCCATTCATTCTTGATACGGACGCGAGTGACACAGGTATTGGGGCGGTGTTATCACAGTCTAAAGGGGGTGTAGAGCGTGTCGTGGCGTATGGTAGCCGAGTCTTGTCTCCTGCGGAAACCCGCTACTGTGTCACTCGCAGAGAACTATTGGCGGTTGTTTTTTTCCTACGGCAATTTCGACCATACCTCTACGGTCGTTCTTTTATTGTGCGTACGGATCATGCGGCCTTGCAATATGCCCTTAAAATTGACCAGCCGTCCGGACAGTTGGCACGTTGGTTGGACACGCTACAGGAATTTTCCTTCCAAATTCAACATCGGAAGGGTGTGCGCCATGCGAACGCTGACGCACTTTCCAGATTACCGCGGCGCGCCCCTTGTAAATGTGAGTCGGGGACGCATAGGTGTTCGCCGATTCCAAACCCCCCTCAGCCGCTCACGTTGGCCGTCGAGAAGTCGGACACTCCGATGGAACCGGGACCGGCTGACGGGGTTTTGAATCTGCCGCGGTCTGTCTGGATCCGGGAACAGATGATGGATGAGTCATTGGTGTCCTTGCGGAAGCGGTCTGCTAAGGACAATGGGAGTCCGAGTACGGCTGTGGGGCCGCAAACCGCTCTCCGAGATGGTCTGCTTATGTGGCGGGAGGGGTTCCAGGAACGTTGGCGCCTGGTGGTACCAACGTCCTTGCGGTTCGAGTTGATTAGAACCCTCCATTGTGACACTCTCTTACATTTAGGGGTGCAGAAGACCTTGTTGACGTTGCAACGTCATTATTTTTGGCACGGCATGGCGACAGATGTCGTAGGGCACGTGCGCGCGTGCCCTGCGTGTGCACAACGTAAGCCGCCGAAACATCCTTACGTGCCGCCTCTCCAGTCGATTCAGGTGTCTCGAGTCAATGAATTGGTGGCACTGGACATATTGGGACCTTTTCCACCATCGGCGAGGGGTAATAAATATTTGCTGGTAGGGGTTGAGTACCTCTCCCGTTGGCCGATGGCCTGGCCGTTGCCTGATCAGTCGGCCGCGGCCATTACCGACGCCTTTTTGTTTGGGTATATTATGGATAAGGGGGCGCCTGAGAGACTCCTCACGGACCAGGGCAGGAATTTCTCTTCTAAATTATTGGCGGAAGTGTGCGCGGGCCTTGGGACTAAGAAAGTACGGACATCCCCATACCATCCGCAGACGGATGGTATGGTTGAACGGCTGAACAGGACACTGTCTGCCATGCTTTGCCATACCGTGAGTGAACAACAATCAGATTGGGATCTGCACATCCCCGGGGTGCTTTCGGCGTACAGGATGACGCCTCATGCGGCTACGGGATATTCGCCGTTTTACCTTATGTATGGTCGGGAAAACGTGCCGCCGGTGGATGTGCAATTGGGAACTGGGGTGAAGGGACCTCGGAAACCACTTCCTGAATACATTCAGGACACGGTTCGCCGAGTCACGGAGGCGCGGGAGAATGCCCGCGTGGCTACGGCCAAAGCCCAGGCCCGGAACGAGCGATATGCGCGACGGTCTGAGGGGGAGTGCCCTTGGAAGGTTGGGGACCTAGCCTGGCTTCATTGTCCACAGGTACGTCCGGGGACCTCGCCGAAATTGCACAAACCCTGGCATGGTCCCGTACGCCTCATTGCGGTTCCCAACCCACAGACAGCACGCGTCCAGATTGGGTCTCGTCGCTGGGTTGTGCATACGTCGCGCTTGAAACCATATGTTGCTCCCTTACATGATGCGTCATCCCCCAATGTTGCCTTGCCGGGGTCTGTTGCTGCTGACTCTCCCCTGCCTGCGTCCATTGATTTCGCTAGAGCGCCTGTCGTGCCTGTTCCAGACAGGCCGGCCGTGACATTGCGGGGGACGAGGGGCCCTGCTCGGAGGACGCCTGCCAGGTCTGCGGGACCTTCGAGCCCTGCAGCCCTTCCGACCCAGCTGCGGGCACGGTCACAGGACAAGCCCAGGACTAACTCTTTAGAGACACGGGACGGCGGTGGACTTCCAGCTGCGACAGGGGGATTACCCCCTGTCATTCCTCGACTTTCATCGCGTTCCCGTTCTGCGAGTGGGCCGCCGACCGTCCGGGACGGGCCGGCGACCCGCACACGTTCCAAATCGCTTACGTTTCGTTGATTGTTGCTGTCTGTTTATTTTTTTCTTACAGTTGTATTTATTGCATGCTTTTGTACGTTCGTTGATGTTAATTGCGTTGTTGTTGTTCTTGTTGTTACATTATATGCTTAGTGTCCTTTAGGGGGGGAAGCTCGGTTCGCCGCATTACGATTTGCTATTAGTCAGCCGAGGTCGGCTGGGATTTTTCTACGGGGGAGGGTGGTGTAATGCGGGCGTAAGCGACCTTCCGGAGGTGACGTCACGGGGGGTGGAGTCATGTGACGTGGGGGGAAGGTTCGGGGCTTTAAGCGGGTAAACCGGAAGGGGAAGGCAGTCGGGGTGTGAGCGGAAAAGAGTGAGGCCACGCGGGCAAGTGTAGAGAGGGGGGGGCGCCGACGGCCATCGGGAGCCAACCCCGAAGATAAGAGGAAGCTGCGGAGTGTGTGCAGCCGGGGAGGAGACAGCCAGGAGGGCTGCGTGTTAGAGGCAGCGGTGTGGCTGCCAGGAGGAGCTGCGGAGAGAGAGAGAGAGGGGGCTGCTTGTTAGAGGCAGCGGTGTGGCTGCCAGGAGGAGCTGCGGAGAGAGAGAGAGAGAGCAAGAAGCTGTGAGAGCAGCGGAGGGAGAAGAGCAGCAGAGAGTACAGCCAAGGGGGGCTGTGTGAGAGAAACAGCAGCGGAGCTGCTGTTGTGGATCGGGCCGACATTGGAGTCAGCACCGTGGAGAAGCTACAGAGTAAAGACAGCCGTGTGGGTGTACAGCACGAACCGAATAATAAAGGACACTGAGCCAGACATCGTGGTCCAGTCGTTTATTACACTAGTTTTAAACGTCGCATTATTCGGCGCTGGGGTGGTGAAAGTGATCTGGACGTGTGCAAGTGGTGTTCCGCAAACCGTGTTAACTCACAACAGAACGGGATAAGTAATTGCGTGCAGAATTTAAAGCTTTTAGGTGTTCGTGAGAAAATCCGCAGAATAATTCAATCTCCGCTGTGCCACGTTACCGTGTATTCCATGAGAAAAGTGTTAAAGCCATATTTCATTTGGTGGCCGGATGACACAAACAGGCAGAGACTGGCATCGTCTACCCTTGCTGCTTGTTTATATGCTGGGTCGTCCATCATTTATCTTGTGCCACCCTCTGAGACACTCCCAAGCTAATTCATTAAGTTTTGAAAGTGACACACACACACACACTAGATATGTCTACACACATTCACCTAAATGTATTGCACCACAGTTTTTAAATCCTTAAATCCACTTTCAAGGTGAGCGGGTGACTCAGGGGGTCGGAGTCAAAGATTGCTTCATCAAAAACTGAGTCAGGACTGCTGATATCCTCGGTTCGAATCTGGGTTTCAGTGACCCATGACTACCCAGCGTCTCAAGCATAGTGTAACAAAGGTCCCAATCCAAAGGTCATATATTACTGCACAAAAAAACCGGCCTCACTCAATTTGGATAAATTAATAAAAACAAATTCGTTTGAGTGCCACGTGATGAACGCCTCCACTGCAGGGCATCTGGGAGAGGCCAGCACCCTGAGCGTGTTGAAGAGGTCACTTGAAGAAATCTAAGGAGCAATGCTGCAATACTACCAACCATAGGCCAGCATCATGGCATGAGATGAAGGATCCAATCCTTGGAATGCAATTGGAGAAAAAAATACAAGAATAGCAACTTGCGTGCACGCGAACAGCTGACTCAAGCGTCTTTTAAATGTAAGTGCAATGTTTCCACACTCTCAAACCCACGCTACTTCAGAGTCATCATACTGCCCTGTCATGCATTGAGCTAGAACTAAGGCAAGCGCTTACAACGCTGGAGAGACATTGTTTTAGATGAATGTGCCAAAGCCAGAGCCAACACTCAACACTATTTTTTTTATAACTTACGCTTGCAGTGCTTGAGTGACCCTCAACATTCGCCGCGAAGCCAAACAAACCCCTGCGTATCTGCGCGTGTTTGATCAGACCACAAATTAGAGACTACGCTATAGAGTTGCAAGAGTAAGCGTAGAGCGTTAACCACTGCTCTACCGCTCTGGCCCAAAGAAGCATGCTCACCTGTGCATGCATGACCACAGATAAAGACAGGCTTACAGAACTCACACGAACCATATATATATTACAGCTAGAGTGTAATACATATTCTAAATAAGCTCAAGCCTACCATAAATCACGTGGTTTATTTGTAGCCACACCTACTTTTAATCCCTCCCCTCTCCCTGCCCTCTGTGAAAACACACGCTGCTCCGTGCAGCTCACTTCAGCCGGCTCTTTCCTTCTCTCTGTCTCCCTCTCTTCCCTCCCCTCTCATCCCTAACATCTTCGCCCGGTAATTGCTTCTCTTCCACCCAGGCGTGGCGCCACAGTGGCGAGATGTTAATTACTTTACCTGGTATACAGGCGGCCGTGGGTTTGATCCCGACCCTGACGCCTGCATATTTGAAGTTTGCGTGTCTCTCTCCATGTGGTCGTGTGTATTTTTCTCTGGGTCCTCCGGTTTTTACCTCTACATTTAAAAACATTGGTTTAGAGTATTTGGCTGCTATAAATGTCCACGTGATAAGCCACTTCGTTGAACTATCATTTGTGGGCAGGTCGCTTCTGAAAAATGAGTTATATAGCTCAGTGGGCCTTACCTTGTAAAATAAAACGGCTGCTTGCGTTGTGGCCGAAACGTCGTGAGAATTATTTTATTATGTTTTATAATTTTTTATTATTATTTTATTATTTTCCTTCTACGTGACTTTACCGAAAGAACCAAGAAGATGAATCCCTGCAGTCACGACAACTTTAAATCGAAATAAAACATTGTGTAATAATTCTCTTTGGTTATTTCGGTAAAGTCACTTAGAGAGATTTTTTTTTTAAATCACGACGTTTCGATCGCAACACAAGCAATCGCATGATTATTTTTCTATCTACGTGACTTTACCGAAAGACCCAAAGAGTATGAATTCCTGCAGTCACGAAAGCTTTAAGTCAAGATTGTGTAAAATTTGAAATAGTAGTTTCTCTCCCTCCTCCTCATCCTGCCCGGCGCTCATTTTTAAATCCTTTATATTAAGTTCACTTGCTTGCTTGCTTGCGCGCTTACGACCGTGCAAATCTTTCGGTCGTTTTTTAACCCACTTCCCGTGATCCAATCGAGCTGACATTTTCCACACAGACTCGTTGTGCGTGACAATTTATGCTCGTGAAATTTTTTTTCCATAACTTTACACTTTTTAGGAATTGTTTTTATATTAAATTACCAATTGCTTAATAGTGGCAGGCAATCATCTGACCCATAGGTGGCAGCCATCTCAAGCCAGAGGACGAGAGGACTCTAGCCGCCACGCATATAAAGGATTTATAGTGAAAAACTTTGTTTTTACGGGTTAATTTTTTTATGCTGCCCTTGAGCCATGCCCTCCTTCATGCCTGTCTTGGGGACTTCTGTAACAGCGTCCTTTCCCTTTCCCACCCTCCTACTTGATGCACAACAGGTGCAATATTTCGATTTAAAGCTTTCGTGACTGCAGGGATTCATCTTCTTGGTTCTTTCGGTAAAGTCACGTAGAAGGGAAATAATAAAATAATAAAACATAATAAAATAATTCTCACGACGTTTCGGCCACAACGCAAGCAGCCGTCCTCAGGTGAAGAACAGGTCTGTCGGAATGACAGCGTGAAGAACAGGTCTGTCGGAAAGACGCTGTCACCTGAGGACGGCTGCTTGCGTTGTGGCCGAAACGTCGTGAGAATTATTTTATTATGTTTTATTTTTATTATTTTATTATTTCCCTTCTACGTGACTTTACCGAAAGAACCAAGAAGATGAACAGGTGCAATGCTATATATAATCAACATCATTATTATAAAAACAGACATCAAAAACAACATGGTTCAAAATATCAGGAATTAGTGAGGTGGTCAGTACCAAAGTATATTCATCTAAGTTAGAAGGTTGATCTTTGGTTTCCTTGTGAACTTAATTTTTTTGATTGAAATTTGATTAATACAAAATGTGGTTAAGGCCGCAGAATAGAGTGCTGCTTATATTTGCCTCTACTATTAGGTAACGTTGCAGTTTGTTTACCTAGATTGTGGCTGTCCTGCAAAAAATGTTTAAATATCAGTGAACATCTGATTATCCAGCAGCAATAACATTGCTGGGTAATTATATCCCTGTAGAATTGAATTTGTGATTGAAGGAATGCCCACTGATTCAAATTCAATCAAAGCAAAATATTTCATTTAAAGTGACGTTTTAATTTATTCTGAGGAGTTTCTGAAATGCCTCTGGTAAAATTGAGCTAACTTCCCATCTATGAATATGAATTCGTTCACACTGTTCTTGCTGTATTTTTAAAAATACATTCATTATTCTGGCGACCGTAGTTTGAATTCCGGCCACAACTAATACCAGCGGCAAATTAAATCTGAACCAGTCCAGGACCACTGGATCAAAGGCCTTCATCCAGCATTGGATTGTCAAAGGGTTGTAAATTAATTTATTGAGAATACTTTAATATCTAATTACATGATTACGGTATATCAAGTTCATAAAAAAAAACCCTCATTAATGTTTCTGAAATATAAAAACCAAAGAACCTCGCCCAGACAAGGTATACCAGGACACGCCCCTGGAGCCAAGCCTGCGGGTGGTATTCGCTGCCTGGTGGCCAGGTGACCCATGTAACCCGGTCAGGCACAGCCCGAAATGGCAAAGTGGACCTTAGCAATGGACACTAGCTATTAGGACGTGGAATGTCACGTCACTAGGGAGGAAGGAGCCGGAGCTGGTGGAAGAGGTGGAAAGGTATCGACTAGATATAGTCGGTTTCACCTCCACACACAGCATTGACAATGGAAACAAACTTCTCTATCGGGGGTGTTATCTCTCCTATTCCAGAGTAACCCCTGGTGAGAGGCCCCGGGCAGGTGTGGGGATACTCACAAGCCCCTGGCTGGGCACTGTTCAGTTGGAGTTTGTCCCAGTAGATGAGAGAGTCACCTCGATGAGACTTCAGGTCTCAGAAATGAAAATTCTGACTGTTGTCTGTGCTTGTGCACCAAACAGCAGTTCAGAGTATTCGGCCTTCTTGGAGACGGTGGGTGCAGTGTTCGATAGAGTGCTACCTACCGACTCCATAGTCTTACTCGGCAGCTTCAAGGCTCACATGCGAAACGATGGAGATACTTAGAGAGGCGTGATTGGGAGGAATGGCCCCCATGATTTGAACCCGAATGGTGAGATGTTATTGGAATTCTGCGCTAGTCACGGAATGTCAATAACAATAACCACGTTCAAACACAAGGATGCGCATTAGTATACTTGTTACCAGAGAACCTTGGGCCGAGGTCATTGATTGACTTTATATATCGGACCTAAGGCCGTATGTTCTTGACACTCGGGTGAAGAGAGGGGCAGAGCTGTCAACTGATCAACACCTGGTAGTAAGTTGGATCCGACGCTTTGGGCACAGACCAGATAGACGTGGAAGGCCCAAATGAATAGTGCAGGTTTTCTGGGAATGTATATCGGAAGACCCAGTGCAGAAATATTTGAACTTCTACCTCCGAGAAAACTTATCCTACACTCCAGGGGACGTCATGGACATTGAGTCCAAGTGGCCGATGTTCAGGACCTCGATTGTCGATGCATCTGCGAAAAGCTGAGGCCTGAATGCAGTTGGTGCCTGTCATGGTGGCAAATCTAGGACCCGCTGGTGGACACCAGTGGTGATGGAAGCTATCAAATTTTTATTTAAAACTTCCGTGACTGCAGGAATTCATATTCTATGGTTATTTCGGTAAAGTCACGTAGATAAAACAATAAAATAATAAAAATTAAAATGAAGTGAATAAAAAAAAATATCACGACGTTTCGATCGCAACACAAGCGGTCGTCATCAGGAACAGGGAGGTTAGCCTATGAGGGCAAGCTGTTTATGAAGGTTTAGAGATGGGCGGGGCAGCTAATGTTAATGTAGGAGAAGGCTCCGACACCGGCAGTAGGTATACACCAATCAAAGCATTGCACCTCGCTCCATACACTCACACTGCTGATGGTGGAGGTGGACAAGAAAACACAAATCAAGTCATGACCCAAAGTGGTTGATGACATCTTTCCAATGATTGCTGAGTTTAAAACCGTCGTCTCGGTTGAAATTGTGTCTGTGTCTTTATATATGGATGGCTTCGTGAACGAATCTTTGTTGATAGCCAGTCGGCTTGCAAATTACGATCGTCTTAGAGAAATCAATTTCATGTGAGCCAGCCGCATTCAACTAATGATCAGCTACAGCAGAAGTATTGGTCCTACCGTGTTTGAGATCTGCCTTATGTTCACGAATACGGTCCGAGACATGTCGTTTGGTTTCCCCAATGTAACTGCTGCTGCAGATACAGCTTTGTTTGTAGTCGCCGGAATATTGCATGTCAGGAATCTTGTCCTTCACAGATGGGATCAGGTCACGAATTTTATGCACTGTGTGGTCAAAGGATGTGTCAGGTTTGGATTTATTTATTTAAGTGACATTTGCTGTTATTATAACTCATTATAATTGTGGATGGCATGCTTCTCATTAAATATATTTTTCTGTTATAATCACAGCAGATTTCCTCCAGGCACCTCTGTTATAATGATTATTTATATTCCAAGAAAAGTTGGCATACAGAATTCCACTAAACCCGAGACTTTGAATATAAAAAACTTGAAGAACGCAATTATTGCATAAATTTATTGTAATGCTTTAATAAGCAGTACAAATTCTAGAAGTTAACATTTGATTGCGGAGAGGTGGCAGTGATTGATAGTGCACTGCATTGTGAACTCAGTCATTGCCGGTAGTGATTCACATCAGTGGGGTGGAGTTCTGAACTAGTCCTACTACCCTCCCCAAAGACAAAGACCCCCCGTATAACCTGTAACAGACAGTTGGGGCAAGTGCTGTTAAGGGAGGCCCAGGACTGGTTCAGATAATCTTCGCTGGTGTTGGCCGTGTGAGCTAAAATCGAACTTGGGTCACCGGGTTTGTAACGCGGCACGCTAACCGCCACACTACCGCTCCCCTCGCCAACTTCCGTGTAGTCAAACAACCGCAGACCTTAGTCCAGGAGTGGCTTGACAAAAATCTGTGCACATATATAATATTTTCCGTGATTACATAAGTAAAAATTGGCCTTCATTGGACCCCAACATGTAAAGTGATGTTTGTTATCTCTTTTGCAATGCCGACCTGTGTTGCTGTAGTTGCTTAAGCTCAGTTATTAATGTATTTATTTAACATATATTATGAGGTTGTGTTCACACAAATCATAATTAACGCATGACATAAGGATTTTATATCATACGCCAACACACAGATAAGTCGATCAAATTGAAAAAAACACCAATTGTGATGCATTGTGAAAGGAATTGCCACTAGAAGGCAAAAACCTGTGATGCCCTCAATTCCATTGCGCATTAAGTCCAGACGGCCGCTTCTTCACTTATTTTGGCTCCATACCGAGAGGCCCTTTGCGAGCCATCTAATTATTATCCAGAGAATGTACGCTGATTCATGTAACTGCTCTAATGATAGAGGGACTGCATACAGCTGCGCCTGGCATGAACACCACCCCAATGCTTCAAGCTCATTGATCGCAGATATCTGAGTCACATACTAGCAATGTCACTTTCAGCCCTGCGCCTCACCGCACGATCCATCACTCAGCCACACAGTGGATGGTGCAGGATCCGGTGGGGGAGCCAAAAAAAGTAATTTTCTTTTTATTACAAACCCTCTCATCTGTCTGTGACCTGCCGTGAAAATTGGGGGGTGAAATGAGGTGGGATATTTCCCCGCCGCATGATGGAACCATCTCATGAGCCTTAATCCTTTCAGCTGAGGAATTATTTTGATTTATTGAACGGTGAATTTACTAAAGTGATTTCAGATGATTTCTTTTTTAGAAAACAAATGAAAAGCCACTTCATTGCATAACGGTCTTCCCTACGCTTCAAGAGCATGACAAACTCTTTCTCAACAGAACTTCAAGGTATACACAAACTCAAAATATTGCAATGACAAAGCACAAAAAAATCACCATGGAGTTGTCCGTATGGTTGTTTTCATTCGCCATTGCGTTTTGAAAAGTTATACTGGAGAGGGTTAAAGGGGAAAAATTAAGATTTTTGAACAATGTGTTCTTACCACCTGCAGAGGAGCATCAATGATTTGACAAGAACGTGATGGGTGCTGCACAGCGATATATCTGACGGTAGATCGACTCAACGTATTTTAACAGCAATGAGTTCAGAATCAGATATTCCCTGAACAATTACTTTCATTTCACCAACGGTAAATACGTCTCAGCAACGGTGCAAAAATAATCACACCAATGCTTCCAATGCAGATGTTAGAGCTAATACGGATTTTTATTTTTATTTTAAGCCTATAATCCTTGGGATGAAGTAATCTGTTCAGGTTAATTTTCAAATGTTACCAAACAGCAGCAAGGCATTTAAAACACTGAAATAATTTTCAGACTTCACTTTAAATCCCAGACTCCCTCCGCTTTTGATTTAAATATTTTCAATTAAAAATATTCCACACCTCTGTTTACTTCTGGAAAATACAGCTATGCTCTATGTGAATAAGCAAAAAAATAATAATTGTCGTAATCTCAACAAACACAGCTGTATTTGGTGTGTGTGTCGTGATGGTGGAAGGTACAGGTGCAGCCCTACAAATGACTTGATCATGCCACTGCTGATAGAAATGCCCCTACTCGAATGAGAGTCTTCCATGCTGCCAATACGTTCTTCTTTTTAAATCCTTTATATTAAGTTCACTTGCTTGCTTGCTTGCGCACTTACGACCGTGCAAATCTTTCAGTCGTTTTTTAACCCACTTCCCGTGATCCAATCGAGCTGACATTTTGCACACAGACTCGTTGTGTGTGACAATTAATTTTCGTGAATTTTTTTTTCCAAAATTTTACACTTTTTAGGAAAAAAGTAATTATATTTAATTACCAATTGCTTAATGATGGCAGGCAATCATCTGACCCATAGGTGGCAGCCATCTCAAGCCAGAGGACGAGAGGACTCTAGCTGCCACGCATATAAAGGATTTATAGTGAAAACTTTGTTTTTACGGGTTAATTTTTTATTATGATGATTACTATGGTTGTTTATCCAGGAAAGCCTCATTGAGTCTCAAGACTAATTTCCTGGAGGGTCCTGCCAAGTTTTGGTTTTCTATCAGGGGGGACATTTGTACTATCTACAACCCCAATTCAGGAATATGCAAGGTAATTTTTCAGCATTGTGATCTTTGGCCAATATCAATTCCATTGTAGTTTTTATTTCTTTATTTTAGCTTATGGGAGAAAACCCAGAAGAAACCCATGTAGAACAGGGTGGAGAACGTACGAAATTCGACAAAGAGAGGTGGCCAGAGACAGGAGGTAAAAGTGTTGGCAATGCGCCACTCTGATGTCTTGGAAGAGGTGGGGGCCCCTAGAATTTTACCCCACCACATGAGACCTGTCTCTCGACAAACTGCGGTGAACACATTTATACTGCTGCGTGGATAGAGGCAATGGGGGGCGGTGGGGTGTATTAAACCCCCACCATTGTTTCAACTGCTGAGCCGGGAGATGGAATTGAACTGGTGACCTCTCAATTAGAAGCGCTGGTAGCAATGTGCTAATCATTACACCGGCAGCAGCAGTTGCTGGTAGCAATGGTGAACGGCAGTCTGAATATTAAAATGAATAACCGCATTTTGACGAGAAATAAAGAATACTTTCTGACCTGGTGTGCGTTGTCCACACTAAAGCGGCACGAAATTGATTGTGCTTTGTGGAATACTAAAGTGCACCGGTGAAATATCTATAAAAATTAGTGCTGTACGAAAAAAAATAAACTCACCGCAGTTTAAACCGGTACAATTTCACGGCTCAACAGAAACTCATGCATTATTCAAATATATCATTAATGTTTTTTGAAAAATTGAGGGTGTTCAACAAAAAGTTAACACGGTTTTTTTTTCGTAAATTATAAAAGCCAACGCTTTCTATCTTATGGAATATACATTTTGTTACGGAGGTCTGGCTCGTATGAGATTACTGCTTTCGGTTTGATTTGGTAATCTGAGATATATCGGCTAATGTTTCCACCGACTTTGTACTGACACCATGCAAACTATTCACTAAAGAGGAGACAAGTAAGATTTGCTCATCAATTTCATAGGCTAGAATGTTTTTCTTATTTAAGATGATGCCGTCAACGTGTCATTTGTCAATGGATAGTGACAAATATTCCTTTGAATATGTGTATTGTAATCATGTCTTAAAATAATACTCACGAAATGTAACAACCTCCCACTTTCAAGAGCATTTTCGGCGACATGTCTGCGCAGGCAGATTAGTAGATGTATTCACTACCTTCACGCGCCCAAATGTTTCAAAATTAACATTTAATCGCTACGGATATTTATAAATGCAAAGCAAATTGAAAGCTCTTATTAACGGGGCACTTTTTATCTACAAAGCGCCGACTAAAAAAATGTATCCGTATTTAAATTAATAGTTATGGATTAAAAAGAAACCTACGCACAACCCCAAGGACCAAATTGGACATCTGCAAGGCATTAATTCTACATTTATAAAAGCCATGCCTTGTATCGGCAGATTACTGACGTGCCAGCTTTTTTCTTTTCGGACAAAACACATTCACGCTCTGCACTCTGAAACTCGCTGCCAATCAGATGGTCTTGAAGCTGCAGGCCTTCCGACGCGCAAGGGCACCATAAAAAATCTCATTAAAGTGCACCAAATAATTAATCACGGGGGAGCTGAACAAGAGCTTTGATGCTGCTCGCAATTTTCCGTCCTGCCTTAAATTGCCCGGCAAGTTTACAGCGATGCTTTGCTGCTAACGATCCCACTGTCCCCGGCCGCTGTGCCTCATGAGGCCAATTTGGTGGCACAGCACTGACTTAACCCCTCTCACCTGCAGCCTTCCGAGCGCAGGGATGATATGACAAATTACCTTTGCATTTGTTATTCTTGCCCGAGCGCCGTGACCTAACAAGTGGTCAGCGTTGTGTTTTTTGCTCCGAGAAGGGCACACAGCTATGTTAAAGTGCAATGGCTCATTTTCAATCTGTAGCTTTTGGCAAAAATCCGCCTGGGGCAGATGTCTGACAAAAAGAAAAGAGAATCGACAAAGACTCGACAAAGAATACACAGAAGAATAGACAAAACATAACATAGAATAGACAAATAATAGACAAAGGAATAGGCAAACAATTAAATAGGCAAAGAAAATAATTATAGATTTCAAGCTTTCGTGACTGCAAGGATTCATACGCTTAGGTTTTTTCGGTAAAGTCACGTAGGTAAAAAAAATAATAATAAAATAAAATAACAATAAAGGAAAATGCTCAGGTAACTAAAGGAGCACCTGATTGCAATTATGCAAAAACCTGAAATTTAACGTGCAACTGCATAAAATCGTGTTCATTCTTTTGAAGAGATGCAAAACGCTTTGTGTTTGCTCAATAAGGTTTGAACATGGCATGCTCGTTACAATCATAAGCTAAACATTAAAATACAACTGAAATAAAAAAAAAGTTAGTTCATCATTATCATGCGTTAAAAACACAATGAAGCTAAACAAATGCATGGCTCGATTGACTCTTCTTGACACCGTATAGTGCAGTCCTGCATGAACCCACACACGACAAAAAAGGGCCATCGAAAACAAATATACAAGCTATCGCACACCACAGCAACTCTTTAATGTGAGAAAACATTTTTAAGGAAGGTTTATTTTCATTTAATGCATTATAAAAAATATTTTAATTTTAGATTTTAATTCACAAAGGTATAAGCTTGGCTACAAGTTCGGCAACTATGAAATTAGACCTAAGATGGTTTGTGAATAGCGATGCACTTAGCATTCAGGTGAAAACAATGATAATGAGCGATTAGTTAAAGGGGATGCCCTGCAATTACTTGCTCGCATCGTTGCTGAAGGCGTTCCACTAGAATGAGCTCTCGTCTCGGAGGTATGTTGGCCTGCTCTTCCATTGCTGGCCAGACCTCAGGGAAAACGCCCACACTTTGCGCCACCACACACACAACCTGCCGATGGACTGCGTTGTACCGATTTACACTGCCAAGTGGACAGAGGTGGATGGGGGGGGGGGTTCAATAAATTTGCCCAATGGTTCCGTCACCACGCGAGGAGATCGATGGCACCAGTGATCTCTGAATTTCAAGCCCAATGTGCTAACCATCATACAATGGCAATATCCCTTTTGATCAAATATTACTCAAAGAATTCTTATATTTATATGGTGCCTTTCATCAAGGATCTCAAAGCGCTGCACAAGACACATCAACAGACACTCAGTGTAAAAATAACTCGTAAACATTAAAGTAAACAAACAAATTACCTAAATAATAAAATAGATGCTGAAAACTATTTACTGAATTAACTCATCGTTCAATAAATAGAAGCGCATAAATACGTTTGAAGACATGCTTTTAAAACATCTGCAGACTCAGAGATTTCGAGATCTCATCCAACGGAGGTCCAGAGTCTTGGGGTGACACAGGAGCACAACTCTTCTTGGTTCTTTCGGTAAAGTCACGTAGAATGGAAACAATACAAATAATAAAATAAGACATAATAAAATAATTCTCACGACACAAATCTCAGTCACCCGTCGACTGTAGCTTCGATCTGAGAACAGAGAGAAGATCTGCATCCCCAGATCCTAGAGACCTCGAGGGGATGTGTGGGTGCAACGTGCCTCTGATGTCGGCTGCGGCAAGGCGGTTCAGAGCTTTGTGAGTTAGCAGTAGCAATTTAAACGGAATCTTTCGTCAAACAGTGCAGAGAGGTCAACATGGGCGTAATGTGATCTGAAGAAGGTGGCGTTTCTGTTGAACCCCCGAGCAGCCGTGGTGGCGAGATTAGGGCGCCACGGTGGCGAAATGTTAACTACCTCGCCTGGTATACAGGAGGTTGTGGGTTCGATCACAACTCTGCATGTTCTCCCCGCGGTCATGTGGATTTTTCTCCGAGTCCTCCAGTTTTTCCCTCCACATTTAGAAACATGACACTGCCATAATGCTTTCCAAGGGATTAATAAAAAAATACCATGATCAATGATGCCAAAGGCTGAACTCAGACCCAGTAAAACAAGAATACTGGGTGAGACAGAGTCAGCGGTGATCAAAAGGTCGTTCGCAACTTTAGTCAGAGCTGTCTCAGTGCTGTGTCTGGACCTTAGTCCCAACTCTAATGGATTCAGTAAGTCAGTAAACGACAGATGGCGGTTCAACGGCAAGGCAATCAGGCGGTCGATGACCTTGGACAGGAAAGGTAGATTGAAGATTTGAAACCTCAGAGTCAAGGTCAGTCGTTTTCAGGTGTGGAATGACAGTCGCAAGTTTGAAGGTGGAAGTGACAATACCAGAGCCGAGAAATTGATTTAAAATGTTGGTTACGAATGGGCAGAGTGGATGGAAATTTCTTGAATCCATTTGGTGGGGATGGGATCGAGCGACCAAATCAGCGATGGTTCATGTTGCAAAGCTCGAAAAATTCTGATAATGTAATTCCCATGAAAGGTGGGGAAAAGTGCAAGACGTAGGTGGTGGGATGGAATGAGATGAGCCGGAGTCAGATGTTGTACATTTTGCGTGAGAAGAGTTTTCAAAATTCTCACATTCATCTTTGGATTGGGAAGAGGATCGTTGAGATGGTGGCTTTAACATCCAATTAATGAGAGCAAAACGTACTCTTAGTTTTTTTTATTACATTGTTCGCAATGAGATTTGAGAAGAAATAAAATCTAGCCTCTTGTAAGGCATCTCAGTAAATTGACTGGTGTTTTTAAAAGTCTGCCTTTATGGAGCAGAGCTCATTAACAAATCCAGGGCCCACGTTGAAGCGTTGAGATTGACTTTGATTTAAGTGGGGCCAAAGTATCAAGGACGATATATCTACAGTTAGAGAGGTTCTGTTTACAACAACAACACTAAGTGAAATTGTTTTCAATATATAGTGAAACGTCTACTGGGTAAAGTTCTGTGCTTATAAGGAGTCTAACAATGGTCAGTACAAAATAAATGCATTTCATTTCCAGGTGGGACACAATGGGTTTTACGTATTGTCAGACACCAAAATGGAATTAGGCATGTCTGTAAACAGATTGCGAACATACAAATTACATTGAGCACAATCTCATTTGAAAAGTCTAACTCCGATGGGACGCTGCCAGCCTCTGGCAATATCGCTGTTATCCGTAGGCCGTATCTTTTAGCGTCTGCTTAAAGTTCTAGGGAATCTAAAAAACCCATCCCTTCTCCGCCTACCTGCCAGTCCATCTGTTAATTTAAATTAATTTGAGTCTGCTTACTTGATTTATGTGCACGCACTTTCTTCTGTAATGTGTGTGGTAGTTAGTCTACTTCTGTGTAGGTTTTGTTTGCAGTCGTACCGTATAGCTGTGATCGGGTTGTACCGTGTATTGAAGAAGCTCCCAGCACGTGGAACGAAACGTCGGACATCATGCGGTGGTACAACGCATAAACACATCGGAGAGCCATGATCCAGTGCACTATTGAAAGATTCCGACGACCAGGATTTTACTCCAACACAAGATGAGTGCAAATAGGTGTATAAGTCTGGCATGGGGCATCCAAACATAAACTCACCCTTAAATACATTTCTGAAATGAAGAGCAAATGCAGTCACACATGGCGATGGCCACAACACCCACCTTTGTGCCCTGGCGGTCATCATAGATGATCAATAACAGGACTACCTTCCAGCAGCCTCCTCGGATAAATGGAGATACTATTATGGATATTATTTGAAAAAACAGAGTGCTTCTAAAAATATGTCAATACTTCTGAGAATTTGCAACAATGCTACAAGAAATGTGCCTCCGGGCTCTGGAGACCACCTGGAGAAGATTCCAGACACGTGATGAGAATGATGGCGAACACGTGGAGATTCTTTGACTTTTTGAAGCTATTAACATGACATTTGTTATCACGTTGCAGTGTATTATCCGTTCTTTTTCCATTAAAAACGACAGTCCCATATAAGTGTTCACATTTTTTGAAGCACCATGTATATGCTAAAATGAGTGGTGGTTCAGTGGTTCGCGCACTGTGCTGCAAACCCAGTGGATCCCAGTTTGATTCCATTCCCGGGCATGGGCTAACATTTGCAGAGAGTAATATCTTAATCAGTCCTGTGCCATGCCACTTCACCAACCAGCACTGACCAGCGTGGTGAAATATGGCCAAACAACCTCCATGGTGGAGACGGCATTTGGAAGCCTATATACTGCAGAAGACTGACAAAGAAGCGTAAATTATGATTATTATGGTCTCATTCATCACAATAGTCACCAATCATAATCCTGTGATGTAATAATCCATCGAGTAGCTGCATATGAAATGAATTAATCACTCCATCGCCTCGGACGACTTACTCTCGGATCCGTTCCACTCGTTGGCTGTCGCTCATTAATTATTCTCGAGTCCTGCCCATTAACCTTGGTTTCTTCTTCTTCTTGGTTCTTTCGGTAAAGTCACGTAGAAGGGAAGTAATAAAATAATTAAAATAAAACATAATAAAATAATTCTCACGACGTTTCGGCCACAACGCAAGCAGCCATCCTCAGGTGAAGACCAGGTCTGTCGGGGAGACAGACCAGTTCTGTCGGGGAGACAGACCTGGTCTTCACCTGAGGACGGCTGCTTGCATTGTGGCCGAAACGTCGTGAGAATTATTTTATCATGTTTTATTTTTATTATTTTATTATTTCCCTTCTACGTGACTTTACCGAAAGAACCAAGAAGATGAATCCCTGCAGTCACGAAAGCTTTAAATCGAAAAAATTCGTTTCTTCTCTTAGCCGTGTGCGTGGTGAAATCACATTTGTGTACATTTGTCTCTTGCATTGTTGCGGTGAGCGGCGCAGGCCACGGCGGGTGAGGCATTGGCTGTAATACCTGCACGTGGTGGACAGATTGCGACAACCATCATGTGGGTCCTTTTAATGTGTCTCCCCTGGTGGATGTGATGGCACTGAGGAGACAGCCTCTTTCCAAACACATGCCACTGCAGGCCAAAATCAACTTATGCATAGTATTTTTCCCGGGGGCGGTTCCAAGTCGTAAAGTTGTTGTGATTAGTATCACAATGCCAGGTATTGTAAAGACTACCGCGGGAAAATTAGAATTATTAATCTCGGCTTCAAATTGAATGTTTAATACTTGAAATTACTGGCACGTAGCAATATCGCATGTAACAAATCTATGGATTTAAGAGGTACATTCATAGCACGGTTATACTTATGTTTACAGCGCAAACGAATGTTAGACAAAGCCGGCGTTTATTGGCGATACTGTGCCAATGATGGGAATCGCATTGTCTTTGTGCCGAATATAAAAACCACAACGAGTCCCTCCACTAGGGAACGTTTAACGGTACGAGTTAACTAAATTCCGGGGCGCATTGTAAATTGCACTGCCACCACCACACACGAGCACCGGCGCCTTTTCTCAAGGCAATCCTCCGTGCTTTCGTCTTCCTCTTCTACCCAACGGCACGTGTCCCACGTACGAATCAATTAGCGGGCTCGAGATGAAAGAAAACTCCCTTCCCCATACCCCGTCTCGGCTTGCTCCCTCCCCCGCCCAACAACCGTCAATTTCACTGCCCCAAAACACCCCCCCCCCCCATTTCAAGGTCAATTTCACACCCGAGCCGCCGTCCTTGGGAGACCGTTGTCGAGTTTTAACGGGAAAAGATGAGACCGGCACGAAGCGTGAGGGGCTTGCGCTCGGTACCCTTAGCGGTGTGAGAGGCGGGCAGGTTCCGCCGCTGTTTGACGCCGCATGTCGAGACCGGTTGATTAAAAAGCTGCGGGCGAAAAAGTGTATTTATTTATTTATCCGTGGATCCGTTGGAGTCCCGTTCGAAGCAGCCTAATTCGAGAGACGATGGGACGCGCGCACAATCACGTGTGGGCAATCTACGCAAACGCCTGCCATCGTCCTCTCTCTCTCTCTCTGCAAGGCCTCTTTGCAGCCGCGTGCCTCTGAAGTGATAGCCGCTCACGCGTTTGTCGCGTCAATTAGAGCGTTCCCGCCGTAATTGAATTGCGTGGCGCAAAAATGTTGATCGATCAGTTATTGAGAGAGAGGGAGAGAGAGAAAACCCCCATCATCAACCGGCAGAAATCAATTTAAATGCGACGTTAAGTCACAAATCCCATCCTCGGTAAATAATGTAATGTCATAATTGAATTATTTTTTTTGTCCAGAAATAACACTGGGCTGTGGTAACTAGCTTGGCAGCAGTGTGGAAGTGGCAATCTTGAAACGTTCTTCATTCGCAGGGACCGTACGAGGTGAAACTGGCAAGAGCACTCACTTCCAAGTCGTATACGCAAGCATTAGAGAGAGAAATAACTACCTTGAAGCAGTCGTTGCTGTCAGGACAAACCGCCACTTTTTTCAAAATTTCTTGCTGTGGATTTCACACCTGATGATGATGATTGCTTGTGTTGCAGTCGAAACGTCGTAAGAATTGTTATTGTTTTATATTTGTATTATTTTATGATTTCCCTTCTACGTGACTTTACCGAAAGAATCAAGAATATGCAGTCATTGCTGTTCACGTTAAACTCATTGCGTTATGCACATATGTAATTATTGTTACCAAAATGTTGCACAGAAACGGCATGGTGTGATTACATCCTTCCACGTGTCCAAAATGAAGGTCTGTAATGATGTATAATACATCAAAATATTGTACCCGTACTAAATTTAAAGCCAACAAGTTTCGTTTTTTTCCTGCAAACATTTATGCGGCGCGTCATCTCCCGCAGACAATTACAGCGTGCCAGTTGATAAAGAAGTCCCATATGAAAGGATGTTATTTGTGGCGAGATAAATCGGGGCTGGCGATGTGTCAGACATCCTCAATAATTTGCGAGAAGCGCTTCTCTGGCGTCGTCGGACGTATCGGTGCGCGCCTTGCACCCTGCCTCAATTCGCACCGCGGGAGAACGAACACACACGGAGAGAATGTGTCGCTTCCACCCTGAAAAACCATGAGTTCAGTTCCCGTCCGTGGCTATAATTCACTGGCATGTGATATCCAAACCGGTTTGAGGCACCCCCCTCCCCACTCTACGACTTTTACACAATCCTGCGGAGGGAGCTGGTAGGAACGTTGGGTTGCTCGGTCAATGGCCAGGGTCAACGGCGGCGTGGTGTATTCCGCAAATATGCCCGACTGTGAGGGCGGGCACAAGCCGGCGTGAGTAGGTTAAACGTTGAGTTTTATAAGGGCACCACGGGGTGACCAGCCCCTCCCCACCCAGCCCCACCCCTCCCACCCCCACTCAGCCTCACCCTGCCCACCCAGCCCCTCCCCACCCTCCCCACCCAGCCCCTCCCCACCCTCCCCTCCCCACCAGGCCCCTCCCCACCCAGCCCCTCCCTGCACGACGGACGGACGGACACAATAATTCCCTGAGCAGCCATGCGAAGCGTGGTCATAAACAACTCCCATGACCGGCTGACCGAAGCGGGAGAGTGGAGAGGCCCTCGTCCAGCAGTTGATTGACAACGTACAATCTGAATAATACGAATAACCGATAATTCATTATTGTATTGCACCTGACGTGGACGCATGCATGCGCGAGCCTCTTTCACGTCGCCGGTGAAGAAACGGACATCCCCAAGGGTCACTTCCACGCAAGGCACGGGCACAACACGCACGCACGCACGCTGGTGCACAAGGCAGCTCGCAATCCCGGGCGCCTGAAGTCCATCTCCAGATGCCATGTTAATCCCTGCGCCAGTCCTGCATGAAATGAAAGAATAAATGGTGCACACCTGTTCGGGCACGAGAGCCCCCTGGGTAATGGGTTTTGTGTGACATTAGTGCGAGGCTGCCGCCGTGTGTGTGTGTGGTTTTCTTTCCCCGATATAAATTCCCTGGTGGCACGCGCTCCACAGTTACAAATATGTGACGTATCTCAGCGCTGCCAACAGGTTTAGGATATATAGGGCTATTCGTCAAAAACATATTTATTTCATTCCACTCTCCTCTCCCACTTCAATCTTCGGAGAATGATAAACATTATTATTATTTTATTTCTACTCTTATAGTACCGTGTAACACTTATGACGAGTGCATAGAGTTGCGTGTTGAAGATACGTCTGGACAACGTGTCGTTGTTGTTGCTGCTGCAGCAGCTCACTTTGCCGTTCTGATGTGGGTGCGACAAGGGTTAAATTTCTCATGGAACATTTTCTGGGGCCCTCCAATCCCCAACCACCTGGACCCCGCCACCCCCTCTGTCTCTGAAGACATGGATGGGGGGATGAGGGAATATTTTCCAGAGCTCCGACCCAGACAGTTCGGACCGAATTAAGCCCTCGATGGAACGAGTCACCACTCCTCCATCTTTTGAACGTGTTGACAAATTCTCACGATTCATGTTTATGGTGTTTTTTTTTTAAATACAAGATTCATTAAAAAAACATTGCTGTTAGCTCCTCCAGTAGTTATAGTTTTAACGTGAATCCACTGCCAACAAAAACATCGTCATCAGACATAGTCAATCCACTGTTGGATAAAGACCTCCATTCACAACGCACACAACTTCTTGGTTCTTTCGGTAAAGTCACGTAGAAGGGGAATAATAAAATAATAAAAATATAATAAAATGCAATTCTCACGACGTTTCGGCCACAACGCAAGCAGCCGTCCTCAGGTGAAGAACAGGGCTGTCGGAAAGACAGCATCCATTCGGACACTATCTTTCCGACAGCCCTGTTCTTCACCTGAGGACGGCTGCTTGCGTTGTGGCCGAAAAGTCGTGAGAATTGCATTTTATTATGTTTTTATTTTTATTATTTTATTATTTCCCTTCTACGTGTCTTTACCGAAAGAACCAAGAAGATGAATCCCTGCAGTCACGAAAGCTTTAAATCGAAACGCACACAACGTATACAGGTTAAAAAACATGGATTAATATACAGTACATGCGATGTCGATGCCTGTGTCATTTCCAGGAGAATTCACAAGTGGTATTAATAATTCATGTAAGCATCGTTCCACCCCGATGTTCGAAACACATTGACCACCCCGAACAGATGTGGAGGTTCGATGGAGCAGTGGGTGCAGTGCACAGCGTTGTGAATCCATCAGAGTTGATTTCTCAATTCTGGCTAACATCAGTAGTCAGTGATATCTGAACCAACCCCTGTCCCCGCCTGTTCAACTAGTCCTAACCAGCATGGTGAAGTATGGCCATGATCAACAAAGCATGGAGAGGCCTTTGTCCAGCAGTGGATTGACAGAGGGCTGCACATTGCGATTATTCATATTTCTGGAGAACAGCCTTAGTGTTCAAGACGTATGCCACGAGGGCAAGTGGCATCACTAATGACTATTCAATTCCCACAACAACCAGCAAATTCTGCAACCCTCCGGAATGCTACTCTATCTACACCACTGTTAATATATGCACTGTTTGCTTAAATTGATCCTTGCATGCAGAGATTTAAAGGTGCGATGCAGAGAACGTTTTAAAATGGCACGTCGTTTTTTTGGGATTATAACCCCCCCTCCCCTCTCGCCAATTTGCATCATGTTTACATCCTCTGAGACCTTCCAACATAAAGCAGAGCATGTAGGAAGGCAATTAGCAAGATCCTATTTAGGAGCAGCATGCCTTGGTGCACATTCTAATTATTGTATTGTGTAGCATCAAGAGATCGTTCTCACAGAGAGCAAACGGGTCTGCAAACGCTCTCTCATACGCTTGCCCATTATTCACTGTTGAATTCACTATTAGGAGCAAGCAGAGGGGGAGCAGATTTCCATGCAGGGCAGGTTAATTAAATTAATGCCGAAGCACTTATCATATCTTTGCCATCAGTCGTTTTTCTCATCAATAGGACCCCTACGTTGAGCAAATTCACACCATGCGGTGTTTAACGTCACAGCCACGTGCCTGCATTGAGCAGTCATCTCCGAATAGGAGCCATTCAGAAGCACTGTGCCCATTCGTAGCAGATATGCCTCTAGTCACATTTTTTTGCCAATAAAAAATATATATACAGTATATGATCATGTTTCAATATGTTATGAACAATGGAAACGGCATGATTTTCAATTTGAATTAATTTACTCTGTCCAAAAAAATTGCAATGAATCTGCAATTAAATGTTATTGTTGCCAATATTCTTAAATTATAGGTAAAGGTGCAGCCCTGCAATTTCCTGCTCAAGCCACTGTTGGCGGAAGTGCCCCTCCAGAGGGGAATGTTTTGCCCATTCTTCCACGATGGCCAGGAATTTTGGAAAAGGTGAGAGTGCCACCACACTTTACCCCACCACACACGACCTGCTAATGAACTGTAGTGGACCCATTTATACCGCTAGATGAAGACATGTGGGGTATTTCAAATGTTATATTTGTATTAAAAAAAAACATAATTGTTATTTATGTAATGATTGAATCATAGATATACATATATACACTTTACTTAACGCAACACACCAGTGCCTACGTCTATCCAAACATTGAGGGTTCGTGAGAAGCCTGGGTTATTTTGGGCAGGAATACTCAATCCAGCCATAGCAAATTGTGCCTGCACCCTGGCACACAAGGGATGCTGCTGTGGTATAATGGTTAGCACATTGGACTTCGATTCTATCGCCCAGCATGGCAGTTGAAACAATGCTCAAGTTTCTTAAATACTTTCCACCCTCTCCACCTCGCCCCCCCCCCCGCCTCTTTCCACCCACCAGCGTGCATAAATGGTACACCACAGGGCAATGCCTCAGGAAAATTGCCAATTCTCTAATAGTCCATCTAATTCGAGGCGTATTTCTGTCGCTCGTGACAATTAACGAAATCCTCTCAAAACCACCAGAACAAGCGCTTCTACCTATAAAATCGTGCGACAGATGCCATCCTCGATATCTTCTTTTGTGGTAGTCCAGTGTGCCATAAACCCCACCTCCAAGATATTTAAGGGTTATCATGGGTAGAAGTATGACCTTCAAGCCTCCACACAAAATAGATCTGTGAAAAGACCAAATAAAAAAATCGCCCTGCACCGGAAACTTTAGGGAATTACCTGGAGTGCCTCAGCTGATGTGCTGCAAACTTCGGCGTTATCACTGATCTCTACTCACTGATAGGGTAATGTGCTCCACCCTGGTCTGGGAGCTCATGTCTAAAACTGCGAGATGAACAATTAAATAACGCAATGCGCATCATAACCGAAAACGACACCAATTCTACGGCTCCATGTTCTCGCGCACATTCTGACAACAATTATCCACAGTAACATGCCAGCTGCAGGGGAGTTCATACGTTTTATTGCCAACGACAACCACCTACCCATCAATCAAGACCCCAACAATGTACCTCGCTGTGGACTCAAGCCCCGATCACCCTTTCTGGGATAGCGCCATCACCATTCTAGAATCTCACCCATATCCGGAAGAAAGCTGGTGAACAAAGTGAAACAATGCGGACGTTCAGAACAAACACCGCATTCGAGAACTAAACAAACACCGCATTCGAGAATCAAACAAACACCGCATTCGAGAACTAAACAAACATTGCATTCGAGAACCAAACATCGCACCTCGTGGCTTTGACATTCATTGAAGACACCGGTGTAGCCATCCACTGCATCAGAGTATCAACAGGGCTTGCTGCACGCATCTCCTTCATAAATGAAAGTTATGGACAAGCCACGCTTCGACTGTGGCCACGCAACCCCAAACGATGGATTGTGAAGTAAACCACTGTAGTCTGCCCCCCTCAATGGAGGAATATCAACAACAAAAAACAGACGCTTTCCTGAGGCCCTTTAGTGGCTAGTAGAACTCGACATTGGCATTCGCTCCCCAACATATTGCCATACACACGAACAGAATGGTCAATGGGCAGGTCACGTTTGGTGGGGTAAAGTGTGTGTACTCATACAGTATCTATGGAAAGATGTTAACTACCTCGCCTGGTATATAGGAGGTCGTGGGTTCGATCCCGACCCTGACACCTGCCTCTTTCCTAATGTTCAAGCTTGCGTACTTGACCACGCGTCGTCGTACTCATTGACATGTTACTTTTTTCTCTAACCCCTCCCTCTCTCTGCCCCCCCCCCCCTCTGTCTATTTAAGGCCTCGCCACAGAGACGATCTACCTCTCTGTGCCTATGTGTTACTCTCTCTTTATGTATCTTGGTGATATCTGTCTGCTTATATGTCGGTCTATAGTTTTCTGGTTAGATTTTTGTTGCTATTTCATTTATACCTGATGATGATTGCTTGTGTTGCAATCGAAACGTCGTATGCTATTATTTAATTTATTATTTTATATTTATACGTGACTTTACCGAAAGAACCAAAGAGTAATTCCTGCAGTCACGAAAACTCCAAATTTAAGACCTGCTGTATATTTGAAATTTGCATGTTCTCCCTGTGGTCACGTGGCTTTTTATCCGGGTCCTCCGGTTTTTCCCTCCACATTTAGAAACGTGCGTGAAGATAGAGTATTTGGCTGCTGTACATTTCCACACGATGATAAGTCAATTCGTTGAGCTATCGTTTGTGGCCAGGTTGCTTCTGAAAAAGAGATATATAGCTCAGTGGGCCTTACCTGCTAAAATAAAAATAGCGGCATTGTACAGTTTGTATTTGTCCAGTGCTTAAGAGTAGGCCAGGAATACCCTGGAGAGCTCCCTCGAGTAGAGGCGCTTCCTCCAGCAGTGGCGTGAGCAAGCACATTTCAGGGATGTGCCTTCGGCAGGCTCAAAGCAGCAACCTCTCCCGAAAATCCAGCACTGGGTCACCACGTTCTCATAACGGGTGAAACGACCAGCTTCAATCTTCCCCTGGGGAGAATGGATGTTAACGACGTAAGGATCCAGATGTGACATGCCCTAACCAGCGTCATAGCCATGGGTAATATCGTATAATCCTGTCACCTAAAAATAATTGATTCCCAGTTATAGATTTACATGCCATAGCGCTAAATGCTCTGCAGCTTTATGGCAGTTATTTTCGCGGGGGAAAAAAAATCCATTATATTCATTTGTTCATTATTAATAAAATGTATGTTGAACTCAATAAACAGTTGCATTGTTGCATTGAAAGGCCTGGCTCACAATTACTTCTTAACATCTTAAGCATGATACCGTACATGACGACATGAAAGGGTATCGACGTATCAGTGCGATGTGCGGAAAAATCATTAATCAGATTTCTTTCTCCCCCATAATTATTCACAAGCTGGTAATTTGAATGTAATTTAATCCCTATTGGTCCCCACGGTGTCTTAAATGATGGTGAAAGAGGAGCAGAATTGGAGATGGCCCCTAAATCATAGGAGGTAATTTGAGCTCGCAATTATAGCAGGTATTATCGGCGGTGCAGAAAAAAAAACGCGCTTGCAATGCCGGTTTATTCCGGAACACCTAAAATTGTTTATATATAACGCAGCCACAACGGATGCAGTAAACGGCACAGTGCAGCACTCTTACGCGTGCAGTTGATGTGCACGCAAAGCAGCAAATTCCACGTTTTCGGAATAGCGCATTGTTTTGCTCAAAAGTAACGCGGCGTGCTCACATGCCATGTTTTATCAACCCAACGCGCGAGTTCTAATGGGAATTCTCTCAAGTGTACCGCACAAGAAAGTGTTTAGAGATAACCTCACGGATGGGCGCTGGAATCTGCAGTTGCTCAAATAACAAGCGCACATTAATCATCGTGCAAGCCGGTGACGCAAGCCAAACAAGGATTTGGTGGCAAGAATGTTTAACGTCATTTAATAATTTAAAAAATACCACTCCTCATTCATTAAGCTTGTCTAGAATGCAGTGACAAGGTTGTCTGCAAATGTAGTGCTTAGCGTACATTCAAGGTTTTCTGGCTAGACATCTCTCAATGCCCAGCTGTCATTCCGTGAGCCATTCACAACGTCACAAAGCATACTGCCCTTCAAAGGAGATGTTACGACTGATTTCCATGTTTTACCTTCAACTACATCTTAGCATACATGTTGACAAAAACATCCAGACTCCCTTCCCCCCGTCATTGCCGGGCAGCAATGTGGCGCAGTGGTAACACCTGTACCTCACAACAAGAGAGAGCATGGGTTCAACTCCTGACTCGGGTGCCTTTCAGCGTGGAGTTTGTATGTTTTTTTTCCGCCCCTGTTCTGCAAGTGTTGTCAAATTTCCTCCCATGGCTAAAAACCAAACAATGTCATTGGTGTTGGACAAACATCTCAATGCAGGACCCTTCTGAAAAAAACATGTTTTTGGGCTCAGTGTGGCTTTCCTAGGTAAATAAGTAAGTTTTCATAAATGGTATAATTTTGGGAGGACGTGCTCGTATTTGAGCACCACGTGATGACATTAGCCACAATGTCTAAATTGTCAATACTTTTAGATTACAAGCAATATACTTGTCCTGGATTTTCCCCCATTTTTTTTATTTTAGTTTTTCATGCTTTGAAAAATACGTACAGAGTTATGTTTACAGACATTTTATTATCAATGACATACAATGAATTACTATAGATACTCTCATACAAATAAGTGTCAAGATATACATTTGCATTCGTGGCCGTACTTGACATACATAAACAAGGGCTTCATAGCTCATCGGATTTCTCCAGTCTAATAAAGATTCTGATCCTGATAGTTAATCGCAAAATATAGGGCAATTTGGAAAATGTGCCATCCAACTTAACCAAATACACATTTGTAAAACAACAGCAAAATTACAGGCCAATCAAACTGTTAAACTTTACACATGATTCGTTCAGTGCTTATCATAAACTCATGTAAATCCTAATATAACTAACACTCGGGTTATTTGCTCTACACAAAAATCACCCGCACTGTGATCACGACGTCGGGCGCCCTGACGATTATAAAAGTTCCATTGAGTCGGGGAGATTTCCGGGGGAACTGTATATCTCAGGTTTACAGCGCACCAGGGATCAGGCCATACCAGCAACAACAAAAAGATGTATTGTGTTTGTTATAATTAGACAGGCCAAAACACATTTGTTAGTTTAGCGTATAATTGCACCCCCAGGAAACAGTGCACGTGGTGAGTTATTGAAGAATGGTGACAGTGCAGGCTTTAAGTCAACGGCAGAAGTTCCATGGAAATGGGGGTATGCAAACAGCATGTGCGATGCGGGCCCTTTTATCTCGTGAATCGCATGCACATTTTGAAACATGCTCCCCCCCCTGGCTTGCACCCAGGACGAAACGAACCCAACGATGATTAAGAGTCAAGATTCCCTACTGGAATTTTATGGTTGTTCTGGTAGGGTACGGCTTATTTATCCATAATACAGAGAGGTTTTTTGGGGGTTAGATCGCATAAATATAATTGCGTCGTTAAACCCGCCACCACCCGACAATCAATCAGTAAGGTTTGTCACGTAAACAGAACATGTCAATTCGTTACTAGTACAGCACACCGGTAGTGTGTTGGAGAGATTATTTATGAAGTGGTGAAAATGGAGGGTAAAGTTGACGAGCCAAATTTACCTGCATGTTTAACATGTAAATGTAAACATTTATTTTTTACCGGCTCAAAGGAAATGTTTACACTCCTTTAATACCCACAACTTGTGATTTCAAATATTTATAATGCTTTTTCAATTTTTTTTGTAAAGGTAAATCCAGTTAGTGTACACATGTTCAAAGCAAACTACAACAGAATGCACTATAACGTTGTACTAAATGCAGTGCCATATTGCTGCATATGTTTAATCCCAATATGACCTCTGCTTTTGTTATGCGGTATTAAAATATGCTGTATTCAATACGTTACTTTGAATGACTTTGGCTACCCACATCAGTGGAGAGCACACACTGAATATCGAGGTCAATAATGAAACGCCTCCTCCATTTCACATTCATTTGACCATTAAAACGACCACGCTTTAGTCATTTACTTAACGTCTGCATTCCATTTTAGGTTCCACGGTGGTTCAATGAATTATGCCTAAAGTCACAAATGCATTAGTTCACCTTCAGTTAGTGCCCGCTTTGAAAGAACAGCTTAAGCTTTAAATATAAGACAGCACAAGAAAGGACATAAAATGGCATCGGGAACATGAGGGAGGAGGGGTGGAGGAGGAGGAGGGAAACAGGTCTGCCCCTGGGCAACCACCTGGCAGCGGAGAGACGTGACAGCAGAGTGATCTGGAATTGAAAATAGAATGATATATGGGAAACAGAGCAGCAGCAGTGGCAAGGGCTGATGAGCAGTAGTATTTTTGTAGATTGTGCTGATTTGACACTGGCTGCCACGATCCAGCGTGCCCTCATTCAAGTCCACATGAGGTCGTCTCTACCAAATCCTTGGTATAGACGCTTCAGGTTTAACCTGAGCCCACCTCAGTGTTAAGCGATGCGTTGTACCCACATTTGTGCAAAGTAACGATGCGGGTGCAATTACAGAGACGAGGTTGTGTTTGGTGGGTGGGGTACATGTGTAGTAACAATAATAATAATTCAATTTATAACGCGCGCAAATTTGCGGACGTAACGGCCCCGCATAACGCGCGGGATTAGCAAGCAGCGGGTGCATTTGAGGGCGAGCAGGTGCAAGCGTCAAGACGTGGAGTAGCCGCCAGAGAGGCGCCAGCAATTAGGGGGAGGAGCAGTAATGAAGCGGGTGCATTTGGGGACAGGCAGGTGCGAGCGTGGGAACACGGGGTAGGCGTCGGAGAGGCGGGAGATGGAGGCGATAAGAGGGAGAGAGCGCATGTGCAGGAGGCGCCGCTGAGGCGCCAGCTTAATGGGGGTAACTGAGGACCCTTAATGAGGAGGGGGATATAAGGTGTGTGTGTGGAGCCACACGGGTTGTTGTTGGTTGGAGCTGAAGGAACGAAGAGGACAAGAGCCGGGGAGAAGAAGCCTGGGACCTCGCCCTCCACACCTCGTCCTGCCCAGCGGTGTTGGCTGATCCCCCGCTGGGGGCAAGGACGAGGGTGGAGGTGTGAGAGGAGAGTGACAGGCTAGTGGAGTAGTAAGTGACAGGCTAGTGGAGTGTAGAGTGACAGGATAGTGGAGTATAGGGAGAGGGAGTTCGGAGCAAGGGTGCGTTGTGTTAGTGTGAGGAGCATCCACACGGGATGCGAAGTAATCAAGTGACAGAGGAGAAAAGCTAAAAGTGTCCGTGTCAATACACCACTACACATGTGCAGGATAACGAATGCTAAGGTTATTGAGACTGGCACTGGAGGTGGGAACCTAGTGGGCAGTGCGTAATTGTTGTAACTCCCCACACCACCTTCACCCACCTGTAAACGTTTCAACAACTGCCGGAGCTTGCAGAACGATGGCAGTGATGGTGAGGAGTGGGTGACACCAATGGCATTGGCCATATTGCTCTCTTGCTCAGTGAAATAATTATAATCATGGCACTGCATGCTGTCAGCGGCCAGAAGCAGCAGAGAACTTGATTGCAAGCCACTTGAAAGGCTAAAAAGTTGCCAATCATTTATTGTGATGATGTTGTTGATAGTGTAGTGACATAGAATGGGTCACTACGGCTCGTAGCGCTGGTTACTGACAGAGAGAGGGAATGTGGCCGCAACGGCCGACCTGCTGGTAGAGCAGCGTGTGGCAGCCGTTCTGCCAGCAGAGCATCGCAATGCCACGGAGTGGGTCACTAAGGTGCGTGGCGCTGGCTGCTGGCAGAAGGGGGCATATGAGGTAGGAGCACCCCGGCCGGCACGTGATAGTCTGGGGTAAAGGATGTGGGGCAAAGGTGACCGAGGAGACACGTGGGGTATAGCCCAGAACCTTCTGGTAGATTCCAGAAGGGGGCGTGGCCGAGGGCGGAGCCAGGCCACGCCAGGGGGGCATTAAAGGGAAGTCCCGATGCTGGATAGGGGCTGTCTGTCAGTGGAATGGAACCCAAGGTGCTACGTCTCCGGCGTCGTGGGTCAGACGGCATGCTGGCTGTTCCGACCCGTTAATAGTTACCCCGTGTGTGGTCAGTGTCCAAAGGTGTAGAATAAACGTGTGTTGCCTCCTACTATTAGTGTCTCAGAAAATGACTCACTACAATAATATAAATGAGCATGGTGACTGGTCAGAGGTGATGGTGAAATTCATGATAATTGTGATTATGGTCACAATGTGCTATTGTTACAGTCATGATCATAAATGATTTATAAAAATAAAGATAGTTTTTCATAAATTATTTTACACTTCCCCCCCACCAATGATGATTTGAATGGTCGCACTTCTAGTGGCTGGAGGGATGACATGAGCCTATTATATACCACACGTAAGAATACGAAAAGATCGATTCTTATGAGTGCAATTCAACGTGTGTACAGTGATCTTAAGAATCATATTAATTGATGTAATCGATACACCGCTCCCTGCCTAAATATATTCACACACTCAGTTTTAGCCACTAACTTGGGGCAATACTATTTCCAATACCGACATCTGCACCACCTTCTAATCCCTCTTCCAGTGCTAGTGGTGCATTTAATTCGGGTGCTTGAATGCTCAGCGGGTAAGCTGTCGCAAGAGCATTTCACAGCAGAGTTGACACCTGCCAAATTGAAACCGAACTGCCGCAATCGATGCTGTCGGCGACCAACGTAGCAGAGATGCAGGGTGGGGAGAATCACAAAATGAAAAAAGGGGCTGGAGTGTACGAAATTAAACAGCATATAGATTAAATCCCTGCTGCCATTTACCAAAGCTAATGATGCTGCTGTCTAGAGGTCATTTGGGCGTGGTTATGTCCTGCTTTCCCATCAAGGCGGTCTCAAAAAGGCAGCTGTCCCCACATTCGAAGCAACCATTTAGAGGTGGCGATTAGTGTGCATCTTTGGTGACAGCCTTAGGCCAATGATGGAATTTCCACATTTCAATGGCAGGGTGCAGACTACAGGAAAGCTACGCATTACTTTTCATGGAAGTGGAGGTCATCAGGTGGCACTAATTGTTATAACCCCAAGACGATAAGGGGCTGAGAATACCCAGACCAAAATTTGAATTCAGTGTCATACAAACGGATGCCTGCTGTTCAGTGGCAGCGCTAGGCATGACAAAAATCCCAAACGAAAGATTATTGACTATTCACACCTCAAGAGGCTCTAGATTCTTGGCAAATTAGGGGTGGATCAAATATCAGATAAATCTCCATATATATAAAAGGCAAAGTTGTGATTATGTGTGTCTGTTCAAAATTTCTATTTAAAGCTTTTGTGACTGCAGGGATTCATCTTCTTGGTTCTTTCGGTAAAGTCTGTTCAAAATGTTTAGCGTACTTCCCGACATGCAACAAACTTGAAATTTGCCATGTGTGTACTTTCCAGACTGTACACCATGCAACAATTATAAAAATACACTTTTTGGGGGGGGGGGGGGGAGCTCAATAATGCATATATTTTTTGCACGGCAAGTGAACTGTGATGTCAAATCTGTCACGTGACCCGCGCATGTGGAAGCGTAACGCATTGTAGTGTAGTGGGTAGTGCGCTGCGCTACGAACCCGGCGACCCTAATTCGATTCCCGCTCACGGCAACCACCGGTGACGATTCTTTGAACCGGTCCTGGGCCTCCCCTAGGTCGACTCAGCCTCACACGAGTAACTGGTGTGGTGTGTGAACATCGCCACTGGGCAGACAAAGGCAGCCGGGCGTAGTGAATCCAAGTCCCGGGCGAAGCCGGGTAGGAAAGCTAGATTCTAATTGATATAACAAACGAAATAACAATTAACATGTAAATAGAACCTTCCTCGTCTCTATAATTTATGCATCTCTCTCCTCTAACATCACCACATCTCTACTTGTGTCTAAACTCTTTAAACATTCTCTCTACCTCTGTTTATCACCGTTCTCTAATGTCATCCTGCTAGGGCCTCAAATGGCCCAGCACCAGCACCACCACCGCCACCGCTGCTGCTCAACCAAGTGTCAGCTGCATTGAGGCCACTGTTGACAGTCCAAGTGGCACTCGTACGCACTCTCCACCGCACGCCCGTCGGACAGAGACAGCGAGGCGGATGACGTGCAAAGTGGCTGCGGTGTAAGCGTCCTCCGAGGAGTGAATGTGGTGAGCAGTCAAGTGGCCGAGCATCATCGGACAACACCCTTGGCCCGTGGTCAGAAACCTATATGTGGCCAAAGAGCAGATTGCGTGTGGACCGTCCATCAGGGCAAGTGCTCAAAACCTTGCGGCTGTTCGGACTCGATTTTAGATTCATTATTAGCAGCCCGTGGGATACTATTCTCAGAAGATTTATAGCCTCTAAAAAATGCCCCGGTATGAGCAGCGGTGCAGTGGTTCACGTATTGTGCTATGAACCCGGCGACTTGAGTTAGATTCCCGGCCATGGCTTGAAGCAGTGGAGAGGGATATATTTGAATCGGTTCTGGGTCCGTCCCGCCTTCACAAACACACAATGACCAGCATGGTGAAGTATGGTCAAATAACACCAATGACTGACAGAACATGGGGATGCTTTTATCCAGCAGTAGATTGGCGAAGGGCTGTAAGTTTGCATCACGATACAAAACCTTCATTTTTGTTGTTCAACTGTTCTCAATGTTTGCTATCTTCACGAAGAACATTCACACGTAGAACGTAGAGTCTGTAGATTTTCATGAGTATGATGCAACTATCGAGACGGTCGGCTTGATTTAGGGGGCTAACGTTACGTCAGAAAACCGAGCCAGGATCCGCCAGCGTCAGACAACTTAACCAGCATCACTGAGGTCCTGGGTTCAAATCCAAGCATTCATATGTAGCGGCTTGTAGATGGGTTGTTTTGTTCATTCAATTATTTCTGCGACCAGGTTTCTGTGACCAAGTTCTGTTTAAAATGCCAAAAAACAAACCGAAAACCCAATGCACTAAACTGGGTGCTCAGTTTAAATTGAGTTGATGGTCTCGTCCCAATTACAGATGACTGAACAAAAATACCACCATGTTAAATTCGTGTTTTTACTTAAATCAACTCATTGCAGTTTTGGAAAATGCAAATGCTGTTTCATTGGCATGCAACATATACTGTTTGGAGAGCACATACAACGTGAATTCCTGATGTGGATGAATTTTTTTTTGTAAAATCAAGGGATTTTAGAAGTGCTTCTGCAACGTCATTGTATGCGGTCGTTCTTGACCACAAAGCCAGCTGCGAGATTTCCCGTTGCAAGTTATTCATCTTGCGGTGGCTTCGAGGGGACACGTGGATTATATTTGGAGGAAAAAAAAAGGCGAAACAATGTAAGTTTGATGCAGCTCAGCATTGTACGTATGCAGGTATGTTGAACTTCTTTCGCACCATACATAGCAAACCATACTAATCGGAGGTGCAGGGGAAGGACAACAAACTAAACACAAAAAGCAGTTCTAAAGAAATGAGTGATCAATCTAGTTTTAAAAGTGCGCAGCTCCAGTGGCTGTCTAATATCGGAAGGAAGAGCGTTCCAGACGGACACAGAAACGCAAATACTCATAAAGTTGCACAACATGTGTTAAAAAGGTTTCCCGTTACAACACGTGTACCTGACACTACCTGTGCACTATACATTTGAATAACGGCATGAAATAATATACACACCCATGCGCGGATGCCTTAGTGCACAAACACAGACAGATGGACACGAAGAGCGAACATGTATTCCTTCCCAGGCAGATGGCAGAGACTGTGAAGGAAAGAAAAACTTTGAACACATGGGACTTAGGGAGCAATCGGCAGTCATCAGCATACGAATCCACAAGACGCATCTGAGACAACCACACAGACACCACAAAGAGATTTTCAAATTAGAGCGATCACGACATTTCCTACCGAAACAACAATTTTATTTGACCGCTGTCTTTGCCTCGCGTGGTGCAGTGAGACACTGGGCACGTGTTTAAATGCTCGTCTACGAATGCGGGGGCTGCTGCTGCTGACAGCAGTCAGAGCCCCCGTATGATATTTTTTTGCATCGAAGCAGTTGGCACATCAGTTCTTGCTCCCCTTGTGACTGGTCGCTGGGCTCCCGCTCTGCGTAAAATTCCTCGCAACCTGCTCTTCGGCGAGGGGACGCAATGCCTCCGCACTGGCCCAAGGACACGGGAAAGGTTGCGTCTTCGGGAGCATTTGCTGAGCATTTCAGTTCTATTAGCAAAATGGAGTATTGATGGCAAAGCGACTGCCAAGAAAGCTATCTGTAATGCACGGCGCACGAAGAGTTTGGAGATTTATTGCAAAATTCTAGCCGTTTGACGGTGTAATTGTACATTCATGGCGAGTGTGACATTCATAACGGAGTGTGGAACAAAAGTGCTATATCGGCTTGGCTAATAGAAATTATATTGTTATGTGTGTAGACCAACAATTTCCATAGTGCTCTTTTAAATGGACGGGCTTTGTGAGACTGTCATAAATAGTTGGCATATCCGATTCCAATCCTTCAAACTCCATTTGAGATAGCATGCACGCAAAGCTATGTCGGTCCAAGTTAAAATTATTGGACATCATTTTTGATCCTTTTGAATGGCACAGATTGCTTGTAAAAAAATAAAAAAAAATCATGAATAATTTGGCAAATGGGCTCAGACAAGATAAAATAATGTGTTGCATCTTGGAGCGATGATGTTTGATTATTTACGATCACTCTGTGTACTTTTGCGATGGCACTAAGTGACATGACCTTTCAACTGTTGAGAGTCTTGTATAAGTGACGTTTTTTTCCCTTAACCCTCTCAGCAGACGGGCATAATGCATGTCGGTTGTAAGAGCGCACGAGTTTATCGTAAAATAAATTGGCCACATAAATCATGTGTGTGTGTGTGTTTTGAAATGAATTGGTGAGTTGATGTACGGTTCACATAAGCTGTGCTATACCATCACTTACATTCGGCTATCAGTCATACCAGCAAAACATTCTCAGAAACACGCTTGCATTGCCATCCATAAGCGCAAATCTGGAGTTACGACGCCCAATTTTACAACTTGGACCTTCCTGAAAATTCTGGTAGGATTTGTAAATATTTAACAAGAGGCTTTTCAAATACACCGCTTTATGTAATTTGATATTTTTTACGAGTGTTACACCAACTGACACAAATGCAATGCGATTCTTAAATTATATATGGCAGTAAATACACAAACGCAAAGAACCCCCCCCGCTATTTAGTGGAAGTGCTGCCAGCGAGCCCCATCTTAGGTCGGCATGGCAACACGAGCGGGTCGTGTGGCCAGTGCTGCCTCGGATGCCTTTGTCTCCCCATTGCTGATGCACCCTGCACTTATTCAATGTTGAGTCGAGTTAGGGGTGTGCCCAGGATAAGTTCAGATCCCATTCGCCACTGAAATTAGCCACAGCGAAAGACTGAGCCAAGGTCACCAGGAGTGACTAAAAGTCGACACACAAACACAACGTCACTTACTTCCCTGTATCACCTTCAGCAGACTGTTGGGGCAGGTGCTGTTTGCAAGCACCTATTAAGGCCAGCACGGCACCCATATATTCATACACTTCTTTAATAATACTATACTGTACTGATTAAATTATTTTTCAAGAAGGTCCTACTGTTGGAGGTTGAGCCAAGTTGATGAGTATTGATGCCTACGTGGCAGGCCAGAGAGCCACACACACGAGGGAATACGACTCAAACTCGGCACTTACAGGCTTCGGAAACCCCGCTTGTTTTTCTAATACAGGAATTTCAAATTGGTTTGTCAGGCAGGTAGGTGCCTTTAACATATTGTGGTAGACTAGGGTTGTTCAGCTGGCTCAAGGGCAATAATTCCACATTGAATCGCTGAGTTGACACGACGCTTAGATCCTGGGTTGCAATGCGAGCAGCCACCCCTGATTAAACCAGGTTGTCAGTGCGTGCATGCATGTTGAACTTCTTTCACATCGTACGTAGCCAACGGTGCTAATCGGAGGTGCGAATGTGGAAGTGTTGCGAGTTTATGGTTTAAAATCGGTCACCAATGATTGCCCGAAAACACCGTCATTGATGTTCATTTATATGGCTTATACCATTTCAAAGAAGTAAAATTGCTTCCAACACTCTTTTGCAGGACATATATGAGGCGTGCCCCTCGTGTGGATAAATAGATCTATTGAAGGGTCTTCAAGGGTGGTTTTATGACATCGTATTTCTGTGCTGAGCTCTGACAACGAGTGGTTCGCTGCTCGTGAACAAGAGTTCGGGATGAAAAAGTCTTCTACCGCGTACGTTTTTCACAGTAGTACCATGATAGCTCTCCCATGTATTGCACATGGAGCGAAACGTCGGACATGTGCCGAACGACACACGGCACAAGCCAGAGCTTAATCTAAGAGCTGAATATTTATTTGAACTTTTTTTTTTATACGCATGACACCGATAGCACAAAATTTAATATCATGCAACACTTTTCGATTTAAAGCTTTCGTGACTGCAGGGATTCATCTTCTTGCTTCTTTCGGTAAAGTGACGTAGAAGGGAAGTAATAAAATAATAAAAATAAAACATAATAAAATAATTCTCACGACGTTTCGGCTACAACGCAAGCAGCCGTCTTCACGTCGTGAGAATTATTTTATTTTATTATGTTTTATTTTTATTATTTTATTACTTCCCTTCTACGTGACTTTACCGAAAGAACCAAGTAGATCATGCAACACATTTTGAAACATTTTATTGTGTGATGCTTGTCACTGATATTCGCTCGGCAGGAATTGTAATCGAATACTTTTAGGGCGCTTTCCAGTCCAGCCCAATATGCCCAGCGTGCAAAAAAAAAGCCACGGCAGTAAAGTAGACGGCTTGCGAAAAGCTGTTAAATCAATGTAATTGCTTGCCTCGAAGCGATGTCCAGAAACCAAAAAAAGCCGTTTCGCTCCACGCCAGTGAAGTCACCGCGCAAACAGGCCCAGTCATGCGCCGTGCGGCTCACCGAGTTCGCCGACGATGATCAGGGCGTCTCATGGGAAAGGTGCGGATTTTATCGGGGGGGGTGGGGGGTGGTGGCGTTAATGAGCAGTAAGAAACACGTGAGCACACACGCTGCTGCCACCATGCGAATTGCTCATGGGATCGGGGACTACGGAACAGCATCCGTGTCGCAGCGCGCGCTGTTAAATCAATGCGATCACGGGACAACTGGGACCGGCTGCTGTTTGAAAAACATCACCTGCGCAAGCACTGCAAACGACACGTTGTTTTGTTTTACAAAAGGTAAATTGTGTGAATATGCGCTCTAGTTAGGAATATTATGTATATTTTTGCGTTATTGTATTTGAACACGAGCCCGGTGCAGAGCACAGACCGTGAATGTAATATTTATTTTAATGTTGTATATTTAACATCGACCCTGTAGAGGGGCTCTGTCGAGGTTACCTCTCGTGGAGGTTTGTCCCGCCAGCGGTCACGTGAGCAAGCAACTGCAGTCTATTTATACAGACGGTGGCATGGTGGTGCAATGACTGATTGCCACACTGCGCTATGAAGCCAGCATTGAGTTTGATTCCTGTCCACGGCTAACATCCGCAGCGAATGATAGATTTCTGAACAGACTCTTAGCCCCCCCTCCTATTCACCATTATGCATTGACCAGCATGGTGCATTGTGGTCACGCGGTCCCTCTGACCGACAAGGTGTGGGGATGCCTTCATTCGGTGGTGCATTGGCACAAGGACTGTACACGTACAATGTGCTCCCTAATCGTAAAAAAAAATATTATTATCCCTGCAAAAATGTACAAATACCGACTGCATTATAATTGACTATACTCATGGAGAACATCAGAATGCAGTACAAGTCATTATAAAATGTGTATGGCGTAGCAGGGATAGGGTTGCGAATAAACGAATGCTTAGGTGGTGCCTGGTAATTGGCTCGTAAAAAGTTGTCGAAGAAAAGTTTGGCATTTGCTTGTTATTTACGATCCGATGGAATTACATTAGCACTGTACAGGTGTTGCCATCATACCTGGCAATTGCAGAAAACGAATGGTTAATTACAGTGTAATTGCCTTGCCTAATACTGTATTTAAAAACAATTCACGTGTGATTTTGGGGGTGCCGTAAAATATTTCGTGAATATAAATTTTCATACCGCACGACTATGAATATGTTATTAAATTAATTAAATATACAGTATAGTCACGGTTTTGTCAACAACGTATATTTTAAATGTGTGCCCAGCTCTACAAATTATGCATTTTTAAGCCTCTAGATTTGTGTAATACAGAAAAATGCAGCTGGATTATCTTCTTACCAATGAAGGGCTTTTTTAATTTAAAGGTTAAATTCCAGCTTTCGTGTGCAATGGAAAGTTTGCTGTTAGTGTTGAGCCTCACATAACATGGGTTGCCTGCAGTGCCTTGTGGGCTCACTGTCACAAATGCAATTGCTCGATTCTACTTCGTAATGCTGCCATGCTGTAATGGTGAGCACAGCTGGACTTACAACCCAGAGGTCGCCGCATTGTGGCGGTTGGAATCAGCAAGGTCATGGGCGTTAGGGTAAAGTGTAGGTACCATTGGAACCTCATTTGCCAGTAGATAAATATGATGATTGATTTTTTTACCAAAAGGCGCACAACTCAAAGACAATGCACCATCAGAGTATGAGAGCTCGGGGTAAGCATTCACACTGCTTACCCCGAGCTCTCATACTCTGATGGTGCATTGAGTTGTGCACCTTTTTGCGTCATCTGGTCCAACACCATGTGAGACTAGGCTCTAAGGAAAGCTGTCTCGTGTGTGGACCAATCAACTTCAAGGACAGTGTATACATTATCAGAGTTATGTTTTTTGTTTGCATTACGACTGCAGGTATTGTGGTCTATGCAAACATGACTCCTTGTAAAAAAAAAGGGTGTCAGTTTTGTTGCCAGATAAAAGGGTAAAAAAACAATGACCATAAAGTGTAGGTACTTCAACCTCTTCAAATACGCCTGCCAGTGTGGACGAGCCGACATAAATACCCTTTGTAGAGGGGCCGTCTAAAGTTCCCTCTAATGGGAGGGCCTTCTGCAACCGGTGGTGTGTGAGCAATTGACTTCAGGGACGCACCTTGACCTTTATTTTGTAACATTAACAGGATTCAAAAGATTACTCGCAGTTATACGCTGTGTGCCCAAGTACGGCATATGTCTTCAGCACATGATGTATGAGCCTGTCAATCACTTGTGGTTAACAAGAGACTAATCGTGGCTGAGCACATTTTGTGCTTTCAATACAATTCCTTGCACTTACAAAAAAAAAGAACACGTGAGCGTTCACGTTCAAACAATTGTGGCCCGGGACGTGAGAGTTGAATTCCAACGAGCCAACAAGTATGTTTTTCTCAGCTACGCTCCTTCGCTCTGGGCTGTGTCTTTAGGTTGTAATGCGGTGTTGGTGCTGAAGAAGCTACCAGCACGTGGAGCAAAAATTTCCGAACATTATCGGGAAGCCACAGGAGCTATGCGATTTTAAGTCCAGATGTGAAAACTAATTTCTTTAGAACAAATATTTTTTCGTGTTTAGTTGTTGTCCTTCCCCTGCACCTCCGATTAGCACAGTTCGCTACATACGATGTGCAAGACATTCAACCAACATACATACGTAATAAAGTTTTTGGGTTAGATCGCATTATTTATAAATGTGTCGTCATAACCCTCCACCACCCGACACGGCCAATCAGCAAACAAGTGTCACGTTGACAAAAGACAAATAGTTCACTACTTTAGCCCACCGGTGTGTTGAGTGAATCCACATTCCATTACATATATAAATGTTGAGGATTCACTCAACACACCGGTGGCTAAAGTAGTGAACTATTTGTCTTTTGTCAAATTGACACTTTTTTGCTGATTGGCCGTGTCGGGTGGTGGAGGGTTACGACACATTTATAAATAACGCAATGGAACCCAAAAACTGTATTATGAATAATATTGGTCGCGCAAGCCTACGTGTTAATATATACATACACACATACATCGTGCCAAACAATACACACGGTGCAACTCAAAAACACATGGGAGAAGTCATTCACAGACCTCTCAAGAAAGCACAATTTGTGTTTCCAAATCAACGTCTAAGACTTATGTTCAACTCTTTTATTTAAATGACAGCACTAGTGAATTAACACACTCATGCTACTTTATATATGAGTGTGTGTGTGTACACACAGTACAATATTTTGTTTATTATTAACATTTGGCCAAGTCGCTGAGTGGTTGTACTGAATGCGCAGCTCAGAAGGTTGCCAGCTCAAATTCCAGTTTGGCTAAACTCAACTGTTCATGTCTCCAGGATCGATAACGTGGATTCTATCACTTTATGGGCATTCAAATGTGCTTGTCCTATGAAATAAACTCGCCCCCGGCCATCATCAGCATCAGCCACGATCATCCACTGATGGATGAAAGCCTTTTTAAACCATGGTCATCTCTCAAGGTCCCGCGATGAAACAAACCACCAAACTGATTGAATTGTTCCATGCCCATCACCACCTGCCATCAGATTGTGAAGCTTACACCACTGGCTCTTGGGAGCAAACTGGAGTCGAGTCCTACCCCCAGGGCCGGCCCGAGGCATAAGCGAACTAAGCGGCTGCTTGGGGCCCCCTGGCCACCAGGGGGCCCCCGAATCGTTTTTTTTTTTTTTTACAATTAAATAACTTAAACAAGTGATTTGTAACATTCTATTTTTGATTAGATTAATGTTTGTCTATTTTGGTTTTATTTAAAAGATTGCACATTTAATGCACATTTGCAAAAAATTTATTTAATATGTTTTTTGTGACCGTTTGTATTCAGAAGTTTTAATAAAAGAGTGAAGTATTTTAAGTGTTGTTTTTATTTTTTATTAATACATAACCTCACTGTATTCGTTTATAATATTCGCTATAACATTATAGTGTGACATTTGTGTCAATAATCTTCTAGCACAGATGAGTCTGCGTGGTGGGAGGGGGGCCCCCAAATCAAATTCTGCTTAGGGCCCCCAAGAGGCTCGGGCCGGCACTGCCTACCCCGACACTAATATAAATGAGAAAACACCAGTTATATTTTACTTGCCATGTTTGCATTGGTTGAAGAGTGCATATAGCACCAAACTTTTTTTTTCGTATTGCCCTTGATCAATCCATTGTTGGGTAAAGGCCCTTACATGACACGCTGATCACGGAGGTTGTTTGACCATACTTCACCACACTGGTCAGTGCAGGTTGGTGAAGGAAAAGCCACGGCTGGGAAGCTAACTCAGTGTGCTGTGTTCACAGTGCAATTTAGCCAAAGAGACATACTATGTACGTTTAATTTATTTCCCACCGTACGTAGCCAACCGTACTAATTGGAGGTGCGGGGGAAGGACAACAAATTAAACACAATACGCACTGATAAAGAAATACGTTTTCAATCTAGATTTAAAAGTGCATAGCTCCAGTGGCTTCCGAATATTGGAAGAGCGTTCCAGACAACCACAGAAGCGCATCTGAAAGTGCGCAATGCTGTGACCGTCTCTGTTCGATGGCCAGTCAAAGCCGCTGCTGTGAGGATGACCGGAATTCGCGTGACAGTTTATTGCTCTTTGACGAGATCAATATTATTATGAACAAACAAATACAATTTCTTAACCATGCCGGGTTTATATTGCGGTGCGCTAACCAGTGCAGCGCTGCTACTCCCAATATCATAGTGGTGGGCCATACATACAATGCAGTACAAAAATATAAAATCATATATACAGTACAGTACATAATAGAGGTTGTTTGGGTTAGATCCCCTAAATATAAATGTGTCGTTAAACCCACCACGACCCGACACAGCCAATAAGTAAGGGTTGTCACGTAAACAGAACGTGCCAATTCGTTACTAGTACAGCACACAGGTGTGTTGGAGTGTAAACCCACAACATTTAAAATTCGAGTACGACGTTTCGCCAGTAATTGCAACCGGCATCCTCCTCCGTTCTTAAATAGACGGTGGATAGATGTGATGGCATCACCTGTGTGCCAATCAGGTACGAAGGCCAGAGGGGGAGGGGGTGTTAATGAATGCATAGAAATTACAATGGTTATACATTACCGGTTGGGTTAATAAAAGGGTAACCAACAAATATTATTATGGATAATATTGTTCGCGAAAGCCTAAGTGTGAAACAGTACAGTACAAATCGCTGCAATCCTCAAAAACGCGAAGACACCTATTAGCAACATCAGCAAGGAAGAGCGCATTGAGCTTTTTCAAATAAAAAAGAAAGATGACACAGTCATCCTCTCAGCCGATAAGGGCAATGCCGCTGTCATCATGGACAATACCACATACAATAACAAAATTCAGAACCTACTTAATGATGGCCGTTATACCAAAATCAATAGAGATCGTACCAACCGCCTGATTACGAAAACCAACAATATCATCACTGACTCGACATCTTTAATCGAACCAACCAAGCGGCTTTCCTTAAAACCCTCTGCTGGTTGACCACCAAGATTTTATGGCTTACCAAAAATCCATAAAGAAGGTACACCACTCCGTCCTATCGTCTCCACCATTGACTCACCCACCTACAAACTGGCCCGATTTCTGTCTGAGACCTTACATCCATTCACTGGTAAGACCACCTCAGCTGTACTTAGCTCACTTGGTATCTTTAATTAAGGACATCTCACTATCTCCAGGTGATTTGCTGATCAGTTTCGACGTAGTATCTTTGTTTACCAAAGTTCCTGTGCTTGACACTATTACAATAATTGAAGATTTGGTCCAACAAGGACTGAATGCTGATGTACCGGCCCTGGTCAGACACTGCCTCACCAATACTCACTTCACCTCGAATGGAACATTCTACAAACAAGTTGAAGGTACGCCAATGGGTTCTCCCTTATCTCCAGTTGTAGCCAATGTTTTCATGGAAAAATTTGAGACAGATGCCATCCAGGCATCCACCCTATGTCCTTCCTTGTGGAAGAGGTACGTAGATGACACGTTCATCATCTGGCCACATGGCCTACCAGCTCTGGGACAAGTCTTGAACCACATCAATTCCATGAACCCAGCTATCAAATTCATCATGGAGGTGGAAAAGGATGCCAAGTTACCATTCTTAGATGTTTAAATCGAAAAGAAACCAGATGGCTCAATGGGACACTCTGTCTACAGGAAAGCCACCCATACGGATGCCTACCTAAAACCTGACTCCCACCACCATCTATCCCAGAAGAATTCCCTCATCAAAACACTCCCCCATAGAGCTCGATGTATTTACGACCATCACCACCTAGCCAGTGAACTGGAACACGTACACCAAGCCCTCAAGAAGAATGGATATTCAGACTACACAATCCGTAAAGTTATCACCCCAACCGTTGGGAAAGAACCATCTGAGGACCCAATCAAAACCATCACCTTGCCATACATAGCAGGGGTCACCAAAAATATTTCCAAAATCATGAGCAAACACAAGATCCAGGTTATATTCAACACGGTATATAAAATTCGTGATTTGATCCCATCTGTGAAGGATGTGATCCCTGACATGCAATACCCCGGCGTCTACAAACTAAGCTGTGTCTGCAGCAGTAGTTACATTGGGGAAACTAAGCGACATGTCTCGGACCGCGTTCGTGAACATAAGGCAGATCTGAAACACGGTAGGACCAATACCTCAGCCGTGGCTGATCATTGTTTTAACGCTGTGGGCTCACACGAAATTGATCTTTCCAAGACGAAGGTACTCTGCAAACCCACTGGTTATCAGCAAAAAATCGTTCATGAAGCCATCCAGATATATAAACACAGACACAATTTCAACTGAGAAGATGGGTACAAAATGAGCAATCATTGGAAGGACGTTATTAACCAGTTTAAGTCATAACTGGCTGTGATGTTTCCATCCTACCTGCCGATGTTAGCAGTTATTTTCGACTCTCTGAATTACATTACCAGGTTAAATGTCTTTACATTAACAGGCTAAATGTCTCACTAACACAGCCACCATTGCTCGTTTTCTTCGATGTGATGGTGGTTTTCGTTTTTCTTACATTGACATGCTAATCTCTCACAATACAATGGCCACCTCCACAGCTTCGTCGTCGTGGAGGTAGCTCAGTTCTCCGACCTTACATTGACATGCAAATTACATCTCTAGCCCCGCCCACTTCACTTATGACCCTTGGGCTACACCCATCTCAAACCTTTATAACATCATGCCTCAGCAGCTCTCCCGCTACATTTTTTCCTGCCTCAGTAGCTCTCCCGCTATATTTTTTCACCTGATGACGATTGCTTGTGTTGCGATTGAAACGTTGTGATATTTTAGTATTTATCTATCTACGTGGATTTACCGAAAGACCCAAAGAATATGAATAGTACAGTACACGTGTATCTGCAAAGACGGCTTGAATGCGGTAGACATTTCAATAAATGTGATTGGACGGTGTCTGACCTCCTTTAAGAGTGGGCCCACCGCATTATTTGTGAAAAGCTTTCAGTGCCACTGTATGACAAGGGCCCCTCCTGGAAACTGAGGGCGGTCTATTGTGCTCGAAAATGTTTGCGTGTGCGCGCACACACACACACAGAGAATGTGTGTGCACTCGAGCGTGCACACTTAAGCTTTCAATGGCGAGGGTGGAGCACAATTCCTTTCTCTAAACAAAGTTTTAAAAGGTGTAGTGATTTATTTAGCCCTGGGGCCCATAATAAACTTGCCCCTGTTCCATAGCAAGTGGTTCACAAACCCCACCGTTTGGCATGCAATGCACTTGAACCAATTTCCGCGACTGAGCAAGGACTGCTGAACAAAAGTGAACTCGGCCTTGAATTAAAAGGGAAAGGTTCGGGACTGAATTGCTCACTCACACCGCTGCTGGGAGTGAAATGGCCTCCACGAGACAGGCACTCTACAGGTTATTTTGGCCTACTTTTCCATGATAGAGAGACGTATTGGGATGAAATGAGATGAAATAATCACGCTTTATCCCACCACACTGGGAGGGCTGGGGACATTTAAGAAACTTGCCCCATCGTGTAAACTGCCACATCGGGAGATGGAATCGAAATGGCGACCTCTGAACTGGAAGTTCAGCGTGCTCACCATTCCACCGCAGCAGCATTACATTCTCAAATAAGCAAATATTAAACATGCATACTAAACTCTACTAATTATTTCAGCGGAACAGATCTGGCCATTAGGCTTAATAGTCGCACATCTTAACGTGAAGGCTGCATCTCTCTTCGGTGGAAACTCAGTCGGGAACGAAAAGAAGCCTCATTGGAAGAAAAAAAACATTTAATTTAACTGCATTACAGAGCCAAGTCTGTTGGGTCCATATTGCCTCAAAGGAATAAGTGCTATTCATAGTAATGGACTGATAAATTGTTAAAATGCCAATTAGTTCACAATCACAATAATAGCAACAACTGCTGTCAACTGGAAAAAAGATAAGACATTCTAAACGTATTGCTACAGAAGGATACTGCATCTAAACTGGCCCCAAAGAGTGACCCACGCAGAAGTAAGATAAAGGTTGCGCATAGAAGCAGACCACCTGATGATGCAGGCAGTGATGAGAAGGGGACTGGTACTCTTTGGACACGTATGCAGGATAAACAACAACAGGACATTTACATTTCGATTTAAAGCTTTCGTGACTGCAGGGATTCATATTCTTGGTTCTTTCGGTAAAGTCACGTGGAATGGAAATAATAAAATCATAAAAATAAAACATAATACAATAATTCTCACGACGTTTCGGCCACAACGCAAGCAGCCGTCCTCAGGTGAAGACAGAGTCTGAATGACTGTCTTCTCGACAGACCTGTTCTTCACAGAGATTGAATGACTGTCTTCTCGACAGACCTGTTCTTCACCTGAGGACGGCTGCTTGCGTTGTGGCCGAAACATCGTGAGAATGATTTAATTATGTTTTATTTCTATTATTTTATTATTTCCATTCTACGTGACTTTACCGAAAGAACCAAGACGATGAACAACAGGAAAATTAAAAGTGTGTTGTTCGGGAAAATATAAGGAACGGGAAAGAGAGAAGACAACCTGATGATGCAGGCAGTGATGAGAAGGGGACTGCCACTATTTAGACACATATGCAGGATGGACAACAACAGGAAAATAAAAAGTGTTGTTGTTCGGAAAAATATAAGGAACTGGAAAGAGAGGAAGACGTAACAGAGAATGGCTTGACGACAACATAATAAGAGATTGGTGCCTGGATAGATGTGGCCGCTACTTGAGCATATCGGCCCAAGACAGAGAGGAAAGTGGAAACAAATGATGAAATGTGCAGTGGACACCTACGGGCCATCTGCCCATGGCTCGTGATGATGGTGCTGATGACGATTAAACTATAAAACATTGAGCCTTTTCAAATGTAATAAGTCTAGGCGTTAAATTACAAACTAGTTATAATGGAAAGTAGATGAGTTGCACTGCACCAAGGCGTCAATATAGTTTTGTATTAAACGGAGAAGAAGTAAATAAAACACAGTTAAGTGGAATGAATTGTGTTAATATATTTTACCCTGCAGTAGCCATTACGTGAATTGCATTCATCCATTTAAATTATTTTCCAAGTTCATTTTTTTAAAAGCGTAACACGCTCCGTATTCCCAAACTTTGCCCGTGCTTGCTCCTACAAATGCATCGCATTGCCGTGACTAAAACATTGGTGCTTAGCAATTGAGAAGCAATTGCAGCCCAATGGGATTTTCATTACCCCCAGGAATCTGTAAACGTAGAATAAGCAAGACCTGCGCGCAGGGCATTGCTTTGGCGATGACAACCGTGGTTTCGCTGGTTCCGTGATCGGTTCTACATTCTACGCGCACATTTGCAGAGTGCGAACATGCTCAGGTTTCCGAACGGCGCCGCTAAACGTGGCCATGAACGTTCCCAGTGATGCAACTAATTGAGCACAAGTGCTGTGAAGCACCCTTTATAAGGCCCTTGGCGACTTTACCACAAGCACTTCAAATGAATGCGCTTCAGCTCCGTTTTTGCTGTTAAAATTTAAAGGCTGTTAAAAATGTAATATCATTGGCCTTGGTCAATCCACTGCTGCATGAATGCTTCCCCAGACAGTCCTCGGGTTGCGGAAGGGGACCGACTTACGGAAAATCCGACCTCACGGAAATGCTCCCATAAATCATGTTGCAAAAAAATTCAATACGCGGAAAATGTTTGCGTTAGTTACGTAACCACAAGTAGTGCAGCGCGGTGAGGTTGCGGATTATTACCGTTGAGCGAGGTGTAAGGAGAGCAGGCGGGCAGCTTTATGCCTCACCCGAGCTTCAATAGGATTAAGGTAAATTAAATTTATCTTTGATTTTGGGGGGAAATTGTTTAGTTCCCGACATACGGACAATTCGGCTTAAGGATCGTTCTCGGGAACCTAACCATTCCGTAACCCGGGGACTGTCTGTATATTTTGTACTCTACACGTTGTACTATATATATATCTCGTCGTTACGCAATTAAAAAAAAAACCTTCTTTATGGATAATATTGGTCGTAAGAGCCTACCTGTTAAGCCATCTATCTATGTACTGCATATGAAACACACGGTTCGATTGTACTGAATTAAAACCAGGGCCTCGCCGTTACAACCAACGGTGGCTAATTGATGCTGTCATTGAGGGCCTCCAGTGCGGCCAATTCAACTGAGCTAATTCCCAGTGTAATGGATGTTTTCGGCCTGTAGACAAGCCATAAATTACTGTCAGGTTTGTCTGGGAGATTGATTTTTAAATGGGTGCTAATGCAGCGAGCACTTTGCCAGCGATGAGGGCTGGAGGGGGGAAATAGGCAGCGTTTTGATAGCTCAGAAAATGTCTCATGATACCACACAACCAATCAACAGCGGCGTTATTAGGGGGGTCGTGCTTTTGTTGTTAAACATGCGATCACACTGAAACATTCCCGACAACTGGGCTTTTGAGGTTTCCGATTTGAAAGCGAAAAAAAAATCGTATGCATTTTTTTTGTGAATTACTTTCAAGATGTTTTCTTTCATATAAATTCTCCTCTTCATCTCAGTCATGCATTCACGAGAAAACAATTGAAATTCAAGAATTTGTGGCATGCGCAAAGATAATTATTAATTAAATCGACGTTTGTTTTTGTTCATTTTTAACATGTCCTTGATACCACTATTTGCGGAGTTAAAATGGAAACTGCACGGACGGGCGAACGTGAAGTCCTCTTATGAAGCAAACATCACACTGCCTCGTAATTCACAAATATACTCTACTTATTCACGAAATAAAACATCGCAGATAACCGTAGATTACAGACACCGTGGATACTCACAGTTCTAAAGGATCCTACAGCTCCCCACAGATGATAGGGAGTTGCAGATGAAAGTAGTTCTCATGTAAACAACCACAATCGTGAAACCAAAACATTTCCCAACAAGCTGTTTGTCCCCAAAAAAAGCCTTACTCCTTAAAACGAGGCACATTTAACATTCAAGGACGACTTGAAGAGCACGGTTATAATTGTGACTAATTCTCAGAAAATGTTGGCAACAACAGCCGCGCACAGTGACCTATTCTCGCGGAACAATGTCACGGTATCTTTTTTTTACATCCACGTAAATTAGCCGACAGCACGCTTGAGCAGACAGCGTCCTTAATTGATAATGTTCCAACGGCACGCGATCAAGAAGGGCTCTGGTTAGATTCAAATTGGCAGTACCCTGTGCCCAAAGGCAAGCCGCACAAACCCACTAGGGAAAGAAGCCCAGCCTTTCGCCGACGATAAATATAAATAGATTTATTTTTGCGTAAAATAAATAAATAACCCGGCTGAACATCGGCGCAGCGGGAGTGTGCACGCAGCTGAGATGCAACGGGGTGGCCATGATAGTGCTCACGTACGATTTGTTGTTGTAACCAACAGTGAGCCAACGGGATCGCGATGGCACGAGGCATCGCGCGTACGGCGTCACGAGCGGCCAAGATGCGGCCGTGACAGAGGCAGCCATAAAAGGCCCTCTGATCAACCGCGCTGAATATAAGTCAAACAAAAATATATATATCCGTTTAGATTCGCGTCCGACCGCCCACGGTGATAAATAAAATAAAATAATAAAGCATGCATATAAATAACCTTGTTCTAAGAATGGTGTACAGCTGCTTTCCACTTAAAAGTCACTTTGTGTTCCACATGCCACGAGCAGAATTATTGACTTTGTTGTTTTTCATCAATACGTCTTCATACAAGCTAGTAATTTAAACGTAATATGGTTTGCAGAAAGCTCTGGGGATTCGGCAGTGATAAAGAAAGAAAATGTTCGTGCCAAGTTACTGGAGGCCATCGAATGAGTGCAACATTGACGGAGGTAAATCATTAATCAGAAAGGATCATCTCCTGCTCAACAACAAAGAAGCATTGGTGGCCTAAACCACTTCCCTGTTTGATGTTCACCCCTTCCATCAATGCGGCCCCGTTCCCTGGTGTGTGGGTCAGGTGGGGAGGGAGGAAGCGGTCGGGTGCTGATGGGAGGAAGGGATGGAGCGGTGGGGAAGCTGGTGCTGGGGAGGGAGCGGTGGGACGCAGGGAGCGGTGGTGGTGCTGATAGAAGGGAGGGAGCGGTGGTGGTGCTAATGATAGGGAGGGAGCGTGGTGTTGGTGGTGCTGATGGAAGCGAGGGAGCGGTGGAGCGATGGGCGGGAGGGATCACGGGTGGTGCTGATGGACGGGATGGAGCGGTGGTGGTGCTAATGATAGGGAGGGAGCGGTGGTGGTGCGGATGGAAGCGAGGGAGGGATCAGGGGTGGTGCTGATGGACGGGAGGGAGCGGTGGGAGGAGGAGAGCGGTGGTGGTGCTGATGGAAGGGAGGGAGCGGTGGTGGTGCTAATGATAGGGAGGGAGCGGTGGTGGTGGTGGTTTTGATGGAAGCGATGGAGCGGTGGGAGGGATCAGGGGTGGTGCTGATGGAAGGGAGGGAGCGGTGGGAGGATGGGAGCGGTGGGGGAGTTGATGGAAGGGAGGGAGCGGTGGGAGGATGGGAGCGGTGAGGGAGTTGATGGAAGGGAGGGAGCGCTGCTGGTGCTGATGAAAGGGAGGAGAAGCGGTGGGGGGAGCTGGTGCTGGGGAAGGAGGGGAGCGATGGATCCGGGGAGGAGGAGAGGCGGGGTGGCTCCGCGCCCGACCCAATGGAAGGACGCGGCGGCCGTGAGCGACGTGCGCGCGTTTGGGGGGTGGATGTGGATGTGGTAGGGGGGGGTAGCTGCGAGTGCCGTCCGCGAGACCGCTGCCATGCGCTCCGGCGGGGAGAGGCGGTAAACACGGCAGAGTCTCACAGCCCTCTCTGCTGCCCCGTGCAGCAGCAGCAGCAGCCGGAGCAGAGCCCGCGGGCGCTCCGCTCTGCGTGGCGCGGGCGAAGGGGCAGGGGGGGGACGGTCCAGCGAACGAGCGAGCGAGCGAGGCGATCCCGACCGCCAGAGGCGAGCAGCACGGAGGGGGCATTATTGTGTGAGCTACCCTGCGCTTCATTTCCCAGCCACCTTGAAAAGGAAATGAGATGATGCTCCTTGCTGTGCTGTAGGTGAGTGATTTAACTCAACTCAGCTGGACGTCACATGCAATAACCAGTTGCAGAAATGATGCTGTACTTGTGAAATGCTGAAAGGATCGCCCGCTGATAAGCGTCGTTGAGTGCTCTCGGAATGCTTAACAGACAGAAATAAAAGGGGCATTTTTTTTTCCTCTTCGCGAAATATTACTTGAATGTATGCAATCGGAGCAGTGAACGAATGTGATGCAATGCTGACAGTCATTTCTATAATTACACACGACGTAAAGATATCGGTAAGGTACACACCGTGGCAGTAATATGAACAATTGCTCATAAATGGCAATTTAAAACGAAACGTACGAGATGGATTTGCTTTTCTGAAGCTCTCCAGTTCAGATTTATGAGTGTGAGATTAAAGCACGTGACGAACATCGATATTTATGGAATTATACAGCATCAGAACACTTTCTGAATAGCGAGTACACCAAGCTATTTTGAATAAGTTAGTCTGAGCGAATGGGGGGGGGGGATCCCCCACAAAATTCAATTAAAAGTAACTTAGCAAAAAAAATCCTCCGCAACTTTCTTTGCATATTTGCATGTTCTTTAACTTATTTTTTGTATCTCAAAACATTGCTTCTGCTTTTCGGTGAAGTAACGGATAATGTCCTGAGCCCACTTCATTGCCGGTTCAGATTTTATATACGACGACAACAATTTGAGTTGAAAACGCGAGCAGTGGCGGGGGGGGGGCAATTGTTCGGATTACATTAGAGCCATGGGAATTTGACCAGGCAGTGACACAAACTGAAAAAAACCCTGCCTTGCTCACCACTAACCACGGGGCGAGCAGAATTTCAATGAGCTCTGGGAACGGTTGAATGACACACGCACACACACACACTCGCGCGCACACACTCGCACGCTCTTTGCCGGGTAAGGAGTGGGATGGACAGGGGGGCGAAGTGTGATGAAAACACAAAATAAAACGGCTTCTCAAAGGTCTGCCCCATTGCGCCACGGCGATGAAATTGAGTTTCCGGATTGCAATGCCCTTTGCTGCCTGTCTCTACGGATCGGCCTGCCTTTGTGACCACTATTCTTTTGACACTCTGCTGCCCTGTGTCACGACCGCGGTTTAGCTCTCCGATCTGGTGTTTTGGGTTCTGGCCCCAGCGTGATGTTTTCGACACGATGTCCGACGTTTCGCTCCGCGTGCTGGGGAGCTTCTTGTAAAAAAATGTCAAGTTCCTGAAGGAGCTCCGGCTGACGTGGAGCGGCACGTCGGACATCGTGCCGAAAGCACACGCAGTGCGACCGGAAAAAAAGATGAAGAGCTAAACCGTGGCAGGGTTGTATTGACAAAAAAACGAAAGTCTTCGTGCTGATATAAGTGGTGGAAATGTCACATTCATATGGCAGAGGACAGTCTCTCCCGAGCACAATCACCCGATTAAACACGGCTCACTAATGAAATATCGTATTAATTTTTAAATGCCACTTAAATGTCACGTGTCCTATTTGATTGACTAAAATACCTAATGTTATCCACTTAAATGTTTTACTCATTGGAGGAAGTGGCGGCTATGAACCCGGTGACCTGAGTTCAATTCCCGGCCACGGCTGACAATGTCATGTTCAGGCCTTCTACCAGGCGTGTATAGCTGACCAATCAATTAATTGATGCTGTCATTGCCATCTGAATAAAAAAAACATCGTCATTTTGCTTCTTTTGAGCATTGCTCCAAATAAACCTTTTGCAGTACTTTTACACAGTACTAATACAAGTGCATCACTTTCATGTTTGATATTTGAAACCAGACATGGAATACACAAGTGGAATGTATCGTACAGTACGTTATACAATTGAGTTATATAATTGGGATCAGCGGTGACGCAGTGGGTAGCGCGCTGCGCCCTGGAATTGGATACCTGAGTTCAATTCCCTGCCACAGCCTGTAATTGGAGCCCTGAGTTCAATTTCCTGCCAGGGCTAACATCAGCGGCGAGCAAAATTTTAACCGGCCCCTAAGCCTCCTCTCATTCACCAATCTGCACTGACCAGCATGGTGAAGTATGGTCAATCAACCGCCATGACCAAAACGACCTTCGTCCAAATCTTGACTATAGTGGAATGACAGAGAGTGCTTAATTAATTATCAATCTAGGTCAACCTAATTACGTTTTATTATTTATACGAGGGGAAGAACTATTCAACCTCCGGGCAATTTGATGACATGTCACAATTCAAGGTCTCGATGTGACTTGACAATAAAATATTTTATTTAACACGAATTCAGTGTTTGGTAGCATCTATGTTGGCTGCAGGGGTGAAGCCATTACATACACTGTATATATATACAAATCCAAATATAGCGATCCTTGAAGATACTCGTGCCAGTAAACTTAAGAATCGATTAATCATTCCACCCATAATCTGCGCTCAACTGGCAAAACAGAACATGCTGCAGAATTTTCGCTTGCGTAAAGTTAATTGTAATTCCAGCTAAACCTTTCAACTTCATCATCATGACTTCGTTATGATTTTCTGGGTTCCATCGGCAGAGTTAGTCCTGTTAAACAAATACTGCTGGAAACATTTGTCTGGAAGGCCGATAAGCAGATCAACTAAAGAAGGAATTACATGTCTTTATTAATTAATTATGATTCAGGGGCTTATTGGGAATAGAGAATATTATATACATTTTTGACACAATACAGTTCGTTGAAAACTTCAAATTGGATATCTTAATAGTCATGTAATTAAGGAACCCATGACACAGGTCCAGTGATGGCAGCAGAAGGGCTTGAGTATTGCGATAACAGTTAACATTCAGATATTATGGTTTCAAAATTGTCAAAAACAGTGCACAAACGTAGCACCATCAAGAACAGTAACAGTACTCTTTGGTTCTTTCGGTAAAGTCACGTAGGTAAAGAAAACATAATAAAATAATAAATGTATTTCCTTTACCTACGTGACTTTACCGAAAGAACCAAAGAGTATGGATCCTTGCAGTCACGAAAACTTCAAATCTAGAACAGTAGCAGTGTTCATCTTCTTGGTTCTTTCGGTAAAGTCACGTAGAATGGAAATAAAAAAAATAAAACATAATAAAATAATTCTCACGACGTTTCGGCCACAACGCAAGCAGCCGTCCTCAGGTGAAGAACAAGTCTCTGTCTTCTCGACAGACCTGTTCTTCACCTGAGGACGGCTGCTTGCGTTGTGGCCGAAACGTCGTGAGAATTATTTTATTATGTGTATTTTTTATTATGTTATTATTTCCCTTCTACGTGACTTTACCGAAATAACCAAGAAGATGAATCCCTGCAGTCACGAAAGCTTCAAATCTAGAACAGTAACAGTGTTATTTTCCATTCAGCTTTTGTGCTTTCAAGGTGAAATTGCTCGTACAATCTACCGCTGGCAGAAATTCTTCCATCATAAGGAGAATCCCTCCTCCTCCTCCTAGCTGGTCACCCATCGTGGAAGAGGTGAGAGTACCCCCACTTGTCCGCACCGCACGCGACCCGCCGATCAACAAACTGTACTGCACCCATACTTCATGGGACCTCCTTTGCCAATACCAAAATATACTAATAGGGGTATTCCCCTTTTATTCTGGCAACAAAACTGACACCTTTTGTAAGGAATCATGCTTACATTAACCACAATACTTAGTATTGTTTTTTGTTCGCATTTGACTGCAAGTATTGTGGTTATTGTAAGCATGATTCCTTGCAAAATGTGTCAGTTTTGTTGCCAGAAAAAAGGGGAAAAACACTATTTGCACCCCTACTCTTTGGTTTTTTCGGTAAAGTCCACGTAGGTAAAAAATTAAAATAAATTAAATCACGACGTTTCGGAAGCAACGCAAGCCTCCGTCATTTGATTAAAATAAATTAAATCACGACGTTTTGGAAGCAACACAAGCCTCCATCATCAAATGATAAATAAATTAAATCACGACGTTTCGGAAGCAACACAAGCCTCCGTCATCAAATGTTGCTTCCGAAACGTCGTGATTTAATTTATTTTAATTTTTTACCTACGTGACTTTACCGAAAAAAACCAAAGAGTATGAATCCTTGCAGTCACGAAAACTTCAAATCTAGAATTAATGCACTGCACCCATTTATGCTGCTGGGTGGACAGAGGTTGAGAGTGGTGATTGAGGATTTAAGAAACGTACACAATTTTTCAACTACCGCGCTGAAATATTTGGACCAGCGACCTTTGGATTGCAAGACCAGTGTGCTAACCATTATGCCGTGGCAGCTTCCCATTTATGGTAAGAAACTGAAAAGGCAGTGGTTTAAGAATAAATGATCCTCTGTATTGAGTCACCATATATATTTGTGCCACTTGGGCTGGTAAAACCATGCATTGACTGAAGTGTTTACCAAGCATGACTAATTTCATACAAACAAGCCACATCGTTAAATATTTGGGATTAATCACCATCCCATTTGTTACTCGGAGTTTTTCTTTACACCATCTGCTGATTTGTGTTCATCTTTAGACGCGATAACCTAAAGAAAACGTGGATTTGCAATGATCTTTTTGGTTATTATTTTTATTCGTGAAGCATGGAGCCTTTCTGGTAGTGTCAGTGTTTATTTTATATACATTTTTGAATTCTCAACAGCTATTCTTGTTTTCAAATTTCATCACAAGGTCACCAACAGAGTCAACAGAAATGCTTTTAAACAGGCAACGCTGAATTACATTGAGCCTCATGTTCCTGCCAGCAAATGAAAGGTGACGATCACCTACGTGTTTTCCATGGGAAGAGGCCGTCACGTGTCAATTTCAGGGTGGAATTAGCCACCCGCCACAAGTAGAATATTTCCGAGAAAAGCAAAGAGGGCTTTTTCCATCACGTTCCATTTTAAGTTGTCGAATAGTGTCTGAATGCATTATGATTTTAAATTTGTACAGCCATAAATGAAACGGAGTGACTCACTTGTGAAATTGCTAGCTGATATGTGTTCATGTTGTTGGTGGCATTACGTTCGACGTTTTGCTCCTAAGTGCTGGGAGCTTCTTCCGGAACTTAAATGAGCAGCTCGCATTCTCCCTCAATTTTCTAGCGCCAGATCGATTGACAGGCAGTGATGCAGCTGAGCCATATAAATAAAGATTTGGAGTGTTACCGCTAAGAACAAATACTTGTAGCGCATTGTCAATCGTGGGCCCATTTTAGAACTACAGTGTTGCAGAGTGTTTACTCTAACAGAGTATGAACTCAGAGAGCGTAAATGTCGTTTTCTTGTAATGGAGCATTTAGACAACATCGCTATCGCTCAGTTCGCCAATTCCCAATTGCAGCCTATCTTAGGCCCATTTTGCAACTATTGCAAAACTATTGCATGGTATTTACTGTGACAGCCTTTGAACTCATATTGAATCCGTCACTGTCTTGTAATGGTGCATTTAGACAACATCTTTGTCACTCACTTCGGCAAATCCCAATCGCAGTCACGCTTGTCTTCCCTTGAGATAAGGGCCGATTTCAGTGTCAGCGCAGATTTGTTTGGGCACCTTTAGGCCGCTGCAGAACCGTCGCCATGATGGACCTCCTGCCCTGCGCACGGGCTCCATCAGTGGACGTGACAGGTGAAAATCAATGACAGCGCAGCTTGGACCGGGAGGGCAGATGTCCGAGTACATTCCCACACGCGGCCCGTGAGTGCGCGGGATTCGGCAGATGCGCGTCGCGCCGATGCGCACGATGGAGCTGCTCCGCAGTGACCCACCGACGAGCAAATCGAGCGGCGCGATAAACACGGGCGCGTAAAACAGCAAGACGTGCTCCTCACGCTTGCTCCATTGCAGGCGTGGTATTGCCCGCACGTCACAGGTCAACGACGGCAGCTTCTTTTCGTGGCTAATGCCTGCCACGTCCCCAAATCAAATGGACGCCCGTGGAAATGTGGCCGCGTGAAAGTCATTCTATCGCCACGTTGTTTGCAGCCGTCGAATGCGCAATAGTCACCCATATTCCCTGACCCCCCCCCCATGTTATGCCGTGCATTGCCCGCCGGTGAATCTGCTGGTACGAGTCTAGGGATGTTGACGATGCTGGGGTGGCTGAGAGGTCAGAGTGCTGAGAAGGCAGCACTGATATCCTGGGTTTGAACCCATGCAGCTGCCTATAGTCAAAAGTGAGTTCTCAAATGTAGTGAGCTGATGGTCTCAACCTGGTCACCAAAGACTGCACGAAAACATATAATTGGATACAATTTTGTTACGCACTTAATTTGATTCTAATCCAGTTTGACTGTCGAGCTGTCATATGGCAGAGTGGGTAGGAAACTGCTGCCCTCTAATGGGCTGTTCTACAGCGGCTAAGGCTTGCGATGTTCCGTGAGCGAGCCAACTTGCTTCTGCGTCTAAATGATGTGGCGCTGAAAGCACAATCTGGTTCAACTCAGGATACAATTGGGGGAAAATGCCCTATGGCAATGGCCACAATTTAATTGTTCGTGTGAGGATCCTAAACAAGCTCCAGTCCTTGTCACATGGTCACTGAAAACTTCACATGACCTTTTCAAATGTGCCTGGATCTTGAATTTCTACTGTGAGTTTAGTCTGTGCCTTTTAAAAAGCGATTACTATGGCTCCTACAGTTGCCAATTTTGTCAAGAACAGTTTGCCTCTGGTTGTTACATGGAAGATAATTTCCCTTTTATGACAAATGAAACTGGCATGTTGGTTTTTCTCTGGGCAGAACTTTTACTTTATGGCCGGAACACAAAATAGTTTTCAGTCCTCTTTAATCCATTAAGTGCATCAATTGCCCCGTAAAAACATGATAAATAATTGACACAAATTGAAAGCGAACAAAACTTCTAAAAGCATTAACAACGTATAATTTATAATCAATGTAGATGTATGCCAAGACATGTTATAGATAAAAAAAAACGCAAAAAGCATTGGATTGAAATATGTATGAACACACAGCATTTTCGAGAAAGAGATAACGTTTCTCTCTCTAGTTCATATTCAAGGCTCTTTCATCGTTTTACGCTTTATTACAGATGTGTCCATGAACTCTAATGCTGTTGTTTAGGATAATGCAAACACAATTTTTATCACTTCTGAATTTTCCGAACAAAATGTAATTATGCCTGTTATTTATCCATCAGAGACATGTCCTAAAGCAGTTTTCTTTGAATTATATTGTCTCATAATAAGTGTTAAGGGGTGAAGCGGTTGTGCAACTATTATAGCACACTGCACTATCGACCCATAACATTTAGTTAGTTTCCCAGCCATGCATAGCATTGATTTGAAGCTTTTGTGACTGCAAGAATCCACACTCTTTTGTTCTTTCGGTAAAATCACGTAGGTGTAAAATAAATAAATCACGACGTTTCGGGCACAACACAAGCGTCCGTCATCAGGTGGCGGACGCTTGTGTTGCGCCCGAAACGTCGTGATTTATTTATTTTATACCTACGTGACTTTACCGAAAGAACCAAAGAGTATGCATAGCATTAGTTGCGAGTAATATCTGAATTCATCCTGAGCAATTCCTTTCAACAACCCACACTGACCAGCGTGGTCAAGTATCGTAAAACAGCCACCATGACAGACACAGCTTCAGCAGGCATGAATCTCCCAGTGGATAGACCGCAACTGATGACTATAGATGTTTGAAGACGATCGGGCGTACATTTAAGAATTCCACAGCCGAGATGACAATTCATGGTCTAACATTATTAGTGTGTGACTTCATAACCAGTTGTTGCATAAGTGGACCACAGAGGCAAACGACAAATGAGGAGTGGAAATATAACAGGAAGGTAAATGAAACACGTAGGTTTTCGCAACAAGATTATGATTCATCGTAACATTTTCCAAGAGGCCACAAAATAATCTGGACAAATTTTGGCCAGGTCGCTGACGCAGTTTCAAGCGAATAATCACGATGTAATTGTTAAATTTTGTTGCCATAATTTGTTCTGCAATTTACCGGTGAGCTTAAACAATGTTAAACGCTCTTACTGTACACATGGCAGTGCTATGTCGGGTGGTGGAGGGTTACACAACAAAATAATGACTAGACTGTCACGTGGTCTAGTCCAAACATCTATTATGAATTAGGGATGACAAATGTTACCAGCGAGTGCAGCTTTAACGAGGCGCATTGCTCCTCCCAAGTGTTTTTTGCAACGGTTGTTGTTTACAGCTTTTACGTTCAATTGCACGCGCCGAGTTCAAGCTGGGGGAATTCTCGGCCACTTCGCCTCCACACACAAAAACCGGCTTAACGATAACGCAACTACACACCGCACGCCACTTGGGCATTATTCAAGAAGCCCGTTCACCTCTCACGGCCCCCAGAGGAGCCAATAAGAGTGCTCAGGACTCATTGCGCAACCTCGGAGGTCTCGAGAAAATTAAAGTTGGCAGCGCCTCAGGGTGGGAAAGAAAAAAAATGAGACCTCTTGTCATCAAAAAAAAAGTATCGTTCCATTAACGCTGGAACGGCACGTTCGCCTTCGTTAAGATGAGAATGTTGTGGACAATAGGTATTACGTAAAAGAACTGCGCGTTGAGAGAACCCCTTTTGAAAATAAATCCAACATACTGATGGGTGGAGCGGTGGCACGGTAGTTCACATGCTGCGGCATGAATACAAAAAACCCGAGTTCGATTCTCAGCTGCGGCTAACATTGTTGGCAAAGTGTTCCTGCTCACCGTCCCTTCACCAATCCCTATTGACCGGGATGGTGAATTATCGTAAAAAAAATCCCCACGACTGACATGTTGTGCAGAGGACTTCGTCCATTGGGAGATTGAGAATGGCTGGAATTTTGAGGTGAACAAACTCAATGTATCTGTGGGAGAAAAAAACGATCAACTGAAATGTATACTTATACAGTATATGAGACACTGAGTCAAACTGTCTGGATGTATTTCTGATTAACCTGGTCTTATGCCCACATTTGTTCATAACACACACATTAAATTTCGATTTAAAGCTTTCGTGACTGCAGGGATTCATCTTCTTGGTTCTTTCGGTAAAGTCACGTAGAATGGAAATAATAAAATAATAAATATTAAACATCATAAAATACAATTCTCACCAGTGAGAGTGTGAGAATTTTATCTTATTACGTTGTATTTTTATTATTTTATTATTTCCCTTCTACGTGCCTTTACCGAAAGAACCAAGAAGATGAACACACATTTACTACAACAACATGCAGGCACGAATACATGGGTGGAACTTATCACCTAATATGAAACAATACACTACAGTGCTCCTTTTCTGAAGCTACACACTTACCATAGCCCCACTTTAACAACGGTATGGTGCCGCATATTACAAACCAAAATATTTGTGACAATGCTCCTGGCCAAATAGTTTGTCTCGCTCCGACTACGATTTACCAGCCAGTTATTTGCATAAAAATAATGGCCCGTGCCATCTGCCCCTTGTAAACAACCGTGAACACAAAAGCGCTGCAGCTCTGTTTACAATCAATGTTTGTTTTCTCGTGCCATGTTTATCTGGCAACATGCCCATTGTGCAAACAGTTGGAAGGACGTTTGCCAGCAACATTCTATTACACTTGTGAATCTTTGTTTAATCAGCAAATTGGACATTGCACAGGGCAGTGGCGGGTCATTTCAAGCACGATCTCTCTTAAATGCCACTGGGCTCACTGTGTGATGTTTGCTTGCATTTAGGCCACGTGCGATTTGGTGGCCCGGGAATAAATTATAAATGTGCCCGATCTGCTCGGGGAATGAACAAAAGCCCCCACGTTGGCTGAAGGCATCATCATCGTCGTCGTCATTTAATTCTAACTGATGAACACAAGATGTGCCCATCAAACTTTTACGTTTTTAAAGATAATTATACGGCATCACATTTGGTTTCGATTTAATGCTTTCGTGACTGCAGGGATTCATCTTCTTGGTTCTTTCGGTAAAGTCACGTAGAATGGAAATAATAAAATAATAATAAATAATAATAAGAAAATAAGAAAAATAAAACATAATAAAATATTTTTTTATGTTTTATAATAATAAAAGATTTTATTATGTTTCATTTTTTTTATTTTATTATTTCCATTCTACGTGATTTTACCGAAAGAACCAAGAAGATCACATTTGGTGTTTAACACAGCAAACGTGCAGCTACGACGCAGGCGATCTGTGGTTTGCTTTTGCAGCATTGGCCTTGCTTCAGATCTCAAACGTATTGTGGCCAGAGTGTCTGCCCGATTGCGGAATAAACGTAATTTAGTTTAGCAGATATAATGAATCCAATAAAGTAATATAATGACACTTGAGTGTATTTGTATTCGGGCAGTTTTTTTTGTTGTTGCAAAACTAATGGAGCACTTATAATCATGTATTAAAGATGGCTTTTTACAACTCATTCCGATCTCAATTTTAATTACAGTCTTATAATTAAAAAAATTACAATAACCATAATATACAGCTTGTTGTCAATCCACTCCAGGATGAAGACCACCCCATGTCATTCAGGGGAGATTGATCATACTTTACCTCACTAGCAGTGTGTGTTGGTGAAGCCTTGGTGGAGCTATCTGGGACCTACGATAATATCACACGCCCACTGATATTATCCCCGTCTGGGAATTTAACTGGTGTTTGCAGGTTCATAGTGCAGTCTACCAAAAGAAATCTATCTTTCCTTTGTACGTGTAATTTAACGATGTACAAACGGGTACATATCTCTGAACTATAAAAGAAAAAAAAACAGATTTCGATTTAAAGCTTTCGTGACTGCAGGGATTCATCTTGGTTCTTTCGGTAAAGTCACGTAGAAGGGAAATAATAAAATAATACAGATAAAACATAATAAAATAATTCTCACGACGTTTCGGCCACAACACAAGCAGCCGTCCTCAGGTGAAGAACAGGTCTGTCGGAAAGACAGTGTCTGAATGACGCTGTCTTTCCGACAGATCTGTCTTTCCGACACCTGAGGACGGCTGCTTGCGTTGTGGCCGAAACGTCGTGAGAATTATTGTATTATGTTTTATTTGTATTATTTTATTATTTCCCTTCCACGTGACTTTACCGAAAGAACCAAGAAGAAAAAAAGACAACTTTTAGATTTTCCAATGTGCCCTTTTCGCTTAAGTGGGAGCTCACATTATATTCCCACTTGCTAGGTGCAATGATGCAACGTAGAAATCTCAAGCCTCGAAACCTTTGCAATTAGAAGTTAATTCTGGCACGAGAATCGGTGGGTAGATGACATGATGTTGATTATGATGGACAGTTTAGCTGGGCTCTCAGTGGCACTGACAGCACGAACCCCACAGAGATGTGCTCTCATTTGCATGAACTTGCTTAATTGGTGCATCGCCTAAAACAGACATTAAATGTCTCTATAAATACATTCACCTTTGCTTAACTGAGGGGTTTAGTTTGTAAATGTCACAATACTTGACTTCTTCAAACTTTTAATTGAGTGAGCATTTCCTGGAGTTTTTGCACAAGTTGTTTAAAATTGACAGATTATTTGCAAATGTGCGTCATATAATAATAATAATTTGAACTTGTAACTCACCGTACACTATTCACATGCTCTCGACGAGTCAGAGAGAAGGTCGGAGTGGGAACAGCGGTGGGGAGTGGTGACGCACCGGTTAGCGCATTGCTCTTGGAACCCGGTTTCCTGAGTTCGATTCCCACTCACGGCCAACACCTGTGACGATTATCTGAACCGGGCCTCCCCTTGGTAGACTGAGCCTCAAATGAGGCAGAATCGACATATTTGCGGTGTGCAAACATCACTACTGGGGAGACAAAAGCGATCGGACGTAGTGCTGGCAACCCACCCCCTCGTGTGCCGTCAGCCTTCATAGGTGCTCGCTAACAGCACTTGTCCCAACAGTTTGTTAAGGCTATACGGGGGTCTTTGTCTTTGGGACGGTACCATAATGTGCAGCCTCGGCTAACAACGCTGATGAGTGGTGTCTTAATCCATCCTGGCCCACCCCACCCCACCCACAAGATTGATTAACCGTTTAAACAAATACTCGGTGCAGTGTGTATACATCAGCAATGGGAAGACAAAGGTGGGCAGGCGTGGTTTCGGCCCCACATCATTCCATCGTGAACTGTGTTGGTCCTAATAGGTGCACGCTAACAACACTTGCTCCGACAATCTGTGCGGCTGCACGGGGGAGGGGGTAACCTTGTCTTCGAACATTAAGCAGGTGAATTTGTAAAATTCCGTCGGTCCATCAAGTTGGCTATAAGGAAGAGTCAGATGTTGCTGCAGATGCATCAGCGTAGTGTCGCTAGCATGGTGACGGATGGGACACCACGGTGAGTCTCGGGAGATATATACCGACTTAAAGGTCACACTGTACCCATTAGGGGAGGAGAATTATGATGGAGATGATGATTCGCTGATGTCATTTGGTTTCATGACCTTGGTCTTGATTTTATGACAAATGGGCGCGCTTGGTGAAAAACCTGAATTGGGCATTAGATCATTCTGACAAACAGTACCCCCCCCCCTTTTACTAGCGCTATTCGCATGACACTCGAAACATTTACCGACCGCTGGGTCACCCTATTTATTGGACCATTGAAATCCGCTGCGCCGCTGTCCGCCTGCCCGCAGCGGCGGCGGCGTGAACAATGAATGGGGTTGTGCTCGCGTCGTGAGCGGTGGAAGCGGCCTGGTTGTCTACCGCGCAAGGGGAGAGCTGACTGATTAATCACCCCCCCACCCACCCCCCTCTTGCTTCGAGGGCCACGATGGACAAGTGCATGCTGGATTCCCACGGCACAAGGCGATCGCGAAAGCGCTGTGTTTTTGCAGGCGAGTGTAGTTTGCCAGTTTCAGTGTAGGAGGGGGGTGTCAATGTTGACATTTGGTTTTATCCAATTAACGCATTTGCGGTGTCATTTTTGGCAAATTTGGACCGTGAAGCCGGCACACGTGGCCTAACTTTTTTTTTCCCGTAAAATCGCGGTGGATCTTTGACGTCCCCCTTCTTTGAAGCGGACGGCGCGCGGTATTTATCGCGGATTAAGCCCGCAGCGTTAACTCGGGGAAGCCGCTGGGTTCGGCCCACGAACCTTCTGCAACTAGTGGCCTAAAAAACTAAATCAGCAGACGTGCGACTGCTCAACCGTGTCAGCCTGAATAAATTCTCTCAGCAGTCCGTGCCACTGTGGTACAGATCTCTTCGCTAAAGTTTCGTCCGTACATTTGCGCTTTGTATGCGTTTCAACTTTGCTATCCTCCCCCCCTGCCCCCCCCCGCAGAAATAAAAGAAGCAGCCAGATGAAATTGCTTCTTGGCACCGCCCAGAGGGGCATAATGCGCAAAGCGGGCAAATAAAATGAATCAATTTAACACGTGGCAGGCTTTTGCGACCAATATCATCCATAAGAGGTTTTTGTTGGGTTAGATCGCCCAAACCCTTACTAGTTGGGTGTGTCAGGTGGTCGCGGGTTTAACGACACATTTATATATTTACATGATGTAACCCAACATTTTTTTATTATAACTGAATCAATTACACTGGTCAACACACTTTTTCTGGCATAAGGTATTCCAACGGTTTTAAGGTAATTTTGGGGTGCTGATTCCAAATCTGGCATCAGTTTTTGTCTATCACATCAGATTTTTGAGAAATCAAATATTGCATTTTCAATAAAAACTGCAGAAGAAAAATATTAAATAAATTTGGATATCTACATAAAATTATATTACACACTATCCGAAAAATACAGCACCACATTTTAACACTAAAGCAGTCACTGACTCGCAACAACTTGCAATCATAAGTGACAGACTTAATTTCGGGTAAAATAAATGAAAATGGGGTATGCCGATAGCATAAAAATGATGTGATAGAGCAAATCTGAGATCAGATTTGGAATCGGCACCCTGAAATTAGTCTAAAACAGCTGCAAAAGTCCAGGCCAGAAAAAAAGTTTTTTTTTTGTTGACCAGTGTTATAGTGATCACTAGAAAGTTGCCGTTTAAGTGTCGATATCCAGCGCCTTCCTGGCCACAACGTGCATTTCGCACTATTGCCAGAGGGCTCTATGAGGGAGAGAGAGAGTCTGTGCTGTGTTTAATGCTGAGCAGGCTCACAAATTATAAGACACCAGAACGCAATGTTGGAAGAGCGATTGCAGCACTGCCAGACGATACAATTAGCCTCATTCACTTGCTAGTGTTCGGCGAAAGTATAACCGAGAAGATTCAACAACCATTGAATATTAAATCAGTCTACACTGCGCGTGTTTGCCACTGATAGCCTCTGCTATTTTCCACCAGGCCCAGCAAGAAGACTATCCCGCAATGACTTAGCGTCACTGCAAGTGTGGCCAGAAGGCAACTTGTTAATGCGACAAACGTACTTCACCGACTGAGTGTAAGAGCAACAAGTTGACGTATCGTCGTTCGAGTTTGTTCGCAGCCGGTGCGTTGTATGCTTTGCTCATTGGAGATGTTTATAATGCACTGGGCATTAGGCAGCATCTCTCACCTTGGATTGGCAACCGTGGACACAAGAGTGTTAATTAAAGAAAAGACAAGAAGCTGAGCCTCAGCCATTTGGGACACATGTGCATGGTTTTGACATGACTGCTCACTGCCTGCCCATGAGGGTAATGAGGTTCAAGCCACATTCCCAAACGAGCATGCAACTGCACGGTTTGCATGTAGCTATTCCGATGTGTGTGTATCTGTGTTTTGTGTGTGTGTGCAGCAGTGGTGTGGCGGTTAACGCGCTGCTTTATGAACTCAGCGACTCAAGTTCGATTCCCATTCAGGGCCACCAACACCAATGACGATTATTTAAACCAGCTCTGGGCCTCCCTGAGGTTGACTCAACCTCAAATAAGTACCTGGTGGGATGTGAAAAGATCGCCACTGGGGAGACAAAGGCAGTGAGGCGTAGTGCTGGCCACCCACCTCCTCGTGTGCCATACCCGGCCTTCATAGGTGATCCTCGCTAACAGCACTTGCCCCGACAGCCTGTTAAGTCTGTACGGGGGGGGATCTTTGTCTTTGTGTGTGGAAAATCATTTGCACTGCATAGCATTTGAGGGTGGAGCGAATGGAAATTGCTCTTCGTGACAAATGAGAATCGGGAGAGGCCCCGTTTGAAGTGCGGCATCACGTTTCCGAGGGAGATGCGGTTTATATTCATGGAACACTGTAAATAGCGAGGGCACCATGCTTGCAGCAGCGGCGTGTTTAAGACTTCTTACCAGGACGTGTAGAATTTGGGAAGATGTGAAGCACGAACGATCAGCTTGCAGTGGTTACGTTTGCTATTGTTTTTCACGATACGTGTCGGGCCAGTTTAATGTGAATTAGGATGGAAATGATCCATTGACTGGATACGCTTTCACCTGGCAAACCCGTTGGACACATCTGGTGTTTCTGGAATAGCTCCTTCAGGAATGTCATCGTGGTCATCATTTATTATTTATACCGGCCTCCAATGCAGTGCATCTCGAGGTGTCAGAACAAGGGGGTATTCAAGTCACTCAGAGAGGATGTGATTGCAGACCAAATACAACATTCAAAAACAATTAAGTTTTAACACAAATGTGCACAGCAAATGAAAATAAACTAAATAGAAAAACCGACCTGTGCTTGAGACTTGTCCCAAGTACTCCAATTGAGATATTCTTATGCTACCTGAAACGGACTTTAATTTAGTCATCAAATTACTTATTGTGTGTGCATGAATTCTATTTTTGGCTAAGTTGTACCACAACTTTTGTATGGAAAGACACCAAATGTCTACAAAAACTGTTTCCTGGGGCTGACAAAGGAGGGGGGGCCTTTAAATGTCTTACATTATTAAAGTGTACATACATTTTTTATCCATATCATTATACATATATATGTACTGTGGCACGTTGGGGTCTCTTTTGAGCTTACATCGAAGGTCCTAATGAGGTCTAAATGGACGTCTTGCAGATAACATCAGGGGTGGCGTTTAACATCAATGATCGTTGCATCTTTTTGCCATGAACGCAGTTAATGATCGAGCGGAGTTGTGACAGCTGCAGCAGCTGTATTGGAGCAATGCCATTCACATGGCACACTGTGAAGGCCCATTAGATATCGGCTCTATTGGGGTGTTTGGGACGTTTAAAATGCATTACCGGCCAGATGTTTATTGCATTGCTCGCACGATCGTGAAACGGCGCTAAATTATTCCGCGCGAGTCATACGCCTTTGTTTTTACATCTCCATTTGCTGAGCACAGGCCCGAAGGTCCAACATGTACAAGCAGCCAGCAACAAACAGCATCATTTAAATTGAATTAGATAAGGGTTTACGCATTGATTGATTTGAGCGACGTTGTAGACACTTGGGAAAACAGGGGCGATGGGAGGCAATTCCAAAGTGAGGCAGTGCGAGGGGAAGAAGCAGAAATGCAAGTGTAATAAAAGTCGTAGAAGCGACTTCTGGAATCAGGGTCTTTATTTGTCTTTTATTCACAACTCTCCTCATATAAATTCCACTCCTGTCTTACTCCTTCACGCTGTTAACAGACAGCGTAAGAGGGAGAGACTCGTGCTGCCACGTGGCAGGTATGGACCCCCGCTCCAGCGTGGCCTCACCCTTCGTTCGTTCCAGATCTGACCATGTGTTGCCCGTCTCTACCCCTTTTAATACCCGGGTCACGTGGTACCTTTCCACCAGTCCTGGTTAATCTCCATGGCATCTTCCAGAGTCCATCGTACGATCCCAGGACCAAGCCCCTGACTCGTCCCCCCATTGGCTGTGGCTAAAGCCAGCAGATCCAATCATCTACTCCCAGATGTCACCTTCCCATTACGTCAGGGCCACGCCCCTAGACCTCTCCTCATTGGCTACGGGCCAGGACCGGTAGAGCCAATCATCGTAACGAGGTGTGATCAATCAACCACCCGGATATACCCTCACATTACACAAGCGTGTTGAACTGCACGTGCGGTGGTTGAAAATGGTGTGGGTCGGATGAAAACGTCAGTGGAGGAATCAAAGAGTGAGATTCACGGGAACAGGAACCGCGGTAGTAGCTATAAAATACCAATGAGGAGGCAACTGCCTGGAATGAAACTGCGCGTGTTGAATCCATCAATAAAATGTTTTGTCTGAAAGTAATTCAAGTCATTAAGACGCTGTCTTTCTGACAGCTCTGTTTCTTCACCTGAGGACGGCTGCTTGCGTTATGGCCGAAACGTCGTGAGAATTGAATTGTATTATGTTTTATTTTTATTATTTTATTATTTCCCTTTTACGTGACTTTACGGAAAGAACCAAGAATATGATTCAAGTTGCCATTGAATGTAGAAGGAATTTGTACACAGTATAACTATGCAAAAAGCAAACTGAAAAGTTGGACTCAACATAAACATGTGCCGAACAAAGTCATGTACACGTTTACTAAACTAATTGTGGAGGGATACAACCACAGTGTATTATGCCAAGGGCAATTCTTGAAGCAATTTTGGTGTTAAATAAATAGGCAAAAAAAGGATGGAGTGCTTTTCAGAAAGCAGTGCTCGATAATGAAAATCCGTTTCCAATCACGTCACACTGTGAGCTGCAAACGACAAATGGGTCAGACACGCGAACACTGGAAGATTAAAACGAAACTCGAGTTTAAAAGTGCGAGAGATGCATGTGCTGCAATTACGCTGATAGAAAGATGAGCACATGGATAACATAGCACAAATGTTGTACAAAAGTACTCTTGGACAGAACACATCGCTTAGATGGAAGCCAAATAAGAAGAAGAAGAAACGCCTCCGAGGATGACCCTCACAGGACTGGAGCAATGATATCAGATCTAGTGTAGGAGTGAGATGGATTTTAACCTGAGCAGGAGCATGAGAGAGACCGTGCCTGCATGGGAAGCCCTTCATCCATCGGTGGAGATACAAAGGCTGACGATCGTTATTATGGCGTCTGATGATTTATGAAGATGGATGCTATTTAAAACGTGTTTGTTCACCGAAATGTTGACTTTGTCACGGTTCATTTTACACGTACGTTTGTATAACACATCCATTTTGTGGAATATATTAACACACACACACACAAAAACTTGCCTCGTTTTATAACGGCATGGGAAAAAAATTACCACCCTTTTATTTAGTTTGTAGAGAAATTCTCACATCAATAGGTGTGAAACGAGTGCTGTTTAACAACGGATGCACAGTTTGAATCAGGTGTGGGATGAAGGGAAAAAAAGTACCGAGAAACAAAGAAAAACACACGTACCAAGTCATCACGATACATATAATAATTTTAACGTGTCGTTGTGCTCACAAAAGTGATGCTTTCCCGATGCCACATGAACAACCACTTTTGTTGGGAAAAGTGGGGAAGTGAAAACTATTAAAGTAACTACAATCACAATCAGTATGGTTAAGAACTCGGTTTCTGCAAGTTTCCATGTCACGACTGTCACAAGCCCACGTTTAGGATGCTAATGATTCATTATAAATGCCAAACTCCACAACAGCAAATCTAAGGCAACGTATCCAAGATCCCCAGAGTCGCGAGAGAAGCATCTTAAACTAATCTGCTTTACACCCTTGTTTCATACTGCTAATATTTAAAAATACCGTAAACATCATTGCTACTACGACTACTACCACTACAGAAACCGGTCCCAAATTCATAATAGGACCATGTTTTATTTACTGTTTAAATTGTGAAACGTAGGTCGGGTCGCCGTATTTCCCGTCAATTTCTTATGTCACAATTTCATCGCACGGCAGTCAACTGCGGCGTCTTGAACACGGAACCGCGACTTGGCATAGGATTTTTAATTAAACAGGCCACTGAAACGGCTTGCCACTGCAGTTTTCAACTTTTTCACTGGGTTCAAGCTTCAGGGTATTAGAAATCACAAACGCACATTCAAAACAAGTACTCCAACCGAATGACATAGCGATTGAGGCACATGAAGGAGAGACATTGTCTGCTTATTTATTTTGACGCGACAACAACGAAGTTGCACATATCGTTTGCCTGGTAATGGTTTCCAAAACCTCGGATGTCATATTAAATTAACTAATTACGGTTAATTCTAGATTTGAAGCTTTCGTGACTGCAAGGATTCATATTCTTAGGTTTTTTTCGGTAAAGTCACGTAGGTAAAACATTAAAATTAATAAAAGTAAAATAAAATAAAAATCACGACGTTTCGCAGGCAACACAAGCTTCCATCTTCAGGTGGAACCGCCACAGCCACGACAGCTGTATCAAGGAGTGGTAGCTCTTGTAATCTCTCATTTACTTGATACAGCTGTCGTGGCTGTGACGGTTCCACCTGAAGACGGAAGCTTGTGTTGCCTCCGAAACGTCGTGATTTTTATTTTATTTTATTTTTATTAATTTTAATGTTTTACCTACGTGACTTTACCGAAAAAACCTAAGAATATAATTACGGTTACTTACTCATTTGCTTACTCGCTGCTCTATACTGCATGGAATTCAGAAATGTTGATGACGACTGATCATGTTATCGATTATTACAGCCCTTTGGCCATTCCACTGCACCGCTGGAAGTCGTCTTCCATTGCTGGTCAGTATGGGTTGTAAAAAGGTCAGAAATGATTCAGGCATCACTCTAAACTGATGGTCGACATGGGAATCAAACTCAGATCACCGTGTTCGCAGCCCACTTTGTCAGCCACTGTTAAGCCACTCTTGTTAAGCAGTGCGTGGCGGTACGATGCTAAAGAGACGCCTGAGATTTGTCACTCAACTTGAGTTGGCCAGAACTGCAGGAGTAAAGTGTGATCTTCCACACATTTTAGCTGCCAACTTGCGTGGCATCCTGTGGGAGCGGTGTGATCACAAAATGTGGCCCACAATCCCGAGTCGTAATGCAATGTCGGAGCGGTCTGAAGCGGCGGTGTCGATGCCGTGTGCCAACAAGGCACATTGTGTTTCACAATGACGCTGGCCACGCGCGCGGGGGCGAGGCATTTCATCATCGTCCGTCGAAGAGGACAGGACAGAACAACTTGAAACGTGACATACGGGGAGAGAAAAAAAACACACGTCTCTGGAAGTGAGCGTACACCCGGACAGTGTGAATTATCAATGCAGCTGGTGACTTAAAACGATTTACGAGGCAACCCAATACGCACTGACATTTGTCAGGGTCATAAATAAATATTACCTACTAGCAGGTTGTACAGCGTGGGCAAGAGCAGATACGAGAGAGAGTAGGTGGGAGGAAAAAGCCTCCACCTCCCACCAACTCCCAAAGAGACAAAGATCCCCCGTATAGCCTTAACACACTGTTGGGACAAGTGCTGTTAGCGAGCACCTATGAAGGCCGGCACGGTACAGGAGGGGGTGGGGTGACCAGGACCACGCCTGGCCGCCTTTGTCTCCCCAGTTGCGATGTTCACACACTGCACCAGGTATCATTTGAGTCTGAGTCGACCTAGAGGAGGCACAGGAGTAGTTCAGATATTTGCCACTGGTGTTGGCCGTGAGCGGGAATCGAACTAGGGTCGCGGGATTCGTAGCGCAGAGCGCTAACTGCTGCACCACCGCTCCCCCCACACCTTCGGTTTTTTAAAATATTTCGCTCAGTCAGGTTGTGATGGATTGCCACAGTTGATTCAGAATTTAGAGACTGCCAAACGGAACATTTTAGCCATCATCACCAACGTCCTCAATCACTCGAGTAGTGTATGGGGAAATTCATATATATGTAGTGAGCGACTTCTGAGACATGTCGAGAAGGCTTCTTATTTATTAAGAGCACACTGGGCGATACATTGTGTACCGCAGCTACACATAGGCGATCCTAACACATAGCCCCATCTCTGGCTTCGTTACGCTAGCTGTCCGACTATCGTGGCGACGGCGAGGGTCTTGCCGAAGATCAGCCACGTGGTCGGGGACGAAGAGGTGACGACACTGGAGCCATGCACTTTTAAATCCAGATTTAAAACTCATTTTTTTTGAACTGATGTTTGAAAATCGTTTGTTGTCCTTCCCCCGCACTTCCGATTACCACGATTGATTATGTACGGTGCGAAAGACGTTCAACATACAGTAAATTGTGGGTACTCACACCTCTTCCAAGATATCTGATCGGGTTGGAAGACCGAATTTTCCTAAAGGGGGCTTTCATGAGCTCCCTCTAGCAGAGGCCGCTCCCACCAGCAGTGGCATGAGAAAGCAATTGCAGGGTTGCACCTTTACCCTTTAACGCGACGTGACGTCCAACGTTTAACTCCACGTTCTGGAACTGAACTAAAAAAAAGCGGAACGTCAGTCGTCGTGCCGATCAACACACGGCACGATCCCATCAGTCATCGGAGCGCCGTGCGGAATAGCCGAGTACAACCTACACAGCGCTATCTAAAGAAAATTCTAAATTATTTTTGCATAAAACGCACATGACAATAGCTGTGACATAAAACGCTTTCTGTTCCTCTCAGCCTTCTTTGTCAAGGTTATCCTACGGTGACAGTCATTTTAATCTTTCTCATCGAGATCTTTTTATACCGATACCAAAACCTCCACCCCCCCCCCTCCCATTCTGCTTAAACAACAAACGTAATATTGGAAAAGCTCTCATCTGCTAATCTAGGGACAGGACCAGCCAAACTAAAACCTTTTTAAGGAGTTAAGACCCTTAGCAGCAAATGCTTTTTTTTTTATCAACCATATTGCTAAAGTTTGAATTGTGATTCTGTCACCTGTCTGTAAGAATTCAGTGTAAATGAAAGCCTGGAAAGATGCCCACTTACTGTTCCTCTTTGTTACTAATTACCCAAGACTGCTGCATAATGAACAATTTATATAAATAACAAATGCCCTTAACTTGGCTTGAATACTGATTTTGTTGTTTTTTAACGCCAATTATTGGCTGGCCAATTAAAACATCACAGTCACTTTTAGTATTGGGTCGACCTCGCCCACACAAAATTGTAGCGATGATGCGAGTGTTCCATGTGTAGTGGGTTCAATTTGGGTGCACGCAACTTCTTGGGAGGCAACACTCATTTATTAGAACAGTAAGTATTATAACACGGTGAATTACACATAGGGTGGTGACCACCGACCTACTCCAGCTAACACACACTTCTCTAACTCTCAGCTACTCTAGCGTGACCCAGCCAGGTGGGCTACTGGCAGGTCCGCTGACTGGAGGCTTGACTCTTCTTGGCGTCTTCACGATACATCTTCATCCTTGGCACGGGCAGCCTCGAACCTTGTGAGGAGGCTGCTTATATGGGCCTCGGCGTGCCCGGGCCCCACCCCGGCCACGCCTCCCTTCGAGAACCCTCTCGAAGCCCCCCTGCTGTCCACGTGCCCCCCCCCCCCGAGGTGCCCCCCTGGGCCCCGGGCCCCCCACTGGGATCCGGTCACGTGTCCAGCCGGGATCACAGAGCGTGCCACGACCTCACACCACCCCCTGTGACCTCCCGAGTCCAGAACCGGCCCAGACGTCATTCCCGCCTCCAGCCGGGATGACGTCATGTGTATGTGTAGACCCACGTGGTAGTGACGCTCCCGGCATAGTGACGTCACACGTGTGCGTGTTTACACAGTAGTGATGCTACAATCACTACACATGCACTGCACTTTGAACCCAGCATCCTATGTTCAATTGCCAGCCACGGCTAACATCAGTGGTGAATGAATAGCTATACCGATCCAGTGGCCATGGTCTTCAGCAAAGTGCACTCACCACAGTGGTGAAGTACAAACGTTCCCGATGGAGGTCATCGTCCAGAAGTGGATTGACAAAAGTGCCGTGTTTGTTACTCGCACCATACTCTTGCTGTGCCGTGTAACTGGTGAATGTCAGCTTTGACCCACACAGGTGAGTGTCAGATATTTCCAAACCACTGCGATCTAAATCTACGTGGCTGGGCAAACCACTTCAAGCGCTCAACTAACTTCTATGGTGTATTCGCACAGTTATATTGCTGAATGTAATATTCTGCAATAGTAAACACCAGTTTTTTTTTAACAGTTTAAAAATAAATAAATGTATTAAGGAAGCGCCTGTCAGTATTTTGCATACGGAAGTAAGATAAATAACGTTGTCAGGTGCAAAGGACACGGCCTTTATTGAGTTTAATAAACATGATATCAATTATATGTGCAGCAGAACAAAACAATATGGCATCTGTCATGATCATGTATGGTGCTGTTAATTAGTAACAAATTATAGCTCTGTGTTTGATGATGTAAACGTGATCTATTTCTTTCAGTATGTAAATCAAAGTGGACGTGCATTTCAATAAGAGGCAGAATAGGCCATCAATGCAAGCTGGTTCACAGGGCAATTTCTAGAAGTGAACAGATGTTGGTTGTTCATTTCATCAAACAGCAAAAAATACTGCTTACTTCATAGTAATTTCGATTTTAAGCTTTTGTGACTGCAGGGAGTCATCTTCTTGGTTCTTTCGGTAAAGTCACGTAGAAGGGAAGTAATAAAATAATAAAAATAAAACATAATAAAACAATTCTCACCGTAATTGTTTACTTTATCATCAGAAATTGCATTTTCTAATTAAAAGGCAACGGGCGCAGCCGTACACATTTGCTTGCTCACGTCACTGCTGGCGGAAGGGCCTCGTCTAGATGAGGCCCCCTCGCAGGGAGTTTGTGGCCTACTCTTCCACACCAGCCAGGCGTGTCGGGGAGAGGTGGGATTACACCGTGCGATCGACCGCCGATCGACCACCGATGGACTCACTGGAGAGAACCCATTTATGCTGCCGGGTGGACAGAAGCATTGGTGGTGGTGGTGGTGGTGGGGGATAAACTTGCCCAGTTTTGAAAATGCCATCCCTGGGAGATCGAACCGGCGACCTACGGATGGCAACTCCAGTGCACGAACCATTACACCATGGCAGAATAATATTTTTCAGTGCTCCTATTTTTTTTAATACTTTCTAATTACAATGAAAAATATACCAATTAAATGCGGTCGTAATTGTCAAGGTAACAGTTTAAGAATTCCCTTAATGTTGTAATTATACAAATGCATCCGTGTGCAAAGTCGAATGTGCACCGCATATGTGCACGCCACTTATTTACGTCCTCACAATTATGCTCAAACACAGAATTTAAATGTGGCCATTTCACTGCAAAGTAGAGAACGACCTTCAAAAGCTAAAGGGTAACATAATTGTCATGGCCTAAAAATAGGAATTCTGGCTGCCTAAAACAAGATTATTAATAAATAATAATTATAATATGGTAATAACACAACAGCACTGTGTTCATCCGCCCCCTCCCCGTGTCCTAAAATCAGCCGACATACCGTGGCAGACTGAGAAAAAAGTGCAATGGGAAAAGGTCAAACTTGCAGGCCTAGGCAATGAAGGAAACCCTCTTTGAAATAAGCTTTTACTAAAACAGGATCCCTGATTATACCACCAGCCCGCTTGCAAGGACTTTTAAGCTGGATTATGGAACATGAGGTTGTTCTTTGGCCACGGTTCTGTGGTTCTGATTGTGGTTTCTGGAGCAAGTCAAACAATCACCAACCGCCCCTCCCCTGCCCCGCAACAAACGTCAGATGGTCAAAGCTTGGAATTCTAAATTGAGCTGGGAGATTGAAAAACAGCCCGTTCCTCTCTCTCCTTCCCTCTCCCTGCATGCATTTCACAAATTCGATATGAATGTTCACGTCAACATACGGCATGCCTACTATGTGAATTCTGCGTCAATGTCATGTTGCTTTTCCAATTTGAGCGCCACTAGGAACAGATATCAGCGGCGACAACAATGTTAACAAAACAAATTATGGACAGAATAAGAATAATTATAATAACAACAATAATTGTAAGGCTCTGCTATTAATCATTTTGTGGAACATTGGCACAGTGGTTAGGCCACTGCGCCAGGAACCCGGTGGCTCGAGTTTAATTTCCGGCTTCGATTCATATCAGTGGCAAGTAATATTTGAGCCCGTCTAGGAGGGCCTTCCTCCTCCCCCAATCAGCACTGACCGGTGTGGTGGAGCATGGCCAAATAATCTCCATGATTGATGACAGCGTGGGAAGGCCTTCATCCGTCAGTGGATTCACACATTAATAGCATAACTATTATATATATACATAATCACAAACGTATAAAAAGCATACACTGTTATGCGTACGTACGTCTACATAAAGTGTGTGTGTGGGGGGGGGGGGGGGGGGCTCCATCCAGCAGTGGATTGACTAATATAACGATTGTATATGCTTAATCACAAACGTATAAAACACGCACTGTTATGTATCTTTAGTATGAAGTAAATTTCAAAAATGTTCTCATCTGTATTAACGAAATATGACATCTCCCTCTGACAACATTTTGATGGCCTCTCATCCGTGAATGCATCTCAAGAAGCTTCCAGCTGTTGTACTCTCAACGTGAGTCAAAACATGCCACGTGGGTGACAGTAGATTTTACATGGACATCTATTTATATGCTAGCCTTTTGCCCGTCCAAGGACGGGTGCATTGCAGTAAATCTGAAACTTGCAAGCGAAAATCACACCTCGACGTGATATTCATTGCATCAATTGGTGTGCAATTTGGAATGCCGAGGAGACAGTTATTAATGGAGGGGGGGGGGGGGTATCCATTTGGAAGACGTCACCTCTTCATGATTATTAATGAGGGGGGGGGGGGGCTGTTGGCTGTGGAGTGACGTCACCCGCTCATGACGTAACCTGTTCATGATTCAATCTTGACTGCAGGAATTGATATTCTCCGGGTTTTTCGGTAAAGTCGCGTAGATAGGTTCAAAGAAAATAACAAAAAACTACGACGTTTCGATCGCAACACAAGCGGTCGTCATCAGGATCGAAACGTCGTCGTTTTTTGTTATTTTCTTTGAACCTGGCCGCCGTGAAGTGACGTCACACGCGGGACACAAACAGACATTATTGGCTCATTATAGTAGTAATACCAACAAAGGCATAATGTATTCTCTTGATAGTGTCAATTCTCTTAAGAGCTGCGACGATTGAGTAGACTTCACGAAAACAATTGTAATCAGTTAAAATTATGTGGCCGATGACTCGGGCCTCTTTAATAATGGCAGCTGCCATCACATCCTGCCCCTCGAAGGTGGGAAACCCCCATAGAGGCCACACCCAGCGTGACGCCCGGCTGATGATGCAGTTGACAATAACCGAGCCCAGTCCCATCACCTCCCGTCCAGCGGCACAGGTGGAAGCAGAGAAGATAATTTTTTCCAACAATTTTTTTTTTATAATCTCATTAATCGAGCAAAATAATTGATCATTGATGGAGTGATTGGTTGCTTAAATAATCGGATGGGTAAGCTCCAATTATTGTTTGAAACCACAGAGAGAGCTTTCGTGTAATGGAGTATTCTGGGTAATAAGTTATACAGTACCTCCGAATCGTAAAATCAGTCCAGAATGCGCGCGTTTAAACATGCCGATATGGAATGGAAGGTGATTCATATAATTTAATAATAAATTGACTCTGGTCTTTTTGTCAAAAAGTGTCATCTTTACTGTATTTTTTCTGGGTCAATGATATGGAATTACATGTTTACAATAACAAGCACCTTGACATCATTTCTCAAGATGTTATTATTATTATTTCCTACTGGGCGCCTTGGCTGGCTTTAATGAAATGTAAAATGTATTTAAACATTACACATTTTGAGCGAAGCACTGGACTTCTTAACCCTAAAACAGGTCATTCTAATTCCTGACATATAAGTCATAGATGAATCCCCATACAATTAAAATATTTTTCATGATGACTAATGTATTTAACTTGTGCAGTATGTATATACAGTAGAACTCTTATCAAGTAACCTAATTGCTCTCAACTTATTTTATGCACAGGAGCCAATAGGTCCACAAAACATCCTATTATCAGCAACTGTATTTTTATTATCCGCTATTATCCAATATAAGTGGATTAAATTAAGGGATAACCTCACAGATAATAATAGGATGTGGGGTTCCATTAAAAAAATATCTCGCAGATAATGGTACCGGGCTATGGCAGATAAGAGGAATTTTACTGTATTGTTTATTTTATATTTAAAATGTTATTATATCGGTTGGCATGGTTTCCCAAAGGCCGTTTGCTGTATTTTTTCTCGCAACGCATTTCCCGAGCCACATAAAATCGTCTGCGATTACGTACAGAAAAATGTTACTTCAATCCATTATTTTGGCCGTCAGCCCGAAGTTGGAATGCTTTACTCAAAAGGCACAGGTGCTGACAAAATTGTAAAGGGGAGGGGGAAAATGTCATGCTTTAAACATGGGCCATGGAGAGGCAATGAGTTTGTAGGCTTATTGTGATTAATGACATAGAGTGCTCACGACCACACTGGCTTTGCATCAAAAACACAACCGTAATGTCAAAAGCTTCGGGTCACGAGCAGCACCGTGATTAACACGGTTTTTTCCTGCGGCACTGCATGGTTCCCGGGTAGCGAGGGGGCGTTCGCATCTCGGCACAATTGGCGAACGCAGCAAAATCTGTGGCCACGTGCAATGTCCAATGTTGTTCCTCGCCTGCTCCTGACAAAAGGTGATTACATTTTTTGTTGTTGAGAATGTCAAGAAGTATCAAGTTTACAATTCTCAAAAGGTCTTACGTCAACCAATATTTGAGTATAAACGTGGTGCCAACGTGTTCAGCAGTTTTTTGTTGGATTGCGGGGAGAGAGTTGTTTTTTTTATCAGCGTATAATTTCCGCTCACGTGCACATTAAATCAAATAATCTCCGTGGAAAGTTTTTGCATTTCTTGTATTTTTTCCTGCCAGGTTACCTGAGGACATTGCAGCAGATCGTAAACTTCTATACATCCTAATTGAACACTTCACTTAAAAATGGAATTACAGTTTGCAAATCATACGATTGTAAAATGTAATTCGGCCACACATAGCCCAATTGAAGTGATTATTTACTTATAATTTGAATGTGTAATTAACAACTGTTATATATGGGATTGCGAAATGATGGTTCTGTCAAAAAATATTTAAATATCATACCACAGTATTTAAAAACAATAAATAGCCATACATACGCTGCTACGTCACTGCCAAAGAAATAAACGCCTTTAGATTGCCAAGATTAGAATTTCACCAGATTTGCGACTACTGCGAATTTTACTGCTGATGCCTTGAATTTCTGAACCTCAAGGCTGCATCTATTGACCTCATGGCCCTGCCACCTGCGATTTCTTGAGCAGAGTGATGAATTAAAATAGGCCAGTCACTTCCCATCGCTTCTTTTCTGCAGTTGGCAAATATGCAAATAGTCACCTGACATGTCTGCACTCTCCAATGTCCAGTTATATAATGTACTTACAATATTTGCACAAATAAAATTAAATTGTTCACTAAAAATAAATCGTAATTTTCATGCGAGCTGCAGTCAGAATTAAGTAATGCCTTGCGTGGAGGCGCAAGCGTTCTGCTCACGAAACAAAAGCCGTCTGCAGACGGAAACTAATCCCTGGTTCTGTGATAAGAGTTTGAAAGAAAACGAACAGGTCTTACTCAAAACAATCAGCCCCAGTATCTCGGCAGCCAGAGGAGGCGCCTACGTGCACGATTTCTGCGAAACTCTTGGCCGCGGGACTTTCCGAACCCCAGCGACGAACGTGTGTGGGCGAATGCCGTGGAGGGATCGAGAGAGGCACAGACCCAGGGAAAACAGGTCAGTGGTCTCCGCGGTGGACAGGTCACGGTGGACAGTTGTCGTGGCAATGCTGGACATCTGTGAAATAGAGCTTCATAGCTCTTCGTATTCCCCCAGTATAAAGAATGATTCTAATTCTGAAGGTGCTGCAATGAAATAAACCGTTACATTGCAAATGGTGCCGCGTGGTAATTGTTGGGGGGGGGGGGAGGTTGGCTATGGTGAATGGGCTATATTCTATGGTTGGGATTCGTGTTAGAATGTATGTGGCTATGGTTAAGAGTTCGAGCAATTCCTTGCGTTAGTACTCTTTGGTTTTTTCGGTAAAGTCACGTAGGTAAAACATTTAAATAAATGAAATCACGACTTAGCGAAAGTACACCGCTTAAGCGGTTGTGCTTTCGCTACGTTGTTCCCACCTGAAGAATGACGCTTGTGTTGCGCCCGAAACGTCGTGGTTTTATTTATTTATTTTTACCCGCGTGACTTTACCGAAAAAACTATAGAGTATGAATCCTTGCAGTCACGAAAGCTTCAAATCTGGAATCCTCGCGTTAGTGTCCAAGAGCGTTCGTGCCAAGGCCGCGGCAATTAGTGTAAGTGCTCATCGTCGAGATGGTGGTGTCTGTGTTGGGCTTGTTGTGGCCTTTATTTCGTGTGACAGCAGTGGGTTAAGGGTTAGTGGTTCGAGGCGGGTTTTAGTAACTGGGGTCTCGTTTTTCGTACTGTGTGGTTGTTCTTTGTGAGAGCAGTGGCTACGGTTTGTGTTCATTATACAGGTGGCGCTAGTGTTGTTTGTAAAGTTAGTGTATCGGTGTTGTTTAACATCACGGTGTTTGGTTCACGATGGCAAATGTGGAAGATGATGCCACGCCAGAGGTACGTATAGGCATCATTCCACCATTATGTTACGATTATTATTCATTATTGTAAGGGCAATGGTTAGGGTTAGTGTTAGTATTAGTGCTGGATATGTGGTTATTATTCGTGTAAGGGCAGCAATGGTTCAGGTTCATGTGGGATATTTTTCATATGAGGCTATGTATGTTGAACTTCTTTCGCACTGTACATAGCGAACCGTGCTTATCGGAGGTGTGGGGGAAAGGACAACAAACTAAACACAAAAAACAGTTCTAAAGAATTGACTTTTCAATCTAGATTATTTAAAAGTGCATAGTTCCAGTGGCTTCCTAATATCGGAAGGCGAGAGCATTCTAGACGGCCGCAGAAGCGCATCTGAAAGCGCCGCGCGCGATGCGGTGAATGGTAATGGCTCGTTGTTGTTTCGAGGTGGCATTCAAGTTCAAGTTCATTTATTAGGTATAGCCCTGTGAGCCATTCGGCTCTTGAATCGGGTGCAAACCGCAACAAACAAAAAACATGAACAAAAAACATCTTAAAGTGAATATGTGACTTTGTGCAAACAGAAAATCCAAGAAAAGACAGCAAAATATTGCAGAAAAAACCCCGTACACCAACGCTGTGTGCAAAAATCCCAGTGGGATGCAAGTCAAACAACAACAACAACAACAGCAGCATTGCCATTGGTTAACGTTTCCCTGCGCCACACCAAACACCTCGTGGCTCTTCCCCTTCAGGCAAGTCGCTCACCGAGTGGCCTGTTGGAGCCCGGTGTGGCGGAGGCTCGCGGGATGCCGGCGGGGCTGGTCCTGCGGTTCTGGCCCGTCCGCGTGCGCTTCGGGGTCCTCGGTCTCGCCGCCTGCGTCGTCTCCACCGTCCTGCTGCTCTTCCTCATGGACGAGGAGCTGTCGGGATTCGGGGAGGTAAGTCCCTTGCCGGCGCGAGCCAGCGGCTGGCGTTGAAGTTCTGACCGACTCTTCGTTGTGTGAAACGACAGCGACCGCAAGGATTGCTCGTGCGTAGCAACTCGTGCGACGATGGACGGATTCGTCAAATGAAATCAATTCTTAGGCTTAGGATACAAGAGTCGAATTGCCTGAATGAGAATCGATTATTTGCTATGTATACGAGTTATATGGAATGTACATGCTCATGTTATGTCTAGCTAATGCAGCCTGTATCATATGACAAAGATATTAGAACAATATGAACAAAATTACATCACACAAACGAGATAATTTTTTGTATTGAATCCAAATGACGCCTAAAACCATGATAATTGGGGGCTGTGGCAGTGGAAATGAATGATTAGATGCCTAAAATAAATGTTCAAGTTCTGGCTCATTTCCGAGCATGCAGTAAATAGGGCTTGATGGATCACACCGTGATGGAGCCATCAAACGTGTCAAACATTCCACCTACATGGCAATGACGAGGGTACAAGAGGCAATAGAATAAGAACACTTTCGACAAATTTGTGCTGAGTTTAAGTGCCATCGTTTCAAATGAGTGGCTTTTTTTCTGGGCCCTCCAGTTTCCTCCCACACATGTAAAAACACTCAAGTAAATGGCCAATCATTACAAAGAGAACAGCCACACTTTATTTTATTTTTTACTTTATGTCATTCTGGTCATTCAGGTCACTCTTTGCGAATGAGATCATCCTGGTGCAGTGAGTTCTCACCTGGTTAAACAAACACACTCGAATTTGAGAGTCACCGAGATGTTCTTGTGAAGATTACAAAAATAACTGCTCGCTAACAGCGGTCGACTTATGGATAGACTTTTCATCGCCTGTCGTCAAACGCTGGTTAGATTCTAGAGAAAAAACAGCCATTCCCAGCCAAGCTTATGTTCTACCTTCTCCGATTGTATAAGGCACTCAAAGGCAGCACAGTCCTTCCCATGTGGTTTCACGAAAGAAAAAAATCACTGAAGAAAATATTTATATGATAAGTTATAAATTCAAAGACAGAAGGTGCAGAGGGAGACAGAATAGAGAGCACTTTTCACGTGAGTTTGATTTCTGCATTGCTGCTCACCTTCTGTCCCCCTGCACTACACACACAGAGGTAGCCGATGTGCTTTGGGGTGCCACGGTGGCGAGATGTTAACTACCTCACCTGGTATACAGGAGGTTGTGGGTACGATTCCCAACGCTGACGCTTGTATATTTGGAGTTTGCGTGTCTCTCTCCCCATGGTGGCGTGGGTTTTTCTCCGGGTCCCCCGGTTTTTCCCTCCACATTTAGAAACAACGTGCGCTTAAGAGCATTTGGCTGCTATAAATATCCACATGAATAGGGTCGCTTCTGAAAAAAAAAAATTTGTATAGCTCAGTGGGCCTCTCCTGGTAAAATACATTTTTGTTATAGCGGTTAAACATTAGCCTCCGAAACAACACTGGGGGCGGGGGGGATTGGAGAACACTGCGCCAACGTGACAACCGTGAAAGTTTGCGTGGTGACCGAGAGCCGCTCCCGTGGACAGGATTAGCGGTTTACCTCCCAATGGACAGCGGTGCCCTGATGTGCATGGCCCTGCTGCGTAATAATCTTTGGTTCTGCCCCTGTTGAGCTTCTTGGGGCTCTCCTTATAATCCACGTGCCAGCCCAAGTCCTACGCCCATCGGTTGTCCATTAACACCCTGAGGAGGTCACCCTGAATGTGTTTGTTTTAATATCGACTCGGAGCGTTTGGTATTTTTAGTCAAAAAGGTACTTGATATTTTTTCTGACACGTAGAGATAACGGTGGAGGGGGGAGGGGGTGTGGGAGCAGTGGCGCAGTGGTGAGCGCAGCTGTCGTTGAGAAGCCGGCGACCTGAGTTTAAATCCTCGTCTTTACCGACGAGCGATATCTCAACTGACCATGTGATGTTGGCTATCAACAACAAGGCAACTCCTATGACTAATTGGGAATGGGACGCAAGCGTAGGATTGATCACCCTGTCGCTGGCCGCCTTTGGGGAGGGTGTATAGTATGAAAGGCCGAAACACCCTAGGAACCAAAGGTTCACTACTGACGATGCGCTCCCCAAATTTCACCAGGCTCACTGTTCATGAACTCTTGGAAGTGCTTGAACAAAGGATAGTAACATCTCATCCTGTGTTCTTTGGAATCTGGGTAATCCCTCCCCCCATCCTTTACCAATACAAACTGACTAGCGTGGTGAAGTATGGTCAAACAATCCCAAAGAATGACGTCACATAAGAGGGATACCTTCATCCAGCAGTGGAATGACATTGGCTGAAAAACAATTTATAGATAATTTTGTTTATTTTCAAGCTTATAATGTTTTCTTTTCTCACGTGACATTGAGTCCACATGTAATGTTCTTGCAAACAGAAGTTGAAACCGTGTCACCATTACCGCTGTGCATGTGGTGTGTGTGGGGAGCGGTGGCACAGTGGTTAGCACACTTCGCCATGAACCAGTGCAACGTAGATTAGAATCCCGGCCGATGTAGATTAGAATCCCGGCCGTGGGAGAATATCTCAACCAGCTCTGGGCCACCTCTAGGTCGACTCGGCTTTCAAGGAGTACCTGTAATCATCGTGTATTATTTATTCCGTGCAACCCATGCAGTACATCGAGGTGCCAGAACAAATGGGTATTTGAGATAATAACATGTATGTATGTACGTATAAATCTTGACTTAAAGCTTTCGTGACTGCAGGAATTCATATTCTTTGGGTATTTCGGTAAAGTCACGTAGGCAGGTTGCTATTTTCTTTCAACCTATCTACGTGGCTTTTCCGAAAGACCCAAAGAATATGTATGTGCGTATATGTTGAACTTCTTTCGCAGTAGACGTAGCCAAACACGCTAGTCGGAGGTGCGGGGGAAGGACATCAGCACTGAAGAGGCAAAAGCGGCCAGGTGTAATCGTAGCAGCAGTACTGACCATACCACCCTCTCATGCACCGGGCTGGCTGCAATAGGTGCTCGCTACTATTACTTGCCCCAATGATCTGTATGGCTATAACAGTTGATCTTTTTCCGTGTGTGTACGTGTGCATTTCAGAATGACCAACAGCACTTCGCCAAGCAGGTCCTCTTGCAGCAGCTCCATTCTGCCAGCAATGAGATTTCCTTCCGAAATCTGACCAACATGGACATGCCGCTTAACGTGACGTATTACCACCTGGCCGGCTTCCTGCTGAACAAAAAAAGTGAGCGGAGCCCGCGGTGCGACCGGTGGCAGAGTGGTTTGCCCTCTCGCTGTGCAGTGGTTTTACAGGAGCAGCGCGATACCGCGCACCATGCACAAGCTCAACATGCTGGGGGAAAAACAAATATGAATACGTTTCGTTGCTTAAAACTGCTTATCAGTTGTTTTTTTGTATTGAGCCATCATCAGCCACCCAATCGACTGTGAAATGATAGCAGATGTCACTCATTCAGTTCTTCAGTGTGCTGCTGCTAATATACATAGTCTCCTGAATTATATTATAGACAGTCTTCTACTAGTATTCTTGGTTCTTTCGATAAAGTCACGTAGAAGGGAAATCATAAATTAATAAATACAATTCTCACGACGTTTCGATTGCTGTGGTTTTCACACCTAATGATGATTGCTTGTGTTGCAATCGAAACGTCGTGAGAATTGTATTGTTTTATATTTATTATTTTATTATTTCCCTTCTACGAGACTTTACCGAAAGCACCAATAATATGAATCCCTGCAGACACGAAAGCTTTAAATCGATAAGTCTTCTACTCGTATTGACTGCTAAGAAAGGTAAGCGGGCTTGATCAAGGACACATTGCTGGAACGGATGATGGACGGTCTCACGTGTTAATCTAACTTAAGTTTTATAATCTCGAATCTACAATGATGGATTAGTTTGCACAATTATTGGTGATTAGGCTGAGACCATCAATCTTGATGCACTTGAGAACCAGTATTATTAACAGGTGGCTGACACTCAAACTTGAACCTAGGATCTGAGTATTGTCAGACCAAGTGTTATGACCCCTGAACTGCCGAACCACCTCCATGAATTATGTGAAAAAGAGCTTCATAGCTCATCGGATTTCTACAAGATAAATAAAGATTGACAATCTATCAACGGTAATCAAAATTAACTGGCTGAGATTCAGTTCTTGAAAATTAACTGGAATGTGCTCAACCTATGAATATCTCCGATGCTAAGCAGTGTTGATCCCGGATAGAACTTTAATTTATTACCCACCATGCATAGCAGGTGTTAGAAGTTTTGCGGCTACATAGTGGGTTGCAGAGGGCAAAGCAACAATATGCATTGTATTATACTTCTATGCTCCCCATCATCACCAACCTGCATTGACCAGTATGGTGAAAATGCTAAGATAACCACCACAACCCATTGGGGAGGCATTCATCCAGTAGTGGATTTCCACATGTACACGTGACATGCAATGTAAACATGCAACATAATTGAAACACATCTCACCTCTGTGTATGCTATTTTTTATATGTTCAGATAATGGACAATTGTCACCAAATCAATTATTTAAGTCAAGACAGGGGCACATGTAAACCGTATTCATCATAAAGTCACCATATGCGAGCATGTCTTTGTCACACTGTATTTGGCAGTGGTGAACAAGCACAAATAAAATAGCAAAAATCTCAACGCACTCATAAAAAGATTTCCCTCCAGAGAAAAGCAGATAAACATTATGCTCCAGGTTATAAGACACTCCAGAGAATAAAATGCATCCCAAACTTGTGCCTGAGCTCAAGCAAAGTATACACACATCTGGTCTCGCATACACCGACCACATTATACAATGCACCCAACCTTTGCTTTAGAATACAGGAGCAAACAGTACATAGCATAATGCATGACATGTATTGCTACAGAGGGATACTGCATCTAAGCCGGACCCAAAGAGTGACCAACGCAGAAGTAAGACAAAGGTTGCACATAGAAGAAGACAACCTGGTGATGCAGGGAGTGATGAGAAGGGGACTGGCACTATTTTGATACGTATGCAGGATAGACGACAACAGGAAAATTAAACGTGTGTTCGGGAATAATGTAAGGAACCATAAAGAGAGGAATGCCGAACAGAGAATGGCTTGATGACGACATAAGAGATTGGTGCCTGGAAGATGTGGCCGCTACTTGAGCATATTGGCACAAGACAGAGGAAAGTGGAAACAAAATGACGAAATGTGCAGTGGATGCCTATAGACTATCTGCCCATGGATCTTGATGACAATGCCTAGAATACTCGTTATGAGACCTGTCTTATCAATCCAAGAATATAAATTATAGCACATCTTAGCCAATGGTCTTTCTCTGCTCTACAGTATGACTATTGCCCGACATTTTCTCCCTTTATATATTGTGCTGAGTTTTTTTGCCCACCCTTTTTCAAGTAAATATTTGCCAGGTAGCTCAGCGGCAGAGTGAAAAGATCGCAATTGGGGGGTGGCCGCAAGTTCAAATCCCGGTTGGTGGTTGACTCAGCCCATCATCCCTCTGAGGGGTCAATAAAATAACTACCACTTTGTGGGGAGATCAACAGCGGTCATCCAATGGATAACCTTGCCTCCTCCATAGGAGTCGTGAATTTCCACCACCACTGGCTCAGTGGTGGTGAAGAGGAGATAATCAGGAAAATACAGTAATGTACTTTTTATTTACGAATTTTTATAACCGCCTAAAGCAGTGGTTCTTAACCTTTACTGCAGCCTTGCACCCCTTCTGTTCACAATCGTAAAACACGCGCATAATGTTACTATGTACATAGATTCGATAAAACAAAGTAGCGTTTAATTTGTGTGTTGATGATTTACCTTATAAAAATATCTGGCATGGCGAGATGCCCCCAAAAAGGGCATCTCACACCCCCCAGGGAGTGCATGCACCCCAGGTTAAGAACCACTGGCTGGGGATGGCAAGCGTCTGGTTTTTCGCCCAACACATTCCTGCGGAGGGAGCTGGTAGGAACGTTGGGTTGCTCAGTCAATGGCCCAGGGTCAACGGCGGCGTGGTGTATTCCGCAAATATGGCCGACTGTGAGGGCGGGCACAAGCCGGCATGAGTAGGTTAAACGTTGAGTTTTATAAGGGCACCACTGAGTGACCAGCCCCTCCCCACCCAGCCCAACCCCACCCACCCCCCACCCAACCCCACCCTCCCCACCCTCCCCACCCTTCCCTCTCCACCCAGCCCCACCCCTCACATTTCTGGATGCACGACGGACGGACGGGCGGACACAATAATTCCCTGTGGGCTGGTGTAACCAGGAGGTTCCTACCAGTAAAATTGCCTCCACGTATTTTCAAGGCTCAGCTGCAAACCGTGAACACTTTTTTGGGGCGACGTGAGCGAGCCCAACCTTTCCGGCGATGGCGGAATTGCACCAGGCATGGCCAATCTATTTAATATGAATTGCATGAAAAATTACTACTTATTAAATTATCCATGCTGGGCACATCTGATGTAGCCAGAATGGGTTGCGTGGTGGGAGGGAAGGGGGGGCTAGGGGGGGGGGGAGAAATTATTTTATCCATCACAGCTGAATTTAATTTGTTCTTAGCATCTATAATGGAATAACTTTGTGTTGTCATTTACGCATTTATTGTTATTTTTGTTCAAATAAAATCTCCACGCATTCGAGCATTGTAAAATGTTTAAAACATATAATGAAGCGAGAAAATAAAAAGCAGCTACTCCTAACATTGCAATTACATAATTATGGATTAATAAGGCTTTACAAGACAACCACCATAGCGATGTTTGACTGTTAATAATTGGTCCTGTTGATAAAATTACAGATAATTTTCCATTGGATATTACTTTTTGAAAATCAAGCAATAATTAAAGTGATGTACAGACACTACATAATACAGTTCAATCCTGAACTAGTTTATCAATGAAACACATCTATATATATAAAATCGCAAATCTGTCTGTCTGTGTGTGTGTCTGTGTGTCGCCGGACCATACGCAGTTTCATTGGACGGCGGTTGCCTCTGGCAACGGGTAGCGACGCATTCGCTGCCGGGTGGACGCCATTTTTAATTCCCGTTAAAAATATGCGCACGCATTTGTGGTATAAACTCGATATACCCAGCGTTGCCCGGGGGGAAAATACATTTAAAATCTTATGAAAACTTTCAAACATTACATACCAATGAAAAAACAACTGTGTAATTACTTTTAAACCCGACGCGCCAAGAATCGATTCTCTGAATCGCGCAAAGGAATCGAAGGTTGTAGATTCCTTTAGATTCGGACGATTCCCGTTTACTATAAGGTGCTTAAAGTCGATATAAACTGCTACGAACGGGAAATATCCGGCGTTGACCGGGGCAAAAATGTCATTAAAAACTCCTGAAAAAATAAAAAAATAAAATAACAATGAAAATGAAACTCTATCATTCAAAATGTAAACCCCCAACATGCCAGGAATCGATTCTTTGAATCGCACAAAGGACTAATCGAAGATTGTAAATTACTTTAGGATCACGCTTCCTGTTTAATATAAGTTGCTTCTAGAGTTGATATAAACTGCTACGAATGGGAAATATCCGACGTTGACTGGGGCAAAAATATAATGGTGAGGGCGGTTGTGAGTGGCGATTGTGAGTGGTGATTAGTGAGTGGTGAGGGGAGGTTGAGTGGTGAGGGTGAGTGGTGAGGGTGAGTGGTGAGGGTGAGTGTTGAGGGTGAGTGGTGAGTGGTGAGGGTGTGATTGGTGAGGATGAGTCGTGAGGGAGAGTGGTGAGGGAGAGTGGTGAGGGTGAATGGTGAGGGTGAGTGGTGAGTGGTGAGGGTGAGTGTTGAGGGTGAGTGGTGAGTGGTGATTGGTGAGGGTGTGATTGGTGAGGATGAGTGGTGAGGGAGAGTGGTGAGGGTGAGTGGTGAGGGTGAGTGGTGAGGGTGAGTGTTGAGGGTGAGTGGTGAGTGGTGAGGGTGTGATTGGTGAGGATGAGTGGTGAGGGAGAGTGGTGAGGGAGAGTGGTGAGGGTGAATGGTGAGGGTGAGTGGTGAGTGGTGAGGGTGAGTGTTGAGGGTGAGTGGTGAGTGGTGATTGGTGAGGGTGTGATTGGTGAGGATGAGTGGTGAGGGAGAGTGGTGAGGGAGAGTGGTGAGGGAGAGTGGTGAGGGAGAGTGGTGAGGGTGAATGGTGAGGGTGAGTGGTGAGGGTGTGTATATATGTAAGGTTATTAAGAAATATATTTTTCACCCGGGCAACGCCGGGTACTTATGCTAGTTCATATATATTTCTATCGATTGGAAGAATTATGAGAAATTTGTATTTTGATTAAGCACCCTACAATACATTGCTCAATATTTCAGTATTTATTTTGCAAAAATACAGAATAAGGAATGATTCATTACAAACCACGAAACACACACACAAACATACACGGATTCAATGAAACCCATTTAATATGAGTTCACCTATTACATCAAAGTCATTTTCATGTTATAATTACTAAACAATGCAAGCGTCTACACTGCTTCATTGGTTTTGTAATAAATCACACTTAAATACAGCTGCAGCAGGATTCAATATTGTATCACGCGTTCATATTTCCATGGATGATGAGCAAAATAAGTCACAAAGCAAAATTAGCTTCCCACTTACTTGAGCATGGGGCATTGCTCATCTCCAATTTACAGTGGTGGAAATTCCACATTCCTATGGCGGGGTTTAGATTTTCTTCAGGACAATCACTCTTGACGTCCCCACAAAGATGAAGAGCTGAGGAAAGCCCTATCTGGAATTGAACATACAACCTTCTGATTCACGAGCCACACTTTCTGCCACTCACTGCCACCACGCTACCAGGTAAAGGTGCAGCCATGAAACAACTTTCTCACACCACTTCTGGCAGAATGGGTCTCCACTAGGGTAAGCTCAAAAGAGCCCTCTCTAGAGCATATTTGTCCTACTCTTTCACACTGGCTGGGCATCTTGGAAGATGTAGGAGTTGCCACATTCTATTGCTGGGTGGGCAGAGGCAGGATGATTTAAGAAGCTTGCCTATTTTTTCAACTGGCACATCAGGAGATCGAACTAGTGGCCTCCTCTGGGTTATACATCCGTTGTGCTAACCGTTAGACCATGGCAATATCCATAGCCAGATTATAGATAGTAAAACCATCTTTATTTATGACTATGTAAAACTCAATTGAGAAACGTGCATCTCACATAGTGCATGTTTGTATATATATTTTTATATTCAGCAGTATTATACGTTTGAAGTCTAACATAAACCGGCAATGTAAAAAAATAATGACTTTGGATAAAGTGAGCGGTATGCGTTAAATAATAAATATTGCATTGCCGCTTGTGGTGTTGAAGGGCAAGAGACGTTTCTTGTGCGAGTCGAAAGCACGCCGTGATGCCGGTGGGGGTCGTGACCTTAAATTGCCTTTGGACCTCCGAGATGAAGATGCATTTTTTTTTTTGCTGCGGAAATCAGACTGCACAACACGTACTCAGCACCTCCAATCGAGCCCCGGAATTATTCTGTCCGGGAGTCTATTAGCGACCTTTTCATAAATTAATTCGCACCTCCGATTAATTAATCCGCACCCTCCGATTAGCACGGCTGCCTACGTACGGTGCGAAAGACGTTCAACGTGCATACATATAATTGCTGCAGTTTTGTAAAAAGCTCAATTCCATAAAGATATATAACAGTGTGTGTATTAGAAATGTTTTTTGGATTTAAGTAGATCAGATTGTTGGGATTAAAGACAACTTTGGTTCTTGGTTAGAATTTTCTGATCATTTACATGATGTCATATTTTTTGCGTGTCTCCACGTGAACAAGTGACGTCACCTGATGGCACATGCCACCACCTATAGCAGCAAACGCGCAAAAGTAAGGGACGTAATATAAGCGCTGTCATTTCCCGTGATATCGTAATTTCGGTTCAACCCGAAATCTTTCATAGCGAAGCCAGATTTTTAAGGTTCATCCGAAAATTGGTAACATGTCCCAAGTGTTTATTTTTGTCTGTACCCACATTTTAAACATGTATTTCTTTGGTATTATGCAGTCATTTGTAACCAAAAGGGCTTTATTACCGCTTTGACCTTTGTCTTGATCTTGCCCATTTCTATACCAAACGACCACTGGGTCACTCGCCCTTCGACTGCAGAGTACCTGACGATCGGCATCTCGTCGGTGAAGAGGGCGAGGGGCAACTACCTGCTGCAGACGCTCAAGTCGATCTTCGAGCAGTCGAGCGACGACGAGCTCGCGGACATGGTGATCGTCGTGCACCTCGCCGACTTCGACGCGGAGTGGTGCGAGGGCACGGCGCGCGCCGTCGCCCGCAAGTTCTCGCAGCACGTCATGCGCGGCCGCCTGGTGGTCATCCACGCCCCGCGGCACACCTACCCACCGCTGCAGGGCCTCAAGAGGAACTTCGACGACCCCGACGACAGGGTGACCTTCCGCTCCAAGCAGAACGTCGACTACGCCTTCCTCACCAACTTCTGCGCCAACCTGTCGGAGAACTACCTGATGCTGGAGGACGACGTGGCGTGCTCGCGCAACTTCCTCACCTACGTGCGCAAGTTCGTGTCCTCGCTCGAGGGCCAGCCCTGGGCCACGCTCGAGTTCTCCAAGCTGGGCTACATCGGCAAGCTGTACCGCTCGTGCGACCTGCCCCGCCTCGCCCGCTTCCTGCTCATGTTCTACCAGGAGATGCCGTGCGACTGGCTCCTCAACCACTTCCGCACGCTGCTGGCGCAGGGCGACGCCATCCGCTTCAAGCCGTCGCTGTTCCAGCACATGGGGTACTACTCGTCCTTCCGGGGCACGGCCAACAAGCTCAAGGACGACGACTTCGAGGACGAGCCGTCCGACGTGCCCGACAACCCGCCCGCCCTCCTCAGGACCAACATCGAGGTGTTCGAGGCCTACCACCCGTACAAGGCCTACGGCCTGGGCGGCGAGTACTTCTGGGGGAAGGCGCCGAGCGCCGGCAAGTTCTTCCTGCTCGTCTTCAAGAAGGCGGCGAAGATCGAGAGGATCAAGGTGCGCACGGGAACGGAGGACAGGAAAGGGGACGTGCTGCGTCACGCCGCGCTGGCCGTTGGGGACGGCCTGAAGCCCACGTCCACGGGGAGAGACTGCAGCAACTACGTGCCACTCGGGGAGTTCGCCGATGGGCAGTTCGACTTGGCGGGTGTATCGACATTGGTGGCGATGAACGTAAACTGCCTGCTCATTAGAGTAGTGAAGGAACAGACCGAATGGGTCATTATACAAAACATTGGCGTTTGGACCGTGTAAATCACGCGCTCTGTTCGAAAAAAAAATCCTTTTTTACTGTGTACGAAATCAAACTGCTCGGTATTTTTGTGCTGCACATTTTTTTACGCTTTTTTTTCTTTCCACATTAAAATCGACAATGTCAAACTACCGTTTACATTTTCGTTTTTAAATGCCTATTGTGATTTGTTTGGGTTCAGGTAAAATAGTAGTTACAATTACCAGCACTATGACAATGTTTAATTATGGTTTGTTCTTTTAATCGTTACCGCACAGGAATCGTTGACAAAATAAACAAAACACTCCGTACAATATTTTTTCTTGCTTCGCTCTACAAACGTGCAATGAATCCAATATTGTATAGACACGCAGGCGTCGACCTGCAATGCACATTTTACACGTCCCGATTTCTTCGCCGCTTGCACCTGCACAGTTGCCTTAATAACGAATACAATAATCAATGGCCGGTGTTAAGTGACCTCACATTCAAAGGAGCAAAGCACACTGCTGACCTCAGTGACATTTGTGGACGCTCGCATACGGTGGCCTCAAAAAATAAAAATAGCAAATCATTACACATTGTGAGGTGTGGGTGAGAGGAAAAAAAACTTAGCACAACAATTGCAAATTCAAGAAACCTTCCACTACAAGGCTTAATGAAAGGTTAAATTACGCGCGTTTGTCATTGGGAGTGTGTGCTTTTCGCCTGGGTTGTTTTTTTGCAATATTGGTGGTATTATTATTCTTGCTGCAGCCCACTGCCTAAATGCCCTACGACTCTCAGAAACGAAACGATGAATATTTCATAAGGAAGTAATAATGGAACACGGGGTATCGTAAAAAAAAAGTGGTCAATGCGACGAAAGTCGTTGATCACATGAGCACTGGACCAAGGCACAGGAGAAAAACATATTTTTAATACTTGTCTATTTTAAATATAAATTTAAAACATTCACGTTGATCATTTTTTCACGAGCACTAAAAATTATGAGCATGAAAGCATGAATAATATTTGATTTCAGGTCTACATTAAAAGAGCGCTGTACGTGAAACATTCACTCATGTGTAAAGAACATTCACAAATAATTTGCTAATGTTCGTTGATGCAACAATTCATCCAGCGGTTAAGATATATTGTACTGAATCTCAAAGTTACCGAATTGGTTTATGTTTTGCATATTCACCTGGGTCTCCTGAGCGTAAGCGTGCGGATGCATAATAACACAGAAACGATGCGTTTGATTTATATTTACAAACCCAATTGAATTTGCTTATCATAAAGAAAAATTACATTTATTTAAAATAAGCATCTGCCGGCACATTTAAATTATTAGCAACAAATGTTTTTGATGAATGTAATGGTTTGAGTGGCCGATTTTATCCCGCTAGAATAGTGCCTTTAGTTATTAATATGTCCAAGTAATCGTCAAAGTTGGGTTATAAACCACTTTTAATATCACAAAAATGAGTTTTTATATGCGGTAGCTATAAAAACGCCTTAACATATGCAAAGTGTCACAATTTATACGCAATATAATGCATCAAGAGTGGTACTGAATTCAAAGCAAAACCTCTATTTAAGAATTCTACCCACTCATGACAGATTCAAGTCCACGAAATGGAATTTCAGGTTTAAGAAACAACACGATAATGAAATAAACACAAAAAAGTTAGAGTTTGAACCTCAGAGAAAAATAATATATGTACAGTATATACATTTATACGATAACGTGTTTAGTTAAAATAAAGTAAAGTTCCAAAATTTCTAAATGGGACTCAATTTGATTTTTTTTGTCCAATAAACTCGATTTCAATTGTACAATTCTATTGTGATCATTCACCTATCTAAAAGTCAAATATTTTCATTGAATTATAGACTGTATTTTGTATATTCGTGGGATTTTGTTTACGTAATAAACATACCGAGGTAATTTATTATGAAATGCTATTATTTTACAATGTCAACAGGTAGCACACGGGTGACTTGGAAGAAGCAAATGCCCTTCATTTAACCCGGAGGTGAAAATACGGGCCCATGAAGACACGCGATGCAGGCAGCATGATTGAAGAAACTTTCTACCATTGTTTCAACTGCCGCGCATGGAGATAGGATCGAACCGGCGACCTTTGGATTACAAATTCGGTGTGCGAACCGTTACATAAAGGTAGCATCCCATTGCAAACCAGCCACTGCTTAACACTGTACTCACAATGCTGCTTAAATATATTATATTAAGGAAAACCAAAGTACATTGTACATCAGTGCAACAACACGAAATCAACTTAAAAAATATATTTTATCAGGTAAGGCCCACTGAGATGTATAGCTCTTTTTCAGAAGCGGCCTGGCCACAAATGATAGCTTTACGAAGTGGCTTATCACGTGGAAATTTATAGCAGCAACATACTCTAAACGTCTGTTTTTCGAAATGGGGAGGGAAAAACCGGACAACCCGGAGAAAAATCCACGCTACCACGGGAAGAGAGACACGTAAACTCCAAATATCCAGGTGTCAGGGTTGGGATCGAACCCACGACCTCCTGTATACCAGGCGAGGTAGTTAACATCTCGCCATTGCAGAAATTTATCTCCAGGTGTACATCTGCCAATATGGCCTCCGTACCATTCGAATATGCAATGTTGCTCAGGTGTTTTCGGGTCCCCTTCCCCCGAAAGAACGCCAATCACGGGAAGTCAGAGTGATTTTAATTCTCGCTCAGAAGATGGCAGCAGCAGGACTCAATTTCTCATGGAATATCTTTCAGCGGACCCTGAACTCCCAACACCCTGCCATCCAGGGGGTTTGGAGATTTATTGAACTCAGCCCTTGAACAGCGCCGGCTGGAAGAGGAAAGCTACTTTTTCAGAGGAGCATCTGGTTCCTGGTCTTACACTTTGCTAATAACATGGCAACATGCGGCACACACGCACACAATTTACTATTTCATAACAAAGAAGGCTGCTCTCTGGCTTGACGCCATTGCGCGCGATGAAGATGCCCTGGCGCATACCCGGCCTGCATCAATGCCGCGGTGAATTTAAGATGGGGTCGTGTTGGGTTGCCACCCTCTGGGTGACAGCAAAAGGGGGGCCCGTATATCGTGGTAAGAACAGAATCTCACAACAATACCCGGGACGGGTGGAGAACTGCGTGTGAACGCATCGTGGCGTATTATTAGGCAACGGACAAAAGCGTGGGCTTTTCATATTTTAGAAAGACTCACCGATGTTTCAATGCAGTTATCTAAACAAAAAACAGAGGGCAAACGTCAGGAAAAAATCAGGAAAGGTGGCGAACTTGACGGTGTGTGCCTCTGCGAGTAGAACGGTTGGCGAGCAACGTCTTGGTATCAGCGATGAACGATGGCTTTGTCGTGGAAGTTAAGCTGGTTATCCTCTTGATTTGCCCTCATGAATAGCAGTGAGATAGTCATTTTAAGGAAGAGGTCATTGGGAGTTAACATAATTGGCCTTTATCCGAATTCTTTTAAGTTCTAAAAGAGTGAAGCTCATGAAAAGTGATTATACCATTCCGATCCTGTACTTTATGGATTTCCCTAAAAGAATGGCCACTTTTAAACCCGGATAAAAGTCACGCGGTGGTTCTCTCAGTTGGCCTGTACGTCTCTCCAACGTCTTGTCTCGTTGTACCCCGTGTTTTGTGGTTGTACCCCGTGTTGTCTGGTTGTACTGCGTGTTGTCTGGTTGTACTGCGTGTTGTCTGGTTGTACTGCGTGTTGTCTGGTTGTACCCCGTCTTGTCTGATTGTACCCCGTATTGTCTGGTTGTACCGTACGTTGTCTTGCACACTGTCGGAAGTTTTGCTCCCCATGCTGGGAGCTCCAGGAGATGGAGTGAAAGGGCAGATTTAACGCCGGACAACGCGCGGTACAGCCCGAAAGCAGAGAGCAAAGCCACGAAGCAAAGTAAATAACTACGGTGCTAGCAAACGTGAGAAAAAAATGCATTTGTGCTGAAAAGGATACCTTTAGGCATCTCCCTGTGAGAATGTTGCAAACTGTCATTGGCCCACAGAAAGCAGTGGGAATGTCACAGTTCATCGTGCGACAAAAAAATAAATTGAAGAGATAAAAAAAGACCTTTATTCCCGAAGCACAAATATTTCTTGGCCGCCGCAGATATCCACGTGGAATATCCCTGTGCGGCTCGATGTTCTGTATGTTTTCATTATCATCGATATCCGCACAACACCACTCATCCATGACACGATAATTATTTGCAATACCTATTATCCGCAGGTGCTTAGGTCCGCAAAAACTCATATTACCCTTATTCTTCCTAACAACTTATTCTTCCTAACAATAATAGGATCTGTGACGTGTGTCCCCCACAGCAAACCTGACTCTGCTGATGAGGCACCGAATGTTCAAAACCAACCAAACATTTTATTGTTTTTTTTTACCAATGCTGCTGGCAACATTTCACTCCCAGAAGGCTGTGCGACCGAGATGCGTTATGTTTAGAGGCAATCGTGGGAGTGTGGCATATTAAGAGGTTTTTTGGGGGGTTAGATCGCATAAATACATAAATGTGTCGTTAAAACCCGCCACCACCCGACACAGACACAGCCAACGAGTAAGGGTTGTCATGTAAACACCGGCGTGCTGTACTAGTGACAAATTGGCACGTTCTGTCGGGTGGTGGCGGGTTTTAACGACACATTTATGTATTTACGCGATCTAACCCAAAAAAACTCGATTATGGATGATATTGGTCGCGAAAGCCTACGTGTTAAACAGGTGGCATATTGATTCGAAGCTTTCGTGACTGCAGGAATCCATACTCCTTCAGCAATTTTTTCTTGCTGTGGTTGTCCCGCCTGATGACGATTGCTTGTGTTACGATCGAAACGTCGTGATCTATTATTTTTCCACCTACGTGACTTTACCGAAAGAACCAAAAAGTATAGGTGGCATATTGTCTGCTTATTTATTTTGCATAATATCTATTAATTCTTTAAGTGGTGTGTCCATAGGCAGGCACACGGCAGAATTCTCTCGCCAAAGACGGCCCATTACCGTGATAACGATGATGGCGAAAACATGAACGCAGTACTCAGTCGCACAAACACCCTGCGAGAATAACTTAATGTATACATAAATCTCGCAATTTCGCCTTAGGTTTGTACGATGTTGTCTTAATGTAGCAAAAAAAAAACACCACGAGACTTGTTTTTTTTTATGGCGCCAAGAAGACAGATCCAAGCCCTCAGCGTTCGCACAAAAACAGCACTAAACAAGGCTATTAAGCAGAGTACATCTGTGCGTTGGGGTAGCTTGTGCTAAGTGTTGCTCTAAATGCAAGCACAATCGATTTTAAAAGAAAAAATCTTTCCCACCAACATCGGACTGCTGCATCAGCAACGTTCCTTTTTCTCAACAGCAGGCCGATTTTCCGCATCAGTTAATTAAAACGAACAGGGTGACTCAAGTCAAGAGTGGAGGTTTTTTATCAGCCGCGCAATTTTTTATTTTTTTTTGGTGCTGTTGCCTGTTCATTCATTTCTTTGCAGTGGGATGCGCAAACACGATTGCCGGGCAAGACCTCTCGAAAAAAGGTGCCACCTCTGCAAGTGCTTTGCTCACGCCAAGGATTGTGTTGTAGTAATTTTTTTTAAAGTGCCATTTTTTATATTACACGTTTTTATTTAACTCTGTTGTTGTATCCTCAAATTTTTAACTGAATTTTAACCAACTTCCCAATGTGGTATCGACTGCAAACTTGGTATGCTTATGTCATACTGATTACAATACTATATTCTATCATAAAAAATAAATAAAATAAAATTTAAACGTTCTTTTTTATATGTCATGTTTCGGCTTGGATCTAATTGTCCACGCTCAACTGACGTTGGCTGTAATTAGCCACCGTCCCTTACGTTATGGCCAGCTTCGGGGCCACTTCCTGGAGTCGTGGAGTTCTTCCATTACTAGTACGGTACATTTCATAAACGCGTGTTTTTAAAAAGTTTTTTTTTTATATTACTTATTTTTTTAAACTGTCGTGCTTAAAATTGAAGCGGCGACCTCCTCGATTGTATCAGCTGTGGATTGCAAATCCAACGAGATAACCATGACACCACGGCATTTTGCCTTGATTCTGAGTTAAATAGATAACAAAAGTATATCATGTTTATTACGTGAAATTTTTTTTATGTAATGCACAAAAACAAGAACTAGCATAGCATTAACCAATATTCACGATTTAAGGATGCCTTCAAACCCTGTAATACTCAAACCGGGAATCGAAAAGTCCTATTAAATTAAACCAAATTCCCCAGAAATCACATATACATCAAACAGCTTGGGGATAACATATATCTCACGACATTCCTCAATATAACCAATGACTCGCTAAGGGGCGTCGCTATTTACTCATTGTTACGTTGAAATTGATAATAATACTGCAATCAAGGTTAGGCGAAATCTGTATCATTCAGAATTTCCACATAGACACGCACGCACGTGCGTGCACATGCACTGAGTGCCCCAGATAAATATACTCAGGGCCGGTATAGCTGGTATATGGCATTATTTAACAAATGGTGCGTGTCCTCCCTCGCGGCTTCCTGCTAAAGCTTGTAATTACGTCTTTTTAAATCATGCCTGGGAGGCGCAGTGGATAGGTACCACTCATACATCATAATGAACCCAGAGAGGCCGAAATCACTCCAGGGGCTCCAAGGTCGGTTTGTTTAAAGTGTATTATTTATTTGTTTTTTTTTGTCGTATCACACTGCAATTGCAAGTCGCTAACGTGGTGTAATGGTTAACACACTGGACAATCCAGAGGCCGCAGATTCGATTCAATCTGTTGGAGTGGCAGGAGCATAAACCATCACGCAAACTCCGGTCATCCTCACAGCGGCTTTTGGGGATAGACATCGAACAAAGACCCCATCGCGCACTTTCAGATGCGCTTCTGCGGCCGTCTAGAGCGCTCTTCCTTATGACATTAGGAACCCACTGGAGCTATGCATTTAACTAATTTCTTCAGAACTGCTATTTGTGTTTAGTTTGTTGTCCTTCCCCCGCACCTCGGATTAGCACGGCTGGCTACGTACGGTGTGAAAAAAGTTTAACATACATATATTTGAAATTATTGGCAAAACCTTGTTAACCCCCCCCCCTCCATACTATCTCACCCGCAGTGTAAATGGACATCGTCACAGTCGATCGGCAGATTGTGTGTGGTGGGATGAAGTGTGAGAACTACCACCTTTTCCAAGACGTCTGGCCAGCATTGAATAGTATAGGACAAATATTCACGAAGAATGTATCTGTTAGCGCCCTCGAGTGAAGGCCCTCATGCCAGCAGTGGCGTGAGAAAGATGTTGCAGGGTTGCGCCTTTACCCTTTGTTGCATTTGCAATCAATCAGTCTCCTGTCATTGGCATTGCAGGTTACTGTTTTGAACAACGACAAAATATTTACAGACAAGGACAATGAGGAGAAAACTCAGAACACAAATCACTGTAAAAGTTCAGAAATGCAGTGAGTTAGCAGGCGTCACAAGAACTGGTATGTCACATTAATAATTAATAGTAAAACATATTACGACTATACATCTACCGAATTAGAATGTATGCATGTTTTATAAGAATTTCTGTTTAAGATGGGTGCTAATTTTAATTAACATCCCTCTGTCAGATGAAGATCTCGTCGTGCCTTTCAGTCAATGTCATTGTTTGACCATACTTGGCCACGATGGTCAGGACAGGTTTGTGAAGGGAGAGAGGGATTACGACCGTCTTCTTGGTTCTTTCGGTAAAGTCACGTAGAAGGGAAGTAATAAAATAATAAAAATAAGACATAATAAAATAATTCTCACGACGTTTCGGCCACAACGCAAGCAGCCGTCCTCAGGTGAAGAATGAAACACCACCAAGCTTGGAGCGTATAGCTTGTTGAAGGGTCTCAAAGTTATGTGGAAACCCTCCCTGTAGAGGCGGTTAAATTTCGATTTAAAGCTTTCGTGACTGCAGGGATTCATCTTCTTGGTTCTTTCGGTAAAGTCACGTGAGGACGGCTGCTTGCGTTGTGGCCGAAACGTCGTGAGAATTATTTTATTATGTTTTATTTTTATGATTTTATTACTTCCCTTCTACGTGACTTTACCGAAAGAACCAAGAAGATGAATCCCTGCAGTCACGAAAGCTTTAAATCGGGATTACGACCGGTTCAGATACTGCTGTCCACTAATGTTAGCCATGGCTAGGAATTGAACTTGGGTCGCCAGGTTCATAATCCATCCAGTGTTCTAACCACTGCACCAGCACTGCTCCCCTTTGCCACTGTATACGACTGTGTTGGTGATGTTTTGTCTATTCGTTTGCACTGCCCATCGTCCTTTGGGCACATAAATTGTACCGAGCGTGTGAATTCAATATAAATAGACTACGTTCAAGCCATTCTTTTTTTTTCTGCTGCTACTGCATGAAAGGTGGCCTTGAACGAGGGTTGTCCTCGACGAAGTCATGCGCTCTATCGGGCAAACAATGGACGGGGTGGCCATGGATGACAACTGGTGGCGATCGCTTTTATCATGGATCATCGAGTGCATTTTGCTGGAAAGGAATAATATTGCCGCAACGCAACACCAGTATAAACAGTACTCTCTTTATTGTCAGCCAACACTGGTATAAACATGGGCATTTTCGTTCTCTTCTATCATGTGCACCAACAGGCGCTTGTGCACAGGCATATCCACGTACACATGCACCCCGTGCTCTCTTTTAGCCCCGCCCCCCCCCTTCCAATACGTTATCATGTGCACCAACAGGGACTTGCGCACAAACACGTTCACGTCGACGCCTACGAGCACCTCGTGCTCTCTTTTAGCCCCGCCCTCCCCTCCCGATACGTTCCATTCATTGGCTACCACATTCTGATAAGCTCCTCCCCCCTCTCCTCCTCCTGAACTTGTATTTAAGAGCTTGCATCTTGAATCCCTGCCTCACTTGATGCAGCAAATCTGGCTGTGACGGTCCCACCTGATGACAGAGACTTGTGTTGCCTCCGAAACGTCGTGATTTTATTATTTTATTTTTATTAATTTAAATTTAATTTTTTACCTACGTGACTTTACCGAAAGAACTAAGAGTACAAGTATAAACATTTTAAATGACGTTTGCCTTTCCCAACTTGTGAGACAAGTGGGCTCTTCTCAACCATGTCATTCGACGATTAATCCATTCGAAAAACCTCACCAGGAGCAATGTGACCCTGTGCGTTCAGAAACAACAGTGCAAGATCTTCTTGGTTCTTTCGGTAAAGTCACGTAGAAGGGAAGTAATAAAATAATAAAAATAAAACATAATAAAATAATATTAATATAATATTAATAATTTTATTATGTTTAATAATAAAATAATATTAATATAATATTAACCAAGAAGATGAATCCCTGCAGTCACGAAAGCTTTAAATCGAAACAGTGCAAGAGTTTTCTTGGACGCCCCTTTATTATTTTTATTTATTTATCCTTTCCCAACATGCACTGCCATGAAATTAGCGTTTGTCGCACGACAACCAAATGTATACATTTTCAGAGCTGGAATTACATACAAATTAAGTGAGAACCCAATTTTAACATGGTGGACTTATTTCTGTCCAATCAATGGTCACCAGACTATAAACTCACTACACTTGAGAAGCCAGTTTAAATCACAAGCAACTGCGCATATTCAAACTGATGATCTCGGCACTCTAACCGATGCATTATTCAAAATAGAACACCAAGTAAATATTTATCACATTTAATTATTGTGTCCACATCACTAGAAAAGCTCATATTTCTACCGTCCACTTTTTTTTTGGATTGCTTGTCTGGGTTCGAACTCATAATCTCAATAGCGCTGATGTCAGAAAATGTTTACCAAAAGATTTGCTCCCTCAGAAGGGAATACACAGGTTACCCTAGCTTGATACACGTTCGGTTTGTGTGATTTCGCGTATATTTGCAGCTCACCTATTTCTACCCAAAATTCGCTATGCAGTATGCAATTTCAATTCACTCATGTGCGGCCATGTGGTCAGATATGGGGATAACATTGTGCACTGTGTGCGCTACTCGACAGACATCTGTCTCGGGCGGTTTCACTTTTGTGCACCCTTTTCCTGGAACGCATCTACCGCACAAAGCGAGGGAAACTTGCTTTGATTTGCCTTAATAATTAATATTTCAGGAATACAGAGACAAATATTCAGGAAAATTAGATTACCTTGTGAATATTTGTAACCCCTTATTTTTGTAACAAAGCAATCTTTCTTAACATTCAAATTTATAAACATGCATGTGCAACTTAAAACGTAAGTTAAACACCATTTTTCCAACTTGATTGTGAAACAGGTGCTCAGTTTGCTTTCAGTATAGTTTTACATTTTATACCGTCTGTTTGGCCCTCACTTTGCCCTATGGAGCACGGAACCTCAACCGCGAACCCAAACACTAAGATGGATAAAATCGTTGCTCGGTAAATATTTACCAATATTATAATTCCGTGAATATTTGCTTCTGGGGGGATGGGGGGAACAATATACAATTTTCTCACGTGACACATCCTATTAATTGGCTATGCCAGGTGGTGGTGGGTTAACGACACATTTATATTTACGCGATCTAACCCAACAACTTTTATTCTGAATTATATTGAATCTCACCAGCTCAGTGCTCTGACAAAGGAATTCGCTCTAGATTTGAAGCTTTCGTGACTGCAAGGATTCATATTCTTAGGTTTTTTCGGTAAAGTCACGTAGGTAAAACATTTAAATTAATAAAAGTAAAAAATAAAATAAAAATCACGACGTTTCGAAGGCAACACAAGCCTCCGTCTTCAGGTGGAACCGTCACAGCACGATAGCTGTATCAAGTAAGAGAAATTCCAAGAAAACAGTCCTTGTATATATACTGGTTGAGGGTGGGAGGAGCCAAGGTAGGCACTGGATATTATTATTGTGAAGTTCGGTGCTGTGACGGTTCCACCTGAAGACGGAGGCTTGTGTTGCCTCCGAAACGTCGTGATTTTTATTAATTTTTTTATTTTACTTTTATTAATTTTCATTTTTTACCTACGTGACTTTACCGAAAAAACCTGAGAAAGGAATTAGCTCCCAAGAATTGCTCATAGAACAAAATGTCCTGAGGAAATTTGTGAGACTAATGATCAAGTAGCGTGCAATTGAAAAACGTAATATTCCTTGGTGTGCAGGGGCCCGTACACAGCCTGTCGATTCACGTTTGCTGTCCACTCCACACAATAACTCACAAATCCGCCCCGGCGCAATGCCATTTCATCCGCATTTTGTGGATATTTTTACGCACGAAAATAATGGTTAAAGCGACTTTGGCTGTCGACACAATTTCCTCAAGGGATCTTGGCGGCAAGGGGTACAGACATCTATGAAGAAGACGCCGAAATTATTTCCCTTCCACCAAAGCGGTTTCTAGATATCTGTTCGTGCCTCGACAACAATCATTGCCTCTAGTGGAGCATGTGATTGCTTTGGCATGTTGTTCCGAACCAGCTCAACCCTCACCCCCCACCTGTCTACCAAGGGACATTTCTGTTCCGTTTTCTCATCCGCGGCCGTTCTCTCAGCAATTAGCAAAGTATTTCACAGACTACAGGCAGTGCAGCCTAACGTGGCTTTCGCAAATCGGGAACTTGAAATGCTGGCGCCCGCCTGGCATGCATATGAAAGTGGGCACTGAAGTATTAACATCTGGCACGAATTTCTCTGCAACGCCTGCAAGTATACTAACACTGAGGTTGGTACACACGTTTCAGATGTTTCCATCCCTATAAACCTTTCCAATGTCAGACCCACCCCCCCCGCCGCCGCTGCCGCTGCCGACCTAACACCCCCTCAACAGTTGTGGTTACATGCAAACTCTCGTGTTTGGTGTAGAGGAGACAAATGTTTAAAACATGCGGTGGCATTTGAAAGGAGACTGAGAGGCCCATACAGTGGTGATGAATAGCTCAATATTTCTCCAAGACAAATGCTTCCTGTTTCACTCCTTTTCTAATGGGATTTCCAAGACGCCCCCTTTGGCTTTTGCCTATACAACCATCAATTTCCATCAAACCAGAATAAGAAAAAAAGTAAAACCACACGCAATGCTGCCACCCAAAATATAAAGAAATAAGTAATACGGAAATGAAATATTCTATTGCACATGTGACCATTTATATGCCTCTTTTTAGCACTGAGAGACATGCAAGAGTAATGGAAAAGATACTGATCACGAAGAAACCAATATGATGTATTATTCACACAAATTGTGGGATAGATCTGCTCTTTTTAATAAAAATGGGACATATGAAAATAAAATAAACCGCGAAGGCATCAGATTACTCGGGGAAAAAAATATTATGTTGGTTTACATTTAACAACTGACTTCAGCAAGCGTAACATTATGATACCAGAATCTGTCGCGAGTTGTTTTGTTATTAAGATATATACGTGCACTATATGCTCCAAAGGTGTCTCTTGAAAGACAGGTGTTGTCTCAGCGATCTCTCACCTTGTTTAAATAATGGACTTTCCATACACTCCGAAGAGATGCACGTAACATTGCATTCATGGGTATTCAGCAGCAACCGTGGGCTACATTCAGTCGATGTATGGGGGAAAGTTTTGTAAAGCAAAAAAAACTATCTACTTATAATTGGCAATGGGTTTGCCCTTCATTTCCCGAACTCTTTACATTTCACATCATAGTTATGACTCGTGAAGTAACCCAGAGTCAACAGGCATGAAGGCTTCGTGGATACGGCTGGTTTCACCATGAGCAGTAATGAGCCCCACAGAATAATATCCGAGCATTGCCCAGGACCAAATCACCCCTCGATGTGTCTGATCTCATCAGCCAAGCGGGGATAAAACTGACGAGTACTTGGATGGGTGACCACCACCACCAGGGCTTGCCAAGTGTTGTGGGTGTTGGGCTGAGAGGTGTGGTCAGAAGATGGCATTCTTGAGTGCCGAATGGATGTGGCCAGACGTTCACAATGCAGGACCCTCCTGGTAATGAAATCTTCAAAGATGCATTTCGTGGAGAAACACAGGACATCATTAAAATTGTTATTACTACAACCACAACACATTCAACAATGTTCAGTTTCCTCTTCGAATGCACCATGTATGCACTACTGCAGCTGAGACACATACATAATACGTATTACATACATGCATGCATAATGCAGGATGCTAATACATTATGCAAGACTAGCTACCCCTCTTTCAGTGTGCCGCCTGCTTTTGGACAAAGCCCTTTAATCCCCCAGCTCAGTACATGATTTATTCATGGCAGGAATATTAATGCATTTTAGGCCAAGGCAGCAGAAAGAGATCATGGAAAATTATGAAGACAAAAAACTTTTAAGTCTAATAATAACTTTTTATGACCATTAAAAATCAACTTTCGCATCACTTTTACGCTATGATTAATGGAAATTCGTCACGAGACGAGTTTAAGGATTGTTTAGCTTAATGCCCACACGTATGCCTGCATACAGAATTAATGCCCTTTCTCCAAATGGCATGTCTACTTACATCCAGTAACGATAGACTTACAATGAGGATAAATGATGGGTAAACATTCTAGTTGTTTTTGGTTTGCAGCTGCTGCATGGCTTGAGCTGATGACAAATTGACGTCTGTCCTGTCAGAAGTTCATCAAGTGAGTGGCATGGCAAAACACACCCTTTGTTTTCACGAATTCAACAAAATTATACAATTAGAACCAGTAATGTTATCAGCAGAGAAGATCAATTCCCTGACAAAGGCTTGTCCATACTAACGTCATAAACCTCTGTTGCTGAATCCATCCATTACACGTGTCCTAATTCTATCACTTAGTATCTGCTAAGTGCATATTCCGTGTGTATATTGACGCTCTTGATTGCCACTCCATCACTAATGTTGTATATCCCTTAATTTGACAGTTTGCACGATTACAAATGTGAGATTGCTTTTGGAGTTCTATTTCTAAAGAAAGCAATTTAAAGAATGTGTAGGCGACAGTGATTATATAGTTAATGACTTTGCCAACGAGTATCCTTATTATTTGTATTTTATACACAGCTGTGGCTCGGGCAGGTAGGGTTAATGCTTCACAGCAAAAACACGCTGGGTTCGATTCCCCACGCCGCTGCACTTCTAATGTGGGATCTGTATGTTCTCCTCCAGTTCTGCATTAAATCCCTCTGGGTTCTCGGGTTTCTTCTCACAACAACAACAGCACAAACACGACGATGTAACTGGTATTAGCCAAACATCACGGTGCTAAAATATATATATCTGCAAATTATATCATTGAGTTTAACACGCAGACTTTCGCGACCACTATCATCCATAACACAGTTTACTTTTGGGTTAGATCGCGTAAATATATAAATGTGTCGTTAAACCCGCCACCACCCGACACAGCCAACTAGTAAGGTTTGTCATGTAAACAGAACGTGCCAATTCGTCACTAGTACAGCACACCGGTGTGTTGGAGAGCAAAGCCACAACATTTAGAATCTGAGTACGACGTTTTGCCAGTAATTACAACTAGCTTCATCAGATTGTAAATGTTGTGGATTTGCACTCCAACACACCGGTGTGTTGTACTAGTGACGAATTGGCATGTTCTGTTTACGTGACAACCCTTACTAGTTGGCTGTGTTGGGTGGTGGCGGGTTTAACGACACATTTATATATTTACGCGATATAACCCCAAAAAAAACTCTATTACATAATTGAGATTAAATATAGCAATATCACCGCCAACTGGAAACAAAAAATCTTTGACAGGATCCTCCTGAGCAAGGCTTGAGACTCAAAGACTCAAGAACCTCCCGGTGAGGGTTTTATTATAATAATTATGAATATGTGATTATTTATTTTATAAACAGGACCCTGCGGGGTGGGCTGGTAGGAATAATACTAATACCGGTACAGGGATATCGACCGGGTATAGAGGAGTTAAAAAGAAAATGATTTGTGCATGGGGGGTGAGCGATGACGTCCACACCCCCCTCCCCACTGACCCGCGCGCCCACAGAGCAAGGATTGCAACAGGCGATGTCATTGGCTGCGCCGGATGCGACGGACATCTTGTTTAGTTCATTTAGTTCACGGATCGCAGGGGGAGCGGGCGGCCATCTTGTCGGACAGACTGACAGTCGGACGGACGGACACATTAATCTATTGGTGGTCTGGTCCACTTCGTTCCTACCAGTATAATGAGGGGCTCTCTAAAGCTGCCTCCAGTTGTGGCCTTTTTGCCAGCAGTGGTGTGAGCAAGAAATTGCAGGGCTGCACCTTTTACTTCTATTTAATTAAAATGCAGTACTCCACTGTTCATATTCTTGCTGCTGTATTTTGAGGAAGAGTAAAATGAAAGGAAGCCTAGATTCAACCAATTTATTTCATAACATGATGTCCTTAAACAAAAAATAACCCAATAGAATAAGGGGAAAGTGTAATTTAAAAAAACTGTTGGAAATTAACAGTAATTCATAATTCTTCAAAAGAAATCAGTTAAGCAAGTAGAAAGGAAAACGAGATGAAAAACACATGTAACAGATTGAAATAATGTGTAAATTAGCTAAAATAACATTAAACGTGCAGACGTTTTAAAACATGCTTCTACAATCATATTTTACGCTTGATTTAAAAAAATGCCAATGAGATTCTTGGAAATGTAATAACGTATATAAGAAATCTGTAGGGTTTTCCCTTGACATTTGCAATGGCATTGTAAAAAAAAAATCATCAATGTCCATTTTCTACACTTTCCAACTGAAGTTGACCGCTTTCATGCATCATCTCTGTGCATCTGCCTGTTCTTCCATCTGTCCATCCTTCCATAAGGGGGTGGGGGGGGGCACGAGGAGTGTGGGGTGACACAAGGCGATCCATCGTATAAAATGTCTTATAAAGTTGTGCTGTTCTTTGGGACATACCCTATTGAAGGCAAGCCACATTCATCAAAGGGTTGCCCAAAACTTGGAGACAGCCAAAAGTCACCTACCCTTCGTGTCCTGGCCCTGCCAGCTGAGGTGCCCCCCCAACCCCCCCCCCACCCCCCAGGCATAGGTTGCTATGCCGAGCCCCATGGTGCTTCCTGCACACCTGTTACCACAGCTACCGTGAACATTGCTAATTAAATAACTGTACTCGTAAGAACGAATGCACGTCGGAAAGCGTTACGTGAATCTACACACGTGCATGATTCTTTTTTCTGACGTGTGCCTATCATGGAATCACCTTTATGGGAACTATTTGGTTGTAATAAGGGGCCGTCCATAAATGACGTCACGTCACGCGATTTTGGACGATTTTTGAACACCCCCCCCCCCCGTCGTCACAAAAAGTCAGACCCCCCCTCAAATATGACGTCACAAAGCTCTGCCCCCCGCCCCCCCCCCCCCCCCCCAAAATATAAAACATGCTTCAACTCGCTTTAAACTATTGTCATTGTAGTGCGTATTTAACGTGGCGCTGCACTCTGATGTTGTAGGAGAAAACATTTATTAAAAAGCCTATTTAATTAATTAAGTAGAACGTGTTGTCTATATTTATTTAAAGTTGCGCATTTTGATGTGACGTCACATTTCTCAACCACCCCCCCCCTTCGTCACATATCGTCACATAATGTCTGACCCCCCCCCCCTTAGGTGCGTGACGTCATTTATGGACCGCCCCTAATAGCTGTATACTTTCTTCTTCTCTCTCCATTTACTTGATACCCCTAAAAGGAACCAGCGTTGGTGTACGGTGCTTTTTCTGCAATATTTTGCTGTCTTTTCTTGGATTTTCCATTTGCACATAGTCACATAGTCACTTTAAGATGTTTTCTTGTTCGTGTTTTTGTTTTTTGTTTGTTGCGGTTGCACCCGATTCAAGAGCCGAATGGCTCACAGGGTTATACCTAATAAATGAACTTGAACTATCCTGACATCAAGGTACACGTGAGAATCCCATTGGCATCTCGTCGATACCGGGAACGCCCACCACATCTAACCACTTTCTCTGCCGGACAACAATCTCGCGGTCACATCATCAACAACCTTCGCCTGGCATCCTGAACGGGGCGACGTCACCGCGTGAGACATTTTCTTCAATGCTAAGATGCACAATCGCCTGGTTCACACCGAGCCTATCCGTGTTCCAATCTTCGGGAGGTACAAACGCACCAAACGTCAGGGCAAGACTAAACGTTTACGATGTCTTTGTCGAGTCTTCTTACTATGGTTGCGACAACCATAGACTTCATCTTTCCTTTCTTAAATATCCCCACCCCCTGCCCCCCATCTCCTGCATCTGTCCACTCAGCAGCACGAGTCCAACACAACTCGTCACAATCGGCAAGTCGTTTTGGTGGCTTTCTAAGCGTGGGTACTCTCACGTCTAGAGCAGTAATACTGGTAGGAACCACCTGGTTCCACCAGCCCACAGGGGATTATTGTGTCCGTCCGTTGTGCAGGGAGGGGCTGGGTGGGGAGGGAGGGGCTGGGTGGGGAGGGTGGGTGGAGGGTGGGAGGGGTGGGGCTGGGTGGGGAGGGACTGGTTACCCCGTGGTGCCCTTATAAAACTCAACGTTTAACCTACTCACGCCGGCTTGTGTCCGCCCTCACAGTCGGCCATGTTTGCGGAATACACCACGCCGCCGTTGACCCTGGCCATTGACCGAGCAACCCAACGTTCCTACCAGCTCCCTCCGCAGGAATGTGTTAACCTCTAGAGCAGTGACGTCACCCTCTATAGCAGTGACGTCACCATCTAGAGTAGTGGCGTCACCCTCTAGAGCAGTGACGTCACTGCTCTAGAGCAGTTTGCATTCCGACCGCAGGTATTGTGGTCAATGCAAACATGACTCCTTGTAAAAAAGGTGTCAGTTTTGTTGCCAGATAAAAGGGTAAAAAAACAATTGTCACAGTTTGGTGAGCTCGCACGAACATTTGCAGGGCTTCGCCTCTTGAAACCGTTAGAAACGAGTTGAACAAATGGGATTGCGTGAATTTCCAAGCAACGATCCCAAGATGAGGGAAACGGCCCTCTCGTTCACACGTCTATGTTCCATCTCCAAACGGAATTGTTTTCAAATGGAAAATTGATGCGGCCTTCAAAGTTGTCGCATTAAATATGTATCTATTCTATCGCAGAGCTGCGGTGCCTCTGTTTCGACCTAATGTTCTTATTATGCATTAATTCACGTGCACACTTCGAGTGAAGAAGATACCCGGTAATGATGTGAGCGGCACACAACGTATTCGACATATCGCTCATTGGGTTGGTCCTCCAAAGAGACAATGCAATGAAAATGTCTGTAACATACCGATTACAGGCAAGTAAGGTAAAGGGTGAATCTCAGATATACTGCTCACATTCATTTGTGACTTCTTTTTTAAATTGAATGATTCCTTTGAAAGACAATTTGTAAACTATGTTATTTATTGCTCAACTGCTGCCCTTTCATAACCATGGTGAAACAAAGGCTTGAGATATTAATAAAATGATGCAGAAATTTAAAGCTCTTTCGCGTTTTGGATTGTTTTAATGTTGAACATGCAACTTCTGATTAATATAATTGTACTATTTTATATTGTCAATTGGAGCTCCAATCTTCTGGCAGATTGAATATTATGACGTGTTTATAATTGAGTTTTAAAAGCGATTCTCTCGTCTGAAAGACGATGACCATGAAAATGTCACGGTTGATTAATTTTCTTAACGCCACTCAACAATGAACAAGGAGATTGCTAGAGGGAGGAGCTCCCTTCGTGTTAATTGCATTGGCAAAGGGCTCTTTGTGATGGAAGCAGATCTCGTAGGCAATTGGTGTTTCTGACAACGCAGAGTGACAGAGCTATTTCGCACTTGTGGTAGAGGTTCGCAGTTTTGAGTCCAGCGGCTGCCCTGGTTAATACTATTTCTTTTATTACCAATAAATACGCAACATCTCTGTCACAGTAGATGTTTAAGATTCGAAAAAGAGTAGGCCACGTGTGCCTGTAATCGCGGTCAAAGCAAATTATTTACGAATTACTGAATTGGTTAAAGCCGCATTGCAATCCCCCCCCCCACCCGCCACCACTTTCGCATTACTGAAAACTATAATCGCCTGTAAAAGATAGTGCTTATGTGATAGCCTTCCGCTGTAAAATTGGCCCAAAGTCAACATGCAGTAATTACTTAATCTTATTGAGTATCAGTGCCAGTGACGATCGTGTTGTGCAGATACAAATTCGAGTCAATGCAGTCGTGTCCAATTGAAAACAATTCACGCTTGTCTTTAAGTTACCTTTGGGGTCTAAGAGCGAGTCTCCTAGAGACCTACATCACGTGTTTGTGTCACTTTGGCTCGGGGCTCTGCCATACATTCGGGATTTTACAAAGAACACTAAAGTTGCAAAATGTTGTGATTTGACGTGACTTGTAGTGCGAGCTGGCAATGGGGCAGCAAATAAAGAATTCATGACTTTCTCGCACGAACCAGTGAACTGCCTCGCCACTGAGATTGAGCGCTGCGTTGTCACTTCTGATACGGAGTTGCGCGTGCTGCAATTGACTGAAACTCGGTCAATTTTGAATGCAAAAAGGTACGGTCCTGAGTAACCTGAGACGGTCCCACCTGAAGACGGAGACTTGTGTTGCCTCCGAAACGTCGTGATTCAATTTAGTTATTTTCATTTTTGTATTATTATTTTTCTACCTACGTGACTTTACCGAAAAAACCTAAGAGTGTGAATCCTTGCAGTCACGAAAGCTTCAAATCTAGAATTAACCCCCCCCCCCCCCACCATGTATTGCGCCGACGTGGCTTGAGACTTATTTTTAAATCCTTTATATTAAGTTCACTTGCTTGCTTGCTTGCGTACTTGCTTGCTTGCTTACGACCGTGCAAATCTTTCGGTAGTTTTTTAACCCACTTCCCGTGATACAATCGAGCTGACATTTTGCACTCAGACTCGTTGTGCGTGACAATTAATTTTCGTGAAAAAAAAAATTCCAAAATTTTACACTGTTTAGGGACAAAAAATTAAATATTTAATTACCAATTGCTTAATGGTGACAGACAATCATCTGACCCATAGGTGGCAGCCATCTCAAGCCAGAGGACGAGAGGACTCTAGCCGCCACGCATATAAAGGATTTATAGCGAAAAACTTTGTTTTTACGGGTTAATTTTTTGTCATATAAAAAGACACCTACTACCATTCTGCCGCTGCCGCTCTCTGCTGCCGCTCGTGGTTGTACCACGTGCTGTTCGGCACGAGTTCCGACGTTCCACCTCACATGCCGGAAGCTTCTTTCGGAACCGAGTTCAGTTTAGGTTTCCAGCCACGTGGAGCTGAATGTTTTTGCGGGAATCGTGCCGAATTAACCCGAATTAACCCGCGGCACAACACGAAAGTGAATCGGAGAGCTGTTAAACACACACACGCGCGCGCGTCTTCCAACTCGCGTTCACTTTAATTGACGCTGGCGACAAAGACAAATGATCACCGTTTCCACCGTGTTCCTTTAATGGCGACACATTTCCCCCTGGTGGACATATGCCATAAATAGGCCCTGTTGTAAAATTAATTCCCATTAAATATCGATTTAAAGCTTTCGTGACTGCAGGGATTCATCTTCTTGGTTCTTTCGGTAAAGTCACGTAGAAGGGAAGTAATAAAATAAGGCTCTCTTCTTCTTCCACCTCCAACTCAGCTTATATATAAGCTCCTAGCTTGGCAGTGTCTCATTCTTCACCTGAAGACGGCTGCTTGCGTTGTAGCCGAAACGTCGTGAGAATTATTTTATTTTATTATGTTTTATTTTTATTATTTTATTACTTCCCTTCTACGTGACTTTACCGAAAGAACCAAGAAGATGAATACCCATTGTCCACATCGTTGGTAATAAAGGTAAAGGTGCAGCCCTGCATGGTCTTGATCACTCCACTGCGGGTGGAAGGGTCTGCACTAAACACAGCTGAAAATAGCTCCTCTGGGGGGGGGGGGGTGGTAGTTGGCCTACTTTCCCACTATGATAAACTGTGGCTCAAAAGCAACAACGCCTTTTATGGGCATTCACTTCAACACCCTCACCCCATCGTGCACACCTCTCTCTCTCTATACAGAGCCCTTTGAACAAAGTCAAAGATACCCCGTGTAGCCTATGAAGATTGTTGGGGCAAGTGCTGTTCGCCAGCACCTATGAAGGCCGGCACGGCACACGACGGGGTGGGTGGCCAGCACCACGCCCAACCGCCTTTGTCTCCCCAGTGGCGACATTTACACACCGCACCAGGTACCCGTTTACGGCTGAGTCGACCTGGGGGACGGCTCTTGACCGGTTCAGACAATCGTCACCGGTGTTGGCCGTGAGCGAGATTCGAACTCGGGTGGCCGGGTTCGTAGCGCGAGCGCGCTAAACCACCACCGCCTTTCGAACACACTCGGTCTGACACACGGCAGCGCTTCAGCTTCAACAACCATATTCTACAGATAGCATGACCTGTACGACAAAACATCGTTTATACTATAGTCTACAGCATTATCGGGTGTGTTAATATTGCATTGATTCATCGATGAGCATCAATGCCTAGGCGCATGATACACATAACTTGCCGGTGCTGATTGGTTCGGCAGGAGGACAAATTTGATGGTCACTCGCCACTGATGTTAGTCGTGGCCGAGAAGCGCATTCAGGTCGCCGGGTTCACAGCGCAGTGTGCTAACCAGTGCGCCACCGGCCCAACATTACACACGCGGCGTAATTTGACCGGGTAGTTGTTATGTCAACCCCGCCGTCACCTCCAGCTATTTACTGGCCATTGGTTGATGCGCAGTAAATTGGGCCACTCTCACTCGCCCACGTGGCCGGTCAGGCGAGGGAAAGGCTACCGGAACGGTGGGCAATTTCCCCGCAAAGTGTCCAATGATCGACTGCGTCCGAAAAGCTGCGAACGCAGCAAAAGGAGGAGGAAGATGGGGAGAAAAAAAAACCTGCTCGCGTCTCTCAAAGGATCATCACCCCCACCCCCACCCATGCAAGCCGTGCCCCGGTCCCTGTTGAGTTTCTCGCTCATTCGCAATCGCGTCAAACCGAGTTTCCCAGGGAGTCGTCGTCCGATGCCGTCTGGAGGTCGCTCACGAGCGCGCCAGAATCTCAGCGACGGACGCACGCCGCACCACCCATGGACGTGATCCATCGGGGTGTCTCGCGAGCACGGGGACCTTTGCGTCAATACACCCTCCCCCCCTTCCTCCACACCCCCCCCCCCTTACCTCCACACCCCCCCCCCTTACCTCCACACCCCCCCCCCTTACCTCCACAACCCCCCTTACCTCCACAACCCCCCTTCCCCCCCCCTTCCTCCACATCCCCCCTCCTCCACCCCCCCTTCCTCCACACCCCCCCTTCTTCCATCCACCCCCCCCCACCTCCACCCCCCCCAACTCCACACGCCCCCCCTCCTCCACCCCCCCCTTCCTCCCCCCCCTTCCTCCCCCCCCTTCCTGCCCCCCCTTCCACCCCCCCCCCCGCCCTCCACCCCCGCCGCCCAGACATTAATCACTCCCGCTTTGGAACAGTGATCTTCCAACATTAAGATGCCACGAAACACAATGGCAGGTGAAGCTATTTAATTAGGCGTCTCATCAGGATTCCTGTATTGATTGGTTTATAATAACAAGCTGCTTTTCACAGCCGCAATCAATGCGGCACCTGTGCACAAAGCTTTAGAATAATTTAAATGTAGCCACATCTGAAATGTCATTCAATGCCTTTTTATTGAATTGACATTTAATTAGCAACCTGCGGTGTTTCCCTCAACAATCTAACCCAGAAAAACAGAAAGTGGAAGACAAATGCCACGGACAAATTATTACTTGGTCAACATTTAAATATAATCACGCTTGGAGGTCGCTCAGTGGCTCAGAGATCAGAGCCTTGAGCGGAGTAGCGCCGAGATCCCGGGTTAGAATCTGGGTTTCAGACGCCTGAGATTAAACCGGGTGTTCAAGAATAGCGAGTTTAAAAAAAATCCCATCATATTTAATTTTGGTTTTGCACTGGACGCATCTACATTTCAACGATGAGAATTCAAATATTTTTGCAGTTTCACGGTGATTCGGTAAAACAATCTCGGAGCAGATCTTGTGACAACGTGTGCCCCCTACTGTGTAAAGGATCACATCCACTGTGAGGATGTAGCGATGAGATCGGTTTGTGTGTGTGTGGAGAAGGACTCAGGACACCGGCGTCTGATACGAGGACCTTTATACTGGTAGGAACCCATTGGTTCCACCAGCCCACAGGGGATTATTGTGTCCGTCCGTCGTGTAGGGAGGAGCTGGGTGGGGAGGGAGGGGCTGGGTGGGGAGGGGCTGGGTGGGGGAGGAGGGGCTGGGTGGGGGGGGAGGAGGGGCTGGGTGGGGAGGGTGGGGCTGGGTGGGGAGGGGAGGGTGGGGAGCGACTGGGTGGGAGGGTGGGGCTGGGTGGGGAGGAGCTGGTCACCCCGTGGTGCCCTTATAAAACTCAACGTTTAACCTACTCACGCCGGCTTGTGCCCGCCCTCACAGTCGGCCATATTTGCGGAATACACCACGCCGCCGTTGACCCTGACCATTGACCGAGCAACCCAACGTTCCTACCAGCTCCCTCCGCAGGAATGTGTTTGTTGTACTCTACTCTTCTCGAGCCTCTCCTTTTATCCCCCCTGCCACTCGTCCCCCCTCTTCCTCCACCAATCACATCGCTCTCTGCCCTCCAACCGACTCACCACTGTCTCCTCCACCTCTTCCTCTTCCACCGCTCTTTTGCTTTTGAACCAAGTTGACCAATCCTACTTCAGAATTTCCTCTGGCACCTCCCCGGTTTGGGCACGGCCCGCCCTCTGATGTTGGTAGACTCCTCCCACTCTCTCTCTCCTGATCCCGAGATGTAATCATGTCCAAGGAATAATAATCCTTCCTAGATGTGCACAAGTGGCCCAGTTAATGTGCAACGTTGGACCAATGTTGGCGCGTGTGTTGGTACCGGAATCAGAATCTTTATTTAGACTGGAGGAATCCGATGAGATATGAAGCTCTTTTTTTGCACAGATGTCCAGTCGAATTATTGGGCCAACGTTCCGTGTTTACCGTGGAGGTCAATGATCGCAGCATTGGACTGCGAGGGCGACGGAGTAGGGAGACCTTCATCCAGCAGTGGATGGACAATGGCTGATGATGATGACGACGACGTTGAGGATGTGGATTTGGTGCCTCCCGCAACAATATTAAGTGGGGCTCCTGTCAGTGCTACCGTGCGTATTGTGTCCTAGAATCAACGCCGTAGCAAGGCATTCTAATCGCAGCCACCTGTCACGATATCACATCTGCATGCAAGACTTTGGGATGGCAGACACCCTGAATGTTTCAGGCAGAAATCTCTGGGGGTGGAGACAGTAATAAACAGCATTTCAAATGAGAAGCGGTAAAGGATATCATTAGAAAGTATAATGTGTCAGTGTTTGGCATGGAGTGAAATGCTGATTTGATTTCTTGCTGTGTATTTAATTTAAAAAAGCACACCAATATTGTGCATCGGGAAGATATTTCGCTCTGCCTCAAGACCGCCCAACTGCAGGATACATAAAATAAGCCTCCCTACAAGGTCACGTTGTACCCATATAATTTATTATTTTTTTCTGGAACGGCTCTCGCGGGAGTTATTTCGCTGCGTTATGTACGGTGAGAATTGCGGAAAATTCTCAATGTGTATTGCCTAACTTACTTTTCTGCCGGTTTTTGGGAAAATCACTCAGCCCATCTGCCCTCCATGGTCGATAAAGTGAGTACCACTTAAATGGGATTATTCATCAGTGGTTGTTCAATGGAACGACCTGTGTCTGCAATTGGAATGAGTAGTTTCCACCAATATCTTGGGATGAAACGACGCAGTAACATCACCCCCTCCTGGTAGACCATACCCATCTGTGAAACATAGCGCCGTAATAATAGCCTCGTGCTTTTGGGATGGTGAAAATGTCAACACTACTAATCATTATTCATATCTATTTTTTCATCCCCTCTCCCCTCTGCATCACAGGATAGCTATATAGGTATCCCTCTCCCCTCTCCATACCATGTCACACATAATGCACGCATATTAAAAAGTCAGAGTAATATCCGGGGGCTTCAGTTGGTTATTGGCAAAGGGCCACCTGGCAGGCATAAGTGGTCCTCTGCCGACGATGGAATTGCAGCCGGAGTGTCGGCCACGTTCAAACGAACACCGCGATAATCTCCCATCTATTGGCCAGCGGTGGAAATTCCACCATCCTATTGTGAGAAGCAGTCTCTCAATGGGGGACGAAAATCCCTACCTGACATTTGCCCACGTGTGACCATTCACCCCGGGGGGTCGGCCCATTGGTACAGTGGGTTTACGTGCTGCGGCTACGAACCGAGCCAATTCGTTCACGGCGTCGGTGGCGAATCATAACGAGAACTGCTTCTGCCCTCTCACCCCACTTCACCAACCTGAACGAAGACTCACGGTGAATGTTGAACACGGAGTCGGACGCTGTCGCTAGAAATATCACCCATAATTGAGGGTTTTTTTGGGGGGCGTTAGATCGCGTAACGACACATTTATATTTTTACGCGATCTAGCCAAAAAAAAAACCCTTTATCACGGTGAATGGCTGTAATTTCTTACGATTACTTTCACGAACAATTTAGCTCTCTACTATCAATCCGATGATGAATCACATTTCGATTGAAGAATGGAAAGAGTTTCGTCTCATTTTCACATAATTTCTATGGTTTCTCGTTTGTGACAGTTTTCTTTATACCCCGACCGGATGGGAAACACGATGGTCTAATGTGCACATCTGATCTGCACGCGCGCCTTGGAAGTAAATTGATTCTCACGCGCACAATGCGATGCGCACTGCATCGTCTGCATATGAATGTACATCTACGGATGAATCGACGCATCATCCTTCCTCATGTGGCCGGAGCTCGGATGATGGAGCCACAGAGATGCAACGCTGTACAACAACAATAAAGGGGTGAGGCTTTAAACGCATTCGGGGCGAGGCGACTAAAGCCGACAATCCTGCTTCTTGTGTGCGTCACGAGGCCACACACAATGCAGCAAGCGGTTTAAGGCAGTCGTTTGTTCAGGCACGCTTCTTGTATGAGTCGCCCACAGCTTTGGGAGGCATCGCTGCGTTCCCAGCGGAGTGCTTCGCTCATCTCATCGCAGGACGTCGTTAAGAAATGAATATCAATTTATCTTCTTGGTTCTTTCGGTAAAGTCACGTAGAAGGGTGAAGAACAGGTCTGTCGGAAAGACAGTGTCTGTCTTTCCGACAGACCTGTTCTTCACCTGAGGGCGGCTGCTTGCGTTGTGGCCGAAACGTCGTGAAAATTATCTTATAATGTTTTCTTTTTACTATTTTATAATTTCCCTTCTACGTGACTTTACCGAAAGAACCAAAAAGATGAATCCCTGCAGTCATGAAAGCTTTAAATCGAAAAAGAATATCAATTTGTTATGAAGGCGATGGGCAAGAACACAATCGCTCCCAGAGCCGGCGTCTTCGACTCCCAATTCTTGCGGACGTCTATTTGATCGCGGTGCTGAAGCCTCAGCTCGCTGTGCCGCAATGCGAGATCGTCACGAGAGTCCGATTTGGCAAAGTCGCGCATCCATTCGCCCGCAAAGTATGTCGTGGGAACGGAAATCAGTGGCTTCGCGCAATTTGGCTGCTTCGGGGCAACTGTCCTGATAACCAGAGTGACCGATGACGGATTTATGGTTACGATGCTATGAGCGTGCGATGGAGCTACCGTGGTGCAATGGTTATCGCACTGAACCGGAGTTCGTAGGTTCGATTCCATGTGCCGGCACGGCAGTTTAAACAATAGGCAAGCTTCTCAAAACTCCCCCGATGCTTCTAGATTTGAAGCTTTCGTGACTGCAAGTATTCATATTCTTAGGTTTTTTCGGTAAAGTCACGTAGGTATTTTTTTTTTAAAAATAAAAGTAAAATAAAAATAAAATAAAAATCACGACGTTTCGGAGGCAACACAAGCTTCCGTCTATCTTGATACAGCAAGCGTGCTGTGACGGTTCCACCTGAAGACGAAAAAACATAAGAATATCCCCCGATGCTGTCCACGCAGCAGTATAAATGGGGTCCGATCACAGTTAGTCGATTGGCAGGTCAGGTGCGGTGGGGATAAAGTGTGGGTACTTTCACCTCTGACACCAAAATACTTTCTAGAGCTGCCTCCTGTCTTTCCACGAGCATTGGCGTGAGAGTGCAATTGCAGCGTTTGACCATTTTGTACTTTGTACGCGTGGACCCTGATTGCCTCGTGGTAAATTCCCATGGCTGAGCCCTCACCGAACTCTTTGAAAGCAAGACACCGGACATCGGACGTGAGGTCGTTAATGCAAAGGTACACAGTTGGCACTTTAAAAAGTAAATACACCGGGGCACAGTCGGTCTCTTAGGTCTGTCAGTGCCTCTGCTGTTAGTGCCACGAACCCAGAAGTCCACGGATAAGATCGTTCGGTGTGTCACAACGCACGCGGGACATGCGGGACGTACATGAGCCGTGGGAACATTGACAGAGAGAGAGAGCAGGTGTAGGATGCACACCAGTGCTCTCATTTGACCACTTAATTGTTCACCATTATTATCGATCACAGAAATAGTGTCTACTGCAGCTGCTTGTTTGGATGTCTGATGCGTGTACGCCTCCAATTTGCAATCAATGGGCTAATCAATTGCGGTAACGTTGTGGCAGTGAAATTATCGTATTTCACGGAGCGCGTTAGGCGCAAGGTACTTATTTATTTCTAAACGAACGCGAGAAAAATTATCGATATTTCTTTGTTTTTTTTACATCAGAAGACGTCACTGTTAAACATATTAATACATTCCACAAATTGACTGTATAATTCGTGTGCTCAAATCTCTCCACCGCCATCGACAGCGGTGCGGCAGCCGAGTACGACGTTTGAAAACTGCGCAATCAGTTCTTAAACAAGAAATATTATTTATTTCGTTATTTCCCATTTTTGTATAAACTGTTCCAAACGCATTGCAACGTATGTCAATCTCCATTGATGCAGAGGAGCCGTCAAATGCTTGCAATTTGCAGTACTGCAGTGCCCGCATTGTAACTCACTCCGCAGTCATAAAATAGACAAACGGTTTGTACATAGCATCGAGTGAAACTGGCGTTTTTTTGTAGCCTAGCGAGTGAAAATGTTTTATTACGTAGCTACGGCGTAGACAACCGATGGCTTGCATTTATTTTTAAGTGCGTAACGCAAACAGTCAACGAGGAGCATCGGTGGAGTGGTTAACACACTATGCTCTGAACCTGATAGCCCGAGGTCGATTCAGTGCCATGGCGAATATCAAATGACGAGTGATATCTGAATCGCTCTTGCATCCCCCATTCACCGAACCAGAGCGGTGAAGTATGGTCAAACGAACCCCTCCATCAACGTGGTGTAGAGAGGGCCGGGCCAAGTGCTGCAGTGGATTGACAAAGGGCTGATGAATATAATCATTATTATCTGTAGGTTAATACTGGTAGGAACCACCTGGTTCCACCAGCCCACAGGGGATTATTATGTCCGTCCGTCCGTCGTGCATCCAAAAATGGGAGGGGTGGGGCTGGGTGGAGATGGGAGGGTGGGGAGGGGCTGGGTGGGGAGGGCAGGGTGGGGAGGGGCTGGGTGGGGAGGGTGGGGCTGGGTGGGGGTGGGAGGGGTGGGGCTAGGTGGGGAGGGGCTGGTCACCCCGTGGTGCCCTTATAAAACTCAACGTTTAACCTACTCACGCCGGCTTGTGCCCGCCCTCACAGTCGGGCATATTTGCGGAATACACCACGCCGCCGTTGACCCTGGCCATTGACCGAGCAACCCAACCAGCTCCCTCCGCAGGAATGTGTTTAAAATATAAAATCAATGTACTGATACAGCCTTCTAATTGAAATATAGTGCAATCTTGCTTTGTTTTTCTTTTGGTTATTACATTATATTAAATTGATGCCATAGTGCTTGGACACAAGCATGAGATCTTGACAAAATATCTCACCGCAGTATATAATGTCACTTGAGCCTCATTTTCATATTAATATTGTTTGGTTTGAAACATGTCGTGCACCCAAATTCACTCGTACGCGGCAGGCCTCTTGGATGTACAAACGATCAAAGCACCAGTCATGATTTTTACCCGTACACGCAGAGGACTTTTATCAGGATATAATTGCATCTCCCATTGCAGATGAATATAAAGCTGCATCATACATGGGATGAATGGCATGACAGCGATAATCAGACATTGAAAAGATTTAGTGTCAGCGTTGAGCGATGACCGGGCCTGTGTAATGTCTCTATGGAATAAGGGGCTGTAAATATGAATCGTGTCCATTACGGGGTGATGATGTTTATGGTATGTTATTCTCTGGATTCAGGTACGTATATTTTTTATGAATATCATTCCTGGCTCTCTGCAAAACGTAATGTTTGACTTGCACATCCGTCTAACATTGTATATACAGTAATGACGTTATCAGATACTGTATATTATATTGCATTACATTAAATAAGTGTGCATTACAGTCTGCATATTTTCAAACACATTTAACAATGCAGCGATTATACCCTTCCAAATGGAGATGTATACTTTAATATGGAATACATTGTCGTATTAAAATGTAATTCGGTGGAGTGGTGCACAGTGGTTTGAGCACTGCAACACGAACCTGATTCTCGACATCGATTCCTGGCCATGGCTAACAGTAGCGTTGTACGATATCGCCCATTCACCAACCTTCAGTGACCAATGTGAAATACGGTAAAGCGTCCCTCCAGAGTGCGCCTTTTGGCGTCATCTGGTCCAACACCATGTGAGACTAGGCTCTAAGAAAAGCTGTCTCAGGTGTGGACCAATCAATGTCAAGGACAGTGCATACATTATCAGAGTTGTGTTTTTTGTTTGCATTCCGACCGCAGGTATTGTGGTCAATGCAAACATGACTCCTTGTAAAAAAGTGTAAGTTTTGTTGCTAGATATGAGGGTAAAAACAACTATTATTGTCCCTCCAGAGTTGAGTTACAAATTGCTGGAAAAAAATCCTTATTATTCCTCATTTATTACATTTCAAAACATTCGGTATTCAAAATTTCCATTGGTTATTAATCTTTGTAAATATGTGACTTTACCGAAAGAACCAAAGAGTAATTCCTGCAGTCACGAAAGCTTCAAATCAAGTTTCAGTTTTATCAAGTGAAGAAAATATCCGACTTTTGTCTCCATTGCCTGGCTCTCTGTGTGCCATAAATTGTCATTCCATTTTATGTAGCCATAATGTATTACTCCACACAGCTGCAATTGATTGTTCTGAATTGTTGGGTACACAGTCGAGCTCCATTCATTGATTACACTTTTATTTTATATGCAGGTGAGAGCCCAATCAGTCATTTATCTTTGCAAGCATGCAGTCTTGCAGCCACTAAAATATCATTGTTCAGAACAAAAGGCAAACACGGTCATTGTCTACATCTAACAGTAATAAAATATTGCTTAATACTGGTAGGAGCCTCCTGGTTACACCAGCCCACAGGGGATTATTGTGTCCGTCCGTCGTGCAGGGAGGGCCTGGGTGGGGAGGGAGGGGCTGGGTGGGGAGGGAGAGGGTGGGGAAGGGCTGGGTGGGGAGGGTGGGGCTGGGTGGGGAGGGGAGGGTGGGGAGGGGCTGGGTGGGGAGGGTGGGGAGGGGCTGGGTGGGGAGGGTGGGGCTGGGTGGGGGGTGGGAGGGGTGGGGCTGGGTGGGGAGGGGAGGGGAGGGGCTGGTCAGCCGTGGTGCCCTTATAAAACTCAACGTTTAACCTACTCACGCCGGCTTGTGCCCGCCCTCACAGTCGGACATATTTGTGGAATGCACCAGGACCGCCGTTGACCCTGGCCATGGACCGAGCGACTCCAACGTTCCTACCAGCTCCCTCGGCAGGAATGTGTTTTAAGCTTCTGTCATTATCCCCCCTCAATTTAGGATGGGCTTTTGCCAAAGATAACTGGAACCCATTAAACAAATATCGAATTGTAGCATGATTGGGAAAATGCTGTAAATTAGCTGCAGATAAAATACTGATCATCCTGAGGTTGATGATAAAATAATTGCCGACAAAATGTGACCACGAGGCTCAGAAGTCAGTGGCAACCTTGCACTGCTGAGGCCCCGAGTTTAAATCCGGGCAACTAATTAGTTCTCAAGATGACGAAAAATAAGAATAGGCTTTACCCTTTCTGGCTAAATCAGGAGGTGTTAAGATGTTCGAACACAAAATAGATACCTGTTGCAAGGCATCAAGTCTGCATTAACCACACATACTTGTGGCAAAACATGCAAACGCACATGCTCGGATAATACAAAACACCTGTTTTAGTGTCCAGAAAGGGCGAAGCCTATTTTTATTGTTTCAGCATTTTGATACAGCCAAAAAGGTCCCATTGGTTCTCGAGTCTAGAGAGTTGATGATCTGGGCCCGGTCGCCAATAACTGCACACGCAAAAATGCCATCGCGTATCAATGTGTAATTGTGTAAATGACAAATATACACGTTGACTGTCACGTGACAATCTCCTCGGCAGAGTGTGGCAGAGTGCTCCTCTTGCTGTGTAAAGAATAAAAAGGAAACTTGAAGGATTTTTTGGATATCCTATAAAAAATATATATATATATCTCTTCCGTGGGCCGTTATGACAAAGGGCACACGTGCCCCGCGATAAACACAAATGGATTGTTCATCCGATGTGGCATGTTGCTGATAGCACAATGGGAATGCATTGGGGGAGAAGGCCAAAACAAAGGTTAAAAAGAAAATAGTGCCCGGGTGGAGAGAGGCAGGGGGATTTAAAACACTTCTGGCCATCGTTTCAGCTGCCACAAACGGGAGGGGTGGGATTGAAACAGTAACCTCTGCATTGCAAGCCCGGTGCGCTAACCGTCTACACCGCGCGCTAGCGTCCCGTACTTTTATGAGCACCGCAACTAAACAAGGGGCGATGGAGCTGTAACAGCCACTGGCGCGATGATATTTTAGCAGCAATGGGTCACCGCCGTGTACTCACGGTCTTAGCAGTGACAGCGACAACAGAACAATTCCCCCCCTCCCCGCCCTTTCTAACCCTTTAATGCAAATCGCAGCGAAGTAATGTGGCCCAGTCTAAAGGACTTTCATGCAGGCCGCCCTAAAGTGGCAAGTTGCGGGGATTAAAACCGCGTGGCATCGCGGAGTCGGCTAAAAGATCCCTCGGCAACGCGGACAGCTGGTAGATTTCGGTGCGGTGTGACAACCGCCGTAGCATCGGACAGCAACAGATTAAAATTCTGCAGGCTCGGTCAAGGATTTCCCCCGTTTGCATTTTATTTTGAACCCTAAATGACCTTCGTTGGCATTACCGTGCATCGGAGATGTTTGCGATATTAAGTTCTGGATGCACTCTATAATATAGGACCCATGGATTAAAGAGAGGGCCATTGCCGATAACATCCAGCAGTTTACCATCATTGATTCAAGCAAGCCTGACTGTGCTGATGAGACATTGTCGAAAGCGCTCCAAAGTTAATTTGTTATGAACCAGTACGTACTGCTGAAATGTTGTACTGCCACAAGGCCGTTGGACTGATGGGATGTGTAAGAAAGTTTTGTTTCTTAATGTAGAGACACGTAAATGAATGCGACATTGTCCGTGTATCCAAATTGTTATTCGACGATGGTTGAATCGATGGCGTGAATTTGCATGTATACGCATAATTGTGTACGTGCGTACGAGCAGCGTGTTTGTGTTGTGCCAGTGTCGATGCGTGGTGCGAGTGAGTGTGTGTATTGCACTTCATTTTCTTGCACTCGCTTCCACAGCATTTAATTTACGAAAATTGCACCAAGATTGCATTGTGTATCCAGGTGTTTATAGAGTAGACACGTAATTAATTATTCCTTCACCCTCCCAAATTCGTGAATTGTCATTATGTAACTGGTTACAATTCATTCCTAGAATCGATTTTTTTTCCCACTCGCCGGTTCTACCTAGCAATGTGCATGTAAAATAACGTGCACAAAAGCATATAATTTTCATGAACAATACATTCCTACGTGTGCAGTTTCAATGAATATCGTGATGATAAGTGTTGATGTCACTTTAGCTAGGACAATTTCCTTGCTAAAGTCGATCAAGCAATGACAATTCGAACGGATGACGTTTCTTTGTTCTTGGCCCATTATTCGGGCCAAGATCGACAATGGTGACCTCTCCGATAGCATGCACCCACGAAGGTGGGAAACCCTCCATAACAAGCCACACCCAGCGTGACGCGCAGCTGATAAAGCCGGAGACGTCCCCAGGCCCTGCACATCTGTGCCCCGTTCGGCAGCATACTTGGACACAGAGGTGTGACTTTTGTCCCCCAACTATTTGTCAAGTTGCCCAATTAGTTGAGCAAATCGAACAAATCATCGGTGAATGATTAGTTAAATACTGTAACATTGGACGGCCCGGTCACGTGTATTTGTGGACACGTTTTTTCAGCATCTCTCTGTAAAGCTTTAATTCACATCATGCTAACTGCATAACACAAAGGGCCATGTTAAAAGGTGTAAAACTCGTCTATTTCAGCAGAATCAAACATTCCAGTATTCGAGCCCTTTCTTTACAAATGACTGCTGCTATTCACCGCTTACAACGATTTAACGATGATAATGGACATATGAATCGTGAACACGCACGCACTGGAGCACACACACGGACGTATATGAATTAAACATCTGTGACCTTTGCTGGTTAAAAATGAAACCCTTTTTTAGCCGCCATCCATTGTTCCCAGTAAGAAGGGTAATGCAGGCATTTTATATCTTTTGGATGAGAGGCTTGACCCAGATTCACACCCTGAGATTATAGAGACATTCCACAATGATTTCTCTTAAGTGGCCCGGCTGAAAATGTCATGCGAGTACACATAAAAAAACACCGACTGCAGAATGCTTTCTCGCCGACACGCGGTTTTGAAAGTGCCATCACTCTCGCAAGACGGTTTCAGCAAAAACCTGGTGGAAAATCGCATAGAACTAACTCGCCTGAACCCCAACACCTTCAAAACGCAAACCTCCTCACTAGCCACTACCGCCGTAAAACTCGGTGCTCAGTGCCAGTTACGGAAATGGCTTGAGCCCAAGCTCCACTGGCTTTAAAGCCAGCTCTGATGACTTGCCACTATTGAATTTCATCCCTGTGTGGGTAGGTAATTGTGGGAAAATTGTTAAATCCTATTGGAATGTAAAATGCCCTCAAAAACAGTCATTAAAGAACTAAATAATAAAATAGTAAAGGTACAGCAACCCTCCGATCTCTAGTCGTGCCATTGCCTGCATGAGGCCCTCCACTTTAGGATAAACTATCGAGGGCATTCAGCCCACTCTTCCTCTGATAGGGTGCCGCGGTGATGAGATGTTAACTACCTCGCTTGTTATACAGGTCATGGGTTCGATCCCGACCCTGACACCTGTATATTTGGAGTTTGCATATATAACATCCGTGGCCGTATGCTTTTTCTCCAGGTTGTCCGTTTTTTCCCTCCACATTTCGAATCAACATGCGTTTAGAGTACTTAGATGCTAAACATTTCCACGTGATAAACCACTTCGTTGAGCTATCATTTGTGGCCAGATCGCTCCTGAAAAAGAGCTATATAGCTCAGTGGGCGTTATCTGGTAGACAAAAACAATAGATACATTCTAGGCGAATAGGTAAACTACAAAAAAAATGGTCAACATGAAATACTGGAATAAATGTTAAGGCATTTATTTATGTTTTAACCTCTACATTCAGTTATAGAGGGCAGAAAAAGTTAGAGGTCAACAAAAAGAAAGCGCAGAACCTATAAAGCCTCGTGGCTCTTAAAGTGAGCGGGGTGGGGGGGGTACAGACCCAGGTATTTCTGCTTGCTGTTGATCCTGTAATGGAACTGGGCTGGTAGAGGCAGGGGGGGTTCCCAGTGGTCATGGAAATGCGGTATAAAGCAAACGGCCACGTGTGGCAAGAACTCAACTGGCAGGAGCCCCATTGCCATAACTAGCATTTAATTAAATCAAGCCTAAGACCAACCCATGAAGAGCGACGCAGCATTGCACTCTGCTGTCTTCACGCACCCATTTCACAAATGCTCGTAGTTGAAATGAACGGAATTTGTAATTTAGAAATAAAAACTCGATTAATGCAGTGGCATATCCATAGGATGTTGCCCAGTTAGTTTTTTCAGAACTTGAGATATTTTAAGTCTGGCCACGCTGCTGCAATCAGCAATTATAACTATTTTTTAATTAGCAGTGATACGTGGAACAACAGCTTTGTTTTTGATTTGAAGCTTTCGTGACTGCAGGAATCCATACTCTTTGGCTCTTCGATCGAAACGTCGTGATTTATTTTATTTTATTTCTAACTACGCGACTTTACCGAAAGAACCAAACAGTATGAACAGCTTTGTTGTTCAACTGTACAAAAATGCGCAAAGTTGGTTTATATATTTCCAAGCCGCAGCTGAAACGTCAACACTGTTCAATGTATATCAGCTTGAATGTAATGCCCATTGGATTAGTAATGCAATGCAACTTAATGATGCAAATTACATGGAGTAAATACATCCCGTTATTTAAACTCTAAAATAGATTACTGATTAATCAAGTGTGCCAACACCTTATATCTCCATGCATTTACTTTGATTTTAGTTTTATTATCTCCTTTTGTCTAGGGCATTTAAAACGAACCGAGCCAAACTAAGTTGCAGTAATCTAAATCTTGGCGAGTGACGGGACGCTAATGCTAATCGGCGATTTACAAACTGCTGTCTTCGCCAAACATGAATGTAGCCTTGGTAGCAAAGTTGAACTGAGGCCAGAATAACTTCTGCGGGGCTATTTTGCAAATTCCAAGGAGTAGCGAACACAAAACCCACTTTATGAAATTTGTTCGCAGTTGCCAATCTACTTGAATTGGTATTTGGAAGATAAAAATTAAAGTTAGATCAAAAGTGTCGTGTGTGTGGTGGTGTGTATGTGTGTGGTAGTGGAGTAGTGGTGTCGCGGTTAGTGCGCTGCGCTATGAAACTGTCGACCCGGGTTCGATTCCCGCTCACGGCCAACACCGGGGACGATTATTTGAACCGGTCCTGGGCCTCCCCTAGGTCGATTCAGCCGCAAATGAGTACCCGGTGCGCTGTGCAAACATCGTCACTAGAGAGACAAAGGTGGTCGGGTGTGGTGCTGGCCACCCATCAGCTCGTGTACCGTTTCGGCCTTCATAGGTGCTCACTAACAGCACTCGCCCCACCGCACACAAAGACAAAGATCCCCCGATCTTTGTCTTTGTGTGCGGTGGGGCGTACGCAGTGGTATAAGTGGCGGTATGCAAACTTACTATTCTTATGGACAGGCTTACCTTGTGCTCTAGTTGTTAGTGCCTTGGCACTGACAATTCGTACTCCATGCCAGCCTAGCAACGTTCAGAAATAGATCGAGTGAGAGCATCAGTCCTGCTTACTCTGGTAATGTGACTCACCAATTCCATCAACAGGTGCAGTGCTTCCTGGTCAGCTACCTGCCATACAAATGCATTGCACCAGGACTCCCCTCCCCAGCCCCCCATAGCGTCAGGGTGGGGGGGGCTGAGCCCCCACCCCCTCCCATCACCCCCCTGCCCAAAGATCAGCCCCCCCCCTTCTCTTGTTTGATGCGTAATTGTTATCGTTTAAAGTTTGCTTAACATTAACCATATAAATTTCGATTTAAAGCTTTCGTGACTGCAGGGATTCATCTTCTTGGTTATTTCGGTAAAGTCACGTAGAAGGGACAGACCTGGTCTTCACCTGAGGACGGCTGATTGCGTTGTGCCCGAAACGTCGTGAGAATTATTTTATTATGTTTTATTTTTATTATTTTATTATTTCCCTTCTACGTGACTTTACCGAAAGAACCAAGAAGATTAACCGAATAGTGCCGCCCCCGGAGGTGTCAGCCCGTGGACCTCCCAATGCTGAGAAAAATCCCCCCCCCCCATGTCCTTCTATGCCTTCCTTTCCCTCAATTCTGCCCGTTCAGTCGTCGCCTCTTCACTCCGTGATGCGGCATCACAGAGCGCTGCTGCCTTTTCCCTCCGCTCATTTGCTTCTCTTGGTCTCTGCTCCGAAGTTTCACTTTGTCTCTCATCTCTCGTTGGTTGCGCTTTGCCCGTTTGCGCTTCATTGGGGTTTTCTTTTCTTCTTGTAATAATAAACGGTGAGATTTAAAAATGGGCACGCTGCAGGCTTGCCCAGCCCAATTCGGTGCAGGCTTCCACATCTAACAGTCCCCAGGTGCACGCAACGTTCGCCAACTTTAAATTTGTATTTCAATCAAGAAGATTGGTCCACGTGGAAGAGAATACTATATGGGCGGGCGTTTATGGAATGTAGAGAGAGGAAACAAAACCCTGCGCATTGCACGGTAAAGTGGTGTTTCTAATAAATGAGAGCATTTTATAAATGTTCTGCACGGTCATTTATTAAGTGACAATGCAGGACAATTTAAATTACAGAGCACACCATTTCATTTTTAATAATATGATACAATATTATCTGGCAATAATTACTCTGGGAATATGATTCATGGGTTCGTCCGATGTTGGCTGTTGGCTTCAATGGTAAACCAAAATTATCACTGTGGAGAAACGTGAATGTGCCTACGCTGATCATTTGTGTCTGGTGTTCTACTGGTCTGGATTTTAGCGTGGTCCACATCCACTTTTGCCATTCGTGCATTCGACCATCTCTGGCTAATATACAGAACCGTCTTATCCGCAGTGATATAGGGCGGCAATAATCGCCAATCCTATAATCCATGGGGTTATTTGTGAGTCTACTCTTTTCCACGGGGTAAAAAACTAAAGGCGTATAACCAGTGAGTAAGTAGGATTCATTTGTCTCACGACACAATATATTGTTTACGGATAATAGGAGGAATTACAGCATTGGTTACCAATGGATAAACCGCAGGAAGAGAATTAGGAAGCAGCTGAGCTGTGAATTATGCGTAAAATGGTGGATAGTCACAAATAACATAAATGTTTGGACGATAAACTACTTTATCATCCAAACCCCCGCCCAACCCCCCCTCAACACGTTCCATTAATTGGCTAACACATTCAGATAAGCCCCTCCCCCCTCCCCCCTTAACTTGTATTTAAGAGCTCGTTTCTTGGAATTTTGCCTCACTGGTTACAGTAAATCTAGCTGTGACGGTCCCACCTGATGACGGAGACTTGTGTTGCCTCCGAAACGTCGTGATTTATTATTTTATTTCTATTATTTTTTATTTGTTACCTACGTGACTTTACCGAAAAACCTTAGAGTATGAATCCTTGCAGTCACGAAAGCTTCAAATCTAGAATAGACAATAAAGGTTTCACTGTTAAAAGGAATCGCGGATAATAGGGCCGTGGATAAGATAAGTTCTGTAGTCGAGAGAGTTGTCCCACAGCAAATAGCCCAACGAGTATATGGACAGCACCTTTGTAAATCCACTGCTGGAAGAGAACCTATTTATAAGTGGGCATTTTTGCTAGGATCTCCAGTTTCATCCCATGAATAAACCTCTTTAAAAAAAAAACAATGTTCAGGATAACCAAATATTTGTAAAATAATGTTTTAAATATAATACTGCTACATGATGAATACCCACGAAATATATGCTCTGAAGAAAAGTGCAATGCAACTTTTGTGTGACGAGAGTCGTACGGGGCACAGGGTTCCAACTTCATCTCTGGCTTCTGGGGGGGGGGGGGGTAACGGGGGGGGGGTGCGGGGGGGGGGATGCGGGGGGGGTCCGGGGGGGGGCAGCAATGACAGAGCCAAACTAGAGTCCACACGCGCGCAATAATCCACCCACACAAATGTGCAGACTTTGCCAAGCTCGGCAGAGAGCCATGCTTTCTTGCGAAAATGAATCGACTGCAACCTCGTAGCACGACCTTCGTTATAGGGGAGTGGGGGCGGGCGGAGAGGGCATTCAAAAACTCATTGGAGGGGTGGAGGGGGGGTTTGCACGACACAGTAAATAGTAAAAGACAATAATTGATTTTTTTATGATTACGGCTCTTGGGGACTGGCACATTCTAAAGGGAAAAAACGCGACTGGTGTTAAATATTGTAAATCTTTACTGTGTGGTTCTTTCGGTAAAGTCACGTAGGTATAAATAAAATAAAACAAATCACGACGTTTCGATCGCAACACAAGCAATCTTCGTCAGGTGGAACAACCACCTGATGAAATCTTGACATTTTAAATCTTGACTTAAAGCTTTCGTGACTACAGACATTCGTGTTCGTTGGGTCTTTTGGTCAAGAACGCTTGTGTTGTGATCGAAACGTCGTAGTTTTTTTTCTTTGAACCTATCTACGTGACTTTACCGAAAGAACCAAATAATTTTAATATTTTAACAGGATTTTTCAACTTGAAACATTTTTTGGGGGGGGAGGGAGGGGAGGTGTGGTGCTAAATCTTCCGCAGGGGGGGGGGCTCAGTCCCCCTCCAGCCCCCCCCACCTCCCCTTTGGCCTCCCTCTTCCCAAAGGTCATGGTGCTTGTCGACCAAATGTTGACTTGAATTTAGCAATTTTCCGAAATGTGCCCGACATTGCCATATTTAAAAAAGCTAAGCAGAACGCAAGTGTTGTGGTTAATGCAAACATGATCCCTTGTATAAAGGTGTCAGTTTTGTTGCCAGGTTAAAGGGTAAAAACCTATTAACATTACTTCTTAGCTTACCATTCATTTCGTAAACAAACAAAATGTATATTGAAAAGAATATTTAATATTGTACAATATTTAAATAAAATAAATTATTAGCAGTGTACTAAATCCATGTCTTATTATAATTGTATTGTTATTTATATAAGACTGTAGATTGATACATGCATTATTTACGTATTATTTTAAAGTTACCTCTAGCTTCTTGTGTTAAATAATGGTAATACATCCAAATTTCGTCGTACAGAAACTTCGTTAATCGAATATACCCGTATCAAGGTATTACTGTCTTAGAAGCGAAGTTTTGCTCGCTGTCTGGCTCGCACCAGCGAGGAAGGAATGGGTGGTTACATTATGAATCGACATAAGGCGTACACACAAATCTACTCGTGTGTCTTCTACACGCACACAGCGACGTGTGAATTTGCCAAAAACGTAACGCTTCAGTGAACTCGTACAATGAATATCTAGATATTTAAAAAAAAACGAAATCTGAGATCTTAACTGTCACAGAGGAAATGAAGATGCGACGTTTCGGCTGACTGGCCTGCATAAAATATGAATGCTTATCCAGTATTGCTTTTTTCCATATACATTGCTAGGTGCAAAGACTGCGAGCTGCAGTGGGTTTAATGATTAGCACACAGGATATGGAAAACAGAAGTTGACGGTACGATTCGATCTCAAGGCGCGGCAGTTGAAACAGTCAGCAAAATTTAGTAGTAATAGGGTTTTACCCTTTCAACTGGTACAAAACTGACACCTTTATACAAGGCATCATGTTTGCAATAACCACAACACAAGCAGTCAAAATGCAAACAAAAAGAAACAACTCTGATAATGAATGATATACAAGACATCAAACATGATGCCTTGTATAAAGGTGTCAGTTTTGTACCAGTTGAAAGGGTAAAAACCTATTACTATATTTTGCCACTGGTAAAGGAGGTCTCATAGTGTAGCCAGCAAACTTCTTCAAATCTCCCCGCCTTTGTCCTCCCAGCCGTAAAAGTGGGTAGACCGCAGTTGGTTCGTTAGTCTGTCGTGCAGGCCACGTGTATGTGGTAGTGCGAAGCGCGGGGCCTACCACCTCTTCCGAGATGTCGAATGGTGAAAGTTGCCTCTAGTAGGGCGCCCTTTCTGCCAGCAGTGGCATGAGCAAGACATTGCAGGGCTGTACCTTTGTCTCTTTTTTTGTATACTGCATTGCTGAAAGAGAGAAAAAAAATGTAATAAAGACCGGAATGAGCGGAGAAGCAAAGCAATTATACTAAATAAATAAGTAGAGCCGCGCTTGGCATTTGCAAGACACAGAAGGCACGCAACGCTCACACCCACGACATCTGACAAGCAGCACAATGTGACAAGGCGAAGGCACTTAGCAACAAAACAGAACGGCACAAGCAAAATAAAAACGGAAACGTGTCTCCTTTAACTCCTCCTCCTCCTCCCCACATTCCCCCTCCTTGGTTTAACACGCCTTAGCGCATTTCAATGGACGGCCAGCAACAACAATGTGTCCACTGTTTGGCACGTCACCGTTGTGATCTTACTTTGTGCCTATAAATAGACCAAATAATCTAATAATGCTAAGCGATGCGTTCTCTTCTTTTTGTTCGACCCCCGTAGTTGTCGTAGCGGCTATTGCCGAGTCACGGAGCGCGAGTTAGTTCTGCGACCATATTTTCCGCGTGTGTGAACTTCTTTCGCACCGTACGTAGCCCATCCGTGCTAATCGGAGGTGTATTTTGAACTGAAGTTTTTGGGGAAGGTGGGAAGGGGGGGTGTGCGTCTTATAATTCGGTATTTATGTGTATCACGTGATTAACCACCGTGGGGTTACACGTTATGGAAAGTGCGTCTTACTTTTCTCCCTTCTTTTGCCCGAGCGTCTTATAATCAGGAAAATACGGGCAGCACAATGTTAGCGCCCTGCGATGCCATGCTCTGTGCATATGTATGGCGTGGAACTTCTTTCGCGCCGTACCTAGCCAACCGTGCTCATCGTATGTGCTATGGGGGGTGGGGTGGGGTAAGGGGCAGGCATGAGAGGCACCTCTCATTCCAGTAGCAGCAGCAGCCACCGTTCGCCCAAGCAGCCTCCTCCCCACCCACCCCTCCTCTCTCACTATCTCGTTAAATGCGTCACCGCCTGAGCGCGCACCGCACTCAGGCAGGGTGAGGGACACACGCACACAACGACACAGGGGGCAGTCACACTTGCAGAGATACCTGTTCACTCGGCCGCGGCAGGAGGAGTAGGAGTGAGGCAGGTGATTCACTCGGCCGTGGAACAAAGGACGAGTTTGACTCGGAAGGGAACGGTGGGGGATGAGGTGGGTTGACTCATGCTGTGAAACAACGCGCTGAGGAGGTGGACCACTCTGCTGGGAGGGAGGAGGAGGTGGTGGTGGTTGGGTGGGAGGGTGGGAGGAGAGAGTGGGCTGTGAGGGCTCAACTCAGGTCTTACGAACCACAACCCCGGGGGAGACCCCAACGCTGCGCATCAACAGACCCCTTCCACCCGTGCGCTCGTCTCTCGCTTACCGCCACCCCCCCCCCCCCCCCGGCGCTCTGATGCGCACGGCCAACGATGGAGCCTCCAAAGGGGTCCAAGGGCCAGGCGGGCGGCATCCTCACGGTGTGGGTCTGCCAGCAAGAGAAGGTGGTGTCTGGCATGACGCGGAGGACGACGTGCGCCGATGTTGTGAGGGCTCTCCTCGCGGAGCAGAGGAGAAACAACAACAACAACAACAGCAACAACAGCGGCAGCGGCAGTAGCAGCAAGACTTTGGGCACCACGGGCTGCGGTGGTAAGTCTCTGATGGGACACCCGGACGCGTACGGCGTGGTGGAGAAGTGGCGAGGCTACGAGCGCGTGCTGCCCGGACGCACCAAACTGCTGCGCCTGTGGACGGCGTGGGGCGCCGAGAGGTCGTGGGTGCGCTTCGTGCTCGTCAAGAAGGACGCGTTCGTGCAGGGCGCGGCGCTCAGGGCCGCCGAGGCCAGACTCGTGCAGAGCAAAGTGAAGCCGCAGCCGCCTCCGAGGAGCACGGCCAAGTTTATCGAGGCGCTGTCTCCGGAACTGCAGCGTCGCATCGTGCGCAAGGCCTTCCGCAAGTTAAGCGCGCTGAACGGCGTGAAGGAGGAGGAGGACGACGAAGACGATGCCGAGGATGATGACGTTGATGATGCCGAGGATGTTGACGATGAGAACGAGCCTGTGGCGGCGGAGATCGAGAAGAAGGAGGTGCGACAGAAGCGCAACAAGCAGCAGCAGCACAAGCAGGGGGACGAGACTGACGAGTTGGGTGAGCACGAGAAGGAGATGACGAGGAGGATGAAGAGGGCCAGGAGGATGAGGAGAGGCCTCGAGTCTCGCCAGTGCGCGCCGTCCCCGCCGCTGCCAGCGTTCGCCCAGCGCCTGGAGACGCTGGTGCACGTGGTCATCTCGCAGGACCACACCGTCCGGCAGCAGACCCAGCGGCTGTGCCAGCTGGACGCCGAGATCGAGGAGTACGAGGCGAGGACTCACTCGGACCGCGTGCGCAAGGACGGGGCCAACTACGTGCACGACGCTTACGCGCTCGGGTGCGGGCACGAGCACGCAGCAGCAGCAGCATCAGGAGGGGGGATGGAAGGAGAAGGTGATGGAGGTGGTGGTGGAGGAGGAGATTTTGACTCGTGTCCTTGGGAGGATTTCGAGGAGTACGCGCGCGTTTGCGGCGAGGTTTTGTCCCTTCACGAACAGCTGCGCGCACGCGAGAACGCGATCGAGCGCTTGAGTCTGGAGCTGGAACGCAATCGGCGCACAACAAGAGGGAGCCGTGCAGCCTCGGCCAGGGACTCGCCGATAGCGAACGAGGAGGTGGAGGAGGAGGCGACGGCGGCGGCGGCGTACAAACTCTCGCCGGACGCGGATGAGACCAGCGCCGATTCCCACCGCGTGGACTTCGAGGCCGCCGAGAGGCTGAAGAGCGAGTTGGGCGCGTGTGCCTACGTGGGGTTCAGGATGGACGTGGAGGCGCAGGCGGCGGCGGGCGAGCTCGCGAGAAGCGAGCGGACGCTGCGGACAATGCAACGCGAGTTCGAGAGGCTCGTAAAGAATATCGAGAGGATGGGCGTTCAGCAGCAGCTGGGGCAGGAGGAGCAGGACGTAGGATGTGCCTCCACAACCTCCACGCACAGGACGCAGGTGCCGCCGTCGCGATGTCCTCCTCTTCACGTCGCTGTCGGCGGCAAGGAGTTTGCGAGCGGCGATGGCGACGATTCGGACACGGGGCTCAGCTCCATGCACAGCCAAGACTCGGACACGGTCGTCGCTCTAGAGTCGTTGGTGTGAGAGGCATTGGTCAAACATTATAATGATCATTGTGATGATTGTGGTGGGGAAAAAAACAATAATAAACCTTTGTAAAGCCAAACCATTGGCCGGACTCGAGTTCAAAGCAACTGAACACGTGGGAAGCGTGATAAATTATTTGTACAGCGTGGAACGCGATGGACTTTTGGCTCTGTTATCGCGCGATTGCTTGTGTTTAAATGTCCATCTCGTTGCGACTGACGGCTGATGTTGCTTTATCTGCGTAAACGATGTTGCTTTTTTTTTATCTGCGGGTTGGCTGATGAACGAACTAAAAAAAAGTCACAGGGCCGTTCACGTCACGACTTAAATCACGATCGAGTTCAGTCTGGCATCAGTGCTTACCCGCAAAGTGGTGCTTCGTCTTTTTTTTTACAACTAGCTGGGATATTGTCCTGTGCCCTCCAATCGCTGCATGCTCACGTCGAAGAATTTCACGCCAATTTGTACGGCAGTGTGCTTGTATGTTTAACACCACGCCGTGTGCCTATCGACACAAGGCGTCTTACTGATACAGCAGCAATCATGACAATCCACTGCTGGATTTAGCGTGGTGGTTATTTGACCATACTTCACCACTTTAGTGCGGGTTGGGGAAGGTTTACGTTGGAGCATACATTGTACAGCACAACAGTGGGGGGTTTATGCACTGTCATCTGCTGACAACATAGACCTGAAGCAACCGAGACCATCTGTTTTCATTATTGATCACCCATCCAAGAATTGTCGAGGCGTCGCTTCCGAGATTTAACGAGATCCGGCGTATTCGCGAGGTTATCCCGTCATGATACGAGGTAATGAGTGCAACTGTCAGAATGTTGTTTACAAAGGGTTTGCTCGCTCCAAAGCCGATTAATGAGGATTGATTGAAAGGCCCGTCGCTCATTTGCGTCAGTGCCTGTGTTGTGTTAGTGACGCCACATGCGCAAATGTTTGTCCAACGGAAATACTGTAACAGCGTTCAATAACCCACCCATTCCCAGTACACCATTGGCAATACTAATACCGTATTCTCCGAATTAAAACACGTTCCCGAAAGGAAGACTCACCTAAAACAAGAAGGGGTGCCACGGTGACGAGATGTTAACTACCTCGCCGGGTATACAGGAGGTCGTGGGTTAGATCCCAAACGTGACGCCTGCTGCTGTATATTTCGAGCTTGCAGTGTCTCTCTCCCCGTGGTCGCGTGGATTTTTCTCCGGGTCGTCCGGGTTTCCCTTCCACATTTAGAAACCTGCGTTTACAGCATTTAGCTGCGATAAATGTCCACGTAATAGGCCACTTTGTAGAGCTATCATTTGTGGCCAGATCGCTTCTGAAAAAGAGCTATATAGCTCAGTGGGCCTTATCTGGTTAAATAAAAATAGTTTCGTTTAAATAGTTTACCCTTGTGCCCGGGTGTCAATCAAACTTTAACAATCACGGCACGCACACAAACACCTACTGGATCATAAACGCAGGTGGAAAAGTTTGTATTATCCGGAGAATACGGTAAAAAAAACAATATAGGAAAGACTTAACTTATTCTCAAGGCTTTTAAATGTAAATTATAATCTAACGACTTCTTCGGGAGGGTCTATTTGGTATTTTTGCCCAAATTCAGTTACAAGTCCCAATGTTTTATCATCATTCAAAACCAGGCGAGAATCCACGTTAACTTGGTATGTGTTGCATATGAAACCGCAGCACCTGGAGAGAAAAAAATGCCATCCCTTTGTCATCCACTTCTGGATGACAGCCTTCCCCCACATCTTGTCATTTATGGGGGATAATTTGACCATACTTCACCACTCTGGCCAGTCGAGGTTAGTGCAGGTGGGGACCATCAAAAGGTGTAGTGCAGTTAATTTGAGCCGGGTCTGTTTGCGTCAGTGGACAGAAATAATTCTACACACTGCACACAACATCCAGTATACTCTCGCCATGGATGTGGCTTCTAGTCACGTGTCTACTCCGGCCTGAACACGAACCCGTTAAATATCCATCGATAAATCGAGCCTTGGGTAAAACAATTGAAAAAGATCTGCACAATTTAATAACCTACTTGCTGTACCTACCTATTCGGGGCCAACGTGTGTGAGCGATCAACCCCCACCTCTACCCCGAGACAAATCATAATTAATAAATGTACGGCAAGTGAAATGCGTTTATTGTAATATTTGCTTAGTATTCGACACGATACGTATCAATAACCTACCAATATACATTTACACACAAGGCATGGTCAACAACGTCTGATGAAGTGCGAGGCTATATTATAATTACCCCTGACGCTATATCGCATTGTCATATATTAATTTATGAGCAGACTTATTTTAAAAAGGACGAGCTTAATTGCAAGACATCGTTTTATCGTCGATTGTCAACTTTTTATGACCACGTTTTGCAAAATACCGTATTCCCTGGATAATGTCGCCCCTAAAATGAAGACACACTCCAACTGTGTGCCTGCTGTTAATATCGTTACACTCATTTGGTCACTCACACGCGCCTACCGAATTATAAGACGCACAACCCCCCCAAATGTTCGCTTTGATATACCAGGGGAAGAGCTGGCCGTATAGTCCAGAGAATACGGTATACCTTGGGTTTTCTCAACTGACATGTGAATCCGAGTCAAACATAAAACACTGGTGCATGCTTTTATATACAGAGATTGTTTTTCACACCTGGGCAGATATTACATTACAGGTTTAAAATAATAAATATTTTTTATTTTGTCATATTTCACACACGTGTGGGAGTCTGTCTTTTTTTAAATCTCTAATGTGGCAACTACGCTCTCCGTTCGCACACAGCTGTGTAAGTAAATGTGCGCTAATCCACTTTTACGCATGCGCACACACACTGGTGTGTCGGATACACAGGATCAACCGCCTTCCTACAGTACCTGTTTTCTGGTGACATTTAATGCTGTATGGCAGCAGGGTTGGCCAAACCGCGGCTCATGAACCACGACGACTCCTGCGGCAGTTTCAGTTGCGGTTCGATACAAACACAGCTAATTTCTAACTTTCCAATACAACTTCATTTTGAAAACTGGATGTAGGAGAAGAATCATGCAAATCTGCGGTAGTTGGAGTTGATCCCAGGGCCCTCGTCACTGGCAGCGGAACCATTCGCGAGTACTCTCATGGCGATCCCAGGGATTTCTGATTTCAAAACGCCGCTGCTAACCAGCGCTAACGAAGTGGCCGCATGACCCAGCCCACGAGGTGTGTGTCTTGAAGATTCTGGTATGTGACTCAATGATAATGTTGACATTTTTATTATGCTTAAGTTCTGTGCAAAACTAGTTACTACTGGCCAAGATTAAATCGAGAATCTATAGAAATTGAGAGAAATAAAAAAATATGTTTGACCGTTCGGATAGTTGCAGGCTTAGTTCTGCTTGGAAGCGAATCATCAAGTAAATACACCATTTAACTGCATGCCTATACAGGTCACCGTACGTCGATGGTGACGAACTGTTAGCAGACAACAACAGATACTGCGATTTTCCTGCACAAAAAAAACGGCAGGATGTCCAAGCACAGTGTGCATGCATACTATAGATGCACAATGTACGATGATGATCCTATGAATAACCTACAGTAACTGGTAATGTATAATTATAGATTTGAAGCTTTCGTGACTGCAATGATTCATACTCTTAGTTCTTTCGGTAAAGTCACGTAGGTAAAAAATGAAATTAAAATTAAAAACAATAAAAAATAAAAACAATAATTAATCACGACGTTGCCTCCGAAACGTCTTGATTTATTTTTGTTTTTATTTTTATTAATTTTTATTTCATTTTTTAACCTACGTGACTTTACCGAAAGAACTAAGAGTATGGTAATGTATACACGATTTTATTGAAATGCATTCATTAACCCCCCCCCCCCGCGGCCTTCGTAACTGATTGGCTCCCAAGTGACTACGTCACATTTATCTCTCTCGTTAAGAATGAAACAGGACGATTTCCCCACAAATCTGGCTGTCGCCTGATGATGCTAGTTGTAATTACTGGCGAAACGTCGTACTCGAATTTCAAATGTTGTGGGTTTACTCTCCAACACACCGGTGTGCTGTACTAGTGTAATATCGTTGAGGACTCTTGGACGCCGGGGTTGAGGCACACGTATTTATTCCGCAACAGTTGTCACAACCGCGGACATACAACACTGGAGGGGGTATCGGGCCCCCTCACCCGGCTAGCTGGGAATACACTGCTAGCTATCTCTGACCTACCTCCTAGTCCTCCACTAACGGGCTAGGGGAGGCTGTCTGGCCCGACACTGGTAAGTCGGGCTACGGTACCCGGAGTCCCAGAGCACTAGCTCTGGTTCTCGGGACCACGCCGCTGGCTCGGTCCTGCGCGGCCCTGACAAGGGCGGCGACCCAGGGGAGTCCAGGGCTCTAGCTAGACGATCTTCGGTCTTCACTGGTTTAGCTTTAACATTGTTCCCCGAGCTCTCCGGCTCATCCCCTTTTATACCAAAACCCCCCGCTGAGGGGTGGGGCCCCCGGGGGATCACAACTCCGGGCCAGCCCCCCAGGCTGCCCGATGCGGACGTCGTTGAGAGCACCTCCCCGTGCACTCACGAAGCCCCGCCCACTGTGTTTGTTTCCCGTGTGATCCTATGTATACAGCCCCTCCGTAACACCCCTACACTAGTAACGAATTGGAATGTTTTACGTGGCAAGCCTTACTAATTGGCTGTGTCGGGTGGTGGCGGGTTTAACGACACATTCATATTTATGCGATCTAACCCAAAAAAAAAACTCTTTTAGGGTCAGCAAGTTTGGACAATCCTGGTGGATAATATTTCTATTTTGCAACATCAATGGAGCGATTCACTAGCAGCTGCACCGGCCACATGAATACATTAAATACAAGAACAACATAAAACAAATATGTAGCTTCCAAAACATGGGATTTTATTTGTGAATCATTCGCTTAGAACATCGTATAAATTAATTGATTCATTGCTGCACCTCAACTGTTAAAGCTTGCTTGGTAATTGTTAATTGGGTGCAAATTAACATACTTCACCATATATGCCGGTCTGCTGATTGATAACAGGAACGTAGGATCTGTCTGCTGTGGGAGTCCATTTATGGCAGTGTAACTTTTTAGGCCATTGCATTCCACTCTTCATTAGCAAGGTGTCTGATAAAAATCAATAACGATAGCAAAATCACACAACTATGTAGAGGACGCCGAAGGGAGGACACATGCCTGGAATCATTTGTCCAGACAGAGAGACGCAAACACGTGGCACTGGACGGCATTCCATAATATTTCGCATCACCATCGTTGTCAATGCAAGCAAAATGAACGTGGGGGGGGGGACATTAAATCACTGCAATAAAAGACTATCAGGGTGTAGTGGATACAGATTGGCGGTGGCATTCCAGGCAGGAACATGCCAAAAGATGGAGCAAAACTTTGATAACCAAACAGGAGTGGTAGACGGAAGGAATGTAATTGCACAAGGACATGGGCAGGAGTACGAGTGTAGATGTGTTTTTTCCCACATCAACTCAGCTGATTAAAGAGTATTGTGATTGACGTGGAGCAGTCGGTATGACAGCAAAAAAAGATTAAACGGATGACTTCATTTTTCCGAATTGTAAAACCACTCGACGACTGAAATAATTTGTCATCTTCGATGAGTTCACCTCACCCTTCATTGCGTGCGACGTAGACACGCGAAAACATGTTTAGATGTCTGCTTCAGCACCAGAAGTCGCAAACGGGTTTTGATTCCTTACCCGTACCCGGCCGCACCAGAGTCGCAAACGGGTACCCGTACCCGGCCGGGTACGGGTAGCCGGGTATCGGGTAGGGTACGGGTATCGGGTACCCGGTTGCGACCTCTGTTCAGCACCGTTGCAATCTTCACCTTGACAGTCCACGTGGGGGGAAGTGGCGCTACTCTAGCGGGCCTCTCACGCGACCGTGCCTGTGGTGAAACAAGACCATGGGGCCATCCCTTGGTCTGTGGGCTCCTCAAACTTCCGTGCACCGTGATGGAGAACACTGCCGGGGACACGGACCAGGCCGTGTCGTCACGTGTCCCATACTGGGGAGAGAAAACAACGATGACCGCCGTGGCGTGCTATGTTAAATATTGTGTTCACGTTGTCTCCAAGTCATCATCGCAGCTTCCATAATTCACACTACGTGCCATTGTCTGTGTTTGTCGCCGTGTAAAGTTATACGGGCACTCTCCCAGCAGTGACTTTGCCGCATACTGTAGTGCTGGGGTCAGTTTTCGACACGTGCTCAGTGTTGTGTTTGGACAGAGGACGGGCTTCGAGTGTTCCGGACAATGGCATCTCAAATGACCTCCGAGACTAACGTAGAGCATCTATCTGGCTTCGGGAAACCGTCACCAACTTTGGGAAACTGGCAAGGCTTAACAGTTTTCTGACTTCAATTCGTATTTTACTCACGTCAACAACGTCTTAGAATAATACATTGGGATACTACCCGTGGTGTAAGGGGCCGTCCATAAATGACGTCACGCACCTAGGTGGGGGGGGGGGTCAGACATTTGTGACGATGTGTGCCGAGGGGGTGGGGGTTGAGAAATGTGACGTCACATCAATATGCGCAACTTTAAATAAATATAGACAACACGTTCTACTTAATTAAATAGACTTTTTAATAAATGTTTTCTCCTACAACATCAGAGTGCAGCGCCACATTAAATACGCACTACAATGACAATAGTTTAAAACGATTCGAAGCATGTTTTATTTTAAAAATGAAAATATGGTTTGGAGGGGAGAGGGGCAGAGCTTTGTGACGTCATATTTGAGGGAGGGTCTGACTTTTTGTGACGCCGTGTGACGAGAGGGGGGGGGTAAAAAAATCGTCCAAATTCGCCCCTAAAGGTTAACACGTTGGACAATCCAGAGGGGCTGCCGGATGGTGCACGGTTTCCAAATCCCTCGGCTCCTCTGTTCATCCAGACACATGAATGGGTTCGCCGCAATTAGTCAATGGGCAGGTCGCTCGTGGCTAGGTAAGGTGGGAATACTCCCACCCCTTTCAGGATGGACTGGCAGCGTGGAAGAGTAGACCAAACACCCTCTGTAAGGATTTTCTAGAGCTCCTACCAGTGCACTTTTCTTTTGTTACCTTTATTGTTTGAAGTTATTTTTGTTATCTCGCTAAAACTCCACGTTTAAAAAAACGATACAAAAAATGACCGAATGAAGACCACGCTGCTTCCTGATCACAGTCTACCCGTGCTTTCACCCATAAAGGGGTTGTAATTTATTTCACTATCAAGTGGCCAAGGCGTACATGTTCAACATTTCACGTTGAAAGAGCTCGACAGATACATCTGGCACTCCAAGCAGAACAATGGCAACAAAGATCCACGCCTCAACAGCGTGGACATCAAGTTCAAGTTCATTTATTAGGTATAGCCCTGTGAGCCATTCGGCTCTTGAATCGGGTGCAACCGCAACAAACAAAAAACATGAACAAAAAAACATCTTAAAGTGAATATGTGACTGAGTGCAAACAGAAAATCCAAGAAAAGTCAGCAAAATATTGCAGAAAAAACACCGTACACCAACGCTGTGTGCAAAAATCCCAGTGGGATGCAAGTCAAACAACAACAACATCCTTCCCGTGCTGCTGCTACTGCCGCAGCACGGCTCCGTTGTGGACAATGTCAGCGATTTTGTTTTTTGTTTGTGCGCAAGATTACTGCTGGACGTATTCGAGCCGTGGTTGTCCGCGACGGTCCCCACACTCGGCATCCGCAACATCGAGCAGCGTCACAGAGCGCCGGCGTCCGTACGTCGGACAGCACCTCCTCCGGCGGTGAGCGAACACGGTCAGGGTCAGGAGACGTCGCGTCTTCGGACCCACGTGGCTCGGCCGATCGCAACCATGGCCCCTGCCGCACCGCAGCAGCCATGGTCGTCAACGGGTGGCGGCCGTGGAGCTGCTCCCGACCTCGGGACAGACCGCGGTTGGCGTGGACGCCAGGACTCCGATGAGGCTGACGTGAAACGCCACGGGCTGGGAGCGTGCCCGGCGTGGCGGTGCGCTCAGGGCAACCGGGTCGCGTGGCGGCGTCTTGCGTGAACTGCTACGCTCCGGCAAGGTGGCAAGCGACAGATGATGACGACGACGGTGGTGATGATATCCCTCCCCCCCCACACCGCTCCCCACCGCCTGATTACACCCTTTGTCGATGTTCCCTCTTATTTAGAGATTCCACCAATTACCACGAATTGAAGCCTATTGTCGGAGCGCTCAGCAATACTGAGAAACGAAATCGGAGCCTTTCCGCTTCAGTGCCAAACCACGGCTTCAATGTGGACTTTGCCTTTTTCGGAGAGCAACTCCAGCAATAGGCAATAACAATGTGCAAAAAACAACGAGCAAAATAGCACGCTTATCCTTCTTGCATGGTGCACAGTCTGATCTATAACGCGGCAGTTGCATTCCTGAAGAAGACAGCATTATGGGAAATAAACAAAATCTATTATATAAGATAAAGAACAATCCGCGATAACACGTGAGATGCGTAACGCAGGCTGAACAAATACTGAGGCGCATGGGTAGCGTCTAGAAGCATCCAGCAGCATCCCGCCTCGTGCGATGCTACGCCGAGGCAGCCGCACAACCGCTTACTCCTAGCAGAAACTGTAATTATTATTAGGGGTCTTTCTATACTCCACGATTATCCACATTTTTTCCTGCATATTAGTAGAATCTTGGATAGCAGGATGTACGATATCCATCCCCGACATCAGCACGGAAGAAGAACTCTGATGTAAACTCGTTATAATCCTGAAAGAAAACCCTCGATGCATTTTATATTAGATAATTGATTGACAACAAATGTGTCCTAAGCTTGATGTGGCGGATTCCATAAAGAAATTGAAAAAGGGAAGTAGAGACTCTTACTCTACTTGATGACAGTGGAACATTTTATTTCAGACAAAAGCACCAAAAGCAATCGTCATTTAAAAATGTATTCTCTATATAAGGCATGATCATCAATTAATGTACTTTTTAAAAAGAAGCTTCTCTATTCCACAATCAAAGCTAATTTTAGAGCCAGGAGGTAAATTGCAAGCGTGTAATTTACGATAACCATTATTAAATAAACATGACAAAAATAAATGTTTAAATTCTTAAAGCAGTCGCAATATTGATATAAACGTCAGCATATTCATAAAATGCAATGCTGAACATGAAATAAGGTATTTTAAATAAGCATTTCAATTATGTCCACTATGAGTAATGCAATTATTCAGAAGGCCTTATAGCATTCAAAATATAATGTATCTTTAATTTCATTATATATACCAAACCTTATACTGTAGTATTATTTTTAAAAATGACCTATGCCTAAAGTGTACTGGCTGGCTGCTGGCTGGCCTCCTCTCTACCGTTAACAGGCGGCGGACAACATCAGCGGCAGGTGATATCAGAACCAGTCGCACTGATCAGTTTTGGTGAAGTTTTGGTGAATTATAGTAAAAAAAAAAAACCCCATGACCGAACATGGCATGGGGAGGAAGATGACCACCTCTCAATCCACGTTGGTTGTGAGCGTTTTGTCGACGTTGTCATCAAAGTTGACTTCATTTTACCAGGTGAGAACCCACAGAGACAAGCGGTATCTTGTAAACGATTTAATGTTAGTGGCTGTGGGTCATTGCCACCAAAACGGCAGAGGTTCAGAAGACACAATAGATAGTGACACCGAATGAGGTTGGATGGACGAACACAGTATTTGTGCACCTATTTATGTAATTATTTTGCCAGAATGTTATTTAAAATTCTAGATTTGAAGCTTTCGTGACTGCAAGGATTCATACTCTTAGGTTTTTCGGTAAAGTCACGTAGGTAAAAATAAAAATAAATAATAAAAATAATAGAAATAATCATAGAAATAAAATAATAAATGCATCCACGAATGAAGGCTGGTGAAAGACAACTCGAATTACTTCTTAAAGTGTGTACAGGAGAATTCCTCTTTTCCGTGATCCAGCAGAAACGAATTACGTCTGATTTATTATTTTATTTCTATTATTATTATTATTTCTATAATTTTTATTAGTTATTTAAAATCTCAGAGAACCAAAAAAACCCATCACAATACTTATTATATTGCCATTTAATGACACAAAATACCAGACGACTTCCAGTGCTCCCACCGCAGGACGATTGTCAGACGAGACACAGCTGCGTCCTATTTGATGTTGCGGCGCAACGGGTTGTTCCACTAGCACCATTACAAATAAGGCTTCGGCAAATTGTGTTAGGTTTCTATTGTAAAAAAATCACAATTCAATCAGAGAGAGCGGATTCTATTCCAGACTACACAGACGTGACACGTGTTCTTCTTCCGTCAGACACAGGTGCTGGTCACACTGGAGTGTTAAACCAGAACTAGGTCACGTGCACAATCGTCCCCAGTGCCACAGTTTGTTTGTCTGCAGGAGAGTTTGCTGCGGAAATTTGTCCAATTTAATTTTGGTTGGCAAGGTCATTTAAAATAATTGCGTATTTCTGCCCGTGTACAATTTAATACCGAATAAGATTAACAGATCTTGTCACATCTCAAAAGCTAAGCAGGGTTTTTGAGCCTGGATAGGGCTTGGATTAGAGGTTTGCGATAAGACGGCTGCGGGCTATTTAGGAGGCAGTGCAGCACTATCCATTGCTGTACTGTGCTTCTATGCTCCCAGTCTATGCTCCGTAGCTTCACCAACTCGTACTGACCATTGTGGAAAGGCGCGAGTCCCCTAAGGCAGTGTACTGCCAAAAGGCTATCCCCGTGTGCACACGCGCGTTTAATGCATTGTCTGAAGGTATCAAAACACCAGTAACCTCAGTTTAACACGTAGGCTTTCGCGACCAATATTATTCATAATCAAGTTTTTGGGTTTAGATCGCGTTATTTATAAATATGTCGTAACCCTCCACCACCCGACACGGCCAATCAGTAAAAAAGTGTCACGTTGACAAAAGACAGAGAGTTCACTGCTTTAGCCCACCATTCTGGCGAATTGCCCGATGATGCTGGATGCAATTACCAGCGAAACGTCGTACTCAAATTGTAAATGTTGTGGTTTCACGCTTCAACACACCGGTGGGCTAAAGCAGTGAACTACTTGTCTTTTGTCAACGTGACACTTTTTTACTGATTGGCCGTGTCGGGTGGTGGAGGGTTACGACACATTTATAAATAACGCGATCTGACCCAAAAACGTTTATTATGAACCAGTAACCTCGTAAATAAACATTGCACTTACTTTTGAAACTGGTGACGGATACATTTTTCATTGTCTTAGGGAAAAAAAAAACCCATTCAACTAACATCATAAAGCCAACGTTGAGTCACTGCGCCAGTGTCTCAATAATGAAGAGGCAGCCGAAGGTGTCATTTTAGAAGTTGGCTCGAAGTCAGACGTCTCTCTACCACAGGATCGCCGCCTCCCTGTCCGTATGAACTTCCACGTGGGGAAGGGTATCCCCACACTCAGATGAATTGTAATGCGATTCATCTTCTTGGTTCTTTCGGTAAAGTCACGTAGAATGGAAACAATAAAAATAATAAAATAAAACATAATAAAATAATTCTCACGACGTTTCGGCCACAACGGCTGCTTGCGTTGTGGCCGAAACGTCGTGAGAATAATTTTTTTAATTTATTATGTTTTATTTTATTATTGTTTCCATTCTACGTGACTTTACCGAAAGAACCAAGAACATGAATCCCTGCAGTCACGAAAGCTTTAAATCGAAATGTAATGCGATTGCTTTGTGAAATGACGAGCACGCGACAAAGGCATACAATATGGAGAGTTAAAAGTGAGTGTTTTTCAATGCTGAGCACGATTTATTTTTGACGAATAGACCTTTTTTTCCCCCATCCCAAACAAACAAATCAATGTGCAAAGGAGGAGTCTTCGAATGTATGCGGGCACTTTTTATTTGAGTAAATTGATTTGGTTCTTAACCTATTGGGGTGGGGGGGGGGGAAGAGGCTCAGTTGTTTGCACAGTGAACTTTCAACCAAATAATCTCAGTTCTTCTTCTTGGTTCTTTTGGTAAAGTCACGTAGAATGGAAATAATAAAATAATAAAAATAAAACATAATAAAATAAAAGTGAGAATTATTTGATTATGTTTCATTTTCATTATTTTATTATTTCCATTCTACGTGACTTTACCGAAAGAACCAAGAAGATGAATCCCTGCAGTCACGAAAGCTTTAAATCGAGAAAAAAATCTCAGTTCTATTCCCAGCCATGGATATAACATCAACGGCGTGAGATACCAGCTGAGGACCACCCCCTCTTCACCACACCACACTGAGCACCATGGTGAAGTATAGGTCAACTACCCCCATGACTGGCATGCCATGGGGAGGCTTTCATCCAGCAGTGGATTGACAAAGGTTCCACGTGTCACTACCGGCGCACACAAATATTTCTATAACTTCACACCTTACATCTGCATTGCATTTTACGCTTCATTAACATTTCGTCAATTCTTGGTAACAATTTACAAACTATTTGCACTTAACGCGAGCACTGCTAAAGTAAGTGACCATGTGTGACCATACCCCACGTAAATTGTCTCGCGCACCCCCAGGAACACGCGTGCCTCAGGACGGGAACTTCCTATCTCAACAAGAAGCCCATCAGCGCACAGCAGTCAGAAATGTCGAGAGCATCAAGAAGTTATAGAGTTCGGAGCCCCTCGTCACACCGTTGTTACTTTCTGCCCATCTCTTGTCGCCGCGCTGTCTCCCCGTTGTTCCCTTTCCTTCGTCTTCTCGAATCACAGCGTGAGTGTCATGCTCGTGTGTCGTATGTACCCTGATTCTGTACTTAGAAGAAGAGACACATTTTAGAAGTAGTGTGCAGTTAATTCAATAGCACGGCAGTTGGCGGAAAACTCATTTTAAGTCTCTGATTTATTTTTTCTTGAGCAAGTTTCATATATAAAAAAAAATAATGACGGGGAGGGAAAAAAGGAGGCTTTGATAAGCAGCGGTCATGTTCAGCGTAGTTGACTGGCACTGGATAGCTTCTCTCTGGCCGGGAGCATTAACATGACAATCACCGCCGAGCCTTTCCCGCATCTCACATTCCCCTGCTGCAAGTCGATGCAGACGTTTCTAACCATCGGCACAAAAACTTGTTTTGCCGTAGGAAATTGGGGTAGGAGGAAAAGAAACACCGCGAGCAACATGAAACCCCTTGGACCGCTACCAAAATCGTGTTAAAACAGTTACGAGCGCAAAATGTTTTTGATGGCAATGGGGATAGATTCCAGACGCATTCGTTGTGTTACACACTGCATTATTATCACTATTTTGGCCTAACATCTTAGACTACGTCAATGATGTACTTTGCGAACGTGCTGCGTTGTGAAAGGGGTGAACTCAAAGACGAAATGTTCATGCAGCAATCGTTCACCAAAACAATATTTCCAGCGTACAACTTTGCGGAGTGTGAAAATTACTCAACTGGCATTTAAAATTTCCTATACATTTAATGTTATGTCGACACTAAATGGGGAAGCTACGCAACAGTGGGGGTTTTTAAGTCTCTCTCTCTTCGGCATCATCCATATCACGTTGTAAAGAAGAAAAGATTTGGCATATATGTCAGACCCGTTGTGCACGGTGGGATACAATGTCACGTGGTCCTATTAGATTTCAAAATTCCCCGATGCCCCCCCCCCAGCCCCCCCCCCCCCCCATTGCGGGTCGCGGTGAGAGCGTCACAGAAGCGGGACATTAATGGACTTCCTTAATTGCATTCTTACGAGAACGGGTGTCCACAGGTCCACTGCCCACCCTCTCGTTTTCAGAGATACACTACACCTCTGCATTGGCCTTTTCGCGCGGCGACAAACTCGTGACAGGCTTCCCCCTTGAGCGCCGAAACGCCGGCAGTAAAAAAATAAAAAAGAGAATGATTGATGCCATCGTCACTCTCCACGCATACCTTAAAGACGTTTTTGGCAAGAGGACGTGCTGACGATGTTAAAGTGATAACAGTCGTGGAGCTGTAATAAAAAAAGGTCTTCCTTCATGTCGGTGCAATAACGGGGCGGGGAGCGGTGGCGCAGCGGTGAGCGCGCCGGCTGCAAGAATTAACTTGGCGAGCCGTCTTGGATTTCAGGCCACGGCCAACACCGGTGGCAAGTGGTATCAGAACTGGTCGCTCGTGCGCCGTCCCTCCCTTCACCAGCCCGCACCGATGAGTTTTGGTGAAGTATGGTGCAAAAAAAACCCACGACCGAACGTGGAGTGGGGAGAAAGATGGCAATATCTCACGCCGCGTCCGTTAAAATGTCAGCATTTTCTCGACATTTTGATAATTGACTTCATTTTACTAGGTGAGCGAACCCACCTCTTGCAAGGGTGACCTGGGTCAACAAGTGACAAGGACACATCGCTGTTGTATCAAATTAGCAGGACACGTGGTGGGGTAAAGTGTGGGTGCTCACATCTCCTAAGTCATCTGGACAACGTATGTGCTCCATTGAGTTCTCTCTAGAGGTCATTTTGCGAGCAGTGGCGTGAGCAAGCAGTTGCAGGTCTTCACTTTTGGGCGCGTGGTGCCGAGATGTTAACTACCTCGCCTGGTATACAGGAGGTCATGGAATCGATTTCAACTACGATGCCTACTGTATATTTGAAGTTTGCGTGTAACTCCCGTGGTTGTGTAGATTTTTCTCTGGGCACCTCCGTTTTTTCTCTCCACATTTAGAAAGACGCATTTAGAGTATTTGGCTGCTATAAATTTCCACGTCATACGCCGCTTCGTTAAAGCCATCATTTATGGCCAGGGCACTTCTATAAAAGAGCTGTGCAGCTCAGTGGGCCTTACCTGCTAATATAATATAAAACTTTTAATCGTTTAGTTTTTACCTCCGTTACAAAGCTAATAGATGCTCAGTTGTTCATCATAAATTGGACACGGTGCACAAACCAATTGTAACACTTTCTGCAAATGATAATAAACTGCACGCGTTAAGAAAGAAAACTGAAGCGAAACAAATTTGGAATTACGGTCAGATGATAGATTCACGGCAACGAGTAATTCAAATTAATTTCATGTTTAAAAAATTGCGTGTTAAATATCGCATAGAGTGTGCCAATGGCAATCAAACAGATGCTGAACGATTGAGTGTAAGCCCTCCTAACGACTTTGGAGCTTTCAAAAACTTTAAAAAAAATAATTGACAATTGTGGTGTTATTATTGATGAGCTATCCCTTCATTAACCATGCATATTAATACTCCCCATGCATCCTCTAATCTCCACGACCTTTGGTCCTACCGTTTGGTAGGGAAAAGGTCCCGGAATGAACTCTAATCAGCCCCCATTAGGGGGTAGAATTTCGCCCAGGGCGTGACTTCCGTTCCCATATTCTCCGCGCGCGAGTTTGTTCACCCTCTCTTGTGTGCGTGCTTGCAGTTTATCGGCAGGTCGGGTGTGGTGGGGTAGAACGTGAGTACGCTCACTGCTGTCAAAACGTCGGACTGGCTCGTGTGGAACAAGTAGACCAGATTCTCTAGTGGGGGTCTCTGGAGCTTCGATAATGTAAGATGTTCTGCCGACAGTAGCATAAGAATTTTCAGCGCTGTTATAATCTACATTTTTTTTTTAAAGTTATATCAAGCACACAAAGATATGATGTTACAATTTCGTTTGCGCCTTTTAACGTCTACAGTATTTACAAAACGAGACGCCAGTGAGCGCAGCGTATTCTTACAAACAACAAAGGAATTGTGATTTTTTTTTTCGATTTAAAGCTTTCATGACTGCAGGGATTCATCTTCTTGGTTATTTCGGTAAAGTCACGTAGAAGGGAAGTAATAAAATAATAAAAATAAAACATAATAAAATAATTCTCGGCTGCTTGCGTTGTGGCCGAAACGTCGTGAGAACTATTTTATTATGTTTTATTTGTATTATTGTATTACTTCCCTTCTACGTGACTTTACCGAAAGAACCAAGAAGAATTGTTGTGATGTCACATTCTGCTTCCTGGAGCTTCGTCGCTTGGCGAGGACTCGGGCCAAAAAAAAAAAGTGAAATCGCCGAGACCAAAAGCACAAACGCTTGTCACCTAAGTGCAGGGCAAGGCTGAAGAGCGAGAGGACATGGCTGGTAAAGGTAGCCTCCCGGATGGGAGAGTGAAAGAATGGGGCATTCGGATTTTCGTGGAGGGGGGGGGGAGTTACTTTACTTCACAGCCTTGCCCCCCCCCCCCCCAAACAATCCGTCGCTTGTTGGAGGCAAGGAAACCTGAGCAGAAGTGACTTGGGGCGGGGGGGTGAGGGGGGGGTAAGAGAGCTCCTCCTCTGGAGCCGTGCCGAGGGAGGCTGGCAAGGCATCAATGCGTTTCTTTTAGCGGCCATTAAGCACGTTCGCCTCACGTTCCACCCCCACGCACGTCTCTGTCCTTGATAGACGTCTCACTCCCTCCTCGCTGCAGTGAAGACATCTCGTGTGTGTGTGTGTAGCTGGGCACGAGTGAGGGTTGGGTGGCGGGGGGGCAGAGTGGTTGTTGCAGTGTGCTATGAACCCAGCGGACCAAGTTCCTGGGCAACCTCCCGTTTCACAAGCCTGCACCTGGCCAGAGTGGTGAAGTATGGTCAAGCAACCCCCGTGACCAAGCGCGCTTAAGAAACCCTTCGTCTAGCAGTGAATTGACACAGCGTTGTCAGTGATTGGAGGAATTATGTGAGTTCTAATTATGGTCTATGATGGGGTAGAGGGCCGAAATATTGTACAACGGAAGTCAACTGTATGCTTAAAACAATAAAAATGTGGAATTTCTTTTTTAATTCAGTTCCCCAAAATTGGGGGGAGGATTACATAGTTGATATTTAACTTTTTTTTTTAATAATCTCTGACTATCCAAGTCTGCCCTTAATGGTTTTCAAGGGCAAAGCATATATCACTGGTAGTTTATTGGCAAGATGGGACACTGGTGTATAATTAATTTACAGCCGTTAAATCAACTCCTGGGCAAATGCCTCCCCACACCTTGTAGGTCACGGGGGTTGTTTGGCTATACTTTATCATGCTGGTCAGTGCGTGTTCATGAAGGGGAGCCAAGGACTCGTTGGGGATGCTGCTCACAACAGATGTTAACCATGTCCAGGAATCAAACTCACGATCCCAGATTCATAGCAAAAACGCGCAAGAGACTGTGCCAACTTTCCATCCTGTAAGGGCACCGAAACATCCAGATAGAGTAAAGCATCACATGTTTAAATCCTAAAACAAGGGTTAAGGAGACACCAGGGATGTAGAGTTCACTGAAACACAAGACACGTTCAAAATAACAATGTTGGTGATAAGCATTGCACTGCTAATAGCGTCTATACTGGTGTCAATTCCCAAACATGCCCTCTGAATGCACCCAAATCGTTTATTCAATAAATTTACTTTTGGATAAAAAAAAATTCCTGAGAACAAACGGTCGCCTAATTATGCCAAAATTAAGTGAAAACTATTTTATCGTGGTCATTGGCCACCGTAAATGCACTGTTAAACAGGTCCGTTTCAACATCCAGGATCTCCGCAGTGACAGTGGTAATGGATGTTCGTTCCCACCAGTCAGCATTAGTTCCCCCTCCCTTCTTTGTGCCCCTGGGTTAGGGGTGAGGGTTGAGCGCTAAATTGATGGGGACAAAGTCAAATTGGTTAGGCTCGCTGAAAAAGTAGCCATACACTGAGAGCAACCCTAGGCAATTGCGCTTCACAAATAAATATGAAAAGTGGTCTAAATCGTTTTTGGTGTTGTTGAAAAGGCATCAATATAGACTTATATGCAAATAAAGATCACTTTCTTGCAAAAAAGAGGGCTGCACATATTGTATTCGCAAGTGGAAACAATACTCTTTGGTTCTTTCGGTTAAAGTCACGTAGGTAAAAAATAATCAAAGTAAAAAAATTCTAAAATAAAATAAAAATTAAATAAATTAAATCACGACGTTTTGGGCACAACACAAGCGCTCGACATCAGGTGGGACCACCACAGCCAGAAGCAACTGTACTGTGTTGCGCCCGAAACGTCGTGATTTAATTTATTTTATTTAAATTTTATTTTATTATTTTTTACCTACGTGACTTTACCGAAAGAACCAAAGAGTATGGGATCCTTGCAGTCACGAACACTTCAAATCTAAGTGGAAAAAATATTTCTAAATATTGGTTCCTCTAGAGGTGAAAGATTAATTCCTGAAATAACAAATGGGGAAACATCTGAAACTGGCTTAGTGCTCCGGCATATTAGTATCCCAGCGAGCCACCCAGTCACCCTCAATGTTATCAATATGGTATTAGGATTGATTCAGCTAGCTCTCATACCAAAATGCAGTTATATCGACGGCTAGATCCATTAAAAACACAGTTCGCTTTGCAAGGACGAGTTTTATTAGCTGTTGAAATTGAAAAGGTGATGCACTTCACGAGTTACTGAAACATGCAGATTAGGATCTGTCCTTTGACATAATGCATGGATTAGGGTAGCGCCTCGATTCAGAAGTGTCTGGCTTCGCCAATTGGATGAAAATCGTATTAGTTGTTAGAGCGATACTCTTTCATGGCATTGTAAGCGATCAGACCAACTCCACATTCCCTAATAACCTTTGCCAATTCAATCCGAGGATTTTTTCCTGTTGTTAAATCGCCATTCACTGGCTTCTTTCTCCTCGGCACATACGCATGCACACACACAGGCTTTCACGGCATTCAAATTACACGGAATCTCAAGGATTAGGTCGCAAGCTGTTTGTTGGTGAGCAAGGCCAAGGATTCCACGATTCATGACGCGCTTTTTGTGCTGCGAGCTAATGCAAATTCACTCGTGCCGGGCTAAATATTGAGTGCGTGTTGCGTTTTTGCCACGCAACCAAGTTAACGCTGCCTGCGAATGTTACGTAACGAATAGGCGAGTGTGAAACGTATGCGATTTGCTTCGTTTAACGTTTAAAAAAAAAAGTAGAAAAATACATCGAGAGCACGGGTATCAAGTGGGATCTCTCCTGAAAACCTTGTTATTGCGCGGCGAGTTTACATTTGTATAACGGGCGTCTGAGATAAGGCAAATTTTTCAGGTGGGAAAAAAAATGACCCCGTGCCGAGGGATTCGACTTTTGCGGCGGTGCAAATGGACCGCCGATTCGCAAAACGACAGCAGCGCCCCTTCGCGAAGATGCTCGCTGGAAGAAACGCAATGTAGGGGGGTCCCAAGAAATATTCCAAATTTAAAAGCGGGAACGTAACCGTTGGGCGGCGCGTGGCGCATGGTAACGTCAAAAAAATGATAAAAGGGCCAAACAATGCACTTGTAAAATAACAGCGTGCTCGCACGAGTCGAGCCTCTACATGGTAACTTTAACACTTGCCAAGAAACGTCTCTGGCGCTGTAATGTCACGCAAATCATGATGATTAAAATCAGCCATGGTCAATCCACTGCTGGATGAAGACCTCCTCAAGCCATCACCACTACCACCACCTCTCATTATCCATCAAAGTATTAATCCACCCGGTACCTGCAGACGAACCGATTTCATTACTCCATCTCCTCGGTGGATATCCTCTCGGACACGTGTCGCACAAATCACACGTGTGACGCACAACCGTCGTAGCCTGATCCCAGCGCTGTGCTTGTCCTCTGCGAGGTGACATGCATTTGTTCAGGTGACCCAGACGTATGCCCTTTGACCCGTATTACTCGGCACAGTGACACCATACCCTGGATCGAAAATTCTGACATAGCGGAGCCAAAAGAGACATCAGCATGTATGTTTCAGTGTTTATGCAATTGTTTTTATGAGGGCACTTTGAATGCCATTCTGGTTGAAATGGAGGGGGGGGAGTTATTCGACTATACTTCACCATTCTGGTCAGTGCTGTGTATTTCCCAATGATCTCGACATGCCCGCATCCCCCACCCCACCCTCCCCCCAACTCGCCTGAAATCGTCTAATAAGAGATTCCAAACGCAGCCTCCGACCTTCGGAGAGACGGTGAACGGAATGGCGGGTGGGGTGGGGGGCGAAACACACCGGAGTCAAAACAAAGACTTCATTGGGTGACCTAACGGTCGCCTCTCACCGTAAAGTGTCGGCCACGGTGAATCACCGCATTCCAAAGGACAGACCACAGACCACCAAGCGGCCGATGTTGCTCAGCATCTACACGGGCGGAAGATTTAACAAAAACATAATCCCACCCGTGACTGCAGAGCGACACAGACGATGGAAGGGGGAGTCAACTGCTGATCGCACAATCAAGAAGAGTATGCAGCGGGAGGGGGGGCACCAACGTAGTGTGCGCGGCTGTGGCAAGATGTTAACTACCTCGCTCGGTATACAGGAGGTCGTGGGTTCAATCCCGACCCTGCCGTCTGTAATATTTGGAGCTTGCGTGTCTCCCTGTGGTTGCGTGGAAATTTTCTCCGGGTCCTCCAGGGTTTTTCCTCCACATTTAGAATCAACGTCACGCGTTTAGAGTATTTGGCCGCTATAAATGTCCACGTGATAAGCCCACTTTGTTGAGCTATCATTTGTGGTCAGGCCGCTTCTGAAAAATAGCTATATAGCTTAGTGGGCCGAACCTGGAAAAAAATAAAACAAATACGTTTTTAAGTAGTAAATAGTTAAATTTTGATTAAAAGCTTTCGTGACTGCAGGGATTCATATTCTTGGTTATTTCGGTAAAGTCACGTAGAAGGCAAATAATAAAATAATATAAATATAAAACAATAAAAATTCTCACGACGTTTCGACTGCAACACAAGCAATCGTCATCAGGTGTGAAATCCACAGCAAGCTGATGATGAATGCCTGTGTTGCAGTCGAAACGTCGTGAGAATTTTTATTGTTTTATATTCGTATTATTTTATTATTTTCCTTCTACTTGACTTTACCGAAAGAACCAAGAATATAAATAGTAAATAGTTCTCCAGCTCACACAACCAGCACTGTCAAAATTGCTCAAGAGCCTTTAACACCGTTGGAAAACTTTTGTTGTGGTTCCGAAAACAAGTTACTTATCGTTTCAACGCCCTGCACGAAATAAGTGCGGCGTTAGTGAAGGGGGGGGGGAGATGCGGGTGTGTAGAAGTACAGTACAACAATGGGTTATCCCCTGCCTTCTTATGCCCACAAAGTAGACCACAGCCTGCAGAATAGTCGTGCATTGTTGTTACCCATCCCAGCACTACCCAGGCTCCATCCCGTTTGGCTTTCGAGATGTGACGAGATTTGGCACATTCTGGGTGATTGGGTCGTAGGAACCAATGATTTTATAATGATCACTGCTGCATCAACGGCGACTCATGCGCAATTAGGAACAAAAACACGTCCCCGTGGAATACTGCTACATTAATTGATCCATCTTCTTGGTTCTTTCGGTAAAGTCACGTAGAAGGGAAATAATAAAATAATAAAAATTATTATGTTTTACTTTTATTATTATTTCCCTTCTACGTGACTTTACCGAATTATTTCCCTTCTACGTGACTTTACCGAAAGAACCAAGAAGATGAATCCCTGCAGTCACGAAAGCTTTAAATCGAAAAATTAATTGGTCCGTGTGAACAACAGCGAAATTCACACAAGTGCTGCACGTGGAACAGCACTCCTGAAAATGGTTGGCCTGGATTGCCCCGGGGGGCCGACGTGACTCATGGGTGACCTTACAACCGAAGGAAATTACGTGGCCAAAACCGTGAATCATTCAATTAAGCTTTCTGCACATGCAGGGTGTGAGGGTTATGGCAAGGCAGGGCTCAGTAATTCCGCCCCCCCCCCAAACGCCAATGCCATGGCAACAACGGCAGTGTCTTGAGACACCTTCTAAGACAGACATACGGCGGGGTTTTTATTTTTTGCGATAGTTTTTATATAGATAAAACAGTACTGTGGTGGAAATCTACTTAGCCGAAATTAGATCTTTACGTAGGGAGGTCTTATCATTGTTTTCGTCTTGGAAATAACCGATTTTCTAAAACGCGAAATAGAGTGTCCAAACATGGCGAAATGCAGGATGAATTTGCCTCTCTACTTATCGGCGCCAATGAATCAGATGACAGGACGTGCTTTTGGCAACATCCCAGATCGGTCCTTATATCCGTGCACAGGCTCAGATAGATATAATCGTCGCGTGGTTAAAATATATTTTGCACATATTTTATACACCACGTAGTGTCAACCAGTATGCACATGGACACCCATGTTACTAACCATATACAGGATCTGGAAACAATATGTACACAACATGCAGATGAGCAGTTGTCAAGCTCCGACCCAAATTAGTGGAATTTTTACCAAGAACATTCCCAGTGGGCTTAACATCAGTGGGCTTAACACGTAGGGCTTTCGCGACCACGTAGACAAAGCGTGCCAATTCGTTACTACTTCACTGGTGTGTTGGAGAGTAATGTGAATGCTGTGGGTTTACTCTCCAACACACCGGCGTGCTGAAGTAACTACTTTTTGTTGACGTGACACACATTATTAATTGGCTGTGTTGGGTGGTGGTGGGTTAACGACACATTTATGTTGACATGATCTCACCCAAACACCTTCATTATGAATCAGTGGGCTCTCCAAAAACAGCTCAGGGAGGTCACACACAAGAACAATCTACGTTAGTTGTGGTTAATAGACAATGGAATATTAGTTGCTTATGAAATAGTGGGGGGGGATTTATTTAAATATATATATATAGCACTTGTGCTGTATGCGTGGTCACGTGTGGGGGTTTTAAAAACACCCTTCCACTGCCCGCAAATCTCAAGACAGAAAAATCAATCACTGATGAATGCCGTAACCATAATGTAATTGCCTCGCTGCCACTGGAATTACAGCACTGAAAACAAAGAAGTTACATTGACATGTAGCTATTTTTGACAAGTTAATGCTAGGAGCTGCAGGCTTAAACAATGATATTCTGGGGAGGGGGGGGGAATGCAGCTTATATGCAAGCGTAATTTTTTACAAACTGAAAGCTGCAGAGTTATTTTGTTCAATGGAAGTCGTTTCAGAAATGAAAAATTACAGCCCATTACCAACTCAAGATTTTGGTCAAATAATGTTCATATGCCGGTGCAGAGATTACAGTGGGTGGTGTAAATTAATCCATGTAATTTATTATGCTTTTTGACTCCTCTAATTGACTGACCCCTCCTCCCAGCATAGACCCAGAGGCATGACTTCATTAATTGGATTTAAAACTGAGAACAGACAGTGACATTGCTGCTCCACTGCATCTTTGATTCATGATATTTAATAAAAAAAATATATTAAAAGTTGCAAATTACATTTTGTAAGTGCACTGCATGTTGCAGTAGTCTGTATCAACCATTGGATTTTGAGATAATGCATTACTAGGCCGTTTTGGGGATATTTACAGACTCCATGAGCCTGCAGAAAGCACATGTGTCTTACCGTGACGATAATTTACGTACCACAATTCAAATAGAATCCATGCAAGAGAACGTACACAAAGGAGATGGAGCAATGAAATCAGCCGTTGTGCTGGCGCTACGTGGATCAGCTACATTGCAGAACCGTGAGAGATGTGACGGCCTTCATACCAGCAGTGGATTGATCAAGACAGTTGACGAGAGTGTATTATGATGATATATCTCACGTGTGTGTGTTTCTGTGCGCACGATCTAGGGCTATCACCATTTCCTTAGTCTCAACCCAGACATAGAGTCTCAGTCGGCCAAAGTCTATCAATACTAAGCAGTATACTGCAATAAAGTACAACACAATGTAAACCCACAGATCTTGATACCAAAAAAATCCTGCCACCTAAAACTATAAACAATTTACTCATTGCTATTCTACCAAGTAAGGTCCAATGAGCTATTTTCAGAAGCGATCTGGTCACAAATGATAGCTCAACGAAGTGGCTTATCGCGTGGAAATGTAAAGCAGCCAAATACTCCAAACGCATGTTTCTAAATGTGGAGGAAAACCGGAGGACACGGATAACAGTCCATATACATCAGGCGTCAGGGTCGGGATCGAACCCACGACCTCCTGTATACCAGGTAAGGTAGTTCACATCTCGATTCTAGTTCCAGGATTGATCAGGCTAGGTGGCAACCCAAAAACATTTCTCAATACGATCGAGTCCCGTTAACTAAACAGAGGCCCCTTTAATTGATTGAATTGGCAGTTTGTTAATTGTTATATATTTAATGCAGCTGGAATTTCATCTGGAAATCTGAAAATTGTGTTCGGGTTATAGAGTAAAGGTTAAAGTGCAGCTCCGAAATGTCTTACACCACTGATGGCAGAAGGGCCTCAACTAGAGGGCACTCTAGAGGGCCCCTATAAAGGATATTTGGGCCTACTCTTCCACACTGGTCAAACATCGCGGAAGAGGTGGGAGTATTCGTGAAAATTGTAGCACCCGCAGATCGCGGTGGCGAGATGTCATCCACCTCGCCTGATATACAGAGGATCGTGGGTTCGATCCCGACACTGAGGGGGGTTCATATTCTTAGGTTTTCGGTAAAGTCGCGTAGGTAAAAAAATTTAAATTAATAAAAGACGGAAGCTTGTGTTGCCTCCGAAACGTCGTGATTTTTATTTTTATTTTACTTTTATTGATTTTAATTAAAAAAAATTACCTACGTGACTTTACCGAAAGCCTAAGAATATGAATCCTTGCAGTCACGAAAGCCTCAAATCTAGAACTGGGGGGGGGGGGGGGGGGTTCCTTCGTTTTTTTTTCCTCCACATTTAGAAACGTGCTATCAATTTCCACGTGATAAGAGTCTTCGTTTGAGCTGTCATTTGTGGCCAGGTTGTTTCTGAAAAAGAGATATATAGCTCAGTGGGCCTTTACCTGGTGAAGTAAAAATAGTTTAGTTAGTTTCTGTTTAACTGTGGTGCACCTACAGTATTTATACTGCTGGTGGACAAAAGTGGGAGGAGGGGGGGCAGAGTTTAATAAAATTTACCCCATTGTTTCAACTGCCCCACCAGGGATTCTGACTGGTGACCTCTTGATTGCAAGTCCAGTGTTGACGGTTACTACAGGACAGCATCCCCATGATATAGACAAGTTAATGTCAAGTAGTATATATTTTTTTGATTTAATATTTCGTGACTGCACAGGGATTCATATTCTTGTTTTTTTTCGGTAAAGTCATGTAGAAGGGAAGTTATAAAATAATATGATTATGTTTCATTTTTATTATTTTATTATTCCCTTTCTACGTGACTTTACCGAAAGAACCAAGAATATAGTATATTATTTTATAGAGAATCTGTTTAAATCGGCCATTGATATGTCGACAAAGATTTGAAGGAAAGAAATAAGTCCCTTTTGTGATAAACACACTCAAGGTAAAGCAGCATTTAACGCCACATTCACATCCATAATATCACGAGCAATTCCATGACCTCGGTCTTAAGCACTAACATGAAACAAAATTGCTCGGACAAATTCCTGCGATCCTGTTTCCTAAACAGGAACGAATCAGCCATTTTTATTTTTAACGTCATTTGCGAATTGTATAGCGTACAATGTCGCTGGGTGTTTGGCCCGTCACAAAGCGCCGTTAAGGCTGCACGCTCAGACGATATTGAAACAAGACCCAGCGTCAACTTTCACCAAGGACGTAATGCTATATGTTGTTATTATGGAAGGGCATAGAAGCTCATTCTGCCCCTATAGCCGCCTGTTTGAAATGGCTAAGGGTTATCATTCGTGACAACTTCACTAGTGCTAGGATAAATGCCCCAAGCACAATTACACAATTACTCTACTGTATTAGAAAAAGCCACCACATACCTGTGGCAACAATCAAGACCACATTTTCTTTAATCTCTTTTTTTCGTTTCCATAATACAGTATGAAAAATTATTTCCACACGTGCAGTTTCATAAAATGGCTCTTATTGCAGTAATAAGTTCATGTTAAAGGTGCAGCTATAGCTTGCTCACACGACTGCTGGTAGAACGGCCTCCAATCGAGGGAACTCCGCAGAGCCCCTCTAGAGGGTATTTGGCCTACTCTTCCATGCTGGCCAGACGTATTCGAAGCAGTGGGAGCACCCACACTTTGCCCCACCACACACGACTTACAAATCGACGAGCTGCGGTTGTTCCAAATTATACTTCTGGGTGGACAGAGGTGGAGGTGGCATCATAAAATGAAACTTGCACCATTATTTTAACTGCCACTCCAGGAGATTGAACCGGCAGCATCTGGGATTGCAAGTCCAGTGTGCTAAACCATTTAAAATGTGGAAGAATCTCATGATAATCTCTATGTATACTGTAGGCATCCGAAGAGGTATACATTTCATTTTCACAAATGTCCAGTCGATTTCATAGAGGTCCAGTAGATACAGTGCAGTATTGCTTTACACATGCAATGCACCGATTCAGCTACATGAATGCACACCTTTACAGCCGCACGATAGAAAAATTAAATCAACATTTCACTACTTTTCATGTTTGTGATCAATTTATTTAACTCTGAATAGTCCATGATGCTCAACTTGCAATGAACAACAGCGAAGAGATGCAGCACCTTGCCGAGGTTTGCATAAGACGGGACAGTGTCCTCGGGTCTGGATAAAATAAAACGCACGGTGCGGACACATGATATCATCAAAGAGGGGGAACCCTTCTCCTTTCATGCTCTGCGTGAGTGATGTTGATACGAAGATTGGGGTCCCCTTTACTGTGGTTTAGGCAAAAAAAGGGGCTTCTGGAGTGAAATAAGCACTGGCTCCTGGTGACCAATTACATTTGATAAATTGGCGCATTACAAGGTGTACAATTTCATGCCCTCCAGCACTCGTGCAGAGGCGAGCTCCAGCGCAAAAGCAACATTCTGCCCATGCAGGGAAACTGCACCCCTTTGCCAACCGCCACTCATGTAAGTGGTAGGTTTCTTCTTTTTTTAAACCACTTTAAACCACATACCAATTTTAGGTGCATAAATTTGTCAAACAATGTGTGTTCAACTTATAAGTGGTTAGCACACTGCACTACGAACCCGACATTCCCAAACACAGCCATTGTCAGTAGCGAGTTGATATCAGAAGCAGTCATGGCCCCATAACCAACATGGAATGGGGAAAGTCTTCAGCTATTACCAAAAATAGTGGTTTGATAGGTGGATATAAAAAAAAAATTCTGCATTCGAATGGTTTAAACATCAGCAGCCTCCCACTGAAATTGGGAGAGGCATGCAACTGCACACACACCATGCAAACGTGAATGCACGCATCCAAGAACGCACACACAACTCTGCACTTCTTAAACCCGCATGTCAAAATGTGCCAGGTTTCCCCTTGGTTAGCATAGTCAAATTCAAGGCACAAATTGTTGCCACTTCCTTGGCTACATTTCTCCACATACAATCACTCACAAAACAGAGAGACTGTTGGGACAAGTGCTGTTAAGCGAGCACCTATTACGGCCAGCAAGGCACACAAGAGAGGGTAATGTGGCTAACATTATGCCCAGCCACCATTGCCTTCCCAGTTCATGTTTAGAAACTGCCCCAGGTGCTCATTTAAGGCCAAGTTGAACTAGCGGAGGGCCCAGGATAACGTAAGACACCACGGTTCACGAATGTGATATATGTCTGCGAGTCAAACCAAGGCGACTGACCTTTTGTTAAACTGTATGCCAAAACTCCCCACACTCGCACCCAACAATAGCAGAGATCCCCTGTACAACCGTGTAGCCTGTTGGGGCAAATGCTATTAGCGAGTATTTATTATAGACTGGCACACAGCATAAGAGGGGGGGGGGGGTAAAAGTGTGGTCAGCATCACACTCGCCACCTTTATCTGGCCAAGTGACTCAGCGGGATGAGGGAGCAGCCACTCAACGGGAAGGTTGCGAGGTCAAGTACTTGTTAGGGATGGGTGGGGGGGTGAGTAAAAGTCTGAAAGTCGACAGTGGTTGTCCTTTGTAGAGACTCACCAATGCCCTGGGAATGTGGAAGTTCGACTCCCTGGCTCAGGACAGTAGAAAGGAGATAAAAGCACCACCCTTCAAGTTCTCATTTTAAAAATAATTTACTCCGAGTGGTGATCTTTACACTCCGTCTACCAGGTGGTAACTTAGAAGGACAAATTGAGATAATTGAGGCCAAGGACGAGATCTGGTACCGTTTCGTTAACGCTGTAAGCCATGCCTGGGAATCCAAATGAAGCCAGTGGATTCAAATCATAGCCCCGTGTGTAATCCACTGTCAACGATGCCAACCACTTCACACACACACACACACACGTGTATTTCCACAAGCTACCTAGTCTGAACTGGTTTTGGCATGCGTGCCTAAACAGTCACCAGATATCCCTTACTAAAAATCAATGGTTTAATATGAGAAAACTGCATGGTCAATTACAAACGTGTGTGCGCGCGTGTAAAGTGTTTGCGTGCATGCAGGCGGGCAGTGTAGCGGTGTGCGCACTGCCACTATGACCCAGGAGACAGGGGTTCACATCGAGCTCACGCCTGTTAAACGCTGCCTGGTACCCCTACACGTAATTAACGCGAGCACTGAGAAAACGAAAACAACAGATAATATGGACCAAATTTGGGGTGTGCAAAATGACGCAGTGCCCATTTCTACACGATTGGTTTCATACAATTACGTACATACGTGTAGGTGAGAATCAATATAGCATGCGTATCATACATCCGGTAGATTGATTGGCAAGTGATGAATGCACTGCACTAAGCCAGGCGACACGAGTTCCATTCCTAGCCACACACACTGACCAACGTGGTGAAGTGCGGTCATACAACCCCACTGACCCACAATATAAAAAAGGAAGCTTTCATCAACCAGTGGATTGATTAAAAGCTGTACACCGATAGACATCCCATCTCGCCAAAAAGCTTCCAAATGGATTATAATTAAAAAAACTAAAAGAGAGAAGCGAAAACAACGATGCCCCCCCCCCCCTGCATTATTGTAGGACGAAGCCTGCATTCCGCATACATAAATAAGTTTAAACGCCAGCGACTTGAGCAGAGACAACACACGCGCGGTCTCCGGATTGACGCACGCCACTGTCCCCCAACATGAAAGCAAGAGGCTGCTTTCTCTTGGAACAAAAGAAGCTGCATATGAAAAGGATGGAGATGAATTTTCAAACATCGGCGGGCATTTTAAACAAGTGCCCAACCGTCGTCCTTATTAACAGGGCTCACGTGGATTTGCCTGGCAAGAGGCTGGCGCCCACGCAACACCACAAACCCCCTTTATGCACTGCCCAACAACAACAACAACAAAAAAACAAGCTCTCACCAACTTTCCATCATCCGCTCGCACGCAGCCACTGTCACTGAAACGATATTCGATGCCGAGACTTCACAGAAGATCAAAGGCTACTCACGGGATTTTCTCAGAATGTATGTGTGCACATATATTATTATTTTCCTCTCCCAGTTATGACAGCATATAAACTGACACCAGCCTGAAGTGTTGAAACCGTGTCACTTGGGAAAACTAAAATATAAAGAAATCAGCTGCCCATAAGGCTGTGCCGCAGGGGAAGCAGGAGGAGCTCTTTCTCAGAATGTTGGGGGGGAGGAGGTGGGTTGGTTGGGTTGGTTGGGTTAACAAAGAAGAAACTTCCCACGTAGCTTGACGCCAGTTAGTATATCGACAGGTCGCGTGTGGTGATGGTAAAGTGTGGGCCCGCAGACCCCCCCAACTTATAAAATTGTGGTGAAAAAAAAAGTGTCCATAGCAAGCACCGTGCCCAGGAATTGAACTTGAGCCGCTGGATTCATAACGTGGTGCACTAACCCCTGCTCCGCCACTGCGCCTATGCAGGCATGTGTATGTACGTTGAACTTCTTTCGCACCGAACGTAGCCAAGCGTGCTAAAATCTGAGATTCGGGGGGGGGGGAGGGGGAAGGACAAACTAAAACACAAAAAAGCATGTGGTGGTGTGATAAACGTGCTTTGCGATTTAGCGAGAGGTATCGCACTTGTATCGGACAATAAGTTGGCGTGAAGGTTTAAATCAAATTGGCACAGCGCGTGGATACACCATGGAGGGGTGGGTATAGTTTGCACTTGCAAGTAAAGGACTTTTGACGCCAAAAGGCCGTTTGGCGTCATCTGGTCCAACCCATGTGAGACTAGGCTGTAAGGAAAGCTGTCTCGGGTGTGGACCAATCAACTTCAAGGACAGTGCACATTATCAGAGTTATGTCTTTTGTTTGTATTATGACTGCAGGTATTGCGGTCTATGCAAACATGACTCCTTGTAAAAAGGTGTCAGTTTTGTTGCCAGATAGAAGGGTAAAAAACCAATTATCAAAAAAATCACGGTTATGGGAAACATCTTTCACGTTTAAAAATGTGAGTTGCCAAAGGCATAAAATAGTAGAATAATTGTGGGTTTGTGTCCATGGTTTTTGCTCATTTGGTGCTTAAGAATCTCAAATACAATCCAGTACAGTGGAGAAGCATTAGTGCACGTATCAAGGTAAAATATGTGAACAGCTATATAACATGATAGGGTAGACCCTGCACAAAATCGGTTAACAGACAAAAATAAAACACGCTTTAAGGTGAAAGCAGGGTGAAACGCTATAAATACGCAGATGACCATGAGCTTAAGAACACATGACCCAAAGTGAAAGAGGGCCGTTGTAAACAATCGAAAACAAATTTGTGAGCTACAATCATGTAAATACTCAACTGGGTGTGTGCAATTAATTGGTCAAGGCAGGTAAGTAAAATATGCAAGTTGTACCGTCATATAGGTTTCATCCTTAGTTGAAATGTTTTTTTTACAAAAAAATGGCATCGCCATATACTAACTTTTAAAACGGACAATTTTCGAAACTTTCAAAGGAACAACGAATACTATGGATGCTTGAGTGATAAACGTGTTACGCAAATGACTAGGCTCCAGCCTGAACGCAAATGCAACATGCGAATATCGCTTAGAACAAACGTGTCGCCTACTTCAACGGATTGCATTGACGTCTATATATTTATAAGCATAAGGATATATTTAGACATCAAGAAAAGCAACCGATACGATCAATAAAATGTGGCACGTGATTTAAATTCCACTTAACGGTGGAACATCTATACATAATGACAACAGCAATGCTCTTTATTTACCCCGGAACACCTGATCATCATCATCATTTCTTTTTTCACGAGAATCCTGTACTTCGATGCGATTCGATTATTTGGCTGCTATGCATTTCCACGTGATAAGCCACTTCGTTGAGCTATCATTTACGGCCAGGTCGCTTCTGAAAAAAGAGCTATATAGCTCAGTGGGCCTCACCTGGTAATTGTTTTTTTATCTAGTTTAGTTTAAGATGTTTGGCCAATTTGATATTAAGGTGGCATGTGGAAGGAAACCAGAGCACCCGAAGAAAGATATGCATACGAGGATAAAACTCGAATCTCAACACAGATGGATTAAAACAATTGCTGTACTTGCCATTTTATGGTCACCTCGCCACCAAAATCTAGAAACACTATTCCCTGGCAGTTCTCCTAGTAAAGTGTTACAAGCACGAGCCAGGCTCAACTCACCAGTCTCTCAATGATGCCATGGCAAATTAGGGTGCATTCGGCGTAATTTGATCATGAGCAATAATGAGGCATAATAAGAAAGGTATAATTATATGGAAGATTAGTGGTTAACATCTCTGGTGCGCAGGGAGGGGGATACCCCATGGGTTGAGGAATGTTGTCACTGAGGCTTTAGAGTTTTAGAGCTGACTTCAGGCGATCTACACAGTTGGAACATTCAAACCATCATCATCTTGTTGCAGTTCTCAGAACCAAGGCCGTGGCCATGGAGTCAACATTGGGGGGGACCAAATCTTCCAGGGGGTCTGGGGGTCCCAACCCAGAAAAATATCTACATTTGAAAACTCATTTCCTGCCTAAAATATAAAAGAATGACTAACACATGGGATGGACTTTTTATTTATTTTTGACAATAATGTCTAATAGTGTATTGTATTACATTATGGGAACCTCATTATGGGAACCTCATTTGCCAGTAATCTGGTCCAACCCATGTGAGACTAGGCTCTAAGGAAAGCTGTCTCGGGTGTAGACCAATCAACTTCAAGGACAGTGCACATTATCAGAGTTATGTCTTTTGTTTGTATTATGACTGCAGGTATTGCGGTCTATGCAAACATGACTCCTTGTAAAAAGGTGTCAGTTTTGTATTACATTGTTCTGTTTTTACTTTTTTTTACATTTCTTGATTCATTGTATGTAATGGCAGAGATTAGGGATTAATAACGTACAACCATAACCACAATCATATAAACAGAAATTTACGCATTAATTTATATGAAGACAAGTGCAGATATTGTGGCCAAGGTTTAGCAAATTGTTGTTTTTATTTACATAGCATAGCAATTATTAATTTGTATAGCAATATATTGGGGGGAGGGGGCATTTTGAGCATATTTGAATATTGGGGGGCCTTGCTCAGAACAACAGAGGATAAATACGACATTACCTTTTGAGTGTTCCTCCGATTTTTTTTTTACCCCCACGTAGCGAGTTCAAACATTTAAAACTTTGCCTTTTTCAGCGGCGTGTGATATTGACATGTCTGTGCTAAAAAAAAACTCCATCATGCAGTCTAATCCCTTCCATCGATCACTACCAGTATACTGTGTTCCAGTGCATTATGCTGGCGTAACAAAGTAAAGGCACTTCACACCGCGGGAAGCATACAAAGTTGTGCCGAGCTTTAGCCAGCTGCCAAAAGAAATCCCATTCGTGCCTCCCGTGGCACACCTGCCACGGGTTAGATCTTGTGACGCGATAAAAGGCCAAGCTGTGAAGATTGAAACGGGACTTTGAATACAAATTTCTCCACTGAAGTCTCGTAAAAGTTCGAGGTTTACATTTTTTTTAGATCAAAACAATACATACACATATTTTATATTTAGACAGAATTGTCAAGTTTTCCCTCAGTGGTGCAATTAAAGCTTGTCATTAGGAGTGGTTAGACTTCAAAAAGGTGGTTGTAAAATAAAATGCGTTTGGACAGTCGGGGGGGGCGGAGGAAAGTGCTGCGAGATGGTTCAAAAGATAAATGTTCATCGTTACCTTTCGGGAGCCGTCTCGGCTTTGAAACCAACGCGGTCGTTTAGCGGGACGTTACATTTGCCCTCATTCCGTCAGGTTTTTTCTCTTCCCCGCTGTTGTCTTCTTTGTCCATCAACTGACCCCGCTGGTAACATTAGGAGAGAGAACACGAAAGATCGTGCGCGCAAGTGCAGTCTTAAATCACGAATCTAACGTCAACTTTGCTACCTAATGTTCCGTTCCGTCGCAAGTGAGCTTGTGGTAAGCACTACATTTCAGCGCTTGGAAAAGTTATTGTAAATAATGTGTTGCCATTCGCACCAAGAATGTGAGCTAATCCTCTGTTTTGTCACATGCATGCTTTGACACAAGTCGGGGTTCTCAGTTTCCATGGGATCTTTGGTTTACCACCGAGTATTAAGATGGCCATTTTGGAGACGTTTTACACGTAAACGTGCACACCTTATTTAAAAAGTGATGCTCAATGATGATGCCGAGAGCCTGACAAAGCCTTCGATGGTTTTCACCGAATTGGCACTTGTGCACAAGCACACATACAAAAAAACTCACATTCATTCCATAACCGCTGCCCTCAAAGGTGGAAAAAACATATATTTTCTAGGTGACATATTGAGAAATGGTCCTTCTTCATAGCAGTATGCAGACGAGCTGTGAAGAATGGCCATTGACCAAGATGTCACAGGTTGTACAGGGTGGCCACAAAAGTCCCCTTTTTGCACGGCGAGGCTACGGCACATTAAGCCCTAAAATAATTCGGGAATATTTGAATCGGGAATTCGGTGGACGGCGGATTGTGGAAGGATCTGCGGTGTTGTGGCTGCCCCCGAAGCCCAGACATGGCAAAACACGTGACGATTTCCTTGGTGGGATATTCATCAAGGACAATATATTTCACACTTAAGATTGACAAGTATTGAGGAAAGCAACAACAACAACACAAACTGTCAAAAACTGCTTGTACAGTACGCAGCAATCATCCACTTTGGAAGAATATGTCAAGGAGAACTAGGGCACGAATCCAGCTGTGTGCCGATAATTGCAGGCTATACACGGAGCTGTTTGAAGAGGTTACATTGTTTTTTGTCCCAAGCAAAGGGACTTTGTGGACTTCCCTGTATACATATATATTTGTTTTCCCTCTTCGGGGTAATGTTGTTGATGAATGTGTCGCGTTTATGAAAAAAAAAACATTTTAAAAACCAGACCTATTCCAATGTTTTTTATTGTTTCTGTAGTTTACGATTGTCATAATGTTTCATGCCTCGTTGCAACACCCTTGTGGCTCGTGAAAAAAATAGACAGATGGATACGTGGTACAGCACACAGTTGCATACAAACCACACACTTGTAGGGTCCCTGTTGGCAAAGACATCGTCGACCATAATTCACTGCATGATCTGTCATGTCTAGCCAGAAGAGTACGACAATAATGCAATGGAGTAGGTTTTCGCGGTTGAGCTGTACAAGCTCACCAATGTGTTTTCAGGTTGCACTGCATGTTGTTTGGCAAGGGGTGTCTGATGTTTCCCTGCACTTGCTGCGAGCTTATACTAAAAACTTAACGGATAAAAATAGCGAAAAAAAGTGTTGTTCCTGAAAAAGCTCCCAGCATGCAGAGCAAAACGTCGGACATGGGTGTTGAACAATAAGCGGTACCACCAGAAGAAAAGTGTACGCCAATGCGTTTTCGTACTTGTTTAGCAATGTTATGCCATTAAAACTGCATGCATGTGTACAGGATCTTATCTAATGGGAGGGGAATGCACTTCCAATACAATTTAGCAAATGCAGTACATTTTTAACAAGCTTAATTCTGCCGATGAGACTCAATGTTGAAATAAATGCTGTTCGATACTATAAGTCCATATCGGCTATTGAACCAACGGCTTTTCACGTAGATCAAAAGATTAAGTAGATTTAAAAAACTGTTTATTTTAAAGAAATTATTTGGTGATGCTGCATTGGCAGTGGCGCATAATCTTTTTAGTAGTCTACAAGTTCGATTATTTTATGTTTATAAATGACATGGTACACAAGGTGCACTTTGCAATCAATATAACAGAGGCCTGCAAATATGCAATGGTCCTTCAAACTTTATGATGCGACATTGTACAAAACAAAAACGTGTAAACCCATGCCTTTACTACGTAACATGTGCACAGATCAAAGTCACATTGGACACTCGTACACAGACATGACAAAATACAAATCACAATGTGTATGTTCAGCCCTGCTTCCAGTTTTACATTTTTCGTCAATTTCACATGTGCGCACAGTAACTGTTATATATTTTTATCATCAAGTGTAAGCTTCACTGCCTCACAATCGTCTGTCCGTTCAACTCACATCACATATTTTCTCCTCCATCAAACCTCAAACTCAAAAGGAGAAGGGAAAAAACACTCAATTTTGCACCAGATATTCGTGTTGCATTGTGTGTGCACGGCTCAAAAAGGGAATCAAAATGTGAAGTGACATAACCAAAAATAATAATAAGTTTTGCCTGCAGACTTTTTGATGGGAAAACAGAGCGTTACATAACGGTCGCGAAGCAGTCGGTAAAATGAGATTGGAGGGGGTGGGGGGGGGTAAAGACACAACACTGCACGAAACAAATATGCTGTGACCTCTAAAGCTGAAGAGTAAAAGTAGGGGAATGGTGCAGCCTTGCAATGTCTTGCTCATGCCACTGCCGGCGGTTGGGGCTTCAACCAGGGACAGCTCCAAGCGCCGCTCGAGGGTACATCGGCCTACTCTTCCACACTCGCCGGATGTCTCGAAAGAGGTGGGATGGGGGGGGGGGGTACCTGTTTCCTTCATGCACCGCACGCGACCTGCTGATTGACGAACTGCGGTGAACGAGGGTTTTGGGGGACAGAGGCAGTTGGGAGATGTTGAGAAACTCGCCACCATCGTTTCAACTGCCGTGCCGGGAAATCGAATAAAACCGGCGACCTTTGGATTGCAAGTCGAGCGTACGGCACGGCGGTATAATATACGTGCAAAATAATGCAAAAGTTGTATTTATTAAACGTGTCCTTGCTATTTGATTTGTCTGCAATATTTAGCTTTAACATATTGTAATAATGAAATGCAAAGAGTAAAAAAAGCACAATATACAATTCAAAACGTCATAAAAAAAGTTTTACTTGCAGTTCAACATATTCTGAATCTAAAGAAAGCGCCCGCCTTGTACAGTTTAAAACTATTTTTCCTTTTTAAGGCTACGTTCATCCATCAAATTACACAGTCACACTTTGCACTTAAGCGAAATCGTTTTCAGTGTCTTCAAGTTTTCCTGAATGCATTTGCTTTTTTATCGGATATTTTAACGTGTGCTGCATTCCCAAAACACATTTTTGCTTTATGTTGTGTCTGTAATAGGTCACACGATAAATCATATACCCCAACTAATTAAAATGTGGTAGATATGTATAAAGGTCACAGCAAGATCGCGTTAAGGCAAACAGACCAATACACGCGTCTCCATGGCCTCATTAAGCAATACATATTTCCATGTACACACAATCGCAAAGTCAATTTAAACGAAAGTGAGAAACGTGGCAGGCAATAGGCAGAATTCAATGTTGAATTCGTTTGTGACATTATGTTAAGGCGTTCAAAATAAGTAACCCACAAGCAGCCGTGCAAGGTCCCAATTAACTCATGGGTCCCCAGATATGAGAAAAATGCAACGGTGAACCAAACATCAGCTTGAACTCAAATCATAATCAAACATGATATCGCTGATTAATATAACCAAGCTATCTTCTTGGTTCTTTCGGTAAAGTCACGTAGAAGGGGAATAATAAAATAATAAAAATAAAACATAATAAAATACAATTCTCACGACGTTTCGGCCACAATGCAAGCAGCCGTCCTCAGGTGAAGAACAGGTCTTTCAGACGCTGTTTTTCCGACAGACATGTTCTTCACCTGAGGACGGCTGCTTGCGTTGTGGCCGAAACGTCGTGAGAATTATTTTATGATGTTTTATTTTTATTATTTTATTTGTTTCCCTTCTACGTGACTTTACCGAAAGAACCAAGAAGATTAATCCCTGCAGTCACGAAAGCTTTAAATCGAAATGTGCGTCTCTTCTATCATCCCACTAGCAGTCTGCTTAGGGCAGGATTACTTTTTTTTTTACATAAATACCAGGTGCACGCAATGCATACAATCTTCACTTGCTCGTGACCATAGAAGATTGGTAAACATGGGAAGGCTAATCAAGGAGGAGTGCTCTGAATAGAGATTGGGGAATTGATTTAGCAATGTATAATTGAATCACCTTTTCCTGTAAATCGACAATAAAATGTCTGGTGGCCAATCGGCATGTTGGATTTCCAAGCGGCATGTTGGATTTCCAAGCTTGCATTAATCAGCAGCGTTTGTTTATATACAGAAACTCTGGACTGGTTGCATTACATGGAGCTCATCAGCAGTGTGGGTTAGTACATCGCTGTATTCTCTCGGACGTAAAAATAAAACATTTGTAAAAGATGTGGTAACAATATGAGCGCGTGCGCTTCATTGTGTATGCAACAAGATACACAATCATCCCTTATCTAAACCCAATAAAAATTAACCCGTAAAAACAAAGTTTTTCACTCTAAATCCTTTATATGCGTGGCGGCTAGAGTCCTCTCGTCCTCTGGCTTGAGATGGCTTCCACCTATGGGTCAGATGATTGTCTGCCAGCATTAAGCAATTGGTAATTAAATATTTATTTATTTATCCCTAAACAGTGTAAAATTTTGGAGAAAAAAAATTCACGAAAATTAATTGTCACGCACAACGAGTCTGTGTGGAAAATGTCAGCTCGATTGGATCACGGGAAGTGGGTTAAAAAACGACCGAAAGATTTGCACGGTCGTAAGCAAGCAAGCACGCAAGCACGCAAGCAAGCAAGCAAGTAAACTTAATATAAAAGATTTAATAAAGGATTTTAAAAAGGTACGTATCGGTTCATGGCATGGGCTTTATTCGCACTTTGGCTGAGCTGGCAGAAGTGAGTCCACAGAAGGAAGCTCCAGGGCAGCCCCTCTGGAGGGTACCGATTACACCGCTGGCAAGATGTCTTGGGAGGGCACAGGGCAGTATCCACACTTTACCCCTCCACTGGTGACTTGGTGTGCCCCATTCATTCAACTGGGTGGGCAGAGGCCGCGGGGGGGAGGGGGATCATTGAGGTGCATTTAAGAAAGTCGCCCATTGTTTTCAACTACCTCGCCCGGTGGGTCACTTCTGGATTTGTAAATCCGGTATGTTAAACATTCATCGCGGCACGGCAGTATGGCAATGGTAATAACGGATACACGAAGTGAGTGAATGGCTCTCGGGCCAATGCGCAAATAGCACCCGTGGTCTCCAGTAGCATTAAATGCAAGCAGCCTGTATTTCAGGAAGAGTAAAGAAAAACAACTGGAAAAAATGTTCTTGTTTTTTTTTTACGCTCATTCAAATGGCATCGTTCCACACCAAGAGACGTCAAAAATTGCCTACGAGCTACAGCGTGCATCCACGTTCCTAGCAATCACACTCGAGTGTCCAACGAGCGTATTTGGCGATGTTGTCACAACATGTGCGAGTCACTCGCCGCGGTTTTATTTGTGCAGTAAATTAGTAAATGAAACTCCCTCGCTCCATTCCCTTCATACCTTCTGGCATTGCGATTACTAATGTTGAGATTCATTCCAGGCATTGATCGCAGAGCACAGCACCCAGCCAGAATCATCTGCTCTTTCTCTACATGCACCGCAAGCTGCTGTTTGCAAGACAGATTTAGGACGAGCATTTACACTATGAGATCTCTTTTACCAGTGGCAAAATATAGTAGTAGGTTTTTTCCCTTTTAAACTGGTACAAAACTGACACCTTTATTCAAGGCATCATGTTTGCAATAACCACAACACAAGTAGTCAAAAAAGCAAACAAAAAGAAGCAACTCTGATAATGATGGTGTGGACCAATCAACTTCAAGGACAGTGCATATTATTATCATTATCAGAGTTGCTTATTTTTGTTTGCATTTTTGACTACTTGTGTTGTGGTTATTGCAAACATGATGCCTTGAATAAAGGTGTCAGTTTTGTACCAGTTTAAAAGGGTAAAGACCTACTACTAGATTTAGGACGATCTCCGTGACTCTCATGTGCAGAGTGGGTGGGAAAATTCTGCCTACTTGGAAGGGATGTGGACGCGGTAGCTTTAGGATATCCACTTCCGTGGGATATTCTTACAACAACAAGTATAACCCGTAAAAACAAAGTTTTTCACTATAAATCCTTTATATGCGTGGCAGCTAGAGTCCTCTCGTCCTCTGGCTTGAGATGGCTGCCACCTATGGGTCAGATGATTGCATTGCACCATTAGGCAATTGGTAATTAAATATAATATTTTTCTCCTAAAAAGTGTAACATTTTGGAAAAAAATTTTCACGAACATTAATTGTAACGCACAACGAGTCTGTGTGGAAAATGTCAGCTTGATTGGATTACGGGAAGTGGGTTAAAAAACGACCGAAAGATTTGCACGGTCCTAAGCAAGCAAGCGAACTTAATATAAAGGATTTAAAAAGGGGTTGTACTCCTCTGCGAGCGATCTGAACAAACAACTTTGTCCTGTCACGTGACACCAATTGCATTCAGGTTGGAATTGTTCAGAAAGTACAACATAAAACAAGATTAAATGACAGACACCAGCAGCCTAAGCATAACACTCGACAATAATCCTCGGCCTTACTGCATCTGCCGTCCTCCGCAGACAGAGTTGAGACGGCGTGTTTTTATTAAATTGCTAAGCTCGCACCCCCAACTCGCAATGCGCCACACTTACTCCACTTGCATAACACCTATGGGCAGTGCCGGATTATCCTAGTAGCAAAAGTAGCTACATATGCTACGCTGCCTGCACTTTCAAGCTTAGCAATTTGTCGTATTATCTGGCTGTATAGTAAATGAAAAAATACAATTACTCTACTATGCAAGTAAAAAAATTGTATTTTAATATTTACTGTTTTCATTTCGGGCCCCTTTATAGCATATGCTACAGACCCCGCACTAGCTTAATCCGGCACTGCCTGTGGCTAGGGTTGCCACGGTCTGGGAGTTAGAAACAAATCCTGGGACACATCTCATGGGAAGAAGAAAATCACAATGTCAGAAAGAACGGATAATTACGTGCAAATACATCGTCTTGAGTTATGCATTGTTATGCAGAAGACGCGCATGCCCTGGGAGGACGAACAGATTTCCCAAGACGGATACCTTCACGAGGAGGATGATCCTGTGAAAGCCAGGACAGGTGGCAAACCTCGTATGTTGCCTGTAGCATTTTAGCGAGGGTCGTTTGTGTTTTAGGCGTAAAAAAAGAGAATAAATAGCGGAATACAGACAGCGCTCACTAATTGTGAATGTCGTGTTTAGTACATCACTCGCTTGTCGGACAATTGAATTAATTCGGAACAACAACCAAAAAAATCAAGATTCAGATGGCCACATTTCTTTTAAAAAAAAGGGGGGGGGGGGGTAAACGCCACCTCAATCTGGCGACGTGAAAAATTGCACAGAATGAGAGATCAGCTGCGAGAGGCATCCGCACGGAGTAACGAGAAACGCGCACTCTCCACACGGTGTGTTTAATAGGCTTGTAATTGCCGTATTCAGCATGCGCGTGCTGCATCTGGGCCTCTGTACAAATGGGATTCTCAGAAGTTAATAACCCGCAGCTGCTAACGTCACACTGGGCCTGCGTGACCACGCACGTGTGTAATTTGCTATTTGTATTGGTGGGGGTATTTGTGAATAAACAGAAACAGCCTCCACGAGCCCCTCTCCACCCCATAGCCCCCCACCCCATAGCGACCCATAGCACCCAACCCCCCATAGCCCCCCCCCCCGCCCACCCACTAGCCCCCCCACCTTCCCACCTCTCCCTTGCATCCTTCACTCCCAGGGCACCACATACAAAGTTACAAAAGTCACACAGTGTTCAAACAGCGCTATCTTCATTTTTCTTTTCGAACCAAGTGCCTTGGCGGATATATTAACATGGGATATGGCGACACGCATTGTACAAATAGGTTAAAGGTTTTTCTTTTCTCTCTCTCTGTTGTTGCCTTTTTATCAAGCTCAATGTATATTTTTAAGTAGCAAGGAAATGTGCAATACACACCAATTCCATTGCTGATCATTCATCGCACCGCCGTGGGTACGGCACCCATTACAACCCACCTTGGCCTTCCGAGGCTGTTGCAGTCTCTGTGTACGCATTAATAGTTCGTGAAAATGGTGAGTTAGCTAAAACATGCTGATCTTACATTTGTGGGGGGGGGGGGGACCCTTTTATTGTAATTGTCTTATTATTGTAGGTGTATTAAGACTCTTAATAAGAACACTTGCACGGATCTGGCCTCTCTGCTATGTGCTATGCAGAAGGTCATTACCCGAAATCTTTCCTGTTTTACATTTTTTTCCCTTTTAAGGCCACAATATTGATGAATGTGTGGAGTGTTTTGATTAATAGTGTTTGTACACCACTGCCAAACGCAGCAGCAGCAGCACCACCGAATTATTTGTAAAATTCTATAGATCTTGGCAACATTTATAATTTCAATGCCAGAGAAAGTGCGACCCACAAACGCTCTCGTTTTATGATCAGAAGCAGTGATATGTTAACAAAGGAGCACATAGTTTGACCTTCAAAGCATTACCTAATAACCTTTGCTTGGTGTTTGTGCAGAAAATGTCACCACGACCAAACAATAAATCGTAGCAAATAAAATATCACACAATGCATGCGTCTCGACGAGCTGACTCTTTGTTCAGCACAGCAATAAAATGAAAAACAAAATGTTAATTCACCCCCCACCCCCACTCCGCCTAATATTTCCAGCAATTTTGAGCAATGATCAGGAAATTCGGTTCACCTGCAACATCAATTAAAGTGAACCAATCACACCGATACCCAATTACTTTATCCCGGAGCAGAAGGCAGATGTCGTGTCCCCCTGAAGCTCCTCATCAGAACAATCACTTATCGAATCCGCGCTGTGGTGCAACATTCATTGCAATAAGGGCATGCAACCCTTGTGGGCTGCTCACAAAGCTGCTCAATCGCCCCCTACTTCTCAGCCACTGATAACGATCAGCGCACGGCAAATCCGAACGGCTTGCATTTCGTTTTTTTTGTTTGTGAACTGCTTGCAGCAAAAGCATTGCTACGAGCCGATTGCTGCATCAAGCCGCAGAAAGTGAGAGGCAAGGAATAGGCAATTTCCAGTCAGTGTGTGTGTGTGTGGGCTTCATGAGAGTAGCGTGGACAACACATACACGGACGATCAGTTTTCACGGAATAATCCAACTATTGTAAATGGATGGGGTGTCTTGGAAAAAAAAGCTCCGAGCAAATGAATTACGTCTCGTTTCGCTTGTTGTTATATTCGTGCCCAGTGTGTGTGCCTGGCTCTCCACGTGTTAGTACTCGTGAGGTTGCTTTTTTTTCCCTCTCTTCGCCCAAATGAAAGCATATTTGCAGCGTCGTATATCCGACCGGTCTCGTGTGTGCCCTGACGAATTAACGAGCAAATACCTCGTTTTTTTGTTATTTGTGCGATATCCCAGAAGGACCCATGTACTCTGCAATATTGATTTTTTTTGTCTTTTAAACTACATAAAAAAAGCTACAAAATATTTGTATTTTATTAGGTAAGGCCCACTGAGCTTCAAAGCTCTGTTTCAGAAGCGAGCTGGCCACACATGACAGCTCAACCAAGTGGCTTATCACGTGGAAATATAAAGCAGCCACATACTCCAAACGCACGTTTCTAAATGTGGAGGGAAAACCCAGAAATCAATCCACGACCACGGGGGAGAGAGACACGCAAACTCCAAATATACAGCAGCAGCAGCCGTCAGGGGTCGGGATCGAACACCACGACCTCCTGTACACCAGGCGAGGTAGTTAACACCTCGCCACCGTGGCGCCCCTTGTGTTGTTGCTGTGCACAGGCATCACGGATCTCCCGTGTAAACCACCCGGGCGACTGGCGAAGCGGAGATCATCATCCGTGTGACAAATAAAATCAACTCTCGACTTTCGGAGCCCCACGGAGTGTTTGTGTCGTTTTCTGTCGTTGCTCACAATCCGACCTTTGCACGTTGGGAAATGAAGCCTTCATCTAGCGTAAATTCGCTCGCGTTTAAACAGTGAGGCGTGTTTAAAGCAGCTCGGGGTTTATTTTCCTCAATGGATGTTTACATATCCCACCTTTTCACAGATCTGCCTTCACCCATTCCCTAGCGAGAGGCATATGGGACACTGCACTGTATGTGAGAGTATTTATTTTTTTGTACCCGTAATGCTTCACAAGACCAGTTAATGTGTTTATACAATACAGATGTGTTCGCATTAAACTGGCCCCTTCGTGAAGAGGGAGTGCTCTTGCCAATAACATTTTGAGCAACCCAGCAAGGTTTTTTTTGCAAGCCTCACTACTGGTGAGTCCCCAGAATATTGAAACCAGTAAAAAAGTTGCCTTGTTAAGCCATGCTTCTGGATGACATAACATTTCTGGAAGGGCAATTGAGTGATGGGCTAAAAAAAAATCGTATTTTATAAGTGGAGAATAGAGAGAAGGGAATGTTGTCTGTCCGTTTATTTTTCAAAGCCATTTGTTAATCCACTGCTGGATGAAGGCCTCACGCTGGCTAGTGGAGGTTGGGGAAAGGGGTGGCCCAGGACCGGTTCAAATGTCACTCACCAATGATGTAGTCATGGCCATAACAAAACTAACAATAATATCTAGCCCTTTATCAATCCATCAGTACATGAAGGCCTCCCCACACTGTCAGTCATGTTCAACCATACTTCACCACGCTGGTCAGTGTGGGCTGGTAGCAGGTTTGGTCAAGGAACAGTTCATACGTCACTCGCCACTGATGCTGGCCTTGACCGTAAATTGAACTCACGTCTCTGGGTTCGTAGCGCATTGTGCTCACCATTGCGCCATTGATCTGCCCCTATGTTTACTTCTCTACTGTGTATGCGTGTGCCAATTTGCTGTACCCACATTTACCCTTACCACAGGCAGTCCTTTGATATGCTCAACATGGCCACTGTGAAATAGCGATGTAAATGCTCCGTAAAATTGGCCAAGGCCAACAAGGGGTAGTCAAAAACATTTCCGAACAAAACGCAGAATGAAATCTACGCACACACACACAAATTGTAGCTTTGTAATACCACAAAGAATGGGCCCAGTACATTATCGCACGCACAATTACCAAAGGCAGAGCTTAACAATAAGAATGCAATATCGTTTGAGTATGGCCCTGTTAAATGTCTTCACCCAGCCCTCATACCTTTACCTGGTACCGTAGTCTATACATAATTAAAAATCAAATGCTGTACTACCAGGATATTGCATTACATAATTAAAGCTCTTAACGATCCACTGCTGGATTAAAGCCATCTCTATGCTGTGTCAACCACGGTGGTTATTTTTTTTTTATCACACTTCACCATGCTGGCCAGTGCAGGTTGTCGACTGAGAGAGCCCAAGACCGATTCAGACATCAGTCTCCGCTGACGTTAGCCATGGCTGGGAATCGAACTCGGCGCACATGTTTCACAGCGCAGTCCATTAACGACTGCAGCACCATTCCACTCCGGTTATGGTCGAACTCCTCTTATCCATGACCCTATTACCCGCAACTCCTATTATTCATGGAAGCCATAGGGTCCCTGAAAACCCGTATTTTACATGGGCCTCTTCATCCTATTATCCGCAATATTTATCCCCACGTATAAGTGGATGTAATATCATAGGTTAACTCCCGCTGATAAATAGGATCAGCGACAAGTCCCACACATCGTTACGGATGAGTTCCGATGTTTATACTGTAAAAACACAAAATTGCAACGCATTGCACGGTGCGATTTTACAACAACAACGAACACAATTGCCAAAAAAAAAAAAGTTAGAGGCATTTACCGTCAATCCTCATGATTTTAACCACTGACGATCAATCCCTTGCCATGAAACATCAAAACCCAGAAGGAGGTGAGAACGTCGTGGGAGCATGCACCTGTTGAGGGCAGATGGCTCTTCGCTGCGAGGATATCTGAAGCACCCACATATTGTGCAACTGCTCTCCGCCGCAGCGGCAGTAGTAGCAGCAGAAGCGATAATACTGCAACATCAAAGGGCACATTTCTTCCACGCTGTTATGTGCAGGTGTCGTGCATGCAGGTAACAGGTCCGATACCAGCAGCACTTATTTTCGTTATTTATTCATTCACCCGATGCATGTTACACGCCGTTCAAGGCGCAAGATTCATTTCTGCCCGATGTTTAGTATAATTCTATTAATCGGGAATTGTTCCCTGGCAAAACGGCATTCACTAATTTAAAGTGTGTACTGATATTATCTGCTCATTCTCCAGCCATCTGATTGACTGAATGCAAATCCGTAAATGATTGTTCATATAATCCCTTCTTAGGATGTTTGACCATATAATAATCATTCTAATAATTTACTCATGAAACCCTCATCGAGTCACATGACAATTTCAGGAGGGTCTGACTTTTGGGATGTCTGGCCGACCAGATGTCTGGAGAGAATCCAATACGCATACGGAGGGGTGAAACACAGCAATGCTATCTCCTACCCACATCGCAACACCAGGCCGACAACACATGAAAGCCCCGGGCGTTACCCATCCAGGTACTAACCAGACTCAAATCCACTGAGGCTTTGTAATCAAACGAGAGTGGGTACATTTAAGATATGTTTTTGCTTTTTGAATGGTTATATGTTAGGTAATACACAGCATTTACCACACAATGCATCTTCTCCGTTCATAAAATGTTTAAACAAAAACCTGTTTAATTTTTTCCTCTGCAAGAGAGTACTCTCTCCTGTTAATCTTATTCTCATTGGGGCGACAGACGTAACATCGTGCAATAGCGCCCCCAGTCTTTGGCTTTCAGAATTGTAATATCAGTAAAGCGTAAATTCATTTCAGTCAATGTAATATTTGATAATTGGTTTTTTACGCTTCTATCTGGCAACAAAACTGACACCTTTTTTACAAGGAGTCATGTTTGCATAGACCGCAATACCTGCAGTCATAATACAAACAAAAGACCTAACTCTGATAATGTGCACTGTCCTTGAAGTTGATTGGTCCACACCCGAGACAGCTTTCCTTAGAGCCTAGTTGTGACACTATTGCGGTCTATGTAAACATGACTCCTTGTAAAAAAGGTGTCAGTTTTGTTGCCAGATAGAAGGGTAAAAAAAACATTTGTGGACCAATCAATGATTGGTCCACAATCAACTTCAAGGACAGTGCATATATAATCAGAGTTATGTTTTTTGTTTGCATTATGGCTGCAGGTATTGTGGTCTATGCAAACATGACTCCTTGTAAAAAAGGTGTCAGTTTTGTTGCCAGATAGAAGGGTAAAAAACCAATTATCATATTTTTACTGGCAAATGAGGTTCCCATAATGTAATATTTGTACATTGCGTTACTGTGCAAGTCAGACCGTTAAACTTTAACAAAGTAACTATTTTTTTAAAAAGTCACGTACCGCCTTTGATTAAGATGCACGCGGAGGATGCTTGACATCTCACGGAAAATAATCTTGGAAGTTTGGAAATGGAACGTGGAAAGAAAGTTGTAGATGTAATCACCGACAGCAAGTTGCAGCGTTTTTTTGGTGTTCTGTCTGTTGTCCTTCCACCGCACCTCCGATTAGCGCGGTTCGCTACGGACGGTGCTAAACAAGTTCAAGGTACGTACGTACAGAGCAGGTTAAAGCTCTTTTTCACAGATGTCAGAGATAGACTTAAAGCCACCTGATGGATTTCAAGACCTTGGACGATGGCAACCCACGTTGTGACACTTGCAAAATCTAATTCTAGATTTGAAGCTTTCGTGACTGCAAGGATTCATACTCTTAGATACAGTAAATCTAGCTGTGACGGTCCCACCTGATGACGGAGACTTGTGTTGCCTCCGAAACGTCGTGATTTATTATTTTATTTGTATTATTACTTTTATTAATTTTAATTTTATTATTTTTTTACCTACGTGACTTTACCTATCTGATACAGGTTTGACTGTTCGGATTTTCTGTCTCCAAGTGCTGCTATTCGTCGTGATTTATTATTTTATTTGTATTATTACTTTTATTAATTTTAATTTTATTATTTTTTTACCTACGTGACTTTACCTATCTGATACAGGTTTGACTGTTCGGATTTTCTGTCTCCAAGTGCTGCTATTCGTCGTGATTTATTATTTTATTTGTATTATTACTTTTATTAATTTTATTATTTTTTACCTACGTGACTTTACCGAAAACACCTATGAGTACTTGCAAAATCTATCAAAAGCTAATGTTGGTGCAGTGTTCCAGCCAGACTTGAGACCTTAATTTATTCTACTGCCCATGAATGAGCCGCTCTCTTTATCTTATACAGTTACCCACTGTTTATGTCCAACGTCTTGAAATGTGGTCTCATTTAGACACTATCAGGAAGGGAAAAAATTCTGACCCTTTCTATCATATGGGCGATGTTTGCCCATACTTCACCATGCTAGTGAGTGTGGGCTGGTGAAGAAAGGGGGGTCCCAGGAACGGTTCAGATGTCTCTCGCTGCTGATGTTCGACCTGTCGGGAAAGTCAAACTCAGTTCGCTGGGTTAATAGCGCAGGGTGCCAACTACTTGCACCACAGCTCTCTCGGTTAGAAGCTTTATGAATCTAAATTGTATTGTAACTGCAAGAAAGGCACGCTGCACCGTGTCGCGTAAGCTACTGTGAACTTGAACTTGTTCCGTTGTAAAGTTAAAGCCCTCTTGTCCACGTGGGGTCTCTCGAACTGATATGCCGCGTACATGGGCGCCTGGGTCACAATCGGCTGAAGTCACTGCTCACGAATACGAATTTCCAACAATAGCAGATCGGATCCAATGTCACCACTGAGGGCAGAACAGCATGCAAGAGAAGTTGAGGCGTTTATTTCCCATTGTGTGGTTAATGTGGCCATGATGTACAATTGCCTATTATGTCAGTTACAGAATTGCAGGATTTTCCCCCCACAGAGGATTGACACAGCTGCACAACTCAATGCGTTTTTTTGTTGTTGTCTCAATGGCAAGGCCAAAGGTTTAGAGTCCATCGGCGTATTCTTTAAGGCCAGAAGTCCCAATACTGTACAAGGTTGACTGTTCGGATTTTCTGTCTCCAAGTGCTGATATTTTCTGGTTCTTCTCACGACACGTCCACTGTCCCCATATCTCTTTCCACCGTGTTCTTCCATCTCACCCGAGGTCTCTCCCCTATTCCCTCTTCCCTGATTCGCCCATATAACTTTTCAATTTACGTGTAATATTGTTGTTCGGATTTTCTGTCTACAAGTGCTGCCATTCCCTGGTTCTTCTCACGACACGTCCACTGTCCCCATATCTCTTTCCACCGTGTTCTTCCATCTCACCCTAGGTCCCCCCCCCCTATTCCCTCTTCCCTGATTCGCCCATATAACTTTACAATTTACGTGTCATTTTGTGAATCCATGACTCTTCCAGGAGGAGGGTCCCCCACTGGGGTATTGCACTGCAAACACCACGCACGTGTGAGGATAATCTTCAAAGCTCCGTCCGTACAGGTTCACAAACACATTCAGCGTAATGCCATCTGTTGGCCGCTTTACAGCACCAGTGACTTTGGGATTTTCCGCTGTACGATCCACCGAGTCCATGCTTCTATACTGCTGGATTCCAGGCGTGCACAAAAATGTGTAAATTCAGCCAAATGTTGATTATTTATTGAAACTAAAATCACAACATAAGCAGATATGATGAATGCGTGTAATTACAATGAGGAAAATAGAGAAAACGTGGATTATATAGAACATGCACCAGTTAAAAACTAAGTTGCCTTGGGGAGAACAGGCCGTTAGAAAAGTATTCTTCACTAATTTTCATGAATGTTAAACTAAAAAGTAAATTATACACCACTTTCCGAACATATTTGTGAAACAGTTGCTCAGTTTGCTTCCAGTACAGTTTAACATTCCATAGCAGTGTTCTTCACTCATTTTCAGAGGCGGGGGGGAAGGGGGCACTTTTGCCGATAAGACATCAGCGTGAGGGCCGCCACGAATTTGAAGCTATTGGGTTTGACAGCACGATGTGGGTGTTTTCACATGCTGTGTATGGTCGGGGGTCACACGTCAGAGGCCACACTAAAGGCCACCAAGGGCCGCCAGTGGCCTGCGGGCCTTGCGATGGAGAACACTGCGCTAGAAGGAATGATGTCCGGCGGTGAAGACTGATGAAAGAATGGAACGCATCGGAGAGGGCATCCACAGGGGAGATGGAGCGATCAGCTTGTGCAGGTGCTACGTCGATCGTTCCATTGCAGGATCATGAGAGATGGTGGCAGCTTGAGGGAACCTTCATCCAAATGTGGTTTGACCATTGCTGATGATGATAAACTAACGTAGTGCAGAATAATTGGGATTCCCGCTGTGATGGATGTGGGTTTTATTGGCAAATGTCAGCTTCCTCCTTCATTTAAAAATATCAAAACATCTCATTCATGAGCCTGTTCAAATAATCTTGAGATTCAGTCAGGCTATCTTTAAAGAAGAAAAAAAACTGCTGTCGTATCCAAAGGTTAATTAAACATGATTTTTTTGGTATGAAAATGTTCTTTTGCAATTGGGGGCAAAGGGTAAAAATATGTCCTGTAGCATAGTGCAATACTGCCATCTAGAGTAAATGTAACCTTCTTGTCTCTACAATAACATTGCCGTTGACTTGCGTTGATCCATTACACAATGCTCACAACTCTGCTTGTCCTCTCACAGGAAACGAAACGAAGCCACCCGCTCATTCACCGGCGTCAGCCATGCTCTATCCGCTGCTGGACGAAGGCCTCCCCAAGTTGTCATTGTCCCTCGTGGGTCTCGTGACTAGACGATCAGCTGACCTCATCACTGCACCGCTAGCTCGGTGGTCGTCCTGTCGCCGTGTTTCCCTCCTTCGACTGCCGCTGCGTCGCCAGCCTCGACCATCAGCCGTCGTCCCTTCTCTCGACGAGTCGTGCCTCAGTGCCACTTATTTTTCTCGACGGTCACAAATATGTCGATGCCGATGCCAAACAGGAACATCAGCAACAACAACAGTCGGCGTCATGAGCCACCACTGTGTTGTTGCCTTACGAGGGAGCATATACTCACTTCTTTAGAACTGAATGCTGTTTTAGTTCATCTTCTTGGTTCTTTCGGTAAAGTCACGTAGAAGGGAAATAATAAAATAATAAAAATAAAACATAATAAAATACAATTCTGACGACGTTTCGGTCACAACGCAAGCAGCCGTCCTCAGGTGAAGAACAGGGCTGTCGGAAAGACAGCGTCTGAATGTCATTCAGTTAATAAAGGAGGCTGCATTCAGACATTCAGACGCTGCCTTTCCGACAGCCCTGTTCTTCACCTGAGGACGGCTGCTTGCGTCGTGATAATTGTATTTTATTATGTTTTATTTTTATTTTATTATTTTTATTATTTCCCTTCTACGTGACTTTACCGAAAGAACCAAGTAGATGAATCCCTGCAGTCACGAATGCTTTAAATGGAAATTTTACTGTTTTAGTTTGTTGTCCTTCCCCCGAACCTCCAATAAGCGCGGTTGGTTACGTACGGTGCGAAAGAAGTTCAACATACATACACACGTACGTGTTTGTTCCCCAATCCATATGTGTCTCTTGTACTGTCTCTAAATGTAATATCAAGCAGGGACCACTCAAGGCTTCTTGGTGCACTTTTCGAGCTTTGTTCCAGTAGCTTTGCCAATGTCTGTGTTTCGAATGAACCCACGTCATCGTGGGTGATATGCCTTATTTGAAAGATTCCTCCTTAGGCACGTTGCGTTTGCTTTTGTATGCGAGATATGTTGAACTTTTTTGGCACCGCACGTAGCCAACAGTGCTATCAGGTTAAGCTCCAAAATCTCTCCAACCCACTCTCGCTGGCATCTTTATATCATTACCCCCTTCAATAATTGCATAAGGTGTGCGCACTGTGATAAATTTCCAGTTGTATTCCACCATCAAACATCTTCATTTGTTTAGCCAACTTGTTGTAGAATACTCGTGTTTTACTGATATCTATCTTGAGCCCAACTTTGCAGCCTCCTGTATTAACTTCTTGAATCATTCCTTTTCATTTATATCCATTGGTTGTTATAAACAACTGCCATCAGCAAATCTGAGATAAGTTCATTATTTACTGAGAGTGACAGTCTTAAAACTCGTCGAGGAAATGTGTGCGGAAATATAGGAACAAATTTAATACATCCCAGGCATTGAACCATGTCTTTAAATTAATTGGACAATGTACTGCAGGTCACTTTTAAAGATGCAAAGACTACCTTTCGCAGGATGGAAATATGTAAAACTCCACGACCAAACGGAGTAACTTAGGACATGAGCAAAGAAGCAGGACCAGTGATATTTTGTTCAACTCGGTTATTCTCAATTGCAAGAGTAACCTCGGTGTTGGCACAAGCAGTTGGAACGAGTTCTAGCAGAGCTATTTCCTAAAACTTTAATATGTCGATTACTGAACAATGCCTGAATCATTCCTATATTCAAAAATGGAGAAAAAACTGACTTGAACACGTGTACGATCATTCGTGTCCCATCACGTGTACGTAATCCGCTTACAACGCTCACTAGAAGCAGAATAATTTTCAATTTTGAAGCGAACCAATCACACGAACATACAGATTCTGAAATACACTAATGTATATATGAAATATAATTATTTCTAACCTTTGTAAACTATGAACAAGCATTTGACTGTAAAAATCGATGCAATTACAATTATATCGAAAATTATCCAAGATCTCACAAACCTAAGCTTAAATCAAAAATATATATTCAGAATCGAAGTGTAAAAATCATGGACATAGATAAAACAGCAACAACCACAATTTAATCCATAAATTAATGAAAATGTATTTTTCTTATCTAGATTTTATATACCACACAGGCCCCCTTGCAGTCGAAGGCAGCTGCCCTGCCTATCCCAGTTCTTGTGCAACTTTACTTTGTTTATACTGTACTGTATGTGTCATGCCCTTTGTTGAAGGCAAGCTGCCACGGTGGAATGGTCAGCACACATTGGACTTGCCACCAAAAGCCGCCGGCTCGAGTCACACTCTCCCAGTGCGGCAGCTGAAACAAAGCTGGAAGTTTCCTAACTCCCCACCACCACACGCCTCTTTTTGCCCACCCAGAAATATAAACGGGTACACAGCCATAGTTAAACTAAAAAATATCTAGAAAAAAAGCTATGAACTATAACTTAACAAAAATATATATTTGCCAGGTAAGGCCCACTGAACGATATAACTCTTTTCCAGAAGCGACCTGGTGACAAATGATAGCATATGTGGACATTTATCACAGCCAAGTACTCTAAATGCATGTTTCTAAATGTGGAGGGGAAAAAAACCGGAGGACCAAAAGAAAAAAAATCCACGCGACCAATGGAAGAGAAAACGTGCAAACTCCAAATATGCAGGCGTCAGGGTCGGGATGAAACCCAAGCCCTCATGGACACCACTTCACCGCGGCAGCGTATGATGGAATAAAGTATGGGTTAACTCCCACCTTTACCAAGTTATCTGGGCAGTGCGGGGAAGAGTAGGCCAAATGCCCTCTGGAGGGGAATTCAAGTGCTCCCTTGAGTAAAAGCCCTTTCGTCAGCAGTGGCATGAGGAAATAACTGCATGGCTGCACTTTTAACTTAGTCGTTTGTAATATGTTTGTGTGTTTTCATTTCTGCCAACTGGCTTTTGCCAACTGGAACCTCCCCAAAAATAATACCGGAAAGGTTCCGAGTTCAATGTTTAAAAAAAAATTAATGCACAAGAATGTACCACTTTTCACACCGTGTGTACAGGGCAACGCTTTATTTAAAATGTATCTGATAGGGCAAAGTACCCCTGTACTGGTGACACATTAATTACCATTATTTCAAATTAATCTTCATATTCAAGTTCGTGTTGTTTATTATAATAAAAAAACTATTTAAATGGTACAGTACAATATAGATACAATGTATACGCTCTTCTGAAACCCGTATCATTCTTGGGAAGAGCGTGGAAGAGTAGACCAATGTATCCTCCGGAGGGGCTCTCTAAAGCACTCAATCCAGGGGGGCCCTTCCATTAACAGCAACATGAAGAAGACATTGCAGGGCTGCACCTTTCTCTATAACCACTAAGGCACTACAAAAACAAAACCGAAACAAAATCAATTTCCGAAAACGATAATAGAATATTTTTGAACAATAAAATCTAGACAATTTGGATTCAAGTAAATTATTTAACTCCTTTTTACTTTTATGGAACCTCACTGAACGAGTACTTAAAATGTCTGCTCCACTTGACATTATCATTGGACTGACAAAAAATCTTGCGAGTGAGTGCTAATGAGTGAACGTTTTCTAAGCTCTTCGGTGTGTTTTTAGAGTTGGACTTCGCCGTGTGACCGAAAAAAATGCACCGGAAAGCTACAGACTTTGACTTTTAAACAACTTTTATTGCCGCCAGCAGCAAAAGAACGGGAGGCGATCTCGATATGAAATATACACAAAGTCACCAGGAAACAAATGAAAATCCACGCTACAAATCCACGCGCTGTGGCGCTAAAAGCACCGCGCACAACACGAAAGAAAAGCCACGTGGTGGTTCTGGTGGTCATCGCGCACGCCACGGTGACGAGCGAGCGCTTCGGAAGAGCGCAACTTCAAAAAAACGGACCGTGATTTGCATCGCAATTCACGAAATGCAAAATCGCGCTGAAATAATCTCTGATGCGCATTGCCGTCTCCTGCCACGCTGCCTCCATGAGAATGACCGCGCAAGGTCCTCGGCCCTCGAAGTGGTCGGGAATCCGAGGATGCGCGTGTTCTTGAGCTTGGAATGTCCGCGCGACGCGTGGGCCCCACGTTTCGGCAAAAGCGCCACTGCCAGCGATCGTTTTGACGGCAACATCGTCTCGAGCAAATCAGAATCAGAAAGGGTTTAATTCGCCATGAAAGTTCGCACAGACAAGGAATTTACTTTGGCAGGAAGGTGCATACATTCAACATATAGGAATCTTAAATAAGTGGTGTACAAGTCTTAACTATACTAAAGGTACAAAGTCTAACTAATACTAAAGGGGCTAAAGTATGTAAAAAAATTTTTTTATCAAAATTAAAAAAAACTGTAATATACAATATAAAAATACAAAAATACAAATAGGGTAACATAGTTACCCCAAAGGGCCCGACGCGAACAGTCCCCTAGCCCACTCTGACCCCCGCGACCTTTACGCACGCCCGATGCGCTCCTTGGCAGGGGGAGCGATGATCACGTCCCCGCGCGCGCTCTCGATGAGTCCACGTGAACGCGCTCGCCCAGAAAATCCGCTGTCGGAGCTCGAAGAGTTCTTGATCGATCGACTCGCAAAGGTTGGGGGGGGGGGGCACAATCCTGGCAGGTTGTTCCCACCTGTGTCGCCGTCGGTGGCGTTACGACATCATCAGCTCAAGGGGCGCTGCAATCCGTCAGGTGGGGAGAGGGTGATCCCAATTCTAGATTTGAAGCTTTCGTGACTGCAAAAATTCATACTCTTAGGTTTTTTCGGTAAAGTCACGTCGGTAAAAAATACAAATAGAAAAAATAATAGAAATAAAATAATAAATCTATTATTATTTTCTATTGTTTTTATTATTTATTTTTATTATTATTTTTTTTCCCTACGTGACTTTACCGAATAAACCTAAGAGTATGGGGATCCCAATATTTGATTTGCCTTGCACGGTTCACACCTGGGCTACATATCGCGGCTCCTCTTCCCTACGTCTTTGTTCTTTTACACTGTTGTTGAAAAACACATCTCGTGGCAGTTGTCGATGGAGGGTCTAACTCGTAGCCTGCCATATTATGTTCTACATTTGCATTGCTTCCTTGCGCTGACCTTCGGTGAGGACTTGCAGCTATGTTCCACACATTTGCTCTCTATCTCGCTCTCTGGCAATACAGGTTAGGCAACCGAAATATAAGCGGAGACATTTTGTTTGAATTCGATGAAAAAAAACCACTCTATTTCAAGAGAATATGAGGAGGTGCTTAATAAATAACATCAAAACGCATTCCTTAAAAAGGCCGCATACGGCTACCCCAGCCGCAGATTCCCAAACCCTGGGTTAGGCCATCATCATCTAAACAGACTCAGGTACCCCATTGTATTTCCTGCATAACTACGTGTGTACACACATGTCAGCTATATTTAGAGAGTATGTGTCACTGCATGACGCTTGCACGATATTGGGGCGCCACGGTGGCGAGATGTTAACTACTTCGCCTGGCTTGCAGGAGGTCGTGGGTTCAATCCCCGACCCTGACGCCTGTATACATCGAGTTTGCATGTTTTCCCTGTGGTCGTGTAGATCTTTCTCCACGTCCTCCAGTTTTTCCCTCCACACTTAGAAACAAGCGTTTAGAATATTTGGTTGCGGTAAATTTACACGTGATAAGCTACTTCGTTGAGCTATCATTTGTGGCCAGGTCACTTCTCTAAAAGCGCGAAATAGCTCAGGCGGCCTTAACTGGTAACATTAAAAAGGTTGTAGTTTTTTTTATATTAAATGCGGTGAAGCACATGTGCATTCACTTGAAGGTGTACTTTTGGCAGATTAGTCTTCTCATCCGGATATCTGTGATAATAGCTCCTCTTCTGCAAGATAATTTGTGGAAAAACGCAGACAATAGGATTAATTTTTCGTGCACCTCAATTTAAATGGTAATTGTTGTGGGTTTGCTCTCCAAAACCCCGGTGTGCTGAACTGGTAACGAATTGGCATGTTCTGTTTATGTAAAAACCCTTACTAATTGGCTGTGTCAGGTGGTGGTGGGTTTTATGGCATTTATACTTATGCGATCCTACCCAAAAACTCCGTTTAAATGCCAATGGATGCATTCAGTGGCCACCATCACGATGAACTGACTTCTTATTCACAAAAAAACTGATATGGAGATAAAATGCACATATACACTCACATACTTCAGGAATTCAGTGCCCGAGATCGCAGTTGTGGTTCATCGGGTTTTGGATAACAAAATCTTACAGACCTACGGATGCAATATAATATTTTAAATGTGTGCCATCGTCATAATTATGCTCAACATTCACATTTAAAATGCATTCCATTTACTAACGTTAAAAACCTTGAAACGCACATATAGTAGTATATTTTGTGTTCTAATGCTCACAACTTTAAAGACATCTTTGGAAATTTTAGATTTGAAGCTTTCGTGACTGCAAGGATTCATATTCTTGGGTTTTTTCGGTAAAGTTACCTACGTGACTTTACCGAAAAAACCCAAGAATACGTCTTTGGAAAGTTGTGTGCATTGTAAATGCACCCGTGGTACTTTTGAGTTGTATAAAAAAATAATAAACATTTACCAGCTCTTGTAAAGAGCAATTCGGTGTTCTCAGGTCACAGACAACCCACTTTAAGGTGTTGATGTTTAGCCGCCATGAGACTGTAAAGGAAACCGTGATAGCAGTCATGGTGACAGTCCAAAGGTATTGCCAGTGCAAGCAGGTCATGCATCACCACAAGGGGCACGAGAAGGCTCAGCTGCACATTCCATCCAAATAAAAATTGGATATCCATGAAGTCTTCCTCTTTTACTAAACATTGTTCGCGTGGCTGATGTTGATGTCAAGCAACAACTTATTATATTACATTGAGCTGGTGGAGTCAAGATAATTGCGTCGGGGGGGGGGGGGGGGAGATTGTATCGCTGTGAAGGTGTCGCCTTCATATTTGTCAATTGGGCATTGAGTCGTCAGATCTTCTGCGGTCTGTACTGGGTGACAGTTGTACACAGGAGCTGTTTTAATTTTCCATTTGTGCATCAGGTATCCGCATCTGCTGCCATGGTTTGTGCGGATGCAGTTTAAGGTTGCCCATAAGCTTCGCAAAACATAGATGTTATCAAGTAAAATTTAATATTGTAGTCCTGTAACGTTATTCATATATTTTTTAGATTTCCAAACTCATCCTATCTACACAGCGTGTTACGTAATAAAATTTAACGGGTGCGTTCTCATTTGGTGAATCTGGGTGAGAGAGGTTATCACAGTACAAATTTAAATAGTTCCAGAAACCACTATAGTATAATCACCTCATTATATCCAAAGCCATTCAGTGGGCATTGTTAATATATTCTTAATACAGCAGAACCTTAGATACGCGTTTAATTATACACAAGGTCAAATATTCTTACATTGCACTTTAACAATACTGACACTCAAGTGTGCGATAGGGCAAGACATGCCAGCTTCCAAGTATATATCTGAGGCCACTCAAGCATTGGGATGTCCCCCGTGTCATCTTGAGGTCATCGTGATGCTTGGGACGTGTATTGGGTTCACAACCAGTGCATAATGGGACAGTTGGGTAATTTACAGAGGTGTAAAGCACTGTTGACTGCTGCGTTTTGCAATATACGATTTTGGATTTATATCGCAATATAAAATATGGCTGCATCTCAAAGTGATGTACAAAGAGCAGGACGTGGATACCACTTAATACAGGGCAACATGAATTGTGGCTGTTAGCAGCAGTCAAACGTGGCTAGGAAATGTTTTCAGCAGATGTAAATCTCAGCGATATTTTCTGACAACGAATTGGGGAGTGGTAATATCAGCAATGGTCAAAACGGCAGAGGTCTGAATACACAGACTGTGCCAAAACAGTCACTCATAAAATAGCACGTTGGAAATATGAAAAGATACAACTCAATAACTGTTTTTAATTGCATAAAATAAAATAAATTACATTATAGTAACAAGGACAAACAAACACACCTGCTGTGTTTTCTTACCTAAAAGTAAATGAGTTATAATAACATAAGTTGGCTCTTCTTCACAGATTACGATGGGAAACAATCATTCTGTAACATATCATGAATTCTAATTTATAATTACGAATGGTTTTACCATTAAATTAAGATATAAAACAAATCAGATCAAACGCAAATACATTTTTCACACTTACTACAAGATTTTAAACATTTGATTATTAATATTTTTTTCTACAAATAACATACAAAAATTCTTCATGGTCACTTGCAAAACCTTTCATTTTCGTTATGCAACGCTAACAAAAGCCAGAAAACATTGCACCGTTACAGCTGAACGAATGTATAGCGTTCATTACCGCAATGACAACACTTTAGTTCAAGCCTTCTGGAGGTCCTTCATGAAGTCCTGCTGCGCCTTTTTCATCTCGTGTCCTTTCACCCATGTGTAGAAAAAAGATCCGGTGAGGACCAGCACGTTGCTGGCCCACCAGAGCACGGTCTTGAACTCGCCAAAGTAGGACACGGCGACGACGGTCTGAACGCACGCTTTCGCCGTGCCGGACACGTTGTGCGTGAGCGGGCTCGTCGCCTGGATCTGCAGCCCCGTCACATAGCCGATGCCGAAGCCCAGCACGCCGCCCACCGTCATGATCATCCAGAAGTGCGGCGAGAAGACGTGCTCGAACGCCAACAGCTTGGGCACCTCGCCGACGAGCAGGATGATCGGCATGAAGAGGAGGCACGCGTTAATGTTGTTGTAGTAGGCGAGACGCCACAGGCTCCCGCCAACCAAGGGCAGCACCTTCTTGGTGTAGATCGCGTTGAGGGAGACGCAGAGGCTGGCCACGACGCCGAACACCACGCCGGCCACGGAGAGCGTGCCGCTCATATCCTCCTGGTCCACGCCGAGCCAGAATCCACCTGCGCTCGTGGAAATGGGAAACCACAATCAATACCACCCAGTCACATGACACCGAGTAAATGTATGAACAATAAGTGTCATTAATTCTAACCATATTGATTAAGCAATGCTACATATTAATTATAATTCACAGCTTTTTTGTCAGATGAAGGCCTCTCCCCCATGACGTGTTGGTCGTGAGGGTTGTTTGACCATATTTCACCAGGCTGGTGGCCCAGGAACGGTTAACACATCAATCGCCATTGATTGTCAGTAATGGCCAGGAATCGAACTCAGGTTGCCGGGTTCATAGCCTAGTTTGCTAACCACTGTGCCACTGCTTCACCACCATACTACAAATATAGGGCGAGAAAGTTGAAACTACAAATACAAAATATTTTCAATTTAAGTCGTGTCTAAATGCAGCCGAGCCATGGGGTTGCCCTTGAACGTGAGAAAAATAGTTAGATGAATGTATACAGCTTATCAGTTCCAAGAGGGTTGGATTTTAAACTGGTTTGTCCTGCATATTATTGTTGTTGTAACTGTACCGTGTAGCTAAGATCTACGGTGCTTTTGACCAAATATCCGGGAATGTGCCCACTCTAGTTAGATCTGGAAGCTAAGCCTGTTTGAGCCTGGATGTGTGACCACAATGCACAGCACGTTGCTATAGGCTGCAGAGCGACGTGGTGGCGAGCATAAGACAGTGCAGTGACATCTATTACTTAAACTGTATGGCTATATCCCAAAATCTAGATTTGAAGCTTTCGTGACTGCAAGGATTCATATTCTTAGGTTTTTTCGGTAAAGTCACGTAGGTAAAAAAAAATTAAAATTAATAAAAATAAAATAAAAATAAAATAAAAATCACGACGTTTCGGAGGCAACACAAGCTTCCGTCTTCAGGTGGAACAGTCACAAGGCCTACCTTGGATCCTCCCACCCTCAACCAGAATATATACAAATAGGGTTTTCTTGGAATTTCTCTCACTTGATACAGCTATAATGCTGTGACTGTTTCACCTGAAGACGGAAGCTTGTGTTGCCTCTGAAACGTCGTGATTTTTATTTTATTAATTTACATTTTTTACCTACGTGACTTTACCGAAAAAACCTAAGAATATATACCCCCAAACCCTCCTTCCTTCATATCCCCCCACTGACCAGCGTTGTGAATTATGGTCAAAAAAAGCTTTACGATCTGCACGGCGTCAGGCGACCCTCATCAAGCAGTGGAGTCGCAATAAAAAGACCCGTACACGTACATGTACGAGACCCCGAAAATGTTGATGCCTGGCAGAAGCGGTGCGTGACTATTCGCAGCGAGTACCGATGATCATTCCGCAGCACAGGAGCGCTGGGAGGGATGTGCCTTGGCCCAGGATCATGTAGGACATGAGCACGTTGAAGACAGTGGTGAGGGAGCGGCCCACGTTGTAGAAGGAGATGCCCACGAACTTGAGGCAGAGGTTGTTGAAGGTAATCATGCCAGTGAAGACCAGCGACAGTGGCAGCACCTGCTCAACGAAATTAGAAATGTGTCAGTGCGCACTTTCTTATAACAGAGACACAAACTGAGGCTCCATCGTCAACCAAGATCGTGTCTTTTAACTTGCATTATGTTATTGTATTCATGTGTTCCTCGTTCTGTCTCAGTGCGTTGACAAACATGCACCTCTCCATGTCTAGTTATGCAACGTGTCCCCAAAGGAGGACTTCTTCCTAACCTACATCACTGTATACCCTCAGAGTAAATGAGTAACTTTCACCCATAAGACAGACTTTTTTATGGCATCACTTTTTTTCGTAATATAACAGTTACAGTACTTATATTTTAGTCATTTTCTGAGTTGCTTCTTGTTCAAACAGTACCTAATGAATTGATCTGCCTCTACATATATACCACATTTAAATTGTGTTTTTTCAAAACGTTTTACACAATGTCTAGACATGTAAAGTGTTAACTTTAAGTGCTTTATTCCACAGAGCATGAAATATGAATCATTATCTCCACACAATCCCCAAAGTCATAAAGGAAAGTATGAAATAATGGCATTTTCAGCACTATATCTTTTTGGGCACATCATTCCCAGCATAACATTTCCTTAAACAATGAACATTGAGGTCTAAGTTAAATGAGCTGCGAGGCTGTAGTATACATATGCCAGGGTCCAACTGTATTGGAAACAGAGCAGTAACTCAAACAGCCTCAACGAAAAACAGTGGTGTTGTTTTCCAAAAAGTCAGGACAGTAAGAACACATTCGTAAAGAATTCAGAAGCGTTACAGTCTTGCACCAATGGGCATCCAACTGTTGGTTCACCAGACGCTCAGAATAAATCCTTTGGTTAAATATTACAATAGGATATTCAGTACCTGCTGTTCACAATAGCCTGTCGGCTCTCCCTTGTATGGATAAATGATAAACTTGTTCGACACGTATTACCTTACAAAAGCAATGGTCAAGCCACTGTGTCCTTTCCATCATAAAGGTGCAGCCCTGCAATTCCTTGCTCACACCACTACCGTCAGAAGGGCCCCTAAAAGAGGGAGCTCTAGAGAGAATATTTTGGCCTCATATTCCACACATGACCTTCCCATCAACTGTGGTATACTCATTTATACAACTGGGTGGTAACAAACTGAGTGATTGAGAAAAACTTGTCCTATTTTGAAATGTCATTTTAAAAAAAGGTCTACGTTTTAAATGTTAGCAATGTATTCGGTAAGGGAGTGTAGGGTCATGAGCAATGAGTGGATCACTACATATTATTTTAGCTAACCTTTTCAAATGATCACAAGATGACATACTATATTGGAATGGGATAAGTGAAGTGTGATCTACACCCAAAAGTAACCTGCAATGGAAATCATAGGGCACCATCGATGTGTACAAGTTTTAATGACAATTTAAGGAGTCTATGATATGTATGGCGGTACAGTGGTTAGCGCACCACGCTATAAAAACAAGGCGGGCCCAAGTTTGAGTCCCGGTCATGGCTAAAAGCAGGGGGTGATTGCTCTTTATCACTGGGAGCTGCAACAGGTCTCACTCGTTTCGGATCTACAGGTCAACTAACTTGTTAAAGCTTAACTGTTCTTGGTTCTTTCGTTAAAGTCACGTAGAAGGGAAATAATAAAATAATACAAATAACTATAACATTCTCACGACGTTTCGATTGCAACACAAGCAATCATCATCATAATATGAATCCCTGCAGTCACGAAAGCTTTAAATCGAACAAAAAACTGCTTAAATGATCAATGTGGTAGTAATCATGTGAGCCAGTGGTGGAAGTTTCACTCTTCCCCTGGATATCTGCTGTGACACTACTTGAAAAGGCAGTTACACAAGAAAAGCAACACATCCTTATGCTTCCCAGTGCCAGAACAACGCCTCCCCTACACCCTTGCGGGTCCAGTAGGTTAAAACTGACCATACTTCACCACGCGGACATTTACATTTGTGAAGGTGAGGGAGCATGGACGTGAAGGGGCATAGAATTATTGTACAACAGTTCATGTTGCTGCACTACGACTCTGCTGCCCGTCACGCAGCCTTGGATAAAGCTACGCTCTTTATGAATGGTGATCACGACACAGACCCAAACCTTTTAGCTGGCGACATGCGATTAGATTTTGCGCATTCCGGGCGATTTGGTTATTGTCTCAAGTCTACAACACCTCCAAATACAACACCCTTCCAACTACCTCCAACACCTCCAAATACAACACCCTTCAACTACCCCCATCACCTCCGAATTCAACACCCTTCAACTACCCTCCAGCACCTCCTAACACAACACCCTCCAACTACCTCCAACACCTCCGGGGTACCGGTCACATGCGTGCCAACCAACCACGCAAAGCGCCTCTCAACCACTGCCGGCATCCTGAACTCTCCCCACCCTAACCTCGTGTGTGTGCAGCCTGACCCGTACAAGGTAAACATCGCTAAGCGGGGCGCCGTGACGAGGAGGTTGTTGTGGGTTTTGTGCAGAGGTCGCAAACGGGTTTTGATTCCTTAACCGTACCCGTACCCGCCCGTACCAGGGTCGCAAATGGGTACCCGTACCCAGTCGGGTACAGTCGGGTACGGATACCCTTTCCCTACCCGTACCCGAAATGAGTGACAAACGGTTACTCACCAGTGACTCACGGCCTACCCGTACCCGGCCGCACCAGGGTCGCAAACGGCTACCCGTACCCGGCCAGGTACGGGTAGCCGGGTATCGGGTAGGGTACGGGTATCGGGTACCCGGTTGCGACCTCTGGTTCTGCGACTCTTTAAGCCAGGGGTGGGGAACGTATGAGACCCGATGGGCCGTATGAGGCCCATGAAATAATTTGGTCTCTGGCCCTGCCAAGGCAAACGCGGGCGGGACTCGAACTTCAATAAATCTAGGAGCAAACCTGGAAAAGTAGTTGCGAGCAACAAAATCATCAATATCAGCTAACATCACACACCTCACCAGAGAAGCAGTTCCAGCCATCGCATTAGGGGTGAGTTAATTAAATATTTGACCAAATATCACGGGCTAATTTTTAAGTTGATAATTTTGCATGGCCCGCGAATGATGTTACAAATATCCAAATGGCCCTTGGCAGAAAAAAGGTTCCACACCCCTGGACTTTCAGCGTCGTCGTCGCCTTTGCCCCGGGGGGGGCAGCAGTTGTAGAGCATCAACTCTGTCATGATGTGCAAGTACAGTAGTAACAATGATGTAACTCGCTTGATGTACACAGAGTTCGCTAACAACGCTGCATATCCGAACGTCGCCCATCAGCCCTGACCAACTATTCGCCCTCGCCACCCACCCACTCATTGCCAGTATCTGTGCACAGTTTTGCCAATTACATAATTCCAACAGATGTTCACCACACGTTGCAGAGCAACGCGTTCTCCACACGTATCCGGCACGTACAGATATCGCTTCACTCCGCTGGTGAGACCCAAAACATCGAAACCATTACACAACGGTGGTGGGGTGGTGGTGGATGGGGTGTTAGTGGGATGGGGTGGTGGTGGGGTGGTAGTGGTGGGGTGGTGGTGGGGGTGGATGGGGTGTTAGTGGGATGTGGTGGTGGTGATGGGGTGGTGGTGGGGTGGTGGTGATGGGGTGGTGGTGGTGATGAGGTGGTGGTGGTGATGAGGTGGTGGTGGTGATGAGGTGGTGGTGGGTTGGTGGTGGTGGTGGGTTGGTGGTGGTGGTGGGTTGGTGGTGGGTTGGTGGTGGTGGTGGGTTGGTGGTGGTGGTGGGTTGGTGGGATGGTGGTGGTGGGCTTAACCATCCTCCCAGCGGCTGCCGCACCTGCAGCAGGATCTGCGTGTCGCAGCCAAGCTCGGGGAAGCGCACGCGGCCCGGGAAGAGACCCGCGAGCGAGCGCATGGCCCAGCACAGCGCCACGGTCACCGCGCACTGGTAGAAGGTGACGAAGAGCGGCGCGTCGAGACCCTCCGAGGCTCCCGCGCCGCCCAGGAGGTGCTTGTTGAGGAACACCATGCTGACGGACACGAGCCAGTAGAGAGCCACCACCAACGCGATGCGGACCGAGCGCTGGGCGAGACCCGTGGGGCCGCGGCCGTCGTCGGACCCCGGCTGCAGCATGGCCAGGCGGTGCGGAGAGTCGGAGTCGTCGGTGGTGGTGGTGGTGGCGGTGGGGCGAGCGCGTCGCTCTAACGGGACCGCGCGTTCCCGCGGACGCGAGGGGAGCATTCTGGCGCGGCGGCGAGCATCGTACGAGCTTTGGTGGTTCGGTTAATGTTGACGAGGAAAGAAGGAGCGACAACGATTGTTGTGATTGTTGTTGCAGCCGCGGTGGCGTTAATCTCGTGCGAGGCTTGCTGCTAGAGCAGAGCAGCCTCGCGCTGCTGCTGCTGCTTGACACGCGCGGGATCAGCTGACTCGCGGGCAGCCAGCGCCCGATTCGAGCAGCGGGGGCTGATTCGCGGCGGCGATGACGTCATGTCGCGCACAAGGCGGTGACGTCGGAATACAGAGGCGCGATGCAAAACGTTTAAGGGAACGTCCATGAATGACGTCACGCGATTTTGGACGATTTTTGACCCTCCCCCTCCCTCCTCTCGTCACACGGCGTCACAAATAGTCAGACCCCCCACCCCTCTCAAATATGACGTCACAAAGCTCTGCCCCCCCCCCCCCAAATAAAATAAAACATGCTTTAAATCGCTTTAGACTATTGTCATTGTAGTGCGTATTTAATGTTGCGCTGCACTCTGATGTTGTAGGAGAAAACATTTATTAAAAAGTCTATTCAATTAAGTAGAACGTGTCTATATTTAAAGTTGCGCAATTTGATGTGACGTCACATTTCTCAAACCCCGCCCACCCGTCACACATCGTCACAAATATTTGACCCCCACTATGTGCGTGACGTCATTTATGGACGGCCCCTAAAAGGTAACAGTTGCGTGCGTGACGTTTTTATATATATTTTTTTACAAGCGCGCGCTATTGCGAACGGCCTAGTTTTTTTTTTCATAAATTCTGCGAAACCGGAATGCCTTTGGTGACGAAGCCGTCATTACGTAGAAATTAAACTGAAAAAAATTGATGGCCGGCAATGACGTAATCACGTAACACCTCACGTCCTCACAGCCGTCAAATGCGACGCGATGACGTCCGGAAGCGTTGGCGATGTCATCGCGTGGCACTCAGCAGGTGAGTGACGTAATCACCTGCCATTTGAAGACGTCATCGTGCACGGCATGAAGTAGGTTATACGTCATCGCGCAAGGCGTTTAGGCTGTGACGTAATTACGTACAAATCCGGCCCTACGACAACCCGTCTTGTAACGTCATTACGTCGCCAGCGTGACGTCATCACGTACATCTTTCCCCGGAAGAAGCTACGTAAACGTGGGGCCGTGATGATTTAAATGAATATTGGGCGCTCTACGGGGGAGATCGGAACGATTGTCGTTTACAACCCGACGCCAGGTACGAGTCTCTGCCAAGACGAATGCAAACTGTGGCCTTCCTTTCAGCGTCTCGCGTACGCGGTGTTTTGCGCTTCGACGCCACCCTGGATGACACGCCGTCCTCGGCTAGTTTGTCCGCCGGGTTCCCTCGCTCCTGCTCGGTAGAAGTTCCTAGGCCTTTTGGGGGCTGCACTCGGGAGCAGGGGCGAGCTTTCATTACAAGTGTGTAATTTTGATTGCGATTGAATGAAGTCGTTATCATCATCATCACCATCGGCTCGTGTGCAGGTGCTAGGCGGATTGTTGCTTCCTAGGATCGCGAGGGATGGGGATAGCTTAGAGAAGACTTAGTCCAGCAGTGGACTGATCATGACTCATGATGATGATCACTTCGTAATTGTAACATGCCTTTGATGGTCGCAGTGCTCTGCGCTACGAACCTGTGGTCGATTGCCGGCCACGGTATCTGAACTTGGCTTGAGTCTCCCTTAGGTTGCCTCGGCCTTAAATGATTACTGAATCTGTTGCGATGGGCAAACGTTAGCATTGTGGGGAGACTCAAGGCCGCTCGGTGCTGGTCAAACCACCCACTCGTGAGTTCTTAATGAAGGTCTCTAACTTGCAATTCTAAGTGATAAAAACACATCTATACGGAATATTGTGTTTTAAATGAACACATAACAAGTACGGCCCTTTGCCGTTCAACGACTGTGTTTTTTTGTCTGTACAGCACTTAACCACGATGGTTATTGCTCGATGGATTACTCGGTACTAGTTGGTATATCACTCACCACTGATGCTAGAGCTGTATTGTACCCGGGTATCGAACAACAATGCTTTTTATCAGTGCAATGACGCGCACAACATCTCTGCTATGTTACGTTTAAGTAAACGCAGCAATACGAATATCAGTTGTAAACATGTTCACGTGGAATAGCGATGTAAATGTTAAAGTATGTGAAACTGGCAACGATAATCAGTAATCCTATACTTCGTAAGAATTATGTCGATATACGGTCACGCCAGAGGTTTGTATGTCCGGAATGAACCTGATAACACTTTATTGACGTATACATCATACAGTAAAAGCTGATTTTGCTGGGTATAATTCCTTTACTGTACTTGTTATTTACACCGGCTTTCCCATTTCGTAATAATGCAATTCGTGCACGGCCAACATCAGTGTTGTTATAACCCCATTGCAAATGTCAACGGAAGCGCCACGTCCATCGGTATCATCTGGTTTGACCTTTATGCGAAATGCATTGGCTAATCATCAACCATTGTAATGCAAAATTAGAACAACCAAAAGACTGCCATGTGTTAAGGATTGGCATAGAACATTGGATCGTTTTAACAATGGAAATCCATTCCTCCACTCACAATGCATTAATTGTTTACGTGGCAATGTATGATTTACGAAGAAGACTGCTATGTGTTAAGGATAGGCATACAACATTGCATTGTTTAACAATGGAAATCCATTCCTCCACTCACAATACATTAATTGTTTACGTGGCAATGTATGATTTACGATGTATTCAAATGATATGCTAATGTGCAAATGTATTTTTTGTTGCAAATTTGAGAGATAAAACTCATTTGGCACAAGACGATAAACATGTAACGGTAAAAAAACGAGACGGGAAAAAAACACGTATCCTTTAGTCCGCTTATGAAAATGTAACAACAACTGTCAGGGTAAAGGATTCGTATGTCGTGAAAGTTACACATTACTGCAGTATTGTATTACAATTGCATACCATCCCCTTGTTTTCTGCTGGATATTTCAACTCTTTTAATGATGGACTCATACATAGTGCAACTGAATATTTTGAAATGAGTATAATTACATACCAACAGCGTATTCGCCCCGGCACGTTAACCAATTAGGCGGACGTGTCAATATAAGCATTTTTGTATTCTGCAAGAATTGTAGTCCTGGTTTTTCATTGGTAACACTGGGTTTTATTCCTGACTCTTGATATGTGGAATTTGTACATTCTCCCCTTATTTCACATGGAGTTCTTTCGGGTTCTCTGTTTTCCTCCCATAGCAAATGTCATACATTGAAATTATTGTTGTTCAGGCATTTCAAAGCAGGACTCTTCAGAAAAAAAATCTTGAAAATCAGTGTGGCTTTCCTGGATGAATGTGTAATTATTATATTAGGTTGTCCACATGGTGTAGAGTCAGTAAACTAATGATGATGATAATTGCCTCTTGTAATATATATGTATAAGCAGAACTCTGTTCTGTCTAGACATGTAAATGATCATGTTTCGGTCTATCGATCTATTGGCTATACAAATCAGTTATATCAATATTATCCAGATTCATATTCTTGGTTCTTTCGGTAAAGTCACGTAGAAGGGAAACAATAAAAGAATAAAAATATAAAACAATAAAATTCTCACGACGTTTCATGACTTTACCGAAAGATCCAAGAATATGAATCCCTGCAGTCACGAAAGCTTTACATCAAAATTATCCAGATTGTTAAACGGCTTATTTCACAAATGCTGCTGGGTTACTTGGTGTTATGGCAGGAAACAGCATTTGTCCCTTGTCTTGTGCCCGTTGTCCCGGTGGGCAGAGGACATTGCAGACTGCCATGGAGTCAATGCTGAACAAGCTGAAGAGCACCGTCACCAAGGTGACAGCAGATGTGACGAGTGCTGTGTCGGTGGTGCTGGGCAACCCGGTCACACGCGAGTTTGAAATCACCCGCCATGTCGCCAGTGGAGGGCCAGCACTCTCCTGGAAGATTTACCATGGCTTCAAGAAGTCTACCAAACAGGTGTGGACATCTTGCGTTGACGAGCCCATTCTCCGTTAGGTCTTCCTTTTTTAAATCCTTTATATTAAGTTCGCTTGCTTGCTTGCTTGCGTGCTTGCTTGCTTGCTTACGACCGTGCAAATCTTTCGGTCGTTTTTTAACCCACTTCCCGTGATCCAATCGAGCTGACATTTTCCACACAGACTCGTTGTGCGAGACAATTAATGTTCGTGAAAAAAAATTCCCAAAATTGTACACTTTTTAGGCAAAAAAAATGTATTTTACATATATTCAAATAGAACTCATTCACAGTATAAGAGCCCAGAGCGTAACCCCTCCACAGGCCGTGGCGGAGTAGCGCAGTTGGTAGCGCCCTCGCTTTCTATGCCAAAGGTCGCGGGATCGATCCCCGCGTCCTCCACAGGCGAATATATTTTTAAATCCTTTATATTAAGTTCGCTGCCATGCATATAAAGGATTTATAGTGAAAAACTTTGTTTTTACGGGTTATACTTATTTCTAGTTCCTTTCATTTTTCCTGTACATTTACCATGGCTTCAAGAAGTCTACCAAACAGGTGTGGACATCTTCTTGCGTTAGGTATTCCTCTATTTCTAGTTCCTTTCATTTTTCCTGTACAACACACTTTTTAATTTTCCCGTTGTTTATCCTGCATATGTATGCAAATAGTGCCAGTTGCCTTCTCATCACTCCCTGCATCAGGTCTTCTTCTATGAAACATATCATTGAATTAATTTGATGGCTACCTTAGCAATGCATATGTTATGAAAGCCTATTACAGCTGTTGTTACTATAGCGTGAAGTAAAAAGCAAATAGAAAGTTTCAATTACCTGTGTTTACTATGTTTAAATCACCTGTCATTGTACAGCTTTTTCAACTTTTATAAATTAATTGAAAGTTATTCTTTGAGGCAATAGTTTTATTGTACAATGGAGTAGTAATATGGATAAAATTGGCTGATTCTTTGGGAGCATAATATGCACATCGTGGTTTGTAGATTCATATTAATTCTGGCACTCATGATACATTGATGAAATTATAATGTCAAGGATTTTATCTTTTACAATATATGCACATTACGTGCAAATGTTTTTTTTCTAGGCTGATGAAACTAAAGAGGCAGAACATACGTGACATTACGAATGAGACAAAAAAATAATTGAACATGGCACAATCGTTACAATTAATTGAGTGTCAGTGGGGTGGTTAATCATCACATGCTGAGGGCATACATTTTACATCTCTGTCAAGCAATACTTAGGCGTGTAAAATTCATGAACACATTTTGGGCCATTTACCCTCGGCCTGTTTTTTTTATGTTGCCTTTATATACAATTTCGTACCAGCTGATGGGGTTTTCATCCATTAAATAGATCATTACTATGTAAACAGTTATTTCTGTTTACGTACCCCCTGCTTGTTTGTATTTTGTCACATTAGCTTTGCTCTCGTTATGCTTAATGATTAATAGTGTAAACATCTCATCCAGTTGTGGTTGAAGAGCCTCTTGAAAGTGCTTATGTATTATTTAAAATCCTGATGGCTGTTTCATGTGTGTGATGAATATGAATAATTAAATTTATTTGAAAGTGAAAATTTTGTTTATGTTAAACGAGAGGGTGTATTTTTTGTATTTTCGGGACAATGGGGTACACTGATTTAAATTGATTCGAATTTTATACGGCAGAAACATTTAGGAACAACACAATTTGGATTCATACAGCATTTTTTTGACTTAACTTTCGTGACTGCAGGAAATCATATTCTTTGGTTCTTTCGGTAAAGTCACGTAGATAGAAAAAAAAATTGAGCATACTGCCAGTCGATAATGTAGACTGTAGCCTGACAGACCGTAGCCTGGTTTTTAAGCTGGTGAGTGTATTGGTAGTCTAATGTAGACTGTAGAAATGATTATTAAACTGAACCTGAGTGAGCGTACTGGCAGTTAAAAATGTAGACATATTCTGGTTCTTTCAGTAATAAAAATACAATTTTAATAAACCCCAAAACCACGACGTTTCGATCGCAACACAAGCGGTCGTCATCAGGAAAAGGGGGGTTAGCTTCTGAAGGCAAACTGTTTATAAAGGTTTAGAGATGGGCGTTAATGAGCGAGGACCTTAGGTCACATTTGTTCTTAGAAACAGTGAGGAGATCCAGCAGGTAGTCTGCTGATTTATTTTGAAGGAGGGGAACTTCAGACATAGTGGCCTATAGGATAATAATTGACTGGGGTTTTGCCAGACATCCTTGGTTGCTGGAGTGGACGAGTGCATGGATGATCTTGACATTGGCGAGGGTGATCTTGAAGTTAATCCAAGAGTGGATTGGTAGCCAGTGAATGGTTTGTATTATTGCGGTGATGTGTTGTTGTTTATGGATGTGTGTGAGGAGTCTGCCACTGGCATTATGGATCACCTGGCATTTGGAGGTGAGGGATTTCAGGAGGCCATAAAGGAGAGAGTTGTGTTAGCCGAGTCGATATATGAGGAAGGCATGCATGAGGGTCTCAGCGGCAGCTGGGGCAACAAAGTTGCACAGATCGATGTCGGGGGCTTCTGCAGAATTAAGCTTTGTATGTAGAGAACTACAGGTCAAAATCAATGACAACTACAAAGTTACGCACAATCATTCCCATCGTAATGCAAAGTTTATGATACTACATGCTGTGATAAGGTGATGGGCACAAGCTTGATATCTTAAAAAGTTGCTCAACAAGAAAAAGTTATTTATTGAAGACAAGCTGTCCAGCAGGACAATGAATGAAGAGTCAAAATCTTTAAGGTTGTACAATAGGCACCCAGTGTACTCATGATTGATGAACATTGGTTAATTTTCCCCCTTGGCAAGACCTTGTGGGAACAATTGCACCGATTACGCAGCCCGGATGTGGAAATATTTAGTGGCCCAGTGTCAGTAGTAGCTGTAGTATCAGTAGTAGCTGCAGTACCAGCGGTAGTATCAGTAGTAGCTGTAGTATCAGTAGTAGCTGTAGTACCAGCTGTAGTATCTGTAGTAGCTGTAGTATCAGTAGCAGCTGTAGTACCAGCGGTAGTCTTAGTAGTAGCTCGAATGTTTTTTTTCTCCTACACAAAATCTGTGTCGCGTCTCCATTCCAGGAGGTGGCAGTGTTTGTATTCGAAAAGAAGCAAGTGGATCGCCTCGGGAGGACCGAGCGCGAGCACGCGGTGGAGGTTCTGAAGCGTGGCGTGCAGCAACTCACAAGGCTGCGTCACCCGCGCCTGCTCACCGTGCAGCATCCCATCGAGGAGTCCAGGTCTCAGACCCCTCCTCGGCCGGCTGTGGGACTGGTTTTTAATGCTTCGTGTGTGACACGATATAACAATTTAATGATGAAAGTGAATGTATCGTTCAAATAATAATGCATACTGTCTCCTGCGTATAATGAGGGTTTTTTTGGAGGGGGTACTCGTGAAATTGAAAGTAAAAAATGGAAAGTTGTGTTCACGAAAGCTAAAAAATTCACCCGTAAAAACAAAGTTTTTCACGATAAATCTTTATATGCGTGGCATTGGTTTTATTTTATTATTCATTTCTGTTTTTCTTGAGTAAGAGTTTAATTTTTATCACATTGGTATTTAAAATAAATATGACATTTATTTTTTCCTAAAAAGTGGAAAATTTTGGGAAAAAAATTTCACAAAAATAAATTGTCACGCACAACGAGTCTGTGTGCAAAATGTCAGCTCGATTGGATCACGGGAAGTGGGTTAAAAAACGACCGAAAGATTTGCACGGTCGTAAGCGCGCAAGCAAGCAAGCAAGTGAACTTAATATAAAGGATTTTTAAAAAAGATACATTTTCACAGCAACGCTGGCTTGTTGTTGGCAGTATCTCCATGTTCAGCCGGAGTGTCATGCGTCAGACAGTCACAGGTTTGTCGTGTACCGTACAGTAACTCCTGCGGCATTGGATTTTTGTGCATTCCAGAACTGGCTTGAGTTTTAGTTTTGATGATCCATTGCTATATTTGTACCTTTTATATCTCTTCTTGATATATATGATGTTAAAAAGCCATAACAATAACATTACAGGATGTAAAAATGAAAATAACGAGGTTATGTTGAGAAAACAAATGTACAGTGGTGAGTCGCACCCCTGAATTATCCTGGTATTTTGAGGGTATTGTAAGTTGTCCAGTTACCAATGAGAAAATGAAACTATTTTGACAGCCAGAATTGTTTAGAAATATGATTATTTTTGCATCTTGACTCAATGCAGGAATTTATTATTTTTTGTGATTTTTTTGCCATCCCATTTGTATTATTTCTACTTTAATCTAAATTATGTTAGCATATAATATGCATGTAATTTAAATTCATCAGAAATAATCGATACTCTGCAATTCAATGCTTGTATCTTGAGTGTAAGAATCTGTTTTATTTGAGTAATTAACACATCATTGCGTGCGTTATCAATTTAATTTACATGAATGGGGTGGTGTGATGGAGAACAATGGTTTGCTCCCTATGCTAAGAACCCAATGACCTGAGTTGAATCCATGGCTAGAGCTCACATGAGTGGCAGAGGTCGCAAACGGGTTTTGATTCCTTACCCGTACCCGTCCGCACCAGGGTCGCAAATGGGTACCCGTACCCGTACCTGGCTGGGTACGGGTAGCCGGGTATGGGGTAGGGTACGGGTATCAAGTACCCGGTTGCGACCTCTGATGAGTGGTGAGTGATATATGAACTGGTCCTGGGCACTCCTGCCTTCGCCAACCTGCACTGACCATCTTGGTGAAATATGGTCATACATCCCCCATGACCGTCATGGCAGTGGATTGACATAGGGCGGTGTGTGTGTGTATATATATTAATATTTATTTATACTGATTTAGTTGTCCTGTACACCATTGTCCATGAACTTGGAGATATTAATATTATTTGGGTCTTTTGGTAAAGTCACGTAGATAGAAATAAAAAAAATATCACGACGTTTCGATCGCAACGCAAGCAATCGTCATCAGAAACTCTTTCTTCCGCCGAAAGACGCAAATAATATTAATTCCTGCAGTCACGAAAGCTTTAAGCCAAGACTTGGAGATATTGTTGGTTAATAATAGAATGCTGCATTGCTCTGCATGAAACACAAACTACCAGGGCCTTGAGTTTCTTGCATTAGACAATACAGCAATGAGTATGACCATGCTCAACAATTGCTGCCTTTCATAGCATCGACTTTGGTTTGGCAGGGACTGTCTGGCGTTCTGCACAGAGCCCGTGTTTGCGAGTCTGTCAAATGTCCTTGGCCAGCACGAAAATCTCCCGTGTCCCGTGCCGCTGGAGATTCGCGACCACCAATTGCACGACGTGGAGACCAAATACGGGCTGTTGCAGGTAAGCGGACCCAGGGAGAGTGCACACTCGGGCCTCTGACTCCCTTGTTTTTCCCCGTATGGTGTGCAGGGGTCAACCAGCCGCGACGTGTATTTGTTCAAAGTCGACGAGGTTGGTGAGTGAGCCAGCGGATGGCGGCTTCAGGGGTAGCCTGATGAATATATGAATTGCTGCCAGTGAATGAGTCCCTAATGGGTAGTCTAAGATGATAGTGCTTGTGTCTGGATTAAATGTTTGTTCTTTCTAATCTGACCTTTTGCACTTGACAACACACAATGTATTTGTTCCTGGGCAATCTATACATTAGATACTTGTAAATGTAAAATGTACCTCTGCATGTCGATGCACCTTTATTTATAGTGGGACATTGTGCACCCATTCACCGGCTTCAGAGCATTCTGAGACAATGTGTCGTTTGCAATGAGAAATTGTCTGTATTAGTAAAATTACATAATTTTGCGAATTATAGGCAGTTGAAAATATTTCCAGATTGTCACATTGTAAATGCCTGCAAGGGATGAGTTTCGCTGCCAGCTTCTAGCCAACACTGCCCTTATACAATACTTGAATTATGGGCATTGGTGAAATATATGCACATTTATAAAGATATGTTGTTATTCCACATCGATTGTGAATGTGTCAATGAAATGTAAAAAAAGCCCTTTCCGATTGGATGGCAAAGAATAAAACAACAATTTTGACAGAGACCCTTTCAGAGACATTTTGGGAAAAGGACCTGTCGGCTACACATTGATTATTTATTTAGCACATTTCACTTAAATTCCTCCCATAAATACAGCGCTCGCTGTGTGCTTCCGAACACAAGTGCCTAATTTGAGTGTCGTTTTTTTTCTCCCTGCTCCCGTCAATGCATTGAAAATTGCACCTAACAAAAAAGCTTGCATGTCATCATTGGCTAATGTATGCGACCTCTTCAATAGTCAGAGTGTGTTGTGTCTGGAGTGTTTTTGATGAGTGAATATAATCTAGATTTGAAGTTTTTGTGACTGCAGGGATCCATACTCTTTGGTTCTTTTGGTAATGTCACATAGGCATAAAATAAAATAAATAAAATCACGACGTTTCGATTGCAACACAAGCAATCATCATTAGGTGGGAAAACCACAGCAATAATTTTTTTAAAAATATAGTTTGAAAGCGATGTGCAATTTTGATTTCTGCTTTTACCCCACGTTTTTTTTTTCTCTGTTTCTAAACAGCTCGCAGAAGGCCTGTCCTTTCTACACAATGGCGTTAAGATGGTGCATGGTAACCTAACGCCGGAGAACATTGTCCTGAACAAAAATGGGGCATGGAAGATCATGGGGTTTGATTTCTGCATCTCCTCCAGCAACCCGTCCGAGCGAGAGGTGATATCTGTGGACACTGCACATTTGTTCGTGTGTTCGCGTGTTCGCATGCACGGCAGCGTGCATGTGCATTTTAATATCAATGCAAATTAAAGAGTAAAGGAACGCTGCGTTTTGCTGCTGCTGCAGCATCGGCAGCATTTGTCAACATTTTAGTCCAGAACACTGGGCAATTAAAGTGACACTGAGAGTAGAAAAACACAGTTTGGGTCAACATTACAATTGATGTTTTTAATAAAGGCCAACCGGTAGAAACATTAACATCGTAATTTTTGTTGATGTCATAATTCTATATCATAGTTTTTTTTTACTCTCTTGTCCTGTATATACAGTCATGGATGAATTTAAAGAAACCACAACTGGGTAAATAACAAATAGCTCTAATCTTGCAGATGCATAATAAGCACACGGGCTGTGCTTCACAGGTCATCCGATTCAACTTTGAAATGTTATGATTGATAAAACGACCTTAAATTACAGTCGGGAGCACTGCAGTGACCTTACTGCGGTGACGTATTAAAAAGTACGAGAGTTGACGTCGCTGTGATTTCACCGGAGTACATGTGAAAGTAAATTCGAAGTCTTTTACTCATCCGCAAACCTTGAGGCATATTTCTGAGCTAACATCATTGTCTTCGTCTGCATCATCATCAACAGTGGTCAATCTACTGCTGAATTTAGGCCCTCCCGATCCACCACCCACCGTATATATATCTCTACACGGTAGGCAATCACATGTTTTTTAGTTGCATCTTGCTTCAAGCTTACGCGTTGGCGTCCGTGGCTTTTGCAGGTGACTTTCACATGCAAAGAGTGGGTGCCGGATCTGCCGCCCATGTGTCAGCCCCGGATTGAGTTCCTTGCTCCCGAGTACATCCTGTCCGTGAGCTGCGACGTGGCCAGCGACATGTACTCGCTGGGCATGCTCATGTATGCCGTGTTCAACAAGGGGCAGCCCATATTTCAGATGGACGGAACTCACGACATGTTCAAGAGCTTCAGTCGCCACCTGGACAAGGTCAGCCCTGGACAGGGGAAATGCCACCGCAGCCTCCCGACTTTGTAGCAGCGCGGCATTATGGATCCCCCTCTCGTGTGTCTGGATTCTGTATGCGGTATTCTGTCCACGTGTGTGCCGGTGTTTTATAAGGTCAACGTTTCTATTTGCAAGCTCCCTGTTTTGTTGTTACCGTAATTTATGTTTATTATTTCCCTCTTAACCTTTGTCGGGATGTTTCATTGGTAGTTAAGTAATGTATTTTTTTACGTGTGGGGGTGAGTTTTTGCGAACGCTTTATGTTAAACAAATTTTTTAAAGTGGCCATGGAATCTGTGTGCTAGATTGTGTGTTTCACATTGTGCTGTTGACCTTGATGTTAAAGGGACTCAGCCTTAACTGTGCCCTGTATTGGTAAACAGGGTGACATTGGAGATGTAGGAGAGTGATAAAAGCAGAAAGGTGATGTTTTCCAGATAGCCACCATTAGGGTGATGATAAAAAATGTGGAGGACACTGGGTTTAGCGCTGCACCAGTCTGACCGGCCTGCAGTATAAAGCAAAGCTGAATTTTTTCATGTTTTCCCGAACTGAATTTAATTGTTCATTCATTGCATTTTGTACTCTTGTGTGCAGTTAAGTAACTTGGGACCATCGGTAATGCAGAAGGTGCCAGAGGATGTTCGTGACCACCTAAAGATGCTCCTAAATGTCACACCAACTGTACGGCCCGATGCTGATCAGCTGGCCAAGGTACCCCCCACTGCTAAGAGATACATGTACACCAATCCTACATTTCCACGACCAGAATTGGACAGCTTGGATCATGTCCACATGCTTCCCGAGTGACGTGATCTCGTAGGCTCCAACCCTCAATGCTACGGATTCCCCACCCTCTCCGCTTAACTATCTTTCCTATCTTCTGCAGCTGAAGGGGAATGATCATGAAACAATAGTTTGAATAACAACAACAATTTACATTTATAGAGCATCTAAGTGTGACAGCATCTCAAGACGCAGTCCAAAAACAGCGGGACAAAAAAAAGAATGCAAGAAGCCCACACGCTACTGATGGGGCCTAGGTTAGGAAGCAAAAATAAAATATCGCTACAATCTTCCGCTGTGTGTGTTTATACATGTGCAGCATGTCACCGGTCGTCCTCCTGAGAGCGTGTGGCTATCTTCTGAGAGGTAGCCACAAGGCCTGCTTTTAAGGAGGCCCATACAATGCCGTGTAGGGGCTCGGTAAGGCTGCTGTGGGCACTTCTGCCGAGCCCGCGAGCACAGTTAAATTAACCGAGCCGGCTCACTTCCCAGCGGTGGTGGAAATGTGGCGTTAGTGTATTCAGTATTAAAAAAATCCTTGTAATCTCTCTGGTGCAATGAATCAAGCTTTATTGGAGGCATTATTCTGTGTGTGTAATTATTTATGCCCGTCTGCCCTTCCACAGAGCAGTTTCGTAACCGAGATGACTTGGGTTGGCTTAAAGCACTCACAAGCTAATCTTTGCCCTTAATGTGGAATGAAGCTGAATAAATTTTGAACCAGAACTGTGCTCCACAAAGGATGATCTTTGTTAGGTAATTATATTTTCAGGCAGATTAGCATTGACATTCTGTTCATGAAAGAACACATCCTCAAGTGCAATACTGGGCACAAAATGTTTAGGGATTAGACTTTTAAAAAAAGTCATTCTCATTTATTAGCTGCAGTGCCAATGGTATTTCTTTTACATGTAAAATTTGATGGCACGCCTATTATGAGTGGCAGGGAAACATTGAAAAATAGCTTCAAATATGTTACTATGTTCATATGAATGCGGATAATAAAGTAAATGTTGGCTAAATCATCTCTAATGTTAGCTGATACTCAATGTGATATGCAGACATGAAGAACAGATGAATGTTGGTACAGTGCACCATGGACATAAATAATGAACAGCTATCTTTAAGCGGGCTAGGACTATCAATATGAGATGGTCAAGAGATGGAAAATACAGCTATGGATTTGTATGCATGTAGTGCTATAAGCGTTATCCTCTCTTATACATGGGGTTTCCACGTAATCCGGTTTCCTGCAGCTCATTAACCATTTCCCGTTCCGATGACGTACTTGTTGTACATCATAAAAACGAAACCGAAAGAAAAACTAAAATAAAAAATAATTATCGGTCCCGTTGCTCCCACAAGGCCATGCGGTCGGGAGGGCGTATGGCACAGTTTGGCGCCAGCTATCGTCGTGTTGCTATAGTTCTCTGCGGTGAGTACAATGTCTTTAAAAACAATGGCGCTATGCCTCTAAATAAAATTAACGCTGAGCCGCTTGTACATTACAAGATTCGGAGGTCAACGGGACCCACCCAGCAACTTGCAGATGTCTCGGAACAGGAAAGGGTTCATGGAATTGGTCAAACGTCCCAATGTGGGACCCTCCTGATAAAAGTATTCGGACTCATTGAGCCTTCCCTGCATAAAGGGTATTTATCTTGATCAATTAATAATTGAAGTGGGAATAGGCAAGGCTCTCAAATTAGGCATTATTGGAGCATAAAGTTAATATTATTTAACTGTAAGAACTATTACATGTAAAAGGTATCTTGAAAAAACGTAGTTGTATATATATATTTTTAAAATTCTTTTATCCACATTTTCTTCATTCAAACACATTTGACGGTCCACTTTTGATTTTGGAACCTCCCAATGGATGAGCACACAATGAACTGCATAATTCACGTTGTTTAACACATCTCACAGTATGAACAATTCTCTATTGTACGTTATCAGGTTTTTTTCCAGGACATCCATCATTAGTCTGTATCTCACCATTTTCAGTGCTCAATAAAGGTAAATCCAAATTAGTTTCCTTTATCAATGCTAGATTTCCATGAATTGTTTGTATTCTCATCTGCTAACTAAAACGACGTAAAAAATAGAGTGGTGTTGGTATAACCTAATTCACTTTTGTTCTGACGTTTCATCGCAGATTCCCTACTTTGATGACGTAGGGGCCATGACGCTGCAATACCTGGACACCCTGTTTCAGCGCGACAATCTGCAGAAATCGCAGTTCTTCAAAGGCTTATCCAAAGTCCTGTCGAAGCTCCCAAAGGTACTTGTGCCCTTTGCTTACAGCGCAGTATCGTAGGCGCAGATTTAGTTTTTATCATAGGTAATGTAATTAGAATTTACTTCACCATTAATCTTTATTGGCATGGTAGGGGGTACCTCTTTGTACATTGCTTGCTTTCAGTGCAGTGGCTCTTAACCTTTACCGCAGCCTTGCACCCCTTTGGTTCTCAGAAAGGGCATCTCGCACACCCAGGGGGTGCGTGCACCCCAGGTTAAGAACCACTGCTGTAGTGTGTGTGCACCACTCCGTCTGCTTTTGAGGACATGCCCTTTGTGTATAGCTGGTGGGGGGTGGAGTAGTGACACATTGGTTCACGCTCTGTGCTACTAATCTGGCAACCATGCGTGGAGTTTGACCCACCCTCCCCCCCCAAACTGGCCACCTTTATTAATTTATTTCCAGGAGTCTACAATTAAGATTCAAAAGAAAGTAATTAATGATATGCACCCGCGATTCCTAATGTGAGGGACAAAGCGAACCCCTGCCCCGCCAAATATAGAAGTCAAACGCCACCTATACTGGCAACTTAAGTCATATTCTTTGGGTCTTTCGTTAAAGTCACGTAAGTAGGTTCAACCTATCTACGTGACTTTACCGAAAGACCCAAAGAATATGAATTCCTGCGGTCACGAAAGCTTTAAGTCAAGATTTAACTTAAGTTATAGTTCTAACCGTAGCTAACAGTGGCAACTGATATCTGAACCGGTCTTGAGGCACACCCCCTTTGACCAACCAGTACTAACCACCTTGGGGACGTATGCTCACACAACTGATATGGTGTGGGGAGGATTTCGAACAGCAGTGGACGGACAAAGGGCTGGAAATTATATTTTTTAAGCTGGTGAGTGTACTTCCCTACAGCCAGACCACTGAAAGAGACTAATTGGTATATTGATGGTAGCTACGGCCTTGAATTGTCACTGCTTTGCAAACAACCTCGCTGTTCGTAACCCAAGTGCGCCACAATGGCGAGATGTTAACTGCCTAGCCTAGGATACATGAGGATGTGGGTTCAATCCTGACCCTGATGCCTGTATATTTGGATTTTGCATGTTCTTCTCGTGGTCGCGTGGATTTTTCTCTGAGTCCCTCCGGGTTTTATCTCTAGTTTCAGTCTAATTTATGTGGTATCGCCCTGTGAGCCATTCGGCTCTTGAATCGGGTGCAACCGCAACAAACAAAAAATAAAAACGTGAACAAGAAAACATCATAAAGTGACTATGCGCAAACAGAAAAATTCAGTAAAAAACTGCAAAGTCTTCAGAACCTGCAGAACCTGCCGTCAATTTCCGTATGATAAGCCACTTCGTTGAGCTCGCATTTGTGGCCAGGTCGCTTCTGAAAAAGAGCGACGTAGCTCCGTTTAGAAATAGTTTCTTCTCAATATCCATATAATGGCGATGTTAAAATCAGGGGTGGACATTGGCATGCCGGTTGAAATGCATTTGTTAATTGATAGGTATTTAACGATGCATTAAAACATTGATTAAAATAGATTATAATGCTTTTGATAAAGGCGTCACATCATGCATGTGATAATTCCAATTTTTAAAATGTTGTTGAAAATGTTGTCATACTAGCCGATTTCATTGCTTTATCTTCATGGTAAGAGGGTAACTGCTTAGAGAGGCCTTTGTTCAGCATCGTACTGTCTTGGTTGACAAGGATATGCTAATGTTATTTTTAGGCTAATGATCAGAACAAAACTGTAAAAATTAGTCTAAAAAAAACAATCAACAGTTAAAGCCAATCAACTAAAATAACTGATTCTTTAATTGAATTGTGATCCAAATTAGTGACATTTCTTTGGATTGGCAGCGGAGTGACATGTTACTCACCTCGTGATGATGTACATATGTCTCTGCATTGATTATAATTGTTGAACAACTACTTAAATCAGAACAAATCTACCACTGGAGAGGCATGTCGACTTCACAAATCCTGCTTGTGTTACTGTACAATACAAGTTGGATTTACAAAGTATCATACAATATTGCAATCAAGATGCCGTACAGAACAGTGGGACATGGGGATCCTGGGCAAATAATAATAATTGATTGAATTCGTATGGCAAAATAGGCAGGATTAAAGAGGAAGATCTTGAGCCTGAATACTATAAATTATGTCAGTGGTTTATCTGTTGGAGGTGCAAGGGCTTAACCACGACCACCACCACCTTGTGGCATTCATTTCAGAGGGTGGTACAGCAGCGCGTGCTTCCCAGCCTCACCACGGAATTTGTGAACCCCGACATGGTTCCCTTCGTGCTGCCAAACGTGCTGCTCATTGCCGAGGACTGCACCAAGGAGGAGTACGTGCGAATGGTGCTGCCCGACCTCATCCCCGTCTTCAAGCTGCAGGAGCCCATCCAGGCACGCTCAACGACGTCGTAGTCCTGCTGCTGTCGGTTTTTCGCGCTGTGTGCGACGCTGCTCCTCCACCGCGCTTCCACCGCGCTTTGAGGTTGTGCCACCGTGTGCGCTGCCTCGGGAAGTGGGGGGGGGGAGCCGGTGACGCAGCGGTAAGCACGCCGCGGTACCAAACCTTGGCGACCCGAGGTCGATTCCCGCTCGCGGCCAACAACGCAGTGACGATTAGTTGAAGCGGTCCTGGGCCCCTCCCCCGACGTTGAATGGGCCTCAAATGAGTATCTGGTGCGGTGTGTAAAAAAACAAAATATGAGCACTGCGGAGGCAAAGGCGACCAGGCGTGATGCTGGCCGCACCACTCCCTCGTCTGTCGTGTCGGCCTTCATAGGCGCTTGCTTAACAGCACTTGCCCCAACAATCTGTTAAGGCTCCATGTGAATCTTTGTACGGCATAATGTCCAACGTTTCACCCTATGCTCTGAGAGCCTCATGAAATGAATGGAGTCGCTCGCGTTCTTCTTCAATTATATCAATTTGCCAGCTGCTACTGGTGTTGATCTAGGCTGGACAGCGTCGGACTTTGATGCGTCTGCCCACAATTATCTAGTGTTTTGAGAGCAGTGAGGTGTTTGTGCAATAATCCTTACTGTAAATTCAACCATAATGAAAATAGGGTTGCGTAAATTTGCCGGACAACGTGCTGTGACAGTGTATGTGATGTGTAAGTGGTATGCTCGCCATTAATTATATGTATCGTTGTACTTGCACCTCTGCTTGCATGAAGGCTAGCAACATGGTGAGTCTTGTGTCTTTTGAAACCGCTTGTTATTTTATTGTGGCATGTACCAGACTGTCAATGTGAACACTACAATTATTAAATTGTGGGGTCTTTATGTTGCCTTGGCTATCGTCCAAAATACAAACTTGTAATTTGTACATTTTCACTTACCGCAGGTTCTGCTGATATTTTTGCAAAAAATGGACCTGCTGTTGACGAAAACGCCGGCAGAAGACATCAAGCAGCACGTTCTTCCCATGATCTTCCGAGCCCTGGAGGCTCCATCCACACAGATCCAGGTGGGGGCAGTGCATATTGTGAAATGGCACCACCTTGTTCAAGCAAGGCGAGCTGTATTCCACTGGTACCCGTCATCCGTCTAGAGTACAACATAATCTCTGATGATGCCGAATGACGCTGCCAGTCTTTTCACCCGCACCCATAAGCGTGGCCACCCCAATACTCAAGGCTCCTCCACTGGCTCTCTATCCAATGCCAGATAAGTTTCGAAATCACAGTCGGTGTCTTAAACATACTCCATGAACTCCTGCCTGTTTTTTTCCTCTCATTTCACTCTACTCTCCTCAATGTGCTCTCTGCTCCAGCAATCAAAGCCTTCTGTATAAGCCTGCTGTCAGTGGGAGGTTGCTATTTCTCCTCTGCTGCCCCTATAATCTGGAACTCCCTTCCCCCAGTCAGCCATGTTGTCAACTTCCTGCTGCTCTTCAAGTCTCGCCTCAAGACTATCCTCTACACATGGCTTTCTCTCTCGCTGTATTAATAAATACATAAATATACCTCCAGGATGCCCTTGTCCTACTGTTCTCTACAGCATCTTGAGATGTGGTTGCAATGAGATGCTGCTAAATAAGTCCAACTTGTATTGCACAGTAATATAAGCAGCATTTGCAAAGTCTAAATGAGCCCAATAACTGATGTTATCTAATTTAATTAGTCGTCAAATAATCAATGCATGGACATCTTAAGCAGACGCAAACATTTTTTACTGAAAGACGGACCTCATTCATTTTAGCCATACAGTGGCTCAGTGTGGTGTGTTTGATGTTGGTCGACACACAGGCTCCTGTGATGTTTCACGCTTGCCACTTGTGTTTCCCTAGGAACTCTGCTTGGGAATCATCCCTACGTTCGCCAACCTCATTGAGTACCCGTCGATGAAGAACGCCTTGATTCCTAGAATCAAAAACTCCTGTTTGCAAACCACGTCTTTAGCGGTGAGTCTTTCCTTCTCTGCGAATAGCTACTGAAAGGCCCTATTGTGTCGAGGTGCCGCTGCATGCTTAAGCCTGCCGATGTATTTATTTTTTCAAAGCAAGGAGCACGGTAGAATGTTTTTCATAGGAAGTTTCCTTTCTGCAACGTTCAAGTTAGATCAGCGTACAGGCAAACACCTGCGCACAGCTCACTGTACCGTGCGTTTATCATCACCGTGCTTGCCGTCGTTCCAGTTTATGGGTTAATGCCGTGTTTATTCCAGCGCATTAAAAGGTCCTGCCAAAGTTCTTTACGAGAGTTCCTCTTTGTTTTTTGCGAGCGCGTTAAGTGAAAATAACCCTGCGCCACAAGTGGACTTCAACGCAGCGCCAGGCACTGTAGCTCGCCGTTAGCATGCACACTCAGTGCTCGTTATCCAATTTACACTCCAGTGGGGGAGATTGGTTGGGGGGAGGGATGCAGTATTGACCATGTCAATAACAATTGTATTGTCTCTCAAATCCGTGGTCCGTACAAGACACCTATTCAGACTTGCCTTCCCATAGAATGTAAAATTTTAAACAAAAACTGTCTCTTTGTTTTTCATTTATTTTATTTACTACTTAAGTTTCTTACGCGATTCGTTGCGCACGGCTGCACTTTATTTTGCGCTCGGTTGCAATTTACTTTTGCTCAGTCGGTGTTCGCCGCTGACAGTGTTACGGGTTTCTTTTTTTATTCCTGTTGCTCCGTGGCCCCTGCACCGTTCCGTTCCCTCGTAATGTGCGCCGATGCATACTTTGTTGAGGGCGATATTGGAACGTAAAAATTAACATCGAAAGATTGAATTGTCAACATGTGCACACGCCATTCTGTCAGGTGCGCGTGAATGCCCTGGTCTGCCTGGGGAAGCTGCTGGAGCACATGGACAAGTGGTACGTGCTGGACGAAATCCTGCCCTTCCTGCAGCAGATCCCATCCAAGGAGCCTGCTGTACTCATGGGCATCCTAGGTACGTACATGCAGAGGACCTCCGTTGCACGCACCACAAAGCGATCGCGTGCGCCGTGTCGCCTGCGTCGCATCGTTGAACTTAATTACGGCTGACGAGCTTATGGCTGACATTATTTGTTGCATCTGCCCAACCTAAAGAAAAATCTAAATCACAATTGAAATGAGAAATGTGAGCACGTAGATTAATGAATTGCGTAATTACCCAGGAGGCCGCTGTGCACCCATGGACTCTTTTCTGCAAGAAGATCCTGCGTTGTATGTTTTTATACTTGGATGTTTTGCAACATGCGGGGGTGTGGAACAATCCAAATGCAGTATGTTGTTAAATAATATGAAGATTAGACAAAGAATACACTAAAATGTTACATAAAAGGGCGTAATTTTTTTTTCATAACATGTATTTGTCGGACTAGTTTCGTGTCGGGAAGGTCTATTTTTCCCCGTTTAAATATGTGTATGCATGTTTTTGCAATGTAAGTGTACGTGGTTGAATAAGGGGCAGGGACTGAAATCAATTCCTTAATAAACCGAGCGTGATGACAATGTTCACTAGACCGTGACCAACGTGGTGGGTATGGCTTAACTAGCCCAGCACAGGACCCAAAGTGAAATTGACTTGGTAGCTGAAATGGACTGAAAAAAATGTCTGGCCTTGACTTGCTAAGTATGTTAAACTAAATTAAATGCTGATTCGACCTATGAGAGTTAGATGTTTACACATAGAAATGTTTACACAGCACTGAGGATTTCCAGTGCAACAACGTTTGCACTCCCAAAGCTGAAATTATTTTATGTTGTCAAATTAAATTCACGCTTTTGAGGGCTGTGAGTAATAGGTAAGATTGTTGTTCCTTGAGCTTTTTGTTCTTATATTGACATTTCTACCTATGTATGTATGTTGAACTTCTTTAGCAGTGTACATAGCCAAACTTATTAACCGGAGGTGCGGGTGGGGGGGGAACAAACTAAACACAAAAAGCGGTTCTCAAGAAATGAGTTTTCAATTTACAGTTATAAGTGCAAAGCTCCAGTGGCTCCAGTTTAGCAGAGTGAGTGACCCCTTTAGTAAGCATGCCGTCAGCCAGATTGAAGTTGTAAAAATTAACAAGTGACTTGAAGGAGATTGTAAAGCTTTCAGTGGACGTGTCGTTGAGTGAGAACATTTGGCAATTCGTTTTCCTATTTCAGCCATTCAGCTTCTAATGGGACGGTGCGTTGTGCAGTTCAGACCCTGGTGGACTTGTTCATGCCTCTCATCCACACATGCATTTTGTATAATTCGCCGCATGACACATTCCATTGGTAGCACATTCAAACGCAAAAAAACACAATACATAAACGCATCATCACATACCTAGTGCATGTGTATAGCAAATGGGTTTGAGGCAAAAGTCAGGAACCGTACGTCTGTCTGCTAAATATTAGCAAACGTTCGCTTGACCCTTTGCTTGGGCATATATCTCAATCCCTTTCCCATACACGATGCTCAATTCCAGTCTCGTAGAGGTTTAATGTTGAGGCCGCCTCTTCTCTGTGCACACCAAACAACATGCATATCGTGATCTTGAAGTTCAGAATCAGAATCTTTATTTAGATTGGAGAAATGCAATGAGCTTATGAAGCTCTTTTTCAAAGATGTGCGGTAAAGTTGCTATAGTTTCTGACTTTTGCCACACCATGTACATTTTAAAGCAGCCCTTTGAATTTCGATTTAAAGCTTTCGTGACTGCAGGGATTCATCTTCTTGGTTCTTTCGGTAAAGTCACGTAGAAGGGAAGTCTCCCCCGACAGACCTGGTCTTCACCTGAGGACGGCTGCTTGCGTTGTGGCCGAAACGTCGTGAGAATTATTTAATGTTTTTTTTTGTTTTACTTCCCTTCTATGTGACTTTACCGAAAGAACCAAGAAGATCAGCCCTTTGAAATCAACTCTCCCAGTTTGACCAATGCGAATGAGGTCTATGTGAGAAGAGTTACATTTCTGGCCTTCGTTTCCACAGGAATCTACAAGTGCACTTTCAGCCATAAGAAGCTTGGAATCACGAAAGAGATTCTGGCTGGGAAGGCCCTTCCCCATCTCATCCCTCTGTGCATCGACAACAACCTCAATCTCAACCAGGTCAGCGATGACGTAATCTGATATTTAGGTCTGGTCAAGGCCGGTTCTATTCAAAAGTCTCAATGCGTTTACGCCTGCATGCCACACATACACGGCCAAATTATTGCGGGGGGGGGGGGGGGGTTATTCCAGGCCTGTTCAAAGGAAGAATCAAAGCCCAGCTGTTGCAGGCTGACAATCACATGGTTCTACAGTGGGCCCACTTAAAATCATATTAATGGGGGACCTCAGCTGCAAATTCAAATGGGCATATCTGTATATTGGGCCAGTGTGAATTGAGAAAATCTTGGCAGTACCAAAGTAAAAACCTCAAGCGGGTACTTATACATGTGTTCCATTTGCTTGATTGTGTGCATTAAAGTACCACCAACACTGCAGGATAGATGATTTAATATGAATATGTGCACATACCCGCAGTAATTCAGCTCCATAAAATAAAACAGGATTGCTCTGTTATATGGAGCCAAATGTTACTACTTCCGATTTTTAAATAACTTCGCAGCAACGCTTTCTTAGGCAAAGCCTCTCCCTGCATGGTTTTTGCCAAAAACTAACACCGTATGCTGAGATTTTGAACCCCTCTCTGGTAAGTGGCTTGCAAATGTATTTTTAAATGGTGATGTGGCCACTTGTCAATGTTAATCGTTTGGACGTGCAGGAGGTATGTGCACGCCACGTTCACCAGCGATCGTGGCGAATTGCAAAATTAACCAGTGCACATTTCCATTTGCAGATGCCTAAAGGCCTCCATTCATTTTCAGACTGCAGTTCAAATGTAGTCTTCTAATGGCACTCCCAAGTATTTATGACGGTCTCTCCATATGCGCACAACAGTTGGCTTCACTCTCGCAGCCGTTTGACCATTCACGGTTGAATAAACAGTAATTGATATTAACACGGTGCAAGTTTGATGTTGGAAAGGAAGCATTTAGAACCAGAAAAAAAATACATTTCCTTGCAATGCGGGTCTCGTTTTCGTGCATGCTGCAGTTCAATTCCTACATGGGCATGATTCGGGAGATGCTGTCCAAGGTGGAATCGGAGCATCGCACAAAACTGGAGCAGATCAATGCCATGCAGGACCAGCAAAAGTGAGATTCTATTCGACACTTAACACCTCCGATTAGCACGGTTGGCTACGTACGGTGCAAAGAAGTTCAACATGTTTACATACAGCCTTCCATTCCTCGCATTTCCAAGACTTTGTGAAAACGACTGCGTGTGCTATTTCGAGTAAGAAAATATGAGGTGCAAAAAAATATGCTATCATGTAAGAATCTTTGCGTAAAATAATCTACCATTGTCTTGTTTTTTTGTAGCTTCATTTGTTCCCTTACTGTTTTTTGAATTCTTAGTTTATAATTTAAATGTAGGTTAATGTTTATCCAATACAATATTTTGGTTTTAAATGATATTTATTTCAGCAGGAAGGGCCCATTGAGCTGTTAGGCTCTTTCATGGTACACATGTTATACAGATGTCATATAGTTTAACCAAGGCTGTGGATTTCTCCACAATTATGGCTGTCACCTGATGACGCTAGTTGTAATTACCGGCGAAACGTCGTACTCGAATTGTAAATGTTGTGGTTTTACTCTCCATCGTACCGGTGCGCTGAACCAGTAACTAATTGGCATATTTGGTTTACATTACAAACCTTACTAATTGGCTGTGTCGGGTGGTGGTGGATTTAACTACATTAATATTACGCGCTCTAACCCAGAAAACCTCTTCTAGATGTTATACAGCATAGATCTTCGAGGCAATCATATACATTTCAGTGAAATGCCATGAAAAATAGTAAAATGTTTTGGAGGGTATTCTTTTTTTAAATATTGTTTTCCTGTGTTAGGAGCCTCAATCTTCCAGCACAGCTTTCTAAATCGGATGACAGTCGGCAACCCAGTGAAAAAAATCAGGTACGCATCCAAGCTGTTGTGCATGTATTGCACGTGCACTCCATCCGTAACGCGAAGCATTCGCATTGAAAGCGATGGACCGGGTTTCACGACTGTGTAATATTTGTCTCCAAAGCAGGTGGATAGCATCTTTAAGAGTTTAGGTCTGGAGTCATCCTCGTCACCCTCTCAACCACCCAACGGAGCCAACAGCAGAGAGAATGGCCCAGCCTCGTCACAGCAGAGCAAGGTCTGACCCTCCCTCAGCAGATCGTGCGGCTGATGTGAAAAATTGATTTATTTCCACGTTAAATACCTGCAATAAATGCGCTGGCGCAGAGATGGCGGATTACCACCGGGTGGAAAAATGGAAGCGGCAAATGATGCGTTATCGTAATGAGCGCATTCATAAACATGACGGACGTGTTTTTAAGACAACAGATGAATGCGCGCCTGTGCTCTCTTTAAATTGCATTGGCGTGGCATGAATTCGACATGCGCGTTCGGTGTCCCGAGTTCGTGGGTGCGTTGGTAACCATTGTGCGATGCACTCGGCAGTTTGCGTTGCGGTTCAGAAGGGGGGCACGGAGGCTACTCGGGGATGATTCAGTGTTTTCGGGTCGGGCGAGTGCAGACGCGAAAGTTTTTCCCATCGCTGGCAGCGTTGACGGCGAACTTGAGTGCGGAATGCAGCCTATTATTTATTTATATCGCCTATGCGTTATTTATTTCGCGCCGCTCGCGTTGCTCTTGTTTAAGGGGCCACCCTTGGTGGGTTTTTTTTGTTACCACCGCAGGTCTCGCTGTCGCTGGAGGAGAAGCAGAAACTGGCGAAGGATCAGGAGCAAGCGCACAAGCTGAGGAGTCAACCAACGCTTAATCCCAAGCCGTCTGCCGCAACTGCCGCCAAGCCACAGGTAGGGCAACGGCGTGCGTCCTGCTTGTCCTCTGTTGATAATAAAGCCGACGGGAGACCAGCGACTGTCTGCACCCGAGGGCACCGAGTACAATCGCTGTGACGATGGTTCTGGTGGCATTACGTGCACGTTGCAGGAGGAAAGCGTGTGTGTGTGTGTGTGAATACAAAGCATATGCATATCTGCGAATGCTGAAATTCGCCGCATACATAAATAATGGGGGGACCACTCGCATGTACACATTCACAGATTTTATTAATTCCAGAAGAATAATTTGTCTCTAAGCTTAGACGCAAAGAATGAGCACTGCAGTTCTATATCCCTGCAGAGAAGCAATAACAAGACAATGAACCATGCTAATGTCAGTTAGTGCAATTTTATTTAATGGATATTTTCAATAAATTACCACAATTCTTGTTGGAAGAACACTGAATAAACTACATTGTCTTGTGCCTTAGTGCCTACTGCCTTCATTATGTATTATTCTCGTGTTTGTGCTCGTATGTTTTTTAAATGTAAAATTACAGACTGGACAGCCTTTTTTTTTTACCCGTCTGAACATTTTGATTAAAGACCAAAATCTTCAGTGGGCCAATAACAAGCCGGCTTGAATCAAATCGGCGGAACGCAAGGTCAGGAACTCAAAAGGCTAATGTAATTTTTATTGGTCGTCTGTTCAGGTGTCACATTTCACATTTTATCTTTACATCGGAGCTTCCGCTTGGTGGATTTGCAATTCGTTTTGTCATCTCTCCAGGCTAAGAACCTCACAGCGACACTGATCGCTGGTCCGCCGTCCATGGGAAGCCTGGCCATCGGTCAACAAAAACCAGCCATGCCGTCCACGCAGACCGCCGGCTACGGCAACCCTTCTGGCGGGGGCTTCACAGGAAGCTCGGGAGGGTTTTCCATTGCCGCGTCTACCTCCATGAGCAGCGGCGGCTTTGGCGTCGGTGCCACCATGGGCAACCCCGCGGGATTCAACGCCAGCGCAGCTCCGAGCGCGTTCGTCTCGTCGCCCATGAACAGCGGCACCTCGTTCGCGGGCGGCGGCGGCGCTACGTTCGGCCAGGGCGCGTTTGGCAACGGCGTCCCCAGGATGCCGCAGTCCGGCAGCATTCCCAACTTTCCTGCTGCGCCTTTCGGCGGCGGTGGCGGCGGGGGACTTCACCAGCAGTCGGGAGCTGGTGCCCAACAGAAGCCGGTGAACTTGGCATCTTTCGATGACCTCTTTGGTCCGCAGAAGCCCAAGGTCAGCCTCAATCAGATTAGACCGCCGATGCAGCAGCCCGCAGCACCGAGCCCGTGGCTCAACCAGTTTGCTTCTCAGCCCGGTGCGCAGGGGTTTGTGGGTGCCCCCCCCCGTGCAGGCGTTCCCATGATGGCTCCCCCCCAGAATGTTGGAGTCCCCATGTATCAGGGGAACCCGTTTATGTTGCCTCCCCCCCAGGGCTTTCAGCAAGGGGCCACCGTCAATCAAAGTAGTAACACCGGAGGAGACGCCCTGAAAGATCTGTTGGGCTGACGATGCATTTTTTGCCACCGTGGAACAACGTTCTTTAACAACGGAATATGGAGGAGCATTATCTCTGTCGACCAATGTAATACTACAACCGAGTCTCGTTATTGTAGTTTCACGCGACAGATGGATGTACAAAACACATTTGTGTAGCAGACGATGCAACTGTTATGTGAATGCGCTTCACCAAGGTCACTGTTTACATATTCCCTTCAAGCATATTTCAAATGGCAATTGAAAAAAAATGCAAATATCAACACACAAACATGTAAAGCAGGTTTATGTTTCATCATGACAGGAAATTAAATGGACAGCAGAAAATGCTACGTGAGGATGTTAACGTGACCGTAAGACAGCATAAAGCATAGCGGATCCATTCACGGGGATGGGCCTTATCTGATCTTTGCCAAAATTGCTTTGAATTTCTGCACACCATTAATTAAACATCCCTATCACCTGATATAGCGGCTCCAGGCGTAGTTAATGATTTTTTTTTTACCCATTATATGTATGAGATATTATGCGAGATGCTCATCTCAACACAGTTTCTCATATATATAAATTGTATTTTTTTTCACCATATGTCAGGCACGTTGCCTCTATCTGGCATCGTTTGTTTTAGGTGCGTTTAATTTATGGCGTCACCGAGCCCAAAATGCAATAGAAGCTGCGGTCAGATTAGAACAAAATTGAGTAGGCAAGCTCCGTTTTGGGATGTTCTTGACAACCCAATGTAATTTCCCCATACACAACATGGCTCTTGAAAATAGCCAAGTGCATCGGTTGCAATATATATCCAGCATGTCAATGCAGGATGCACATCGATAGTTGTAATAGAACCAATAGTTTTCCCACACACTACGCATTGGTAGCTGGGAATCTGTTGGCATCATTCGGCATTTATAATCTCTGGGGATCTTTTCAGGTTTAATTTTGCACGCAAATGCTTCTGGGGAGATGGCGCAAGGAAATCGGCTCGTATGCGGGAGTTAGGCGGATTATTACATGGCAGGATCGTGAGAGATGGTGGTGGAATTTTTCGATTTAAAGCTTTCGTGACTGCAGGGATTCATCTTCTTGGTTCTTTCGGTAAAGTCACGTAGAAGGGCGACAGAGTCTGTCGCCTCGACGGACCTGGTTTGTCGCCTCGACGGACCTGGTTTTCACCTGAAGACGGCTGCTTGCGTTGTGGCCGAAACGTCGTGGAGAATTATTTTATTATGTTTTATTTTTATTCTTTTATTACTTCCCTTCTACGTGACTTTACCGAAAGAACCAAGAAGATGGTGGTGGCTCGGAGGGGCCTTCGTGCAGCAGTGGATTTTCCAGGGCTGAAGATTATTCTTGTTTTCAGAATTCTTATTTAAATGTTCGTATCCATAAGTGTTTGTGTAAACGTTGCTTTGGTTATCTTGCACGTTCATTTTCGTCGCCAAGGCTCCAATTTTTGGCAGGTAGTTCTCAACCAGACTCGGGTTTACAGCAATGTCACGCATGTGTGGCTACACATGTGTGGCTACGCATGTTTGACTACACGTGTGACTACAGCAGTGACGTGCGGTGAGGTCAATGGCTGGGGGAGACACTGGTTCGTGTCAGATCCAGATTCAGTCTCTGATGGGGGTGTGGCCTCAAGGAGGGGGCGTGTTAGACACGTCCCCCTCAGTGAGGCAGATGTGATAGCTGCCTCCCCTGGTGCTTTTTCATTGCAGTTTCATGACGAGACCAGCGAGCCTAAATATATTTATACACATGTGAAATAAGTTACCTGGAAGGTGAGGACATGAAATGAAGGGGTCTACAAACATTACATTGGTGACGTACTGAGATAGTAACAGGCACGTGCCTATTGCCCGCGCTCCATCCAGTTACTGAGGGGTTGCGCAATCAGAGGGGAGGCTGAGCTCGTCGCTGCCTCACCTTTCGCCTCTTCCTGTATTTGCAGTGGAGCTCCGCAAATTTGGCGATTTTGACTATAAAAATGACTGGAATCGTACAGAACTTACATTTATAACACAGATCAGTGGAAAAATCTTCATATTTATTTTATTTGATTATTCTTTTTTTTTACTTTTCATAACAGCTATTTTCATTGGAGTATGACATGTGAGGCTCTGCCTCCCCTGCCTCCCCTGACCGCACGTCCCTGGACTACTACAGCTCTGATCACAGTTTTAAGTTTATAACCCTTATAATCTGTGCTTGTTCACCCATGCACATCTTATATGTTAATGTAATTGTACACTGCATGATGTGTTCACATGATCACATCCAGCACAAAATGCGTGTTTGTCAGACATGAGTAATTCAACTTTAGTGTGTTTGTCAGAGGCAAAGGTGTAGCCCCTGCAAGTGCTTGCTCACATTACTGCTGGTGGAAGGGCCTCCTCTACTCGTGAGTTATTTGGCCTCTTCTACGCTGGCGTGCGTGTTTGTACGGACGGACACGAAACACGTTGCAGTGGCGTTTTTTGTTGTTTCTGCTGCTGCTGGGGGAATTTATCCGCGACTGAAATTTCCCAGTAATTTCGCCCCGAAACCGAAATGGAATTTAAATAAGCACTAAAACAACACGAGTGCCCAGAGACACCCGATGTTTAAAAAGTGCCACGTCTCGCTAAAAAATGATGCACAATAGCTGTGTTTAACTTGCCTGTCACTCAAGCCCGACTTCCACGGGTTTAAAAGCAAACAGTTACGATTTCACTTGATTGCAGTTAAATGTTTCAATATTTTTCCAGCATTGTCCTTTGTGTTTGTACAGTGCAAGCCCCATTATGCACGTGTAACTATAGCAGGGAAAGCTTTCCGTTCTGTTTCAAAACAAACGATTAATTCCATCGTAGCGTGCGCGTAAGTGCGTTTGTGGGTGGCTGCGGTTTAAATGAGCATGTTATAATAAACGTGCTTTCTGTGGAGTGGTTGCAAACCACACAAGGCTAAAATACAGCCTGTGGATTGGGGAGGCCTTCATCCAGCAGTGGATTTGCCCGTGTGCACTGCAGAAATTTGCAAAACTCGTGCGTGAAGATATGATACCGTGCAGTGTTGCGTACTACTCTACAGATGATTTTTTACAAACTATATTGAGGAGTAATAGACCAAGTTTGTATAAAACTGTCAAGATCCCAGTTGTAAAATGCATTGCCCAAAATGATACAGGCGTGGGTTTTTTGTGAGTACCGTCATACAATTGAGCCGTGAGGTTGTGGTAAATTCAACCTGAATGCGGGTTTTACTGTGATTTTAAAACATGTGTTTTAGTTAAATAAACATCTCGTGATAACCTCGAGCTTATTAGCTTGCAGTTAAAATAACCTTTTACGTGTAATCTTTACGTTCACCCCAGCCTTAATGTCCTTTTGTGTTGGCTTTGGATAATTCTTTGCCCATGATGGTTCCACCCTCGCCCACAATGCCGTCTAAATGGCTGCAATGTGTTTAAACGACCCTGACATTTGACCGTATTCTCCCCAGGTTTCGGTACGCGAGGCAAGGTGCCTGCTGCGTTTAATCGCCGTGGGTGCGAAACAAGTGTACCACTTACTATGGTGCCGGTGGTGTAGAGAAGAGTCGATGTTTATATTGTTGAATGTGTGGACCCATAGAATTGTTTGACAGATCCTCAAGGACGGCTTTCAAGGATTCTCGGGCCATCTTATTGCCCAACCTGCGCCTGTTTCAGACCTCAAAAAGGGTTGCTCCTCGGGCGGCATGGTTAAAATTGTGGCTTTCGGGATCCACGCAACTTTTCACGAAACCAAAAACAAATGGAGATAAATGTACGGGCCACGCTTCCAGAGAAGATATCCACCAACTAGGTGGAGTGATGAAATCGGCTCGTTCGCCGGTGTGAGGTGTGCATTCTTACCTGGTGGGATCGCAGCAGCTGAGCAGAAGCCCCTTCATCCAGCAGTGGATTGACCATGGCTGGTGATTAAATATATTTCCAAATTACAGGGTGGTAATGCTTTTGGAAAATACAGATTTTATGTTAGGAACGTGACTGTCCACAGGTGGGCCTAATTATGTACCCATTCAGGGAAAAAAATGTGAACGTGTGAAAATGATTTAGGGCTGCACACTCTGCCTTTTATTTATAATCCAGACTTTTAATAATTGCCTTCAGTGCATTGTTTTGGAAGCTTCTACCAGATTGTGTGGGTAAATCACAGGTTGCGTAATTATGACCCTACCATATTGGATGTTTTCACTTAAAAGGGTCCCAAACTGCACCTGTCATACTAGCACCCCTGCCTGGAATATCGTTCGCATGTCTACCATCAAACAGTTACATGGAATCTTGGGTAATTTTCATCTGAATGGTGATTGGTAGACCTTGAAAAGGGAATGTGTGTATCCCAAAAACTGGAAATATTCAACCGGGTGAATTATTTTCCATCTAAATTCGACCACAATGTAAACATGCAAATCGGTAAAATTTTATTTGATTTACCAAACCTGATGATGCTTAAAATGTATCGAACTTCGAACCCTGTGCGTGCGTGTTAAAACTCAAGACCTTGTTGACACAGTCACTCAATGAGTTTCGTTAATATATGAGTGGCATTATGGCCAAATCTGCACTGGAACCACGAGCAGTTGCTTAAGTTTCGACCATTGTGGTGTGCAGCTGTATGATTGGCGTTACTGCTCCCACCACCGCCCTCATCATCTTTCCTCCTTGTGCTACCAATTCACCCAATTATACACACCTGCAGACCTCTGTGAACAACTCCCAGAGTTCAAAATGCTGCCCCAGCAATTCTCGGTGCACCCAACGTGATCTCTGCAGTGACCCTGTCTCCTTTATGTTAAGACCGGTGAAGGAGAGCTTCTGTTCGGTCTAACACTACAAGTTTTAGAGGGTTTTTTTATATGCTCTCCGTCTACTTTAAATTCTAGAAACTCCATCATCTCTCGCCACTTTCATCAGGTGCGCGATTCGTACACACAAGCGTTGGAGATGTGCGCACCGTGGTTACAAGTAAGTAGTGAAGTCACAACGCAATAGGTTTTTATCGTGTCCAATTGCAAAGGTTGTGTGTACAGTATACATGTTTTCGTTGGGTTGTAGCATTTTGCTCGTAATAGATGTTAATATATTACTCTGCAAGATGTGGTTTGGGAACTCTGCTTGTAATTTGCCTCTTGAGCGATTAGGTTTTTGATGTTGATTACAAAACAAACGATGCTTTTCTAACACAAAGCCTGTATTTTTGCCTAAACTCTTTCCAGAATGGAATTGTAGATATTTCCTGAAGCTCTTTGTCGTTGCACAACTTTGTGGATGAAACTTGAGCGGTAGCCGTGCTTCTTTAATTCCTCACTGTCTCACTGGTACATTTATTTTAATCCATGGAAACCTAACTGGTATTAGGAGAGGGTACAATATCTATCACGTAACATATCTCCGTTTCAAGCCCCCCCCCCCCCCTCAAATAAAAACCACATCGGTTTTTTTTCCATGTTGCTGGCAGGGGGGGGGGTTGCAGGGACCGTACCAAAAACGAAATGTAAAATATCACTGGTTTTACCTTTTGTTTATTAATGCGCCTGTGTGTGGCAAAACCAGTGATGGAAATTCAATGTAACATATGGTCGGTTACAGCGTTGTGGACACCAGATTGCCATTAACCAGTGTAAATGTGTTCCTGTGATTTGTAGTTTTTACGGTGTATTACAAGGTGAAATTGTCTCCTAATAAAATGGCTGGTGCAATAAACAGAATACCGTTTGTGGTGGAAACTTTTGTGTACCTTCGAGGCATGTACACGTGCAAACTCTTACACTTGGTTGTAACAAGACAAAAATGTTAGCATTTGTCCCCTGTCCGTTACTAACCATGCAGGTGAATTGGTGGCACGGTGGGTTGCCACGTTGCGCTGGTGATGACTTGATTCCTGGCTCGGGCTAATATCGGTGGCACGTGACGTCTGAACTAGTCCTTAGTATCACTCCTTCACCAACCCGTGCTGTTGAACGTGAAGTATGGTCAAACGGCCAGAGTAAATCTGGCTCTTGCGAATTAGCTGATGTCCATTGCTCCATCTCCACCGTGGTCAACCATCTTAGCCAATCCGTCCATCGGCTGCAATTCGGTCAGCAGTCTCACAGATCAGCTGCCGTCCCTTTGAGCGGTGTCTTACCGAAACTCACCTTTGTTTTAATTCAATATACCTCTAATTAGTGTTGTACAGTACTTTGATTCATGGTCCCCTATCTCAGTGTGCTTACCAGTGTGCATCTCTCCATGCATCTTTGCATACCTTTCAGCCTTTGATGTATGTTAATTAATGTTGGTATACTGCTTTAAACAATCTTTTTTTTTTACAAAAGAGAATTCCACCCAGCTTCCACCTTTTCAAATCATGTTCATCCTGGTCTGCCTTCAGTAATTGCTCCGTGTATCTATCTATACTATGTTGAACAAGTGTCAATTCCACATTCCAATGGTGGGAGTCGGTGTATTTTACAGGAAAAAATATTTTCTTTTGTTTAACGAAATGAAATAAATTCTGTAAATTACAAGAAAAGCCCATCAGAACAGGAACAAGATGCACGTGATTTTAGTTTTGCTTATTAATCTTTGATTGTTGAGTTCTTCAATAATTTTTCTACGATGGTGAATTATTTCACCAGTTACCATTGACCACGAGCAAACTTATATATATACACGATTACATTTTTTAACCCATTGAATACCATTTTTCATCGCTTTAGTAGGTGCACAGAAATAAGTATACCTTCAATTGGGTCACGTATAAAAAATATTTGTAGCAAATGAATTATTCTGTTTTGTGAGCTCTCTGTACTTGAAGTGTACAATGTGAATAGTGACATTTATTCTCTAAGGATGTGTCAAAGCTGTGTTGTGCGTATGGAACTGCACAATTACTCAATTGTTTAACCCATTTAACACGTTACAAAAACTAACGTTGCCAAAATTTCCAAGTGATTTCCTGCTCAATCGAGCAATAAGACTTTTCATTTCATGTTCAGAGCCCTGAGTCAGTGGTGGAAATTCCACATTCCTATGGTGGGAGGGAGTCAGTCCATAGGACAACCGCTGGTGACAGTCACAAAGTGGTACTTATTTTATCGAGCCTGGAGGGATGATGGGCTTAGTAAACCCCCCCTCCCCCCAACCAGGATTTCAACTCGCAACCTTCCAAACTAAGCAACTCGCTCAACCGTTCAGCCAGCTGGTCAATTTAGAGCGATGTGCTGCATGAGTAAGACAGTATTAACACTTGTCACGCTGCTGATAGAATAAACTTGCTTTATTGGTATTCATATGAAGATAAATAACAAAATGAAAAAAATGAAATAAGTTAAAACAAAAATAACAACAAAGCAATTGGTTTGATTAAATTAGGACGTATTACGAGTGGCCTTACAAGCAACGTAAATTTCACAAACAGGAACAGCGATCAATAGTAAAAAAAAAATACAAACAGCAGCCACTGTCAAATGAATTCCAAATGCTTTTAAAAAATGATTATTTTAGTCATTAACCATGTTTAGGCAGTAGGGTATTGTAATTTTTTAATTGCTCAACACCTTAAATTTTGCTGGCACAAAGTACAATATTGCCAAACTTTAGCGTTGCATCCACACGCAGGTAAAATGCTACAAAAATGCACAATATTTAATTGAAAACCAAATTGTATGTACATTTATCTGCGATGCCACACACGGTGTTTGAAACAAGTGTATATATAGCGCGAGTATTTACGACCTATAACTTTGTTGACACTGAATATTTTTTTTTACGTAAATTACATCTGGTATAAGAGCAGATTGTTGCCATGAACAGTGCAAAACAAAAATCATCCTTATAAAAATGTTTCACACACTATGATTGTTTGCTCACAACTAAACCATACCTCAGACCTTTACAGTATATAAATAGTACAACTACCTTTCATTCGAGTCGGGGGGGGGGGGTCACACACTGACGTTTTAATGCAAAATTAAATTAGAATAATGAATCTAATCCACCCTGTTTGGGATCTCCTAAATAATTTTTGTTACATGCGACGCACAACCAAACTGCACAAGGACGCCCACAATTAAATTATCGATACTCTGCCCGTATCGATTCCCCTGTACCATAAAAATGTAATTGATTAATATGACATGGCTTCCCCTCCCCCCAACCACAATCTAAATGCGATGCATACATTTAAATCTTTCAAAGCGTTCTCTGCTGCTCAGCGCACCGACGTGTTTCCCCAGGCGCGCCGCGCGATGTTAAATTTTATCGCTCCAATGTGCTGGGCAGCAGCGTTCGTCGGGAGGTTCCCACCAGCATGTGGGATGAAACGTCGGACATCGTGCCAAAGGGCGCACGGTACGACGTCAAGACGCGCGTCGAAGGGGTATCGGCAAGGCTGAGAGATTCCATGCAGTTGTGCTGCTGAATTGAATTGCTACGGATGTTTATTTTCAACCAGTGAGCCCCCTTTCATGGGACCTCCTTTGCCAGTACCAAAATATACTAATAGGGTTTTTCCCCTTTTTTCTGGCAACAAAACTGACACCTTTTGCAAGGAATCATGCTTACATTAACCACAATACTTGCAGTCAAATGCAAACAATACTCTGATAGTTGTACTATTATATACTGGTGTGGACCAATCAGTTTCAAAGACAATGCATAAATTATCAGAGTATTGTTTTTTGTTTGCATTTGACTGCAAGTAGTGTGGTTAATGTAAGTATGATTCCTTGCAAAAGGTGTCAGTTTTGTTGCCAGAAAAAATTGGAAAAACCCTCTTAGTACAGTGAGACCCCTGTTAAAAAAAAAATACCCCAGCGTGGATAAATCCAGAATGCACATAATAACAATAATAGCACCAAGAGCACAGACGAGGGGGGGGGGGTGAAGAAAAAAAACTGAGCTAAGTTCTATTGGCACTGGATCTCAACCGCTTAAATCCTTTTAGCGAAGCCTTGCACACAAATATTCCCCCAGACAAAAATCTACGAGGTTAACTTGAATTAAAATCGTAAAGGTAAAATGTTACCACTAAAACTTTCACGAAAAATCAATTTTGGCAGCTGCACTTAAAACTCCAAGGCCTCTAACACTATCACGTTATCTAAAACGAGAAAAAAAGCTATTTGCAAAATATGTATATTTAAAAATGTATTCAGTGCGAGAGATTTGTCTTCGTCCACTGCTGATGCTTCGCTCCAATAAGTTCATCCACGTCGAATAGAAAATACAAAAACGGCAACCCTCATCTCTCACCATCCCTCGACACGCGCTCCCCCTTTTTTTAATTCTAAAATATTTCTTTTCACGACTTAAGCACTGTACAATCACAAATTGTGCACGAATCCATTTACTCTTATCACTATGCATATATGAAAAAAAATGCGACGACAAAGCATTGAAATTTGCAGGGAGGTGGGAGGGGGGGCACGGGAGAGAGAGACAGAGAAAAAAAGTTCACAATAAAAAAAAAAGCTCTTGGTAGTCGAGAAAACATTTCTGAACAGACCCGTCGCTTCGACAATAAACATCCCCTTTGCAGCAAGCGTTGGCAGGGCCTTGGCATTGCCCTTCAGGGGGCAATGGTGGAAAAATTGAGGATCGAATGAACACGATGTCCTGCGCAACCCCATTCAGCTGTTTAATGTCCCAGGGCAGCAGCGAGGGGGGGGGGGCTACTAAGACCTGCTGGGATTTGGCAGGTCTATGACGATTGGCGGATTCGTTGGCTGGAAGCTCACTGTACACAGCGATGCGTTCACGTATGTCGTACAACTGTCCGTCATGATGCCATAACCTATGAGGAGGGGGTGGGGGGTAAGGGGAAGAGGCAGAAACGGGCTGTGCATTATTATTTGTATGACCACTATTATTATTGTTGGGTGGTCAAGTGCGGCGGATGAGCAAGTGCAAGCCCAATTTTAATTGGTGCTACAATAGAAATATCCAGTGACGAGCCGTGTGGGATTGCGTGTGTGTCTGTGTATACAAGTGCTAATGACAGACATCCCACGAGAGCCGTTCACGGACTGTTGTGGAAAGTCCTTTTAGTGAACAACTATTTATTCTAGATTTGAAGCTTTCGTGACTGCAAGGATTCATATTCTTAGGTTTTTTCGGTAAAGTCACGTAGGTAAAAAAAATTAAATTAATAAAAGTAAAATAAAATAAAAATCACGACGTTTCGGAAGCAACACAAGCCTCCGTCTTCAATCAAGTGATACAGCTATCGTGCTGTGACTGTTCCACCTGAAGACGGAGGCTTGTGTTGCTTCCGAAACGTCGTGATTTTTTATTTTATTTTTCTTTTACTTTTATTAATTTTAATTTTTTACCTACCTGGTGACTTTACCGAAAAAACCTAAGAACAACTATTTAGGGGAGGTGGTGTAGCGAGCACCATGCCCGGCCACATTTGTCTCCCCCAGTGCCGATGATTTACACGTGACATCAAGTACTAATTTCTGGCTCAGGTCACCCACAGGAGACCCAGGCCAGACGATTCAGAACTGCACCGGTTTCTCGTGGTGCCTTGTTTTGTGCGTGTCCTGGTGTTGCAAGAATCGCTCCACGGTTACCGTTATGGCCCAGGACCAGTTCAGATAACCCTCGCCACGGATGCTCGCCGTGGTCGGAAATCGAACTGAGGTCGTTGGGTTGATAAAACACCTTGGGGTGCTGGGTGCTGAAGTGGTTCGTGCACTGCGCTACACCCAGGATCTGTCGCTATGCTTTGTACGTAAGAAGTGTGTGTCTGATAATTGTTTTTTTACCATTCTATCTGGCAACAAAACTGACACCTTTTTACAAGGAGTCATGTTTGCATAGACCGCAATACCTGCAGTCATAATACAAACAAAAGACATAACTCTGATAATTTGCACTGTCCTTGAAGTTGATTGGTCCACACCCAAGACAGCTTTCTTTAGAGCCTAGTCTCACATGGGTTGGACCAGATGACGCCAAAAGGCGCACGTTTATAGGCGCACAATTATCATATTTTTACTGGAAAATGAGGTTCCCAAGTGTGTGTCTTTGTGTGGGCGTAAGTGAATGCGTGAAGTGCGGGTGTGTGTATGTGTGTGTATGTGTGTGTGTGTCTAAATGTGGGAAGCGGTGGTGTAGTGGTTAGCGCGTTTCGCTACGAACCCGGCGACCCGAGTTCGATTCCCGCTCACGCCCAACACCAGTGACGATTATTTGTACCGGTCCTGGGCCTCCCCTAGGTCGACTCAGCCTCAAATGGGTGCCTGGTGCGATGTGTAAACATTGCACCAGGTACTCAAAGGCGGCCGGGCGTGGTGTTGGCCACCCACCCCCTCGTGTGCAGTGCCGGCCTTTATAAGTGCCCGCTAACAGCACTTGCCCCTACAGTCTATTAAGGCTATACTGGGGGATCTTTTGTGTGTGTGCGTACATACGGATGTGCGTGCGTGCGTTTAACCGATTTGTATGCGCGCACTTGCATTAGTGCAACGCGTGGCACATTCGTGCACGTGTGAGCGTACGTCCCCGTGCATCTTGTGCGTGCGCCGTGTGCGCGTATTAGTAAGCCACTGGAGCAGTGCACTTTTAAATCTAGAATGAAAACTCATTCCGTTAGAACAGTTTTTTTGGCGCGTTTAGTTTGTTGTCTTCTTGGTTCTTTCGGTAAAGTCACGTAGAAGGGAAATAATAAAATAATAAAAATAAAACATAATAAAATAATTCTCACGACGTTTCGGCCACAACGCAAGCAGCCGTTGCGTTGTGGCCGAAACGTCGTGAGAATTATTATGTTTGATTTTTATTATTTTATTATTTCCCTTCTACGTGACTTTACTGAAAGAACCAAGAAGATGAATCCCTGCAGTCACGAAAGCTTTAAATCGAAATTTAGTTTGTTGTCCTTCCCCCGCACCTCCCGATTGGCACGGTAGGCTACTACGTACGGTGCGAAAGAAGTTCAACGTGCGTGTGTGCGTGCGATACCGACCCTCGTGTATGTGCCCGAAGACGTGCAGCTTGGGCTGTACGCGCTTCTGCACAGTGTTGAGCAGCTCCACGCAGCCCGCCCTCTGCAGCACCTTCGGGACCCAGTCCCGGAACCCTGCAACGAGGCAGACGCAACACGATCCGGGCTATTACGCTAAACACTTGCAGCCTTTCTCCCCCGTCCTGCGAGAGGGCGCGCACGGCTCACACTGGGTGGTCCCGCAGATTGAGCAGCTTCATACTGGGGGACTTCTCCACATTGCCGGAGGAAGAGTTAGGGGGCTTATATCTCTCTCTCTCTGCGCTTGAGTAATGTTCAAGCATGTATTATTTGATACGATAACCGAGCCCGCACCCACGCGGCACTCGCTGAAGCCATGCTCGCACGTACAGGGACGGAGCACGGGATTAGGTTAAAGCAGCTATCGAATTAAAATGCGAACTTAACAAACAAAATCCGGTGAAAAAAATTGCCTTCGTATATTTCACAAGAATATACATTCATTCTTTGAATGAACATATAATGCAAACTACAGGATTGAAAACTGCGCAAGTGCACAAGAAAGGCGTGCAGCTATGTTAATAATGCTCGCTTTTAATGAAATTCAACGCGGTAAAAAAGTCCAAACTGACAGCTCCAGCATGGAATTTCACTGGATATTAATTTCAAGAAATTTGAGAAAAAAATCACTCGCACGGGCGAGTGGGAAATGCTCTGGTGATGTGGCAACTATTGCAGGCCACCGTTCTGATACTCACACTGCAAAAGCTACTCATCTTAGGCTGAGTCGACCTCGGGTAGAGTCCTCTGACGAGGTTAAAGTGCCGATAACCAATGATGTTCATTGTAGCCAAGAATCAAATCTGTGTCGCTGGAGTAGTAGTACTGTTGTGCAAACACTCATTCTACAGTATGTGGCAAACCTGACTGTAACATGTCTGCCCTGGCCAATTAACTGCCAAACACCCAGGGCATTTTTGTATCGATGTTCACACAAATCCGATCTTTTCACATCCAGTAACGAATGTTAATCTCCCATATATTCGCTCACTACTAAAGCACAGTCGAGCAGTTGCTCATCTTCAAAGCAGTTTGCCCTTCATCTGGATACGGGAACACTAATAATTTTCTATAGCCGTTCACATATCTGACCTATTTACATATCTGCCTATGCCTCCAGTCCCCGGAGGCATATGCCATCGCACTGCATTTCAATTAATCAATAACCACCCTCGTGTTGATTCCCCCTCTCCGTTAGACACGGACGGACGGACGTACGTGCATCAACAAAGTGTCACCATTCTTTTTTCGATTTAAAGCTTTCGTGACTGCAGGGATTCATCTTCTTGGTTCTTTCGGTAAAGTCACGTAGAATGGAAATAATAAAATAATAAAAATAAAACATAATAAAATAATTCTCACGACGTTTCGGCCACAACGCAAGCAGCCGTCCTCAGGTGGAGAACAGGTCTGTCGAGAAGACAGAGTCTGACAGAGTCTGTCTTGTCGACAGACCTGTTCTCCTGCTTGCGTTGTGGCCGAAACGTCGTGAGAATTATTTTATAATGTTTTATTTTTATTATTTTATTATTTCCATTCTACGTGACTTTACAAGTCTGTCGAGAAGACAGAGTATGACAGAGTCTGTCTTCTCGACAGACCTGTTCTCCACCTGAGGACGGCTGCTTGCGTTGTGGCCGAAACGTCGTGAGAATTATTTTATTATGTTTTATTTTTATTATTTTATTATTTCCATTCTACGTGACTTTACCGAAAGAACCAAGAAGATGTCACCATTCTCCCAACAGTTTCCAGACCCGGCGGTCTGCTGAACGACGGAGCGGTCGCAGCGCAAAACCGCTCAATATAATGAGCGTGCAAAGAAACAACAAAGACGCAAAACGAGTCGAATAATGCCGTGGTCAAGGAATCGGATGGGGGAGCAGGGATTGAAAGCAACAATTGCAAGAATGAATGAATGAAGGCACTGGGGGCGCCGGCCACCATTAAGGGCACAAAGTGGCATTGGTCGTTCTGTGTCGAGGAAGTGGCAAACAAAAGGCTGCGGAGGACCACATAGTAAGGGCAATTTTTTTTGGTTGTTTTACAAGTCCTCAATGCAGCCAGCATGAAGCCGGGGGTAGTGGACGCATTCATTCATTAGGGGTTTGTTTTGTAGCTGCTGTATCCAGGCAGTGTGAGACGGAAAGCGGTGGAGCAGAGTGGGAGGGGGGGTGGAGAGTGGGTGGGGGGGGGGTGATGGAGGTGGTGAGTGGGTAATGATGGGGGTGGTGGTGATGGAGGTGATGGTGGAGAGTGGGTGATGGTGGTGGTGAGTGGGTGATGGTGGTGGTGAGTGGGTGATGGTGGTGGTGAGTGGGTGATGGTGGTGGTGAGTGGTGAGTGGGTGATGGTGGTGGTGAGTGGGTGGTGGTGGTGGTGAGTGGGTGGGTGATGGAGGTGGTGGTGGTGAGTGGGTGATGGAGTTGGTGGTGGTGAGTGGGTGATGGTGGTGGTGGAAATGGTGGTGGTGAGTGAAGGAGGTGGTGGTGGTGGTGAGTGGGTGGGTGATGGAGGTGGTGGTGGTGGTTGTGATGGAGGTGGTGGCCATGTGCGATGAAAGCGGTGGTACAAAGGAGGTGACGGTTGTGGTGGTGAGATAATGGGGGTATTGGTGATTATAGTGGCAAGAGTGGAGGGTGGTGGTAAAACTAAACTGTAAATTTAACTTATTTGTATTTCACCAATTAAGGCCCACGGAGCTATATAGCTATTTTTCATAAGCGACCTGGCCGCAAATGATAGCTCAATGAAGTGGCTTATCATGTGGAAATTTATAGCCGCGAAATACTCTTTGCGTATGTTTCTAAATGTGGAGGGAAAAACCAGAAGACCCGGAGAATAATGCACGCGACCACGGGGAGAGAGACACGCAAACTCCAAATATACAGCAGGCATCAGGGTCGGGATCAAACCTACGACCTCCTGAATACCAGGCGAGGTAGTTAACATCTCGCCACCGTAGCACCCCGTAGTGCTGGAAGATGGTGGTGGTGGTAGTGGAGAGTGGGTGGTGGTAGTGGTGGTTCTGGGGGATCGTGGTGGTGGTGGTGGAGAGTGAGTGGTGGAAGAAATGAAAGTGCTGGAAAGTGGTGGTGACGGCAATGGAGGCTCGTAGTGGTGGTGGAGAGTTGGTGATTGTGGTAGTGCTGGAAGGTGACGGTGGAGAGTGGGTGGTGGTAGTGGTGGTTCTGGGGGATCGTGGTGGTGGTGTTGGTAGTAGTGCTGGAAGGTGGTGGTGGTGGTGGAGAGTGGGTGGTGGTAGTGGTGGTTCTGGGGGATCGTGGTGGTGGTGTTGGTAGTAGTGCTGGAAGGTGGTGGTGGTGGTGGAGAGTGGGTGGTGGTAGTGGTGGTTCTGGGGGATCGTGGTGGTGGTGTTGGTAGTAGTGCTGGAAGGTGGTGGTGGTGGTGGTGGTGGAGAGTGGGTGGTGGTAGTGGTGGTTCTGGGGGATCGTGGTGGTGGTGTTGGTAGTAGTGCTGGAAGGTGGTGGTGGTGGTGGAGAGTGGGTGGTGGTAGTGGTGGTTCTGGGGGATCGTGGTGGTGGTGGTGGTCGTGGTGGTGGTGGAGAGTGAGTGGTGGAAGAAATGATAGTGCTGGAAAGTGGTGGTGACGGCACTGGAGGCTAGTAGTGGTGGTGGAGAGTTGAGATTGTGGTAGTGCTGGAAGGTGGTGGTGGAGAGTGGGTGGTGGTAGTGGTGGTTCTGGGGGATCGTGGTGGCGGTGGTAGTGCTGGAAGGTGGTGGTGAAGAGTGGGTGGTGGTAGTTGTGGTTCTGGAGGATCGGTGGTGGTGGTGGTGGTGCCGGAGGTGAGGAGTGCAGTAGTCTCCGTACCCAGGGGAGGGCCGTGCGTCATGAGAACATCGATTCCCTCGGGGATCAGGTTCCACTTGTCGAGGAGCGGCTGTCCCCGCTGCAGGTTAAAGCCCCAGCCATAATACCACGGGGTCCTGGGTGGGGACCATCACAAACAACACCACTGTCATCATCAATCATAATCATCATCATCAATCATAATCATCATCAATCATAATCATCAATCATAATCATCATCAATCATAATCATCTTCATCATTCATCATCCATCATCATCATCAATTATTACCATTAGTATCATCACTATTACCGTCGTCAAGTTCATTATCTTCAGGCTGCAAGTATCCGCAATCATTTGCCTGTGCAAGCCTTTCAGTGCAGCAGACATGCGTGGACATGTGCAGCCGCCCTTTGTCCATCCAACACTGCGCTGGTCGTGGGAATTATTTGACTGTACTTCACCACGCTGATCAGTGCAGGTTGGTGAAAGCAGGAAGCATAGAAGTGCAGTGGAACAATGGATCGTGTTGCACCGCCCTCTGCTGCCCACAAAATAGCAGCCTTGCCGCAGCCGATAAACTGTTCGGCACGCTGGTCACCCATTTAAAGCACGGCCCAGGCTCAAGCCTACTTGCTTCGGACATCAAAGCAAATTGAGCAGAACCTTTAGTGATTTGGTCATAGGAATGCAGTATATATATATTTTTGTATTTTAATACGTAGAGATCTAACTGTGTCCTCAGGGTCAGGGTAGAGCCAGCAAATGCTGAGATGCCGAGTACGAATCCAGCTTTCAGCTTGCCACGTTTAAACCGGGGCTGTCAAGCGTAGCAGAGTTGATGGTCTCAGCTCGGTTAGCACACACACACACACACAAATTACGATATTGAATTTCGGTTGAGAATTAAAAGAAAAACATATCGGTTTCCCTTGCCATGCACGGAACGTTTCTACGTTTGCAGGGTGTGTGCTACAGGGCAGTGCCCCCCAAGTTTGGCTTATGGAGGTCACTGGGAGGGGTCTCAGATGTAGTTGTGCGATATCACCTTCCGCAGGGCATTCTCTAACGGGCTTGACGCATTACTCTGCCAGAGCTCCCAATGGATATTTTGTCCCACGACAGGTTGTCAATAATGGGATTCGAATAAAATTGAGAAAAAAATATTAAAAATGTGACTTAAATACAATGGCATTACTGCAAGATACTGAACACACACATTTCATTTATTTTTATAAGCTCATCAATGTCAACATGCGTAGTATTGCCCTGCAGCAGTTTAGCCCAGGAGGGTCTCATTACACCATCTCCTATCTCCTACAGCTCAATCCCGTACCCAGGGGTGTTGTTTACCCATCAAGCATTCAGAATTATGCAGCTTGCTTTTCTTTTGCAAATTACATTCTATTAGTCAAATCGGCATCACGGTGCACGGGGAATATATTCCCATTAAGAACTCCAGAGGACCACGTTGATTATCTCCCAGAGAGCGGACTCGCGAGGATGAGGTCACAGAACTACCCTTCGACAGGCCTCTTTAACCACACTTAAGGGGATGCCTCATCTGTGCCCAGCAAAGTGTCTTCATCGCATGTCAATCAAGCCAAAGTTATTAAAGTTATCAAAGCTGAGATTTGACAAACAACGTTTCAGAAAATGGAGGGGGTGGGAGGGGGGGAGCGTTTCGTGCAATCATTGACTCGCCACGCTCAACAATCCGGTTGAGAATCATTCCCGTCAGAAACCCAGATTCACACCCAGGATCTTGGCGGTGTCGGCTCCGTGCTCATGCGGCATTGGTCCACCTGCCGTGCTTTTTCTTTTCGCGGAGAGCCCGTTGAGATTCAATGCCCGCTTATTGCATGGGAGGACCTGTGACCCGTGGAACTGAAGAACGATGTTTTGTATAAAAAAAAACCTACATTAATTTCAGTAATTATCACGTTTAACACTTGAACTGCGACTCTGGAAGAGCAATGGGCCTGGCTCTGAAAAAAAAAATCTATTCTTCCAATTATTTCGTTTAAGCCCATGGGGAAATATGTTGGATTCTTTTTTTTTTAACCAGCCAGCAAAAAATATTGGTTCTTATATTTTATTTACTAAATGTATTTTCCCCCTGTATAGTCGCTGAAACAGCAAACGTACGTATACTGTAGAGTACAGAGCATTTTAATAATAAATCAAGGCATTACATTTATGACTCGCTGGGTTCTCTGCGGAGAGACAGCTCAGGATATTTACCACAGCACCGGTGCCAGAATGGCTCAACACACATCCCACCTCTTCCGTGGAAGCAACAACTCCTAATCCGGGTCAGGTTCGTAAATGTACTTTTAATAATGATGCAAAGAAACAAGAAAAAACCATTCGGTAAAATTAAGTGTCTCCTTTTAACAATGCGATGTGATCGTGGGAGAAATTGTGCCGCATGTCTCTCTACGCTGTACAACCCCCCCCCCCAGGCTCTCCGTGAATCTGGTCTCTGCTCAAAGCACAGTGACCGGTTGTGGCTCGCGGCACTGCAAACGTGTTGTGTGCATGCACACACCGAGATAAAGATGCCCCCCCATCCAGCCTTTGATAGACTGTTGGGGCACTGCTCTGAGTGAGCACTTCTTCAAGGCCGGCACGGTACACGACGGGGTGGGTGGCCAATGCCACGCCCGTCCGCCTTTGTCTCCCCAGTGCTGCTGTTTACCCACCGAATCAAGTACCCGTTTCAGACAGAGTTGACCTCGGGGAGGCTCAGAACCAGTTCAGACCTTCAGCGCTGATTTTTACCGCGAGAGGGATTTGAACATGGGTCGCCGGATTCGTATAGTGCACTAACCACGACGACACGACCGCTCCCCCCACACACACACACGGACGCAGGACCTGACCCTTTTTATATGTACTTTATAAACCTCAAAGTAAATGGATATAGCACGATACTGCTCACATGGGCATACTCTTCCGGGAAATCACCACAAGGGCAACCCTGTAATAACACAGGTCACACCGCCGTTCATAAGTCATATATATACGGCCAGGTTGGAATGTGATGTTTTTGCAAGGGGAAAAAAAAATTCAATAAGGCCCTTACACCACAATTTCCTTATTTATGCTGCAACGAAGAAACGCGGCGGGCAAGCGCACCCACACACGCGCGTGCCAGGCAACTTAAAACGCTTGAGAGCAAAAAAACACACAAGGCGGCAACTGAGAAATATGGATTATGGTCTCGTTTCTCTCAAGTACAGTTACATTTAGGCATTGGATCCTGCCCAGGCCCTCTCTCTCCTCTCTCTCTTGCCATGTAACTTGGACAGCCCCAACACACGACGACTTCTCACGACGAGTTCACACGGCCACACATCCTTCTGCGGCGCTGCGGAGGTAGAAAATGCCAGCCTCGTAATTTTCTCATCCAAAGCAGTTTTGGCGAGAAGGCTGCAACACCTTTCGCTACACCTTCCTCAAGGTGGGGGGGGGGGGAGTTTGAAACAAAGGCTCTTCTCCTCTTAACCAGCAGATCCGTTCACAGGCTGTTGCGCCCTGCGCTGTCTTGCCTCGAGATTGAAGGCGTTGTAAATGAGATAGCAACGAAAAATCGTCAAGTCACAGCTAATCGCATCGGTGAGAAGGCGCGAGTGGAATCGCTGCGATAAGATCATAGCGTCTTTCCCCGTTAAGTTTTAGCCACATTGCATGGCCGATGTCACCAGAGTGATATCATGGATTGCCTTATTGTGATATTCAAGTTTTGTTTTTATTTGAATTTAACTTGTGTCGGATAGACTTGGGGGGGAGCCATACGTATCTGCAAGATAAGCATATCTGCCCTGAGTAAAAACAATATAACCTTCACAAATAATACATATGTCGGGTGTGAGGTGATTGTTACGCAATGCTTGATATTTTATGTGGCGCGAGCAGCTTTGGCAGTGTCTCACTGCTCCAGGCCACGTGCTCAGGAAGGATCTTGTGTATTTGTTTTGTTACTCTCGAGTTTAAAAGCAGAATGACAGATGGACAAACAAACATTTTTTTTTTCAACGCACGAACGGTGGTACCGTTCAATAAATAAAGCAGTGCAGTGATGAGTTAAAAAATCCTGTAATTTAGCCGTCCATCAATATGAGTCTCCAGCGAGTAATCGCAAACAACCAATCGCTCCAATGTTTGTTGCCTGCTGTCCGGGTCAGGTTATGCCATTAAAAAAAAAACTTGGTTTTGAAAAGGGAAATATTTGCTGACGTGTGGCATATTACTCATCCTCGTTCTAGTTTTGGTTTCTCAGTTATAAGCGCAATGACAAACATCTTTCAAGAATTCAATATGTATGTTGAACTTCTTCCGCACCGTACGTAGCCAACCGTGCTAATATCGGAGGTTAGGGGGTATGACAACAAACTAAGCACAAAAAGCAGTCCGAAAGAAGTGAGTTTTAAATCGAGATTTTAAAATGCATAGCTCCAGAGCCACAGAAGCGCATCTGAGAGCGCCGCGATGCGGTGATCGTCTTTATTCGATCAGCAAAGCATTGTGGTTCATTTGTGGCAAGCACGTCACGGTGCAAAATACGATAACTACTCTTGATTTGATAGCCATACTTTTGAACGAACGTTTCCCACTAGTTGCTAAACTGGAGTTACAAGAAGGCAAAGCTGATGTCAATGCCACACAGAGTAGAGTTTCACCACATCCGGCAGTGGCAGCAGCGAATCATTGTCTCCCAGGCTGCAGACCCATTTCCATATTTTTTCTCCCTAAACGTGCATTATTTGCAGCGTCGACAAAGCGCCCCTGAAAAATGTATTCGCATAAATTTGAAAGCGCCTGACCGCATCTGCCAAATTACAAATCTGAGGATGCCAATCCCCTCTTCAGGTTTCGTTGCAGCTAAGAATTATAGACTCATGCGCGTCACGTGACCGAGTGAATCATGGGAAAGTATTTTTTGTTGTTACGCGCACAGAACTTTTTCTTTTTCAACATGGAGTCAACCTCATATGGGTTAATGAATGTTACGTTGGGTTTTCTTTTTTAAATACAGATACAGTAATTGGTTACACGAAACTGGCCTTTAAGGGAGTTGATCGTTCAGCGAGTATAGGACTTTATAATATTTAAACAATGGATATTAATACATAAAGATAATAACGACATTATAAACACAATATATTAAAATAAACATGGTTAAGCCATACATTGATTAATTATTACTGTACCTACAAAACCCCTCGTTAACAGAATGGTCGATAAGCGAACACATTGGGCTCTATGGAGACACTACACTACTATACACTACACTACTGTACACTACACTATACACTACACTACTATAGACGACACATTGGGCTCTATGAAGACACTACACTACTATACACTACACTATACACTACACTACTATATACTACACATTGGGCTCTATGGAGGCACTACACTACTGTACAGTACACTATACTACTATCCACTACACTACTGTACATTACACTACTAGACACTACACTATCCACTACTATACACTACACTATACACTACACATTGGGCTCTATGGAGACAGGACACTACTGTACACTACACTATACACTACATTACTATACACTACACTACTATATTCTACACTACACTACTATACACTACACTATACACGACACTACTATACACTACACATTGGGCTCTATGGAGACAGTACACTACTGTACACTACACTATACACTACTATACACTACACTATACACTACACTATACACTACACTATACACTACACTATACACTAGACCACTATACACTACACTATACACTACACTACTATAAACTACACTATACACTACACATTGGGCTCGATGGAGGCCCGTCGTTAAGCGATTTGTCGTGAACAGGGGTGGTCGTTAAGAGAGGAGTTCTACTATAATTATATTACTCACTCCAGTCACTCGGTCACCGGCGGTCAGTCGCCTACTCATCACTCTTCTATCGCTACTATCATGGTCACTGTTTCGGTTGACTTTCATTACTTTATTCCTCCACCTATGTTGAAGACTCGTTCTACCAGACTCATTGTTTTGTCTCATTCCAACTATGTTCAACCACCACCAACACCTGACTCCTAGGCACTATTTTGTGTTCAACCACCACAATGCAGGTCGCAGCACTTCTCTTTCTGCATCTTTCATCACACCGCTCAACTTTGGAACTCTCTCCCATCGCCTTCCCCCCCCCCCCCCAAGCTGTTATAATCAGGCTCAATGCAATAAATGCGTTAACTGATGGTGCTGTTTGTTGCAGGCCACTTGACAATTTGTTGTTGTTGCCTGTGCTCAGCAACGGATGTTTAAAACTATACATATAAAAGGTGTTTGAAAAGGATGGACCCGATGTGAAATCGCTCTATCTCTGCAACCACGAACCGCCCATGAATGAAACTCTTACCACTTGAAAGGGCGGGGCATAGAGAGGGCGGGGCATAGAGAGGGCGGGGCATAGAGAGGGCGGGGCATAGAGAGGGCGGGGCATAGAGGTTCAAATGATCACAGCTAGATGCCTCTCCCAGCGCACAAACAGCCCCTGGCCTCAGTCATTCGCGAGACGCGCTGCCTCAACGTTGGAGAGGTCGCACGGGACCCCAAGACTTGGCGCTACACTCTTGGCCCCCAAGATCCCCAGACATCACACCCTGCGGCTTTTCTTGTGGGGATACGTCAAAGACCGTGTTGTTTTTGTGCCACCATTAGCGACTAATCTGGATGACCTCAAAAACAGAATCACGGCAGCGGTGACTTCAGTGGAAGAAGACACTTTGAGAGGCGTTTGGGACGAATTCAACTATTGTCTCGATGTTGTCCGTACAGCAGGTGGAGGGCACAGAGCATTTATAAAATGGTTTTGTAAAATGTGATAACTCATGAAACCGTTTGTAACTTTTCGTGTAATTGTAATATGTTGCCATCGCGAAATATACTGCTTTGAAATTGGGTCCATCTTTTAAAAACACCCCGTATATACACACATATTTAAAACATTGCCAGATTATAAATTACCGAGTCATATTCTATGTATTCCTCAAGGAGACGCAAGCGAAAACATAACAGTGCCATCGTGCCCACAAAAGTGCCCACGTTCGGAGAGAGAGCAGAGCGGTGTGACTGTGTAAGAGGACAACGCCACTTCGTCACCTTGGGGAATAAAAAAAAGACAATGACGATTTCCAAATCAATCCACTGCGAGCCACCCCGCAAGGACACTCAATACAGGCGCTTGAATTTTTCCGCAATACTTCTTAACGACCCCGCGGCGCGCCGCGTTGGAGGAAGGCGGCGATCGTGCGGACGGGGTTCGTGCCGCACCGGTGTCGGGCCCGCACCGGGGTCAAGCCCGCACCACGCCACGCCACCCGGCGGAGCTTGTATATTTTTGACGCGACAGAAACCGAGCACGGTGTTCGGCACGGCACAGCAGCCTCAACCGCCCCCCCCCCCCCGCTCGACAAGGACAAATGCAGCCCATTAAAGCAGGCTGTTTCGCTGCCGCCACACCGCCTCTGGGCAGCGGTATTCCAAGGCAAATTAATAATCTCTACTGGGATTTGAGACCTCGCGTGACATCTGGCGGTGGGGGCTGACACTTCCCGTGAGGGCTTTTTTTTGGGGGGGGGGGGGCAAGGCCCTGGTAATTAACCCGGATTAAATCTCCCACCGCCAGCAGCCCACCCATCCTACCCCCAGCTCTAACCCCTTCACTATTTAGTCTTCTCCCAACTGGCATGTTCAAGGCTAAGAGCCGTGACCCCCCCAACCCCAAACATTACTAGGTTAAGCACGTTGAATAATAACACGCTTGCATTTTTTTTCGCTCTCTCTTCCCTCCCTTTCTCTCGTGCCCGTACTGAGCCGTTCATTTACATACATTTGAGCATGCTGCAGTCATTCTATAATAATGTGCATTAAAATTCACAGTTCGGTAGCATTGTGGATATAACACGTTGCTTGCATATATATTAATAGCCATGTATGTGCCGCACGCAAGGAATACAACGGATAATAAACCGCATACGAAATATTAAATGAGTTTAAAATTTATGCTGTCTGCACATTATCTTTGAATGTGAATTTTACAGATTATTTTTGGGCTTTCATGTCCACTCAAAGGCTTATTTATTCCCACAGTTTGTGTGTGTGAAGAGCTCTTTTAGCATATAAATCATTCTGTTCACAGATAACCAGCAGAGCCATGCAGTACATGCCTCTGGTTCAAAGGTCACAGTAAAAGTGTTAACAGTAAACAATAAACATAGTAAAAGGTATATGTACAGTTTATGCACCGTTATTATATTAATCCGCAAAATGTTTTTCCCAACTGAAGTTAAAACCATGTTCTGGGAAAATAAAACGCAGGATAAAACCAAGAATTAGCCCACAATAAAAATTGTTAAATTGGGCAAGCAATTATTTTTGAAAACAAAGAACGCAAATATTGACAGAACCTTTCGTGGACTTCTAAACCACATATGGCAGGGTGCGACAAAGCAAATTGCTTTATTTAATTATTCGTTTCATGCGCTGCGCTTTAAACACCGACTATATATCTATCAACCTACTCGCCCGCACAAGGGAAAGATCTGCAAACCAAAAACCGTAGACTCGGCCCGGAGTGAAAAAAACACGAATCAATTTGCATGCACACCGGATTGCCATGACTCACTAAGATTCATATTTTAAGTTTGGCGATGTAAATTTGCAGAGTACATGCCCTGCCGGGTGAGTTACAACAGGGACATCCGTACATCATGACGGAACGGATGCATTCAATCTGCAGAAATAAAATTTCAATACTGTACCGTATTAACATTTCTCAGAAGGTGCAAAAAAAGTATACATAAAGTATTTTTTATTTTGGAACGACAATGCTATTTGCACGATCACGGATGGCATGTCCTAGCCACTGGTACTATCCATCAATACTTGAGACCCATAATTGCAGAGGCACAATAGCCAAGCATGTGCCCTAAGCACTGTTAAAACAACTATGAAGACGGAGCAATGAAATCTAAACTAAACTTAAATTTGTTTTTATTTTACCAGGAATAGGCACACTGAGCTGGCTATCACAAATGACGGCTTAACAAAGCGGCTTGTCACCGTGTGGAAATTTATAGCAGCCAAATACTCCAGACACACGTTTCTAAATGTGGAGGGGAAAAACCAGAGGACCCAGAGAAAAATCCACGCGACCGCGGGGAGAATAAATATACAGTGATCAGGGTCGGGATCGAACCCACGACCTCCTCCATACCATGCGAGATAGTTAACATCTCGCCACTGTATCACTCCAAATTGGCTATATGTGCAGGAGCTGGATGGATTGTTGACGGCTTGGGTTATCCAGCAGTGGATTCATCATTGATGACGACAAAAGATGATTGATGATGATGAAAACGAATGTTTCAGTGCCACCCGTTGGCCATTTCCTTTGAGCAGATTCAAGAAGAGCTCGATTAGCATTCTGGCTTCTTGATTGCACGCCGTTGCACGTTTTCCTCCTTTGGCTCTTCTCCCATTATTTTGGAGCCAAAAATCATCATCATTAACGTTTGCGTGACTTTAATTATTGTAAAATGTGTTACTAATGCATTTGGCACCCACGTTTATTTTTGGGGTGTTCCGTTAATGAGTGCCGCCTGCTTGTTGCGCGGCGTTGCCACGCTGCCCATCTCCGCAGGGGCCTGGGTTGCTAAAAACGCCTCTTGAAGATTCTTTTGCCCAACCCTTCCGCCCCCCCCTGCCCCCCCGTTATTTTTGCACATTCGCAACTGCCACCGTGGCGAGCGAACCGCCGAAGCGACGTTTGAGAGCGCGTCGATCTCGGTCGAATGGCCCCTTCGCATTTCGACACGGGCAGCAGCAACCACCGCCGCCACCGCCGGGGCGACCGACCATGCAGCTTGGAGAGAGAGTCGCGGCGATAAGGGCGGCACGACCGGTCGCTTCGCTCGCTGGTTGACGGCCGCCCGATGGAAACTTGGCCCATCTCTCGCCGCCGCGGTTCACTCCCACCACCACCACCCCCCCCCCCCCTCAAATGGCTCTGAGCGACGGCGTCGATACGAGGCCGTCGGAAGCCATCCGTGCTGTCAGGTTGACGACGCGCGTTTAGCCTGCCAAGGTTAAGGTGACTATCGGTATATTAACTTCGGCGTTAATCATGGCAACGTGCGAACAATATCATCTTCATAAGAAATATAAATAAATAAATATTTTACCCGAGTGTTGGTCCATACAATGCTCAGTTATGAGCAGGTCATTTTACAATGCATTGTCTAAATATATGTAAAAAATAGTAAAAACCAGCCAATATCAATTCACCAATGGATTAAGGCCTCTCCAGGTCGTGCGAGTTTTTATTTTAATTTTGCCATACTTCACCGCACTGGTCAATGCAGGTTGGTGAGGGGGCAGGGAGGGCACTCGCCACTGATGTTACCCATGGCCAGGAATCTAACTCGAATGGCGTGTTTTGGACCCAGTTTCCAGGTATGCACATCCATACCAGACTGCTGCTGCTGTTCTATGGCTACCGTAGATTTCCTTCTCATTTGTGTTTTGGCGAAATGCTCTTTTTTTGCACGACATTCCTTGCAAGCCCGCTATTGTTTGAAGGACAAGTGCGGCAACCAGGACGCGTCCGATTCATTCAAATTCACCCATTCATTCTTTCATTCCAAACCCGTTCCCGTTGTGCAGTGTTTCGTGCGACGCAGCGACAGACGATGCTCAATTTACGCCGATTGCAGATTTAATATCCGAGCAGTCGCCACCGGGGGTCTGTTTCCAAAAACACAGCCTAGACAAAGGCTGGCAGCAGTCGTCAGGCAACAGACCGCTCGTCACGCTATAACCTTTCAAGGCACGGCGATCGTTTCGGACTCGTGCAATAACGCGGCAAGTTTTGCCGAAGTTGCGCGTGCAACTTGCGCGCACACGCACGCACGGCTTGGGTGTCTCTGACCGAAGAAAAATGACCCGGTGATTTATCACTTTCTCCCAACATGAAACCTGAACGACTGCTGTGGGAGCTAATTGAACAGAGCGCTTTGATCATTCTGTCACGGAGACAAAGACGGACGCTCGGTAAATGGGAGTTTTACTGCTCTCCCGAGGCGGGTTTACGGGACAGAAGCTGCTTTGTACACACTTCATTGCCGTCCAGATAGACAACGGTGAGCTCATTTGTATGGCGGGGGCCCCGCTCAGGAGAAGCGCTGGGTGTTTGTACCGCGAACAGATGGTCGTGCACCTAAAACAGCGGCAGTGGCCGCAGCACGCTGCATCGTATCCTCCGCGGCAATTAGTCAAGCAGACGCTCATTACCGACCGCTCAGCAGTTAGGTGGGGCCCCTTCGCGACGGGCTCGAGGTGGAGAGGCGAGCGAACGTTGCTTTCACGCTCGCCTTTGTTTAAGAAGCTCGGCTAAATGCTCGACTAATTTTAGTCTTTCATGCGGAGGACATGTTTTGTGCGAATGATTGCAAAAGGACAAGCGGGTTTATTTATGTTGTTTGTTCAGCCCACGAATAAATGCCCTTACCATTAAATGTATATTGTGTTGCATGTGTCCATGAAAGAGATAGAGACGGAGCGTACGGGAATGGCAATTGCTTGCACATTCTACATGTCTGGGTGACCTTTGACTTGTGAATGAACAAGTGCATAAAAGTATGTGTGTGTGTGTGTATATATGCGAGTATGTTTGTATGTATGCGTACACTTTGGAAATCAGACAAGGTTACCTGCTACATTACAGACTCAATTGTACATTTTTCCTTAAAGCATGAGACGTTCATTGAAATTATCTGGAGAGAAAAAAAATACACAAAGCAGTTGTCTGAAGGACACAGCACTATATATTTTGTATGCATTGTATTATATATATAAATAATAAACCAATCTGCTGATTCTCACAAAGCAGAATCCACTCATCTGGTGGAAGGTTCCAAAACTGGGTCTGTGATGATATAGCCCTCCCAATGCCTTCTGGCCCCGCTCGCTCACGGTGCTAATTATTGGAGCCTGCAGGTAAAAAGAAAAAAAGAGAGAGAGGCTTTCGTAGTAATGGGGGGGGGGCACATCACAAGGGCTTCTAAAAAAAAATCTCCACGCTAAAGCGAACGCTCCGGAGATCTGTTACGTAAAACACATGCTCCCACGTGTTTGGCTTTGGGCCTAAAATACAGAGGAAATGCCGCCTGCCAGCTGCGTGCCGCGTTAACCGACCCAGTGCCAGTTTTTTTGCCCTCCTGGGTAGGGTTCGCTTTCCAGGGTAGAACGGCGGAATGCTGAGCACGGGGGAAAACTTCAGTAGCGACACTTCGCCCGAAATCTAGTAAAATCTATTTCCAGCCATAACAAAGCGGGCCACGTGGCGATGCGGGGGTCAATTAGAGAGCCCCACCGCCGAGGAGTCGGTCTTGACGATGATCCGTAGGGCTGCAGTGGCGTGAGCAATTGTGGTAACCCCTCGATAATGTGGGTCACCTCATGACAGATTCAAATTTATAGAAGGAAAGCCGTGGTCCACGTTCTAATTGAGCCACGGCAATTTCTTTAGGTTAAGCCCGCGTCGAAAGCCCTGGATGTATTATTTTTAAGCGTTATAAAATGTACAAGTTAAAGGACAGAAGCACACGTGCGTCCGTGCGTGCATTGGGCAGGCAGTGATTCACTCCCTCTGGGAGTCATGAAACTTTCAGGATTCATGGTCACAATAATTCGATTCAATAATCATTCATTTTTTGCCATTCGTGGGGGAAAGTCAAATCTATCTGTTGTGGCGAATGGGTTTCTGCGAACCAATCGCACACCGAATAGAATAACAATGATAATAAGCATTATTAGTTGCTAACTGTGATAACAATCTTGCCAACTGCCATTTAGCGGCATCTGCAAACCGTGCGAATGAAGCACAAGTCCACTGCTGTGCTCCCGTTATAATGTAAGTGTGCACTTTACATTTCGAGCAAGTTTGCAAAAGCAACTATTCACAGTCGTGGCTACGTTTTTGTACGAAATGAAAAAAATGTATAAATTCTGAAGGTTTTCAAATGCAATTGACCGGGAGTTAAGATTTTTTTTGTTAGATCGCATCAGTATAAATGTGTCGTAACCCTCCACCACCCAACACAGCCGCCAATTAGTAAGGGATTTGTCACGTAAACAAAACGTCAATTAAATTTCGATTTAAAGCTTTCGTGACTGCAGGGATTCATCTTCTTGGTTCTTTCGGTAAAGTCACGTAGAAGGGAAGTAATAAAATAATAAAAATAAAACATAATAAAATAATTCTCACGACGTTTCGGCCACAACGCAAGCAGCCGTCCTCAGGTGAAGACCAGGTCTGTCGGGGAGACAGCGTCTGACGTGTGTTGGAGAGTAAATCCACAATATTTACAATTTGAGTAGTACGACGTTTCGCTGGTAATTACAACCAGCATCATCGGGAGATTTGGCAGAATAGTGAAGCCACCCACCTGCTGCCGGTCTTAAACGGAGCAAGATGACGTCATTGCTGTTACGACACATTTCTGCTTACGCGATTTAACCCAAAAAACCTTTATTATGAATAATATTAGTCGCGATGATGTTTGATTTTACCTTTCTCCGGGATTACTGCCACAAAAGGTGGATAAGTGTATTACCAGGACACCTTCAGGATAATTAAACCATTATGAGAATAATTAGAATTATAGGCAATTGAGTTCATGAAGCAGAAAAAAACAACGAATTATAGTGAATATATTTTCCCATTAAAAATGGCTAATAGAAGCAAGAAGAATTAGCAATTATTGAAAATATCAACAAAATATATATACTAAAATCTACCTGACAGTCACCGGATTTTGAACACTGAAACGTTTGCATTCATTCTCCCTCAAGCAAAGTAGACAGACATATGAATGTGCCTTGTATTTGAATTTACAATGAAAGTATTTGTGCTGCGCTAATCTGGATCATCTGTACTGTATTGTTCCTGAGCATCATTCGAACAAAAAGTTAACTCCCTACAGATCTGCCAAGGATCTTAAAGATATAGAATATGAATCCAAAAAAGACAATCATATTATTAATATTATTGCTCAAGAGTTTATCAGAGGTAAATCTCTGCAATGTATTGCTCACGTCACTGCTGGTAGATGGGCCCCAACTAAAATAAGTTCCAGAGAGCCCTGCAAGAGGATATTTTGACCCGCCTTTCTGCACCGGCCGGGGATCCTGGAAGAGGTGAAAGTCCCCACGCTTCACCCCACCACACACCATCTGCCGATCGATCCAACTGTGGTGTAGCCATTTACACTTGCTGGGTGGACAGAGACGATGGGGGGTGCGGGGGAGATTTAAGAAACTTGCCACACGATTTCAAACGCAACACTGGGAGGTCAAAGGCGGTGACTCTGGATTACAAGTCTCGTGCACTTACTACAACACCCTCAATGGCAGCATACCAGTAATTACTAAGAGGTTAATTCAACTTAAAAGCTTCCAGTAACAATCTATGAATTTCCAGCCAAACTTGATTTTTTTACATAAATTCACATTGTGCATTAGATTTAAGGGCTCATTCTAGTCCTTTAACTTTGACTTTCGTAAAAACTGGGCTGCTTTGACACATTAGAGCCACAGTGGGCATGGCACGTGCCTTTGGGGGCAGCGCGAGGTACTCACCAGGGCGAGCCGTAGATGCGGAAGCCCTTGACCGTGACCTCCGAATCCTGCAGGTAGATGCAGTTGGTGAGCAGCCCCTGCACGTTGTCGTAGTCTTCCGGCTTCAGCTTGGTCACCGACGGGAAGCGGTAGTAGTCCTGCTTGATGAGGTCGGCCATGAAGTTCTTGTCGAAGGTCAGCTCGTGGTTGCCAGCGATCACCACCTTGTACTCGTACGGCAAGCTGCCTGCGGTGGGCAAACAGAGCAGACGAAAGGGGCGCGGTTCCACCACAGGCCGTACGGTCGCTGGATCTACTGCGGTGTCTCACCCATCGACAGTTGAGGAAAGTAAGTGGGATTTGGGGCAGGACGCCGTCACGAGTTCGGGCGTTAAAGACGAGAGGAGCGATGGTGAGAGGGCGCGCGCCATAGGAGGGAGCGCAACCGGGCAGACGTCCACCTTGGAAAGGTGGAGCCGCATTTAGCAGCGCGCGTTGCAAGCAACGGTCGCGCGCGAGTCCATTGTTGTGTTCACAATACAGGATTCCCTCGTTAATTTCGAGGGATGCGTTCTGAAAGATGCTTGTGAACAGCGCATTTCACAAACAATAATATTGGCCTACGAGAACCTATCTTTGTAATGAATTAACTGAAATAAATACGTATATAAACTATGGTGATGATGTGTCTCATCACTTTATCTCATCACATTTTCTCACATCACATTCTCTCTCATCACTTTTTCTCTCCCGCTCTCTCAATGCAGTCGTGTAGAGAGTTCCAGATGCGATTGGTGGAAAAGCCAAAATCGTGGAAAGCAAGTTTGTGAACGACGAGGGAATAACTGTACAAAGCCGGCGTGCAAAAAAACCACCATCGCACTCAGGCTGCTTTCACTTTCTTGTGCAATTAATTCATGCCCTGGGCAGGGGCCCGAAAGGTTTAACACACCACCGGCGGCCATCGCGATGTTTGCTTTCAGAAGCTCCTGCGGAAAAAAACAACGTTGCACTGTGGTACCGTGAGAAATGGTGATGGCTTTGGACAGGCCTTAATCCAGCAGTGGATAAGTCGTGGCTGAAGGATGATTCCCACGATGAATGTGGGTTTGACAACCCACTTTGGACGGTTTGTCCAGATGCATTAAAACACAAATAAATAAATAATCGGTGTTCGCCGTGTTGTCGGAAATCAGAGTGGTTGGGAAATGTCAAAGCAATCAAGGGGCTAACACGCACCGTGTGTGCGCGTGTATTAATTATTTCGTGGTGCTACCGTGTTTGCAGTGGGGAACAAGCACAATCAACATTTTTATAATTTCAACACGTTTGTCAATAACGCTGCCTTGAAAAGGGAACAAAAAAATATTTAACAGGCAACGTTTCGGGCAACGGCCCTCTTTCATCGCACGTAAATCAACACACTGTGTAAATAGGTAGGTGGGTCGAAGATCTATTTGCTATCCTACTTGCCCTGCAGGATCCTCTGAGGCCACACACCCAAGCAGTAGGAGTACAAGCATGCGCTTCCAAACCTGCCCATTAAAGTGTCTACCCCCCCCCACCCCCCCCCAGTAATGTATTATCCTTCAACACCCACTCAACACCTTTTTTTTGTAAACATCAGCTTGCTACAGAAGATCAGGGCAAACTGAATACATTCCCGCGACTGCATTAGCCGTTAACTTTTTCTCTCCGTCTCTCTCTCCCCGGCGCGGCAGTTGAAACGGTCGGCAGAACGTTTCAAATGTTACCGCCTCGGTCCACCCAGCGGTTATGCGATCGGCAGGTCGTGCACGTTGGAGTAAAGTGTGGGTGCCCGCCCCCCACCTCTTCCAAAAGCTCTGGCCAGTGTGGAAGAGTAGGCCAAAATACCATCGAGGAGGCCCTGGCACCAGCAGTGGAGTAAGTCAAGAAATTTCAGAGCTGCAACTTCGCCTTTTTGGATCACCTTTTAAATCATGTTTGTGTTTATTCCATGTCCTATTTGCATAGCTATACTATCATGCATTCTGCACATTACTTGTTAGTATTCCATCTGCTTATGCACTTTGGCTGTAGCTCTCCATCAGGGCCATTATACAATACCCAATGAAGTGTAAAATTATACTTATGCATACAGTGAAGGCAGCCGAGCGGTACGGAGACTAAATTAAAGTAAAATAACTCAGACCTGTTATGTAAAAAAAAAACTAAAATTTAAATGATTGGATTTTCTTTCGCTCCGCACTGTTTTTTGACGTAAAAAAAAAGAAAATGAAACGGTGAAGCTAATCGTGAAATACAAAATGTCAAAAGTGTGCTGAAGGCATGAGAGTGAGGGCGAGCGAGCGGAGCACACCGAACTCCCCCCCCAACCCCCACGCCCCTCGTGACTGCAGTCTCCACGCCAGCGAAAGCAAAGCTGCGACGAAAGAAAATGAACACGGATTATGTTGCAAAGCAAACAAAAAGAAACGCCCCTAAAAATCACGATTAATTAAAGCTCACGTGCGACAGTCGCCAAAATAAAAAATAACATGTCCCGATTAAGCTTAATCAAATTTAAATGCGCCGTAGAAATTATTTGGTTCGCAGATTTTCGTCAAAAAGCTTAAAGAGGCAATTTCTTGCTCATGCCACTGCTGGAGGAAGGGTCTCATTTAGAGGATATGTTTGGCCTACTCTTCCACACTGGCCAAACATCTCGGAAAGGGTTGGAATACCCACACTGCACCCCACCCCGTGACACAATTGACCAACTGTGGTGAACCCATTAATACTGCGGGGTGGACAGAGGCCAGGTGGTGGGGGTTTAAGAAATCTGTTCGTTTTATCAACTGGCGTGCCGGGAGATTGAACAGCTGACCCCTGGATTGCAAATCCACTGCGCCAACCATTACACAGTGGCAGCATCCCAAATAAAAAAGCGGAGTGGAAATGTTGAGCGTGGCCTTGTGTTTCGGTGCGACAAGCCCTCCCAAAGTCTAAGAATGAAAGTCCGAAATTAAGTAGAAGGGTAATTAAATGTAAAACAATATTTCACGTTCTTGTTCCAACCAATTAATCAAGCGACGTAGAAGTCCATCAATAGCAGGAGTGATCATACTGGGAAAGCACAGTCCACACAAAGAACGCAAGAATGTCCAACGCTTGCGTTCATCCGAATCTGAATCTTTATTTATCCTGGAGAAATCCGATGAGCTTTGAAACTCTTTTTCACAGATGTCCAGGAAAGCGGGTGACTTATAATGCACCTCTAACACATTGAGGACCACCCCACCCATAAGGGCAGGTAGGGTAGAGCAAGTAATCAATTGTTTGTGAGAGCAGCTAAAATTAATGAATCTTCAGAAGTGAACTCCGCTGAAATGTGAGTGGGGCCCACGTTGCGGCCACCATTGACGAGCGCGTGACGAGACGCCACAAGTGCATCTGTTGGCGCCACCGCTTCAGCGGATTCTCTAAGGACACGGCACTCAAAGCAACGTGAAGTGTTTGTTCAAGTGTCCCAGCAATCGGTAAAAACGAGGCGGCCGCGCGGGGCAGCTTTGGGACATTTCTCCCGCGACTCTAAGAACCTTCGATAAGTTGCTTTCGTTTGGCTGTTGGGAGCCTCTGGCATTCATCTCGAATCTTAAACACCGTGAACGTGGGCCGGTGTGATTTGGATAACTCGCAGCGGCCCACAGTTATTAAAATGCGCTGCTTGTGTTTTTTTTGTTCGCCCATACCTATTTAGCGGGTATCATTGTCCTCGCTCGCGTCTTTGTCAGTGCACTCACAGGTTTCTGGCCAACGTGACTCACGCCAACTGCTCCCCACGCCCCACCACTTGATGGTGACGAGTCTCCATTTCATTTTTTGCTATTGCGTAAAATCTCAAATTTTAATTCGCAACAATGCTCCGGTTGTTTATGCCGGCGAGGAGTTTCCGTTTGCGATATATCTATTTGTAGCAAATATGTCGACGAACGAGACCAGAATGATAATAGGGTTTTCCCCCCTTTTTTCTGGCAACAAAACTGAAACCTTTTTACAAGGAATCGTGTGTGCATTAACCACAATACTTGTGGTCAAAATGCAAATAAAAAACACACTCCGATAAAATATGCATTGTCCTCCACACCAGAGACAGCTTTCTTTTGAGCCTCGTCTCAATTGGTGCTAGACCAGAGGACGCCAAAAGGCGTACCAGAATACACTTAAATAAGATCCACGAGTGAATATACAAGAATTTCCCAGCAGGAAGAACTAAAAAGCACAACCCATACTCATCTATGCTGTGTCCCACCACCACCACCATGCTTCTCTCCCTCTGCTTCTCTCCCTGTGCTGCTCCACTTTGGAGTTGCCTCCCATCGTCCGTGTTCCCAAGTTCTTACAACCTCGCCCGATTCAGGAAACGTACTCATTCCTACCCATTACACCAAAATAGCCCGCTCTCTGTTGCTTGCTGCTGAGCATTTTGGGTCCTCTTGCTTGCGTTCAGCAGCCAGATTAACAACAACAAAAACAAAGACCCCACTGATAACCCAAGTGCGGTTTTCTTGATTGGGAATGCGCGTTGAGCGTTATTCCATCTGTGAGGCTCTCGCCACTAGTGATCTGGGTAATCTAGCCTGGAGATTCACACTCATATACTGCAGGCTTCCGACTCATCAGATAGAAAAAAAAAGCACGTAAAAAATATATATTAAATAAATGAAATTAAATGTAATGTATAAAAAAATATATGTATATATAACGGCGCGGAGGAGCCGAATACGTTGATGCAGCAACTCGTCCACCCGGACACGTCGCTCACAGCCTGGCACAGCTATGCTGAGAGGAAAAGTTCCGACGCACACCGAAGACGATCCCCCGCTGGGGGTGGGGGGGGCGCGGCCACCCGCCGCCGCCAACCCCGAGGACGGCTTCCAAACCTCGCCGAGGAAGCGATCAAGATGGGCGGCGGGGGAACGCCGTCGCGCTCAGCGCCGCAACCTGAACGTGCGGCACACCGAAGGGTCGTCGCGGTCAAATAGGATCCCTCCTCGAGCCGCCTCCGGGATGAGGGCGGTCCCCCCCCCCGCCCCTGCCCCCCTCGCCTCCTCAGGACGCACGTCGGCCTCGCGACGAACAGCCGCCGCTAAGAGGGCGGGCGTGAACTCTCGCGCCACCGTCTCTCTCCCTCTACGGCGAACCGGAATTCTGGGGCAGCGAGAGGCGTTAAGGCGAGGGGGTGAGACGTCATCGTCGTCATCATCGTCATCATTGTCGTCGTCATCATCGTCGTCATCGTCGTCGTCGTCATCATCATCATCGTCGTCGTCGTCATCATCGTCGTCATCAATTACGAGGTCAACACTGCTGCAGATAAAATCTCTGTTTAAGACAGCAAAGCAATTTGACACTAGAAGCTGGAAAGAAAAAAAAATACAGACGACTGGGTTAGGATTTTGCAGTTGTGCTGCTATTACGGCTCCCCGACCCCGCTTTGGTATCGTACCGCGCGTGTTGTTGGGCACGATGTCTGACATTCCGCTCCACGTGCCTTCTTCAGGAACTGCGACTGCAAGTGTGGGGGAACTGAACAACTCAGTGGCTGAAGAAACCACAACCCAAATAGAAGGTGCCTCGAAGCCGAAAGCTGTGGATGCCATAGGTCGGCTTTATTTGGGTCTAACCGAATGATCCAGTTCCTGAAGCAACTCCCAGCACGTGGAGCGAAATGTCAGACATCGCTCTGAACAACAATCCAAACCACGATGGACAGCTAGACAGATGAACGGTTTTTTTCTTCCAAAATCTGAATAACTAATCGGTGCCCAGGATCTCTGCAGAGGCATAGTACGTAGCCAACTGTGCTAATCACAGGTGCGGGGGAAGGACAACAAACTAAACACAAAATTAGTTACAATATATAGTAATAGGTTTTTACCCTTTCAACTGGTACAAAAACTGACACCTTTATACAAGGCATCATGGTCCAACACCAATGGAGACTAGGCTCTAAGAAAAGCTGTCTCGGGTGTGGACCAATCAACTTCAAGGACAGTGCATATCATTATCATTATCAGAGTTGTTTCTTTTTGTTTGCATTTTGACTGCTTGTGTTGTGGTTATTGCAAACATGATGCCTTGTATAAAGGTGTCAGTTTTTATACCAGTTGAAAGGGTAAAAACCTATTACTACAAAATCAGTTCTAAAGAAATGAGTGTTCAATCTAGATTTAAAAGTGCAAAGCTCCAGTGGCTTCCTAACATCGGAAGGAAGAGTGTTCCAGACGGCCGCAGAAGCGCATCTGAAAGCTCGCGATGCGGTGACCGTCTTTGTCTGTTGATCAGCCAAAAGCTGCTGCTGCTGCTGCTGCGAGGATGAACGGAGTTCGCCTGATGGTTTACGCTCCTTGACGAGATCAGCTAGGTATTGCCGTTCATTTGTGGCGAGCACTTTGTGTTGTAGCCTGGCGACACTGCATCACGCTGACAAGGGAGGAAGGGGGGGGGGCCTCGCACACCGGGGGCGAGGAAATCCTCCGCGTTGCTCCGTAATCACCTGACAGCAACACATGCGACTCCAATCTCCTTCCCGGATTAAAAACTAAGCCCCGTCGTACGTCGGCACGATGAAAAAAATGTGACGTCAATGCTGTTTTTGGGCTCCGTTCTTTGCGAGCCTTTTTCAACATTAAGTTTCCTTCCCAGAGCCGGGTGATACAAAGGGCTTGCTTGCGCACCGCCGGTACAAGGCGTGCGTGCTTGCGCGTGCATGGGCGCACTCGCAGAGAGAACTGAGAGTCACGTGACGGTGACCGTCATCGCGCCGCACGGACACCCTTTGTTAAAACTAAAGAGCAAATGGATGCAAGCGCATTTTCCTTCCTACAAATTGCCCGCTCGCACCACCCGGCGGCCGAAGGACCACCGCTAGATGGAGCGCTGGAGACCACCTGTAGAGGGTACCTTGGCCTACTCTTCCACGCAGGTCGAGACGTATTGGAAGAGGTGGCAGCACACACACTCCACACTCAATGCAAGCGACTTGCCGAACGGCTAACTGTGGCGTAAACCATTTTATAACGCTCGGTGGACGGACTGAGGCAGGGAGGCATTTTTTAAAACTTGCGCCGTTGTTTCAACTGCCGTGCCAGGAAATCGAACCGGCAAACTCCTGGACTGCAAGTCCAACGTGTCACCCATGGCAGTGCATGATTCGTCCTCACACTTTGGACTTGTCGGGGTGACATCGTGTGGGGCAACATTTGTCCGCAGATAAATGGAGGGGCCCAGCTGTTAAGATTGGAAAACGTAGCGTCCAATGTTCAGGAAATGCAACCATCGAGAAGAAAATTAGATTACATGCTCAGTGGGCCAGCCAGTAAATTTGCGGAAAGCCACTCAAGGCGTGAAATTGAGCAGTCATCAGAATATAACAATGGCCAAAACACGAAAATCTCACCCCACACCCGCAAAAAAGACGGAGCCATTCTAGAGAGCCCTCGCTTAATAACTGCAAATATAAATTCACAGATATGTGGACACTGTCAGTAAAGTGCTCCGCAATTAAAAAAATATATATATGAAAAAGCTCGCAGGCCGTCACCTCTGAATCCGCCGTGTTGTGTAGCGGATCAACCTTCTCGGAAACTATACCGCAAAACGTAAATTGGACGTGGAAATGAATTTCATAACAATCATCATTTAAGCATTAGCCTATTTACATTTCATCAGTGTCCCAAAATGGTTACGGAAGCCACTGCTGCAGTTTATAAATGGAAAGTGCCGTGTAAAACACCAACATGTTTAATGACTAAAGCACTGAGAGAAAGGCCTTGCGAGAGCTCACAGTTGTGTAACCGCACCAGCCACGTGAAGGATTATGTGAACACACACACACACAGCAATGGTGATCGTCAACCATTCTCTATCCACTGCTGGATGAATGCCTCCCCCCACACTTCCCTCACAGTCCAGTGCTGCTACAAGCCGTCTCGCTCCTGCACACGAGCCGATCTCATCGCTCCATCTCCACGTAGGGTCGTCCTATAGGACACGTTCTCCTCTGGCTACTATTCTGTAAGCGCTTTTTTCTATCTGCCACCCGAGTTAATTTGCTAAAGTTGTTGTAAATCCCTTGTCTGAGAGTGCATCGAACTATTAACTACATTGTGTTTAAATTTTGATTTAAAGCTTTCGTGACTGCAGGGATTCATATTCTTGGTTCTTTCGGTAAAGTCACGTAGAATGGAAATAATAAAATAATAAAAATATAAAACAATAAAAATTCTCACGACGTTTCGACTGCAACACAAGCAATCGTCATCAGGTGTGATGATTGGTGCGATTGTTTGTGTTGCAGACAAAACGTCGTGAGAATTTTATTGTTTTATATATTTATTATTTTATTATTTCCATTCTATGTGACTTTACCGAAAGAACCAAGAATACATTTTGTTTATTTTACCAGGTAAGGACCACTGAGCTGTTTAGCTCTTATTCAGAAGGAACCTGGTCACAAATGATAGCCCAACGGAGTGGCTTATTACGTGGAAATGTAAAGCAGCCAAATGTTCTAAATGCACGTTGATTCTAAATGTGGAGGGAAAAAGTAGAGGATCTGGATACAATTTATGCGACCACGGGGAGATCATGCAAACTCCAAATATACAGGCGTCAAGGGTCTGCAACGAACCCACAACCTCCTGTATACCATGCGAAGTAGTTAAAATCTTCCGGTCTAACTCCTTATCTTTGATTTGTATTTTACTGCTTTCTTCACGCAATCTCAATGTGGAAACTCCTACTTTGTGAATGCTGCTGATAGTGTATATATAGTTTATATTAATGTCTTGCATTGTGAGAGCTTAGATGACTGTGACCAGTAGTCATTGATGGAAGACACAACCAATTATCAATTATGATCGCAATTTAACTTTGTTATTAATTTTAAGTTGGAAAAAACATTTGATTTGTAACCACAGTTCACATTCATATCAGTTTACCCACACAAACACACTGGGTAGGAGCACTTGGAACCTGAGTTAGTGGCAAATGATATCAACTCGTGCTGTCCATCAATGGTGAAGTATGGTCAAAGATCTTGAGACACGGAAGCCTACACCCACCAGTGGATTGACAAAGCGGTTGTAATTTAGTTTTTATATATCCACACAGTTGAATACTATAATTGCAAGCGGTTTTTTTTATCCCACGTGACAAAGTGTATTGACCAAAGCTCTACCCCCCCTCTTGACCCCACCAACAGCTGCCCCCCGCAGCACAAAATAATAATGTATTATTGATTTGAAATCTCGGTAGGATGCTGACTCATACAGCCAGCGATTCCTATCACTTTCGCTTAAAAATCGGGATTTGGATGCCAGTTCAGCAAACAAACAAACAAAACTAAAAATGTGTTCCGTTATTTTTCTCACTACAGTTCACAAGAGGTGGAAAAGTGCTGTGATTTAGTCTCCGCCTTGCAATCCTCAACAGGAGCTTTACAGAAAACGCACCGCTAAGAGGTCTGCACTGCTTGCCACGTTTTCATTTTTCCGTGCCTGTAATTGCAAGACAACACGCCACAGCACCCAAACAATACATAACCTCTAAACAAAACGTTGCTCTGTATCTCTAGCAACATGGACATCGCTCTCCGATGTGTTTCTCGGGTTGTTACCCGCACCTCGTTCGGCATGATGCCCGACGTTTCGCTCCACGTACTGGGACCTTCAACGGGAACTGAATACATTTGTTCAGTTCGGCCCAAATGAAGCAAACTCATGGCATTCGAATTTGCCGGCATCTTGCCAGCTCTATTTGGTATCTTGGCCGTCTACGCCAGCCATCACATGCCAAACCACACGTGGCACCACCCCGAAAACCCACCCACCGCACCATTGTAAGACCCCGACCGCAAAAACCCTAAGCAGTGGTACAACATACAACATTACTCAGTCCTTGAGCGATTACGGTGCAAGATTTGCCATATTAATTCCTCGTAAGAGCTTGCTTTTTTTTTTTAAGCGAGCACCGCATAGATGGCAGTGGATATAAACGGTTGTTATGTCATGTGGCTATTATAGAGCGACACATATTTTGATGGGAAATGCGTGGGGGCAAAGTGCCCAAACTCGGCGTGAACAACCCAGAGAAGAATAAATAAAAAAAAATCTCAAAACCACGGGACTATGGGAAGGCCCAACTCCTAACATCCCGACACTGATGCGAACGTGGTGGGTTCATCACTCCGCGACACCAGATACACGCCAACACACGTGGCAGGATTTGAAAATTGCTCATCCTTCAACTTGACAAAGCTTTCAATGTCACGGTGTCGGGACAGCCCAGAGGAAATAAGTGTCTAGACAAGACCCACAGATCCAAGGGGAGAACATTCAGACTGCACATAGATAGCTCAGACACCGCCTACTCACTTTACTCCCTCCAATACACCCACCTTTCAAAGGGATAAAAGGCCAAGGTGCACCCCCCCCCCCCCTTCAATTGCTTGCTCTCACACCACCGCTGGCGAAACGGCCTCTATCCAGGGGAGTTCTACAGAGCCCCTGGAGAGGGAACTTGGCGGACTCATCCACACTGGTCAGATGTCTTGGAAGAGTTGGGAGTTGCCCACGCTTTGACCCACCATGCACGACCTTTGCCGATCGGCCACGGTGTAGCCGCTCATACCGCTGGGTGAACAGGAGCCGGGGCGCGGATGACGAAACCTGCCCAGCGTTTCAACTGCCGCGCCGGAAGATCGAATGGAAGCGATGCCCTCCGGATTGCCGAGCCCGGCGTGCCAACCGTTAACGCCGCAGGCACGGCGGCAGCATCCTCCTGAGTGGGGCACTGCCGCCGAAACCGCCGGTGTAAAAAAAAGCGTTGCCCCGTAAACTCCGTGTCGCACGCTTGGGGTGAACCGCACTCTCGGAAGCGTGGGACACGTTTTAAATTGCCCGAGAAACGACACCGGAAACTTTTCTCCCTTGCGAGCGGTCCCCACCGCAGTGAGCCGCGGAGCACTGGCACGATTGACATTCCGGGCAGCAAGCCACAACTTTAGCAGCAGAGAGAAACACGTGGACAGAGTGAGAGACGAGAGGAAAAAAAATCCCAACTGTGGGAGATGGCCGTGTAGGCACTTTCCCGGAACCAACGTCTATGATACTTTGCATTCGTCGTGTGCCCGGGATGTTACGGGCCACGCGGCGTTCATCGCACGGTCAAATGCAACGATGCACTTTGCGTTAAGGGGACCAGACGAGACTTGGGCCAATGCTCGATTCCCCAAAATGCAGCGGGTTATTTTTTTCTTCCACAGAAGGCTCTCTCGTGACATTGACGAGAAAACCGAATCACCTGCACGTATAATTACCGACGTCCTGAAATCCTCAATAAATCAGCTGTTTTATCACGAAAAAGAACGTTCCTTTTAACAACATCGTTAGTGTTACATGTTTGTATCTTGCAGCTAAAGAAATGTGTACGTGGTGGATTTGTGTGCTGCACTGCGAACGCTGGCAAACCTGGGTTCGATTCTCGGCCATGGCTAACATCAGCCTTGGGGAGGCGGGGAGGGGGGAATGTTATCTGAAGCCCCCACCCCCTTCACCAACCAACCACTGACCTGTGCTGTGGAGAATTGTCAAACAACCCCCATGGCTGACACGGCATGAGGAGGCCCTCATCGAAGAGTGTGTGTGGACAAAAGGGCTGTCAAATATCATCATCATTATTATTATTATTACGATGAGCCGCATCAAGGCGCCAATCAGCAGCGTGTGAATTTTGTCTTCTTCTACTTTTTCCACCCCGTGCTTTCGTTCCATTTCCATCCGAGCAATTTTACAAACATTTGAGATTATCAGCAGATGTCCCTTTAAATTCGGAGCCGGTCAACCAAACCGCGCTTTAATTTATAACACGACACACCCCGACCAGCTCCAAATCACCCTCGTAGCACCGAAAGGCCACATTTTCCTCCTGAATTTTATTGAACCTTTTCATCTCTGTGGAAGTTATATATTTATATATATAGCGAGTAACATCTTTCTTAGCAAACTGCATTACACTGTGAAGATATTTTTTTTTTCCTTTAGGAAATCCTAACCTCGGTAAGCGTACCTAAATAGCGGTTGCAATATACCGGCGTTACCATCACTCAATACAATAGTTCGAGGCCACGTTGACAAATATACATGGTGTTGGCAGTGCCACATCACACAGGGCATCGCTGAACTCATCAAGGAGCATAAACCATCACACGAACTACGGTCATCCTCACAGTGGGTTTTGGTTCGCCATCGAACAAAGACGGTCACCGCATCGCGCACTTTCAGATGCACTTCTGCGGCCGTCTGGAACGCCTTCTTCCGATATTAAGAAACCACTGGAGCACTTTTAAATCATCTAGATTGAAAATTAATTTCATCAGAACAGTTTTTTGTGTTTTATTATTTGGCCTAACCCTGCACCTCCGATTATCACAGTTGGATACATATGGTGCAAAAGAAATTCAACATACATACTTGCATACATCACGTGCAGGGGTTAAATGCAGCTGGTTCAGGTGTTTTGTTAGTGTAAAAACGCAGCGGTGGGGTAAAGTCGCACAGCCGATGTATGTACGTTGAACTTCTTTCACACCGTATGTAACCTACCGTGCTAATCGGAGGTGTGGAAGACAACACAGTAAACACAAAAAGGGGTTCTAGATGAGGTTTCAATCTAGATGTAAAAGTGCATAGCTCCAGTGGCTTCCTAATATCAGAAGGAAGAGCGCTCCAGGCGACCGCAGAAGCGCATCTGAAAGGGCACGATGCGGTTACCGTCTTTGTTCGATGGTTAACCAAAAGCCACTGCGAGGATAACCGAGGTTTGCTTGATGGTTTATGCCCCTTGATCCTCCTGGTTGCAGTGGCATCGGTGTGTGTGTGTGTACGCCCGAGCGCTTGAATTTTGCATGTTTTGGGGAAATCAACCATCTAGTGTTGCTTTTTAGATAAGTGGTGTTTGAGATGGTGAAACGATAATGACAAAGTGGAACCGATGCCAAGTGGTGAGAGTAGCAATCTCGACTGACGCCGTCAGCGGCAAACAAGTGGAGTGCCGCTAGAATCTCGGCGAAATCTCTCCTCCCACACCAACCCCACCCCCCCTCCCACGAACGTTAGCGTGGCCGTTAAAATGCAGCTGCTCGAGAGGCGGCCGGATGGCTCAGAGGTCGGAGCGCCGAGCCGGCAACGCCGAGGGACATGGGTTCAAATCCAGGCAGGCGCCTGTGACAAAAAAACTGGTTCTCAGGCGTAGTGAGTTTGTGGTCTCGGCCCGATCACGGATGACTGCACGCGAAACAAAAACCCCGAACATTAATTTTAATTCTTGCACGCAAGTTGTCTAACTTCCAACTAGGAGAGAGATTAAACATTCATATGACTGTCAAGCGACGAACATTACTCTCACGGTGTTGCCCTCTACCGTGCGGACTGGAGGTGACTTGAAGGGATCTCTCTGTAGCAAGGCCGTAGCCATGGAGTCAACATGGGGGGGACCAAATCTTCCTGGGTGTCTCGGGGTCCCCCCGAGAAAAAGATCAAATTTTAAAACGAACTTCCTGCCATTTCCTGCCCAAAATATTTAAAAAATTCACAAACACATAGGATGCACTTTTTATTTATTTTTTACAATAATGTCTAATAGTATATTGTATTACATTGCTCTGTTTTTTTCTTTTTTACCTTGTCTTGTTTCGTTGTATGTAATGGCAGAGATTAGAGATTAATAAAGTACAACCATAACCACGATCATATAAACATAAATCGATTTTATAGTGATATATTTGGGGGATGTGTCCCTTCCTCCCAATATATATTATCATTACGGCCTTGCTCTGTAGTATCCACTTCTGTGAGTGATCTGAAGGAATACTTTGTCATCATCACACGATGCCTGCAGTGCCATTGGGAGTGGAGAGAAATATATATATACACACACACACATATACACATACGACAAATATAAATAAATAAAAGGCAGCTGCTTGTGCTCCAAACAGTGACGGATGTCTGGAAAGTGGCGTGCACATCACAAGAAACTAAATTCCAAGCTGGGGGCTTTTGCTATATGTAACTTGACATGTAACTTGACGCTTCAATTTATTTTAATATTTCTCCGTGACAGCCGTTTATAAGGTAAACCACAATGCGGTGCTTTTTTTTGTAATAAGTGGGTTTTTGCTTTCCGCAATGTTGAGCGATTGCAACTTGGTTCTCAGCGAGCCGAGATGAGGCTTTGTTTACTGTGCTCCGTGTAAAAATAACGGTTCGGATAGGATGCTGATCCTTTATTTCTTTATTTAACCGGGAGATGAAAATGCAGGCCCATTGAGACGCACAAAAATATCACCTCTTTTGCCTGGGCGATCTGCTTTACAATCGGGTCGCTCATAATACGAAATAAATATTCTTTTACGTTCTTGAATTAAACAAATCTATGCTGTACTTAAGAATAATTTGAACATTCATGAATGCGAATTGCAGTTTAAAATCTGAATTGTATAGCCTCCAAATCGGCCGTTGTGTCCGCATAGGTACATGCTTGGCATTGTGCTAACGTACAAGACATCGCTGCAACAGAGAAAAAAGCTATTAAAACAATTAATAGTTACCATTTCGGACAATAGATTTTTAATTATTGATTAAAACAACACTATCATAGTTTAGAGAAAAAACCATTGATCGTAACGATACTACACCATGTAATGATTTCTAGCGAGTCAATGGCAATATTATTTTAAAATCCTATAATCCTAATGTGTGCATAAATTATCAACAGAGAAATACATTTTCTGGCAACCCATGAGGCTTTCGAGCCCAAACTCCAGTCTCAGATTCATCATTATCCCATCATCTGGCCTCGGTTGCTCCAAAATTAATCCAGCAGCAGTTTTCCAATTCAAAACCAGTTCCGAATATAGTAATGTGGAGTGCTCCGATGTGCTTTGGGATTCTACCGAAACTGAACTGAATTGTTTAGGCAGATGGAGCAAAACATCGGACATCGTGCATGACAGCATGCGGTAACAACCCGAAAAAAACATTGGGGAGCTGTACAACATAACCACCAAAACCTCAATGTAGTTACATGGAATTTCCACCGTGGCTTTATAACCTAAAATGCAGTCAAAACACCACTGAACAATAATTCTGCGTGGGAATAACGTGTTGATTTATTCATCTGTACTCGGCTCATCCGGCATCGCTCTGTTGAATTGTTGCATCACAGAACCCATGAGATATGGTGACGCAGTGGGGGAGTGGGGCCTTCCTCCAGCAGCGGGATTAATCTTGGCTGATGTGGATTATTTAGCTCCGTACATTTATATATTTTTTTTGTTACTGTCATGTACAGTAAATATTAAGCACTTGCTGAAAGTTGCATCGTGTGTGCAATGTGGGGAAAAAACCGAAACCCTGCAGCATAGAGACAGGTGGCATTTTCTAAGCTTATTACATCATTTCAGTGCAACAAATAAAAATTAAGTGAGGCATGTATCACAGTAATCTGATTACCACAATCCCTGAAAGCACATGGAGAGGTCACAGGGTGCGTTGGGTGCAGAGTCTGCAATAGAATGGGCTGTGCCAAAAGTTGTAAATCATGAGTTTCCCCAAGCCTCTGTTGAAGCCAACCAGCAATGGAACAGATATTTTTATTTCGTTCAAAAACCATTGCAATTGATTACTGAAAACCATTTAAATTGTGAAATTTGGGCTATTGACACTTGGGAATTCAATTACCGATTGTTCGGCTGCTCCATGCGAGTAATGGGCCTGATCATTTTGGATTTTTATTTGAATCGTAAGCGGTCACACCCCTGTTGCCACTCACTGGACTTTCACGGCAAAAGCACAGGACCCTACCGACGTTCAGCGTACCTGATCTCACGAGCACAAACAAAAAAAATAGTTCGACTTCTACAACCAGTGTGTGTGTGTAGATATATATATAAATCAAGCCAACAATATCGCCAAATTTAATTATCAAAATCCTCATTACGAAGTTAAATCGGCTCGTGTGTGGCCGCCGGTTGGATTATTACACCGGAGGACTGCGAGCGATTGTGACGGCTTGAGTAGGCCTTCATTCAGCAGCGGATTGACCATGGCTGACGATGATGACGAATAACAAAGCCGTGATCAGGTCACAATCCGCAACGATGAAAGCGCACCGCACCCAAGTCGCCAATCCTGACCGCTGTAACTCGTTCGCAACGCCACTTTGGGCCCTTGTACTGTCCTTTGCTATGGTTCACGGATGGGAAAACCTAACCACTAACAATTAACAAACAATTTTTTTTATTTTACCAGGTAAGGCCCACTAAGCTATATAGCACAAATGATAAGTGAACAAAGTGCATTTATAGTAGCCAAAAATTCTAAACGCACATTTCTGGAGCGAGAAACCAGATGACCTGGAGAAAAACCCACGCGACCACAAGGAGAGAGACATGCAAACTCCAAATATACAGCAGGTGTCAGGATCTAGACCGAACCCACGACCTCCTGCATGCCAGGCGAGACGGTTAACATCTCGCCACCGCGGCGCCCCTACACACCATCGGCCTATTCCGCTGAATCCTCCCGCTGGCTCACAGAGTTGCGACTTGCGATCACACGTCCGCCGGCGGGCGGCCACGCAGAGCCGGTTGCCGCTCTGCCGCAGCCGCGCACTCTGCGGAGTGGAGGTTTTGATGCCGTTGCCGCTCGTAAACGCCCAGCCGCGACAACAATGCGGTGCTGCAAGCAATTGCGCAACGGCAAACGACGGTCACAAGTCAGCCAATGAGCTAACGAAGTTCTGCGTGTCCCCCCCCCCCCCCCCCCAGGAGCTGCCTCTTATTTGCTACGCGAGACCAGTTGTTGGGAACAGGTAACCGGGCGTGTTGCACGGTTGTTTTTGTACCGATTTCTCTTTCTTCGTTGCTGCACATCATCCTATTTGTTTTTGGATGTTGTCATTTCGGTGACCCAGGTCGCTCGCGTAAATGAGACGTATCAGTCCCATGCGATTGGGATTAATATAATGTAGCATTGGAAATGTGAACCACATCTGAAGACTTCCTACAGAAATATCGGGGTTGTTTTTTCGCTTTGTTATTTTTCAAGAGAGGGCAATCAGCCATGGGTAGAGAAAACAAAAGGAAAGGTCTTGGATATGGACTTGAGCCGGGGCAGGGAGTTAGCAGCAGGAATTGCTGGGGGAAAGGAGTCCCAGACCACGAGGGAATTTCTCACCCATCCGGCGTGCGTCTCGTCGCGCTCTCCCGCCGGCACGAGCGATTGCCTCCCGTCTCACATTCGCACGAGAATCCATCGTTTTAACGCAGTAAACACTGCATTTTTACATCCCACCATCTCCCCCCCCCACCACCAATGGTTTAAGGTGAATGTAGGCAAGTATCAGGTTAGGCCATGCTCACTAAAGTCATTTTCGGAGGCCGACCCTGGTGAGAATGACATGGGGACATGGGCCACGCCCACTCGCTTCCCAGGGGTCTCAGCGACGTGGCATCACTGGCCTCTGCCACACATTGCACCTGTTCCAATGGGGCAGCGCATGGATTGTGTACACGGCTAAGATGGTTGGGGTGGGGTAGTGGCGCAGTGGCCACGGCTATCGCCAGTGCCGAACCGGTCCCGGGCCTACGACCCCCTTTTACGCCAAACCCGCACTAAGCACGCTGGCCGGAGCGGGTTGGTGACCTACGACCATCACGGCGCGTGCAGGAGCCCTTCATCCAGCAGTGGAGTGGCGCGTCCCATCCTTCTATAGGACCACGAGCGAATTAGGCGAAGTACGGTCAAAACGAGTCGCACGACCGACAATGGCGCAGAGGAGAGGCCGTCGTCCCCAGCAGCGGCGTCGGCAAGGGGCACCCCCCCCCCCTCCTCTGTTGCCGGACCGTCAGGGTAGAGGCACTCACCGAGCCACTCGTTGAATTTGCGCAGCTCGCTGGGCAGGCCGAGCTCGGTGAAGTCACCCGCGTGCAGGAGGACGTCGCCGTACGGCATCTGCAGGCCGTCGGTGCGCGAGTGGGTGTCGGAGACGCACACGAAGCGCGTGTGGCCCGGGGGCTTGGGCGTGTCAAACGGGATCGGGTCCACCCTGGCAGACGGGGATGGGGGAAGCGGAGACGGAGGGGGGGGGCAAGACATAATAATTACAGACATCGGGAGGGGCCCTTCGTTAAAACGCGGCGGCGGAGAAGAGAAGCGGGCTTCAAAGGACGACGGGCGAGCAGGAGCTAATAGGTCGGTTGTGAAATAGACGCGGGTTTTGATTTATTTGAGCTTCATTATTTATTTACGCTTATTTATTAACGAGCAAAAAAATGTGGCCGCGACGAGATCGGGCGGGATATGAAACGAGCAGAAAGGCCGGCCACGCTGGACCCTTCATGTTGCTTTTGTTTAGAGAGAGCAGCAGTTATTTTATTGATGGCGATTGTGAGTGCAATTCTTTTATTACTATTTAAACGTTTGTACTAAGCTGTGCACAAGGAAAAAAGGATCGCTTTCCATGAATAAAAAAGGGGCCCTAAGACGTGCACTCGTCAGGCCAAGTGTAATGCCGAATGAAACTGCTGCAACTATTTTCATTTCGCAAATAGACTTGAGTCATGCTCTTTTGACTGTTCAGTGAAAAAGTATCGGGGGTTTAAAAAAAAAAGCGGCCCGAACAAAAAAAAGAGATCCGTGTACTTAACCGCACAAAAAAAAAGGCACCGACCAAGAATGTTCAACCGCTCGCCTGTTATTACAAAACGATCCCGAGGAGAAGGTGAAAAAACTTTCGGACTTTGACTCGACAGAGGAGGAAGCTTGAGCCGTATCTCTCCTTGCTTTACAATCTCGGAAAATCCTTCCAATAAATCTCAGCGACGGGGCCAGGTGAGGGCCATGCACCACACACTACATTTCCCGCGTCCGCGTGTGCAGCGACTTGCCTCGCGCCGTGTTTCAAATTACACGCGGAATCCCTCCAGCTTTTTCTAAACTTTAAACACACCTGCCATTACAAATTAGGTTCCTCCAACCACCCTGCCCCACAGCCCACCCCCGCCTTCTCCCCTGCCGCTGCTCAACTCTGTGAGGTATACATTTAGGTAGACATCGCCATCGTCATCATCAGCAGCAGGCACAATCTATCCACTGCTGGATAAATGCCTCAAAGCCGTCACTATCCGTCACTACGCTGCAATGTAACAATCCGCCTCGCACCGGCACACGAACCTGGTATCGTCAAGCATAAGCCGTCACACAAACTCCGGTCATCCTCACGGCAACTTTTGGCTGGCCATCGAACAAAGATGGTCACCGCATCGCGCGCTTTCAGATGCGGTTCTGCGGCCGTCTGGAACCCTCTTCCGATGTTAGGAAGCCACTGGAGCTTTGCGATTTTAAATCTAGATTGAAAACTCATTTCTTAAGAACAGTTTTTTTGTGTTTAGTTTTGTTGTCCTTCCCTCGCACCTCCAATTAGCGCGGTTGGCTACGTACGCTGAGAAAGAAATTTCAACATCTATACATGTATCCTGAAAGAAGTTCAATATACATATACATTCCCCTCCGTTGGCTACGACTCCCACGTTACTTTTGAGCATTGAGCATCATCCCTCACAGCGACGTGTCCTGCCCCAAGCCCACTTGCTTAACAGTTTGAAGATAGATTACGAAAACAAAAAAATGGAGCACAGATTGAAACGGTGTGCACAGGAGTGTGGGGCAATATGTAGGCTTGGTATTGCATTGAGAGAGAGAAAGATAAACCCTCTTGTTCTAAAACGTACACGGGCTAAAGACAGGTACGTGCGGAGTCTGTAAACTTTATTTAGGCCAGGAGAGAACTCGTCGAGATGAAGAGATATGTGTTTGCGAGAGGTCTGAAAGATACCGCATGCGGGGGGGGGGAAAAGTAAATGCAGATGCGAGCGTACAAAGTATAAAATCCATACTAAACAACAACGGAATAAACGTGCTAACACACGCAGTTCGGTGATATGTAACGTGCAATTTACAGCGCGGCAAACGGTGTAAATTTGAGAAGAAAATTACAAACAACTTTAAATAGCAATAAAAATGTTGTGCATTACGAAGAAACACTATTTCTGCATGAAAAAATAAATTCTTGCACAGGTTTCTCCCATTAATTCGTGGCGCCACATAAACAACACCTCTTTTACGACTCGTTTAATGCAATGCAAATATTTGCAACAAATGTTTTTACCGCGCACGCGTTCCTTCGGATGTCTGAAAGCAAAAGGGATACTTAGTCGTAAAAAAATCTAATTGTGGCCAGGAACAAGCAAGGAAGAAGGTGAGGAAGGAGGTGGGGGGGGTGTAAAATGGACCGGCAGGTTTCATTGTTCCGACGGCAGCGTGTAGGTCAGTCATCCGTACGTGACTAATTATGTAAAATTACTGGGGTCGAACAAATGAATTTTCCGAGAGCATCATTGGAACACTCTTTGTCTCTGTAATGGAAACTGTCACAGGCTGGTGATGAACTATACATGCCTCCGTAGTTTTGTGTGTGTGTGTGTTGCCTTTAACACATTCACCAAGCGGAATTTCCTTTGTTTGTGTATTTTAAAAAACGCTGGCTGTGCCAACCCTTTGGGATACTTCCGATCGATGAATTAAGAGCCCGTATTTTGCACACCATAGTCACTATCGGAAATACGAGCAGAAATCACGTGGTAATAATAATATTACAAAGCCAGCAGGGCTGGTAGCATGGGCTGTAATCCACGCATTTAAGCGCAATGAAGGCAGTATTCATCTTCTTGGTTCTTTCGGTAAAGTCACGTAGAATGGAAATAATAAAATAATAAAGATAAAACATTATTAAATAATTCTCACTACGTTTTATTTTTATTATTTTATTATTTCCATTATACGTGACTTTACCGAAAGAACCAAGAAAATGAATCCCTGCAGTCACGAAAGCTTTAAATCGAAGGCAGTATTCATGAGATTCCCTGTGAGCAGTTTCACAAAAAGGCAACCCTCGGTCGAAATTTCTAAATCATCTTAATACTATGTACGGGGATGTTAAATGTTAAGGCAGTTGGCTACCTATTGTTTGCAGCAATCATACGAATTATTTATGGCAAAGGAGTCAACGGTAACTGTGAATGCACCATATCTCCATCCCAGCGTAGGTGGGAAAAGCCGCCTCTCGTTCGGGTACGTTTGACACCGCATTATTTAATGAGCGGTTCTCCGTTATCGAGGAAGGTGGAGAAATAATTTGAATCCGAATTACGGTGCTAATTGAATGACATACGATAACCCGAGTAGGTAACAAAAAAGGCAGCTCACGATTGTGCTAACGATCGCCAACATCTTCGAACGTGTTAAGAAAGTTCCGCCTGAACGATGACCCTCTGTTTGAGCCCGCTAATTCTCTCGCGTAATATTATTACAACAGATCCTCGTGTGTGGTAGCAAGATGACGACGACGGCCTCGGCTCAGTCGCCCCATGGCTTTGATCTGCCAAGAAAGCGTTCCACCAACCGCGATTCAGTGACCGGTCGCAGCCGCGCACACCTCCTTCCACATCGCAGTGGCTGCACCCACCCGACCCAAACCATGGACCACATCGGCAGCAACTGCATTTAGATTAAATTTCGATTTAAAGCTTTCGTGACTGCAGGGATTCATCTTCTTGGTTTTTTCGGTAAAGTCACGTAGAAGGGAAATAATAAAATAATAAAAATTAAACGTATTAAAATAAAAATTATCACGACGTTCTGGCCACAACACAAGCAGCCGTCCCTCGGGTGAAGAAACAGAGCTGTCGGAAAGACAGCGTAGTTCAGCGTAGTTCATTGGGACGCTGTCTTTCCGACAGCTCTGCTTCTTCACCTGAGGACGGCTGCTTGCGTTGTGGCTGAAACGTGGTGATAATTTTTATTTAATTATGTTAATTTTTTATCATTATGTTATTTCCCTTCTACGTGACTTTACCGAAAGAACCAAGAAGATGCATTTAGATTATTTCGATTATTTTGCTGCGATACATTTCCTCACGATAAGCCACTGTGTGTTCAGCTATTATTTGCGACCAGGTCGCTTCTGAACAATAAGTGAATAGCTCAGTGGCCTTTTCCTGGTAAGATCAAAAAATGTTTAGTTGTATATATATATTTTAAAGGAATTTGTTTAGCTTTATATACTTATTATATATACTTATTGTTTGCTGTTGTATCGTTCTGGCCCCGTGCCCCTACTGCGCATCTGTGAAAAAGAGCTTTATAGCCCATCAGATTCCTCCTCCAGCATAAACAGATATTGTGATTCTGAGTTGACGCCCTCTCATTTGGTGGGCTGGACAGCATTTGCCGTGCGACTAGTGAAGCTAACACATGGCTCACAAACTTAAACCGGGAAGTATAATGTACGACTACTTGCCATACGCTCACGTGAATTTCTTTTTTTTTCTATTCATCTCTATTCGGCTGGTCCCAACGTGCACGGCAATTGACTGGCAACAGAGATATACGTATTTTATAGAGGCAAGCAAAACTGCAATTGTTTCCTGTCCAGGATTAGTCCTCTCCACGTTTTGCGATGCTCTGCTTTGCACGCCAAAAAAAAACAACATCTCCACTTCACGCCTTGACACCACCAGTGCAAAGGGGACATAATTGGTGATATAAAAAAAATCCCTCCACCTCAAAAATATATATCTACGTACACAACAAAAGGGAAGTCAACAATTGTTGGTGCAATCATTGAAGCGAAATCCAATCAGCGTACAAATAACCAGAAGTCTGTCGCATGGCAGGGTCATGACCCTGCCGAGCCCACACGCGGGCAGTTAGCGCTGGCCCCGGCTGCCGTCTGGCGCACACCGCTCAATCGAACTTGATTTTCGGACCAGAAACCCTGGCTCCTGCACCGCACGGTGGCAAGCCGAGGTCTGAGAAAAGGTCAAAGCCACTCAGTGGGGAGAAAAAGCCTTCGATGTGGTGCCACGCTCCTCGGGGAGAGAGGTTTCCTCGCGATAATTTCCCACAATTGTTCGACGAGCCAGACGCCGCATGCATCGCAGATTAGCAAGCCCTCGCTTAGAGCGGGGGCGGGGGTGGGGGGGCAAGGGACATGCAAAAACTCAGGGGGACATAACAGCCACTTGTAACGAGATCTTTAAACAAAATTTGTAAACGCTAATCGTATTGAGTAACGATAAGATCTGCTCTTTGTCTCTCGCACATTCTGAACTAGCCCTCACCCCCCTCTATGTACATGAGAAGAGGTTGCCAAACACCCATCGTTTAATTGTACGATCTTTTTTTTTTCCGCCATTTTCTGCAGCGCCCTCCAACTAAGAACGAGACAGGGGGATTTCTCCACAATTCTGATGACGTTAGTTGTAATTACCGGAGAAACGTCGCACTCGAATTTGTAAATGTTGTGGGTCTACTCTCCAACACACCGGTGTGTTGGACTAGTAATGAACATGTTTTGTTTATGTGGCAAACCTTACTAATTGTCTGTGTCGGGTGGTGGCGGGTTTAACAACACATTTATATTTAAACAATCTAACCCACAAAAAAACTCTATTATGGATATTGGTTGTGAAAACACATTATGTGTTAAACCAAATGCAGGCACTATGAGACCTCCTTTACCAGTGGCAAAATATAGTAGTAGGTTTTTACCCTTTAAACTGGTACAAAACTGACACCTTTATACAAGGCATCATGTTTGCAATAACCGCAACACAAGCAGTCAAAATGCCAACAAAAAGAAACAACTCTGATAATGGTAATAATATGCACTGTCCTTAAAGTTTTTGTTTGCATTTTGACTGCTTGTGTTGCGGTTATTGCAAACATGATGCCTTGTATAAAGGTGTCAGTTTTGTACCAGTTTAAAGGGTAAAAACCTACTACTACAAATGCAGGCAGTTTGTTCATCACGAATGAAGCTCGCAAAATCAGCGGTAAGGATACCGCAGCAGGTCGAGTCGGTGTGTGCGAGTGCTCATTACAACTAGCAACCAATAGAGTTTGACTTGACTACAATAACTTAGAAGGGGAGCTGAGAATCAGCTGTAGGAGGGGGGGGGGGCAAGGCGGGGGTGGGGAGAAGGAAGGAGCCCTCCCCAAGTCTAATCCACCCCCGAATGCGACGGAGCTAAACTGCGTGACGCCGACGACCGCAGAGCTCGGGAGACCCTTACCCTGCCACGTTCTCGCTTCGAGGAACACTGCGGGCAAAAAGAAACGGGTTAATGCTACCTTGCCACAGTACAATGAGAGATGAAGCAATTACCGTATGCAAACTTTGCTAACCGAGCCACAAATCCTCGCTGTCCCCCCCCCACTTCCACCCCCCGAGGGTGGAGGGGGGGCACAAGAGAAAAATTCAAAGAGACAGCCCAGCGGCAGCGCCCACACGCCATGGTGACGACAACGGCAGCAAAATAAATCGGCGCCATCGAAAGCGGCGAAGGTTTTTTTTAAGAGATCCACAGAACATCTCGAGCCGAGGTGGGATCATGATCATCACGATCCATGGGCAGATGGCCCGTAGGTGTCCACAAGTACTCCTTGTTGTGTTTAGTTTTGTTGTCCTTCGCCCACACCTCCGATTAGCACGGTTGGCTATGTACGGTGCAAAATAATTTCAACATACGTACATGCACATTTCATCATTTGTTTCCATTTTCCTCCGTCTTGTGCCAAAACGCTCAAGTAGTGCCACATCTTCCAGGCACCAATCTCTTATGTCGTCGTCAAGCAATTCCTCTCATTCCAGTTCCTTCCATTTTTTAATCCTTTATATTAAGTTCACTTGCTTGCTTGCGCGCTTACGACCGTGCAAATCTTTCGGTCGTTTTTTAACCCACTTCCCGTGATCCAATCGAGCTGACATTTTGCACACAGACTCGTTGTGCGTGACAATTTATTTTCTTGAATTTTTTTCCCAAAAATTTTACATTTTTTAGGAAAAAAAAAATTATATTTAATTACCAATTGCTTAATGGTGGCAGGCAATCATCTGACCCATAGGTGGCAGCCATCTCAAGCCGCCACGCATATAAAGGATTTATAGTGAAAAACTTTGTTTTTACGGGTACATTTTTTATGAATAACACACTTTTAATTTTCCTGTTGTCTATCCTGCATACTTGTCCAAACCAGGTAAGGCCCACTGAGCTATATAGTTCAGTGGGCCTTACCTGGTAAAATTAAAAGTTGAGTTATTATGTTCAAGTTCTTTCGCGCCGTACATAGCCAATCGCGCCAATAGGAGTTCTAAAGATATGACTGTTCGACCATTCAAAACTCAGCGTGCTAACCACTGTAGCTGAACGAAGGCCTCGCTCACGCAGTGTCACTCGTGGGGATTGTACGACCTCGTTTAGAGCACGCTGGTTCACGCTGATTGAGGGGCCAGCGACCGGTTCAAATCTCATTCGACGTTGGCCATGGCCAAGAATCGAACGCAGGCCATGGGCTATCTTAGCACCACGGGTTAAAGCAATTGCAGCGACTGCACATCTGTGAAAAAGAGCGTCATAGCTGATCAGATTCATCCAGTCTAAATAAAGATCTGGAAAAACTCCACCTAAGCCTAAGTGGAATTGGACTGTCATTAGCCAACAACAAAATGATGGCAGGGTGCTAGTTTAGTTTTGGTTATGTCCATCTGTAAGGCCCCAAGAGGCCTCTGTTCTCTCCTAATGGGTCCATGGCCCTCAGTGCCAAGCCACCCTAACGACAACAAACAACATTGTCTATAAGTTAACGTATCCATGAAGGTGAGCGAGCCAGAAAATATTTCCACACCCAGTTAGACCACATCCAGTGAGCTCTAGCAATGGCTGTGGCTTCGAGTCACGTCTTGACTGCTAGGCATACCCCAATCTACCGGCAAACCCGAAAATATTCAATCCTTTTTTATGTTTCATTTGTTTAACAAAGTGACCTGGGTGCAGGAGTGACCGGTGTTGTCTTCGAGTCTCGGGAATCGACTTATAAAGGGAATAGTACACTTTTCTAGTTTTATTTCTAGTGTGCACGTTTGTGTAAACTGTGTTTGAGCAGAGGTAGAATGGGTTAGGGTACTCCGCTACAATCCCAGTTACTCATGTTGTATTATTCTCAGCCAAAACACCAACACAAATACATAGGCGACCAAATATGCCTGTTACACGGCATGTAAATTGTGAATATAGGTGTGTTATTTCACGTGAATTATGGTGACATTTTATGCATAACGGTTCAACATTATAGACGATAACAATAAAAAAATGTTCGCTTTATGCAACTGCCAACAGAACTACTGCACATAGGTAAAGAATACGAACAACGATGTACATGTCATGCTTACACAGGGTGCATATGCTGGCGCGTTGCACGATTCCGTTGATTACTATAAAATGTTATTTGCATACAGTTAAACATTATTACAGATGACGATAGCAATAACGGTGCAGCCAATAAAGCCTAAAACATTTACTCGATATTGTCCGTGGAACCTTTGGCTTTGCTCTGTGCTCCTGCACAAGAAGACCCTTGCAAAGCGTTTTGCTGCTGCTGCTGCAGTCATAACATCCTGCAGATAAAAAAAATCCAAATTCGCCTAATCAGTGCCATCTGTTACCGCGCCGCCAACCAAGACTGCAGAATTATGCCTCACCCGCCCCGTACACTGCCAGCGCAGGCAGAATTCGAATACATCAAAATGCTTTAGCGGTGCATTTTTACGCGCAAATTATACACTTGACACGTGGAGAGCTGGCCTCATCCGGGGGTGGGGGGGGGCAAAGCCCAACATTTTACGAGAGCTCCGCGGATGCATGGTGGGGAAGGGGCAATGCCGCTTGTCGAGCGGCAGCACGAACACATCCCTGCCAAACGTTTGGGATGTTTGCCGCAAACTCTCCGGTTCGCGTGCTGCATTCAAATTGTCGCAACGCTTCTGATCGCGGGTGCGCGACCGCCACTTGAAAGTATATAAATGAAAGTCCAAACTGCATGGACTCTGGAGGGTGCGAACATCACTTGCAGCGCGAAATTACAACCCACGAGAAGAAAGAAGTGCCGTCCTCCAGGAATCAACCAGCGAGCACACTTTATGAAAAAAAATGAAATGTACGCAGAATAAAAATTCTTTACTTCCCTTGCAAATATATATATGCTTGACTAGGACCAATGGGATGTTACATTTTTCAAACGTTGCAAAAAAAAAAGTACCATATGCCGTATTTAATATCAACGTGTTGACAGAAAAGTAATTGAGTCTAGGTGCGTTAAAGGCTGAGTGGTGCAATTGGGTTTCGAGCTACGCATGCAACCGGGGAACCTGAATGACAATCGTGAAAACTGCAAATGGCTTGAGGTTACGGAAGGACAAATTAATTAACGGGTACAGCACTCACATTGGCATCTTGCACAGTTAACCCATCACAAATTTTCAGTCATTCAAAATCCGTACTCGCTCAATGCCAACTTAAAAGCGATGGATTATTTCAATCAAGTAAAAGGTATTTAATGTAGTAATTAAATCACAACTGACAAAACAGACGCGAGTTGATTTTTTTTTTTTGCCGGTTGTAACTTTTGTAAAACTCTATTCCATATTCTGTGTGAGTAATGGCAGGTAGTCCCAGCAGTGCTTGCTGTGCACAGACCAAACAAGTCGGTATTGCCAAAGGAAGTGACTTGCGCTCTGAACTGTAATGAGATGGACATACAGAAACTGCACCCAATCAATCTTCATTAAACCAAACAGCTCTGCGATTTTTAAGCAAACGTGGAAATTAAGAAGAAATACATGTTTCTTCATTCACCTTGATTAAATTCCGCTCTTGGAGTTGTTATTGCGGAAACCTCAAAGCTCATTTGTCTGGGACTTGCAAAGAATGTGGCATGACAAATGTATGTTTATCCCCTATGCTGTAAATTGTCACGCTGTTTTTTTTATTACAATTATTATTTTGTGCAGGGTTTCCTGGCATCAACGGCATGAAAATATAACGGTTGACAACAACAACCTCGCAGAGCAATAGAAGCGGCCAAAAAAGAAAATTGGGATCGGACGCGTCACACATGCAGCAGTAGTCTTAACGGATTAGCAAACAGCCAATATCTAAACAAATGACAATACCCAAGCCATGAATCTTATTCATTATTATGCAACAACACCTGCATTCACAATATTCCTCGTACTAAATACATTGATGTTTTGACACAAGTCATTATTGAATCCCCAGAAATCCCAAAGGACATACTTATACATAAGACCCCTACAAAACACCAATATGGGAATGGTAGAAGCTGTAAGATAGCATTCAGAAATGTTACACAGATGGCATGAACTGTTTTTACTTAGACATAATATTCGTTGTATATATGTCCTGGCAGTGTGAACATTGGGCAAGTTCCTTAAATAGCCCCCCGCCCCACCCCGAGCAGTATAAATGGGTAATGCCACGATTAGTCGATAGATCAAGCAGGTCGCGCGTGATTGGGTAACGGGCAGGTGCTCCCACCTTTTCCAAGACGTCTGGCCAGCATGTAGAAAGTAGCCCAAATATGTATCCTTCAAAGGGGCTCTCTCCAGAGGTTGCTCTAGTGGAGGCCCTTCTGGCAGCAGTGGTGCGACCAAGAAGTTACGGGACCGCTCTTTTACCTTCAATCTAGCATAAATAAAGCGCTCAAATGCATCCCCCCCCCCCCCCCGTACAAGCTCCAGCAACACCTCCACTAACCACATTTGACAAAGGAATAATCCTACGCCAGGGGGGCAGATACACTGCTTCCCTGGCGTAGGATCACACAATTTCCACTTCTGGGTCTGTACAACGAATGTGTGCGAGCAAAATACAAGCCCCCTTTTATGGCAGTAGCGTAGCGTGGTTGGCACGGGCCCTGATGCAGGGAATGAAATGGGGGCCCTTTCCCCCTGTCCTATTAGGTCACCACAGTGGTGAGATGTTAACTATCTCGCCTGGAATTGAGGAGGTCGTGGGTTCGAACCCGACCCCTGCTGTATTTTTGGAGTTTGCATGTTGTCCCCGTGGTCGCGGGGTTTTTTCTCTCCACATTTAGAAACATGCTTTTAGAGTATTTGGCTGCTATAAATTTCCACGTGAAAAGCCACTTTGTTGAGCTATAATTTGTGGCCAGGTCACTTCTGGAAAAGAGCTATATAGCTCAGTGGGCCCTACTTGTTAAATAAAAATGGTTCAGTTAAGTTTATTTCCATCCCACTTTGTAGTCTGGCCCAGGCCTGGGCCCCTCTGGCCTGTGGGACTTGACTTGGGGGAAAGTTGTGCCGCCTGCATGCCAGATAACTATGCCGCTGCCTTTTATATTTAGCCTTATATAGCAGTCTGTATTTGGACATAATAATAGGTGCTTGCTTGTTCTGACGAAGAATTAATGTCATAAAATGGCTGGCAATACACATCTTCCTAAATCCCCAGAATATTTCTACATATTTCTTCGGTAGATCTGGCGATAAATACGAATGAATGAAAACCTTTATTTGTAACTCAGACAGCCCATCGAGACAGCATGTGCCTTTTCCAACACAGATCTGTGAAAACATGCAGTGTACACAACTGTGCCAACAGGAAATGTTAAAATAAGTGGTAAAAAATAAACAAAGCAGGCAATCTTGGACCAGGGAAAAACACCGCACCAGTAAAATGTTAACAAGAAAATTCGGAGATATATATTTTTTTAAATCAAACTACATGGCTAAATCTTAAAAAAAAATACGTTAAAATTTGTTATGTTAAGATTAACACCCCAATACATTTCAGTGAACGTACCAAAATGTGTGACGGATATAGAGTAAACGGAGAGGAAGTCCATTAGCAAAGTATAATGAACAGACAGGCAGTAATGTCTGCCAACATCTCATTACATGCATTTTTGACCACCAGCCTGTTGGCCTTCTGGACAAATGTTTTTCGGCAGCATTTGTTTTAAGCGGGAAAGCTCTGGGCCGGTTTCGACCTCCAGTGGCTCATCAGCAGAGTCGGTCCCATTAAGCAAATCCTGCTGAAGTCGCTGAACGTTCTTGAGAAGAAGACCAGCTCTCCAAAAAAGGTGTGAGCCCCATTCAGCGCAAACACAGCAACACTGTTCTACACTGATCGCACGCTGTGGTAGAGAATCATGAGTCGTAAATATATATATACATATAATGAAAAGACAAAAAGTGCGGTTCGAATATACATTTGAATTACATTTGAAACGCAATGGACTTCATATGGCTTTGCTGTTTCAGCTCTGAAATGCGCTAGATATAGACATACTTGTTCCAAGACAAAATCAAATGCTAATGTGGTTAATCAGAATAAAATACAGCCTGGAAGCCAGCTGCCAACACCCTTGTGTAACTCAAGATAAGAATCTTGGGGACTTTAAAAAAAAAGGCTGCTTTAAAAGCTATTCTGAGCACGGTGGTAAACAGGAAGGAGTGACAAGGAGAGAGAGAGACAATGGGCCAGTTGAAAAGGATTAAAGTGTCTGAAAAGATTTCTTTATAAAGAATGAATGATTAAGTTGGATGGGATGGCCAGGAGGGAAATGGGGATTTCTAAAGCATAAAACAAGAGGTCCCGAGTTCTGCATATGGACTTCCGGGGCAAACACGAGAGAGTGCTGGCAAACAGATTGTGATGTAGAGAGAGAAGCGAGAGCATTAACAATTTGATTTTGATGCACCTGGCCACAGCCTGTAGATGGAATAGTGCTGCGTAGGTTTCAGCGGTCGTGCGGTATCGTCCTCGGATGTGGTTCCCGGGTCGTACCACATCGAGTGCCGTTCAGCATCGATGTTTTGAAAAAGCTCCCAGCATGTGGAAGCGAAATGTCAAACATCATATACTGAACAACACATGGTATCAACCTTAAACTAAACTAACACATTTACCTTTTACCACGTAAGGCCCAATGAGCTATATCGCTCTTTATTCAGAAGCAACCTGGCCACAAAATGACATCTCAACGAAGTGGCTTATCACGTGGAAATGTATAGCAGCTAAATACTCTAAACACATGTTTCTAAATGTGGAGGGAAAAACCGGTTGAGCCGGAGAAAAATCCCCGCGACCACAGGGAGAAAATGCAAACTCCAAATATACAGGTGTCGGGATCGAACCCACAACCTCCTGTATACCAGGCGAGGTAGTTAACGTGGCGCCCAAAACCAGATGTATGCATGTTGAACTTTTTCTGCACCATATGTCGATCAGATGAAGGGAACTGAGCAACGTCAGTCAAGAGGGCATCTAAAAAGTCCTCAATATGCTGCAAAACACCCATCGTTTTTGCATGGCTTTCTGATGGCATCGGCGAAGATGGAGGTGCGTGCGTGTGCGGCGCGCGTCGCTCACATGTGCACGTTGGGGGGCTGGAAGCGGCTCTGGTTGATGTTGTAGTAGGTGAACGCCTGCGTCGGGTTGGAGCTGTACTCGTCCACCTCCACCTCGCCGTCGCCCGCCTGTACGGCGCCCAGCTCAGCCCGGCTGTACGCCATCCCGCGCACCGTCTTGGGTCTCGAAGGGCGGCCCCCCCCCTCCTCCTCCTCCTCCCGCCGCCGCCGCGGCCGCCGCCCCCCCCCCGCCGCCTCCGCTCCCCGCCCACCCCACGCCGCCGGCCGGCCGGAGCACCCCGCTATCGCCAAACAGCGCTCTCAGCGGCGCGTCCTCTGGCACCCGGGAGGCAGCAACGCCCGCCGCTGGGGCATCACAGCGCCAGGCTCAACAGCCGCGCGCACCTGTTAAGGACAAAGCAGCAGCAATGACAAAAAGATCACCGACCCGCTCGGTCATTGTCGTCGCCCCGGCGCCTTGCCCTTCTCTCTCCCCTCTCGCGTAGCGGGACAATGCGGTGCCAATGCATTGCACCAGCTGCCCCCTGTCCCCCGCTGCCTCCACCGGGTTTCAGTTAACTCCTGAAGAGGATCGATGAAATAGAAGGGCAGACGACCCGATGAAAGCGGCGCTGGACAGTCAGTCGTAGTTGTCACTGCATACCGTGTATAGCCCCTCTCTCTCCACTCGCATGTGGGCCATTGCATTGTACCACCTACCACCCACTCCCACGTACCGGGTTTCAATTAAGAGGCACAAGGAATTAGAAGGGCAGACGACCATACGAATGCGGGAGTGTGACACTTGGATGGTTCGAAGCAAAACGTGCGAGTGCAGAGTCGAGTAACGGACTGTTCACAAAACGGAATAGTTTTCGTCACTTCATATGACACCGCCTATTGGCATCGTGTGCTGTGATTTACATGTTGTTTTTACAGAAATGTTTTATGAACCGTCTACAATCGGACTGAATCTGACACGCGCATAGCTTATTTGGACTTGTAAATATATGCATTCAATGTAACCTTACATGCATTTAAAACAAATAGAAATGGTGCGTATATATATTTCTCCTGTTAGTGCATTGGATGTACCCTTGTTCTGGAAGCGCATATACATTTGTGTTCATCCTATTGATTTTAGAAAAACTATCTTCATCAAATGAATACCACTTGTATGGCTTTGCTAAAGATACTCAGTTTTGCTTTGTTGCAGGCAAGAACCACTTTGGCCATCATTGTGACCTCTAAAGTACAACTGGCTATGGATCCATTATCAACACAAACAGCTATGCATCGGTTTAAGCTTATCTTTAAAGCGTAAACTACCATACTAAAAAGTTACCACAAAGCCCATCTGGTGTACGAATGCTGACTTTAACCCCTTGTAATTTAATATGTGCCTCAGAATCCCTATCTTACATCCCAAGAGCGAACACTCAACCTGGAAATTTATATTTTTGTCACGGTGTTCCTCTTGCATGGGATAACATTGCATCTATCTTGTGTTTAAAAGGCGACTCCCTATCCATTCGGGTTTTGAAGGGAAATCGTATTTGTTGGTGCAGTCTACAACCCATTATTCGCTCGCTCTCTCTCTCTCTGGCCTCTGTTTTTTTCCCGCTATGAAGAAGGACAATTTCCCAAAACTTCTCCGATTGTGTTTTTTCCCCTTTAGGGCCACAATGTTATTGACAAAAGTGTTGATTATACTTGTGCCCCACTGCCAATGCAGCAACAGCAGCAGCCCCAAATAATGTTTACTCGTTACCTTGTACCCTATACCTATACCACAGCAACAACAAAAACACGATATTGGAAACTCTACCCTAAACATATAAAATGTATGTTTTTGTGACTTAAAGTATATTTTAAACATATCTACACTGTCGCTAATTGTCAAGGATTTAGCTTTGTTCTCAGTTTCGTGGTGCTGTCGTATCGATGGCTCGCTTGCATGTGCATTATCGTGCTCCATTACCCAGGCCTCCTTGAAGAGCAGGCATTTTGAGTCTTTAAGGGCTGTCACCTGGTTTAAATAAAGGTGGGAAATGAGCGAACTGGAAACCCAACAACAGTTTTATCTGCTTGTGCTTTTCAACCGGCTTCACACACGCTCAGTGTTAATCATTTGGCAAAACTACGTTCTTTCTATCAATTACACAACTCCTCTTATCTACAAACCAGTTACCCGCAACTTCTATAATCTATGGAAGCTGTAGGGTCCATGAAAACTCCTATTATCCGCGGCCCTATTCTTCCTGGTTGTTTTGCAGACAAGTGGAATAAATTCGCAGCGAACATCACAGATAATAGGATCCTGGATCCTTGATGTTTGTCCCTCACATCACGGCGGATAACAGAGGAGTTATTTTTCGATTTAAAGCTTTCGTGACTGCAGGGATTCATCTTCTTGGTTCTTTCGGTAAAGTCACATAGAAGGGAAATAATAAAATAATAAAAATAAAACATAAAAAATGTAAAAAAATACATTCAGACGCTGTCTTTCCGACAGACCTGTTCTTCACCTGAGGACGGCTGCTTGCGTTGTGGCCGAAACGTCGTGAGCATTGTATTTTATTAGGTTTTATTTTTATTATTTTATTATTTCCCTTCTACGTGACTTTACCGAAAGAACCAAGAAGAAAAGGAGTTATTCTGTATGCTGCGGCTCACAGATGCACTGCTCAGTCGTCCACGCTCGTGGATCGTTCGACGTGACCAACGTTGTCACCGAGTGCTAAGACAGCGTGGGCGAAACACATGGAACGCTTTTTCAACGTACGTTGATAAAATGTTAATTTCTATTTAGGACCCTCCAAATGGTCCAGTGCCACCACCAACCGTTCCCAAGATCTCCACTCCTCCTGTGGGCAATATGAGCTACTTATAGCAACACATAGGTAGCAGATATCTTGAGCCAGCATTCACAAAATACCGAGAAAGCATTGGCTCTTGGTGTTTTGTAGTCCTCTGCCCAATTGCAGGTCTTTTGGTTTTTACTGACAATAAAGATGCATTTATTTATTTAGGAAAGTACTCTATTTGAGATTTTTGGCCAATGCCTAGTTGAGTATTTTTTTACCGAGTGATAATTGTGAACCTATAAAAGTGTTGCGGCGATAGACGTGAACTCCCATTATCGTTGCCATTTGTCACTTTTGTTGAAAAATTACCTCGAGTGATTTGGCGTCATTATTTTTCTTCTTCTCCAGTAACGCCATTCTTTACGGCCTCAGAGAAGAGGCATGCACAGCACACATTTATCCATTTGGAAGGCTTGAGATCCTTTAAATGAACATGCACATTAAGGTCTATTGTCCTTAGTCGGCCCAAAGTGAAAATGTCAATAATCACGGGCCATTAATATCAAGAATGTTCAAACTATGGGGAGAGGGCCGCTGTATATCAGGCCACGTCTGTAACATATTGAACAGTTAATTTAAGACGAACCGATCTGCAACGGATGGGCACCGTGTACAGGCGCTGCGCCGCTAAGCACAGACTGCCAAGCGTCAACCCGTACGCGCTTTCTGCAGCTGTTACGCGAAACATATTGTGCTGACGAGGCGGCCAAATGAAGGAAATAATCAGTCATGCCATCTTCACCTTAGAATGACGTTATAATGCATTACCCGGCAAACATCAAGGCGCAATAACGGCTCCAGGCATGAAACAGCCATTCCCCAGCGCAGTTCAAATGCCTTTGAGATGCAGCATCTTTCTAATCAGAGCAAACTGCCACAAATGATCTGCCGCCAACGTAACCCCAATAATCACTCACGGCTGTGATTTGTGCTAAAGCTGAATAATGACCAAAGTTGGATTGCACACGAGCAAACCCCTATTGTGGTGTGTGTGTGTGGGGTGCACACAAATTGCTGAATTGAGAAAAATATCGTATTGGGAAAATATCTTAGGAGCGGATAACTCAAATGCCTTTGTCATTGTTGTAATAAACAATAGGAAACTGTGCCACGTCTTCAAAACGTTAAGTTTCTCAAAATACCAGAATGTTTCATCGTGTACAATTACAAGAACAAATGACAGAAGCTGTGTTGATATAAAAAAGAAACCGTATTAACAATTGCTGTAAAATTTGAGTGGTTGAAGCAAGACACAAAAGAGCAAACAGTATTCGAATAAAGAATTGTTCATAGACATTCTTTTTTAAGTTAAACTTTACTGCTCCCTGTGATATGAAAATGCACAGCTCAGTAGAAATGCCAATATCCTCAAGAGTGAAATTCAAAACCAGATGCATTTATTGGGCTCAGGCGCTGGTTCCCGTGCCTGGCGCTGGGCTGGGCTACATACACTTTAAACAGGGACCCCAAATGGTTGGACGCTATAAGGCGTGTAAATATGTCCTATTTTGCAAAAACCAGACGCTCAACATATATACTAATTTCCACATTTACCACAAATACAAAGTCATTTTCCATTAATAATGCAAGAGATGTTCCAGATTTTTTGGTACTCTTTCTGAATTCAATTAGGCTAACAGACCATATGATAATTTTTGAATGTTTCTCCAAACTTTTAAAGTCTTTTAATTCCGTGAATTAAAAATATATTAATTGTAACGTCAAAAAATAAAATTAACATGAACATTTAAAATAAATAATTTAAAATTTATATGACTAAAATATCCCCTAATTCCACTACAATTTCATGTAAAGTACTGCAATTTATATTTCAAACGAAAGTAGTAATTTGCAAACAGTCTTATATTCTACTTCTTGTTACAATGCTATGGAACACATTTTTTAGTAAGCTTGTAAATTACAAACAAGAATGTGAATCTTGACTTAAAGAATACGAATGTGAATGGCCCCTTTTATAAAAGGGACCACTTCAGATCTGCTAAATTACACAACAAATGGAACTTAATGGCAGACAGCTATTAAGCCATAAATTCCTTGGAGGAAATTTCCCTCACCCCCCTCCGCCCCCCGCCGCCCCCCCACTTAGAAAAAAAAACACAAGAGATGAGTGCTCAGGTAGTTTCCGGCTATGCACACAAAGCCTCCCTCTGTCCTGCATGTGGCCCGGCGGGTGGGAATTAGGGGCTGGGATGTGTCCAAAATGAGAGCCAGTTAATGCACACAGGAGGGAAGGAGAGGCACAACCATTCACATAAACTCCAGACGAGAACACCCCCCACCAACCCCACGCAGGCCCATCACCTTTGGATAAGCACACTGGTTCTCAAACAACCAAGCAATTTCTCTCGGCACTATTTATCAGCACACCTTCAGAAAAGCAAGCTCGCGCACACACACACACACAAAAAGCTTCAGCATGACTGAAAAATTTCCATTTCACCGCATTAGGTGAAAATATGATAAAGCCACAGAAAACTAGGGGTGGGTGGGTGGGTAGGTGGTGAATATATTTACATTATGAATGCAAGCTTGCAGTGCAAGCCTGCACAGCCGATTATAGCCAATGAACACCTTCAGAGGGACAGATTTGCTTTTAATACATTCTCTTAGTTCTTTCGGTAAAGTCACGTAGGTAAAAAACTGCAATTAAAATTAATAAAAATAATTTTAATTTCATTTTTTACCTACGTGACTTTACCGAAATAACTAAGAGTATGAATCCTTGCAGTCACGAAAGCTTCAAATCTAGTTTTAATACATTGTTTTACGATAACGTCCAGCACATTTAAAGTAGTATTCACATACCCCATTTTTTCACAAATGACCCCCACCCCCTACAAAAATAATAACAGAGTGTTAATGACGTTAGCACTAGTACATGTGATCACCAACCCCCGTGTATAACTCTTAACTTGCAAGCCCCTTGAATTATTTGACGTAATTTCCTTGGCGTTTTGCTTTGCATTGGGCTCGTAGCGTGCGCCGAATAACCATGGGGCTTCGTTCCATTCAGGGTTCACGTTTATTTCAGCCCCACTAAAGCCCTGCATGGCTTAAGCCTCATTTCAGCAGGAGCAACAACACAAAAATCTCGGACGCAACCCCTCACCCCCCGCATAGTCTCTCAGTCACGGAATCCACTCCTCTCCCCTCATGCGCCTCCCATTGTAAGATTAAATATCAAGCGTTCCCTACCGGAAAAGCTAGAAGGCACTCGAGTTACCACCGTTTACCATTTGTAATTTCTGGACGCTTACACAGTGAGCGCAAGTCACAGTGCTGCTATAGGCTACAGTCATTGGGGCTACATATACCTTCTTAGGAAGATCTTAAACTTTAATGCAAAGGCATGCCGCTTCAATGATGCACGTACGACGCATATTGTTAAGAGCATATCTTACGATGCCTCGTGTTGACGCGTGTAGCCGCGGTTGTTGTTTTTTACTGTGGAAATTGCATCCGTAAAAAACACAAACTTGGATTGTAAATTTGGTTTTGAGCTTCATAATATACCACATTATGTAATGCAAGTTTACAGACGTCTTGCCTTTTGTTATGCGCCCGAGTATTTTTCTCACAATGAATCTCAACATAACTGCTGCAATGAATAATGCCGCGCAGTGGTATGCACTCTTCGGAAGGAATCTTCAGCCGACTATTCAATGCTCCCCATCTTGGCCAAATTAAATGTACACAAGAAATACATTGGGTGCCCGTACCCTGCTAATATCATAACCCCGGTTTAATATCACAGCTATATGAAGCACATAACCAGATGCCCTTTAAACAGGGGTAAGTGTAAAAAAGAAATGCACACAATCCTGGATGTGTGTCTGTTAAAATGTAGCCCTGTATAGTAGCCAAGTGCAGTTTTCTGATTAACATTCGCTCTAATGATAATAGTTCATCTACGTCAGTTAACAATCGGTCAAGCCTGCCCTATTTAAACATCATTACAAACACTGCATCATTTAAAATTATGTCAATATGCCAGACCTACATTTACAAGGTTAAGTAAGTGGCAGGCTTGGCACAGGAATTATCTATCCTGATTTTTAACTGCAAAAAAAATCACCGACTGGTGTTTAATTCCACGAGGGCTTTGTTGCTGGTTGACAAATAATACCATTAGGTGCTTTCATTAGCAAATCAGTTTGTTTTGTTTTAATTTATTATCAAATGGGGGTTCACAACCCAGTTGAAAATTAACACCGCGACGCAACATGCAGATCCAGGACACTTGGTGGCATTTACAAATCAGAAATGCATTGTTTACAATTCAGTATCATACATTATGCAAACAAACACGTGTTTATAATGGCTGGGAATAAAAAAAAAATACATTTTTGTGTTCAATAAAAAACACTGGGGAAAAATAAATCAACGTGGCAATATATAACAATCGAATGTAAGGTTTTAAAATATTTAACGTTACAAATTATAAACACATTAAATCGCTGCACACATGCGATGGCTTCTAACCCGTGCCCAATTAATCACCGTCATCATCAATAATAAACGTCTTTTGTGGGAAAAGAGTGTACAGGGAATGCTGGAAAGGCTGCAATATTTATTTACTACGATACAAGAGTGCATGTTGTGCCGTCTGTAAACGAATTTGAAAGCATATTGCTAAATGTGTTCACAGAGTACTGTGTTGGTAAATTGATACACTTGTAGTTGTGCGTATTGTTTATGCACGTCCACAGATTCTACACATTGCATAACAACATGGAAAGCCTATAGCAGTGAAAAAGTATATACACACACACGTACTCTATGCACCACATACCTGTACTATGGGTATGGTAAAGGTGCAGTCCTGCAATTGCTTTTTTCACGCCACTGCTGGTAAAAGGGCCTCGAATAGTAAAGAGTCCCTCCGGAGAAATTGGCTGACTCTTCCACGTACTGTGTGTGTGTATATAACAAACTATGCACCACAAACAATATCTACAGACCACCCACAATGACATTACATATGCTATTTTAACATATCCATATAACATTTAAACTGGTTTTCTGTATTATGCATGTGAATTACTGCCATGTAACTACACATTGCGTCTCGCTGCCTCCACCCCACCTCCCAACCCCACCCCAAACCCCCCTTTGGTTTCCTGGCCCTAAGCTCCCAATACCCCCACTGCCTTTCCTACATTCAGCCATTCCACGCGCAGGGTAGCCAGACCATCAAAACCACCAAAATTGCCGTACTTCATTAAAAATTCAAGCGGCAGTTGTTAAAGAGCTATTCTCAGAATTGATTTTCAGGTGCTGCAGCTGACCGGGTCCCCAACACCACCACTACCACCCCCCCCCCCACCACTCTTAACCCCCTCACCCCCACCACCCCTTCGTCCCCCATCAAATCCATCCATAGCCAACAACCCTTTCTACCTCCATCTCTCTCAAGGCATTAGGTCCGGTCAAACGCCCTGTGTCAATCATTTCATTATCCGCTCCCCACACGCCTTTGACATTGAACCCTTGGGCAATGGGGGGCAAACCCAGAGGGCAAAAGAGCCGGGCTAAGATGGGATGTGCTGGGTGCATGGGGTTGGGTGGGTTGGAGCAGAAACGTACAGCACAGCCATGTAACTCATACACGCGCGCGCACACACACACACAGGTAACAACAACACTCCGAACATGCGCGCACATGGATGTGCACACGGTACAACGTGCACACGTGGGCAGGGCTGGACGATTTGGGGGAAAATATCTAATTGGGAAATTTTCTGACAGATATTGCGATTTGATTTGCGATTAAATTGATTAAAGTCAAGCTTCAGTTCAATATTTACTGTGTAATAGATTTAAAACATGTGATGGAGCATTACCACATGATGCCTTCAAAGTATGAACTCTATATATTCTAATGCAAGGATGAGAACTTAAAAGATATGAATTACTTACAACATGTATTTATTAAAATGTTTTAATTGAAATAGAACAATCAAACATAGAACAATTGTTAAGTTAAATAAATAAAAGTATAACAATAAAACAATTCCAATAATAAAGTAATATGACTTTTCAAATCGCAAAAAATCTCAGCCTATGCGATTTGCTCATCGCATCCTTTCAAATTGCGATTTCAAAACGATTAATCGTTCAGCCCTACACGTGGGTGACACGAACTACAAGCACCGCGTACACATTTGTACACACGCCACAAACACACACACATCATCCGGATAGCATAAACTGTCAGGGCAAGTACATTGCAAATACGCACCCATAGAGGTACACACACACCGCAGACACATGCGCACAATTATGTGTAGACTCTACATATGTACACACACTACCAAAATATGATTGGACAATACCAGTGACTTACACATCGGTACCCATAGGGACACATACCACACACACACACATTATCACATCGGCAGACACTGAAACACGCATACGCACTCATACACAATACATAGAAACACATCACAAATGAACATAGACACAACGGAGAAACACGCGTACGCATAAGGACACAATTACGAACACACACACACAGGCACAACACAGAGATACGCGCATACACTCATACAAATAAATCAAACACACACACATACGAACACCCACGCATAAAGATGCACATATATACAAAAACAAAGGCACAAACAAAGATACCCCCCCCCCCATATATCCGTAACATACTTTTGGGGCCAAGTGCTGTTTGCGAGCGCCTATTAAGGCCGGCAAGGCACACACGTGGGTGGGTGGCCAGCACCACGCCCGGCCGCCTTTGTCTTCCCAGTGGCGATGTTTTTACACCAGGTACTTATTTTGAGGCTGAGTCGACCTAGGGGATGCCCTGTTAGGGCAAGTTCTGTTAGCAAGCACCTATACACACACTAATATATATATACACACAAACACGTCCTTGAATGTACGTATATTCTTTAGGTGGTCTTTCGGTAAAGTCATGTAGATAGGTTCAAATTGTATTTAAAAAAAACAATGTATGTAGAAGTTCTTAAACGCAAAGTGTGGAGGGGATAAATCCACACATGATTTACTCACGCAAGCAGTCGGGATTTGATGTTTTATGTAATGCTCTAAAACCATGTGCGTTCACCGTGACATGTATCACTTGTACCCCATCAGTAGCAAGATCAGCTGATGATGATGATGATCATGCCGAATTATCATAAAGGATGTAAGAAGACGCTGCTACTGATGCTAACACAGTATGGAAATATGCTGCTGATGATGATGGTAATGCTCGCATATAAACAATGCGAAAAGATGCTGCTGCTGATGCTTCTGCTGTTAACAATCACACAAATAATGATAAAAGTATGCTGCTGCTGGGAATCATGATGCTATACTGCTGATGATGATGCTGATGAAGATGATCACACAGAGAAAATGCTAAGAGATGATGCTGCTGATGCTGATTATGCTGCCGATTATAGTCGCCCATACAAAATGCTAAAATATACCCATGTTGATAATGATGATTCTGCTGCTGATGATTATTATGGTCGCACCTAAATAATTCTAAAAGATTGCGACTGCTGATGATGCTGATCACACACAGAAATTCCAAAAATATGCTACTGCTACTGCTGCTGATCAGATGTTACCGCTGATGATGAAACACGAATGCTAAAAGACAAATATGCTGATTATAACACACAAATAATGCTTTAAAATGTTGCTGCTGCTGCTGCTCCGACTGATGATGATGCTGCTGCTGCTGATGAGGATTACAATCACACACGAAGAATGCGAAACGATTCATGTTCGACTTACCACCAACGCGATGGTTGTTACCAGCTGGATCTCGCAGACTTGTGAAGAGGAAGAAGCCAACAGAATCGGAGAGGCAGTTGCGTTTCGTGGTCACACACAACCCACACACACAACGTGTGTGCTGTGTGTGTGTTGTATGTGTGTTGTATACACACACCACACACACAACACCCCACTATACCGACAGAATCTGAAATCTCTTCACAGCACGCAGTTGGGACTGCCACGCATCGGGGTGGCTATTATTTAATGCCAGACAACCACGATTACGACCGCATCACACAATCACCTACCCCATCCACCACCCCTTGCCACCACTACCACCACCCACCCCTCCTCCTTCCACCGCAGCCGGATTACAGAACACACGTCAATAGAGAAAACAACACAGAATAGCATCAGCGTCCTATTGCTGGCACGTTACGCTAATGTGGGAATCGCAAAGTGGGGGTGGAGGGGTCCGGTTTTTGTGCCTTATTCTCTCTCTCTTCCCTCTCTCTCTCTGCCTCTTTCTCTCGCGGGAGAGATGCCGGCTCTGGTCTACCCCTTTCCTCCAGCACCCCCGGCACTTTTCTCTCCGTCCGCCGTCCTATAAACAGCTGCTTTCAAATTAAAAACCACCACGCTCACGACGTCCCTAATAACTATGATGCTCTCTCTGAATCCGTCGGGTTTCTCGGTTGTTGTTGTTGTTGTTGTTGTTTTAATCTCGACAGAAAGCGACAAAGCAGCAGCAGCAGCAGCGGCTGCACCAAAGCGCAGCGTTTGTAATATGCGGGAGGACCTTGGGTCTGAGGATCGAGGGGTGAATGGGGAGCGGAGGTGGAGCAGGAGGAGGAGCAGGAGGTGGTGGGAAGGGGGAGGGAGGTTATTCCGCTTATTTATTTATATTTCTCTTTGTGTGTGTGTGTTGGTGGCGTGCGTGTGTTGGGGTGTGTGTGTGTTGGTGTGTGTGTGTTGGTGTGTGTGTGTTGGTGTGTGTGTGTTGGTGTGTGTGTGTTGGTGTGTGTGTGTTGGTGTGTGTGTGTGTTGGTGTGTGTGTGTTGGTGTGGGTGTGTTGGTGGGTGTGTTGGTGGGTGTGTTGGTGGGTGTGTTGTGTGTGTGTGTGCGTTGGTGTGTGTGTGTTGGTGTGTGTGTTGGGGTGTCTGTGTTGGGGTGTGTGTTGGTGTGTGTATTGGTGTGTTGGTGTGTGTGTTGGTGTGTTGGTGTGTGTTGGTGTGTTGGTGTGTGTGTGTTGGTGTGTGTTGGTGTGTGTGTTGGTGTGTTGGTGTGTGTGTTAGTGTGTATGTGTTGGGGTGTGTGTTGGGGTGTGTGTTGGTGTGTGTTGGTGTGTGTGTGTGTTGGTGTGTGTGTGTGTGTGTTGGTGTGTCTGTGTTGGTGTGTGTGTTGGTGTGTGTTGGTGTGTGTGTTGGTGTGTGTGTTGGTGTGTGTGTGTTGGCGTGGGTGTTGGTGTGTGTGTTGGTGTGTGTGTGTGTGTTGGTGTGTGTGTGTGATGGCGTGTGTGTGTGTTGGCGTGTGTGTTGGTGTGTGTGTAGGTGTGTGTGTGTTGGCGTGGGTGTTGGTGTGTGTGTTGGTGTGTGTGTATGTTGGTGTGTGTGTGTGATGGCGTGTGTGTGTGTTGGCGTGTGTGTTGGTGTGTGTGTAGGTGTGTGTGTGTTGGCGTGTGTGTTGGTGTGTGTGTTGGTGTGTGTGTTAGTGTGTGTTGGTGTGCATGTGTGGGTTGGTGTGTGTTGTTGGTGTGTGTGTTGGTGTGTTAGTGTGTGTTGGTGTGTGTGTGTTGGTGTGTGTGTTGGTGTGTGTGTGTGTGTTGGTGTATGTGTGTTGGTTGGTGTGTGTGTTGGGGTGTGTGTGTGTTGGTGTGTGTGTGTGTTGCCTCAAATGAGTACCTGGTGAGGTGTGTAAACATCGTCACTGGGGAGACAAAGGCGGTCGGGCGTGGTGCTGGCCACCCACCCCCTCGTGTACCGTTCTGGCCTTCATAGGTGCTCGCTAACAGCACTTGCCCCTACAGTCTGTTAAGGCTATACGGGGGATCTTTGTGTGTTGGCGTGTGTGTGTGTTGGCGTGTGTGTTGGTGTGTGTGTTGGCGTGTGTGTTGGTGTGTGTGTTGGTGTGTGTGTGTTGGCTTGTGTGTGTGTGTTGGCGTGTGTGTGTGTGTGTTGGTGTGTGTATGTTGGTGTGTGTGTGTGTTGGTGTGTGTGTTGGTGTGTGTATGTTGGTGTGTGTGTGTTGGCGTGTGTATGTTGGTGTGTGTGTTGGTGTGTGTGTGTTGGCTTGTGTGTGTGTGTTGGCGTGTGTGTGTGTGTTGGTGTGTGTGTGTGTGTGTTGGTGTGTGTGTGTGTTGGTGTGTGTATGTTGGTGTGTGTGTGTGTTGGTGTGTGTGTGTGTTGGTGTGTGTATGTTGGTGTGTGTGTGTGTTGGTGTGTGTATGTTGGTGTGTGTGTGTGTTGGTGTGTGTATGTTGGTGTGTGTGTGTTGGTGTGTGTATGTTGGTGTGTGTATGTTGGTGTGTGTATGTTGATGTATGTTGGGGGAGGGTGAATGGACTCGTGTACTCTCTCGTGCCGACCACACAGTGCACACGAGGTTTGCCTGTGACTATTTTGTCGATTCGTTTTTTTGTCATTCTGAGTTAATTAGATTGTTGTGGCCACGGTACCATGGGTCATATTGTGAGTGTAAGGATTGTTTTTGTGTTTGTGATTGTTGAGTTTTTTTTAAATTTGCAAACGGTTTCCCATTTAGCTAGTCGAAACGAGACAGTATAGAAGAGACAGGACATAAGCGAAAAGACAATTTCAAACAAAAGAGTGCCGATGAGAGAATGAAAGAGCAAAGCAGTAAAACGACACGGCACTGACGAGATAGTTACAGGCAAGACAGGCAGTACTGAAGAGGAGGCAGTACACATTCACACAAAAAAATTAATCAATTATTCACTCGGAATCTTGATCTAAGATTGAAAGATATTGAGATAGAAGTAAGAATAGAAGGCGGAAGGGGAGATGGGGGTGGATGATGGACAATCTCAAAGAGAGGGAGGAGATACACTTAGAGGGGGGATTGCATGAGCGAGAGATTGAAAGATTACTGGAGGGATGGGGGCGATGAAGAACAGAGGGAGTAAGAGTGGAAGGGATGGAGGAAATAAAAAAAATATATACGGAGGAATGATGGCTTAAAGATAGTGGGAAAGAAGAGGGGGAGGGGGGAGATTAAGGGAGGAATTAGGGGATGCAGAGTAGCGACTTAAGACGACATTGTTATATGGCGAGTGAAAGTGGGATGGATATCGGGCGGGATTGGAAGGATGTCTGGATTGATTGACAGAAGGATGGAGGAATAGAAGGATCACTTGACGGAAGACGGGATATGTGCAGGGAGCGATGGAGAGAGATAAATAGGGGGTGGATAGAGGGAATTGCCAATAAAGGAACTGGAAAGAATGGGTGGTTGGACGGAAGGTTGGAGCAAGAGAGAGGGAAGGAGGTATTTGATGGAGAGCCGTGCAGATGGAGCAAGGGGAGATGAAGGGAGACAGGATAAAGGGGGGGGGGGGGTGGTTACATAAAGCAAAGATTAAAACAAAAAATACGAAATGATGAACGAAGCAAAGTGCCGACTACACCGAGCATCTTCTTGTTTCCACTGATCGTAAAAAAAAACGAGAAAAAAAGAGAGAGAAAATTCTCCCGAGAGGTGGAGAGGGAGTAGGGAGGGAGTAGGGAGGGAGCCAGGCGGTGTGGGTGGGCACAGGAGGCGGGATGATCGGGCCGAGGAGGCGCGGTCTTCCGACCCGGCCACCCGGGTTCAAGGGGCACGACTCCGCCGTGCAGCGCACGCTTCCACCCCCCCCCCCCCCAATTGGCCTCGGGCTCGCATTGAGCGGTCGTCTTTGCGTCTCTTGCACCCCTAGGGCTGAACCCCAACAGCGCACCGCACACGTGTCGTCAGTGCCGTACACACTCCCGTACGCGTAAACACGCGCGCGCTTGTTGTGTAGTTTACACTTGCGTGGTGCCGCCGTGCAGGAATGCGTGCGACACTGCGAGAGCATGTGGGTTGCCCTGCTTGATTTCGACGTGGCATTTGGCAATATGCTGCGTGATGTGCGCGCTTTATACGGTGTGTGTGTATGTGTGTGCTCCTCCCCATAGGTCTGCTCGGCTTTAAATTAGTATCTGGTAGTGGTGCGTTAATAAAAGAAAATCAGAACCGAACGTGGTTCCTGACCTACTCTCAGGTTTTTTCTTTTTTTTGGTTCCTGACCGCTACACCATCACGCACGCCTCCACCTACTTTTAATAGACGCTCACTTAACAGCACTTGCCCCCACGTGAGTGCTATTCATTGCGGGTGCTTATGGTAAAGTTGTTGCCTGCTTGCGTTGAGAAATTAAAACGAGATGTTCACAGTGTGTCCTGCTAAAGTGTCGGTGGAGAGGGCAACGTGGCACTTACGCAGCGCTCAGAAGTAACTGGAATTGTGAACACTGCAATCCGCGTTTCTCTGTTAATGGATACGACAGGAATGACTGAGAATGCAAGGGATACAGCTTTGACACCACAAGTATCGTACAAATGCAGTACTCCAATGAGGTGGTTTGAGGTTCAATATTATGCTGGGTAATATTGTGTGGAAAGGCACTTCGGTTAGGATTCCTATTACTTCAGTGAGTTTGCTGAACATCATTTTAAGATTCCTGCATGAGTACAATCATATAAATCTTGACTTAAAGCTTTCGTGACTGCAGGAATTCATCCTCTTTGGGTCTTTGGTAAATTCACGGAGATAGAAAAATTATTTTAAAAAAATCACGACGTTTCGATCGCAACACAAGCAATAGTCCTTAGGTGAAAAAATATTCACAAGTAATCGTCCTCAGGTAAAAAAGAAAATCGCTATATTTTTACACCTGAGGACGATTGAAAAAATAGCTATATTGTTCTACCTGAGGACGATTGCTTGTGTTGCGATCGAAACGTCGTTATTTTTTTTATTTTATTTTCTATCTACGTGACTTTACCGAAAGACCCAAAGAGTACAGTCATATAATTAATAAGAGCTAGGATTGCTGCTAACTCGGACAATCCAGTAAGGTTAACTTTAGATGTATACACAGCATGGGTACAATGATGTAGGAGAGCTAAAGTTAAGATTGCTGTAACTCAAACTTTTATTCCAATGAGCTGGCTGGAAGGTCATCGTATGATTCATATAGGGGTATAATCAAGTTATGTTTTATAACAGTGGTTCTTAACCTGGGGTGCGAGATGCTCTTTCTGGGGGTGTGAGACATGGGCAAATGTTTTTTTAGAACGAAAAGCATTGAAACACAAATTAAGCATGGGCACTTAAGTACAACTACTTTGTCAAATCAAACCTATGTATTAACATTATACATGTGGATTTCATTACACGTGTTTGAACGATTCAGAACCAAATGGGTGCAAGGCTGCAGTAAAGGTTAAGAACCACTTTTAGAACTACATAATGTTGGAAGTATAATTACTGTATATTGTGAAGGGTATTTTGTTTTTTTGATTCCCTATAATAAAGACTTTCAGCCTTGCATTATCACCGAGTCACATTTTTCATTGTTTAATCTTGTATTTAGTGTCTTCAATGTGCACATAGGTTATGAATCATGATGTATGTGCTAATGCATAGTGCTGGCCTGTAGCAGACATTTAAATTGTACTTGACTGATAGCGTCACGAAACTCATGTATTGTTTTAAACTGTATTTCATTTGAAGTGTCTGTACCCCTTTTAACCAGGTAAATGGTTACATATGGAAGAATTTAAAATGTGTGCATTCTGGTTAGGGCTGTCCGCTTCCAGTAATTCGCCAGTAATTACAACTAGCTTCATCAGGCGATGAAGCTAGTTGATGTAGCTCGTTGTAATTACTAGTGAAACGTCGAGCTCAGATTATAAATGTTGTGGCTATGCTCTCCAACGCACCGGTGTGCTGTACTAGTGACGAATTGGCATGTTTTGTTTACGTGACAACCCTTACTAATTGGCTGTGTCGGGTGGTGGCGGGTTTAAACGACAAATATTTACGCAATCTAACCCAAAAAAACTCTTATGGATGATATTGGTCGCGAAAGCCTACGTGTTAAACAGTACAAGTACGTTATGAAATACTTAACATAAGTACAATATCAAAACTTAACAGCAACGGAGAAAACAATATTGAATTAAAATGAAGATTGAATTAAAAATTACTTTGAAAGTGAAATTTAAGTTTAAAAAAATGTTATAACAGAAGATATAAAACAATACTTTCTGGTCATTGGCATGTAAGAGATTCATCCCTAGGTGTAAATATACAAGTGAAGTTACATATTCCGACTTGCATAATATTCAATCAAACAATGTACGGTATCGCAATAATTTATTTGCGGGAGTTTTTATGACCGTGCTGTATAAGCCCTCCGATGTGTTTTAAGGTTGTGCTGCGTGTTGTTCGGTGCAACGTCCGACGTTTCGATCCACATGCTGGGAGCTGCGGGAACTGTATCATTTAACTGAATTATTCAGTTATTAGTATGTATAAAGTTGATTAGTTCCAGAGAAAAAAAAATTGTCACGTGAAGTGAAATGTTGAATGGACATCTTGTTAAAACACATTGGAGAGCTAAACTAATAACATGTTGAATCCTGATGTAGTCAGCATTGCTTTTAAGTGCAATTCTGATCAAATATGCAATGTATGCCAATTATATGCAAAATATATTTTACTGACTTTCAATTAGTTAAACTATACCTTTAGAGTAGAGTGTATGGAAGCAATGCAGAGTATAATTTTTTTTTTAAAGATAATTTGTACTATTTAACTCTAGCATAACAACTTCGATGTTTGTAACTCTAGTAAGCTCATTACCACTGCCCAGTACCATTGAAAACAATGAACAGTTACCAGATGCAGCCTTGCACACTGGGGCTTTAATGCACCCTCAAGGGCCACGTGGGTGTATATACTAACGTTCATCCATCACTGTGATTGCTCTGTTCATAAATTGTTCCAGTATCATGACAAACGGATTGCGTGTGTGGGCATATACAGTAACGTTTTCCCGCCGACCTTTTTTGCTCTCCGAAACCCACAACAAACACTAACCCAATGAATGAACCCCCCCATGTCCCAATGGCTCTGTGCTTTAACACAGATCCGTCAAGGTCAAGCTGCTTTAAAGACGTCAAAACGCTATAAACCAGTCCCGTTTAACAGTGTGGGTGGTCTTCGGGGTATACGTCCCGTGTAATGTTACAACTTACACCGATCCCTTTGATCGTTTAATTTGACAGCTTTATGTTGACCTTAACGGTACAATAAACAAATCAACGTAAATTGACATGGTATTTCGTATGAAATACTAATAATGCCCATTATTTAACTATAAAAGCATCATGGAGTCTTAGCAGTAATTTTCAGGAGGATCCTGAATTGGTGATGTTTGACCAATTCCATGGATTCGTGTTTGGCATGTGAGGGGAAATGAAGCACCCGTAGGAAACCAATATATATAGCAGAGGATAACACTTAAAACTCCACACAGATAGATTGAAGAATAAACATCTGTACCACCATCTCCTGGCTCTATACATGTGTAGTGAGATGGAATGGGTCACTGGCATGTAGCGCTGGTTGCTGGTAAGAAGGGGATCTGCTTCTGGAGCAGCTCTGTCGGCCAGCACGTCATGGAATAGGCAGGAGGAAAGGATGTGGGGATAATGTGACAGAGGGGGCACGTGAGATGAAGCCCGGGGACCTTCTAGTAGGTTCTAGAAGGGGGACGTGGCCGAGGGTGGAGCGAGGCTGCACTAGGGGATAAAAGGGGGGCCCCGGACAGGACTCAGGGTTGTTGTTGGAGTGGAACCTGTGGAGCTACGCAAGTCATCGTCATCGTCTTCGTCATCGTCTTCAGCGTTGTTGGTCAGGCAATCTGTTGCTGTCCTGACCAAAGTATAGTTATTCCGATAATTGCTTTATTACCCTTTTATCTGGCAACAAAACTGACACCTTTTTTACGAGGAGTCATGTTTGCATAGACCACAATAACTCTGATAATGTATGCACTGTCCTTGAAGTTGATTGGTCCACACCCGAGACAGCTTTCCTTAGAGCCAAGTCTCACATGGTGTTGGACATAACAGAGTTATGTTTTTTGTTTGCATTATGACTGCAGGTATTGTGGTCTATGCAAACATGACTCCTCGTAAAAAAGGTGTCAGTTTTGTTGCCAGATAAAAGGGTAATAAACCAATTATCATATTTTTCTACTGGCAAATGAGGTTCCAATGGTGTATAGTTATTCCCTGTGCCTGTGAAGTCTATAATAAACAGAGTGCCTCCTATTTTAGTGTCTCTGAAGTGCATCACTACACGTATGAATCCTTTGGCTCGATAAATAATGCTATTTAAGTAATAAATCTTGACTTGAAGCTGCTCGCAGCAGACGTCGCAGCTGTCGCGATTTTCACCTGAAGACGGGCGCTTGTGTTTCGTTCGAGACGTCGTGATTTATTTTATTTCTACCTACGTGACTTTACCGAAAGAACCAAAGAGTATTAAGTAATAAACATTGATGAAATTGTTTACAATTGGCAACATAAATATAAACTAAAGTTGTAATGTTAAAATAAGAGTTTAATTGTAGAACAAGCCTTGGCGACTGACTGTGTTTCGCTGAGTATCAATCTCAATGAAAATACTAGATTTCATATGGTAGTTTTGTAAAAGGTCTTCTGGGTTTGCAATGATCTAACTACTTGTGATCTAACAACTCGAGTAATTTGCATTAAAAAAAATACTTGTTCTATGTTGTAGCAAGAGGAGGCTACATTTATCTTACAAGCACACAACGTTCTCTCATTTGCCTTTTGAATTGATATTCTGTCGCTAAATGGCATGATTGAATGGAAGATAAGCTTGTCATGAAAACAAATAGCAGTGCAGCGTACCTTATTGACATTTTTAGGTCTAAAACAACATAAACTAATTGGGTATTTGTCTAATGTTTAAAGCAAAAATAACAATTCACCATGCTATTAATCTTAAATTTGGTCATATTGACCTCACAGAATGAGTAAAACAATGCACCTCAAACTGTTTATATCATTTAATTTAAGGTAAATGTATTAACGTGCCGTAGTCTTGCTAGTGTTGAAAATCACAGTTTTACTTAATTAGCATAGTCAGAGTTAATGGATAAATTAAGCATATCCCTCATCTCATTTCCCATTAAAAAAACAATAGGCAATGGCATTGCAACTCAGTCTTCTTAAAGCAGAGGAACAACACAAGTGATTTGATACGTTACACTGCACAAGCATTAGGTGTAAAGGGTAAAAATATCTAACCTCTTAATGCAATACTGTAATGAATCCAAGAGTCTCAGCCACTCCTGATCAAACTAGGTTTGTTGATGGTATCAGTCTAATCACCAGTGAGGGCACACAAAGAAAGCCCTATTTTTTCAAATTTGCAGTGGCCAGGACACAGTGATTCTTGGATCTATCCGAGTTGAGCTTTGAGTATTACCTCCTCATATGTGTGGGCTTTGTACTCGGTAGTGTGGTTTATTCCAAACCAGTCATTAATGTAATGGCTCAAATATCCCAATGAAAAAGGGCATTGAAACTCAGTGGTGGTTTACTGGGTAAATAAACGGTATTACAGTTTTATAATTATCTCAATTGAGGACCATGATGAAAGTATGGTGACTCGTTAAGGCTTTCCTGAGTAAAGAGAATACTTGCAGTAGTTTCATTACATTTGGGTTATTCGAGCTCTGATCATTAAAACAAATTCAGCTTTGGTATATAATGAACTATATTTTCTGGGCATTGTAAAAGCCATGCAGCTAATGAGCATAAAGAAGTGAAGTGAAGTGACATTCGTGTGACATAATCTATGTTTCCCTCCAGTATAAATAAATATTCCGATTCTGAATGGCCAATTCGTATTGTTGGGGAGCTGTTAACTTCCTCGCCTGGTCTACAGGAGGTCGTGGGTTTGATCCAGACCCTGACGCCTGCTGTATATTTGGAGTTTGCGTGTCTCTCTCCCCCGTGGTCGTGTGGATTTTTCTGGGGATCCTCCGGTTTTCCCTCCACGTTTAGAATCACGCTGCATTATGGCTTTAATCGAAGTTGTCTTGTGGTTGTTGTTGTTTGACTTGCATCCCACTGGGATTTTTGCACAGCGTTGGTGTACGGTGCTTTTTTTTCTGGAAGACTTTGCAGTTTTTGCCTGGATTTTTCTGTTTGCTCATAGTCACTTTAATATGTTTTCTTGTTCATGTTTTTGTTTGTTGCGGTTGCACCCGATTCAAGAGCCGAATGGCTCACAGGGCGATACCAAATAAATGAAACTGAAAACTGAAACTGCATTACGTGTCCACACGATAAGCCACTTCGTTGAGCTATCATTGGTGTGGCCAAGTCGCTTCTTAAAAAAAAGAGTTATATAGGTCAGTGGGGCCTTAACCTGGTAAAATAAAAGATGTATAAATTTTGATTTAATGCTTTCGTGACTGCAGGGATTCATATTCTTAATAAAAAATATATAAAATATATATAAAATAAAATTTGTTTTAAAATAAAATTTATATTTTTACTATTTTCCTTCTACGTTACTTTACCAAGAAAATAAAATCTGTATAGTTTTAGATTTAACAGTACAGTCTTGTACAGTCGCAGCGATTTTAATGAACGCTGGCGTTCTCGGTTGCCACGGCAACTGCACCCGGACGTTCGCGCCTCGCTGTTTGGAATCCGTAGCGCGGATTGGCGCAGCGCGCTTGGTCACGTGGCTCGCGGACGAGGGCCCCTCCCCTACCCCATGCGGACTACGATTTACAAACGCACGCTCTGCAACGCTCAATGGGAAGTGGTGGCGCAGCTTAAGCCGCCCAGGCTTGTGGTGGGCCTACTTCCAGTTCGTTCATTTCCCCCTCACACGCTCGGTGTTTTCTTTGTTTGTAAACAGAGTTGTTGACTTCTCCCCCCTCCCCCCCTTGTTGTCATGACGGGGCGCGCATGGCCGATGATCCTCGATGAGGAGCGATCCCCACAGACGCTGCTGACTGCGTGAGTTGTTTACTGCGTATTCTGATTTTTTTTCTTTCAATATACACTTTGCCTCTCGTCTTGTTGCATTGTGCTTTGTCGCCGCATCGTCGAACGATGTTAGTGTCAAGCAAATAATAAATACACGACCGTTGGGGTTTTACCCGCCCCAAGGGGGTAATTTTCGCGGGCTGCCCCCATGTGTGTGGTGTGTGTGTGTGCCCCCCGTTGTTTGGGTTCGAGATTCTTGCCACAGTCGACGATGTTTGTAATGTTGGAGGTAGAGCAAGATCTCGGTGAAGGCGCAGCTCCTAAGCAATCGCACGCTCACGAGACGATGGGTGGATGCACGCACGCCTACGCAACATGGAGCAGTCTTTGAAAACAAAAAAAATGGTCATCCTTCAAGACTGATTGAATCCCTTCAATGCCACAATGTCATACGCTCAGTGAGCATCTACACAACCCCAGAACATTGCACGGAGATTAACACCACCGACTTGCTTTACTGCCTCCAACATTCATCTTTAGGGGTTTCAAATGGATACAGGTGCAGCCCTGCAATTGCTTGATCATACCATTCCAGCTGGAAAGGCATCTACTAGAGAGCGCTCCATAGAATCCTTCTGGAGGGTATGTTTTGCCTAGTCTTCCACGCTGGCCAGACGTCTTTGAAGAGGTGGGAGCACCCACACTTTAACCCACCACGTTCGACCTGCCAATCCACTAAATATTGGCTATGCATTTATGCTGCTGAGAAGGACGGGGAGGGATTTAGGACAATTTCCCATTTGTGATGTGGCTGATATACAGTGTTATGTTCGATAACAAAAAACAGTTCGTATTATTGTAATGGGAAAAAAATAGCATTTGAATGCAGTTGTGCGCGGAATAGGCTACGATTTTTTTACATTTTAGGATAGGGTAAGCAACTTGGAAGTTTGTAAAAGAAAGTGGCAGGAAAGTACTGTCGGTGTGATCAGGAAGGTGAGGCTGTGATGGGTGGGACACGCGTGCGGTATTTCGAAGGGCAGGTGACTGAGACGGGCAACAGTGAGTGACACCCAGAGGTTGGCAATCCTTAACGGAAGACCAAAAGCAAGATATGTGGGTGGGATATTGTCAGAGTGCTGAGCAAGTGGTGAATAATTGTGGTGAAAGCATGTCTGACTCCAAGTGTATTTTGATATTTCATGCAATCTCATTGTAGCTGTACCATTCATGTAAATTATTTTAATTATTTCTAAATATTTTTTTTAGGCTGTGTTTGTGAGAACTTGGATGACTGCATCACTTCCAGTAAGTTGCCTTTTCATAGTCTACAAAGGCTAGGCATAATGGTATTTGATATTTAAACAATTTTCCAGTATGTTATTCATAGTGTGTGTGCTCAATGAGAGAGAAACCTTTCTTAAAACCAGCTTGCTCAAGCAGTTGGTTGGCATCTAAGTTTTGCATGATTGTGTTTGCAATGATCCCCTTTAACACTTTATATGTCTGTATGCAGAAAGAGGAATAATGGCCCTGTCGTTCTCCAAGTCATTTTTTTCTCACAATTATGGTGTTTTCTATGTAGAAAATTAGTAAATACTGAAGTCACAATTTTTTATACCCAAAATCTGTTCCCACTTTTTCGATGCGCCACATAGTCCATCCGGTCAAGGAGCTTTCCCAGTTTTCTTTCTACAAAGGGCACTATTTACTTATTTGCATGACCTCTGCAACTAACTCTTGTGAAAACATCCTGGGATATATTTTTACTATTATAATTTTCAATAACAAAAAATACTGCATTCGTTTTAATATTGTGTGGCATGCACATAATAGTTCAATCATGATCTCTTAAGACTGCTATTTTTTAATTACCAATCACCAACTTCCTTTTTTCTGCTGTCATGCTCACATTACTTGTTTCCAAAAATATGGGTTTTCCTCCTGAATGATGGCTGCTGGATTTGACCGTTGTTACATAAAACACGCATATTTTGGCAAATCAAATATTATATGAATGGAGACGGAACTAAGAGACGTAAATTGGGACATATTTGAACTCAGTGAGATGAGGACAGCAGAGAATGCCATACATTTTAATAGTGAAACGGGTTTTTTTTTTATCTGAGGAGTGGGATTTTAGTCTCCGGAAATCAAGCATAGAGTTTTAAAATTCAATAATATTCACAGTGAGATTTGCCCAGCTAACAATAAGGATCTTGAATCACTGTAAGTTAAAGATAATTTAAATATAAGCACCAACATGACTAAATCTATCATAGCCATGACTAAATATATGAAAAAATTAAGATACTTATAAATAATGACAAAGTAAACTATATCATCATAATGTGTGACTTCAGTGTAAGTAAAATATGCACATCTGAGCTGAAGCTGAGTAAAGGTGGCATATGGGGATACATGCGAGATAGGAGAACATCTGAATACTGTAGTTTCCAGCCAGCATGAAAATTAAGATAACTGTAATGAACGCCTTTTTCAAAATTGAGTCGTCAATAAAATTGACATGGAGGAGCCCAAATAGAGAAATTGAAATGAAATTTACTTGCTTCTCATGCACAAAAAACTCAACATGATTCTCTTGGACAACCTCCAGATTGTCAGGGTGGTCTTTGCACCCAGTAAATTCAACACATGAAGTGATCACAGCCTGTCACAATGAAAATTATGCTTCAGCATTGCCACACAGAAAAAAATACTAATTACGGGCAAAAATAAACAGTTAACATTTAAATCTAATTCAATGTCATGTGGCTGGTTGTATTTATAATATATTGTGTAATATATAGTACAGTGTAGTAAGTGTTAGTGGCGCCTTCTATTGGCTTTGACATAATTCTTCACGGGACACTAATTACTTGGTTCACTGATGATGGGAATTGTATATTTGTAAGTGTTAAACGTGAGACTTAAAGCAATTAAGAACGTTAGGCAGACCCTTTGTCAAGTGTAAAACTAGTACACCTCTCTGCCATAATTTTGGGACCCAAATAAAAAAAGAGATATATTACAGATTATGCCTTGTTATAAGCATAGACTTGACTGTTGGTGGCATATAAGCTTTCTAACTCTTCCAGAACATAATTTAAATCCGGTGCTTCAATTTGCATTCGGGAATTTCTTGTCCACGATCATTTGTATGTATTTTAATAGACATGTTTTTTATACCAGTGTTTCTCAGATAGATATTTAACATGGTGGCAATGGTAAGAGCACCCAATTCACATTGGCAAGATCGTGAGTTTAAATCCCATGAAGGAGTTGACCAGTCCATCATCTGTCAAAAGTTGATAAATCAGTTACACTAAGTGAAAATAAAATAGCGATTACCCGTACATCATGGGACCTCCTTTGCCGGTACCAAAATATTAGAATAGGTTTTTCCCCTTTTTCTGGCAAAAAAAAACCTTCTACAAGGAATCATGTCTGCATTAACCGCAATACTTGTGGTCAAAATGCGAACAAAAAACATCCTCTGAAAATATATGCATTGTCTTTGAAACTGATTGGTCCACACCACAGTTTTTTTTTAGCCTTGTCTCAAAACGGTGTTAGACCAGAGGACTCCAAAAGACAATGCATATATTGTCAGAGGATGTTTTTTGTTTGCATTTTGACCGCAAGTATTGTGGTTAATGCAGTTATTATTCCTTGTAAAAGGTGTTTTTTTTGTTGCCTGAAAAAAGGGGAAAAATCCTATTCTCAAAAAAGCGATTGTTCTATCGATAGATTCATATAAATATTCGGTTCAGTTCAGTATTATTTCATGACGCAGGTGAATAATATTCAGTCATAGGCTGCTTTGTAAGAGAGACCCACTAAGTACCTTATACGAGATATCAGATCGTTATCATACATAACAACAACTAACAATATACACAATAACAACAAATATAGCAACGCAATGTAAGCGCTTCAACATTCAAAGGTATACAATCAAGGGCAAATCTGGAATGTATAACACTATCTCAGCACCACAAAGGAGATGAGTTCAGCTTGACTTGGATATATATGTTCCAATATGTATGATTTGGTAAGAAAGACCTGGTAATCCAGAGCTGTAAAGTTAATGCATGCATGTATTTGTGTACAGAAATGCTTATACATACACAATAACATATTCATTCAGCACCTTGCACATGAAGTAAATTGTATTTTTGTGAATATGGAAACATTAATTGTAGTGGTTATAGGTTATAGGAAAAATATACAGGCATACCTCGTATAGCTTTCGGGGTGCATTCTTGGTAAATGGAGGGCTATAAGAAACAGCGCTATTGGACAACATTATAACATGGTTACAATGGAGATGCATTACCGACCGCTATTTTCTTTTACCTGTATATGAGCTTCATTGGGGTATCAGTAATAGCCTTAATAATGATACTGTAGACATGATAAATGTATTAAAGCATTTCATAAATTAAATAACGTTTAATGATTACATGAAAAAAATACAATAGGATATGTACTCACCAGTGCATTCGGTCAGAGCTTGCATCGGATAAACCACCGTCTTCCGTACACACATTCCCTGGGAAGCTATAAAGTCCTAACCAATGGGATTACTCGATCCATGGATCACCAATGATTGATGCAGCGATTAACCCTCAATTAATCGATAATCACCGATTCAGGTTCCATAAGTCCATATATGGGCCAAGACACGCCCTTAGGGGCAACGCCATGCCTACTTTCATATATGGGCTGATCCTCGAAGGAACTTCCCTCGAGGACAAAGAGCGTTATAACGAAACATAGCTATAAGAGGAATCGCTATAAGATGTATGCCTGTATACACCTGAACACATTGGACTTATGCCATTTGTACATAGAATAATTACCTTTAAAATAAGTGCACCTTTGCTGATGTGACTTTTTATTTTGTCATCAAAACTTTTTTGATTTCCCTTAGTATCATCGTAAATATGCCAATTATTTCCTTTCGGCAGTTTGATATACATGAAGTGATAAAGTGTTAACTACAATGTCTTGCACTCCATCTAATGGCACTGTTGATTAATTAATGTTCTGGGACTAATTGGCCTCTGGAGGAATGTAGCTGGAAGCATAATGCAAGTGATGCTTCGTAATTTTGTACTCCGTGAAGCTCATGCAAATTCGGATGTGGTTAAACATCAAACCATGGCTTGAGCTTCAAAAATCCTAGTTGCCATTCACCCTCATTACATTTTTATAGATGTACTATTTTAGATTTTACAGGCATGCACTAATATGTGCTGACATTTTTTGTTTAATGCTCAATATAAGATTTGTGATTGAGTGTAATTACACATACAATCGAACATTCTTTTTAAAAAAGCTTTGAAAATTCCATATTAATATTAGCGAAGTGGTCTTGTGAATACATGTTTTTATTACAACTGTCAAATATTAAATAAGTATTAAAATTCAGTTTACAATACCTTTTATACATTATCACTTTCTATTTTTTTCACGCTAGTGCATACAAAATATATAACATGAAGCGTACATCTTTTATTTAGTTTTTTATGTGCTGTCCATAAATAATGTTAGGAAAACTAGAATTGCTCTTTATTTGAATGCAATTTTCGTTGTTGCCCCGGGTATCCATAACTCATTGTTATAGCTCCAGGCGACATTGCTAAAATAGTGTGACTAGAATAAACTGCATAAATCTACATGGTTTACTTTAAACAGTGTATTATGGGAGGTACCAGTGAAAGGCGTTCCATAACGTACAGTATTCGGCATATATGTTGAACTTTTTTCACACCGTATGCAGTCAACCGTGCTAATCGGAGGTGCGGTGGAAGGACAACAAACTAAACAAAAAAATATGTCGAGATGCAACAAGCCGTGAAGACATTCATACAAACTGACCTCGACGTTGTTTCGCAGGAGTTTGCAGATTGTGGCGCGTGCATTTCCACGCTACTCCGGGGACGTGGAGCAGTTGCCGCACAACCTCAAAACCAAACTCCTCTACCTGCTGGTCAAGCAAGGAGAGATCACTGACCAGAACATCGGCAAGGTGTGTTTTCTGATCATTTTAGTAAGAACAGTATTGCGACTTTGAGAATATACAACGTGTTAACATTTCCAATGCATCATCAAATAGGGTTAAAGTGAATTTGTCTTTTGCTGATTTGATTTCGTTTTTTTTCCCCACATACCCATTCACATTAGCCCACAGTGCAGTTGTATGTCATTTATAAACTTGCGCAGTTGACACAATTTTACACCTCAAATAAAGGGGAATGGAGAGAATGTCTTATTTTATGCTAAGGGTTACAGCCCTTTACTGCTCCACTATGCTAAGTTGAGAATTTTTAGTTAAGAATGGGAGAATTGGTTCAGTTGTTATTTGTTGATTGACACCAATTGCTTAAGGGAAAAAAATGCTGTATTGCACAAGTAGGTTTGTGTAATTTCACATATAAGTCATGGAGGGGTTTTTCCAATAAATTACAAAGACCATGACTGTTTACACGGCTGTGGTTGTTATTCAATGTGACAAGCAGAAACGTAAATCTGAGCTGCACACGTTTGAATTTAGATCTGCATGTGCAACAAATAGAGCAGCCATAACCGTATTATATAGCAGAGCATCATTTGTGCGAAAAATATCCCTTTGACTGCTGCATATCTGCGATGTAATGCTATACTGGGGATTTCCATGCACATTCACCAAACATTGTTGCGGCTCTTTCCAAAGATGCAGAGATTTGAATACTTCACACTGGCAAAATAATGTTTGTGAATATTAGCAAGCATGAACAACAAAAAAGAAAATTGTGGGCAGCCGGGCAATGCTGGCATATTGCCATTACACACTTAACATTTGAGCACACAGACACTCAAGTATCTTAGAGGATGTTAACATTTAATTGAATTAAGTCCTTTCTGACATGTTAGGCATAATGTAACATCATTGCTGACAGTACATATCAAATCATTTAAGGATGAACTACATCAATATACCATTGGAGGGAAATGGCTCTGACGAAGTGCAAAAATGCAGATTATATTAATTATGCAGTATCCAAGAAGACACCAATTACTGGTGATGGTGATGTTAAGTGGTACAGTATGAGTATGCATAGACTCTAACGACTCACTGATATGCTAAAATTGTTGATCGCATGTAGAGACACGTTGTTTTATACTAAGTCTATTGCTACTTTATATGATTCTAGATCAGGGGTGGGGAATGTCCGGCCCGCGGGCCATATAAGGCCCACGAAATAATTTGGTCTAGCCCTGCCAAGGCAACCGCAGGCGGGACTCGAAATTCAATAAATCTAGGAGCAAACCTGGAAAAACAGTTGCGAGTAGCAACATCATCAATACCAGCTAACATCACATGCCTCACCAAAGAGAAGCAGTTCCAGCCATCACATTAGGGGTGAGTTAATTAAATGTTTGACCAAATATAACAGGCTAATTTTTAAGTTGATACTTTTGTATGGAATGATGTTATAAATATCCAAATGGCACTTGGCAGAAAAAGGTTCCCCACCCCTGTTTTAGATGCAGCTTGAAAGTTATAATACTACAGTGCGCCTAAATTTGGAAAACGATGCTAATAGTTATGCTTTGACCAAATCACCTGGAATGTGCCTGATCCCATCAAACCTCGAAGCTAAGCAGGTTTGAGCCTGGATAGTGCTTTGATGGGCAAGGATCGTGTACAAAAATAGATTTCTACTGGGCATTGTGGTGTAATGTAGCCATGTACCCTTCATGGTCTGCAAGACATAGTAGGGTGGCACTCATTCAGCAGTGGACTGACAAATAAACAGGTCGTTCATGTACACACTTACATTTCAGCAACATCTCAAGTATAAATGAACAACAATAACTTGCTGATCTCGTCAAGGAACATAAACCATCACACAAACTCTGGTCATCATCGCAGTGACTATTGGCTAGCAATCGAATGAATACAGTCACTGCATCGTGCATTTTTGGATGCACTTTTCTGGCCGTCTGGAATGCTGTGCCTTCCGATATTAGGGAGCCACTAGAGAATATGCACTCTTAAAAATAGATTCAAAACTAATTTCTTTAAAAGAGATTTTTGTTTTTAGTTTGTTGTCCTTCCCCCACACCTGATTAGGACGGTTGGCTACGTATGGTGCGAAAGAAGTTCAACATACATATATGAAAGTCTAATGACTTCTTTCTGATGAATCTTCGTGATATGTTGCCGACAGTATGCAAACCACTGAACATATGTTTGCCTATTTTATTTTACAAACAGTGTGATTGCACGCAGTAGATTGTGCCTTTAAGTATGTTCCATGCAGACAGCATGTAAAGGGTGTGAATGAAACTTGTGCCTTGACCATATCTATCGGTGGGGTCTGTTGTGGCAGTTTGTGAACCCTCAGGTGAAAAAGTTGAACTTCTCTCGGTGCAGAATCACGGATGAGTGCCTGAGGCAGCTGACTTCATGCAAGCTCCTTCTCGTATTAATACTGAACAACACCAATGTCACATCCGAAGGTATATAGATTGCACAACATTCACAAAATATTATTGAATTAAAATAGGCAGATGCTTGATATAGTATATATTCGAGTTTCGTAGCTTAAAATACTTTTCATATTGTACATGTACAAAGTGTGTGAATGTTGCGTGTAGGATAAGGATACAATAATGTAATTCCATTGATAGCACAAAAGAAGACCAAACCCATGTTATTGTACACTAGCGCTGCATTTACACTGGATACATGGCTGGGGTGGAGGGTGATGTCAGCACGCACAAACCCAGCTCAACTCAACTGGATGTGGGTGATGTCACCAGACAAATGTGCATGGCAATGTCGCCACTGCGCATGTGCACTTCCCGCCCGCACGCCAGCCAGCCATTCAGGAAGGCAGCCAGCAAAACTTTACACACATAGACAATATTGTGCATTCATATTTTTTTATTTTTGATTGATAAAAACAAGGAATATACCACAATCCATTAGTGATTGATACTGGCCTTAAACTCTAAAAACAAGGAATATACCACAATCCATTAGTGATTGATACTGGCCTTAAACTCTTAACTGCAAATGTGTCGGTAAGGTATTTTATTATCGAAACATCCAGTACAAAATTTCAGCAGCATTTTTCAAATAGCTTATTCAATGAAAGGTATGCAGGAAATATCACACTATATTTTGCTTATTAAGTATCCAATAATGAACTTGCTTTGCAGTAAAATACACGCATAATGAAGTAATTTGTACCAGGGGGGAAAAATTGCCTGGCTGTGATTGATACTGGTGAAAAAGTATAATAACAATTCAGTCACTCGCAAAGACTTCTCATTGGAAAATGCAATGAAATTCAGATAAAATGCCATGTTGTACAGAGCTTAAATCAATAGGGCAAGTCCCAGTGCTTGTCCATTGCATGACTTCTTGCAGAATTCTCTGTGCGTAGCCCTGATGAATTGCTGATTATCATTAATTTCTGATGAAATGTCAATGCCTTATTCCATGCAACCGATGTTTTAAGAATAAGCATGGGTATACCGCAGAATCAAAGGGCAGTGCAACAATGGGCCAATAAATAAATGAAAAGCGCGTTCATTGTGTATGCGCATAACAGACGAGCACTCATGCTGCCTTGTCTACCATCACAGAGGTGAACTGGTTAATCAAAGCCCACTCGACACGACTTAACATTTGTTTAAACCAAAAAGATGCCTTAGCAGAACCTGAATAAAATTTGCATTTTGAGTAGCCAGAAACAATAAGCTTGTATTAAGCCACTTGCGCTTTAGCCTATTGTCATGTGTTCCGTCATGTGGCATTGTAATCTGTTTGTGGTCCTTAGTTCTAAAAGTATCCGAATTGGAAAATGTTTGAAGGCAGATTGTCAATAATGCAGGTTAGGATGAGGGATGTTCTGTTTTGTTCTTGTCTGTTGGTGATAGGTGACCCGATGCTGGAAATGGTTTAATTTACAAATAACCTTTTGTGTTTCTCTGCTGATTGCAATAAATATGCAAATTGCCACTTAGAACAAATCACTAGTTTTGTAAAGGTTACTGTGACATACAATTGAGGTAGTTCTTTTACTTGTTAAATTTATTCAGTGCAGTTGTCTTCCTACATTCGTGGGAGTTTTTTAAATAAATCAGTGCGCGCGTGATTTTTTCATAACAATTTACATATGCTATGGATAACGGTTTTATTTTTAAATGTGGCCTACTATTTAAACTATATTAAATTTAAAAAATGTAATATTACGTTTTGTATTTTGACATCCAGCACTGTTAGAAATTATTCAATATTAACATCCCTATTGTATAATTATTAAAACCATTTAAAGCAGAACATTTTCTTTTGTAATTGTGTTCTTAAAGAGGAAAAAAATACAATGCTCCCTTTAGGATAAAGCTGGATTCGAAAGGCATTTCAATTCCATTATTGTAATGTTTTCAATTACTGCTATAATGATTATTTCTTTTTTCTCTGCTCCATTTGCCATTACCCTCATTCACGGGACACATTGCGTTTTTGCTTATCGCCCCGCATTCATAGTGGGGACCGAGGTGAGGGATGCAGAATTAGACAAGGTAATGAGAGACCCCTTTCGGTGCCGGGAAGGCATAAGTGGGTGAGGCGAGACCGCAGGGTTACCAAAATCATGACCGACATATTCCATCGTGCCCCCTCTTCTCCCTGCGGGGTTATTCTACAAAGGCTGCCCTTTATCGTTGGGCCACGGCCTGTCAGCACCCGACAAAGGCACGTAATTAGAGCTTCGTTAAGCAAAGGCGGCAAGTGAGAATTGCGGCTGGATGAATGGCAGCCTTGCAATGGCTGTTTTTCTGATAAGATCACTGCAGCCCCAGTGATAAGGTCATGGTTGTTCAAACAGTGGCTCGGAATATATAAACAGCTGAGAAATGTTTCAAATAATCATACCATTATATTGGATTGTGCAAGATTAAAAATAAAGCTTATTTTGGTTTTCCACTTAATGCTAATTATTATTTATTAAAAACAACTCTAAATAATAAAATATATGTTTTTTTTGAACAATGCAATAAAAAGTGCATTGTACCGCATTTATTCTCAGGCGCTGTAGGCATGTGCATCATGTATACTTGCTTACAATTTACAGTGACCAAAAAAAATAAATGTATTGCCATGCCAGCACAGAGCTGCATTAAGTCGCAGCCATTTCCAGTGCACAACACGTACTGGTTAAGCGCCGCGCTTGCATTCTTCACATTAAATGTGCCTCGAAGTGACTTTCCCCTCATTTGCCACCTGTGCTAATGAAGGAACAAAAAAAAGCAGCTAATTACCGCTCCACGGAGCGCACGGGTGCGGGGGAAGCATAGCCGGCTCCAAATGCAAATTTGAGCATGTCCGGCAGGGATTCTTTTGATGATGCAGTTGAGGAAGGTATTGGGATGTTGGGGGGCGGGGCGGGGGCCGCAGGAGGCGGGGTGTTAATGGAACAGTGCACAGCATGCGGTCAACTGTCACAGCGGTCAGTGGGGGGAGTTCGGAGCACTTGCTGTGTGCTGTCATCAGCTGGCATTTAACTTTTCTTCCGTGCACATTCGAATAACTAAGCACTTCTGTAATGTACTATAAATAGTGGGAACCTTAAGAGGTTTCATGAGTCGAGTTAGAACATTACCAACTTTGCATCAACTTTAAATGGGTGCTCATTTAAACTTTTATAGTTGAATGGTATTGTAATACTTTTACTTCACACATGCCTATATCCTTGATCTCATCAGATCCCGGGAAGCTTAGCAGATTGGAGTGCTTGGATGGGTGACCACAATGCATTCGGGTGTGAAAGGCTATGGAGTAAAGTCCATTCTTCTGTACTGCATTGCTCTTCATCTGCTCCCAGTATTCACCAATTACCACGGTCAATCCTTATGACCCGCATGGCATGGGAAGACCCTTATCCAGCAGTGGATTGACTCAAGGGCTGTACGTGAACTTCACAACTTACGTGCATTTTTTTACAATTAAATATTAATGTCTGGATTTAATGTGCGCTGGAAATGTACGTTTCATGATTAGAATTGATTCTTATGCTTACAAGACACACGTCGAATCACCCGATTATTTATGATTTCTACTGCACGTTTTTAAAACTAAATTCAACAGATTCATAATATATACCATAAATTTTACATGCACCGCAAGTGAAAAAACAGAATCGATTTATGAACTGAATCGTGACCCTGAATAGTGACAATTCATCAATTCATGGAGGGGGAAAGGGGGAGGGGTGCATTTTCACATCCCAGATGCACACTGCTGAACGTGAGTGGCAGGGTTAGTAGAAAGACACGGCTGCTCACGTGCAAGTCTGAGGTCCCCATTTCAGCCACCGTTATTTAGTTGTTATCGATGCTCTTCTTAAGTTGTCCGTACCGCTTTGCATATAGCCATGCTATTGTTAACTATTTGGTAGCAAATAAAGCAAACTGCAAATAAATAAAAAATAATTTAAGTGATACCTGAGTCGCGACTATCAGTGCACAGTCGTTTAACACTACCGTTTGTGCACAATTAAATGTAGAAAATAAGGAACATACTTTTCCGTGATATGTTTTGTTCTTTTAGAAGAAAAAAAACCAGTGTGGATGTTTATATTAAATTAAAGAAATACAATTCTGGAATGTTTTTTGCGTAATTTTTTTACCTTTAAACAGTAAAACTAACCACCATCAATATAAACCCATTTGGACAGGCTCATGGAAAGAACATCTGTGTTTGGGTGTGGATTAGCATTTGTTTGCACAATAGCCACCATTAATTGCACCCAATGTAACAATACTTTCGACAATTATAAATAGACAAGAGGGTTCCTTATACTTTCTTACAAGCAGGAAGAGTAAACGATCAGCAATTTAGGAGTGTACATAACCATGTACATTTTCCTTTCCGTTAAACTGGCTAAAGACCATGTGCGTCATGCAGTGTCCTCTTGTATGCTATATTTTAAAGTCCTCACACAAAGTTGGAGAATTAAATATGTTCTATTTATGACCTTTCAGATTATTGGCTGGTGATGTCGTAATGATCCGTTCAGTATGAACGAATCTGGTGTATCATGAACTTGACCATAAACACCTTTGACCTCTAGACCATCAAACATCCAATACTTATTACATTTTCATGACGCTGTAATTTTGCCTTTTATAAAATGCGTACTTGTAGTCTACTGTACGTAAGTGTGTTGTACAATTATAATAGATTTTTACATTTGACTTTTTCGTTATTGTTGTCTAGTGGCACACGCCTCTAATATATGATTTTAAGGCAAATATTGGTGGTTCACATTGATCAGTGAAACTCTCAAACCACATGGGCTCTGTGGCAGCTAGAATGTGTGGACCTTTGATAATCTGAGAGCGTTATCACCATAAGTGCATAGGTTTTGTCCAAGTACTCCGATTTTTTCCCATATGAAAAACATTTACAATCGGAGATGTTCAAATATCCCAATGCAAGGGCTACCCTGAAAAAGTCTTGAAAATAAATAAGGCTTTCATGGATAAATAAAACACTGTACATGATGTGTTGTACCGTAGAGATGTTACTGCGTGCAGTTTTATCATATTTACGTAAGGTTATCAGAGAGAGGTTTCGTAAGTAAAAACACTGAAGAATGTCAATCACAAATAACTTAAATTGTAATTACAGTAAACATATAAAGATCACGTACCCTTAAATATTAACAAACTACACATTTTAAACATAGCTTTTGGGTATAAGCAAATAATGCACTGCTTTAAGCGGCCCATTAAGTTCTGTCTTCAAATTAAAATTTAAAGTAAAATTTCAACGTGGGATAAATGAACACATCGAGCAACGTGTTAGCTCGGGGCAATGATATAATTAATGTCAGCTGTGACAGGACTAATGGGGCCTCTTTACAGTGACCCCTGCAGTCACGTGATGGAGAAACATCGCACCCTACTGGCAGTGTTTACCATACATTAAAACCGGATTTCCAAATTCTCGTCATCACCGCCCTGCCACGGTATTCTTCTTCATGTTTACCAAATTTTGTTTCCATTCAAAAACAAACTAAGTTGTTACATGTCATGCTGCACATGCCTGATGATTGGCAAACAGATTCCACATGACAGAGAGTGCAATGATTTAAGCTAAGATGATTCTCTGCGTTACATGGGACACATGAGCACATACACACATTCTCTACTTAATTGATTCAGTGCTCGCCATATGCTGGACTTGTATACCAATCATCAGACACGTGGGAATTGGTAAACGTGAAAAGTAATCAAATCGCGATGTATTGATCCCTCAATGAAAATTCTTCCTTATGCCTAAGAAAGATTAATCAAACCATGCGTGCAAGAAAAATAAAATTATGCATATGAAACGAAAATGATAGGCAAATGTTACCTTTAGGCTAATGGAGCGAACAAAACTCTACAATTGAGTAAACAACATAAAACAAATACAAACAGTATTTAAAATGTTCTATTTACACAGTATATACTTTGATGTTTTGAAAATTTATCGAATCATTGTGGAATTGAATCTTAACATAAGTGTGATAGGTCTTGACGCATTCACATTTATATTTACTTGGAAGGCATTGCATTAAAAAAAAATTATTTTTTCATATGAATACTGAAAAGCAGTTCATTCAGTCACTCATATCCTTTATTTCAAAATAAAACTCCATTAAGACAACAAGTTTTTTTTTTTATAAGGATTGAAAACAATACTGAAACGCTATTTGCTTGTATGCATCTAAAACAAAAGCATTACTATATTCGATTAAATTGTACAAGTAGGCATATGCAACCAATGATATCTGCTTGAAACATTTTTTTGCAAAATGCAGGTGTCATTGTGGGCCACAAGTTATTGAAAAGCTGGACCTGAATCATGACTGAACTGAGAGGGAACTCAGAGGGTGCACTGCAGAATTAGAGTATCGATCTGCCTCTTATCTGCTTTCTCTCTGCAAGCCCTTGCTGCTTGTGTGTTGTTGCCCTTCCTTGTGCCTCAAATAGAAGTGTGCTGAGGATGGGCTTTCATTTGTGGCCAGGGCACCAGGAAATGTGCGTCATCAAACATTGTTAGACACGTAATTTACTGGCGGCGGAGAGTCTTTCTTCTCCAGAATCCATCTTTATTCCTTTCTCTGGAAACGGTTTTCTTTAGACTCATCAATCTCTCCTTAATCGATGGCGAACGGCGTCTACAAGACATTGTGGGTGACCGATTTGAAGGCCTTTTTGTCCTTGCTGGCATAAAAATTTAATGCCGCTAGAGATATTATCTTGCGGAGCCGTCATTCATTCTCTGTGCAGATGCTTTTCGGACACTTTATATTAGAGAATATAGCACGGGAAGTCCGTAGCACATCACGTAGAGTGCATGCAAACAAACACAAACTGGAAAGCGGGGAAGAAAAGATCGTACATTTTTGCACTTGAAAAACAAATCCTTTTCGGGGCTTCGCAAAACCGGGGGAAGAGCCATGTTAATTGATGGCTGTGTAATGTTTTAATTCACGGTAATTTGCATGCGTTGGCACAGTCGCTGTGGACCGCGCCAGCAGTAATTTGCATGAGGCTCTGTGGCAGGATGATTGCGCTGGAATAATTAGAGGTGTCGTTGGGAGCAGATGGCAAGGAAGATGAATGTCGTTCGGAAGCCATCTCGGCGCTGTAATCCATATGCCGCGGCCTGTCGGTGCGCGTAAAACACGCAGAAACGGGCGGCTCTAGACACAAAGGGCTCACAGAGGTTGTGCGCTGGATGCAGGCTAATTGTCACCTTCTAAACGGCGAGGTTTTTATTTATCCCACTCTCGCGCGACAATTGACCCCCATAGCAATGCATCGGCAGAAATTGCGGGCAGCGTTTGTTGGTAGCTAAATCACAGGGTTTTCCATTATGCATGAACCCATCGTGTTCTTGCTGCTTGCCGCGCAGGACATTTATTTCTTAATGTTCATGAATGTTTAAAAATAAATTAATTGCAGCTTGAAGGAAAGGAATATTTTATGCAGATGTTTCCTGAAACATTTATATTGCTTGAAGCAGGTTTTGAGGCTTTTTTTATTAGAATAAGATGTAATAAATCTGTGTTTTATATAGAAAACCGTACCAGGCATTTCATATATAATATTTCTTTGTCATATAAATTTTTAGTTTTTAATAAGGCATAGCTGTTTGGCTCCTATAGTTAATACGTAATACTAATCAAATTACAGAAAAGTACACGTGTACCGAGTAATATTATTCAATAAATGTATAACCGTGCATGTTTTTTTTCTTTTTAATATGATTTCAATATTTGTACATTTATATTTTTACCTAACTTGGATTGCCTTGGTATATTTGAAGTCTTATTTTTAGTAAAAGGTTTTACTAAAAGCAAGCACTGCCATAGAAGCGCTGTAGTTGTATTGTAGTATAAATGCAGCAATACACGTGAATGAGACATGTAAATTAAAGGACATTCTTGAAAAGCCAATTATTTTCTTTTTAGTCAAATACAAGGTGGAACGTTATCGTAATAGCCACACATTAAGAAAACTAAACAGTTGTGTTTAATTGAAATTTTCAAAGAATGTTTTTGTATTGCATATTTCTCATAAAAGCTATTAATGAGATTCTTCTTCCAATTAATGGATCTAAAGCATAATTTCTGATTTGCTACATTTGGTTGAACTTTATGTATTTTAGATAGATAAATAATTACGTAACTTTTCACTTTAAACTGGTCTTCCCAGCTTCCTTTGTAATTGGCATTTGATATTTTTGAGTGTACCTGTAAAAAAACGATTTCATTGCTCGTACAAATGCATTGTATTATCTTTTGTATATTTTGATATCTGTACACGGATAAAGCAATTTAGATTTTTTTTTTTACCAAACCGATCTCCTCCGGTCTCAGACAAGAAGCAGATGTTGAGCCTGAATAATGTCCGGATGGGTGATCATTATGCCCTTAAACCAGGTGCAATAGGCATTTTGGGCGATAGGGGGCAGTGCAGAAAATCAATTTTTCTACATTCACCCCACATTCACTGCTCACACTGACCTGCGTGGTTAAGTGTAGTTCATCATATATCTATCATGGCCGAATGGCCTACAAGGCTTTTGGGCACCTCATCCAGCAGTGGATGAATAACAGACATGCTGTCAATATTTATTTTCGTATTTTTTATTAAAAATGGTAACATTCAAATATGATCCCAAAAAAAAACTATTTGTGGAGTCCACACATGAATGTGCATTTCCTTGATGAAGCATTTGTGAATAGGAATATCGGCCGTCTAAATAAATAGTAATTTTAACTATTCTACAAATAAATGTACGTCAACACACTACACACACGGGTCTGAGAAAAAAACGATTAACCCACCAGGCTAAAGAGGAAAAAGCTAAGATTCAGGCTGCAGCTAAGCTTAATGTAATGCAATTTGAAGGAAATAGTGATGGGAAGCCAGTGTTGAAATTGATTGGAGGCACTTGAAGGGCCTCCATTTACAATATTTAAAATGTACTTCAAACAAGTAATTCTGTTTGGAAATGCTGTTTGTTATGCCTCAAGTGGTCCCAAAATAACAGTTTCACGTTGAGTGCTTGACCCATCCGCAAACCTCTCCAACAGCATGGCCAATTTCAGTAAAGCCTTGCATTATTTCTTTTTTCATGTTGTCACCACTGAATGTGGTATAACATTAGAGGAATGCCTTCCAACAGGTGCTTGTGCATATAAATGTGTGCTGCTTTGACTATACCTCAAATTAAGCTTAATATATATAGTTTTAATGTACGAATGGTTACATTACCGTTGAAATTGCATTTACATATTTCTCATGGTTGGGTTTGTACTGATCTGGTGGTCGACTTTGGACCATTTGGAATGTTTTAATCCCAGGAGTGGCTTGTGTTCTCACGATTCAGGTGCTATAATTGAACATGGGTGACAGTTCCTCCATCAGTTTATTCTGTTAAATGGATAAACGATATGTTTGGCACAGCAAACAGCTCAGCGTTGGTATTATAGAGCCAAGATAGTGGCTCATATAGAAAGTATTAATAGTATTATGCTAATTATCATTATTATTAGGCATGTAATCATGCGTTGATGGTACATTTAAAATTTTTCTTTAATTTCGGAGACATCGAATGCATGATTTTCAATTCGTATCTGTTGTATGTAATGATTTTCATAATCCCTACAGCCTCAGGAAGTGCTACATCCACCACAATAGATGTGTATGTTTAAAATATATATTTTTGCCACATTTTTACCATCTCATTAATAAAGTTTATTGTTTGTATGGTGTTATTTGTTTCATTAGCCTAAATTTTACAGTGACATATAATTGGCATTCAATGTGCATACAATGCAAATGTTACATTCCAATGCACACAATTGTATGTGTTTATTATGATCATATAATTAAATTTTAATTAACAAATTGGTGTTTTATTACATTCCAAATTATGATAGTACACCTTTCTAATTATCATTTAACCACTTGCATGTGCTACTGAAACTGAAAACCCTAGATTTGAGTTTGTTGCTCCAAATGGTAAATGACAGCATTAAGTTGCGTGCATGGGATTGTGCCTGCTTTTCTCAGCAATTGTGTATGTACTTGTGCGTGCACGTGCAGGAGTGGAGATATTAGCAGCGTGCTGCCCATTGCTGCGGGACGTGGAATTGTCGCAGTGCACAGAGCTCACCGACCGGGCAATAATAAAGCTGGCTGCATCCTGCCCACAGCTATGGATCCTAAACCTGAGAGGCTGCCATCGACTGGGCGATGCCTCTCTTCACGCCTTGGGGCGTGCCTCCTCGTCCTTGCAGTTCATTAACTTTGCTAAAACGCAGGTATGACGTTTGCGTCACATGCACGGGCTAAAGCAATGCGATGTATTTTTTTTATATGTGTACGAAAACTGAACAAAAGTTTGTTCCGTAAATATATAGGGTTTGTGGCAGCATTTCCATCGGTTCAGATAATAAGAATGTGCAGATCGTACGACATGATGCAATGCATACGTAATAAGATGTATTGTGTTTACTATCTGATTTGCACAAACAAGGTAACTTGAAAGCAAATAAATGTTTGCCTTTATAGCAAGGACACACGTGTTTTTTTCGCTAAACCTGTTTAAGCAGCGTGCTTATCTGCTCCGTCCCAGCTTTGATAAGACGCAAGTAAATTGACACACAAGGTATAGATCTGCCTTTACATATGCTAGATAATCCATTTCTTTGTTGTCTGTATACGGAATGCACCAACTTCATTTACAGGCAAAGTTTTGTACATGCACTTTATAAATAAGCTAAATAATTATAGGTTTTACTGTTTAAATTTTGATTTAAAGCTTTCGTGACTGCAGGGATTAATATTCTTGGTTCTTTCGGTAAAGTCACGTAGAACGGAAATAATAAAATAATATATATATAAAACAATAAAAATTCTGACGACGTTTCGACTGCAACACAAGCAATCATCATCAGGTGTGACTTTACTGATAGAACCAAGAATATGTTTTACTGTTTGTTGAATTATTTTATTTAAACCTAAATCCAGTTTTTGAACAGAGGAACCAGTTTTACTTAAATCTTGATTTGAAGCTTTCATGACTGCAGGAATCCATACTCTTTGGTTCTTTCAGTAAAGTCACGTAGGTAGAAAAAATAATAGATCACGACATTTAGATCGCAACACAAGCAACCGTCATCAGGTGTGAAACACACACAGCAGGAGGACTGCTACTTCATTAATGCATTTTCTATTTTCTACATATTTGGCTCATACAATTCACACTTTACCACATCTAATACAATACTATACTTTAGTGTAGGCCAGAAAAATTGAGATATTAATCATCATTCTGACAGTTATCCTTGCCTTCATCGGGAATTGAATTTGGTACTTCTGCAGTGGTATTTTATATTTGTATATTTTCAAATCAATTTATATGAGCCGTTGAGTATTAAAAAAACCAATGTTTTTGGCATTGCATATGTGGTCTGTGCATATTTTTAAGGCTGATTGCCAGGACACACAAGTACCTACACTGGCAGATGATTTATGGTGTTCCAAAATGACACTGACACTTTGTTGGCAGTAGAGTTATAAATGCCAGTTGGTTGTCCATTCATTTCCATCTCATTTTTTGCACCCTTGGATAGATTTCCCATCTCTGTGTAGGGATGAAGCGGCTAATTTAACCAGTTTAAATTGTTCATATATCTGCAGACTTCACCCGTGAGCTCTGGTACGTGAATATTTGCTTAACAGTGTAGCAAATGGCACAAACGCAGACCCTCTGAAACCTCTAATAATACTATTTTCATATTTTTCTTTAACATAATTTCAGCACTCAAATTGTCCTTGGGCTCTGCATTTGATATCTTACTTTACCAACCTTTATTGAATTCCCACATAATTGAACTTCTGAGTGGCCTTTGGTCTTGGCTAATGTTAGACTTTTTTCAGATTTGTTGACCCTGGCCATGACTTTGGCTGAACGTTGACTCATCCATCAGTTAGACAGGAAAACACACTGAAAACTGGCCAAAACACATCAGGGTGACAACACCTTTCACATCTGAATTGTAGCACTTATCAAACAGGGCGGCTTAGCACATGCCACGTCCCTCCACTCTCCCAAAGTTATCGTTTATCCCCTTCGAGACGTGTTCTTGAACATGCTGTTGCTAATTTTGTGACGTCATTCGCCTTGTTAATTGACCCCCAAAGATATGATAGCTCGTTATTAATAGTTCATATGTGTGGGATATATACATTCCATATGATTGTTTTTGTGCAATTTTGCATTTGATCTGTCAATTTAATTTCCTTAATCGACATTGTTGCTATAGTCTTTAAAATGTTAATACATAATTTTGTCGTCAATGAAAATAGATTTTTATATTTAGGAGCTCACGGCAGTGGATCTCATATAAAATAATTTATTTTAAAACATCATTGTCATGTTCAACAAAATTTGAATAAATTTTAAATATTTTTGGTGCATGTCATCAAAAAATGTGTTTTGCGACCTTGTGGGGATGAACGTGTGTGATTAGATTTTTCACAGCTTGTGTGCTGTTTATTGCTGCTAAGTGAATACATGATGTTCATGTTTCGGGACAGGTGACAGATGAAGGTGTGATTGCGCTGGTGAATGGGGCATGTTCCAAATCCTTGGAGGTGAGCTACTTATGCATAATACGTGCCATGAAATTGGTCATGAATCTTTGCTGAGGATTAAAAGCAAAACATTCCGAGGTTTAGAAAACTGGGAAACAATTGGTGTTCTGCTTTTTGCAATGTGCACATGCTCAAACTTTCACACATTATACACTGCAAACCTAATGCCCAAGAACGTTGCAGTTACATGAGAGCCAAGCCACGATTTGCTGTTGTTAAATAATATTTGCCTTTTCGTGTAAGGAGTGGAGTGGTTGATCAGTTGTTAGTGGGCAGCGGTATAAACCTGGTGACTCGAGTTCGATTCTCAAACATGGCAAACATGATTAGCACCGTTGGCTACACGTGGTGTGAAATAAGTTCAACATACGTGCATAATTGGCAAATGATATCAGAAGGAATCCTGCCTTTCCCTCCTTTTATTAAGCCACACTAACCAGCGTGGTCAAGTATGGTAAAATCTCCATGACCCTTTGGTGGATTGAGAACGGCTGGATTATTTATTAAATATTTTGATTAAAACTAGCACAGGCACATTCATTGGAGCAAATTTCTTTAGTGAATGTTTTCATAAGCTCGCTCACTACTCTGTCTTGTAGGAATGTGTAACTTGCTGTCTGCATTGCATACTCTTCTTTCTACCACACATACATCATCTGGGTGTCTCTGCAGCAAAAATATCCGTTGAATTTAAATAAATATGGTCTCGCAGTGGGCTTCCAACTCTTAATGGCCATTCGTCCATTAGACTGACACAGCTAGAATGTGACGGATTGTACATAGTGCACTCAATATGCACAGTGTGCTATGGTTTGAGCCAGTGGGCAGCACGTTCCCAAATTCTGCTGCAACAGCAGCAACCGAAACTGCAGCAGCACATTTCTGCAAGTACACCTATTTGTTAAAAAGACTGCCACATATCCGGAAATGTATAGCAAACATGGGTTTCGTTTTCAAAAGTGGAATTCAATTAAGATGTTATTTGTAATCCTGTGTACCACTGTGTGATGCATTTTAATATATGGCTCACTTTAGTTTCACATCACCTGATGCTGTATACTGACACTTAAGTTTAGTACGTAATGCATTTTTTTTTCATAAACCAAATTTGATCATTGTGGGATTCATTCTGCAATTGAAATCAGTTTTTTTTTATCCTAAATAGCATGTTTTATTTTCCACCCAGCCCTGCATTAACAATGGCTTTTAGTCATTGTATAATTAGGTTATTCCATCTGGGAAATAGTAGCTGTGGTGTGATAATAGTAGTCAGTTGTGATAATTATAACAATGTGTGGTATATTAACATACAATAGAGTCTTTGTTTTTATAATCAAGCTGTAATCAACAGATGCATTAATATAGAAAATGTATTACACTTTAATGTTGTGCAGTGTTTTCTTATGCATGCAAACAATGCTTTGAATTTTTATTGTCTTGTTTTTGGAATGAAAATTTTTTTTTTCTAAAAATCTTATAGATTATGGTTGCCTTCAGATCAATGAGGAGATTCTGCTAAATGAAAATCTACTTTTACAAAATGTCAGTCATTTTCTGAGTAGAAATGAGCATCCCAGTATATTTTATTTAGCATGTGTTGCGGATTTTTTTCTTCTTGTTTCTTTTTTACAAAGCCTCTATTACTCCCGAGGAGTGGACATGTTTTTGTTAAATAATTTTTTAGCTGCTGGAGATTTATGTGTGTTCGGTGTGGAGCAGAGTGCGCTATGCATCGCTGCATGTGCCTCTGCCTCTAGGAGGTGCACATGGACCACTGCCCGAGTCTGACAGACAAGGCAGTGGAGGCTGTGCTCAAGTCCTGCCCACAAATTAAATACCTGCACTTCCACGAATGTCCTCTCATGACAGGTCAGAATGCATTTAACGCTGTTTATGCTGTGGGAGGGTGGTCGGGGGGGGGGGGGGGGGTGTTTAGAGCGGTGGCACACTGGTGAGCGCATAGCACTGTGAATTCGTCCACCTGAGTTCAATTCCCAGCCATCGCTAACATCAGTGGTGAGTGACACCTGAACCTGTCCTGGACACCCCTTTACCAACTCTCATTGACCAGCATGGTGTAAGGTATGGTCAATTAACCCACGTGACAGACATGGCTTGGGGAGGCCTGCATCCAGCAGTGGATTGTTAAGGGCTGTAGATCGATGCTGTTAAGGTGGCATCCATGCAGGTTGTAGGGGGAAAATGCAACAATGGCTAAGGTTATCAGTCAATCAAATCAATTTGTTTAAATCCAGGTTAAACCCTTTTGACTTATTCATACTCTATCGTGTTGTCATACGAGTGCTGAATTTAAACCATTTCGGGTCCTGATTTATGGACCTATTCTCGTTCAGAAGTTTTTCTAGTAAAACCCTCTGGCCTTGTAATAATGACAGATATTTTCTGTATCATTCTTCATGGTGAATCGTAGCATTTCTATGTTAATTAATTTCAGGGAATAGTTGTCTATTCTGCTTCAAGGTTTGCATACTTCTACCACATAGTTTAAATTATAATGGAATACTCGGCTCTGCATAATCCCCCAATTCAATTAAATGCATCACTACAAAGTGGATAACATACCTGTGCAGCTATACTAATCATGGTGGTGTGTATTGTAGCCTTTTTAAAAGCACACTGGCATTCAATTGATTCACCAAGCCTTTCAGCTGTCCTCAGATAAATATGCTTTGTGCAATGAATACAGTAATACGCAGACCCACACAGCATATGTCATGAATTGCTGTTCAAATGTCGCTTCTCCCCTCTGTGCCCCGAACCTCTAGAGTGTTGTGGCTTCGTGATCTGTTTGGAGAATTGGAAATTATTCTCTCCAGGTGTGGCCTGTAGAGGTAGTTAAATGGTAAATCCCTGCTATTATAATCAGACTGGTAGAGGCACTTGTAAGACGGCCACCACTTCATTTATTGCTCTTGGCCAGTGCTGATGCATATTCCGCAGCCTATCATAGTAATATACCACTGCAGTATGTAGTACGACACAACTGTGTGATGCATGTTATTTAGTATTCCATTGATTGGTTCGGTTTTTGCCAATGCTGATTCGATGCAGCTGTACAGACATTTTTACAATAATTACGGTACATTGAAAGCAGTTTTTTTAAGTGGCGACAAATATCCATTGCTCACTTGGTATCCGTGTGAAATGTGTGCCTCCTAATTTTTTGTCGCCAAAGTGGAGTTAATACGTCCCTTGTGATGTGAAAGAAACCCATGCCAGATTAATCTCAAAACATGCTGTACTTTTGCTATGTGCCAAGCCACCGCACAACAGGACCGATTGTGTGTGTGCGCGTGCGCGTATTTGTTGCAGAGCATTCAAGGGTCATCTTGGACGATTATATGCAAGCCCACAATCACTTGCAGTCTGTGACCTGGACAGTGTACTGGAATGATCTATAACTGCGGAAGCAGTGGTTTGTGGACCTGGATTGTATGTGTAAACAAGCTATATGTGGGAACACATTCTAAATCCATTATGTAGATTTGTGTTTACTTAATTCACTATTAAAACATGAAAGGGAGGCATTTACCAGAATATACCATCACGTTGACAACTGGTGTGTCAAAGATACAGTGTAACACTGATGGTTGGGGATATGTGTTACAACAACATCGTATTTATAAAAGAGTGTTGTAGAATATTAGTTTTTTTAACTGTAATTAATGTTACAACCATATGTAAGCTTCATCATACTATAAGTAATTGGCATGCCTTTTTATAGACAACGGGCATTTAAAGGGACTAAATTGAAGAAAGTGAGTGACTTGTGTGGTATTATTTGTAATGGTTATTTTATAACAAACATGCTAGTTGCTGTTCTAAAACCTTAAATTGTGGCTTGAATAAATAATTGCTCAGTATCAGGCGAGTCTGCTTCACACTAAGACCAGCCACTCAGCTGGGGAATGTTGTAGCCTTAAAAAAAATGTTCTTAGCCAATGGACCACTTTCAACTGTGCCATTCTTGGCGTGATGTTTGCCATTTCATTCCACGAAAGTGGAGTTTGTGGATGTACCCACTTCAGCTGGGTCCACCACTTACATAAAAAAATATTTAGCAATGTCAGGCTCTCAAATACCTAAGCAATGAATCGAGAGACATTTGTACAACACTAATACATATGATTTGATTTGCTGAATGCTTAACGTTTAATATTTGATGTATTTATGCATATAGATTATTTTATTTTAAAAGGTTTCATGTTGCTGTGTGCTTATCTGTGATCTGTGTTAAAAGTTGACGTTCTTTGCTTTGTACAAATTGAAGATTTTTCACTGGAAGTTTTTTTTTTATCAACAACGTTTGTTGTGTTTAGTGTTGATGTTTTTATTTCAGAAACAATGAATAAAATACATTATTAAACGTCCCGTTTTCATGAAATATGAAAAAAAAAAATGTAATCCCATTTGAGACGCAACATTGTAACATGACCAAACAATTGAGGTAATCTGTCTTAAGCCAGTAGCTTTGACCACCGCGTTTGTGTATGTTGCGCAACAAACACTAAGCATGTTCTCGTGCCTAAATTTAAATTCGGTGGAGACAAATAGGTTTTTGCTTTGTGCTATGACTTTTATGTGTTCAATGCTGGGGTATTTTTTTTACGTGAAGAAAATGACTCACATTACAAATCATTCAGCCACTTCACGTGGATTAGTAAGCTAAGTGGCAGCTGTGAGGGGGTCTGGTAAAAGCACCCATCTTGATCAAGTTGTCGTGGCAACACAGGTTTACTTTCGTCCTTAAAATTAAACATTTCAGCGGCAAGGTGTTCTCACCAGAGCATTGTCTGCCTGGAGCTCATCAACAGTAAGGTACAACCGTTTTACCTTGATTCTTCAGAACTTAAATACATCTTTTAAGTGACTGCGAAATTATTTTCAATATCAAAGCGGTAATAATGTGCACTCGTGTTTAAATGGATTCCAGTATTATTTTGCATCTATCACAGAGACAGTTTAAAGTAATTTATGACATAAAAGCCTCTTGACAAGTACGTTGCTTTAAAAAGTGCTGTATTTTTAGTGTTTTGCATTGTAATGTGTTAAAACTAAATGTTTCTTGGGATGAAACATAATTTTATCTGCGTGGCAGGAGAGCATGCATCCAAAACCCAGAAGATTGTGTTTAATGAGCCAATGCAGCACTGGCCGATGACGATATTTACATTTGCACAAATGTGTAGTGCCCAAGTGCACGCACGTGAGTCACTTGGAAGCACCACTAATGTGTTTCGTCCGATGTTCTAGTAGAATATCACTAAAATATCAATGTAAGAGGACTACAACTGCATTCAATATGTGTATGGAAGAATACACAGGACTGCTAACTTAAATTAGGTACATATAATATGCATATTAGGGTTTGCATAGATGCATTGATTTGGTGTGTAATATTGCAAGCACCAACTAAAATACTGTTAACATGAAATTAGAATTCAGTTGAAAATCAAGTGAACAATGATCCATGCATAATGTTTACCTGAACAGCAATATGAAGAAAGATATTTCAAACTCTTTGGTTCTTTCGGTAAAGTCACGTAGGTGAAAAATAAAATGTAATAAAAAAATTAAGAATAAAAAAAATTGAAATAACTAAATTTAATTTAGTTAAAATAGAAATAACTAAATTTAGTTATTTATTTTTTATTTTTATTCTAAATTTTGTATTTAATTTTTTCACCTACGTGACTTTACCGAAAGAACCAAAGGGTATGGATCCTTGCAGTCACGAAGACTTCAAATCCAGAAGTCATTTCAAATGAAATATCAATGTGACTGGGGTTAATCCAAGCAGGCATGTTCTTGGAGCTGCCAGTTGTAAGTGAAAGATGGGCTCGGCAGCAGGTGGCGCTAAAACAGCATGGGCCCTTAGTGGCCACCCACCCTTTAAAGCCAACTGATGGCGGATAAACATACGATATTGGAAAAATAATAATTAAAGAGTTTAGAACTTGACGTAATTTACTACTAAATCACTTTAAAATACCAAGATATTTGGATATGAAATATAACGACCATAGGCCAATAGGCATACAATCTTAAAGCTTTCGTGACTGCTGGAATTAATATTATTTGGGTATTTCGGTAAAGTCACGTAGAACAAAATTTTTTACAAAATACGACGTTTCGATCGCAACACAAGCAATCGTCATCAGGATTGCTTGTGTTGCGATCGAAACGTAGTTTTTTTGTTAATGTTTTTGTTCTATGTGACTACCGAAAGACCTAAATAATATAATAGGCATACAATAACACTACCCGTTAAATATGAATAGAAATCCAAAGTTAAATATTGACTTAAAGCTTTCGTGACTGCAGGAATTCATATTCTTTGGGTCTTTCGGCAAAGTCACGTAGATAGGTTCAAATACATGTTTTTGTTATTTTCTTTGAACCTATCTACGTGACTTTATCGAAAGACCCAAATAATATGAAATCCAAAGTTATTGCAAAGAGCTAACATGTCCATCATAGCTTTCTAAAGGCATATGACTAGGTTAAGTTATTGAATTATGTCATTTACATTTTTGAGGAAATATCTTAATAGCAGAGGCAATGCCAATTACTTTAAACGTCACGTTTTTTTTTCCTTTAGGGCAATGTTATTGATGTGCTTATGCATCACCACCAACTAGTATTTCTTATTCCATAGAATGCCAGCCACTCATAATTTGTAGCACTGCATTTGCTATCGGACATCACCATTTCGATCTCCCAGCACAGCAGTTGAAATAATTGTGCATGTTTCTTAAATCCCCCCCACCCCCACACCTGTCCACCCAGTAGCTCCACCGCAGTCGGTCGACAGGTTTCGTGGTGGGGTGAAGTGTCGGTCCTCTGACCTCTTCCAAGACGTCTGACACGTGTGAAAGCGTTGGGAAAATACCCTCTCGAGGGGCTTTCTAAAGCTCCCTCTAGTGGAGGCCCTTTCACAAGCATTGGTGTGAGCAAGAAATTGCAGGGCTGCACCTTTACCATGTTTACCTTATAGAGATATCGATTTGAATATCAATGTTTAAGTTAATGTCTGAACTAAAAATATGCAACATTCACGTAAAAAATATTCGTTTCATTTTTTTGTTGACCAGAAACATGCTAGAGACGCAACTATAAACACGGTTTTAATCGTACTGGAGGATTTTTAATCATAGTGGCATTTTTAATAATTCTGGGAATTTTTAATCAATGGAATTGTTTTTATGAGACTTTAAGCACTGATTGCTGAAGGGTTTACATGTATTGGTAGTATATCTGCCAAGTCTTCTAATTAAAATATAGAGTAGGTAAACTTGTAAATTCCCATTATACTTGTGCATAGTATTTCATACAAGGCATGTTTCACACAAGTTGTACCAATACCTATTTGTAACAGAAAATATAAAATCTTACTTTTCATATTCATTGAAGATAATTGTACGTCACGTGTTTTTTATTTGTTCGGCAGCATTACAATTATTGTTGATGTCAGATTGATTTGTCTATCATATTAACATTTCACTGCAGAGTTGTAGGTTGTAATGCCATTTGGCAATGTTTGCTAATTTTGCATCTACTGAAACGCATATGATGTTCAACTAATATTTCATGGTAAAATGACAACAAAACATCGCATTGTTCGTCGATGGACATATACTTTTACGTCCAATAACGTTATCCACTATATACATAACAAAAGTCAGTTAAATCACTGGCTACTGGTAACGTATCCATTTACAGCAAAACTGATAAGAGCTTCAAGGCATACGGATGCAAATGTGTAAAGTATGTCCAATGAGGCGATGACGCCTATTATGCGACAAAGTAATCCGTTTAAGTTTTGCCAAACATGCACACATCTGTCTCCTCAATTCCTGTCTGCAAGATTCTTCCAACTGCCTTTGACAGAAATTCCACGTTGGTCATGTCAGCATATAATATATTGATTTTAATCCTGAAAGGTGTATGGGGTCGTTGACATTTAAAGACGTCATAAACTACTCATTACGTAAGGGGTCGATGGTTTTTGGAGAGAGTCTTTGGGTGATTGCGCTACCTCTGTGATTTCGTGGTAGCAATGCCTCCAGTTTCTAAACTTTATGGGGGAGTGGTACATGAAGTCGCGCGGTGTTTTATAACCCGGTGATGTGTCAACGTACCATCATAATTTACTCAAATTTTTTACAGTGGGTCGTTAGAGCCGGCCTCGCCTCCAAATTAACATTCTGACACCGATTGCTTCAAAACTCCATCCACATTAATTATCAACTGATGTTAAAAATAGGGAATATATCCCCCATATGTTGACATGGAACTCTGGGTTATACATTTCATGGGCACTTGACTCAATATTACACGTGCATGGGCATTGTAATTATTCGATTTAACAAATTTGATTGCTTTTGTTAGGTAACATGTAGTGTATTGTAGTTAGTGAAATAAAACATCTACAAAAATAATACTCTTGTTTCAGAGTTTATTGGATACAAAAATAAACTTTCAAAATTTAAAATATTCACATACTACTGTACTAAGGTTGTCACAGTTGTCCTGTACTGCGTATCGATTGGCATGATGTCTGACGTTTGACTCGATGTGCTGGGAGCGTGCTGGATGAAAACGTTGGATATAGTACCAAACACTTGCACTAAAACAAAATACATTTCAAGAGAGACATTCACGTTTTAAAATAATTCTATTAAGATGATCAATATGCAGAGATAGAAAAATGCATTCATTTACTTTAGCAGTTTTGTAAATTCATCTTCAGGTGCTGTGTCTCGGAGTGGGGTCATCGTCCTTTGACGGTTCTGCAAGGATGGAACATTGGACGCTCATTCAACTCAGGGTGGAGGTCTAGGCTTACTCATTAACCCCGAATCTTGGTATAAAGCCGGCGGTGAGTGCCCATACTGGTCCCATACCTTCAAGTGACACTTGGTGTCTCTGAGCAGGCGTATTGAGAGGTCACAGTGAAAAACCAGACGTCTTCTGCCATGGGTTGTCTTCGTGCCTTTTGGAGGTACCGCAAATTCCTCATCGTTGTCTTGACGCCTCTACTCCTCCTGCCTCTTCCACTTGCCATCAAAACACCGGTAGGTGCAACTGGTTTAAGTCCCATGTAAAAGTCTGTCATTTTGTATGCTTGAATTGTTTTGCATTCGAACTGGTTTTATGCCACCGTTTAAAATATATATTTTTTAAAAGGTTTACAATTTAGTTCTAAGTGTACGGTTATGCAACTTCATGCACAGTTTTAACGTTTAAAAGTATCAACGGAAAAAAATATGCCATAATTTACTCAAATTTACTCTTATTTGTGCATAACTGAATATGCGGTGAATACATTTTAAGAATGAAATGCTGAAATCGTATTTAGACTTGTACAGCGCTTTACGCATTTTCTAAAACTGGATTTTATGCAAAAGGCACAAAACGATTCAACAAATATGGGGTATTTCTACGTATATCACGTTTGATCATATTTGACCACCTTTTGTATTTTCCAAGAATTAACATTTCATAAGAGTTATGAATACATTTTTTTTTCTAAGTTGCTCGTGTCCTAATATGAGGTCATTGCGTCATCCAGACACTACCACGGTTGCATTCCAGTCTTCGAGCATTGCCAAGATGTTATTAAGATGTACTTTGATCAAAATATAACGAACGACAAAATAAGTCGAATTATGTTAGGGATTACTTTAATAAAGCCATGCGTGCGATTGTTTCTACTTTTAATTACATTTCATATAATTTGGCTAAAAGCACGCCCATCACAAATAATGACCGTGGTTTGTTCAATGCTGAGTTACATTATACAAACCAAACAAATGCCTTGGTGATACTGCTTTGGCAATGGTACAAAACACAAATAACAACACTGAACGGGTTCGTCAATAACGCTGCCTTATCAGGGAAAACTTATATAGGCGATGTTTCGGGCAACGGTCCATCACACCACATACATTATATATGTATACGGTGCATCGGCAAGTACAACATTCTGATAATACCGTCCCTGATCATTCAAAACTCATGAATGCTGCGAAGCCATGTATAAGATTTCAGTCATCTTGAGAAGAGCCCCACAACAACTCAGATGCTGTCGTTCATAAGGCAGGCACAGTGAGGCCTCTTGTGACCAAACACAAATCGGATCGGTCTCTGCATTCAAGTAGAAGGGAAACACTGTCTGCCTTCATTGTACCAGTACATTTGGGACATTCCTCTGGGCTATTAATGCAATCATTGTCCATGCAATACCTACTTGTGCTGAAAGTAAAATTACCTCTAACCATTTAATGCTCCTGTTAAGTTAAATAAGCGGAGAAACTTCAGCAAGCCAGAGGCTCTCTCTGTTCTCACTTAGGCGCCACGGTAACGATATGTTAACGACCTCGCCTCGGATACGCGTGGGTTCGATCCCGATCCCGGCCCCTATATATTTGGACTTTGCAAGTTCTCCCTGTGGTCGTGTGGATTTTTCTCTGGGTCCTCCGGTTTTTCCCTCCATATTAGGAACATGCCTTTAGATTATTTGGCTGCATTACATTTCCACGTGACAAGCCACTTCGTTGAGTTATGATTTGTGGCCAGGTCGCTTCTAAAATAAGAGCTATATTGCTCAGTGGGCCATACCTGGTAAAATTACACGTTTAAGAATAGTATGCAATATAATTTGCTATCAGCATATCTAGCTACATTTAGCAAAGGGTGCTGATTCGGAGGGTTTTTGAGATTAGTATTGTTCCTTTATCAGTGTTATCGCACAAGGGTATGGCTGTTGGGGTCATTTGTAGTCTGGAGAATAACCAAGAATAGTTTAGTTTTAGCCCATGATGCACTTTCGTCAAAAGCAGTTGTAAGTGTTTGTAAAAATAGTTTTATATTAGACTGCAAAGTCCGTAATCATAAAATATAGTCAATAAAATTTCGATTTAAAGCTTTCGTGACTGCAGGGATTCATCTTCTTGGTTCTTTCGGTAAAGGCGCTCTTCCCCCTCCAACCCAGCTTAAATATACGCTGCCAAGCCTGGTGGTGTTCATTCAGACGCTGTCTTTCCGACAGACCTGTTCTTCACCTGAGGACGGCTGCTTGCGTTGTGGCCGAAACGTCGTGAGAATTATTTTATTATGTTTTATTTTTATTATTTTATTATTTCCCTTCTACGTGATTTTACCGAAAGAACCAAGAAGATATAGTAAATTACTCAGAATGGCAATATATGTTGTGTTTATAGTCTAGTTATTAAGCAATGCTGCACAATTCCAATGCATTATGCTTATAATTATCTTTATCATACAAGTAGTATTATCTATCTGGCTCAGTACAACGTCGCATATGCGATCGTCACAAAGCTGTTCTGACCAATACAACCACCGATACTCAGTGCAGTATATGCGCCAGGTGTCACGGTCATCTCTGTAGGTGCTCACAAACCTGAACCTTTCACACTGAGTCATGAATTCTTAATCTGGCGTGCATTCGCTCATTCCTAAACCCCCGGAGAATCCGGATAAAAATCCACATAAACAGGGGGAGAACACGCAAAATCCAAATATACACCAGGCATCGTCTGGGTCGGGATTGAACCCACGACCCCCTGTATACCAGGCGAGGGAGTTAACATCTCGCCACCGTGGCGCCCCTATAAGAACCCTCGCCAAGTTGAAGGGTGTGGCTGGTGCCCCCCGTGCTTGTTATCGCTCTGGCTTCAAAGTGCACCTGGCCTGGCACAGGCGCCGTGGTGATGTCACCGCCAAGATTTGGTGGCAAATGAGAGCCGTGGTCCTTCTTTCTTTTGCTGCGTCTCCGTTCAGGCGGCTCAATGTGGCTACACCCTCATCGTGACGGCCGTCTACTGGATCTCGGAAGCCGTTCCACTTGGGGCTGCGGCCATGGTGCCAGGATTCCTCTTCCCTCTCTTCGGCATCCTCAAGTCGAGCGAGGTTAACCCTTCAAACGTTTTTTTTTTTAAATCGGATATATTTTTCTTGATTTGCCCTTGAGAAATCCGATGAGCTGTAAAGCTCTTTTTTGTTCACAGGTGTCCACCGTCATCGTTATCGTCGTTATTCATTCACTATTTACTCGATACTTTTAGTTTTTTCGTTAAAGTCACGTAGGTAAAAAATGAAATTAAATTAATTTTAATTTCATTTTTTACCTACGGTAAAGTCCCGTAGGTAAAAAACGAAATTAAATTAATTTTAATTTCATATTTTACCTACGTGACTTTAACGAAAAAACTAAGAGTATGGATCCTTACAGTCACGAAAGCTTCAAATCTAGAATATTTACTCGATGTCACGTCTCGCGTGAGTATAAAGCAAATGCCCAAGTGCCGATGGAGTTTCGGGAGCACACGCGAACTTAAGAATATGACCGACTAGCGCTTTCCCGCTAAGGTGGAAAACGTTAACGCGTTAAGCTCCGTACGTCTGAAGGAAACGACTTGGAGCGGTCAAATTTATGAAGGGGGCCGCCGATGATGCGGCGGCAAAAAAATCATCGACGATAAAATCGTTCGCCGTGGCATTTGACAATGGCCCCGTTGTGCAGCTTCAGACGTGTGACAGTTTCGCACAAAACGTTGCAGTACAAGCGCACAGTCGAACCCCTGTTCAGGGCAGTGATTGGCAGAGGTGGGACAAAGTCATTGTTGTGCAAGTCACAAGTAAGTCTCAAGTCTTTGCTCTCGAGTCCCGAGTCAAGTCGAGTCAAAGATGAGGCAAGTCCAAGTCGAGTCTGAAGTCATCAAAATCATGACTCGAGTCTGACTCGAGTCCAAGTCGCATGACTCGAGTCCACACCTCTGAGGTGGGACAAAGTCATTGTTGTGCAAGTCACAAGTAAGTCTCAAGTCTTTGCTCTCGAGTCCCGAGTCAAGTCGAGTCAAAGATGAGGCAAGTCCAAGTCGAGTCTGAAGTCATCAAAATCATGACTCGAGTCTGACTCGAGTCCAAGTCGCATGACTCGAGTCCACACCTCTGAGGTGGGACAAAGTCATTGTTGTGCAAGTCACAAGTAAGTCTCAAGTCTTTGCTCTCGAGTCCCGAGTCAAGTCGAGTCAAAGATGAGGCAAGTCCAAGTCGAGTCTGAAGTCATCAAAATCATGACTCGAGTCTGACTCGAGTCCAAGTCGCATGACTCGAGTCCACACCTCTGAGGTGGGACAAAGTCATTGTTGTGCAAGTCACAAGTAAGTCTCAAGTCTTTGCTCTCGAGTCCCGAGTCAAGTCGAGTCAAAGATGAGGCAAGTCCAAGTCGAGTCTGAAGTCATCAAAATCATGACTCGAGTCTGATTCGAGTCCAAGTCGCATGACTCGAGTCCACACCTCTGGACTGATTGGTTCCACAGAACCGATCGTTAAGTGAGTTGGTCGTTAAGCGAGTATCGCTTGTACACGTTAGAGGCTTAATTCGTTCCGAGAGCATCGAAAGTTACCGTTTTTCACCCCCCAAAAAACGTACTTTTTAATATTTTAACTATTGATGTTAATACATAAAGATATTAACAACATTATAAAAAGCATCATATATTAAAAAAATTATTAAATAATGCATTCATTAATATTTACTGTACCTACAACAGCCCGTCGTTAACAAGGGAATGGTCGGTAAGCGAACACATTGGGCTTTATGGAGGCACTACACTACTATACACTACACTACTATACACTACACTATGCACTACACTACTATACACAACACTATACACTACACTATACACTACACTACTATACACGACACTACTATACACTACACTATACACTACACTACTATACACTACACTATACATTACACTACCATACACTACACTATACACTACACATTGGGCTCTATGGAGACACTACACTACTATACACTACACTACTATACACTACACTACTATACACTACACTATACACTACACTACTATACACAACACTATACACTACACTATACACTACACTACTATACACTACACTATACACGACACTACTATACACGACACTACTATACACGACACTACTATACACTACACTACTATACACTACACTATACACTACACTACTATACACTACACTATGCACTACACTATACACTACACTATACGCTACACATTGGGCTCTATGGAGGACCGTCGTTAAGGGATTAGTTGTTAGCAGGGGTGGTCTATAAGGGGGGTTCTACTGTATATCGTCTGGGAAAGCATTGCAGAATCCATGCCTCTGCATGGTTTTTCTTCCTTGTTATGTGATAATTCAATTATATCACAATAATAACGTATTACATTCCTGAATTCGTATAACAATAGAAGACTCAAACAAAATGAGTTCCTGCTGAAATGAACATTGTGGCAGTGATAATCCACTTACAGCCCTGCAGAGTCAGTGGTGGAAATTCCACATTCCTATGGAGGGGGTGAGTCTATCCGTATAACTCATTTACCCAGGAAAGCCTGACTGAGTCTCAGGCTAAAGGACTAAAGTAGCATTTCATTGGGATAGAGTAGCTGCTCAGGCAAACTATAGTTAATGTTCACACTTGTACACCCCATGCAAATAACCTGACTTTTGGCTTAGAAGCAGATGAGGCTGATACACAGTCGAATTCTTGAAAGTCGTGAACGCATTTTAAAGGGTTTTATTGTATCGTATTTGTTTTAATGCTTTTACTGTGGCATACACGGGCATGTAAAATTTCTCAGACACATTTCCACATTACAGTTACTGTGTTTACATGCCTCGAACCGAATGCACCCGATTTCATGAGATCTCAAAAGCTAAGCGGGTTTGAACCTGGATAGTGCTTAGATAGGCGACCACCGTGCATAACAAGTGATTTGGCTGCATGGCTGGCGACATTATGGGCAGGGGGTAGAGTATGGGAAAGAAAATCAATTGTACTGTCCGTACTGCTATGCTCCCATATGTATAATTCGTGTTTTCACCAATCTGCGTTGCCCAGCAAAGTGGAGTATGTAAATAAACCGCATGGCCATGGGGAGGCCTTCATGCAGTATTGGAGTCATAAATGTCTGTGTGTGTGCAGTAGTGTCGCGGTTAGTTCGCCGCACTACAAACCTGGCCGCCCGAGTTCCATTCCCGCTCACGGTCAACACCGGTGACGATTATTTGAACCGATCCTGCGCCTCCCTCTAGGGCGACTCGGCCTCAATTGAGTACCCGGTGCGGTGCGTAAAACATCGCCACTCGGGAGAAAAAGGCGGCCGGGCGTGGTGCTGACCACCCACCCTCTCATGCGCCGTGTCAGCCTTCATAGGTGCTTACTAACAGCACTTGCCCCAGCAGTCTGTTAAGGCTATACGGGAGGATATTTGTCTTTGTATATGTATATATACAGGGTGCTTTTTTTTTTTTAAAGCCCTATATGCCACTATGGTTTAATTGGAAAAAGAACACATAATACCATGTAACATGATAACAAATGTATGTTAATAGCGTCAAAAAGTCAAAGAGTCTCCACTTGTTCGCCATCATTGTCACCCTGTATAATGTGTTCCGTTCCCGAACTAATATGCAACCCCAGACAATAATGCACAGCAGTGACGCGAGCAATCAAAACGCGTCCGGACGTTCGAGCTGCACGGATGAGACCTCGTCAATGTTTCATCGTCATTGTCGGTCCTACCTCGGTTGCGTGCCCTTGCCTATGCGTGAAGTTGCCTCGTTCGTTTGATCGTATTCACGGTCACTGGCGCTGCTGCTATGTTCGTGCAGGTGGCCGCTGAGTACTTCAAGGATTTCCACCTGTTGCTGACGGGAGTCATCTGCCTGGCAGCTGCCATCGAAAAGGCCAACCTGCACAAGCGCATCGCGCTGCGAATGGTGATGGTCGTGGGCTCCAACCCAGCCTGGTAAGTGGATGAGTGGGGGGGGGGCGTTTTGGTGTAAAACTAAAATATACAAAAAATCGCGTTTTCTGCAAAGTCCACCCACGTTCATTCCTGCTTCCGATGTGAATCCATCTGATGAGGGCCGGAGGGATTTTGCTGTCACGAGGTGTGTCTGTACGTCTGTCTGTCTGTCTGATGCTCTGTCCACCCACGCCTATACCTGTTCCTTCAATGCGTCTGAGATGACGTGTCAGAATTTAATTAGATTTGATGGGTGGACTCTCCAGAGTGAGATATTTGTGGGATACGTTGTTTCTGTTCGAAATGTGTGGTTTCTTTTTTACCTGGATGTAAATGGTCATTGCTTTCTCATGGATGTTCGAGATAGATAGATATTTTTTGCAATAAGTATTTTATAATGTGTGCCAGTAATTCATGCTGTAAATTTTTGAAATTACATGTATCCATTAACTTAATGCGTAAATGCGCTCATACAATAACTTAATTACAATATTTTTGGAATTGATCCATCGACATATAACGTTAATACCTAGTTTTCTTCATAGTGTTGAGAAATTATTTTGCTCCGTGTGCTTTTCCCGTGATCCGAATGGGAGAAACCGAAAGTGCATCGTCCATCCAATGGCTAAGATGACTGTATCCATAGATACATCACAACAAACGTGGTTTTAAGCACAACTGTCCTTGTCCCTAACCCCTAACTCCAAACCCTAACAGTTAAACTCTAACCTCAACTCCTAAACTTTAACCCTTCGCGAAGACGAAACAAGTGACACACTTTATGTTGATATGTAATCTACTGAAAGCTTAAGAGATGGGAATTGTAATACACCGCTAAATAGGTAAGCACAACTATGGTCAGGGTTAGCAATGTTTGTCATTGGATACAGAAATCTCTGCGGACAGTAATTCCAGAGGCTCAGTTTCTGTCACTGGGTTTGCGGAGATGTGGTCACTTCATGGCCCAATAGCGCACGAGTTCCAAGGTGAACAGGAGCCCAGAGTTACTGAGGGCACATGGCGCTTGAGTGGTGTAGCCCCCACCTCCGCTAACATCTACTCTGCTGCTACAACTGCGAAACAGTTTGCAGCCTGCGTCGGTCAAACACGTTGCCTTCTAGACAGCCGGCGCACCATGACGGAGAAAGAAGAGCGGTGCTCGCTGACCCCCTTTGATTTGGACGGCGTGGCTTTTGACGCGCAGGCTCATGCTGGGCTTCATGGTGACGGCCGCGTTCCTCTCCATGTGGCTGAGCAACACTTCCACGGCGGCCATGCTCATGCCCATCGTGGAGGCCATGCTGGTGCAGATCATGAACGCGGAGGCGTCTATCGACAACCAGGAGCACGGGGAGGCGGAGGGCTCCTGCCACGTCAACGCCGCCGTCGTGGACGAAGGCAAGCGGCGTCGCGAAGTCGTTCGATCGCACGCGGCATCGCACATCGTTTTGTGCTCGCGCTGCGGCTAAGCGGGGGGAAAGGGGGTGACCGATTTATTTGTTATGGGGTGCCAGGCCATTAGAGGCCCTAAGCAGATTTTTTTTTTGGGTGGGGGGTCGGCATTCAGTTTAATTTATAACATCATAGTGAAGTGACAAAAGAGATGCAGATGACAATAAACATAGATGTGATGAGTTCAGGGAAATGTGAACAAAAATAGAGATTTTGTGAGATGAGAAAAGAGAAATGCAGACACGGTAGAGCTGAGAGAGATTCATTGGCATTTTAACAAATAAATCACTTTTGAGGTTTTATCAGAATTTACATTTGAGTTGATATTTGAACCTCCATATTTTTATTCATAACTCTGGTGCCCCTTGAGCTACTTTGGGCCCTACTCTTTTTCTTAGACTCCAACGAGGTCCCTGATATCTTCAGATCGCCGCTTTCTCAACACTCCGAGGTCAAGGCTCTGTTCCTGGGGTCGTGGGGTTGTTGCCAGTGCAGCTCCCAATCTTTGGAACGCTTTGCAAATGACAATCAGAATCGTTGGAGATATTTAAGTGTAGATTAGAAGCTTTCGTGACTGCAGGAATTACTCTATTATTTGATTTTATTTTCTACGTGACTTTACCGAAAGAACGAAAGAGTATATTTAAGTGTGTTCTGAAAACTCACCTCTTTAAACTGGCCTTAACTCCCCACTAGTTCTGGCTGATAACCCTGCAGGTTCTGTTTATGTCCTGCATTCCATACATGACATATTAGCATCTACGGATGAAATGCGCCTAACAAATGTAAATTATGATTAAATATTTGTAATTTTTCTTATTGCTCAAAAACCATGGGCAATTTTCCCCATTTTTTTAAAGTCCCTATTCAAAATGCATGTATGTTTTTTTGAAAGCACAGGACCTGACCTGGAGACTGGGCAAACATATCAAATGTAATGATTGTTTGGTTGTAATTACTTACTCAAGATACCTATAGATGGATAGCTGAATAAGAACACGTTATCGAATATGTAATATTTGCTCTTGTGCTTGATTTATGAAAGGAAACTATAAACGCCTTATACACAGTCACTGTATTTGTGGACACATTATGTGTTCATATTATCTACATACTTCATATGAGAATAAGAATAATAAGAGGAGGAATAAAATTGCCCTTTGTTTGTCCAGGGAGCCTTAAATAGTCGGAGGATGTGTGTTCAAGGAGATCTTGCATTGGGATGTTTGGCCAATTATTTTGACACGTGGGAGGAAATCGGAGAACCCGGCGAAACCCACGCAGAGAAGGACACAGCTCTCAAACTCTGGTCATTTATTTTAGGCCATGTCTTAAGCATTTATTCTCTCAAGCTTGTCCCACGCACTACTGTGGACGTCTTAGAAGGGGCTATGCTGAATAAGCAACCTATGCAAAATACCATACTTGATTTACGAGTGTCTGCGAAAATCCTACGTGCTAAAATAACCGTCAGAGCTCCGCACAAATGGATCCAATCAACTTTCTGTATTTACATCTCCTGCCACCTCGGAGCTTAGCAGGTTTGGGTGTTTCAAAAAAATTGTGAGATCACCAACGCTCGCTTCACAGCTGCTTGCAGGATTAGAGGCATGTGCTTCTGTGTTGTATTGTAATAAGCTGTGCGAATAACACGTGCAAATCTTTGTTTTTTACAGAGTTAGAATTTCAAGAAACCGAAATGCAAGATTCGTTGGAAAGGTAAATGTACTATATTTTGGACACAATGCAACATTTACGAAGAATGCTGTTGTTTTTCCCAGCATCATTCTCTTGTAGTATTTTAAACTCGCGTTTCTTTCTCACGTAAACAAATCGACAAGATGGAAACAAATCCAACCAGTAAATATGTGTAAACTGAAATCACTTCCTTTGTTTAAAAAGAAAAAGACTTGGGCTTCCTGGAAAATGTTCAACGTATGTCAGTGTCACGCAAAGTCAGACTGACAGATGAGATCAAAGACAAATGACCAAATAGTCTGCGGGCATATTGAGTACATGGTCTGTGATGGAATTTAGAAAAGGTGGCTCATGTTACCGCAATGCGAGCTGAAGACGTGTGGGTAAGAAAGATGCAAATCGCGCATATGCATGGATTCTGTGAACGTTTTACAACGTATTTTCGTCCTTAGAATTGTTTAATTGGCGATAATGACTATTTATTCGAGCCGCACTATATGAAACGATGTCACGTGCCATGCACAGCGTGACGTCGTCGGAAGGCAATGGGAGGGCAGATGGGTGCGCCTCAGCCAGTAAGGCGGGAAATGCCAAGGGGAATACTCTTTAGCACTGTTTTGTTTTCATCTACAAGTTTTTTTATGAGCAGAAACACGAAGTTTTGGTCGTATTGGATGATCTTTACTCAACTTTACATGCCCCCGTGTAAAAAAACTAGAAAACGCCTCACTGAATACTTGCATCACAGGTCAATCGTGGCCTCTGCAACCCTATGAGACCGTAATGCGACGGCGAATTCAAGTATTTATAATTGGGAACATTATACTACGTTATTGTTGGTCTTGATTTTCATTGTGAGTTGTTGTTGTGCGTGGGTTTAACACTCGGTGCCATTTTAGCCTTGTTAAGAACACCCTGCGCTGCCTTTTGTGAACTGTATTCCATACTCCACCCAATGTAGACAGATGCAGTGTCAAGGTCATGTGTGTGTGTGATGTTGTGCATCTCCGACGCTTGATAAAATAACACATTTTATAGCAGCGCCGGTGGCCTTTGGCCCACTACCTATTGTCATGCACGTCTTTTCCAGTTGTTGCTATGATTATATTCTGTGTTGCTGCTTCCGAAGTGGCCGTATTTCCACCCAATTAATTTGTGCAGTGTCCAGAGACGCTCTCTGTATCTCGACTGCAGGAAGAAAAAAAAATCGCATCTCAACCGCGGTGTCAGCGATCTTGACAGAGCGTTATTTCGTTATCATGTTGTCTTCCAGAGTTGACGTCGAGTATTGTACCCTTGACAGCGACACGGACATCAAAAAGGTGCGTATCGTGGTTCCGCCAAAAATTACCTAAAAGTTAATAAAAACGTGTCGCCAAAAATGGTCAACCGAAGTGCAGCGGGTTAACGAAAGTCAATCTGAGGCATAGAAGTGAGCAAAAACAAACAATTGCACTTTATGTGCAGAACGCAGATGATAATCCACATGCCAGTGTCACAACACAATGTTAATGAGTTATGTAAGCAGCCTCTTTATGATTGCATATAACTGCAGATAAGCGTATAGATTCAGCAGTTTTGTTTATTTTCGTCATTATTGTCACGCTATCATGGCATCACTCTGATTGTGGGCAATAGCAGTGGCTGTGGTTATTGTGAACGTAGTGTGTAACTGTAGAAATACTGTCGTTATAGTATCAAAATGTTTTACTTGACTGCAAGATATTTTTTAGACGTTAGTAATGTGACATGTCACGTGATTATAAACAACGTGATTAAACTAATAATAAAAAATATAGGTTACCCCAATATTGGTATTAAAAAAAACCACTTATTTTTTAGGCACATTGATACGTTACTTTTTATTACCAAGTTCAGCTCTCAAAAATTAGCCCAACCTATTTCGTGTTCAACTTTTTTGATTTCGTAAACTGCATTCTGGGACACTTTCCACAACTCTCCGAGGTACACATTTTCCCGCTCCGTTTACCCAACTGTGTCCGTCCAACGTGCTACTTGCAATTGTTTAGAGAATTAGGGGCCGTCCATAAATGACGTCACGCACCTGGGGGTGGGGGGGGGGGCAGACATTTGTGACGATGTGTGACGTCACGTAAAAATGCGCAACTTTAAATAAATATAGACAACACGATCTACTTAATTAAATAGACTTTTTAATTAATGTTTTCTCCTACAACATCAGAGTGCAGCGCCACATTAAATACGCACTACAATGACAATAGTTTAAAGCGATTTGAAGCATGTTTTATTTTTTTTTGGGGGGGGGGGGGCAGGGCTTTGTGACGTCATATTTGATGGGGGGTCGTGACTTTTTGTGACGCTGTGACGAGGGGGGGGGGTCAAAAATCGTCCAAAATCGCGTGACGTCATTTATGGACGACCCCTTACGCATGGCACTTTTTGTTAATCGGCATATACTACCCGCTATGGCATATGCGGTTCAGATGCAAAAGGTGAACAAAACAATTTAACAACTGTGTAACGTTTCGATTTAAAGCTTTCGTGACTGCAGGGATTCATCTTCTTCGTTCTTTCGGTAAAGTCACGTAGAAGGGAAGGCGCTCTCCTCCTCTAACCCCAGCTTAAATATACGCTGCCAAGCATGGTGGTGCTCATTCGGACGCTGTCTTTCAGACAGTCCTGTTCTTCACCTGAGTCCTCTCACTTGATACAGCTATCGTGCTGTGACGGTTCCACCTGAAGATGGAAGCTTGTGTTGCCTCCGAAACGTCGTGATTTTTATTTTATTTTTATTTTACTTTTATTAATTAAAAATTTTTACCTACGTGACTTTACCGAAAAAACCTAAGAATATGAATCCTTGCAGTCACGAAAGCTTCAAATCTAGAATGGGCACCAGGTGGCTTCATCGCTTCGCAGCATTGTGAGATTTGTGCCGTGTGTGACTTGGTCATATTGTTGCGCAGCAGTAGATAGAGCACGACTGATGATGACGATGAATGTCATTTCTTTCAGGTTGTCAACGGAGAGGTGTGCAGCACTGTAGGATCAATTGTAAGTATACCTAACTTAACTTAGTAAACGAGTGTGTCGTAATTTTCTACGAAAATTGATTTCGTAATTTTTTTTTTTCACAATGCAAGAACGTCCGTGGTTTTATTTCTCGAAGGAAGCCTTGTTAACCGACGTTGTGTAGGTGGACTTTTTTTTTTAACTCTCTGCATTTCAGTTACAAATGGTCCCCCCCCCCCCCCCCCCCGTAATTGTAGATCTGGCCTGTAATGTTGTGCACATAATGGCTAAAGAGGTGTGATGACGACAGTGTTCGCGTGAGCCGTGCAATTGCGGCACATGACTCTGAGAAGCTGACAGCGAATGGTAGACCCAATCATTGCACTGATGCGCTGCCAACGCGAAGCAGACGCGTCGCTGTTAACGCACCGCGGCGTTATGTACACACCTGTCAGTAGCGTCTCGTTTGAAGCCCCGCGGGTCTGATGTCTTCATCGTAATATCACAACAACAACAACAATTACTTACTCAGGAAAGCCACACTGAGTTCAGAGGCATTTTTAAAGGAGGGCCTTGCATTGAGGATGTTTGTCCAACATCAACTGCAGTGTTGTGTGTTAGCTTTGGGAGGAGACCGGAGCACGTGGAGGGAAACGCGTGCAGAACTGGAGGAAAACATAGAAACTCCACTTATAAAGGCACCCCAGGCAGGCATTGAACCTGTGTCCTTCTTGCGTGAGGCACAAGTGTCATCACGCTGCCACGCGTCTTTAGAGTGATCGCGTGACCTCTGTAAGGGAGAGACACATTCTATGCGTTTTGCCAAATTAGTAATTTTTAACTAGTTGGGTAAAACTTCATAGCAACATTGCCTCCCCCCCCCCCGACTGGCAGACGAAATCCATCTGCGAAACATAACGCTATGGTGATAGCCTTGCACTATGAGAATGACACTCATACCTAATTGAGAAATGCATCGCATGAGCAACATGATGCAACACGAGCAAACTCGACAGCAGTTTCCACATTAATTATCTCACCAGCAGACCCAGGCTTGCTTGAACCAATGTTTACAGGCAAGGATCCTGTCTCAGAAACGCATCCTAGTTCGAGACGAAACTACACAGCGCATAAACGCGAATGCATACATATTCTAGAGTTCTTTCGGTAAAGTCACGTAGATATGAAAAATAAAAATAATAATAAAAATAAAGTGAATAAAAAAGAATACAAATATCACAACGTTTCGATCGCGACACAAAGGTTCCTGATGGCGACCGCTTGTGTTGCGATCGAAACGTCGTGATATTTTTTATAAATTTGTATTCACTTTATTTTCATTTTTATCATTTGATTGTTATTTTTTTTCATATCTACGTGATTTTACCGAAATTCCTGCAGTCACGGAAGTTTTAAGTCAAAAACATACACACATACGCGACATCTCGAGAAGATTCTCCGCGACGAGCAGCTCAACGATTATCTCGAGTTGTAAATCACGATTATTCTCACGACGTCGTCGCCCGCAGAAGGTGGAAGGAGACGTGGAGGCCCCTGCGGTGCCGAGCCGATACCACTCGGAGAGCCAGCAGATGCTGTGCAAGTCGCTGTCGCTGTGCGTGGCGTATGCCTCCACCATCGGCGGGATCACCACCATCACGGGCACCTCCACCAACCTCATCTTCGCCGAGCAGTTTAACACGTACGGGCGACACTCGGCTCCGCGCGGACACCAACACAGACACCAACACAGACACCAACACAGACACCAACACAGACACCAACACAGACACCAACACAGACACCAACACAGACACCAACACAGACACCAACACAGACACAAACACAGACACCAACACAGACACGGGAGAACTCCTCTTGTCTGCGCGCCAGCCCTAGTTTTCCTCGTTGTCCTTCCGCGGTTGTCCGCGGTTTTGTGCCGTCCTGAATTCGGAATGGATTTCGTTTGTCGACAAGTTTGTCGTGGATAAAGAGGAGTCGCGTGAAAAATGTATCCGATCATGCGTGGGTTGTTTACGCAATTTTTTTTTTGTACGGCATCAAAGAATTTTTTTTAGATAAGTGGAGATCATTGGCAATGCCGTCCTATTAGCCATGATTTGTTTTGTCCATGAGTGGAGTCAATTTACACATCACATCGCATAGAATAGGATAAACAATGTTAGTCCCTCACATCACGGCGCGTAAGAGGAGTTCTACTGTGCATCTACATTCACTTTTAGGGTGAGAATACTGACCCCACACATCTTTCTTGAGCGAAACCTGCCCAATTAATTTGTTGAAATATCCAAAATTATGATTTACCTGTAAATACGTTACACAAATTACGTTGCCCAGTATTTGGCAGGAGACCATGCACTTTCAAGTAATTTACTTTTGATTATTTCCACATCAAGACACTGGAATCACGAAATAAAAAATACATGTTTATTAGTTATCATTATGGAAGACAGTCATTATATGAATGCTATATTAGGCATGTAACAATTAATCAATTCAATTAAAATAGATTCTTATCCTCACAATACATGCATCGGTTATTGTGTGTCATCATCGATTAGTTAAAAATGTTGCAAATTATATCAAAAGGTACGTTTGCCTCATGGAACCAACGAGATGCAGCAAGTGAGATCACGTGAAAGAGAATACAAATGAGGCAATAACACGTGACAACGAATCAGCTTTTAAATCGCGACCCCACATCGCTGCAATTGATCGAATGCCTCATAAGCGTATGCACATAGTTCTAGATGTAAAACATGACCGTGATTTTGTTCTAAGCAGCCCCTGGAGACCCTCCCTTCCCACGTAACGTGCTTGCTGCTGCTTTGGCTGGGTCGCCATTGAAAAATAGCTTCTTCTTAGCACAATGGGGCCCTTACCCGACGTAACACAAACATTTTGAAGACGTCATTACGTGGATGTTCTTCGCCTGTCAAACTCATTAGTTTAATAGAAATTTGTTAAATGGTGAATAGCAAAACAAATCTATATAAAAAAACAATGATTTTCAAAAACGTTATTTATTATCTATATTCTGAAAGTTTATTTTTTCTGACTTGACTGTGCTTTAAATAAGAGAACCCCCCCAAACATTAATGCACACCTCTTTGTTTTTACTTTTCACTTGCAGACGTTACCCGGGATGCGACTGCATTAACTTTACCTCCTGGATTAGCTTCTCATTGCCAATTTCGTTCATCATCCTCATTCTCAGCTGGGTCTGGATGCACATCATCTTCCTCGGCTTCAAGTAAGTTGAGACGCGGCGCAAAGTCGTGCTGCAAAACTATCCGCAGTCAATGTGCCGGTGATTATTTCCGCGGTCACCTGAGGAAGGGGTGGGGGGGGGAATCGTCTGATAATCTCTTTATTTTTTTTCCCACGTCGTTTTCGTAGCTTTACGCACATGTTCAAATGCGCAAAAACCGAAAAGGAATTGGCCGCGGAAGCTGTCATCAAGAAGGAATATCAGCAGCTCGGTCCCTTCAGGTGAGGCTGTGGCACACATTATACAAAATTGTTGTCATATTCTTAGGTTTTTTCGGTAAAGTCACTTAGGTAAAAAAGTAAAATTAATAAAAGTAAAATAAAATAAAAATCACGAGGTTTCGGAAGCAACACAAGCTTCCGTCTTCAGGTGGAACCGTCACAGCACGATAGCTGTATCAAGTGAGAGAAATTCCAAGAAAACAGTCCTTGTATATATACTGGTTGAGGGTGGGAGGAGCCAAGGTAGGCCCTGAATATTATTTTTGTGAGGTGTACGTGACTTTACCGAAAAAACCTAAGAATATGAATCCTTGCAGTCACAAAAGCTTCAAATCTAGAAAGAATTGTTGTCATTAAAGAGCTGGAACATTTAGCCATGTGGATGTGAAGATGCGTTCACGTAATTGTGTGGCTTGTCGACAAAATGAATGACTTCCCTGAATGTCCACTTCCTGGACTTGAGCATATTGACACAAGACAGAGGGAAGAGGAAACAAATGACGAAATGTGCAGTGGACACCGGATCGTCATGAGCTGGCTACATGCATTAAAAGCAGCATATGAAAGAGTTGTTACCTGACTTGATATCCTTAACTTATCAAAGTGGGCATCGTTCACGGAGAGACACAACTTCCAACCTATTGAACTATAAATCCCTCATAATCCATCGTTAAACCCGTACACTTTATCTGCTAGCGCACACTTGCGCGTACAGCGAATTGTATATGCCGGGCGGCCAAAGGCAATCGGTCGAAAGCTTTACTTCATTTTGATTCACTCCCATCTTATTACTCTTATCGCTACGAGCACAGCCGTCGCTCTTGTGAACTTCACACTTTGATGCCTCGGTCCTCGTGAGGGACGGTGTGGCGTCGATTTGACGGTCTCATCTCACCCATGCTGTGTGCGGCAAAATGTACTGCGGGACGATCAATTCCTCTTCCTCCTCCGTTCCTCTCGCCGCACGATTTTTGCACTCGTGCCAAATCAAAGAAGGGTGTGTTAGCTCCCGAATGCTATACGAACAATGCAAGTTGCCGTGGTATAATGGTTCGCATATTGGACTTCCAATTCAGGGTTCGCCAATTTGATTTGAAACGATGGGGCAAGTTTCAAACAATGTCCTGCCTCTGTCCACCCAGCAGTCGATCGGTAGGTCACGTGTGGTTGAGTAGAGTACGGGTAACCGCCCCCCCCCCCGCCCCCATCATCCAAGACGTTTCGCCAGTGTGGGAGAGTAGGCCAGGCGCCTTCTAGACGAGCTCTCTGGAGCTTCCTGTCGTGGAGGTCCTTCACCCAGCGGTGGCGTGAACAAGCAATTGCAAGGGTTGAACTCTTGTTATCTTTACTCCCGTATTGGCCTTTGTGCCTTTGGTCAGAAATCTAAATTGTAAAAAAAAATACAACACCCTTAGGAAAATGTCACAGTGTCCCCGGGGAGAAAAATATGTAAATAAGTAACTTGCCGCGTGGTGAAGCAACACACGTTTGAGCTCCGAGGAGTGCGATGAGTGATGTTAATGGGCGAGTTTGTCCATATTTGAGGCTGACTGTGAGCTGCTGGTGTCTTGATTGAATGCAGCTATCAAGAGGTGGTGGCTGCGATCATCTTTCTGTTGATGGCCATCCTGTGGTTCACGCGTGAACCGGGCTTCATGCCCGGCTGGGCCTCCGTCATTGGACCGTACGTCTCCTCTAATTTAGAACATTCATTGCGCCTTGAGCCCGTTGTCAATTTGGGCCACCGTGAGAATCTACAGCTGCGTGTCAAATAATCACAGTGGGTGGGATTTCATTGTCTTCGTGTAAATATTAATGCATATTCCATCAATTAATTAATTGCTGGATGAAGACCTCCCGGGTGCCATGTCGGGAGTGGTTGTTGCCACTCTGGTCAGTGGGGTTGGCGAAGGGAGTTCCTGGCACCGATTCACATGCCACTTGCCCACCGAAGTTCGTCGTGGTGATCGGCATTCGAAGTCAGGTCAACCACCGGTTGAACCACGGTGCGCCATAGTAGAACAACGTAAAAATAACTCAGGGGACAGCTGAGTCACTTGTGGTTACGACAGCATAACTGTGGAGGTGGTAAAATCTGCGAGCAAAACATTCTGACCTTTGCTTTCTATAAGCAAGGTGCAATGTTTTTTGGGGGGTTTTGTGCTGAACTGGACAGTGTAGTTCATCGTGTTCCTCCAGTATAAATATGTTGATTGTGATCCTCTGCAGTTGATAAAAAGCATCCCGACGGGTAATTTTCCTAGTTCTATTTATAAAAGGATGACAACGAATATTCCTGCTCTATTTACACACTGCAAAGAAAATCATGACGAGTTTCGGGTTTGTATTGGCTGACACGTCGGTAATCTTTATTAAAAAAATATAAATTCACGGGCATAAAACGAGCGGTGAACATTACTGTCATATGCGGATCAGGTGGGGAAACTGCTGCCTCATGCTAAGTGGAACAGACATCAATCGCAGGGATCTCAGAGGTAGCTTTGCGATATCCGCTTCCGTGGAATCGGAACGAAGGTTCCATCGCAAGACGTGACGCCGATGGCACAGTCGGGATTAAAGTTGGGATAATTTGACGAAAAAGAAAAAAAACCGATATTACATCCAACTTAAACACACCAGAGTCTTTGCTTTCACGTGGAGTTTCTACGAGTTTGTATAATCTATGAATGCGATGGTTTCTGTACTTTCAGGAAAGGATATCAGGGAGATGCCACTCCGGCCCTCCTTCTTGGCTTCCTGCTTTTCATCATCCCTCAGATGCCGCCACGATTCATGCTCTGCGGATACGCAGGAAATGGCAAGCCTCGCATTGCAATTGCTCCCTCACGCTGTTGCTGTTTCAGTAGCTTACTTTTGTTTAACCTGGGGGGGGGGGGGTGAGAACTCAAGAAACCTGCACCGTCTTGTAATAGACGGGGGGGGGGGGGGGGGGTCAGATCACGTAAAAATAAATGCTGCCTGTCGCAAAACCCTCCTCTACCCGACACGGCCAACCAATAAAAGTTGTCACTGCTGCAGCCACAGCACCCGGTGTGTGTTGGAGAGCGATCTGACGGCATGAAGATGTAGGGGTGTTAGAGAGAGAGCCCATTATGCATGGCAGCTTATGGCAAACAAACACAGTGGGCGGGGCTACGTGAGTGCACGGGGAGGTGCTCTCTACGACGTCCGCGCCAGGCACCCCGGGGGGGCCCCACCCCAGGGGGGCCCCACCCCTCAGCGGGGGGTTGGGTAAAAAAGGGGATGTATCGGAGGGCTCGGGGTTCTTGTTAAGCTAACCAGTGAAGACTGAAGACGTCTTAGCTAGAGCCCTGGACTCCCCTGGTTCGCCGTCCTTATCAGGGCCGAACAGGACCGAGCCAGCGGCGTGGTCCCGAGATCCAGAGCCGGTGCTCTTGTCAGCGCTGGTCTGGGACTCAGGGTACCGGGCCCGACTTACCAGCGTCGGGCCAGATAGCCTCCCCTAGCCCGTTAGAGGAGGACTAGGAGGCAGGCTAGGAAGTAGCTAGCGCGTGTATCCCCAGCTAGCCGGGTGAGGGGCCGACACCCCCTCTAGTGTTGTATGCCAGAACCGTGCTGTGTGAATAAAACCCGTGTGCCTCCAACTCCGGCGTCCAAGAGACGTGAACTCTATTACAAAAACATAGGTGCGATGTTCCGCCGGCAGTCACGCCCAGCCATAAATCAGCTGCGTGTTTTTAACGCGACCGTCCGCCTCGCAGGGGTCACCTGGGTCACCAGAATGACCAAAGGGAAAAAAACCCAATGTTGATGGTTTCCCCCGCTCTGCGAGTTCCCAAAAAAATGGCGCACAAAGCGAAACCACAGGAGACAGCAGCCTGCCCACTAGCGCACACAGTACATACAGTACACACACACAGTACACACACAGTACACAAATAGTACACACACACAGTACACACACAGCACACACATAGTACACACAGTACACAAATAGTACACACACACAGTACACACACAGCACACACATAGTACACACAGTACACACACAGTACACACGCAGCACACACAGTACACACACAGTATACACACATAGTACACACAGTACTACACTATACACTACACTACTATACACTACACTATACACTACACTATATACTACACTACTATACACTACACTACTATACACTACACTACTATACACTACACTATACACTACTATACACTACACTATACACTACACTACTATACACTACACTATACACTACTATACACTACACTACTATACACTACACTATACACTACTATACACTACACTATACACTACACTACTATACACTACACTATACACTACACTATATACTACACTACTATACACTACACTACTATACACTACACTATACACTACTATACACTACACTATACACTACACTACTATACACTACACTATACACTACTATACACTACACTACTATACACTACACTATGCACTACTATACACTACACTATACACTACACTACTATACACTACACATTGGGCTCGATGGAGGCCCGTCGTTAAGCGATTTGTCGTTAACAGGGGTGGTCGTTAAGAGGGGTTCTACTGTACACACAGACAGTACACACACAGTACACACACACAGTCGCACATGAGTGAATTAAAATGGCATGTAGCGCATTTTAGGTAGAAATAGGTGAGCCGCATGTGGGCAAATCACGCAAACCGAACCCGCAGAGAGCGAGGGAAACTTGTATAGCACTGAAATAGAGCAATACGCTTACATTGGTATATTCTGAGTCTCTTTGCTCATGTTATATAATACTTTGAAAGTCATTCACAGCTGAGTTTAGCATGCTAATGAGGCCTGATGGACATGATTGCTGCTTTAGAATAAATCTTCATAACCATATTTTATTGTATAAGCAATAAAGAAAGTTGTCATGGCAATAACTCCATTCGCACCACAAAAGCTTAATTCAAACAAACTATTTTGATATTGTAATGGCTTCTAGTTTTGCAAGCAGGATTATAAAAGTTTCACGAAAATATTTACAATGACTTTCATGAACGATCGTGTGTTCGTCGCTTGGTGGAAAAGTTTTACTGTTCGAACCCACCATGGTTATTACTGTCGTTGTGTTAACTATAAGCACGCACCATTTGGTTTCCATTGAACAATAAAAAAAGGGGTCGGCCGCATATGCTGGCTTCACAGTCCAAACTTTTGCGAAATATGAAAGATTACCGGCAAATTATATAATTGGGAAAAGCTTCCGAAGCAACATCGCCCCCCAACCGAAAGACGATCATCGCCTGTGAAACATGGTGCTTTCCTGATAGCCTCGCGCCTATACGAACGGAGTGACTACCAAATGTGCTCTTGCTATTATTGTGATTCGTGACTTTACGGGTGTGTGTGTCTTTCTTTGCCGACGCGTTTCAGTCGAGACGGGTGGAGAGGCCCGCTCCGATTCCTCCTTCACGCCCATGATCTCATGGAAGGACTTTCAGCGCTGCATGCCCTGGGAGGTGGCCTTCCTCGTCGGAGGAGGATTCGCCCTGGCAAGGGGCAGTGAGGTGAGCGACGCCCATCGGATGCTATGATGCATTCAAATATTTCGCTCGGGCAATAGCTTGAGATGAAACATCTCACGTGCAAGTGCTGTCCGGGATTAGTCCATTTGAAACATCGGCAGCAAATACGTAATGATTGGATACAAACGTTTATCCGACAATGTGGATATTTGTAAGTGTCGTCTTAAAATTTATTTTCTTAAGTAATTTTATCTATTTAGCTTCTCCTTCTCTCTTGGCTTATCCGTATTCTTACAAGGCGCTTTGAGACATTGATGGAAGGCACCTTACAAATAAATGTTAATTATTATTCTTAAAAAATCTGTAACCAATACAGCTTTGCACTGCAGTCAAGCACAACAACGATGCCACAGATAATGTAATGATGCACACCACCAGTTCATATAGAGTGTACCCTAGCCGTAACAGTTGCAAATATTGTCGGAAATTGTTCTGATTTAAGATTTAAATAAGTTGAGACTGGCGGAATACGTTTGTGTGTCTGGGAGATCGTTCCATGTTTGAAGCAGCCCAGTGTCTGGATGAGAGTGTGACCGATTGAGTTTTTACTCTCGGGACACTCCAGCTGCTATAATTTGGGATTGAAGAACAGAGTTATTTACGGAGAATAAGTTGAGTGACGTGCCGCAATTGGTTCTCTTGGTAGTGCCATGTGCTGTGATTTATGTGTTGTTTTTACAATAGGCTTCCAATTATTAGTGTCCGTAATTGAAAGCAATCAATTGTGTAGTTTAATTATACTTGAAACGCATTCGCTGTCTTCTAAACGCTTTAATTTAACAGAATATAATGTACTTGCTTATCTTGTTCACGAGTGGAGGGCGCTTGTTCGGAGGATGTATACAATTTTTCAAAATGAACCCAGCAACCTAAGTTCAATTGTCAGCCACAGCTAAAATCAGTGCCAGATTATATCTGAACCGATCCTTGGCCATCCATCCTCCTTCCCAAAATGCCCATGAGCGAGCGTGGTGAAGTACTGTGTTTGCTAAACAACTTCCACAACTGGCACGTTGGAACGAGGTCTTCATCCATCGGTTGGATTGCCAAAGGCTCTAAATACATTTTTTTTTCATACCCATCCGATAGATTTTTTTCTCTCGAGATGGCTTTCATTCGAATGAATGGCATTTATTTGAATGTAAAAGTGAATCGGAAAGTTGGCGGAGGAGACTAATGAAGTGTGCTGCCTCTGTTGTTTATTTGTTTCTCCGTACAGGTGTCAGGGCTATCAGAGTGGATTGGGAGCAAGCTCGTGTCTCTAAACACCATGCCCGTGTGGCTGATCATCCTCCTGACCTGTCTCTTGGTCACCACTGTCACTGAGGTGGCCAGCAACCCTGCCACCATCACCCTGTTTCTGCCCATCCTCTCCAGTTTGGTGCGTTAAACACAAGTTCAACTCTATGCCAGCGTATAACGACAATTCATGTGCAGCCAGTGCGTAGAGTAGAGCAGGCCAAAGGTTGTATGTTGAAGTATTATGAAGCCAAAATGCGGGTGACTTGGGAGTCAGAGCGTTGAGCTTTCACCACTGAGATCGTGGGTTCGAATGGTTTCAGCCAAGTGAACAATGACTGGACACAAAAAACATGACGTTAAATTGGTTCTTCGCTTAATATCGCTAAATTCCTGTCCTGAACGTTACATTGGTTTGATCGTCATGCAATGAACATTATTCTCAGTGGCAGAGCGAAGGGAAAAGTTCTACCCCCTACTGTGTGGAACAGAGGTTATTTCAAAGGATCTCAGAGGTAGCTCTGTGGGATCCACTTTCGTGGGCTGTACTCTAAAATAAAGGATTGCATTGCTCTGCAAGCAATCATAATGGATGCTTTATCTTACGCGATGATGTGGGTAGCACGATCAGAATAAGATTGGGGAAAAAGTACAAAGAATCATTAAAAATACATAAAAGTCTTGGCTTTTACACGGGGGTTTATAACCAAAATACTTTAATTTAAAACCAATTACTCTTCCATATCGCGTGTGTTTGATTTAGCTACTCTGTGTATCGTGTTACATTTAATGGGTTTTGGCAGGTCGCATGTGGTGGGCGCTTCTGCCTATTCCGATATAGCTGGCCAACGTGGAAGAGCAGGCCAAAAATACCCTCCAGCGCTCCCTCTAGTGCAGTGGTTCTTAACCGCTACTGCAGCCTGCACCCCTTTGGTTCACAGAAAGGGCATCTCGCACACCCAGAGGGTGCATGCACCCCAGGTTCAGAACCACTGGTCGAGTGGAAGCTCTTCTGCCGGCGGTGGCTTGAGCAAGAAATTGCAGAGATGCACCTTCATTTGCACCCCTGTGTGACCACGTGGCCTGTTGCACGATAAGCTGTTGCAGCTGCTGTTTCAGCACCGTCTAATGATGCACGTCCCTCCCTGCAGGCAGAGGCCATTCAAGTGAACCCACTGTTCATCTTGATTCCTGCCACCATCTCCACCTCCTTCGCCTTTCTCCTCCCCGTCTCCAACCCGCCGAATGCCATCGTATTTACATACGGGCACCTCAAAGTCACCGACATGGTAAGAGACGTGTCAACGTTTTGTCAAGTTGGTCAGTCCAGTATGTGAATTTTTATTTTAAATTAGTCTTCATGTATGTTGAATGTCTCTCACACCATACGTAGCCAGCCGTGCTAATCGATTTGTTAACTTATTGTGCTAACCAGGATGGCAAAGTTTTGGTTAGATAGTACGCGAACACGTTGTCTCCGATCCACTTAATTTTAGATGTAATTGCTCAGTCGCAAAACTCTATTTTCCACTTGGACCATAAAGGTCGGACTTTGGTTCGCATGCAATAACACCTTGCACAAAACAGTGCTATAGTGCTTTAATAAAGACATTTGGTCACGAATTAACATGAATGTCTAGCCTAAGGATGGTAAATGCGTAAAATCATGGATTGTAAGAACACATGATTTCCAATCCACATGTGTTATATGTGTGACCACTATAGATTCTACAGGCCTCACAGTGGTAAACTATTGATTTGCAAATTTAATCTGTACCCCACAATTCTGGCATACATTCTTTACACTACAATATACCTATTTTGGTTCAACATGTAGGTTTTTGCGACCAATATTATCCATAAGAGTTTTTTTGGGTTAGATTGCATAAATATAAATGTGTCGTTAAACCCGCCACCACCCGACACAGCCAATTAGTAAGATTTGTCACGTAACCAGAACATGCCAATTCGTTACTAGTCCAGCACACCGGTGTGTTGGAGAGTAAACCCACAACATTTACCTATTTTATTTGTGCAAAAAATAAATAATGACACCAATCAGCACATGACTGGACACTTTGCTCTAAGTATTCTAATGATAAGGCCTAATACTAATCAGTTAAGTGTTACAACATTCATTTTATTGAACCACAATAATATTTAGGTTATAACTAATATCATCACCATTTCTATGAATCCATGCGGCCCAACATTTAAGGCACCAGGCAAACAATGTCAACTCCAGGACTTCAAACACTTATAAATTTAAACAAATACACTCAACATCCCTAAATACATAATCATCAATCATTTCCCATTCGGTTCCTCATTGATTGACATCATTGGGTTACTTATTTGACAGAGGAATTCACTTGTTCGAGAGAGTGACCGATGGCAGCCTAAATGTCCTTGCTGACACGTGGAACTCGTGTCACACAAACACCGTCGGCAGTCACACACGCGACTTGTCAGAGGGTCACACTCTTATTCCCGAGAATACGGCAAAAGTACATTAACTAACACACGCGAGTTGCCATTTCAAATACATACCTTTCTCAGCGTCGGCCATTTTGTGTGCGTGACTTGCGTGAACAAAGACGATGACCATACCTTGTTAACGTCTACATTATTGGAACCTCATTTGCCAGTAAAAATATGATAACTGTTTTTTTACCCTTCTATCTGGCAACAAAACTGACACCTTTTTACAAGGAGTCATGTTTGCATAGACCACAATACCTGCAGTCATAATGCAAACAAAAAACATAACTCTGATAATGTGCACCTTTTGGCGTCATCTGGTCCAACCCATGTGAGACGAGGCTCTAAGGAAAGCTGTCTCGGGTGTGGACCAATCAACTTCAAGGACAGTGCACATTATCAAAGTTGTGTTTTTTTGTTTGCATTATGACTGCAGGTATTGTGGTCTATGCAAACATGACTCCTTGTAAAAAGGTGTCAGTTTTGTTGCCAGATAGAAAGGTAAAAAACCAATTATCAACGTCTACATTGTTCCAGCCAAAGGTGAAAACGTTGTTGAAACAAAACTTCGACCAATCTCATTTTAATTAATTTACACCCCCCGCCCTGCTCCCAACCCCCCCCCCCGCTCTCTCCTTCCCACCCCCAGATGAAGGTCGGCTTGGGGATTAACATCATCGGAGTCTTGGTGGTCATGTTGGGCATCTTCACCTGGGGCATCCCCTTGTTTGACCTGAATACGTATCCCGACTGGGCACCAAGCACAAATACCACAGTGCCTTGAAAGTTTGTGGAAGGTCGGGGTAGCACAGTGCACGTCACTGGACTCTTCGAAGCCTGCGACGGTTTGCGAACGCAAGGCATCGCGTTGGTGTCTCAAAGTTGTGGACGAGAGAACGAAGCATTGTTGATATGAAAGCAGTCTTCCCAGGGCAGTTTGAATGTATTTTTTTTGCCACTGAATATTTTTTTGGAGGAAAGATTGCTGGAACTAATAAACTATGCCTGTGTGTTCTGAACAATATCATGAGGTATATTATTTTCAATTGTCTTCAACTGAATGTAGCGCGGTTCATTTTCTTCCATCTACTATGTATTTTGAATGCACTTGACATGACACGTGAGAATCTATTTTGGTTGTAAAAGTCCATGTTCTGGACCTTTTTTCAAATCTTGATAGATCACATGATAATGTCGAAAAATGTAGCTTTGCACATACTTTTAGATATTACTTGCAACGACAACGCGTATAGAAAGATTTTAGAAATACAGAGAAACAATGCTTGTACGTAAATGATATTAATCAGTAAATCCAGCATATATGATGTGATTAAGACTGTTTCAATTAAATTATGGAAAAAATACACGAGTATATTAGCATTTTTTTACAGTATAAACTTGTATTTTCAAAGAAAACATCAGAAATCAATTATTTTATCACGATTGTTTTTGGGTTGCACTGCGTCTTGCTTTGCATGACGTCTGACGTTTCACTCCACGTCCTGGGAGCTCATTCAGGAATTGAAATTCTTCGAAGCTTTTGCCTAGCACATGGAGCGAGTCGTCGTCAGACGCAATGCCGTACAAACACGCGGTAACAACCCGAAAACGCATCGTAGGGCTAAGAGTTTTGATTTCAAGTAACACGGCTGCTTCCAGCAATGAAAGGCGTTACCAAATCATATTTGGTTACCTGTGAGTTGTATTGACAGGGTCTATAAGGTGCTGTGTTGTGCATCATTAGGACTAAATGATGCAAGTTCGTCTTTGAAACTGATATTGCTGTAAACTGTTTGTAATACAGATCTTGACGACCTCATTTGTAAATATAAAGAGAGCATATTACTCCTTTATTCTATGTACATAATTTCGTAGAAAAAAAAATAAAGGCTTCTTGTTTCATAGACAGTTGTGTTCTGTGTCTTCAGGTCATACAAAAAAAACACAACTCTACTTGCATAGACTTGACACTAAGACGGGACAGTTATAGAATGACAACAAAATACTTCTAATTATTTATCCAGGAATGCCTCACTTGCGTCTCCTGGTTCGGCATTGGGATATGACGTTGATGAGCACTTGCCATATTGGAGGAATCTGGAAAATACTCGAATGCCTGTGACATCTGGGAAAGTTGGTGGTCACCCCATTCAACAACTAACCAGGCTTGAGCTTGCTTAAGCTCCTGCGATCCGATGTGCACGGTTGGCTACGCACAGTGCGAAAGAAGTTCAACAAACACACATGTATATATATACATGTTGAAGTTGATTCGGATCAGAGAACAAATAATAATAAAAAACGTCATCATCGCTTAAGGAACGTAACAACAACAAAAAACTCAACGCATTCTTCACAAGCCTTTCTGGAACGCATCCTCGACGTACATAGGAGTGTTGCTGGGTTTGCTATTAGGGGCACAGCACGTCACAGCCGAATACAAGGCACACAGTAATATGGCAGTGATGTTTGATTAATAATACAGGTTTTTGGGTTAGATCGCGTAAGTATAAATGTCATGAAACCCTCCACCACCCGACACGGCCAATCAGTAAGGGATTTGTCACGTAAACAACAACTACTTCAGCTCACCGGTGTGTTTGAGAGTAAATCCACAACATTAACAGTTTGAGTAGTACGACGTTTCGCTGGTAATTACATCTAGCATCATCGGGCGATTTGCCAGAATAGTGAAGCAATCCTCTTGCGTCCGATCTTAAACAGAGCGACGTCATCACTGAACTCATCAGGTGCAGAGATCAGAGGCGGAGGAGGGGAAGGGGTATTGTAATTATATAATAGATTAGTAATCATTTAATTAGTATGTGTTTCCTCTCTAAGGATTTGTAATTGTAAGATGTATTACTTAATAATACGCTTCCAGGCCGCACTAAGCCTGTAGCTGTCAGAGTGGTTAAAATTATTTGGAGTTCTCTCAATTTCAATGGATTATCGAATTCGTCTTGGCCAGTAATAATTCGTTTTACACAACACTTAAACGTTATCAAAATCAATTGAGTGTCCTTGTTGGCAAGCATGTTCAAGTTCAAGTTCATTTATTAGGTATAGCCCTGTGAGCTATTCGGCTTTTGAATCGGGTGCAACCGCAACAAACAAAAAACAAAACCATGAACAAAAAAACATCTTAAAGTGAATATGTGACTGAGTGCAAACAGAAAATCCAAGAAAAGACAGCAAAATATTGCCGAAAAAATACCGTACACCAACGCTGTGTGCAAAAATCTCAGTGGGATGCAAGTCAAACAACCAACAACAACCACAAGACAACTTAGATTAAGGCCATCAGTCTAACGCTGTACTACAACAAACATGGCTAAACCAATACACTTTTCGAAATCACCAAAATAAAGCCGTCCCCAGGAACCCGCGGGCAGACACCACGGGGTGGGGGGGGCGATGAGGTCATCGGGCGACGCCGACATTTAGCACTGCAACTGGCGACAGTTGTGTTTGAGAGTACGGTATTAAATAGTTGGCGTCCTTGCTCTAGTTAAGATCGGATGTAGGTGGATTGTTTCACTATTCTGACAAATCGCCCGATGATGCTGGATGTAATTAGCAGCGAAACGTCGTATTTCTCAAATTGTAAATGTTGTGGATTTACTCTCCAACACACCGGTGGGCTGAAGTAGTAACTAATTGGCGCGTTTTGTTTACGTGACAAATTCCTTACTGATTGGCTGTGTCGGGTGGTGGAGGGTTACGACACATTTATACTTACGCGATCTAACCCATAAACCTTTATTATGAATAATATTGGTCGCGAAAGCCCGCTACGTGTTAAAGTGATGTATGATGTTTGTATGCTGGCGTCCGAAAAGCGAAAGTGTTCGCTTCGTGGCAATGGATACTTCACAGACTGCTCGATGTGTCTGTGGCTCCCGGTCACCGCAGCGCACATCAAGAAATAAGAAGTTATGCTGTGTCGGTTTCACTCATGGAAATGGGCTGTTAGAACTCCAGTGTAGCAACGCACAGTTCCACTGGGTTAGATATCACAGTCGGTAGGATTTAAATGATAAATGTATGCTGCTTACTTGGTTTCTTCTCATTAAATTGCCAGCATCCTTGACATTGCACGTGCTGCGTTCACTTTATTGAGGTTCCAGATACGGTGTGCTGTTTTGTAACGTATCATCAAACACACCTGGTTTTAAACACACGCATGCATTCCTTCAAATGTTGCTGGCAACATACAAAGATAAGGCTTTGTTTGTAAAAACATTTTTTGCGTTGATTGGTAGAATCATGCAATGTAGATATGATGGCGATCATAAATTTTAAAAGTTCATATCACAGTTAATCAGCACAGGCTCAAAGGCCAAACGAATGCCAAATGCCCAGTAACAAACAGCACAATTTAAGTTGTCATACATAATAAAAAGGCAAACACATTCATTCCATGCGTTTTATTATGCATATAACTAATTGCGATGACTGTAATCCGGACGGTATAATAAGTCTGTTGCCTATGATTTATAATATTTGGATCTTTTTTTAAAGACCATTACGCAAGTTAAATATGTATTGGCCCGGGTTAGTACCGGTGTGTGCACGAGTGCGTCCGAGGAGAACTGTTGACGTTTGTAGACAAAATGCTCCAATTAAAATCGCGTGAGGCAGTGTGATTGGACGTAACGTGTAGTTACGTCCCATCATGCTGACAGAAACCAACAATGTAACCGGTATTCTTGGTTCTTTCGGTAAATTCACGTAGAAGGGAAATAATAAAATAATAAAAATAAAACATAATAAAATAATTCTCACGACGTTTCGGCCACAACGCAAGGACGGCTGTTGGCGTTGTGGCCGAAACGTCGTGATAATTATTTTATTATGTTTTATTTTTATTATTTTATTATTTCCCTTCTACGTGACTTTACCGAAAGAACCAAGAAGATGAATCCCTGCAATCACGAAAGCTTTAAATCGAAATGTAACCGGTGTTGGGCCAAACATCCCCAATGCCAAAATATCACGCTGCAAATTACTCAATAACTCATTGAGGAGTACGTTCAGGAACATCGTCCCAATTACGAAAACGTGGCAAGGAAACCCCTCGCACAAAGAGTCCTGAGACTCAGCGAGGGTTTTCTCGGTAAACAAGCATCATTATAATAAAACATCTCCGTGGTATATATTCTCATGAATAAATCAGTAACCACCGTGTGTCTGTCTACTCGCTTGGCGCCTTGGGGAAAACCACTGACCATCTCCGTGGAAGTCGGGGGGGGGGGGGCATGCATTCATTTCAAATGCACATTTGCCCATAACTTTCCACGTAAAACACATGAGCGTGCGCTCCGTGCATTCCTGCATTAATTGGAATAAGTTATACACTAAAGATGCATATATAGTTTTGAAACAAAGGTGACCAGCATGTGAAATATGCAACTTCCCCTTTCACTGATCATGAATATTTAAAGGGCGATTCTAGATTTGAAGCTTTCGTGACTGCAAGGATTCATATTCTTAGGTTTTTTTCGGTAAAGTCACGTAGGTAAAAAATTTAAATTAATATTTTATTTCACTTTTATTAATTTTAATTTTATACCTACGTGACTTTACCGAAAAAACCTAAAAATATTTAAAGTGCGCGCTGAACACCGTCGCTCTAAATTAGGACGGTCTCAAGGGATGCAATGAATCAGAGCGAGGCGATCATCCACCAGTGCAACCCCTTGGCAGGCCATACATTTCATCAACTCTATGGGTGTAACAGTTCTTGCGGCTTTAATATGTTGTAAATAGTTTGGAAGTTTTACGGCGTTTGAAGGGCGTGCGGCGTGCGCTAGTTGCGTGCAAGAACGCGAGACAATGGTGAGCACCCGAAAGCCGAATACACAAGTTCGACTCCAGCACATCGCTTATCATCATCATCGTGTTGATGTTGTTGTTGTTTGACTTGCATCCCACTGGGATTTTTGCACACAGCGTTGGTGTACGGTGTTTTTTTCTGCAATATTTTGCTGTCTTTTCATGGATTTTCTGTTTGCACATAGTCACATATTCACTTTAAGATGTTTTTTGTTCATGTTTTTGTTTTTTGTTTGTTGCGGTTGCACCCGATTCAAGAGCCGATTGGCTCACAGGGCTATACCTAATAAATAAACTTGAACTTGAACTTGACTACGGCTGCCTCCTGTCTTGGTTTTCCCAGGATGGTTGCCTTTTTGAGGTGGCTGTCATGGGCAATTTGTAAGTCTACCCAGGACATTTAGAGTCCCGGATTTTTGTCAGACTGTTTAATAATGCATCACAAAAGGAAACTCATTTTCATGTACGAGTTCCCTCTTCTGGTATTGTGAGATATTTTTCTTCCCGTTATATGTTTAATGTTTTTTTGTACCTCCGAGGTGGCAACTTTAATTGTGACTTTACAGGACCTGAGAATGGTCTTAAATAGCATTAATCAGTTCCAGATATTGCATGCGCTCTGCTCTCCACCCTTTTCCTGATGACGACCGCTTGTGTTGCGATCGAAACGTCGTAGTTTTAGTTATTTTCTTTGAACCTATCTCCGTGACTTTACCGAAAGACCCAAAGAAATTAGAGAATATATACACATTGACAAAACAGCAAAAATCAACCTTCATTTTGCTCAGCTATTTCTCATAAGCCCACAAGATATTGTTGGATTCAACACCTATATGTGTGCATGTTGAATTCTGTCGCACCGAACGTAGCCAAGCTTGCGAATCGGAGGTAGCGGGGTTTGATTTGCAACGTGAAAAATGTGCACATATGCATCTGCATGTCCCTTTATTCACACTGCATGCATTTATGCATGTATTCATTGGTAACTGCTGCCGGTAGCTTTGGCCATGTACCTTTTGGTGTGGATTTTTTAAAATGTAAATTTGTGAGTGATCGCATGGTCAATGTAAAAAAACTAAAATGTCCACAGAAAATAATCATTTTGAACACACACCTGCAAAGTGATCATTTTGAACACACACCTGCAAAGTGAACTGGAGTGGATGACGTCACAACGTATGAAGTCCCTACAAATCTATTAAGTCCATACACATCCTTTACACATATATATGTGTGTTTTTTCATTGCAGCAGTGCTTTTGTTAGATCGTGTAAATATAAATGTGTCGTTAAACCCGCCACCACCGGATACAGTGAATTAGTAAGGTATGTGATGTAAACAAACGTGGCAATTAGTTACTAGTTCAGCACTAGCCGGTGTGTTGGAGAGTAAACCCACAACATTTACAATTCGAGTATGACGTTTCACTGGCAATACAACCAGCCTCATCAGGCGACAGCCAGAATTGTGGAGAAATCCTGTCTTAAATAGGAAGGTTAGTGTGATGTCGTCACTTGTGCGCCAATCAGGTGGGAAGACCAGAGATGCACTTCTGCGGCCGTCTGGAACGCTCTTCCTTCCGATATCAAGAAGCCACTGGAGCTATGCACTTTTAATTCGAGATTGAAAACTAATTTCCCTAGAACTGCTTTTCGTTTGCTGTGTTTCGTTTGCTGTCCTTCCCCCCACACCTCCGATTAGCACCGTTGGCTAGGTAGAGTGCGAAAAAAGTTCAACATACATACGTACATGGTGAAACGCTTTTGGGCCCAGTTGTAATGCTGGTAAAGTTTTTTTTGTGCGTGTGGCAAAATACGAGTTACGTGTCCATGACCGACGAATCATCTGGGCGACGAGTTTCGGCCATTTTGCCTCACCCTTGTATGCATTTACGTTTAACTTCTTTTGCACCGTACGTAGCCAACCCTGCTAATCGGTGGCGCGGGGAACGGAAGTGCGGGGGAAGGAACCCGTGTAGCGTGACCTTCTTAAAAAGGGGAGCAGGACAGTCCAGGTTTGACACACGTTCCGCAAGCGTTCGACGCTAGACAGGATGAGTAATCATACGACCCGCGTTTGACCCGCGTTTGTCTATCGTGAATTCTGCTTTAGATGTCGCCCCCTATTGCATTCGGAAAGGCTGCGACACACGTTGCTCGAAATTGTACATATTTGTGGAACAAAATGTGTAACTGGATTGTAATAATGAAGGGGGCTTAAGCCTTCAGCAAAGAGGATTCAGTCCTCTCTCGCATCGCCATTGCTGCAACGCTGTGTGGATGTGATTCCACGTTTGGTAGCTTTCCGCTACGTGATGAATTTGGTGGTACACACTAAGTGACTAAGCGATTCCACAATAATTATCATCGTCGTAAAAGTCACTATTAATTTGGTTTAGAATTTTTATTTGCATAAGTTCCAGCTCTGAGGATAATGTCACTGCAAAGTCCACGGAAAAGTGTGACCTCTACTGTGTAAATGATAAAAAATAGGCACAGAAAAGATTTCCAACAGGAGTCTTATGGCATAATGTAGATAGCAGAATTGCAATAACACTAAGAAAGGGGCTTTTAAACATAAAATGCAGTTTCTGCAGACACACACATACAATTGAGTGTTAGGGGATTATGGGACGCGGTAGCTTTGATTGGTATATTTATCAGCAAGGGACGCTGGGCATCTAATGATGTGATGCTGTATACGTACTAAATATATACCTTGGCGGTGGCTCTTAGAGTTCTGGCACTGTGTAATGGAAATGGGTAAAGATTCGCTGTGTGAGAATGCTGCTCGCTCCAATTTCAATTATACAGCCGTAATCACCTTTTGGGTTACAACATCAGGTTGGTAACATTTATCTACCTCTTGGCTAATGAAAGCCCGAAAAGCTCAATAATCTGATAAGCATACTTTATGCTGTTTTACGTAACACGTGTCTATCATTGGTTTTGTTTCCCGAAACAACTTTAAAATGACTCGCTAACTGCGAGGCTTATCTATATGACTAGACGCTTGACTTTGACACCGAATTTTAAACAGACGTTGTGAAGTGACGAAAATCAAACATCGACCACGGCCGATACTTCGCTGGAAGTGACCTTGAGGCTCCCCAGCTGATGGGCTGCGAACTGCCACCACCACCCAACCTCCTCCTCCTCATCGGTGATCTGCTCGGGGTCACTGCGCTCTGGCCTGGTCCGGGAGCTCGTACACAACACCGCTCGGTGCGCAGTGAAATAACGAAAACATACTACGACACCACAGGCTCTCACTTGATACAGCTATCGTGCTGTGACGGTTCCACCTGAAGACGGAAGCTTGTGTTGCCTCCGAAACGTCGTGATTTTTATTTTATTTTACTTTTATTAATTTTAATTTTTTACCTACGTGACTTTACCGAAAAAAACCTAAGAATATACATCACAGGCTCCCAGGTCTGCCACCAGATATCCACGGAGAGATGCGAACAGCCGAGGGAGGTGACACGTTTTCTTGTCAACAACAACAACATTGCCTACCCCATTGAACAAGACGTCAACGATATCACCTCGCCGCCGACCAAAGTCTCGATCGCCCTTCTGGGATCCACTGCGGCTGTCGCAAATTCCTTGAATCTCAACCAGATCCGGAAGATCGCTGTGGCGAGCAGAGACCTCCGAAATGAACACCGCGTTCGAGACAACCAAACGATCGCACGACTCCCTGGTTCTGACACCCCCCTGCCCCCTCCCCCCCCGAAGAACACTATGTGGAACCAGTGCCGGATGAAGCTAGTGCAGAACCTGTAGCATACGTTATAAAGGGGCCCTAAATATAAAAAAAGCACAAATATTACAAGACAAATTTTAACTCGCACAGTAAAGTCATTGTATTTTTTCATTTGCTATCAGGCCAGATAATACAAAAAAATCGCTAACCTTCAACACCCAGACGTTCTTAAAAGTTGAAGGCGGTATAGTACTATAGTAATAGAGCAAATGCAGAATTACTGAACCGGAATTGATAGCTTTAACGCATTTAGCGCGGGGCCCTTGAAAGTGCAGGGCCCGTAGCATTTGTAGCTACTTTTGCCCACTAGGATATTCCGGCATTGGGTGGAATCATCGGCCGCGTCGAAAACATCAACGTGGCCGACGCACACGTCTCCTTTCATGAAGGGGAACTTAAAGACACAAGCGACGGTAGTGCGAGTGTGGCCATGCAACCCAAACTGTGGATCATACAGAGTTAAGCCACTGCAGTCTGCGCGCCTTCAACGGGGGAGGAGGAACAGCGAAACGAAGTGAACTCTCTCCTGAAGCCCTCTCGTGACTCGCAGACCTCGAACATTGGAATTTAGCTCCTGAACGTATTGCCAATACGCAATAATCTAATCGAGATATTGCATTATTGCATGCAGCTGTATACGTGCGCGTGTGTTTGTGTTTAAATCGCATTGTGCGCATGTTTAATCAAATATATCAGCATTCTGTGTTAATTTTCTTACAGGTGTAACTAATTTGCCGATTCATCTATTCAATGTAGTCTTAAACTCCCCTTATAATACCTCCAATCACTTTTTGTGAAGAAAAAAGAAGAACAATCTATGATGTTTATCTATGTACGTTTGTTCCGTGTAATGGGTTCACGTGAATCCTTGCAGCCACGAGTGGCCGCTACGTTCACGGTGTTAAACGAGGCAGACACATCACGCATACGCATGTGCACAGGATCGCACCTACGATTCGCACGGTTGGCTACGTACGGTGCGAAAGAGGTTCAACATACCTAAATGCATTCTGTGATGCTTCACAAAATGTGTTTGTCCTCGGCGTGATTGAACTTTGATCAATTTGGGCAATTCAAGCATTTTTATACCCAGCGATATAAATGGGCCCACTGCAGTCAGTTGGTTGGCAGGTCACGTTCAGTGGGGTAAAGTGTGAGTACTCCCACATTCTTGCAAAAAGTCAGGCCTAGCATGGAAGAGGACGGGAAAACGCATTCCTGCGGAGGGAGCTGGTAGGAACGTTGGGTTGCTCGGTCAATGGCCAGGGTCAACGGCGGCGTGGTGTATTCCGCAAATATGCCCGACTGTGTGGGCGGGCACAAGCCGGCGTGAGTAGGTTAAACGTTGAGTTTTATAAGGGCACCACGGGGTGAGCAGCACCTCCCCACCCAGCCCCACCCCTCCCACCCCCCACCCAGCCCCACCCTCCCCACCCAGCCCCTCCCCACCCTCCACACCCAGCCCCTCCCCACCCTCCCCACCCAGCCCCACCCTCCCCTCCCCTCCCCACCCAGCCCCACCCTCCCCACCCAGCCCCTCCCCACCCTCCCCTCCCCTCCCCACCCAGCCCCTCCCTCCCCACCCAGCCGCTCCCTGCACGACGGACACAATAATCCCCTGTGGGCTGGTGTAACCAGGAGGTTCCTACCAGTATAACATCAGGGGCTGTCTCTGGAGCTTCTTCTAGTGGATGCGCAACAGCGCTGTGGCCCAGCAGTTGCAGTGCTGCACCCTACCCGTACCACTGCAGACGACAATGTGTGGATGTGTGGCTGCGCATGTCAGAATGCGACGTCTAATGCGTGTGCGCTTGCGTCAGAGGTCGCAAACGGGTTTTGATTCCTTACCCGTACCCGTACCCGGCCATACCCGTACCCTACCCGTACCCGGCCGGGTACAGGTAGGGTACGGGTATCGGGTACCTGATTGCGACCTCTGGGATGAAGCCATGTTGTAGGCGCGGGTGGGTTGATTCTAGGAACTTGAATTGTGAGAAGAGACAAGACGTTGGGAAATGAGTCACAAACGGTTACTCACCAGTGACTCACGGTCTACCCGTACCCGTACGTGGCCGCACCAGGGTCGCAAACGGGTACCCGTTCCCGTACCCGGCCGGGTACGGGTAGCCGGGTATCGGGTAGGGTACGGGTATCGGGTACCCGGTTGCGACCTCTGGCTTGCGTGCATTATGCGGTGGTACAAGCACGGGGAAGAGTAGGCCAAAAATACCCTCAAGGGAGGGCTTTCTGAAGCTCCCTCTCGTGGAGGCGTTATCAGCCAGCAGCGGCGTTAGCAAGCACGTGACCTTGACACATTCTCACTGGCAAGCAAAAAAAAACTCGCGTTCCAACGTTGGTTTAATCCATCGTATATCCATCGCAAGTGTTTGCTTTTAGAATTCTCTCCGCAGGGTACGACGACTCATTTGAGCAGTGGTCCAGGTGGCTTAAGTTTTACACCTCTCTGGGTCCCATAACCGAGCCCAGCACACCGCCATCGAGATGCTTAGCGTGAAAATGACGCAGTAAATCACGTACATTGGGGATACATCGCTTTGCCGCAGATGGTGCTCCATTGCAGGTTGTTAACAGCCGCATCATTATAAAGTGGGGGGGGGGGGGGGTGTGTGCTGGGCGTGTGTTCTAATTAAGACATCTTCAAGATCGCTCGTCAAGCTAAAATTAGTGGCACGTTAATTTACGGCACTGTACGAGGGGCCGCATGAACGCTTGCACGATATGGGCCACGCTGGTACCATAAACCAGATATTTCGTTACCCCCCCCCCCCCGCAATGTTCGTGTGCCCTGCCCTTCACCTTGAATGGCCGTTTTTTCCATTCACAGCCAGTATTTTAACCAGATAATTACATCTTCATATGTCAGCCGTGGTGGTGGTGGGGGGTGGGGGATGTGTCTAACGTGAGGGCAGGGTTGCAGAAGGGGGTCAGCGTCTCCAAATAGCCGCAGCCACGGGGCAAGGACCTGGACCCTCTCCGGTTGCCACCTCTGGGGCTACAAAAACCACCGCACTTCCTGCTCGTGGGAAGAAGAACATCTGCCCAAATAATGGAAGAAGGGAGAACAGCGCGTAAATTGTCGTTTGGTTGCAACGACTACATTAGCGTCGCGCGGTTTCAGCTGAACAAGGATAGGGATGCCCAACTGACGAAAGCCGGGATCTTTAATGTCCCCATGGAAGTCGTGAAGTTATCTCGGGACAGCGGCTTCCTCAACAACACACAACAACAACAGAACAGGTGGCAAACGGAGCTCTTTCTAGCTCCGCACCCTCTAGGCAGTGCCCACTCGTGCGCTCTGTGCGTGGCCTGGTCTTTGTTTTTGGGCTTGGACGATCGGAGCTGACCGGGGAAGCTGCCCCCGCTGCCACAGAGCGCCCGTAAATGTGTTGGAGGCCAAGTGCGAATATAACAAATGGGGTTGAAGGTCTGATTTACACGGCTGTTAAAGTTAAGGGCATGTGTAGCCCGCAATTGAGATGGCTGAGTGAATGAGCTGCAGACTGTTGGCTGCCTTCCAAGTTGACCTTTGGCACAATATTTATAGAGGGTCGTGGATTGTGGATTTTTACCCTTAGACATTTCGCATAATCTAGCGTGTTTGCTTACAGCTGTCGTTTAGTCAAAGGATTGTTGTTGCTTTTTTTTTACGAGGGAAAATAAAATAATCCCATGTGCGCTTACATACTCATGAATATTGTGCATATCTCTGGCTGCATATGGTGTGGCAGCGAGGCTATAAAAATAATATGGGAAAGTGGCAGGGCACACGAATCGAATACTGAATTATGAGAAAATCAATCACGCCGCTACACTCATTATCTCACTCTACGAAGGCATGATCGGCTTTCCATCAGGAAACCCTTGGGGAAGGTAGGAGCTTTAAGGCTCTATCGCCACTCAGTCACACTTCACTCTATCGGCTGCATGGAGTGTATGAGAATCTCTAATTTCTACTGTACTGTGAGGGAGGCTGCCTTGTTGCGAATGGTGAGTACGCCGGACTTGCAGTCCAAAGACTGTCGGTTTGATCTCCCAGAGCGGCAGGTGAAACGTCAGTATAAAATGGGTAGACCACAGTTACTCTCACTTGATACAGCTATCGTGCTGTGACTGTTCCACCTGAAGACGGAAGCTTGTGTTGCCTCCGAAACGTCGTGATTTTTATTTTATTTTTATTTTACTTTTTATTAATTTTAATTTTTTACCTACGTGACTTTACCGAAATCAACCTAAGAATATGAATCCTTGCAGTCACGAAAGCTTCAAATCTAGAAGAGCACAGTTAGTTTATTGTCAAGTGGTGCTAATGGGAGGTGTGGAAGAGGAGGCCAGAAACACCATCGTGAGGGGGCTCTCCAGAGCTCCCTCGACTGAAGGCCCTTCTGCCAGCCATTGTGTTGAGCGAGCACTTTTCAGGGCTGCACTTTTACCTTAATGTGCAATTAACTTTTTATCATTCGAGTATTGCAGGATCGGTTTGATGTCTTACGTGGAACACCAGTAGAGTAACGCAAAATGGAAAATTTTAACTGCAAAAATGAAAAAAAAATACATTTGTTTGAGCGAGAAAAGAAATCGTCATTATTCACGTATTAAAATGTTAAATTGTGCCGCTGAAGCCACGCGTATAGAATTGCCTGTGAGGAAATTGCAACGGAATTCACATTTTTCTGCGAGTACAATGTATATTATTTAACAGGACATTGCCGAGTCTGTACGTGTGAGTTAATCTTGATTAATGCAGTTACACTGTCACGTCAAAATGTAGCTGATCACATGCTGCTCCTGTCTGGCTCAGCGAATTTCCACCCTGCTTGTGATATCTGGAATTCAGAACAACAAACCCTCAGCGATGCCTTTTTTTGTCTCAAAAAAATAGGTCACCGCCATCGCAAATTCAGGCCACGTTAATATTTCAGCTCTCTGACCCTCGGAGAAGACATTAACAGCATGCATTATATATGCAGTTTGAAAGCTAAACTATGGCTTGGCCTCATAATCACATAATTATTTCCCTCGTAGCTAGAATATATATTTACCGAACTTCACAACAGGCTTTTTGTTAAGTTTGCAGTTCTGTGTGAATCTGAAAAAAAATGTGTTTATATATTTTTTATTTAAATACTGTAAGTGACCGTGATTATTAATTCACTTGTATAACTTATTAACTTTAAACACTTCGGTGGAAAATCGCTCGGGCGCTCGGCAGCATGAATAATGGGACACTTTTTTAAGGTAATGTGGCTTTGTTTGCTCAGCTAAGAAAATTGGCATGCGGTGTCCTATTCCTGGAGGATCTTTAACAATGTGCACATGCAGCCCTTTTGTCCCTCTCACACGCCACGCAGGTCAGTGGGGGCCATTTGACTCTACCTCGCCACGATGGTCAGTGTGTCTTCGTGAAAAAGGTGCTGGGAGGGGGAGTACAGAACGACAACGAACTCCACTCTCCACAATGCCCTCTGGTGTCCACAATGCCTACTACACCTGACCGCTAAACATGGTGGTTGCTCATCCAAGTCCTGTCCAGGATCAACCCTGCCTAGATTTGAAGGTCTGGCTGGATCAGGTGCATTCTAGGTGGCTTGGTCAAATGCTAATCGGGGTGAGTTATTGATCATTGCAGAAAGGCCATACAACAATTCACTGGTAAGACCACCTCAGCTGTACTCAACTCAGCTCACTTGGTATCGTTAATTAAGGACATCTCACTATCTGCAGGTGATTTGCTCGTTAGTTTCGATGTGGTCTCTTTGTTTACCAAAGTTCCTGTGCTTGACACCATTGCAATCATTGAAGATTTGGTCCAACAAGGACTGAATGCTGATGTACCGGCCCTGGTGAGACACTGTCTCACCAACACTTACTTCACCTGGAATGGAACATTCTACAAACAAGTTGAAGGTACCCCAATGGGTTCTCCCTTATCTATAGTTGTAGCCAATGTTGTCATGGAAAAATAATTTGAGACAGATGCCATCCAGGCATCCACCCTACATCCTTCCTTGTGGAAGAGGTACGTAGATGACACGTTTGTCATCTGGCCACATGGCCGACCAGCTCTGAACCAATTCCTCAAACATATCAATTCCATACACCCAGCCATCAAATTCACCATGGAGGTGGAAAAGATGGCAAGTTTCCATTCTTGGATGTTTTAATTGAAAAGAGATCAGATGGCTCAATGGGACACTGTCTACAGGAAAGCCACCCATACAGATGCCTACTTAAAACCTGACTCCCACCACCATCCATCCCAGAAGAATTCCCTCATCAAAACTCTACACCATAGAGCTCGATGTATTTCCAACCATCACCACCTAGCCAGTGAACTGCAAGACGTACACCAAGCCCTCAAGATGAATGGATATTCAGACTACACAATCTGTAAAGCTATCACCCCAACTGTTGGAAAATAACCATCTGAGGACCCAATCAAAACCATCACCTTGCCATACATAGCAGGGGTCACTAAAAATATTTCCAAAATCATGAGCAAACACAAGATCCAGGTTCGATTTAACACAGTACATACAATTCATGATCTGATCCCATCTGTGAAAGATGTGAACCCTGACATGCAATACCCCGGTGTCTACAAACTAAGCTGCGTCTGCGGCAGTAGTTACATTGGGAAAACTAAGTTACATGTCTCGGACCGTGTTCGTGAACATAAGGCAGATCTGAAACACGGCAGGACCAATACCTCGGCCGTGGCTGATCATTGTTTTAATGCGGTGGGCTCACACGAAATTGATTTCTCTAAGACGAAGGTACTTTGCAAGCCCACTGACTATAAACAAAGATTTGTTCATGAAGCCATCCATATATATAGACACAGACACAATTTCAACGGAGAAGATGGGTACAAACTGAGCAATCATTGGAAGGACGTTATCAACCAGTTTAAGTCATAATTGGCTATGATGTTCCCATCCTACCACCTTCCGATGTTAGTTGTGTTTTACGCCCATTTCAAACCTGCGCTTTTGCAGTCACTTCACGCGCCAACCCCTTGGTTGCGGCTCTGCGATCTGCCATTGACATGCTAATCTCTCTTTAACATGCTAATTTTCACCTGGCAGCCCTGTGATTGGTGGAAAACCAACTACCGTCGGGTTGGCTACCCACCACTTAAATTATCATTGGCTGCTGACATTTGGGCTACGCCCATTTCACACCCTTATAAACAGTTTCCTTCGGAAGCTAACCCCCCATTTCCTGAAGACGACCGCTTGTGTTGCGCTCGAAACGTCGTAGTTTTTCGTTATTTTTTGTTGTTTTGTTTGAACCTATCTACGTGACTTTACCGAAAGACCCAAGCATATGCAGAAAGGCAGTAAAATCCAGTCCATTACATGAGCCTCCTCTATAAATGATGAAGTATCAACTTGGTTATCCAAGCTATCCTAGGATTTTGCGATCTGTAGACATAGGCACATAGAATAATGGTATAATAAAATAATGAATGTTGCTGCATTGCTATCTGCTGACCCCCACAGCATATAAACACCGGTCACGCACAATGTTTGTCCATCGAAGCAGTATCCAGTCTCAACCCTGTTGAGATCCGGCAACATACGTGAATGTTCTGGTCATAAGCCAGAAATATTTAACGTCTCAGAGTAGATGGTGCCTCTGGCTCGTCAGTTCAGCTTCTTGAGCTGCCGCATGTCACGGAAGATTGTGGTTCATGTGAGCCCTCGCCCTTGAACTAGCAAGCCAGACCTCTGGCTGTCAGAAACTTTATTCCCTCCATGATGCCTAATTCAATTCGCGGCCATATGGACGGTTTTGTAGTTGCGCAAAAAGGTATGGTCACCGCGGCGAAGGTACAAAAGAACCTCACGACATTCCATGGGAAGAATAAGAAAAATAATATCTCACAACACCAGAAGAGGGGAGAGATACATGTAAATGCAGTCCATTGTTATGCTACTGGCCAAAAAAAAAATGTGGACGTTTAATGTCCCGGGAAGCCTTACAGATTTCCCAAGAGGGCTACCTCAAAAAGAGAACAATTCTGAGAAAACCGGGACAGGTGGCAACCCTAGTAAAACGTGTGCACAAATACATGTGCTGTCGTGGTGGATTGTAGATAACGTTTTGTCTACTGGGCCTGACTGCTAATGAGATGCCGACAGAGTTTGGCTGCCTCAACAAATGCTGCTGAATAATAATAATTATTTGTCCTGAAGGCTGATGGACTAAAAGGCGAATTTATATGGAGAGACACAAAATTGTTATTTATTGTGGAAAAAAATGTGCTTTGATATAAACTCGCCAAAACTTCAAGGAGGTAAATCCTTCTTATGGTATGCAGTCCTGTAATTCCTGACTCATGTCCCCGCCGGCAGAAGGGCCTCTACCACAGAGTGTTTGGCCTACTCTTCCACGCCCGCCGGATATCTTGAAATCGGTGGGAGTACTCACACTTTACTCCACCGCATGTGATCGATCTGCAGATCGTCCCAGGCGGGGGAGCGGTGGCGGCGGGGGGGAGTTGAATCAACTTTCAGCAGCAACCTTTCGATGACAAGTCCGGTGCTTGCTGACATCAAACATTCCCTAAAGTGACAACGTCAAATATTCACACGCACGCGTGAATGTGTATACGCATTTAATGAGCCGAAAAGATAACGCAAGTATAAAGACTAACCGTACACATGCCGTAAACATGCGGCCGGTTTTCCAATTATTAACACGTCCTTCCTCTCGCATTGGAACATCCAGTAAATATTTCCAACCAACGGGTTAAATTATAATGATGAAAGTGAGAACGGCGAGCGCTCTGGGACAAAGTTTAAAAGGCCTCTCGCCATTGACTGGCTAAAAGGAAGAAGCCGGTGTGGAGCACGTGACCCAGCCGTATTAGTAACCCCAAGGGACTCTTCTGAGGTTTCAGCATATGAGAGAGAGAGAGAGAGAAAACCCGCACGCGCTATCTGTGCGAGCGGAGTAATAAAAAGGTCGTTGCACCTGCCTAATGGAGGTGTCCTATTAAATGACTGCAGGGGCTACCTGCCCGCTTTAGAGTGAGGGCGGTGGAATATACTCGGCTAGACAATGAACAAAGATCCATTGCGAGAGGAAACACAAATGTCGCAAAGACAACAACAACAACAGCAGCACTTTGGTCCCGCCAGTTTCTTAATATTTCCTCGTATTTCCATTAAAAAAAATCTCGTATTTGAGAAATTCTGAATATGGAACAGCGTGGTGAAGTGCAGTGTGGGATATGTCCTCATCCAGCAGTGGAATAACAGCAAGAGCTGTACATCATGTCTGTTCCATTGGTATGTTCTGAATGAAAGCTGTCACTGCCTGTTGTGCTTTTATATTAAGTGATGCAATGTAACGGGACATTCTGTAATGTCTCCATACATCAATTACAGTTATAAATTATACACATTTATTTGGTGATAATTACTATGTTTCTGAACCATGTGTCATGTGCAGTAGTATGCGCCGATTAAACGCTGTCTTCGTTTGTGCAAACAAGAATGGGGAGATGCATAATTGGAAGTACATTGGGAGGCAGACGCGAGAAGAGCACGTGGTTTAAACTAAACTATTTAAAACGTTTTATTTTATTTTACCCGGTAAGGTCCACTGAGCTGCATATCTCTTTTTCAGAAGGCACCTGACCACAAATGATAGCTCAACGAAGTGGCTTATCACGTGGACATTTGTAGCGGCCAAATACACGAAAAGCACGTGCGGCGAAAAGCCGGAGAACATGCAAACTCCAAATATGCAGGCGTCAGGGTTAAATCGCTGCCAGGAAATTAGCCTTTGTTGTGTAGAGTGGTTGACTGAGCCTATTGTTATGTAGAGGTGGTGCGGCTGAAATCGCTTGAAGGGATGAAGGATTAAAGTCCGAGTCCATCGGAGAGATGGAGCGATAAAATCATCTTCTGTGCAAGTGGATTGTTACATCGCAGGCCAGTGGCAGGGTGTCAGCTCGGGGAGGCCTTCATCCAGCAGTGGATTGACCATGGCTGATGATGATGGTGATTGTGATGACTACAATACAACAAAAACATAACGGGATGCATCGGCAGTGGTGTACAATCACATGGGGTGGGGGGGGGAATCCCACCACGTTCGTCATTGCCTACGACATGTATGTAATAGGCTGACGATTCTGGCGATGGCACTTGATCAGTTGTAAGGTCGTGTTAATGGAGAATGTGATTATATTTGTAGCGTAGAGGTTAGCGCGCTGCTCTGCGAACCCATCTTGCTTGAGTTCGACTCCCGCTCACGGCCAACACCAGTGGCGATTATTTGTGACCGGTTCTGGGCCTTCCCTAGGTCGACTCAGCCTCAAATGATTACTGTACCTGGTATGATGTGTAAACATCGCTACTGGGGAGACAAAGTCGGTCGGGCGTGGTGCTGGCCACCCACCCCCTCGGGTGCCCTGTCGGCCTTCATAGGTGCTCGCTTACAGCACTTGCCCCAACAGTCTGTTAAGGCTATACGGGGATTCTTTGTATTTATATATTTGTATTAATCTGTGCTTAGAGCAAAGTTAACAAGTGCCGTACCGTACATATAAAACAATAATTATAATGTACGGACACTGCTCTTTATTGTCCCTGTGCTTTGATGTTATCAAGTTTGAAATGTCAAACTTATGTTTGTTGAACCAGGTGAGAAGTCAGAGAGAGAGAGAGACCAGGACAATCTTCTCATTTCACAATCCAGGTGCAGGATGTCCGACTCAGTCATCAGCTGTCACTTTGTCATTTCCGTACATTCATGATTTTTACAAGCGGTTGACCAATTACGACAAACCCCATGGGCCGTAATTGTGGCATGTCGAATTTAAAAACGGCGCAAATTGGGGTTGGTCCTCTGCGGATTAGGATTTAGAGTAACGTTGTCCTGTCGCAGCAAGTGACAGATTCCTCCCTATAATGTGGAATATTGATCAGCTTAGCACCTTATTCTCATAGTCGCTGCCACGCACTGGCTCAGCCACTCATGGCTGGAGCCTGAGGCTCAGCTCACAAGCAACTCTGCACATCGCCAGCTCAACATTAAGCAAATGAGTTGGGTCCTGCGCGCTTGAGTGAGGGTCAGAGGTCGCAAACGGGTTTTGATTCCTTACCCGTACCCGTACCCGGCCGCACCAGGGTTGCAAACGGGTACCCGTACCTGGCCGGGTACGGGTAGCCGGGTATCGGGTAGGGTACGGGTATCGGGTACCGGGTACCCGGTTGCGACCTCTGGTGAGGGTCAAGCCTCAGCCACTGCCAATTCAAGCCTTGGAATTGCAATGCAGTGGCGGGTGGTGGCTTAGGAGCCGTCCATAAATGACGTCACGCGATTTTGGACGATTTTTGACCCCCCCCCCCTCGTCACACGGCGTCACAAAAAGTCAGACCCCCCTCAAATATGACGTCACAAAGCTCTGCCCCCCCCCCAAACCATATTTCAATTTTGAAAATAAAACATGCTTCAAATCGCTTTAAACTATTGTCATTGTAGTGCGTATTTAATGTGGCGCTGCACTCTGATGTTGTAGGAGTGTTGTTATAACAATTAGTGTTGTTATAACAATTCGAGATTTATTTAAAGTTGCGCATTTTGATGTGACGTCACACATCGTCACAAATGTCTGACCCCCCCTCCCTAGGTGCGTGACGTCATTTAACGACGCACCTTAAACAAAAAAGTGCACACAATGTTGGTGTTTCATGGGACATGTTTTGGTTGGTATATGAAAAATAAGAATATAAAGTTTTGTTTGCACATTCACTACAAATACGTGTGGTTAACGCAGATTTGATTCCTTGCAAAAGGTATCTTATTTGGTCTGTTTAACACGTAGCGGGCTATCGCGACCAATAGTGTTCATAATAAAGGTTTATGGGTTAGATCGCTTAAGTATAAATGTGTCGTAACCCTCCACCACCCGACGAAGCCAATTAGTAAGGGATTTGTCACGTAAACAAAACGCCAATTAGTTACTACGTCAGCCCACCGGTGTGTTGGAGAGTAAATCCACAACATTTACAATTTGAGTAGTACGACGTTTCGCTGGCAATTACATCAAGCATCATCGGGCGATTTGTCAGAATAGTGACGCCATCCACCTGCTTCCGATCTTAAATAGAACAGCAAGACGACGTCATCACTGAACTGACGCGATCGAACCCAAAACACCTTTATCACGAATCTTATTTGGTGTTTGAACATCTTAGCACCTGTTTTATTGCCATAATAGGGTATTAAACATATTCTTATTTTTCATATACAGGTAGTCCTCTACTTACGATGGAGATGCGTTACGACGACCCCATCGTAAGTCAAAAATATCGTAAGTCGAAGACGACCTAGCCCACCCAGGAGTCTTAAAGAATTGTGATCATTTAGCAAAACAGAGCAATTTACAGGACCGTACTGTATAAACTAAAAACTGTATTTATTCATTTCAATACTGTATTGCACAGTAAAATGTAAAGTAAAAAACAAGGTGAATTCTAAGCCTACCTATATGAACTGCAATTTAATATAAAACAAATTCAGGAAACAATCCTATCTGCATCACACAAGGCGGGAGATGCGTACAGAACATCCCGGAAGCGTCCCAACGTACAGCATCGTACCTCGTACGCTGCTGCTTTTGTCTGCCGCGCGAAATGTAAAATATTTTACAATTTTGTCGTATCGCTATCGCCATCGCCATCGCCATCGTAAGATCGAAATATCGTAAGTCGGACCGTCGTAAGTCGGGGACTACCTGTACATTGTTGGCGATGGTGCTGGTGGTCCGTGTGGATTTGCCCCGAGTCTCACGTTCGCTGTGCGGTGTTGCACTGCCGCCTTGTGGTGTAAAATGTGTTTCGCGCTTAGCTCACGAGAAAACAAAAATCACCATCACAACATGTTTGTAAAATGACAGCAGTGTATTGGAGTTTTCATTGTAGTTTAAATCTGTATTTTATTTCAAAGTCTTTATGGAACGGTACATGCATAAAAAAATGCTATTTGAGTGATTCCGCTCGTGTTTTAATTGTTAGATATCGTATCGTTTTTTTTTATCACATAAGCAGGCGGCTTGCCGGACTTTTCCACGAGCCGGGTCTTGGTTACCACCTGTTAATCTGGGTAGCCGGGTGTCTACTGTAGCAAGGTTGCGACGATATAATGTTTCGCGATACAATAAGCATTTTTCACGATATCAAAATTATCGCATCATCACGAACGTCATCTGTCCCCATCCCATCGGCTCATTCGTGACGATGGGACCGAACACATTGCAGCATCATCCATTTATTTAGCCAGTGTTAGTTTGCAAACATTTCACTAAGTGTATTCTATAATTGTATTGTACATTTTTTTCTGCCTTTATTTACAAGTACGAATGAAGCTTTACTTAAATTTGGCCGTAGTTCACGCAATACAAGCCTACCACGAATATGTCAATCAATACAACTTTCAAATCGACAACAGAGTGCTTATCAATGGAATGCCATGGTCATCCAATAAATAATCAAACAATAAAATGCATTATGAATGTTTACATAGAGGGTCACCACCTGTCCTGCTGGGCCCAATGGTCATTCTCTTGATGAGCTCTTGTTGAGGAAGTTGCTCTTCAGGGAAATCTCTGAGTCTTCCAGGCGACATTAAAAGTCCAGGTTTTGTCAGCTGCACAAAAACCACTAAATGATCCATCATGCGTCGCTATTCCCTTTACCGGCACGACGAGACTTTCATCTTCCTGTGATACGTCCGTTTTTTTATTATTAATTTAGAGCTCAAAGGTGGAAACTCTGTAATGTGCATGCTGATTTTGGCATAGGCGTGATGTTACAGTGTCCATCATTTGTCAAGTGCGTTACAACGCGACATTTTGTAACCCGAACGCTCGCAAATCGAGGGATACCTGCACAATGCATTCTAAATGGTAAGACAACAACGCGCAAACATGGCATCGTCTATCTCAGACTGTGAAGGTCGTAAAATGACTCCCGGTGGTTACCGTGCACTTCATATACCCGAAACATAGCACATTTATTGAAACCTCGCATAAACACAAGCGGTATTATGGCAGTGTGCAAAGTTTAACTGTGAGGTTTTACGAAGGAGATGCAATTTGCGAGGCATCGTTGAAAGGTCAAATGTGTTTTTTAACATCTTTGTAAGGACACGCTGTAATCGCGCCACCGGTGTTTCACACTATTTGGCTCCATCAACGAAGAGGATATTAATCACCTGCCAAAATTACAACTTATTCAAACCGATTTCCCGCTCAGTTGGTTCAGTTTCAGTTCAATTTATTAGGTGTAACCCTGCGAGCCATGTGGCTCTTGACTTGGGCGAGGCAGTGGTGTAAATTCCACACTCCTTTGGGGGCTGGGCGCGGTGAGTTGGCGGGCGTGGGAATCCACCCATAGGACAACCACTCGCCCAAAAATTACCACTTGTTTTTTTATCAACACCAGAAGAATCGTGGGCTAATTTAAACTCACGACCAAGATTTGAATTTGCAACATTCCGAATATAAGCCGCTCACTCTATCGAGTTAACAACACTGCATTGCACGCACACAATTTTCAGACTTATCCAGATCACCAGCTCAAAAGAACTGAATTCGTGGCCACTTTGTCATTTAGGGCCCACCCACTCGCAGGGTTGAGAGAACGTGGCCGTCAAATTCTATTTGTTTCTAGCCGCTCGCGCTATCACCGAGGGGCCTGATACATGGTTAACATCATCACAGCTTTGGGGTTTAATCCTCACGTTAAAAAAAACATGGGCCCGTTCACTTGTTGGCAAATGTTCCTTTGTCCACTGGAGCTTGTTCAAAGAGCCTGCCAATATTCATCCCTAACATGAACAGTGGGGGAAAATTGCCAAATTGATGTGTTTCGGACAATCTACGTGTTTAATGAAACGGCACACGTCATGGGTTTTAGAATGGGGCACTGCTGTGATGTAACCACCAGCACACCGGACTTAAAATCTGGAGATCGCCGCTTCAATATCCTAGTGCCGCAGATGACACAATGGTGTTAAGTTTTTTTTAAAATTGTTCTTTATATTACAACTCAACGCGAGCCTGACAGAAAGCGCCGATCGCCGAATGGAAGGGGGGGGGGAACAAAAAGTTCCACGAACAGTGGCCCCCGAGTTCGGTGGCAACAGGGCCCCAAATGAAGGGGGGGGGGGGGGGAACTGGGCTCACTGCACGGTGTAAGTTTCTTAAACCCGCCCACCTTTGTTCACCCAGAAGTCTATAAGGGACTCCTCTACTTACGAACACTCGACTTACGAACTTTCAGAGATACGAACAAACTTACATTTCTATTTAAAGCTTTCGTAACTGCAGGGATTCATCTTCTTAGTTCTTTCGGTGAAGTCACGTAGAAGGGAAATAAAAAAAACAAAAAACATAATAAAATACAATTCTCATGACGTTTCGGCTACAACGCAAGCAGCCGTCCTCAGGTGAAGAACAGGTCTGTCGGAAAGACAGCGTCTGAATGAACGTTATTCAGAACGTCATTCAGACGCTGTCTTTCCGACAGACCTGTTCTTCACCTGAGGACGGCTGCTTGCATTGTGGCCGAAACGTCGTGAGAATTGTATTTTATTATGTTTTATTTTTATTATTTTATTATTTCCCTTCTACGTGACTTTACCGAAAGAACCAAGAAGACGAACAAACTTGTCCGTATGTCCACACCAGTTGGCTGTTTGGACCGAGAATCGTAATTTCAACCGCAACGCAATAGATGGGGGTAGTGGCATCTACATCTACAGGAGATTATACAACTTTTAAAGCCATTCCCCGTGCTTAGTGTACATGCCGTACAACATATTTAGAATCGACATTATTAAAGTTGGACTTGCGAACAAATCGACTTACCAACAGACCTCTGGAACCTAACTCGTTCGTAAGTAGATGAGTCCCTGTATCGGTACACCACAGTTAGTCGATGAAGGCAGGTCACGCGAGATGTGGTGAAATATGGGGTCCTCCCACCACCTCTTCCAAGGCGTCTGGTAAGCTTGGAAGAAAATGTCAAGTCAAATACCCTCTAGAGTGGCTAGCGCAAGCTCCTTCGATGGAGGCCTTTCTGCCAGCAGTGACATGAGCGAGCAATTTCAGGGCTGCACCTTTACCTTTTATGCCATATATTTAGAGATAGGCCTCGGCAAGGTAAGGTAATTTACCCTTTTTACCGGGTAAAAGGGTAAAGGTGTCGACATGCCAAGGGGTAAGGTAAAAGGTTGGGTAAAGGTAGCGCGGAAGAATTACCCGGTAAATACTGTTTACCGCTCACTAAAAGCTCCGTGGCGCAGTCTGTGGCCTCCATTTAAAATATGAATCATCGAGAGTATTCTATATGAAGAAAGCGCTCTACCTAGCATTTACCTGTTGTAAACCTTCTTCATGTGTAGTACCCCAGTAATTACCCTGTAATCGGGTAATTTGTATGGGGTTAGGGTAAAAGGTAGGGTAAAGGTAGGCTCGTTGCTTTTACCTTTTACCTTACCTTGCCGAGGCCTATTTAGAGATAAAAAAATATAGTAATGCACAGGGTGCCCATTAAGTTATATCCATTAATAATTAAACTACGTCGATCATATAAAACACACACACAAACTTTGTAGTATGACGATGTTATATAGATTTTAATGTTATGTCAGTTCCAGTGGAAGGTTCATCTGTTTGTAAAATTACATCATTTAATGCCAGGTCAACCTTTCTATACATTTTCACGTTAAATATAGTAGATGCAAATTAAGAGAACACTGTATAAGGCATCCGCGAAAGTATAATCAGTTGGAGAATTCTACTTGCGAAATGATGGCAATATTTCTCGTGTGCAATTAACATTTTTTACCAACTATCTTGGGTGATCTTTAACATTTCACGACTGAAGCATTCGAAAAAAACAATCACAAAAGCGATGCTGGTGAACGTCGGGGACTTTCTCAAATCTCTATCTGATTACAGCAGCGGCATCACTATTATTATTACACTTGAGTAACCGTGATTTTTTTTTTAGAAGGTTCCTGCCATGTTACATTTCAATTCGGTCATTTAAAGGTTATTTGTGAAATTTGGCAAAACTGGATCATGGCGCTGGCATACACAATGGCATCACAGGAGCATTAACGTCCACTGTGAAACAAACGGCGCGTGGTATTTTTACGATGAATACACTTTTTATTTTACTAGATAAAGCTCAACTCAACTATTTATCTCATTTTTCGATTTAAAGCTTTCGTGACTGCAGGGATTCATCTTCTTGGTTCTTCACCTGAGGACGACTGCTTGCGTCGTGGCCGAAACGTCGTGAGAATTGTATTTTACTATGCTCTATTTTTATTATTTTATTATTTCCCTTCTAGGTGACTTTACCGAAAGAACCAAGAAGATATTTAGCTCATTTTTCAGAAGCAACCTGGCCACAAATGATAGCTCACCGAAGTGGGTTATCATCATGTGGGAATTTATAGCAGCCAAATACTCTTCAGCGCACGTTTACAAATGCAGAGGGCAAAACCGGAGGGCCCGGAGAAAAATCCAGGTGACCACGGGGAGAACGTACAAACTCCAAATATAGAGGCATCGTTAGGGTCGGTATCGAACCCATGACCTGCTGTATACCAGGCGAGGTAGTTAACATCTCGCCACCGCGGCACTGTGGGGCTGCCGCTAGATTTGAACCGTGAACCTCTGCAACGAGCGGCGAACGAGTCACCGCGCACGGTGGACATACATAGAAGTTGAAGGAGGTTGACCCTCTCATGCATCATGCTCATTGTGGTGGACTAGGAATGCTCTTCAATTATATTAAACGTTTTCAACACATCTGTGGCGTTAATTTGACTCTTAAATTTACTTTCAACGAAAAATGCAAACATTTTGGTTTTAATGAGTCATGCATGAGATAATTATCTTATCTTATATGGATATAAGTAGCGCCTTATCCCAAAGCGCTTGACAACAATCATACAATTGTACATACGATGACAGTGGTTGAGATAAAGAGTGGGTTATTAAAAGTGGTGGTGTCATCATGGTGACAGGAGCACAGGTGGGAGTGGTTGGGGTAGTGATAGGGGTTGGGGTAGTGATAGGGGTTGGGTAGTGATAAGGGTTGGGGTAGTGATAGGGGTTGGTGCAGTGATAGGGGTTGGGGCAGTGATAGGGGTTGGGGTAGTGATGGGGTAGTGATAGGGGTTGGGGCAGTGATAGGGGTTGGGGCAGTGATAGGGGTTGGGGCAGTGATAGGGGTTGGGGTAGTGATAGGGGTTGGAGTAGTGATAGGGGTTGGGGTAGTGATAGGGGTTGGGGTAGTGATAGGGGTTGGGGTAGTGATAGGGGTTGGGGCAGTGATAGGGGTTGGGGTAGTGATAGGGGTTGGGGTAGTGATAGGGGTTTGGGTAGTGATAGGGGTTTGGGTAGTGATAGGGGTTGGGGCAGTGATAGGAGTTGGGGCAGTGATAGGGGTTGGGGTAGTGATAGGGGTTGGGGCAGTGATAGGGGTTGGGGCAGTGATAGGGGTTGGGGTAGTGATAGGGGTTTGGGTAGTGATAGGGGTTGGGGTAGTGATAGGGGTTGGGGTAGTGATAGGGGTTTGGGTAGTGATAGGGTTTGGGGTAGTGATAGGGGTTGGGGTAATGATAGGGGTTGGGGTAGTGATAGGGGTTGGGGCAGTGATAGGGGTTGGGGCAGTGATAGGGGTTGGGGCAGTTATAGGGGTTGGGGCAGTGATAGGGGTAGTGATAGGGGTAGTGGTAGCGGTTGGGGCAGTGATAGGGGTTGGGGGAGTGATAGGGGTTGGGGCAGTGATAGGGGTTGGGGTAGTGATAGGGGTTTGGGTAGTGATAGGGGTTGGGGCAGTGATAGGGGTTGGGGCAGTGATAGGGGTTGGGGCAGTGATAGGGGTTGGGGCAGTGATAGGGGTTGGGGTAGTGATAGGGGTTTGGGTAGTGATAGGGGTTGGGGCAGTGATAGGGGTTGGGGTAGTGATAGGGGTTGGGGTAGTGATAGGGGTAGTGATAGGGGTAGTGGTAGCGGTTGGGGCAGTGATAGGGGGAGTGATAGGGGTAGTGGTAGCGGTTGGGGGAGTGATTGGGCTAGGCCTGGTTGTAGCTGGGGGGTGGGGCAGGGAGTAACGCTAGGATGTGCTTGGGAGAAAAAATGGGTTTTAAAGGAGGGACAGAAGCAGGTTAAGTATTGTGGCCAAATGTATTATCAGACGGGTAAATCCGAGCATTGCACATGTATGGAAGCTCAAGGATAATTTTCTATGATAAAGTGGATGGGATGACGAGATAGACTCTCTTCCACACAAACGCTTTGTAAAACTGTCATCATAATGTTACCGGCAAGTGAATGTGCAAGTCCAAATCCAATGCTTTCTGTGGATGGTGAGAACATCCATCACGCCAGTAAAATGTGTCCCATGTTCGAAACAAGCAGATTTACCAACACACAGAGGTTTGCCTGGGATGACCACATGTTCAACTATTTTAAAGTTACTGGCCTAAACAATAATAGAGGCCACCGGCTCCATCGAGCCGGTGGGTTTAGGCAAGTCTGAGCGCATTGTACAATTCGCGTCCAATGTGGTTGTCACACGACTAGCATGCAATGCATGATGGGAGTTGTGTCTTCCAGCTGCTTGTGAGCAGCTCACCTCTCTCTGTGTGTTGTTGAATCTTTCCTGCGAGTCGTGGCAGAATCTAGAGGTTCAATGTGCAAATGATTCCGATTTGTTTGCATCCCGTTTCGAGAAATGCAACAATTTGAAACTAGTTTTATTCTACCATTGGAACCTCATATGCCAGTAAAAAATATGATAATTGTTTTTTTTACCCCTCTATCTGGCAACAAAACTGACACCTTTTTTTACAAGGAGTCATGTTTGCATAGACCACAATACCTGCAGTCATAATGCAAACAAAATACATAACTCTGAAAATGTGCACTGTCCTTGAAATTGATTGGTCCACACCCGAGACAGCTTTCCTTAGAGCCTAGTCTCACATGGGTTGGACCAGATGACGCCAAAAGGGTAAAAAAGCAATTATCAGTGTTATTCTACCTTTATTAAAAAATAGATTTTTTTTTTTTTTAGAAATACAATATTTGCGCATTTAATCCTGAATTAGGGGGCGTGATGGCGTGCAGTTGTTAGCGCAGTGTGCACTGAAACCGGCTTCCTGAGTTAAATTCCTGTCCATGACTGACATCAGTGGCACATGCTATCTTAGCCGGTGCTGGGACCTGCACGGCTTCTCCAATCTGGTCTGACCAGCGTGGTGATGTGTGTTCAATCAACGCCCACGACCAACGACACATCACGGGGAGGAAATCATCCAGCAGTGAATTGACGATTGACAAAGGGCTGTAATTGATTGTTGTTGTCACGAACATTCCCAAAAAATGAGCAGGCTGCATTAATTTCAGGAGGTGCTGGGTGCAATTTTCGGTTTCGCTTATAAAATATTTATCTGATATACATATTCATCCTTCGTCTCTTACCTGGTCACAGATATAACTGATACACGGATGCCTTCATTCTAGGTGCTTGTACTTGGTGAAGAGATTGTACAGAACCCTCAGTGTGGACTTCAGGTCAAAGTTTACAATATCTGCAATGAATTCAACACAGGTCAGAGGTTACACTATCTGCAATGAGTTCAAGGCAGGTCAAAGGTGATAATATCTGCAATGAGTTCAACGCAGGTCAAAGTTTACAATATCTGCAATGAATTCAACACAGGTCAGAGGTTACACTATCTGCAATGAGTTCAACGCAGTTCCAAGGTTATAATATCTGCAATGAGTTCAACGCAGGTCAAAGTTTACAATATCTGCAATGAATTCAACACAGGTCAGAGGTTACACTTTCTGCAATGAGTTGAACGCAGGTCAAAGTTTACAATATCTGCAATGAATTCAACACAGGTCAGAGGTTACACTATCTGCAATGAGTTCAACGCAGGTCAAAGGTTATAATATCTGCACTGGTTTACATGTTATTTTTACAACCCCCCCCCACCCCATTTTTTCGAATTGTTGGGTAGCCGTTCTGGCTCATCCCAAAATCCTATATTACTTGAATGTTGCTTAGAGGCGTTTTATTGTGTTTGCATTGTGTGAACCACAGGTCAAGTTTGGCAATTATGTTTTTCCACACACGGGTGAGATTCGCAGAGGGCACAGGAAATGTGAACACAAAGTTGTCGATAACAGAATTTACTGATGCGCCCAAGGGAAATGCACACAAATAAGAAACACTTTCTATAAATCGGATTCTACTCCAGTGTCGACTGTGAACGCGATGATAAAAACAAAATTGCCACGTTCAGACTTTGGAGTTGTAACCTTTGACGTGTGGTGTTTCCCAATGCAGATATGGGAAAAGCCTCACGAATATTATGTCACAGGTGACCCTCCGCGCACACTTGAAAGCCGAGTTTGAAATCGCAGTACAAGGTTGCATATTCCATCGGCAACACGGTCGTCCTCACCGATTAACCGCCCACACCCAGTGTGGTATTTGCACTGAGTGGTCACCTCTGTAGATGCTTACAAATCCGATAATTTCACAGAAGAGAATTGCCATCTAAATCTCACGAATATTCGCGTATTTTGTAAAGCACAGTCAAGCATCCCCCCCCTAACTCCCACCGGCCCTGCCTCACCCACCCCGTTAAAATCAGTTTGCTCTTCATTGTTGGTCCAGTCCCCTGTGTATTGCACCGTTTAATTGTCATTATCATTGACGTTCACACGTATCCGACCTTGTTCGCCGGAGGCAGATCTAAAACCTTCCCCAAGGAAGAGGGGGTGGGACAGGAGCAATCCCAATATTTCAAACTTCTTAAATATGGCCCTACATTAAATTGAATATATTTTATCTGGTAAAAAAAAAACTTTATGAATGCTGAAAGTGGGGGACTGCTGCCAAGCCATGCTCTCGCTCCACCACCCAGTTGCCAGAAGATTGTCTCTGGACAGACGCTCCCTTCCTTCGACTCTGATTTCCGGATATGTAAACGGCCTCCCTGATGAACACATTGTCGGCGAAATCACCGATTCTGGCCTCTGGGCCTTCAAATGCCCCCTGAGTGCGCACACACACGAACATCCCATAACTTCACCGCACGCCTCGTAGAGACCGAGTCTTTGAGCGGCAGTGAACTAATGATTACGCCGATTGGGTGTACTGTCGGATATGGCTATTGTTCACAATTGCACCCAATAATAAAGGGGGTATGTGGGGGGGGGGTGGTCGTGCAATCGCTCCCCATCGCCCCACGCTCAGATCGCCACTGCTGCTGCTCACACATCCGCCTATACCCACGGTGAACACAGCGAGTCGTCGATGCGATGCCGTACCTACAACGCAGAGGAGCGGTAGCGTAGTGGTTAGAGCGCTCACGGCCAACACCGGTGACGATTGTCTGCACCGATTCCTGGGCCTCGCTTAGGTCGACTCGACCTCAAATGAGCACCCAGTGCGGTGTAAAAACATCGCCACTGGGGAAACAGAGGCGGTGTTAGCCACCCCACCCCCTCGCGTCCCACAGTGGTGGCCTTCATAGGTGCTGCTCGCTAACAGCACTTGCTCCAACAGTCTGTTAAGGCTACACGGGGGATCTTTGTGTTTGTGTGTGTGTGGTGAAAGTTCTCACCTTCTGGCCGAGCCTTGGGCCTGCACAGTCCGCCGTCTTGCATCAGCTCGAAGGAGAAGGAGACATTGTGCACCTGTGCAGAGGTCAGCGGCCAGGCAGTCGTTGGACATCAGCCACGTGGGTTCCTCTACCCCCCCCCTCCTCTACCCTCCCCTCCTCTACCCCCCCCCCTCCTCTACCCCCCCTCCTTTACCCCCCCCTCCTCTACCTCCCCCCCTCCTCTACCTCTAATCCCCCCTCTACCCCCTCCTCTACCCCCCTCCTCTCTTCGCCCCCCCTCCTCTACCCCCCCTCCTCTATCCCAGGATTATCGTCCTATTGTCGAGGACGATGATCGCACTGGAACAGGAACTGAAACTCGACAAGGCTTCCCGGTTTGCATTAATCATTGCGTATTTCGATGCACTTCCTGCCGCTTGTTGAAGGGTCACTCTCAAAGTGAGTGTTAGGTTACGTTGGGGCATTGCCGCAAAGCAGAATTGATCGGTAAGGACCATTGGCTTTCGCTATTAGGTTACTTAATTCATGTAGGCAGTGGGTTGTGGGATAAGCATGAATTGGAAGTTGTTGGGTGTTATCTGCTGGGCTTTTTGTGATTTTTGTTTTTTTTTATAAATTGCAAAGGTTCATCTTTGATGTACAATTAATTTGTTTTGTTGGGTCTAACAGGAATCAATCGTGAATCCTATTGGCTGTGATAACCTACGTGTTACGTTAATCTCAGCGTTTAGCCACAGGCATAGAAATGCAACCATGAATCGCTCATCCGAATGTTCTCATCATGGACAAGGTGCTCGTAGGGGTTCCCCTAGATCTAAAGATCCGCGCTCTGGGATGTCTCGTTACATTATGGGAACTTTTGTGTAACCGGGTGGGAACTTCAAGGGATGGTAATAATTTAATTTGCAAGAGCGACCCGGGACACGTGCCTGCCAGAAGGGGGCGATGCGATGAGCACTCTGTATAATCCCAATTCAGCAATTTGCGCGCCATTTTGGGAGTTGGAAAATTTGGACTCTTGACGCCGGCACACAAGGGCCTACTCTTGCGGATGACATCAAGGGCATCTTTAATGTCCACTGTGCAGCAGAGGGGGTGCGTAGTATTGCGGTTATTAAACACCGCGGTAATAATGAGGGCGGCCGCTGAATTTGCACCGTGAACATCTTCAACAAGTGGCAAATGTTGTACCATTTGGCCACGTAACGGTCGCAGTATATATGCAAGTACAATGATTCTTTTTATCATCATCATCAATGCCGTAAATGAACACCACGATGATACGGGATGGGCCCTAAAGGTATCGCGTTCTCACCTTCTGCTCAAAGCCGTCTGGGGTGAGGAAGAAGTTGTAGAGGGGAACAAAATAGCCTTCAACCAGACCCATGAGCAGTACCAGGTACACGCCGTCCGCAAACTGCGTGGGCAACGACAATGGCAACGGAGTTTAAGAGGATGGCCCCCACACTGACCGGAGTCTGGGTGCACCTTTGGCTTTCGCGCTGCAGGGATACAAAGGGGCAAACTGAATAGTGTGTGGTGTCGTCGAATGCAATGAATGAATGACCCCCGTGAAACCGTGTTATTTTCTATGTGGCCACGCTGTAGTGAGATCAGAGGTCGCAATCGGGTACCCGATACCCGTACCCTACCCGATACCCGACTACCCGTACCCGGCCGGGTACGGGTACCCGTTTGCGACCCTGGTGCGGCCGGGTACGGGTAGGCCGTGAGTCACTGGTGAGTAACCATTTGTCACTCATTTCCCAACGTCTTGTCTCTTCTCACAATTCAAGTTCCTAGAATCAACCTACCCTCGCCTGCAACATGGCTTCATCCCAGAGGTCGCAATCGGGTACCCGTACCCGTACTCTACCCGATACCCGGCCGGGTATGGGTAGCCAGGTATCGGGTAGGGTACGGGTACCCGATTGCGACCCTGGTGCGGCCGGGTACGGGTAAGGAATCAAAACCCGTTTGCGACCTCTGAGTGAGATGCACTGGGTTCCTTAGACGTTGCAAGGCTTGAATCCCTAAACGTGTAACCGCTGCACACGTAACTTTAGTGTCACCGGTACATTTACTCTCCACGCAAGTGATTCCTGCATTGTGGAGACAGTTGGAAAGTTATCAAGGTCTGCATCCTGTGTGGTGTGGGTTTCCCTCCAGATTTGCTTGGAATTTCTCTAATTTAATCCTCCTTGTTGTTGTAACAACAAATTACATGTTTTTTTTATATTTTGCTGGAAAGCTCTGCGAAGGTCGTTGTCAGCCTATAACTTCCCACCTGTGGGCAAAAGCCTCCCCCACATTCTCCCATTACTTCCTTTCCACAGTTGTTCTTGTTCGGTTTTATCAGTATCCACTCCGAAATAAATTATGTCAGTTTGTTCTCTTTACCTAAAGTAATAGTTCTTACCTGAGATAATATTTACTTAAAATAAATAATGCACTAAACTTGTGGCTGTAAATGTACTTTTATAATGGCCGCTCCTTTCATCCCAGGCCACGGACTTCTTGCAATCGCACGCCATATCAAAATATCTAGGGGTGGTCAAACCGCAGCTTGTGAGCCGTAAGAGTGTCTTGGGCTGTTCAAGTGCGGTTTTAGGTAATGCAATACATTTTATAATACAAATTCGTGGGAAATAAGAAAAACATCCGCAGAAGCAGCAGCGGCCCAGGCCACTCGTCTGTGTCACCGGAGCCAGACATGGGTACTCCCAGGGATTTATCCCGCAGATTTTTACATTCAATGTATGCATGTATGTTGAACTTCTTTCGCACGATACCTAGCGACTTTGCTAATCAGTTGGCCTCCACCTTGAGTGAACTGGCCACGTGACCACCCCATGTGATCACCCCACGTGATAGATGTGTGCCTTGCGACTTTCGGTTGTATCAATATTTTGGTGTACCTGCTTGTAGGGTCAGGAGCTTTGGCCACCCCTGTAATAATCATTGTAATAGCACCTATGATAGTCTATGTAATAGCACCTGCTACACTTGTAGTAGTCATTGTAATAGCATCTGTAACACCTTTAATAGTAATTGTAATAGCACCTTACCTGGGTCTCTAGTTCTGTGACCTCCAGGTTCAGCTTGCTCAGATGTTTGTTCACAAAGGTGATGAGAGACTGAAAGAAAACTTGATGTTAATTATGGTCACAGATGACACTTATTCTAATTCAGCAAAAGCAATACATTTCTGAACGATTTCAATAAAGTAAAATGAATGTTCTGCTATTTCTCTTAATGTCCTCAATTAAAATCACGAAAGATTATCTGTAAGACACTGAAATATGAACTCTTAAGTTATAAAACTCTTAAAATGGTTAATGTCGGAGTTTTCTCCCATCGACTCTTCTGCTAAGGTCGTACAACCTTGCCCAACTCACGAAACGTGTGAAAAAAAAGAGTAGGTTTTACTCTTTTCTGGCACTAAAACCCCAGAGTCAGACCAGAGAACACCAAAAGGTGGACAGCACAAGGACAATGCCACTATCAGAGCATCTATAGCTCGGGGTGAGTAGCTACAAAATGGGACCTTTTTGCCAGTATCAAAGTATAAAAACATAGGTTTTACCCTTTCTGACAATTAAACAGATGTTAAGATGTTCAAACACCAACTAGAAACCTTTTGCAAGAAATCAACTCTGCGTTAACCACACGTATTTCACACCATGTTCATCATCACACCGTGTTAAACCGACCGGTGATATATCAAGCAATTGACATTTTAGCCGTACCTCTGGGAGGCCGATTTTAAAAATTACCTTTTTTACGACGTTGAGTTTGTCCGGAGCGTGGTCGAACAAGGTATCGAAAGCGTCGCGCTCTGCACGGGAGACAAATTAATCGACGTTACCGCCAAAGGGATTAAGCGCTGCGAGTTTGCGGTGTGGCGGCCGTGCGTTGCCGGCAAATGGTTCTCTGTGCGCCACTTACCAAAGTGACCGGCCATTGATCTGCAAGCACAAGTTGTAAATGTTACCAAAATGAATTCGATTACATTTAGAGGTTCAACAAGCTGCGAGTGTGTAATACTGGGCCCTTGGTTAATGCATTGATTTTTGTTAAATTAAATATTTATGCTGGATTGTGTCTCATTAAAATACAAGCTGATGCGCTAGTCCACTAAGCAACCCTCAATGTTGTTCTGGGATTCCTAGTCTATGTTCTTGTGTGTGTACACATAAATATGTTTAATACTTTAACATATTAATATTTTCTGGGTGCGAGCAGGCTGGAGTAGGCAACACGTGGCTGGTAGCCACAGCCACAGTGATTGGTATACAAGATGTGGTGTGCAGGGAGCGGGAATATTTTCTGCATCACTGACCCAGACAGCCCTGGCTGGAACTGGCTGGAATTGAGGCCCAGGTATACATTTACTCTGCATACATCTTGCTCAAAAACGATTGCTCTTAGTCAGCTGTGTCATATACATTTCATAACGGTTGGCTCATGGGGTTTGTAGTTTTCATGAAAACTCTAATCAGTGTTCTACGAATTGACGGATGGGTGGACATGAAAATATCGATGCTAGCGATCAGTATCCTTACGGCTCAATTAAAAATATCCCCCCAAAAATACACAAAAATAAAGCAAAAACATACTTTGTAGTGTTGTCTAATATGGGTTTTGTTTACTGCAATTATTTCAAAATGTTGACCATGAATGGCAATTAGCACTCTGCCTCACATTAAATAGCTAGAGACTTTTTACCTTTTCAACTTTTGCCTGCGGCCACATTGCCCTGAATGTACCCCATCTCGACAGCTAAGCTGGCCCGAGAGTCTGCGTGACCCCCACCTTCTCGCTGCATCTCACCACCGAATAAATAACCACAGTCAATATCTCCTGTCTGTACAAACAGCACCCGTTCATCCGCCGCCACTGAATGTCAGCCCCCGTGCTACGTGACCTGTGACACCCCCGCTTTGCGCCCTGCGTCCCGGTTCACGTCGCTTAATCTCGTCGCGGTCTCGGAGGCTAAGCACCAGAGGTCGCAACCGGGTACCCGATACCCGTACCCTACCCGATACCCGGCTACCCATACCCGGCCGGGTACGGGTACCCGTTTGCGACCCTGGTGCGGCCGGGTATGGGTACGGGTAGGCCGTGAGTCACTGGTGAGTAGCCGTTTGTCACTCATTTCCCAACGTCTTGTCTCTTCTCACAATTCAAGTTCCTAGAATCAACCCACCCGCGCCTGCAACATGGCTTCATCCCAAAGGTCGCAATCGGGTACCCGTACCCGTACCCTACCCGATACCCGGCCGGGTACGGGTAGCCGGGTATCGGGTAGGGTACGGGTACCCGATTGCGACCCTGGTGCGGCCGGGTACGGGTAAGGAATCAAAACCCGTTTGCGACCTCTGCCAAGCACGCTCGAGTCTGACGAGTATTTTGGATGAGAGACTGCTTGGGATACCAGGCTTCGTCTGCGAGGTGGCTACCTGATGGCAGTGCACCAACAGATTCTGGAATCTGTGCCACGTGTTGAGTGTCACTCCCTCGTAATGTGTACATTTTCTCCAGCTACTACGGTGTCTCGCCTTATTTCAAACGTTCATTAATTTAATTGGTCACACGTCCCAAGACAGGATCCTCCTGACAAGAGTCTCGGCGTCTCCTAGATAAATCATCATAGTCGCGCTGTCATGATGTAGGTGTGTGCTCTTACTCCATGGTGGTCGTTATAACCTCCTGTGATTTCTGCACGAGTACTTTCCCTCCACGTTTCTGTAACAAGTAAGCATATCGTGTATTCAAAATAATAGTAGTAGTAGGTTAAACACATACATTTTCATAATTGAGAAATATATATATATTTTTATATTATTATTCTAAAATGTTGGTTGGTATAAGGAGCATTCCAATTGTATTGTTTGTAAGTTCCTTGGGTAAATGGTGTTGAAAACGCTCATTTAACTGAACATTTCGATTTAAAGCTTTCGTGACTGCAGAGATTCATCTTCTTGGTTCTTTCGGTAAAGTCACGTAGAAGGGAAGTAATAAAATAAAATAAAAATAAAACTACATTATTATATTATTTTATTATGTTTTATTTTTATTATTTTATTACTTCCCTTCTACGTGACTTTACTGAAAGAACCAAGAAGATTAACTGAACATGTTATTGAACAGTTCATACAGAACACTCCCAACCAGGGGTGGTAGCCTCCACAACCAAATGCAAGTGCTTGGCTTCAAAATGCTTGCGGAATTGATTGCAATTGGCTCTCGCGTTGACCATGAAAAGTCGTTATAAAACTGCAGCCCTGCAATTGCTTGCTCACACTACTGCTGGCGGAAGAGTTCCTACTAGTGGAAGTGCAAGAGACTTGCCCGCCCCATTTAGAGGGCACTTGGCCTCTCGATTCCACGCTGGCCAGACTTCGAAAATTTGGAAGTACAGTACCCACAATTTACCCCACTACACGCTGGCCTGCCGATCGACTGTAACGGTGACGTTACCCATTTTATACTGCTTCGTCGACAGAAGTGTGGGGTTTGGGGGCGTTTAAGAAACTTTCCCCAATTGTGTCTTTCAACTGCCACTCTGCCAGATTGAACCGGCGATCTCTAGACTGTTGCTAACCATTTTAAACTATTTATTTTATTTTACCAGGTAAGGTCGACTGAGCTTTATAGCTTTTTTTTCAGAAGCCACGTGGCCAAAAATGATAGCTGAACGAAGTGGCTTATCACGTGGATATTTATAGCAGCCAAATACTCTGAATGCATCTTTATAAATGTGGGGGGGGGGGGGGGGGGGGCCGGGTATGAAGCCAGACGACCCAGAGAAAAATCCATGCGACCACAGGGGAGTAACATGCAGACCTCCTGCATACCAGGCGAGGGAGTTAACATCTCGCCACCGCGACACCCGCAGAAGCAGCATCAACGTTCCGTAGCGTGTACGGTACCCATTTCTTTCAGGGGGGGGGGGGGTGTGAGATGTGAAGCCTCCCACACGTACACATCCATCAGATACCTGTGGGTGACGCTCACCTGGACGACGACGAGCTGCACCGTCACGTGGTCTGGCAGGTGAATGGGGGCGCGGAAGTGAATTGCGAGCGCGACCAGCAGGTGCAGGATAGCGACCACGTGCTTCGAGTGAATCACTGCGGGACAAATCAGCCACGGGCACCCCGCGCAGCGCTTCGCGTGCGAATGAACGCGATGTGAATATGAGCGAATTTGTATTCACTGAATTAGTTGGTCAATGTTATTGCACTCAATATATTGGGCCTAACGGGGGGGGGGGGGGGGGGGGTGGCACAGCTTCCGATCTCTGAGATACAAGAAAAGTGAGACCATATGACAAGAAGGATGTCTCTCAATAGCGGATTAGGGGAGAACCATAAATAATTGAATTGTGTTGAGTGGTGCATTATCAGACAGCTGACAAAAAACTTAACTTTTAACTTCCTTGAAAGACTTAGACATTTCCTAGGACAGCTGCCTCACATAGAGGACTTATCCTCGGAAAAGTAGGACAGGTGCCAATCAAATGTGCACCCGGCAAGCCGAGTTTTATTCGCAGCCACGGCTAATATGAGTGGTGAGATCTGAACCGATCCTGGATCCTCTGCCACCCCTCCTCCAGTCCGTACCTTCACCAACCCGCACTGACCAGCCTGGTGAAGTATGCTTAAACGATCCCCTGTAACTGACACTACATCCAGCATCAGATCGATGTATAGGACTGTGCATCAATATTATTAGAAAACAAATATTGGGCCCGATTCATATATCGATGAGTTAGTTCCTTTTTGTAAAAAATATTTGGTGAAAACGTAGCCACGTCTCAATTACTAAAAAAGAATTGGGCAAGTTGCCAAGGCGATTTACAGTTAAACAGGTAAAGGTGCTGCCCTGAAATGGCTTGCTCGTGCCACTGCTGGCGAGAGGGACATTGCAATGAGCTTTAGAGAGCTATAGAATGTATTTGGCCTACTCCTCCTCACTGGCGAGACATCTTAGAATAGGTGGGAATACCTACACTTTACCCACAGCAAGCGGGCTGCCGATACCGCAAACCGCATTGTAGCCATTCATACAGCTGGGTGAACAGAGGTGGGCAGATTTAATAAAAACTCCCGCCATTGTTCCAGCTGCCACGCCGGGAGATCGAACCTTTAAACCTGTGGACTGTAAGCCCAGCGTGCTAATCGTCACACCGCAGCGGTCGTGTTGACGTAACGCAATTAAATTTCGATTTAAAGCTTTCGCGACTGCAGGGATTCATCTTCTTGGTTCTTTCGGTAAAGTCACGTAGGATGGAAATAATAAAATAATAAAAATAAAACATGATGAAATAATTCTCACGACGTTTCGGCTACAACGCAAGCAGCCGAAACGTCGTGAGAATTATTTTATCATGTTACATTTTTATTATTTTATTATTTCCATTCTACGTGACTTTACCAAAAGAACCAAGAAGGTAACGCAATTATTTCGGTCATTTCATAAAAATGCGAATCTGCCGTTTGTTCTCTTAACAACACTCAAATGACTCCGGGTGCGTGGCGGGTGCGTGGCGGGTGAGGAGGCGGGTGAGGAGGCGGGTGCGTGGCGGGTGAGGAGGCGGGTGCGTGGCGGGTGAGGAGGCGGGTGAGGAGGCGGGTGCGTGGCGGGTGAGGAGGCGGGTGCGTGGCGGGTGAGGAGGCGGGTGAGGAGGCGGGTGCGTGGCGGGTGAGGAGGCGGGTGCGTGGCGGGTGAGGAGGCGGGTGAGGAGGCGGGTGCGTGGCGGGTGAGGAGGCGGGTGAGGAGGCGGGTGCGTGGCGGGTGAGGAGGCGGGTGAGGAGGCGGGTGCGTGGCGGGTGAGGAGGCGGGTGAGGAGGCGGGTGCGTGGCGGGTGAGGAGGCGGGTGCGTGGCGGGTGAGAAGGCAGGTGAGGAGGCGGGTGCGTGGCGGGTGAGGAGGCGGGTGAGGAGGCGGGTGCGTGGCGGGTGAGGAGGCGGGTGAGGAGGCGGGTGCGTGGCGGGTGAGGAGGCGGGTGCGGAGGCGGGTGCGTGGCGGGTGAGGAGGCGGGTGAGGAGGCGGGTGCGTGGCGGGTGAGGAGGCGGGTGCGTGGCGGGTGAGGAGGTGGGTGAGGAGGCGGGTGAGGAGGCGGGTGCGTGGCGGGTGAGGAGGCGGGTGAGGAGGCGGGTGCGTGGCGGGTGAGGAGGCGGGTGAGGAGGCGGGTGCGTGGCGGGTGAGGAGGCGGGTGCGTGGCGGGTGAGGAGGTGGGTGAGGAGGCGGGTGAGGAGGCGGGTGCGTGGCGGGTGAGGAGGCGGGTGAGGAGGCGGGTGCGTGGCGGGTGAGGAGGCGGGTGCGTGGCGGGTGAGGAGGCGGGTGAGGAGGCGGGTGCGTGGCGGGTGAGGAGGCGGGTGAGGAGGCGGGTGCGTGGCGGGTGAGGAGGCGGGTGCGTGGCGGGTGAGGAGGCGGGTGAGGAGGCGGGTGCGTGGCGGGTGAGGAGGCGGGTGAGGAGGCGGGTGCGTGGCGGGTGAGGAGGCGGGTGAGGAGGCGGGTGCGTGGCGGGTGAGGAGGCGGGTGAGGAGGCGGGTGCGTGGCGGGTGAGGAGGCGGGTGAGGAGGCGGGTGCGTGGCGGGTGAGGAGGCGGGTGCGTGGCGGGTGAGGAGGCGGGTGAGGAGGCGGGTGCTTGGCGGGTGAGGAGGCGGGTGAGGAGGCGGGTGCGTGGCGGGTGAGGAGGCGGGTGAGGAGGCGGGTGCGTGGCGGGTGAGGAGGCGGGTGCGGAGGCGGGTGCGTGGCGGGTGAGGAGGCGGGTGAGGAGGCGGGTGCGTGGCGGGTGAGGAGGCGGGTGCGTGGCGGGTGAGGAGGTGGGTGAGGAGGCGGGTGAGGAGGCGGGTGCGTGGCGGGTGAGGAGGCGGGTGAGGAGGCGGGTGCGTGGCGGGTGAGGAGGCGGGTGAGGAGGCGGGTGCGTGGCGGGTGAGGAGGCGGGTGCGTGGCGGGTGAGGAGGTGGGTGAGGAGGCGGGTGAGGAGGCGGGTGCGTGGCGGGTGAGGAGGCGGGTGAGGAGGCGGGTGCGTGGCGGGTGAGGAGGCGGGTGCGTGGCGGGTGAGGAGGCGGGTGAGGAGGCGGGTGAGGAGGCGGGTGCGTGGCGGGTGAGGAGGCGGGTGCGTGGCGGGTGAGGAGGCGGGTGCGTGGCGGGTGAGGAGGCGGGTGCGTGGCGGGTGAGGAGGCGGGTGAGGAGGCGGGTGCGTGGCGGGTGAGGAGGCGGGTGCGTGGCGGGTGAGGAGGCGGGTGCGTGGCGGGTGAGGAGGCGGGTGAGGAGGCGGGTGCGTGGCGGGTGAGGAGGCGGGTGAGGAGGCGGGTGCGTGGCGGGTGAGGAGGCGGGTGCGTGGCGGGTGAGGAGGCGGGTGCGTGGCGGGTGAGGAGGCGGGTGCGTGGCGGGTGAGGAGGCGGGTGAGGAGGCGGGTGCGTGGCGGGTGCGTGGCGGGTGAGGAGGCGGGAAGTTGCCCGGGGAAAGTAAAACACGACAACGCTCGTTGGCGTTACGTACGCTCGACAGACCACCTGACGCCGCCGCCCCCCCACTGCTGGGGCTTGAGTGTCTGGTTGACGGCCTGCAGTACCATATGCAGCTTCTGCTTCTGCGTGATCTCGCACTGCGTCACCTCGGCCACGTTCAGCTTCTTGTGCTCCAGGGCCTCTGCGGCGATGAGCGGAGACGCATCGTTAGGACGAGGGGTAGGGAGCTACGGCTCGCGAGGACCGGTCTTTACAAGCGCTGCCTTAGGGAAATAAACTATAACACTTAAAACAAAAAGTAAAAAATTATTTTACCAGGTAAGACTCACTCAGCTATATAACTCTTTTTTCAGACACGACCTGGCTATCACAAATGATAGCTCAACGAAGCGACTGATCGTGCGGAAATGTATAGCAGCCAATACTCTAAGCGAGTGTTTGCAAATGTGGAGGGAAAACCCAGACGACCCGGAGAAAAATGTACACAAACACGGGGAGAGAGACAAGCAAACTCCAACTACACAACAGTCGTCAGAGTCGGGGTCGAACCCACGACCTCTTGCACACCAGGCGAGGTGGTTAACATCTCGCTTTGATCTGTTCTTTTTTACATTTGGCATGGCTGCGTATAAACAGGGGGCGCGCGGTGGTGGGTCGTGGGAGGCGTGAGAGTAATGCACGCGTAAACAAGCAGCAGCGAACACGGACGCGACTCGCCGTTCGGCACCCGCCGGGAGCGTCGCTGCGTCGGTGCATGGCGCGGTGTGGAGCCGACGCATCCTCTCAATTACCGAGCAGCTTTTGCAGGACTTGCCCATCGTAGAGGTCGTCCTCCAGGTCTTTGACGATGATGCGGTCCTCGACCAAGACGTCGTTGATCCAGTCCTTGAGAACCTGCGCTGGGACCGGCGTTAGTTTCGTGGGACCTACGGGGAAGGCCGTGGTCATCTGGGTTCCACAGGTGGTGAAATGTTAACCACCTCGCCTGGTGTAGCAGGAGGTCGTGGGTTCGATCCCGACCCTGACCATTGTCGTTTATTTGGAGTTTGCGTGTTCTCTCTCTGCGAGGTCACGTGGATTTTTTTGCTAGTCTGCCGGTATTTCTCTCCACATTTAGAATCATGCATTTAGAGTATTTGGCTGCTATCAATTTCCACATGATAAGCCACTTCAATCTTGACTTAAAGCTTTTGTGACTGCAGGAATTAATATTCTTTGGGTCTTTCAGTGATCGAAACGTTGTAGTTTTTAGTTATTTTCTTTGAACCCATCTCCATGACTTTACCGAAAGACCCAAAGAATAAAAGCCACTTCGTTGAGCTATTGTGGTCAGGTTGCTTCTAAAAAAGAGCTCCATAACCTTGTTTTGTTTTGGTCGTCATACAGGAATTATAATTGTAATTTAAATTATAATTAATAATTCTTATTATTTACATTATAATTATTACTGTAAGGCGCATTTCATCCTTAGCTTCTAATGCGTGCTGTGTATGGAAAACAGGAAAAAAACAGAACCATCGTAAACGGGCAGAACTATGCGGGTAGAGGCCAGTTTAAAGACGTTAGTTTTCCAAACTGACTTAAATATATCGAACAACTCAAATTGGTAGTCTTTGTTCAACTCAAAACGGTGGCTTTCGCAGCCAATGTTACGATTCACAACAGTTTTTTTTTGGCCAGGCCACATATACTGAGCTGGCCACATTATCGTGATAATTGTTGCCGAGTTTACCGTGAGAGAATAAACAATAATATATAATTGTCGAGTTGTTAAACATGTGCATGAGCGACACATTCATTTTGCTTAGCTGTGTCAGGTGGTGGAGGGTTTAACGACAGAAACTTGGGTCCAGGTAATTCAGTGGCCTATCCCCAAAAATCTGTTTTAAATCGGTGTTAGTTTAGTCGACAGCTACCCATGGATTTTAGACAAGCTTTATTCTTCATAATAAAGGTTTTATTCTGTGGATTTCATTTCGTCTCAAAGCAGAACACCTTTACTTATGTAACAATGTCTTCTTTGTAGCTATTTAACACAACATATAATGAGAACCTGTGAATTGAGGATAGCAAAATGTAAACCATACGTGTATATGATCTTCATTAATGAGCCAAAGTCACCAGATTAACAGCACGGAGATATCAATAGCTCATATGAAGCATACTTCACCGACCCGCGTTGACCAGCGTGGTGAAGTATGGTCAACAAACCGGCACGGTATGTGGGGAGGCCCTCAGCCAGCGATGGATTGACGGGCTGTTCGTATGAATATCCTGCACAGCGGCAAGAGTGTTTTTTCCCCTCTTCTGTATATTATATACATTCCCACTTGGTATTGTTCCAGTAAGCTTCAGACCGCACACACATGCTCAGGCGCACTCTAAGAGATTACTAAGTGGATTAATATTCCACATAAAGGTCCACTTGAAAGTACAGATTAAGCACTATTACATAAGGAACATGTGAAACATCAGCGTCTGCGAATGCCGTAACGTACAAGCACCCCCACAACAGTGATGTGACTGCGGTGCTCGCAGGTTAAAGCATTGATTTTGGCTCGTTTCACCTTTCAATCCTAATGGATTCCCTTTCGTTTTCATAATGTGTTCCTTCTCCAACCTTTTAAACTGTCACTGGCCCACATTGGAATTCTTATGACTTTGGACACTTACGGATGAGATATGGGCGTGCCATGCATCGTGCTCACCTTGATCAGTTCCTGCAGCTTTGGGTCGTCTTTGTGCTTTGGATTGATGATGCTACGCTCCTCATTCTCTTCTGAAAAAACAATGAAAAGTATAGACCATCATTACCATCATCATTGCCATCATTATTACCATCATCATCATCATAATCATCGTCATTCTGAATCCTGAGTTGGAGCATGATTATCTATCTCCTTACTGGTAACAATTCAATTGCTTCCAGTGGTTTGATGAATAAACACTATACAGGGTCATTATTCGTTTCAATAATCGATTACTTCATGCAACATTAGAGTGAATGGGTGTGCTACACTGGTCGAATGGTTATCACACTCGACTTGGAAGGCAGAGGTTGTCTGTTCTATCTCCCTGCATGGTAGTGGAAACAAAGGTGCAATATTTTTAAACCACCACACTGCAGGTCACAGCAACTCACTCACCCACTCACCACACTGCAGGTCACAACAACACACTCACCCACTCACCACACTGCAGGTCACAACAACACACTCACCCACTCACCACACTGCAGGTCACAACAACTCACTCACCCACTCACCACACTGCAGCTCACAACAACACACTCACCCACTCACCACACTGCAGGTCACAACAACACACTCACCCACTCACCACACTGCAGGTCACAACAACTCACTCACCCACTCACCACACTGCAGGTCACAACAACTCACTCACCCACTCACCACACTGCAGCTCACAACAACACTCACCCACTCATCACACTGCAGATCACAACAACACACTCACCCACTCACTCACCACACTGCAGGTCACAACACTCACCCATTCACCACACTGCAGGTCACAACAACACTCACCCACTCACCACACTGCAGGTCACAACACTCACCCACTCACTCACCACACTGCAGGTCACAACACTCACCCATTCACCACACTGCAGGTCACAACAACACTCACCCACTCACCACACTGCAGGTCACAACACTCACCCACTCACTCACCACACTGCAGGTCACAACACTCACCCATTCACCACACTGCAGGTCACAACAACACTCACCCACTCACCACACTGCAGGTCACAACACTCACCCACTCACTCACCACACTGCAGGTCACAACACTCACTCACCCACTCACCACACTGCAGGTCACAACACTCACCCACTCACTCACCACACTGCAGGTCACAACACTCACCCACTCACCACACTGCAGGTCATAACACTCACCCACCCACTCACCACACTGCAGGTCACAACACTCACTCACCCACTCACCACACTGCAGGTCACAACACTCACCCACTCACTCACCACACTGCAGGTCACAACACTCACTCACCCACTCACCACACTGCAGGTCACAACACTCACCCACTCACTCACCACACTGCAGGTCACAACACTCACCCACTCACCACACTGCAGGTCACAACACTCACCCACTCACTCACCACACTGCAGGTCACAACACTCACCCACTCACTCACCACACTGCAGGTCACAACACTCACCCACTCACTCACCACACTGCAGGTCACAACGCTTCTCTTTCTGTGCCTTTCCTCTCACGGCTCAAATTTGAAATTCCCTCCTCTCATCGTCTCTTTTCCCGAAACTTTTCTAATGTTTGCTCAATTCAAGAAAAGTGTTACATTCGTATCCATGGCAACATTAAGAGTGCAGTTTGTTGCTGACCGCTTGCCGTTTTTCGGGTATGTCGACCTATGCTCACCAAGGGTGATTTTTTTTTAAAACCGTGCATGATTAAACAATTAACCATTGAAGATATAATAAATAAAACATTCATACTTAAAAAAAGATCAACAAGACCTGTTATCCAACATGCATCCACTTGTAGTCAAGTGCGATTTACTTTTTGTACGCATCGCATTCCATCCTTAGCCTCGAGGGTGGAAAGACACTGCATGAAATAGACACGTGTAGCTAATTAAATTAGCGAAGAACGTTGCCAATTTTGTGCTTTGTCAAGATATCGAATTGCAATAAAAAATATCAAGTAAGCTAATAAAGGAACCCAGTAAAGGGGGTGTGTGGGGGGGGACAAACCGCATTACTAATGATTGACACATCTGTGCAATGAAAGAGCTCTCACCAAATGGGATGGCACTGTACTCAGTCAACCTGACTGACAGGATTTAGCTTTTAAAACACAGAATGCGTCACACACAGAGACGTACTAACAAAAGGTTCTCCCACCTTCTAAACCTGTGTCTCGATTCTCTGCTGTCACCTCCTAATGACCCTGATTACCATAAACCAGCGCACAGGAATGACAACCTGCACCACCGGGGCAATATCCGCATGACTAATCAATTTTAAAGGTCAAAGGTTGCCTGCCTATTTCTCCCTTGGCTAACAGCTGCCTCATTTTAATACATATTTTTTTAAATCTTCCAGTGAAATCCAATTTGCATCGTCCTTACGCCCTCTTCAAATTACAATTCACGAATGAACGTTAAACGGTGTAATTCAATTTGAAAGCTTTCTCAACATTTGAGGTGCGATATGTTTATATATCATGCTTCAGTGCCGAGAGGTCGATTGTTTTGCTCCATTGCCACTTAGTTCCATGATTGCAGACGTGCATTGCAGACAATTGAAGGAACTGGGTCATCATTTAGGTAATCATCAAGTGGTGTTTACTCGGCCACAGTCTGCCAACAAATTAGGACTGTAACTCGGAGGGCGACATCAGCGAGACCTGCTGATAATATATCATGGTGCCGGATGTACTCAGACAAACAGCATTCTGGGATAGTAATGGAGTGGTAATTTTCAATTGCGTATTCTTTGGTTCTTTCGGTAAAGTCACGTAGAAATATTTTTTAAAATAAAAAATAAAGTGAATACAAATAATAAAAATAAAATATTAATTTTAATAATATTTGGCAGTCTATATATATTCTCCAGGTGGTCTATATTTAGACTGCCAGTACACTCACTCCGATTAAGAACAGTCTACATTAGAGTTGTCTCTTTTTGTTTGCATTTTGACTGCAAGTGTTGTGGTTATTGCAAACATGACCCCTTGCATAAAGATGTCAGTTTTGGTGCCAGATAAAAGGGTAAAACCCTATTACTCTATCTTGCTACTGGCAAAAAAGGTATCATAATGTTTTTTTGTTGTTTATTGTTTGTATTTTACTTTCATTATTTTAATTCACTTTCTTTTTTTTATTATTTTTCTATCTACGTGACTTTACCGAAAGAACCAAAGAATGTGAATTCCTGCAGTCACGAAAGTTTAAATCAAAATTTCATTTGTGTGTCAAGCCACATTCTTCGTCTATAAATAAAAGTGTATATTCTAAAACTATTGATAATTATTTCATATAAATAACCCAAATGCAAATAAATACCCATAGTCATTTATATGCATTCATTAATCCCCCCCACTTCGTGCAAGAAGGGCACACAAGTGACGTAATTACATCTCTCCCTGTATTCAAGGAATGGAACAGGAGGATTTCTCCACAAATCTGGCTGTCGCCTGATGAAGCTAGTTGTAATTACTGGCGAAACGTCGTACTCAGATTGTAAATATTGTGGCTTTGCCCTCCAACACACCGGTTGTGCTGTACTAGTATAGAATTGGCATTTTTTATTTCCGCCTGATGAAGGCCGCTTGTGTCGTGGGTTTTTTTTGCTTTTATTATTTTCAATTGATTATTTTCATTAAAAATGTATATTTTATTGTTTTAATTTTTTAGTTTCTATCTACGTGACTTTACCGAAAGAACCAAGAATATGGCATGTTCTGTTTACGTGACAAACCTTACTAATTTTCTGTGTTGGGTGGCGGCGGGTTTCACGACACCTTTATATACAGAATGTTTCAAAAAAATGTTAACACTTAAATGTGACTATCGTTTTTAATGGAAAAAGAACGGATAATAGACTGTAACATGATAACAAATGTAATGTGAAGAGCTTCATGAAGTCAAAGAGTCTCCACTTGTTCGCCATCATTGTCAACACGTGGCCTGGAATCTTCTTCAGATGGTCTCCAGAGCCCGGAGGAACATTTCTTGTAGCATTGTTGCAAATTCTCAGAAGTGTTAAAATATTTTATTTAAGCACCCTGTATTTACGCGATCTAACCTTAAAAAACTGTATTTTGAATTACTTCATAGCTCGTCGGATTCCTCAATCTACGTTATTCTGATTCCGGAATGCTCCGTGCTCGGTGGAGCCGACGTAAATACTCACGGACAGCGCTATCCGCCAGATGTAAGCGGCCTTCCGCCAACAAGTGAATTGCGCACATGGTCCCCCAGCAGTTCTCCTTGGATGTCTCCAATAAAGAAAAGTTAATTGAAAATTTTCCAATACACAAAGTGAATTGAATTGGTCCAAGAAACAAAGTGAATTGAATTTTTCTCAAATAAACAAAGTTAATTAAGTTTTGCGGAAGGTAAAGGTTAAAGGTGCAGCCCTGAAACTGCTTTCTCAGGCTACTGCAGGAGGAAGGGCCTCCACTAGACGGAGGTCCAGGAGATCTCCTCTCCAGGGTACCTTGGCCTACTCTTCCATGCTGGTCAGATGTCCTGGAAGGGGTGGGAGTTCCCACACTTTCCCCCACCATGTGACATACCGATGTAATAACCGTGGTACATGGTTATTACATCGGGGCGAGGGGGGGGGCTGTTTATGAAACTTGCGCAATGTTTCAACTGCCACGCCAGGAGATCTAAATAGCACCCAATGCATTGCAAAGAAATTGTGCCAACCCTGAAACTGTGGCAGCATTCCTCAATTTGCTGAAGACGTGCAATGGAATTGCGTTTTCTTTTTTAAAATGTGATATGAGTCTCGAGGTGACTTGTTGCTGGAATATTAAAAATAAATACATATGTTTTAAATATACAGCAGCAAATGGCAATTAAATTTGGAAATAATTTACGTAAGCAGGCATTTAAAATGATGACGCAAGCCCCAAAAAAGAATAGATCTTACCTTGTAGTAATGTACTGTAGATAGACTATGTTGATGAGGCTGTCTGACAAGTTTTAAGCTTCGTTAATGGAAACATATTAAAATCAGGGTCTTGGAGCTTTGTAAAGATGTTCACGGCATCACTGCGTCGATGTATTAAAGTCTATTGGAATGGCATCACAGTGACATCACTAGAGTGCCATAATGACACACCTGACCCAAACTTTTAGTATTCTCTCACTAATGAAATGTAAAAGTCATGCCGAACAACCAAGGACACACACTCCAATTACGTGTTTATAATTTGTGAGCTGTAGACTTTTTGAGTTGCGTATTACTTTAAGTGACTCTATAAAATCATTATTAATGCAAATAGACAAACCGTGTTCTTTTTTTTTTACTGACAGCCATTTGTCAATTACGTTGCTGGAAGAAGGCCTCCCAATGCCATATCAGTCATGTGGGGATGCCGGTCAGTGCCAGGTTGGTGAAGGATGGTGAGAACAAAGACAAGTTCGGATATTACTCGCCACTGTAGTGAACCATGGTTAGGAATTGAACTCGGGCAATCGGGTTCATTGCGTAGTGTACGAACCAATGCGACACCAACGAGGCGACCCTCCCATTGATGAATATTTAACAATTGGGGGGATTAAAAACAAAACCTCTCTGATGGCTTTTTTAAGATTTTACTGCTGAATTTTTAGTTCCTGAAGAAGCTCCCCAGCGGGCAGAGAGCGAATCTTCGGACACACGTGAGACGACCCGACTAAAAAAAACACACACACATCGGAGAGGCGCAGAGCACGGCAGCGGAGCAATCTCTGACGCCAGTGACCTCGGAAATGAAGAGGAGCCTCGTCCCACTGGTGGATGACAACATTACCGAGTCGGGCGCCCTCTTGGTTGATTTCCTCGCTTGTTGGGGAGAGCGCTGAGCCAGTGGATTTCATCGCCTCTTCCTGGAGCTCTGCGACTGGAGAGGAGCAGAGGGGGGCGGGGGGGGGGAGCTGAGGGTCACTTCCGTCCATGAGATGGGCAGCGGTGGCGGAGGGAGGCCCCCGAGCGAGTCAGAAGTCAAAAGCGAGGGCAACCCCCACCCCCTGTTTCATGAAGATGACAAAAATAAAATGTGGAAAGTACCACGCAACAAAAATCTGCTCAAAGTCGTAGCCTATTTATACACCTATATGTGTGTGTGTGACAAACAAAAAAAAACATTTATAGAACAACAACAAAATACAATTGTAACGAGAAAAAAATCAACGCGACCGTTGCACACAACGGGAATACAATTTAAGTTGCGTAGCTGCTCCAGCGTACAAAGTGTGCAGTTTCTGCTTAGCCCCCCCACCCCCCCCGTAATGGGTTAGCACCGTCGCCCCAGCGCAGTGATGGTCAGCAGCATTTTCCGGGTTAATTTGTGGGGGCCTGTGTGGCAACCTGTGCCACTGGGGTGGTTTCCGCTGTCGCTGTGAATAATTATTCCACGAGCGCGGGACGTGGCGTGTCGTTGAACGGGTTCACGGAAAGGCAAACGAAACGAAAAATGAGTCTGCGTTTTTACAATTCAGCACTTTCAACCTAACAATAATGCTACCGAGCCTCACAGTTCACAACATTATGACGTTAAAGTCATTAGTTAATCAAGGTTCTGTTTGGCAAAATTCGTGTACTCTCCTTGCTAATTATTTTACGTTAATTAATACATATTCTTGGTTCTTTCGGTAAAGTCACGTAGAAGGGAAATAATAAAATAATATTAATAGAAAGAAAATTTTCTTGCTGTGGATTTCACACCTGATGATGATTGCTTGTGTTGCAGTCGAAACGTCGTGAGAATTTGTATTGTTTTATATTAGTATTATTTTATTATTTCCCTTCTACGTGACTTTACCGAAAGAACCAAGAATATGAATCCCTGCAGTCACGAAAGCTTTAAATCAAGATTTAATTAATACAGTTTCATTCAAGTACTGACAATCTGGATTTATCTTATTCCTCAGCATTATACTTTCCACAGATCCATATATGCTTTGTTACATTTTGAATGATACAGTGAGTTCACGGAAAAGGTAACCAGCTACTGAAAGCTACATTTTTTTTCACAATTCAGCATTTCCTGGAACATAATCACATTATTTCCTTCAACAATTTAAAATGTAAGACTTGGCAGTGCGATTGTGGCCATGAAACCCAAACTATTGGGCCGTATCATGAACCACTGTACTCAACGGAGGAGGAAGAGCGAAACGACCCGAACTCTCTCCTGAAGCCCTCTCGTGGCTAGCAAACCTCGAACATTGACATTTAGCTCCCAAACATTCCCATTCACAAGAGTGGAATAGCTACAACTGAGTGCACCACAGCCTGACAATTCACAATGATACAGCACGAGTGAGAACATTTAACTGTATAATTTTAATACAATTAGTCCGTAAAATTATTTCAACCAATTTTGCATGAAATTTACATTTCATTGACATACTGACGGATACATTTAAAAATACATTTATTCCACAGCAGTTATTATTTCTGTTACATTTTTCTCTGCAAGATAAAACCAATTATTTTATGCTTTGCTGATTTATTTTGCTAAATTGGTACAATTCAGCAGGAAGTCGCATCTGACATTACATCACACATTCAGAAATACTTATCAACTTCTCGAACGCTACGCTGGTGTTCCATAATTGCCAGCAAAAACATGGATAAGTACTTACCCATTATTCACCACATTAACGATTTGCCGCAAAAATGGGAAAGAAAATGTAATTTTCTCTTCCATCACACTTAACACTGTTTAACATCATCGCACTCAAGCTGTCACGCATCTTCCCCCAGATCACTCCCTAATTGAGCTCCATTTTATATGTAGCCGAACAGCTGTATTTAAATGCCATTTCCATCTCAGCTATAAATCCTTTCACACTCCCCCCCCCCCCAAATGTATTTTTCGCCCGTGTAAAACTGCAGCCGCTGCTGCTGCTGCTGCTGCGTGAAGCCCTGAGGACACTGTTTATGACCGTTACGCACCGTTACAGCAAATGCGGCAATCCATTTCGACGATTCTTTGCGACAGCAGCAGCAGCAGCCAGCATCAGCAGCCAGCAGCAGCATCAGCTCCGGCTGCTCTGAATGCAGCCGGAGCGAGTGCACGGCACACCTGGCTCGCCTTGCCAGCGCCGCTCGCTTGCCGCATGCCGTTGCCAAGACACCCGAGCGCATCAACCATGACCGACAACTACGGCCAATTGGGAGGAGGAGGAGGAGGCTTCCCTGGAGACGGCCGGTGAACGTGATCGGAGCTCGCTTCGTCTCGTCTCCCAGGCAGACCCCTGTCTTGGGATGGCTCCTACAACCGCCCCCACCCACCCACCCAACGCCTCCCCCGCCCCACAGCCACATGCTCCCCTCCCACACACACCCAACCATCACAATCACAATCCCACGACATTCACAGAACGACCCAGCCTGGAGCGAACGTCTCGCGACTGGAAGGTCGTGAGTTAGAATCTTGGGCTGGGGTGGTTGATTCGGACCGTCGTCCCTTCGAGGTCGATAAATAGGAGCCACCTTATGGGGAAGTCAACATCGGTTGTCCGATGGATACACTCTTCGCCGTCATAGGAATGTGGAATGTCCACTATTGGCTGAAGGTTGTAAACAGGAGACGAGCAATTCCTCGCCGCTTATTGAACAGGAAATCACTTTGACCTGTTTATTCTTGAGACTCGGAAAAGCTTTCCTGCCTTAGAGATATATCTAGATGTACATGCATGTGTGTGCACAAGCACACGTAACAAATAACTCAACACATTTGTCAATAGCACTGCCCTAAAGATGACCAACAATACTCTACAATAGATCACATGTTATCCAATGGCCCTTCTTCATAAAATAAATGTTGACAAACATATTGAGGTTTTGTTCATAAATAAATGTTACTAATATGTTTGGAAGGAATGCCAATTAATAAGGACATGCCACTTGTGAGATATATAAATATATACATACAATTTAAATTAGCAATGTTAAGAATGTACAGCCCATTTTCCCCTCTCTTAATCCACTTCTGGATGACAGGCCTCCTGAGGTCGTGTGGGTCGTGGGGATTGTTTGACCGTGCATCAGTCTCAGTTGGGGAAGGAGGTTGTTGGTGGGTGCTCTGGAACATCACTGATGTTAGGCCTGGCCGGAAATCGAACCACAGGTCACAGAGTTCACTGACCACTGTGCAGTTGAAGCATCACTGTATCTTTATCGTGCCATTGTGGGTTTTGTTTTTTTATCAAGAATCACGGTTGCAATGGTCACACTGGTCAACAATTATTTTTTTTCTGGCCTGGACTTTTGCAGCTGTTCTAGACTAATTTCAGGATGCTGATTCCAAATCTGATCTCAGATTTGCTCTATCACATCTCATTTTATGCTATCGGCATACCCCATTTTCATTGATTTTACCTGAAATTAATTCTGTCACTTTTGATTGCAAGTTGTTGCGAGTCAGTGACTGCTTTAGTGTTAAAATATGGTGCTGTATTTTTAGGATAGTGTGTTTATAATATCATTTTATGTAGATATCCACATTTAATTATTATTTTTCTTCTGCAGTTTGTATTGAAAATGCAATATTTGATATCTCAAAAACCTGATGTGATAGAAAAAAACTGATGCTAGATTTAGAATCAGCACCCCAAAATTACCTTAAAACCGTTGGAATACCTTATGCCAGAAAAAAGTGTGTTGACCAGTGTCATCAGATGTTAAGTGCGGAATGCAATGTCAGTTGCACCTTACAGCTCTCGTGGGATTCTCTGTCAGCAGAGATGGAGAAGATAATACAGGTAAAGGTGCAGCTCTGCAATTGCTCGCTCACGCCAATGCCGACGGAAGGCTTTCCACTAGAGGGTATTTGGCCTACTCTTCCACGCTAAGCCGATGTCTTGGAAGAGGTGAGAGTACGTACGCTTTATCCCAGAATCAGAATCTTTATTTATCCTGCAGAAATCCGATGATCTATGAAGCTCTTTTTCACAGACGTGGCGAACTCATTTATATACTGGTGGGTGGACAGAGGCGAGGGGATTTAATTAAAGTAACCATTGTTTCAACATTCGCACAGGGAGCTCAAACTGGTAAACACTGCATTGTGAGTCTCAAGAGTGTTAAACATTACATCATCCCAGCATCCGGAGAGTTTCGCCGGAAATTGATGTTGCTCTTGTTTTCCCTGCATTCGGCATGCGTAATTGCCGCATTGACACAGCTCAGTGATACATTGTAGCATCTTACGCAACATACATACGCTTGCCATTTATCTAATGAATGAGTACATACGTACGTACGTAAATAATATATGTTTGTGTTAAGAAACTTGAAGATCAGGCCAGTTTAGATGTATTATATCAGCGCTGATATTCATGCAAAGTGCTATCTTTAATTTAAGACAACATTCAGAACGGTTGGCTACGTACCGTGTGAAAGAAGCTTAACATACATACGTTCAATTAATTATCACACTTGCTCGAATGTACATCCACTTGGACTTTACATATTTTAATTATGCAAACACTGTCACTTATGCATCGTTGCTTCGAGGTATGTCTGATGCATTTTACAACGTGCATTACAGTAAATCAACGTCAAAGTAAATAATGAAAGGTTGAATGCAGTAATTTTTTTTATCACGGTGATATTAATAACGACAGTGTGGCAATCACGTGGAAATATTTGGGAGGTATCCAGGTGGTTCAAAAGTCAGACACATGAGCCAGCACAACTGAAATACTGGGTTAGAATGTGGGTTTCAGTGAACAATTATTAGCCTGAGTTCGCAAGCGGAGTGAGTTGATGGTTTTTTCGGTAAAGTCAAGTAGGTAAAAAATAAAAGAAATTTAAGTGAATAATTCACTACAGTAATTTTGGCTGTGGCGGTTCCACATGAAGGCGGAGGCTTGTGTTGCTTCCGAAACGTCGTGATTTAATTTAGTTCTTTTCATTTTAATTTATTTTATTTTTTACCTACGTGACTTTACCGAGAAAAACAAAAAGCATGGGTCCTTGCAGCCACGAAAATTTCAAATCTAGAATTAAGTTGATGGTTTTAGGCATGCAACTGGTCAAAAAAACTATCATTACATTTCTTTATCACATAATTTCACAGAACTTCCAGCTGTGAGAATTAAAAAAAACACTTTTGAATCGCCTGCCATGTAGACGAACATCAATATGAGGGCAAATGGGAAAGAACACCCCCTCGCGTGGCTAGGTGGTGATGTGCAAACATTTCAGAAGTGGTTCGATGATATCACCTTCCACGGGAGCTTATCTTGCAGCAGGAGATATCACTAATCTGAGAGCGTTCTGGATGGACATGCAGTCATCCAATCACATGCGGACCAATATAGCATCACTTGAATATAAGTAGAAATTGTAAAACTAAAACATGTAACATCATGGCAACGTAGTTTTAATAATGCGTCACATTTTACTGGAGAAGATTCATCTAAGGCATTCGAACATTTATTAAAAATGCATGATTCCCTTAAAATATTTGCAGGGTACAGAATACGACTAGATGCAGGGAAATCGTGTTTATACTGTACGAGAGCTGGTGGTACTCATTCAGAACAAAACGATAACGGAATCGCTTATGTTATCATACATCGCGATGCTCAAACCCATTAGTCGGGGGGAAAAAAACTAAACTTTAAAAGTCCTTTCTGTGCTACAATGTCAGATGAAATATTTATTAAACCGAGATGTACTTGTTTTTCATCTCGTCTTGCTCACTAATGTGACTTTTGTTCCCTGGGAGGCACCTTCAAACGTACTGTTAAATAAGTAATCATCTGATAATTAGTCAAAAAGGAAACTCTTCTGTAATGCATGACATAGCCCTCCTTTTAAAGCGCTCAACTGCAATTTAAACGCTGTCCCAGGCGGCTCAGTGACAGAGAAAGCGGCCCGCGAATGAAAATGTATGAGTTCAAATACCGGTTGGAGTTTGATTCAGCCCGTTATTTTTCTCGGCTAAATAAGATGATTAACACTTTTATGGAAATTGTTTCCATCACTGGCTCAGGGTTGTAAAGAGGAGATGCCTCCACGCTCAATGAGCAGGAAATAACTTTAATCCTTTACGTTTATTTACTTTTTAATTCAGTACACGTAGTTTGCTGGAGCAATGCGCGGTAATTCGGCACGCGCATGCCATGCAGGTATGTAAGCAAAATAAAACAGCAATCTTACCTTTTTTACTTTTCTGCTTTCCACACAAAAGTCCATCCATGTTGGCCGTACTTTATTAACGTTATTCGCTTACGAATCTACCTTTTTAAAAAAATAAAAAACGCACGTGCGGTTTTTCCCCCCGACACCCTACACGGCACAAAGTTTCAGCAATAGGTCCCAAATCTATCGACGTTGAACGCTGCGCGGCTTTGCTGCGTGTAAGTCAAAAGGCGCGCATCGGAGCCGAACAAGTCGGAGCGTAATACCGACTCTGGGTCTGCCAGTAGTGCCAGCGTGCAGGCGTGCTCGCGTTTGTTCCTTCTTCTATCTTAGGCAAGAGGGTGGGGTGGTGACACGTGAGTTACCCCACTTGCAGTGTGAGAACAGCGCTGCGGGTGACTTCGCCAAGCGGCGGCAATAGCGGGAGGCGACAGCTGAGAAAATCTTTTGAAAATGCACCGCTGTCGTGGTCTTCTATTTGCGTCGGGCTATTTGGGAGGGCGTTTGGGAATCCGTGGGCAATGTGACACCGCCGGGATGAGCCGAGGCTGCTCTCTGGCCGAACGACGGAATTTTTAGTCGCCGACAAAAGCCTCCGATGCACGAGCCGAGCGTGGCACGAGCCGAGCGGTCCGTTCGTGTTTGGGAAGGTTCCGATCCATCGTCAGGCCGATGAAAGCACAAATCGGATTAACACCCAAGTCAGCGGCGGCTCCGTCATTGCTTAAGGGTGCACCGATTCACTCTTTGCAGTGATTTAGTCAGTTTTTGAATGGCCTCCATTGCTTGCAGGGAGGCGGGGGTCACGTAAACCCCTTACATACAGCATAGACAAGTATGACAACAATGTACAGCTGTTGGTCATCCACTGCTGGATAAAGCCCCCCCCCCCCGCCAGCTTCCACCTCTCACCGTGCGGAATGTGGGGGTCGTTTGAGCGTCGTTCACGGCGGCCGTCAGTGCATGATGTTGAAGGCGGTGGGGTGCTCAGGAGGGGGGCCCCACATCGCTCGCTCCCAGTGGCTTCATTTGCAGCAGCAGGATCGGTCTGGAACCCACTTGGCCAAGCCAAATCCGTCCCGTGTTCCGAATCAACGACAGACCACTCCAAGATCACAACACAGTCGCTCGGTAAGACGATGGCACACGACCGACTCACTCGCACTCTGTGAATGTCCACACACCCCACCGTTTTGGAATCTTTATTTATCCTGAAGAAATCCGATCAGCCATGAAGTCCTTTTTCACAGACGTTCAATAAGGGGGGCCATCCATTGAGTAGGTACGCAAAAATCTGTCAAAACTTGACCCCTCCCCCCTCCCTGTAGGCACGCGGACTTTTTACACCCCCCCCCCACCTGAATCCTATAGAACGGCCGATATTTAATCCACGCAGAAACGATCAAGGATGAATAATATTAACGTGTTTAAGCAAACAGATTGTCCACCACCGGACTATCTAACTCATTTGAAGGCCAATGTAGACACATTATTATCAAGGCTTCACCCTCCCCCCCGTTTCCTATGCGTACATTGTCAGTATACCCCCCATACGCAAGTGTATGCGTTTGGGTTAACCCCCCCTCCATGCGTACGTACTAAATGGATGGCCCCCAGGCTGTTGGTAGTGGTAGTTGTGCCCGCATGATGCTGCGGTATCACTGGATTACAGCACTACAGCATGGGGTACGACAATATTGGGTTATTGTGGAAAGGCGTTACTTGTACTCTAGTGGTAGTGCCTTATGCCGACACTCCCTGCTTCCGAGGCAGCCTAGCGGCATTGCGGAAAACATCGCGTGAGAAGTGAATCTCTGCTCGCCGCTGATGTTGGCCGTGGCGTCTGTATGTTACGAATAACGAACGAATGAGCCAGTGCGCGCAATCATGCGATTAGGAATCGAATTTAATTGCTGGATCAATGCATTGATCGCTGCGCCTCTCATCACTGCCATCACTTGGAAGGGGCAGGCTGGACAGCAGCCACCTTCCCCGCTCATCCGCATACGACTTGCTCCCACGCAGCTCGTGTTTGTGTTTGTCGTGTTTGTGTTGATCGTGTTGATCGTGTTTGTCGTGTTTGTGTTTATTGTTTCTAGATTTGAAGTTTTCGTGACTGCAAGGATCCATACTCTGTTTTTTTAGGTAAAGTCACGTAGGTCAAAAAATATATATACGCTCCAAGCCTGGTGGTGTTTCATTCAGAAGCTGTCTTTCCGACAGACCTGTTCTTCACCTGAGGACGGCTGCTTTCGTTGTGGCCGAAACGTCGTGAGAATTATTTTATTATTTCCCTTCTACGTGACTTTACCGAAAGAACCAAGAAGATGAATCCCTGCAGTCACGAAAGCTTTAAATCGAATAATAATGACGGATTCTTGTGTTGCTTCCGAAACGTCGTGATTTTATTTAGTTGTTTTATTTTTTTACTTTGTTTTCACCTACGTGACTTTACCGAAAAAACCAAAGAGTATGTGTTTATTGTGTTCGTGTTTATCGTGGGTGCTGGCGAACAGTGGACGAACAATTCGGCCACGAAAAGCAAAGTAGCAGATGTGGCTCTCGCCATATCATTAGACGAAGCTTGGCCTTCCGTATGGCAAAGTCCATCACCCAATTTGCCCCGCCCCCCCACACATCAAAGCGTGCCTTGAAGTGCAATTTGTTCATGAAATGCTACTGTGAGCAGGGGCGTCTTTAATGTCCACACTAATGGACAGTGGGGGCGGTCGGGTTATGCTTGGCAAGGCCGTAATTATAATATATATTGGGGGGGGGGGCACATCCCCCCCCCCCCAATATTCAAATATGCTCAAAATGTCCCCCCCTATATTGTTATAAAATAGATTTCTGTTTATATGATTGTGGTTATGGTTGTACTTTATTCATCTCTAATCCCTGTCAGTACATACAATGAAACAAGAAAAGGTAAAAAAAAGAAAAAACAGAGCAATGTAATACACTATTAGACATTATAGTAAAAAACGAAAATAAAAAGGTCCATCCTATGTGGTAGTGATGTTTTTAATATTTTAGGCAGGAAATTCGTTTTCAAATTTAGATTTTCTTCTAGGGGGACGGGGGGAACCCCAGACCTCCTTGAATATTTGGTCCCCCCCCCCCCCCAATGTTGACTCCATGGCTACGGCCTTGCTGCCAGGCCCCCGTCGATACAAGAGGGGAATGAAAATACTTGCCAGGCAGGCTCTGGAAGGAGACACGGGGAGGCCCTGGGCATTTTGACAGATGGTGGTTGAGGGGCTATCACGAGGGGAGTCGGGAAGAGGTGGGAGGGAGGGTAGTAATGTGAGCTTTGGGTAGCAGAGTGGTTTTCAGTTAAAGAAGTCGTGATGGAACTGTGCTTAGTACAAAGGCAGCTCATGCTGGAGAATGCAAGAACAGCAGCTGTAAGTGTGGCGTAGCCTTGGCTGATGATGCATTCACATATCATGGGAGATAACTTTTGAGCCCATTCCATCACTTGACACAAGGGCATACGAAAGCCAAGATATCCCAAGTCCAACTTTCTCCTTGCCCCATTGAACTATATGTGCTGCTCATATCTGTTGGTTACCCTGGGGCAGTGATGGAAATTCCACATTGCTATGGCCTGGAAACAGTCTTTCCATAGAACAGCCACTGTCAATACCCCCCATAAAGTAATACTCATCGCACTGACCCTGTTCTGATGATGTGCTTAGGGGCCGTCCATAAATGACGTCACGCGATTTTGTCAGCCCCCTCGAATATGACGTCACAAAGCTCTGCCCCGCCCCAAAACCATATTTCCATTTTGAAAATAAAACATGCTTCAAATCGCTTTAAACTATTGTCATTGGAGTGCGTATTTAATGTGGCGCTGCACTCTGATGTTGTAGGAGTGTTGTTATAACAATTAGTGTTGTTGTCACAATTCTATATTTATTTAAAGTTGCGCATTTTTATGTGACGTCACATTTCCAACCCCCCCCCCCTTGTCACACATCGTCACACATAGTCACAAGCTGACACCCCCCCCCCCCCTAGGTGCGTGACGTCATTTATGGACGGCCCCTTAATTCTAACATGGTTTTGAACCGACACATTTTCCGTTTGTCAATTATAAGTATTATACTTGGAGGTGACTGAGCCAACGAAGCTCATATTATGGCTTTGACTCTGGATTTCGGCAACCCTGATTAAACCTGGACCTTCAAGGGTATAGTCAGTTGATGGTGTCAGCCGAGTCACCTATGAACTGTTAAAAAGGAAAAACCCCACCACATTAATTGTGTGCGTTCACTTAATTTGACCTATCCCACTTCTGACAGTTAAACATTTTCCTTTGACTGCCATGCGACAAACGTGTACCAACAATAGCATGCGGGAAGGTGCGATGAGCACGTGCGCCCCCTAGTGCGTTGATAAAGAGGTCACGGGCGGAGACGACCGGCCGGGTGGCTCAAGAGGTCAGAAGCCCCGTGCTGCCACTGACACTTCGTTGAGCTTCCATTCGTGACCAAGGCCGCTTTTGTAAAGTAAGTGAACACCTCAGTGGGCTGTGTCTGGTAGGATGGGGGTGGTTTAGTTTAATGTGTATGTGTCTCTGTGATATTTTGTTTGTGGGGGAGCGGTAGTGTAGCGGTTAGCGCTACGCACCCGGCGACCCGGGTTCGATTCCCGCTCACGGCCAACACCGGTGACGATTATCTGAACCGGTCCTGGGCCTCTCCTAGGTCGACTCAGCCTCAAATGAGTACCTGGTGCGGTGTGTAAACATCGTCACTGGGGAGACAAAGGCGGTCGGGGTGGTGCTGGCCAACCACCCCCTCGTGTACCGTTCATGCGTGCATAGGTGCTCGCTAACAGCACTTGCCCCTACAGTCTGTTAAGGCTATACGGGGGATCTTTGTCTTTTTTTGTTTACCTTGCCTATCGTGTTTTGTATTGTTTGTTGTAACGTGCTTACCCGCCCTTACTCGACATCTGTGAAAAAGAGCTTTATAGCTCATCGGATTCCTCCAGTATCAATAAATATTCAGATTCTGAATGCGGGATCTCTGCCGTCATGCGATGAACATTAATTCCCATAGTGCACCGCGAGTGGGAGAGCGTTTCCCTCGACTCTGTAGACGACTCGAAGGAATCAGAGGCAGCTCTGTCATATCCCACGCCTTGTGGACAGCCGTCGAACGCACAGGGTGGTGATGCACTGCTATTTGAGACTTCCCAGACATACTCTTAGTTCTTTCGGTAAAGTCACGTAGGTAAAAAGTAAAAATGAAATAAAAATTAATAAAAATTAAACAATAAAAATTACGACGTTTCGGAGGCAACACAAGTCTCCGTCATCAGGTAGGACCGTCACAGCCAGATTTGCTGTGACGGTCCCACCTGATGATGGAGACTTGTGTTGCCTCCGAAACGTCGTGATTTTTATTGTTTTATTTTTATTAATTGTATTTGTTTTATAATTGTATTTGTTTTATTTTTATTAATTTTAATTTCAGATTTTTTTTACCTACGTGACTTTACCGAAAGAACTAAGAGTATGAATCCTTGCAGTCACGAAAGCTTCAAATCTAGAACTTCCCAGACAGGTAGTTTATCTCGTTACATGACACCGACAGCAAGATTGGAAGATGGGAATATTTAAAATTAGCATTTGGCTCACAATCACAGAAGCCTAAATACACGAGTATCTGGGAAACCTCAGACCCACTCACCGCACATGCCATTTAGAGTCCACGAGAGAAGGATATGGGCACATTGGGATGTGATGGTGGAGTCTGGGCAGCGAGAGCATTGGAGAGGTGACTGCTAACAACGTGCATTGATGCCCCACAATTGTACATTCCAGTGTGCACGGCAGCTACATTTCTGAGAGCTTAGCATGATAGCGCACGCTGTCCACTTATTCTTTATGTGCTTGCGATGCGATGGATAATTAAAATCGCGAGGATTACAGACAAATTAATGGTGGGTATAGTGAAGGGCTTGAAGGTTGGGAATAATGCCAATGGCTCTTCCTTTAATTATGCATTATTTCTTCTTCGTTTAAACAGCGCTGGTAAGACCACTTGTGATGTCACAATATGCTGGTGCCTAAAAGCTGTAATTCCACGGGGTGGGGGAAATAATGCAAAGTAAAATATTACATCTGACGAGCACTCCATGGGATCGTCTACTTGTCACCCTGCATGTGTACAGAAATAGGCATTTGTGAGAACCGAAATTAGTAGAAATATTTTTTTTTTCTCTTTACTGATACACGTGCATGCATGCCGGTGTAACTTTCGTCTGCATTGTCTATTTTAGTTGTGTCTTAGTATAGTCGATGGGAATTTTAGTCGAGTCTTATCCGCCGCGTTTCAATCATTCATCCTCTCTGTCGAGCTGACTAAATCTGTCTAGCTAACTAAAGCAGTCTGGCTGACTAACCAAATCAATAAAATCACGACGTTTCGGAGGCAACACAAGCTTCCGTCTTCAGGTGAAACTGTCACAGCAAAAAATCTGTATCCTAGCTGGCTTATCTACATATGGGCATCTACATTACAAAGGCTCAGTTCTAGCAGCAGTACTGACCATCTCACAACTCCTCCTCTCCCGTGGCCCTTCCTGGCTCCTCCCCCCTTAACCAGTATATAAGGTCGTACCACTTAGGACTTCTCTCCACTTGATACAGATTTTTTGCTGTGACAGTTTCACCTGAAGACGGAAGCTTGTGTTGCCTCTGAAACGTCGTGATTTTATTGTTTTTATTTTTTATTAATTTTAATTTCATTTTTTACCTACGTGACTTTACCGAAAGAACTAAGAGTATGAATCCTTGCAGTCACGAAAGCTTCAAATCTAGAATTAACCAAATCAATTGACACATTTTCCCACGTGACAATTTTATTTTTGAATGGCTCCATCGGGTGGAGGGTTATTGTAAAAAAAAATTACACCATACCTAGACGATCTCACCCAAAATAAACCAATTATACGTATTAACAACCAAAAATCTGAGTAATTTCTGCAGTAGTAAATGTAATGTATTATTAACCAAGGACAAAAAAACCCACATATAGGCGTTAAAAAATAACAGCAATTAACTTTTTATACCCAGGATAATACCCAAAACCGTCGTGAATTTTAGACACGAGACCCGGTTAACTGTGACCTCACATAAACGTAAGAATTATTCCAGAATTGGAGCAACATTGAGCCATTTGTAAAATACTTTCTAAGCGTTTATTAGTTTTTGTTTTGCCAGTCAGCGTATACTCTCTTTAATGCATTTCTATATTTATTAGATGCATTTAATGGCCAAGAATGTTTATTTGTTCGCCTCGGAGGACGTGATGGGTTTATTTTTTCATTCCTCATGCTCCGTGCCCCCACCCCCCCGTACCGCTCCCGTTCTGCTATAATGTTCACTGGATGCCTCCGTTACTGAGGGAGATATTTGCACGCAAAATAACGATGGATTGTCCTTAAATTGTTTATGTGCTTCAAATTTAGAGCCCTTTGCCAATCCACTGCTGGATGAAAACCTTGCCCAGAGCTTATCGATCATGGGAGCTGTGTGGGGACTTCATTTCACCACTGTGCCACCTTCCCCCCCCCCCCGCCCACATGTGCGATCGCACGGATTTAAAATTAAATCACGTTTGAAAAACTCTAAATTTGTAATAATTTACTCTCATCTCTTCTTGCTTGCACATATGCATGTTGAACTTCTTTCGCACCGTACGTAGCCAATCGTGCTAAATCAAAGGTGCGGGAATGGCATTGAGGGCCCGTCTTGATCAATACGTCCCATAGGTAAATGCCTGTACGTTTTGTCAACATCAGCAACGGGATGCAAAGACATCCAAGTTATTTTCCAGTCATAACTGCCCACTGATAGAAATATCTCCAACAGCCTACATGCACATCCCAATATCTCCAAACAGTCCACATGTACATCCCAATTTCTCCATAAGTCTACATGTACATCATAATTTCTCCATAAGTCTACATGTACATCCTAATTTCTCCAACAGTCTACATGTAAATCCCAATATCTCCAACAGTCTACAATCCCCCTCTTTTCAATCCACTGCTGGATGAGGCCTACCCCACGCCGTGCCGATCGTGAGGGTCATTTGACCGTAAAGCACGCCGGCAGTCAGTGTGGTGAGGTGAAGTGTAAATAAACGGGAGCATCTAGACCCAGCTGTGCATCACATGCACAGTGGTGATGTCACGTGTCATGCAAGGCATGATGGGAGGACTGATCACATGGTCACAATCGTGCCCTTTTGCCGTCTACAAATCACCTTATGCAGGTTTTATTATTATGCCTCTTATTTGCTTCCAGCCTGGATATACTCTTCTGTCTAGCGAGCTTCTCCTCATTTACAGAAACGTGCTCCAATTGGTTTTATGTCACCCACTCCCCTCCCCAGAGCCTTCCTTCGACGATCCCCTGCAGAAGGAACTTCATTGCCACCAGTTGTGATTCGTGCTCATGCCGCGTTACAAAAATTCTCAGCTATGGGGATGACTCGATATCGGTAGCGAGACGAAGTTACGTCATATTTGCACCGGAACCAAACGTAATCTCTCTCTGCCGTTTTAGAGTTCATCACGAGCAGACTTAGTTCGGCATGCCCAGGGTCTCGGAGAGCTGCTTGTCTTCCTCTTTCTCCAAGAGCCTCTGCTCCTCCAGAAGGGACACGAGAGTGTTCCTCTGCTCCACAACCTCGATCTTCTCCTGCAACAGTCGATCCAGCTCCTGCTGCTCCTCTTCATCATACTCCGACGCTGTCCGACACAGAGAGAGAGACAGGACCAAGACATTAACACCTCTAATTGGAGGAAACGTCGCAGCCCTTGCGATTTGTTTCTCGCACGTCTGCTGGCGGAAGGGCCTCCGCGCTAGGGGAAGCTCGAGATAGAGCCCTCTCGAGAGCAGCGGTTCTTTACCTTTACTGAAGCCTTGCACCCCTCTGGTTCTCAATCGTAACAAAAAAAATGTATAATGTTAATAAATTCCTAGGTTTGATGAAACTAGGTAGTTGTACTTACGTGCCCGCGCTTAATTTGTTTAGATGATTTACCTTCCAAAAAAATCATGCATGTCTCCCACCCCCAGAAAGGGCTTCTCGCACCTAGGTTTGATGAAACAAAGTGGTTGTAACTTACATGCCCATCCTTAATTTGTTTAGATGATTTACCTTCCAAAAAAATCATGCATGTCTCGCACTGCCAGAAAGGGCTTCTCGCACCCCCGGGGGGGGGGGGTGTGCACCCCAGGTTAAGAACCATTTCTCTAGAGGATATAATGAAAGGTAAAGGTGGAGCTCTGCAATTGCTCGCTCACGCCACTGCCGGTGAAAGGGTCTCCAGATGGTATTTGGCCTACTCTTCCATGCTGGCCGGACGTATGGAAAAAGATGGGAATAACTAACACTTTAGAATAACAATCTTTATTTAGACTGGAGGAATCACCATCAAACACGATCTGCCGATCGACTGTGTTGTAACCAGCTATACTGCTGGGCAGACCAAGTCGGTGATTTAAGTAACTCGCCCTGTTTATTTCAACTGCCACGCCGGGAGATCGAGTTGAACCGGTGACCTGCAGATTGTACGTCCAGTGAGCTCACCATTGCAACACAGCAGCATCTGCATTTATAATAATAATTATTATTATTCCACCCTTTATTTACCCAGGCAGGTCTCGAAGGCTTTTAGGAGGAACTTACTAAATTGAGATATTTGGCCAATTCCATTCCTGTGTGTTTTTTGCCATGTGCAGAGAAGCAGTAAAACCTGAAGAAAAATACATTCATACAAGGAGAGAACACTCAAAAGCTCTGCACAGGAGGATTCAAGAAGGCAGCGCTGTGTGCTTCCATCTCCTCGTCACCCCGCAACCTTGGCCTACAATACTGGGCATTCCGAGGCAGGCTCTCATCCGAGCAATAACCAGGCCCAAGCTGTGCTTTGCTTCCAGATTTCGACAAGATTGGACACCGTCCAAGGTGATTAAAGGCAGAGGAATCAAGATTATTGCGTTGTGTCGGCCTCAGCGGTTTGTTAGTTCGCAGGAGTGCGCGGTCGGCGTACCATTTAAGGCGCTGAGGGTGTCAAGTCTTTGCTGCAGACGTCCTTGCCTGTCTTCCAGCTCCAGCTCTTGCATCCTGCAGCACCGACAGACCCATTATGCTTGCTGTTGCACATGCCACGTGTACACAAATGTTGAAGGTGGAATGACGCATTGATGCAGCGATTAAATATTGATTGAATTAATATCGAGGATACGTGCAATCTAAGGGCACGTGAAAAGACATCAACGTTCGTTGCTGGGTATATGTTGTGTGCAATGGGGGAGCGGTAGTCTAGTGGTTAGAGCACTGCACTACAAACCCGGCGAACCAAGTTCGATTTCTGCTCACGACCAAAACAATGCCGAATTTCTGAACGGGTCGTGGGCCTCTCCTAGGTCGACTCAGCCTTCAATGAGAACCTGGTGTGGTGTGTAAACATCTGCATGTAGGGTGACAAAGATGGCTGGGCATGGTGTTGGCCACCCACCCCCTCACAAGCTGTGCTGACCTTTATAGGTGTTTGCAAACAGCACTTGCCTCAACAGTCTGCTGAAGGCTATGTGGGGGATCTTTGTCTTTGCTGTATGTAATGCGTGGGTTCAGGTATCCTTCTCCACTATTGTCAGCCATTATTGGGAAACACGCTGAGGTAGCGAGGTTTGTACTGCTCGCCGTGTTGCCCCATAATGCACTGCGTAGGTTAAATGAGTGTTTGCTGGAAGCCACTTCTACCCCTCCCTCTATTCTCTTCCCCATCCTTGCTGGAACGTTCCGTGACTCTCCACCAATCCCCCCTTCATTTATCCCCAAGGTCTCCCAACCGGCTACTCATTTTCCATTTAGTTTTCCTTGACGACCAAATCCGATTTCAAAGGCTCTCCACCTTCAAATGCAATCGTGTAAACTATTGTAAACTATTTTTTTTTTTACCAGGTAAGGCCCACTGAACTACGTAGCTCTTTTTCAGAAGTGACCTGGCCACAAATGATAGCTCAAAGAAGTGGCTTATCACGTGGAAATTTAAAGCGGTCCAAATACTCGAAACACGTGTTTATAAATCTAGAGAGGAAAAACCGGAGGACCCGGAGAAAAATCCACGCGACAACCGCGAGACAGAAACACGCAAACTCCAAATATACAAGCTTCAGGGTCGAAATCGAACCCACGACCTCCTGCATGCCAGGCGAGGGAGTTAAGATCTCGCTCTGTGTCGGCTCCCCTCTGTGATAGCTCCTGGCCAATGAGAGTCGGGGAGCGCACCATTCGAGCTCACGACGAGCCGTTAGAACCCGGTGAGTGTTTATTTATCTTTCGATTTAAAGCTTTCGTGACTGCAGGGATTCATCTTCTTGGTTCTTTCGGTAAAGTCACGTAGAATGGAAATAATAAAATAATAAAAATAAAACATCATAAAATAATTCTCACGACGTTTCGGCCACAACGCAAGCAGCCGTCCTCAGGTGGAGAACAGGTCTGTCGAGAAGACAGAGTCTGAATGGCACGCCCCAGGCTTGGAGCGACTATTTAAGCTGACGCTCTTCGCCCCTCCATCCCAGCTACGGGGATGCCAAGAGACGAACGGGTTCACCTCTTGGCATCCCCGTACACACGTTGAAGTGACAAATCAACGCAGACGTGGCACCCTCCCGAGGGACTGACTGAGCGGCACGGCAAACTCACATGATCACGATCTCGGACTCCTTGCGCAGCAGCAGGTTCCTCTCACCGATGAGCTTGAACCACTCCTGCATCAGCACGGGGTTGTCATTGTCCACCCCGTCTGCACGCACACAGACAACGCGAGTGTGACAACAGAGAGAGGGAGGGGGAGAGAACTCGCACAGTCAGTACCACGACTCTCGACGTTAGCGAATGCGGCTACGCGGTACGACGAGATATGACGGCGTAGGCTTTCGCGGTTGCGATTGTGGTGTACGCCGATTTTATTGACGCTGGGGGGGTTGATGGATCTGACTTACCAGGATTCGAACTTGTCATTTTCACGACTGGGAATCTTCCTGCTCTATCACCTGACCTACATCCCACCCATTACGTTACGGAAAGTGAAGGACATTCTAACGGAGTAAGCATCATACAAAGGATGAGTTCTGGTTTTAAAAGTAATAATAAATCTAATTTCGTATTCTTTGATGTTGGAGAATTTTTGCATCATCATTAATAATATGATGCAGTCATTTTACATGTATTTGCGCTGACACAACTAATGTCACAAACGCCACGTGATGCCACGTTAGGTGGGACAACATGTTTTTCGGATCAGTCTGCAACACTTATTTTTTGGATCGTCCGAATTGTTATACCCAGGCCAGATTTTCAAAAATTCGGAAAAAGCCATCCCTACAGCATCGCCAGGCGGTGATGGCTATGCACACCTGTAACCCGGCAATGTGGAGGCAAGTGTTGGTGGATCGCAGAGATGTCGTGCAACTCCGTTCCCATGGCCGCTGAAGTGCTACACCCTGATAATTGGTTTTTTACCCTTCTATCTGGCAACAAAACTGACACCTTTTTTTACAAGGAGTCATGTTTGCATAGACCACAATACCTGCAGTCATAATGCAAACAAAAAACATAACTCTGATAATGTATGCACTGGCCTTGAGGTTGATTGGTCCACACCCGAGACAGCTTTCCTCTAATTGATTGGTCCACACCCGAGACAGCTTTCCTCAGAGGAAAGCTGTCTCGGGTGTGGACCAATCAACTTCAAGGACAGTGCACATTATCAGAGTTATGTTTTTTGTTTGCATTATGACTGCAGGTATTGTGGTCTATGCAAACATGACTCCTTGTAAAAAAGGTGTCAGTTTTGTTGCCAGATAGAAGGGTAAAAAAACAATTATCATATTTTTTACTGTTACATAAGGTTCCAATGGTGCTACACCCTGGTTCGCCAGGAGAAGGCGTTGCAGCAAAGTGAGGACAAATATAAAGTCTCCCTTCGGTATGGGATATTGTGTGTTGTCCCCTCGCCTTCCATGGGTTTTCTCAGAGTGATCCGGTTCCATCCCACACGTATAAACACTTAATGAGTTGTCTGAAAACATCTTGATACGTATATATGTACCTCCGCGTTTGTGGATTGTATTTCACGGAGGTGAAGTTTGCGTGAATTAAGCTGTATAAAATTGCTCGTTGTCACATGTTGTTATATCTGCCAGTGATACATATTACAAAGATAAGATGAAAATAAATATTATACTGATAACAAAGTTTTTTTAGTTAGATCACGTACATGTAAATGTAGAATTAACCCACCACCACCCGACACAACCAATTCGTAAGGTCTGTCACGTGAACAAAATGTGCCGGTTAGCTATTACTTCAGCACATCGGTGTGATGGTCAGTAAACCTGCAACATTTACAATTGTAATTGTGCACACCTCCTCTTAATGTCTTCTCTATCTTCACCCCCTCCTCCTCCAGGATTCTCTGCTTCTCCTCCAACTCCTGCAGTTCGCGCTGCATCATCTGCGAAAGGTGAAATAAAAAAAACGAGATCTTACAAAACTTTTTCAAAAAAGAAAACGCATCATAAGTGTATGAAGCTCTATGGGTAGGGCAGTGGTGCAGCGATTCGTGCATTTGTGCAGTGAGCCCAGCGACCCGAGTTCAATTCCCTTCCACGGCTAACACCAGTGGCAAATGATATCTGGACTGGTCCTGGCCAACTCCCTTCACCAACCCGCGTTGATCAATTTCGTGATGTTTGGTTAAACAGTGCACAGGAAAGACACGGTTTGGGTAAGCCATCATCCCCTGCAGAGGAGCGCTATAAATTGTGTTATTTTCCTGAAGCTCTTACAAAATATCTGATGATTTATCAAAGCAATAACAATTTAATTTCCATACATTTCCATAAGCTGCAGGAGAGTTGCAACTTCAAACGATTGCCCGACGTTCGCTTGATGTAACGTACATTGCATCGATGACCATTTGAACGTGAATAGCTGTAACTGTAACGGATTGCCCTTCTCACGAGTTGAGTCGAACGTGATTGAGGGTTGTTAAGTTATTGTTTTTAATAACATCCAAAGTTCTTGTTACAGAATGTTAAATGGTTGTAACGTTGTACAGACCCATCTGTACGTGCCAATGCTGTACTGCATGTGCAGCCAATACGACTGTTGCAATACCCCTGTTGTTGTTGTTGTTGTTATTATTATCAGCAAGAGCTGAGTGGGCAATTGACAACACCCCTACCTGGCCACCATTTAACTTGTGGCTCCGTTAATCCTCCCCACGGGTTTTATTTCTCATCATCATCATCATTATTATTGTGATTGCTATGCTCGTCTGCCCCTGGAAAGCCTCACGGAGTCTCATGGCGCTTATTCAGGAGGGTCCTGCTAAGTTTTTTGGAATTGGCAGGGGGGAGTGGGGGTGGTGGGGTGCAATCAGCAATCAAAATTGAGTCAATTTGCCGGTACATTTTTGACGTTTTTTGGCAAACCCAGCACGTGATGCCAGCGCACAATGACCCACTCTTGCGATTGACGTCACGGGATCTTTTGATGTCCACTGTGTAACCCGCAGTAGCCACTGGAGCTTTGCACTTTAAAATCTGGATTGAAAACTCATTTCTTTTATAACTGCTTTTTGTGTTCAGTTTGTTGTCCTTCCCCCGCAACTCCGATAAACACGGTTGGCTACGTACGGCGCGACAGAAGTTCAACATAGATACATATACGTACAAGCAGGGTGGGCACTGCATTCGAACCGTAAACCTCTGCAACAAGCGGCGAGAACGCCTCGTCACCGCCACTGGTTTCACCACCAACTGTAACCACAGTCAGCATCTCCTGCCTGTATAAACAGCGCCCGTCCCATCTCGTGCTTCTAAATGTCACCCCTCGCGTTATGCGATCTGCGAACCCTGTGCGTCGTGCTCTGCGTCCCGCACCTCCGATTAAGCACGGTTGGCTACGTATGGTGCCAAAGAAGTTCAACGTACGCACGCACGCACCCCGTTCAACCAGCCAGGTAGCCCAGCGATGGAGTGAGCAGCTCACAATTGGAAGGTTGCGAGTTCACATCCTGGTTGGGGGGGGGGGGGTGTACACCACTTTTGTGGGTGGTCCTATGTCGAGACTCATCGTAGCCATAGGAAGGTGGAATTTCCCCGCCACCGACTCAGGGCTGTAAATATTAGATGAGCGGCACGGCGAATCGTACGAGGCGAGCGTCTGCGTTGCTCACCTGCGCCTTGTTAAGCCGCTGCTGCTCGTGATGCCGAGAGCTTCGCACCGACTGCAACACCGACATCCGGTGCTGGCGCTCCATCTTCGTCAGCCGTCTCTGAAAATCCAGCGCAAACATTTCACTGGCCACCCCATCCATTCCAGGCGTCATCGTCGATGTCATCGTCAGCAGCCACAATCAACCCACTGTCGGATGAAAGCCTCCCCCCCCCAAGCAGAGGTTGCAACCGGGTACCCGATACCCGTACCCTACCCGATACCCGGCTACCCGTACCCGGCCGGGTACGGGTAGCCGGGTACCCGTTTGCGACCCTGGTGCGGCCGGGTACGGGTACGGGTAGGCCGTGAGTCACTGGTGAGTAACCGTTTGTCACTCATTTCCCAACGTCTTGTCTCTTCTCACAATTCAAGTTCCTAGAATCAACCCACCCGCACCTGCAACATGGCTTCATCCCAGAGGTCGCAATCAGGTACCCGATACCCGTACCCTACCCGTACCCGGCCGGGTACGGGTAGGGTACGGGTACGGCCGGGGAAGGGCACGGGTACCCGTTTGCGACCCTGGTGCGGCCGGGTACGGGTACGGGTAAGGGATCAAAACCCGTTTGCGACCTCTGCCCCCAAGCCACCGCCATCTCCCACACTGAAGCGCAACGACAATTATTGCCACATCCATCCCGGTGGATGTCCTTGGAATTACATTGGAAGACAAATAGGAACATGTGGATTAGAGAACAGATTCAAGATATGAATCAAGATGCTGAGAAAAGTGGGTGGGGGCTTGAGCATGACACGTTGCTGGTAGGAATGATGGGTCGATGTTTAAGATTAGCGGCGGCCAAGGAATGTTATGTGTGCATTGGATGACATGCGAGGAGATGGAGCGATGAAATCAACAGGAGTGAAGGCGGTGCTATAGTTGGATTGTTGCATCGTGTAACTGTGAAGGACGGTAATGACTTCGGGAGGCCTTTGTCCAGCAGTGGATTGATCACGGCTGACGATGATGAAATGTGTAGAATACAAATAGGCATCACAAAGGGCTCCGTAAAATCATTCACTGTAAAGATGGCTCTTTGCTGTCCCTGGACTGTTAGTCTCAGAGCGAAATAATGAGATTAAAGAGCATTTAACTACCAATTCCACTTCATTATAATACATTTTCCATTAACAATCAACACAGACTATCTATATTAACTTTATTAAGCCAAAGGCCATTACATTTATTTTGTCCACTTTTTTTTTTGCAATCTGTAAGTTCCCGGCAGTAATTTATTTTTTACGGCTTTTCGGCTGAAAATCATTGTTCAATTAAAATTAGTGCCATGTGCGATTTTTTTTTACCTCGCCAAAGTCATGATTAAATGCCCCCAATAACCCATAAATGTTTTAGCGTGAACATGGGAGCAGCCACCATGCATATTCATGTGACACGGCACAGTGCAGACACTAACGGGGGGGGGAGGCGGCGGGGGGGGGGGGGGGAAGTGGGGGGCAGGGGGGTGGGGACAGTGACACGGACAACGGCACAATCGAAAACGGGATTGCAAAAAGAGCCCGTAAATAACGAACATCACTGCTGTCAATAACAACACTGGGGCGTGAAAGCCATCCATTGGTTTTCTCCGCACCTCCGATTAGCACGGTAGGCCATGTACGGTGCGAAAGAAGTTCAACGGACATACGTGCGTGCAACGTGCATACATCCGCGTAGAACAAAACGATTGCGCAACTTACGAACGGGGGGGGGGGGGGGGGGGGGGGGCGGCGTTTACCTGCGGTCTCTTGTCTTCTCGCTCGTCGCCCGACTCGGAGGTCCCCATCGAGTCGCTGTCTTGATGCGAGAGAGACGAAGCTTCTGCGAAAGTCAAGCAACGGCCGCGTGTGCATTAAGCATCGGGAGAAAGTTTAAAGCGCACCGCTCTTGCGAAAATGCAGTTCGGCAAAGGTTTAGGGTCGAAATAATTAATTGTACCCATCGGTTCACTAAAAGTTGAATCCCGTAAGGTCGTGTTTTTCGAACCGAGAATCGATATTTCGGGACATTACCATCTCGTAAGGTATCGTTTCTCACCTTGTCTCTCGTCTCCAGTGACGTCTGCCCAATTAGCCTAAATGTAATATGAACATATCATTTGCATATTTCGTTCATTACCAATGCTCATGCTCGCAATCCAACGTGAGCATCGTGAGCCTCGAAAACCTCTTTCAATTGTCGAATCGATGGCATCGGTACACGCCTCATCGCGACAATGCGACACGTTTGGATAGAAAAAAACTAGATTTGAAGCTTTCGTGACTGCAAGGATTCATATTGTTAGGTTTTTTCAGTAAAGTCACGTAGGTAAATAATATAAATTAAAATTTATAAAAGTAAAATAAAAATAAAATAAAAATCACGACGTTTCGGAGGCAACACAAGCTTCCGTCTTCAGGTGGAACCGTCACAGCACGATTGCTGTATCACGTAAGAGAAATTCCAAGAAAACCGTCCTTCTATATATACTGGTTGAGGGTGGGAGGAGCCAAGGCAGGCCCCTGGATATTATTATTATTATTGAGAAGTTGGTGCGGCTAAAGCCGCTGCTAGGAATGAGCCTTTGTTGTGTAGACTGGTTGAACTGGGAGGTTCCAAGAGTTGTTAAGGTGCAGCTGATGCAAAGGTGCGGCTGCTGTAAATGGGACTGCGCCTTTGTTATGTAGAGGTAGAATAGGGAAAAAACTGCTCAAAAGCAGCGCTCGGTATATCACCTTCTTCTTTCACGTCAGGCGGGAGGACATCCATCTCCGCGCTGTCCTGGTTGAGAAAAATCTTGGACCTCGTCGCATTTTTGCGGCGAAGCCCGGACGCCGACTGACGCGCCGATTGCTTCCACGCGGAACTGCCCTCCTCCTCCAACAACTTCCCGGCCCTGAGTTTCATGCCGTTCTTCTCCTCCGCGTCCCTCTCGCCGTCGCTCCGCGGCAAGCTGACCGACAGCGGCTTCTTCTTCTTCTTCTCCTGCTCGTCGTCGTCGGCGGCGGGGATGTGCAGCGGCTTGCAGACGTCCGCCACCACCTCCACCTTTCTTGGGACGGCGTTCGCGTGCTCCTCCGCGTCCCTCCCCGCGGCTGCGTCTCTCGACTCCGCTTCTTCCAAGATCTGTTTAAATGTGGGCGACGTGGGACTCGCCAACGACAGATTGCGGGGGGGTTTCGGAGGCGGCGTCGGTCTCGCCGGCAACATGGGCTCCTCTCCCGGAGGCCGCGTCTCCTTCGGCGGCTCTTGGGCATCTTTCACCGACTGCTTCACTGCGTCCAAACTGTCGCTTTCTACCGCCTTCCACGGAGGCTTGCGCGGCGACGCTCCCGACATTCCGGCGTGCGCCTCCGATCTTCTCGCCGAGGGGCGAGAGGGCAGGGACAGCGTCCGCTGCGAGAGCACACACGCACACGCACGCACAAGCATGCACACACACGCACACACACGCACGCACACGCACGCACACGCACGCACGCACGCGCACACACACGCACGCGCACGCACGCACACGCACGCACACGCACGCACACGCACGCACACGCACGCACACGCACGCACGCACACGCACACGCACGCACGCACACGCACGCACGCACACACACACACGCACGCACGCGCACGCACGCACGCACACGCACGCACACGCACGCACACGCACGCACACGCACACACACGCACACACACGCACACACACGCACGGTGCACCGAGCCAAAAGGTTACTTTGTGCACGCGCCGACATGAAATGTAAGTTGTGCTGCCGGGGAGGTACGACTACGTGGCCCCGGTGTGTTTTCGGGTTGTGCCGCCTGTTGCTCCACCTTGCCGGGAGCCTTAGCTACTGAAGGCGGCTCCAGGCGAGGGCAGCGAAACGTCGGAAACCGCGCCGAACAGCACGTGGTACAACCCGAAAACACAGAGGAGAGCTGTACGGCCACAACTGCGAAAACCTACGCACGGGTTGTGACTAAACAGTGATTGTCCTTTTAATGCCTTTGCGCCTGCACGAAGAGTGTATCGCAAGCTTTGCTACATTAATTGTGAACTATTTGTATAGATGGCGTCAAGGGATCGCCGAGTTTAATGGTAGAAATATTAAACCACAGCATGTCATGTGTGCTCGAGCCAAGATGAGTAACACAATCAAATAAAATATTTGTTGTCGGCGAGTGTGTCGCTGTAAGGTGTGAATATTATTACAAAATAGTCACTTACACGCAACCTCTTCCGTGTCCCTCGCATTGAAAACCGACGTGGAAGCTTAGCTTCTGAGAACACAAAGACAAAGATCCCCCGTATAGCCTTCAACAGACTGTTGGAGAAAGTTCTGTTCGTGAGCACTTATGAAGACCGGCACGTGCATTTACGAGGGGGGTGGGTGGCCAGCACCAGGCCCGGCCGCCTTTGTCTCCCCAGTGGCGATGTTTAAACACTGCACCAGGTGCTCATTTAAGGCTCAGTCGGCCTAGGCGAGGCCCACGACCGGTTCAGATTTTCGACGCTATTATTGGTCTTAAGCAGGAATCGAACTCGGGTCGCCGGGGTTGTAGCGCAGTGCGCTAACCACTGCACCACCACTCCCCACAATAACACACTTTTTTTCCTGAAAACAACCGATCACATGCGTTAAAAAGATGCGTACACATACACACAGTATCTGTCTTAATCAACATAATTTACTTGATGAGGAACAAGTCTATTCATCATTCGGAATTATTATTAATATTATGCACGCTTACCCAGCAGGGTCCTGCCATGCTTTGCACAGTAGGGGGCGATGTTGCTACATGTTGCCTACCTGTAAGCCCAAATGAGTGATGATGTCACGTTTCAGCATTCCGATGTTTGGCCAACCGGTTAGATTGTCTGTGTTTTATTTAGCTTTAGGGGGGTAAACCCATGCAGAACAGCAGGAAAGCATTTTAACATTTGCTTATGTATCCAGGAAAGCCACACTGGGTCGTAGGACTCTTTTTGCAGCAGGGTCCTGCGCGGGGGCGTTTTATTTTTAAGATGTTTTGAGCCACATAATGACGGAATGTTTATAACCCAAGTTTTACAGCCACACGCGCGAGGCTGCAAAACTAGATAGAGATTAGTCAACTTGCTGTACTGCCTTCTGGTAAGTCAGAGTGGGGAATCCCGATGCCCATGGGAAGGGAGTTTCACGACATCTGTGCCTCGCTGCATCCACAGTGCTGGAGTACAGACCACGTGCATCACCACCGCCTGGCATACAGACTCCACGCGGAAAGACGCCCGAACTGGGAGTCGAACCCGGCACTTGGTGACGATTAATACATTAATTCCCATCCAATTATCACGCAGTGTGTGAAGCACTCTGTTTATGAACCAATGCATCAGTGATATATTGTAAAGTCCAATTTTGATTTGAAGCTTTCGTGACTGCAGGAATCCATACTCTTTGGGTCTTTTGGTAAAGATCACTATTATTTTGATTTATTATTTTTCTACCTACGTGACTTTACCGAAAGACCCAAAGAGTATATTGTAAAGTGTTGAGTGAATGTTTTTTTAAACAGCCTTTTGTTTTGTTATGAACAACATTAGAATACAATCCGGGGAGGTTGCTACGCACGCCTGCAATCCGGCACTGTGGAGGCAGTGAGGGTGCGGCACCGTAAAAATCTGGACTACACCTGTTCCATCTGCATGGGATAGAGTGTTTCTCCCTCGCATGCATAGATTTTCTCCGGGTGCTCCGGTTTCCTCTCACATGTAAACAGTCATTCATTGGCTAATTACAACACCTTAACATATAGAGCACAGCAGAGCTTTGGAAATTTTCGACGCTGGGTCATTGCTGCCTTCCTGCCTATCTGGTTCATCATGCCCAGGGCCGGATCAAGGTACTTGTAGGGCCTTGTTTCACGCGGTATTTCGTCCAGCCGCTGGACCGATGTCGTTACTGCCGATACGTCCATTACTTAGTCCGTGCTCTGTGCCGCAGAGAAGCAGATTTTATTTGAAACACTGTGCCTATCCTTGCTGCATAAAAATACTTATTCAAGAAGATATCTTGGATAAATTTTTGATCATACAAACAAAAAAAACACTTTTTTTCGTAGGCCCTTTTAGTTTCCGTAGGCCCTAGGCACAGTGCCTATTGTGGCCTATTGCAGCACTGGTCACACTTTTTCTGGCATAAGATATTCCAACGGTTTTAAGGTAATTTTGGGGTGCTGATTCCAAATCTGTTTTGTCTATCACATCAGGTTTTTGAGATATCAAATATTGCATTTTCAATAAAAACTGCAGAAGAAAAATATTAAAAAAATGTGGATATCTACATAAAATGATATTATAAACACACTATCCTAAAAATACAGCACCATATTTTAACACTAAAGCAGTCACTGACTCGCAACAACTTGCAATCATAAGTGACAGAGTTAATTTCGGGTAAAATCAATAAAAATGGGGTATGCCGATAGCATGAAATGAGACGTGATAGAGCAAATCTGAGATCAGATTTGGAATCAGCACCCTGAAATTAGTCTAAAACAGCTGCAAAAGTCCAGGCCAGAAAAAAATGTGTTTTGTTTGTTGACCAGTGTTGGATAACACAGCCCTGCTCAAGCCTCCAAGTCGTTATCTCTCTTCGAGAGTGATGACTGTGCTTTATAAGTTGAAATTATTGCTATTATTACGTTCCTGACATGTTTTTTTACCTTTGTCAGCATTCACTTGTTCATCTTGCTCGTTATCAGAACAAACAGATGTATCATGCATCTTTTGGTGGTCTCTGAGATCTGTCAGCGACCTCGATCTGGAATGCAAAAGAAGGGAAAAGCTTGAGTGAGTTTACGTTTCCAGAGACACCAAGATCTAGACCACAAACCTTCATCTTTTGCAGAATGCTCTAAAATAGCTGTGGTTTTTTTGCGGTTGTACCACATTTTGTTCTGCATGATGTCTGACATGTCACTCCACGTGCCGACAGCATCTCCAAGAACCAAATAAGCTTCTTTTCCTCAAGCAGCTCTAGGCAGATGGAGCGAAACGTCAGGCGCCATGCAGAAGAATGCGCGGTACGATAAAACAACAGGCTGAACTTAACATCATTCACTCGCCTGAACATTCTTTTAAATCTTTTCCAAATGCTCTTCGACTTCTTTGGTTGTTCCACATCATCGGCAGCATCTTCTGAACCGGGGACTGTGTCGTTGTCCTTGCCTTGTGGCTCCTCTGTGACGCGTGTGTCAGGTCGGTGTGGGACATCTAAAAAGATGAATGCGAATAATGAAAAACAAAAACATACTTTCTGCAAATAAAGAAGCAGAAGTGTTTATTTCTAGATTTGAAGCTTTCGTGACTGCAAGGATTCATACTCTTAGGTTTTGTCGGTAAAGTCGCGTAGATAAAATAATAGAAATAATAATAGAAATAAAATAATAAATCACGACGTTTCGGAGGCAACACAAGTGTCTCCGTCATCAGGAGGGACCGTCACAGCTGAATTTACTGTATTAAGCGAGGAAAAAATCCAAGAGGCAAGCCCTTAAATACAAGTTAAGGGGGGGAGGGGAGGGAGGGGGGGAGGGGCTTGTCTGAATGTGGTAGCCAGGGTATGGCCTGATGGTCCTCGGGAGTGTTTACAAATAATAATAATAATAATTAAATATCGATTTAAAGCTTTCGTGACTGCAGGGATTCATCTTATTGGTTCTTTCGGTAAAGTCACGTAGAATGGAAATAATAAAATAATAAAAATCAAACATAATAAAATAATTCTCACGACGTTTCGGCCACAACGCAAGCAGCCGTCCCCAGGTGGAGAACAGGTCTGTCGAGAAGACAGAGTCTCACGTCGTGAGAATTATTTTATTATGTTTTATTTTTATTATTTTATTATTTCCATTCTACGTGACTTTACCGAAAGAACCAATAAGATGAATAATTAAATACCTGGTTTTGCATTTTCCTCAGCTTTTGTCGTCTTCTCAACGGATCCTTGTCCCACTGAATTTTCATCTTCTGGTTGAGATTGTTCCGGTGTCAGGCGGTCACCTCCCACCGGAAGGTTTTCCTCGTTCTTCACCGTTCCCTGAAGTGTTTTTTGCTCGCTGGGTTTTTCTAATTCTGCTTGTGATTTTTCTTTCGACTCTTCTGCACTTTTCTCAGATTCCTTCTTTTTCTTCTTATTGTCCAGAGATATTTTCTTTTATTTGGTATTGCACAAAAAAACAAACCCCAAAAAAAACATTCTCTGGTTAGGGAGCATGTCAACAAATGACACCGCGATTCAGAATGGATTTTCAGTGTCGCAACGTAAAATTTAATTACGAATCATAACGCGAATCGCCATAGGCTACGTGTTAAATTAAACAGTTCTAAAAGCTGAGTGTACTGTAATTCTAATATGTCATTGTCAATCTCTGCATTAATTAAGTTATTCATGAGTCAATAATAACTTCATGAAGGCAATACATTAATATTATACAGCCTCCTCCTTTATTAAATGATTACATCATTGCCGGGTCATCCTGATGATTTCTAGCATTTTCATAACCTTGAAATTAAAGTATATGAGTAAAATCGAAGTATATTCAGGCAACATACTTCCTAGAACCAATACGATCCTAGAAAGTACGTGACTGATTTAGCTGCATGAAATCTGTTTGATTTTTCTGGGATTTGCTAAAAGTCAACAACAATGGGGCAAATTGCCAATGTGATGCATTTCAGCTTTTCCCCTCTCAATTGTGAATGTGGGCCCACTAAAGGCTGCATTGACCTAAACTGTAAATTCCACTCAAGATAACATCAGGGCAGATGCGTCACATTCTTACAAAAAAAAATGTTAAAAACCGTACCACAGTGCACAAACACTCTTACAAAAACACAGAACAGGTTCGGTCAACTCAAGTTTGGTCAATTCTGTTGAGTTTTCTCACTCGAAGGTTGCTGGACATTGCAGCCCAAGCCAGTATCTGCAGTGCACAAACATTCTTACAATAAATGTTAAATACCGCACTACGGTGCACAAACACTCTTACAAAAAATAACAGGTTTGGTCAACTCAAGTTTGGTCAACTCTGTCGAGTTTTCTCACTCGAAGGTTGCTGGACATTGCAGCCCAAGCCAGTATCTGCAGTGCACAAACATTCTTACAAAAAATGTTAAATACCGTACCACAGTCTGCCGCATCTTCTCAAACATTCTTTTTCTCGTGCTGAAGGTCGGACTCTTCCGAAAGCAGAAATGTGGTTTGCAGTAGAACTTTTCTGTGGTAAAACAAAAAGTAAAAACTTGTCCAGAAAGAAACACAAACATCAAGTAAATGAAGTAAGGCTCAGTTGTGGCAATGTGAAGGTTTAAACAAAAAATAAAAATCATGCACAGGCATGGCTTCCGTAACACTTTGCAAACGTGCGTTTGTCCCCCAGTATTTAATTAGACGTGACAAAAATGCCGCGACAAAAAGTGGCGTCATCGGTGATGAAGCGCGAGCATGGTGTGTGATGTCGTCGCATTGGTAGCAGACGCTTCTTCATCATTACTGGGTTTATATTTTACTTATCATCAAGTTTTGGATAAGCTTTTGATGAATTTTCCATTGTTTTCTTGAAGGCAAGTCCCTAATTCCAACGCAACTTTGCACTCACGTTTAATTTACATTTCATCTTGTTCATGAACGCGATTGTGATCGCACGTTACAGAGAGACGGAGGACAAGCAGGGCTAATGCACGTCCCACACAGCTGTGCAATTAAAGCGCGAAGAAAACGCCGAGTGAAATACACGCGCTCATAACGACGGTGCTTTGGTGAATATACCAGCAAGAGGAATTCTGTGCAGGATACATTTATAGAACACGTGCCAGTTAGACATCGTACGGATGACAATGAGGATGCTGCTCTGATATACGGCATAGTTCAGAAACATGGTCATTCACAATTATGAGGGTTTTTTTTTTTAATACAAAAGCTGAGAAGCATGCAAAAGTAGCATGGATAGATACTTGCTTGAAATTACATTGAGAGAGAGAAAAATATAAACAAGTGGCTTAGACAGCATACGTAGGTCAAAGACATAATTCAAGATATCAATCCAATTTATATTTATAGAGTGACTTCACTCAAGGAGCTTGACATGGCTTACCAAACGGTGACAGAATGGAATGGTGATGTAGTTGGCAGGAGCATACGAGGATTGAACAATGCGTGACAGCCATAGAGGGATACTTAGGGGTCATGAAATGGTGGGGGAGGGGGGACGAGGAGGAGTGGAGGAGGGGCGAGGGAAGAGGAAGAGAATGAGCAATAGGGAAGATGTGATCTAAATGGGCAATATGGAAGATGTGATCTGCTTAATGTACAGGGGAAGTTGATTCCACTGGAGGGGTGGCACAGAGGGAGAAGCACCATAACACGTGATTTGGTACAGGGAGAAGGAGGGACAGAGAGAGAGAAGATTGGGAACGAACAGGACGAGAGGGGACACGGAAGGAGATGAGAGAGGCAAGATGAGGTGGGGGCAAGGCCATCAAGAGATTTAAAGACTGGCGTCATGAAATTACGTGCGCTTGGGCAGGGCACGTCAGGGCCAGCGGTGGCGATGATCGCCGGTGGCCGAGACTAACGAGGGAGTGGAAGCCAAGGGAGGGAACACGCCCGGGAGCGCGGTGAGGGCGGGGTATCAACCGCGAAGATGCCGCGATGAGACTGGGGACCTCTAGAGCGGGACCGCGTCCAAGGAGGTCACCTTCCTCGTCGTCGAAGGCAAAGTCTCCGAGGTGCAGGGCGGCCTCGCAGTGGCTGCACCGGAAGCACTCGCGGTGGAAGAACTTCCCCTCGGCGCTCAGTCGCTGCAGCACGTACACGTGCTCCTCGCAGAAGAAGCACACGCTGCTCTGCGGCTCCCTCCTCAACGTCTTCTGCGACGATGACGACCGCTCGATGGAGGACTGCTGCGGCGGCTGTGGTAGCACCCGAGCAAAAAGGGCTCGAGTTAAAAAAAAAAACACCGAGCGCTGTTTTATGTTCCATCATCCACCCGCCGCCCCCGCCACACAGAGGGGTCAACTTATTCTCTCAACACAAAGCCAAAGGGGGTGACGCTTGCCGCGGTGTTAACGGTCAGCGCACTGGACTTGCACTCACTCCGGAGGTCGCCGGTTCGAGTCGATCCCCCGGAGGAGCGATTCAAATGATGGTCAAAGTTTCTTAAATCCCCGGTCGGTACCCACCCCTCCCCACCACCATTCCCGCAGCCTCTGTCCACCGGGCAGCGTAAATGGGTTCAAGCACAGTTGCTCGATCGGTAGGTTGCATGCAGTGGGGGTAAAGTGTGGCTACTCCCGATTCAAGAGCCGAATGGCTCACAGGGCTATACCTAATAAACGAACTTGAACTCCCACTTCTGCCATTAGAGATGCCTGGCCAGTGAGGAAGAGTGGGCCAAAATCTCCTCTCAAAGGGCTTCCCCGGGCTCCCTCTCTAGATTGGAGGTATGTTGACCAGCAGTGGCGTGAGCGAGCAATTTTCTGGGCTCCACCTTTACCTTTTTACGAAGCCAACGCAACATCCGTCAAAATAAAATTGAGGGGGTACACACGGTGCTTTTAGCGGACACGTCATCAAGGAACAAGCGATGCTGTCCAAGGATGCGCTTCGGGAACATCGACGGGTTAGAGACAATCGGATGAACCGTAAAGAAAAGGAAGTGGGGGCTTGGGCAGAACGAGTCGCGGGAAAGGAGCGATGGCCGGTGGCTGAGACTAACGTATGCAGAACTTATTTTCGCACCGTAAGTAGCCAACCGCATTAAATCGGACGACAGAGTGGCAAAAAAAAAATCGTGCGCCGCTGGTGCGGTGTGTTGATTACACCGCACCTCCGATTAGCATGGTTGGTAACGTACGATGGGAAAGAGGTTCAACATACATACTGCTCAGAGACGGTCTTAAATCACGTGTTGACAATTGGTTTCACTTGCTGCAGCTGCAGCTGAGAGCAACACCATCATCACCATGTCCATTCGAATCACAATACCAGCTACAAGCACACGTTACAAGTAACACAATCTGCCCTATACACACACCAAGGATAAAAGCACACGTAGCCAGAACTTTGTTCTTTGCCTCCACATATAAATGAAAATGTCTCAGCCTAGCAGCCTATTGGCTTTCCAGAACAATATCAGCAAGCACCACGTGTTTAAGCAAGCAAACTCTTTAACCAGTTTCCCGTCTTCGGTATCTCATCAGCAGTCAGGGTTGTTAGGCAATTGCTGCTGGACTACCAGATGTAGGGGCGCTACGGTGGCGAGATGTTAACTACCTCGCCTGGTATACAGGAGGTTGTGGACTCGATCCCGATGCCTGTATATTTAGAGTTTGCGTGTTCTCCCCATGCTCGCATGGATTTTTTTTGTCCGGGTCATCTGGTTTTTCCCTCCACATTTAGAATCATGCGTTTAGAGTATTTGGCTGCTAGAAATTTCCAAATGATAAACCACTTCGTCAAGCTATCATTTGTGATAGCCAGGTGACTTCTGAAATAAAGCCATATATAGCTCAGTGGGCCTTACCTGATATAACAAAAATTGTTTATTTGCAAGAGAACTCCAAATAAACAATGGTTGCCTGGCTGTCTCAGGCAGCGAGGTGTGGCGTGTGACACTCTACCTCGCCAGAGTCGTTGTCCTGTGTGGCTCCAGCCTGACTGGAGGCAGACGGCAGCTTCTTACGGATCGCTGGGACAGGTTTCACGTTGTCCTTCGTTTGGCTCGATGTGTCCGCGCCGATGGCATCCTTTACGCAACAGCGCAAGTGCATGCGTGCGTACGCGCGCGCGCGAGCGAACGGTTAGACTCCTGTGGTAGCGTCGCGCGAATAACGTTCACGTTTTGTCAAAAGGGTGCACTGCGCGACGCGTTTGTTTGTTTGTTAATCCACTGCTGGGACGATGAGGGGGCATCGCTCACGCCCCGAGAGTCGTGCGGCGGGTTACGTGACCGTACTTCACCGTGCTAGTCAGGTGGGGTTGGTGAAGGCCGGGAGCGTGGATGTCGGAACATTGCACAGAACAATAATGATGTGAGGACCTCAAACAACGACTTAGCCCCCACGTTTTGTAAAAACTTGAAAGTTTTGTTGAAAAAAAAGATGTGTTAAAGGCATTTAATGGTGTACTCCGATAGAATTCCCTCCCCATCGGAGGGGGGGGGGGGCTCTTTAATCCCGAGGGAATCTCTCGTGCTCCGACCAGTGGAGGACCAATTAATTTCGTGGCTGCGCCGTTACGAATGATCTAACAATTAAAACGCCACCTGTACCTTCATGGGTGCAACTATGGTTGGGGGTATGTGGCAGCGTTGTGCGAGCATAGGGGCCCAGTCGGCCACAAGGGGGCCCCGAATCAACAAAATAAAACAAAATTGAAGAAAAAGGTTTTTTTAAATATAAAAACATGTGTTCATCAAAAATAACCTGCGGTCTACTATGGACCAAGCCCGATTAACCCATCTGGCTATCGTATCAATAGAGCAGCATACATTTGCGCTATCCACCCCCTTTGAGACAATCTTAGACCGTTGGGGCCAGCATGAATGCAAGATGCACGATAACTTAATTCTGAGTTGTTACCTTTAAATATTTTTTTAATTAATGCCTGTCACTGTGAGACGTGTCTTCCTCTAAGCCCTATACACGGTGCCACTAACATTATATACAGGGCGCTTAAAAAATACATTTTGCAACAACACCACAATAAATGTGCCTCTAGGCTCTGGAGACCACCTGGACAAGATTCCAGGCGAACACGTGAAGACTCTGTGACTTTTTGAAGTTCTTCACACACATTTGTTATCATGTTACAGTGTATGTTCCGTTCTTTTTCCATTAAAAACGATAGTCACATATAAGAGTTAACATTTTTTTGAAGCATTCTGTATATATTCATAGCCTACATATTATTGTACATGGGTTAAAAACATCCGTAGCTATTTCGGTAAAAGTGAGTCGGGAGAAAGGAAGGGGGCCCCACAGTGTTATCGTGCATACCTTTGTTATTTTCTTTGAACCTATCTACGTGACTTTACCGAAAGACCCAAAGAATATTAATTCCCGCAGTCACGAAAGCTTTAAGTCAAGATTCATACCTCCCCCGTTGAAATTGGGAGTGGCGCCCCTGCATACCTTATTTGGAGTTTCCTCGCCACGTTTTGGCTTCCTCACGGCATTCCTCCGTGACCCCTCCTGGGAAAGACAACATCAATAGGAATTCAGTATCTCCACGATATCCCTCTAGCCTGCTGCTTTGTCCAATTGCATCCGATCGCGAACAGTAAAAAAAAAACAGAGGGGAAAAAAGTCATGCATTGGTTCGTGGCAAATCTGCTGTCCTGGTGGTCTCATTAAAAGTGCATGATTATAATTGAAAACTCAATGCAGTATTATCCATAATGGAGTTTTTTTTGGGTAGGATCACGTAAATATAAATGTGTTGTTAAACCTGCCACCACCCAATCGAAACTGGAGGTTTTCTCCACAATTCTGGCTGTCGCCTGATGATGCTAGGTTGTAATTCGTGGCGAAACATCGGACTCGGATTGTAAATGTTGCGAGTTTACTGTCCAACACACCGGTGTGCTGTACTAGTAACGAACTAGCATGTTTTGTTTACATGACAAACCTTGATAATTGGCTACATCGGTTGATGGCGGATTTAACGACACATTTATATTTACATGATCGAACCCAAAAACCTCTATTATGGATCACTGTAGTATAACGTCGATTAAACCACCACATAACCGACCGCCACACATCCGACCGCCACAAATCCGACTACCACACATCCGACCAATTAACCGCCCCTCAACACAGTTCTGGGAAAATGGCGTCCTGCCACGTCAGCAGCAGCTACGCAGAGGCAGCAGGCAGCCCGAGGCAGGCCCAACACTACGAACATCTCCGTCCCGTCGTGGGTTAACGTGGCTGCAACACCACAGAGATTCTTCACGCAAAGCACATGAACGACTTCTTGAAGAGTCAAGAAGCCATTGAAATGTAACTTAATGTCGCTTTTTCATATATACCTTTTTATCTTTTACAGAAGGCTGATTGAATTATATTGTAAACCACAAAGTATTCTTAATAATTGTATTGCAAACCACACAGTATTCTTCGTTAGCTTTTTGCCACATTCAAAACGGTTTGCGCTTTCGGTTTTGTCCAGCAATCCTATTTGTGCAAGGCGTTACCGCCATTTACAATGGATGTTCACGCATCTGACCTTTTCACATGGCACGCCTAACACGCAACTCAAAATCCACACCGCAGACTCACAATGCTTCGTCACAGTGGGCAGGTGCACCCATGTAAACAGATTTCCATGGCTGAAGGGATATTTACAGCTCGCCATTAATGTTTGGTTGGGCACTGTGGTGGATGCGCTCCGCTGTTAAATTTTTTCACGCAATCAGTGATGAATATGCTCGTCGACGGAGTGAGCTTTTTCTTTTTACAGTCAACGGTGACTGCGAGTGGATGAACATCATCAAGGCTGGCGATGAATGCAACTACCGAGCGAAGATGAAAGCGCGAGCAAAAGTTAGAGACAAAATTAACGAATCAAGACGGCAGATCGAGATAACTTGGTCAAGTTTGCAGAGACTGCATGGCGCTGAGAGAATGACCAAACATTTTCATCGGATGTACATCATACATTTTTTACCGAGTTTACTAATTGTCTGGGATGGGGCAGGAGCAATGCGTGCCCCTCACACCGACATTTAATAACTGAGAGTGAACTGCATCGTTGACCGCTTCACTCGTGGAAACCAAACTAACCAAACTAATGAAATCCGCAGACTGAGACTACGACAACCATTGGGAATGATGACTACTTTACCCACCAGCGTTGTTGTGCCGTGTTGGTCACGAGGACCTAGCCTTACCAACGACTTCCGCCTCTTGTAGAAGGTCTGCCTGAGCTTGCTGGCGAGGACGAGCGGTGAGTTGGACTTGATGGTGGTGCGCTTCCTGCTGATGGCTGGCAACCCGCCGGCACAACAACGTGCAGAGACGCACAACACAAATCGTTAACACTTGCAGCCGTTGTGGTCGGCACTTCCTGGACTATTCACACACCGATTATACACTATGTAACACGATTTTTGTTCTTGGGTAGTAAGTGTTATTTTCCAAATGCTTATGCCTCAAAAGTATAGAAAATACCAGGACTTTATGTGAAGGAATAACACAAATGCACACGTTTTTTGATTGAAAATAGGGACATTTCAAAATATCACTGTCCTGGTCACAAAAGCAAAGTTTGCGAGGAATAATAGCCATTTTCCGTACTTTTGAGGCATAAGCATTTAGAAAATAACACTTACTACCCAGGAAAAAAAAAAATCGCTAAGATGCGGATATCGATGCAACCGGTTGCCAGCGACCGGTCTCTTGCAGTAGAAACAGCCTCTCCTCGCGATCGATCTGCTCGGCGGTTCGTCGCGACGAGCACAGTCGCGACCGCGACCTCTCCGTTTAATGTCCTCGCTGCGCGACTGCACCTCGCTCAGATGTGGACCCGGCTGCCGCAGGACATGATCCGACTCTTTCCCCGTTCCGATGACGTGCGTGTACGTCATCGGTTTTTCTTCCGATTCTGTTCCGGTGACGTACGTAGGTGTACATCATCAAACACAAAACCGGAAGACAAACTGACAGAAAACAACTTTATCGGTGCCGAGGCTGCCACAAGGCCACGCGGGAGCGCGTGCGGCACAGTTTGGCGCCAGCTATCGTAGAGCGCGGTTGTGTCGCTACAGTTCTCTGCGGTGAGTACGATGTTTTTAAAAACAACGGCGTTACTGCGCCCCTCTAAGTAAAACGAACGAGACACCGCGCACCCCGTGATGTATAGCTGTCCCGGAACGGCAAAGAGTTACGTTTTTTCTCGGGTGGTGTGTAGGGGCCCATGGCGGGCGTGAGCTCAAGAGACCTGCCGTCGGCGGAGGAGTGTTGCCCAGCAGGTTGTAGAAGCGGGTGATGTACGCCACCATGGCCAGCAGGTCGGGCCCGCCTTCCTGGCACCCCATCTCCTCGGCCGTGGTGATGGGCGCGATGCCCAGCTCCCGCTCCGCCACTTCGAACGCCTGCCGGTTGTTCTCCACGGCGTTCTCCGCGTCCAGTTTGATGAACTCGCTGCGGGAGAGAAACGCCGGGGGGCGTGGGGACGGGGGTGTTATTTTTTATTGCCGCTGATTTTTAGCCAACGTGCGTACGTACGTGTTGAATTATCTGTCGCACCGTGCGTAGCCGACCGCGCTAATCGGAGGTGCGGGATATTATGCTCGTGTTTTTTATCTGGAGAAACCCCAAGGAGAGGACGTGCAAAACTCTACACGGAAAGGCAACCCCGAGTCGGGAATCAAAGACCCAGGCAGTTCTTGTTGTGAGGCACAAGTGTTACCACTGCACCACCCACGTGGGGCCTACGAGAAGGCTGCATCATCTGGTTGCCATGGTGGCGAGATGTTAACTACCTCGCCTGGTATGCAGGATGTCGTGGGTTCCATCCCGACCCTGACGCCTGCTGTATATATGGAGTTTACGTGTCTCTCTCGCGTAAATATGAACGTGTCATATCCCTCCACCACCCAACACAGCCAGTAAAGTTTATCACATAAGCGTGCCAATTAGTTACTACTTCAACCCATCGGTGTGTTGGAGAGTGAATCCACAACATTTACAATTTGAGTAGTACAACGTTTTGCTGGTAATTACATCCAGCATCATCGGGCAATTTGCCAGAATAGTGAAGCCATCCACCTGTGTTACTGATTGGCCGTGTCAGGTGGTGGAGGGTTTCGACACATTTATACTTACGCGATCTAACCCAAGAAACCTTTATTATGGGCGGTAAATCGTCAGGATATTCCGTAACATAACGGCAGGCGGCACTCACATGAGGTCGGGATGGAACCTGTGGATGAGGGCGCAGAGCGCGAGGCCGTCCTGCCAGGACGTGGTGAGGTCCGTGATGTTCACGCCCGGGTAGCCCCGAGTGCACTCCTGGCACCACCTGATCAGCTTGTCGCGCCGCAAAGCCGGCACGGGTTTTGGCCTCGCGGGGTCGCACACTGGGACGGTGGGAGGAGTCGGCGGGGGTGGGGGGCAGCCGTGAAAGGAATGAATGTGACGTGCAATTTTTTGAGTGGAAGCAGCGGGTGTGAAAAGCTACCGGCTTGAGATCAAGAGCAAGCTGGGCTGCTCGAAACTTTTGGACAAGAGTGGTGGAATATAAGGTGCGTTGTTCGAGGTGTCTGGGCATCAATCGGTAAGTTGGAGGTTTAACCGTGTAGTTACGAGTGGATTAATAGAACCCAGAGAATTTATGTTTGCAATTGTGTGGCAGCTAATCTTAGCTCGGGTGGTTTGTTAAATATAATAATGCACAAGCACAAATGAATAGCCGAAGGTCACATCGGCCATAATGTGCCCGATCTCGTCATTTTTCAGAAGCTAAGCAGATTTGTGCCCAGAATGAATTGTTGACCACCATGCATAACTGGTGTTACAGGCTGCCGCAGGACTGCATTGTGGGAAATATACTTCAATCCCCCCACGTTTACGACCCCAACCTTCACCAACCCGCACCTAACCAGCAAGATGAAGTGTGGTCATACAACTCCCAGGAACCATACGGCCTAAGGAGGCCTTAACCTAGGAGTGGAAGACTTTTACTCACCGCTTTCGGCCGGTATTGGTTCTTCAGTTTTCTTCAGTGTCTTGTCGGTGCCTTGCGTTTTTTTCTGACCGATGTACAGAGGAGCGACCTACAGACAACGGGGAACTCTCTGATGTCGTTTTTGAACCAGCCGAGAACGAGAGAGCAGGAGAGAGTCTCATTTTTGCCAGTGAAATGGAGCATTTGTCTGCCGGTAGGAGGCGGTGATTGCTGCTGCTACGTGTATAATCCCCAATGGAGTAAATTGCAGTTGTAATTCACACATTTTTTGTCAAGTGCTTTGGACCCTGACGCCGGCGCACAAGTGGCCCACTCTCGCGACTGGCGTCAAGGGATCTTTAACGTCCACCGTGAAGCAGACGGCACGTAGTATCCTGAGTATTATTACAGTAAATCACACACCGCAGTTATAACCAGGGCGGCCGCTGGACTGGAACCACGAATCCCCGCAACAGGGGGCGAACGCGCTACCGGAGGGCCATGTGCTGGCTCTGAAAAGTTAATGATTCGGATCACCTCAGACTCACGCGGCACCGACTTGTGATCACATTTGGTTGAGATAAATCGCACGCAATGGAGATTGCAAACCGTTGCACACCATCACGGCCGTGTTTCTAGACATTTCCATCTCGCTTGAAAAGCAGACACATCCACAAGTGGAGAGAAGGTCAACCCTCGATTATCCGACGTGGTAATACAAAAACACTAATAATTTCAAGCAATTTAAACACGTAGGCTTTCTCGACCAATATCCAGAAGAGGTTTTTGGGTTAGATCGCGTAAACATAAATGTGTCGTTAAACCTGCCACCACCTGACAGTGTTGTGGGTTTACTCTCCAACACACCGGTGTACTGAACTCGTAACGAATTGGCATGTTTTGTATCGATTTAAATGATGACGTCACCCTGCTGCTGCTCTATTTAAGACCGGGAGCAAGAGGAGAGCCTCACCATTCTGGCAAATCGCCCGATGAAGCTGGATGTAATTACCAGAGAAACGTCGTACTAACATTTTAAATGATGTTGATTCGCTCTTCAACACACCGGTGGGCTAAAGAAGTGAATTATTTTGTTCTTTGTAAACGTGACAAATGTTTTACTGTTTGGCCGTGTCGGGTGGTGGAGGGTTACGACACATTTATATTTACGCAATCTCACCCAAAAAACGTCTATTATGGAATTTCAAGCAAATGTCATTTAGGCTATTGCAATATATTTAGTTCATATTTATTTCTTACTAACAATAAATACAAAATATTGCGTACGAACAATAGATATTATTCATCTATCCAGTTTTTATTCACCGAATGCTATTTATTATTTGTTCTTCATATATATATTGCCATTTAGATTTGAAGCTTTCGTGACTGCAAGGATTCATACTCTTAGGTTTTTTTCGGTAAAGCCACGTAGGAAAAAAATAAATAATAAAATGTTTAGGAATAATAATAGAAATAAAATTATAAATCTTGACGTTTCGGAGGCAACACAAGTCTCCGTCATCAGGTGGGACCGTCACAGCTAAATTTACTGTATCAAGTGAGGACAAATCCAAGAGACAAGCTCTTAAATACAAGTTAAGGGGGAGGGGGGAGGGGCTTATCTGAATGTGGTAGCCAGGGAATGGCACGGTGGGGGGGGGGCGGGGCTAAAAGAGAACAATGGTGCACATCGACTCAGGGTTGTGGCCAGTGTTAGCTGATAATAAGCATAAAAGGAAGCAGTACTGTTAAACGCTGGGGATGTCAACACTCTTTACCGAAAAAACCTAAGAGTATATTGCCATTTGTCTTCAAAGAATCGGCTTGCTTGCCGAGAGTCGTGCGGTCAGCTGGGCATCCGAGTCGCTGACCCTCGACCCCCCGACGAGTTGTGAGCAGCCAATAGGATAAGGAGACGGGCACGGACGCCCTTGATCCGCGACCCCGGGTAATTGACGAGCAAGTAAAAGATGAACCGATCGCGCACTTTTGCGTGGGTATCCCTCTGACCTGCTGGGGTCGGCAGGCGTTTAGGTTGAGGTTGGTGTAGCGCGTCGCTGGGTTGATGCTGAAGTTCTTTGTGCTTGATTTGATGTTGTTCGAAGATGTCTGTGCCAGCAGCTTGAACACGCTCTCCCTGAAGGCGTCAGAAGAAACAACAACTTACACACTCATACTCTTAGTTTTTTCGGTAAAGTCACGTAATTTTTTACCTACCTTGCAGTCACGAAAGTTTCAAATCTAGAATTAAAAACTTACACGTTCGATTTGCAATGCCACTCAAGTACAATTTCAGACCGTTTCAGTCCATTATATAAATAAGTTGTATTCTGAGGTTCCCAGGTGGGTGTCAACCGAGCTGTACATGCATACGGACGTACGTACACACGTGGGTTTTCTCCGGGCACTCCGGATTGCTCCCACGTTTATAAATACTCGTGAACGGAGTTGGCCAAACATCCCCGAGTATAGGATCACAGAGCTTGGGCAACATTGTTGGCATCGGTTCTGGACTCGCTCCCACTCGTCTGTGATTGTCCGCGCGTTACAAATTCTAAGGCATTTTGAGATGCAAATTTGCATGAATGGCACCATAAATATATATTTAAAAAACATGATAATTAGCATTGTTGTATTTACCTGCATATTACACATTCGTGTGTGTATGTATGTATGTTTTCTTGAAGGAAAGTCCTTAATTGCAACACAACTTTATTCTAACGTTTAATTTATATTCAATCATCTTTAAGTATGTATGCTGAACTTCTTTCAGGTAAGGACAACAAACTAAACACAAAAAAGCATTTCTGAGAGAAATGCGATTTTTAAAAATCTAGATTTAAAAAACACACTAAAAAAAAAGAAATACAATCGTAAGGGTTGTGACATGAACCAAAAAAGCCGCCTTGCCTTTCAGCCAGCAGCTTCAGAGGAGGTTTCCCCTTTGCCCAGCCCACCACCATCCAGGCCATGTCGAACGCGGCCAGAAACCCGCGGGCGCAGCCTGTGCCCAGTGGCCAGAAGGGCTGCGCGCATCGACGGCGAGACGAGAAACGACGACGGGTGCCAAGTTAAGCGAAGTCGCCCCCCTCCCACGTTCGGAAGGCCACACGAAGAAGATGCCCCCGAGGGTGACGTGAAGGCGAGCGCACAGACACGTGGGTGGGGGGGGGGTCTCCGTGAGATGCCCATCTTGTGTGGCACGGTGGCGCGTCAAGTACGGTGGGACAGCAGGGGGTGACTGCAGGTCAAGGTCAGCGGCCGCCCTGTTTAGTTCCTAGACCGTGAAGCGCGTGGTGTTCGCTTTGCGGCGTACGTTAAAACATCCCGTTGTTTGACAGAGGGTAGGCAGCGTGTGCGGGCCTCGTGAAACCAAATTCCACGGACCAGTCGTAAATCGCTTCATTGAGAAGCCACGCAGCAACATCACCACCCCGCGGTTGGCAAACTGCCCAATCGCAGGTCACTGATGCGTTAACCTTTACCCTCGTAGGGACAGCTGCCACAGGACGGTGGGGGGAAGGGGCGGAGAGGGTCTCCTGCCACAGGGGGATGATTATGACGCTGGTGGTAGTGGCGGTGGTGGGCAGCATGCGGCTTGGCAGTAAACAGTCTGCCTCAGCAGCAGACCACGCTTTCCCACCTGATGACGGACGCTTGTGTCGCGCCCGAAACGTCGTGATTTATTTTATTTTATACCTACGTGACTTTACCGAAAGAACCAATGAGTATAGTAGTGTAGTGGTCAGCAGGCTGTAAAGTTCAATTCCTGCTCACGGCCATCACCGGTGACGATTATCTGAACCGACCATAGGCCTCCCCTAGGTTGACTCAGCCTCAAATGAGTACCTGGCACGGTGTGCAAACATCACCACTGGGGGGGAGACACAGGCAGGCCGGGGTGTGATGCTGGCCATCCAGCCCTTCGTGTTCCGCGCCGGCCTTCATTAGGTGCTACTGGTGTTGGCCACCCACCCCGAAAGGTCCGGTCTGGGGCCTACGCGGGGGACCTTTTCTCTTCGTCGTTGGTGGGGCAGCCGCGCACTCGCGCGGCTCTGCGTCACTCACCTCCAGCAAGCTGTCCCCCACGAGGCCCAGCAGCAGCCGCGTGCCGTGCACCTCGCGCACCAGGGACGAGTGCTCGCCCTGGCGCATGCACGTGAAGTCGAACACGGCCACGTCGGCGTCGCCCCGGCCGTTCCTGGCGAAGTCGAGCCGCGGCAGGCTGTTGTCCGTCGAGTAGTTGGCGGCCTCGAGCGCGAACTTCTGCAGCGCCTCCTTGTTCACGTTCTCGGGCGACAGCAGCTTGCCGGCGTCCTTCTGGTCCTGCGAATTTGGCCGCGCGACGGGCGTGGGTTTACGTTGGCGTGTGTGTGCGCGTGCGTGTGCATTGAACTTCTTTCGCAAAGTACAGAGCCAACCGCGCTAAATCGGAGGTGTGGGGGACGGACAACAAACTAAACACAAAACGCAGTTCTAAAGAAATGAGTTTTAAACCTAGATTTAAAAGTGCATACGCTGCCAGCAAGGGGGCAGTGCAGTAAAATACATTGTTGTCCTGTACCATGCTCCAACATCTACGCTCCCTGCCTTCGCCAACCACATTGACCGGCATGGTGAAGGTACGGTCAAACAATCACCGCGAGCCGCGCAGAGCGGTGAGCCCGTCATCCAGCAGCGGATGACAAACGGTCTGTGCATGCACAGTACATTCGTATACAAAGATCCCACCCCCGTATAGTCGTGAGAGACCGTTAGAGCAAGCGCTGCGAGCAAGAACTGACGAAGGCCGGCACGGCACACGAGGAGGCGATGTTCGCAGGGCGACGATTTGACTGCCCGCGAAGCGACGCGAGCGGTGGCGTACGAGGCGCGTGCGTGTCACGCGTCCCTTCTGCCCGGCCACTTTCTGGTGAAGGGGGAACCAGCTGCAGGACTGATACATCACTCGCCACTGACATGAGCCACGCTCAGGAATCTAACGTAGGCAAATGGGGTTCACGGCGCTGTTCAGCGCCCCACCTCCACCACCCTGTTAACTTTGACATTTGTGTGTGCTCGTTAACAGCACTTGCCCCAACAGTCGGTTAAGGCTTTACGGATGATCTTTGTCTTTGTATATGAATGTTGGGCAGTGGTAGTGTAGCGGTTAGCGCACTGCCCTACGAACCCGGCAACCCGAGTTTGATTCCCGCCCATGGCCAACGCCAGTGACGATTATTTGAACCGGTCATGGGCCTCCCCTAGTTAAAGCGAGTACTTGGTGCAGTGTTTAAACATGGCTACTTGGGTGACAAAGGCAGCCACCGTGGTGCCAGCAACCCCCTCATGTGCCATGCCAGTCTTCGTCGGTTCTCGCCAACAGCGCTTCTGTCTGTGAAGACTATATGGGGGATATTTGTATATGAACGGACTACATATGTACAGCCCGTTTGTCCTTCACTGCTGGATGAGGTGCGCACCGCTCTGTGCGGCTCAAGGTGATTATTTGACCGTCCCTTCGCCATACCGGCAGGGAGCATAGACGTCAGAGCGTAGTACAGGACAACAATGTATTTTACTGCACCTGCGCCAGAGGTCGCAAACGGGTTTTGATTCTTTACCCATACCCTACCCGATACCCGTACCCTACCCGATACCCGGCTACCCGTACCCGGCCGGGTATCGGGTAGGGTACGGGTACCCGATTGCGACCTCTGGGATAAAGCCATGTTGCAGGCGCGGGTGGGTTGATTCTAGGAACTTGAATTGTGAGAAGAAGCAAGACGTTGGGAAATGAGTGACAAACGGTGACTCACCAGTGACTCACGGCCTACCCGTACCCGTACCCGGCCTTACCAGGGTCGCAAACGGGTACCCGTACCCTTACCCAGCCGGGTACGGGTAGCCGGGTATCGGGTAGGGTACGGGTATCGGGTACCCGGTTGCGACCTCTGACCTGCGCCATTGCCAACTTCCCCGGGGCTACGCGGTGAATGTCGCGTTCGTACTGACGAGACAGTCCTCCGTGGGGACTGCTGCTGCATGAGAAAGCAATTTCCTATTTCAATGGCTCGTGACAACCCAAGCGGTTATTGTTTAACAGACTTTGGCCCAGCGTTACATCTACAAATGGTCAGTAATAAAACAACGGCAACAATAGCAGCTCTGCGACTATTGTAGCTGCTGCTCTGTGTCCTGTAACGCTACGCCAGCCGCCCACGTGCATGCAGTGCAGAGCCCTACGTCCGGTATCGGCGTTTTCTTACCGTAGCAACCTGGGTGCCGCTCACAATCAGAGCGTGCAGGAGGGATTGGAGATGCTCAAGTGCGATGAGAAAACATCCCAAAGCTTCAACGCGAGTGAAATGTCGGCGTACTCACCTGCTTCAAGACTTTTTTTTCCAACAGGCTCTGCTTCTTTGCCGTCATCACGAAGTAGTGAGTGTCGCCCTTGTAATAGACGATGTTCTCCAAGCTGATGCCTGCACAATTGTACAAGTGCGCGATTATTTACGCGCAAAATGGCGATGGTAACGCCGCGTGTGCACCTCAGGAAGCGTCACCGAATCTCAAGGTTTTTTGTAAGGCAAAATATACATTTAATTGTAAAATAAATAACGTTTTATACTAGACAATAGCATGCATTCGATTTTTGTATAGCCTGCAAAGTACCCACAGCTATGAGTAATATTTATCAAGCCTAATAGCAATGGCTGTATTAGTAGTACATGGCTAGATAGCCTAACAGCGATGGCTATGGTTGCTGCCAAGGCCTATACGGATCTATCATGAACGCCGCCACATTATTTACCATCATTGGATATTCTGCACTGATGCACCAAACAAATATGCGCAGAAATTCACGGAAGGGAGACATGGGGCAATCTGCGGGGAAGATTTTAACAACCACCGTCAGTGGGCACTCGCAAATGCCCAGTCACAAGCGCTTATTTACATCGGGGGGGTGGGGGCGACCTACGGTGCACACAGGCTGCATGCGGCCCACAACTCACCTCATTTAACGTGACCCGCAGCGATACGAGGCCTGCGAAAATCGATTGATTTGTCACCGAACGCGTCATCGCCGCGACAATCGGGTGCCAGAGGGCAATATTTTGAACCTGGAAACAGCGCCGCGATTCGAAACTTTAGTGTCGTGCTCAGTCACCCGTAAAAGCGATCCCTAATTATTATTCATCGCACTGCTATTGTTATTATTGTTGTTGTTGTTGGACAACGCTGATGTGTGGCCTGCCGAGGGTATTCAAAATTCCAATTTGGCTCCGGGTGAGGGAAAAGCTTCGCCCCAACCCCATCCTCCCCGCCATTCTTTTAAACCAGTCGTGCGGCAAGTCGAGGTTGATCAATGTTGTACGAATAGAAAAAAAAGACACAAGCAGCACCACACCGGTGGCTTCGTGAAGTTCGTTGAATAGGTTCTGGTTGTAAATGGAGGCCACGCCGCTGATCTCCTTTGCCGCGATCTCTTCTTTGGTTTTGCGGTTCACAAAGTTTGCCGTGACGCCGATAGCCAGCTGCCCGCGGCACTCCTTCACTTTAAACCCTGGAAATGAGAATTTGAAATACATTCAATAAAATACCAACATCCCCCGTAATAGGGAGAGGTAGTGTAGCGGTTAGCGTGCTGCTCTACAAACTTGGAGGCCCGGGTTCGATTCCCGCTCATGGCCAACACCACTGACGATTATCCGAACCGGTCCAGGTCCTTCCTTAGATCGACTCAGCCTCAAATGAGTACCTGGTGCGATGTGTAAACATCGCCACTGGGGAAACAAAGGCGGCCGGGCGTAGTGTTGGCCACCCACCCCCTCGTGTGCCGTGCCAGCCTTCATAGGTGCTCGCTAACAGCACTTGCCCCAACAGTTAAAATAGATCACCCGCACGCAACATCGTCACGCCAGTGACCACGGCTCTCCGAATGCACCCGATCTTATCCGGTCTCAGAAAGGTGATAAGCGACTCTGAACGTGGGCGGTGCTTGCACGGGGTGATCGCCGTGCATGGAAGAGGACGTCACCGGTGTGCGGAGGGGCTACGTGGTGGGCGTTAGAGGGCAGTTACAGGAAATGTCCATTATTGTTCTGTACTTCTATGCTGCTACTTTGAAGCTGGAAACCCAGTAAATAACTGAACCTGGCCATGGGCCCACAGAGTCGGCAACCTCATGGTTAAAATTTAAAATCGTCTGAATAGCATATGGTGTGTCATTTTGAGGAAACTTATCTATAGTTTTAGAAACTATAAAATGAGCCAGTGGTTTGACGCGGACACAAATGTATGCAGGATGGATGAACAATTCAATTAATCTCGGTACATGAGTATTTTTCTCCTCGGTCAAGAAAAGTGAACGCATTATTTCTATCGGACTTACAGCCCTACACAAATAGCAGCTTCACTATTATACTGCTCTAACAATTACCCAGATGCTTACAGCATCCGAGATGTATGTCTAAAATCGTTCATCTCCTCTCACGTGCAACAAAAGATAAATAAATAGAAATATTGGATTGTTACACCGAACACCCCATCAGAGAGTCTGTCGACTTGGGTAGGCCCTCATCAAGCAGTGGATTGATCACGGCTGCTGCTGGTGACGACAGATAAATCCACATACCAGCAGTGCCAAAAAAATCGGGGTATCTGGACCAATGATTAAAACAAAGTATATTTTCAACAACAATATTGTTTGATTATTGTTTTTTTACCCTTCTATCTAGCAACAAAACTGACAACTTTTATTACAAGGAGTCATGTTTGCATAGACCACAATACCTGCAGCCATAATGCAAACAAAAAACATAACTGATACTATATGCACTGTCCTTGAAGTTGATTGGTCGACACCCAAGACAGCTTTCCTTAGAGCCTAGTCTCACATGGGTTGGACCAGATGACGCCAAAAGGCGCACAACTCAAAGACAATGCACCATCAGAGCATGAGAGCTCGGGGTAAAAAAAAAAAGGTGTCAGTTTTGTTGCCAGATAGAAGGGTAAAAAAACAATTATCATATTTTTTACTGGCAAATGAGATTCCAATGGGGGAACAATATTATTTGTTGAATGTTACCGTCCAGTCTTTTTCCACCTGCTCCTCCAGCTTCAATGAGGACATCGAACTCGTATGCAGACACGGCGTGGTTGTCGGGCTTCCAGGAAGCTCTCCATCCGTGCTCTAAAAGAACAAAAAAAAATTTGGAAGTGCTAATTATTTGCATCAATTCTAGTTGACTCTATAAAAGATTCACAGTTAACAGCTGTCAGATCAATTCCCCCTTATTGTAAACTGCGTGTTTATGACATATTGCGCAGGGCGTTAATATTACTGCAAAGCCCGTTAAACATTGAGCCATGCAATGCCATTTGTGTATTTATTCATTGCGCAATAATAACGGGAATATTCCTGAGCCCATCAAACCCTGGAAGGTAAGCGGGGTTGAGCCTGGATAGAACTTAGATGGGCGACTGCCACAAGCACAGTAGGCAGGAGAGGCCTGTGCAGCAAAATCTGTTGCTGTTCTGTACCTCACCACACCTTCACCGAGCCACAGTTACCAGCATGGCGAAGTATTGTCAAAACACATTCCTGCGGAGGGAGCTGGTAGGAACGTTGGGTTGCTCGGTCAATGGCCAGGGTCAACGGCGGCATGGTGTATTCCGCAAATAAGCCCGACTGTGAAGGCACCACGGGGTGACCAGCCCCTCCCCAACCCTCCCCACCCAGCCTCTCCACACTCAGCCCCTCCCCACTGAGCCCCTCCCCACCCTCCCCTCCCCACCCAGCCCCTCCCCACCCTCCCCTCCCCACCCAGCCCCACCCTCCCCACCCAGCCCCTCCCTGCACGACGGACGGACACAATAATCCCGTGGGCTGGTGTAACCAGGAGGTTCCTACCAGTATAACCCTCACTATTCACACGGCATGGAGAGCGGATTGACAAAAACAGGCTATACATGTACAACACCAGACTATGTATTCGCATACACTATGCACCCAAGCGCAGTTTAAAAACAAACGCATATTTATAATTTGCAAAATACAGGTCACACGTAACACTCGCACAACTGAAAGTAGGGAGGAAATGCATTGATTGAATACTGTACCTTTAGAATTTGATTAAAAACAGAGCACACACGGTCTACAAGTTTGTAGTCTGCAGGGATTAAAATTATCTAAACAAATTGAGTAATGTGCAGCGTGCCATTGTCTAGTCGTGTCAAAAGAATGCCGCCAAACTGGATTCCAGCGAGAGCAATGGCAACACGAGTGGAGGGAAACAGAGGAAGAGAATGATGGACCTATGTACCAGAAGAGGAGAGGAATGACTTTGACACATCATCAGCATCCGGGATATGATGATGATGATGATGACGATGATGATCACCAGCAGTGGGAGGACTGCTGCTGTTGGCAGAAATGCATGGACCTCGGTGAAGAGGCTGAACGTGTAACAAAAAAAAGGAGCGATTACCGTGCGGGACTTTCTGTAGAAAGATGGGATATCTGAGCGGCCTACTACTCACTCTTGTCCGCCGTGGGCTCCACGAGGCCGACGAACTCGGTGTTGACATGGACCTCGACACCCACCATCAGGCACACCTTGAGCAGGATCAGCTGCAGCTGTCGAATACCTGCCAGGGATCCCAGCATTTGTGTGTTTTTGTTATTGTAAACATTGAGCAGAATTAACAAACAAACAAAAAAACGACGCAAAAACTCAGCAGTGCTGGGATATCGCAATGATTTAAGTCGGTGTTCTTTACGAATTTTCAGAAGGGGGCCACTTTCACCGATAAGACATCAGTGTGAGGGCCGCCACACATTTGAAACCACTGGGGTTTGATTGGGGGGGGCGTTGTCACGTGTTGTGTATTGTCGGGGGCCGCACTAAAGGCCACCAGGGCTCGGCCGAGGCCCGTGGCCTTGCAATGAAGAGCGCTGGTCTAAGTTATGGATTGTGTGACCGATTATCACTTCAATTAGTCGACTAATCGGATGACAAGAACATAGTTGGGACTTGCCCCAACAGTCTGTTGAGGGCAACACGGTGGATCATTCTCCGTCCATTGATGGCTGCAACTAAATACCAAAAATTATTTTTTTTATAAATTTCATGCGAATCTCTTTTCCAATGGAAAAAAACTACATCACAGAGCATTATAGCGCACAAAAAATGAAACAAATAATACAAAAAATACTTTTGAGGTTCAATTTATACCGAAACATAAAAAAAGTATTTAAAATGTGATGATTATTGGTGGACCGGCTGGAAGAGCTGAAAACTTGGCCATGAACGAAAATAAAAATAATTATTTAATTTAGCTACCGCCACTCATTAAAACCTCCCCATGGTGACAAAAGCTAGTTTGGAGCGGTGGATTTGCAACGCTGCAAACGAGATTTGTGTCTTGTACAGTGGTGGACAAAGCTCGTATTCAGTACTACTCTATGTTGTTGAGAATTGGCATGTGTTTCAGGATATATAAACATCAACATATCCATTCACCAACTCCAACCTTGAACACTGCAAATACCAACTTCTGTTTTTAACATAATCGACTGCACGCCTCTCTATGTGAAAGCAAAGGCAACAACAACCGCAACACAAACACACGTGTGGCTTGCTTATTGAGCACCTTTTATGCCCGTGCAGTTGTTTTGCGAGATAGTTTATTTATTTGCACGCTGCAAAACGTTTTTTGGCAGGAGGTGTCGGCTTTCCTGCAAGCTGCCTTTCCAATTGTTATACAGTACTACTGTACAGTCTGGTCTCCTATAACGTAGTAGTTGCGTTCCTTATGAATACCGCACGAAGGAAAAATCGCGTTATGATGAATAATATAATAACATCGTGGTATAGCACAGTCTGCGACAATGCGTGAGACGAATACGCAGTCTGAACAAAGAGTGAGGCGTGTGGGTAGCATCTAGAAGCATGCGACACCGAGGTAGACGCACAACCACCTATTCCTACTCACGTGACGAAGTTCCATTCACTCAATTGCGTTATATCCAATTCGCATCGCGTTATATCCAATTCGCGTGCTGAAAACACGCTTTATAGGAGAACAGACTATGTGTGCAAGGCATGGATAATATAACAATGTTATTATTACTGCATTACATTTTTAATCTCAGGATGTAGCCCAGGAATTATCTGCAAAACCAATATTGGTATCATGTATATTTTGGCATCATGTATATTTGGCTAGGGGCCAAGGGCCAGGGGCAAGGCAAACAACCCGTCAATTGCGTGTCACCCGTCAATTAAAAACTAAACAAAAATATCTACACACGGTACGGTGAAAACAAATATTTCATATTTTACCAGGTAAGGCCCACTGAGCTGTATGGGTCTTTTTTTCAGAAGCGACCTGGCTATCACAAATGATAGCCCAATGAAGTGGCTCATCAAATAGAAATCTATAGCAGCCAAATACTCTAAACGCAGGATTATAAATGCGGAATGAAAAACTGGAGGACCCGGAGGAAAAATACACGCGATGACATGGAGAGACACGCAAAGTCCAAATATACAGCAGGTGTCAGTCAGGGTTGGGATCGAACCCACGACTTCCTGCACACCTGGCGAGGGAGTTAACATCTCGCGACTGCGTCGCCCGTCACTCGAACTCCGCTGCGCGTCCCCGCGTCATCCCACGCGTCCCAAACTCGTCAACTGCGCGCGGTCCGCCTTCCGCGGTGGGAAACAAAAACAAAAAACGACTCGGCGCCCCCTTGAGCCACAGCCCATGTCGACCGGCGCGAACCGGTGTCATGCGCGGAGGCGCCTCTGAGTCGAAAAGACGTGGGGCCAAAACAGGGGGGAAGGGGGACACACGTACTGATGTGATCCAACCCGCCGGTGCAGAACTGCCTGTAGAGCTTCTTGGCCCCGAGCTGGGCGAGGTCGTCGACCGTGAAGGGCCACAGGTGCAGGACGTTGTTGCGGGCGAAGACGTCCCGCTTCTCCACCAGGACGACGCGCGCGCCCAGCAGCGCCAGCTCCACGGCCACGCGCAGGCCGCACGGCCCGGCGCCCACCACCAGGCTCTGCCACACGGACACGTGCCACGCCGCTCGTTGATGGTGGCCGTCAACCACCCCCCCCCTTCCACCTATCTGCAGGTCTCCAAGTGGTGCGTTTGCTGGTTTTATCCATAAGAAGGTTTTTTAAATCCTTTATATTAAGTTCACTTGCTTGCTTGCTTGCGCGCTTACGACCGTGCAAATCTTTCGGTCGTTTTTTAACCCACTTCCCGTGATCCAATCGAGCTGACATTTTGCACACAGACTCGTTGTGTGTGACAATTTATTTTCGTGAAAACATTTTTCCAAAATTTTCCACTTTTTAGGAAAAAATTTTTTTCATATTTTATTTAAAATACCAATGTGATAAAAATGAAACTCTTACGCAAGAAAAACAGAAATGAATAATACAATAAAACCGATGCCACGCATATAAAGGATTTATAGTGAAAAACTTTGTTTTTACGGGTTAATTTTTTGGGGGGTTAGATCACGTAAATATAAATGTGTCGTAGTAATAGGTTGTTACCCTTTTATCTGGTACAAAAACTGACAGCTTTATACAAGGGATCATGTTTGCAATAACTGCTAGTGTTGTGGTTATTGCAAACATGATCCCTTGTATAAAGGTGTCAGTTTTTGTACCAGATCAAAGGGTAAAAACCTATTAATATATTTTGCTACTGGTAAAGGAGGTCTCATAGTATAAATGTGTCGTTAAATTCACCACCACCCAACACAGCCAATTAGTAAGGTTTGTTGTGGCATAAACAGAACGTGCCAATTCGTTACTAGTACAGCACTCATCGGTGTGTTGAAGAATAAACCCACAACATTTAAAATTCGAGTAATGGTTCCGTTTGTTGTTGTCCTTCCCCGCACCTCCGATTAGCACGGTTGGCTACGTACGGTGCGAAAGAAGTTCAACATGAATACCGCAACGACACATTGGAGGAGGCCTCCCCATGTATACGTATGTTGAATCATCCCATACCGTCCAGCATAAAAGAATGGTCAAAAAAACCCTCGCGGCATGGCGTGGCGTGGTGTGTGGATGCCCTCATTCAGCAGCGTACTGACAAGCAGGCTGCACGTGTGGGTGTGCTTATTTCTGTGAAGCTAAGGCACACACGTGGGGGCCAGCTCACATGTCAGAGGAAGAGACCAATGATAACCCTGGCACGAGTCGCAGAGATAACAGAATGTGTAAATATTCTGTCACGATTAAATATAGATGTATGTTGAACTTCTCTTGCACCGTACGTAGCCAACCGTGCTAATCGGAGGTGCGGGTGAAGGACAACAAACTAAACACGAAAAAGGAATTCTAAAGAAATTAGTTTTCAATCCAGATTTTAAAGTGCATAGCTCCAGCAGCTTCCTCATATCGGAAGGAAGAGCGTTCCAGACGTCCGCAGAAGCGCATCTGTTAGCGCGTGACACATTGACCGTCTTTGTTCGATGGGTAACCAACAGTCGCTGTGAGGATGACCCGAGTTTGCGTGATGGTTGATGCTCCTTGATAAGATCAGCAAGGTGTCGCAGTTCATGTTGCGGCAAACACTTTGTGTGTAAGGAGTACGATCTTACAAACTCAACGTGCCAGCATTTGTTGCTGCTTATCGGCGGGTGAATTTCACATTCGCGAATTTGGCTTTGATAATTATGGGGGAATGTTGTGAACGAGAGCATACATCTTTAACATATATTTAACGCAATTGCTTGATCACGCCACTGCTAAAGGTGACACAAAGGTGACGTGCATAGGTGTTAACACCTCTATTTGAATAGGTTATTTGAGGAAGGCTGCAACAAAAGCAAAACATTTGGAGATCAAATGCTTGACAGGCGGAGGTGACCATTTACTCTTCCATCATGACCTCCGGAGGGAAGTGTATAGTAGGCAAATAGAAACAGATCAATTCCTTCATTCATCACGCATAGTCAGAGAAGGACCTCTTGCGACAGCGTTCACCTAAACCGCTCTTGCTGCCATACACAGGTGTCTCGAGTGATTTGTTTGATCCACGGATCACGGGGAAGGGGGAGAGGGGGAGGTGACCACGATGTCAACGCCATCCCTTTGAGAGTCGCAGTCCCCACTGCGAAAGTCCACCGCCGACTGAAACGAGCGAAATTTTCTGCAGTTTGCGCATCAAGGCGGGGGCGGGGGACGTGTCCACGAACTGACGGCCGTCTCCCTCCAACTAAGCTCTCAATCGCTTAGGAGACCGGTCGCAGATGGTAACGGTGACATTTCTGCCAAAGTGGAACCATCGTATGCAAAGAAGGCGTCTTTGGCATCGCGTGTGGAAGGGACTGCAGCCAATCCAAATCAGCTTGGAGCAATGTCCAGGCCTCTTCAGCATGAAGAAAAACTTATAAACACACAGCACTGGCAGCCTCTCAATTTGGTGCCCAGACTTGAACGTTTCTGTGACTCAATACGGTTCAGACCGTTCATGATTCCTGAGGCCAAGCCGATCCGGTGCATGACATCCAGTTTACATCGTCCCTCAGTGGTCTGTACAGATCCCAGGTAGAGAAATTCATCCACTGCCTCGACAGCATTGCCATCGATTACGCCGAAATAGACACAATGGGATTACGATCATAATAACAACATTACTCGTTTGTTTTAATTCGTTTTGTGCAAGTTGGGAGCATTCTTAAGTGACAGTAGTGTGCTCCGTAAATTATTAAAGAATGGAAATTTACAAGCTGTTCTGTTTGGGAAAACTGCTGCACATTAACTTGTGTTGTTATCTTCCAAGCCACAACTTCTAAATTTGACAGAGATTTGGACATCGTGTTGGGTTGCCGCATAATGCTTGCGCGCAATGTTTGTTTCCGTTGTTTCAAAACACGTTCTTTTCAGTTGCAAGTTTTGCAGGTTAATGAAAACGTACAGGAAGTTTTGTTTGAATCGATGAAAATTAGTGCGCTGCTGCGAACAAAAATATTGCGATATTCCTAACCACACATTATATAATCCACACTCATCAACCATAAGCGATCGACTGCTAGATGAAGGCCTCCCCGAGTCGTTACCGTCTCTCACGGTCCTGCGATCGCGAAGAAACCCACCCGCGACCTACAAATGATCCTATGTAATTGTTCCATCTCCAAGACGGATGCCCTCTCAGTCGTATCACCGCACCGTCACACTCGTTTAAAAGCCTTGAACACTGTAGTTCATACTCTTTGGTTCTTTCGGTAAAGTCACGTAGGTAGAAAAAATAATAGATCACGACGTTTCGATGGTAACGCAGGCAATCGTCATAAAGAGTATGGATTCCTGCAGTCACGAAAGCTTTAAATCAAGACTGTAGTTCACGTTGAAAAGTTTTATGGCAGGTGAGTCATCATTAACGGTGTTGAGCTTCAAGGTAACAGGATTTTGACTGGGCAATGTACAGTATTGTGCTTCCTGCCCATTTGAAGTAAATCACTTTCTGCCTGTAAAGCTTTGATGTATATACTCCACCAACCAGCCTTGCCAGTCAATCAGTCTATCAGGCCGAAATCCTGTTGTGCAGCTGACATCAATAATATAGATTGCTACCTCCATTCCATGGCAAGGGTGTACGAGCGGGGATTTTTGTTAATCGACTGCTGAATAATAATAATAATGTATTTAATTTGGTATTCACGGCATTCTTACAGCGCAGGGCTATCATGAAGGTGCAATGCAAGGTTAGCTCCGTACGATTCCGAAGAAGTTCAACATACAATGCATTGTGTGCAGCAGTTTCAAAACATGGGGGGATGTTGTGACGCGTAATCCCTATTGAGTGACTCGGCAGGTGATTTTTCGAATTTGGACCATGACGCCAGCACACAATGGCCAAGCCTTGTCGTGATATTGAACGTCGACCATGAAGCACGTGGCACTGATTGTACGGTTAACACACGCGCGGCATTAACCAGGATAGCCTACTTGAGTCGAACCACCCGAAACTCCACAGCGAGCGGTGAATTTGCTCCCGGCTGGGGCCCGCGTCACCGCCCTGGATGAGGGCCTCCCCATGCCGTGCGGGTTATGGGGGTTAGTTGACCATACTTCACCAGAATGGACCAGTGCATGTTTGACGGTGTGGGAGCATAGACAATGCAGCATATAAGTACGGTACTGTACAACAATGCATTTTGCTGCACTGCCTTCTACTCCCCCCCACCCACGTATCCCCCAGAGCCTCATATGGCAATGACAACTTGGTATTCATGGTTGGTCACCCAATCCAGGCAATATCCAGGCTCAAACCTGCTTAGCTTCGGCGGTCGCGCAAGATTGGGTACATTTCAGATGATTTCATCATAGGCATCGCATTGGTCAACTACGGAGTAAGTCAAGCTGATGATGTTGGCAAGCCGATACTGCAAGGCTTCTTGCGAACGTTAACCATAATCTCTCAACTTCCTCCACGTGGCATCAGTCTGCTGCTTCCGCATGGGGAAACTACGGCGGCGCACACCGAGCGAGCGTTACAACGTGACATTTTAGGCATCGTGTGTTTTTTTAATTATCAGAACTCAATGCTGGGACTGCATTATGGAATGTGGGTATCACGACATGAGCTGCGCATCCAATACGAATTGCATAGCCTCAGAATGTGTTCTGCAGCTGAAGGTTGACTCTGTAAAAGGAAAAGTGTGCAGCGCCCTGCAATTGCTTGCTCATACCACTGCTGGCAGAAGATCCTCCACTAGAGGGAGCTATCAGAGAGCCCCTCTAGAGGGGATTTGGCCTAAGATTTCAAGCTGGCCAGACATATTGGAAACTATTAAACTATTCATTTTACTTTACCAGGTAAGACCCACCTGAGCTATATAGGTAACTCTTTTTCAGAAGCAACCGGGCCACAAATGACAGCTTAACTCAGTGGCTTACCATCATGTGGAAATCTATAGCAGCCAAATACTCTAAACCAGTTGTTCTTAACCTGCGCTGCATGCACCCTATGTGGGTGCGAGATGCCCTTTCTAGGGGTGTGAGACATGGCCAGATATTCTTTTAAAGGTAAATCATAGAAAGAAACATTAAGCAAAGGCACGTGTCACTTACTTCGTATCATCATCACACCTACGTCTGTATTAACTTTATACAAATCTAGAACCAACGGAGTGCAAGAATATTAAAGGTTAAGAGCCACTGCTCTAAACGGCACAGTGTGGTATTACCCATGTGAACTGCTGGGTGGAGAGCGACGAATGGGGAATTAAGAAACGCTCCCCTCATCGTTTCAACCGCCGCAATCGAATCACACTGGCGCCCTCTGCGTTGCAAGTTCAGCGTGATAACCGTGACCACCACAGCAAGCATTACGCTCTAAAATAAACAATCAACTAATTTCCCCACCAGCCCCGACACTTACCTTAACTCCGCTACATGCCTTTCCCTGCTCGTATTCTTCCATGTTCGCCCGTTTGTCCACATGTTTAAAGAGTTCCTTGGCCTGCCACACGTTCTGAAGGGCGTCGCGAAAGCGTGGATAAAAGGGGCTTTCTTCTTGATGATCTACCCCCAGTTGTTTGCAGAGTTTGGCGAAGGAACTTCGAATGATCTTCAATGTGCTCGCGCTCCTGAATTCCTCGTAGAGGAGCTTGTTCTCAGCGACGTTGATTTGGTCTTCCGACATGATCGATGAAGGGGCAACCGGTGAAAGAACGAACTCAGGGGGTGGGGATGGGTGGGAAGGGGTTCTGTGTGCTTGTTACGTGTCCGCTTATCTGAAGGTTCACCGCACAATTTAGATTGCTGTGAAGAAAATGAAAAAACACAAACCGGATTGACTTACAGTGTCGCGGTTGTGTTCGCTGTCATGATCACGTGACAATGCCATCCAGTTTTACAAGAAGATTGGTATTCACAGGAACAGGAAAATGCATATCCTTTAAGCAGAAAAACTGGTTTCTTTTTAAGGAAGTGAAATAACTCTCAAATAGCTTTTCCATCCAGTGAAAGCATGCGCCAGCAAATATGTTTCTGATAAAAATACATTTTCTGAAATTACGAGTTGATCTCTCAGCAAAAATGTGAAAACCGCAAGCATTAGTTTTATGTGGCAATCAGCAGTTAACCTCAAACAAAAGCGACTCCGGTTCTTATCGTCCAACGCAATCAATTGGGCACGAACTTACTTCCTCACCGAAGCCGACGTAGGCTATGTTCGCCTGTAATTCACCCTGCAAACGTTCAACAGAGAGAGAGAACTCTGTACCCCAGCATCCCTTTATATACACAGTCCCTTCCACACCTCGAGCTGTTAATGAGTTACCAAAGGTGACATTTATAGTGAGTTCCGCATCACGAGTGGGTAAATAAGAACCGTGCACACCCTATATTCCGGGAAAGGCCTGTATAGCCACTGTGATGCTCTACTCGTGCTGGTGTTTGTTCTCCATGCAACAAAAAAAGAGTTATTTAATAATGCAAGTAAACAGATGGATATTTACACTATGAGACCTCCTTTACCAGTGGCAAAATATAGTAGTAGGTTTTTACCCTTTAAACTGGTACAAAACTGACACCTTTATACAGGCATCATGTTTGCAATAACCACAACACAAGCAATCAAAATGCAAACAAAAAGAAACAACTCTGATAATATCATTATAATATAATTATCAGAGTTGTATCATTATAATATAATTATCAGATTTGTTTCTTTTTGCTTGCATTTTGACTGCTTGCGTTGTGGTTATTGCAAACATGATGCCTTGTATAAAGGTGTCAGTTTTGTAGCAGTTTAAAGGGTAAAAACCTACTACTAGACAGATCAATATTTGTGTTGATGTTGTTGAGGAGCAGCTGTCATTCGACTGTTTTCAATTAAGCCCACGTTTGTCTTTGCGTGTCTCTCTCTCTCTGCATGTGTGTCTGCCTATGCTGTTCACGTCTGTGTTTTATCATTTATTCTTACCTGATGGTTGCTTGTGGTGCAATCGAAACGTCGTATTCTATTATTATTTGATTTGATTTTCTACGTGACTTTACCGAAAGAACCAAAGAGTAATTCCTGCAGTCACGAAAGCTTCGAATCTACTTTTCCCACGTTCACACGCAGCTCTTTTTCCCCCCACGAGATCAGCAACGCGTACGGACTTTGTAATCGTTCGCTTACGGTGTTTGACCCCCTGCACGAACTGTATACGAGTTCTGAGGTCGTGTGTTGTATTTCAATAACAAGTGTATTTACGTGTCTCTTGAACCACAACTCAAGGAACGAGGATAGTCAACCTTGACAAGAGTGACCTGGTGGGTGTTTTGCATGCCTGCATCGCATTGCTGCAGTTTGGTGCTGTGCTAAGAAATACCTGCAGCTCAGAAGGTTGTGTATGTTTTGGAAGGAAAAAAATAAACCTCTTAAAATATTTAGTTGTATTTAATCCACTCATATCGAGGACTCGTTGCACCAGATCGTCTCATCCAGATTGTGTTGAATGCTCTGATCATGGATGACACCTTGATGGGACACCATCTGTATGAAACAATTCAGTTGATCTGTACTTTTGATTTTGGCCAGAGGTGAATCCCAGTGCTTTATGCGACTGTATTTGTCTTGTACTCGTGTGTGCACGCAAGGAAGGGCAAACAGCTGAAGTTATCCGGTTTGTTCTGACACGGGCGACCAGCGATGTTAGTGATGTTTGAAGAATGAGTTACGGGTGAAAAAAACAAGACTGCTTTGCATGGAGTGTGAGAAGGTTGGGTATAAACAACTATTTAAACTATTTTGGAATTTTGCCAGGTAAGGCTCACTGAGTTGCATAACTCTTTCTCAGAGGCGACCTGGCCACAAATGAAAGCTCAACGAAGTGGGCTTATCACGTGAAAATGTATAGCGGCCAAATACTCTAAACGTTGATTCTAAATGTGGAGGGAAAAACCGGAGGACCCGGAGACAAATCCACGTGACCACGGGGAGCGAGACATGCAAACTCCAAATATACTGGGTTCTAATCACGACCTCCTGTATACCAGGCGAGGTAGTTAACATCTTGCCACCGTGGTTAGCGCTACGCTGCGCTAGGAACCCGGTCACCCAAGTTTGAGTCCCGCTCACGGCCAACACCGGTGACGATTATCTGAACCAGTCCTGGGTCTTCCCTAGGTCGACTCTGCCTCAAACGAGTACCTGGTGCGGCGTGTAAACATCTCGCCACTTGGGAGACAAAGGCGGCCGGGCGTGGTGTTGGCCACCCACCTCCTCGTGTGCCGTGCCGGCCTTCATAGGTGCTGCTCGCTAACAGCACTTGCACCAAAAGTTAAAATAGATCACCCGCACGCAACATTGTCACGCCAGTGACCAAAGCTCTCTGAATGCACCCGATCTTATCCGTTCTCAGGGAGGTGATAAGCGACTCTGAACGTGGGCGGTGTTTGCACGGGGTGATCGCCGTGCATGGAAGAGGACGTCAGCGGTGTGCGGAGGAGCTACGTGGTGGGCATTAGAGGCCAGTTACAGGAAATGTCCATTATTGTTCTGTACTTCTATGCTCGCCAACGGAACTTGGCCGAACAATCTGTGAACGGGTTCATGGGGAGTATTTGTCTTTGGGAGCGAGAATGGAGGGGGGCGGGGGTTCAACCAGCAATCTACTCCTCGTGTTCCGTGTTGCCAAGCTGTGTTCATTGAGGTTGTTTGGGTAAAGACTGAATCTAGTGGGGATCAAAATGTGTGTTTGTGTCAAGGACCAGATTTTGCCGATATACTGAGCTGTTGGCCCCAAACCGAAATAATATGACGTAAATATCAAGTCCTGTCCTGTTTGAGAGAGTAGAGAGGGAAGAGAGAGTTATTCAGCGAACATAAATACGAGCGCGCGATAAAACGATAAGTATTCAGATAGAGACGCAAGAGAACACATGACATTGGAGAGAGATGAGATTGCTGAGAGTGTTGGGTGTGTCTATAACACTGGTCAACAAAAAAAAAACTTTTTTTTCTAGGCTGGACTTTTGCAGCTGTTTTAGACTAATTTCAGGGTGCTGATTCCAAATCTGATCTCGGATTTTCTCTATCACATCTCATTTTTATGCTATTGGCATACACCATTTTCATTGATTTTACCCGACATTACCTCTGTCACTTATGATTGCAAGTTGTTGCGAGTCAGCGACTGCTTTAGTGTTAAAATATGGTGCTGTATTTTTAGGATAGTGTGTTTATAATATCATTTTATGTAGATATCCACATTTATTTAATATTTTTCTTCTGCAGTTTTTATTGAAAATGCAATATTTTATATCTCAAAAACACCCAAAAATTACCTTGAAACCGTTGGAATACCTCATGCCAGAAAAAGTGTGTTGACCAGTGTAAGAGAAGAGTGGCGCCGCAACAGGCGAGGCGAAACGAGGTCACGTGCCGCTTAAGGCAGCACCGCCGTAACTTTTATGAACCTCGAGAAAGGTGAAGCGAAGGTTTGTTTGCATTAGGTGGTGGAAACGTCTCAGATTTAATTCTAGATTTGAAGCTTTCGTGACTGCAAGGATTCATACTCTTTGTTTTTTTCGGTAAAGTCACGTAGGTTAAAAGAAACAAATAAATTAAATCACGACGTTTCGGAGGCAACACAAGCTTCCGTCTTCAGATGAAACCGTCACAGCAAAATTACTTGATACAGCAATTATGCTGTGACGGTTTCACTTGAAGACGGAAGCTTGTGTTGCCTCCGAAACGTCGTGATTTAATGTATTTGTTTTCTTTTAACCTACGTGACTTTACCGAAAAAAACAAAGAGTATTCTCAGATTTAGTATCGCGGAACAATGCAAATCACGTGAACCAAACTAAGGCCACCTGTATAAAAGAGGAAGCAGGTCACTGCGTAGCCCCGATGGATCAGTCAGTGGGGCAACTGCATTGTGAGCCCCAGGGGGGTGCGCTAATCGGTCAAGGTGGAGCCCCAATATTTGATTTGAACGGGAAATAAAACGCGCGTTGTAAATGAAAGCATTTTGCACGGCAATAAAATTATGTAAACCGCGTTTTAACGACGCGTCGTTTTTCTTTTACACTGGCTGTAGAACACCAATCTCGTGGTGGTTGTCAAGGGCCCCCTACCAAAGGTCGCAACCGGGTACCCGATACCCGTACCCTACCCGATACCCGGCTACCCGTACCCGGCCGGGTACGGGTACCCGTTTGCGACACTGGTGCGGCCGGGTACGGGTAGGCCGTGAGTCACTGGTGAGTAACTGTTTGTCACTCATTTCCCAACGTCTTGTCTCTTCTCATAATTCAAGTTCCTAGAATCAACCCACCCGCGCCTGCAACATGGCTTCATCCCAGAGGTCGCAATCAGGTACCAGGGTACGGCCGGGTACGGGTACCCGTTTGCGACCCTGGTGCGGCCGGGTACGGGTAAGGAATCAAAACCTGTTTGCGACCTCTGCCCCCTACCCCCCCCCCCAACTCGTAGCTTTCGCCACGGGAGGGTGGTGGTGGCAAGGCACCTTCTGGCTGTCCCGCCCGAGTTACGCCACTAACACGAGTGCATGACGAGGAGATGCACAAGCTGTCCTATACACGAGGGTCGTGTTGGCCGGGCCCCTTCAACTTATTGAATCCTAGAGAGATACCGATGTAGCGAAATAAGATACATTTTACACATGGAGGTGTGAACTGTAAGTGAGATGCAGACATGCTAGAAATGAGAGATTAATTGGTTTCTTATGTTAATTATCTTAAGTTTATTAGGATTTGATACTGAGCTGACGTGGCAATATTCACTCCTATTTTATCCACGAATCAGAACCCCGCTGGCAGCTGGAAACGTTTACTTGGTGCGTATCGCCAGCACTACAAATACACGCAATTGCTCTGTACACCTAAATTGTTTTACTGGATAAAAATTATTTTAACAAAAAGATGTTACCAGGTAAGGCCCACTGAACTACGCAGCTCTTTTCCAGAAGCCACCTGGCCACAGATGATGGCTCAACAAAGTGGCGTATGATCACGTGTAAATTTGTCACACGGCAATTTGCGGCGACTAAAATCACGTAGACATCGGACGTTAAGTGAATAAGCGTTAGTAATAGGTTTTTACCCTTTCAACTGGTACAAAAACTGACACCTTTATACAAGGCATCATGTTTGCAATAACCACAACACAAGCGTCATCTGGTCCAACACCAATGGAGACTAGGCTCTAAGAAAAGCTGTCTCGGGTGTGGACCAATCAACTTCAAGGACAGTGCATATCATTATCTTTATCAGAGTTGTTTCTTTTTGTTTGCATTTTGACTGCTTGTGTTGTGGTTATTGCAAACACGATGCCTTGTATAAAGGTGTCAGTTTTTGTACCAGTTGAAAGGGTAAAAAACCCATCACTATATTTTGCCACTGGTAAAGGAGGTCTCAGAGTGAACAAGCGTTGTTTATATGCGAGCAGGTGGTGCAGTAACTGCGCGCTGAGCCATGCATGCTAACACCTTTTAGTATATTTCATCTGAGTTCGAATCACCGGGTCACGGCTAACATCAGTGGCAAATGATGCCAACCCGCACAATTAACCAGCAAGGTGAAGTATGGTAATAAAAAAAAGCATGGCTTGGGCAAGCCTTCATCCAGCAGCAGACTGACAAAACACCGTCCATTATTACTAAAGTATATTGTTTACACGGGCCAGTCTCCCGAAACGTCGATATCTGACTTTTCATCAACGAAGTAGAATATGTATTAAAAATGCTGTTGTATGCATCTGTTCACCGAAGCAGCAACTTGGGAAACAGTGTGTAATGAATGTTCCGTCTATGCATGCTAACACCTTAGTATATTTCATCTTACAAAAGATGATTTCAAGGATGTAAGAATGGTAACCAAAGGAGAAAGTTTAACAGTATTCTGCTCTTATAGGTTCTACAACAGCCTGGCGCTTGCTTGTAAAGAGCGAAACGAACGCCTTACCTGAATTCCGGGTTTGGCACCAGGCCTCTCTGAACTCCAGACAGACTTCGCTCCTTCCTTCCCTCTCTTGCTCCGTGCGCTGCTCAGAAATAACTCGACGGGGCATCGATGCGGCAGTAGCAGCAGCAGCAGCCTCTGCTTGCACGGTCAGCCAATGGGCGCTGATGCTACTTTGTCACCGCCTACACACACACTCACACCAGAGGTCGCAAACGGGTTTTGATTCCTTACCCGTACCCGGCCGCACGAGGGTCGCAAACGGGTACCCGTACCCGGCTGTACCCGTACCCTACCCGTACCCGGCCGGGTACGGGTAGGGTACGGGTATCTGGTACCTGATTTGCGACCTCTGGGATTAAGCCATGTTGCAGGCGCGAGTGGGTTGATTCTAGGAACTTGAATTGTGAGAAGAGACAAGACGTTGGGAAATGAGTGACAAACGGTTACTCACCAGTCACTCACGGCCTACCCGTACCCATACCCGACCGCACCAGGGTCGCAAACGGGTACCCGGCCGGGTACTGGTAGCCGGGTATCGGGTAGGGTACGGGTATCGGGTACCCGGTTGCGCCCTCTGACTCACACTGTCTTCATTCATGCGTGCGCACGTGCGAGCCGGCTATTGCGGCGATGCGGCGCTAGGAGGCACTGTAGCCACGTGGTCGGGAGTGGATTTTTTTTAGAGAAGACTGAACTAAAAAACTCCATTCTCATGCTTTGATTCTTTCGGTAAAGTCACGTAGGTGGGAAAAATGTTGAATGAAAAAGAAAGTGAATGAAACGTCGTGATATTTTTATTCAGTTTTTTTTCTATCTACGTGACTTTACCGAAAGAACCAAAGAATATGAATTCCTTCAGTCACGAAAGTTGTAAGTCAAAATTCACCCCATTCTCGATAATGGGGAATGCCGCGTAACACTAGACGTTTCGGGCAATTGCCCTTCAAAGTACAGTACATAAAGACGGGCTATTCCCTGAAAACGCCACGTGTCTTCCTTTGTAGGCACTGTTGACGAACGCGTTGAGTTTGTTTTTCTCGCTGTTTGTGTTTGTGCGCCGCTGAAAACGCAGCAGCAGCCGTGAGGGACCGTCCATAAATGACGTCACGCGATTTTGGACGATTTTTGACCCCCCCCCCTCGTCACACGGCGTCACAAAAAGTCAGACCCCCCCCCTCAAATATGACGTCACAAAGCTCTGCCCCCCCCCCCCAAAAAAAAAACATTAAACATGCTGCAAATCGCTTTAAACTATTGTCATTGTAGTGCGTATTTAATGTGGCGCTGCACTCTGATGTTGTAGGAGAAAACATTTATTAAAAAGTATATTTAATTAAGTAGAACGTGTTGTCTGTATTTATTTAAAGTTGCGCATTTTGATGTGACGTCACATTTCTCAACCGCCTCGCCTGGTATGCAGGAGGTCGTGGATTCTGATGAAGCTGGTGAAATTACTGGCAAAACGTCGTACTCAGATTGTAAATGTTGTGGCTTGGCTCTCCAACACACCGGTGTGCTGTACCAGTAACGAATTGGCATGTTCTGTTTACGTGGCTGTGTCGGGTGGTGTGCGGGTTTAACCCAAAAAAACCTATACCATCGATTACATTAGTCGCGAAAGCCTACGTGTTAAACTGTATATTTGGCATTGATTTTTCTCTGGGTCCTCCGGTTTTTCCCTCCACAACAAGAGACATGTGTTTAGACACTTTAGAGTATTTGGCGCTAAACATTTCCACGGGATAAGCCGCTTAGGTGAGCTGTCATTTGTGGCCAGAACGCTTCTGAAACACAGCTATATAGCTCAGTGGGCCTTACCTGGTAAAACATCAACTATTTGTTTTCATCGTATCGTGTGTACAGATGTTTGTATTGACCGGGGTCCACTTGTATATCTGGGTAGGGGTTTTATAAATACGCCCCTTGCTTTGGTTAACCACCCACTTCTCCTCCCACGACTACAAATTGCCTTTCACAGAACCCTCGTGTATGCTTGTTTAACTCAGAAAAAAGCCTCGCTGCGTCTCGTGACTTTCATTTCAGGGGGGACCTGCCAAATTGTCACGGAAGGGGGGGGGGGCATAATTGCTGAGCAGCATCCGATTGAGGTAATATGCAACTATCCTTTTTTTCTCATCAGACATTAAACTGGTCAACACACTTTTTCTGGCATAAGGTATTCCAACGGTTTTTAATGTAATTTTGGGGTGCTGATCCAAATCTGGCATCAGTTTTTGTCTATCACATCAGGTTTTTGTGATATCAAATATTGCATTTTCAATAAAAACTGTAGAAGAAAAATATTAAATAAATGTGGATATCTACATAAAATGATATTATAAACACACTATCCTAAAAATACAGCACCATATTTTAACACTAAAGCAGTCACTGACTCGCAACAACTTGCAATCATAAGTGACAGAGTTAATTTCGGGTAAAATCAATGAAAATGAGGTATGCCGATAGCATAAAAATGATGTGATAAAGCAAATTTGAGATCAGATTTGGAATCAGCACCCTGAAATTAGTCTAGAACAGCTGCAAAAGTCCAGGCCAGCATTTTTGTTGTTGTTGACCAGTGATATTAATCGACTGCCGGATGAAGGCCTCCTCAAGCTGTTGCCGCGTCTTCTTGCTGAATATTGGAGAGGTGACCGCTTATGACCAAATCACCTTAGGGGCCGTCCATAAATGACGTCACGCACCTAGGGGGGGGGGGGTCAGACATTTGTGACGATGTGTGACGATGGGGGGGGGGGGGGGTTTGTAGAAATGTGACGTCACATAAAAATGCGCAACTTTATATAAATATAGACAACACGTTCTATTTACACCATTGGAACCTCATTTGCCAGAAGAAAAAATATGATAATTGTTTTTTTTTACCCTTTTATCTGTCAGTTTTGTTGCCAGATAAAAGGGTAAAACATCAATTATCACGTTCTACTTAATTAAATAGACTTTTTAATAAATGTTTTCTCCTACAACATCAGAGTGCAGTGCCACAATAAATACGCACTACAATGACATTAGTTTAAAGCGATTTGAAGCATGTTTTATTTGGGGGGGGGGGGGGGGCAGAGCTTTGTGACGTCATATTTGAGGGTGGATCTGACTTTTTTTGACGCGGCGTGACGATGGAGCGGGGGGGGTCAAAAATCGTACAAAATCGCGTGACGTCATTTCTGGACGGTCCCTCAATGTGCCAAGTGTCATCAAGAGCTCAGAAGCTAAGCAGGAAGGAGCCTGGGCTCAGTGCTTGGCCACGGCTGCCACCGCGTGTTTGTGGAGGGCGGTAGAGGGCAGTGCTGCGACACCCACTCGAGTTTAACATCCAGCTTAAGGAGAGGTTGTGTAAGAGATTACGAATATTTTGCTGCGTGTATAATGAAGGCGGATAAGTGGACATGGTCGTACAAGTGAACACCCACAGAACAAATATTTGTGACCGTGAACGCTATTATCTTTAAACATTGGGGAGTTTTATTTAAGTGAATTTATGAGAGACTCAGAATACTGTTTGTGTGTGCGGGGGGTCGGATATGTGAACAGGGTCGGCTAAGTGAACGTATTGAAAACTTCATACACCATGAAACCTAAAACATGCTTAAAATGTGTTTAAATGTTTTAGAAGTGAATATATGAAGAGATTCAGTATACTTTAGTATGTCTGTGTGTGTGTGAGACACAGGGTCAGATAATTGATACAGGATCGTACAAGGGAACATGTTTCATGAGGGAATGAATCAGATGCTCAAATTACTTGTGTGATGATATTCTTGTCGTCACGCTTCATGGGAACTAGTTTGTAATATCGATAGGATGGACAAAGTTGTTCGTGCATGTCCACATGCAGCCCTTTGTTATCCACTGCTAGATGATGAACTGCACACTCGTAGGGGGGAGGATTTGGAGGTCATTTGCCCATATGTCACCATGCTCGTCAGTTTGACCAGTGAACGTGGCAGCATAGAAGTACAGGACAACATTGTATTTTTGAGGCAGTGACAGTGCCTAACAGTAGGGTCGAAAAAATTAAATGTCCGATATTTAATAGAATATGCATCAAAGCTTTAGCCCTCTGTTAATATCTGTGAAAAAGAGCTTCATAGATCATCGGATTACTCAGGTATGAATAGATATTCTGATTCTGCATAATGATCCATGACCTCTCACTACCAATGGATCATTAGGGGCTGAGCAGTGACCTCTGTTTAGACAAAGTGGTCGGCCACTTTATCTAAACGGGACAAACTGGTCTCTGCCATGGGAACATGGAATTCACACAGCTGGTTCGGGGCTGCCAATACTCATTTGAAGAAGGATGTACTATGGGAGCGTGATTCGTTTAGGGTTCGTACCCTGCGTCATGTTCAGCTTGGCTCATTGTCTCCTTTCAGGGTCAGTGGCTTGCTCATGGATGGACTGGGCTCGTCATAGCAAACGTGGACAACCACTCTTTGTGCGGGACAGCCAATTTTGAGATGTGACGTATGGATTGCTCAAGAAGCATTAGGCAACTCGGACTAGTTACTCATTGACCGTTTCGCGTCAGAGATGGCGTTATTTTCCGCAACACGTTGAGACAATGGACCACCTGTCACGGTTCGCCCTGGAAACGAATTCTTACGAATCGGACGAGCTGATGACCTCACTCCCGCGCAGTTTGTGACGTTTTTAGATAATTTTGGATCAGCGGTCATGCCTAAAGCTGTTTAGATATCCACGGAGGTTCGAGATTACTCAGGACCTTGAATGCGAGGGGGAGGACTCTGAGATAAATCTCGAATTTAACCGGCAATTAGCAAAGTGATGGAAGAACAGGAGTGATATCTTCAACAGGGGTGATATTCTATATTTGAAGCTTTCGTGACTTGCAAGGATTCATATTCTTAGGTTGTTTCGGTAAAGTCACGTAGGTAAAAAATAAAATTAATGAAGTAAAATAAAAATAAAATAAAAATCACGTCGTTTCGGAGGCAACACAAGCTTCCGTCTTCAGGTGGAACCGTCACAGCACGATTGTTGTATCAAGTAAGATAAATTCCTCCCACCCTCAACCAGTATATATACAAGGACTGTTTTCTTGGAATTTTTCTTACTTGATACAGCAATCGTGTTGTGACGGTTCCACCTGAAAATGGAAGCTTGTGTTGCCTCCGAAACGTCGTGATTTTTATTTAATTTTTATTTTACTTTTATTAATTTAAAAAATGTACCTACGTGACTTTACCGAAAAAACCTAAGAATAGGGGTGATATGTTTATTTATTTGAGGGGTGCGTCACGGTGGTGAGATGTTAACTACCTCGCCTGGTATGCAGGAGGTGGGGGGTTCGATCCCGACCCTGACGCCTGCTGTATATTTGGAGGTTGCACGTTCTCCCTGTGGTCACGTGGATTTTTATCCAGGGTCCCTCCGGCTTTTTTCTCCACATTTAGAAGCAGGCGTTTAGAGTATGTGGCTGCTCTAAATGTCCACTTGATTAGCCACTTCGTTGAGCTGTCATTTGTGACCAGGTCGCTGCTGAAAAAGTGCTATACAGCTCAGTGGGCCTTCCCTGGTAAAAAAAAAAAGATTTATAATTTTAACACGTAGGCTTTCGCGACCAATATTATTCATAATATAGATTTTTGGGTCAGATCGCGTTATTTAGAAGTGAATTATTTTATCCTTTGAAAAACGTGACACATTTTTTACTGATTGGCCGTGTCGGGTGGTGGAGGGTTACGACACATTTATAAATAACGCGATCTGACCCAAAAACCTATATTATGAATTTATAATTTTAGTTTATAGTTTCATAGCAAATCCTAATAATTTCGATAATTTTGCTTCCATACATTTCCAAATCATACGCCACTTTGTTGAGCTATCACCTGTGGCCAGGTCGCTTCTGAAAAACAAGTTGATACCTCAGTGGGCTTTGTCTGGTAGGATGGGGATGGTTTAGTTTTGCTTGTACTCGTTTGGGTGATTTGTTTACCTTTCTGGGAAGCGGTAGTGTAGCGGTTAGCGCGCTGCGCTATGAACCTGTCGACCCGAGTTCGATTCCCGCATCACGGTCAACACCAGTGACGATTATCTAAACCGGTCCCGAGCCTCCCCTAGGTCGACTCAGCCTCAAATCAGTACCTGGTGCGATGCGTAAACATCGTCACTAGGGAGACAATTGCGGCCGGGCGTGGTGTTGGCCACCCACCCCCTCGTGTGCCGTGCCGGCCTTCATAGGTACTCGCTAACAGCATTTGCCCCTACGGTCTGTTAAGGCTAAATGGAGGATGTTTTTTTTGTTTACCTTTCTTGTACTTCGCATTGCTGTCATGTTTTTATATCGTTTGTTGTTGTAACGTTCTTACCCTCCCCGACTGGACATCTGTGAAAAAGAGCTTTATAGCTTATCGGATTCCTCCAGTATAAATACATATTCTGATTCTGATTAAGGAATTAGTATTGTTGGAGTGAAGATAAACAATGTATGATATGGAGTCGATACGATATTAATGGAAATGATCAGTTATCAGTCAGATGCAATTAAAATATTTAAGGTGGCTAGCGAGAATGCGTGGCCACAACTAAATGTGGTAAAGACAAAAGTCGTCACGATGTTCGGAAACAAAAGCGATACATCACAGCAGGTGGTGAAAATAATAACACAGTTAAAGAATGATATTATATTCTTAGGTTTTTTTCGGTAAAGTCACGTAGGTAAAACATCAAAATTAATGAAAATAAAATAAAATAAAATGTTTTTATTTTATTAACCTAAGAATATGATTCCTTGCAGTCGCGAAAGCTTCAAATCTAGAATGATATTATATTTTCTTGGACCGTGAAGCGGGAAAGAGATTCAGAGTAAGCTGGGGATGGTAAGTTCAGCTTTTGTCTCACTCAGCCCCAAATGGAAACAACACAGTTGATGTGGTTGAATGATATATTTGTATTCTCAGGAGCGGTTTATGGATGTGAAACCAGGCCACGTAAGTAAATGGACATGTCAACAATTAAGTAATTTACATTATGGTGTTGAAGACATTCTCTGCGGGTTTTATTGACCTGAAAGAGGAAGTTACGTTGCTGGTGCAGGTTGGAGACACAGAGGTCTTAGTTAACTAAAATCTTCACGGAAAGTTAAAGTGTGTCGGAGATATGATCTAGAACTGGAAACGACCTGCAGAGAAATTGGTCACGCGACGAGTAATAAAGTTTAACGAGCTCTCGGTGGCCAGAAAACGAGATGGCTGGCTGAGACAGAAGATTACCGGGAAACCGGATTCGTTGAACAAAGAGGAGGAATGCCTGAACCCCCGCGAGCTGGAAACATTCCGCCAGAGTTATCGGTTACATTTTGTTAACGGCCTCCGGAGAAGGAGGGAAGGCTCTTCGGTGACATCTGAACAGGGCAGCCCCTTGACCAGCATGGAGAAATATGATCCAACAACTCTCATGGACCGAGGCATAATTGTGCAGGCATTTATCCAGTATGGATTGACAAACGGATGTAAAAGGTTATATCCATTTTTCACAAAGCCTCTTCTTATGTGAAGTAGTCTTTTGTTATTATACACGTACAGGCGACTGCTCTAGACAATGTCCTATGCAATGCAGCCACAATGGAGCACGCTTGCGTACATGGGGAGGAAAAATATTGCCATTTTTTTCTTTTGTGACCTAGGCATTGCCACACCCAAGCGAAGAATCGCCCCTGATTGCTTAGAATAATTGCGTTCTATAGCAGCCCGAGTTTGTCACCAGTCTGGCCCCTACTACACAGTGTTGACACCGTCTCCACCTCCACGCCCTTCTTCATTGTGCAGCAGCACTTCACGTCGGATCGAGAGTCACAATGGGAGAAACTGGGGTGGAGCGGTGACTCGTTGGCTAACGCACTGCGGCCCTTGCTATTAATTCCGGCCACATCGGTTTGATATCGAACCACGGATAAGACCACTGGCGGTACAAGTCAGGTCAAAACCGATCTTGGGCCCTCTTCCTAGACCAACTGACCGGCGTGGTTCTGCTCTTGATGGCAAAATGTTCAGGAGCCGTCAGAGGGCTTCATGGGGGAGTTTTTGCTATTCCTCTGTTGAAGGAGCGCAGGCCACAGTGGTTTACGATATGGTCCAAAGTTTGGGTTGCATGGCCACAATCGCACTTCTGCGGCTTGTCTTTTAATTTTATATTTATGAAGGAGACGTGTGTGTGTGTGTATCGGGCCAGTCGACGTTCATTCTGGGCGTCCACGTTGTTCCACTCCGTTGTTCCGCTGTGTTCAGATCTGGGCGAGTTTCCAGGATGGTGATGGCAGCGCGGTCCCACAAGTTGGATGGGTGCTCGAGTTTGGTGGCGAGGTGAAGTTTGGTCAAATGACGCCACACAGCCCGCGGGGCGCGAAGCCCTCCGCCAGCAGTGGCTTGACAAAAAAAAGAAACGGCGAATGTCCAACGCTCGACGCAACGACGCGTGTTGACTTTTCACGTTCTGGACAGAGTCGTGTCTCCGATGTGTTACGCACCGTGCTGACACACACGGCCATAGTTTGTTCCGAACAATGCGACGCCATGGGCCGCCTCTTGCAAAACCCGTTCCGTGCTCACTTGCGCATGAGCCGACAGCAGCAACTACGCTTGATTACCGCCATTTATAGTGGAGCGGTGGCGCAGTGGTTAGCGCGCTTCACTCTGACCCCGGCCACCCGAGTTTGATAACCGGTCATGGCTGACATCAGTGGGCACGTAATTAGATATGAACTGGTTCCTGCCATGCTCTGAACTCCCTTCCACCCACAAACAGGTTGTACACAGGACGGCGGGGATTACACTGTGGGCATCATAATGCATTGCTGTCCTGTACTTCTATGTTCCCGTCTATATCACCCCCACCCCTCGCCCCCTTTAACCCGCATTGACAAGCATAGGGAAGTATGGTAAAAAAACCCCCATGACCGAGATGGCGTGGGAAGGCGTCATAGGTGGATTTAGATTGGCTGAAAAATAAGAAGTACTATCGAGTATTTGTATCAGCAATGCGTTTAACAGACGAGCGTTTCATGTAAAGGTGCAGCCCTGCAATTCCTTTCTCGCTGCACTGCTGGTGGAACTCCTGGTGGCCTCTTATAATCTGTGGAAAAGGGCCATTGAGTAATTGACGAATTTGTTGAGTTTTTAAAGAAAATGATTTGTGCTTGTGCACCGCTGCATCGCAGTATCGCCAAATAATTTGGTGGTCGGTTTTCACCAGAGGGAGCTGCAGTCCGCCCCAATCGAGCGTACTTTGGCCTACTCTTCTAAACTGGCCCGACGTCTCGGAAGCGGTGGCAGTGCCCACACTTTACCCCACCACACGCGACCTGACAACAGGCTGACTGCGGCGTTCCCATTTCTACTGCTGGCTCGAAAGAGGCGAGAGGGACGGGGAGGGGTTAAGAAACGTTTCCTGTTGTTAACTTGAGATCTAATGGAAATGTCACCTTCTGCACTGCAAGTCCACGGTGTTACTAACCACTGCGTCGCTGCATCACCGCCGTGGTGTCATTAATTGTCTATCGGCGTGAAATGTCCGGTGGCGTTAACGGCAGCCGATGGTGACGTCCCTTCTAATCGTAGGCAAGGTTTATTATTTTATTTTTTTACTCCGGACCACGAGGAGGAAGGATGACAAGCGTGCGAGCTTTAGGACATTAAACGCTAGCGAGTTCTTTTTTTTTTCTTTCTTTTAAAGGTAAAGTTGGGGCATTATTCAGCTGTGAAATCCGTCAGCATAGGTGGGGCCGTACGCACCCAGCCGTTGCGGGTGATTGTGCGCATTTGAAGGTCGTGGTTGGTTCTCGAGTAGCTAAGCTATATGTGTGTTACCCCCCTCCCCACCAACAACCCCCCACCCCACTTTTTTTTCAAACGCTTATTGCTCTCTGGTCTTGAAGAAATCTGACAATTTTTCTTGGTAGGGCAGAGCACGCGGAGAACTCCGATTTGAACATTTGCGGAGAGAAGACTCGACAGGAATCAGCCACATGGCGTGGTCAAGGAGTCTGCGTCTGTTCGCCTCCGTGTGTTTGTGTCTCGGGTGAGTTCGCTTTTGAGTGTTTTACGCTATGGGCGGTTTTATTTTTCGTTGGTTTGTAATCATGCACTCGGCTGCCGTTGTTTAATCGTGTGGTTTACATAAATAAATAAACTTACCTAATTCTAGATTTGAAGCTTTCGTGACTGCAAGGATTCATACTCTTAGTTCTTTCGGTAAGTCACGTAGGTAAAAATGAAATTAAAATTGATAAAAATAAAACAATAAAAATCACGACGTTTCGGAGGCAACACAAGCTTCCGTCTTCAGGTGAACGTCACGATTTTTATTGTTTTATTTTTATTAATTTTAATTTCATTTTTACCTACGTGACTTTACCGAAAGAACTAAGAGTATAAATAAACTTACCATTACATTTGTAAAAAAAAGTTTTTTTAGATATATAATAGGCGACGTTTCAAAAAATATTTTTCTAAATGTTGTGGATTCACTCTTCAACACACCGGTGGGCTAAAGTAGTGAACTATTTGTCTTTTGTCAACGTGACACTTTTTTTCTGATTGGCCGTGTCGGGTGGTGGAGGATTACGATGCATTTATAAATAACGCGATCGAACCCAAAAACGTTTATTATGAATAATATTGGTCGTGAAAGCCTACGTGTTAAACTGCCCTTCTTCAGTTCTGCGCTATGAGGAAGGGCCATTTGTCCGAAACGTCGCCTATTATATACTGTTTTTCTTTTAAGGCAACAGTGTTGTCGACGAATGTGAGTTTTATTTTCATTATTTTGTGAACAGTGCTTTGTGCACCACCGCTAACGCAGCATCGCCAAACGGGATCCTTCAATTAAATCCGTTCGGCTTCTAGCACTCGATGGAATATTGCCTCGCGTGACCGTGGGGGATTTCGATGCCTCGTGGAAGCCTTCATCCAGCAGTGGGTAGATCATTGCTGTTGGTGATGGCGCTAATTCATTGATTACGTGCATTCTTTTGCAGTGTTGTGGTGGAATGCCACCTGCGTCCCGATGGGTAAGAGGCCATCGGAATCAGCGTCATCACCATCATCATCATCACCACCATCGTAATCATCAGCGTGATCACCATCATCACCACCACCATCATCACCATCGTAATCGTCAGCGTTATCACCATCACCACCATCATTATCACCATCGTAATCATCAGCGTGATCACCATTATCACCGTCATCGTCGTCGTCATTGTCATCGCCATTACCAGCATCACCAGTGTCACCATGACCATCATCACCATATCCTGCATTGTGCTCACTCTATATTGAATAGCTCAGTCGCTGTACACACAAAGTTGAATGCAATCGGTGCCCACGTAGTAACGTGAAATGTATATTGTGGGTATACATGGCGCATTACACACTGTTTATCATGTACTGTTGTTGTATTGTAGACTGTTAGTTTATTATAGACTGTGTTAGGTGGCCAGACAGATTCGTGAATGCGATGTTAAATAGTCGAGAGCTAACTTCACTAAAAGAACGAGTTGAGCAGTGATGCAGTGGTTGACTTGCCGGTAAAGTCAAACTTCAGTATCGAGTGATCTCTGAACCGGTCCTGGACACCCCCCCTCCCCCGCCTTCTCCAAATCATATTGACCAGCGTGGTGAAGTATGGTCAAACGACCGCTATAACCGACAACGTGGGGAAACCATCCATCAACAAATTGCTGTAAATGAATATCATTACACTGGGATTCATTAAATCTGTATGATGTAACGTGTGCATCTATCTAAGTGATGACTGTATCGAAAAACACGGTAGTTCAATGTGCCCGTGCCCTCATCGCGAGTGGACTACAGCGGTTTAGCGCAATGAACTCTGACTCCATGAGTTCGATTCCCGCTCGCGAATAATCAACCGTGGCGAATATTTGGCCTCCTGCTGGTATGTGTACAACACAGAGGGTGTCACGCGTGGTCGCTCGCTGCACCACCTCCTTGATGGAGGCGCTTCCTGACAGCATTTGCCCCACGACAGCCTGCGTAGGCTCTCGTGGGAATCTCTGTCTTTGCATCTTGCTGTAGTGATAGCGTCTTGCTGTGTGTGATGTCTTTTCTTGGATTTTCTGTTTGCACATAGTCGCTTTAAGATGTTTTCTTGTTCATGTTTTTGTTTGTTTGTTTGTTGCGGTTGCACCCGATTCAAGAGCCGAATGGCTCACAGGGCTATACCTAATAAATGAACTTTGAACTTTGATGAAGCTGCTTCGGGTGCTGTGCGTGTGCTGTGGGTGTGCAAACAGGAGAGGAGTCTGCTCTCGGAACACCACGACTATCATGTCTTACTTGTCGACCGGGTAGGAGAACACCGCGGTCACCTATGCACACACTCTGCACTTGAAGTACCAAGTGTATATATATATACAGTATACAGTTGAAATGCATATCTCATCGTCATCATCACGATCCATGGGCAGATAGCCCGGAGGTATCCACTGCACGTTTCGTCAGTTGTTTCCACTTTCCTCTCTGTCTTGTGCCGCAATGCTCAAGTAGCGGCCACATTATTCTGGCATCAATCTCTTTAAGGCCGTAGCCATGGAATCAACATTGGGGGGGGGGGGGGGCAAATCTTCCAGGGGCTCTGGGATCCCCCTACCAGAAAAAATAAATCTAAATTTGAAAACAAATTTCCTGCGTAAAATATTTAAAAAATGCACTAACACATAGGATTGACTTTGTATGTATTTTTAACAGTGTCTAATAGTGTATTGTATTACAATGCTCTGTTTTTTTTCTATTTTACCTTTTCTTGTTTCATTGTATGTAATGGCAGAAATGAGGGATTAATAAAGTACAACCATAACCACAATCATATGAACAGAAATCTATGCATTGTTATATGAAGACAAGTCCAGATATTGTGGCCAAGGCTTAGAAATCTTCTTGGTTCTTTCGGTAAAGTCACGTAGAAGGGAAGTAATAAAATAATAAAAATAAAACATAATAAAACAATTCTCACGACGTTTCGGCCACAACGCAAGCAGCCGTCCTCAGGCGAAGAATGAGAACATTATCAAGCTAGGAGCTTATATAGGTGTAGCGAGGAGGAGCGCCTTAACAAAAGAATGTGCATATGAAGAGGAATTTAGCATACCAATGGGCAATGCATAGGAGGTGGGCGGAGGGGTTTCAAAGTCCCATTATGCCCATGCATTATGCAGGATCAACAGCACCACGGGGGGGCGCAAGGAACAGCGTTAATAAAGGAGAGGAATGTTAATGATATGTAGCTGCATTTGCCAAACAACCACGTAGAAAACCAAAGTGAAAACTACATAAAAAACTAAAATATAAACTGATACTTACTATACTCTACAATAAGCTGAGTTACTAACAACAAATAATAAATTACAATTCTACGTCGTAAGAAGTATATAATATACTTCCATCTAAACTTTATTCTCTTAGCATATACAGTACTATATACTGCCATAGATAAACCCAACATTAAATTATATACTGTATTGCTGTAAACCACCCTATACTTTATACATTTTAATATACCACTATGTATTATTCAACTCACCCTAATGTGTATCGAAATGGTTTATTACGTCCTTCCAATGATTGCTAAGCCTGAATCCATCTTCTCGGTTAAAATTGTCTCTGTGTTTGTATATGTGGATCGCCTCATGAACGAATCTCTCATGATAGCCAGATGGCTTGCAGAGAACCTCCGTCTTGGAGAAGTCAATGTCATGTGAGCCCACTGAGTTGTAACAGTGGTCTGCCACGGCTGAGGTGTTTGTCCTACCGTGTTTTAGATCAGCTTTATGTTCACGAATGCGGTCTGAGACGTGTCGTTTGGTTTCCCCAATGTAACTGCTACCACAGAGGCAACTTAGTTTGTAGACGCCAGGGTACTGTATGTCTGGAATCACATCTTTTACAGACGGTACCAGATCACGGATTTTATGTACTGTGTTGAATCGGACCTGGATCTTGTGTTTAATCAGGATTTTGGAGATCTTTTTTGTGACCCCAGCAATGTAGGGTAAGGTGATGGTCTTGAAAGGCTCCTCAACAGGATCTTTCTTGATGGTTGGAGTGATGGCTTTGCGGATTGTGTAGTCGGAGTAACCATTAGCTTTAAGAGCTTGGAGTACGTGTTTGAGTTCACTGGAAATGTGTTCATGGTCGGAGATGCATTGGGCTCTATGATATAGAGTCTTGATGAGGGAATTCTTCTGGGATGGATGGTGGTGGGAATCCGGTTTTAGATAAGCATCCGTGTGGGTGGCTTTCCTGTAGACAGAGTGGCTCATTGAACCATCAGGTCTCCTTTTGATTAGGACATCCAAAAAGGGTAGCTTGCCATCATTTTCGACTTCCATGGTGAATCTGATGGCTGGGTGTATGGAATTGATGTGGTCGAGAAATTGGTCTAGAGCAGGCCGGCCATGTGGCCAGATGACAAAAGTGTCGTCTACGTATCTCTTCCATAAGGTCGGGCGTAGAGTGGCAGTCTGGATGGCGTCCGTCTCAAATTTCTCCATGAAGATGTTGGCTACAACCGGAGATAGGGGGGAGCCCATTGGGGTGCCCTCAATTTGCTTGTAGAAGGTTCCATTCCAGGTGAAGTATGTATTGGTTAAGCAGTGTCTCACCAGGGGGGGTACCCCAGCATTTAGTCCTTGATGAACCAAGTCTTCAATGATTGCGATGGTGTCAGGCACAGGCACCTTGGTGAACAAGGAAACCACATCAAAACTGACAAGCAGGTCGTCTGGGGACAGGGCAATCCCCTTGATTGTCGATACCAGGTCAGAAGAGTTTAGTACTGCAGAGGTGGTTTTTCCAGTGAAAGGCCGTAGGATTTCGGACAAAAAACGAGCCAGTTTGTAAGTGGGGGAGTTGATAGTAGAGACAATGGGACGAAGAGGTGTATCTTCTTTATGTATCTTTGGCAAGCCGTACAATCTTGGTGGCCTGGCTGCAGAAGGTTTCAACGAGAACTGTTTGGTCTGATCAATTAATGCGGTTGAAGCAGAAATTATGTTGTTGGTTTTGGAGACGAGGCTGTTGGTGGGGTCTCTTTTTATTTTTGTATAGCTGCTTCCTTGTTCACCAAGGTGCCTGTGCCTGACACCATCGCAATCATTGAAGACTTGGTTCATCAAGGACTAAATGCTGGGGTACCCCCCCTGGTGAGACACTGCTTAACCAATACATACTTCACCTGGAATGGAACCTTCTACAAGCAAATTGAGGGCACCCCAATGGGCTCCCCCCTATCTCCGGTTGTAGCCAACATCTTCATGGAGAAATTTGAGACGGACGCCATCCAGACTGCCACTCTACGCCCGACCTTATGGAAGAGATACGTAGACGACACTTTTGTCATCTGGCCACATGGCCGGCCTGCTCTAGACCAATTTCTCGACCACATCAATTCCATACACCCAGCCATCAGATTCACCATGGAAGTCGAAAATGATGGCAAGCTACCCTTTTTGGATGTCCTAATCAAAAGGAGACCTGATGGTTCAATGAGCCACTCTGTCTACAGGAAAGCCACCCACACGGATGCTTATCTAAAACCGGATTCCCACCACCATCCATCCCAGAAGAATTCCCTCATCAAGACTCTATATCATAGAGCCCAATGCATCTCCGACCATGAACACATTTCCAGTGAACTCAAACACGTACTCCAAGCTCTTAAAGCTAATGGTTACTCCGACTACACAATCCGCAAAGCCATCACTCCAACCATCAAGAAAGATCCTGTTGAGGAGCCTTTCAAGACCATCACCTTACCCTACATTGCTGGGGTCACAAAAAAGATCTCCAAAATCCTGATTAAACACAAGATCCAGGTCCGATTCAACACAGTACATAAAATCCGTGATCTGGTACCGTCTGTAAAAGATGTGATTCCAGACATACAGTACCCTGGCGTCTACAAACTAAGTTGCCTCTGTGGTAGCAGTTACATTGGGGAAACCAAACGACACGTCTCAGACCGCATTCGTGAACATAAAGCTGATCTAAAACACGGTAGGACAAACACCTCAGCCGTGGCAGACCACTGTTACAACTCAGTGGGCTCACATGACATTGACTTCTCCAAGACGGAGGTTCTCTGCAAGCCATCTGGCTATCATGAGAGATTCGTTCATGAGGCGATCCACATATACAAACACAGAGACAATTTTAACCGAGAAGATGGATTCAGGCTTAGCAATCATTGGAAGGACGTAATAAACCATTTCGATACACATTAGGGTGAGTTGAATAATACATAGTGGTATATTAAAATGTATAAAGTATAGGGTGGTTTACAGCAATACAGTATATAATTTAATGTTGGGTTTATCTATGGCAGTATATAGTACTGTATATGCTAAGAGAATAAAGTTTAGATGGAAGTATATTATATACTTCTTACGACGTAGAATTGTAATTTATTATTTGTTGTTAGTAACTCAGCTTATTGTAGAGTATAGTAAGTATCAGTTTATATTTTAGTTTTTTATGTAGTTTTCACTTTGGTTTTCTACGTGGTTGTTTGGCAAATGCAGCTACATATCATTAACATTCCTCTCCTTTATTAACGCTGTTCCTTGCGCCCCCCCGTGGTGCTGTTGATCCTGCATAATGCATGGGCATAATGGGACTTTGAAACCCCTCCGCCCACCTCCTATGCATTGCCCATTGGTATGCTAAATTCCTCTTCATATGCACATTCTTTTGTTAAGGCGCTCCTCCTCGCTACACCTATATAAGCTCCTAGCTTGATAATGTTCTCATTCTTCGCCTGAGGACGGCTGCTTGCGTTGTGGCCGAAACGTCGTGAGAATTGTTTTATTATGTTTTATTTTTATTATTTTATTACTTCCCTTCTACGTGACTTTACCGAAAGAACCAAGAAGATGAATCCCTGCAGTCACGAAAGCTTTAAATCGAAATTTAAGGCTTAGAAAATTGTTGTTATTATTTACATAGCATCGCAATTTTTATTTTAAAAAAATATTTTAGAGCAATATTTTGGGGGGGGACATTTTGAGCAGATTTGATTATTGAATGCAATCGGTGCACACGTATTAACCATATTGGGATGTGTCCCCCCTAATATATATTATAATTACGGCCTTGAATCTCTTATTATGCCGTCGTCAAGCCAGTTTCTGTGAGGTCTTCCTCTCTTTCCAGTTCTTTATATTTTTCCGAACAACAACACTTTTAATTTTCCTGCTGTTGTCCATCCTAAATAGTGCCAGTTTCCTTCTCATCGCTGCCTGCATCAGGTGTTCTTTTATAGAAATATCATAGGTCTATTAAACATAATCTATGCCTCGTGTTTCCTGGCTGTCTGCTGGCTGGCTTCCTCTGCACCCCAACAATAATTCTGTTGTCAGTGGCTGCGGGCCGGTGCCACCGAAACTATCCGGGTAACTGGCCGCGCGGGATTGTCCGTGTAACTGAAACCGAACCTGCCTTCCTCTCTCTCACACTGACCAGTGTGGGTGCGAAGTATGATCAAATGAACTCCATAACTGAAACGCATTTCAGAGGCCTTCGTCCACAGCAGTGGCTTGATAAAGGACTGTCACTTAATGTTGTTGTTAATTGCCACTCAATGTTTGTAAGTGGCACATCGTAATTTGTGTGGTGTCTTTTTTTTTTCCATCTACGCAGGACCTTGACATCCAGGATCATGTACAGAATCACCCGCATCACTGACTACCAGTGCTGCGTGGGGTGGTTTGAGAGCGGGGACGAGTGCCCGATATGTGAGCACGTTTTATCTTTCAGAATTGTGCCGTATGGTACTGCACGTGCATACTTCCACAATAACTAACTATCAGAGGTGTGGACTCGAGTCATGTGACTTGGACTCGAGTCAGACTCGAGTCATGAATTTGATGACTTGCGACTCGACTTGGACTTGCATAACAATGACTTTGTCCCACCTATGAGATGTGGACTCGAGTCATGTGACTTGGACTCGAGTCAGACTCGAGTCATGAATTTGATGACTTGCGACTCGACTTGGACTTGCATAACAATGACTTTGTCCCACCTCTGCTAACTATACTCTTTGTTTTTTTCGGTAAAGTCACGTAGGTGAAAACAAAGTCAAATAAAACAACTAAATTTATTTTATTTTATTTATACTTCTTTTTATTTTATTTTGTTTTCACCTACGTGACTTTACCGAAAAAAACAAAGAGTATGGATCCTTGCAGTCACGAAAACTTCAAATCTAGAAATGACTAACTACTTGACTACTTTTTAGTTAACCAGCTAAGGCCCACTGAGCTACGTAGCTATTTTTCACAAGCGGCCGGGCCACAAGTGATAGCCCGACAAAGTGGAAATGTATAGCAGCCCAAAACACTGGACGCATTTGTCGATTCTAAATGTCGAGGGGGAAACCGGAGGACCTGGAGAAAATGGCACGCGACCACGGGGAGAGAGACGCGCAAACTCCAAATATACAGCTGGCGTCAGGGTAGGGATCGAACCCGCATGCTCTTGTATACCGGGCGAGGTAGTTAACATCTCGCCAATGACCGAGGGAGGAGCGGTAGCACACGAGTTCGTGCACTGCACGGTGAGCCTGATGACCTGCCTACTTACACCCAGTGACGATTATCTGAACCGGTCCTGGGCCTCCCCTAGGACGACTAAGCCTTAAATGAGTCCCTGGTGCAGTGTGTAAACATCACCACTGAGGAAACAAAGGTGGCCGGGCGTGGTGCTAGCCACCCATCCCCTCGTGTACCGTGCCAGCTTCCATAGGTGCTCGCTAACAGCACTTGCCCCTACAGCCTGCGTGAGGCCATACGAGTTACTTTTTTATTCTTTCGGCAAAGTCACGTAGAAAGAAAATAAATTAAATAATAGAATACGACGTTTCGATTGCAACACAAGCAGTCAACTAAATTTGAGAGAGAGACAAACACAGACACGGAGACACACAGACAGACACACAGACAGACACACAAGCAAAAAGAGAACACAGAGACACACAGACACCTCTGTGTGTCTGTGTGTCTCTGTGTTGTCTCTCTCTCTGCTTGTGTGTCTGTCTGTGTGTCTCCGTGTCTGTGTTTTGTCTCTCTCTCAAATTTAGTTCTACCTGATGACGACTGCTTGTGTTGCAATCGAAACGTCGTACTCTATTATTTAATTTATTTTCTTTCTACGTGACTTTACCGAAAGATCTTAATTTTAGAACTTGCAATCGAAACGTCGTATGCTATTATTTAATTTAATTTATTATTTTATCTTTAGACGTGACTTAACCGAAAGAACCAAATAATAATTTACCGAAAGAACCAAAGAGTAATTCCTGCAGTCAGGAAAGCTTCAAATCAAGTTTCATACGAGTGATCTTTGTCCTTTGGTGGTATTTTTGAGCGTTTTCGTTCTGTCCCTGTGACCTGCAGTCGGCTGCATGAACGAGTGTCTAAACGGCGGCTCTTGCATCAGTAACAACACCTGCGCCTGCATGCCGGGCTACACGGGAGGCGCGTGCGAAAACGGTGAGCCCTCTGATGGCATGTGGCTGGCGTGTGTGTAGCTCATGGGTCGGAGAAATCACCTGGTCCTGGCTCAAAATCCAGGCACCCACCTTATGGATAATATTGGTCGCGAAAGTCTACATGTTAAACTGTATATATATGTAAAATATAGATTTAAATCACATCAAATGAAAGTCTACACGTTAAACTGTATATATACGTAAAATATAGATTTAAATCACATCAAATGTTGTCTTGCACTTGCTTTGGCTGAGCCACAGCTCTGAGAACTAAAGACGTCAGTTTGACGAGTCAATCTGGAGCAGGGTGAGTGGAACTTCAATTCGGACCAAAGTCGAGTTTGAAACAAAAAGGCTTAATAGGCTTCATGGAAACCTTTGTAAATAGTTTTGATTATAAACCGCGTTTTGGTTTCATGTTTTCTAGCTGCCATAAATTTGATTGAGTTTGTACAATTTTTTTCCACTGGCACTCTTTTCCAAGTCAATTGATCTTGCTTTCCAGAATTGACATATTTCTTATATATTTAAAATCGTGCAATGCTATTGACCTTCTATACATAACCTTCTTCAAATTTCTAATAAACAATTATTTTTTCAGTTTAGAGGTGTACATTTTTTTTTACATTCTGTGTTAAATGTCTTGATAATAACCCAGGTCTCTCTTGCAAAAAAGCCAAGATTATATCATGCATCTCATTTTGGCTCCCCGATCTGTTAGGTTAAATAAAGGACACTGCCTAACCGGTCCAAATTAAACCTTGAGATGAGCAGCATTTTTTCCCAGGAAGACCTGCGTTGACATCGTGGGCCGTGTCCTCGACCACAATGTCCCACCGCTCGTTTAACCTCACAACACCATCGCCGTGACTCCCTCCTCCTCCCCGTCGTCCCCAGATCTGGATGAGTGCACGAGCGGCCAGCATTGGTGCGAGCAAGGCTGCTCCAACACCATCGGCTCGTTCGTGTGCACCTGTGATCCGGGCTACTACCTGGGCGACGACCGGAGCACTTGCGTTGGTACGCTGCGTGGTGACCTGCCGCCCATAGCGATCGGAGTGCGTGCTTGCGCGTCAGCGGCGGGCGGATAAAACACAGCGAGTTGGCGCAGTAGTAAGGGGGCCACAGGTGGTGCATCTAGCGGTCATCTCAATCGGTCAAGCCATGGCACCTGGGCCTGTCCCGAGGCCTCCTACCAGCGGGCGTTTGACGCTTCAGCCTTAAAGTGCACGTAGACTGGCACAAGTGCCATGGTAACGTCACCGCTACTTAGTGGTGAATGGTGGTTGTTGTTGTTGCTGCACAGCCCTCTTGTCAATCCACTGCTGGATGAGGGCCTCGTGGGAGTTGTTACGGTTAATTGACCATACTTCACCACACTGGTTGGTAAGGCTGGTAGCGTAACTTTTGGGGGCATAGTTAAATAGAATAACGACAATTGCTCTGTGGCTTCCTACATCACTTGATTATACACGGAGGTTACCCATCCAAAAACTATCCAGGCTCAAGCCTGCTTAGCTTCTGAGATCTGATGAGCTGAAGAACATTCCAGCTGATGTGGTTAATGGGCAGTAGAGTACACGTGTTGAAAACTCGCCTGTGTGCGTGGTAGCATGCCACTTTTGCCAGCTGAGAGAGTTGATTGAGAAAAATTGTTTATATAGTCACGGGAAGGTAGTGTTGTTTACTCCCAAAGCTGATGAAATAAAGACTTGATTCGTTTAATAGTGACTCATTTTTGTAACGTGCTCGTTTATTATTATGAGACCATCCTGAATAACCTCGGTCCATACAATCAGCGAGGTGCCGAGGAAGGAAGAGAAAGCAGATGGAAAACTTTACCCCCATTTTGAATCGTTATGATGAACGGTTAAAGTTGATGCATGTAGACCATCTTCGGATGACCAGGAGAGCCTCGCTGAGACTCAACACTCATGTTCCTGCATGGGGAATGTTTGGCCAATACATTTTTTTCAGAAGAGTTGGTTGGCACGTAGGAATAAACGGGAGTGCCCTTAGGCAACCCGCACGTACACTCGAAGCTTCCCGCAGCTGGATTCGATCAGCTGCCTGCACCACCGTGGTCTCCGTTTGCTGCGTCACATTCATTGCCATTGCCACTGCTGCTGCTGCTGCACCTTTCTACGTTTTAGTGTTTTTATTTGAACAACGTTTCGTGTCGATTTTGCATGGGATTTTGTGTCAGCGCCATTCTGGTAATGTCGCCTTCGATTTGCACGGTTGGCTACGTCCGGTGCGAAATAAGTTCAACCCATAATGAAGTGAAATGAATATAATTATTTACTTAATTCCCTACATTGTCCCCATAATGTATAATTGTGTAAAAGGTTTTTTTTATATTTTTGCATAACTTTTTCTTGTCGGGTGGTTCAAGTTTTTGTGATTGTTGTTGTTCGTGACACTGTGTTACGTCTCGAAACTTACAGAATAGACTAAACGTTAATAACGATGATGGTGGTGATGATGTTGACGACGATCGCTTTGGGTGAAGTCCATGGCACGCGGCAAATGCTCGTTTCACGTTTACGTTTTCAGACATTGACGAGTGCGCCGTCTCCAACGGGAACTGCAGCGAGATCTGCCTGAATTTCATCGGCGCGTTCCAGTGCGATTGCAGATCCGGATACGCCCTCGCGGATGACGGCTACAACTGCACAGGCATTGCCCGCGCCGTTTCGTCGCAGAAATCGTCAGCAGCCACACATTTAATTCTAGATTTGAAGCTTTCGTGACTGCAAGGATTCATACTGTTTGGTTTTTTTCGGTAAAGTCACGTAAGTAAAACAATTAATAAAATAAATGAAAAGAACTAAATTAAATCATGACGTTTCGGAGGCAACACAAGCCTCCCTCATCAGGTGTAAAAAGGCACAGCAAAATAACAGTAGCGAGAGTTATTTGTATTTATTTATTAGAAACTTCGTGATTTAATTTGGTTGTTTTCATTTATTTTATTCTATTAATTGTTTTACCTACGTGGCTTTACAGAAAAAAACCAAAGAGCCACACATGTGTTTTTTGGCTTTTCTTTTCAAATCAATATTCGAGTGAACGTACAGATGTACAGAGCGCCCCAAGGGCACAAGCAAAGGCAACAAAAATCACGTTCAAATAATGTCGTCAGTGTAGATAGAAAATATAAACAAGAGATGGCGAGGATACAAGTGGGTGGTGTTCGGGTGATAAGGGGAGCAGTTCCAATGTGAACTCTTTAAAGGAGCAAGTTGATCAAATAATATCCTACAACAATAACCCACTTAACATTTATTTAAAATGGGCTTCTGGCTCAATAGCTCCTTGGTGCGATGCATTCCCAATTTTCAGATTAATGCAAAACAAATGTGAAAATTGGGTCCAGACACAAAGATTCGAGATAATTTTGGATTATTGATTGACAACTGAATTTGGCATCATTGCCACGTTTAGCTCACGTGCGCACACAGCAAGGAGCGGCGGTACGGTGGTTCATGCACTTTGGTATAGTCACTACCGCGTGAGCTTTCTTCCCGTTCGTGGCCAACACAAGCGTCAAGTGGCGTCTGAACCGTTTCTGAGTCTCCTTCTAAGTCGACTCGACCTTATAAATGAGTACCTGGTGCAGCGTGTCACGTCCGCGCTGGGCAGACGAAGGTGGCGCCACCCTCCCATGTGCCACCCCGGCTTTGACGACGCTCACCCGCAACACCTGCCCCAAATCTCTTAACAAGGCAACGTGGGCGTTTAGGCGGGGGGGGGAGATGGATATCTGTGTCTTAGCATCTCGTGTCTGTGTGTGTGTGTGTTTCCAGATATCGACGAATGCCTGGACGGCAACGGTTTCTGTCAAATGATCTGCCGGAACACCGCGGGCTCCTACACGTGCGCCTGCGATCCTGGGTTTTCCCTGCAGACCGACAACAGCACTTGCGCAGGTGCCTGTCTCGTTAACCCGGCGACAACAAGCGACCTCTTCAATTTCGATTTAAAGCTTTCGTGACTGCAGGGATTCATCTTCTTGGTTCTTTCGGTAAAGTCACGTAGAAGGGAAGTAATAAAATAATAAAAATAAAACATAATAAAATTATTCTCACGACGTTTCGGCCACAACGCAAGCAGCCGTCCTCAGGTACGGCGACAACGCAAGCAGTACGGCCACAACGCAAGCAGCCGTCCTCAGGTGAGGACGGCTGCTTGCGTTGTGGCCGAAACGTCGTGAGAATTATTTTATTATGTTTTATTTTGATTATTTTATTACTTCCCTTCTACGTGACTTTACCGAAAGAACCAAGAAGAAGCGACCTCTTGTTTCGCTGCATGGCATTAGGCGGCCACGCAGCGCAACGGCGGGCTGCCGAACAAAGTAGCGGACCGGGCGGTGGTGCGCAACGTTTGAGCGTTCGGGCCTCTGACACTCCGCGCCCTTTGCGACTCGTTGAGACGGCCGAGCGACTGACGCTCGCGGCAGCCTGGCTAATGTTCGCCGTGTAAGAGAATGCACACGTCTGCTTCATCAAGGTGGGTGTTAAATATGTAGCGTGCGTGTTGTGGGCCGTCGTCCAAATTTGTCAGATCAGATTTTATTGTTTTTAAATTGGAGAAAACCGCTTGGCGAAATCGCCCCCCTTGCTGGTATTCTAAAGGCCAGTTTAACCCGTAGGCTTTCGCGACCAATATCATCTATTAGTACAGGGTTTTTGGGTTAGATCGCGTAAATATATAAATGTGTCGTTAAACCCGCCACTGACGAAACGTCGTACTCAGATTGTAAATGTTGTGGCTTGGCTCTCCAACACACCGGCGTGCTGTACTAGTGACGAATTGTCACGTTCTGTTCACGTGACAAACCTGACTAATTGGCTGTGTCGGGTGGTGGCGGGTTTAACGACACATAAATATATTTACGTGATTTAACCCAAAACAACCTTAATTGTGGATTCTGAAGGCCGTCTTGCAGGCCGGTGCTGCGTGCATCTTGCGCCGGACGTCTGCCGCTAAACCGCAGCGGGGCATCGGAATGGTTCAGATGAGATGCGTTAAATGAGCCCACTTTGTGTCGTGCAGATGTGAACGAGTGCAACGCCGCCAATGGAGGTTGTGCGGAGTTTTGTACCAACACATACGGCTCATATCACTGCTCGTGCAAACCAGGCACCGAGCTGGAAGCCAACAACCGTCTCTGCAAAGGTAAAGTAACGTTAAAAGTGATGTTAAAATTTGCTTTCATCCCTTTGTCAAGCGACTGCTAGGGGCAGGCCTGTCCTTGCCATGTCATTTGTGGCTGTTGTTTAGCCATACTTGTCTGCGCTTGAACAGTCCCGGTTTGAAGGCCCGAAGGCAGATTCGTATATTCGCTCACCGCTGACGTGATCCGTGATTCAGAATCGAACTCGGGCCGCTGAGTTCATAGCACGCTGCACCACGGCACTGCCACTCTGCAAAGGTGACTGTCCACTTATCAGAGATTCACGCTCAGGGGAGCTCAGAGACGATTCAGATCGTCCAAGCAATGAATCCTGCTGACGGAATGACATCCATCTTCTTGGTTCTTTCAGTAAAGTCACGTCTTCTCGACAGACCTGTTCTTCACCCGAGGACGGCTGCTTGCGTTGTGGCCGAAACGTCGTGAGAATTATTTGATGATGTTTTATTTTTATTATGTTATTATTTCCATTCTACGTGACTTTACCGAAAGAACCAAGAAGATGAATCCCTGCAGTCACGAAAGCTTCAAATCGGAATGACATCTAATTGAGAGGTAGTAATCGGCATGTAAAACGCAGCCTCGTTAGCTTGCTCCGTGTGTTGTTCAGCAAGACCTCCGATGTTTTTCTTCCAGTGCTGGCAGCTGCTTCAATTTAACCTGCTGGTTCTGACTTTGATGGGTGGGTCAAAAGTAGAACTAACTTTGTTGGGCTTCCCCTTTCCATTCATAGACACGTTGGAGTGAGAACTAGGATAGGTTTATACGAGATTATAGAGATGAAGTGCGATGAGAGAAATGAGGACACAAATGCGATGAGAGAATTGAGTTACAGACGAGACGGGGATGTCGTGAAGAGAGAAAGATGTACACGAGAGAGAGATGGAGTGAGACGACAGAAGAGAGCTGCGGACAAAATAGAGAATGGAGAGAATAATTCTATTTTTGACATTTATTAGGATCTGAATTTGAGATGATATTTGGTGCAGCCCCATTTCCGCCATGTTTCAGGGCATCTTTGAGCTCCTCGCTTGCCAAAGCTTTTGCTTAGATCGCTTAAATGCCGCGTGCCACCACTGGCGGCACATGGGGCGAAACGTCGGACATCACGCCGAACAACGGCGTGGTACAACCTGCGCCTCTGCGGCCGTCTGGAACGCTCCTCCTTCCGATCTTCGGAAGCCACTGGAGCTATGCACTTTTAAATCATCATCTAGATTGGCAAACGTATTTCTTAAGAACTGCTCTTCGCATTAAATCTGGTGTCCTTCCCCCCGCGCTTCCGATTAGCAGGGTTGTCTGCGTATGGTGCGAAAGAAGTTCAACATACAAAACACAGGTCGACCGTACAGCGCAGTCGCGAAAAACCGTGCGAATTAGCAGTTCATCTCCGAATTATCATCGGGAGGGGGGGGGGGGTTCAGTCGGTACAAGGGATGAGGTGGCCCTTGTGGTTAACCGGTGATGCGATCCTCTCTGCCCGTGCACAGACATTGACGAATGCGCCGTGAACAACGGAGGCTGCGGGCAGAACTGCAGAAACACGGCGGGCAGCTTCGAGTGCGCCTGCAATCCGGGCTACGTAATGATGTTCAACTCGGTCACGTGCTTGCGTAAGTCACTCAGAGAACCACCGCACGCCCTCACTAGCCCCGCCACCCCCTCTCCGCCCCCACGCGATCGCACACTCTCGTCGGATGATGTAGCGATGCCCCTGCACAAGTGAGTCGATGGCTATTTCAGTGGCGGTTTGCCTCGGCAGTGAGTCGCAGTCAAGGGTCGCGATTTGATTGGAGAATCGCCGTTCATTTTAGTTTCACATTTTGAACATGCCTCCGTGCGTTGTTTCTCTGTTTTATCCCTCCAGTTTGTGCAGTTCTGTTCGCTGCAATTGCAGCATGCAATTTGCGCACAATTCGGCATGTATCGTCACTGTAAGAAGCGATTTCAATCAATTAATTGAGGGCGTTTCAGCCGGAGCTGTTCAGGGCTGAGCTCTGAACAATATTTCTCTAACACCCCCTTCCCATTGCAAAGCATTCAATGAGAAATGAAGCCCTGTCCAATTACATATGATATTCATGACTACCATTGTCCTTTGGCTAGCCATCAAACAAAGACGGTCACTGCATCACACGCTTTCAGGTGCGCTTCTGCGGCCGTCTGCAACGCTCTTCCTTCTGATATTAGGAAGCCACTGGAGCTATCCACTTTTAAATCATCTCGATTGAAAACTCACTTCTTTAGAACTGCTTTTTATGCTTAGTTTGTTGTCCATCCCCTGCACCTACGATTGACATGTCTGGCAACGTGGTGCGGAAGAAGTCCAACCGACATACGTACGTACAAGCACATGTATTGAGAATGTCAAGCGCGATTGGGGGTAGTAAATGGTGCATCTTACAACGATTTCCCGTGATGCTCTCCCCCTCCCCCTCCACCAGCCTGCGGCGGTAATTATTCGGCACTGGAGGGAAGTCTTTCCTCGCCGGGCTACCCGTACGTGGGCTTCGGCACAAGCGAGCCTTGCGTGTGGAACATCAGCGCACCCGACGGGTACAACCGCGTGAACCTCACCTGCCTCTCCGTGCGGTGAGTTGGGATGCATATATACACTGCAGTCAGGCTCCTACGGAGGAGCTGGGAAGCAGTGTGTGAGATTTTATGATGGAGATGGACGCATTCATCAGTAACACTGTGGCCTTAAAAGGAAATATGACGTTTCAGGCCATGAACCTGACGTTGCGCAATGGTGCTGAGATGTTAAATCCCTCGCCTGATATACACGAGGTAGTAGGTTCGATCCTATCCCTGATGCCTGTATATTTGGAGTTTGCGTATTCTCCCCGTGATCGCGTGGATTTTTCTCCGTGTCCTCCGGTTTCTCCCTCCACATTTAGAATCATGCATTTTGATTATTTGGCTGCTACACATGTCCACGTGATGAGCCACTTCGTTGAGCAATCATTTGTGGCCAGGTCGTTACTGAAAAAGATCTACGTAGCTCAGTGGGCTGGTCGTTTTTGCTAAAATAAAAATGTGTTTAGTTTCAATGCACATGAAGCAGGGCCATTGGGCGGTGGTGGGATGTACGACACAGAACCTATGCCACACACACACAAATCAATTCCCACTGCGCCCACCCGCTCCCTGCAGGTTCAACGACGTGGGCACGTGCGACCTGGGTTTCGTGAGGGTGACCTCGCTGCCGTCAAGCGCCCGGACCTGGTGCTCCACCCCGCCGTCCCCCTTCTTCGGTGTCAAGAGCATGCTCCTGGAATACTTTAACAACGCCACGGGCCCTGACACGGGCTTCCACTGCCACTACGCAGCCGGTGGGTTTCAGGGATGGGCCTGGGAGACGGGGAGAATTGCCTGCGCGATTTAATTCGCTCCGTTTCAAATCCGTGCCGCCTTCGTTCCCTCCCATGACCAAGCCGCCCCGGATTTACCGGATTGCCGTCAGACCCCGAAAGCTAAGCCAGTTTGAACCCGGATAGTGCTTGGATGGGCGACTGCCATGCGCACACAGCAGGCGCTGAGGGCGGTAGAGGGAAGTGAAGAAACAAAAAATCCGTTGCTGTTTTGTCCGCGACCTTCACCGACCCACACCGTGAAGCGTGGTCAAACAACCCCTTGCGGCACGCGTGGTGTGTGGATGCCCTCATTCAGCAGCGTACTGACAAGCTGGCTGCACGTGCGGGTGTGCTTATTTCCTCCCGCATTGCATGAATGCTCTTTGCTGATGCGCCCCCCGGTAAGCTGCGACGCTAAGGCACACACGTGGGGGCCAGCCCGCATGTCAGAGGAAGAGACCAATGATAACCCCGGCGGAGAGCGCTCGTTATCCTGCAGAGATAACAGACGCACGCGTAAATGGAGCGCTCTGTCAGGACCAAATGGGGCTCTGGCGAACGCGTGACAGGTACCCCCAACGCTGTTTTCCCGATGGCACCGCGACCCGTTAGGAACTCATCTTCTTGGTTCTTTCGGTAAAGTCACATAGAAGGGAAGTAATAAAATAATAAAATAAAACATAATAAAATAATTCTCACGACGTTTCGGCCACAACGCAAGCAGCCATCCTCAGGTGAAGAAACAGGTCTGCAATGCGCGGGTCTGTCGAGAAGACAGACGCTGTCTTCTCGACAGACCTGTTTCTTCACCTGAGGACGGCTGCTTGCGTTGTGGCCGAAACGTCGTGAGAATTATTTTACCATTTTTTTTATTTTATTACTTTATTACTTCCCTTCTACGTGACTTTACCGAAAGAACAAAGAAGATGAATCCCTGCAGTCACGAAAGCTTTAAACCGTTAGGAACTGTTGGGCTCATTCCCTGTGCGTGCGTTGAACCGTTGCGAATGTCTGTCCGCCACGCAGCCTACAAAAAGACGCTCATCATGACGCCGGCCCGAGCCAACGTCGTCTCGCCCAACGACGCCGCGGGGTTTTACGTCAACAACGCGAATCACACGTACGTCGTGCAGGCCGCCAGCACCAGCCGCATCTGCCTGGAGTTCCTCAGCTTCAGGTGCCCGCTGATGCACACGCACCCCCACAGTGGTCACGCACACCACACACCCTACTGACTGTCACACTCTCCACATACGCCTACACTCCCTACCGACTCCACTCACTCAACAATGATCGCCTACACCATGCAGTCGACTGACTCCCACACACACTTCATACCCCAATACACTCTACATACTCCGACACACCTTACGGACTCCCACCCTCTCTGAAGGGCTTGCGCATTGAATTCTTCTATCGAGTGCGGTCAGGTAGGAGCTGGGTTTCTTTGCGCCAGGTATGACACCGCTATTCCAAACCTGGGCTGAATGTTTAAAGAGGGAAAGGCGCCTACTCTACATATCGCGCACTCATGCCCCGCGCTACGTGCCCCACACTCGGTCACCACATCCACCCCACGCACTCCGTTGCGTCGGCTCCACGCGAGCGTCACGTCGACGGCCGGTCTGATCTGCCCACGCGCCCTGCGGCCTACAGCCTGGAGAGCACCTCCGACTGCAGCAAGGACTACGTGGCCGTGTACGACGGTGAGCTGGCCACCGCTCCCCAGATCGGCAAGTACTGCGGGAGCTCGATCCCGGCCAAAGTCAACTCGAGCGCCAACGGGATGGTCATCTCGTTCATCTCAGACGGAGACACAGTGGACCGTGGCTTCAGTGGCATCTACACCGCAAAGTATGCGCAATTCACTCCGGTGACTTGCTCACTGGTGGCTGATCACCTCCTTGTCACTCTTCTGTCGCTACTAACATGGTTACCGCTCCCATACAATGAATGCCTATTCTTACTACAAATGGGTGTGATGATTGCCAAATCATCAATCCTCCTGTGTGGGAGCTGCAGCGTAACGAGCATGGGGGCAGGGGGGGGGGGGTTCCTTGGCCCCTCTGGTGGCCAAAGCTACAAGTTGGGGCCTACTGACAACCACCATTAGATATGTTTTAAGCAACAGTGTTAAAGATTGAAAACTTACGTAATGATGTGATTTAGGTAAGAGGAGCCATGATATATAATAGCCTCGGTGCGGCCGTGCGAGATGAATCAAATATTGGGGCCCTACCTGACCGATTGCTGCACCCCTGAGCTGATTACGTAGCCACTACACTGATAATGTAGTTACTACGCCACTGATAATGTCGTTACTACACCAATCATAATATAGTTACTATGCCACTGATGATGTAGTTACTACACTGATAATGTAGTTACTACACCACTGATAATGTAGTTACTACACTGATAATGTAGTTACTACACCACTGATAATGTAGTTACTACACTGATAATGTAGTTACTACACCAATCACAATATAGTTACTATGCCACTGATAATGTAGTTACTACACTGATAATGTAGTTACTACACCACTGATAATGTAGTTACTACACTGATAATGTAGTTACTACACCACTGATAATGTAGTTACTACGCCACTGATAATGTAGTTACTACACCACTGATAATGTAGTTACTACGCCACTGATAATGTAGTTACTACACTGATAATGTAGTTACTACGCCACTGATAATGTAGTTACTACACCACTGATAATGTAGTTACTACACCACTGATAATGTCGTTACTACGCCACTGATAATGTAGTTACTACGACACTGACAATGTAGTTACTACGCCTCTGATAATGTAGTTACTACACCACTGATAATGTGGTCACTACACCACTGATAATGTAGTTACTACACCACTGATAATGTAGTTACTACACCACTGATAATGTAGTCACTACGCCACTGATAATGTAGTTACTACGACACTGATAATGTATATCTTATTCCAAGGTTAATTGAATTATTATCAATGTCAGCATTATATCTAAATGTAATGCACATATGAACGTGTTCTCTTCTGCAGGTCTGCATTGAATTTTGTCTGCTGAGAAGATCTGTTCCACCAATGTTCCGGGCATCTTATCCTACATTTTTTCTGATCCTCTCTTCTGCTTCCTATTTAAAAAGCATGCTGCTTGTGTCGTGTTATTTCACTGCTTACTCTTTGGTTCTTTCGGTAAAGTCACGTAGGTAGAAAAATAATAGATCAAGATGATTTGCTGTGGTTGTCCCACCTGATGACGATTGCTTGTGTTGCGATCGAAACGTCGTGATCTATTATTTTTCTACCTACGTGACTTTACCGAAAGAACCAAAGAGTATGGATTCCTGCAGTCACGAAAGCTTCAAATCAAGATTATTTCACTGCTTGCCTAACAGAACTGTTCATAAAAACCCACTGCATTTAGGAAACGAAAAAAAATAAACAGACCTCCGTTTGTCTCTCCACATCAGATTAAGATAATAATTTATTTAATCAGCATCAACACGTGGGCATATGGGCCAATTTTATCCGGCATCATTTGTATAAACCATGATTCTCTCAACTGATGGTCCACGTGTGGCCAACCAAGATATTTGGCCCAACAAGACCGAGCGGATAAGTGAGCTGTCGACAAGTGGCAGGGATTGCTGGTCACGTGTACAGATTGTATGACATCACAACCCCGCGTGACGTCGTAACGTACGGACACGTGACCAGCCAGTGTGGCGCACGTGTGACAACGGGATTGGAACCTCCTTCGGCAGTCCAGCGGTGCTACACCAGCACAGACGGATTGTATTACGTGGCCCACCGGCAAAAAATATATATATACTTAAATATCCTCGGTATAAACGAATTGTAGGGACTGGTTTTAATCTTATGGGTCTCATCGGCAGATTTTGGTTTGTCAAAACGAATGCTGTAAGTCATGGGTTCCCGGATGTTGTTGCAAGAGCATTGCCATCTACACAATCGGGTCCTGTTCAACGCAATAAAAGCAACTGGATAACAATTGATTGTGTTGTTGTAGAACAATATGGGTTATAAAATACACAAGACCTACATTTGTGTCGCCACAACAGTGTGCTACAACAGCATAAACGAGTGTCGTGTGGATTGTTTTATAAATAAACGTGTCCGTCTGTTATGTACGTGAATTATAAATGTACAGTATATATAATGTAAAGAGTTGAGAGAGAATTAATAAACATGATGCAAAAAAGGGACCGGCGTATGTGTTTCTTTGTAAAAGGTACAGAATGTGCGGCAAAGCGAAATATTTTCAGATCGCTACAATTGCAAATGACATTGCACTTTTGACTATTGTTCCAATATGCCGACTTTACAAACAACTTTTGCTATTATAATTTAAATTGACAAAGAAAGAACGAAGTGCGTATTCTTTGTGTCCATTATTGTATTGCTCGTGGTCTCTAAAAGAGTTGTAAAACATCGTTTGAATATTTGATGTTAAAATGTAGAGATCCGGTTTCTTTTTCTTCCTCTGACTATGGCATTACAGAATTAAGAAAACTTGGGTCAATTGCCAAAATTTTACAACGCAAGTTTAATCTTGTATAGAGGGGTCATTGGAGTTATAAGTTGGCTCTTGAATTCAGTCGGATTCGTTGGCAGTGTTTATGAATATATGTAACCCCTAGACAATCGAGTTTATTTACAATCGCCGGTAATATTGGCGGTAAAATACCTTCAGGCTATCTGTCTCTCCTACTGTCAAAGCAACTTCTGCAAACTGTGTTTATGCTGCATCTATAAAAATGCGCTCCGCCTCTATTCATCTCTGCAACTAAAATTGTAATGGCAGCTCTGTGTATCCACTTCGTCAATCAACTGCTGGATGAAGGCCTCCCGTGCCTTTCTAAGTCGTAGCGGTTGTTTGACCATACTTCACCACGATGGTCAATGCAAATTGCTGAAGAGGGGGGGGGGGGGTGGAGAGTCCCAGGGTGGGTTCAGATATATCAACTCGTGGCCGGCAATCGACCTGGGATCGCGGGGGTTCACAGCGCAGCTGCGCGTTCACCACTGCGCCACCACGTGACCAGCAAACACGTGTTGCTGTCCAGGGCACGCAAACAATGCCTCATTGTTACGCACCATTGACGATGCCCCCATACCCAGGATGGCCAGCGGCAAACTCATTACATTGATCCACAGCCCCTCGCCGTACAATCACTCCACGCACGGGAGCTGAATGTTCTCGTTTCTGAGTTTGCCAGCAAAATTGACGCCACTTATCGCAATTATCCTCCCCCTCCCCCTCCGTACGCACAATGCAAATGACGGTATTTGAGATGAGCACGCGGTCGGCCGCGGCGCGTTCGCGTCAAAGCATAAAAAACAAACCCACGAGGCTATTGTTTGTCACTCGTGGCAATCTCTTAAGTGACTCACGCCACATGGGGGTGGCGTTGTTAAAACAGCACAAAAGGGTTGACAGTGTCATGGCACTAAAATGCGGTGACGCCAAAAAAACAAATGAAGAGTCGATCCGAGTAAATTGAGCGCTTGCGTAGTGTTGACCTTTAGCTACAAAAAAAAAACAACAACCTTACCGTCGTACTGATAATGCATTAAGTTTAAAAAGTATGAAATATGTGACAAAAAGGTGACGTTGTTTTAGATGGTTTGATGATGTTGCATATAGACAGCTGATGGGTTGTGGGAACCAGGGTCGGATTCAGTTTTATGGGAGCCTACATATGTTATAGTTTTGGGGACCGTTTGTAAATCAAAATTCTCTTACTGCCAAATAATCCATCGTCATTCACCTTAGTTATTTCACTTATTTCATTTACATGACATGTGAATTGTAAATCTAATTTGAAGCTTAAACAAAACTATATTCACACTTGAACAAGTCTATGTACTACTATTACTATGTTTATTCTACCAGGTTAGGCCCACTGAGCTACATAGCTCTTTTTCAGAAGCGACCTGGCCACAAATAATATCTTAACGAAGTGGCTTATCACGTGGACATTTATAGCAGCCAAATACTCGAAACGCGCGTTTCTAAACGTGAAGGGGAAAACCGGAAGACCCGGAGAAAAATCCACACGATCACAGGGAGAACATGCAAACTCCAAATATATCCAACCCACGACCTCTTGTATATCAAGCGAGGGAGTTAACATCTCGTCACCGACACCCCTAACTGGAAGTAATGCAAATTAATGACGTGCCTTTAATTGTCAAATTACCTACAGGGCGTATCACTGCAAAAATGTAAATGCGATTTTGTGGGGGTTATAAAATCCAAGGCCCTGGACTGCATCACCTAAACTCCTAAATCATCTCCGTGAACTTGGCCCTTGTTTGACTTCAGCTAAAATCTTAAACTCAAAATAGCACCGCATTTGGATTGACGTTAGAATGCCCTGTAACATCGTGCCCTTAATATAAAACTGATGCGCAAACGCATAGAAACGAGGATCTACGTGGAATTCATGTATGCGATGTAAAACACAAATGTACAAGTGTAAATTCGTTTTATACAGTATTCCAATGCAGTAGATGAAGTATACTGGACATATGATTTAAAATGGAATGATCTTCTTGGTTCCTTCGGTAAAGTCACGTAGAATGGAAAAACATTTTTTATTATGTTTTATTTTTATTATTTTATTCTACGTGACTTTACCGAAAGAACCAAGAAGATGAATCCCTGCAGTCACAAAAGCTTTAAATCGAAATAAAATGGAATGGCTAGATGGTTTGATAGATGGGTGAATAGACCGATAAGCAGTTGGATTGATGAATGGATATGCAGTTTGATGGATGTATGGATGATCAATATATGAATCGATGCATGAATGAATAGTCAGTTCGATCGATAGATGCATGCATGAATATGTGTATGGATGAATACGTAAATGGCTTGAGACGGATGGGTTGTTTGATATCGATGGTTGTATAGACGGATAGATAAACTTTCACGGATGGATGGACAAATATGTATTTTGGTTAGATAAATTGGGTGAATATGGATGAATATATAGATAATTTAAGGTGCATGCATGGATGGATACATATTTTCATATATCGAAGGGCAGATAGTGGATTTGATGGATGGATAGATATATGGATATATTGATGGATATTTAGTAACATATATATTCAAGGATGGATGGTGTTATAAATGGATAGATGCATGCTTTGATAGTGTCTGACGGGTAGTCAACGCAACTATCCGCATATATCTAACACACATTAATTTCACCTTATACGGTGCCCTTTATGAGATCGTTGGCTTCGGGGGCTAACACCATTGTGAAGACCCCCCCCTAAAAGTAATAAATTACATTCATTATTTCCCCCCCGCCCCCCAACACCTGTGACCAACGCAGGCGTTTCCCAGTCGTGATGAACCCGGGGTATTGTCCCGATTAAAACGGAATGCAAACAATTGATCAACGACGTGAGCTTTAGCGAGCACCAATTACGCCCCCCCTGCCCCCCTACCCCCCCCCCCCGTCTCGCTTTAAAGGGGACCGTGAACTCCACGCGCATTTGTAACCTGCGTGGATTGTCTCGTTCAATCGCTTGGGCCTATTGTGCGCAACCGTCGACCTTCTCTTGAACGCGCCACCACCGAAATAGCGTTTCGCGAAGGATCGGCACAAAGGGTGCGTGGAATTCGCGCAAGCGAGAACGTCTTCTGAGCAGAGAGAAACGACAGTTCTGCCACTGGACGTTGTGCCAGACCGCAACGCGTCCTGCTGTGTTACGCAAAATCGAGAAGAGATGGATTTTGCCAATGTCCTATTGGGCCGTCCATAAATGACGTCACGCGATTTTGGACGATTTTTGACCCCCCCCCCCCTCGTCACACGGCGTCACAAAAAGTCAGACCCCCCCTCAAATATGACGTCAAAAAGCTCTGCCCCCCCCCCCCAAAATTAAAACATGCTTCAAATCGCTTTAAACTATTGTCATTGTAGTGCGTATTTAATGTGGCGCTGCACTCTGATGTTGTAGGAGAAAACATTTATTAAAAAGTCTATTTAATTAAGTAGAACGTGTCGTCTATAGTTATTTAAAGTTGCGCATTTTGATGTGACGTCACATTTCTAACCCCCCCCCCCTCGTCACACATCGTCACAAATGTCTGACCCCCCCCCCCCTCGATGCGTCACGTCATTTGTGGACGGCCCCTATACCCGTAACATTCATATGACCGCAGCTTCTAAGGCTATGACGGTAAAACCTTGCGATGTCTCTCCTCGGTTACGAACATCAACATTTCTCATCCAGAACGTGGGAATTGCAACTCGTGGGCGCGTCTTGAATCGCAACATTTAATCCCTCTTATGGTTACGTGGGCACAGCGCTTACGTTCTTGAATGGTAATGACAAGGTGGTTTTTGAGTAAGTGTGTAAGAGCTATTAACCGACCAACTTCCTCTCTACAAGTCGATGGATTATCGAGATTCTCGGCTGCGATTCAAATGACGAAATGTGTCCATTTTGTCGAATTTCTATTGGGTCTTTTGCAATAATTAAATACAATGATTTCCCAATCTCATTTGTGAAGTTCTGTCTGCTCTGTTAGCCTAAATGTAAGATTGTCATATGCTTTACATGTAATTTGTATAAATAATGACTATTTGATTCTGAAAGCATGCATCATGAGTGTACCAATCGATTTAAATGTAGAAACCGATGCACCGTTACATGCAGTGGACTGCACATTGACTTGTATGATTGTTTTTTGCAAAATTAAATAATGGGGTGGAGAAGTGGCTCAGGTGACTAGAGCATTGCACTATGAACCTTGTAACCTGAGTTTGATTCCTGGCCATGGCCATCGAACAAAGACGGTCACCGCATCGCACGCTTTCAGATGCGGCCGTCTGGAACGCTCTTTTTCCGATATTAGGAAGCCATTGGGGCTTTACACTTTTAAATAATCTAGATTGAAAACCAATTTCTTTAGAACTGCTTTTGGTGTATAGTTGTTGTCCTTCCCCGGCACTTCCGAATATCACGGTTGGCTACGTACGGTGCGAAAGAAGTTCAACATACATACAAACATCAGTGGCGAGCGATATCGGAACCGGTCCTGGGCTCCCCCCACCCCGCCCCGTACCTTCACTAACCCACACTGTGCAGCATGGTAAAGTATGGTCAAATGACCCCCACTCCTGGCATGGTGTGGCGATATCTTTATTTAGTCGTGGATTGAGAAAAATGTGCTGAGTAAAACATACACAAACTTGATACAAACTTGGCACATTATATCTATTAATGTTGAACTTCTTTCGCGTCGTATGCAGCCTATTGTGTTAATCAGGGGTGGGGGGAAGGACAACAAACTAATCACGAAAATCAATTCTAAAAGAAATTGGGTTTAAAGTTCTAAAGAAACGAGTTACGGACTCACAGAATTGAGCGATCAAAATTTTACGATGAACTTGATAAACATTTTATTTTATTCATAAACGAGCACATTGCTCAAAGGCATAACACTGTAGGTAATAGTCCTAATGTCCCGAGATCAACCTCCTCATCAGATACGTTTCACAAAATCACTGCATAGTCGCCACTAAAACATATAAAATACCATCATTATTATTATTCATATTCTTCCAAAAAAAAATCACAACTTGCACACAGGCTGCTGAACTTGCCTTCTCTTGCATAGCGACGCATATTTGTCCACGCTTACCAACATTCCCCGCTCAGATTCGCGCGAACAACGCAACAACACCCTTGGCGTGGGATACCCTTGGCGACGACTCATCCTCTGACGTGCGATTCGGTCATCGGATAGAGGAGCCACTCACGAAATACTGAAACGACACCGACCCACCCACCCCCCCAAAAAAAAACATAATCCCACTGAGATCTCAGAAGACAAACGAGGTCGCGTGGGGATGTCCCCTCCCGGTTTTTTTCTCGACCATAAATACTGAGCTCCCCACCACCCACAGGCTCGCGAAACACTCGGCTAGCCTTGCAACAAGAAGGAGGCGGGCACGCAGACATTGCAAACTGTGCCACGAATCCCTTGCACGTCAACATTCGGGCTGCCGGTGTGCATACGGTCACAAATCGGTGTGCTTCCGAACGCGGAATTGTCATCGTCGTGGCCTCGAAGAACAAGCCGGGAAGTCATGGGGCCCGTGAAGTTTCTCGTATTCGTGTTCACTCTTTATTTTAGTCTCAGGTAAGTTGGCCTCTTTGTTCACACTGCCACTGCTGTGATTGGTGTAACTTGCACACATCAGTTTTGTGAAACTAATCTGTGGTTATTTCCCATTGTATGCTGTACTATTACTGTATGTTTTAGTGTACTGACTGATGTCTTTTATTGAACTATTTTTAATTTCCCCACAGGGAGGCAGAATGTCACCTGACAGCCGGCGGGTAGGCGACATCATATTACTCTTCTTTTACGCTTTAATCGGACTCATAGCTTTGTACATTTCCTCAAATTGTAAAACACAGTGTGTCTTGTCGAAACGCCAAGACAACCTTCACGTAGAAAGGAAATAAAAAAAATATAAAAAAATAAACAATAAAATTATCACGACGTTTCAATTGCAACACAAACACTCATCATTATCATGATGATTTTTATTATTTTATTATTTCCCTTCTACGTGACTTTACCGATAAAACCAAGAATATGACCTTCACTCTTTGGGAGGTCTCTTCTTCTCTGCTGCTGCCCCTGTAACGTTCAACTCCCTTCCACCAGTCAGTCCCCTGGTCCCTGATCAAGTCCACACTCGTGACTTTCCTCTTCTGCTCTGTCTCCTCTGACTGACTATAGTCACCCTATATCTGTTTAAAGTTCAAGCTTCTGTGTCTTAGTTTTGAAATCTGTGCTGTATCCAATCTGGAGGTAATGTGCCCGAGCAATATTTTCAATTCCGAGTGTGATACAGTTTTGTTTATTAATTTGGTTCTGATGAGTTTTTTTGCCACTTTGATCATACAAGTCACTCTTGCGGATGGTCTCTTGAATTGTCCCCTGATGAAACTAAATCGGCTTGAACTTCATTGCCTTGCTCTTAAATTACGTCTTCGAGAACGTGCATGTCCACTGCTTTTTTTTTTTCCGGCTGTTAAGAAGCAGTTTAATTCAGGCACTAAAACTGTCAAACGGTAACCTATTGTAACTGTGACACCCCAATGCTACAGCTTGGACGTGTGCTTTATAAATTGTCGTTGTTGTGTGTTTTTCCTGTTTAATATCTCAGGAAAGGTGTCTGTGTCAGCACCACAACAGCCGTGCAGGCCTACATTGGATATTACAAGAACTACTTGGGGTTCGCTTGCCCTAACACATCTTGCACTAACACATGTTACGCTACGCAGAACACACTGCGCTGTCATCGTATGCAGTCTTCAACAGAGCGTCACGCAAATGATGATATGTATGCTGAACTTCTTTCACACCGTACGTAGCCAACGTAGCCCAACGGTGTTTATCGGAGGTACGAAAACTTAAAGAAACAAAACTTAAGAGAAAACTAAACTTCGGGACCCGCTTAATGTATCCAATGTACCATATTTCTGCAGATGGTGGTTGTACAATTATATCAGCTGTCCTCGTGCTATGGATTTGGTTACCATGATGCATTTAAGGAGGCACGGTAGAAGGATGTGGCTGAGTGTCTGAGTAGTCAAAGCAGTGAGTTGGCACCACTGAGGTCCATGGTTTGGAATCGCGAGTTTGCCGTCTGTGATTAAAATGCCTTCTCTTGATCAGTGAATTGATCGTCTCGGGGCCTGTCGCCAATCACTGCAGACAACATTTCACATCGCGTTACATTTTGATCTGCACTCACTTGCATTGCAACATTTCTCATTGGATATTGATTTCTCCATTTACTTTCAGAGTTGTAGTTTCCAAGACGATGTACAGGATTGTGCAGGTCACGGACTACCAGTGCTGCCCTGGGTGGTTTCAGAGCGGAGATAATTGCCCGATATGTAAGTAACTTTCTACATCTAACAACCTACCTGGAACATTATGATTATTGAGAGGTGGCTGAGTGACAGGGTGATTGGGTGGCTGGATGGCAGCGTGGCTGGGTGGCTCGTGACTGAATGGTTGGGCGACATGGTGATTTGGTGGCTTGGTGGTTTGGTGGCTGAATTGCTGGGTGGTTGGGTGATTGCGTGACTGGGTGGCCAAGGTCTTAAGTTCGACCCGAGTTTTAAGTTATTAAACTGGGTTTTCAAATGTAGTGAGTTTAAGTTTTCAGCCCAGTCACCCAGTGGCGACAAAAGAAGGAGCGTTTCTCTGACACGGGGTGGTGCACTGCTAGTTGTGATCGCTGTGATGGAGACGTCTTCATCTCATGCAATAATGCTGATTGCATATTAGAAGATAATTCAAATAAATATTAAACAAGGAAATGTACAATACAATACCCTGTAATGGACACGAACACCATTATACAATATTTTATAAGAAATTAAAGGAATATAAACTTTGTGTTGTGACCATTTAGACGTCTAGTCTTCCGATGAAAGCGCATTTTAAATGTTTAAGGAGTTTATAAGCAATGTGCACGCTTCACGTGACGAATCTGTGAATGGCTTTGTTTACTCCACAGTTGGATGCTTGGATAACTGTCTGAACGGGGGATCCTGCGTCAGTAACAACACGTGCCTTTGTGAGCCTGGCTTCACGGGGAGTGTCTGCCAAACCGGTAAGCTTCAGAACTGAGTACTTATTCTTAGGTTTTTTTCCGGTAAAGTCACGTAGGTAAAACATTAAAATTAATAAAAGTAAAATAAAATAAAAATCACGACGTTTGCAGTCACGAAAGCTTCAAATCTAGAACTGAGTACTTATATTTAATTTGGAGCTTTCGTGACTGCAGGAATTACTCTTTGGTTCTTTCGGTAAAGTCACGTATAAAGAGAAAATAATAAATTGAATACTAGCATATGACGTTTCGACTGCAACACAAGCAATCATCATCAGGTATACATGAAATAGACACACAAATCTAGTATACTTAGAAATGTAATGTAATACAACAGAGAGTCGGATAACATAACAGTCAACACCCTACCTGGTTGATTACGTTCTCCCTGAGAATGCTAAATTTGAGAGAGGGATCAAACACAGAACCAGAGAGATATAGACAGACATATAAGTAGAGAGATATCACAGAGATACATAGAGAGAGAGACATACATAGGCACAGTGTGTACTTCCAGAGTACTTCCAGACGGAATAATTTGCTTTTACACATATTATTTGGACACGTCCGCATACATTTTGCCTTATTGTGTCCTCATTGTACCCGATATTTATATAAACCCTTTTCGTAGGAGTATTTTTGAAGTTTGCATGTTCTTCCCGTGGTCGCGTCGATTTTTCTTCGTGTCCTCGGTTTTCTCCCTCCACATTTAGAATCAATGTGCGTTTAGAGTATTCGGCTCCTGTACGTTTCCACATGATAAGCCACTTCGTTGGGCTATCAAATGTGGCCAGGTCGCTTCTTAAAAAGAGCTATATAGCTTAGAGACCTTTCCTGGTAAGAAAAAAAAATGTGTAATCAATTACTTATAAGTGTACCTCGTAGTCTAGTGGTAGTGCCTTACACCGATAATAATCCCTTCTCCAAGCCGGCCCAGCAAGCATTCTGGAAACAATGAGAGCGAGAAGTGAAGCCCTGCTTACAACCTGAATGTATCACATAGAGATTGCATCATAACATTTTAATGTACCCTTGTCATTGTCTTAACATCATCACCATGACAATGGTTTTCACGCCCATTGTCTTTAGCGCAAACGGATACAATGTAATCAGCACTGTCTATTCCTACAAATAGTTATTGTATTTCGATTTAAAGCTTTCGTGACTGCAGGGATTCATCTTCTTGGTTCTTTCGGTAAAGTCACGTAGAATGGAAATAATAAAATAATAAAAAAACATAATAAAATAATTTTTATTATGTTTAATTTATATTAATTTTTATTATGTTTTATTTTTATTATTTTATTATTTACATTCTATGTGACTTTACCGAAAGAACCAAAAAGATAGTTATTGTATATTAAGTCGGGATGTTTATCCTGCCTTCTTCGTTCACACATTATATTACCAACACGGATGCGATTGATATGAAAAGGAAGCTGCTGATCTCTAGTTGTGACATTCAGATATTCAAATGCAATGCACATGTAGTTCAATAAATGTGATAACGAAGGTCCATTGTTTGTAATCACTACAGATTACATACAAAGAACCACACTGCACCCCTTGCTCCACCCCTCACCCCCCACACTCTCAGGACATATTCAGGATTCCTACAATTCAGTGCAAACACCAAAGGCTATGGGAGAGCCAAGCTACTGCAACTTTTCGAAGATATTAAGAGTAGCGGGAGAATCATCTCAAACCGTCCCGCGAAGCTGCCTTGTTTTACCGCTAGCATCGTGATACCCATTGAAAACTCATTCTATCGTAAATAACTGGATATAGTGTACGCAAAAAAACTAGTTAAACACATTCTAGCAACTATGTTTTATTTTACCAAGACAGGGCTCGCTAAGCTACATAGGTCTTTTTCAGAAGCGACCTGTCCACAAATGATAGCTCAACGAAAGTGGCTTATCGTTTGGACATTTATAGCAGCCAAATACTCCAAACGCGTCATGTTGATTATAAATGTGGAAGGGAAAACACGAGGACCCAGAAAAAAATCCACGCGACAAGGGGGAGAACATGCAAACTCCCAAGTATACAGGCGTCAAAGTCGGGATTGGACCTACGACCTCCTGTATACCTGGCGAGGTAGTTAACATCTCGCCACCGTGGCACAATTTATGGGCCAAGAGCTTTATACATGAACACGTGTCTATATCTCAAACATGTACGTCGCTGTATGTGTTGTGGAACATATTCACCTACGATAATGCTGTGGCTAATGGATGACCTAACCTACTTAACCCCAACACGCTTTGTGATATTCCCTTCTGAGCAGATGTCGATGAATGCGCGCTCAAGCAGAGCAAGTGCAGCCAGATCTGCAACAACACGGAAGGCTATTACACTTGCGGGTGTCAGCAGGGCTTCGTGCTGGCGGCGGACGGCTTCACCTGCGTGGGTACGAATCCGCAGAATGTGCGCACCGAAGAAGTGTTTGAAAGGGCAGAGATGAGATATTCTGATAACACTGGTCAACACACTTTGTCTGGCATAAGGTATTACAACGGTTTTAAGGTAATTTTGGGGTGCTGATTCCAAATCTGGCTTTTGTCTATCACATCAGGTTTTTGAGATATCAAATATTGCATTGTCAAACAAAACTGCAGAAGAAAAATATTAAATAAATGTGGATATCTACATAAAATGATATTATAAACACACTATCCTAAAAATACAGCACCATATTATAACACTAAAGCAGTCACTGACTCGCAACAACTTGCAATCATAAGTGACAGAGTTAATTTCGGGTAAAATCAATGAAAATGGGGTATGCCGATAGCATAAAAATTTGATGTGATAGAGCAAATCTGAGATCAGATTTGGAATCAGCACCCTGAAATTAATCTAAAACAGCTGCAAAAGTCCAGGCCAGAAAAAAAATGTTTTTTTTTGTTGACCAGTGTAATGGATGTTGGGGCTATCTCTTAAGGCAAAAGGAGGCAGAATGAATAAATTACAGCCTAAGCCTGGGCTAACGGAAATTCTTGCCAAGGTCAGAGGGGTGAGACATAGATGGCTCAAGCACATGTTGTGTGCATGTGAAACTTCATTCGCACCGTACGTAGCCAACGGTGCTAATCGGAGGTGCATGAGGAAGAGCGTTCCAGACGGCCGCAGAAGCGCACCTGCGGGCACACGACGCAGTGAAGAGACAAAGACGATGTCGAGAGGAGACGAAGAAGATGCTCTTAGACGGGCTACGGAGATGTCACCAGTGTAGGCCAGAAGGAACTGAGGGAGCCCAAGGATGAGATTGGGAAGGATCTGGTGAAAGCAACAGTGCTCTTCACGTGGAAAGAATGTCACCGATGACGCCTCGTATGTAAATCCAGGTGAGTGTAATGTGTAATGTGTGTGTTTGTGTCTTGTGGTCTGCCAGATGTGAACGAGTGCCTCACCAGTAACGGCAATTGCTCGCACACGTGCGTCAACACGGAGGGCGGATGGTCGTGCCAGTGTCCCGAAGGATTTGTTTTGAACAAAGACGGTCTCACCTGTACAGGTACGATATACATACCTGTCAATCCCTTAACAAGTGCCTACCTTAGTACAGACCAATTCAAACCGTATTGATCACCCCGTGCCCTTATAAATCTCAACGTTCATCCTACAAAGTCCCATCACAAGAGACAAACACAAACAGAAAAAATAAAATTGTCCATATTTAAACGGCCGTACGCCGTACGGACCTGAAAACCCAATTCCCCTGTACAAGAATACGGGGTAAACCGTATGGGTTAACAGCAATGGATATATTTTCGTGCTAACCATTTGCAATTATGAATCAACGGCGCGTTCAAGATAAATACAAGTAAATGGACAGATACGGATAATTAATCTGGTTGTCTCTTCAGTGCGGGGGGGGGGGTGGGCAGTGTTCGTGCGTTGGTTTGCTGAACTATGAACCCAGCAGTTCAGTTCCCGGCCGTGGCTAACGTGCGTGACGAGTGATATCTCAAATGGCCCTCGGCCCCCTAACTCCTCCAGCAACCCAGGGAGGGTTTGGTGAGAGAAATGGACGTCCAATGGGTCTACGCGAGACGCATTTCAAATGTCTTTCGCATTGCCTCGTCTCATTACCCGCCCTGCAGAAGGTACTGTGAAAGGCGCTGTGAGGTTGTGCATTGTGGGTATTTGCTTTGAGACCTGAGTACAAATGCCAATCGCAAGTCGAACAGCGAAATAAACGTTTGCATTCATTGACGCAGACGTTCAGAGTGGAGAGTCGAACGCGTTCAATGCATGAAAAACAGAAGTTCCCAAACATTTTTGTTAGGGTGGTCCCCATATCAAGACCACTGGTTCCCGTGCCTCCTCAATCCCCTCCCATTCTCCCCCAGCCCTCCCCTCAAATTACAACTAAGGTCACTGAGGCCACAATGCGGAGACATTGCATGTCCACGGCATCAGTCAGCGTGGTGTTAGCAAAGGCGTATGTTTAATGCCCTGCATCAGTGCCCTTTGCCGCCGCAGCTATGTGGCGCTGACGTTTGCCGATCACATTTTAATGTTTTCCTGCACGGTATCCATGCCTCAGTCTGCGCCACACCCACGCCCCTCCCCCCAGCCTTTGAGAGGCGAGGCGGGAAAAGCCCAAATGTTGAGAACATATTAATGATTCTGCTTGTTCCCCAGGAAAGCCTCATCCGGTCTTTTCAGGAGGATCCTGCCAAACATTTAGTGGTGGGGGAGGGGGGCGACGATTGCTGTGTATGGATACCAGTTGAGGAATTTGCAGGTCATTTTCAAATCTGTAAACATTTGGACCTTTTTGCCGGCACACAGTGGCCTACTCTCGTGAATGCCGCCGCAGGATCTTTAACACCCCCTGTAGAAGCAGACGGCGCGTATTTTTTACGGAAATAAACCGGCAGAAATAACCAAGAGTGGCCGCTGGATTCGAACCGCTAGGCCATGTCACCAAAGACAAGTATCCTCTATATAGCCTGAACAGACTGTTGGCACTGTTGGCACGGCACACGAGGGGGTGGGTGGCCAGCACCACGCCGACCGCCTTCGTCTCCCCAGTGGCGATTGTTTTTACACACCGCACCAGGTACTCATTTAAGGCTGAGCCGACCTAGGGGAGGTCCAGGGCCAGTTCGGATAATCGTCACTGGTGTTAGCCGTGAGCGGGAAATCGAACTTGGGCCGCAAGGTTCGTAGTGCGGCACGCTAAACGCTAACGCCACCGCTCCCCATGTCACCACCACCTCTATAAGCAGTGCCGGATTATCCTCGTAGCAAAAGTAGCTACACTAGTAGCTACGGGCCCCGCACTTTCAAGTGCCCCGCGCTAAATGCTTTTAAGCTATCAATGCTGGTTCAGTGAATCTGCACTTGCTCTATTACTATAGTACTATACCGCCTTCAAATTTTATGAACGACTGGGTGTTTAAAGTTAGCGATTTATCGTATTATCTGGCTGTATAGCAAATGCAAAAAAACAATTACTTTACTTTTTTGTGTTTTAATATTTACGTGTTTTTTTATGTATTTAGGGCCCCTTTATAACATATGCTACGGGCCCCCCACTAGCTTAATCCGGCACTGTCTATAAGCAACGTGGGGGGGGGGGCGGCATGCCACTCAGGAGGGCCGGCAATGGTCAAACTGCGTCCTCGCGTTTTTCTGTTTGCCGTTGCCGCAGATGTGGACGAGTGCGCGGCCAACACGGACAAGTGCATGCAGCGGTGCAAGAACACGCTCGGCTCGTACGCCTGCAGCTGCGACGCCGGATACACGCTTTCTGAAGACGGGCAGAGTTGTGTTGGCAAGTCCCTTGTGCGGCGTGACGCCGTTGATTTGTGTTTTTTTAAATATACGGCCACCATCGTGTACGCCGGCGGCGTCTTTCGAAGAACTTCACGCCGCATCTCATCGCAACGCGTGTTCAAAAGGGCACCCCCAGTGCCAGCTGTCCATGTCGGCGCAAGCTGGCTCGGCACGTGGCATGCAAAACGGGCATCGAGTTTGGCAGTGGGGGGGGGGGGGGCGATGACTGCTGTGCGTAATCCCAAGTCCGCGCAGTGCAACCATCGGCAGTCATGTTAAGAATGCTGCACCGTGGGATAACTTTTTAAGGCAATTGCTGCACAGTGAAAGTCAAGTGTTGGGACCCACGATTCTGGGTACAAGTGGGAATAGAACTTAGTTCATAGTACAGTTTTCATTGGTAAAGGGTTTTTACTTTGTGTTTCTAAAAAAAAAAATACTAATGGATAACTGTTCATACGTCCGTTTAAGTATATTGATCTTGAAACATCCTTAAAAATACATTTATAAAAGGGCCGTAAGGTGTGCAGTGCAGTCTCCAACTAGTATTCACTCAACCACTCTGTCCTAACCATCTACTATGAATCAGGGACATCTCCTGAAACGTCACCTGTTATATGTTTCTCTTTAGAGCAGCGTTATTGACGAATATGTTGGGGGTTTTGTTGTTGTTGTTGTTGTTTCCGCGTCACTGCTCTCTCATATTTAAGATGCTTCTGTTTTCTTTGCGAAGATGTGGACGAGTGCTTGCTTAAGTCTGCCGGATGCGACGCAGGCTGCGTGAACGACGTGGGCACGTATTACTGCTCTTGCAATTCGAGTAGCTACATCCAAGGCTCCAGAAATGGCTCGTGTGCAGGTATGTGTTACGATATGCAGTCAACTTGAGACGTTTTTTTTAATCGATTCCGTGTCACGTTTTGCGTTCTGATTTTAGTAACAAGAGTAATACAACCTATGACTAACTTACCGAGAGTGCGACCGACCTTGTCGGATCTTTGAAACTGAGTCTGGATAGTGCTCTCTTCTCACACCTGTTTTCCCATGCCCCCCTCCCCACCCCACCACCACCTCATCCCTTCGCTCCTTGCACGACCATCAAGATGTGAACGAGTGTCAGCTGTACCCGGGCTTTTGTGAGGTCAACTGCACCAACACCCTGGGCAGTTTCAAGTGCTCCTGTAAAGCTGGCTTCACTGTGGCGCAGGACGGCCACAGCTGCATTGGTAGGGCTGCAGCACGCTCCACGGTGTCACGCTCACGGATTGTCCAGAGGGGGGCCCAACCCTCAAGTCTAATAATTCCATATTCCCATGCAGGATCACCCAGAGGGTTTCTAGAGGCTCAGGGCTGGAGACGGAATTCAATGTGTGGGCCCTCATTATTCATGAGTGAGGAAAGCAGCCTGTTGTAGTGCCCTCTTTTGCGTGAAGCCTCGGGAAAATTCGCAATTTTGCCCCCTCCAGACCCCACCGCCCCTGTCCGGATGACCCAACCTAGTTCCCATGACCATTCAGAAGCAAGCCAGTCGAGTGTGCAGTATTCAGCCTGGCCAGCGTTCGCACAGTAGCCTTCGCGTGCTAAGCTGGCACCAACTGGGCCATGCGGATCTGTTGATCTGGGCCTCGTGGCTAGCTTTGCTGCTTTGCTGAGGCAGCTGCACTCTCTTAGCCAGGCCACCGTCAAAAGCAGTCACGACGTTGCAGGACCATTGTGGAAGAGAGGGCACGCGGTGCATGCAAATATTGAATATTGGCTAGAAAATTGAAACATAATAGCCGATCGCTTTTTGGGATGACATAACCTAAAAGAAACAAATGTTAAATGTTGAAATAAAATGTGTATCATTCATTCCGGACATTTGTTTGCACGGAGAAGGAGGAAGAGGGCGGAGGAGATGGAACAGCGGCGGCTAAGCCCCCTTGAGTCACTCTGGTCTTGGAACGTTGGAGCAAAACGCTCGCCGTGCAGTGCCGTTTTTGGAACAGACCAAAGCACCTTGGCTACGTTTTTCACTGGTTGTGGAACCGTGTCAAGAGCAGACCTGAGGGCTCATGTGGGAGCCTTTAAAGAATGGGAGCACAGATCAATGATAATTATGAGTTGCAACTCAGTCACCCTGTTACGCAGTTTGTTGGATTTTGTGGAAAAAACTACCAAGCACTGAATTCTCCTAACTTTTTGGCCAATCAAGTCATGTTATAATTTAAGCCACTCCCATATTCAAGCATCCAAGGCTTGAAATCACACTAAACTTTTACCGGGTCACTGGTCAACCGGAATAGGTACGTGGCAAGTAGCTACAGTCATAACAAGAGGTATACTGGATGTGGTGTGCTGGGCATATACATATTTTTCCAGATCACTGATCCGGACAGATCTGGCTGAAATGCAACGCTTTAAAAAAAGAAGGCAGATACTCCTCAACCTTTCCACCGCCCCTGATTTTATTTAAGTCAAAGCTTGGCAACGGCTGCCCTCCTGCCGTGGACGCCCAGTGACGTGATCCGATCGTGGTCTGATCGCACCGCGAGTTCGCCCCCCCCCCCCCCCCCCGTGTGACACCACCGCTCCTCTACCTGCGCGCATTGTTTGCAGACGTGGATGAGTGCGCCGCCGGTCTCAGCGGATGTGCCCAGTTCTGCGTCAACACCTTCGGCTCCTTCAGCTGCTCGTGCGGCAGTGGGTACGGCATTGCCGGCGATGGCAAAGGCTGCGTAGGTAAATGCTCCGTTATTCCATGCCGTGTTGATAAAGTGGAAAGTTGCTGAGACTTTAAAAAGAAACGAAAAAGCGCAACTTCGTGGCACCAGTTCGGCTGAGGACAACACATTTTGTGCACAGATTGAGCGCAGGATTGGTGTCGTTTTAACATCCAAAGCATGCTGGGGGTGCTGCTACACGTTGCTGTATAAGAGACCGTTTTGCATATATATTGTCCGCCGAGCCGTGTAATTAGGTGCGCCACAATTAGTCGATCGGCCGGTCGCGTGTGATGGGGTAAAGTGTGGGAGTACACACACTTTGAATCAGATTATACTGGTAGGAACCACCTGGTTCCACCAGCCCACAGGGGATTATTGTGTCCGTCCGTCCGTCGTGCAGGCAGGGGCTGGGTGGGGAGGGGCTGGGTGGGGAGGGAGGGGCTGGGTGGGTGGGTGGGGGAGGGTGGGGAGGGTGGGGCTGGGTGGGGAGGGGCTGGGTGGAGAGGGTGGGGAGGGGCTGGGTGGGGAGGGTGGGGAGGGGCTGGGTGGGGAGGGGCTGGGTGGGGAGGGTGGGGCTGGGTGGGGGTGGGAGGGGTGGGGCTGGGTGGGGAGGGGCTGGTCACCCCGTGGTGCCCTTATAAAACTCAATGTTTAACCTACTCACGCCGGCTTGTGCTCGCCCTCACAGTCGGGCATATTTGCGGAATACACCACGCCGCCGTTGACCCTGGCCATTGACCGAGCAACCCAACGTTCCTACCAGCTCCCTCCGCAGGAATGTGTTTCTAATTGTGCATTGTGCGGAAGTAGTCACAAAGCACTGACTGTTGTGGCTTTTCTTTTTACTTAAAAAAAAACTCAACCTGTGCCTTTCCATAAGAGCAAACCCTTTCATCTGCCTGTGTTTTTCGTTCAAAACGATCTCACTTTGACCTTTATTCGGGGCTGGCAGACGTGAACGAATGCCTCAATAAGAACGGCAGCTGCTCCCAGATGTGCAACAACCACAACGGATCGTTCAGCTGCGGCTGTAACCCCGGGTACTCACTCGACCCGGACAACGCGACCTGCTCCGGTGAGTCCCGTCTCTGCGTCTCCTCTTCTCTCGTCCAATTCGACGATCCTCGCCCGGCGTCGCGGTGGTTGATTGCTCCTTGTCGCGGCTTCTCCGAAGTCCGTCTCGGCCGATGCGGGAACGGCAGTGCGTCCCCCCGCCACACCGCGCAGTCACTTGTCGACTGGTTGTCTTCCATCAGTTGATCGCTGCGGACACACGTGGACAAGGCATTGACTTGAGTGGCAGCCTTTAAAAATAAATATTTTTGGATTTCATTGATAAAGCACACACCATCACATAGACAAACTGATCTGAGTTTAAACATTCCCGAACGTGGATATGTTTGCCTTTGTATCTCGAATGTTGGCTGCCGTAAAGGGTAGAAACACACCCATACGTGACAAATAGCTACTCATTTAACGCCAAATTGCATCCCGAGATCACGTGTTTATTTTACGTGAAATGTTTACGTTGCATGGAAATGTGCTCCTTCTTCTCTGTCCTTTCTGTTCGGCCTCTTTACGCAGGCCGCTGGGTCCATGGACCCGTGGTGGCAGCAGCAGCAGTCCTCCACTGCTGCCCATTGTCATCACATTCCACCTGTCGCTGATGTTTTCCCATCATTCCTCTCGGCTCCAGTGCCTCCTCCTCCGCCCCATCAGTCCAACTTTGTCCGGGTCATCCTCTGCCAGTTTCCTTCCACTGGCGTCATTGCTTTTGCCTGATTCCTGTTTGGTGCCCTTCTTCTCACATGACTATAGCAACTTTACAACTGATCTGTCCTAAGGAGAGACTGGTCATAGTATTGACAATTGAAAAACGCACAGCTGGACAGGTAACTCGATGTTTGTCCTCTCAAAAGTGAAAATATCTCCATATTTTTTTCATTATTATCATCATCATCATCAGCCATCGTCTATCCACTGCTGAATGAAGGACTTCCCACACCATAGTCCTGCCTATGAACGTATCTCATCTCTCCATCTCCGCGGTAGTCATCCTCTCAGATGCGTTCTCTCCTTTGGTAGCCATCTATTGTAAAACAAATTCCATTTAAGGCCACAACGTTACTGAAGAATGTGTTGATTTTAAAACAAATGTCATTTGTGCTTGTGCACCACTAACAACGCAAGTGCTGCCGAATAATTTGTTTCGCTTTTTACATTTTTCTCATCTCTTTTGTATGTATGTAGGTACTGTGTGAATGTTGAACTTATTTTCGCACCGTACGTAGCCAACCGCGCTAATCGTAAGTGCAGGGGAAGGACAACAAACTAAACACAAAAAGCAGTTCTAAAGAAATTCGATTTCTATCTAGATTTAAAAACTCATAGCTCCAGTGGCTTCCTAATATCGGAAGGAAGAACGTTCCAGACTGCCGCAGAAGCGCACCTGAAAACGCGCGATGCGATGACCGTCTCTGTTCGATGGCGAGCCAAAAGCCGCCACTGCGAGGATGACCGGAGTTCGTGTGATGGGTTATGCTCCTTGACAAGATGGGCGAGGTGCCTGTGGTTCATTTGTGGCGAGCACTTTGTGTGTGTAATGAGCGCGGCCTTCTGCTCTTTGTTGCAGACGTCGATGAGTGCCAGATGCACAATGGGGGCTGCTCACAGATATGTTCCAACAGCAAAGGATCGTTCTCCTGCTCGTGCAACAACGGCTACACGCTGGCCTCCGATGGCCACAATTGCAACGGTAAAACTGACCTTTGTGCGCGTGATTAACCTGTAAGGGCGGATATGCGGTGGTCAGATACGCGACGTCCCCTCTGCTCCATGAGATATGCGGATCGCCTTCGTGTAAGTACTCTGAGGTCAAGGCACATTTGTCTGCAGGGCTGATAGGGCTTTAACCAGTGCAGCTCCCAAGCTTTGGACCGCTTTGCCTTTGCTCATGAGACGATCAGAATCGTTCGCTATATTGAAGTCTCTCTTGAAAACTCGCCTCTTTAAACTGGCCTTGACCCCCCGGTCATGGCCGTTTAACCCTGCTTCTGTTTATTTTCGTCTTTGCATACACAGGCGCATTGTGATCTACAGATGAAATGCGCCTTACGAATTTAAACCATTATTTTAACTTGTCCATATCTACCTCCATCTCTTCTTAGATTGGTGGAGTATAATGCCAAAGTAAGTCTATGGAATGATCTCTTTTATCTTGCAGATACGGATGAGTGTACCAGTAACAATGGCGGCTGCCATCAAGTGTGTGTCAACTGGCCAGGAGGTTTCTCCTGTGCCTGCAATGTTGGATACGTGCTCAACTCAAAGACCGGGTGCAAAGGTATAAAGCGTGAGAGGATACACAGCTATGCGTACGGTGCGAAAGAAGTTCAACATACACACGTACATGAGTGCCACGGTGGCGAGATGGAAAGTCCCTTGCCTGGTATTTGAAATTTGCATGTTCTCCCTGTGATCACGTGAATTTTTCTCCGGGTCCTCCGATTTTTTTCCCCTTCACGTGTATAAACTTGCATTTAGAGTATTTGGCTGCTAGACATTTCCACATGATAAGCCACTTCGTTGAGCGATCATTCTGAACAATAGCTATATAGCTCAGTGGGCCTTACCTGATAAAATACGAAAACATGTGTTTTAAATAGTGTTTAAACATAAAACCGCTTAACAGACATTTATATATTTACGCGACCCAACCCCCATTAAAAAAAAAACCTGTATTATGGATGCTATTGGTCGCGAAAGCATACAATGCCATAGAATATGCTTCCTCTTTATGCAGGTATGTTGATCTTCTTTCACACCCAGTACGTAGCCAACCAAACAGGCCACCTAGTTTCAAGGATAGTGTCAACAGTATCAACACATTTTTGTCCGTACTATTAGTACCACAAGTATGTGTGGTAAATGCAGACGCAATACCTTGAAATTGGTGTATGTTTGCTGTTTGAACATCTCAACACTTGTATTTATGCCAGAAAGGAGTTTGTATGTTCTCCTCGTGGTCAGCGTATATTTGTCTCCGGGTACTCCGGTTTTTCCTTCCGCATTTAGGAACATGCGTTTAGAGTATTTGACTGCGATATAGAAAACAAAACATTTCCACATGATGAAAGCCAATTCGTTGAGCTATCATTTGTGACCATGTCGCTTCCCCTCAAAACCTCCCTCTTCAACCCCAGTGCCTTTGGACCCCCCCCCCCTCAATCACGTCCGTTCTCTCCACCCCTTGCTCACTCCCGTCCATCCCCTCCCATTCTCAGTGTGTATTTCTGAGCCCTGGGATGTTTGCTGCATTCGGGGTGCATTATTAATGTGAATCGGTGTTGTTTTGAAATCCTTTATATTAAGTTCACTTGCTTGCTTGCTTGCGCGCTTACCACCGTGCAAATCTTTCGGTCGTTTTTTAACCCACTTCCCGTGATCCAATCGAGCTGACATTTTGCACACAGACTCGTTGTGCGTGACAATTTATTTTCGTGCAAAATGTTTTCCAAAATGTTCCACTTTTTAGGATTTTTTTTTCATATTTAATTAAAAATACCAATATGATAAAAATGAAACTCTTACTCAAGAAAAACAGAAATGAATAATAAAATAAAACCGATGCCACGCATATAAAGGATTTATAGTGAAAAACTTTGTTTTTACGGGTTAATTTTTGTTGTTGTTGTTATTGTTGTGGTATGCCAACAGATGTGAATGAGTGCAGTCCAAATCCCTGTCAGAGGACCTGCACGAACACTGAAGGCTCTTTCCAGTGTAAATGTGATCCTGGCTACAAACTGGCTCCCGATGGACTCGCCTGCATTGGTAAACAAAACTTCTGTGGCACTTCTGTGTCTATTAAACTACGCTTGAGTTGTATGCACAATATATTTACTAACGCTGCTGATAGTACAGCGTGAATTTATGTTTCGCATCGAGTTGTTTTTATATAAAGACATAATGTATGGCATACCAAGCTCCAGGTGATGTCTGGAAGTAAAACAATTAAACGTGGCTAATTCCACACTCAATAGTCATACTAACAGCATTGGGTAGCTAATTTCTCCATGAAGTTGATAAGACATTCTGCACTTGACAATCGAGCAAACCAAACCTCACGGTCCTCGCTTTCATCACTGCAACACAGTCGTGTATGAATACCACTCGCTCGGTGGGAATGACACGAACAAAAAATCCAACGCATTAATGGATCTGTCCTCACGTGCGTACATTCATTTGCTTTTGAAACAAACAAAACGTGCACTCAGTACACCGTATGGAATGCACAGCAGGGAAAAAAAATCTCGATTGGTGTGCAGGCGGTGCAACTGCACCAGGGCCGAACGGGCCACGGGGTGAACCCAGACGTTGGGTTACAAAAGAGGGAGGGAAACTGCAGAGGGGGTCAGATGTAATTCCTTGCACCAGGGCACCAGGCACACCACGCTATGCCACTGCGTACGGATGGGGTGGATTCATGTTGGTACGTACGTAACTGTGTTTTGCAGCTTCGGGCGTAATCGGGGGGTTGTTTTGCCGTGAACTCGCTAATCAGCTGTTAATGCACATCCGTTGTATTTGTTGACGTATGCATTTATTGACACCCAGACGTGGACGAGTGTGCCGCCGGGTCCTCAAACTGCCAAGGGGAGTGCGTCAACACGCTTGGGTCCTACAAGTGCAGCTGCACCTATGGCTATGAACTTCAGTCCGATGGCTCATGCGCACGTAAGAACCAAATGATGCCACGGGGCCCGTCTCCCTCGTCCCGTGCGCATCTTGCGCGCCCCTGCAATGCATTGCCTTGTCTAATCTGCACAGCAAAAAATCGTTATTCACCTTATTGTGGGGATATGCGAAACAATATCGATGGATAATACGCCCCCCCCTCCATATTTGTATGTGTCTTGCCACATAAAAATAAGTATTTTTTTTACACATTCCATGAGCCACTCGGCCCTTTTGAAGTGTATTTTTTTCGACGGCGTTGGTTTAATACAAAAAAAACCAAAGACTTGCTATCGACATCAATTGTCTAATCAGAAGTCAGGCTTGGATAAACCAATGCTGCCAGTTGTTCTGTAGGCAAGGGCCCCCTCTCTGTTAGATATGGGTCCCAGTTTGACGCAAACATGTCCAAGACATTAAGCTGCAGAGCTCACGTCCGTTCAGAGGCAATGATAATCTTGTGTCTCTGCAATGCTTTTTTACTTAATGCTTAAAGCAATGCAACTTTGTGTCACGTTTCCCTTTGCCAATCCACTGCTGGACGAATTCCCCCCCCCCCACACTGTGTCGGTCATGGGGATTGTTTGACCGTACTTCACCGTACTGGGTGAGCGCGGGTTGACGAAGGGGAGCTCCGGAACCAGTTCAGATATCACTCACCACTCACCTTCGCCGTGGCCATAAATCAAATGCAGGTGGCTTGGTTTGTGGAGCAGTGCACTCACCACCGTGCAACCGCTCCCTCTCTCATTGCAGTGGCGAGACTCACTGCGGCGGCGAGATGTTAATTACCTCGCCTGGTTTACAGGAGCTCATGGGTTCGATTCCGACCCTGATGCCTGTGTATTTGGAGTTTGCATGTCTCTCTCCCCGTGGTCACGTGGATTTTTCTGTGGGTCCTCCGTTGTGTCCCTACACATTGTTTTAAACATGCGTTTAGAGTATTTGGTTGTAATACATTTCCACGTGATGAAAAGCCACTTTGTTGCGCTATCATTCGTGCGAGCCAGGTCGCTTCTGAAAAAGAGCGATATAGCTCAGTGGGCCTCACCTGGTAAAATTAAAATAGGTAAATAGGTAAGGTTTCATTGGGCCCCCGTGCAGGATGATGTTCAAAAGTTCTCTCTGGTCTTCGAGTCACAGCTGGGACAAACCATCGCAGCTCCCTCCTCTTTCCTATTGTCGGGAGTAGTTCATGTACCCCAATGCGCTTTTAAATCGAAATTGAAAACTCATTACTTGACAACTGCTCTTTTGTGTTTATTCATAATCAACGATTTTTGGGTTTAGATCGCGTTATTTATAAATGTGTCGTAACCCTCCACCACCTGATACGGCCAATCAGTAAAAATGTGTCACGTTGACAAAAGACAAATAGTTCACTGCTTTAGCCCACCGGTGTGTTGAAGCCACAACATTTGCAATTTGAGTACGACGTTTCGCTGGTAATTGCATCCAGCATCATCGGGCAATTCGCCAGAATGGACACATTTTTACTGATTGGCCGTGTCGGGTGGTGGAGGGTTACGACACATTTATAAATAACGCGATCTAAACCCAAAAATCGTTGATTATGAATAACATTGGTCGCGAAAGCCTACGTGTTAAACTTTTGTGTTTAGTTTGTTGTCTTTCCCTCCGCATCTCTGAGCACGGTTGGCTACATACGGTGCCCGAAAGAAGTTCAACATACATACACCCATCTAACTATTCACATATTCGTCCGTCCTTAAAACTGTGTATCCATTCATCCACCTATCTGTCTATCCGTCTATTTACTCATCTATCACACCATGTATCTATCCATCCACCCACCCACCCATCTATCAAACCATCTAGCCATTCCATTTGATAATGTCAAATTATGGATATATTTACCGTGTCGTTTTCGTTTTTTCGCGTCGTTTTTTCCCAGGCTCCTCTGCGTGCGCCGACATTTTGCCACTGTGCGTGAACGCGGACGGATGCGTGGTCGTCACCGTCGAACTAAACTCTATCGCCGTCTGCATCTGCACCTCCGGCTACATCCTCTACAATGACTCTTACACGCTCTGCATTGGTAAGTCTCGTGCGCTTCACCTTGAACGATGCGAATTCAACCCCGATGACGCTTGGAGAGCTGAATGGAGTTCAAAGGAACTCGCAAACAAACACCTCGTCGTGTTAGACCCAACACAGAAGATCCCTGGGTTTGATCTTCCACGAAGCTCATGGTCTGCCCTAAATGGCATCCGCGGATACCTGAAGCACAAAAGCGTCGTTTATTCTAATCGCTGAACGTCATTTAACGAGCATAAGCATATCTGAGAGAACTAAACGAGTTGACACTTAAATACTGGCAGTCAATTGTCCATTTGCAGGCCAGTGCTTGGTACGCACCTTTGATTGGCAGGGTTGGCTGCGTACGGTGCGAAAGAGGTCCAACATACATACACACAGGCACCTTGTCCTGGACTGGGACAGCTGCCACCTTGAGGTCCTCTTTGCTAAACTGTAGCAAAGCATTGGAATGGTTGAGATCAGGGATTCATTTCAGCCAAAGCTGCCTTGGACTGATGGGTCTGGGTTTGGGGGGAAGGGGGCAGGTGGCGTGTGGTGGGGATCCAAGGGGGTTGGGGAGATCATGGAAAATAAACCCATGGAAATGTAGTCCTGATTCAGATGAGATTTGGCGTAATGTGATTTGAGTTGCCGTCCAGATGTTAACTACCTCGCCTGGTATACGGCAGGTCGTGGGTTCAATCCCGACCCTGACGCCTGTATATTTGGAGTGTGCATGTTCTTCCCCTGGTCGCGTGGATTTTTCTCTGGGTCCTCCGTTTTTTTCCTTCACATTTAGAAACACGCGTTTAGAGTATTTGGCTGCTATAAATTTACACTTGATAAGCCACCTCTTTGAGCTATCATTTGTGGCCAGGTCGCTGCTGAAAAAGTGCTATACAGCTCAGTGGGCCTTACCTGGTAAAATAAAAAAAATAAAAATAAACGACTTATATATTTAGTTGATCGTTTAATAGCAAATCCTAATAATCACCAATGCAATCTTGGTTGCAGATGAAAACGAATGTTTAAACGGCAACGGCGGGTGCTCCCACGCCTGCGTCAACACCAACGGTTCATTCAGCTGCATGTGTCCCCGCGGCTACGCAATGGGCAGCAATGGTTCCACCTGTCAAGGTATGACACACACACCGCTCCCCCTGCCTAAGCCTTAAGGGTGGGCTCGCAATGGATTTTGTACTCGCAGTAAGACGTCCGCGTCCTGTGCCCTTACGTAGCGTGAAATGGGTTCATCCAGTACACACCAACACACAATGTTGTCCCATGTCCGAACGCATAGCCACGTGTAGAGTGAATTCAAGCTGCATATAGCGAAAGCGCACAAACGGAACCCACATAATGCAGCGAGGGAAACCTGTATATATAATATAATTGTACTTTGCCGTGCTCTGCTGTTGCCCCTGACCAGAAATTAATGAGTGTACGTCCGGCCAACACAAGTGCCAGCATGTTTGCACCAACACCGATGGTGGATACAAATGCTCCTGCAGAGCCGGATTCAAGCTAGATGCCAACAATGCCACCTGCTCAGGTGAGTGGCAAGAGCTCGCCTGTGGGATATCATTCTGCCATGCACAAACGGCGAAACGGTGAGACGTAATACCAAAGTGTCACATAGAAGTGCGTGGAGCAATAAAACCAAAGCAGTTGACCCCATGTAATTATAATTTTAATAACGTGACGTTTGGCTTGAAATAAGAAGCGTGAGGGGTGTGCTACTTAGACCCAAGTAAAGTCGTGTTTGTTTCTAGTGTCTGTTCAACGATTCGGATTTAGGACAATAGGTCACATTTTATAGAGAATATCCCAAGGAGATGACTCCATTTGATTGGAGATGTGTCTCGAGTGGATCTGGAAAGAACATCACGCATTGGGGCTGTGACACGGCCTAGCGGGGAGCCCATTCACCGCGTGTTGCAAAGATTCGCGGTTCAAAAGAAGGCCGCCCTGGAAAATACTGACGGTGTTTTAACCACGAAATGCATGCCGTCTGCCTCACAATTGATGTTGAATATCGCGTGGCATCGTTCAAAAAGAGTAGGCCATTGCGTGCTGGGATTGTGGTCCAGCGTTTTGCCATACAGTATTTGGAAAATGACCTTCAAATTACTCCATTGGGATGACACGAAGCAGCATCGCCCACCAACCCCCCCCCCCCCCCCTTTACTGTGAAAACTACCGCTGACCGTGCCTGCGAAACATCGTGCCTTCGTGATAGCCCCGTGCTATTAGATGGACGCGAATACCAAATGTAGTTTGTGAATTATTATTTAAGTACGGCATTGCATGCAAGAGCACAGGGAACAGAGGAAGCACACAATTAGATTGACGCAGCGAAGAATGATTGACGCAGTGAAGAATGATTGACGCAGTGAAGAATGATTGACACAACGAAGAATGATTGACGCAGTGAAGAATGATTGATACAGTGAAGAATGATTGACGCAGTGAAGAATGATTGACGCAGTGAAGAATGATTGATACAGTGAAGAATGATTGACACAACGAAGAATGATTGACGCAGTGAAGAATGATTGATACAGTGAAGAATGATTGACGCAGTGAAGAATGATTGACGCAGTGAAAAATGACCTCAAACGAGAACGGCGACGAGCGGAAGGAAGCTGGGATGAGACGGATAGAGGAGGCTGAACGATTCTCGAAGAATCATTCTCAAAGAATCGTTCAGCCTCGTCGTCTCTGAAAGGAGAAGGGAATGGAAGTGAATAATAAAACATTTAAATCCGCTATGTCAATGACTCGCTGCGAGCAGCATTTTTGTACGAATGTCAAATGTTCCGCCCGTTCCCCGTGAATGAGGGGCATTGTAAAGGGCCGTGAACTTGAGGCTAATTATCCTTGACGTGCTGTAGCGTGGTAACGTTTAAAATTCGCCGTTTGACGACAGTGCTCTCTTGTGCTCTGACAGACGTCGACGAATGCGGTGTCAGCAATGGTAATTGTTCCGATGTCTGCATCAACACATATGGATCGTACAAGTGTTCGTGCAAACCTGGCTTCCAGCTCGCCAGCAACGGACTCAGGTGCCAAGGTATTCTTCGTCGAATATTGCGACGTGTTTTCTCCACTTCCCAGGGCACGATGTCAACGCAGGCACTCATAAAGGTGCACGATCATTCATCATCGTACGCATGAAACAGTTCGTCGTCATTAAGGCCACCTCGAAGTTGACATTTGTTTTTATATTCTTTGGGTCTTTCGGTAAAGCCACGTAGATATATATAAAAAAAAATATTACAAATATCACGACGTTTGGATCACCTGATGACGATTGCTTGCGTTGCGATCAAAACGTCGTGATATTTTTATTATTTTTTTCTATCTACGTGGCTTTACCGAAAGACCCAAAGAATATGAATTCCTGCAGTCACGAAAGCTTCAAGTCAAGATTTGACATTTATTGTGAACGCTAATTAGCTGTTCACCCTTGCATAGAGAATCATACACTTTCTTAAGCAATAAGGGGAAAGAGGAGTGGCAAAATAGTTAGCACACTCCTACCTTAATCTTTAACAAGCACTTTGAATAGCATACGCATGACGGAAATGTGCAGTGAAAATGAGGAACGGGCAGGCTACTGAAAATGGCCGCGATGTCACACGTGCACCAAGTGAAGTTCTTCCCACCTCCGATTAGCACCGTTGGCTGCGTGTGGTGTGAAAGAAGTTCTGCATACATCCAGTACATGTCCGTCCGCAGACGTGAACGAGTGTGCGGTGAACAACGGCAACTGCGAGCAGAACTGCCGCAATGTGGACGGTGGCTTCGAGTGCTCTTGTAACCCCGGATACCTGCTCATGAACAACCGGCTCACCTGCATGGGTAAGTGCCTGGTTTCGATGACAATGCGTCGAATCTAGAGCGTACCCACGTGACGATCAACACGTCGGCTGGTTCGAATTTATGTGCCTGTCTGTGATCAAACTGGGTTCTCGCGTGAAGCGGGTGCTTGGTCTCACGCCGTTCGCCAATGATTGCACAACAACAACAGCTTACATTTGGTTCTGCACTTAATGTGCCTGAATTCCAGCTCTGATAATTAAAAATTATTCGTTTGATTCTCATGCAAACACATTTCTTTGTAGCAAGGCAGAGAGGCAAACCCTGCCTCCTATTGTGTGCAGCAGTGGTCACTTTAAGGGGATCTCAGAACTAGTTATGTGATATCCACTGATGTGAACCAGTCATTAAACGCGGCAGTTGCCCTGCTTTTCTCGGGCTTTAAATTGATGCTTTATCATGTGACGTGGCACCGAACCCACAGTTTGGATAACATTTTGGAAAAATATAATAGAAAAGCTATTTATATTTTATGAAAAAATATTAAAGAAATCTCTTACCTTCATAGCACAGAAGAATGATAGAGCAGTCGCAGAGTGCCTTGGCTGAAACACTGACATCTGTTTATTTTCTTCTGTCTCATGCGTATTTTCACCTTCCTGAGTCTGGGGTGTTTTCAAATACCAAGCATAACCAGGCAATTTCACTGCTGGACTGCCAGAATATTTTCTCTTGATTGAGTTGTCATTGCAGTGGGAATGGTTAAGTAAATGTAAGTAATATATTTTCCTTTGAGATGACAGTGGCTTGGATGTCAGAGCACTGAGCCCAGTACCCGTGAAGTCCTGGGTTTGAATCTGTGATTCAACCCCCAGTGACGAAACTCGGTTCTTAAATGTAATGAGTTTATTGTCTCAGCCCGGTCACCAACAATGATGGCACAACAAATTTCACGTTAAATGTGGTTTTCATATCATGTGGCAGAATTCCAGTTTCACTGCCAAACAGTATTACACTATGAGACATCTCCTTTACCAGTGGCAAAATATAGTAATATGTTTTTACCCTTTAAAATGGTACAAAAACTGACACCTTTATACAAGGGGTCATGTTTGCAATAACCACAACACAAGCAGTCAAATTGCCTTTTGGCGTCATCTGGTCCAACACCATTAGAGACGAGGCTCTAAGAAAAGCTGTCTCCGGTGTGGACCAATCAACTTCAAGGACAGTGCATAGCATTATCATCATCAGAGTCGTTTCTTTTTGTTTGCATTTTGACTGCTTGTGTTGTGGTTATTGCAAACATGACCCCTTGTAAAAAGGTGTCAGTTTTTGTACCAGTTGAAAGGGTAAAAACCTATTACTTTAAAACAGTATTAGTTCACTGCCACGTGACGAACATTTTTACGTAGTCGGGTGTGTGGGAATTGAATTAAGTGAGCTTTGGTCAATTTCAAAGTCGCAGATTTCACCGTTCTCCAATAGTTCTCAAGGGATGCTCCCTTTCACGGGAGTATATTTCAAATTGGGAAATCACTAAAAAAAGTCTTCAATTTTTTTCCTCTGCCAGCATGTGGCGGTAGCGTGTCAGCGCTGGAGGGCAGTATTGTCTCACCCGGGTACCCATTCATGGGCTTCGATGTATCCATGCCGTGCGTCTGGAACATCACCGCGCCTGCCACCTACAACCGCATCAACCTCACCTGTCTCTACGTGCGGTAAGCGGCGTTCATCCACACTCCCTTCGTATTCATGGCTAAGGGACCGTCCATAAATGACGTCACGCACCTGGGGGGGGCGGGCGGGGGGGGTCAGATAACTATAACGATGTGTTACGAGGGGGGGGAGGTTTGAGAAATGTGACGTCACGTCAAAATGCGCAACTTTAAATAAATATAGACAACACGTTCAACTTAATTAAATAGACATTTTAATAAATGTTTTCTACGACAATATCAGAGTGCAGCGCCACATTAAATACGCACTACAATGACAATAGTTAAAAGCGATTTGAAGCATGTTTTATATTTTGGGGGGGGGCAGAGCTTTGTGACGTCATATTTGAGGGGGGGTCTGACTTTTTGTGACGCCGTGTGACGAGGGGGGGGGGGGGGTCAAAAATCGTCCAAAATGGCGTGACGTCATTTATGGACAGCCCCTAATACCAGTGGCCATCATTTGAACCGGTCCTGCGCCTGTCCTAGATCGAGTCAGCCTTAAAAGAGTACTTCGTGTGGTGGTGGGGATACATCAGCGCCGGGAAGACTAAAGTGGCCAGGTGTGGTCCTGGCCACATCACCAGCTCGTGCACTGTGCGGCCTTAATAGGTGCTCACTAACATTCCTTGCCCTAACAGCCTGTATGACTGCACTGATCGTGTACATGTGTTGAAGCGTATATGTGCGTGCGTGTCGCCGTTGTTAAGTAAGCATTTTGTCAATTTCATCCAAATTTTGTACGACCATACAGGGGATCTTTGGCTTTGCTGTGTGTGTGTATTATATACATTTGCATCTTTGTCTTGGCCGAGGTCACTGGCGATGCACGATGAATTTTCTTTCGCACCGTACGTAGCCGACCATGCTAACACTGGTCAACACACTTTTTCTGGCATAAGGTATTCCAACGGTTTTAAGGTAATTTTGGTGTGCTGATTCCAAATCTGGCATCAGTTTTTGTCTATCACATCAGGTTTTTGAGATATCAAATATTGCATTTTCAATAAAAACTGCAGAAGAAAAATATTAAATAAATGTGGATATCTTCATAAAATGATATTATAAACACTAAAGCACCATATTTTAACACTAAAGCAGTCACTGACTCGCAACAACTTGCAATAATAAGTGACAGAGTTAATTTCGGGTAAAATCAATGAAAATGGGGTATGCCGATAGCATAAAAATGAGATGTGATAGAGCAAATATGAGATCAGATTTAGAATCAGCACCCTGAAATTAGTCTAAAACAGCTGCAAAAGTCCAGGCCAGAATTTTTTTTTCTTTTTGTTGACCAGTGTAATCGGAAGTGCGGGGGAAGGACAACAAACTAGACCAACAGAAAAAAATGGGACAGAACCCACGACATTCGCCTCTTGTCAACGTTCGCGTCGACCCCCCCCCCCATCACCGTGCGCAGTTTTGACGACGGCGGCACATGCAACCTGGCCTACATGAACGTCACGTCGGTGCCGTCCTACACGCGCACGTGGTGCCGCACGCCCGGCGGCTCGCTGCTGGGGAACGCCACCGTGTTCGTCGAGTACTTCTCCTCCGGCACGGGCCCCAACACCGGCTTCCACTGCCACTACGCCGCAGGTGACAGACGGCCGCACCGGTTCGCACCACGACCGGCCGGATGTTAACTCCCACGCCCGGTATGCAGGAGGTCGTGGGTTCGAGCCCGACCCCATGACGCCTGATGCTGTATATTTGGAGTTTGCGTGTCTCTCTCTCTCTCTCTCTGCCCGTGGTCGTGTGGATTTAACTCCGTACGCCCTCCGGTTTTTCCCTGTACATTTAGAATCAACATCACGCCTTCAGAGTTTTTGGCTGAATTTCGATTTAAAGCTTTCGTGACTGCATGGATTCATATTCTTGGTTCTTTCGGTAAAGTCACGTAGAAGGGAAATAATAAAAGAAAAGAAAATAATTATTTTATTATTTCCCATCTCCGTGACTTTACCGAAAGAACCAAGAGTATTTTGCTGCTATACGTTTCTACATAAGCCACTTTATTGGGCTATCGTTTGTGACCAGGTCACTTCTGAAAAAGAGCTACATAGCTCAGTGAGCCTTACCTCGTAAAACCAAAAAAATTGCTTAGATTAATCTGTGGACAAAACGCAAACAATTGGTATAAATTAAACGATGGGCGTCGCTGCCGTTCAGAATTGGTGCCTGGGTGGGAGTCTTTTTTTGTTTTACCAAGGCAGCTCTGCACACACACACGCACACGTTGCGAGAGCTAGAGCAGAACGCACCGATGGCGTGTTGTCCCTCATTCTGTTCAGCGTTTAACCTTTGGTTTGTGCTTGTTTAACATTGACTGTGTCGTGCACCCCACACCCCCCCCCCCCCTTGAGTTTTTGTGTGCCCCCTCTTTAAACCAGGTCACGCTATGGGGTTGGGTAGGAGGGGGAGCTAAGAGGGGGGGGGGGCTAAGAGAGCTTCGGCCCCTCAAATGTTACCATTCAAACATCAGCTGTCAAACTTCTCAAAGCCGGACTCGGCGAGAAAGTGTGAGGTCACCGCCAGCAGAGCACGCGATAGACCCGATGAAACGAGGGAACTCGTGAAACTTTTATTCACGCAACGTCCAAAACCGAGGGACGGTCACGCAAAGTACGTGGCGGGCCAGCGCGATTGGTTAAACCTGTGCCCACGGGCGAGTCAGTCGACCACGCGGCCCGCTTGTGTTCTCCGTTTTCAAACCATCGTTTTAAAATAAACATTGCATTGCGAGTATAATAATCCATTTCTTACGACGCCTATTTCAGCTCCTTCAAATAATATACTCATGCCTGTGGCTGCTGCTGGTGGTGGTGAAAGCAGTAGGGATTTGAGACCTATTTCTGTTTAATATTGAGTTGCTGATGAATGGGCGAGATCTGCGGGGTCCAGTTATCAGCATAAACACAGGTTTGGGAGTATCAAATTAATGACGTCAGTCGATGATTAATGACTGAAATTAGTCTGAAAAGAATTAAAATTGGGAAAAAAAGTTTGGAGAACATAGGTCGATAATGGATTCCCAGCCCCACGTTTTGTGCAAGAAACGCAATTCATATGGATCGTTCAAGGGAGACAAGTAATGGGAGACTTTAAAAGGGCAATTGATACATGTTTCCACAAGATAGAATGGGAAATGTCAAAATTTCAAGGATCTTGATCTCAAAACATTTCTCCCTCCCCCCATTATGAAAATAGTGTGACCACATCTTGGCCAAATATTGTTTGACTAAATATGTTTTTGCTCCCCGTGTTGAAGCTGGTCACATCGCCCTTGCACATGCCATACTTAGAGTCATTTAAGGACAAGAGTAAGGATTTATATTTAGAGTGTACTTGAATGCCTCGAGAAAATCAAGGAGCCTTACACCACACCTCAACCAATCCAGTGCCCTGCTGCAGTCTAGTCAAAGGGACTGTCAGTGGCAGCTGTCCCTGTGCCTCACAAGGTGTATGCAGCGCCAGCCTGCGGATGATCATTCGTCCACCATTTAGGGGCACTGTAGCTATGTGGTTTTCAAGAAATAAGGAGGCATGTATTTTGTAAGTACGATATTTGATCAGTTTTGACATATTTGATCTAAATTGCCATTAAATTTCCGTCATTTATTTTGTGTTTGTTATTTGTTTTATATGTGTGATGACAGCGTACAAGCTGACGTCCGCTTTGAGCACAACTACCGGAGTGTTTGGATTCCCAAATTCCTCCGGTGAATTGTATCCCAACAACGCCAACCGGACCCACATCATTTATGCCTCGGGCAGCAACCGCATCTGTCTACAGTTCACAGCCATGAGGTTGGTCTGCAATGTCTTAATAAGAGAAACATGCTCGACTATATCTGGCTTTTGTTCGTAAGGCAGTTAGGTAAGAGATGTTGGTTTTAAACACAACGGGAGCGTTTCCTAAATCCCTCCAACTTCATGAATGGGTACAGCGCTGTTCATCGATGGGCAGGTCACGTGTGGTCGGGTAAACTGTGGGTGTGTGTCCACCTCTTCCGCCAACAGTGGCGTGAGCAAGTAATTGCAGGGCTGCACCTTTACCTTTTGCCTATACTGTACTGTCTTCATTTTATAAAACACAAACTTTCAAATGTTTTCTATGCAGATTAATCTGCAGCTGTTTAATATAATGTCCCAATAATGAGAATGTTGTACGTTTTTTTAAATATGTATATCATATAGTGCGCAAGACCGTAAGAAGTGGAGATAGTTAAATGCCAAAGCATCAATGGCACCCGCACGACCCCCACGGTGAATTTGGTTGACGACGATGGTGATTACGATGCCATCTAATCGGACAGCCCAATAAAGGATAAGCGTGATGTAAATCATGCAGAAAAGCAGCATTTGGGTGTGCATATGGAAGCCATCAAATGACCAGGGAGCATCCAAACTCAAGAGGCCTGATATGAAGCAACACAAATTCTGTCATTTTGATGAGGCAGCGTTAAGTTATTTTAGTTAATACACCGCACATGCAGTCTTCAGTCGGTGGAGCAATGGCCCAGTGCTTGTACAATGAAACGAGCAGTGTGATTGCCAGCTGTGACTAGCATCAGCGGAGAGAGATATCTGAAACCTGGCATGGCCTTCCTCACATCACCGACCCACACCGAGTATGGCTAAACAACCACCATGGCATTTACACAGCCCCGGGCAGACGATATATTAAAGCAAGGTGCGCTGCGTGCTTCGGACGCAGCCTGGAGAACAGCGCGGGCTGCAGCAAGGACTACGTGGCTGTGTACGATGGGGCCCTGGTCACTGCGCCGATTCTTGGCAAGTTCTGCGGGGGCTCGATCCCGGCCAAAATCGCCTCCAGCGGCACCAGGCTGACTGTGGTGTTCATCTCTGACAGCGAGACGCAAGACGCCGGCTACAACGCCTCCTACGCCATGAAGTAGGCATCGCTCAGCACAGGCGGCAACACGCTTGGCCCTTGTTGTTGTTGTTTGTTAGATATTGAAACCTGGATCACGCCGTCAGATGGAACGTTTTGTTTACGTGGGTGTCCATGGTGTAAAGTAAGCACATACATTCATAACATGTCTGCGTTCCTTTGCTTTCAAATGCAAGCCACAAGTCAAGAAAACGAACAAAAATATTCACGTACAAATTATTAACACTACCTTATAAGGAGGTGGCCATGTGGCTCAGAGGTCAGATCTCTGAGCTGACACCACTGAGATGAAATCCCAGCAGCCAGCTGTGATCAAGCCAAGTTCTCCAGTGTAGCGAGTTGACTGCATACAAACATCATGGGACCTCCCTTTGCCAGTATCAAAATATAAGAATAGCTTTTATCCCTTCCGGCAATAAAAACAGGTGTTAAGATGTTAAATCACCAAACATAAATCTTTTGCAAGGAATCATGTCTGCATTAACCACATATACTTGTGGCGAACATGCAAAAAAACACATGCTCTGGTAGTATATGCATTGTTTTTGAAACTGATTGGTCCACACCAAAGACATTGCATCAAAACGACGTGGTGTCGTTATGATGTCTTCTATAGTGCATTACAAAGCTAATATGAGCACACCCTTAGCGTGCTATAACAGACTACCTGGCCATGCATTTTTACCTTTTTCAGTCTTTTAAATACAGATTTAAGCCCAGGGACCATTGGACACATATACAGTGTATGTGTAAAGGAGGACTTGACTGTGTTGTCAACAAAAGGCTGTTTTTTGAGGCCAGTAATATAACACGTCCAAAATAAATTCCCGAGAGAGCCGGATAGACTGCATTCGAGCCCTTATATACCGATCTCAATCCGTTCCAGCAATCAGCGTGCGACGAAGCAGGCAGCCAATCGGGCGAGTTCAAGCTTGCGTTTGAACGTTCTCAGCCTTTAGAGTTTGACAGTTATGGGGCATACGCGTACAAAATGAACAGCAAAACTGTCAGTTTATGCACTTTGGTTCTTTAGATAAAGTCACGTAGGTATAAAATAAAATAAATCACGACGTTTCGGGCGCAACACAAGCGTCCGTCATCAGGTAGGGAAAGCTTTGACTTTATCGAAAGAACCAAAGAGCATGGATTCCTGCAGTCACGAAAGCTTCAAATCAAGATTGTCAATTTATGCTTTACACAAAGGAGGATATAATGAATTGATATGGTGCGCTCACAGTCACCCATGCATATACATATATATTCATTTAGAATGAACTGATATGTTTTGTTATCTCGTTTATAGGTCTCCAAGTGGCTTCACGTGTTGAGGGATGCTGGAGGAACGTCATCAACCTCTCCCCAGCCATCCGTGCCAGCAATTCCTTGCCCCCTGTTTGTACCCGGGCTTGAGCCCTTAACTTTTGCCCCTCTTCCTATGACTGACTGCCTCACTCTACAAAATAAATATGCCCACTGTTTTTGCACTGCATCTTGAGAGGCGGTCTCACTTAGACTCTATGCCAGGGGTCGGCAACCTACGGCTCCGGAGCCGCATGCGGCTCTTTACGGGCTGCTTCTGGACAATATGTACGTATGTACAGTATGTACTCAGATGCATTGTGGCTCTTGAAATACTGAATTTTGTACCGAATTGGAAAGAAATGGCTCTTCTGGTTATTTTGGTTGCCGACCCCTGCTCTATGCAAATCCAAGTCACTCTAGCTCCAAATCAAGTTTAAATCCAAATCGTCAATTTTAACATCAGCAGCATCAGAACCAGCATGTCAATACACCCCTCTAAATTTAATTATCGAAATGCAGAATTGTCAAAAAGGAGGCATCCGAGTAAGAGTTTTCCATTCAATTTGGATCCAACATAAAGTAGTTCACGTAGATTTAATATTAATAAACTACTTCGTAGACTTGACATTTATACGTCGGGAGCCAACTTAAACAACAAGTCTCTTTTGTAAGGATGACCTGACCAATAAGGTGGCAACAGCACAGTGCAATACAGAGCAGCATACATGGCTGAGACAGATTAACAAAACAATCCTGTTGGACATCACAGTTAAACACATTTATTGTAATAAAGTTATATATTGAATTTCTTTTTTTTGCACATGTATTGCGGATGATATTAAAGTGGAAACTAAATATATTAGTTATGTTTGGTGGTTTTAAAGAAAATATGGCATTTTATAGTATTACATTTTTTAATATGTACTACCTATTGGATTACTTTTGGGATGACAATTAAATTCTGGAAATTATAGTGGAAATGTCTTTATTGATATATGGAGCCATTGTATTTCTAGGGATACGCCTTAGTAACAGTGAGTTATTGTACCATCAGACAGTATAAGGATGAATAAACAGTCTATGAGCACCAAGTGTCAATAATTATTGGCTGTGGTATTGCTGTATGCTACATAACAAAAAAACGATTACATTTTTACCTGTCAGTAATGGGGGGAATTGGTGGTGCAGTGGTAAATCCAGCAACCAAAGTTGAATTCCCAGCCGTGGTTAAATTCGTGCACGGACCAGCGGGGGGAGGGGAAGTGCTCCATCGAGCCGACGATGAATGAAATGGATGAAAATTACGCTTAAAATAAAAAGGAATATTTAAAAAAATCCTTTTTTAAAAACACGCTTTAATGAAATGTACCGTGGTGATTTACAGCCAACGTCAGTTGAGCGTGGATAATTAGACCCAGCCGAAACATAACATATAAAAAAAAGTTTTAAAATATCTTTGTATTTATTTTTAATGATAGAATATAGTATTGTCATCAGTATGAAACCAAATTTGCAGTCAATACTACATTGGGAAGTGTGTAAAAATTGAGTTACAAGATTTGAGAATACAACAGACAGAGTGAGTTAATAAAAAGCGTGTAAAAAATATATATAATGTAACTGGTGTTGGCCTAGCATAATGCTTGAAAATTACCTAAAAATTACTAAACTGGGATTATACTTGGCAACATTGCCCCACACTGAAAATGTATCAGCACCCTCCTTATGAAATAGCCTTGAGACTCAGGCTATTCTGGGTGAAGATGCATAACAAGAATCATAGATGCATGTCCTCGCAGTCGATTATACTGAACGGTAAGCATCCAACGCTGCTTTAGTTCATGATGAAAAGGAGTAAGCCACACTTTACCCCACCACGTGAGACCTACCGATCAATTGTGGGGTGTCCATTTAGTCAGTTTTGTGGGGATTGGAAGACCAGAACACTCACCATTACACCATGCCAAGACAACTATTACGGGTCCGAAACATCCTAGGCTCCTGTTGGATAGGGACAGATATATGAATGAAGGTGCAAATGTCTGCTTACTTCATATCATGTTTATTCTCCACAACGACGTTAACCATTATTTTGTTTATCTGGAGACAGGCAGATACAGGCATTTCAGGAGGCATTATATTAATTTTGGTCTTGTTATAAACATTCTCAACAGCAACGCACAAACATTTTTCTGGGATCGTACTGCCCACTATCCTAGAATCTCACCCAGATTCGGAAGAACATTGGCAAACAGTGGAACAGCACGGGCGTCTGGAATAAACGCCTCTTTCGAGACCCAAACATCGCATCTCCTGGCTCTGACATTCCTCGAAGATACTGGGATAACCAACAGACCAATTTGCACATCTCCTTCGCGAACGAAAATTAAAGACAAGGGGCCGTCCATAAATGACGTCACGCACCTGGGGGGGGGGGGGGGGGGTCAGACATTTGTGACGATGTGTGACGAAGGGGGGTCGGGGGTTTAAGAAATGTGACGTCACATCAAAATGCGCAACTTTAAATATAGACACGTTCTACTTAATTAAATAGACGTTTTAATAAATGTTTTCTCCTACAACATCAGAGTGCAGCGCCACATTAAATACACACTACAATGACAATCCTGTAGTTTAAAGCGATTTGAACCACCACAACCACAGCAGCACCATCACCACCACACCACAGCACCACCACCACCACAGCACCACCACCACCACAGCACCACCACACCACAGCACCACCACCACAGCACCACCACCACCACAGCACCACCACCACAGCACCACCACCACAGCACCATCACCACCACACCAAAGCACCACCACACCACAGCACTACCACAACAACAGCAGCACCATCACCACCACAGCACCACCACACCACAGAACCACCACCACCACAGCACCACAACTATCACCACACCACAGCACCACCACAACCACAGCAGCACCATCACCACCACACCACAGCACCACCACCACCACACCACAGCACCACCACAGCAGCACCATCACCACCTCACCACAGCACCACCACCACAGAACCATCATCACCACCACACCACCACCACACCACCACCACAACCACCACCACAACCACCACAGCACCATACCACCACCACAGAACCACCACAACCACCACACCACCACCACCGCTGCGGTGACGTCGTAAGTGACGTCACGAGGTGGACCGCGCGAATTGTTGGCGGGAAGTGGCAGTGGCGGTGACGATGGTGGCGGTGGCGGCACCACCCGGCAGTCGTGAGGAAACCTCTCTAAGTCTCTTCGTTACAACTTCTCTTGCCGGTCGGAACATGCTTTGTCAGTCGAACGAATGGTGGGGTGGTGGGGTGCTTAAATGAATTAAGAAGTTAAAGAACTACGGGCGAATGAGTCGGTGGTGAGTTTGCTTAACGTGATCGAACTGCGTGGGTCGTACCCGTCTAAAGTATAATAAGTGTGTTGTAGCGAATTACATTGTGTGTATTGTAACGTCTCGTATGCTAGTGACATATATAGCGTGTGTAGAGTGGGGGGGGGGGGGGGACTTGTCCAGCAGTGGATTGAGCATGGTACACGTGTACTTTATAAGTACACGTACTTTATAAGTACACGTGTTGGCAGTGTAGTGAGTTACAGTACGTAAGTATACACACGTGATGTGTGATGTTACGTGCAGCACTAACACTGCAGTTATGTGCGTTTAAAGTGTTCTCTTTCACGTCATTAAAAGTACTTGTTTAACGTGTGACACTTAGTATTTTTACTGTGTTGTTTATACGTATAGCTATATACTGCGGTGTACATGCATGTCATGTGTACAATGCTGTGTGTATGAAACAAGTACGTGTGTTGGTACGGTATATAACAAATAGTACATGTTTAAACTATGTGTATTGGTATGTACACACGCACTGTATTGTTCAGGATGTACTTATGAAAGTTTATGTACAGTGCGCGTACAGTACGTGGTCTGGTGTGTGTGTACATTGCACTGTTGTGTGTTTTAATTTGTGCGTTTTAACATATTGTATTGTTGTTTACGTGTGGTATATGTCACATGTGCAACGTATAAGAATATTTCCTCTGTATGAAGTTTAGTGCCTTGCATAGTGAAGGATTTATACTTGTATATTAGAGTTATGCTGGACTGTATACAATGTTAGACTTAGCAATCGAGTGGGCCTTGATCCGGTAGTATATTGATCTTGGCTGATGTTGTTAAGCTTTGTGCAGCAATGTGAAGTTTACGTGTGACAGTGCAGTGTTAACGTTAAGAACTAATAGCTAAGTGGGCTTTCCCTGATGACAAAACTATATTGTTTCGTTTCCGTGTATTTTTTTGTTCGGGATTTGCTCACCCTTTCCTATACTTTGCACTCGTATCGATGTTACTGGTAGGAACCTCCTGGTTACACCAGCCCACAGGGGATTATTGTGTCCGTCGTGCAGGGAGGGGCTGGGTAGGGCTGGGTGTTGCATAGTGGATAGTCCTACCATTAAAAATGTATCGAGTTATGACATGTCACACGTGTAAAATATTTTTGGGATAGCCCGCATCCTCCATATACCCCGCAGGGTCTTGATTTGTTTGTAAAAAGTGGTCTACCCCGCGGGTTATATGCGGGGAAATACGTTCTGCCTGTTATACGTGCATCCTAATCAATAAGCACAAACTCCTATCCGTGCTCTGGCTTTTGGTGTTATCCGACTGAGAATTCGCACGGTAAACATGAGTGACATCGAACTGGGGGGTAATTCATCCTCTTCGAGTTGAGAAGTTAATTTGTGTGGATAAAATACGGATAATGTCACTGTGCTCAATAACTGTGTAACATCTGTGTTAAGCTGTAATGACTTGCACGCCTGGTCTCTGCTGTGCCATTAGTCAATATAGTATGCATGGTATCGATGTTAAACTATTTGCTTATAGACTCTATTTTGAAGAAATAATGTACAAAATGTGTAAACCATAATATGTTCATGATCACTAACCCAACCTCCATAGGCTTATAAAAGTGCACCAACAAACATTGTCCATGTCCGGAGACTTCTCTGTTTTATGATTTGTCTTTTTCAACAGTATATACTTATGTCTATATTCCAAATATATGAAGTACAATGCATTGCTTTAGTGTCAACATTTAAAGATGTTGCTATGCCTGGTTATTTTGGTGTTGCCTTGTTGGAGAACTGCCCGGTTTTATTCCAGTGTACTAATGTTCCAGATATTGTATTACATGCGTTCTCTTTTGTGCTATTGTGTTCGGTATTGCTCTACTGTTATCATCTTCTGATACCTAAGTCTGCCTTGAAAAAGACTTTCATTCTCAGTGGGCTCTCGCCTAGTTGTAACTACCGTATGTATTTCTATAGTGTGACCTTTTCAGCCAAACAGTGCAGTCTACTGGTTTGTGTGGATTCTCAAATATTTTTCTCCAAATTGCCTCACAAGGCAAGCCCAAACATGTTCGTCCATCAAGAGTGTAACCATGGATATTATACAGCTTAGTGTTTTACCCATAATCAGTAGCAGCAACAGAAAGTAATTTCAGTGCTGACAAACTACACATCAAATTATGTGTATGCTGTATTATTATAAGCCAAAGCAAATGCTCTGTTTAAAAAAATAAAAACGTAACCCTAATCTCTCTTTGATGTCACTAAATACAAGTGGATAATTTGTACTCTTTGGTTCTTTCGGTAAAGTCACGTAGTTAGACTTTACCGAAAGAACCAAAGCGTATGGATGCCTGCAGTCACAAAAGCTTCAAATCAAGATTGGGTAATTTGTCTTTATCGTCATTTGCGGGATTTCATAGATTATTATTATTTAACTTTGTGGCTCTATAAAATTGTTAAATTTTTATATTTGCCAATATGGATACACCACAACAAGAAAGTGCACAACATCGTTATGCCCAGGCTGTTAATACATTTAAATGTATGCCCTAAAAATTAAAATGTTTAACCTTGAACTGCGCATTTTGATAAGCGCTTTATTTTAACAAGCCTGGTTTGTGCTCGCGACGCAAATTGGCACTAGCTACCTTGACCTACTCAATATAATTTGCTTTAACATCGCCTGGCTGTGTGTCATTCTGCTATTTTCACGCAGGCTTTACAAACACGCCTGGTTCTGCCCGGGCCTGCAGTGGCGATTGTGCCCCAGCTGCCGCTGCCCACTCTGATCGCCTAAAACCATCGTGAAGACGCTCCATGGTGGTGTTGGCGTCGTTGGGATGCATACCATTTGTTCGTGATTAAGATGTTTATGAAGACAAGGGATTATTTCTTCACCGTTGTTTTGATGCATATTCATTGCGATAGGACTGCTGCCGTGACATTGGATTGCACCGTCAGGAGCAACGGTCAGTCACATATTTACGTGTTGAAAACGACAACCGAATTGTTCTCAAACTCTCTGAAGGTGTTGAGTCCATTAGCGGTTCGATTTGCGCCAGCATGTTTGGAAATAACGGCAATAACATGGCCTTGGAGGACACGGATGCGCTCAGATTACAGCTCTACTTTGCTGGGAACTCGCTAAATCTCGACTCTTACCTCAACGGTGTTGACATCTTCCTCCATCTGCTTCAGCAATGCTGGCCCAAGGTGGCGACTTTGAAAAATCTCCGCCTCGGCACGAATGTGCCAGAGTCCAGCCTTACCAAAGCTCTGTCCGGCGTGTGCCGTTTGTACGCGCTGCGATCGCTGGCTATGCGTGGCGGGATTGCCCGCAATGACCACGGGGCCGGCATCGCTGGCTCCCTCGTTCGCCTCCCCGACGATATTTTCTCAAACCTTTGCCACCTCACTCACCTGGAACTTAGCTGCAATCGGCTGATCAGTCTTCCACCCACCCTGCGGGGACTGACGTCGCTCTCCATACTCTTCCTGGCCAACAATTGCTTGCAGGTATGCATTCTTAGTGTAATTTAACGCCTTCTCGATGAAGGTGTAGTTTATGCAGTATATGTAGAATACAGATTTGTATCCATCAAAACAGAGATGCAGTCACAATTGGTGATGTCTTGGTTTAAATATAAGAACATTGACATTGTGCCATTTAAACAAATGAGGAAGGAGTTCTTAAAAGATTTCGAACCTCAGGTTAATTCAAATAACTTACAAAACTTACATCTATAAATAAAACAACATTGCATTATTTGCATGACTAAAAAACAACTACATCTTCCAATGTTATGAATATTGACTTAAAGCTTTTCGTGACTGCAGGAATAAGCTTAGCAATCATTGGAAGAACGTTATCAACCAGTTTTAAGTCATAACTGGCTGTGATGTTCCCATCCTACAACCTTCTAATGTTGTTCTTTTCGGCTCTCCGATTTTACATTAACAGGTTAAATTTCTCACACCAACACAGGCATCGTCGCTCGCGTCCTCGAAGTGGCAGCGGCTCTGCGATCTCCCATTAACGTGCTAATCTCTCACATTAACATAGCCACCTCAGCACGCTCGCCGTGGAGGCCGCTCACCGATCTTACATTAACATACTAATTTTTACCTAGCAGCCTTTTAATTGGTGGAAAACCCACCACCGTCGTGGTCGCTGCCCACCACTTACATTAACATTAGCTGTCCCACCCATGCTGCTGACATTTGGGCTATGCCCATTTCAAACTTTTATAAACAGTTTGCCTTTAGAAGCTAACCCCCTTTTCCTGATGACGACCGCTTGTGTTGTGATCGAAACGTCATAGTTTTTTGTTATTTTCTTTGAACCTATCTACGTGACTTTACCGAAAGACCCAAATAATATAAATGTTATGAAATTCTAACTTCATACATAATTAAATAGAATACATCATATGTAATAATATACTGTACTTTAATTTGTACTGTGATTTTATTCTGGCGATTTTTGAGAAGCATATTTTTTTTATAAAGTCTTGTTTCCCAGGAGCTTCCTGAATGGCTGGGGCAGCTCAGAAGCCTGACTCAGCTGTCGGTGAAGGACAACGACCTGTGTTCCGTGCCGCCAAGCTCCTTGGAGGGGCTGTCTGCCCTGTGTTGTCTAGACCTGTCCAACAACCGCCTGGAGACCCTGCCGGAGGAGCTGGGCTCTCTTCTATGCCTGGAGGACCTGGACTTGTCTAGGAACAGCCTCGCCTCCCTTCCTGCCTCGTTGAGTCAGTGTATTAATGAACAGCTGCTGATCTTGTGTATCAGAATAACCACTTGCCAATTCAATTCAGTGTCACAGACACAACCGAGCCGTGTCAGGGCTGTGGCAAGCAAGTCCGGTGCGGCTTAGGATCTCGCCAGGTTTTTTCAACTGCAGAACAGAGGTCGCAAACGGGTTTTGATTCCTTACCCGTACCTGGCCGCACCAGGGTCGCAAACGGGTACCCGTACCCGGCCGGGTATGGGTACCCGTACGCTACCCGTACCCTACCCGAAATGAGTGACAAACAGTTACTCACCGGTGACTCACGGCCTACCCGTACCCGGCCGCACCAGGGTCGCAAACGGGTACCCGTACCCGGCTGGGTACGGGTAGCCGGGTATCGGGTAGGGTACGGGTATCGGGTACCCGGTTGCGACCTCTGTTGCAGAACCAGAGCCGTGCCATTGACGTCACGAGTTGAGTCACAGCACATGGAAAATTGTTAAGCCTGCTTCTGGTTTTGCTTGGCCCCAAAGTAGATTCAATTTTCTTGTAAGACCAGAGTTTAACGGTTTGGTCGTGGCTTGACATTGCGAATAGATCGTGGAACACCGCAGGCTTACGTTGATATGGGAATCAAATGAAATGAGCCCAGAATAGGGTTTCAATTTAGGGACGCAGCCCGGGCCACTTATTAGAGCACGGATTTGATAGGACATTGGAATCAATTCGTATCCTTCCCAATAGATGGTTTTAATTTGGGCGGGTGACTATCCACTTACAATGAACCTGATCAAATGAATGGGTCTGAACATCAGACTAGGGGGCCAGAAGTGCTCGGCTCAATGTCGGGGTTAGGCAGGGGAGGCTGTAGTGCAGTCCACAGCCAAAAGGCTGTGCAATAGAAGTTGCGTAGACTTTTTGAACTCTTATTTGCAGTTCTAAGACCCGATAACACACCTCCCTACATCGCTACATGCTCGCAAACAGCACTTTACCCCAACAGCATGTTAAGAGTGGATCCCGTGTTGGTGCGTAGGTGGGATGAATCGTCTGAAATCGCTGTTCCTGCACGACAATCGTCTGATATCCGTGCCAGCGAGCCTGGCCTCCCTGCCGGCACTATCCCGCCTCGACCTCTGCAACAACAGCCTGCGCTCCGTGCCGCCCGAGGTTGCACAATTGTCCTTCACCCAGCTCAAGGGGAACCCCATTGGCAGGCCCGAAACCCCTCCACTGCACGGTACATTTGCAGTCACCGCACACACCTTACGTGTATCATCAGCATCAGGCCTCCCCAAGTCACCGCCACCTCTCGTAATTCTGCAATGTAATAATCCACCCAGCACAAAGCACAAACTCTGATTTCATACTGCTCTATTTCCTAATTGAATGTCCTCTCGGACGAGTACCATTCCATGGCTGTTACATTATTATTGTTGACCATAGGTCATCATTATTGAATTTATAACCCGCCAAGTTTAACTTAAGAAAGACATTCAGGGGTTAAGCATAATAAATGTACTGTATCTTCATGACAAATAACACGCGTGCCTGCACATGTCCTCTTTACATGGCTTGTGTGTTTTTTTTATCCAGAAAAACACATCGATGAACCCAAGATGATAAAGATGAAGCTACTTTCGGACCACGGCAGGTGATTCCCTTTTTTTGCATGTGAATACACTTCGGATGCTTTGGCTGAAGTGAACTTCAAGATTGTGCCCCAATGTTGTCCTTTACGTGGGATCATGCCAAGAGGAGTTTATATGTGCAGTACATCAGTATACTTGTGTCTGAATAACACAGGCCGGAGATGGGGAGCGGTAAGCATTACATTCCTATGAAACTAAGTTCAATTCCGGACTACAGAGAACATCAGTGGCAATTGGCTTCCGAACTGGTTCTGAACCTCTCCTATGTCGACTCGGCCTTAAATGAGTACCTGGTGTGTTGTGTAAACATCAGTACTGGAGAAACAAAGATACCCATGCCTTTATGATTCTGATTACACCTTCTCTTGTGTGTCCTGGATGACTTAGTAGGTACTTGCGAACAGTACTTTCCACAACAGTCTGGCTAGCACACTAACTACCAACATATGTATCTTGAACTTCTTTAGCACCGAATGTAGCCAACCGTGCCTGAGAAACTATTCGAAGCAAATGATATCTGAACCAATGCTCAGCCTCTGCTGGATTGACTCAGCCTTGAATGAGTCCCTGGTGTGAGACAGAGGAGGACCAAACCCAGGTGGTGTTGGTCGTTCCACGCTCGTACAGTGCCGGTGTGAATAGACCGTCGCTAACGATATGGCTAAGCCGTAGAGTGTTTACCACGCTACGGCCTGTTTCGCAGTTGGAGCCCAGAAGCCACCCCTGGTTTATACTGCGGGGGTATTAACAAAAAAACACGAGCCATCTGTTCCACAGTGAATGTTAAAGATTCCGCAACGTTATTCTGAAAGAAGTAGGCCATATGCGCGGACATCGCAGTCCAAATTTGGCACATTTGAAAATCACAACATTACACAATTAGGTAGTGCCACATGGAAACATCACCTGCTACTGTGAAATTACTGATAAATATTCCCTTCTGTAAAACACATTATGGTTGTGATTGCTTCCCGTTATTCTCATAGCACCAAAATAGCAAAAATACGAATGGCTGATTTGATTTGTACGTGCGTTGTGTGTGCAGCATGACGGTGGGGCCTGGTGGTCTGCTGGCGTGGCTGCCATGCGGAGTGAGGCTGCATTTTCCCGCGGGGGCTGTGGACACGGAGACGTTGGTGACGTGCGACGTGCGGCCCCCTGACCCCACCATTGTGCGACTCAACGATCACGAGCTGCTTCTGAGCTCCATTCTCGTCCTGCAACCGCACGGGATCACCTTTGGCAAGGTTGGCTTCGCAACAACCACCACAGTGGTTTAGCTATCGGGTGTGCTGGTGGTGTAATTGCACCGGGGCAACCACAGACTCGACAAGCACGGGCTTTGGGTGACGAAAAGTGGAGGAGAGATTGGACGGGGATACCCCCATTAGGGGTGAGACTCGCCGCGGTGGCGAGATGTTAATTCCCTCGCCCAGTGTACAGGAGGTCGTGGGATCGATCCCGGCCCTGACGCCTGTATATTTGGAGTTGCATGTTCTCCTCGTGGTCGAGTGGATTTTTCTCCGGGACCTCCGCTTTTCCCCTCCACATTTAGAAACGTGCATTTAGAGTATTTGGTCTATGTAATCCTGTGGCATAGTTATCGAGTGCAGTTTGTGAAACCTGTATCGTGGCCCATTGCAGACGTGTCGACCCCAACGGAGTTTAAATCAGTGAGAACCCTACTGAAAAGCTTGGGGAAAAACCTTAGAAACTGAGATGGGAAACCCAAGAAGCCGAGGCACAGAAACATTTAACTGTCACACAGACAAGGGGGGTGGGAGATTGCTAAATTAGTTTGCGTAGCGGCAATAGGAGGCTAATGTCCACCACTCTGTGAACACCTCCACAGTAAATTAAATCATAATACTGACTTTGGATAGTTGTCAGTTTTCTGCTTTTTTCTCAAGAGTAAAGGGTGTAAGCAAAGACAACACATTTTGAGCTGACCCCTTACATAAGAGCTGAACCATCAGCATCTGCCAATGCACTGCAGTAAATCGGTCTGAATGTACTATTTTAATTTAAACAACAAAAAAACGTGAGAATACATTCCATAGCCACGGGACACTCAAAATTGTAAGAATTCATAAATCGCAAGAGCCATCCGTGAGACTTGGCCTGTATGCATTGCCCAAAGGGTCTCAGGTACCGAGCTACGGAAGCATAAGGGGGGTGGGGGGAGAGGGTGGTGGAGAATTGGACAAGGGCCTCCGTTTGAATTCCTTGCACCAAGTGTTCATGCCAACCAGGCGATGACAATGTCCCGCTGCCAGACTTTTCTGACGTTTCATACCTGCTGGCCTGTATTCAAATTCCATCTTGGTATTTACTCATTATGCTTTTAATTGGACCCTATTGGCTACCTTTAAAATTGCAGATCAAATGTTAAGTTGTGGGTTTGGAGCTGTTAAGATGTGCTATGATTTATGGGCCAAGCTGTCTGGGCCAGAGTCTTCGTAACTGCGAGGCACTTCATCAGTTTTATTCATTTAATTTGTTTTTAATGTACCTACGTTTGTAATTGATGCTCAGATAATGTGTTTCATTTGTTGCTCATTATCTCTGGAATGTTTTTACTCATTCTTTGTTATTGACAACGATAAGATGTTGAACATTTTATTAGCTTAAGAAAACACTGCTTACATGAGGATGTATTTCAGATGGGTGAAGAGAAATGAGCCTTCTTGATTCTGTGATTGTTGCCGCTTTGTTCCTGCTAAAAGGATGTGGAGTTTAATTTCCCTGGCCTCTTGTGAGCCAACTACATTCTTGGCACCTTTAACAATGACAGGGTGTCCATAAAATTAACATCCATTATTTTAAAATGTTTAATTAGACTGCAGTTTCAGCTAGGTTGACAAAAATGCACGCAATTGGCAGAATTGTTAATTTTATTATGCAAGCCTTATCCTTCCAAACCTCTACGTGTTCGCCATGGCATGGACGACACACATTTTGAGAGAGCCCCAGGTGTGTTTGACAAAAATTGCTCGTGATTGGTTTGAATGCTTCTGCTGTTCAGATCACGGAAGCCTTTCAGTAAAAAAAAACGTTAGTATATGACAAATATATTTCCAACACCTGAACCGTATATTTAGATGTTTGTCAATTTTCTATAAAAATTATGCATTTCTTAATCACGAATAATGCCTTTTTAGGCATCTTGTATACTTTAAAGACATTTATATGATGCTGAATAGTACTATGTTACGTTATAATCGGCCCCATAATTGTACCTCGTTACGTATTTAAGTGCTCAGTAAATTAAAATCCTTATCCTTTATTATATTGTGTGCATCGTAGGAGGTTGACATCACTGTACCGTATGAAGAAGTGCAAGATGGACCCAAGAGGGAAGCTGTGATGCGTACCTTTGACTGCAACAACTGGAGTAACTTGGAGACAAAACTGAAAAAATACAAAGATGTACAAGCCAAAGCACAACCTCACCTTGGCAACATATGCTGCTCCATATCTTCCCGTGTCGACATGCGTTGCACTGCGCTCACAGTAACTAGAAATGACGCTGCAATCGAAAGTACTTGGTCACCTAGTTACCTTGAGTTTGTAATATTTTACTCGAAGCTAATTCACAGTCGTACAACTTTACCATATTTTTTGTCATCGCCATCATCAAGTCTTCTTTACTTAAATATGGCAGGTAGTTCAATGGCAACGTTAATATGCTCATGTCAAGGGTGGTGAGACAGCGGATGGCATCAGGAATAGCCTGATGTAAATTGTCTTATGCATTGTTACTGCGTGGGTTTTTACAGTTATGCTCTAGTTTTCTGATGAGTTTTAGTATTTTTTTGAAGTTTCCCCACATTTACGATTGGCATGATTGGTTATGTATGGTGCGAAAGAACAGCCCAAAAACGCATCATAAATTCTGGTGAATATGTTAAATGCTGCCGACGAGCGATGGAAATGTCATACTATATGGTGCATTTTGTTGACGTTGGTGTGCTGAAGTCACACCGTGGGCCGTTCCTAATGTGTATGTATATTGAACTTCTTTCGCACCATACGTACCAAACCGTGCTAATCGGAGGTGCAGGGGAAGGACAACAATGTGTCAACCTTGCGTGTGCGGCGGCGCTTGCAGGGCCGCAGTGTTGCGCGGTGCTCCATGCCGCACTTCTCTTACTTCCTGGTGGTGGCGCGGCTGGTGGAGGACTCCTGCTCCGTGCCCCCCGAGGGAACCCAGCTCTTCAGCTCTGTGAACCCCGGCTTTCGCCTCCTCTTCCCTCCCGGGGCCGTGGAGGAGACGCGCCAAGTCCGCATGCAGGTGGACGACGTTTTGATTCTCGCCGACAGTCGAGCGATATCCCTTAAGTTTAACACGTAGGCTTTCGCGACCAATATCATTCATCATTAAAACAGGTTTTTTTTTTAGATCGCGTAAAATGTAAATGTGTCGTTAAACCCGCAACCACCCGACACAGCCAATTAGTAAGGTTTGTCACATTAACAGAACATGCCAATTTGTTATGAGTACAGCACACTGGTGTGTTGGAGAGCCAAGCCACAACATTTACAATCTGAGTACGACGTTTCGCCAGTAATTACAACTAACCTCATCAAGCGACAGCCAGATTTGCGTGTGTATAGTTCTCTGCGGTAAGTACAACGTCTTTAAAAACAACGCCGCTATGCCTCTCTAAATAAAACTAACGCTGATCCGCTTGCACGTTCCGAGTTTCAGCGGTGAATGGGACACCCACCCTGCAACTTGTAGTAGTCTCGGAATGGGAAAGGGTCAAAGTGCATATTCGGGTTGTACTGCGTGTGGATCAGCCACGATATCCGATATTTTGCTGCAGGTGTTGGGAGCTTTGGTAGAAAACTATGCTTAGGTTTTACCATGTGTTTCCCAGGAACTGAACGAAGAAGCTCGGTATTACAATCAAGATTCTATTTATATCAGAATGCCAAAAAAACACCCCCTCCACACAGACAGAAGGCATAGTTATACCACAGCTAATGAGGGTTAAGGTAAGTTTGATAACGACATCATGCAAATACAGGATGTCACGTGAAATGTCTTAAGGTTTGAATCTCTGTGGTGAACTTATCTGCACGCCCGCAGGTGCTGCCCGTGGATGATGATGATGAAATGCGCCGGGTGGTGGGAGATGAGACCATGATCAGTCCAGTGCTCATCCTGTCCCAAAGCCCGGCCTCCACCTTCCTCAAGCCTGTCAAAATTCGCCTTCCGCTGCCAACTGGTGTCTCTGGTAATCCATTAGTTCCTTGAGGCCAAGATAATATTAATAATTTACAACCCTTTGTCAATACACTACTGGATGAAGGCCTCTCCAACACCACATTGATCGGTTGGGCCGTTTTGACCATACTTCACTACGCGTGTCAGTGCATGTTGGTGACCGGTGAGTGAAGTACAGTAAAACCTTGGATTGCGAGTAACTTGGTCTGCGAGTGTGTTGCAAGACGAGCAAAAATGTTAAATAAATATTAATTTGATAAACGAGCGAGGTCTTGCAATACGAGTAGTACGTGTATACGCTTTGTCTGCCGAGCGTCACCTGATCACAACTGATATACGAGTACTTTGGATTACAAACACGTTTCCGGAACGAATTATGCTCGCAATCCAAGGTTTTACTGTACAGGGTACCAATGGATTTAGCTGCACTGCCCTCTACTGCCCATTCTGTCTATTACTACACCTGTCTTTTATTCATGGGGGTCGCCCATCCAAGCACTGTGTAGGTTCAACCCTGCTTTGCGATATTTCATGAAATCAGTCACATTCCATTTGCTTTGGTCATTGGCATACACCAATACGAATAAAAAAAAACGTTGATTCTTACATTTAATGCGGTACATGTACTGTGAGCTGCATGGTCAATACCAACGGATGAAAGAAATCAGCTTTACTCCTATCTATCACAAGGCACAAGTCTGCATTAACCACACATGATTGTTGTAAAATACTCAAACAAACATGCTTCGATAATGTATGCATTGTCTTTAAAACTGATTGGCCTATAACAGAGAGAGAGCCTCCTTTATCGCCTTGTCTCACCAGTGTTAGACCAGAGAACGCTAAGAAGTGAACAGCACAACGGATAAATCGACGCGTCCGTTGCACCTTTGCTAAAACGGTGACCCTTGCGTCCGTTGCGTGCAGGTATTAAACTGGACCCCAGCAAACTGCACGTGCTGCACGGGGACCCACACACGGGGGACTGGGAGGACATCACCCGCGACCTGACGCTTGAGTTCACGCACTTGTACGCCATCTTCGAAGTGTCCGAATTCTCCCTGTGAGTTTGTTCACGTTCTGCTTTTTCAGTAACAGCAACCGTCAAAATACAGTGACGCAAATAATAATACTTGCATTTGATATAGCGTCGTTCATGCCAACAGCATCCCACAAGGCTGTACATAAATTATATATAAGGACCAAATCTCATACGAGGTTGGCTACGTATGGCGCAAAATAAACCCAACACACACACGTAAATACCAAGCCCATCAAAACCCTACTACCAAGGATAAAAAATGAATAAACAAATTAGGAAATAGCACCCAAAAAAAAGCATAAACAACGAAAAAGTTATCACAACAAAGGAATTCGTCCATAATAAGCTGTGATGTAGGAAGGTGGAGACAGAGCTACATGAGGAAAGGGGGAAGAGGAGAGGGGAAAGTATGGGAGGTGGTCGAGGTTGAAGAATGGGAAAGGAAGAGAGGTGGGTGCCTGGCTATGTACGCATGATGGAGAAAATAATCCAGTCGCGAGCAATCAATAAATTATTTATCTTTTTCAAATATATTTTAACGGAGCCCGTTACAGAGCACAAACCACGACGTAGGCGGGGGGGGGGTACATAAACCCCGTGGATGTAAGTTTGGAACGCTGTGCTCCTGAGTTTAAGAGGAGGGGAGAGATTGGGCTCACGAGCGGGGTATATGTATTTTTATGTAGGGAGGGGAAGATGAGGGAAGAAGAACTTAAGTAAGGGAGTAGAGAGAGAAGGGGGAAGTTCTTTCTATTTAGAGCATGGTTATTAAGCACGGACCCAAAGGCCCAAAGAGTCGTTTAACCATACTTGACTTAACCATGTTGGTCAGCGCTGGTTGGTGAAGGTGGCACCTACAACCGGTTCTGATATCACTCACTACTCACGTCGGTCAGAAGGTACAAGTGATGCAAGTGGAAGGAAAGAGATCAAGAGGAAGGCAGAAGAAGAGGTGGGGGGGGGGGGCGATGTGATGTGATCGGACCATGGTGGCCCGAACTGTGGAAATCGAGATGGTGCAGGTCAGGGCAGCGTGGAGAAGGTTGGTGAGGACAGTGGGACCTTACATGAGTGGGACAAACGCGTGGAAGAAGAAGACTCATGTTCACCGTGGCCAGGATTCAAACTCAAGTTGGCCGCTTAATAGCACAGTTCGCTAACCAATTACCAATACTCCTCTATTGAGAATGTGTCGTCATCATCATCATCAGCCATGATAAAGCCACTGCTATATTTTTCAATTGTTATGTGTCAGAGATGTACTGCTACATTTGCTGCTCATCCTGCTTTGGCCTTGCCCATTTGAGATCGATGGTGTGCGTGGCGAGTTTTTACGCACAAGTATTGCTGGCTTGACTGTTGTTCTGGCATTAAGTTGAGAAGTGTCCTTCCACTGTTTGCTTATAGAGCAGGCCAATAATAATAGGAATAATAATTATTGAGAAAAATTATAAAATAAAAAAATATGGGCCATTCCTGCATGCTCATACCGACATTCATTAGCCCGCTTGTGCTGCCAGACTGTTATCTCCCAGACAGAACAGAGCCTTGATGGCTGATATGTTGATTAATTTGGTTTATTTATTTATTTTGCGTTGGTCAAGTAAAGAATTATCCAAAAATATACTAGAGTGTAAACATAATATATGACGGCGTGATGTCTCGAAATTTAAAATAAGTAAAACAAATGTTGTTTAGTTTGAATCCTGTACAAGGAGGCGATGCCAGCTTGTAACACAAATGGAAATGGGTTCTGAACAGTTTGAAGCAGTGGATTGTGGGTCAGTATATGAAGAGGTGGATTGTAGAACAGCACAAAGCTGCCGTCGCAGAGATGCTGGGTTCAAATCTGGATTGCCACCTATTGTGAGTTGATGGTCTCCGCCAGGTCGCCAATAATTTGCTCAACAGAAACGTTACAAATGTTTTCATCGCTTTATGTGGTAGATATTTTCCAAGAAAAATGGTGCACAAACCAAACTCTTGTAAAGCAAGGGAAGCTTGTACAATTTTTACAATTCAATATGGCTCATTCCATCTATGAAAACGAAAAAAATGGTGTGTTTTATAAACATCACTGTAAAAAATAGTTTGATTGATATGCATCAAACATTCTTCACATTGCATATAAAAGGTGTGTTCCACATGTGGATGAAGTGATTTCAGAAGTAGGTCAGTGACGTCATCTTCTGTGGTTCTCAGACACTGTTGCACTGCTTCCTGCTGGAGTTCCATATTTGGAGTTTGCATGTTCTCCCCATGGTCACTTGGATTTTTCTCCGGATCCTCCGGTTTTTCCCTCCACATTTAGAAACATGCATTTAGAGTATTTGGCTGCTATAAATTTACACGTGATAAGCCAATTTGTTGAGCTATCATTTGTGGCCAGGTCACTTCAGAAAAAGAGCTATATAGCTCAGTGGGCCTTACCTGGTAAAATAAAAATAAATTTGATTGATACAATCTTTGCTTAACAAAATGGATGATTGCGCATTTGAGATCAATTCCAGCATGAAAGGAGCCACCACAGTTCCATAATTGTCACTGACGCGGCGCCGTGCTGACTGTGTGTTCCTGCCGTGGCCAGGTACTGGATATGGCACAGGACGCAGAATTACGTGGGCACCGTGGCCACCGTGGCCAAGAAGGCCTACGAGCTGCTGCGACGGTGGCGCGTGTGCTTCCTGGCGATGCAGCTCAAGCGCGACCCAGAGCTGGTCCTGCTGCGGTGCCTGCCCTACAAGAAGGAAAGTTGCGGCCAACGTTACAGTTGGCAGCATACGGCCAATTGGTTAAAAATCGATCCTCACACCCACGATACGTTATGATGATGATGATGATATTTCGTTTTTCTATAGCGGAATTATTGCAACTGGATTGCACGGTGCATATGTATTCCCGTTCCGAGATCCCTGAAAGATGCAGGGTGGGTTCCGTTCACCACTGAATCTCGGAACGCGCAAGCGATTAGCGTTATTTTAATTTAGTGAGGCACAGTCCCGTTGTTTTAAAGATATTTGACTTGCTGTAGAGAACTTGCGACATGACCGCACTCTTATGATAGCTGGTGCCAAACTGTGTCACATGTCCTCCCGCATGGCATTGTGGGAGCATCAGTGCCGATAAAGTTTTTCTTTCCGGTACGTCATCGCAATGGTAAAGGGTTAAGATCTTTCCAGCCAATTGATGAGTGTTTATACTGAGGAAATGGGAGCGCCTGGAGAAAATCTACCCGTGTGAGGGGGCAACACTTTATTCCATACAGGTGGAACAGAAGGAAATTAGTACACGCTTCCTTGACCGACTTCTCCTGGCAAGCCAGGGTATGTCACCTTAACTACCACGGCAGGGGAGTTTGGAAACATTTGTGCCGGATTATAGGCGTGCAGCGCCACTACCACTGCGTGAATTGTGCCTCTCATAAATAAATAATATTCAACGTATACCAGTGCATAGCCTTCTTTTAAACATGAGGTGCAATAGGCCATGATGTCAATTGGAATTAATAGCAAAAAAATATGTATTTTTTCAAATGTACAAATATATGCTATATTCTCCAGCAATTTGATTGTTGGAATGTAAATCGGGTGAATAACACTTGAACATTTTTAATGTATAGATATATAATGCAATTACTGGAAAGGAATGTGACCAAATTGAGGCAATTGGAGGCAAATTGAGTTAATTACATGAAATGTTTGCGCTCATTTACATGCTAATGTCTGTTTAGGCTAATAGTCAATATGATTTTTGATTTAAAGCTTTCGTGACTGCAGGGATTCATATTCTTGGTTCTTTTGGTAAAGTCACGTAGAAGGGAAATCATATTTTTTTATTATTTCCCTTCTACGTGACTTTACCGAAAGAACCAAGAAAATGAATCCCTGCAGTCACGACTATTAGCCTAAACAGACATTAGCATGTAATTGAGCGCAAACATTTCATGTAATTAACTCCATTTGCCTCCAATTGCCTCATCTGGTCACATTCCTTGTAGCTACATTCTTTACATTCTTTACTGTATTATTGGCCCAAAACCTTGGCTGTTATATATCTTTTAAGACAGCATTATTGATGATTGAGGTTTTTTGTTATATTTTATTGTGCGACACTGCCAACACAGTACCACCAAATTATTTATCGATATAAATATAACTGTCGTTAAACAGTACCTTATATTGATAGTTTGTATTGTATATTCCTGAAATGTAGTTATTTATTTTTAATACTGCTTTTGATTGCTGAATGTTGCCTATAATTTAAAGTTTTTTTCTGTATTGATATTTGAGGAAAACAATTTGCATTATGCGCTTTTAGGCCATGGCATCTCTGCGTGCCTTCCAGAACACAGAACCATGGAAAATGCATAACATCCCCAGAGCAAGGGGGTTTATAAATTAAGGTGGAAAAATACGTGAAGAGATGTTAACTAACGATAGAGCAAGAACATCACAGCTGACCCATGCACACACTGAGATGTTTGGAAAATTCCTTTTGTGAGTGGCATGCTGCATAACACACTTTCAGATGCGCTTCTGCGGCCGTCTGGAACGTTGATCCTTCCGATATTAGGAAGCCACTGGAATTATATACACATTTAAATCTAAATTAAATACTAATTTCTTTAGAACTGCTTTTTGTGTTTAGTTTGTTGTCCTTCCCCCGAACCTCCGATTAGCATGGTTGGCTACATACGGTGCGAAAGAAGTTTAAAATACACACGTGCATGTGTGGGAATGAACCAGAGTACCTGGGGAAAAAAAATCCACCAAAGTATTACAATATAAACTCTGCACAGATAGATTAAAGATTATGTTGCTGTTCTGCCATCTACTGGGCCACCTCGCAGCCCAAGACCAGAACACTTGGACCTCACAGGCAGTCACCGATCCAAGTAATGCTGAGATTCTGAGGTTTGACTGGGTCTGGCTTGTTTGGGTTGTTTTAATATTAAGCTTACCAACCTTGGGGCAAAACAGCCAAATCTTTGCCTTAAAAACCTTCATATATGTGGCATACTCTTTGCCACAATGTGTGTATTTTTTAAACCACAATTACCACATTTTCTCAGTAGAGGGCACAGAGAGCTCTAACAATCTCTACCAATCAAAATTTAAATTGTTGGCAAAAAGATCAAGAACACAATTAAAATGTCCACAGTTACAATATTATATGCATACCGGAATGGCCGATGACAAAATCACTGAGAAAGCACCCGATCCCATCAAATCTCAAAATCTAAGCAAGGTTGAGCCTGGATGGTGCTCTGATGGGTGACCAGCATGCATAGAATGCTATGGGCAGCATAGGGCAGTGCAGCACAGGGCAGAAAAATCTGGCTCTTTTGCTATGCTCCTGCATCTAAACTCCTCACCTTTACCAATGCAAACTGACCAGAATGGTGCAGTATGGTGACATAACCCTTACTACCCACATGACATGGGAAGGTCCTCATCCATCAAGTGGATTAACAAACAGGCAATGCTGTCCCTAGGGAATGGCGAATCAGGGCGACTGCCCCGGGCCCTGTGCTTTGAGGGGCCCTACCTGCTTCAATGTGACGGTGTCAGATGTTTTAAGGCGTTGGGGGGGCCCACAGAGTGAGATTTGCCCAGGGGCCCCGCACCACCCCTATAGACGGCCCTGCAAACAGGGACCCATACACAAATGGTAATCCGCAAAGAATCGGCAAGACTTGTGTTTGATGTTCTCGTGAACGAGCACAACCTGTTTAACCCCACAGGTGGACCCTGCCCTAAAGACCCTGCAGAAGAGGTACAGTGGGCCCCAGCCCTCTGAGATGGTGGACATCCTGGAGGGCGAGGAGTTTTACGCTGCCTTTGAGGGAGGAATCGAGGTCCACACAGGTGCACGCTGCTCGGTCACACTAAACTACGATATTTTACGTTCCATAATACAGGTTTTTTTTTGGGTTAGATCGTTTAAATATATAAATGTGGTGTTAAACCCGCCACCACCCGACGAAACAGGAGGACTTCTCCACAAATCTGGCTGTCGCCTGATGAAGCTAGTTGTCATTACTGGCAAAACGTCGTACTCTGATTGTAAATGTTGTGGCTTGGCTCTCCAACACACCGGTGTGCTGTCCTGGTAACGAATTCGCATGTTCTGTTTACGTGACAAACCTTACTAATTGGTGGGGTAATTTTGTGGGCAACTCCCACCTCTTCCAAGACATCTGACCAGCATGGAAGGACAGGCTAAATACCCTCTAGAGGGGCTCTCCAGAGCTCACCTGTAGTGGAGGCCTTTCTGCCAGAAGCACCGTGAGTAAGCAACTGTGGGGCTGCACCATTACCTTTTTAACGCAAAGACCATTCAGCAGTTGAATCAATTGCCAGTCTGAAAGTGACAAGAATGACTAGCGTAGTAAAGGTGGCATTCACAGTCACTCGCTCATTGTGTTCAAGTCAAATTGGTTTCCTGCTCAAACGAGCACGAGACGGCGTGAATCTCGTTTGTACAGCGTTGACACCCTTGGTGTAAAATTCTAACTACAACTTGATGGATGAGCTAATCAATAGGTGCCCCTCAAAATGATTTTTGCGACAACTCTGTGTCCACACACCCCGATATTCTGAACTGCTGCACTAGACTTTACGACAATGTCAAAAGTCAAAGGGTTTTCCCTCTCAAATGAGCGTTGGGTGATACTTTCCCTGTTCCAAATCGAAGCCGGTGGTTTAAATTCTACATTTCTGTGGCAAGGGCATTCATAAGACAACCACTGTTAGTGGTAAATTCGGATTGGATTGAGAACCAGTGGAGGGATCAGTGTAGGAATAATGTTGTTACGTTGGGTGAGCGGCCTGACAGTGGCACTCTGGACCATGTGGAGGTGAGGGATTTGGGGAGGCTACAGAGTCGGCTCCTTTTCAATGACCCTGAGGGACGAAACGTCAACCCCCCGATCGCGATTTGAAACTCACAACATGGCGATCGCAAGCTCGTGTGCGCTTACTGCCTGCACCGACCGGCTGTACGTGGACTTCATGGTCACCTGAAGTCCGCCGACTGAATCGTCCGTCTGAACGAGCGCAGATCTGCCGAGGAGCTCTGAGGGGCGCCTGGCGTTCGTGTTTTATGCCAAGCAGAAGAACATGAAGGAGGTCTACGTAAAGTCGCAAGACAGCAGGGATCGCGGTCCTGTCAAGGGGCAGGTGAGAGAGGCCACTCGAGAAGTCCCTTTGAAGACCATTTAGGGACACTGACGATTCACTCCCTCGACAATTCGATGATTGGTACGATTCAGGGTCATTGGTCATCCTGAGCTGCTCTTGAATTTATTTTTGCTTGATGGAGGATGGTCCTGGTGTCTCTGTGGTGGGCACAGGTTTCGTTTTACCGGGGAGAGCTGCCGACGGCTCTGCCAGAGGAAGCCGTGGGGAAGCGAAAGGGTCCGGATTCTACGTGGCTCGCCACACTGCCCATCAAGCTTCCTGTGAGTGAACAAATGCATGGGTGTGTGTGTCTGCAGGCGGCCGTGGTGTAATAATCAGCGCACTGCAAAAAACATGATGTCCTAAGTTGAATTCCCAGCCACAGATAAGATCATTGGAACTTGGTATGGTATGTTAACCTAGAATGGGCATCACCTCGGTTGACTCAGCCTTAAATGAGTACCTGGAACAGTATGTAAAAATAAACAATGAGGAGACAAAGGTTGCCTTCCATGGTGCTGACTCGACCACCTCCGCGTTGGATATTCTGGCCTTCATAGATACTTAGTAATAGTGCTTGACCCAACAGTCTTTATGGCTAACACATGTGAATATAATCTGTAAATGCAGGGGAGTAGTAGTGTAGTGGTTAGCGTACTGTGCTATGAACCTGGCAACCCAATTTAAATTCCTGGCCATGGATAACAGTGGCGAGTGATATCTGAACAAGTCCTGGGACTTTGCTAAATCAACTCAGCCTTGAGTATCTGGTGCAGCATGTGAACAGCGCTGGGGAGATGAAGGCAGTTTTGCTGCTCTACAGAGCAACCTCTCGGTCGGCTCGCAAAGTGGCTGTGTTAGTGTGAACCTGTTAATGAACAACTAACATCGGAAGGTGGTAGGATCGGAATATGACAGCCAGTCATGACTTAAACTGGTTGATAACGTCCTTCCAATGATTGCTCAGTTAGTACCCATCTTCTCGGTTGAAATTGCACGTCGACCGAGAGGTTGCGGCTCTGTGATCTGCCATTAGCAAGCTAATCTCTCACATTAACATAGCCACCTCAGCACGCGTGCCCCGTGGAGGCCGCTCACCGATCTTACATTAACATGCTAATTTTCACCTGGCAGCCCTTTGATTGGTGGAAAACTAACCACCGTCGTGGTTGCTGCCCACCACTTACATTAACATTAGCTGCTGGCAGTTGGGCTACGCCCATTTCAAACCTTTATAAACAGTTTGCCTTTAGAAGGTAACCCCCTTTTCCTGATGACGACCGCTTGTGTTGCGATCGAAACGTCGTCGTTTTTTGTTATTTTCTTTGAACCTATCTACGTGACTTTACCGAAAGACCCAAAGAATATGAATTTCTGCAGTTACAAAAGCTTTAAGTCGGGATTGACAGTGTTCATGTGCTTGGCCAGCCATACTAGGTTATGTGCTCAAACTAATTGATATGCAATGAGAACAGCTTGGTAAAATACAATATGCCTGCCTCGTGTATTATTTAGATTAATTGTCGTAGGCATGTACAAGAAACAGTAACATTCTTACAATATTCTCAACAATTTTACGTATCCTTAAACAAGAAATGGCATTATTGTCTAAGTGAAATAATTAATTGCTTGGTGAACTTCAGTCCTTTTTCCTCCTTTCTTTTCCACACTCAAGTTTATGAGCACATTATTTGACTCGACACCAAATTAGCATTTCCTTACTTGCCCATCGGTATATCCACACACAAGAGTACACGCAGTTATACAGGTTTCCCTAGCGCATACAGCACACACAAACAATGTTGGCACACGTCCGACCGCATAGCCGCATATGAGTGAATTCAAACCGCGTAATGCAATTTTTAGGGAGAAATAGCTTTGGCCGTACAGACGCGAAATCGCACAAATCTCGCATAAAAACGTGCTTTACATATGCTCGTTGCACTTGAAATAAAGAGACGGTCCCTCACACTTGGTTTCACAGAAAGTGAAAGCGGACAGCAGAACAAACGGCTCGGAGAGGAGTGCGAGTGAGGAGAGCTCTCATCAGGCCTTCTCCTTCCCCCCTCTCGACCTTGGAAATCCAGGTGCAACAAAAATGTCCAGTCGCAGATTCCCGATGACTCCAAAACTGCTTGCTGTGTATGCTCCCACGATTGCGGAAGACTTTGAGGGTCATAGTAAGCTTTGTTTGCAACTAGATACGTAATGAATCCTATCCAGCATTTGGTAAAGTTGTCATTTTCCGATTTTGCTAAGTGATGCAGGTATCCAAGAATCGATTCTTTACCATCTCTTTTTATCGTTTGCTATTTAATTTGCGTCAATTGTACAGCTTTGTTTGCTCTGTTACCTAATAGTAACAGTTGCTCTCCGATGTGTTTTTGAGTTGTTCCGCTTGTTGTTCGGTACAACGTCCGCCGTTTCGCTGCATGTGCTGGTAGCTTCTTCTGGACCTGAAGTAAGCCGTTTAATCTTTCCTTCTATGTATACCGCTTTATAAAGATAAAGCTCCAGCACAGGAAATGAAATGTCGGACACCATGCTTAACAACACACGGCACGACCCAAAAACACATCGGAGAGCTGTACGGCACAACTAGGAAAACCTATGCAGCACGAACTTGTATAATTCATGAATAATCGATACTTATACGCACGATTTTGATACATGTATTGTGGGCCTAAGAGTAAATTTTTTACTATCACACGAACTACAGTCATCCTCACAGCGGCTTTTGGCTAACCATCGAAAAAAGACGGTCACTGTATCGTGTGCTATCAGATGTGCTTCTGCAGCCGTCTGGAACGCTCTTCCTTCAGATATTAGGAAGCCACTGGAGCTGTGCACTTTTAATTCTAGATTTAAAAGTGATTTCTTTATAACTGGTTTTTGGCTACATATGGTGCAAAAGAAGTTAAATATACAATTTTAGTTTCTAAATCGATGCATCTTCACATGCCTAGCTTTAACACTTGTGCTCTATCCTTATAGAGACTGGATACCTGACGGAAACAAACCTCCGGACCATAGCATCAAGGATCGGTTTAGAGTGGCACGAGATTGGAACAAACTTGGGATTGAAACAATCTCAACTGGAGCGCATCAAATACGACAACAGGTTTGGTTCCATCTGATTCCTGTTTCGGAGTTACATCTGAAGGTTGTGTTGAGTGGCAATATCGTTTGGACTGTGTTCAGTCACGATCCTGCAAATCAAAACACTACTCTTCCTGTTTCTTTTGTTCACACTGCTCAACTTTGGAATCTCCCTGCCATTACATTTAGAAACATGTGTTTAGAGTATTTGGCTGATATAAATGTATAGTTCAGTGAGCCTTACCTGGTAAAATAAAAATGGTTAGTTGTAAATATTAGTTGTCTTATCCCAAGTTCTTATAACCTTGCTCAATTCGCGAATTGTGTTCGCTCTTATCTCCGATGCCTTCAATAACAAAAAGGCTCAGTCCCTTTTACACGCACCTCTACATCATCCGCGCCTAGTTTACACAACAAAGGCTCATTCCTAACAGCGTGCTTCAGCCGCACCGAACCTCACAAAAATAATATTCAGGGCCTACCTTGGCTCCTCCCACCCTCAACCAGTATATATACAAATACTGTTTTCTTGGAATTTCTCTCACTTGATACAGCTATCGTGCTGTGACGGTTCCACCTGAAGACGGAAGCTTGTGTTGCCTCCGAAACGTCATGATTTTTATTTTTTTATTTTACTTTTATTCATTTAATTTTTTTACCTACGTGACTTTACCGAAAAAACCTAAGAATATGAATCCTTGCAGTCACGAAAGCTTCAAATGTAGAGTTCAGTAGTGCCGTTTATGTGCGGGTGCTTGGGATTTTTAGGCCTCTGGACCTGTACATAGCAACGGTTGATTTTAACAAAAAACGTGTCTGCCGTTCAATAGACCTTTTAAAGACTTAGGGCTTGCCGAGAGTGCACGTAGTAATTTACGTGTGCACACGTTTCATCCCTCAGGCCGAGAGAGAAAACTAAATGCATTCTGAGTAATTAGTTCCTGAGTTAATACATTTCCTTATTTTTATTCCCAGAGCAGGATCCCCCTGAAAAGGAGTTTTGAGACTCACTTAGTACTTTATGTTGAAACAAAGAATGTTGATTTAAGTGTTCCTTAAATGTGGATGCCAATGTGTCCAAAGGAGTTTTTTTTTATTTGGAAACATCTGAGTTGGCTTTACAAACACAATTTAATTTCCACCGTGAGATCTGATGTAGACAAATGCAGACATTTGCTCAATTTTTTGGCTTGTTAAGAGGTCAAGACAAAGCAGCGTTATGGCTCCTAATATGCCCTTTATTTACATTTGAAGTATTTTTTAACTCTATTGTTTCATATAAAAAAGAAACAAAATCATCGTTAAAAAATGTTGGCTTCATTTTGCGTTAACATTAAAAAAACATCTCTGCTCTCTTGTGCCAAATACTGCAAAAACTCTGCTGGACATTGTCCATATTTTTTGGGAGGGAAAGAAAGAAAAAAATCCTCCAGTGAATTCTCCAACGTGTTCACATTTTTTTTCAAAGAAAAACATGATAAAAAAAATGCCAAGACATATTTTTAACAGTAATATGAAATTAAAGTTACAGCCATATTTTTTCTTTTGCTTGTTTTTATTTGAATTTCATCACATTGAAGTTCGCATTTCCCCCTTAGAAAATAGTAAATAAAACGAACAAAAAATAGTTTGTTAGTCTGCGGGTAAAAAAAAAAATTGGCCTGCAAATTATTAAATAAATATTGCAGTCATTTTGGCCTAAAATCATTTACTACTTTGGTGAATTTCACTTAACGTTTGACACACACTTTCTGGGTTGTATCACAGAAGTGCTCGATTGGGCAACAACATGCAGTGTTTTTTAGGCCCTTTTCTACAAAGGCATTTTGTTGTACCTTAACACACCTTAAAAGGTGCTTTTTGTAAAATGCTTTTTAAAATAATACCACTTGCCACAAAGGTTGAGAAAAGCTGTTGCTTAGTGGTTTAGATAATACACTGTAATCCCAGAGAGTCTAGATCACTATCAGTGATCTATTTGACCTATAAACCCATTGATTTGTACTACCATCTCCTGGGCACCATGCATTTGAAGTGGTTTTGGGAGCTATTAGAGATCTTTGTTGTCCACCAACCCTGTGCCAACATGCCTAGCTGTTGAAGTATTTTGCAAGTTTGTCAAACCCTCCACCTCTTGTCCGCCCAGCCAATATAATTGGTCACACCGCAGTCGATCGGCAGGTCGCGCGGTGGTGCACTAAATTGTGGGTAACTCCCACATCTTCTAAGACGTATGGTTAACCCTCTCCCTCGAACCCCTCTCCCTTGAGTGGGGCGAGGGGGTCTCTCCAGAGCTCCCTCTCGTGGAGTTCATTCTGCTAGCAGTAGCACGCAAGCAATTGCATGAGTGCATCCCGTAACCTTTGCTCGCGAGCGCATGGTTGATTATCGGCAATCGTGCATTTATCTCCCCCAGTATGGCATCTCAGTCTGCTAAGCATTTCTTTCACGGCGTGATTTTTATTTCCAGCGGCAACTTGGACCAGCAGATCATGAAGATGCTGGTCACGTGGGCACGTGGTGCTGGTGGCGAAGGCGGGGATGCGGTGAGCCTCCTCATCAGGGCCCTGAAGGCGAGCAACCGGACAGACCTCTCCGAGGAGGTCGCCTCCACGGTGGAGCTCGGCCGACAGAAATACCAGGCTCAGCTCAGCCACTCCAACCTGGATCAGCAGAGCTCTGCGAGCCAGTAGAGCCGAACAGACTGGTGACCGCCTTTCTGTATGTACGTACGTACGTATGTTTTACTTCGTTGGCAACTTGCGTAGCCAACCTTGCTAATCAGAGGTGCTCGTCTAAGGGGTGACTCACTGACATGTTGCACTTTTGTTATTTATTTGGCAAGTGGTTCTCCAGGATATGTCCCGTGCAGCGTCGTACACGGGGCTGTTGCGTCGGGCTATATTTCTGATTTATCGCTCGTTGATTTTGGCTTAGCACACTGGCCCACAACAGCTTGGGCTACCTGCTTCCTCTAGAACCTGCACTCTTAACACATGAACGTCAGAAAATTACAATATTTTTTGGTGACTTGTGGTTGAGTGCGGAGGTGGAGGGCCCTGCTAAGCGTTCTACGCACACAGCACCTTTTGTCAATGAGGGCTTCCTCTCATTGAGGAAGAGGGCTTCCCCACACTGAGCATGTCGTGGGAGTTGTTTGACCATACTTCAACACGATGGTGAGTACGGGTTGGGGTTGGGGAAGGTGGGGTGATAGAAGTACAATGCAACAGTTGATGTTTTCTGCACTGCCCACTGCTGCCCACCACATGGCCCCGCAGCAGCCAATACCAACCTTCTGTGGGTGATGGCCACCGATCCAAGCACCACCCAGGTTCAACCCAGCTTAGCTTCCGACATTGGGTGATTTCTGAGTGATTTGTTCACGCACATTTGCTTATTTACTCCTGCTGAAAATGACCAGCTGGGGTGTTGAATTGAGGACTCTTTAGCATGTATTGAATTGCAGTTGTAAACGCATTCGTCCGCTACAAATGGATGACTTCATCTAGTCATTATCATCAGCCATTATTTATCCACTGCTGGATGAAGGCCACCCCATGCTTTCCCCTTCCCTCGTCGTCCAGTGTCACTGCCATCCACTTTACTCCTGCGCATGAATTGATCTCATTGCTCTCCCATCTTCACAATGCCACTCTTTCGCCAGTCTTGCCTACCGGGCAATACCCAGTCTCGCGATGTGACCTGCCCAATTTTAATTTATGTTATGATGTTATGTTTTTATTGCAACACAACGCGAGCCCGGTACAATACGCCGATCGCAAACGGAGGGAAACGGAAACCCCACGAACAGCTACCCGAATTTGGTACGGCAGCACTTTACGAAGGGGGGAAATTGGATTCGCTGGTCCACCCAAGTGGGGACCAGGTGCAGGGACATGAAGGCGATTTACAATTTCTTAATTCTCAATATGTATGTTGAACTTCTTTTGCACCGTATGTAGCCAACCGTGCTAATCAGAGGTGATGTCACATATTTGTGTTCCTTTTAGCAACGCATTCTTTCGGCGATGGTGGTGGGGGGGGACATTTATTTGGAATTGTTTTTCAATAGTGACTGAGCCATAGTTCAGAGTCACGCATGAGCCACTTGCCTGACACTGCTGTATTTTTTTTGTATGATAGAGGAAAGTGACTTAGGTTTGATTCTAGTATTCCTCTAAAGAGTATATAAAGTATTTGAGACAATTTATCACAATTTGTCACCTGCAATAAATAACTTAAAAAATAATTTCTTTGTACAGGGAACACACTTATTCATCAACGTGGTTGACTTGTTTATGTAAATAAAAATAAAAAACCTGGATTGTTAACTGGATTTTATGGGATTTTAAATCAAATCTAGTTTGGTCGTGTGTATTGTAGGACATTTTACATTGCCACATTCTTGGGCATGCGAGGAGTGGATGGGTATTCACTCCTGCTCTCAGCTGTTTAAATATTAACTTGAACACAAATTTACATGACACACTGCTATCTTGTGCTTAACTTATATAACTTACGTTCTGGTAATGCAAGAGATAAGTATCTTGCTTTAACTCAATAGTGAGAAACATTTTAAACCTAGTTGCAAAGTTAACCCTTTCATGGCTGTTTTATAATTGTAAGGAATGGTGCCAATTAATATGCTTTCTTACTTAAATCAGTGCAGCATTATACGATAACTTATCAAAATAGAGTTCTGACTGGCAGATGGTATTACATCTAGTGTAGATTATGTTTTAACTGGACAGATTTCAGTAGATGTTGGATGCCTGTACAGTATGTTTGTCTTGTTTCAGCTCTTATATTTCAGTGATTTGAAAAAAACGTTTATTTTTAAGGGGTGTCTGTGCTCCATCAGCTGCCGTTGGCTTCAATTTAGCCATTTCCTACATAGCAGCGAGGTGTACAAGCACACTATTGTAAAATATGAAATCACATTAATGTGGCCAAACATTTGTGGTTATTTTAAGAAGTTGCTAAATTAACATGAGATTGTTGCAAAAATAAAACAGGCATGGTTTGATAGCGATGTCTGCCATTTAATTTATATTGTTTCATGTACTTTATTCACTGGAAAATGTATCTGTAAATGATGAAAACAACACATCGCTTACAGGAAGATGAGTACAGGCTGAAAAATAAATAGATTTAACAGAACAAAAAAATGTACCATTTCATGTATAATGACGTATCCATCTTGTTTTGTTTTTTGGTATGTTAAAGAATCTTTTTCATTTTGTGTTATTTATTTCAATTGAACAATATTTTTATCCGCCGTGGATAATGGCCAGCTTTGATCCAATAAACCCCCTCACCAAATAACATTGTCCGATTGTATGTGACTGACTTGTAAATGTTTCACATCGAGGTGTTAAAAATGAACGAATTTAAGCACAAGGTTATGTTTGTCTCGCAGTGCTTGATGGGACAGTTGTGTAGAGAGTGGAGACGTTTCGGTACTTGGGCAGCGTGTTTATGACCAGCTCCGGTTTGGCTGCCGAGGTCTCACCGAATCAGTCGAGCGGCATTATGTTTTCTTCAGCAGCTTAACTGTGTGGAAGCTACCTGGCCTGTCACTTAATACAAAGCTCCGCGTCTCTCAGCCAGTTATACCCTTCCTTCTTTGTGCTGGCCTACAATCTATCCTGGGTTTAACCAGACTGGATTGTGTGAGAAACCCACAGATCCTCGAAAGATCTGGACATAGTCCCATCAGTGAACTCCTCTGGCAAGCGAGATTGCATTTTCTGGGTCACGTAGCCCACATGCGCAGCCACCGCATGCCCCAAGCAGCTTCTGTTTGGTTGGATAGATGGGGCTAAATGGGCGCGGCACAGACGCGAGGAGAGATGGACTGATGTGGTACAGAAGGATGTGGAGCTAGTTGTACTTGCCGGCGACCGGGTGCCAGCAGTGTCAAGATCAGCTTCTGGAGGTTCATGAAGGACGCTGCTGGGGAGTTGGAGGCAGTCGCCCTCCAGCAACGAGCAAAGCTGCCAGACGACCAAAATGCAGAAAGTTGCCAAAGTGGGGAGCACAGTTGCATCTGCCAGCCATCTCAGTCAACCCATGTCACCTGGGTCTGTTCCGTGACCTGCCAGCGGACCCTCTCACTTCACGTGGCCTCCAAGTGCACCTAGCATGGCACAAGCGCCGTAGTGACGTCACCGCCACTTAGTGGTGAACGGCGGTTGTACATTTTCCCAATGCAACACCTGGATCAGCTGTGGTGTTTAGCTTATTGAGCGTGCAGACGGTGCAGTTGCAAACAGGCCAGAGGGTCCCTGGCATTAGCGTACAAAAAGGTGGGAAGTGGACAGAGGATTCGCTGCACATGGAACCATGCCAACCACGCTGATGGGCTTACTATGCATCAATAAGGTGAGCCTCACGAATGCGTTATCACCAATATCATTTTCACCAAGTAAGAAGCTATTGAGACATGAAGTGTAGTTTATAAGGATAGCCTTGGTCAGACAAGTGGCAAGTACAGGACACTTGCATATGACCTTTCCCGGAATAAACATCTGTCCAGTATATGAATCTAATGCATCAGAACCATCGCCCACAAATAGCATTTCTGAACTGAATATTGCAAGTAGAATTAACATTTCCAAACGTTTTAACACTGTTCCCTTAACTCACTTTCCTGAAGACCACAGGCTGCCTTTCCATATTTACCAGTCCCTATTTAAATACAAATTAAGACACTGACAGTTGCTAAACGTGTACCCCCTGATGTCAAGGACACGTATTTGTGTTCACGCATGCAACATCTCTTAAGGCGAATCGCCACATCCTGTGGGGCACAGACGAGATCTCGGTTTGAATCAAGTGTCCCTCTGTCATGTGGGACATCCCTTAAACCGAATCTCTACGTTGTGTGCGACGACAGTCGCCATGGACCTATAAAGTGACGGTAACATCACCGCAGCACTTGTGCCAGGCTATGTGCACACTGTGGGCCAGGTGAAGCCTTGAAGGCACGCTGGCAGGAGGTCACAGGATTGATCAAGGTGGTATGGGTTTATTGGTTGATGTCACTCGCGGCAGATGCACCACCTGTTATCCTGGCACGGGGACACACTTGCTCAGACATACGTGAGATTTGTATTTTAATCGGTAATCTGTTAGATAGGATATGTTTACTACCCATCAGTTGCATGCAGGTTGTAGTGGCTTCATTTGAATTAAACAGACATGGACATGTGGACCGTGGTGGGTCACAAGATCTGATGTTTTGGAAACCTGCATAATCCGATTTAACACATTAACTGAACAATGACACATTTGATAAATGTGAATGTTATATTTTTTTACAAATGCAACTCATCAGAAGGCGAGGTCAAGGAAACCTTGGCTTTGGAGGCTGAATATGCAGGACATTGTGACCAACTAGCCTTCGTGAGCAATGTAATGGACCGGCAGTTCATCTCCACAGCACAGCGAGTTAGAGAGATCGACAAATGCCGAACAGCTGGAAGATCCCTCCAGTGGGGATATATTTAAACAGGGGGAAATGTGCTGGCACTGATTTAAAAAAAAACACCGATGTGTTTCCAATGGGCAACGTTAATTACACAGCATACTAGAGATGTGCAAAATAACACCTAACATTGAATACGTTTCACACAGTTTAACACGTAGTAGGCTTTCGCGACCAATATACTATACATAACTCGCCTTTTGCCCGTCCAAGAACGGGTGTATTTCAGTAAATCTGAAACTTGCAAGCGAAAATCAGACCTCGACGTGATATTCATTGCATCCATTCGTGTGCAATTTGTAAGGGCGCGGTGACACAGACCTATTTCATGTAAAGGTTCTAATCCCTTGTTCATCATGACGTCATTTTTACTTTGATGTCTCAATAGCGTCACGGAGATCACGTGACGTGAGGGTTCTGCCTTTGTAGTGAGGGTTGTCAGTTGACGCCGAGGAGGGGGGAGGAGGCGACTCGCCCCCCCATGTGGAGGACGTCATCTGCTCATGATTATTCATGAGGGGGGCTGTTCGATGTGGAGTGACGTCACCCACTCATGATTATTAATGAGGGGGGCTGGCCGACGTGGAGTGACGTCAAGCGCGGGACACACAGACATTCTTGGCTCATTATAGTAGTATATACAGGTTTTTTGGGGTTAGATCGCGTCAATATATAGATGTCGTTAAACTCACCACCACCCGACACAGCCAACTAGTAAGGTTTGTCACGTAAACAGAACGTGCCAATTCGTTACTAGTACAGCACACCGGTGTGTTGGAGAGCCAAGCCACAACATTTACAATGTGAGTACGACGTTTCGCCAGTAATTATGAATCTGGCTGTCACCTGATGAAGCGGTTTTGAGCCAACAATTTCCACAACGAGTGGCGAACGAGCTCACGCCGGGGCAACATCAGCATCCCAAAAGTAGCCGCAGAGACGGGTCAAATTCAGCCGTTCTTAGCGTGCGCCCACAATGTTGTGAACAGTCGAACGCATCTTCAGGGAATCTTCCAAAGGTGTTCCCAATTGCCATTGATTCTCGAACAACGCTCCGCAATGTTTCCCTCTTTCGCCATTCCATCTCCGTCCGATAATTGTCGCCCCTTTTCCCCGCTGGTTTATGTCAACCCGGCATGCACGAAAATGTAGAAATATCCCACGAATTCATCATTTCGTGCGATGGGGGGGGGGGGTGACGTGCGCATGATGTGTTGCACCACCGCTCAATCTACCCGATCCGTGTTTTCGCGTCATTACTCATCCTTTGTTACATTTACTTTTGTGTGTGTTTCTCTTTATTATGCGGGTTGCTATGTACAGCGTCTGGAATTGCTCTTGTGGATGCTATATAAATTCAAATTATGATTATTTAAATAGGCGTTCGATGTCATTTACTTTACTGTGCAAATGCTCGAAGAGCCAAAACTGACAATGGCGCTGGAAACTATGAGTGCCTTTGCAGTTCCGTAAACTCCACCATGCGTTTAAGATCCCGGCTTCATCCACTGACCGACCAGTTGAATTACTTGCCTCCTATTTCTCTGAAAAGGTCAATAAAACATGCGACATTCTCGTGTTTGTTCCTCCCATTGGCTGTCCTCTCTCCCCACCACCAACCCTTGGCATAATGTCACCGTAGACAACATCATTAAATCCTCTCCCAACTAAGAAAAATGTAATCGTTTAATTGGTGACGCCGCGTTAGGCAGTGGTGCACAAGGACAACTTGTAAAACATTCTTCGATAACATTGCCTTGAAAGGAAAAACATATATACAACAGGCAAACCTAAACAGGTCATCTTCCATCCTCGGATACTCTGCCCATGAAACTCATCCCCCATTGGCTGCTCACTCTGGTCTCCTACATGATCAGCTTTGCCGATGCCCTGTTCTCATCTGGCACTGTTTAAACGAACTGCATTCTCTTACGACATGTTTTGTATTCCTCGGCATAAAATGTGCACTAAAGATTCAGACTAATTGTAAATCGAATTGGACCACTGTAATCGATGTCCGTTAATATTTGTAGGCGTGGTAAGGTTTCGAGACGCACTCGATGTGAATGAGGTGCGGCTGCGTGAAATGCAGTCCGTGTTCTTCCTCGTCCATTTGTCTTCATTCCAACGTCAACATTTGATCTGCCTGTCTCTGTCATTAAGGCCACTTGTTCCCTTAGCACCCAGGACGGCTGCTGTCGCAAGCTTATATCCGGCCTTCATGTGGTTTCATCTTGGACCGGTTCTAACGCTCTCCAGCTAAACGTTGCCCAAACTGAAGTACTCCTCATACGGAAAAACACAAAAAAAAGTCTACACCCAATAGACTCCAGTTTGAGTGCGTACCTCTTAAACGCTGACATTAAACAGGAAAAGAGTGTTCGAAACCATGGATTTGCCATTGATACTGAGCTCTGCAGACCTTATGCTTCCATCTGCACAACATCGCTTGCATCTGGCGTTCCCGCATCCAATGTCTTCATCACATCCTGACTCGACTATTAAAAGTTCTCCTCTATGCCCTCTCCAAATCCCTCATCTCTAAGTACTAGATGTCCAAAAATGCCAAAGCCAGAGCTCGCCCATACCATGACTGTGAACACAGCACCCCAATAAATCCAGTCCGTCCCACTGGCTCCCTATCCATTCATGGATCAACTTCAAGACTTCACTCGCGATCTTCAAGATCCTCCATGAACTTAGCCCGGCCTCTCTCTCGCCTCATCTCGCACCACTTTCCTCCATGCGCTCTGCTTCAGCAACCAAGGCCACCTGTCGAAGCCCCCAGTCAGCCTTCACTTTGTAGGAAATCTCTCTTTTTTGCGTCTGCTGCTGTGCCCTGAATCGAGAACGTCCTTCCCCCGGCAATCCGTGCTTTTGGCTCCCCCATGTCCAGGCTCAAGACCTCTTTCTCCTCTGCCTATGAGTGACGGTGTATTTCTGTATATAAGACCAATAAAGAATCCTTTCTTCCACAGAATGCCCATGTGCCGGCTGCCCCATTACAGCATCCTGAGATGCGGTTGCATTTAGATGCTACGCGTGGCCTAATTGCGACCTGAAGGTTACGCATTATCAGGCGAGCAGGCAGCCTTTCCGTGAATGCAAAAAAAAAGAAATGCATTCATTTGTAAGGCGGTCTTTCGTGATGGGAGCCCGACTGGGATTCGAGTTGAACAATGAGCTACAGACGCACTTGAATCGGCTCAGGGTTCAATCGGTTTGCGTCCCAACGTTTGTCCCCCGCTGACAATGCGCTACAGGCACATTGTCAAACTGCATGGGCTCAATGGATGCTCGGTGGCCTCATTGCTCTCTGTCTTGGCCGCTGCAGAGTGAGTTGTAAGGAACAGCTGCACCAATACGGTAGCCAGCAAACGGCTGGTAGCGGACGCGAGACGAGGCGTACACGTGATGGATGATGAATTGTGCAACCTTAGCTCGAAACCCTTTGCAAATGCCTCTGTAAAGAGTCTACGAGCTCCAATTTAATTGGGACCCCTCTTGAGGCTCGGTGGCTCAGAACGCGTGCTTTTGTACAAAATATTGTCGCTAAATGTGTTTGTGTTATGCAGTGGGGTGTTTTTCTTGCTGTCAAACATGGGCACAACATCTTCTTGGTTCTTTCGGTAAAGTCACGTAGAAGGGAAGTAATAAAATAATAAAAATAAAACATAATAAAACAATTGTTTGTTTTATTTTTATTATTTTATTACTTCCCTTCTACGTGACTTTACCGAAAGAACCAAGAAGATGAATCCCTGCAGTCACGAAAGCTTTAAATCGAAAAATGGGCACAACATGTTTCACGACATTCCAAATTTTAGTTTGATCATTCAAAATTAGTTCCTATACGTACGACTGCAGTGCCATCTGCATACTATTGACAACGCAAAATGCCAACGCAATGATTGTATTCACTTGACTGCCTATGGATGACCGCTATAATATTGTATCATGTATAGAACAGTATATAAATTAACGTATATGCTCCCTGATTAAGTGATTCTAAGTAATGTACAAGTCCCACATGCTGTACAATCTATTTTCTATTTCACTGAATACAGCATGCACCTTCCAAGACGTCCGACCAGCGTGGAAGAGTAGGCCAAATATCCTCTCTTGGGGCTCACTTCGAACTCCCTCCAGTGGAGGCCGTTCGGCAAGCAGTGACGTGAACAAGCAATGGCCACCGCGGTAGTGAGAGATGTTAACTCCCTCACCTCGTACACAGGACGTCGTGGGGTCGATCCCGACCCTGACACCTGCTGTATATCTGGAGTCTGCATGTCCTCCCCGTGGTCGCGTAGATTTTTCTGCAGTCCACCAGTTTTGACCCTCCACATTTAGAAACATGCGTTTAGAGTATTTGGCTGCGATGCATTTCACGTAATAAGCCACTTTGTTGAGCTCTCATTTGTTGGCAGGTCGCTTCTGAAAAAGAGCTACGTAGCTCAGTGGGCCTTATCTGGTAAAATATATAGTTTAATTCAATGGCAGGGCTGCCCCTTTACAGAGTGATCAATTATTTAATCCTGTACATTACTAAAATAATGAGTAAAATATACAGAATACAATATTAATTCAAAGCCTCTATATACAGCGGATGTCTTGCCAAAAATCTAATTTCAAAATTTGAACACTCCTTTGTAAGATGTATAACCATCGTTTTCACAATACAGTATTCAATTACCTCTTGAGAAGGGGCCATGATAAATCATTGGGGGTATCTACAGGGTGATCCAGATATCCTGAAACCCCCATTCAATTATTTCAAACACATTTTTTATGTAAGGTTTACTTAAAACAAAAATGAATATGCAAAGGAAAAAACATGTTATTGGTTAACTAATTAAGGGGTCACAAGACATCTGGACCACACTGTATATGTGGATCATCATGTATTTCGTTATCTGCACGACTAGCACAATAAGCATGAGGGTGGTGACATAGCCTTGCGGCAGAGCATTCGTTCGGCGCTCGTTTCAGAGGTTCGTGCCCTGGTGATTACTTCGGCTCTAATAACCATAATACACGTCGTCTGCTTCACATTGGACGTCAAAGTTCCCTGGCGTAATTCCACTGTGTGCCATGCTTTCAGGGTCCAAATTTGCCAAAATTACCCGCAATTTACTCTATTGGGATTTAATACACATACATAATCGCCCCCTACTGGCAGATTAATGCCACAGGTCACTCTTGCCAATGAGGCTCATCCTAGTCTCTTGAGTTCTCACTTGATTTAAACGTTAGTAGTTATAGTATCAATGTGTCTATCACAAACGTGTTGCGATTGTCATGGTAATGTGGAATATCCGCCACTGGCTCTGGAGCGCCTGACTCAGATGAGAACTGCCAACAGGTTGGAACAAGGAAATTACTGACTTTGTATGCAACTATAACCATCATCAGCAGCAGCCATGTTCAATGAATTGCTGGATCAAGTCCTCCCCAAGTCTCCACCAAATCTCACAATCTTGTGATGCGATTGTCCACCTAACACTTGCACACGCGCTAATTGCATGGCTCCGTAATACTCAGTCGGACTTGGGCACGTTTCATCCACCCCTGGGCTGCCACGCCGTCATTAGGGGTCGTCCATAAATGACGTCACGCGATTTTGGACGATTTTTGACCCCCCCCTCGTCACACGGCGTCACAAAAAGTCAGGCCCACCCTCAAATATGACGTCACAAAGCTCTGCCCCCCCCCCCAAACCATATTTCCATTTTGAAAATAAAACATGCTTCAAATCGCTTTAAACTATTGTCATTGTAGTGCGTATTTAATGTGGCGCTGCACTCTGATGTTGTGCAGAAAACATTTATTAAAAAGTATATTTAATAAAGTACAACGTGTTGTCTATATTTATTTAAAATTGCGCATTTTGACGTAACATCACATTTCTCACCCCCCCCCTCGTCACACATCGTCACAAATGTCTGACCCCCCCTCCCCCCACTAGGTGCCTGACGTCATTTATGGACGGCCCCTTAATCTTGACCACTGGCCATAATCCATTTCAGTGAATAATCCTGTACAAACCCACCAACTTTTCTTACGTTTGAATTACGTATTTCATCTGCTTTCTTTTTGTTTTCCCTTCCACGTGCTCTTCTTTCTGTCTCTCAATGGGAGAGGAGAAGGGGGGGAGATACGTATCGAATAAATAAGCAACACTCCTGGCCACACACGTGCGCACGCTCTCTGTAATTGCACCCACCTGCATGCAGCTGGCGCTGTTGACTAGCCCCACGCGAGGTCGCATTTCACAACCAGATACCACCGCCGCCGCCTCCGCTTGTTCATACTCTAAGCCCTGGGCTGAAACGTTCAAATTTACACGGTTCAATCTGGAACCTACTCTCTGTACTGCCGACGAACGGTTCCATTTTTTCGTGGGTGTCTCGCTCACGCCACTCTGCTCCACAGCTTGGTGATCGGCCAAACCCAGCATCAGAGTCATTCGATTAATTGCAGAAACAATTAAATGCGAACTGTTTTGTATTATTATTATCATCATCAGTCATAGTCATCCCACTGCTATCTGAAGGTCACCCATCTCCTGCGACGTAGCGAACTGATTCAATATCAGATTGTTAATATCACATTGTTATTCAAATGTTATACTGTATTGAAATTCTGCATGTGCACCGCTTGTGTATTGTCGCTTTGACACGTACATCTAAAGATAAACGTTGTGCAGACGTGTATCTCGTTCGATTCCTGCAAATGGATGACTGTTGTGTTGGCACACGCTGCATGCAAACGCTAAGAAATCTATACGTTGAGATGCGTATCGAATCCACTATACAGTCTGAACAATTATTTCCAATAGAAATGGCCTAAGTTACAATCCCAGTTGGGGCTTCACCCAGCCTAGTATCGTCGCTGGGTCGATACAAGACGTAACACATCTGTGGGACGTCAACAGCGGTCATCCTAAGTGGAAAGACTGACCCCCCCCCGCCCCGCCCCGCCATCGTACCGTGGAATTTCCACCACTGGCTCACCACTGCCGGTGGAGATAAGCGCTGCCTCTCCACCGTCTGGACAGTAACAAGTTGCGTAAACCACGTTGACGTAAAAGCCATGCATTTTAAAACGAGCTCAAGCTAAGCATATGCAGTATAATTCTAGATTTGAAGCTTTCGTGACTGCAAGAATTCATATTCTTAGGTTTTTTCGGTAAAGTCACGTAGGTAAAAAATGTAAATTAATAAAAGTAAAATTAAAAAACATATATTTTACTTTTATTAATAAAAGTAAAATAAAATTAATAAAAGTAAAATAAATAAAAAATATTTTACTTTTATTAATTTTAATGTTTTACCTACGTGACTTTACCGAAAAAACCTAAGAATATGCAGTATAGCTGAGTGATATATTCCGTTGTTTAGTATACACACTTGCAGCCTCCTTAGTATTTTACTGCTAGATGAAGGCCTCCCCAACCAACGGCTTGTTCGTGATGGGGATTTTTTTTTTACCATACTTCACTACGCTGGTCAAAGCACACGCCTAGTGACGTTGGGGGAGGGGGTGGGGAAGGGAAGAAAGGGGAGGCAAGATCGTTTCAGGTACCACTCGTTACCGATGATAAGCCGTGGTTGGGAATCGAACTCAGAACTCAGGTGGGCAGGTTTCTTACGAACCTTATTACGCAGTGCGCTAAAGCCACAGCGCCACAGCTCCATATAAGCACATGGCGGGTAGATATACGCACACACATAATAAAACAAGTGCCCATTCGCTGAACTGCTGTATCAGAAATGCGAATGTCGTCGTTGGCAGCGCCAGATGCTCGTAAGCAGTGACTTGTCTTTTTTTGCGCATCGGTAGAATTGGCTAATTATTATTCATCGCGAGCGCTGGGCACAAAACAGCGGCAAAATAGCAGACGTGGGAGACGATGAAAGTGAGCGTTTTGTATTGTACCATTTGTCAAGTGCGGGCATTTGTTTCATTTGGCCGGAGCAAAATAATTCCAATGTCATGCTTTTAATAAAGGGTCGGCAGGAATATGGAGCGTAAATTATGACGTGTGTTTTGCATTTGTAACTAACCCAGGCCTCTCTCTGCCTTACAAAAAAGAAAAGAAACAGACTTATATTCCCAATGGGATCTTACCTGGTTGAGAAAATAATGGAAATTAATTCGTGTTATGCAACAACGATTGTAGAAGACCATTACATCTTCTTGGTTCTTTCGTGACTTTACCGAAAGAAGCAAGAAGATGAATCCCTGCAGTCACGAAAGCTTTAAATCGAAATTTAAGACCATTACAAGTATGATGTTGTGTATGAGCTCTTTGTAAGTCCACTGCTGGATGAAGGCTCGTCACGCCGTGTAGGTCACTGAGGTTGTTTGACCATACTTCACCGCGTTGGTCAGTGCGGGTTGGTGAAGTCGCGCGAAGGGTGGACCCAGAGCCGATTTAGGTATCACTCTCCACTCGCAGTGGCTAGGAATCGAAATCTACTTGAACTATTCAGAGCAATATGAGCTAACCATTGCGCCACCGCTCCCCCCGAGATAATAATAATAAGCACGCACACATAAGCACAGCTGCGCGTACACACACACGTACAATGATACAATGCTCATGGTAATTCACAGCCAATGTTTTGATATCAACTGCCGAATGAAGGCCTCCCCGCCGCGTCGGGGATTGTTTGACCATACTTCACCAGTGCAAAATTGGTGAGTCCAGGACAACTTCACACATCCCTCTTCGCTGACGTTGCCCTTGGCATGGAATCGTACTCAAGCCGTGGCTGGGTTCAGAAGCGCACTGCCCTCACCGCTGCGCCACCGCTCGACGTCGCTGCCGTTGCGCGAAGGCATCCCGAACGCATCGACACCTCCGGCACTCGTTTGGCATCAGAGGGCCCTTTGTTGTCTGAAGTGATGAGTCTGCAGATGGGAGGGGGGACGTCTTGCTGGAATAATGGGGCCCTTGGCCTAGCCAATGCCCTCTGAGACGGCCCGCGTGCACATCGCGTCCACCCTCCCCCTCCCACGTCCACCCCCCCGCGTCCACCCCCCCCCCGCCCCCCCGTGTGTCCTCCCAAGTCTAGATCGCAGTTAATTTTGTCCGAGGGTCAGAGTTGTTTGCCAGCGGTCACCGGGATCACACGGGTGGCAGAGCATCGCCATGGCTACGGGGCCAGCTACTCGAGCCCCGCTTCTCCACTATCCACCACAACCACACCACCACACACACCACCACACACACCACCACACACACCACACACCACACCACACACCACCACACACACCACCACACACAGCACCACACACACCACCACACACCACCACACACACCACACACCACACCACACACCACCACACACACCACCACACACACCACACACACCACACACCACACCACCACACACACCACCACACACACCACCACACACACCATACACACCACACACCACCACACACACCACCACACACACCACACAACCACACACCACCACACACACCACCACACAAACCACCACACACACCACCACACACACCACCACACACCACCACACACACCACACACACCACATACACCACCACACACACCACCACACACACCACCACACACATCACCACCACCACACACACCACCACACCACACACACCACCACACACAACACCACACACCACACACACACACCACACACACACCACCACACACACACACCACACACACCACCACACACACCACCACAGACACCACACACACCACCACACACATCACACTACCACACACACACACATCACACACACACTACCACACACACCACCACATACACTACCACACACCACCACACACACCACGGCTACCACCTTCATTACCATCACTACCACCGCTACCAACGCCTCCTGCTAACCTACCACTCACCCCATCAGCACCACCACCACCACTACTCCCATTATCACCACCACCACTACTCCCATTATCACCACCACCACCACTACTCCCATTATCACCACCACTACCACTACTCCCATTATCACCACCACCACTACCACTACTCCCATTATCACCACCACCACCACTACTCCCATTATCACCACCACCAGTACTCCCATCATCACCACCACTACTCCCATTATCACCACCACCACTACCACTATTCCCATTATCACCACCACTACCACTACTCCCATTATCACCACCACTACCACTACTCCCATTATCACCACCACCACTACTACTCCCATTATCACCACCACCAGTACTCCCATCATCACCACCACTACTCCCATTATCACCACCACCACTACCACTATTCCCATTATCACCACCACTACTCCCATTATCACCACCACCACCACTACTCCCATTATCACCACCACCACCACTACAACCGCCACAACCCCATTCTAACCCCACTCACCATCACACTCTGCTACCCTCCCACTCTCCACCAAAACCACCACCATGTTCTCTCCCGCCCCATGTTACCCTCCCATTCACCCGCAACACCATCACCACCACTACCCCCTCCTCTCCACGATACCCTCCCACTCACCCCACCACCACGACTACCGTCGCCACTACCATCACAACTACCACCACCACCTCCTCCACCCCCTGCTACCTTTCCCACTCAACCCCCACCACCAGCAGCACCACGGCATCGTCCCAACGCGGTCCCTACACCCACCCGAGCCCGGTCTGTTCTAAACATCCCCTTCATCTGATCGCGCCCATTCATATGCATGAGATAGGAAGTGGCTCTCCTCTTCTATTAAGTGGCACCAACAAAGGGCCCGAAAGTTTACGCATTTCTCACGCTACCATTTCCATCCTTGATTATCTTCGAGCCGGCTTGCGGGCAACTCTCTGCGGGTGCGTAAATCATGGACGTAAAGAAAGGAAGGAGCGTTGGGGGGTGGGGGGGGGGTGATGAGGTGGGGCGAGTGGGGGGAGTGCACGGGGTGGGTGGACGCGGGGTGGAGGGTTGCACTCTGAGAAGTTGGGACAGAGAAGAAGGGGGTAGCGGAGGTGGGGTGGGGAGGTTTGGAGTGCGACGGGGGGTGGTTTGTGGGAGTGAGAGGAGTGGAGTGGGCTGGGAGGGAGGGAAATAGTTGTTAAGCTAGCCCAAACGCCGTTGAGAAGTCACTGTGTTGTGGGTCATCTCGATCATTGTCATGCTAATGTCAGTGTCCCAGAATCTCCCTCCTCCTCCTCTCTCTCTCTCTCTCGCCGCCCTCCCTCTCTCCACACCAGCAGAGCCTATAAACAGACCGCTCGCTTGTTTAGAAGCGGCCGCTGTATTCGTGCTCATAGACGCATTAAAGTTTATTAGCGCGAGGCTGGATGCCCCGTAATCCGACGAGATTTCACGTTTACGGACTTGAAGCTCGCTCTGCTCTCCAAGCTCCCAAACCTCCACGACACCCCCCCCCCACCTCTTGCGGCAGAAGTAGAAATGGCAAAGTTACTGGCACGTCGATGAGGGGGGCTTCCTCGCGTGCAAGCAGCCAGGTCAACGTCGGATGAGCCAATGCTTTCAGCAGTTTTGCCTTCCAATACCTTGTCCGGATTTGGCCGTGCCTTGTGTGCTTGGCTGAGCTCTGGGTAGCGGTGGGGAGGAGAGAGAGGAGGCTTTCTGCTGCTGCTGCTGTTGCTGGTGGTGGGGTAAAGCTGTGAGGAGGTAGAGGTAGAGGGGAGGGGAGGTGTGGAGAGAGAGGAGGAGGCAAGTGGGGGGGGGGGGTAGGGGGTTGGGGGTTAGGAAGGCTTTGCCACTGCCAGGGCTGATGTGACTGACGGCCTCGGCATGTAAATTCGTTTTCCGCCGTTCCGAATCTCAGACGAGTAGCGGCTTTCCGAAGCGACACAGGAGTTACCACTGGCTCCTCTCGACCGGCCACTATGAAGTCTGTTTGTTTTTCGTGGCGTTTCTGTTTGTTTTTTCTCCTCTTAAATACTGCTCCCTGTTTAGGAACCACCGGCCTTCAAGGTAAGATGTTTTCTTATTCTTCCCATTTTTTTTCGCGCGGGTTTGACTGGACGCGTTGAATGATGAGTGGATATTCCCGAAAGCGATCCTGTGGATTGGAGACAGACCACCACCACCTCCCCCCCCCCATCTGTCCACGGTGCTAAATGACCGTACCGACGAGAATCTTTCGCGTGCGGTGGTTCTGGGGGTTCCGTCGAGTAAAAAAAATGTTCATCTCTGTACACGCGTGTCTCTCTGTGTTGTGTGTCTCTGTGTGTGCGCCCGTGTGTAGACCCACGGTACACACTTCATATCACCGCAATTTACATCTCCGTGGCTGATTTAGCGGCTGCGCGGTAGAAAGCCGTGCGCGGGTATTTAATTGCGTCCTTGCAGCAAGACATATCGCCAGAATGTCGCGATGAATGAAGAGAGCCCGCCAAGTATAGCCAATGTCTTGCCGCTGCGTCCGTGTTGCTTTATCTACGGGTGATCTTGCCCTATTATTTATTGCAAGTGCCGGCCAACAATTGATATCCCCAATGGGTTGTTTGCCGCTGGGTTTTTTTTTGTGTGTGTGTGTGTTGCTAGCGTTATCTCTCAAATGTAGCAGAGAACAATTACGCGCTTGCTACGTACACACACACATACACACGACGTATATAGTTGGGTCAGCTGTACGCGTGTTTTTGTGTGCCAAAACCTTGATATTTAAAAGGCAAAACGCCACGGCGGGGATTGTGTATCCGTATCGACAAACGCGCGGCGCTCTTCCGACGAAGCTGCGTTTGGTTTTCCAGGCTAAACACGTTTGCTTTGCGCAGCCTTAAATTGTGTGTGTGTCTGTGAAACTCTAAGACAAACACGAAGCCGTTCTTCACGTGTGACATTTTTTTGTTCTTTCAATCCTCTCTCCCTCTCTCTCCTTCCCTTGCTTCTGTTGCTCCTCCACGGTACACGATAATGCCAACGCAGCATTGGCAATTGTGCTCGTAATCAGTCAATGCACGTGTACCCCAGGGTAGTGGAGTTTTAAAATGTGTTTGTTTCCCCTGCTTAACGTATGAATGCGCTCGTTTACGTGTCGAGTGTGTGTGTGTGTTGTGTTACGCGACTTTAAATCCGTTGTTGATATTTTGCAATAGAATTCACGCGCACGCGTTTTTGGTACTGCTCACCCCGCGACTAAATTATGACTGCGTCCGAAATTAACGACTCTTTAACGATTAATTGTCTGCAGTTAAAATATAAAATTAGCCGCGCGACACTTTAAAAAGTAGACAGGTTTGGACTTTACACCGGGCTACAGAAGGGACGGGGTGGGTCGAACTGGAAGTTGGAACTGAAAATAAATTCAATATCGATTCGTAAATAGACCTTATTAAATGTTGCCTGTTGTGCACAACAGAGATATATCTAAAATTCAATACACGCTCAAGCAAAACAATTAACACGGATTGCACGCGGGCAGTAATTACATCAGCTATAATTTAAAGTCACGGCGATATCGACACGGCTAGAACAATTACCGCATTTGGCACAAACATTGCGATCGGTTGCGTTAATTCTTTGTACGCGTGCCAACATTAAGCCATCGATCGCATTTGATTTTTTACCGCCGCGGCAATGATTTTGTGAGCCGTTTGGGAAAATAGGTCCGGGCGATTATTGCAACTTTAAACCTACACACCACTGATTTTACACATATATATACCACGGGGTGTGTGTGTGTGTGTATACATCGCTTGCGAGTTGGTGTACATTGAAGCTTTGAGTTAATTCGCTGGAGTTTAAACAACAACAACAACAACAAAAACCGGTAGCGAAATTAGTCTCGCTGGGCGTGAGAGATCCGTGCGTTGAACGACTTTTCAAAGTGTTCTTTCGTGAAAAGCCACATTTACGCACACGGCAGCGTGTGCGCAAACGTGTATGCGTACAGCCTACTCGAGCGCACACTCGCATGTACAATACAAGACGCAAGAGTGGCCGGCCCAACTCTCTCTTTCATGCCATTCGGAAATTTAGTTCAAAGAAGGCGACCGCATATATACTGCACATATGTGTATACCGCACGTGTACACCATACCGTAGCATATGTCAGTCAACTGCCCCGTGTTACACATGCAATGCATGGACTTCAAACAAAAAATCACAGTTACTGGCAAAAATATATTCCGATCTTCCTTGAAACAACGAGTGTAAGACAATGGATCTGGTCAGGTGTATGTGTGTATGTATACGTACACGTGTTTTGGCATGTGCCACGTGTGTGTATGTCCGTGGTTGTGCTGAATTCATGTTTGTCTCTGTATGTGTGCGCGTACGTGTTCGTATGTTAGTGTGTCGTGTATGGGTCCCGTGGGACTGTGGGAGCTGTTTAGTGTCGTGGGTAGAGGACCAGGCGACACGAGTTCGATTCCAGCGCACGACCGATAACATTGGCGAATATTTGAACCGGTCATGGAGTCATGGGCGTCGACTAGGTCGACTCAGCCTTAAACGAGTTCCTGTTGCAGTGTGCAAACATCAGCACTGTGGGGAGACAAAGGCGGACGGACGCGGTGCCGTTGGCCAAACACCTCCCACGTGAAACGTGCCGGCCTCTATCGGGTGTTCGCTCACAGCACCTTGCCCCAACAGTCTGTCGAGAAGGCGACACGGGGCATCTTTGTTCTCCTGTGCGTGCGCGTATGTGTGCGTCTCCGTGTCTTGTGTGTGAACGTGCGTGTGATGATGCACATGTGTGTGTGTGTGTATGCGTGCGTTGTGTGTGAATGTGAATATGTGCGCTGCGAGTGCAGTGACGCACGCGCGTGTGTGTGTGTACCGTATGTGCGTGCGTTGCGCAAGTAAGCGTATGCGCACGTGTGTGTCCGTGTGTGTGTTTTGTGGGAGTGTTTTGTGTGCGTGTGTGTGTCTCCGTGTGTTTGTGACCTCCTTGCCAGCGAGCCTTCGACACTTCACGTGGCCACAAAGCGCACCTAGCCTGGCACAAGCTCTGTGGTGTCGTCACCGCCACTTAGTGGCGAATGTTGTCAAGGTGGGGGGGGGGGGGGTCGGGGAGCGGTGGCACAGTGAACAGCGCCCACTGTGCTCCCACCTCGGCCACCTGAGTTAGACACCCGGCAATGGCTAACATCATTGGCCAGTGATATCCCAAACCTGCCCTGGGATTCACCTAGGTCGACTCGGCCTCAAACGAGTAACCTAGTGCGCTGTGTGAGCATCGACACGGGGGACACAAAGACGGCCGGAGGTGGTGCTTGCCAAATCAGCCCCATTTACGCCATGTCGGCCTTAATAGGTGCTCGCAAACAGCACTTGCCCCAACAGTCTATATAAAGGTTATACGGGAGAATCTTTGTCTTATTGCCTGCCGTGTGTGTTTCATGTGCACGTGTGTTGCGTATCTATGTAACGTGTGCGTGTGTTGTACAGCGCGCGTGTGTGCATCACGCTATAATACTCGCACTGACTACCTACCACCAGGCATTCATTTCTCACTGAATACGTTTCGGGTGGCTGGTAGACAGGGGTAGGTGGCAGGTGACGGGTAGGCACACGCATGACGACAGGAGGTAGACTGGACGTGATGCGGCGAAAAAAATAAAACATCATCCAGAAATCCGCCCAGCAGTATGAATGGGTACGACCACGCTTCATGCTTCGGCAGTTTTGCTTGTGGTGGGGTAAAATGTGTGGGGGGGGGGGGGGGTCACTCCCCACCTCTTCCCAGGGGGTCTGGGGGCAGCAAGCGTGGAAGTGAAAGCTGCAGTGGCATTCGAGAGGTGGCTTTAGAGAGCTCCCTCTAGCGGAGGGGGTGGGGGGGGGGCGCTTCCGCTAGCAGTGGCGTGAGCGAGGGATTGCAGGGGCTGCACCTGTACTTTACACCAAACAATTTGTTTTTATTGATTTTTTTTAAATCAGCCAATGCCCCACTGAGCTACGTAGCTCTCTCTTTTCTTCTTTCAGAAGCGACCTGACCACAAAATGATAGCTGAGCGAAGTGGCTTGTTATCACGTGGAGATGTAGAGCAGACACGTACTCTAAAGGCGTGATGGTGATTCTAAATGCGGAGGGAAAAACCGAAGGACCCCAGAGACAAGGCGACCACGGGGAGAGAGACACAAAGTTCAAATGTACAACAGGCGTCAGGGTCGAAATCGAACTCACCGATCTCCTGTATACCAGGCGAAGTAGTTAACATCTCCAAGCCACCGTCATGATGATGCTGAGAGAGAGAGACGCAAACTCTAAATGTACAGCAGCAGGCGTCAGGGTCGAGATAGAACTCACCGACCTCCTGTATACCAGGCGAAGTAGTTAACATCTCCAAGCCACCGTCATGATGATGCTGAGAGAGAGAGAGACGCAAACTCTAAATGTACAGCAGCAGGCGTCAGGGTCGAGATAGAACTCACCGACCTCCTGTATACCTGGCGAAGTAGTTAACATCTCGCCACCATGGCGTCCTCTTTACCTCGTGTCACACGACACACACCGAACCTTTCTCACACAACTCTGTCTGTTGTACCCCCCCCCCCACCCCTCTATACCCCTCTCCACCCCTACCCCCATAAAGGGGGCCCTATGGCAGACAGAGACGAGTGCGCCGAGAGCACGGACGACTGTCACATCGACGCGATCTGCCAGAACACGGCGCAGGCGTACCGCTGCATCTGCAAGCCGGGCTTCAAGGGAGACGGAACGCACTGCGAGGGTGCGTGCCCGCAGAGCGCCACCACCTCCACTCACCGCGACGAGCTCGCGCTCGACTCTCGTGCGAGCTCACGCTGAATTCACGCCCGCGCCTCCGATTTAGCACGGTCGGCTACGTGCGCTGCGAAAGAAGTTCAACACGCACACACATACATACATACACACACATACATACACACACACACACCCCAGCATCGATTGTGGCAGTTCGGTTTCAATTTGGCGAATTGCGAGTTTTTCCCGCTTGCGATGCGCCCGAGCGAGAGAGAGAGAGTACGTCAACCGTGGAGATGAAACGATGAAATCAGCTCGTGTTGTGGTAGGAGCGAGGTGGATTGTTGAGGGATGGCAACGTCTTGGGGGGGGGGGGATGAAAGTTAGGTATTGAGGGCCTTCATCCAGCAGTGGATTGATCATGGCTGATGGTGAGGATGATGATGTGATGCTAGGCTACCCTGTCACCTTACCTCGCCTCGTCAGATCCCAGCAAGCTAAGCAGGATTGAGCCCTGGATAGGACTTGATTTGGACGGTCACCATGCATATACCGTAGTCTTTCCAGGCTGCTGCGAGGCCATGTGTTGGGCAGCAGAAGGCAGTCCAGCAAACTCAATTGTCGGTGCTCAACGTCGATGCTACTGCGTCTATGCTCTCTGCCTTCACCAACCCGAACTGAGCAGCGTGGTGTGAAGGATGGTCCAATGGCCCCTGCAACCCGCACGTTGTGGGTAAGCCTTCATCAAGCAGTGGATTGACAAGAGCCCTGCACATATAGTAGAGCGCTTCTAATAGTATTCATTTACAGACCTTTGTCAATCCATTGCTGAATATTGGCATGTCCATGTTGTGTCAGTGGTCAGGGTTTGGCCATACCGTGATTCCTTCCCCGTATGCTGTGACGTTGGAGAGTTTGCCCAGGATCCGTTCAGATAGCACTCGCCACTGATATGAGCCGCAGTTACGAATCCAACTCGGGCGGTGCGTGAATCACTGCGTCACACTGCTGCTACCCACATGCGCTTGCCAATGGGGTTGTTGAACGATCTATTTTCTCATTGAATATTATTGCGGGGGGGGGTTCAACCTCATGTAATCTACCCCCCCCCCCTTCCCCTCCAACAGCAGGTGAGGGGTGGAGGGTGATATTTTCTGAAGCTCAGCCCCAGACAGCTTCAGCTGGCTGAAATTAATCCCGACTCATTTGGAATACGTTAGAAGGCGCAGTCGTTAATGATGCGTAGATTCATCGATGAACGAGCACGCATGGAGTCTCGCGCGTGAAACTCCCATTATTTTTCTTCGACGGATGCGATTAGAATACGCACATTATATGCGCTAATCTTAACGCTCAGGTTCACGGAGCGAGTGGTGGAAGGGTATAAAGATGTGTAATAAAAAAGAACCAGACAATTTATAGAATCTCCCGTTAGTAGTGGAGGGGAGGAGGGGGGGGCGATGGAATCGTTGCACTCCAAGTGCGCTCGTACTTTTCACTTTCTCAGTATAAATAAATGCTGAACTATGCGACAGTAAAACTTAATAGCATTTTCTAAATTCCTTACCACTTTTCAAGTGAACTGCGAGGGCTTACATATCTGCATTGAGGTGAGAGCATACTTCAGCATAACTGCCACTGCCTGTCTCCTGCGTACAAAGCAAGCGGCAGTGTTTTTAGTCCTATCCTATTATTGGCTTTTCCGTCCAATATCACCAAGCACTCAAGCAGTATGTGTTCAAGCAATCTAACTCTGGACTGGTTTCAACTGTCTGCGTCTCGTCATCAGGGTCGCTCGATCACCAGATGTCAGAATCGGAATATTTATTTATACTGGAGGAATCCGATGAGCTATACAGCTCTTTTTGACAGCTGTCCAGTCGGGGCGAGTAAGAACGTTACGACAACAAACAATACACAAATACGATCGGAGTGCAATATACTGGAACGGTAAACAAATCGCACAAACACATAGGCAAGAGCACTCCATATAAAACGACGAGACCCCCGTTTCAAACGCGAAAAGCAATTCCGTGAACGCACTCGTTACAGCTAGGACGGGTAGGCATACGAATAGATAGAGCAATTAAGTCAGAGTAGTTCCCGCCTATTCATATTGCAGCAGAAGTGATGAGCATGGAGGTGCAAGTCTCGTTAAGTGGAACCATGAGCTCTGCTTTCCGCGATGAACTTTTACAGCGACGGCTGGGCATTTTTCGCATTTCATGGGAGTCTAATTGTGGACATTTCGTTCACTTGTAAAGGGCGTGATTCTCAATGTCTGCTCATGGGAATCTTGCATGTGTGATTGCAAGAAAATGTTGGTAAAAGGTGTAAAAAAAACCATCCTAATTTGTTTCAGAGTCCCACAGTTTCTAGACAGCGACTACGCCCAAGTATGAGCGAGTCGATGTATCTGCCCATCGTTTACTGTGTAGAAGGGACATTGCCTGAAACGTTGCGTGACATCTTTCTGCTGTCAATTAAGAATTAGGTGATACTTTTTGTTGTTATTGCAGCTTTGCGTGTTGTTCCCGCGTGTGCGTGGGTTTTCTCTGGAATTGGCCAAACATCCCAAGGCACGGGCACCTCTTGAACAACAACAAAAAGTCATGAGATTCAGTGGGGATTTCCTTTGCTAAATAAATGTCATTTTTTGTTGTGATTATTGGCACTGCAACAACACTAGGGTAGGTACAAGGCTTGAGTTCTTAAGGTGGGTGCGTGCTGCAGGCTATCTTGTTGTTCACGTTGTATTGTGCCATTCCGTTTATACACGTGCGCCTATAAGTCTTGAGTGTGTACGTTCAATGCCCTGGGAACGGAATTGCCGCGCAGAATATTGAAAGAACCAGATTATCACACGGTGTGACATGAGCATCCTCGGTGCGATAACTGCTGTTGCGACACGCAGAATAGCCCGTGACATCGCCGTGTCTGACATGCCTGCATTTGTTCTTGTGCTTCCATTACCGACACGCAAATAGACAAAACACACAAACAGCATGTCAGTACTGTACGATATATTTGCTGAGAAAATGCTTCCGGTTGTCTTTCAATGCACGGGGACTTTAACCAGAAACTATTCTGCCGAATGCACTTGCGTTCAGGAAGAATGAGTTAGGAGTTCGCCCCGCGTGGAAATGTCTCCACCGTGGCTTGATGGAACATAATACTGGTCTGGAAAGCCAAGAGGCTGATGGGCTGAAACATACACAGAATACAGGACAGAGTTCTGCTTAGATTTGCTTTTACCGATATCATGCTCTACAACAGTGTATAGTAACTATACAGTATTGCGCTTTGTGTTGAACAGGGCCCCATATGTTTAACAACATCTGGTAACCCAGAAGTTTTGTTTACCAAACCCTGATTCTGCTGATGAGACCCAGAAGGTCAAAACCAGGTCCAGAGTTTGCTTGCTTAAAGAAATGGTCCAGAAAGGCTGATAGACGATTTCATTTTTTCATTCATATGAAAATACAAAGAAGGTAGTTTTCTGCTGCTCATATTTGCTTTCATCATCAGATAGGGCTGTAGATGTACGTACCATGACGCAAACGCCCAGAGCTCTGATCTGTTTCACCAGTCTTGAGGACTCTGTGGTCCGTGACCTGAACATATCAGGCTGAGCTTGCCGTATCGCCTTCCCCCGGGCTTATTACCGTCATGCGCGCGTTAAGTTATCACCCATTCACGCGAAAAAATGCGCATTCATAATGCGGCTGCCCTACTGTGATCGGATAATCGTGAAAAATCCAGTCGAGGAGTTACGGTGCTCGAGTAAATGATGGCTATTGGGTGCAGGCTTAGACTCCTTTAGGCCGATGCGAAGAGTGTGATTGCATTTGGCCAAGGACCGATCATTTTGACCAGCGCCTGTGAATTTGCACAGCTTGTCGATGTGAGAAAATAAGAGACGTAACTTAGCAAATGAATGTTTCAGTCGCAATTTTTTTAATTGGTGCAAGTGCTTGGCAATTTTTATTTCAAGTGAAAAAAAAATCAGGCTTGCCATATGCCAGTGGCAGTGATTTTCACATTGTGTATCCTTGCTAATTGAAATAGATACTTTTCAATATAACAGATATACATCAAGTAAAAACCATGTGGGTGGAGCAGTGGCACAGCGGTTAATGCACTGCACTACGAACCCGGTGACCTGAGCAATACCCCCGACCATAGCTTTATCGTCACTTGTGTCTGAACCAGTGTGCTCCCACTTGAACAGTGCATGCTAACCAGTGTGGTGAAGTATGCTCAAACAGCCTTGATCATGCAGCAGTTCATTGATGAAGGGATACATTTTTTTTATCGATTATCAAATACAAATAGTCTTTTTTATATAAAGGAATACCTTTTGAGACGTAGAAGTTTTTTTTAAAAATCGATTATCTACATTGCCCAATCGTCGCCGAGGCACAACATCGCATGAAGTGACGTCACGAACTGAAAATGAAGCCACTGCAAAAAAATCCATTCCCGTGTGAGAAGACTACAACGCAAACAAACACGAAGCACGGCAGGCAAACAGCGTGGGCCCTTTATGGCGAACGTGGCGTCGCAATTATGAATGGCCAGCAGTAGAATACAAACTAATTTCCTTTTGTGGGCGACCGCTCTAATGAACGCAGGGCCCTGCCCGTGCGGATGATCTGGCGCGGACGTCCCTCTGCAGACCATCAGTAGGTCACGTGGGTCACGGGTCAGAGCCCTGGGGTCAAATTGGTGACAATTGGCAGGAATTTTTCCTGGGAGTTTTCGCCCCGCGCCCGTTATCGGCAGTTGGGCAGGGGTCGAGACGGGCGGGCGGGAATCTTCGCTCGAGCTACATAACCCCTCGCTGTGTCCGTCACCGCCGTGGGCCGCCGCACACACCTTCGTTCGTGTGCGGACGGGAAAGGCAGATTTCCCGTCTCGTGGGTTCGCACGCCACGCTGGCTTCGCCGTTGCTACTCTACGCGAGTAGATAAATCAGAGTAAACCCCCCACCAAAAACAAAGTCTGGGTGTTTTCTCTCAGCTCCGTTAGTGTTTAAACGACTTATTGTTCTCGTTTTATTCCTTTGTTTTGGCACTTGCTGCTCATTAAGTATTGTGAATCTTAAATATGAATTATTTCACGGGGGAATATATTGTTGTAAAACATTGCTAGTTTCTTCTGATGTGTTCAAAGTTACCGTACTATTGCATTTCTGCCATTTTAAAAAGATTACTTTGTCGACTGAGAAAATGTAACGTGTAAGACCTTTGTAGTCTGGATGTAAGAATACAGCCCAATGAATTGAATTAACGATTGTAGGGTAATTAACTCAGTTAAACTAATGTGAGCAATCTGACAAGGCACGTCTAATTTGCGCGCATTAATCCCATCTGCAATGTTAAGTCTTCAAAACCAGCCTGACAATTCGTGGCCACGCCAGACCCTACCTCGTCCCCAGCCACTCACGCCGCAGGCGCGTTAAACCAGCCAGTGAGGCCCCGGTGGTATTTGGCAAGACGGCATCATCACGCGTGATCGAAATCATTGCGCAAAATCCCACCGCTTTTGCAGGCGTAATGAACCCCGCCGTTTTGAATGCTTGCATCCCCAACACGTGCGCCGACTCCTTAATCTCGGGACGACCGCGCTTAATGGGTTTTTTTTTCTGTCCGGGTGCGTGCGCTTCATGCGTTCGCCGCTTGCACTTCGGCCCAAGCAGCTGACTTGCTCTCTCGCGTGTGAATGACTGACTGCCCGCTCGGTCGCGTTTCCTATCGTATGCAAATCCGGCGGTGTGTTTACACCATAAGGCATGACCGTTACATTGTAGCCCCGGTGAAGGTGCGACGGCGCACGGGCAACAACCGCTGAGGCCATCTCCCTCCTTATGTTACGGCTCAAGAACTCGAGTGTGGCGTTACGAGGTGAATAGGGAACGTATGTATGTTGAACTTCTTTCGCACCGTACATAGCCAACCGTGCTCACAAGAGGTGCGGGGGAAAGACATCCAGTCTGGGGGAGCCTTGAAGCCATGGACCCTGGCCATGGGCAGGAGATCTTAAGATGTGGAGAGACATAGCAGCGTACGGAAAGTGCCTGAAATAATTCAGGAACTGCCGTTAGGTATAGAAGTCTGCAATAGTATGCGTATGACAACGCAAGTAAAAAATACTGATAATTTAAATAATTTTAGGTTTTTCTTTTATATTATCATATATATGTAAATCCCTAGCAATTAAAATAACGTTTTTTTTTAAATAATGAACATGCCCTATAAGAATTTAACGATTTTTTTTTCTGTTATGTAAATGTTAGGCAATGCCATCTACAATGCACAAATAGAGCCCTCGTGGCCTTGAGATGGCACCACGAGATTTTTGTTTGGTTTAAATAAATATACAGTCCCCGGCGCATCGATTAAGCATACATACATTAAGCATACATACATTCGACGTACGTAGTACATGCATGAACTCATTTCTTTACAACTGCTTTTCGTGTTGAGTCCGTTATCCTTCCTACGCACCTCCAATTAGCACGGTTTGCTGCGTTCTGCGCGAAAGAAGTTCACCATACATACAAAAACTTCAACATACAACAAGCAGTGACCATTTCATTTCACTTGCCCGCCCCCCCATCCACCCCACTTTAAAATCAATGCCCGCGTTTTTTCCCTTCCTTTCTGAAAACCCGCAGATATCGACGAGTGCGACAGCGACTACACCGGCGGCTGCGTCCACGAGTGCATCAACATCCCCGGCAACTACCGGTGCACTTGCTACGATGGCTTCATGCTCGCCGAGGACGGACACAACTGCTTCGGTGAGCGATGGTTCACGCCGCCAGGATTCCGCTGGCACATCTCAAACACGCGCTGTTTGATTAGGGGTCTCCTCGGGAGGTTGGGCGCGGGGATGGTGGCGGGGGGGAGACGTTTGGAGGGTTCACCTAGGGTGATGGCCAGCCCTTTGTGGGTGCCACTGTACGGAAGGCCACAGGCTCTTTTCGTCAGACCGATACTCGTCGTGCGTTTTGGTTTTTTTTTGCCCACGCGCGGTTCCCTTTTTTTTTTGTCACGTGAGATCGGTGGCTTCTCTCGTGCCGACCTTCCGCGGAGGGCAAAGGGTGCGGGCAAATCTGCGGCTCCGGAGCCGTGCCCGGCTCTTGAAGGACTGATGCTTCGAGACGGTTATTTACTGAGGAGGCACCACCGCCTTTGTGTTCACCACAGTGCGTTGCGGCTCTTGAAATAATTCGTTTTTTTTTTTATTACCGAATTCGAAACAAATGGCTCGTCTCATTATTTTGGTTGCCGGCCCCTGGCGAAGGGTTTCGCGGTTGCGCTGAATTTGTGCGTTTTCGCCTTGGCACAACTACAAAATTGCAACAGAAAGGTCTTCCTCCTCCTCCTCTCTGTTGTCTGAAATGTGAACACATGTTACGTGTCTTCCTGTGTTCGGTGGCTCGCCGTTATGTACATGCCCCGCTTGGCATACAAAGTCTTGAGATTCAGATACATTTAAATGTTACGCGGGTAATTTTTTACGCAATTTTACTTTTACTGCGTAGCTCAAATCCAACACCATGGAGGAAATAAAATCGATAATCAGACAATACGCCTCCTTTCCATATTCGAGTGCACAATTTGGCTCAACACAAGCTAACTCTGGACCAATTCTGACATCAGCAGAGTGAGGCTCGGGTTGGAAAAATGGCGGGGAACTGCCAAATGCATATCGGCAAATACCCTCTCTGTTAGATATGGGTCCTACCTAGTTCGACAGAAAACAATACAATGCACAACTTAACAATAACCGTTGGGCGTGAGTGATTGTTCCCAACTGTGATTAACATTCCCACGGCGTGCCACTGAGGATTGAGGGCGGCGTGACCAACACAGGGAGGCCTGTAAAACTCGGCACGTTGCTCGTCGGTAACCTCTCGGCTCAGGAGAGCCACGCAGCGCGTCGCTGGTGCCAGGAGGACGCGAATATTTTCACTTTGAGGAGTGGCAATAATGGGCGGAAATGGCATGTAACACCCTTGCCCCTTTCCTCTGCCGCGCATCGCCACCGATGCCTTTTCCCGCCCGCAGAAGGTGAAGTTTAAGGAGTTGTGTTGCCACATTGTGTCAGATTGCACCACGCTGCAGCTCAGTGAGCGTGGACATTTGGGAGAGCGTTGTTGTCTTCTTCTCAATTGAGCTTAGTGGAAGGAAGCTTTAGTGCAAGGTGCACTAACTTAAGCGATTGGGACCGTTGAGCATTTATCAATAGATCTACGCCTGAGATGACTGTGTGGTTGAGAGGTCACAGCGTTGGGCCGGCACTGCCGAGGGCATGGGGTTTGAATCCACTCATCATTCAACTGGGTTCTCAAGTTGATGGTCTGAGCTCACTCGCTGATGACTGCACAATCACATTTTTACTTCTTTATTTTTGCTTGAAACAATATTGTTTCGATATATTCTTTTCTCATAGCAGAGTGTGTGGGAAAGCGAAAAGTAGACTTGATGGAATTTTCAGCAAAGGTCCTGTGAACGATATCTACTGCAGCTATTATCTGATGCAGAGGTGTAACAGCTCTGTGAGATTTCCAAATGGATTCTGCTTCTTAATGACATGATGCCATTAGCACATTTGAGTGAAATTGGGGGAAAAAAACCCTCACGAAATCGACACCTACACTCCCATGACTTCAATTATTCACACATTGTGTACTCGCTGTGAGTAGTCACCTTGACTGTCACGTAGGAAATCGAGCGTTTTGATGCATTAGTCTGCACTTGGCAGGTAATCAAAGCCTCAACGGCAATAGATGCAGTGATTGCAAACGTGGCGCATTACCATTCCACAAGACAGCGAATTGACGTTCTTGGATGTCCAATTTGTTATCGGCGTTCACGTGCAGCAAACGCCGAGCTGCAGAGCACTGGCCGGGTGCGGACGGGTAGTTGGGAATCGATTACTTTGAGTCGATGAACTTTAATCGATGACCTTTAATCGGAGGAGGCGGTCACCATGTGCACGCGCATTTATTAGCACGATCCTGGGGTCAAATGCGACAAAGATCCCCCGCATAGCCTGGAACAGACTGTTGGGGCAAGTGCTGTAAGCGAGCAACCTTTGTCTCCCCAGTGGCGATGATTCTACACATCGCACAAGGTACTCATTTGAGGCTGAGTCAACCTAGTCGAGGCCCAGTACCGGTTCAGGTAATAGTCACTGGTGTTGGCCATGAGCGGGAGTCGAACTCGGGTCACTGGGTTTGGGGCGCAGAGCGCGAGCACTACACTACCGCTCCCAAAGATAAAGATCCCCTATATAGTCTGAACAGACTGTTGGGGCAAGTGCTGTCAGCGAGTACCTGTGAAGGCCGGCACGGCACACGAGGGGGGTGGGTGGCGAGCGCCACACCGGGCCACCTTTGTCTCCCCAGTGGTGATGTTTGATGTTTAAACACCACACCAGCTACTCATTTGAGACACGCGCACACACACAGAGGGCCCTGCGGTGACTCGAGCGAGTATCTGGAGTCCGTGTGTTTAAAGGAAAACGTACAGGACCCCGTGGCCGTGAACCCAGATGACACGGCGCGCCCAATTAAGCTGGAATTATTGCGTTTACACGCGGGGAATATCGAAGGTTTGTGGAATTGATTCGGGCATTCGAAGCCGATTAGAGACGACGCTGCAGAAGCTGAACATCTGCCGAGTTCAATAGCCGTCGGGGTATGGTGCCCTCAGACTCGGGGGACAACGTAAACTGCCTTCCGAGCGGACGACAAATGAACCTTCATGGCGGGGGATCCCGGGGTCCCAAAATCGTAATGAATAACATTTATTTTTTGGCGACTCCGACCCACCGCGCACAGAAACGCCGCGACCCGCCTGCCGCGGATCGTTCTGCTGTCGTGTCGTGTCCAAGCAGCAGCGGCGAGGACGAATGCGCAGAAGAAACACAACTTTGAAACTTTGATTAGCGCATCGTGTAGAGCTCGTCGAGAGGAATAGATCGCCGCGTCCGTTCGCCTTCAACAGACGTAAAATGACGTCGCAAAGCAGTTTGGGGCCATCCATTGAGTAGGTACGCAAAAATCTGTCAAAACCTGACCCCTACTCCCCCCTGCCTGTACGCACGCGGACTTTTGACCCCCCCACTTGCGTACGTTCGTTTGACGCACCCCCCCCCACGAATCCTATAGAACGGCCGAAATTTATTCCACGCAGAAACGATCAAGGATTAATAATATGAACGTGTTTAAGCAAACAGATCGTCCACCGCCGGAGCATCTAACTCATTTGAAGGCCAATGTAGACAAATTATTATCGAAGCTTCACCCCCCCCCCCTCCGTTTCCTATGCGTACATTGTCAGTAGACCCCCCATACGCAAGCGTACGCGTTTGGCTTAACCCCCCCCCCCTTCCCCCTCTATGCGTACGTACTTAATGGATGGCCCCTTTATGCGACAGCCGGGACCTTATGGGACCATAAGGTTCATTTGCCCTCCGAGGTTTTGTCGCGACCGCTCGCGCCGTACGCCAGCGGCCATTTTAATTCCCGTAAAAATTCGCGGATGAAACTCAAAAATATAACACCGGCTCATTCATTTTTTTGCCGTAAAGGTCGCCCGCTAAAGTACTCAAACCCAGTGGAGAAATGTAACACGTCCGTGCGATGTTTAAGTTAATGCTTAACCAAAACATGCTATTAGACTTGGGTCTGCATGCTGGAATTGGGAGAGCACATGCCGTATTTGAAATCTGGCAACCAAACTTTGAGGCTTGTGTTTTGGTTCTGGCCGATTGCATACCTGGTGCTTGCACGCTGCGGCCAGGCACCCTTCTTTCATTTGCGGCAATTGCGAGCGCGGTCCACCAGCAGAAACGTGGCGTGTTTATTTTCATTCCTTGTTGTACATCTCAAATTATATTCACAGCTTGTGTGTGCGTGTATTGGGAGCGGTGGTGTAGCGGTTAGAGCGCCGCGCTATGATACCAGCATTCCGAGTTAAATTCCCGTTCACGGCCAACACCAGTGACGATTATCTGAACCGGTCCTCGGCCTCCCCAAGGTCGACTCAGCCTCTAATGAGTACCTGGTGCGATGTGTAAACATCGCCACTAGGGAGATAAAGGTGGCCGGGCGTGGTGTTGGCCACCCACCCCCTCGTGTGCCGTGCCGGCCTTCATAAGCATTCGTATTCGTTAACAGCACTTGCTCCAACAGTCTATTAATGCTTGATGGGGGATCTGTGTTTTTCTACGTGTGTTTGTGGATCAGTAAGGTAGTGGTTCCCGCAATGCGCTTGTGAATCCAACAACCTCGGTTCTATTCCTGGCTATGGCTTACATCAGCGGGTGAATATTTGAAACCAGTCCAGGGATTCCACTGGGTAAACTCAGCCTTAAATGAGAAGCTGGTTGCAGTTTGTAGACGTCAGCAATGGGCAACGATGGCTTGCTATGCTTGCAGACCACACCACCCCCTCATGCGCCTTGCCAGCCTTCAATAGGTGCTCACTGACAGCATGTCTATATGGCTATAAGAGGAATCTTTGTTGTTATGCTGTTGTCGTTGTTGCCTTGCTCGTCAGCATTTAGTTGCGTGGCATGAATGTGTAGTGTTCCGTACAGACAGTTTCAGTGCAGCAGTGCAGGCATATTTCATAGCAGATTTATTTCAAGTGAGGGCGAGAAAGTTGGCATCTTCCTTAATGATCATTCCTTTCGAAAGGCTTAGCCTGACATGTGAAATCTTTTGGCTAAAAAAAAACGTTGTTGGGCAAACGTGAGAACAGCCAAGTTTACTCGTCATGCCGCCAGTTTGTTTCCATGGTCAGTTTTATTTTTAATATTCCCTTAATTCTTTTGCGGGGAAAATATAAATTGCAGTCGCAGTGAACCCGCAAATATTGGCAGAAGTAAGCCTGTGTCGAGTCCCATAATGTCACCCTTCAGTTTAAGTCTGTTCCCTCTCAATTGGTCCTTTGTAATGCACTGGACACTCGGAAAATTTGAGTTAAAAAATATTTTTACATCACACTTATAACCTCACTCGATCTAATTTTGGGCGCCCTGTATATATATTTAAAGTGTTGCGTGAGTAATTTCTGGCAGAGTGTGATTTGTCCGTTTGCTCACTGCCACTTGCAAATGGCCTGACTTTGTTTCTTTGTTGATAGCTTTGACAAGCTGTGTCGGTCACCGATGAGAAAACTGAACTTCTCTTGTTGATCCCTGAAGGTCTGTGCGTTTAGGTCTGCACTGCCTTGGGTTGTCCCTTGTTGAACCCAGGTCACCCTTTCAAAAGAGATTTTGAGTCTCAATGGGTTCTCACCTGGCCAGATGGAGTCAAGGAATGAATGAATGAAATCAAAGTCACACTGACTAATTTGGGAGAAACGTTATTATTGCCTATATTTGTAAAATTGTATTTATTTTAAACAATTATATTCTGTTGCATTCTAAATTACTTGGATGTAGCCAGCAGAGTTTGTCAAACGAACCTGACTGCTGATGGGGACCTGGGAAGGGTCAAGGTTGGACTCGAGTTTGCTTTGCTTAGGAAAGCGCTGCTCGATAATGTTTGCTTGGAAGGCCACTAGGCTGATGGACTAAAACATATTTCTGCTTGTATGTGGAGACGCAGAATGAAGCCCTGATTTTGATCTTATCCCACGGCACCCCACAGCAGTACCGTAAACGAGTTTGTGTACAACGCAAACCCCGGGGGTCACCCTCTCAAAAGAGGAAACGCACCGTGCGTTTCATCTCCTGGGTCGCACAAACGACGATGCCGCTGCTCCCGCCGCTGCGGAGGAGAGGCGCGAGTGAGATGAGGTGGGCTTTTTGAAAAGTAGCAAAAAGTGTAAAACGACGAGAGGTTCGGTTACGGTGGCAAATTAAAAAAAAAAACTCCGCAGGTGCTGGCTGGCTGGCTGGCTGTTGGTTAAATGGAGCGGTGGTGCCTTCTCCCCCCCGGCCACTTGGCTCGCGTAAGGAAAAAGCGAGCGGTGAGGGCCCCCTCTCCAACCCACATCCCTCCCCCCCCCCGTGAAAGGAACCCACCTGGGAGAAAGCAGTCACGCCGTTAAAACAATACTCGACGCTTAGAAAAGAAATTAGCAGGAAAAAAGTAAAAATAAAGCTTTGCTTTAATATAAACTCTCCAATATCTGATTGAGACCCCCATTTGCTCAGCATTTTACCCAAATGCTTTAAGAGATTTAATTCAAGCTCAGGATTTTTGTGTGTGTGTGGAGGGGTGGGGGGGGGTAAAGTTTATTTAACCTGTCTAAATAACGTTTGCATCAGGAAAGTGTCACATTTCCTCCCATCTTTCAGCGTTACAGGCACTTTGTTTCTGGCTGCAGCCTCGGCACCCCAATTATTTTTTGTTTTTCCACGTTAGGAAATAAAATGATAAAAGGATCGCTCGTGTTTTGGAAAGGAATTTTCGATGAAATCCCGCTATTATTTTAAGCGCTAATTTCCGCGGCTGGTGAGGTGATGCCACGGGGGAACGGTCGGATTGGCGTGTGCCGTGTCGAGCCCGATCTGCCCCTTGTTTTGGAGGACCTTGCGGGGAAGTGAAGAGAGATCCACTGATTATGAGTGTTTATTGCTTCTGGGTGTTAGAGCCGAAGGCTTCTGAAAGGCAAGTAAACTCCTTCCAGCTGTGGACAGCAAAGCGGAGAGATGTTGACGGGGATCAATTTGCAGGCGCGGTTTGTCTCCGAGATGATTTTGTCCTTTTTGTGAACGCACGCTAAGCCACATTTCCTCCTCCTCCTTCTTCTAAGCCAGACGTTCCCTTAATCTATGGGGTCGGCTGGTTGGCATTTCCTCTCTCTCCGTGCGCTTCTATTCCGTGGCCCTTCTCTATGTCACGTCCACCGTCCTCACATCTCGTTCGACCGCATCCTCCCATCTCATCCTCAGTCTCCCTCAACTCCTTCTGGCCCTGCAGCGGTGCCATCTCCATAGCCATTCCAAATTCAGTCTTTTCTGCAATATGTTGCTGTCTTTTCTTGGATTTTCTGTTTGCACATAGTCACTTTAAGATGTTTTCTTGTTTGTGTTTTTGTGTTTGTTGTGGTTGCACCCGATTCAAGAGCCGAATGGCTCACAGGGCTATACCTAATAAATGAAACTTGAAACTTTGTCTCTTCTCAACACGTGCCCAAAACCATGAACCGCCTCTACTCCCTCACCTTCTCCGGAATATTCATTATCCTTGCTAAGGCTCTGACTTCTTCATTCCTTCACCTTTCCTTTAGAGATATTGTCAACTTACATCTCAGAATGCTCCTCTCCTGCCATTTCCAGCACTCTTCTTTCAATTTTCTGCTGTCTTCCTTTATTTCGTGCCCACGTCTCTGAACCGTATAACAGCGCCGGTCGTATTGCCCTCGTTCTATATATTCCCCCTTTTTCCCATGGCACATTGTGAGGGAACAACATCTCCCTGCTGCCAACACAAATTCCAGTTGGTTTTAGGTTAAATGTTTTTAGCGTGTTGTTTTTATACTTTTGGAGTTTGCGTGTCTCTCTCTCCCTATGGTCGCGTGGATTTTTCTCCGGGTCCTCCGGTTTTTCCCCTCCACTTTTGGAAACGTGCGTTTGGAGTATTTGGTTGCTCTAAATTTCCACTTGATAAGCCACTTCGTTGAAATAGAGCCAAGTAGCTCAGTGGGCCTTACCTGGTAAAAACAAATGTTGATACATGTACAGTGTAGGTGTAGGTGTAGCGATTCACCCCTAAGCCTTACCCCTCCCGCAGTCAATATAATGATTCCTAATTGATTATTGAGTTCGGCAACAGACTGGATCCAGTCGACTTGATCTCGTGAAACTCTCCTCCACCCGACATAGCCAAACAAATGTAATGGTCACGTGGTGTCCAGTCATTTCCACGAACTATTCTTATTCCTGTTTCAGTTGAAGAACGATTCTCACAAGCAAATATAGAACTGGATATGACGTTGGGCTTGAAACTGTGCCAAGCATCTTCAGGACAGAATCCGGGAAGTCACACTTCCTGGATTGTGTCAAGTGGCTGGATGAGTCACGTTCATTCACCACACACAATATCTAGGTATTATTGAAAAACATCGATTTATACATACACGATTAGATGCTTGAATTGACGGGCTTAAGAATCAGTTTAAAATATTAATGTATCCATAGCTACACCCATGCAATGTGATATTGTGACCTATGCATAGACTTAAGATATGTGCCGTGCAATATCGTCACCATCATCATCAGCCATGGCCAATCCACTGCTGGATAAAGGAATCTCCAAACGACCAGCAGCACTTTCCCCACACCTCCGATTAGCATGGTTGGCTCCATACGTTGCAAAATAAGTTCAACATACATACATGCTTAGTGCTGTAATATTTAAACAACTACAGAAAACGAGCCTTTGTTTTTAAACAAGGCTAAAGCACACTGGAATTTGGGAGGGATTAAGGGTAAAGGTTTAGCCCTGCATTTGTATGCTCACCCCACTGCTGGTCGAAAGGTCTCCACTAGGGGGAGCTCTAGAGAGCCCCTCCAGAGGGTATTGGGCCTACTCTTCCACGCTAGCCAGATGTCTTGGAGGAGGTGGGAGTCCGTAAACTTTTACCCGACCACACGAGAACCTGCCAATCGCCTTTGTTGCATGCACGTTTATACTGCTGGGTGGACAGAGGCGGAGGGGTGGATTTAATAAACACGGGGAGGATAATATGTATAAACAAATCCATTTGGAAATGTTTAAGATGACACGCCGCTTTAATGAGGTTGATGAATGGCTTAGCACATTAACGGAATGCTTTCTTCCAATCAGTACGCTATATCCAGTATATACATAAACACTGGATTCTGGCTCATATTGCCCTGGTTATATCAATCCCTGCTCATTGTAACGAAAAACAGCATCTTGGCGTATAACCTTGTTAGTTAAATAGGCTGCGTAATATCAATTGTCCGAGTGCTGTGGTGCACGGTGGGGTTGTTTGTCCAACGCGTGGAATGTTCTGTGCCTCGACACGAGGGATGCGTTCCCGATTTTGAGATCCATCTTGAAAGTCGGGCATGGATACAACATTTCGGATGATACAAAACATTTTTCCCACAAATATGACATCATAGGAAGCAGTCGTTGCGTCTTCATGGGGGCAGTGTGTGTCGTGAAATTAGTCTCGTGCTGAGAAATTGCACAAATGATAGAGATGGTACACAAATCACAAATTACAGTAAGCTCCACTGCTCACTGCTTGATGTACCAAATCTTCCTTCTCTGGCCTAAATGTGAGTGTGGGAAACAACGTACACATGTTGTCAACCCAAGCGGAAATATTGCAACGCTATGGTTATTGAACGAATTTATATATATTTTAAAATCACACATTTTCGGGTTATATAGTTTGTAGCGGTACTAGATACAGAGATGAATAAGTACTTAAGAATTAATCAAAACATAATATATGTTATAAGATTTCAAAAATGTAAGATTGTAACATGAAGCATTCTACTGCTATGCAGACTGATACATTTTCGGAGTTAGGATTTAATCCATTGGCTAATTTTAGTTTTTGCCATTTGTGGTTTGTGTATAATTTATAACAGTAATAATATATATGAAATAGAAATAATTTATTTATATATCAACGATTCAATGTATGCTTTATGAGCATATGAATCTGTCTTAATCAATTCATCATTTACTTGATACAGCAAGCGTGCTGTGATGGTTCCACCTGAAGACGGAAGCTTGTGTTGCCTCCGAAACGTCGTGATTTTTATTTTATTTTTTATTTTACTTTCATTAATTTTAATTTTTTACCTACGTGACTTTACCAAAAAAACCTAAGAATATGAATATAATTCATCATTATGCTTCTGTGGAACACTTTTTTCATGAATAGTTTGATTGTGCAATATCAATATAAACTTTACAACTTATCAGATCGGATCACAATTCCAAAACGTTCATTTCAGTTGCTTTATTACAATTGAAAATCTCATGGCACGAGCCTTTACTACGCGTGCGTGTGAACAGCACTGAATGGCGAGTAATATTCTCGAAAAATCTTTCCTCTCGCTCGTATCCCCTCGAGTTATTTATCCGCTCTCATTCACTCGTGCAGGTTGTTTATGGAGACTCTTAATTCCGATTTTTTTTTTTTTTGAAAAATGCCTTTAATGTGTTAAAACACATTTAGCTACGTTTAGCCAAAATTCAACTTTCGTTGTTTTTCGTTGCATGCAACTAAAAATGTGTGCACGCTCCGAATCAAAAACACAAGTTGTAAAATACCATTAGGGGTACACAAAAAACAAAACGTCATCGAATAAAAACAACGTGTTGTTTCACTTTGCACCTAGTGCATATTTTGTGCTCTGGATATTAAACTTGAGGCTAATTTGGCATCATTCAACCGCCGTCACACAACCTTTCAAGTGCTGCTCTTCTCTGATGCCGGGCGTCATTCAAAAGCGAGACCAGTGGTTCCGGAGAGACGGCCTTCGCGCAGAGTATTGTTCTCACTTTCTCTCTCTCTCTCTCTGCGCCGCGTCCGTCTGTCTGTCTGTCTCACGGATGGACGGACATAATCACAGTGCACGACCCAGGGGCCCCATCCCGAGGGAAGGCTTGCTGTTTTGGTTGGCCAGTGCCACAGAAATGAACCAGGCCAGGAAAAGGAAAGTCTGTCAACATGTTCATCTTTGAGAAGCGCCCCCCCCCCCCCTAGGGGGGCTATGCTTCTCGCTGGTAATAACGTGCAGCAAATTTAGCCGGGGGAGCCAATGGCAAATTGGCGCTTTTGGTCTCGTTCTCCCGCCCATTAGTTTCCTGCGGAGCGTCCCGTAGCCGTAGTTTCAGACAAAGCCAGTTAGCTTGACACGCTGGCTAGAGTCTTGACAAACGCAAACCTCAAGTCGATGCTGCTACCGTCTGGACTGGGGCCAGGATCGCCTCTGAGCTAACATTCAGCAAGGGAATCCCAAGCTGTGCTCTGGAGTCAAGCAAATATTACGCTTAATTTTAACACTGTCAGTATCGCCCCTCCGCTTGGTTTCTTTTAACACGATGCCACAAAACATTGATAGATTTTTTTTTTGTTGCGGTTAAAGGGCCCCGCTAAAAGCCTGGAGTGTTGTTTTTTTTTTGAACGGCATTGTTCCAGAGACACCGACTGTGCGGGTCAGAGCGAGTGACTTCGATCAGTGAAACGTCCCACGGTAATCTTTAATCCGTCGGTGGCTTAATTCATTCGGCAGGCTCATTAGGACGACGGGGCTGTCTTAAACATTTCCAAATGGTTGCATTTGTAAGGCTCACATCTTGTTTTGAAGTAGGGGGGGGGTCAGTGGGAGGTGGGTAAGCGTGGGGTTTCAATGGGAGTGCATCATTTACACATTTATATTATTTGCTTTGGATAACAACTCGCATGCAGTCGTAAAGGAAGGAGGACCTCAGATGTAGTTATTTGGCAATGCACTCCTCGCACATTTTTTTTGAAAAAGCTTACGTTACATAAGTCATGATATGCACCCCAACATTAAGCTGTACCACTTATGTGTATTTTGGAGGGAAAGAAATATATAAATGCTTCGGCGATTATCACAGCCAACTTTAAAGCCCTGATTCATAAATTCGTGAAATTGTATAATGTTGGACATAATTTTATCCCGTGTTGCTAGTGCTTGGGCATGCATTGGAAAATGCTCAAGACCATTAAACCTGTTTGGTATTGTGGAACCAGTGAAGGTGCTGTAAATTTTCAAGAAGCCTGGCTTGCTTTTGGTACTTGGTCATATCCAGAACATCCATTAAACGCCATTCTCTCCTCTTCATACCTCTTCGTCTCTTTGATGCAACCTTCCACCTCCTCCCCATCGCACATCACCCTTCCCATCCACTGGCACCCTCCTACCCATGGCTCACCCCCCCCCCACATCCCACTCTGCTCCCACCACCACCACCACCACGCACCTCCCCCCCCCCCCTCTTCACCCAGCTTCGCCTAGCGCTCAGTCTGACCAGGGAGCTGTTTTTATAACTCATTAACTTTCCTAAAGGTCTGCAGGGAGTTTTGTCACGTAGGGCTTCAGCCAAAGTTGGCTGAAAGGATTTTTTTTTCTTCTTTTTCTCAAACGCCGCGTGGTCATGGCCAGTGACTCTGTCCGGGGCCAGGAACAGCACTGGCCTGCTCAATGAAAGCAGGGGGGGGGGGGGGTTAGTGGGGAGAGCTAGGCAGCATTTTTAGCAGGAGATGGCTGGGAGGTGGGAGGCTGGAGAGGCTGGTGGGGGGCTGGTGGGGGGCTGGTGGTGTGGGGGGGGGGCTTGTTCCACAGAGAAGCAGGTTTATATTTCTACTTGCCCCGCACTGATTCATTAGTGTGTGGGATTTGTGGGGGGGGGGGGGGTCAGGAAAACCTGGGGATTGGCATTTGATTTCAACAGCTGTCGTGAAAAAAAATCAAACGTTCTAAATGTTCTTGTTCAAGACACCTTTTTTAAGAAAAGGGGGGCAAGCAGCACACGGCAAACCTGCATCTGAACGGGGGGGGGGGGGGGGGTGGCGGGCAGGTCCTGCTGAGAAGAAGATGGGCCTTAAACATAAACTAGCACTTTGCGTAAAAAAAAAAACGCCGTGGCCAAGCCAAACAGGCTACCACCGCTATTCATAATATACACTGGGAAATAAATCTCGCCAAAGAAAGGAGGAAGCCCTCTGGAGCCTTGGCTGGAGGAGGAGGAGGAGTGGGAAGCTGTGTGCAGTGGTGCTGGTGCTGGTGGTGGCGGTGGATACAGTGCGCCTATGGCTCGGATCGAGCCTCCTCCTCGTGAAAAGAGGTTTTTTTTTCTTCTTGCGCTCCACCGAGCACTCCTTCTTTCATCCACCCACCGAAACGAAGCACGAAAAAAAAGAAAGGAGCATTCGTGTATACGTGCGTGTGCCTCCGCGTGGGGGTGTGTGTCGGGGGAGCGGTAGCGTAGCTGCCAACCCGGGTTCGATTCCCGCTCACGGACAACACCGGTCCTGGGCCTCTCCTCTAGGTCGGGTCAGCCTCAAAAAGAGTACCTGGTGCGGTGTGTAAACATCGCCTTTATGGAGACAAAGGCGGCCGGGCGTGGTGGTGGCCACCTATCCTCCCTCGTGTGCCTGGCCGGCTTTCAATGGTGCTACTCGCTAACAGCGTTTGTCCCACAAAATAGTGCGATGAAGGCTACACGAGAGATATTTGTCCTTGTAACGTATTGTACATTTTAAATACAGTTCACACGAAACAAGTTCGACATCACATCGCAATGATAATCAAGGACATTACACGAGTTTTGATTCGCTTGATGTGTGTGGCTGTTGAAGCCTACTCGACTCAGGATCGGGTTCGAGTCGTGGTCCAGTAGTTTTTAGGTTCTGCCATGACCTGAGTTCGATTGCTGCCCATGGCTAACATCAGCAGCGAGTGACATTTGAAACGGTTCTGAGTCAGCACCCCTCCACCAACCTACTCTGACGTGCTAAAGTTAGAGTCAATCAACTCCGATGAACTGACGTGCAGATGTCATGCAGCAGTGTCTTCACGAAGGGCTTTAAATCATTAATATTTAAGAAACCCTGAAGACCCAAACCCCCTGTGTTTTTTTTTGGTTCTTTTTATCCAAGTCTGATTGCAGAAATGATTTTGATTATGTTAAAGTGGGATATAACGACCGGCGGAATCTGGTTAGACGCTTTGCGGATGGCAATGTGTGCAGACGTTGAATGCCAGTGTCAAGGTCTGCTAGCCACGAGAGGGCTTCAGGAGAGATTCGAGCACACGGCAAGGGTTTTCGATTTAGAGACTTAGTCGACTATTTGACTACGTGAACCTTATGGCGATACCCCGGGGTATCATAGCACCCCAGCTCTCGCATGATGTCCGTGATGCAGTCATGTTTAGTCTCTGTTGATGGTCGGCGATGCGGCAATCGACTCATCTCGATGAGCTGTGCACGATGCACCACTACGGTGCGTACGAGCGTTCAGGGTTTCGGCGCAATCGTCCTCGCTGCGTTTCGACATCGCAGAGTGTGGCACCGATTTAGGATTGATTGGTACCCCAGTCGCGGAGTGAAGTAAGACCCCTGGAAAAAAATAGTGTCCCAGAAATAAAATATTTAATTGCCTCGGCCCATTTTGTATTATTTGGAACCCCGGGGTACCGCCATGAGGATCATTTGTCTGGTGCCAATTGCCAACCTGGATATGTGCGCTGCGCCTTCATTGGCCCCGTTCCCCCGTGGGCATAAATATACGTGCGGGTGAAATTGTGTGGCGTGTTCTGACACTCACACCACTGGCACAGACCGGCACTTGTGAATAAGTACTGACACAGCCCCGGTGCCTGCCATTTTATATTACTGTTTGAAACATCACAAGATTAATAGCTTCGTTAAAGGTTCTTTTAATAGGGTGCTGTGCGGGGTAGGAGCTCTGACAGTTGAGAGAGAGGTGGGGGGGGAAGGGAGCTGAGGGGGTAGGGGAGTGGTTGTGTAGGAGACGTGTTAGTGGAAAGATTTGCCTGTATAAATGTATAATTAATGGAACCCGTTGTGGTGAGTTGCCGCAACAGTAACTGGCATTGACGGACGCAGCGGAAAAAAAATAAGTCGGAAGAAAAATATAGAAACGCGCCAATAAATGCGACCGTAGCGATGATTATAACAACAACAACAACAATAAAAAAAAGGAACAAACATAGCAAAACTATTATTTGCCTGTTTAGGCTAATTATGGGAAGATGTGTCCCTTATTTATTTATTTGCCCTTGTTATTCGCCCGCCGCCGGCTCTCTGTGTGTGCGCCTGCCGCTCTCCCCGCAGGCCCCCCTTTCACGAAATCTCAAGGAGAGAGGTTTTTTTTTCCTTTCCCTCTTGCTCAAAAGATTTTGTTCTTCCTCGTCGTTCCTTTTTCTTTTAAAATATGGCCCTCCTTTTTTTTTTGCCAGCGAGCCCGCTTTGATGAGCAATAGCTGAAAGAAGCAATGAAGTATTCAAAAGAACACTGAAAAGAGAGAAAGGTAAACAAAGAACCTTAGGCTTTCCTCCCCTTTTTGCCTTATTCAGCTAAAGAATTTCGCTTTGTTGATTCATGGTCAGTCTATGGGCTTAGACGGTAAAAAAAAACAGCCAACCGCATTTTTTTCCCTCCCCCCCCCCCCTTTACTTGATGTTCTTTTCTACCCATCCAACAGTTCTTGTATCAACCTGAATGTAATCAAATATGTGCATGACAAATATCGTTGTGGCTCAATTTATTTTATTTTGGGGGGGGGCAAGGGGGGGGTGGTGCAGGAACGTCGACTTTGTTGCGGTTTTTCAATGCTAGTTGTTTTACTTCCATGGGGCGGACAATTTCAGACAACGGGCGGGTCTTAAGAGAAACCTTAAAATCGTAGCGAACACTGAGCTGGCTGGCTAGCTTAGCGGCAGGTAAAAAGGAGTCCTCTTTGGCAAGTTGTGGCTTGCGATGGGCTATTAGCATTGATGATGGGATTGCGTTGCATGCGTTAAGGCTTCTAATAGCGTCCTTCGTGTGATATCGGCCACTAATGATCCATGTACGCCGCATGTTTAATATTCCCACTTTTCGCGGCGTTGGAATTTGATAGTCTGCAGGCAATGTGGATTACCCGGCTATGCTAGGAATGGGTAGCAGTCATGTAAGGCTCCGCTAAGTCATTAATATTTATTAAATAAAAAACATTTCACACACGTCAAGTGCATGCCTATATATCTGTCTGACAGCGAGTGCTCATAATAGTACAGAAATCAGAGGAATCCGATTGAACACCAATGCATTTTAATAACAATTATATATAATTTCTGCAATGAGTATAAGGTGGGGGGTGGGGGGGGTGGAGTGGCGGCCCAGTTAGCGGGTTGTGCTGGGAACTAGTCCTGATTCTAGATTTGAAGCTTTCGTAACTGCAAGGATTCATATTTTTAGGTAAAATTTTAAAATTAATACAAGTAAAATAAAAATAAAATAATTATTTTCTTTTACTTTTATTAATTTAAATTTTGAGTTCTCCACGTTCACAAAAACTCACAACTGACCAGCACGGTGAAGTGTGGTCAAACACGGATGTCGCAGACGCCCAATCGGACTACTACATCTGTGAAAACAAAAAAGGGAGCTTCTTAGCTCATCGGATTCCTCCGGTTGAACCGAAAGCCACGGAGTGCCCTGTCGATCACGCGCGTGAGCGAGGCTTTTGTCAAAAAGCCCGCGTGAGGCCTGCCAATCGCGGCTGTGCTCTGGGAGCACGGGGTTCACCTGCACTGCAATTGACGAACTGTCGCGAATTTAATTGAAAAGGGATTACAATCAATCAAAGGATCGATTTTTGTGGGGGGGTTTTTTGTTTTGTTTCCATCGCGTTGAATAGGGGCGGCTGTAGTGGCTGCAGGGGGGTGACGTGGACATATTACATACAACATAGAACACAAGATAAAGGTGCAGCCCTGCAATTGCACCTCTAGAGAGGGCTCAAGAGATCCTCCTCTGGAGGGTACCTTGGCCTACTCTTCCATGCTGGCCAGACGTTCTGGAAGAAGTGGGAATACCCAGACTTCACCTCACCACACATACGCCGGTCACTGCATCGCGTGCTTTCAGATGTGCTGATGCGGCCGTCTGGAACGCTCTTCCGTCCGATATGAGAAAGTTGCTAGAACTATGCACTTTTAAATCATCTACATTGAAAACTCATTCGTTTAGAACTGCTTTTTTGTTTACATTGTTGTCCTTCCCCCGCACCTCCAATTAGCATGGTTGGCGATGAACAGTACGAAAAAAGTTCAACACGCATACGTACAACGTGTTGATTGATCTGTGGTGTTATCCATCTATACTGCTGAGTGGATAGAGGTGGCGGGTGGGATTTAATAAACTTGCTCCATTGTTTTAACTGCCACACCGGGAGATCAATCGGACTGGCCACCTCTGCATTGCAAGTCCCATGTGCAAACCATGACACCACAGCAGGATCCATTTGTGAATACCGTTGATAGCATTGAGAATCATTGATAAGATTTTAAGTAAAAATAAATACAGGTTATTTCAATTCGTCTTCTTAATTGTAGATTTGTTAGTCGTGATTTTTTTTATTGTACGTTCTCAAGTATATGTAATTGTTCTTGTTTCTAGAGTGATAAGTGAAGGAATATCTAAGTCTGTGGGTGAATAGTGGTGAAGCTCTGTCCTTTCCCAATCCTGGCCAGCCTGGCCAAAAAAATATAAATGAAACGATTATATAACAACAACGATCTTCTTGGTTCTTTCGGTAAAGTCACGTAGAAGGGAAATAATAAAATAAGAAAAATAATTATTATGTTTTTTTATTTTATTATTTCCCTTTTACGTGACTTTACCGAAAGAACCAAGAAGATGAATCCCTGCAGTCACGAAAGCTTTAAATCGAAATTTAACAACAGCGATGTTTACACACGCGATTCGATGCAGGTATCGTGACCTTAAAAATCAATATCAATCAATGGATTTGTTCCAGCCATGGTCTGCTCGCCAGCCACAATGTGCCCTCTCACAGCAAAGGCAGAGTAATACAAACCAGAGAAGACAAAATGCCTGTGGAGTAATGCGATGGCACAGCATTCTACAGCCGTTATGGTTGGGCAAATAGAGGAAATATCTTTAAAATATGATGCACGTCTTGGCTATTTTGAAAGCATTACGTAACGCCACTGAAAATGTGTCTTGCCGTTCAACATAATATATTTTGTCTCTGACAACTGGGGATTTATGTTTTTTACATTGATACAACCTGACCCCATCTGAATATATAACCATTATATTTGGCCCTTTGTCAAACCGCCTCTGAATGAAGTTATCCCATGCTGCGTCGGTGATGAGGGTTGCTTGACCTTACTTCACCATGCTGTTCATTGCAGGTTGGTGTATACGGAGCTCATAAGCGGTTAATACATCACTTTACCACGGATTTTTGTTACGTTTAACCTTTTCAGTCATGGTCAGGAATTGAACTTCGCTTTGGCAGGCTCACAGTACAATACACAAAGCCCTGCACCCCTGTTCCACGCGACTCACTCTTAACGTAAATTTTCCAAACTGCGGTAGTTTGATATACATTGCTACATAAAACTGTGCACCCATTGTATATACCGAAAATAAAAAAAGGCAAGCATATTTCACAATTAGAGGCACTTATATAATGCCTTACACAATAGCACTTGGATACGGATGCATGAAAATCATACTCGGGGTATTTTACGTAAGAGGTGACGCGTGTGGTTTCCTCCAATGACCAAATCACCCTGAATGTCGCCGATCTGCCTTGGGACAAAAAAAACCAAGGTGTTGAAGACTTTATGTTTTGAGGTGTAAAAATTGTCATCCCGTATGTGTGGAGCTATGAGTATTAATCCCTCTGAATTATGCATGATTCCTCCAGTTTTTTTTATACTTCCTCTCACATGCCAAACACCCATTTTATGGAATTGGCCAAGCATCCCGATGCAAGTGCCTCTCTTGTCGAAGAGTCTTGAGAATCCGTGGGACTGCCCTGGATAAATAAAGGGCACTTGGCCATGAAGTGAGTCTTGGCGATGGTTTCTGCCACCTCTCTGCAGGGACCGTTTGTCCTCGCATCCTCGTGTCTTGTGCTGTGACTAACCGAGCGGGTGATGTGTGGCTGAGGCTGACATTGGCACAAACACAGCCGCTCAACACTACGCACACAAGCGCTGTTTCCTTGCTTCAGCATCGTCAGAGGAAGTCACGGTTCGAACACTGGACTTGCGATCCAGAGGTCGCCGGTTTCTTTTGATCTCCCTGTGTGCGACAGTTGAAGTAATGGGGCAGTGTAAATGGGGTGCACAGCAGTCGGTCAGCAGGTCACGTATCGTGGGGCAAAGTGCCCGGCATGGCGTCGTGGGCTAAAATATCTTCTAGAGGAGCTTTCTAGAGCACCCTCTAGTGGAGGCCCTTTCATCAGCATTAACGTGAGCAAGAAATGAATTGCTGCACCTTTGCCCCTTTTATATTTTCAGTACCGTCAGGCATGTCCATTGGACATATTGACATTTTCCGTTTTGTTTATCTCTGGGACTCTTTGCTTTCGTATTTTTTTGTTTAATCTCATCGTCTGAATGTCTTCCCTGTCTGCTTGACTGCGTCTGCGAATGTTTGTATGACTCTTCGTCCCGTGCGTTGTGACTTGGAGGTCAACTCAGCCCTTCATCTATCCAGGGTCAATAAGCACACTTTGTAGGGAAAGTCAACAGTGGTTGTCCTGTGGAAAGACTTCCCCCATCATAGGAATGTGGAATATCAGTCACTGGTTCAGGGCTGTAAACTGGACATGAGCGTTAAAAAAAGTTCAGTTGCGTGGAAAATCACATTGACCTTTTTACTTTGACAAATAACCATACGGTCGTCTCTTAAGTCCCTTAATTGCAATGGTACTCGGTGACATCCCTGGACCGGAATCGCAGTCATGGCAGATATAGTACAAATATTCCATACCTTTCTATTCGTTGTTGATGTATCACCTGTTCACATCAAAATGCAAATAATAAACTATTTGACCGTTCATACACGGAAGATAGAAACAGAAAAGGATGCGATCATCGTCACGGTTACATTGTCTCGTTTGGCTCAGCCAGGGGTGGGAAACAGCTCCCTTACGGGTCGTCAAAGATGACTTTTAAAAAATACCTTTGGCGGGCCTCACATTCACAATCACACCTCAGCGTCATCCAATAATAACGTGAACGGCAGGGCTCACGTTCTTATTCTTCTTCCGTGTGTGGCTGATGTAGATGCAGACCAACAGCTACAATTTCACATGCAGGTGGTGAAGCCAGACAACCGTGTCAGGAGCAGCGGAATGTAGCGCTCTCATGTCTCCCTGCGCATTTGTGGATCGGGGCATTGCGTCGATATTATGTTGTATGGCCCCTTCCTGGATGACCACAGTCGCCACAATACTGGAGAGTTGTACATTTTCCATTTGTGCATCAGGTATCCGCATCTGCCATGGTTTGTGAGGATGCTGTTTAGGGTGGACCATGAGCTTCTTGAAAGATCAAACCCTGGGATGGCTAAGAAGATGCTTACAGTGATGGATAAACATCTAATTCTAGATTTGAAGCTTTCATGACTGCAAGGATTCATATTCTTAGGTTTTTTCGGTAAAGTCACGTAGGTAGAAAATTTAAATTAATAAAAGTAAAATAAAAAATCACGACGTTTCGGAGGCAACACAAGCTTCCGTCTTCATGTGGAACCATCACAGCACGATAGCTGTATTTTACTTTTATTAATTTGAATGTTTTACCTACGTGATTTCACCGAAAAAACCTAAGAATATGGATAAACATCTATTGTGTGACATTTCAGAGTGGCCGTGGCCATAATAAATTGAGTTATCTGCTTAACTAGGTTGCTCGGTCCTGATTTCAGGGTATCACTTGTCAAGACGCTCGTGTTAGGAATGGTTAATCAAAAGTGTTCAACGCATGTTGTTGGTTGTATGTATTTCACGTGTTCTATGTATTTCATGTGTTGTATGTATGTTGTGTGTGTCGATCACACGTAAAACAATTCAGCTGCGTGGTGATTAGATGAATTATCACTGGTCAACAAAAAAAAAATTCTGGCCTGGACTTTTGCAGCTGTTTTAGACTAATTTCAGGGTGCTGATTCCAAATCTGATCCTCAGATTTGCTCTATCACATCTCATTTTTATGCTATCGACATACCCCATTTTCATTGATTTTTCCCGAAATTAACTCTGTCACTTATGATTGCAAGTTTTTGCGAGTCAGTGACTGCTTTAGTGTTAAAATATGGTGCTGTATTTTTAGGATAGTGTGTTTCTAATATCATTTTATGTAGATATCCACATTTATTCAATATTTTTCTTCCGCAGTTTTTATTGAAAATGCAACATTTGATATCTCAAAAACCTAATGTGATAGACAAAAACTGATGCCAGACTTTGGAATCAGCACCCCAAAATTACCTTAGAACCGTCGGAATACCTTATGCCAGAAAAAGTGTGTTGACCAGTGTTATCATTGATATTGGGGGTCACGATTCATTTCAAAAAAGGGTCACGTGGGACCATTTACATAGAACGTGCCAATAAATTGACTTAATAAAATGAAAACTCGATTCTTCCACACACTCGGGAGTCGACTCGTGTACCGACAGCCCACAAATTGACGACGGTCAAAATCAATCGCAACGTCGCTTCATGCACCCCCCCCCCCGTGCCCATGTCTCACTCTCCTCCCGTCTCTGTCTCTCCCCCCCCCCCCCAGACGTTGACGAGTGCGAGGTTAACAATGGCGGCTGCCAGCACGTGTGCGTCAATACGATGGGCAGCTACGAGTGCCTGTGCAAAGAGGGCTTCTTCCTCAGCGACAACCAACACACCTGCATCCACCGCTCCGAAGGTAGGGCGCTCTCCTCTGCACGTGTGCGTACGTACGTTGAAACTTTTCCTTCGCGCCGTGCCTTGCCAACCGCGTCGAATCGGAGGTGCAGGGAAGTGAGTCGGAGGTGCGGCACTGAGGCAGAAGCGGAACGAAATAAATTGCTTGTGGCCCCAAGAGCTCAAGAGCACCTCACCCTTTATCTCCCCACCTCGATTCACGTGGATTTCAATTGTAGCCGGATTCTCCGCAACATCAGATGCTTCAGAAGGTAAGACGGAGTGCTGAAATTCAGCCGGAATGGTCTGGAACTCTGGTCTGGGAATTCGTTTGGCACGCCACATCCACCTTGCCTCATTTTGTCCTCATGCTTGTGTACATGCCTGGCACATAAGACCAGAGCATATATGGGGCACTATAGTATGAAATGATAATTGACAGCTGTAGCTTGTACCCTAGTGGTAGTGCCTTATGCCGGTAATCCCTACTCCGTGTCAGCCTAGCAGCGTTTGAGAAAATATCTCATGAGAAACAAATCCCTTGTTGGTGAGACGCACCACAAACCTGTGCCCGGTGTCAAAAAAGTTCTATGAATATGGTCACACGCACACACTAACTTGATATTTAAGACAGTTGAAACTCCACGACCAAGTTTGTAACAAGACACAACGGTATTCAAAGAGAAAATGGCACTTGTGCATTATGGGAAGAAAAAGAAAAAAACCCCATCAACCGTTCCTGAATAAGTGCATTGTGGTCCTCTTGTCTAAGATCACCATCAAAATCATTTGAGCACACGCGTGCGACTCACTGAGAGGTAGCAGTGATGCAGAGATAGACACCTGTGAACTGGGTTCACTCTTGCCTCCTCTAAGTCCACTCGCACTGCGCTATGTAAGGCTAACTCACGTTCCCAATGTCTCAGATCTTTGCAGATTGCCCTGATTTTGGCTACATCGGACAATGGGCCCTCATTCAGTTCGCGAACTCACACACACACACTTTGGCAAGAGAAAAGCGGACGAAAAGTGCTGCGTGTAATTGTGATACTCTAGGTGCGTGCGGCCTATGTTACCAGCAAACTCTGCTGTCACACGGGGTGGTGGGGGAGGGGGGGCTGAGGGTGAGACAGTGGGAGGAGGTGGGGGTGGGGGGAGCAGAGTATAGATGCAACGGCACGGGCCAGTTTGTAGCGACCGCTCCGACACGATCACACGGTCGTGCCGCGCGTTGATCGGTAGACGTCCGATGTTTCGCTTCACGAGCTCCTGAGCTCAATTTAACCCTTCCCCGTCCCGAGACGTCCGCAGGTTGCAGGGTGGGTCCCGTTCGCCGCCGAATCTCGGCGGTGTGGCAATGGCGCCGCTGTTGTTAAACACGTTGTGCCCCTGCTCTTTGGTTCTTTCGGTAAAGTCACGTATAAAGATAAAATAATAAATTGAATAATAGCATACGACGTTTCGATTGCAACACAAGCAATCGTCATCAGGTATAAATGAAATAGCAACAAAAATCTAACCAGAAAACTATAGACAGACATATAAGCAGACAGATATCACCAAGATACATAGAGAGAGAGCAACACATGTGCTCGCCGCAGAGAACTGTAGCGACACGACCGCACTCTACGATAGCTGGCGCCAAACTGTGCCACACGCCCCTTCAGCATGGTCTTGTGGGAGCCTCGGTACTGATGACGTCATTTTATTTTAGTTTCTCTTTCAGTTACGTTCGGAACGGAATCGGAAGAAACACTGATGACGTACACACACGTACACGTACGTCATCGGATCGGGAAAGGGTTTCCCAACATGTGAAAACCCTACCCAGTGGTGGCCTATAGCCGGTGAAAATGATGATTTACAGCACCCTGCCAATCCTCGTGTGGATGAAGTCCTCACCATGCTCTGTCTGTCATGGGAATTGTTTCACTATACTTCACCATGGTCAGTATGGATTGATGATGGAGGGGGGGGGGCAGGTAAATATATCTCTCACTCCTGAGGTTAGCCATGGCCGGGAATCTAACACGGCGTTGTGGATTCATAGCGTACCGTCACGAACCACTGTACTATCGCTCCTTCATAAAAAGTCAGTTTATTTATCAATACATTGCTGTACTCAATGTATCAATACAATACATTGCTGACCCGCCCCTAGTGGACGTATTTCAAAAAGAGCTTCATAGCTCATCGGATTCCTCCAGTCTAAACGCGGATTCTGATTCTGACACGCGTTGTAATGGTTAGCACACCGGACTTGCAATACAGAGGGCGCAGTTGCAACGATTAGGCAAGTTTCTTAAATGCCCATGCTTCTGACCACCCAGCAGTATAGATGGACGTGCCACAGTTAGTCGGTCGGCAGGGCGCGTGTGCGGTGGGTGAAAGTGTGGGTACTCCCACTTCTGCCAAGGCCGTCTGGCCAGTGTGGCAGAAGAGGAAACATACTCGCCTGGGCTCCTTCCAGTGGAGGCCATTCCTTCAGCAGTGGCACGAGCAAAACACTTGCAGGGCTGCACCTCCCTTTCTGAACTTACTCGAGCAGGAATCTGTTCAGTACATGGGTGAATGGTGTTCGTGTGGTTCTGCTCGGGGGGGCGGAGGGCCCCACAATATATTAAGGTTGCCCCTGAGTGTTGGAGAGCGTAGTTGTCACGGCACTCGTTAGGGTTGATTTACGCAGTGCCGTTTTGGAAAGAGAACTGGGGACGTGCGGCGTTATGACTGCTCATTACACCCCTGCGTTGTGTCCATTTGGCAAGGAAATCTGAATATTCAGCACAGCTGTCAGGACTGCACTGTGATATAAATGAATGCTGGCATTGAGCATAGGCGTTTGCCATTCATGGCAATGTACAACAACTTTGTCATTAAAACTCAATACGAGTTCCACCAGTGCACATTTTGTACATTAAGTCATGGCAAATGCGTGCTTAACTACAGCATAGACATTGCATTCGCTACCGTGTGTGTGGCTTTTGATGAACTTGACTTCAGAAGTAGCGGCCCGTTAGTCATGATGAATCTACAGGATTTACACCATTGGTACCTCATTTGCCAGTAAACAAAAATATGATAATTGTTGTTTTACCCTTTTATTTGGCAAAAAAAAGGTGTCAGTTTTGTTGCCAGATAAAAGGGTAAAAAACCAATTATCGAATCTACAGGAGTCAATGATGAGGCTGTGTACAGCTATCACTGAGCTGGTATTGTCAGTGGGTACGATCAGTGCATTGGCAGATGACAATACCGTGTTCGTTGTGACATACAGGCCGTGGACAGGGATATGATCAAGAATACGATGGCATCTCTGTGATGTCGCGTTGACATGCAAAGCATGCTGGTATTTAAGGCAATCTTCCGCTGTGTTACTCCATCGCTCGTCTGGTCTGCGACGTGGCCCAGCAGTAGCGTGTTCCCCGCTTGTTGCAAGAGGTTAAAGGTTCGAATCCAGCAACCGCCCTGATCGTTCTAGATTTGAAGCTTTCGTGACTGCAAGGATATTCATACTCTTAGGTTTTTTCGGTAAAGTCACGTAAGTAAAAAAGAATAATAAAATAATAATAAATCACGACGTTTCGGAGGCAACACAAGTCTTCAGGTGGGACCGTCACAGCTAAACTCTCACTTGATACAGTAAATTTAGCTGTGACGGGTCCCACCTGAAGACGGAGACTTGTGTTGCCTCCGAAACGTCGTGATTTATTATGATTTTATTTTATTATAATTTTTTACCTACGTGACCCGCCCTGATCGTTCCTGCGGTGTGGTATTAACCCGAAGTAGTCGTAGTAGCAGTGACACTACGCCCCGCCTGCTTGCCAGTGGACGTTACAAGATTAGGCCACTGTGTTGTTGGAGAGAAAAACAAATGGCACGGTAAATTATTCCATCGGGATTGTACAAAGCAGCAGTCGCCTCCAACCAACAGAAAAATGCCCCATGTCACACTTGCAAATTAAACTATCCTGGTCTATTGGGTTCTCACCACCTGGTTAAACAAAATTAACTGAACTAAGTTAACATCATTTATGTTAGTGATGTTAAATGTGCAATGGACTCATAGAATGTCAGGGTGTTTAAAGGGCATCGTTCTTTGTGTGTTTTCATCTATAGCTGAACGAATTATGACGATGATTATGATTATTAGACACCGCAAAACCTCAATGTGTAACTTAGTGAGAATAAATCTTGACTTAAAGCTTTCGTGACTGCAGGAATCAATATTCTTGGGTCTTTCGGTAAAGTCACGTAGATAGGTCAAAAGAAAATACCTTTAAAACATCCTGCCTCAGCAGCTTTCTCGCTATTTTTTTTCTCCTGATGACAATTGCTTGTGTTGCAATCGAAACGTCGTAGTTTTTTGTTAGTTTTTTTGTTAGTGAGAGGATACAAAGGCCTATCAATGCAGGTCTCAGTTGGACAAAAATTGAGAGAAACGTTTAACAAACACAATACATTCCCCTGCCACGTGTGTTAAATCAAATATCCGCCACCTTTAATTTTTGGTTACGATTTTTCAATTTATTTCCTTCTCCAATAATGTTGTTATGAGAAGCGAGTCAAAGATTGTTTATGTTTGAAAAATAAACCGAGTGTTTTCTCTCTAAAGAGTCTTATTGTGATTGCAATTCTCTTGGCTTACAGGCAGCCAAGTGAAAGTGTTACTTGGATGGCATTGTTATTCAGTAGGAAGCCATAAATTAAAACAAAGAATTTTTACATTTGGCCCAAAATCCATTCCTTTCTCATCTCCGTGTTTTTTCATGTGTCTGTGCACCAAGGTCATCCAAAAGTAGAAATATCAATTTGACTTAATTTTCCATTACTGATGTGTAATGATACATTTTAATGAGGACATTTTGTCTTTAAAAAAAATCTAGGGATGGCTGCTCCACGGATGATTAATTATACGTGCAAATTCATCACAAAGATGCTGAGGAGGCCCAGTGGTAAGCGCACTGGGCTTGCAATGAGCGTTTACACAACGCAGAGCTCTCCGGCACTATCTCCTGGCGCGGCAGTTGAAGCGATCGGCAAGCTCTTCAATGCTTTCCACCTCTGTTCACCGAGCAGTGTAAATAGGTACACTGTGGTTCGTCGATTGGCCGGTCCCTTGTCGTGCTGTAAAGTGTGAGTACTCCCTCCTCTTTCATGATGTCTGGCCAGTGTGGAAGAGTAGGCCAAATACCTCTCGAGGGGGCTCCCTGGTGCTCCCTATCGTGGAGACCCTTCCACCAGCAGTGGTATAACGAATGGAGGACATTTTTTTTTTGGGGGGGGGGGGTTTGTGGTGTGCAGAACAGATATTGAAATACTGAGTGCTGTAACTGAGCTTCAATAATAACGGTTGTTATTTCCAATGTTTGCTTTGTAAAGTAGAAATTTGAAGTAGCTGCTCCAAATTCACGCTTTGGATATTAATGGAGTCGTCGTGTTTATACGATCAACTAATACAGCGTCAGTCCGTCACGGGGCTTTGTTAAGAATCTTGAGTAAATGAGGTTGAGTGGTGCAGCTGAGGATAAAAAGGAAAAGGGCGACTGCACAAAAAAAAAGCGCATTTTGGTTTGTTTTGTCTGGAGATTGAGGCCCCCGGTCTCCCCGTAATTTGTCCGCCCCTCCGGCACCATTGTGTGGCACCCAAGCTGCTACACGAATCTGATTATCGCAGTGAAACACCCTGCTGAAAGCCCACAATGCACCTGTCATCCGAGTTTGTCACGGCCGGCCCGGGGGCTTTGTGTGTGTCGCCCATCAGCCCCGCGCAGATTTTCTCTCCCAAAGGCCCCCGCGCTCGCTCACTCGCTCTGGCGTTGTGCGGCCGCACTTGGGGGGGGGGGGACGGACGGTGGGAGGTGACGTGGCCTAGCCGCGTCCCTCGAGGTTCGCGGTTCGAATCCAGTGGCCACCCCGGTTATTTCCGCGTTTTGGTGTGTATCAACCGTAATGATGCCACGTGCCGTACTGCTACCACAGTGGGCTGTTAAGATCTCGCGAAGTTGTTCGCAAGAGTAGGCCGACGTGTGCCTGGTGTCGTGGCCCGAACTTGAAAATGTACCCGGCAAATAATTCGATTGGAATATACACAGCAATCATCGCCCCACCCCCCGCGCCACCGACTGTGATAACTTGACAGGACCCTTCTGAAACAGAGTCATGAGACTCAGTAAAGCTTCTTTGGATAAATAAGCACAATGCCGTACACTCGCACCAGCCCACATTGATGGTGTCCTCATGTAATCATGAGCACACTGGACTTGCAAAACCAGAGGTCACCGGTTCGATCTCTCTGCCATGGCTCTTGTTGAAACATTGGGCACATTCTTAAAATTCTCCCCCCTCCCCACCTCGTAGTAAAAAAAAATGGGTACACCACAGTAAGTCCGTCGGCGGTGGGGTTAAGTGTGGACACTCCTGCCTCTTCGAAAAAGTCTGGGGCAGCGTGAAAAAGTTGGTCTAAAAGGGCCCGATACAGCGCTTCCCTCTATTAGAGGCTCTTCGCCCAGCTTGTGACACGAGCGAGAAATTGCATGGCTGCACCTTTACCTTTTTGAAAGAAAACAAATTGTTACCAGAGATCGTTTGCATTCGCACTGCCGCCACTTGCTTTTCCTGGCAAAGCTTGCCCCGCTGGAGGTGCGGCGTGGGTGTTTCTTTTTGTTGATGTTGTTGTTGCTGCTGCTGAGTGAAGGCGAAGGCGGTGGGGCAAGGGGCGGTGGGTGGGTGGAGGAGGAGGACGAGGTGGGGGAGCTTGCCAGTTCAGTGGGTGGCGGTGGTGTTGCGAATTTTAAAGAGGAACAACCAGACTTCGGCAGAGACTGTAATCAGTGGGCGATGAGCAGTAAAAGATGCACAGTGGTGACATCAGCTTTCTTCCTTTGTTTGAGAGCAAAATAGGAAGATTTCTTCACAATTATGGCTAATCGCCTGATGAGGCTGGTTGTTGTCATCACCAGCGAAACGTCGTACCCAAATTGTAAATGCTGTGGGTTTATTCTCCCAACACACCGGTGTGCTGAAGTAGTACAAATCTTACTAATTGCCTGTGCCGGTTGGTAGTGGGTTTAACGACACGTTTATATTTACGCGATCTAACCTAAAAAAAAAACTTATTATGGGAAAAGGTGAATCCCTGCAATTGCTTGCTCACGCTACTGCTGGCAGAAGGTGCCTCCACTATAGAGGGAGCTTTAGGGAGGCCCTCTTAGAGGTACGTTTGGCCAATTCTTGCAAGCGTCTTTGAAGAGGTGGGGTTACCCACACTTTGCCTCACCACACGCGAGCTGCCGATCGGGAAACTGGTATGCCCATATGTACTGCTGGGTTGGACAGAGTTGGCGGGGTGTGGGAGGGGGCATTTAAGAAACTTGTATCATTGTTTCAACCGCTGCGCTAGGAAATGGAATCGAACTGGCGACCTCTGGATTGCGTGCTACACGTTGCACTGTCGCTTCACCAGATTATCTGCCGATCTGCAGCACTTATCATTTTGAGAGGTCAGGCCCCGATACTTGAGATGTCTATTGTCTGCACACAATGGTCAAAGTAACAAGCGCTACTGGGCTCTCGGGAGATGAGACCTGTAGGTGAGTTATTGCCTCGTTATTCTTTTTCCTACGCTTGCGTCAGTTGACATTTAAGAGTTGCCACTTTGTTTTACTGAAGAACAAAACACAAAATCAACATCATCATCATCATCATCAGTCGGCAGCCATGGTCAATCCACTGCTGGATGATGCCCTTCACAAGCTGCCGCCATCTCTCACTATCGTGGGATGCGTCAATCCACCCAGCAGCTACACACGAAAGCGAATTTCATCGCTTCATCTCCGTTGGGGACGTACTTTCGGATGTGTTCCGATTCTAGGCTGCCACTCCCATTACTATTATTATTTTTTCCCCTACACGAGCATCAGTTTCTACATATACTCTTACCATTGTTTGCATCTTTAGCTAAGAATAAAACACAAACTATGACAATGGTAGGGAAGTTTGTGAGGTCAACTCAACCCTTTATGCCTCCATGGCCAGTAGCGTTTGTCCTGTGGAAAGCCTCACCCCCGCCATAGGAACGTGGAATTTCCACCACTGGCTCAGGGAGCTGTAAACAATAGACGCGGCCGCCCCACAGTCGATTGAGAACGAAACCTGGTTGAGCAAAGCGAGCGTCGTGAAGTTAAAAATAATTTAAAACAACAATGAAATAAACCAGCAAACCCTCTCCAGCATGGGGGGGTGGGGTTGGTGGGGGAAACACTGCACTCTCGGTCAAAACTGTGGAACATTACCAATGAAGCATATACAGTCAAAATCTCTTAATTAATCATTAAAAATGGCACGCTCCGCGCCTCATGCCAGGAATGCCGAGGAGCCGATGGGATAATACCGCCGGAGAAGAATCCACCTGTCACGCTTCGAGCGGACTTCCGTGAAGTTACCATTGACAGTTTGCGCGGAGTCTGCGAGCCCTGAATGAATGGATGGGAGTACAACATTTACTTCACACTCATGAGAAATTATTTTCCCAGAGCGAACTGGGCAAAAGCGCAGCGCACATGCTTGGCTTAACGTGTTTTACTTACTTTTTCTAAGAATTGTTTTTTCTGCTTAATCCACACCGAGCCTATTTCTTCACGAGCCAGTTCATTCACCGATACAGTGGTAGTGTGTGCGCGTGTCCGTGCGTATTTTTGCTCAGGGCTACCGACCAATTGTGTTGATTCAGAAGAAGAAGAAGGAAAAAAATCTAAATTCTGGTCCTGTAAATGCTCGAGCGACACTCAAGAAAAGGTCAACGGAAGGTGGCCGGGTGACCCAGCAGCCAGAGTGTTGAGCCGCCACTGTCGATGTCCTGGGTTGGAATCTACGACGTTCAGTCAGGTTTTTCCAGTGGAGCGAGTTGATGGTTTCAGTCCAGTTACCAATGACTACAAAACAAAAATAATCATAAAATGTTACATTACATTGGTAGGCAGCAAGAGGCCCACGTAGAGCATACACAGGTTAAACACGCAATTCAAGCTGTTGAGAAGTCTTCTTGGTTCTTTCGGTAAAGTCACGTAGAATGGAAATAATAAAATAATAAAAATAAAACATAATAAAATCATTCTCACGACGTTTCGGCCACAACGCAAGCAGCCGTCCTCAGGTGGAGAACAGGTCTGTCGAGAAGACAGTCTCGAGAAGACAGAGTCTCGACAGACCTGTTCTGCACCTGAGGACGGCTGCTTGCGTTGTGGCCGAAACGTCGTGAGAATTATTTTATTATGTTTTATTTTTATTATTTTATTATTTCCATTCTACGTGACTTTACCGAAAGAACCAAGAAGATGAATCCCTGCAATCACGAAAGCTTTAAATCGAAACTGTTGAGAAGTATTGTGTGCCTGGGCAGGGCACGTTGCTAGAACAGATGATGTACAATGGTCAAGGATAGTGACGGAGTTGCTGCCAAGGAATTGAAGATGTTTGAGAGGAGGTCTTTGTGTTCAGGTGCTTGGGTGGATTTACGCATCCTGGTAGCGTGGGAGATGTCGGTGGCTTTGGGAGTTATTCATCCATCGGTGGATTGACCCTGGCTGATGCTGATTAAGGTTAGTTTTGGCACTTGATCTGGTAAAAAAAAATCTAGCTTGAAATCTAATTTTGAATGTCGTGCGACAAACACCAATCTCATAGCAGAGTCTTGCGTGAAAGTGTGCTGCTCCCTTTCGTGCAAAGATAAGAAGGGCACGTGAAAGGATTTTTCAGAAGAAGTTCCGTGAAAATCTCTTGCGCAGCATTCTCGTATACGCCGGAGTAGCATTGCTCCGCAAAAAATTCCCAAATGGATCCTTCGGCTCATGACATGCTGTCAACAGCACACAGCGAATTAAAGTCTGGAAGAAGACGAGAAAATTAATTTAGAAAAATCAATGTGGTGCAGTTTTGGTTATCTAATGCTTACAACTCTGCGCCAGTGGAGGAAATTCCATATTGCTATGGCAGGGGTGAGTTTATTCACAGTAATGGTGTGATTGATGCATTGACTCATCAATTAATTGAATTCCTTGACACTGAATTGTGACAATTCAGAGCATTGCTGGATGGGGGGTTGCGAATTGTCTCGCACAAAAACAGCAACAACAACAAAAACCACTGGTCACTTCCCAATCTCTGACCAGGATTTGAACTCACACCCTTGTGATTGTGAGCAGCGCACGTCAGCCACGGCACCACCTAGCCATGCGACACTGCACTCATTTAATCGGGACGAACGAGCTTCAGCGTACATAAATGCAACACATTCGTCAATACGACTGCCTTAAAAGAAATAATATATACTCAAGCAATAGCCATTCTTCACGTGCTATGAAGAATGACCATTGCCCAAAATGTATTCGATTTTTTTTTTTAAAGCCTTAGTGTTATTGATGAATGCAGTTGAGTCCATTTGGTTAAGTGGAGCGAAACCAAACTGCACACATGTACGCTTGCCACGCGTACACAACGCGGGATTCCATTGTGCTCCAATATATCATCAACATTAATCCAGTGCGGTTTTTTTTTTAATCGAGCTCTTGTAACCAGTATCAAAAGAATGAATCCCAGTGTTGTGTAATTTATTCCATGTTTTCATTCATTCGTGTTAATCGAAGCTAGCGAGGACTGAATGTAAATGAGCTGCTTCGAGTGGAGTGACGACGCAGCTGTGCCCAGTGTTGGAGACATCCGTAGCTACGTGCGGTCAGAATTGTCTCCACAAGTCTGAGCTAAGTTGGCGCTGCTCCTAACCGTGAGCGTAGATGTCCCGGGTTCCACTGCCAAAACAATCATCAGCAATGCACGCGCGTTGCACATAGCATTACCTGATTTGGGATCCACGTTCTGCTATGTTCGAGCAAACGGGAGGAGCGATGGTGCCGTGGTTTTGTGCACTGCACTGCAACATGCAGCCCGAGTTTAGACGCCCAGCCACGGCGAACATCAGTGGCGAGTTATATTTGGACCAGCCCCTAGTCCCTACCTCCCCAACCCATGCTGATCGGCATGTCGAGGTATGGTCAAACAACCCCCACAATGGACAAAGTGTGGGAAGTCATTACCTAGCAGAGGATTTAAAAAATGGGGCGATTGTTATATTATTATTTAGATGGACAAATTAAAGCATTAAAGTGAGGTGGAATAATATCAAAATGGAACATTCATATTTGAAATCACGTAATTACAATAATGCATTTGATTCGGTATTCAAAATGAACGTGTACATTAATCAGAGTAAAATTTGGGTGGTAAAACATTTTCCAAATTCTTACATGTGTCGGAGAATGTAGTGGCATTACCATGCGTTTGGCTTGTGACTGGACACCAGCGTGCACCGAGAAAACCCACGCCTTCAAGGGGACAACTCACTCAGAGCTCCACACAGATAGATTCAAGAATACTACACTACCATATTTTGACTGCCCTCACCATCCCAATCCCACGCGAATGCTTGCCATTCTAGGACGGCATTTCCTTTCTAAGCAGGCTCAGGTCCTGCTGAGCTTTCGAGGGCCCGTGTGAAACCCGGCGCATTCAGGGGCAATTTTGGTCGAAGGCATTATCATCATCCGTCGGCTCTCGAGCCGCCCTGTCACATTCATCGGCATCAGAGGCCGCTAAGTGCTTAGCGCTGACAGCGAGTTTTGGCTTTAAGGGATTGCGTCGGTCTGGAAGGGTTTAATGAGCAATTGAATTCAATTAATCCTGTTGACGCTGGGCGTTAAAGCAACAGTAATTGACGGGAGCACTCGCACGTGTGCCCGGAGAAGACATACCCGTCATTATCCGCGTGACGTGCGCACGCGCGCGCGTGTGTATGTGTGCGAGTACGTGCGTGTGTGTGTATGTGCGCGCGCGTGTGTGTGTGTATGTGCGCGTGTGTGTTTGTATGTGCGCGCGCGCGTGTGCGTGTGTGTGTATGTGCGCGTGTGTGTGTGCGCGCGCGCGCGTGTGTGTGTGCGCGTTGACAAGCGTGCGCGCACGCACGATTTGTACTCTCCACTGATGTCATGAGCGCAGGCAGGGCCAATTATGCCATCTTATTAGCTAGACTGGGCCGCTTTGATCAGAGACACTTCAACAAGGCTCGAAGAGACCCGGTGTTTGTCTAAGCTGAAGATAATAAGAAGGGAGCTGCCAAGTCCTTTTCCTGGAATGCAAGCCGCACATGCTAGATGCATTACATAAGTTTATCCCAGGATACAAATTAAATTCAATCACGTGTAAGCCTCCGCAATAAACCGTCAGAAAAAAGTTGCCTGAGCTAATTTTCTCGAACGTTATCGTTGGGATTTCACCAATGTTGAGCGCGAGTAAGAGGGAAAAAAAGAGCTGGATATTATTAAATCCTCAAATGTGGAGTCACTTTACAGCAACGCGTACGTAAATATCTCTTAAACGTTGATGGTACATTCCACTGGGCTTAATTTTACTGTCCCAACTCGCATTTAAGTTTTAAAGCCTTGGCCGTTTTTTTTGTTGTTGTTGCAACAATGGCACTTAAAGAGCATGTCTCGCTTGTAAACTTAACAAGGCAGACGAGTTATTTTTGCTATTGTTCACCACTCACCGGGGTTGAAAGCCACTTAGTTGTTAATTCTTCTAAAATAGAAAGCAAAGATAATCACTAAGCCACTTTTGTTATCCATTTATTATTAATATTTCTACTATGCCTGCTTACCCAAAAAAAAATACCTGACTGAATCCCAACATTTTATTTTCAGGAAGGTCTTGCCCAGTTTTCACAATTGTGGACAATGTTGCTAGATGTGTGATACCAACTGAGTAATTTGCAGGTAAATTTTCAGCATCGGGATATTTGGCCAACACCGGTTACATTGTATGTTTTTATATTTTTTTACCTGTGGGAGGAAATGCGTGAATCTGGAGGATAATCCATGCAGAGCAGGGGGAGGTCGTACAAACTCCCAGAGGTGGGACAAAGTCATTGTTATGCAAGTCCAAGTCGAGTCGCAAGTCATCAAATTCATGACTCGAGTCTGACTCGAGTCCAAGTCACATGACTCGAGTCCACATCTCATAGGTGGGACAAAGTCATTGTTATGCAAGTCCAAGTCGAGTCGCAAGTCATCAAATTCATGACTCGAGTCTGACTCGAGTCCAAGTCACATGACTCGAGTCCACACCTCTGCAAACTCCAAACTGGAGGGCATCCAAGACTGGGATCGAACCCAGTCCCTTTTTGCTGTGAGACACCAGTGTCACCACTGCGCGCCACCCTGCCACCCAAAAACAATATGAAGAATGCAACAAAGGAAATGCACAAAGAATGCCACAATAAAGATGGATATGTATTGATTGTGGAAGCAGTGGTGGCTGTAAACGATTGTTAAGACTTAAATAGTGAATCCCTTTGAGTTTTTTTTCTCTATTATGTGTTGGGCCAAAATAGGCATACTAACGAGTAAATGCATGCCACTGTAAGATCAGGACTCGTGGCTGATCATTTATAATAGCAATAAGAATAAGTTATGGCTATTATAATTCACATACCTTTGCCAATAAGTGCTGGATGAAGGCCTATCCACACCGTGTTGGTTGCGAGGGATGTTTTACCATACTTCGCCACACTATTCAGTCTGGGCAGAGCAGTGGTCAGGAATCGAACCCAGGACACAGTGCGTCTGTCACACAGTGGATGGACCTTTGTGCCACGGAGTAATTTTTTTTACCAGTGATTGTGTACTAATTTATTTTATTTAATAAACACGGGATATCGCCATCTCTTCCAAAAAATAACTTGCAGATCGCTAGAGGGATAATTAATCGGCAGGATTGTCATGGTACATCCATGAACAGGGAACATGCTTCGCAGTTTATTGGCAGCATTAAATCGACAGACAAATAAAACAAGGGCGGTGATGGTGATGGTGACAGTAGCGATAATTGCAGTGACAAGACTCCCAGAGAAAATTTAATTTAATATCGAGGGAATTAGTTCATAAAGATTGTGTAGGTATATTCCTTGGGGACATTTCATCCCTCAATGCCCAGCCATTTCCACTTGCAACCTTACACAAATAATCACAGCAGTCAGTGACCATTCGAAAATAATATACACTAATAAAACAAGCACAGTTATTCTCCCCCACGTATAACACTGGGATTAAGAATTACATTTAGTGCACCTTGAACGTTACCAGTGGTGGCTGCCGCACGTAGCTCACTGCCAATGCCATTACAATTTTCCACTTTTATTTTTTTAAATAGAAAATATCGAAGACAGCTTAATCTCCATGCCCCCTACCCCCGTGACTCTAAAAATGCAGCTGGCTGTGATATGGGACACCTAAACAATTAGTAACGTCGATCACCAGGGAGAATGAAAAAAACAACATTCTATTATGCCCACAGTTACAATCCCACAGTCAATTTCACAATTGGGAGAAACCCCTTTCTGGGGTGAATTTCACAAGGGGCATTCATATTTTTTTAGGCCCAATTATGGTTTTTGTGTGCTTGTTGTTAAATCCTTAAGCTATAAACGCAGATCGGTAACAGATGTCCGTTCGTATTTCTGAGTTTATGCACAAATGTGAAAAAAATAATTTGCTTGAAAATAGAAAAACACTGCAGTCGCCATTCATGGAAGATGAATGCCAATTAAAATATCATTCCACGTCGCTCTGATTATTGAATCAAATTGGATTCATCATCATCGTCGTCATCATCATGATCAATCCACTGCTGAATTAAAGCCTTCTAAAGTCGTCACCATCCCTTCACGGTCCCGCGATGACAACAATGTACCTCACACCTACGTACAACAAGCCGATCTCGTCGCTCCATCTCCATGGTGGACCCCTCTTGGGAGCTTTCCCTCATTTGGCTGCCATTTCATCACCATATGACATTGTTCTTTGAGGGCATGAGACTAACTCCATAAGTTGAATTGCGAATAAAAGATAATGGCGGTAATTTAAACGCAGCAATTTTTTTTTCAGCAGGTAAGGCCCACTGAGCTATATAGCTCTTTTTCAGAAGCGACCTTGCCACAATTGAAAGCTCAACAAAGTGGCTTATCGTGTGGAAATGTATAGCAGCCAAATGCTCTTAAATGCATGTTTATAAATGTGAAGGGAAAAACCGGAGGACCTGGAAAAAAATCCACACGACCACGGAGAAAGAGAACGTGCAAACTCCAAATATACAGCGTCAGGGTCGGGATCGAACCCACAACCTCCTGTATACCATGCGAGGTAGTTAACATTTCACCACATACTGAAACACGGAAAGTCACAACCTTGCAAATTACACTTTTCTCTCAATAGACTTATCTTCTGCTTCCTGCGTATAATTACATTCCTTGCGCGTATGTAAGTGTAAACTTGCTGTTGGTAATGACAATAGAGACCCTTTGTACATTATTTCCTAAGTAATTGTCTTGACGTTATATTCTGCGTTTGTAATACTGTAGATTAATATATTATTTGTTGAAGGCTTACACACAGAATCAATCATTTGTATATGGCAATTGAATTCAATTAACTTTAACATGTTGGCTCGCATAAATGCTTACCTTTACAGAAAGCTCGAGTAACAGAGAGGCTAATGGAACATAAAAATAGCTATTGACCACAGTCTAATTTTTTTAAGGCAGGAGCCATGCTGTACAAGGGATTAAGTCACAAATCCGCCTTGCTCGGTTAATCGGACTTATGAGAAACAGTAATCAGAAAGGAGACGTGCCGAATGCCAATTTCACGCCGCTGTGATTAAATTCCTTCGCTCGATATGTGTGTGACAAACCCCTTGTTCGTTCTTTTGCCATTTCCTTGAGCGCGCCCCCATCTCGGATTATTTTCGTCGGGAATCAAATCAATAATGTGCGCCGCGCGTGGGCTCGACAACCGGCAATCTAACTCGGGCATCTGTTTAAACAAAAAAAAATGGCACTTTGCAACTCATCGGATTCTTCCAGCGCGAATATTTTTTTTTCCTGATTCTGATTCCGCAATCCTCACTCGACGTCCGCGTCTGGCCCCAACGGTGGCCGTGGGGCCGATGGGCACACGGCGGCCGTCTGAGACAGGGGCCACGCTGGGTGACGGAGCAGGTTGGAGAGCCTTGCGGGGGTGCCGGGGAAGAAGGGGTGGAGTGGCTCCCTAATGGTGGGATTAGGCGTAGAAGGCTGCAAGGCTTACAGAGGGCCTTTACACACTGTTTGGTCTAAATACCACAGACTGACCTTCTCTCCCCCCCCGCCCCCCCCCCCCATGTTGGCTCCCCTCCCCTCGACTATGCCCCTCACCCCACGCACACCCTTCTACCCCAACCCGCTTGCCCACCGACCCTCCCCCCACACCTCCCCATCCTCAACCCCACTCACCCCTCTGTCCGGCTGTCATCAGATTACACGATAAGCTGATGAAAAAACCCGGCATGGAGGGGAAAACTCTTGTGCCCCTCTTTTGCTCGCATTTTAGAACTTAACCTTTTACCGGCTTGCGTGTGAGTGCGCGCGTGGGTGTGCGCGTGTGTGCCACACTCAGTGGCATTATGGGGAACTTATATTCATTTTTTTTATAAATGCAATTTTAGCAACAACAAAAATAAGCCGTTTCCAATTGTCCCAAATATTAGGAATGTTGTTGCAATGGTTTGTAAAAAAAATGTAATATAACTGTGCGAGTTATTTATCGATGACATTTTACGTTCGCGTGCAATAACGTAGAGAAATTAACGAGCAGCAACCGCGGGTATTTTTAACGACGCCTGACACTAAATGTCACTAATCACGGCTGGTACCCTTCATTAATCCAAATGCCAACATTAATCACGTGACTCCGAGCAAAGAAAATATAAATGTACAAAACACTAAAAAACATTTTAGTAAAAATGTCTTTTGTGTGTGTGTGTGTACATGTCAAATCCGTGGCGTGCTGCACCGCATTACCAAATAATAATAATAATCAGTGACGTCCATGGCAGTGGGGGGTAGAGTGTGGTAAACCAAAAGGGGGTGGGTTATTTGGCATGCACTTAAACATTAACGATATTGTGTTCCCACTCTAAATTAGCAGTGTTCCCACTGTGAATTAATAGTGTTTCCACTGCAAGTCAATATTGTTCCCACTGCAAGGCAATATTGTTCTCACTGCAAGTCAATATTGTTCCCACTGCAAGTCAATATTGCTCCCACTGTGAATTAATAGTGTTCCCACTGCAAGTCAATATTGTTCCCACTGCAAGTCAATATTGTTCCCACTGTGAATTAATAGTGTTCCCACTGCAAGTCAATATTGTTCCCACTGCAAGTCAATATTGTTCCCACTGCAAGTCAATATTGTTCCCACTGCAAGGCAATATTGTTCCCACTGCAAGTCAATATTGTTCCCACTGCAAGTCAATAGTGTTCCCACTGCAAGTCAATATTGTTCCCACTGCAAGGCAATATTGTTCCCACTGCAAGTCAATATTGTTCTCACTGCAAGTCAATAGTGTTCCCACTGCAAGTCAATATTGTTCCCACTGCAAGTCAATATTGTTCCCACTGCAAGTCAATATTGTTCCCACTGCAAGGCAATATTGTTCCCACTGCAAGTCAATATTGTTCCCACTGCAAGTCAATATTGTTCCCACTGCAAGTCAATATTGTTCTCACTGCAAGTCAATATTGTTCCCACTGCAAGTCAATATTGTTCCCACTGCAAGGCAATATTGTTCCCACTGCAAGTCAATATTGTTCCCACTGCAAGTCAATAGTGTTCCCACTGCAAGTCAATAGTGTTCCCACTGCAAGTCAATAGTGTTCCCACTGCAAGTCAATATTGTTCTCACTGCAAGTCAATAGTGTTCCCACTGCAAGTCAATATTGTTCCCACTGCAAGTCAATAGTGTTCCCACTGCAAGTCAATATTGTTCCCACTGCAAGTCAATATTGTTCTCACTGCAAGTCAATATTGTTCCCACTGCAAGTCAATATTGTTCCCACTGCAAGTCAATAGTGTTCCCACTGCAAGTCAATAGTGTTCCCACTGCAAGTCAATATTGTTCCTACTACAAGTCAATATTGTTCCCACTGCAAGTCAATATTGTTCCCACTGCAAGTCAATAGTGTTCCCACTCCAAGTCAATATTGTTCTCACTGCAAGTCAATAGTGTTCCCACTGCAAGTCAATATTGTTCTCACTGCAAATCAATATTGTTCTCACTGCAAATCAATATTGTTCTCACTGCAAGTCAATAGTGTTCCCACTGCAAGTCAATAGTGTTCCCACTGCAAGTCAATATTGTTCCCACTGCAAGTCAATAGTGTTCCCACTGCAAGTCAATATTGTTCCCACTACAAGTCAATATTGTTCTCACTGCAAGTCAATAGTGTTCCCACTACAAGTCAATATTGTTCCCACTACAAGTCAATAGTGTTCCCACTACAAGTCAATATTGTTCCCACTGCAAGTCAATAATGTTCCCAATGCAAGTCAATAGTGTTCTCACTGCAAGTCAATAGTGTTCTCACTGCAAGTCAATAGTGTTCCCACTGCAAGTCAATAGTGTTCCCACTGCAAGTCAATAGTGTTCCCACTGCAAGTCAATAGTGTTCCCACTGCAAGTCAATAGTGTTCTCACTGCAAGTCAATATTGTTCTAACTGCAAGTCAATAGTGTTCCCACTGCAAGTCAATATTGTTCCCACTGCAAGTCAATAGTGTTCCCACTGCAAGTCAATATTGTTCTCACTGCAAGTCAATAGTGTTCCCACTGCAAGTCAATAGTGTTCCCACTGCAAGTCAATAGTGTTCCCACTGCAAGTCAATATTGTTCTCACTGCAAGTCAATAGTGTTCCCACTGCAAGTCAATAGTCTTTCCACTGCAAGTCAATATTGTTCCCACTGCAAGTCAATATTGTTCTCACTGCAAGTCAATAGTGTTCTCACTGCAAGTCAATAGTGTTCCCACTGCAAGTCAATAGTGTTCTCACTGCAAGTCAATATTGTTCTCACTGCAAGTCAATAGTGTTCCCACTGCAAGTCAATAGTGTTCTCACTGCAAGTCAATATTGTTCCCACTGCAAGTCAATATTGTTCCCACTGCAAGTCAATAGTGTTCCCACTGCAAGTCAATAGTGTTCCCACTGCAAGTCAATAGTGTTCTCACTGCAAGTCAATATTGTTCCCACTGCAAGTCAATAGTGTTCCCACTGCAAGTCAATAGTGTTCCCACTGCAAGTCAATAGTGTTCTCACTGCAAGTCAATAGTGTTCCCACTGCAAGTCAATAGTGTTCCCACTGCAAGTCAATAGTGTTCCCACTGCAAGTCACTATTGTTCCCACTGCAAGTCAATATTGTTCCCACTGCAAGTCAATATTGTTCTCACTGCAAGTCAATAGTGTTCCCACTGCAAGTCAATATTGTTCCCACTGCAAGTCAATATTGTTCCCACTGCAAGTCAATATTGTTCTCACTGCAAGTCAATAGTGTTCCCACTGCAAGTCAATATTGTTCTCACTGCAAGTCAATAGTGTTCCCACTGCAAGTCAATAGTGTTCCCACTGCAAGTCAATATTGTTCTCACTGCAAGTCAATATTGTTCTCACTGCAAGTCACTATTGTTCCCACTGCAAGTCAATCTTGTTCTCACTGTAAGTCAATATTGTTCTCACTGCAAGTCAATCTTGTTCTCACTGCAAGTCAATCTTGTTCTCACTGCAAGTCAATAGTGTTCTCACTGCAAGTCAATATTGTTCTCACTGCAAGTCAATATTGTTCTCACTGCAAGTCAATAGTGTTCTCACTGCAAGTCAATATTGTTCTCACTGCAAGTCAATAGTGTTCCCACTGCAAGTCAATATTGTTCTCACTGCAAGTCAATATTGTTCTCACTGCAAGTCACTATTGTTCCCACTGCAAGTCAATATTGTTCCCACTGCAAGTCAATCTTGTTCCCACTGCAAGTCAATATTGTTCCCACTGCAAGTCACTATTGTTCCCACTGCAAGTCACTATTGTTCCCACTGCAAGTCACTATTGTTCCCACTGCAAGTCACTATTGTTCCCACTGCAAGTCAATATTGTTCTCACTGCAAGTCACTATTATTCCCACTGCAAGTCACTATTGTTCCCACTGCAAGTCAATATTGTTCCCACTGCAAGTCAATATTGTTCCCACTGCAAGTCAATCTTGTTCTCACTGCAAGTCAATCTTGTTCTCACTGCAAGTCAATAGTGTTCTCACTGCAAGTCAATATTGTTCTCACTGCAAGTCAATATTGTTCTCACTGCAAGTCAATAGTGTTCTCACTGCAAGTCAATATTGTTCTCACTGCAAGTCAATAGTGTTCCCACTGCAAGTCAATAGTGTTCCCACTGCAAGTCAATATTGTTCTCACTGCAAGTCAATATTGTTCTCACTGCAAATCACTATTGTTCCCACTGCAAGTCAATCTTGTTCTCACTGCAAGTCACTATTGTTCTCACTGCAAGTCAATCTTGTTCTCACTGCAAGTCAATCTTGTTCTCACTGCAAGTCAATAGTGTTCTCACTGCAAGTCAATAGTGTTCCCACTGCAAGTCAATAGTGTTCCCACTGCAAGTCAATATTGTTCTCACTGCAAGTCAATATTGTTCCCACTGCAAGTCAATAGTGTTCCCACTACAAGTCAATAGTGTTCCCACTGCAAGTCAATATTGTTCCTACTACAAGTCAATATTGTTCCCACTGTAAATCAATATTGTTCTCACTGCAATTCAATATTGTTCCCACTGCAAGTCAATATTGTTCCCACTACAAGTCAATAGTGTTACCACTGTAAATCAATATTTTTCCCATCGCAAGTTATAGCACAATTAGACTCGCTTGATGAAAGGAAAAACGGGAGGCCAGAAAAAATATCGAGGTCGGGGGGGGGGAAATGACACCCCCCCGCACCTCCATCTCTCTCTCCCCGCCACAAGAGGATCATCCAGGCAAGTTTGCTGTGCCGTCCGCGCGCGCGCGCTCGCGAGAGAGAGAAAGCAAACGGTGGAGACAAAGGGGGTCGGTTGGTATCCCGCGCGCACAAAACACAAAAAAATCAGCCTCTGTCAGCCGTGCAATTGATTTGCAGTCGGCTCCCAACTCGTGCTCAATCGCCCCCCCCCCCTAGAGAAAAGGAATAAATGGAACTCACCCCCCCCTCCCCGTCTCCTCCTCCTCCCTCTTGCCTCTCCTGCTCCTGCGTCTCCGCCCCTCACAATCACCCCGCAAGAATCATCCTCGCCGCGTCTCCTTCCCTCCCTCCCTCCTCCCTGCCCCCTTCACAGTGCCGGCCCGAGCCTCTTGGGGGCCCTAAGCAGAATTTGATTTGGGGGCCCCCCTCCCACCACGCAGACTCATCTGTGCTAGAAGATTATTGACACAAATGTCACACTATAATGTTATAGCGAATATTATAAACGAATACAGTGAGGTTATGTATTAATAAAAAATAAAAACAACACTTAAAATACTTCACTCTTTTATTAAAACTTCTGAATACAAACGGTCACAAAAAACATATTAAATAAATTATTTGCAAATGTGCATTAAATGTGCAATCTTTTAAATAAAACCAAAATAGACAAACATTAATCTAATCAAAAATAGAATGTTACAAAAAAAAAGATACTTAAATAATGAAAGCAAACATAAGAACAGCAAGGGTTCAACAATGTCAACTGTACAACAATGACCTCAAAATCGTTCCTTCCTAGCTTTTCTGGAGGCAAAGTCACTAATGACATCATTGTATGGTATTGCTTGGCCAACTTTGTTATTAATACTAATGACTGCAAGTCCACTTAGTCTTTCCTGGGCCATTGATGATCTCAAATATGTTTTTATCAATTTGAGCTTGGAAAAGCTCCTCTCTGCTGATTCATATTCTATTGGCAAATGAGGCATAATTGCAGTATGGTGAAAAATTAACATGGTGATCTACTGCAGCCTATAAATATGAGGATAGCACTGCTACATCAGTTGCCACCATATTAATAAAATTGAAGTCTATTTTCATTACAGAAGTCTCCCCACCTAACATGGCTTTGGTATATTTTCTCATAAAGATCAATACCATCGCTTGCCAAAGATCTTAAAGCAGAGACCGCACGTGCTTTGCCTATGAAGCTGGAATATTCACTTCAACACAAACAGCAATGCTAGCTAAGCTTGTCATCGCTGTTTTCTCCAACTTAAACCGATATCTATCAACGTGAAATACACACCTACTACCTAGATAAATGTATATTAATAACATTTCACTGTTGTGGCGGGGATTTAGCTCTGGTGCGTTATATTACCACTTTTATGGCTTATAAAAATATCATGAGTCATGACTAGCTAGCTGCTTCCTCAAGTGACGTGAGCACAATTTGTGCTGCTGCTGCACAAAACATACTGTAAATAATAATGCAAACATACCTTTATCTCGCTCTTTTTTCTCCTCCTCGGTCCTTTTCTTTTTTCTTTTTTCGGCACCAGAGGGATACGTCCTTTTTTGTGACATGGCTTAGGCGTATTTATTATCGTGACGTACAATTGCGCGCACCTGCCCGCGCCCGCGCCCGCGCCCACGCGAATTGTCAATGAGCCGTGACATCCGTGAGCCGTGACAAAGCAGCAGTTGTCGACAGAATTTTCTTGTCTTGAATCATTTATTCATTCATTCATTAATTCATTTATATCACTTGTTTAAGTTATTTAATTGTAAAAAAAAAAAAAACGATTCGGGGGCCCCCTGGTGGCCAGGGGGCCCCAAGCAGCCGCTTAGTTCGCTTATGCCTCGGGCCGGCCCTGCCCCTTCACGTCTATAATTAAAGGGCGTTTTCACTGCCTGCCGGCTTCTTTCTTACTCGCCGCCAGTTAAAACAATGAAGAGTTGCGACAATGGGGGGGTATGGGGTGGTGAGTTTTTTAAACCCACCTTCACCGCCGCTCCCTGGACACCCAGTGGTATAGACGGGCTTGCATGCAGCAGATTGGGAAGCTGGCACCGTGGTGGTGTAAAGTGTGGGTACTGGCACATATTTCTAGACGTTTGGCCAGCGTCGGCTCAAATGCCCTGTTAGGGGGGGGGGAGGTAACGTGGGGGGGGCGGCTTTCTCTAGCGGAGGCCCTCCTGTGGTCGGTGTGAGCAAGCAAAACGCACGTGGCCACTTTCTCGACCTTTACTCGTTACCATTTGCTTTGTTTTATTTTCACAAACCCGTCGTCGTCATCATCGTCGTCGATTGCCGTCATCTTCATCATAATCATCAGACGCGATCAATGCACCCGCCTGGAAGTACCCCCCTCCCCCGTCATCTCTCGCGATCCTACACGAGAGGCGATGTTTCGACGCTACGTCTCCTCTGTGGCGGTCAATTTATTGTGCGTCTTCCACGCGTTGGCTTGCCACTCATCCACAAACCGATAGCCGGCGCTTATTGTCGTTGCAAGGCAGCTACGCTCAGTGGTGCCCTCTCTCTCTCTCCCCTCCGTGTCCGTGATGAGATGCCAGTGTGCGGCCATCAGACGCAACGACTCACAACATTTACAGACAGCACGTGCCATTTCATTCGCGTGTTTTTGTTTTTTTAAATTCGTGACCACGCCAGCGTACGCAATGCCGTGCGGGAGTGCCAAGGGAACGACTTCATCCAGCAGTGGATAAAACATTGCTAACGATGGTGAAGAAAGACCATGGAGACCACGGATCTCTCTCTTTTTATAGATGGAGACCTGGGTTACGAAATCAGACGATTACAAAAACAGACATGGGGAAAAAATGTTACAAACATTGCGAACCACAGAGGTTGAAAATGTTCCAATGCCATTAGTCAGCTCTAAGGTAGAATGCAATGCTACATCGGAAAATATGAACACACAAATGGGAACACGTTAACAAGATAAATGAGATGGGAAGGCGATTATACTCAAGATCGGCGAATCCAGTTGATTTGTAATCCAGATAACCAAGCGAAAGGAATCTCTGTTGCCGTTAAATGTGATCGATCGAAAGAAGCACGCGAGTCGAAAAGACAGGCTCGCGGAACGAGGAGCGATGAGAAGGAAGAGGGCTCATCGATGGGATGGGGCCGTTCAAGCGAAAGAAATCCATCGGGGATGGACAGAGCACGTCACGAGAGGCAACTGACGGAGAGACGAAATTTGCGACGTCGGAGTGGAGAGCGAGGGGACGGCGCACGAAGGAGCGGAGGAAAGCAGCAGAAGCGATTGCGAGACTCGGTCAGCACGGGCCAACTGACGTGGAGGCGAGGCATTGACAGTGGTTCCATATTAACCAAGGAGGTGGCGTGGGGTAGCAATGGTCCAGGCACTGCCCTCGTGCCGCCTACAATGTAGCGCCACAGCAACCTCTAGCACCTATTTCGTGCACGGTGGTCACCCATCGAAGCGATGTGCAGGCCCAAACCTGCTGAGCTTCTGAGGTGTGACGATATCAGGTGCATTCCACGTGATTTGGTAATAGACCAATTTTTTGTCCGTCTATCTATAGTCGATAAGAAGGACCGCTTTTTTTTTGTTTTTCCACAACTCCACAGGATGTGCCAGTCACTGCGGCGGGCATCAAAGTGACATACTTACTTCATTGTAATTTGCATCCCGGCAAAGGGGAACGGATGAGATCGCGCCCCGGAATTCCTTTAGCTCCGACGTATTTTGGACGTTGGCGTGGAGCCGCAGGCAATTGAGATATATATTTTAACACATAGGCTCCCCCTCCTTGCCTCGAATCACTGCACCAGATTGAATTTAATTAAATGATGACGTCACCCTGCTGCTGCTCTATTTAAGAACGGAAGCAACAGGAGAGCTTCACCATTCTTTCCCGATGAAGCTGATTGTAATTATCAGCGAAACGTCGTGCTACTCAAATTTAAAAAATGCTGTTGATTCTCTCTTCAGCACACCGGTGGGCTAAAGAAGTCAATTAATTTGTCCTTTGAAAAACGTGACACATTTTTTACTGTTTGGCCGTGTCGGGTGGTGGAGGGTTACGACACATTTATAAATAACGCGATCTGACCCAAACACCTATATTATGAGATATATATACAATAATGCAAACATATAAAAACAGCTTGGCGTTGGACACGCATGCACAGGCCTCAGTGGCTGCCACCGCTTCTCCGTAGACGGTTGTCATCGCCCGTCAGTAGTCAACGTCGTGGCGCGATGCCGTTCTCGCTGCCTGGCGCTGTGCAGGTGGTCCCCTTGCGAAGGGGGGGGGCAGCAGCAGCCGTGTCCGTGGTGCTCGAAAGCGAGTCGGAGTCAATGTTGATTTCCTCTCCGCAGAACTCTCGGTTTGCGCGAGCTCGCACTCAGTGTACGTTTTTATTCATGTTGAACTTATTTCGCACCGGACGCAGCCAACCGTGCTTATCGGAGGTGCCGGGGGGAATGGACAACAAACTGAACATAAAAAGCAGTTCTAAAGAAATGAGTTTTCAATCTATGTTTCAAAGTGTATAGTTACAGTGGCTTCCCAATATCAGAAGGAAGAGCATGCCAGACGGCTGCAGAAGGGCATCTGAAAGTGAGCAATGCGGTGACCATCTTTGTTCAATGGCCAGCCAAACACCGCTGCGAGGATGAGCAGAGTTTGTGTGATGGTGGTTACTCCTTGACAAGATCAGCAAGGTATTGTGGACCAACGATCCACATTGTGAGTACGGGTATGTATATGGGAAGCGGCAGTGTGGTGCTTAGCTCACTGTGCTATTGTAATGCGGGCGAAAGCGACCTTACGGATGTGACGTCACGAGGAGGCGGAGCCAGGTGACGTGGGTGAAAGGTAGGGGGTCCTTAAGCGGGTAAACCGGAAGGAGAAGGCAGTCGGGGTGTGAATGGAAAGGTGTGGGGCCACGCGGGCGTACGAGCCGAGGGGGCACCGTCAGAAGCGGGAGCCAACCCTGGGAACAGTAGGGAGCTACTGGGAGGTGTAAAGCTGCAGATAGAGATAGGCAGTAAGGCTGTGTGTGAGGAGCAGCGGGGTGGCTGCCAGGAGTCGCAGGAGCGACGAGAAGGCGAGACAGCACGAGGCCGTGAGAGCTGCAGCAGGAACAGCCAAGGGAGCTGTGTGAGAGTACAGCAGCGGAGCTGCTGTGGGGCCGCAGGAGCGACAAGAACAGCAGCGGGGCTGCTGATGTGGACTGGAGTGGCATCGGAACCAGCACAGAGAGAATAAGAGAGACAGCCGTGTGGGGACGCAGTACGGACCGAATAAAGGACACTGAGCCAGATATCGTGGTCAAGTCTTTTATTACACTATGAACCTAGCCACCCGTGTTCGATTCCCGCTCGCAGCCACTAACACCAGCCTCAAATGAGTACCTGGTGCAGTGTCTTTGTGTGTGTGAATTTAAAATCACACCGTTAATAGGATTTTTCCCCTTTTTTCTGGCAACAAAACTGACACCTTTTGCAAGGAATCATGCTTACATTAACTACAATATTTACAGTCAGATGCAAACAAAAAACAATACTCTGATAATTTGTGCATTGTCTTTGAAACTGATTGGTCCACACCAGAGACAGCTTTTTTTAAAGCCTAGTCTCATATGGTGTTCGACCAGATGCGCCTTATGGCGCTGGCAAAGGAGGTCCCATGATGAAATCACACCGTTGTTTTTTTTTATCAATTGTGCAAACTACAGCACGCTTCTTATCCTATGTTGATCATTAAGATTATTAGATATTGTTTAAACTCGTGCATTATTTTTAATTTCCTCCCCTTGTCTCATTTGCCAAGTTCCTATAACCTTTCTCAGTTTAAGAACCTATAAACTCGTTTCTAGATTTGAAGCTTTCGTGACTGCAAGGATTCATACTCTTAGTTTTTTCGGTAAAGTCACGTAGGTAAAAAATGAAATTAGAATTAATAAAAAATAAAATAATAAAAATCACGACGTTTCGGAGGCAACACAAGTCTCCGTCATCAGGTGGGACCGTCACAGCCATAATAAAAATATATATTTTTTTATTTCTTATTAATTAAAAAAAATGTTTACCTACGTGACTTTACCGGAAAAGCTAAGATTACTATAAACCCTTGTCTATTACAGCTTCAGCAGTGCTCGTTGTTGCTCGCCACGTGGCAGTGTGGACCTTCGTGCTCAGCAACCGTGATGAATTATAAATGTATATCTTCCCTGCAGAGTAATTAGTGTTGAGTGCATTCGTGATTGTAATCATCAAGCGCCATTGTTTATCAAGGCCTCATGGTCCTTGACGAGCCATCTCACTCGTGCGTGTGAACTTATCTCATCGTTCATTCTCCATGGTGGTTTGAGCTCTTGGGCACAATCTTTGCTTGGTATTATGATACTGTGGTGGTTGTATACAATGTCGTAATATACTGGCCAAATATTTATCGGAATTCAATAACAATAATAATTATTAATAATGATTATTAATAATAATAATTTACACTTAGAAAGTGCGCTTCACCCAGAGGTCACAGTGCGCTGCACAGAGTTAACAGCGAGAAAGTAACTAATGCAAAATCTGACGCATAATACAGGGTGCTTCCAAATGTTTTAACACTTATATAGGACTATCGTTTTTAATGGAAGAAGAACGTATAATACACTGTAACATGATAACAAATGTATGTGAAGAGCTTCAAAAAGTCAAAGAGATTCCACCTTGTTCGCCATCATTGTCAACACGTGTCTGGAATCTTCTCCAGGTGGTCTCCAGAGCCCGGAGGCACATTTCTTGCGGTATTGTTGCAAATTCTCAAAAGTGTAATTTTTTTTGAAGCCCCCTATATAAGCACTCTGGCTCATGATTTAACCACGGATACAAATACCCTCCCCCCCACACTCTCCCAAAACACATAACAAGCAGATTAATCAGGAGAAAAGGCCGCTAAGAAACAAATGTCTTAAGGTGTGATCTAAATAAGCCGAGGGACTCGGCAGACTGAATATTCGAGTGAATTCTACGGGGGGAGCGAATTCCACAGCTTGGGGTCCACACGGGAAAAGGCCCCCCTCCCCCGGGTCACCCATTGAGCGGAGGTGCGACCTCGGGATACACGATAGCTAACACTCAAAAGAACGACATACGGGTGGAGGAGGTCACGGACGTAAGAGGGGGAGGCATGACATCAAAGATTGTAAGTGCTGTTACCAGATTGAAATTTGAAATCGTAAGTTAATACCTATTTCAGTGTGTGTAAATAATTGAACGTGGACAACATATTTGATACCGTGGCAACGGAATATATTTTAATGCAACTTTCATTGCTGCCTTTCTGTGTTGTCCAATGTTTAATAATTATTATATATATAACCAATGACGGGCTCCAGGCCATCATTTGCGAGACTTAACCCTTGTTAAAATCCCGACCATTTGAATTCCACACATAGCATTTACCATTGTGTCTCGCGTGACTCACCTATGGCTACAGATAAAGAAAATCGAAGCTGTCCAAAAATAGCATCAACATTGATCAGATATTGCATTATAACACACTCTCCTATGCCCCACGATTGTAAGCTTATATCCATATTGATGTTGGAAAAGCGGTCGCATAATGTGTCCATTATGGCTCAACATAGCAGTGTTTGTGCGAATTTGCCCTCTAGGTTGAGTCAGCCTTAAATGAGTACCTGGTGTGGTGTGTAAACATCACCACTGGGGAAACAAAGGTGGCCGGGTGTGGTGCTGGCCACCCACCCCGTCGTGTGCCGTGGCGGCCTTCAAAGGTTGATCGCTAACAGCACTTGCCCCTACAGTCGGTGAAGGCTATACAGGGGGGGGATCTTTGTCTTATGTGTCTGACGAGGTGGGTGCCACACCAATCACCGATGAAGTCGTTACAATGAAGCAGTGCAATAAATACATTTAAAACCCTTTGCTCAATCCACAGCTGCTTTGTGAACCTCCCCCGTACCATGTCGGGCGTCGGGGGGATGGTTGGCCATATTTCGCCGGACTATTCGGCGTGACGCTTTTTATTGAAGGGGGCACGACGGCCCCAAGGATTGGGTCCAGATATCGGCTCGCCACCGAGGTGGGCCATGGAATGGCCCAGGGAATTCAAATCAAGCGGCTGGGTTCCTAGCGCAGTTCCTCGAATGCGAGTCAATGCCCCCCAAAAATGGGGTTCGTATCAACGAGACCCCGAGAGTGAAAAACCTTGGGGGAAGGGAGAGGTGGGGGGGGGAATAACCAAATCCCCAAGAAACTAAAGCAGAAAGCCGAGGCATTGAGAGAGAAATCCAAGGAACTGAGAGGGAAACTCAGGAAACTGTGGCACATAAACATTTGACTGCCACACAGGTGAGGGTGAGTCTACTTTAGATAATAGGCGCGGCGGGGGGGTGCGAAATGATTTTGCATATCAGCAATAGGAGGGTAATGTCGTGAACACCCCTAGAGTCAATGAAATAATAAAGTAGTTGTTAGTTTCACACTTGTTTTTTCCTCGTGAGAAAGGCTGCAAGTAAAGACAACACCTTGGGAGGCTGAACCCTTACATAAGGCCTGCAACTATCGGCAACAGCCGCCTGCGAGACACTGCAATGATAAGCGCCGAGTGTGCATTGTTTACAGCACGGAACAGCAGCGACAAGAAACGTGAGAATCCGTTGCACAGCCTTGAGACACTCAGCATCGCGAGCGAGAAAAGAGACTGCGTCTCAAGGGTAATCCTTGAGACTTGACACGCATTGGTGCATGGGCCGTTGTGCCATCACCGCACCCTGTGTGACGTCAGAGCTTCCGTCAAATGAACCCAATAACCCCCAAACCCCCCCAAAAATAATAATAATAATATTTCGATTTAAAGCTTTCGTGACTGCAGGGATTCGTCTTCTTGGTTCTTTCGGTAAAGTCACGTAGAATGGAAATAATAAAATATTATTTTATTATCTTCTTGGTTCTTTCGGTAAAGTCACGTAGAATGGAAATAATAAAATAATATTTTAATAATAAAATAATATTTTATTATTTCCATTCTACGTGACTTTACCGAAACAACCAATAAAATAATAATAATATAAAATTAGTATTAATTAACAATCTTCTGAAAAGTACGTTTGTAACCCTAACGTGGATGATAACTGTGACCTGGCATTGACGAACGTCGCTTGCAAGTCTCGTGCATGGCCAGATCACAAAAGGCGGGTGTTCATTACGGGAATCGTGCATGTAAACACGCACTGACCCTTTCGTCAATCCGCTGCTGGATGAGGGACTCCCGACGCTGCGCGGGTCGTGGGGCCTCTTTGACCATTAATTCTAGATTTGATGTTTTCGTGACTGCAAGGATTCATATTCTTAGGTTTTTTTCGGTAAAGTCACGTAGGTAAAAAATTAAAATTAACTTTTATTAATTTAAATTTTTTAGCGTTTTTCGGTAAAGTCACGTAGGTAAAAAATTAAAATTAACTTTTATTAATTTAAATTTTTTAGGTTTTTTCGGTAAAGTCACGTAAGTAAAAATTTAAAATTAACTTTTATTAATTTAAATTTTTTAGCTTTTTTCGGTAAAGTCACGTAGGTAAAAAATTTAAATTAACATTTATTAATTACATTTTTTTACCTACGTGACTTTACCGAAAAAACCTAAGAATATGACTCTTTGACCATACTTTATCACGCCGGTCAAGTCGCGGGTTGGCGAAGGTGATAATGCAGCGGAGGAGACCAGTGCAGTCGTCGTTGTCTTGCTCGACTGCTTTCTGCTGCTCACCGTGTAGCCCCGCCGCCTATGACACCTGCTACGCATTGTGGTCGCTTAGCCAAGCGCCATCCAGGCTCAAATGGTGCTTAGCTTCCAAGAAGCGTTGAGATCGGGCGCATTTCGTGGTGATTTAGTCGCAGACAGAGGAGAGGGGGGTAGTTGGGGGGGGGGGGTTGAGTCGTAAAAACGAGACCCAAGCATGAAAAAACGAAGTTGTAATCAATGAGGTTGTGCCAGTGTGTCTCGTTAGGCAAAGAAAAACTCCAACTCATTTCCAAGTTATGCTTGTCATGGGCCAAGCAATCTCTGCTTATCGTGGCCAAGCAATCACTGCACATATCTGCCACCTAGGGTCTGGAAGCTGAGCTGGCTTTTGGCAAAGAGAAGCATATCGGTTGACAAACCTTGGACGACCACATTGAAAGCTGCTTATTCAGCCCCTTAAGGAGGTTATGATACATCCTTGCAGACACGAGTGTGCAAAGTTGAACACTTCTAAGAACATTTTGATCTTATCTGCGTGACGAACGCAATATTTTGTCTGTGACCGTGCGCTGCAATGAATCATGAGCAAGTTTTGTCTCCTTTCTGTAACCAAATACACGACGTTTCTTTGTGAGATCTTGCTGTAGCCAATTGCATCTCCAAAAGAGCAACGGTACTCTTTTTTTTAATGATTAAAATGTTTCCCTAATTTTATCTCAATTGTCCATTCGACACTATTGGAACCTCATTTGCCAGTAAAAAATATGATAATTGGTTTTTTACCCTTCTATCTGGCAACAAAACTGACACCTTTTTTTTCAACTTCAAGGACAGTGCATACATTATCAGAGTTATGTTTTTTGTTTGCATTATGACTGCAGGTATTGTGCAAACATGACTACTTGTAAAACAGGTGTCAGTTTTGTTGCCAGATAGAAGGCTAAAAAAACAATTATCATGTCCTATCGGCATCACGAGATTAAGTATATTTTGCTACGCAACGTAACCCTTTATGTTAGATAACGGCCCACAGAAGTGGATATTACAGAGCTACTTCTGAGATCCCTTCAAAGTGGCCTCTGGTTCACACAGTAGAGGTCAGGCAGCCAATAGGTCCACGAGTTCCTTTACTCAGCAGACATTAAATACCAGTAATCATTGGTATTCTTAGGTTTTTTCGGTAAAGTCACTTAGGTAAAAACATTAAAATTAATAAAAGTAAAAAAAAAGAAAAATCACGACGTCGTGATTTGTATTTTTTTTTTTTTTTTTTTTTTTTTTTTTTTACTTTTATTATATTTAATTTTTTTTACCTACGTGACTTTACCGAAAAAACCTAAGAATATGAATCCTTGCAGTCACGAAAGCTTCAAATCTAGAAGTAATCATTGGCATTCATTAATTGATCAAATAATCGACAATACCAATTTGGTTATGACGAAATGCTATTTTTTTACACGTTCCAAGGCAATTCCAGCACAGACCCCAGCAGTACATTTTTGTTTAAATGGAAAAATGTTAAGCAAGTAAACAACAGAGAAATTTCCCCACATTTAGTTTTTGCAGAAAGCCTCATATATTTACGTAGCAAGAACCTCTTTTCAACCCGTAATTTCATTTAATTCCCAAAATTCTTCGTGGAGCGCGGAGAGGACGGTGCGGGGCCCCTTTGGCGCGCAGTTACGCTGTGGGATTTGCAGCAGGGAATTCCAGGTGAAAGGGCACGTGCTGGCCATTGTGACAGCGAGGCAAGTACAATAAAACCCGAACAAAACAGGTACGAGGATTTGTCACGCTGGCATTATCACATCTTGTATAACATCCGGTTTAGGGAGATCCCTTGTCGATTGACCAATGGTGTGGTCAGTTTAGTTTGCAAAGTAGGATGGCAGCACGGTGAAAAATGCGCCCTTTAGCTTTTGGAATGCACAATCTCCGTACACCTGATACCCGACCCTCTGTTCTTTGAATCTGGATGTCTGTTTTAAAGCGGTTTCGGGTGTCTTGTGTTTTGGAGCGTGTGGGAGTGGGCTGCGTTGGTTAGTGGAAACGAGAGCGTTGGCAAGTCTTGAGCATTGTGGCCGGGCACTGTGAAGAGGGAGAGAGGCATAGAACAGGGAAGGAGGGAAGAGGGTGAGATGGGGGGAGGCTGGATGGGGGGTGCTGGAGAGAGAGAGAGAGCCTTTCGCATGGGGTTTCACAAATCATCAGCTCTGCAGTGTCAACAAAGGGTGGAGGATTAACTTCCAGCAAATTTAGGTTTTTCACTTGATTCGATTGCTTGGGGTGCTCTTTGATGTGTCCTGCACTTAGCCTCAGATAGTGCTCGCTTTGTTTCCTTGCCCGTTCCTCTTTGGGCCACTTGTACCTCTGCTCCAAATGCAGCGAGACCAGCAGTGCACGATCCTGCCAAAATCCATGCCATTTTTCACCTGTAATTCCCCATATGCTGAGTTAGTGGGGGAATTATGGAAAGAAAGCCCACTTCAAGAAATCTCTGTGCTTGGTTTCTCCCCCCCCCCCCCGCTGCTATTTCTTAAGCACGTACAGTTTTTTTTTCCGGCCCTTGCCAGTCCAGTGCCGGATGAAGGCCTCCTCGTTGCCGTGTCGGCAATGGGGAGTTTATCTTCTTGGTTCTTTCGGTAAAGTCACGTAGAATGGAAATAATAAAATAATAAAAATAAAACATAATAAAATAATTCTCACGACGTTTCGGCCACAACGCAAGCATTCAGACGCTGTCTTTCCGACAGATCTGTTCTTCACCTGAGGACGGCTGCTTGCGTTGTGGCCGAAACGTCGTGAGAATTATTTTATTGTTTTATTTTTATTATTTTATTATTTCCCTTCTACGTGACTTTACCGAAAGAACCAAGAAGATGAATCCCTGCAGTCACGAAAGCTTTAAATCGAAAAATGGGGAGTTTATTGACCAATCTTGGCCATGCTGGTCGGTGCGTGTTGGTGAAGGGGCTAGTCGAGGGTATCACTCACCACTGATGTTAGCCGTGGCCTGGACTCACACTTCAGGTTACCAGGTTAAGTGCACAGTACGCATACCAATGCGCCACCACTCCGCCTCGATTGTGATAGTTTGACTTCTTGCTGAAATAGAAGTTGCTTGGTTTACGTAACGTTCCGTGTGCATCTTAACAAATTAGAATATTTCGCAGTCACGGTGGCAGGATGTAGTATGGAGGTTATCAGTTCACACATTTAAGTACGTGAAATGTGTGTCGTAACATTAATCACTTCAATGTATTGGCTTGCTATATGGCAGAGAAATATGTGTTTCTTAACATGAATGAAAAATTGAGCTCCGTAACAGTAACAGAACACACAGTTGCTTAACACTTGCAATTGCCTTTTCTGTTTAAAATATTAGTTTGTTGAAATTTATAAATATGATTATATAACAGTGGTGATGGCACGTTTTGTAAAATCACTTCGTGAACAATAATTTAATATCTATGAATAAAATTACGATTCGATGGAATGCAATCCAGCACCACTCAGCCTTACCTATGTCTAACTCGACTAAATCCTTTCATGGTCAAAGTCAAATAGTTGTTGTTGAACATAATTAGGAGATACAAACAGCAATAGTTCAACAATATTTTTCTTGCTACTTTTTCCTTGTAAAACTGTCTTATGCAATGCAACTTGCGACACTTTACCCAGTTGCACGGCACTCCCAATGTGTGTTGCGGGTTGTGCCGCACATTTGTTTGGCACGATGTCCGACGTTTCGCTCCACTTGCTGGGAGCTTCTTCAGGAACTGAAAAAAGCACACACATTGGAGAGCTGTACTCACAGCACGACCGACGGGCTACAGGCGAAAGAAACCCTACTACGCGGTCGTGTAAACATTTTTCAGTCTGCATTTACACAATGGTATTTATTTTTCTAAAGTTGAGATTGCTCCGTAATCTCTGTGAAGTCTCACGCAGTGCCATGGGAACAAGTTTCTTTTCATTCAATTTGAGCTGCTTGCAATGCATAGGTATCTAATTGCCCTTGGTGGAATTTCAACACGCAAACTTCGGAGCAATTTTTGTGAATTATAGAATGAATGGGCACAGCAATTTCACCAAACTGTTTACAGTGATGCAAATGGCCTCGGCCTTGTAAAAATACATAATGCCGTACGGACGTTTGTTTCCCTGCAAAATCGGGCAAACATGCACCCTTTGAACGTGGCAAACGGACATCAAAATTAAACCGTGATTACAGGACTCTGTTTATTTATTGAAAAATCGAGTAACTGGGCTGAAGGCAGAGAGAGTGGGGAGTCGTAAAAAGTGGACATAGTGCCGGACTTCTGGGTGAGCATCTCGCATGCAGTTACGCACAACAACAACCGCCATTCGCCACGAAGTTGCGGTGACGTCACCACGGCACTTGTGCCAGGCCATGTGCACGTATGTTGGGCTTCTTTCGCAACGTACATAGCCAAGCGTGCTAATCGAAGGTGCGGGGGAAGGACAACAAGCTAAACACAAAAAGCAGTTCGAAAAAAACGAGTTTTCAATCTGTATTTAAAAGTGCATAGCTCCAGTGGCTTCCTCATCTCGGAGAGAAGAGGGTTCCAGACGGTCACATAAGCGCATCTGGAAGCGCGCGATACAGTGACCGTCTTTGTGTGCAACTTTAATGTCACGTGAAGTGTCAAATGCCCGCTGGCAGGATGTCACGGGACAGACCCATGTGCCATGGATTGACTGACTGAGATGACTGGCATAGAGATAACCGATAGGCACTCACCCGCACGCACTCACGCGCGCGCGCGCGCGCATTCACACACACAAACACACTAACTGCTGCACAGATCATTAGTGGCTAATTGTTTTTAACTGCCCCTGCTGTGATTGGGGCTTGGGTTACAGTTTTGCCAAGCCGAGCCAAGCTCCTGGGAATAAGGCATTGTGGCCCTCAAGGGAAAGCTTACTACACCCACCCACCCCTCTAGCAACCTCTCCCCTTTTCTTTACACCCCCAGTAGATCCGTCCCCACCCTGCCCCCATGGGGCCCCTTCAGAGCCCCTCAAAGCCTCCTCCTTCCCCCCGCAGTCAAACTGGAAGGGCCCCCCCTCCCCCACCTGCTTTGTAAACAACCTTTCAAGTTTCAAGAGCTTTCGCCTGGATAAATAAATATAAATAAACAGATTCCACCACTGTCGTTTGTCTCCTTGGTTTATGGCAGCAGAATGCTTTGCGGCAGCGCCCTCTCTTTCTCTCCCTGTTGATCAGTGAGTGAGTTGAATCAAAATTAACGAGTGGCAATCTTTACGAATGCTTGATGCGAATATATATATAAAAACTTAAACTAAACTATTTCTTTATTTTACCAGGTAAAGCCCACTGACCTATATAACTCTTTTCAGAAGCGGATTGGCCACAAATTATAGCCCAATTAAGTGGCTTATCAAGTGGAAATTTATAGCAGCCTAATACTCTAAATACATTTCGATTTAAAGCTTTCGTGACTGCAGGGATTCATCTTCTTGGTTCTTTCGGTAAAGTCACGTAGAAGGGAAGTAATAAAATAATAAAAATAAAACATAATTATGTTTTACCGAAAGAACCAAGAAGACTCTAAATACATGTTTCTAAATGTGGAGGGAAAAACCGGAGGACCCGGAGAAATATTCACACGACCACGGGGAGAACGTGCAAACTCCAAATATACAGCAGGCGTCAGAGTCGGGATCGAAACTCACGACCTCCTGTACACCATGCCTATTCTGCGTTGGCAAGATGAAAATAAAATAATCGCTGTTGTGGAAGGGGACACCCACCAAGGCAACCACAGCATTTGCAAAATAAGCGGCTCTCTGGCGGAGAGTCCCTCTTCATCAGTAACATGTGAAGCAAAAACATAAATTCCCACACGACCAACATTTATCAACAGCCATAACCTCACGAAGGGGTTGTTGGCTGGCTGTAATTAGCACATTTTATGATGTTTGTTTTTTAGTATTTGTTTAGGGAGTTATGTGCCCTGTGGTGATAAACATAATTGTGAGTGTACTCACCCTGGCTGGGGCTAAATAAATGTATCTTGTTTGACAAGGAAACTAAAACCATTAAAAATTGTAAACGTTTTTACATTTTACATTTTTTGTTTTTGGAGATTTGTCCACGCCTGCTAGGATAACTAAGGCTGGCCTACTTTGAACTTATATTCCTTGAGGTTGTAACAACAACAACAACAAAAACATGTTTATTATTTGTTATTCGTTGTTTGCAGGGATGTTGCAGCCTTAAGAGTGACAATTATTTATGTTAAAAGCCACTTCCCGTTACAAAAACTAATTTGATATATCCTGCACTTTAGCACTGTGTGTAAATACATACGTTAATGTGTATACACATTCATAACAAATTATTTTGTTTCGGCGTTAGTGCGCCGAAACATAGTTAATTGGCCCATGCACAAATAAAAATATGAATGGACACTTCAACAGATTTGGTGTAATCAAACCTGATGGAATACAGACATAATGACGCTACACATATTAATAATAATTATTTACATTTGTAAGAGGCACTTCATCCATAGATCCCAATGCGCTCACACTCCGCATTGAAGTGGAATCTACAAACGCATAATTTTAAGGTGGCGATTGTGTCACAGCTATCATAGACCTTATTAACAACAATTATGTTGACAGAAGCCTTCATGATAGCACGTGCACCACACTGGCCTTCATAGATGCTCGCTAATAGCACTTGCCCCAACAGCCGGTGAAGGCTATATGTGAGGGATCTTTGTCTTTAGTTAATTTATGACCCCGTCGATGAAGGTGCCAGTGATAATGATGGTGGGTTTAACGGTTTACATTGAGATGTGCTGGGGGGAAACAATTTTGTTCACGATCAATTGATTGATTTATGACTGGGTGAGAGCAAATTAAGATAGTTTATTTTTCCACTGTGAATTTTCCTTGGACAATTTGAACAATTGCAAATGCTCTTGTAAGAATCGTGTTATGCATACCCCGTGTCTTTCAGATATTTGGTACATTTTTATCCCTGATATCTCATTGATGATATCTTATGTCAAGTGTCCCGTATTTGTACTGTTTTGTATTCCTGTACTTAATTGTGTGACCCAGGTCTCTCTTGAAAAAAAATACCTTTAGTCCAAATGGGATCTCACCTGGTTCCGCATAACGTTATACTCTCAAAAACACTAGTTGAAAGTCATATTCAAACTTGTTATTTGATCTAGGCACCGGCGCGTAACGGTATACTCTTATAATGTATAAGATATTCTTGACATCGCATGATCGTGCGAAATGGCTGCGGCTTGGTGAGGTATTCATCCAGCAGTGGACTGACCATGGCTGACGAATCATGACGACGATGTTGATGGACGATATCATCTGAATGCCAACCACATTTCAAGATGCTAGGAAAAGGAGGGAAATTCACTCATTCATCACGATCTTCAGAAAAGCACGCTTTGGACGAATATTCCGGCAGATATCCCCCCTCCTCCTCCCCACCTCTAACCGGAACTGCCGCTCGACCATTCCAACGAATCGAGACATTGATTCGCATGCAAAACCAACTCAATCAATGGCGTTATTCAGGACCCCCCCCCCCCCCCCCGTTGACATCACCGTCCACGCGAAAATTCCCACCCCCGCCACCTTGCGCGTGTCCGTAATTCAGCAGCGGTGGGGAGAGACCGTAGCACGCACGCACGTGCAATCGTGCGCGTATCTGTCACCGGTGGCCACGCGGTTTTCGTGGTGGAGGAGGAGGGGGGGTGTAGGAGGGGGGCCTCATCTGCCGCGCGCGCCTAGCCCCCCCCCCCATCCATCCCCTCCCACCCCACCACGCAGAGCGACCCACTGTCAGCACCCTCAAGTCGCACCGCGAGCCCCGGCGCTCTATTTGTTTTGGCAGAGGCCGCACTCTGCCGCATTCTCACGCCCTTTAGGGTGGGGGTCGTCTGAGGCTTTGAGGATGATTAATGGGAAGGTGTGGGTGTTGGTGTGGAGCTGGGGAGTGGGAAGAGGGCCTGCTCTTCACAGAGGATCTGGACCGCGGGGGTTTAGCAGCTCGTACCTTTACCCTCACTCCTACTCATTGTTCCCCGAGGTTGTCCCTTTAGGCAGCCCGGGTATTGAAGCCCACTTAGGATTAGCACGGTTGGCTACGTACGGTGCGAAAGAAGTTCAACATACGTACATACATGTGACAATTTTCAGAGCTTGTTTTATTTCTTTTCTGCCAAGAAATGTTCAGTAAATTATCTGACACATCCCTCGTGGTTGTGCCGCGCAACTCCCCCGGTGTGTTTTTTTTCGGATCGTCCCGCGTGTTTGTTCGTCACAATGGCACCACTTTGGCGAGATGTTAACTTGCTCGCCTGGCATGCAGGAGGTCGTGGGTTCGATTCCGACCCTGATGCTTGTATATTTGGAGTTTGTATGTTCTCCTCGTAGTCGCGTGGATTTTTCTCCGGGTCCTCCGGTTTTTCCCTCCTCGTTTAGAATCGACACGCGTTTCAGAGTATTTGTCTACTATAGATTGGCACGTGATAAGCCACTTCGTTGAGCTATCATTTGTGGTCAGGTCGCTTCCGAAAAAAGAGCTGTACAGCTCAGTGGGCCTTACCTGGGTACAATAAAATCAGGTTAGTTTTAGTTTCGTACCACCGTTTGTGCCACCGTTTGTGCCACCGTTTGTACCACCGTTCGTGCCACCGTTTGTACCACCGTTCGTGCCACCGTTTGTGCCACCGTTTGTACCACCGTTTGTACCACCGTTTGTGCCACCGTTCGTGCCACCGTTTGTGCCACCGTTTGTACCACCGTTTGTGCCACCGTTTGTGCCACCGTTCGTGCCACCGTTTGTACCACCGTTTGTGCCACCGTTTGTGCCACCGTTTGTACCACCGTTTGTACCACCGTTTGTACCACCGTTTGTGCCACCGTTTGTGCCACCGTTTGTGCCACCGTTTGTACCACCGTTTGTGCCACCGTTTGTGCCACCGTTTGTACCACCGTTTGTACCACCGTTTGTACCACCGTTTGTGCCACCGTTTGTGCCACCGTTCGTGCCACCGTTTGTGCCACCGTTCGTGCCACCGTTTGTGCCACCGTTCGTACCACCGTTTGTGCCACCGTTCGTGCCACCGTTTGTGCCACCGTTTGTGCCACCGTTTGTGCCACCGTTCGTGCCACCGTTTGTACCACCGTTTGTACCACCGTTTGTACCACCGTTTGTACCACCGTTTGTACCACCGTTTGTACCACCGTTTGTGCCACCGTTTGTACCACCGTTTGTACCACCGTTCGTGCCACCGTTTGTGCCACCGTTCGTACCACCGTTTGTGCCACCGTTTGTACCACCGTTTGTACCACCGTTCGTGCCACCGTTTGTGCCACCGTTCGTACCACCGTTTGTGCCACCGTTCGTACCACCGTTTGTGCCACCGTTCGTACCACCGTTTGTGCCACCGTTTGTACCACCGTTTGTACCACCGTTTGTACCACCGTTTGTACCACCGTTTGTACCACCGTTTGTGCCACCGTTTGTACCACCGTTTGTGCCACCGTTTGTACCACCGTTTGTACCACCGTTCGTGCCACCGTTTGTGCCACCGTTCGTACCACCGTTTGTGCCACCGTTTGTACCACCGTTTGTACCACCGTTCGTGCCACCGTTTGTGCCACCGTTCGTACCACCGTTTGTGCCACCGTTTGTACCACCGTTTGTGCCACCGTTCGTACCACCGTTTGTGCCACCGTTCGTACCACCGTTTGTGCCACCGTTCGTGCCACCGTTTGTGCCACCGTTCGTGCCACCGTTCGTACCACCGTTTGTGCCACCGTTTGTGCCACCGTTCGTGCCACCGTTTGTGCCACCGTTCGTGCCACCGTTTGTGCCACCGTTCGTGCCACCGTTTGTGCCACCGTTTGTGCCACCGTTTGTGCCACCGTTCGTGCCACCGTTCGTACCACCGTTTGTGCCACCGTTTGTGCCACCGTTCGTACCACCGTTTGTGCCACCGTTCGTGCCACCGTTTGTGCCACCGTTTGTGCCACCGTTTGTGCCACCGTTTGTGCCACCGTTCGTACCACCGTTTGTGCCACCGTTTGTGCCACCGTTCGTGCCACCGTTTGTGCCACCGTTCGTGCCACCGTTTGTGCCACCGTTTGTGCCACCGTTTGTGCCACCGTTTGTGCCACCGTTCGTACCACCGTTTGTGCCACCGTTTGTGCCACCGTTCGTGCCACCGTTCGTGCCACCGTTCGTACCACCGTTTGTGCCACCGTTTGTGCCACCGTTTGTGCCACCGTTCGTGCCACTGTTTGTGCCACCGTTCGTACCACCGTTTGTGCCACCGTTCGTGCCACCGTTTGTGCCACCGTTTGTGCCACCGTTTGTGCCACCGTTCGTGCCACTGTTTGTGCCACCGTTTGTGCCACTGTTTGTGCCACCGTTTGTGCCACCGTTTGTGCCACCGTTCGTGCCACCGTTTGTGCCACCGTTTGTGCCACCGTTTGTGCCACCGTTTGTGCCACTGTTTGTACCACCGTTTGTGCCACCGTTTGTGCCACCGTTCGTGCCACCGTTTGTGCCACCGTTTGTGCCACCGTTTGTGCCACCGTTCGTGCCACCGTTCGTGCCACTGTTTGTGCCACCGTTTGTGCCACCGTTTGTGCCACCGTTTGTGCCACCGTTTGTGCCACCGTTCGTGCCACCGTTTGTGCCACCGTTTGTGCCACCGTTCGTGCCACCGTTCGTGCCACTGTTTGTGCCACCGTTTGTGCCACCGTTTGTGCCACCGTTTGTGCCACCGTTCGTGCCACCGTTTGTGCCACCGTTTGTGCCACCGTTTGTGCCACCGTTCGTGCCACCGTTTGTGCCACCGTTTGTGCCACCGTTCGTACCACCGTTCGTACCACCGTTTGTGCCACCGTTTGTGCCACCGTTTGTACCACCGTTTGTGCCACCGTTTGTGCCACCGTTTGTGCCACCGTTTGTGCCACCGTTTGTGCCACCGTTTGTGCCACCGTTCGTGCCACTGTTTGTGCCACCGTTTGTGCCACCGTTTGTGCCACCGTTTGTGCCACCGTTTGTGCCACCGTTTGTGCCACCGTTTGTGCCACCGTTCGTGCCACCGTTTGTGCCACCGTTTGTGCCACCGTTTGTGCCACCGTTCGTGCCACTGTTTGTGCCACCGTTTGTGCCACCGTTTGTGCCACCGTTCGTACCACCGTTTGTGCCACCGTTTGTGCCACCGTTTGTGCCACCGTTCGTGCCACCGTTTGTGCCACCGTTTGTGCCACCGTTTGTGCCACCGTTTGTACCACCGTTCGTGCCACCGTTTGTGCCACCGTTTGTGCCACCGTTTGTACCACCGTTTGTGCCACCGTTTGTGCCACCGTTTGTGCCACCGTTTGTGCCACCGTTTGTGCCACCGTTCGTGCCACCGTTTGTGCCACCGTTTGTGCCACCGTTTGTACCACCGTTTGTGCCACCGTTCGTGCCACCGTTTGTGCCACCGTTTGTGCCACCGTTTGTGCCACCGTTCGTGCCACCGTTTGTGCCACCGTTTGTGCCACCGTTTGTGCCACCGTTTGTGCCACCGTTTGTGCCACCGTTTGTGCCACCGTTCGTACCACCGTTTGTGCCACCGTTTGTGCCACCGTTTGTGCCACCGTTTGTGCCACCGTTTGTGCCACCGTTTGTGCCACCGTTCGTACCACCGTTTGTGCCACCGTTTGTGCCACCGTTTGTGCCACCGTTTGTGCCACCGTTTGTGCCACCGTTTGTGCCACCGTTTGTGCCACCGTTTGTGCCACCGTTTGTACCACCGTTTGTGCCACCGTTTGTGCCACCGTTTGTGCCACCGTTTGTGCCACCGTTCGTACCACCGTTTGTGCCACCGTTCGTGCCACCGTTTGTGCCACCGTTTGTGCCACCGTTTGTGCCACCGTTTGTGCCACCGTTCGTGCCACCGTTTGTGCCACCGTTTGTGCCACCGTTTGTGCCACCGTTTGTGCCACCGTTCGTGCCACCGTTTGTGCCACCGTTTGTGCCACTGTTTGGGTCCACCGTTTGTGCCACCGTTCGTACCACCGTTTGTGCCACCGTTCGTACCACCGTTTGTGCCACCGTTTGTGCCACCGTTCGTGCCACCGTTTGTGCCACCGTTTGTGCCACTGTTTGGGTCCACCGTTTGTGCCACCGTTCGTACCACCGTTCGTGCCACCGTTTGTGCCACCGTTTGTGCCACTGTTTGGGTCCACCGTTTGTGCCACCGTTCGTACCACCGTTTGTGCCACCGTTCGTGCCACCGTTTGTGCCACCGTTCGTGCCACCGTTTGTGCCACCGTTTGTGCCACTGTTTGGGTCCACCGTTTGTGCCACCGTTCGTACCACCGTTCGTGCCACCGTTTGTGCCACCGTTTGTGCCACCGTTCGTGCCACCGTTCGTACCACCGTTTGTACCACCGTTCGTGCCACCGTTTGTGCCACCGTTTGTGCCACCGTTTGTGCCACCGTTTGTGCCACCGTTTGTGCCACCGTTTATGCCACTGTTTGGGTCCACCGTTTGTGCCACCGTTCGTACCACCGTTCGTGCCACCGTTCGTGCCACCGTTTGTGCCACCGTTTGGGTCCATGTGCTGCGGGGACTGAAGAAACTCGCAGCACGTGGAGCTACCAGAACATCTGACACGATGTCGAACAGCACGCTGGTCCGACCTCAAGACACATCAGAGTGCTGTATGAGCCATTCATTGCATCCCCTTTGTGGATATTCATCAATGACCGGCAGCACTTTACCATTTAGCGCTTCCGGATTTCAGCGGTCATTATGCGTGTGATTAAATAATTCCATTCCAAGTATGAACCGTTCCCACCTTCATTGGAATAAACATCAGTCTGTACCATGTGGTCAGGTTAAATCATTTATTGAAACGGGCCTTTTTTTACATTTTTTTGTTGTTGCAATTTTTTTTTAAAGATGTTAAATCGTGGAGCGGTGACACAGTGGGTAAGCGTGCTGCGCTATCAACCCCGTAACCTGAGTTCGATTCCCGGTCTCGGATAGCTTCAGTGCGACTGTTGTCTGACCCGATCCTGCGTCCCGCCTTCAGCAATCCTGCACTGGTTGGCATGATGAAGTTTGGTCGAACAGCTCCCATGATTCCCACAGTGTTGTGGGGAGGTCATCATCCAGCGGTCAGTTAACAAAAGGGTTGTAAATTATTGTTTTATAATGGCCAATTTGTGCGGAGAATTATGTTCACAAATGTCGTCATTGTCTTAATGCGTATTACATTCGTGTTTAAATGTCTCTGCCAACTTGGATGTGTATTCATGGTTTAGTTGAAAGATATATTGCAGTGCATGTAGCCTCATGTTTCTAAAACGATTTAATATCATCAAGAGATCACTGCGAGAATTTGCCAATATTTGGAAAAAACATAAATTTGTGCTCTCTGTTGCAATGAAGATGTACGGCAACTTTGCGTTAATCCTTTATATGTAAGAGTAGGAAAAACAAGTTTTGCTATATTCTACATAACTGAAATATACGTGCAAGTGGCGGCAAGTAAACCGCGACATTTAAAATATTACAGAAGACATCAAGCATTACATTTGTACACATGCCAATATTCATTTCATTTTTCCACATTAAACACGGAAATTGCATTTCCATCAAGTAATTCACGCGAGGCAATTTTTTTTTAAATACCAAGTAAGAAATGGTACACGGAAGAGCAGGATTGTTTTTTTTTGTAACGCAGCGAGCGGAGAAAATATCTCGGCTAAGGCCGAGGGGGGAAAGGGGAGGGAAAAAAAGTGGGTTTTCTTGTGTTCCTTGGCTGGATCTTGTTTTGGCTGCGAGGAATATGCCTTTTGACCTCTTTGTAAACCGGGGCCTTTGGCTGCCATTCTAGAGGGGGCTATTGGCTGGCCCTTCGTCTTATTGTGGTGATTTATCTTCGGGGAATCGACAAATTTTAGTGAAATCTTGGAACTCCCTGCAAAGTTCAGACAAACTCACTTATGAATGATTGCTAAGGCAAAAAAGAAAAGAGAAAAAAATAATGAGAAGTCAGGCAATCTTTAAAAAATTTATGTTTTCATCTTTGTTTATATTATTTTACTCTAAGCTTTAACAAGTTGTCAAAGACATGCAGTGAAGTGGATTTGTACTTATGCAACATTCAAAATGAGTGTATTTTTTTACTTTTAATTGTTACAGAATGTTATTTACACTGTTAAAATATTCAATATGCATTTGGGTATCGGAGGCACCTGTTTTATTACAATAATTCAGAAGAGCTCGGTGTTCTGAGCTATGTTTCTCATCTCTTAGCGTTACGAACGTCAGAGGATTTCCAACCTGAGATCAATATGACGGAGAAGCGTCACCACTGCCCGTTGAAGGGCGTAAGCGAGAGGAGTTGAGCTACACTTTCCATATGCTCCTCGTTTTCCCAATGTCCAACACCAGGTGTGGCTAATTGAGGTGACTGAACACTGAATGTATAAGACAGCTGTTTGGGCACAGAGCGCCATGCTTATAATAATAATTGCTCTCCATTCACCCAGGAAAGCCTCACCGAGTCTCAAGACTTTTGCCTCAAGAGTTGTCCTGCTGCATTGGGATGTGTGATTCATTTAATTAAATGAGTTTAACACGTAGGCTTTCGTGACAAATATCATCCATTGGAGGTTTTTTTTTTTAGGTTACATCTCGTGCAAAAAACCGTGTCTTTAAACACGCCACCACCCAACACAGCCAGTTAGTAGGTTTGTCCAACACACTGGTGTTGCTGGACTAGTAACGAATTGGCATGTTTTGTTCACGTGACAAACCTTATATTCATCTTTACCGAAAGAACCAAGAAGATGAATCCCTGCAGTCACGAAAGCTTTAAATCGAAACCTTATATTCTTGGTTCTTTCGGTAAAGTCAAGTAGAAGGGAAATAATAAAATAATAAAAATATAAAACAATAAAAATGCTCACGACGTTTCGACTGCAACACAAGTAATCATCATCAGGTGTGAAATCCACAGCAAGAAAAATGAAATAAAATAAAAACAAGAATATGAATCCCTGCAGTCACGACAGCTTTAAATCAGTGACAAAACTTATTAACTTGCTATGTCGGGTGGTGTCGGGTTAAACGACACATTTATATATTTCCGCGATCTAACCCTTAAAAAACCTCGTGTGGTTGCTTTTATGAGCTCTCATCGTACGAGAGGAAACCAGAGTACCGAAAGAAACCCCCTTGCATATGCGCGGACGCAACCCAAAACTGCGCACGGATAAATTCGAGGACCCATTGTTCTAAACGCAATCTCCTGGCCACCGCGGAGCCCAGATCTATGTATAATAACTAGGTGCTGCCAAGCAGTTTCCCATCTAAGTATGAACCAGGCTGTTTCGGTGCTCAGCTTCCAAGATCACGTGAGATCGGGCGGCGCATTCAGAATGGTATTGGCCACATTGGCACATAGCAGATGGCATTGTGTCCCCCAAGGAGGCTCGCATTTTTCTCAAGGTCGCGTGAGCGGCGTTCTGCTGACTCCGAATAACATTTGAAAGGTAAATAATTAGATTTATTTAGCTTAAATAAATATATATAAGCCTTCGATTTTAATAAGTAAATGGCTCTTGAAAAAAAATATATATTAAAAAAACACCTTTAATATTATTTTACTCCTACCAAGGCCAGAAGGGAGAGTTATGGATGGGAAAGGAAAACACGAGGCTAACAGGACTCTCCGGATAACCAAACATAACATCGCCCTGTCTGAAGAGTCGCCAAATGCACATTCTGTTCCAAACAATTTGAAATGCGGTGTGCCTGAAGCTTATATGACCTTTATTAAAACGCTTACCACACTTTGACACACACAAAAAAAAACGTCATCATTGTATAAACCTTGAGAGAATATTATTAAACGCTTAAAATAAAAAAAAAATTATCACTTTTATATGGTGCGGTGGCATGCAAGAAAATATGGGGCCTGGGGCACAATTGTTCTCTTGTGTGGAATATTTTTTTTAAAAGGTGTTTGTTGACATATTCTCAGCAGGCTGAAATCCTTTGGACTGCGCGGCTAAACCACCTAAAAGTAGGAAACGCTATCATTTGTTTAAAATTTGTGAATTATGGCCGCAGGACAGAGTGGTCATAAATAGTTGCGTGCAGTAAATTTCTGGATGAATGCCGTTTGCCTAAACAAACACTTTATACGTGTGTTTCTTCAGCCGCAATACAGAGGTTAATAAAAACGGGGCATGCAAAAAAAATGAAGAGGTTTTCACTCAACAAGAAAGGAATCGGATGATGTTTGGCCCAGGAGCCGTTCTCAATCCGTTATATATTTTCTCAAGCGCATTGCTGCTGCTGCTGCTGCTTCTTTGAAACTGTCATTCTTCACTGCATCTCCTGTGCAGTCGAGCGATATGGCATGCAGAGGGCATGGCTACAGCTGTTGCAGTAAGACTTCTCATGCCACACTGCTGCAACCCGCCAAATAAAATAGCTGTCATCGCCAATGTACTTGCGACGTACTTGACGCGAGCCTCCACTAGCGGCTGGCTTGAGGAGAGCGAGCTGGGCTGTCGGGCTGTTTGGTCAGCGGCTTGCAATGTCCGTTCGTGTCCGTTCTGCATGTGGAGGCTTGCGAAGGGGGCTGGGGCAGTGGTGAGGGAGAATCGGTGGAGGATCATTGGGCTGGGACGATGCTGGTGGGGGAGAGGGGAGGTAACGTGGGCTCTCTATCTGCGCATAAACAGACTGGGATTGAAGTTGACAGGGCTGTAGCCGAGCTCGATTTTTCTCCACTCCTCCAGCTGAAAACGGCTACAATCGGCCCTTGTCTTCTTCGCCGGGGAGAATAGAAGGGAGCGATGATTGGAGTGGGGGTCGTGGGGGGTGGGGGGCGGAGAGAGAAGGGGGTGCCGGCATTTTAAGGCAGACTTATAGATTTGTTTAGGATTCGTATCTAGGGGTTGTGTCTATTTCCAGCAGGGAAGCCGTAGACGTCTCGTCAAAACAATTTACTTTTTTTTTGCTATGAGCTTCGCGTGAAAATTGTTTTTGTAAATAAATACTTCAGTGCACAGTGCGCACGCTCTGATGAAAATTGTTTATATTGCAAAACGTTTCGTGTAAAAATGTTACTCTATATTTGCATAGGCATATGACATCAATTTATTTTTACTTATCCGTGAAGCATGATGCTAAAAAAAAACCTGTTCCAAATATTTGGGATCAGTTGCTAAAATAACGTTTTAAACCATGGACACATTCATCAAATTCCAGTAGCTGCAACGGTGAGATTCATTCTGGAATCATATTATTTTTAAAATGTTATTTACCAACGATTTTTTTTAGCAACGCAAAACAGTGAATAGCATTCCTGTTACATTATGTAATGGGCCAGGTGTTTAATGCTCATAGAATAAAAAATGATGGAATTAATCCACGTTCTCCAAAACCACTCCCGTTTTATGTACAACAAAATAAACACGTTTCCGGTGTTTTTGGTAACAAGGTCACATCTTATTATTATTGATATATTTATTGGAGCTTTTTTGCTTGAACAACATTTCACATATGCATAAATAAAAAAAAGAGTGAGTGAATCCTTCTGGTCCAGAGTATGTTTTTTTTTAAGTTAGTGCATAATGCTGGGCACGAGTATAGATCTGCAGGGGTGTTGAATGTTTGTCTTCGCTTCACGTGGTATAGTATATAGTACGTCGCACATCCGACCGTCACTTATCCGTCCCGGGAAAATTAACCGCCCACACCCAGTGCAGCATTTGTGCCGTGCGGTGCAACTGTAATTTTCTTTACACGTTATCACATCTGACCTTTTCACATATCTGACTATGCATCGGTCACCAGCGAGTCGGGTATGCGGATGCTGTACTTGCCTATCGTTCGTCAATTTTATTCCAGAAATGACGTCATATTTTTTGTATGGCTTCCAAATTTGTCTGTGCGTTTCATCGTCTCACTTATCTTGATGCACATTTGTCTTCAATGATGTTTTTAAAGTTAGACTAGCCTTGTTAAACATTTACCTTTTTAAAAATATGTATATTCTGTGTACTTAAAATGTTTCTATGTATCCCAGGTCGCCCTTGCCAAAGAGGCACCATTGTATCATGTGTCTCAAATCGGATTTATTTGATCTCCCAGTTACATAACAACAATCAAAATGTTGACCGACCGATGCATTTACATTTCAGCTCCAGCATTGTCGTTGCATGCGAACACGTGTGTGTGTGTACCAAGCTGAGCATTAAAACTTACTCCGTTGCCCCTGTCTTGTTCAGAAGGCATGAACTGCATGAACAAGGCCCACGGCTGCCAGCACATCTGCATCGAGACGCCCAAGGAGGGAGTGGCATGCGAATGCCGGCCAGGCTTTGAGCTGGCACGGAACAAGCGCGACTGTCTACGTGAGTCAATAGGACCTTCACCCATTGTGTCCGGCACTCCGCTTGCGTCAATACCTTTTGAAATAGAGGCATAAAACACGGGCCCCGCCGCCACCGCCACGCAGGGGTTGGCGACCATCGTGACATTTATGGTGGGGGCCCTGCTGCTTTTAAGGGAACTGGTGGTGGTAATAAGGGTGGCAGGGAGGGCAGGGCAGAGCAACCAGTTGGGCTAAGATGGGCGGGTGGAATGAGTTTGGCCCACGCTGAGCTTGGTGACGTGAGATTGGAGGTTAGGAGAAAGGCAGGCGTGCCTCTGGATCTTGCCCTCCGATGAGCACGGTTGGCCACGTGCGGTGCGAAAGAAGTTCAACATGCATATATACATACAGCAAAAGCTCTCAGTGCACCTGCTAACATATATTCCTGCCAGAGCTTACAAGTGTCCGATGGTTTTTCGGGCTGTTCAGCGTGTCATTCGGCACGATGTCCAAACATTTTGCGAAACGTGCTGGGAGCTCGAAGCTTGCAGTAAGATAACAAAAAAATTACATTTTTGTTTAAGCGAAACGTCGAGCATCGTGCCGAACAGCGACAAAAAAACACATCGGTGAGCTGTGCGGCACAATGGTTAAAAATAAAAGAAAATAAGCTGCGAAGTAGCTTACAGTTTTTTTAATTTCACGAAAAGCTATGCATCCCCTTCAAAGAGTGGAATCGACGGAGAAAATGTCTAGGCAGTGCATAATCATTACATTTTATCTCCACTACCCCTGCTTGCTCTTCCACTTGTCCAGCGAGCTCATCAACCCATCTCCCACCTCCCTACATCCATCTTCCACCCTCTTGGAAAAACAAAATATACGTACTGCATATGCACCATTTGCACCTGAAAGTTATCGTGGACTAGGCGAGGGTTATGGTGTAAACTTCCCTGGGTCTGAACAAGGTGATTAGCCGCAGCCCGTGGCACATATGTGGGCAGCGCATGCATATGCAGGCCGCAGCAGATATTAAAATGATGTCAGTGATGTTGATGTGTCTGTGGCTTTTAGTCAGCCTGTGAAAACGGGTTATGCAGTGCCACCCCTCACAACGAGAATATTTCAGAAAGTCTCTGTTCTTAAGCAGCTCAGGTCCTTTTTAAAGAATCTTGTATCTGCACACTCGCAATGTTCGACATCACATGGCATAACTTCCTCGGCTTGTTTGGCACAGAGCAAGATGGTGTGATATTTGCCATTGAGGTAGAATCAGTCAATATGTCAAACACACTTATTCAGACAATATTATACAAACAAAAAACCTTTCCATTGAAAGAAATAAAACAGTGTTTCAGCCATCAGTCTACTGGCATCATGGACATATGCTTTACAGCAGCATTTGCTTTACAGACAAAACACTGGGCTGGTTTTGAACATTTCTGGGTCTCGTCAACAGTGATACCCATGATCCTCCATGATGGCCCTCAATATTTTTTTAAAATATAGATATATCAGATGTCTAAAGGTACCGATTTGTTCCTTTTGTGTGTGTGCCATGGGGCTGTGTTTTTAAGTTGCTGATCATCACTGCAACTAAGCACTATCATATACTCAAGCATGACAGCACATACAGAATGAAGTTGCTGGTCCTTCAGCTGAGATAAATGAAGCATTTTCTCTGACGCGATATGATGGCAGAATTGTACAAGCATCGTGCAGCGGTTAGAACGAAACAACAAGCTACCGTAACGCATTTATGCACGCCGTGTCAAATTGCCCACATATGTTTCCTCTCGTCAATACTCCATTGTGTTTCAATTGGGAGGCGCGGTATTTTCACCGAAACACGGCAACGAACACATGAAAGTTAACACGAATACACTTTCACATTGCACCAGCGGGCTGGAACATAAACAAGCCAACGTGTGCCTGTACAATATGTGAAAGTTACCTCATTTTGTGTCCTCTCTTCTGACGCGTGGTTGCGATGACTGTGCGGGGCGTTCGGGTGTGTGCTGCTGGTGGGTGCTGGTTGGGGGCGATGTGGTGGTGGTGGTGATGGGTGGGGGGGGATGGGGTGGTCCTTTGGCTCTGCAGTGACGTGTAACCACGGCAACGGAGGGTGCCACCATGCTTGTGACGACACGGATGATGGGCCTGTATGCGGTTGCCACCAAAACTACGCACTGCACTCGGACGGGAAGACTTGTATCGGTAAGTGGCGCACGGACGCAGGCCACGGGCACACGCCGGCTCTGAGCCGCTCTGTCTTTGATGGCGAGAAAGTTCGTTAAAGCAAAAAAAGCAAACACTGGTCGATTGTTTTGGTTTTTTTCTCTCTTATATTCTCCATTTAATGCCGTATTGACTAACGGCGGATGTTTTTATTGAAATACAGATAACGTAGGCAGAAAGAGAGGAGAGGACAGGGTTTCCGATGCAAGTCAAGGTACAGTCTTATTTAGATACTGGTTTCACCAATCACTGATAAATTGTTAAAAAGATTAAGAAATAAATAATATTTTTTTCTAAATGCGTCTATACCTGTATTTAAAAAAAGATTTCTTGAACGAGATGTAGATGACATGAAAGCTTTTTATCATCTTGGTGCTAGCTGTGTTGGTGGGCAGGACAAGGCCAAGGCTTTTAACAATTGGTAAGGCATAGTTTTTAACCAAAGTCTTTCTTTTCCCAATCAAAGTCTTGTTTACTGACAATGCTGCATCATGCCATACCTCACACTAAAGCTTTACTAAGCCACCTCTCATCCTTGATTCATTGACCAAATCTTAACCAAAATATTTTGTCAGATGAGCCAATCAGCAAATCGGAATGTGCTTTTTTTCGTGGTGAGAGGAAGTCTAGCTTAGGAGATTGTTTCACTTAGTCATGTTAGATTCTTAACATTGCAGTAGTTGTATACGCATTACATTATCTCTATTATAGGTAGCGCATGTTTATATGTGTTTGTTACGATAAGGGTGCCACTAGAATGTACACATATCTTCAGTTTTATGGGATTGGTTATTGTATTTTGTAAATATATCCTAAGGAATGGAGGAATAATAATCTTTATCTGGTGGCATTGGATGCATGATTTGCTAAAGATTATATTTGCTGCTGCTGTTTACCGCTTGTGTTCCATAATCGCGGATAGATTCAGCCACGAGATTTGGCGTTTACACCTTTAGGAATTGCGACAAAAATTACGATTTTCTTTTTTCAACGTTATTTTGTTTGGCACTCCATAAAAAAAATGGTGATTTAAAAAATATAATTTTTACACAAGTTTTAAATAGTTACTCGTTTTATTTTGATTTATCACACAATGCATGTGATGACAAGACTGAACCACAAGTCATTATACGTGGCTAAAGTGACTTTTAACTTTGAAAAAAACAATTGCCAAAAATATAATTTCCAGAATAATGTTATGTTTTTTTAAACGGGTCTTTATAAATAGTAGCACAGTCAGGACTTGCTTTCACTCATTCAAACACTACTTTATGGATTTCACTTTGAATTTGCCTCGTTATTGCAATTATTTTTGTTCTGCTAACTTAAAACAACGGAGGCAACACGCGAATTAATGGAAAATAGAGGTTGCGATTGGCACAGCCAGCCAGGTGCCAAAGCAAATTAGCAAAAGGAAAACAATCTTAGCAAAATGCCCATACAAACCCAAGACTTACCGTTTGTTCGCAACGTTCTGCCTCTTAAACACATTCGGTTAAAAAACCCAGGGACAAAAAATATATGGCAATGACCAATAATTGTTTTCGTGAACGGTTCCTGCTAAATTTCTTGTCGCACGAAGAAATGTTTTCTTTCAAGCGCGCACAGAAAGTTCACGTGTGGTTTTTTTTGTTGTTTGCGCGGTAGCTTTAAAAAAAATATCTTTTAAGGCGGGCGGCTTTCGCCGTGTGTTAAAAAACATTTGCTTAAGTAGGAAGCTTAGCGTAGGATTCCAAGCTCGTTTCTTAAGCCTGAATGTTTTGTGTTTTCTCCAAGCACGGCGGTTTTTTAGCTGAGTAACGCCAACCCCCCGCTGCCCACTCATGCAAACCAGTGTGTTTGTTATTTCTTCTTATTTTAAAGTCGCGTATTTTGTTTCTCTCTATGTATTTAATTATTATTTAAAAATTCACAACATCTGTTGTAGACATCAGAGCGAGTTTTTTTTTAATTTTATATATATATTTTTCCTAAGGTCACCCTTTCTTTCTTTCCTGCTGTGATTCTCTCTGTACCTACCTCCTCACGGTAACAGCCCCATGGTGCTGATTGCCTGCCTTGTCTCTTGCTGAAACCTCAACCCGTTTTGAGGAATTTGTTTCGGAAGGAAAAAAACGAACCAAAAAAAACGAATTTGGAACCCCCCCCCCCCAACATAAGAAAAAAAAACATTTTTTTTAAATTATCAAATTAAATAAATTCAAACGGGTGCAGATGCCTGCGTCCCCTTGCTTATCTCATAACCACTGAGGCTCTCAATTGCAGTCGACACTCTATTTGGGATCAAAAGTACATGTAGCATGCTAGGGGTGTGCCTAGATTGTCTTCGTCACATAATCCACCACTTTTATTAACCGAGTGATAGTTAGGCTAAGGCTAAATTCACCACCGCTCCACCCACCTGACACCCATGCTGATTTGCCTTCCCCTCTCCCCCCTCACCATTCTCACCTCTTACGCACACGCCCATCGCTCACCTCTTTGCTTCGTACGTACGAGTAAAAAAAAGATCGTGTTAAAAGAAATAAAGCTGTGCGATCTTCGCCCACGAAGTCCCACACGCACCCTCTTGTAGACGATGTAACGTTATGTAGCTTAACAAAAAGGCAGAAGGAAAACGACAGCGTCTAACTTGTCGTCTCATCAGATGGCTTCCCTCATTCCTCCCCTACATCCTTCACTCTACCCCACCAATGCAAGCATCCCTCCCCTCCACATCACTGTACATAGATGCTTCTTTCAATGTGCGCTAACTGCATGATGTGACCTAGGCTTGGCTTTTACTTCTGCAGCAGTGGCTCATATGCGGTGGGCCTTACATTTTTGTTAGTATATGTTTTCTCTTTTACAATGATTATTTTTTTATTTTGTACATGATGATGCTGACATGTCCAGGCATATAATTACAATTCCGGTCTTGCTTGTATATGAGACAGTTTTATTGACTGAACATTTATTTTACTTTAATTGGTCAAGATTGTGAATCTTAAAAACCACTGTAATTGCAAACAAAGTGTTAAGAAAAAATATGAAAGGCAATTTCATCGATGTGATTTAAATGATCACCTGCAGTGTGATTGACTCAAAGACCACCTTGGCGTTTTTTGAGTTATCAGACTTTGTGAAATGTTTAAGGCCAAAACGCTGGACTGTTAGCACCTCACAGCACACAGTGCACCCAATTTTTTTTTTGTGTGTGTGACACCGATTTGTGACCTATCGTAATCTTTAAAACACCTTTCCCTTACACTCTTTGCATTCTACATAGGACGGGGGCATTGTTAATTTCTTGGCATGAGTAGTAGGCAATTTGGATCAAAGTTGGCTGTTGAGTGGCATTTCTGCAAAAGACAAGCAGGGCAATCAGTGCTGCTTTTAAAGCAACTTTTGTCTAATCCCGCACGATCATTCTTTGTTCTTTTATTATCGTTATATTATGATCATCTTCATCGTCATTATTTAATGCTTTAACTGTGCTGCTTTCAGTCCTCTGCCTCTTTCAGCCTCTTAGTCTGTCAGACTCTCTTAGAACCAAAACTAAAATGCATCCTTGCTTTTGGCTCCTGGCATGCATGCTTGCCCATCGTGTACTGGGCCAGGCCTTAAGCCTAGGCTTTTCCCTTGTAGATCAAACATCATCCATTCACCTTTTATGCATTGTTGTTTATTTATTTTTCATTTTTGAGTTTAATTTGTGCTGGAAGAATTCAGCGCGGCCCTTTTTTTACAGCCATAACATTCTCTAGCGCTTAACAACATAGCCCAGCTGCTACATGTACACCAAATTCTGAGGAGGCCCTTTCAAAAAGTTAGCGAAACGTCTTTTAACGTCACGACGTCATTCGACAGCCCGTAAACGGTGAATTCGACGACCATTTTTTTTTCTCTCACGACAAAAAACACCGAATGCGGTGAATCCGACCAAGTCTGCAGCTTAGCGTAACAAATGGGGCCCCTCAGTTTCCTGTTAATTGCTGTTGTGACGTCCGTTTGTGTTTTTAGAAAGGAGTGTGGCTGCTATTGAGAGCACTGAGTTCAATGCCACCTCGGTGGTTGATGTGGACAAGCGGGGAACGCGTCGCCTGCTGATGGGTAAACATCTGCTCCCGGCATCGCGAGATGTCCTGGCCAAGGGTTTTCCATGCACCGTTCTGTCTCTTGCCCCAAACCTTCCTCTACTCGTGTGTTTCCCCCCCCCCCCCCGCTTTGTTTGGTGTTGTTTCTCAAACGGTTTTGTTTTAATGCGGTTTTCTTTTCACTGTTTTGTTTCTGTTCGTTCGTCTGATTTCCCCCCCCCTGCCCACTCCCCACCCCCTTCCCCCCTCCTACACCTTCAAGAATTTCTTTATTTTACAGGACTAATCATGCCAGCATAAACAAAACAAAACTGAAGAAAAAATGAAGACTTACTTTAAACAAAAATGTAATGACAGGCTCGTGAAATCCTAAAGAGTCTTATGGAGAATATAGGCAGAGGCTGTGTGCTTCCTGGAGAAGCTGTTTCGACTGCCAATCTGTGCTCAAAAGTGCACATTTCTAGTTCAATGGCTATACCAGGAAACATTGCGTTTGTGTAAAGGCAATGGAAACATTGATTGATTTTATCCCACGGCAAAAATTACAAAAGATCATAAATATTGACCACACGTCTTTTATTCAATCACAATGTTGACATTTTCACACATTACTTCAAATCGTAGATTGGGCTGTCATGTTAACAAAATACATTTTTAAATCGACGAAAGTCTTGCGTTCACGTATATACTAAACAGTGAACGTAAATTAAAATCAAACGTGTCCAGCCGTTCTCTGATGTTAGCCGTCGACGGGAATTTAACAGCGGGTGCATAGCACAGTGCACTAACCGCTCTACCATTACTCCTCCCTCATTGGAAGTAAAGTGGCATTAATTCAATATGTCTATGAGTAAAGAAGACTCAAAGCCTGCAAGCGGTAGCCATTTAGACTGAGCAAACATTGTGAGCCTACATGATAGTTCCTCGCATGATCATGGCCAGCACAACGATGAATTAATGACCCCAGTTTAGAATGCAAAGTTGCAGCAAAGGGTGCGCCCTTTGCCATAATTGTTAGAACATGACAGGCCAGGGAAATCAATTTTAATATTGTGCGAAGCATCACATATTTATTCAATATGTTCGACAAATCCTAAAAATAACAATACCAGGCCCCTTAAAAATTATAGCCGTGGGGAGCGGCTGCTGATGGATTCTGGCAGGGACGACCGCAGCTGGGGGAGAGTAATGCGCGAGTTGGCCTCGACAAATCACAAAGGGGTGAAACGCCACGGCTCTGCGTCTGTGGAACTGGCAAGCGCCTGCACCCTTCTGCGTCTCTGAGCTTTCCCAGCACGAGAGACGGCCCGAAGCATCCGCAACCGCGACTCCCTGCAAATAGCCGCAGATCCATTGGCAACCCAACGGCGGCGAGGAATTAAAAACAAAAATCAGCTTTGCGTGCTTTGCGGGGAAAACATGGACATTGTGCACCAATAGGCGCATCTTAAAGAGGTTGTATACGTAGTGCCAGTGATTACTGAATAATGTAATAATGTGATAGTTATAACGACAGTTTCCAATGCGTCCTAACATGGCCAAGCCGTTACAAGGCTGCTGAGCAAACAACCAAATGTATGGTCGCCCATTGTCAATCCACTGCTGGACGGAAGCCTCCCCCATGGAAGCCTCCCCATGCCATGTTCATCATGGGGGTTGTTTGACCATTCTTCGCCACGCTGGTCAGTGCGTGTTGGTGAAGGCGTGGTACACAAATTAGTACAACACAGAAGTACAGTACAACAATCGTTTTTGCTATATCGTCCTGTTATTCAAGTACGTATAATTTTAGATATTTGTCAATCATATTCTGGATAAATGATTGCTCAGCACATTGTGTCAGTCATGGAGGTTGTTTTGACCATTCTTCACCATGCTGGTCAACAGTGGTGGGTAGTGCAAAGGCTGGTACAGATGTTAACTCGCCACTGATGATATCCATAGCTGTGAATTAAACTCAGGCCACCGGATTTATAGCACAGTGTGCAAACGGCTATGCTACTGCTCCACCACTCATTTCAGAAGTTAAAAAAAATGTACCCGTAAAAACAAAGTTTTTCACTCTAAATCCTTTATATGCGTGGTGGCTAGAGTCCTCTCGTCCTCTGGCTTGAGATGGCTGCCACCTATGGGTCAGATGATTGTCTGCCAGCATTAAGCAATTGGTAATTAAATATTAAAAAAATTTTCCCTAAACAGTGTAAAATTTTTGAAAAAAATTTTCACGAAAATTAACTGTCACGCACAACGAGTCTGTGTGCAAAATGTCAGCTCGATTGGATCACGGGAAGTGGGTTAAAAAACGACTGAAAGATTTGCATGGTCGTAAGCAAGCAAGCAAGCACGCAAGCACGCAAGCAAGCAAGCGAACTTAATACAAAGGATTTAAAAATAGGCCACGGTTGTCTGAGACGAGTTCTTTGCTAAAACTAGTTTCACTCTCAAGTTGCAATTAAATCTTACTGACCTTAATGTTTTATTATTGCTATAATTACTTCATCAAAGAGACGTTTATGCCACGTTACTTTCTTTGCCTAATCATTGATTTGAATATTAATAAATTTCATACATTAGCCCTTACAGGCTAACACACAATTACAATTTAATTTATTTCTAATTTGAATGATTTGTTTTGCAAAGGGAAACCTTCTACAGCAAAATGCACATTTTGTGGCCTTTAACATTTTTATCTTATAATTTTCTGCTTTGTTTTAATTCAGATTTTTCTCTTTAAAGAGACACAGATGACATCAGGGATTATCTTTTTTAAATACTTGGTCACGCCACTGATTTGTTACAGACCCCATTGGCCCAGTACCACTATGAGAGATGCAAGTCATTTGGACACGATATGAAATCCATTTCTTCGCATTATAACGGGCATCCTTCCAATCATTGAAATGATCTCATCCGAAACTCAACACACTAATAAGTACAACAAATATAATCGGTTTCCTACATGGAAGTTAACTAAACATCTGAAATAAGTTGAAATCAAGACCTCTTGCTTTGTGGAATTCTAAACATTTTTTCCACAATTTGTCTTGGGGGCAAATATCTGGTCTGTGCATCCCTCCTGAGCCCAAATCCATGCCATTCCAGAATAAGAATGTTATCCGCAACATCTTTCATTCCGATAAGGATTGCAGAGTTCTGCAAGCTCACCTCAAACTACAATTCAGCATATTCCACGGTAATTCTTACATTGACCACAATCACTCCTTCACTTGACGGTGAATCAATAAGCATCCTCGGGGTCGTCACACCAGGAATGTTTCCTGTTCAAGAACATGATCTGGTTCCCCAAGGAGACAATATCCAGAAACTCCTCTCCTCCGATAGATATTTTTAAATATAATTTCGTAATAGCTGGTGGAATGCATTGCTTTAATCTTGTAATTGAGTTTCAATTCAACTTAGAGTACTCTTTTGTATAGCCCAGGCCCTTTCCATTCATAAAAAAAACAATATTTTTCAAAAGCACAGAGTGTTTACATTATTTGAAAATGCTCAAAGTTGAAATGTTAATTTTGCAAACTCTGCTTACCTACAAAATATTTCTCTGAACACAATCTGGTGCACGAGTCCAGATAGGTGAAAGTGTGCGCCACGTAGCTTTGGAAATATCGTAAACAAAGTCTAAATTCTTCAGGGAAGATTATCCCCACTTTGTTTCAACATTAATTATTTTCATACCGATTTCAACGACAGAGCCATTCGTTTGCGATTGGCGTTGAGTGGTCGTGGCCCATTGGTGCACACATTGTGCTACGGACTCAGCAGTTTGCCTCGAACAATTCGCGGCCACAACTAACATCAGTGGTTAGTGATATCTGGACTGATGCGAGCAGGCCCCCCTCTTCAGCAATCCCCCCTAACCACCATGGTAAAGTACAGTGCAACAAATCCCATAGCGTGTGGAGGATTTCGTCCAGACATGGATTGACAATGGGCTGTAAATTATTCTTCTTATATATGTATATAAATTATTCACGAAGATCTTAGAGACCCGTTTAAATAATAAATTAGAAGCCAGCCAATCGCATGAGCTTGCTGGTTTTAGAAAATAAATGGCTTTTATACTATAAATCAGATTCTGGACAAGACTTAATGAATATCAACTACTGTTTTGTCTTACTCTAAGAGCCGAAGGACCTCTCATAGCCTGAGGCCTTGATAAAAAAATAATATAGAAAGTATTGCAACCCTTTTTAGAGATTGAATAGTTCCACTGGGATTGAATGAAGAAGGCAACAAAATACAAATAAAAAAAAGGAGTCGGGCAAGAAGACACACTCTCACTGGGGATATTCGCTACCACAAAAGATATTATAAAGAAATTGACCGATAAAAGAAATGCGATGAACAGAAATTAAGTATTTCCATCTCAGATCCGCCGGTGACATAGACGCAGGCTTTTTTTCAGCTGGTAAGGTCCACTGAGCTGAGCAACTTTTTTTACAAGACAGCCAGCCAAAGACCAATGAATATGAACGACAGAAAATGATTGTATAACCTAAAACACAAGAAGGCTGCGATGTTGGGCTAAGGATAAGTATTAACAAAGCAAAAGTCGCGGACAATAAGTTTGCCAAACACAAGAAAAAATTGATTGGAGGGACTCAACTGGAAAACACAAGTGTGTATACCTCGGGCAATTATTTGAATGCGGACCAGAATCAAAAGTATGAAGTGAAGAGGCAACGTAGACTAAGTTAGAGAGCTTTTGTAAAAACCGAATTTGATCATGAAAAGCAAATTACCAATATTTCTAAAGAGTAAAGTCTCAATCGGTGCCTCGTACCTGCCGTGACATATGGATCAGACACATGGACCCTGGCAAAGGACAGGAATATTGAACGAAAGTTGAAAAGTGCACAAAAAATATGGAGAAGTGGATGCTTGGAATTGAAACTGTGAGAGAAATGAGAGGAAGACATAGGTCGTAGAACAAACACATTTTTGAGACATCGTAGTGACAATTAAGAAAAGCGAGTGGGCCTGAGCAGGACAAATTCAGAGAAGGGCACATGGTGATGGAATGTCACCCAAGGGAGGCAACAATTCTCGAGATGAAGGCCAACGCTGGTGATGGAGAAATGAGATCAGTTCATTCGCAGGTCTGCGGCTTTGTGGGATTGTGAGAGGCGTTCATCCTGCAGCAGTGGATAGATCGTGGCTGACGATGATGATGACGACGACGATGATGACGACCGTGATTTCACGGTGGTGTTGACGCAACAAAAATAGCAACGAGGAATTTCATCTTAGTTATTTGCAATCTAGTTTATATTTGTTTTATATTTTGCTGCAAAGAGGTCAGGAGATGGCTGTACAATGGATTCTTGACTCTTACCTGTGCAGAGATATGAGCGTTTATTGTCATGCACAATAAGTTTGCTAAATGCAAGGAAATATATGTTTGGGGGACCAAACTGGAAAACACATCAGAGTGCGTTGATGGAATTTGGCCAACATCCCAATCAATGCAGGACCTTCATACCAATGAGTCTTGAGGCTCAGTGAGATTTTTCAGGATAAAATAAGGACATTATTATACATTTTACACTTGTAATGGTTCTAGCATTTTTTCATTTGTAGACATTAAGAACAGACTATCAGATCAAATGTTTTAATTTTATTTAAATAATTGTAGATTTTTAGTTTCTATTCTTTGGAGATTTTCCAATTTTTTTTTCATTTTCTGCAAGCCCCTTCACCAACCTGCACTGGCCGCTGTGGTGAAGTATGGTCACATAACTCCCAGCATGAGCACATCATTGAGAGCCCTTCGTATAGTAGTGGCTTGCAACACTAAGCCAAAACGATGAATACCGCACACCTACTATATTCAATAATTCGTTATTCATTATGAGATGTAGCTGCGGCATAGCATTGAGCACCCTGAACTTGCACTCCAGAGCTCACTGGTTTGATCTGCCGGCAAGGCAGCTGAAACTTGGCCGAGTTTCCTATCCTTTGTCCACCCAGCGGTCGATCGACAGTGTGGGTACTCGCACCTTCCCCAAGATGTCTGGCCAGTGTGAAAGAGTAGGACAAATACACAACTAGAGGGGGCTCTATGGTGCTCTATTGATCCCCCTCGAGTGGAAGCCCTTCCACCAGCAGTGGTGTGAGCGAGCACTTGCGGGGCTGCCACCCTTAACCCACTTAGCAATCGGCCAACGATTAATTCCACCATTCATCGCGGTGTGCCACAGGTGCTGAAGGCATTCACATCTCGTACGTTTGGGCAGAGCGTCCCCGATCAATGGAACCACAAAACCATGGAACATGGCACACACGCACGCATGCACGCCCACTGTGGCTATGTATATGCGCGCGTGTGTGTGTGCCTGGGCAAGCGCCGTGGACATTTCCAAGAGGCCCCTCTCCTTTTTCCTGCTAGCTGGAATTTGACGACGACGTGCCTGGAGTACAAAAGCCACCGGCCGCTGTCCGTGTACTTTCCATGGGGGTGTGGCATTTGGCGTGTGCAGCCCCTGGTATCGGCCCTCGTGCTGTTGTTGCACAGTAGCATTGGCGGCAGAGGAGGAGGAGGAGGCGGCGGTGGTACGGCGCTGTTTGAGAGCGCTCTGCAAAAGTCAACACAGCCTTCTCTTGCTCTACCCCAGACAGCAGCCCTCCGCTGCCTTCCCCTCTCCGCCCCTCACCCTCGCCAGCATCCCAGAGACCCCACCAACTCGCACTTCTCCACGTCACCCGCCCCTAACCTAAGACGTTTTACTGTCGCGCGCTCTGGCTGAGTGTTTATTCATCCGAACTGTGAGCCAGCTCCGGGCGCTCTGCGTAATTTATTTGCTTTGTTTGGTCTCTTGCAGTAGGCCAGAGCACATGCCTCTAGCCACTGAGCAGATAATTCAGTAGAGGCCATCCCCAGAGCATTGGCGCAATTTTTTGACCATGAGAAAAATGAATTGTAGATTGTGAAACCTCACCGAGCTCTGCAGTGGAGCTGTCTGGATTACAGCTTTCCGAAGTGCTTTCTGGCTGTGCCGCCCGTGTGCTGTTCAGCACAATGAACGACGTTTTTGTTCGCGAGCAGGGAGCTTCTTCAGGAACTGAGTTGAAGAAGCTGCCAGTACGCGGAGCAACACGTCCTACATCAAGCCGAACAAAACGCGGCACATTCCAAAAACACGTCGGAGGTCTAGACAGAGCAACCGCAAAAACTCACTCGGTAGTATCCTGGATAACACGTGAAGGATATCCCATTCCATTATATATCTTCACATGCAAAAATATATTGTGCACAGCCTCCATGCAAAGATACACAGTTATGCTTGCTTGCTGGTGTAGTTTCCCAAATCCCAAATTTATATTCAATAACATTGCATTAAAATTGTTCATTTAAAAATAAAAAATTGCATTAACATGCCACTAACTGAAAAAAAAATCCGGATTATTGACAACAGAATGAATCGCTTACGAATGGGTAATTATGTATGTAACGATGCACCGATTAATTCATTAAAATCAATTCTCACTCATATCGTACATGTAAAAATCATACATGATGTACGTGAATTATCACGTGACACGCAGATACATGATGCAAATGTGGCGGTACAAACAAGAAGCAATACAAATGAGAAAGCTAAAAAGAAAAAGACAAAAAATGTATCCACTCTTGAATTGAATCGCGACCCCCAAATTATGAAAAAACGCACAACACACAATCAAGGCAGTAAACATTTAACGAAAAAATTGCAGATCCTGGAGTTGAAGCCCTAACCCCGAAACCATCTAAAATAGAAACGATGCAAGTGAGACAGTAAAAATTAGACAAAAAATATGAATAGACTCTCAAATTGCAACTCCCAAATCTTGACAATGTGCACACTTACTGGCAATACACAAATGGCAGCTTTCCCCAGAGTATTCTGTCCTCCCAATTGTCATTTTAGATCAACCTCCGTCTGCAAGTCTTTGATTGTATGCGGCCAAAATCAGTGTTGAACTTGGCCCGACTGCCTTACATCGGGCTGGGCGAAGCGTCTGTTTTCGACGTCCTCAGGAAGTGTGCACGCTGATAAGTGCGCAAAGAAGCAAGGAGAGCTATGTTCTAGCAATGGCATTAAGAGGCAGAAATGGGGACAAATTAACTAAAGCACATCGCATTGACTGTTAAGCAACGTGGGCTTGGGCAGGACAGGAGCTATGATTCAGAGACTAATGATGTAGTGGCAGCTACAGGAGGGAACAACACCCCAGAGGATCTTTCCGGTAGAGAGATGCAGTGAGGAAATGAGGTCGGGTGCATTGTTACATTGCATCACCACGAGTGATGGTGAAGCCTTGTGAATGCTAAGATGTAATGTAATTGAATATGCTGGATAAAGGCCTCCCCATGCCATGTCAGTTGCGTGGGTTGTTTGACCAATACTTCACCACGCTTATCAGTTGAGTTTGGTGAAGGAGGGAGGCCGCAGGCCCCGTTCAGATTCCGCTCGCCACTGGCGTTAGCCGTGTCCGGGAATTTTATTGTGGGTAGCTGGGTTCATTCATAGGGCAGTGTGCCAACCACAGCGCCATCGCTTATCGATGTCACCCAGATTATAACAAATTGTAAAGAATCAATTTTCGCACACACGATTCGATGCGTGAGCATCGTGTGCATGGGAATTGATTGTAGTCGATGGATCCACTCCTCACTCCATCCCGGCCATTTCATTCTCCTGATCCTAATCTGAATCACAATGCATGCCTGAAACAATTAACCGTGCCTAACGATATTGAAATGTAAAACGTAATATATCTATAAAACTCGCTTGAGTACTTACGTCAACAGTTTAAATAATTTACACCATTCCATACCACTGCACGTGTACTATTTGGAGAACTTTCAATACGAACCTCAATGGGTTATGGAAAGAAGAAACCCCCCCCCCCCGGACCTCAAATTAATTAATGAAAGGTTCAGGTGGAGCCCCGCAATTGCTTGCCCACGTCACTGCTGGCGGATGGGCCTCCACTGGAGGGAGCTCTTGAGGTTATTGACCTACTCATGCACGCTGGCCAGACGTCTGGGGAGAGATGGGAATACCCACGATTTACCCCACCGTACATGCGACCCTGCCAATTGATTGACTGTGGTGGGTTGTACCCTTTTACGCTGCTGGGATCGAATCAAACTTAATAAAAACGACACGTTAATTTAATAGAGGCTTGCACTCCGCGCATATCTGAGCTTTTACACACCCTTTATTTTTATATATATTTTTTAAAACCCACACCGTCGAATCCCAGCCCCGTCCTCTTGCCGCTGGAATGAATAAAGATGGAAGAGTGAGATGTATTACGAGAATCGTTTTCATCTGTGTCATGTCGTTCCAAAACAAACGTTGCGCACAGTCTCGTTAGTAATGCCTTTATTATTATTATACCCACATTGCCACTGACATACACACTTTTCAGAGTCAGAGATTGGTTCTACGTTCGTAATACGATATGACTTTAAAAGGCATTACCATCCAAATGAACCTGGATGCAATGCCGTTCTCAATTTTTTTCCCCCACCCTCCCGCTCTTGGCACGAATCCTACTTTGGTGGAATGATAGAGGCTATGAATACCCTCAATAATAAATAAAATAAATCCTAACAGCCAGTAAAAATTGGAGTGTCAAGGCTGAATCGTTGACACTGGGTAGTTCTGAGCATGCTACCACCTATTTACATCCAATCCCTAATATATATTTAATTCCTTCCCGGCAATACTTTTCACATTTAAGTCATCGTGATCATTTCTTGTTACAATTAAGAAATGTCTGTCATCGACTCGCAAGTGATATTTTATCTGGGTAAGTAAAGACTCCTGCCATTTGAAAATAAATCTTCACGACTTCATTCCTAATGTCCTCCTCATCCTGTTGCCAGCATTTTAATTGTGCTCTTCCTCCATCTCTTCCCCACCCTGACCTTTGCTGTTCCCTGTATTTCTAATATATATTTTTTCATTTACCTTGTTTATGTGTGCGAACAAACCAAGTGTTTCCTGACCGTTTTCCTGCAGCATCTACCATAAAAAAAATGCCACTTGACCTCACTTCTCATATTCTAGCCGAGAAAACAATTTGTGAGAGATGTAATCAATTGCCCTTTTGTGGTGCCCAAACATACACACACACACACCAGACATGAATCGGCTAGGTTTAGGTAAAAAAGAAAATACAACAAAAACACAACTTAATAATCACTTTACCAATATAAACAAGACAGGTAGGGGCTTTATGCATAAATACGATTTCTGGTGCAGGCAAGTTGAATTGCGCATCAGTTCAAGGTCGTTATTTCCTCTTTGAGACGAAACAACCACCAGAAAACAGAGACAAAGAATGAAAGAATGGGTTTCGCAAAACAAACAAAAAAAACCCCGCGGCGTTTGTTTAGACCCAGTGGGGTGACCGATCGAGCAGAAGCTACCGCTGCTGCCACTACCGCTGCTGCTGCTGCTGCCACTGCTGCAGACGAGGCTAGCGCCAGGCAGGGCAGGTTAACATCGCGCACGACTTGTCCCGTCTCCTCCGCAGAAACATGCGCCATCAACAACGGCGGCTGCGACCGCACCTGCAAGGACACCTCCACCGGCGTGCACTGCAGTTGCCCAGCCGGGTTCACGCTGCAGCCAGACGGCAAAACTTGTAAAGGTGCGTTCGTTGGAGCGTTTGTTACTCCGTCCCTAACGTCGGTACGTGATTTGCAATCAACCTTTATATATATGTATGTACTTTATGTTAATTTGATGGCAAAAACGCCAGGAGGTGGCTGAACAGTAATGGATTATTGACTATTATCGGTGCGGAGATTTGAGTGTTTACCCCTGAGTCATGCACAATAAGTTTGGTTAATGAAAGAAAATATTTGTTTAGGGGACACAACTGGAAAACACAACAGCGAGCGTTGATGGAATTTGGCCAACATCCCAATCAATGCAGGACCTTCATACCAATGAGTCTTGAGGTTTGGTTTTTGTTGGACCTTGGAGTGTGTTCACATCTCACTGAGGCCCCCTTTATCCACTCATGAACCGGGATCCCATTCACCCCTTTCCCGCCCCTCCAATTTATCCCGGCATCCTGTAATGAGATGAAAAATCCAATCAGAAATGCCAAAGAGCATGTTAAGTCTGTGCGCTAAATATCGGCCTGTGGAAGGCATATTTTACAGGACTTCTGAAAAATCCTTCAAGGGAACTTTTTATCCTTTTCCACAGTCGGGAACACACTTGACCATGATCTGTACTATGGAATTGTTTGTTGCGTGACAGCGAACATTAATCCATTGCTTGATTCCTTGAGCTGGAATTTTGGCAAATCAAGTGGAAGACTCGATTTCATGTGATGGGGGTTTTTTTTGTCTGCAGTCATTGGTGATTGAGCTGAGACTACTCACTCGCGACACCTGAGAACCTAGTGTAAGCATCGGCAGCTGCCTATAGCTTACATAGATAGTCTATATCACAATGCTACTCTGCATCAGCAACCGCGGTGGCGAGATGTTAACTAGCTCGTGTCGTATACAGGATATCGTGGTTCGATTCTGAACCTGACGCCTGTATATTTGGAGTTTGCATATATTGGAGTTTGCATGTGGTCACGTGGATTCTCTCCAGCTCCTCCGGTCTGTATCTCCACATTTGGAAACATGTATTTAGAGTATTTGGTTGCTATTAATTTCTAAATGATAAGCCAATTCGTTGAGCTGTAACTTGTGACCAGGTAGCTTCTGAAAGAAGAGCTATATAGCTCAGTGGGCCTAAGCTGGTAAAATAAAAATACAGAGACGTTCTCTCTCTGTGTGCCTATGTGTGTTCTCTCTCTATGTATCTTTGTGATATCTGTTTGCTTATATGTCTGTCTATAGTTTTCTGGTTAGATGTTTGTTGCTATTTCATTTATACCTGATGATGATTGCTTGTGTTGCAATCGAAACGTCGTATGCTATTTTTATTATTTTATCTTTATACGTGACTTTACCTAAAGAACCAAAGAGTAATTCCTGCAGTCACGAAAGCTCCAAATTAAGATAAATGTGGTCTTAGGTCAAAGTGCAACCCCAAAATGACTTTCTCAGACAACTGCTGGTAGAAAGGCCCTCCACTAGAATGAGCACTAACGCGTCTCTTCATGATGTATTTGGCCTACTCTTCCACACTGGCCAAGCAGGAGTACTCACACTTTACCCCACTTTTTGGCTGCTTAGCGGCACCCCCCCCCCTCACCACCCGTGATGCAGTCTGTCTTGCGGCTGCATCACCGGCCGTCATATTCGCCATGCTCAGTGGTGTTTTGATCGTTTGGGGGAATTGGCGAGGGAAGCATCGTGCTTCTTCACCTTTGCTCGCTGTTCAAGGATCTGAGGAGGGGCAGGGCGATATAGAGGATGCTCGCGATGGTAATCCATCACGAAGGGTCCACCGCAGGTTAAAGGAGCACTATTCTGTTGGGAAGACATCGACATTTTACACTTGCACTTTCAATTCTCAGAGAGAGGAAAAAAAAGTACCTATTGAAGTATTATTCTGCTAAAGGCCATTTGATTAAAAAAGCAATTCTCTGCAACACTCGTTATTGATTTGTTACGCTATGTGCCTGCCACGAGGTCCACAATTTGTACTGAGTAATGGGAGGAGATTCAATCTCCTGTTAATTTAATCTCGCCTAATATGGAAACATTGGTCAGTCGCCCCAAATCAAATTTCTCCCGACCTCTGATGAACGATGCAATTATTGGGCTGCGTCATTAGCGCAATATAAAGGAGCCATTGACCGTGGCGATGATACATTAGCTGTGAATAAATCGATAAATTAAAAAACGCGAGTTGTACGTTTGCCACGTAAACCCCCTTTAATTTATATAGATTTTTGGTGCAGCAAAGCAACTTCATCTAATTGCAAGGATTCGCAATTGTTTAAAACGCTGCAGAGAACCGTGCCTACGAAGGAGCGTGTCCAATCGGCACGTACGGCCTCTCCTACATGGACACGTGGTTCAGAAGCATTGGCACCGATCTTCTTCTCCTTTCATACGGCTGACGTAGATGCAAGAGCAAAAACGACAATTTCACATTCAGGTCAGATTGAACGCTAAATTCATTGGCACCAATGGAAAAATACAACGGAAGAGTGTCCAAAAACAAAGCGTGGGGGAAGATTTCCCTGCTTGGAGTTAAATTGCGAGAGGACAATGAGGCACACAAATATTTAGAGAGCGCATACGGGTTAATGACATCATTGGAACTATGAAAAAAAAAACGAAGCAGGATTGAGCAAGGCACCTCGCTATAGAAGGGACAATGAACGGAGGTCAAGATTCACGATGGGGTGGCAGCCAAGGGAGTTCAATGCACGCGAGAGCACGCCCGCTGGGGGAGACGGAATGATCAATTGAATGCCCACGATTAGCAAGGTTGCCTACGTACAGTGTGAAAGAAGTTCAACATACGTACAATTCAGCTCTTGCTGAGGTGGAATATTCCATCGCAAGAGCGTGACTTGGGGAGGCCTTAGTCCAGCAGTTGATTGAGCGTGACTGATTAGCACGGTTGGTTGCGTACGACGCGAAAGAAGTTCAACACACATGCACGACTCCCGGTGATTGTAAATTGACTGATGGAAGTCTTTGGCCCAAGTTAGGGTGATCCTGGTCGTCACTTTGCGTGCTTACTTTATTGTTCAACTGAGATGCTCAAAAGAGCTTGACAGCAATAATAATCATTTCGTTTTCCAGTGTTTCGTGCTTCATACAGAGTATTTTTTTTTTGTAATCTGAAAAGAGAACCTAATAGGGGGGAAAAAAGCCGCATTCATTTTTTTCTAATAAGGCTGAGGATATTTTTTTTCTCAAATTAAAAGTGACATAAACCAATATGCAGGAATCGTAGTATTTGTTCTGTTAACCATGGAAGGGCTTCACTTTAATGGCACCATATCAAAGCCTCCAATCCTCTGCCACCACTATCCACCACCACTGCCAACGACAAAAGTCCCCCGTATAGCCTTCACAGACTTTTTGGGACAAGTTCTGTTCGCGAGCACCTATGAAGGCCGGCACGGCACACGATGGCATGGGTGGTCAGCACCACGCCTGACCGCCTTTGTCTTTATAGTGGCCATGTATACACACTGCACCGGATACTCATTTAAGGCTGAGTCGACCTAGGGCAAGCCCAGTTAAAATATTCACCACTGTTATTGGACATGAGTGAGAATTACAGTGCGCTAACAACTGCACCACCGCTCCTCACATCCACCACCACTATCACGTCCACAACCACCTTTACCACCACCATCGCCACCACCACGATCATACAAATCGTTATTATCAAATAATCATCATTGTAACCAAGACCACCATTACCACCACAGCTATTTTCACCATGATTAGCAAAACCACGATTAGATCACCATTATATTCACCACCACCACAACCACCAACCACCGTATTTCTCACCCTCACTGTGAGGATAACAATCTCACAATCTCATACCTGTCACTCTTGCTTATTTTTGAAACTACAATGTACCTTCCACAAACTTTCTCTGCAGTCAATCCCGAGATATGCATCTGCTGCAAATAAGCACAGGCGTAGATTATCCATAGATTACTTCTATGTGTTAAACAGCCTCTGTGCTATAGAGGTCGACACGAAGATAAGGTGTGGGCAGGGTTAACCATGTCAGTCATGTAAATGTTGGGGAAGGAGTGGGATTCCTGTGTGCTTGCCGGGCCGGTCTGGCAATCGGTGCAAAGAGTTAGGTGCATACATGTATGTTGTATGTACGTTGAACTTCTTTCGCACCGTACATAGCCAACCGTGCCAGTCGGAGGTGCGCGTGTGCCATTACTAATGGGCGAAAAAACTTGGCACGACAGGTCTTGCTTCATGAACACAATGCCTCATTGCAACAAACCAGGCAAGTGAGTTCTTGTTTAAAAAATAAATATATAGGTATTAATATCATTGGCTCTGGAAGAGAAGGCAGGGGTGAAAGAGGTGGTATAGACAGAATGGAGTGGATGAGCCCACGCAGCTGCGTGCGGAGACAACACCTGATCTGTGCCGGGACATCCCAGGTATGACTCGGCACGGCTTGGGTCCAAGTCCGTTGTACTGCCGGTGGAAACGTAGCACACGTGTGCCATCACGGGTTTATAGCATTTGCTCATTTACAAGCCATTTCAATCTTGATTTGAAGCTTTCGTGACTGCAGGAATCCATACTCTTTGGTTCTTTCGGTAAAGTCACGTGGGTAGAAAAAAATAATAATAATATATCACGACGTTTCGATCACAACACAAGCGGTCGTCCTCAGGCAGAAAAAATAATCCACCAGTGGAACTGCTGAACCAGCGAGAAAGCTGTTACAACAAGGTTATATATGTGGCGATGGGCAAGCAAGCGGGGTCTGAGCTGGAAAGGAATTCCATCCCCAGACGCAAGCACGTCAGTTGTGTTAATAGGGGAGATTAGGATGAGAGAGATTAAGGAGAGAGATTAGCATGAAATTAGCTTCCGTTGCCGCATACGAGTATCATCCCCGCATATGCGCACAACAGCAGTGTTAATGGGAGATTAGCACTATGTTAATGGGAGAGATTAGGCAGGGAGATTAGGGGGATTAGTAAGTTAATGTCATGTCTATGTGTAACACAAGCTGCGGCACTGCCAACTGCGCTGTGAGGCAAGCGCGTCTACGCAAGAGAACCACCGCAACGGTGGTCGCGCCAGTGAGACACAAAGCCCATCACACAGCCAGAACCATCGATACATCGAGGCTAAGGGAGCAGAGGTGGCCATGTTAGTGAGACCCCAGCCCGTTAATGCAGAGGCACCCAACAGGGCAATGCAGCTCAGAGAGTCGGAGATAACAGCCAAAAGGCAGGAAGAATGGAAGCACCACAGCAAGTTACGACTTTGCTTGGTTGATAACGTCCTTCCAATGATTGCTCAGCTTATAACCATCTTCTCGGTTTAAATTGTCTCTGTGTTTATATATCTGGATGGCTTCATGGACAAATCTTTGATGGTAGCCTGAAGGTTTGCAGAGTACCTTGGTCTCGGAAAAAAAACAATATTGTGTGAGCCCACTGCTTTATAACGATGATCAGCCACTGCAGAGGTATTGGTTCTGACGTGTTTCAAATCTGCCTTGTGTTCGCGAACACGGTCCGAGACATGTCGTTTGGTTTCCACAATGTAACTGCTGCCACAGACACAAATTAGTTTGTAGACACCAGGGTATTGCATGTCAGGAATGACATCCTTCACAGATGGGATCAAATCACGGATTTTGTGTACTGTATTGAATCTGACCTGGATCTTGTGTTTGTTTGAGATTTTGGAAAAAAAATTGGTAACACTTGCTATGTATGGTAAGGTGATGGTTTTGATTGGGTCCTCAGATGGTTGTCTCCCCATGGTTGGGGCTTCAGCTTTGCGGATTGTGCGGTCTGAGAATCCATTCATCTTGAGGGCTTGGTGTACGTGCTCCAGTTCACTGGCTAGGTGGCACTGGTCGGAGATGCAGTGGGCCCTATTCTGTAGTGTTTTGATGAGGGAGTTGTTCTAGGCCGGATGGTGGTGCGAGTCAGGCTTTAGATAGGAATCCGTGTGGGTGGCTTTCCTGTAGACGGAATGTCCCAACGAGCCATCAGGCCTCTTCTCGATCAAAACATCCAAGAATGGTAGCTTGCCATCATTTTCCACATCTATGGTGAATTTGATGGATGGGTGTATGGAATTAATGTGGTTGAAAAACTGGTTCAGTGCTTGCTGGCCATGTGGCCGGATGACGAAAGTGTCATCTACGTATCTCTTCCACATGGAAGGACGTAGGGTGTATGTCAGGATAGCATCTGTTTCAAATGTCTCCATGAAAACATTCGCTACCACTCGTGATAAGGGAGAACCCATAGGGGTACTTTCATTTTGTTTGTAGAATGTACCATTTCAGATGAAGTAAGTGTTGGTAAGGCAGTGCCTCACCAAAGTTTGTACATCAGAATTCAGTCCCTGTTGGACCAAGTTTTCAATGATTGCTCTGGTGTCAGGTACAGGTACATTGGTGAACAGAGAGACTACATCGAAGCTGACAAGCAAATCATCTGGAGACAGTGAATTGTCCTTGATTAGAGAAACCAAGTGAGCTAAATTAACCACTGCTGAGGTGGTCTTGCCCGTGAATGGAAGCAGGGTCTCAAGACAGTTCCACCGCTTAGGAGAGGCTTGCGGAGCCCCAATGCTTTTCAGGAAAGGGTGGTCCTGCACAGATGCCATATTTTCTGTCCGTCTGCTACAGCAGAGGTGTAGGGAATTCCAACAAGACCTACATCTTTGCTTTATTAACCTGGTCAAGGCCTATGATGCCATCAGTAGGCCTGGGTTCTGAGTTGTTCTTCGTGCTTTCGGAGTCCCTGACCCACTGCTCATGATCATTAAGGACCTTCATGATGGTGAGTGGGCCCGTGTAAAACTATGTAGCCAGGACGGCTACTTGCGTTGTGGCCGAAACGTCGTGAGAATAATTTTATTATGTTTTATTTTTATTATTTTATTACTTCCCTTCTACGTGACTTTACCGAAAGAACCAAGAACATGTTATGTATGTCGATGAGCTGGTAATTGCTGCTCACTAAGAGGAGGAGTTGGAGGCGCTGCTGCTGAACCTGGAGCTTGTCACTAAGAGGTGGGGACTTACCATCAGCCCCACAAAAACTAAGCACCTGCCTGGGTATTTTGTACCATCGGACACTCCACCCCCACAACTCCCAATCAGTGATGGGGCAGTTGTGGAGAGAGTGGAGAGTTTCCCATACCTGGGCAGTGTGCTCATGACCGGCTCCGGTTTGACAGCAGAGGTCTCACTCCGAATCAGTCGAGCGGCATTATCTTTTCATATGTTGCGTAATGCTGTGTGGAAGCTACCTGGTCTGTCGCTCCGCTGAAGCTTCAGATCTTCGCGGCCACAGTCATTCCCTCCCTTCTCTATGCTTGCGAAACGTGGACCCCCCCTAATGGAACATCTTTGCCGGTTATAAACATTTTGGCTGGTCTGCCTACAATACATCTTGGGTTTAACCAGGCTGGATTGTGTGAGGAGCTCACATATCCTTGAAATATCTGGACGAAGTCCCATTGGTGAGCTCCTCCGGTAGGCAAGGCTGCGTTGGCTGGGCCATGTAGCCCGCATGCCCAGCCACCGCATGCCTGAACATCTTTTGTTCGGCCGGATCGAGGGGGCTAAACGGGCGCGGCACAGGCTTGAGAAGAGATGGAGTGATGTGGTACAGGAGGATGTGGAGCTGAGTGGACTTGCCAATGACTGGTACCAGCGGTGTCAAGATCGGCCTCTGTGGAGGAGGCTCGTGAAGGACACTACTGGGCAGTTGGAGGCAGTCGCCCTCCAACAACAACGGAGGGCAGAGCAGCGACACTCACAATAACGAGCGGAAAGGCGGGTGGCTAATACACAGCAAGTTGCCAGTCGGGGACACAGTTGGTGCATCGGCCAGTCATCTCAGTCAGTCGACCCGTGACACCTGGGTCTGTCCCGTGACCTCCTGCCAGCGGGCTTTCGACACTTCACCTGGCCTCAACGTACACATAGCCTGGCACAAGCGTTGTGGTGACGACACCGCCACTTAGTGGCGAATGGCGGTTGTTGTTAGATTTTCAGGCGTTTACCTGCAGTCATTGACTGAAATGTGTCGGGCAGAGAAAACATGAGCAAGGTGTTTGCAAATGTGTGCGAATGTTCTAGTGAGAGAAAGCCAATTGTCTCACTTGCAACGCCTACATCAGATTTGCATTGAAATATGCAAAAAAAGGTAGATTTTTCATTTAAGATCGTTATATTTTGCTTTATTCAAGACTGATTAAATATCTCTCTAGGTCTTATGATGGCAGATAAAACAAATGGAGTATGGAAAAATAAAGCACATGCAATCTCCTTTCCTAAAGAGGTTTTTGCAATTGAAACGACACTTATTGAGGAAAATATTTCGAAAGGTTGTTAAAGTCAGTGGAATTTTTTCCATTCACGGTTTTTCATTCATGTATTAGCATGCGGTTTCCAAACGAAAACAATCGTTCGTAACGACGCATACAATTTTTTTGTTAGTTTCTCAGTCCGCTTGTCCTGGTGATGGTCGCGGCAGCAGCGTGTTGAGTAGTGGCGGTCCACACTTCCCTTTCCCTGGCGACAGACTTCAGCACTACTACACTATACAATACCATACACTACTGCACTATACACTACGACACTATACACTACACTATATACTACTATACACTACTACACTATACACTACTACACTAATCACTACTACACTATACACTACACTACTATACTATTGTAATAACTGACTGGACCACGATGTCTGGCTCAGTGTCCTTTATTCGGTTCGTGCTGTACACCCACACGGCTGTCTTTACTCTGTAGCTTCTCCACGGTGCTGACTCCAATGTCGGCCCGATCCACAACAGCAGCCCCGCTGCTGTTTCTCTCACACAGCCCCCCTTGGCTGTACTCGCTGCAACTCCTCTCTCTCCACCTCCTGGCAGCCTCGTGCTGTCTCTCTCTCTCTCCGCAGCTCCTCCTGGCAGCCACACCGCTGCCTCTAACACGCAGCCCTTCTGGCTGTCTCCTCTGCAGCTGCACACCACTCCGCAGCTTCCTCTTGTCTTCGGGGTTGGCTCCCGATGGCCGTCGGTGCCCCCCCTCTTCTCACTCGCCCCCGTGGCCTCACTCTTTTCCGCTCACACCCCGACTGACTTCCCCTTCCGGTTTACCCGCTTAAGGACCCGAACCTTCCACCCACGTCACATGACTCCACCCCCCGTGACGTCACATCCGGAAGGTCGCTTACGCCCGCATTACACCACCCTCCCCCGTAGAAAAATCCCAGCCGACCTCGGCTGACCAATAGCAAATCGTAATGCGGCGAACCGAGCTTCCCCCCCTAAAGGACACTAAGCATACAATGTAACAGCAAGAACAACAACAACAACGCAATTAACATCAACGAACGTACAAAAAGCATGCAATAAATACAACTGTAAGAAAAAAAATAACAAGACAGCAACAATCAACGAAACGTAAGCGATTTGGAACGTGTGCGGGTCGCCGGCCCGTCCCGGACGGTCGGCGGCCCACTCGCAGAACGGGAACGCGATGAAAGTCGAGGAATGACAGGGGGTAATCCCCCTGTCGCAGCTGGAAGTCCACCGACGTCCCGTGTCCCTAAAGAGTTAGTCTTGGGCTTGTCCTGTGACCGTGCCCGCAGCTGGGTCGGAAGGGCTGCAGGGCTCGAAGGTCCCGCAGACCTGGCAGGCGTCCTCCGAGCAGGGCCCCTCGTCCCCCGCAATGTCACGGCCGGCCTGTCTGTTTCGGAGGATCTTTAGCCGACTTGACCGGTGCCGAGGCCTCCTGCTGCGGCGGAGCCGGGAAGCGGGCCCAGCAGTCTCTGGCGTAGTGGCCCCTACGCCCGCAGCGGAAACATTCGGCCTCGTTGCGCCGAAGCGCAGGCCTCGCCTCCTGACGGCCCCGTTCTGGTAGCGCCGCGCGCGGTCTCGGCCCGCCGCGTCCCGTCCATGGAGCGGAGGCGGCCGTCAGTTGTTGAGGGCCCCGGTCATCCGGAACATAGACAGCCTGCGCAGGGTTCCACCCCAGCGCATCCCCTTCTTTGACGGGCCCCCCCGTCCACGCCGTCACTTGTTTCCAGCGACGGAGGTTGAATTGCGCATCGAGACACTTAGCAGCCGTCCGGGAAGTTAGCTTCTCATGCCCACACACAGGCATGGGGATCCCTAGATCCCGAGACAGCTCCAACATTTTCCCTAATATGAGAGGCTCGAGCAGGTCCTGTGGCGTCTCAGGATAAGCTGCCATGGCCAGCTCCAGCACCGCACCCCTGAACGCCACGGGCGACTCCTCTGGTGCTCGTTGTCGTTGAGCGAATCGCCGATGCGCATCATCTGGTGGCTCATAACCATCGGCCATTTCTTGAAAAACACCACACAAAGTTGCCTTCTTATCGGTCGTTATGGAACGGAAGAATCGGACAGATTCGTCGTCCAGGAGAGTCGGCAACACCTCCAAAGCCTCCGCATCGGTCCATCTTGCTGTGCGTACCGCCGCCAAGAAGCGGCAGGCGAACGCGCTCCAGTCCCCACCGACGGAAAATTCTTTAACCGTTGTAAGGTGGCGACTCCGACTCCTCTTCCCGCCGTCTTCCAATGGTGGTGGTTGTGATGGCAAATTCAAAATGGCGTCGGCCCGCGGCGTGGCCAAGATGGCGGTTTGGCGCCACGGAGCGCGCAAAATGGCGGCCTCTTGCCGCGTGGGCAATGGCGGCGGCAGGACAGGCAACGTGGCGGCCCGCGGAGCACCACTTGCATCATCCATCGTCCCTGGCGCGACGAGATGGCATAGATGCGCCAGGACGTCCTTAAGTGCCTCCAGTTGTACCGCCATCGCTTGCCATCGTTGATCCGCGTCTGATGATGTCGACGGACCCGCCACCGCGCCAACATCCTCCACTCCCGTTCCCGTGGTCGCCTCAGCCGGGCTCTCCTCCACCACCCCAACAGGATCCGTGGTTGGAGGGAGTTCGTCGTCGTCGGACGAAGAAGCCGATGCAGGCGCCGGATTAACTTTCTTCCTCACTTGTTTCGACATGCCGTTGCACTTCCGACACCAGTGTAATAAACGACTGGACCACGATGTCTGGCTCAGTGTCCTTTATTCGGTTCGTGCTGTACACCCACACGGCTGTCTTTACTCTGTAGCTTCTCCACGGTGCTGACTCCAATGTCGGCCCGATCCACAACAGCAGCCCCGCTGCTGTTTCTCTCACACAGCCCCCCTTGGCTGTACTCGCTGCAACTCCTCTCTCTCCACCTCCTGGCAGCCTCGTGCTGTCTCTCTCTCTCTCCGCAGCTCCTCCTGGCAGCCACACCGCTGCCTCTAACACGCAGCCCTTCTGGCTGTCTCCTCTGCAGCTGCACACCACTCCGCAGCTTCCTCTTGTCTTCGGGGTTGGCTCCCGATGGCCGTCGGTGCCCCCCCTCTTCTCACTCGCCCCCGTGGCCTCACTCTTTTCCGCTCACACCCCGACTGACTTCCCCTTCCGGTTTACCCGCTTAAGGACCCGAACCTTCCACCCACGTCACATGACTCCACCCCCCGTGACGTCACATCCGGAAGGTCGCTTACGCCCGCATTACACTATTATACACTACTAGACTATACACTACTACACTAATCACTACTACACTATACACTACACTATATGCTACTATACACTATACACTACACTACTGAAAACTACACTATACACTACTATACACTATACACTACACTACTATACACTACACTATACACTACTATACACTATACACTACAGCAGCCTGTTGAGTAGTGGCAGTCCACACCTCCCTTTCCCTGGCAACAGACTCCAGCACTACTACACTATACACTACTACGCTATACACTACTACACTATACACTACTATACACTATACACTACTATAGACAGACTCTAGCTCTTCCTGGGGAATTCCCAGGCGTTCCCACGCCAGCCGAGCGACGTAGTCTCTACAGAATGTCCTGAGCCGGCCCTGGGGTCTTTGCCCAGTGGGACGTGTTGCCCGGTAGAGTTCCAGAGGGAGTCTACGAGGGGCATCCTTACCGGGTGCCCGAACCACCTCAACTGGCTCATTTCGATCCGGATGAGCAGCTCGACTCTGAGGCTCGCGATCGTTGTACGTGCCGATGCGGCGCGTTACAAACGTGAGCCACGTCCCCCGGAGCGATGGCATTTCATCGTCGTTGTGCCCTGCGATGTTGCCCTAACGACGGGGGGACCCAATTTGAAACGTTCGTCGATTCATGCCCTCGCACAAAGGGCATGGCTCCCCGTTGTGCATCAGTGCCGCCGAGGCAATTCACGCACAGCTAAAAACACGAAGCACAGAAGCACTTACAGCGTCAAAAGAAAAAAAGAAAACACACCGGATCCTGAACCTGCGATTGCTTAATCATAGTGGCCACATGTAATTTGGCGGTAAGCAGGTGAATAGCATTGCGCCATGCTGCCCAGGTTGGTTACAGAAAAAAAGAAAAAAAAGAATTGTAGCTGTGGGCATCAGATACCAGAATGCGTTAGGAAACCGCCGGATTATGTTTTTCATTTAACAAAAGAATGTCCTATCGGCACTGAGCAATTGCACATTGTCTATCGCAAATGTGTTTTTTTGCTGTGGCATTTGAAAGTCGCTGTGACATTGACAAGCAGCGGTATCACTTTTGCACCTTGGCACACCGAGAAAGCGTCCCGTGGTCTGATTAGAGTCAGATCGTCACGTGGTTTTGGTTTTAGGCAGAAATAGAATTGTTAAGATATTAAATCCCATTTCAGAAAGCTGAAACCTGTGGTGATTTGAGTGCTTCCCATATGAATGTTCGCCATACGTCATTGCAGACAGCTTTATAAATAAGTTTCCTGAATTGTCTCAAATACGCTTTTAATGACTGTATGTGGACATGTGTGAGCGCTTGTGTGAGCACGCTTGTGTGCCTGTGCGGTCGTGTAGTGATTAGCGCACTGTGCTATAAACCCAGCGACCCAAGTTCGATTCCCACTCATGGTGAATATCTCACCCAGTCCCGGGCCTTCCCTAGGTCGCCTCAGCCTTAAATTAGTACTTGGTGTGATGTGTAAGCTTTAACATTGAGCGGACAAAGGCGGCCGGGCATGGTGCTGGCCACACCACCATGTGCCCTGTTGGCCTTCATCGGTGCTTAATTACAGCCCTCGCCCCAACAGTGTATAAGGCTATGTGTGGGATCTTTCTCCTTGTGAAATGTACGTGTAATAATCACTCAATGTATTCATTGTATATTGGCCTTCTATAACCATGGCTGTATCTGTATTAGCAACAGTTTGTATTTTTCCTCAATTCAATTTCAACTGTGCTATTTGGCATCGTGTTACCAGATGAAGCATCCATTCGGTTCTCCCATAAAGCCGTGCATCATCTGACGTCAGAGAGCAGCCCATGGAAGAGAAAAGTACGAAACTAGTTTTGATATTTTTGCTCAAGTGACCTCTTATCTTCACTCGGGGGCAGCACTTTATCTCCTGCCGTGCCACAAAGAGAAACGCTCATTTCTTGACATTCAAACCGATATTGTATTCCAATTGAGTGCAAAACCAAACGTAATATCGTCATTGGTGACCAAGCTGAGTCTGCCAACTCCCGACACAGCCCAGGTTAATCACGGTCGGCTGTCTGGATTCGATCGCAGGACTTCATCGGTCCCAGCTCACTACCCTGATCTCTGCGCCAACTCTGTTGCGTTTTAGTGCAATGCGTCTGATATCGCGGTGACGCGCTGGCACAACTGTTCAACAAGCCGAGTTTATTTCCCGACCATGGCTAACGTCAGTTCCAACTGATACCTGGGACCCGCTTCACTCACCTGCACTATCCAGCAAGGTGACGTGTGCTCAAGCAACCCCCGTGACAAATATTGTGTGTGGGGCGTCCGTCATCCAGCAGCATATTGCCACGCGGCTATAAATGATGATTTATTGAGTCACAAAGGTAAGACGGTGCAGCCCTGCGAATCCTCGCTCGCACCGCTGCGCACCGCTGTTGCCAGAAGCGCCTCCATGGGCAGAGGAAGCTCTAAACACCCCCCCCCCCCTCTTGAAGGTTTTTTGCCCATTCTTCCACTTCGGTGAAACATCTGGCGTTAATAAGTGTGGGCGCCCACGCTTTACCTTCCACCACACACTCGCGGCCTTGCCAATCGCCCGTCTTTTGGTGTGCCCATTTCATACCTAATTCGCGCACGAATCGCTGAATGTATGACTACCTCCGAGTGCCTTTTGGGGATACAAGCGAGACATGTTATCAGTGACGAGTAAGAGAGGGACACGATCATGTGATGGATGAAACTGGACACCAGGCATGCGCACACACACACGTCGCTGGGCAATCCACCCACCCCCCCAGCACCGAGATAATGATGTTTGCTTTTGTGCCAGTGGGTGTATTGCTTCCCATACTTAAAAGGCTCTATTAGTTTATTCAAAAAAACATCTCCATTTATAGTTAAAGACGTAAGCTCCGGCTTCAAAGGCGTGCGATCTGCAGTTGTAAGTCACGGGCTATATACACAAAGCTAATTGGGGCATAGATACAGTCATTGCTTCATTCATATTAAGCATGAATAACAACTCCGCGGAGGAAGTCCTGAAAGTTATTATTTTTTTTGCAGTGATAAATAAAAGCTGGGATTTATAGCTTGAAAAAAAACGTATTATGTTTTTTGAGCATTTTCCAAAAACGTCTAGACATAAACTATAAATGGTTTATATATGGTAAGCACTGAGCCGTTCCAAGCTAAATGCTCCCACCAGCAATGCAAGATTGATCTAGCGACTTACCAGTGTGATGCATATAATAAAAGATAATAAAGCTCCCGCGTTACAGAAACCGGATACATCGTACCCATAATTCCTGACGCTCTGCTTTGTGGCAGGACAAACCCCTGCAGTAATGAAGATGTATTGTATTAATTCCAATTTCATCAATTTGCTTTCGAAAGAGAAATATTACACAGAAGTCTAAAAAAAGTAAAAAGTATTCATCATCTTGACTTTTTTGTCATGAGCGGTCAATAATTTATATATTTGCGCACACACACACGGGCAGATACATTAATATGTATAGCTAAAATTGCTTAATATAGGTCAACGTATTGACTTTTTTTGAGTTGTGTCTAAAAATGTAAAGCACGGAAGAAAAAGCGCGCGTTTGCTTTGACTGCTTCCCATCTGCATTTCGTTTTTCAAGCATAATATTTTGCTTGCAAGTTACCTGAACAGTAACCCTAATTTGGCGGTGGCTGGGTGAGAGTGAATGGTGGGGGGGGGGGGGATCCGTACCGAGTTCCGCGCGATGCGGTTAACGCTGTTATGGAAAAGCCCGGTTCCATTCATTTGAGAAAAGCATCTCACCGCTCGAAGGTGCAAAAAAAAAAAAAGCGGAAATCCACAATTTTTTGCATTCAATTTCGCCCTCCTCTTATTTTTTCCTTTCATTCATAATCAGGCAAGTTCAAGCCGCGTGGATTTTATTCGCAGTCTCGGGAGGAGACGTGGAAACGCTGCAGAACGCCGGGGGAAAGTGCGAGGCGGCCCAGCTTTAATGGCCGTGGACTGTGAACCCCAGCGGGCCCACACTCCTTCCTCCTCCTTCTGTGTAATCGTAAGCGATTGGTCGTAAAATTCCCTGGATGGAAAGGCTAAACGAGGGATTTTCCCTCCGGTGATTATGCACCTGTGTTGCGGGAGGAAGGGCCCTTTCAGAGGGGAGGGCGGTGGCGGTGGAGGCGAATCAAAGAAGCGTTGTGTTTTCTCACTGTGGCTCGATTAGCGCGTTGAATAAAAAGCGTGTCACAGTCCATAACGTCACGTATATCGCGCGGCGGAAACTCGTTCAAAGCAGAACGACTCCTATAAAGCGAATGAAACGCGCGCCCCTGAAGCTCAAACTCTCTCTCCGCTTTCATGGACAAACTGAGTTTTTTTTTCTTGGACGACGCTAACGCTGTTAATGTAAAGGATGAGACTCGACGGTTCAATTGTAAAGTTATTGCAACGCAGGAATACCCGAGACTTGTAAAAAAAAAAAATGTACAAAGTCTTTTTTTTGCATCCGTTTAATCACTAGATCACAAAGAAATCAAACTGCCTCTGGCATGTAAGATGTTCGCTTTGAAGCAGAGCTTTTAAACATACATTACGATATTTATAAATTTCATTTTAATTTAAACTCCACCGCACTTTACAAGCGTTCACGAGCCTTGCCAGTTTTAAAGGTTTTTATGTGCCACAATTAACTCCGTTCACATGCTCGCACACAATGACAACTTCTATAGACACTAGACGCAGGCAAGATGATAGACTCACAAAAAAAACCTCATAAACGGGATACTCTTCATACGAATGGTAGCGCGCCGTTCGCCCACGACAGTCAATGTACGGCATTCAATAATCATGAGCGGTCACGTCTGACTAAAGATGTGTGCGTGGCCATGTTTGCTTTGGATCGAGCATAAAACTTAAGTGACGGCTGGAGTGAAAACAGGGGGTATATAAAGGAAGGCCTGTGATTTGGAGGCTGACATAATTTGGCACGCACCCCACTTTGTAGCGTGTCACTTTTTGCACTTTTTCTCACCGCCCGCCCGTCCCCACCGAGAGCAACGAGGATGTGGTCGTGTTTTTTTTTCCCTCTGACACTCTTTGCTTTTTTGTTTTCCGTGCCGGGGCGGGAGGCTGGCACACGACCGTCGCGGTGCCAAGCCACCACCGCCGCTGCTGCCACTGCTCGTAGCAGCGGGGGGGGGGGTTGTTTTTTTTGTTTGCCTTTGCCAGAACACTACGAAGGAAGTATTAATCATGCCACGGACGTTCGACGATAGTGCTGTTTGTGAAGTGGGTTTCGCGGGACACGTGTGAGCAATGCTTTGGCTCGCACCAACGTTTAATGTCGGAGAGGGTTAAAAAAAAAGTATGATTATTTTTTTATTAATTTGCCACTTTCCTTATTTTTCGCCATCATAACAACTGTGTCTGTTTATGAGCTTCGTGGAGGTGACTCATTGCGTTTTGACTCAAGATTTGAATTATTCCAGAAAAAAATGTTTAACCACCACCATATCCTGGAATGTGGTTGTGGCCTGGCGGTGGAATGTAGTGAATAACCATTGCAAAAAATAACTGGATACAAGGGTGACTAAACCCTCGCCTTCATAATGGTATTTTATTTATTAAAGTGCCACGGTGTCTAAGTAAAGGTGCAGCTTTGCAATTGCTCGCTCAAACCACTGCTGGTGGAAGGGCCTCCACTAAAGGGGGCTTTTGAAAGGGCCTCCTGAGATTATTTGGCTTTATTTTCCGTGCTGGACACAATGTTGTGGTAGATGTGGGCAGCACCAAAACCCACCGATGGACTCAATGCGGGGCACCCATTTTCACTGCTGAGTGGACACAGGTGGGAGAGGGGGGATTTAAGAGACCTGCTCCATCGTTTCAACTGCAGTGTCAGGAGATTAAGTTGAACTGGTGACCTCTGGATTGCAAGTCTGAAGTGCGAACCATTACACCATGTCAGCTTCGTGTGTAAGTTCTGTGAAATCAATGTGAATCAATACCATGGCCTTGTGACTCCCTCTTTCTGGTCCAAGCTGACTGAGTCAGCCAACCATGTCTATTTTATGTGCATTTATACGTGGATTAGGCAAGGCTCATGATGCACCTCTTTGCCAATGTCTATAAATTATTTGGATGGGGATAAGAAACTGGATTAATAAAACCACATTTCGAAAGGCAGTAAGAGTAACACAAATAAAACAATATAATCTCTTGAAAATAATTAGCGCTATTTCATTTCTCGTCATTTTATAGCCGTCGTGCTAGCGCACTAATGCATTTAAAACCAGCTTGGTTAAAATCGAATTAAGTGTGGTATGCCTATTGTTGTCCAAACATTTGTTTCGCAATGTCCACGGAAAGCAGTTGTCGCTTGTGCTTTAACATATTCCATAACCAAACCCGAAATACACGTACGTTGCACCTCTCAGTACTCAATTCTCAAAGGTCATCACGTTTTCTTTTTAGAGAATTAAACACAGGGGCTTAAGCGCTCTCATTTGGTGTATGACACAGGGTTATCGCTGTGAGTTTTGGTTAGCATCATGGCCATAAAACAAATTTCACGAATTTGACAAATGGCCATGGCAATTTGCTGACCTGCTGTCGGAAGCAGAGGGGCAAGGCCCTCTGTGTGACCACAAGGCAAACCCCACGGGGTGAGGGCAGATTGTACGTGAAAGGGTTAAACAGCAACAATCAGCAGCGATTTCTCTCGTTGTGTTTGGCTTGTGCCTTTCCACGCTCCGGTGATCACTCACAGAAGGCCCAGCAGATTACATCTCTCCTATGTTCCCTTTAAGGAAATTTTCATCAATCATGATTGACGGGACTTGTGTTTTCTTTCCTATTCAGCCGGCTGCTCATGATTTTATCTCCTCTGACCTTAGCGTGTAATAACGAAGGACGAGCGAGAGGGAAATCCAAAGAAACGAACGCCTGGCTTCACGAAATATCATCAATTTTTTTTAACAATCGGCAAAATGTGCTTTGTCTCACGCAACTTCACAACGATATTTGTAGCTATTACGTATTTTTGTTCGTCAAAAATGTTGTGTCGTGCACTCGTTTTAACGGCCGTTTTGGCCGACCTCAAAGTCGCACGTGTCACGCATTTCCACCGGCTTGTTGGTAGTTTGCAAGCAAAGTTGACATGAAATCATTTTCGAATATCCTCTGATGGCTGTTACTTCATGTTTTAGTTATCAGTGTTGTTTGACAAAGGGTTTCATGAGCGGAACATCTGTTCTAACGATACTGCTGACATTTTCGCAAAGCTATCAACTTTGTAATGCGGCAGTGCTGGCCAAACCAAAAAAAACAGCTCAGCACACTCAAAGTAACAGCAGCGTTCAGCAGAAATGTTCTTCTTAGTGGCTTCGTAGTGATTTTTCAACACCAGAACAAGGAGTGGCGTATTACGCATTGTTTATCTGTCCCACACTTTTGTAGCTGAAACATGTTCGTGCTGCAATGCCACTCTGGATGATATCGAGTGTGTCGTGATTTTTGTCGTGTCAATATATGTGCTCATTTATTTTCACCACGAATGGCTTATTTATCATGTTTTTAAAATATATTTTAGGGAAGAAAGTGAATTGTGATTGATTGCTCTAAATCACAATCATGGCACAAATATAGTCCAGTCAATGCTAATGACAAATAATCTCGAATCCTATTTTTTTTTAATTCAGGTCCCACAATGTTATAGCCTGGAGGTTAATAATGTGCGTTGACTCACAGGGCAGGGTTAACCTCGAGTTCAAAATATCCAAAAGCCCCGTGCTTTAAAACTGACATAAATAGTAATCCGCCTCATCGGTGAACACAATTAATTCACCTCTTGTGGAGCACGACGCCAGAGCCGTCAGAGTTCAGGCAAAGTCTGCCATCGGTCACTGCCTCCGCAATACGTACACAGCTGTGAGGAGCTTTAAATATGCATTCGAGGTTAGAGTTGAAAATTCTAATGAAGGGCTTGTCGGTCGAGTGCCAGATAAAGGCCTCATCAATCAGTGGCCATGCTGTCCTGTTTCTCTATTCTCATCACTGAATGCCCGAGTGCTCTCTGGTCCCATCCATATATTTCGGCTGCAAGATTGATGCACCCGACTGCCAGTGTATTACGGACCCAGGTGCCGAGCCTTAAGTTCGTCGCGCTGTTGCTGCTGCTGCTGTGCACAGCGGCAGATGTAATCGGCTGCATTTTTATGTCAATTAACGTCCGCTACGTCTCTCGCGGTTGTGCAAGCACTTGAATGCAGCTGATGGCTACGCTGGATTAAATAATTTACATGGATGAGTGCCAGGTAGACAGGTATATAAGAATGATCTTTAACACGCGTACCGCGTTACGTTACCGTATTGCATTTTATGAAAAGCACCAGAAGATGACGTACGCCTTAAAACAAATATCACGCGGTTCGCTTTGAATGCAAAGTGATTCATTTGATTTATTTTTACACTTATGGGTATTGATTTTCACAACGGTGCTGTTTCGCCACACAGACATTGATGAATGTCAGCTGGGCAACGGTGGCTGTGACCACGTCTGCCGGAACACAGTGGGCAGCTTCGAGTGCAGCTGCCAGAAGGGCTACAAGCTCCTGACGGACGAACGTTCCTGCCAAGGTAATTGTGCCGTTCGCTAACCTGCACGCGCTTTGTGCACTCAGCCACTGCACACAAAGCACTTGCAGGGTTACTCCACCCATTCATGAACCTACACGTGCCTTGTACCCCTAGCCACTGCTCACAAAGCACTTGCAGGGTTACTCCACCCATTCATAAACCTACACGTGCCTTGTACCCCTCGCCACTGCTCACAAAGCACTTGCAGGGTTACTCCACCTATTCGCTACCTACACATGCCTGGTGAGTCATGCCAATACCCCTTTTCCACTGGCACATCTGAGCAGTGCCAGTCTGGTTAGCACTCCGAGGCCAAGCAAGGTTGAGCCTGTGCCGTATTTGGATTATCAAATGTGATTGGCTTGGGTTGGCAGTACGGTCATGGATTCTTGCATCTATCCGCGCAAGCTTTTGAGTGCCTTTTCCTCTCGTGTGTGTAGCTTTTCTCTTGACTCTCCAGTTTTTCTCCCATATGAAGCCAAACGACGTGTAAATGACATTGGCCAAACATCCTGAATGAAAGAGTCTTGAGACTCAGGGGAGGCTTTCCTGGATAAATACAGGGCCATTATGGCATTCTTATTTTTTATTTAGCAGAACTGGCTCTTTATCTGATCCGAAAGAGCGAGAATGGATGGTTATCACCCCTTTTATAGGACCGCAGTCCGAGTTCACCGAATTGCCCTCGTTATTATTTCCCGGGTCGTTGCTTAAGAAAATATTTAGACGATTGTTTTTCAGGGTGATGGCTGCGTCATGCCCAGGGCCCAGTGCAGCACGTCAGTGTGCACAAGGCCGTGACCCTGCATCCTCTCGTCCAGCAATTTCCACTTTCCCTTACCTTTTCGTTTAATAGGCTGCCCGGAGTCATGGGTGAGTTGGTGTCAATCCTGCCCCAGTGCTTCGGGACAGTGTCTCAGTGTGCACGAATGCGCTAATATCCTCTGGCAAGTGGGGCTCAGGCCGTCAAAAAAACGTTCTGCACATGGGATCTTTCAACAGTCAGCACTTTCAAAAAAAGAGTGAAAGCCAATTGATGTTGCATTTTCAGAAGCTAGTGCTCTCATTTGGCCAAAGGAGGAACAAAAAAACTTACTTGGAGAGAGGTCAGTGTGATGCTATTTGTCTTGCCTTCCCAGAAAGCAAATGTGCCAAGGGTGTTGCTATGGTAACTTGAACACACACGTACACATGCACCAGCGCATGCACGTGAATACACACGTACACATGCACCAGCGCATGCACGTGAATACACACGTACACATGCACCAGCGCATGCACGTGAACACACACGTACACATGCACCAGCGCATGCACGTGAACACACACGTGCGCATGCACCAGCGCATGCACGTGAACACACACGTACACATGCACCAGCGCATGCACGTGAACACACACGTACACATGCACCAGCGCATGCACGTGAACACACACGTGCGCATGCACCAGCGCATGCACGTGAACACACACGTACACATGCACCAGCGCATGCACGTGAACACACACGTACACATGCACCAGCGCATGCACGTGAACACACACGTGCGCATGCACCAGCGCATGCACGTGAATACACACGTGCGCATGCACCAGCGAGAATGAACGCGCGTGCGCAGGCACGCACGTGAATGCACATGTACACCATGCCCGGCCGCCTTTGTCTCCCCAATGCTGATGTTTACACATTGCACCAAGTACTCATTAAAGGCTAAGTTGACTTCGGGAAGGCCTAGAACCAGTTAACATATCGGTCACCGATGTTGGTTTTCAGTGGGAATGGGTTCGGAACACAGTGTGCGAATTACGATACTACCAGTCCCACACATACACAACAACAACCGCCATTTGCCACTAAGTGGTGGTGACATCACCACGACGCTTGTGCCAGGCTATGTGCACCCTGAGGCCACGTGAAGTGTCGAACACCCGCTGGTAGGAGGTCATGGGGCGGACCCAGATGCCACAGGTCGACTGAATGAGACGCCTGGCTGATACACCACCTCTGCCCCCAACTGTACCAACTTGCTGTGCTTTAGCCACCCGGCGCTCCGCTCATTGTTGTTAGCATCACTCCTCCGCCCTCCGTTGTTGTTGGAGGGTGACTGCCTCCAACTGCCCAGTAACGTCCTTCATGAGCCTCCTCCACAGAGGCCGATCTTGACACTGCTGGTACCAGTCATCGGCAAGTCCACTCAGCTCCACATCCTCCTGTACCACATCACTCCATCTCTCTCTAGCCCGTGCCACGCCCGTTTAGCCCCCTCGATCCGGCCGAACAAAAGCTGTTTAGGCATGCGGGGACTGGGCATGCGGGCTACATGGCCCAGCCAATGCAGTCTTGCCTGCCGGAGGAGCTCACCGATGGGACTTTGTCCAGATCTTTCAAGGATTTGTGAGCTCCACACACAATCCAGCCTGGTTAAACCCAGGATGGATCGTAGGCAGGCCAGCCTAAATGTTTCCAACCGGCGAAGATGTTCCATTAGGTGGATCTACGTTTCGCAAGAGTAGAGAAGAGAGGGAATGACTGTGGCCGAGAAGACCTGAAGCTTTGTGCGGAGCGACAGACCAGGTAGCTTCCACATAGTGTTACGCAACTGATGAAAAGATAATGCCGCTCGACTGATTTGGAGTGAGACCTCTGCTGTTAAACCAGAGCCGGTCAGCTATTGAAGGCTTCAAGAACTACGTGGTCGAAATAGATGTTAAATAATGTGGGAGCCATAGTACATCCCTGTCGCACCCCAAAGTGTACAGGGAATGGCTCCGACTTCCGGCCACCTAGTTTTACCTGGACCCGCTCACCATCATGAAGATCATTAATGATCGTGAGCAGAGGTTCAGGGACTCTGAAATCACGAAGAACAACCCAGAGCACAAACCTACTGATGGTATCATAGGCATTGACTAGGTCAATAAAGCAGAGATGTAGGTCTTGTTGGAATTCCCTACACCTCTGCTGTAACAGACGGACAGAAAATATGGCATCTGTGCAGGACCGCCCTTTCCTGAAACCACATTGGGGCTCCGCAAGCCTCTCCTCAGTGTGCCTAGCAAGGCGATGTAGAATAATCCTTGCCAGGACCTTTCCCGGCACACTGAGGAGTGAGATGCCCCTGTAGTTGTTGCAGTCTGTGCGGTCCCCCTTCTTAAGGAGGAGTACCACCAGGGCATCCTTCCAGTCCTGCGGAACCCATCCAGTGGTCCAGACTGTTGTTATGATGTCATATAGGGCAGTCTGTGCACAAACGCCACCCTCCCTCAGCATTTCGCTTGGGAGATCATCTCTGCCTGATGCCTTTCCTGGTCTCAGACTCTGGATCGCCTTCAGTACTTCCTCAACAGATGGCACCTCAGCCAACCACTCACAGGGTGTGACTTCTTCCAATATTTGAGGCACCGCAGCCTCGGCAGTATCATCCCCACTTTGTCCCACGTTATCCAGGCTGAGGGATATCCCCTCCCCCAGGACCTCACAGAAATGCTCAGCAAATCTGCAAACCTGTTCCTGGGGGTCAGAGATTGGATCACCGTTCGTTCCCCTAATGATGTTAATAGGTGTGGCGCTGCAGGTTACTTTTTTATGGAATTAAAGAGCGATTTGTGATCACGGGCCATTGAGGCAGACTCTATCTCCTCAGCAACCCGCGACCACCACCCATCCTTGCAGCACCTCACGGCTCTCCGAACCTCCGAGCGAAGGCTGCGGTAAGCCTCCTCATTCTCCGATGTGGGATGCTGTAGCTGATGAGAGTAGGCCTGTTGCTTTTTCTCAGCCAGCTTGAACACCTCCTCTGTCAGCCAGTGTCTCTGGGAAGGTCTGGACCGTGTACCCAAAGCAGCCATTGCAGCTGCATGAGCCACAGTCCTAAACCTCACCCATTTCCCCTCGACATCAGGAGGAGTGGGAGACGATGCCAACCCCAGCCGCAAGCGATGATAAAATTCTCGCTTGCAACTTTCATGAGCTAGCTGAGACCATGCCGCTAAGGGTTTGAATGGGGTCCTGGGTGTACACCCACCACTTGAGTGGAAGAATGGCAGGCACATCTTACAGATGACAAGTTGATGGTCAGTGGGCAGATCAGCTCCACGGTAGGTCCTGGTGGACATGGGCCCGCATCTGCTGTTCCGTCACAATGTTGTCCAGCATATGTTCTTGCTGGGACCCGGCATGCATCCATGATGTTGTGTGGATGCGCCGATGCCGGAATAGCGTGTTGGTAATTACAAGCCCATGGGCTGCACAAAAATCTAGCAGCCTCCTGTCGTTGTTATTGAGCTGATCTGGCCCATGCCTTCCAATTACTCCAGACCAGGTACCAGCATCATGACCAACTCGGGCATTGAAGTCACCCAACAAGATGACTCTATCCCGAGGTGCAACTTTAGCTAGCACCTGTGACAGGAGGTCATAGAAGGCATCTGACTCATCGGCCTTGCCTGCATCCCTACACGGATGTTCGTCTTCAGTGGGGGCATAAGTACCCACGACCACCACTCATCACCTATGGTTGATAGGAAGGCGAGCCCAAAGTAGCCTGGGGCTTACAGCTTCCCACACCTCACCACCACACTCCCACGCCCCCTTCATTATTTTGTTCAGAATAAGAGCCACTCCCTGTTTTTTGGCAGTCTCCTTCCCCGAGAAGAGGACTGTCCACCCCTCATGGTGGCAGGAGCCAGGGCCGGTCCACCGGAAAACCTGAATACCACAGAGATCCAGTCGGTACCGGTCCAGCTCCCGACAGAGGAGTGGCAGCCTTTCCTCCGCAGTGAGCGTTCGAACACACGGAGTGGTTTTTTGTTGTTTCTGGAGGAGCCCCGAGGGCAAGGATTCAGTCTCCTGGCTCCGCCAAATGGGGTTTGGCCAGGACACATAACAACACAGACACACCAGCAGTCAGATACAAACAATGAAAATAATGACTCTCAGCCTGTGTGTTTGAGTTATTGTCTTCGCTCGTTCATATTTGTTTGAGCCAGCACTGCTATTTATTTCACCATCCAAACACTGCAGTCATTCATTTGTCAAAAAATATATATAAAACCAGTACGTTCTTGGCTAATGTGCAACTCAAAGTTACAAGGCCAAGATCCTTATAAAATAACGTGTAAATGAGGCACGTTGCAGTACCATGGCATACGGCTCAAGCCACGAGGTCATGTTGTTCCATTTAAATCGGTGTACATTACCGACTCTTGTACACGGATCAGAAATTGACAATGAAAACGAATCTGAAAATGGAGGAGAGAAGCACGGAGATACGTGTGCCCTGAATTTCAGCTGAGAAATGAGTGCAGCACCTGGATCAGGATGACAAAGCAGCGTGCAGGCGTCACACTAACTGTCAGGAAATGCCAAATTGGGCCTGGGCAGGACACGTGGCTAGAAGTGAGACAGTGGGCTGATGGACAAGACCTTCTTACAGATTGGCAGCCCAAAGGAGAGAGTAACCAAGAGGACAAATCCTGGGGGTGGGGGGGGTGATCGATCGGTGAAAAAGAGTCTCATAGCTCATCGGATTTCTCCAGGATAAATAAAGATTCTGATTCTGGGTCAGTTTACGTAGCGGTGTAGTTTGTGCCGTCGAAAGAGTCGCGCGGGATGGCACGACGTGGGCAATCCTACAACAAGCAGTGGAATTGAACGTGGCTGTGGATGAATGATAATGACGACACTAATTATAATTTCAACTCGTGACGAGCTGCGCAGAGCGACTCACCAGAGGTACGAGGAACCACAGGCAAGTGTGAAGGGAGCCAGGCGGAGGGTGCCAATAATTCCCCAAGCTCTGCGGTTCTCTGTGTCATCAGATGTAAACCAATAAATTATGTTTTATACGTGTTGGAGGAAATCAGAGCACCAGGAGAAACCCCACCATCCTATCCCATGCAGATGGAACAGATGGAGTCCACATTTGCTGTGTCGCCTTCTCCTGGCTGGCCAGGAATTGGCACCTCAACGTCACCTCCACAGTGCTGGATTAAAGGCGTGCATCCACCACCGCCCAGCTATGATGTCATTATACCTAACTTCTCGATTTTTATTATTAGGAGGGTTCACATGGATCAACTTATTTTTACGTGTTTTTTTTATTCAATCTTCCTCTGCAAAAGTCATCACTTTTAAACATCAAGGAGAGCGTTAGCTCCTCGTGTGCAGCATGACCAAGCTATTCCAAAAATGCATCACCGCATCGCCCATGAAATCATTTTGAGGAAGCCGGTGTCAGAACGAATTGAATAACACTCTGTGTTGTGCTTTTTATTTGAATATTTTGTTACGGTCCCCCCCCCCCCCCACCAATTTCATCCCCAATTGCACTATCGGTGTCATGTCCCGAGACAAAGCATTCAACGTAGCCCTTGCGTGTTAGAAAACAGCCCACGGAGGCGAATATCAAAGAGCTGCCTCTGGAGATCCCTTCAGAGTGACCTCTGGTCCACACGCAACATATAGTGAAGGGCGTATCCACAGAGATAGCGCGTAAAGTATGCACTTGATGCATGAGCTACTTGCTTTTGTTTAAGCCAACTCTGACACTTTCCCTAAATGATGGGAAACTCTTCGGACAGAAATTTCATTTCAGGCTGGAAATCAAAGAAGAGTCATAATAATACACGCAAAGGTGATTTTTAGACATCAAAGGCACAATTATGGCCATTGGATCGGTCCTCTCACCGTGCCGTGCATGTCACGTAACATCACCATACCGTGTGTATAATGCCGGCATTCTGTTTTCAAACAACCAACTTGAAATGGTAGAAAGTATGACTATATATTTTTGACATACATACTTTGCTCTCGGGAAGCTGCCGCGGGTCTAACGGTTAGTGCACTGGACTTGCAATCTCGACGTCGCCAGTTCAACATCACGAAGCGGCAGCTGAAGCAGATTGGGAGCACGTTTCTTCAAGTCCCACCGCCTCTCTCCAACCCTGCAGTATACGTGGGTTCAACAACGACTCATGGTTTGGAGAGGTCACGTGTGTTGGTGCGGCAAAGTTGGCTTACTTCCAACTCGATTTAAAACTAAACTAGTTTTATTTTACCAGGTAAGGCCTACTGAGCTATGTAGCTCTTTTTCAGAAGCGACCTGGCCACAAATGAAAGCTCAACCAAGTGGTTTATCATGTGGAAATATAGGGTAGCAAAACATACTAAATGCACGTTTCTGAACGTGAAGGCAGAAACCGAAGGACCTGGAGAAAAATCGACGTGAACATCGGGAGAGAAAAATGCAATCTCCACATATACAGCAGGCGTCAGGGTCGAGATTGAACCCACGACCTCCTTCATACCAGGCGAGGGAGTTAACGTCTCGCCACCGTGGTGCCAAACTCTTCCGAGAAGTCTGGGCCTGCATGGATGCTTAGGCCAAAACCACCGCCGAGATGGGCTCTCAGGAGCTGCTGCTAGTGGAGGCCCTTCCACCAGTATCGGCATTGGCAAGAGCTTGCAAGGGCTGCACCCTTTTTTCCCTTCTTTACCTTGCCCTCCGGTACGAAGCGTGGCAGCTACCTGGTGGTCTCGGCAGAACAAAGACGTGCGTGCATCCATCGCCGCACAGGAACTCCCAGCGAACGAAGATGGGGGGCGGGGGGGGGGGTGTTTGGGACGAAAGGCATCGATCAAAAGTTGTGAAATCGGAGCGTCTTGTATGCCAGTGTCTTTCGCCGCGTGCGCCAGCGTAACCGTGACTGCGGATATCCCACGGACGAGCTGTCAAGCGGCGCGTTGCCGTGACTGACGCACGAGCGGGAGCGTATTCATTAGGGCTGCCATTCGGTCGGCAGATAGGGGCCCGCCAGTGTGGAAGGGGGGGGCAAGGGGGGTGCTGGGAGGGGGCAGGGGGGGGAGATGGGGAGAGAGAGCTGTCGCGCGAGCGATGGGACCACGTCGGCACACAAGGCACTGCGGGTGCTGCCGGCACCCTACTCTCCCTGCTCCTCACCGCCACTCCTCCTTTCATGCCGTCCTCAATAGGGACATGGTTTTTAAGTGGCCCAGTGTGAGAGGCCTGGCAGAGAACCACTCCATTCAGCAGCACGTATATATACACACACACACAAGTAGATGATTCATTATACTTTTCACCGTTGCTACCAGTCACGAAGGGATGCTGCCGTGATGGAACAGTGATTATTGAGGCCACCACCGGTTTGATCTCCCGGCGTGGCAGGTGAAACGATGGTGGGGTATGGTGTGATTGCTCCCACCTTTCCTGGGATGTCTGGCCAGCGTGAATGAGTTGGCCAAAGTACACTCGAGCCCAGTGTTCCTCACCAATTTTCAGAGGGGGGCCACATCAGCGGTGTGAGGGTCGCCACACCACATGCAAGGGGTGCCACCAAGTGGCCCGTGGCCCTTGCAATGAAGAACACTGCTCTGTGGAGTGAGCAAGTAATTTCAGACCTGCACCTTTACCCTACGTGTGTCACTGAGAACGCTGCTGGACAACATCATCATTATGCCCTTTGTTTATCCACGACAGCTTTGTAAGCTTATCAGTAAAGATTAAAATGTTTATTATTTTGGGCTTCAATGCTAAATTGGCGACGTGTTTTATGACATCAGTCAGCATAATGATACTTCTATCCAGAAAAAGCCTCATTCGGGTCTTGGTCCAGTACTAGTTTTCAGGAGGCTCCTGCACGTTTGGTCACTACCGTCAATGAGTGTTCCGGCGTGTTTACGGAAGCCAAGTAGGCAGAGAAACCCCGCGCATGCGCAGGGGATTGCGCTCAAAGCTCCACACAGGTGGATTTCAGCTGCTGCTATGCTTCCATCTCCTGGCCAAGCCCCCTCCAGAGTGCTGAATGGCAGGCGCGCACCAGCGCACAAGGGTATCAAGGCAAAAGGAGCGGCCCCTGCGATTGTTTGCTCATGCCACTGCTGGCCGAAGGGCCTCCACTAGAGGGAGTTCTAGGGAGCCTCTCTAAGAGGGTATTTGGCCAACTCCTCTACGGTGGTCAAACATCTTTGAAGAGGTCGGAGTACCCACACTTTATCCCACCACGCGTGATTTGTTAACTGCGGTGGGAGTGGGGGGGAAGGAGGGGGGGAGGGTGGAATTAAGAAACTGGCACCGTTGTTTCAATTGCCGTGCCAAATGGGGATTGAATCGAACCGCTGTCCTCTGGATTCCAAGTCCAGTGCGCAAGGCATTGCGCTGCCAGCAGCATTGATGCCTGAGTAAATGTTGTGTTTGTGGTGGGTGACATGAGCACTCTACCATACGGCGCTTGCCCACCCCCCGCCCCCTCGGTGTCTTCTCACCTGCGAACGTTGGCGGTGTTTCCCGTGGCACTGATTGAAGCCGCGTGTGCTCGCGACCACCTGATCGGTTATCCATCATGAACTATACAGTCAAATGGCTACTAGTTGTATAAACGCCCGGGGGACGTGTCTGTAGTTTAGATTTATGTGCGTTCGGACTTCCCCGCTCATTCCTTTCATGACCCAGCAAAGCTTTTTTCTGCTAAAATGGTTGTTTCCGATCTTTATCTAACATTCAACCCCATCAATTCTCTTAAGCATATCCAGGGTATCCTTGGCAAAAAAAACCCAACTTATTTCCATTCTTTTGAGACTTGCGCACCGGTTAAGTTATGTGTCCCTTTCATGCATCAACTTGAGCCAGAACATTCTATGGCTGCGCAGCACGGATAAGTGGTAGGAGGTGGTGGTGGTGGTGGTTGTTGGGGAGTAGGAAAAAAAGGTCAATAATAAAGTGTCAAAGTGTTTTCTGGCACCAATCTCCTGTTTATCGCCCAAAGCCAGTGTAGGAAATTCCACATTAATGTGATGGGGCAGAGTTAATGCATCGGACAAATAACCTGTCGGGATCCAGTGGCTAAGGTGATGGGTTATTAGTTAGGCATGCAGCAGTATGCATTAACAGTAGGACCGCGTGCAAGTTCCTATCTCCCGCTCATGAGCCTCAATATTCAAGTTTATCTTTTCACACACAATCTAGCCATATGCCAGAGGAATACATCGGTGAGCCACTTCCCACAGAACAGTGCTTATTTTATTGACCCAAGGGAGATGATGGGACGGGTTGAGACTTGAACTTGTGACCTTGTGAGTGGAGCTGTTGACCAACTGTGCTACTCGGTCAGCGGAGTTGGGTTGAGAAAGGAAAGTAGTGTACTCCTATTGAGTGTTGATCTTTGATTTTATTTTCTTCTTAGGAAACATATATAGTATGAATTTTTTTTCATTATTGGTGAAATACTGGCGCGACTGCAATAGCAGTTAAGCTAAAAGCCACCTATTTGGTTTAGACAGATCAAAAATATAATACACTTACATTCATTTTTTTCTCTCTCATTTATTCGCACACGTGCACACGAAGAACCCCCGTACAGTCTTAACAAACTGTTGGTGCAAGTGCAGTTGTTAAGTGCCTATGTAGGCCGGAACAGCACATGAGGGTTGGGTGGCCGGCACCTTACCTCCCTGGCTTTGTAACCCCCGTGCTGATGTTTACACACCACACCAGGTACTCATTTAAGACTGAGTCGACCTGGGGGGTGGGGGCCCAGAACCGGTTGGGATAATCGTCATGAGCAACAATCGAACTCGGGGCCGCCGGGTTCGTAGCGCAGCTCGATAACCGCCGCACTACCCCCCCTCCCCCCGCAAACCCAAAGACGCAGAGACAAAGACACACGCAGACTGGGCAATTGCACGTGCGCCGGTGGGGGGTTTTTTTCTCCCCCTTTTATTTAAGCGCGCATTCTGGGTAAACGTGCACTTCAGAGTTGAAAGCCTGTGGCGGTGAGCGCGCGCGCACACACGGACACGGACGCACAGACACGGACGCGCACGCACGGCCCGGCGCGTCTCTCTTCGGCTCGTGCCGCGTGAGAACGCGCGCACACCGGGCCTCCTTTCACTCGGCACGGCGCTTTGAAAGAAAGAAAGAAAAAAACATCTAAAAAAATTCGTAGGTGATGCTCCAATGAGCCGGATTTCCGACCCCCCCTCTGACCACCCCCCCCCTCCATTCAGCCCGTGCCATGCCTTAGCGCACACGTGTGTTTTAAACACGCCTGAAGACGGATACCGAAAGCGCTGCCGCTGTGCTGTTCGTTAAAGACTGGTGAACTAGAAGTGGAGGTGGTGACGGGGGTGGGGGGATGGGGGATGGAACGGGGTGGAGGGGAAGGGTGGTGCCGTAGTGCAGGCGGGGGTTAAGGTGATTTACCCAGCGAGATTGGCCTCCTATTGTGCGCCGTGCATCTGGCTCGGCTCACAAGGTTCACGGGGCGCCTGGAGAGGCGCTGCACTCCCCCCCCCTCTTGTTTTAAAACAAACAAGCCCGCAACCCGGAGCTCAAAGGGACTCGACCCCTCTTTTCTTTACTCCACTTCACCCACCCACCCCCCTCCTCCTCCTCCCACCTCCCTCCCATCCCTGGTGCCCTCTCTATCTCGGCAGCGTCGTGGTTAGCTGTCTTGGCCGGCCCGGTCTGGCCCAGGCTGGCCTCTTAAGTCCAAATTTGAGCGAAACTGCATGACCCCACTGCCTACTCCACCTTTTTCTGCCTTGATTTAAGTCGTACATTCTCTCCACCCCTCCCTGATTTTGTTGCGCGATCGATTTTTCTCGACGCGGTTTAATCAGTGCGCCCACTTTAATTAGCCAGCTTCCTTCATCCCCTTTCCCCGTCTCTCTCGGCGTCGACGTCACCCTGTCTGACGTTCTCCTTTCCTTTTTTTTATCCGTGTATCCGTTCATCTTCAGCGAACGCAGTTTAGACCCATCCTTGTGATTGTTGAATCATCGATACCTTTCGGCGTGCGCCGCTCGCAGCAGATTTGGCGCCGCCGGATTTCATCACGCCGCTGTTGGGTAGCGGAGAGCGCGCTGAGCTTGCAGTGCGAAAGGTCATCGTTTCAATTCGATCTTCCTGCGCGGTAGTTGAAACAAATGGTTGTGAGTTCATTCAAACGCCCCGCCTTGCCCAAATCAAGTACGCCACGGTGCATTGATGGACAGGCCGTGCCAAAGCTCGTCCACGATGTCTGGCCAGCGTGGAAGAGGAGGCCAAAATCATCTCTTCGGGGGGCTCCGTTAAGTTTCCCCGTTGTGGAGGGACTGCCACGAACAGTGAAATGAGCAAGCGACTTGCAAGGCTGTGCACCTTAACCAGGAACCGGAATGAGAGGAAGACCTAACAGAGAAATGGCTTAACGACATAAGAAATATGTGCCACTATCTACTCGAGCATATTGGCACAAGGCAGAAGAAAGTGGGAACAAATGACGAGATGTGCAGCGAAAACATGCGGGCGATCTGGCCATGGATCGTGTTGATGATGACGATGACCTTTGCCGCTGTAAGCTGCTGGGTGCGTGCGTCCGTTTGGCTACAGCTCACTCCAGGAACACTCTCGTGCGATGTGTTCACCGCTTCCATGAAACGATTATCGTAAGAAAAAATAATTGCAAATGGCAAAAGGAGCACGTCGCCTCGACTCATTTTCTTGACGTGTGACGCATATTCGATTTCTCAACTTCGCCTTTACACCGCACAAAACCCGTTTCTATGGCTACCAAGCTGCCCTCCCTACGTCCCGCTCCCCATTGAATGTTTGGTCAAATATTTGTGCCGTTGGACCAGAGTCGGGGACCCGGTAAATTTGCAAACATGCCTTGGAAGACGTAGTGCCTCACGTGGCAGGGCGCCACGGTGGCTAGGATATGTTAACTATCTCGCCTGGTATACAGGAGGTCGCGGGTTCCATCCTGACCCTGACACCTGCTGTATATTTGGAGTTTGCGCGTCTCTCTCACCATGGTCACGTGGATTTTTCTCGGGGCCCACCGGTTTTTCTCTCCACATTTAGAAACGACGTGCGTTCATAATATTTGGCTGCTGTACATGTCCACGCGATGATCCACTTCATTTAGCTATCATTTGTGGCCAGGTTGCTTCTGAAAAAGACCTATATAGCACAGAGGGCCTTACCTGGTAAAATACAAAAAATCGTTTAGTTTAGATGGCAGCATGAGGGGGGGGGGGGGGGGGCACTGAACCAGTTCGAGGTGACAACGTTGTGAGGAGAGAAGCCCCTGATGTGCAAGCGGGTAAACAGCCCTGTGCGTGTGCACCTTCAGGGGACTTAAGGACGCCAGTTTTTTGACTAATAGAACAGCTTTGGCTCATGCAGATTATTGTCCATGGTGATGTAAAAAAAACACCGTAACTTTTTCCCGAATCTGGATTGTTTCGGCCGGCCTGTGGACTACTTGTTCGGACATATTTAGGCGCGGGGAATTTGGATACGTTTGAAAAATTACCAATTTATACTTAAGGAAGAAAATAAAAAAATGTGCGGCGCTACGTTTCTTTACGTCGTCTTTCAAGCGGAGTGATAAATTTCAAGTACCTAAGTACACAGTTGGCAAGCCGTAGCGCCGATCATGGAAAAGCAAAGCGGATTGGTCGAACACACGTGGCTTGCTTTTGGCCTTTCCTCGGAGTTGCCAAGGCCGTGTTCTCTGGGTTATTATTGTAAGAAATCAGATTTGACACGAACCAAATCTAAAGCAACCCTCGGCAAGTTGCGTCGACTCCAAATATGTCAGCCCCAATAGAACGTTTGACAATAACAGCAGCCGGTTTGAGAGGAAAAGTGGCAAAATGTTTGTGTTCGTGTGTTTGTTGTTGTTGTTGTACTTTTCTCCTCCCCATGAGTAAATAATTCCACGCCGAGTGTGCAAATGACCGCATCTTTTTGTAGCCCCCACCTGTCCTTAGCAAAGTATGAAATAATGAATTAATACATTTATGGGTAACAGTGCCATTACAATATTCAGGGTTGTAATTCGTACGTATGTTGAACTTCTTTCGCGCCGTACGTAACCAACCGTGCTAATCGGGGGCGCGGGGTTATAATCGCATTATTTTCACGGATTGATTCATAAAATAGTAGTAAATGTAGCAGCCTCTAATAGCTGCAGAGGGTGACATGAATCCCTTCCACGTGAATTGAAAAATATAAAATCTTGCATGTGCGATTAAATAAGACATATCATGAGCTAGAAGAATCAATAAACGAACTGTTGTTACACCCTTATTAAATTGTTAAAATTAATTACAGCCTTTTGTCTATGAACGTTTTCCTATGCCGTGTTGCCCATGGCGGGTATTTGGCCACACATCACCACGCTGGTCCGTGCAGGTTGGTGAAGGAGGGAGCCCAGGACGAGTTCAGATATCACTCACCACTGACGTTGGCCGTGGCTGGGAATCTTACTCAGGTCACCGGCATAATTGTCATTTATAAGAACTTAAACTTGTAACGTGCTTCTAGATTTGAAGCTTTCGTGACTGCAATGATTCATATTCTCAGGTTTTTTCGGTAAAGTCACGTAGGTAAAAACATTAAAATTAATGAAAGTAAAATAAAACAAAACAAAATAAAATTCATTATTTTGTTTTGTTTTATTTTACTTTCATTAATTTTAATGTTTTTACCTACGTGACTTTACCGAAAAAACCTGAGAATATGTAACGTGCTGCGCAGCATAGCTCACTCTCCAAGACTCAGAGGGAGACTCAGAGGCATAGGTAAGAACCACAAATAGGAAAGGCAGCCACATCTTCTTGGTTCTTTCGGTAAAGTCACGTAGAAGGGAAATAATAAAATGATAAAAATAAAACATAATAAAATCATTCTCACGACGTTTCGGCCACAACGCAAGCAGCCGTCCTAAGGTGAAGAACAGGGCTGTCGGGAAGACAAACGGGAAGACAGCGTCATTCAGACGCTGTCTTCCCGTCAGACCTGTTCTTCACCTGAGGACGGCTGCTTGCGTTGTGGCCGAAACGTCGTGAGAATTATATTTATTATTATGTTTCATTTTTATTACTTTATTATTTCCCTTCTACGTGACTTTACCGAAAGAATCAAGAAGATGAATCCCTGCAGTCACGAAAGCTTTAAATCGAAACGCAGCCACATGTCGAGCCATCGCCTAGCTCCTCCCAAGCTCTGCAGTCCCCTATACATGAAGATGTAATCAGCCGATTAACGAGTGTTGACGCATTGAGGAAAACTGGTGCACCGGGGGAACATTAACCCCACGTGCTAGGGTGCAACACTCTATCCCCATGAACACGGAACAAGCGGAGTTACACATTTACTGTGCCACATTCTCCTGGCACGCCAGCGAATGGCGTCTCGGTGTTTCGCGACGCTCGTGTGATCCGCCGTCCCTCGCAGTTGCACAGCTCCTCCAGGGTGCGGACAAATGCTCAACCGCTCCACTGTCCCCCTTCCCGTCGACTTCTCGTGACGATTGTTCCTCTCGGTGGATCGTCGTGGAAGCCACGGCCGTGCTTCAGCATGCACTGCACAACACCCGTATCGATTGGTAGTTCTGAGCTGTTGGTGAAATTTCCACATTTCTCTGGTGATGATCGGTCTATTCACAGGAGAAGAAGAAAAAACATCACTGTTGACTTCTCACCCAGTGACACTGACCAGGTCCATTCTGTTTACCATGGAGGGATGAGGGGCTTACCCTGCACTGACTGGCCAGAATGTGGCTGATATTGTCCGATCAATTACAGCGCTGAGATTTGATCTTTTGTAATTTATTGCATTGCTAAAGATTGACCCACTTAAGTTTAATAATTTTCACCCAGAATTCTAAGTCAGTGCTTACTCTTCGTTTCTTTTGTAATGTATTGCATTGCTAAAGATTGACCCTGTTAAGTTTAATCATTTTCACCCAGAATTCTAAGTCGGTGCTTACTCTTAGTTTCTTCCCCAATGCATTCCAATCGTTCAGCTTACATTCGCCCTATCGACAAATCAGCCTTGGCAGTGCTCAAGCTCGTCAGAGCTCGGAAGATAAGCAGGTGTGAGCCTAGTTAGTCATTTGATGAGATAGTGCCTGGGAGTCATAAGCATTGCAGGCTTGGGTTGTGAGGTTTTCAGCAGAGCATGGCAGTCGTGTTTTTTTTTGGTGCAGATCTTTAGGTGTGACCCCCCCCCCCTTCGTATGTGTGATGTTTTTTTTGGTATCTCAGGAATCTCTGATGAATTTATTTTCACACGAAATCAGATACTGGTTTATTGGCATTGGCCAAATTTCTGAACGTAGGACCATACTGAAAAAGATATTCAAGACTCATTTAGGCTTCCTTGGGTACACAAAGGGCATTATTATTTTAATTATCATGACTAATGGCAACATCACATCGCCATTGCAACATGCTAATGCTTCTAATACACGTATTAATATTAGCAGACATGTTGTATACATCTTCTATGGATTTGCTAAATATGGTTACTTTGAAAAAGTTATTCGAAAAGCACTTAAAGTTGAGTACTTTTTTTTAGTGCTGTTATTTCTCCAAAGTCAGGTACCTTCTATAAATCACATATCGGCCATTTTCTGTTTGTTTCATCTCTATCTTCAATGAAGCAACATCCAAAATACTGGCCACCGAAAAGTAACAACTTGGGGCATAAATGATTAATGAATTCCGTTAAATCGATGTAACCCAATTATAGACGATGGCTGATGTCTTCCAGATAGTCTGATGGAGGAGTGGGGGGGAATGGTGATATTACCAGACCTTGTGGATTACTGTCCAAAAAAAGAGGAGTCTTCTCTAATCCCCCTCATTTTTCACTCAACCCGTTTCGTACATTTCTGAAGTGCAGGTAAATACCACACTGCAGCGCTGCACAACACGGCAAGCGATGTGCAGCGCACACACCAGAGGTCGCAACCGGGTACCCGATACCCGTACCCTACCCCGATACCCGGCTACCCGTACCCGGCCGGGTACGAGTACGGGTAGCCGTTTGCGACCCTGGTGCGGCCAGGTACGGGTACGGGTAGGCCGTGAGTCACTGGTGAGTAACCGTTTGTCACTCATTTCGGGTAGGGTACGGGTAGGGAACGGGTAACCGTACCCGGCCGGGTACGGGTACGGGTACGGGTACCCATTTGCGACCCTGGTGCGGCCGGGTACGGGTAAGGAATCAAAACCCGTTTGCGACCTCTGGCACACACTCCCAGATCGTTTCCCGCATTTTTTTTTGGGAATGCTGACCGTTGGGCTTTTTGAGCAGTGTTGCAGTCACCCAGCAAATGGCAACTTGATCAAACCTGTCGCCTGACCTTCTGTTTTTACACAGTCCCTGAGCACAGGTGCAAAGGGCTGAAACTTGAAGTGCCGATAATACTCCTTGGCAGTTGTGGAATTAAACACCGCTCTCGCCAGCGCGTCTAAACGTAGTTCTCTCCACTCGCGGGATCGTGAGGTATTCTTCTTCCGATGACACCACCTGGTACTTTGTACATCAGAGGTGGCATCCTTAGAAGGTGGTGCTGCGTTGTCGAGATTCATTCTCTTACCACCACCACATCATCATCATCATCATCACGTCTCACCCCTAATCAACAGCCGTGGATTTCCATCTCTTGCTGTCCCTCGTCTCTCTCTTGTCACACGTTGCAGGTTCCCTTGTGAACCAATCCACCTCAATGTGTGTGTTGGGTACTCACACCTTTGTCTCCATGAATCGTACTAGTAATGAACAAGTTCGCCAAGCAGCCCTGTTCTTATCTCATTAATATCGCCCAAAAAAAACATTCCCTATCAAAATTAGGTGGACATGGGCAAGACACGTCTTGAGAAGAAATGGTGGAGACTAATAACAGAATTACTGCTAAATGAGGGAACACACACGCTAATACACCCACTGTGGAGATGGAGTGATGAAATCAGTTTGTGTGCTGGCATTAGATGGATTGTTGTTGCCAGACCATGAGTAATGGAAACAGCTTTGGGAGATCTGCATCTAGCAGTGGCTAGATCAAGGCTGATGATGATTGCTTTTACCTTTATAAGTTTACAGCTTTGCATTTATCTTTGTAATAGTGCTTCATTTGTCATTATTTTCAATCCTCGCTTCTTTTCAGCATTCTCCTTAAACCCTATGGGTGCTCGCAGCTCGTCCGAGACGTCTGACCAGCGTGGAAGAGTAGGCCAAATACCCTCCCAAGGGGTCTCTTTGGAGCTCCTTCTATCGGAGATCCTTCCACCAGCAGTGACCATGAGCAAGTAGCTACAGGGTTTATATTTATCTCGACTTGGTGCAGTTGTACCAATGGTCCCCGTCACTGAGTTACGTGTGTAGCGTCGCAAGCAATGCGAAGACAATGTGAAGATGTCAGTGTCCGTGCGACGGTGGTGCTGTGGATCATCACGGCGTAACCGTGGTACAGCGTCTTATTCAGACAGAGCTTTTGTTGGGGCAACAATGCTTCTAAATTTGGCATCGATGGCCAATCACCGAGTCGGCGTTACGCAAGTTCTAAGATAGATTGGTTAAAGTGCTCTGCTGGCTGACGTTGCTCCATTAGCGCATTCCTACTTCTCTGGCGAAGGAAATAAATAAAAACGAAAATAGTGTGAGCAACGACGTCACAGTGTGAAGCGGGAATGAAAGTGGTGCGCTGACAGCTCTTGGGCAGCGCCCCGCGCGCTCGCCTGCCTTTGGAGGATTTCCAATTGTTTGTGCGTTGTGGTTAACGGTCTTGACGTTAAATCAGGCAATTGACTCGTTCAGCTTTGGCAATCAGCGCACCGCTTCATTTGGAGGAGTGCTTTAATGGGGTTCCCTGCCATCTGGCAAACGCCGTCCGTGCGCAACCTTTGCCGGGCCGGTGGTTTGGTCCCCGGGAAGGCTTAAGGATCACATGGAGCAGCAGCTTCCTCAATAAGAGGGCAATCTTGGAAAAGGAAGGATAGGTGGCAGCTCGAGTGATGGCCCGGGTCTGGCAAGGGTTACCGCCTCTGAGGTGCAAAAAAAAAATACGGAACATATCACGGGAAGAAGGAATAAGTACACGTACCAAAACAACAAAAACCCCACAACTTTTAACGTTAAATGTCCTGGTCAAGGCAAACAGATTTCCCAGGACTGTGACCTCTCTGAGAAAAGAGGATGATCCTGAGAAAACCAGGATGGGTGGCCACCCTCGGCCATACCCGGTCCACCAATGTCTCCCGTTCCTCTTCGTCGCCCGGTGCCCCCGAGGCCTCGCTTGGGCACATTCGTGGCTGCTGCTGCCCCCCCCCCTCTCTCTGTGTTGTTGGTTTAGCGTCCGCAGAGTGGCACGCCACCACCACATTTAGCAACCGTGTGCCAAGATCCCCTGCGGATTTCTTACAAAATATTTTCGGCGTTGACATTTTGGAAATCATTTAAAATAGATGCCCGATTTCATTTATTATTTATTTCAGTTTTTTTTTCCAACCCCCCCCCCCCCCCACTGCACCACGAGCCCATGAAACTTGAGTTTGATTCCCGGCCATGACTAACATCAGTGGCAAAGCGGTAACATAACTTGTTCCGGGCCTCCACTTGGTCAACTCGATCTTAAATGCGTACCTGATTCTGTGCGTGTACATCAGCAACGTGGATACAAAGGCAGCCAGGTGATTGCCACACCACACCGTCGTGCACCGTGTCAACCTTCATAGGTGTTCGCTAACAGCGCCTGCCCGAGCAGGCGATATAGGTATGCAGGGAGTTTTAGCCATTGCACGTGTGGATGTTGTGGCACAGTGGTTGGCACACTGCGCTGCAATCTCGGTGACCTGGGCTCAATCCCTGACCATGCACGTCATGGTGAATGCGGCCTAGAACGAGCACCTCATGTTAATATGATGAGACTCGTCATGGGATGGGCAGCTAAAGCAGAGGGCACAACCACTGTGGAGATGAAGCAATGAGATCCGTCCTTGTGCAGGCGCGAGATGGAAGATATCAGCAGGGATGGGGACGATGTCGAGAGCCTTCATCCAGCAGTGGATACACAATGGCTGATGATGATGAGTCTTATCATGGATAGCAGCACTGGGAGCCTGTACATATGGTGGGGCGTGCTTCTGGCTGCAAAGTCTCCTCGCATGCTGTGCCAGCCTGAATTGATAATCACTAACAGCACTTGTCCTGGCGTTCTCTTAATGCTACGGAGGGGTTCGCCGTGGTTCAGCATGCACAGTTGCCACGTGCGGGCACACGGGGAACGGGAAAAAAAGACATCCCAGGATTCCCGTTGGAGTGGCTCTGCACGGGCATCGTTTCGCGCGGAATTCCTGCCTGACGTCGTACTCTTTTTGAAAAGTTGTAGCGAAAAAAAATCTAGGTCACTGTAAACATTCAGCCGGGCTTTGTTCCCAGGCGAGTGTGCAAAGTAGGCGTGCGTTGCGTGCGAGTGTGCACGCACTGTATGCTTTGCACAGCGAAGACCTTGCACAGCGGAGGATCAAAAGCCTCCGACGAATGTTTGGAGCGTGCGGCGGTGGTTCACGAGGCGATTCCGTTCGGCCCCCCGTTGATTGGGACGCGGCCGCCGTGTGGCGGTTCGCGCACTGCACTTGCAATGCAGAGGCCGCCGCTTCGATTTGATATCGTGGCACGGCGGTCGAAACAATGTCATGGTACGTGTTGAACTTCTTTCGCACCGTACGTGGCCGACCGTGCTAATCGGAGGTGTGGGGAACACTGGTGCGGGTCGCTTGTGGTGAGGTAAAGTGCGGGTACTCCAACCTCTTCCAACCTCTTCTGCCCAGTGTGGAAGAATAGGCCAAAACACCCTGTGGAGGGGCTCTCCAAGAGCTCACTTCACAGAGGCCCTTCCACCCAGAGTGATGTTGACAATTTCACCTTTACCTATGCACCTCTACCTTGTGCATGCAACTCCGAAATCCATCGTAGAACAACACAGGTGTGTGGAAATCCTCAGCGTTGGATTCCTTTCTACCCGCGTTAGGATTTGCATCCGCAATATTTCCATTTCCCAACCCCCCCCCCCACCACCGTCCCATCCCGTCCCTTGTGCTTCTCCGGTGTGTTTCCCTTGCACGCAGATATCGACGAGTGCTCGTTTGACCGCGCGTGCGATCACACGTGCATCAACTACCCCGGCAGCTTCGAGTGCCGCTGCGATCGTGGCTACACGCTCTACGCGCTCACGCACTGCGGAGGTAAAAGCTCGCCGCTGATGTCCAGGCCCCCGCTGACCGACTGCGCCGTTGCGTCACCGTGGGCTTCAGGCGACCGGGAGGCGATGAGACGGAGGGCGGCGGGGGCACAAGCGCTACGCTGGACGTAGAATCTTCTGTCGCTCTTAACTTGCCGTTTCTGCGCGGTGTGCCGTGCCGTTAAAGTGCCAGTCTCGGCTGTAGGCACCGGTTAAATTCACACCCGATAAAATGTTTTTATCCCGAATGCTGCTAATGTTGGCCTGGCGTAAGCGTAAGGCACTACCACTAGATTACAAAGTACACCTGTCTATAATAAACCTATATTTCGATTTAAAGTTTTCGTGACTGCAGGGATTCATCTTCTTGGTTCTTTCGGAAAAGTCACGTAGAAGGGAAGTAATAAAATAAAAAAATATTATAATAATATTATTATTTAATTTTATTATGTTTTATTTTTATTATTTTATTACTTCCCTTCCACGTGACTTCACCGAAAGAACCAAGAAGATACATCTATATTTTTGTACCATATATTTTTAGAATCGTATGCTCATGTTCACATATGTATATAAATACCAAAATACAATTATGAAGACGAAGTAATCAATATGTATGTTTCATTCCGGACGGTTTTCAGCTGGAATTGAAGAACTGAGTATAAATAATTCAATCTGGCTGCCATGCCTCTCTGTGCTTGAAGAAGTGGCATAGTCCGAAACGTCGGCCTACCGCTGCATATGCTTTTATTGCGTTACAAGGTGCTGTTAATGATTATCAGTGGTGAGATATTTTGGTCTGGACTTATGGCTGAGCAGCACTGGCAAGGCAGCCCCTAAAGTTTAAAATTGTCGTAGTTCCGCCCGATCACATCCAACGACGATGCACTAATCCTTGAACAGCGAGTACACAGGCGAGAGCTGTATCGTAAGCGTAATATTAAGTTGTTACAATTATCTATTATGGAGTACAGTCTCTCATTCTCAGAAAATGTTATACAATTAAAAAATATAACGTTAGATGAAGGCCTCCCCATGTCGTGTTGGTCATGGTGGTTGTTAGACCATACTTCAACACGCTTGTCAGTGGCGTGTTGGTGATAAGTATGGCCCACCGCTGATTTAGATATCACTGATTGCCGATGTTAGCCTTGGCCAGGAATTGAACACAGGTTGCTGGTGTTACAGCATCGTCTGCTAACTAGGGCGCCACCGCTCCCATATTCACGAAAAACCTACGCTGCGGGAAAATAAAATGTTTCTCTGCAGGCCGTCGGCACGAATTCTCGCTTTGTAACGATTGTCAAGTTAATTCACTTTTGATTTTGCGTAAACACGCGATGCCTTTCTGGCACAAATCTGACAATCAAAGCGCCGCCGCATTCGTACTCATGAAGATAAAAAAACTAAATAGAGACAATTCTATGCGGTGAGAAGAAAAATATAAACTTATCTTTAGTTGTTTAAAATAGTAGTTGTGGTTGGGAGTTATAGTTGTTGTACTTTCGAAGCTCAAGCTCCGAAAAAAACGAATTACGATACCATCAAGCGAAGCATCTCTCTGGAAAGCTGCTCGAAAAATAAAGGGGGGCAAGAGAATACGAAAGAATGGAACGAAAGCTGTAAAAAAATCAAATCACTTTCATCGAGCCTCCCAGAAGAACGGTCGATAAGTAATTTGTTGCGTGGCTGTTGCCCTCGTGTCCGGCGTCTCGCAGACGTGGACGAATGCAGCATCAACAACGGCGGCTGCCAGCAGCAGTGCGTCAATGCTCCAGGCAGCTTTGATTGCCGCTGCTGGGCCGGCTACAGGCTGCACTGGAACAAGAAGGACTGCATCGGTGGGTGACGCGTGCGCGTGCGTGCGTGGGATGTGTTTGCGTGTGTTTGCGTGCGTGTGTGCGCGTGTGTGCGGGTACGTGTGGGGAGCGGTAGTGTAGCGGGGTTCGATTCCCGCTCACGGCCACCAACACCATGTGAAAATGATCTGAACCGGTTCTGGGCCTCCTCTTGATCGATTCAGTCTGAAATTAGTTCTGGTGTTGTGTACACATCGCCAATGGGGAGACAAAGGCGGTCGGGCGTTGTGCTGGCCACCCACACCCTCGTGTGGCATGCCGCCCTTTATAGGTGCAACACTAACAGCACTTGCCCCTATAGATTGTTAAGGCTGCACGGTGGATCTTTGTCTTTGTGCGAGCACAGGGCAGCGACCACACAGGTAGCAAACAGGGAGAGCCGCTAATGTGCTGGGATACCTAATTAAATATAGTAAATACGTACATTTAAAAAATTGCGTTTTTCAAATTATAGTTTTGTTCGGACTTTTATGTAATATGCTTACACTTGTATGCTGGCTGCCTTAGCTAACCCACACTCTCAAGCAGTTGATTGACAAAAGGGATGTACGTAGAGTGAGACTTTTTAGAGCCAAATTAAATTACAGAGCAGCGCAGCTCTGCATGTTCGAGAATGGCCCACAAAAGCAGATATCAGAGAACTACTGCTTGCATCCCTGCAATGCTTCTCTGTTTCACACAGTGGGAGGGCTTAACTTCCACACTCAACCTGCCACTGAGAATAACATTTCTCACACGACGGTCAAACCGGTAGCATTAATTTTTAGGGCTGAAATGTATTTAAATTAAGTGCGGAAGCAGATTTAATATAATGGTTTGTTTTCGTGCAGGCATTTAGTGACCAGAGTGAGACCCATCAAACCACAAACTTGGAAATCCAAATTAAGCGCAGGTAGCTGCGGTGGTGAGACGTTAACTACCTCGCCTGCTGTATATTTCGAATTTGCACGATCTCCCCGTAGTCGCGTGGACCTTTCTCTGGGCCCACCGGTTTTCTCCTCCGTATTTAAAAACAAGATGCATACAGAGTATTCGGCTGCTATCAATTTCCACGTGAAGAAGCCACTTCGTTGGGCTATCGTTTGTGCGTTGGCCAGGTCACTTCTCAAAAAGAGCTACGTAGCTTAGTGGTGCCTTGCCTGCTAAAATAAATAAAAATTGTTTCAAATAGTTTCACCCCCACCCCCGGTTCACCCCCTTCCCCTCTGCCCGTTGCTTTTCTACCCGGTATGTTCATTATCTCCCCCCCTTACCCTTTTGCCCTCCCCATGTAAACCTCCAAGTACGCGCTCGTGTGATCCCCCACCTGGCCGGGGCAGCAGTGAGCCCCCAGTTCTCGCTCCTTCACTGGACCCTGCCGTGTCCAACTCGGAGGGGGCTGTAGATCAGAGGTCGCAAACGGGTTTTGATTCCTTACCCGTACCCGGCCGCACCAGGGTCGCAAACGGGTACGGGTATCGGGTACCTGATTGCGACCTCTGGGATGAAGCCATGTTGCAGGCGTGGGTGGGTTGATTCTAGGAACTTGAATTGTGAGAAGAGACAAGACGTTGGGAAATGAGTGACAAACAGTTACTCACCAGTGACTCACGGTCTACCCGTACCCGTACCCGGCCGCACCAGGGTCGCAAACGGGTACCCGTACCCGTACCCGGCCGGGTACGGAAAGACAGGTCTGTCTTTCCGACAGATCTGTTCTTCACCTGAGGACGGCTGCTTGCGTTGTGGTCGAAACGTCGTGAGAATTATTTTATTATGTTTTATTTTTATTATTTTATTATTTCCCTTCTACGTGACTTTACCGAATGAAACCAAGAAGAGAAATCCCTGCAATCACGAAAGCTTTAAATCGAAAAAAAATTCAATATTTTAAGAGCCGCGATGCGGTGTGAATAGGAGACGGTGGTGGTCCCTTAAAGGGCCGCGTGCAGATCCGTAGCCGCAAGTTGCCGACACCCGCCCGAGCATCACGGCCACCACCACTGTCAAGTCGTTGCTGCAATTGTTGTCGCTGGTGGCGGTGTTGTCGTTGTTGTCGTTAAGTGAAGAGCTGTGCACAATGAATGTGAATGTTTGGTGCCTCTGGGCTTGTGTTTGCCGGGTAGAGGCCCAGCGGTGTTTGCCGACAAAAACGCCAGCCAAGGCCATCCTGAGCTGCGGCAAGACGGGCGGACAGGAAAGCTGTGCCCTGACGTGCCAGGCCAAGGCTCACTACACGTCCGGTGAGTTCTTCCCCCATCGCCCTCGCTCTTACCCTCATCTCACCTTACCATTCATCGTCACACATGTGTAGAGAAGTTCCGACGGACGTACTCGTAGACGGAGGTAAGTTAAGGGCTTTCGCCAGGGTTTATTAAAGCTGTTACAATATTACACAGCAGGGTACACAACTCCCAGGGGCTAGGGGTCCTACTCTTGAGTCCGGGTCCCTGCCGGCTAGCTCCGGTCTCTCTCTCTCTCGTGTCGGATCGTGGACTCTGCCGACTCCACCGACCGGAGAGAGAAGCACCTCTACGGCTACCACCGGCTTCTCCCCAGACTCCATACTCGATCCCTCTCTCTACCCCTGGTTCCCTCTTCACCCTGCTTACTCTACCCGTTCCCACAATGACCCCGCTTACGTCACGGGGTATCCCTTAAGTACCCTAGGAGACGTGACGTCATCGCACTGAACGGCACACCTGACGTCACGTCCCCATTTTACTCCTCTACACATGTATGTGTGTTGAATGCCTTTCGCGCCGTACGTGGCCAACCGTGCTCATCAGCGGTGCGTGGGAAGGACAACAAACTAGACACACCAGCATCACCGTCATCAGTGAATACCGCTGCACAGGATTTCTCTGCTGTGCTGTATCCGAAGCTTGTTCAGGTTATACCGCGGGTTGTTCGACGGCAATGTCTGAAGTCGATTTGTTCCACGTGCTCGGAGCTTTCTTCAGGAACTGAATATTCAGTTCATGAAGTTCCTAAAATCGCCAATGGTCCATCGCTGTCTCTCTCACGATCCTGCGGTATTAACATTCCATCGAGGTAGGTGCACGCGAGTTAATTTCATCACTCCCATCAGTCGCGAGCGTCATCTCAAGCGGTTCTGGGCTCACCGATCCACACACTGACCGGCGTGGTGAAGTACGGTCAAACAACCCCAAAGAGCAGTGAAAGCCATAGGAACAGCTTCATCGAACAGTGTAAAGGGCTGTGCATCACATTGCATCATCCTTTAACCGAAAGCGAAGTTACTGCCATTTCCACTGCGTTTACAATCATTCTTTGCCCCCCCCCTGTCCTCCCCACCGCTACGATCCTAACGTAAACCTCACCCTAACTCTTGCCCTTCTGTCCTTGCCCTTGAGCAGAGAGATACAGTTATCACTGGACACCCCGTGGGTCCGTGTCCCATCGTCAGCAGCCGAACACACACCCCCTTCGCTCCGTCTGGTTTATTCATTTCGCCGTGAATGTAAACAATGGGGCCGACAACTCGCGGCGATAAGTGCCGCAGATTTACAGCCAGGCTCTGCGGCGCAGCACTCGCCACTCCACAGGCTGCAAAGAGCACAGCGCATCGCTGGCAAATGCCACACTATCGGCAAAAGGATAAACGCGTTGGACTCTGATGCGAATGCCGGGGGTGATTGAGTGTCGTTCAAAACTTTTTCTCCTGCTCGATCTCCACTGGGAGAAATCGAATTTCGTAATGCGGTGACTAAAAAAATATTGTGTTGGTAAAAATCGACGAGTGCCAGGGATGCTGCCTTTTACCAATATCCTCAAGACACTGTAGTTTAATCTTCTTGGTTTTTTCGGTAAAGTCACGTAGAATGGAAGACGCTGTCTCCCCGACAGACCTGGTCTTCACCTGAGGACGGCTGCTTGCGTTGTGGCCGAAACGTCGTGAGAATTATTTTATTGGTTTATTTTTATTATTTTATTATTTCCATTCTACGTGACTTTACTAAAAGAACCAAGAAGATGAATCCCTGCAGTCACGAAAGCTTTAAATCGAAATTTAACTGTAGTTTAAATTTCCATTAAGTGAGGCTTCGCCTTTTTCCTAGCTTCTTATTTGGTGACCTCTGACCTGGACGTGTATAAAGCGGCCGAAGGCAATCGAATGCCAATCGAGTTACAGACAAATTTCAAGAGGTGTTAATTAAGGCCAAGACTCTAAAGCTATGTAGGAATACATTAGAATCTGGATAGAAGCGTATCTTATATAAGCACATTCATGTTATAAGCAACACATGCTTATATCACGCTGGTTTAATGTATGTATATTGAACTTGATAATTGTTTTTTAACCCTTTTGTCTGGAAACAAAACTGACACCTTTTTTTTACAAGGAGTCATGTTTGCATTGACCACAATACCTGCAGTCGGAATGCAAACAAAAAACACAACTCTGGTAATGTATGCACTGTCCTTGAAATTGATTGGTCCACACCCGAGACAGCTTTTCTTAGAGCCTAGTCTCACATGGTGCTGGACCAGATGACGCCAAAAGGCGCCTTTTGGTCAATGCAAACATGACTCCTTGTAAAAAAAAGTGTCAGTTTTGTTGCCAGATAAAAGGGTAAAAAAACAATTACCATATTTTGCTACTGGCAAAGGAGGTTTCAATGGTATATTGAACTTATTTCGCACCTTGTGTAGCCAACCGTGCGAATCTGAGTTGTGATTCGGGCGGGCGATAGCATACTTCGTGTGGATATACATCCAGCTTCTGCATTGCTGCCACATGGCTATTAACACACTTCTTGGCCATGCTCAAATCGCCTTCAGAATCAGAATATTTATACTGGAGGAATCCGAAGTGCTGTCAAGCTCTTTTTCACTGATGTCCAGTAGAGGTATTGATAGTTGAATGTTAAAGTGCAATTTTATTAAGGGACTGTGTGTTGTCTTCGTGTGGTCTGGGACTGTTTTCGCTGTCGTTTTGCTGCCTTGCCCAAGCTTGCAATTAGTGTCGAAAAATCGGCAGGAATGTCTTGTGCAATTTGTACTTCTGTTCCTTCCTTTTGATATATATTTATCTTTTCTCTACTTTGCACTCCTATCGTTTGTTTTGTATTGTTTCTTGTTCTGACTTCGCTGACCCGCCCCTGCTGAACAATCTGTTAGAAAGAGCTTCATAGCTCATCGGATTCCTACCTCCGGTTTTAAACGAAGATTCTGATTCTGGTTGCGTCACAACGGCGAGCCGTGTAAAAAATAAAACCTGTCCGTGCCGAGCATCACCGCACGGGGCAAGGGTGGCGTGGGTGGAGGGTCAGAATTAGCACCCCTTGAGTCACGTCCATCGGACACGACCGTGGGCTGGTTCGGCCTCACGTCACTTCGGAAGAATCCAAGATGCGCGTTGAAGCCACGCTGCGTTTCCAGATGGCGAGTCGCAGTTCTGCGGCTCCGGGCGTTATCTGCTGCCGAGCGCTGCTGTAAAGTCTCCGCCAGCGAACGCGATGGGAAAGTTTTAGTTTGTTTGATTTGTTACGCGGATGATGATGACGATGATGGCCCCGCTATTTTACCACGGGAGATCCGTGGTGATGCTTGAGCACAGTAGCAGCAGCAGCAACAAAACACAGACAAAAGACGAAATAACAAACGAAGTTCGGCCACGTGCTCAACGTCGGCAACTGTTACAACGCAAGCAACCTCTTTGAATGATGGGGCGGTGTGCACCACGTGTGTGTGTGTCCCACTGTGGTGCGATGTTCATAGAGCTACCTCGGTAGCCAGGTTTCGGTGCTTGACGCTGCGTGAATGTATTTGACTTTTTTTTTTAAAAACTAACTCCTGCGCAAGTCGTACATTCTAAAATGTTTGTGTGTACGTGTCATATTTGCCTTGTGGGGAGCGGTGGTGTAGCGGTTGCTGCGCTACGACCCGAGTTCGATTCCCACTCACAGCCAACACCGGTGACGATTATCTGAATCGGTCCTGGGCCTCTCCTAGGTCGACTCAGCCTCAAAATGAGTACCTGGTGCGATGTGTAAACATCACCACTGGGGAGACAAAGACGGCCGGGCATGGTGCTGGTCACCCCACCCCCTCGTGGGCCGTGCCGGCCTTAATAGGTGCTCGCTAACAGTTCTTGCCCCAACAGTCCGCTCAAGGTTATATGGGGGATCTTTGTCTTGGTTCGCTTTGTGTGGAGCGACGGCCGAGTTCGATTCCCACTCACAGCCACCAAGACCAATGACAATTCTCTGAAGTGGTCCTGGGCTTCCCGTTGGCCGACTCAGCCTTAATTGAGTACCTGATGCGTTGTGTCAACATCGACGCTCGGGAGATAAAGACGGTCGTGTGCCGCGCCAGCCTACATAGGTGCTGCTCGTGAAACAGCACTTGCCTCAACAGTCCATTGAAGGCTTTACGGGGGATCTTTGTCTTTGTTTGCTCTGTGTCACACGTGGGACCCTGGACACGCTTTGTTAACGAGACGTCTCCATCTCAATGGGGATTTAGTAAGTAATAGTTTAATAAATAAGCAAAATTAAAGGCTGCACGAACGTTGGGCACGCTCTCAGTTCGACGATGCGACCAAGGCTACCAAATTCAGCGCAGCAACGCAACGGTTGTGGACAAGTGACGTGTTTATTTAAAATCTACCTCCATCCCTGCTCACTCGATAAAGAACCCTTTGCAAGAAAGGAGGCTGGGGAAGTAAGGGGGTTAGGGGGTGTGACGGGGTAGGGTGGTGGGGAAGCGAGAGAGAGAGAAATTCAGCTTAAGGGGATGTTGTTCTTGTCCAGAAAGGTTCGATTGAAGATGGTTTCTTGGAAAGACGTGTGAATGGCTTCGGTGTTAAGGGCTCCAACGTGTTGCTGCTATGGCGACAGTGCCACGCTTGTTTCTTGCCACACGTCCACGGTGAACGTGCAACCGGGGTTTTCCCTTACCCCCCCGTCTGCCCTGTTCACATGCAAGGGGGCACCGCGGTGGTGAGATGTTAACGACCTCGCCCGGTATGCGGGGAGTCGTGGGTTCCATCCCGACTCTGACGCCTGTATATTTGGAGTTTGCATGTCTCTCTCCCCGTGGTCGCGTGGATTTTTCTCCCGGTCCTCTGGTTTTTCCCTCTACATTTAGAAACTCGCGTTTAGAGTATCCGACTGCTATGAATGTCCACATGATAAGCCACTTTGCTGAGCTATCATTTGTGAACAGGTCACTTCTAAAGAAGAGCTATATTGCTCAGTGGCCCTTACCCTGGTAAAGTAAGAAATAATTTAAATAATAGTTTAAATGCGCATAGAATCGTCGTCTATTTTCCCAAGTTCTTACAACCGGGCATAATGCAAGATGTTTAGTAACTCGCTATGATTACTCCTTGAACGGTGCCGGTTGTTGTTGGCCACTTTTTGGTTTGAAAAATAACTATTAAATATTTCCACGAGTCACTCACTGCACGTAACGTAAGCTTAAGATCAGATATTGATTTCTGTTGATGATTTGAGCGACCCTTAATTGTTAGCAGCATCAAAGGGTTCACGCTGGCATTGAACTTACAGTATATTTAGCAGTTGTTTTTTTTGGCAAATGTGCATGAATGGGCCAATACCTGAACATAAACGCAAGTGAAACCATCAGTTGGGCGCAAGACCTCAAGTAAAATTGTGATTATGGATTTTTTTGGTCCTGCTTATGCTTATTTTTCGGGGACGCTTATTGGCATCCGCGTCGCGAGACAACAAATCCATTCGGGAATATCACAGAGCAGCGCGGACCCCCACGTGTCCGAGATTGGCTACCAAAGAGACTTTCAAAGAGCTACTTCTGAAAATCACAGTACGGAGGGGATGCTCTTTCCTTACACACACTGCTACAAGACTGTATTTTCAGAATCCGAATGTTTATTATTACTGGAGGAATCCGATGAGCTATAAAGCTCTTTTTTCGCAGATGTCCAGTGGGGGAGGGTAAGAACGTTACAACAACAGACAATACAAAAAACACGATTAGGAGTTTTAAAGTAAAATTGTAAATTTGGGGGATTGAACCAAATTATGTTAAATCAGAAATTTTGACCAGGCAAGGACGATCGACTCAATGCATTGAAAACCCCCAAATTAATTTCAACCTTCCATCCAGATCTTGAGCTCAGGATCTCAGCAGTGTCAGCTCAGTGATCTGACTTGTGAGCCATCCAGGGACCTCAATCTGCGAACAATCTTAAACGTGTCAATGCTCGTAACGGTAAAACCTATGATCATATATAGGATGAATTGATGTTATTCATACTCTTTGGTTCTTTCGGTAAAGTCACGTAGTTAGAAATAAAATAAAATGAAACAAATCACGACTTTCGATCGTAACACAGGCAATCGTCATCAGGTGGGACAACTACAGCAATACAAAACTGCTGAAGTTTTATTTTATTTTATTTCTAACTACATGACTTTACCGAAAGAACCAAAGAGTTTGAATTCCTGCAGTCACGAAAGCTTCAAATCAAGATTGATGTTATTCACTTTCCAGTATTTCCACTGAATTCTGAGTGCTCTTAATATGTTTTAGCAAATGCATTATTAGTGGGAAATTCAATTCACAATAGAGTTTTTTTTGGATTAGATCGCGTAAATATATAAATGTGTCGTTAAACCCGCCACCACCCGACACAGCCAACTAGTAATGGTTGTCACGTAAACAGAACGTGCCAATTCGTCACGGGTATAGCACACCGGTGTGTCGGAGAGCCAAGCCACAACATTTACAATCTGAGTACGACGTTTCGCCAGTTGTAATTACTGTAAATGTTGTGGCTTGGCTCTCCAACACACCGGTGTGCTGTACTTGTGACGAATTGGCCACGTTCTGTTTACGTGACAACCCTTACTAGTTGGCTGTGTCGGGTGGTGGCGGGTTTAACAACAAATTTATATATTTACGCGATCTAACCCAAAAAAAACCTCTTATGGATGATATTGGTCGCGAAAGCCTAAGGGAATTAAATTCCAGGCCACTGGCAAAAAAAAACGTTATAGATGTTGAAAGGATATAGTTAAAGAATCAAAACGTATTTGGTTATTTTCTTAAACGTTCGACGCACATTTTCTCAGCGGATCGTATACTTTGCGCTAAAAAGACTCTTTTTTTTTCTTTCTGCCAGACAAAGTGCACGCGGCATGATCTTCCCCTCGCTGCAACAACGTTGACTTTGTGCGAAATCGTGACGGACGGCAGGAGCCCACGCCGCTGACGGGCGAACCTTGCCAAAGCGTAGCGAGCCACTTCTTTTTTTGGACAAAATAACTCTGGAAGGCCTGAGCATGCCCACCGATAACATTTTCTTATCTGCAAACATAACAGGATTTCCGACTGTTTTCATACGAGTAGGAGCGAGGTATATATATTTTGTACGCGAGATAGGAAGGTTCGCTTCACAAGGAGGGCAGTGAAATGCCCGCTGCGGTTTGCGTGCCTGGAAGCGTTGTGTTTAACATCGGGCCTGATATATGTGCAAGCCTCGTGGCAGTTTCAAACTTAATGTACCTTTGATTTACTCTTTTGAAATCCTCTGCGGCATTCTGGCAGCATTTGACGTAGTGTATTTCTATAAATGCTCGCCCTGTTGAGGTCGACGGATTTTTTTCCACCTCCCCTGCCCCCCCCCTCACCACCACCACCGCGTGCTAAAATGCGTCAGCTTTTATTGACGATTCGCAGGGTATAAACGGCAATAATAAAGCGAAAATTCTTAATTCACATGGAAGCTTTGGTGAGGATAATGCCGCTCTGTCCACTTCATCCGTAGCGCCCCACCCCCCGCCGTCACCCCTCCATCCGTCCGATCCTTTCTCCGACGGTGTCTGAACGTCCCTTAATTTGGCGCTCTTGCGACACAAAGAGCTCGGACGAAGCTGCCTAATTGACGATTAATCTCCATTAGCTGCGCGCTGAACGCCGCGCTTCTGATTCCCAAAAGCTCCACGGCCAACGATCGCGAAAAGGTTCCCAGCGAGAAATCCTCTCGAGCACTGAGGAGTGGGGAGTGGGTTTTCTTCTTCCTGACGCAGCGCCCGGCAGCCTTAATGTGGATTAATTTGGTGCCGAATAATGTCTGAGGCAAATTGAAAGTGACTTACGGCCACTGAGCGGAACAAACTGAGCTCTCTGATCTCGCTGATTTATGTTTGCGTGCATGTACTTAGCGGTGGCTTATGCTTAAACACCCTTGTCACATTATAACCTCGGCGGACCCCCCCCCCCTACCAGCCCCCCCGGCCCCCCTTGTCTCTCCTGCACCCCCCTCACCTCAGGGCAGCCCCCACCTCCCTGTCCCCCTCCCTCCCCCCCCCCTCCGCCGGACCCCCACTGCTTTTTTATGGCCCAGAAAGAGAAAAAAAAATCCCAAAAATGTTTCCCCTTCCACCTTACCGGGAAAAACGGGTCAACAGAAGTTGGAACTGTTCTGTTCAATTTAAAAACTTGTTTTTTGAAATCAAATCGCGGCGCCGCGCCTTTTGTGCAAGTTTCGAGTCGTGAATGTCACGTGGAGACGAAATTATTTGAGCAGGTGTCAGAAGCGTTCCAAGTCGTTTCAGGGCCCTCGTTTCTCTTAATTTGTTGGCTTTAGTTAAGCAAAACCTGACATTCCAGGTTTCGCTTAACTCTTGCTGAATTCTAATATTTGGAAACTTATATATATTTATAATAATAAAAAAAGAAATCAGCTCGGGGTGGCATAACAGACATTTCGTCGCGTCCATTCTTTCCCCCCCCCCGCCCTCCTCTCGATTGCAGCGTCGATCGTCTGCGACTTTTAAACACACACGCAAAAAGAAAAAGAAAAACCTACCTTTACGGACCCACACGATAATTGAATCCCCGCAAAGAGCATTAAACCCAATCAAAGGGAGCCGGTTAAAATATCAAAAAGCCTCGCTGTGTCTGCAGCCGGCGTTGACAGCTTGACATGCTTGGCAGATATATTTGCTGGAAAGCGGTGCTCGGCTGGAATGTAGCGTGAACGCGACGACGGCCACGGACGAATCGGGCCCTTTTTTATTTTCAAAATCAAGTGCCCTTTTCGTTTTGCTTGGCTCCATTTTAATTGCCGCCCGCCGCCCGCTCTGGCCAGCTCTTATTGGTGTGCCGTGCCACAGCTGGGCCGCCTCTGCTGTGCCGCCACTGATGTGCCGTTTCTGCCGTGCCGCCAAGGCTTTGCCACCACGGCTTTGCCACCACTGCCATGGCCATGCCGCCAGTAGCTCTCAGCGGCTGTGGCCCGATTGTCGTGGAGGAAGGTGGGGACGCAGTGCCAGCGCGTCGAAGCACAGGGGACGTCGCCCTTAGATGTGCGCGCGCACGTCTCTCCTGTGCCAACACTGAGTCGTGTACGGGGGGTAATGCTCGGTGGGTAATGAAAATGAAAATTTCAAATGCCCTCTAGAGGGGCTTTCTCGAGCTCCTTCTCATGGCATAACCTTCTGCCAGCATTGGTGTGAGCAAGCAATTGCAGGGCTGCACCTTTACCTTATCAACCCACCGTGTGATGAAGTTCTCCCCGTAGGTCGTGGCAGTATTTTTTGACGATACTTCACCATTCTGGTTCGTTGCAGTGTGGTGGAGGGGGGGGGGCAGGAATGGTTTACGTATCACTCGCCACCGACGTTAACCACGTCCAGGAATAAAACTCCCAATAACTAGCTTCATAGCAAAGTGCACGCACCAATGCACCACCGCCCCCCATTCCCATTTAATAAGCTATTAAGTGAAAATTTTAATTCAACGTGATCTTTTTTTTTAAATAGAGACGTCTGCTCAGGATATGGTAATGCCTATTTATAGCCACGTTTTCCAGACCTACTCTGGGGCACAGTATCCCTTTAAAGGAACTAAACACTGGGAAGTAAATGATTGTCAAATTGGGGCTTGCCACTGGGCTGTCACTAAGCCCCTTGATGCTTCGTAAAAAATTTGGTGATTCTCCCACAAAGCTCCGTCTCTCTTTACTGCCCGAGCACCACGACAATCTCCCCACTTACGGCTCGGTCTGCCCCCCCCACCGCTCCCTCCCACCGCCGCCCTCCGCCACTCAAGAAAGCTCCTGGATCCATCCGTGATTGCAGCTCCTTCACCGATGATTTCCGTCATCTATTCAACGGCTTTCACGAGAGTGAAACGTGAACTCGTCCCAAAGGGGCTCCCGCTAATCCGGTGTAATTTCCTCGAATATTCCATCAGCCAAAGGGTTAACGGTTAACTCGCATGGTCCAGTTGAATTAGGACGAACAATAAAATGCATATAGGGCAAAATTAAATCCACATTTCTCTGGGAGCTCCTTAATGATCTTTTTTTTTCTGAAACCGATATGGCTTCCCTTTGCGAATGGAAATATCAAACGATGGCTGGCCAACATTCTGCGTGGAAATGTCGTCAAGTTCTTTTGCCCTGTATGAACATAATATACGTACATTTTCGGGGGCCCGATTATTAAGGGCATAAAACAATCGCCTCTCGCCACTTGGCAAACGCAAGCTTAATCATGCCAGAGGCCTCGGGTGGGTATGATTCGCGACGTTGACCTTTGTAATGTCCCCGACAAATCGTCGCTCTCCGCATTTGAGCTAAAACGGCCTCGTGTCATGGCCTGTGAGAAATACTTGATCACTATCGGCTAATTTGAGCTGTTGGGGCTCGCCTGCCCTATCCCGTGGAGGACTCGAGTCTGTCAGCTGGCTGCATCCGTGTTCGCGCCGATGGATTGTCAAGCTGTCGAGCCTAATAAATTGCACGGATTCCTTGCACCGGGTCTCTTTTGTTCCAGAGCTCATGAATGTGTAGTTTGTAGTCGTGTAGTTAATTTGTCTGCATTCCCCCATGGGGTCTTTAAAAAGCGGTTGTAAAAGCTTTTTAGCGAGCGCATTACTTTACATTTTATTCCCTATTTTTTTTTGGGGAGGGGAGGTGGAGTTTGGAAATTTATAGCGGCTGCTTCGAGCACTTAGCGGATTCTGATATTAATTCGATACCACTCCGAGTCGTGGTGGTACAAAAGAGAAAAGCAAATTGGCGTTCGATGTAATTCACCAAACATTCATGAACGTGATTACAATTGAGATTTATATCGCGTCTTAATACTGGGAGCATTACTAGATGCCGTGCAGGAACAACTGTTCACATAGAGTCATTTACCTCCTCATCACTCTTCTATCACTACTAACAAGGTTTACCGTGAACTTTACTCATTGATCACTCCACCGATGTTGACGCCTTTGCCCACCGGACTGTTTTGTCTGATCCACCACAGGGAGTTCCAGCAGAGCACTGCAGGCCTCAGCAATACACACTCACTCGTCTGCTCACTCACCTACTCACTAGTCTACTCACTCGTCTACTCACTCGTCTGCTCACTCATCTGCTCACTAGTCTACTCACTCGCCTGCTCACTCATCTGCTCACTAGTCTACTCACTCGTCTGCTCACTCGTCTGCTCACTCATCTGCTCACTAGTCTACTCACTCACCTGCTCACTCATCTGCTCACTAGTCTGCTCACTCGTCTGCTCACTCACCTGCTCACTAGTCTACTCACTCGCCTGCTCACTCATCTGCTCACTCGTCTACTCACTCGTCTGCTCACTAGTCTGCTCACTCGTCTACTCACTCGTCTACTCACTAGTCTGCTCACTCGTCTGCTCACTAGTCTACTCACTCACCTGCTCACTCACCTGCTCACTAGTTAACTCACTTGTCTGCTCACTCACCTGCTCACTAGTCTACTCACTCGCCTGCTCACTCGTCTGCTCACTAGTCTACTCACTCGCCTGCTCACTCATCTGCTCACTAGTCTACTCACTTGTCTACTCACTCACCTGCTCACTAGTCTACTCACTCGTCTGCTCACTCATCTACTCACTAGTCTACTCACTCGTCTACTCACTCACCTGCTCACTAGTCTACTCACTCGTCTACTCACTCATCTGCTCACTAGTCTACTCACTCGCCTGCTTACTCGTCTGCTCACTAGTCTACTCACTCGTCTACTCACTCGTCTACTCACTCACTTGCTCACTAGTCTACTCACTCGTCTACTCACTCATCTGCTCACTCATCTGCTCACTAGTCTACTCACTCGTCTACTCACTCGTCTACTCACTAGTCTACTCACTAGTCTACTCATTCGTCTGCTCACTCGTCTACTCACTAGTCTACTCACTAGTCTACTCACTCGTCTACTCACTCACCTGCTCACTAGTCTACTCACTCGTCTACTCACTCACCTACTCACTAGTCTACTCACTAGTCTACTCACTCGCCTGCTCACTCATCTGCTCACTAGTCTACTCACTCGCCTGCTCACTCATCTGCTCACTAGTCTACTCACTCGTCTACTCACTCATCTGCTCACTAGTCTACTCACTCGTCTACTCACTCACCTACTCACTAATCTACTCACTCGTCTGCTCACTCATCTGCTCACTAGTCTACTCACTCGCCTGCTCACTCATCTGCTCACTAGTCTACTCACTCGTCTACTCACTCATCTGCTCACTAGTCTACTCACTCGTCTACTCACTCGTCTACTCACTAGTCTGCTCACTCGTCTGCTCACTCATCTGCTCACTAGTCTACTCACTCGTCTGCTCACTCATCTGCTCACTAGTCTACTCACTCACCTGCTCACTAGTCTACTCACTCGCCTGCTCACTCGTCTGCTCACTAGTCTACTCACTCGCCTGCTCACTCATCTGCTCACTAGTCTACTCACTTGTCTACTCACTCGTCTGCTCACTCACCTGCTCACTAGTCTACTCACTCGCCTGCTCACTCACCCACTCACAGACAAAGACAAAGCTCCCCCCTTGTAGCCTTAACAGACTATTGGGGCAAGTGCTGTTAACAAGCACCGAGGAAGCCCGGAACGGTACACGAATGCGTGGCCAGCACCACACCTGGCCGCCTTTGTCTCCCTTCTGGCCACTTCTGTTTCTGCTTCTCTCACACAGCTCCACGCTGACCGAGCGCACTCACGGAACAGTGAAGCGCGTAGTTTAAAGCAGGGGTTAAACCTGGATGACATGTGAAAGTAACATGCTACAGCAGCGAGTGTGGCGGCACCGAATGGCCGTGGAAGGTTTCGCAAAAGCCGGCAGAGCTCGAATGCAAGCGCTACAGGCAGCTGCCGCGGTGCAATGGTGAGCACGTTGGACTTCCAGTTCGGAGGTGGCCGGTTCGAACGTACGTATGTACTAGGGCTGAACGATTAATCGATTTCAAATCTAAATCGCAATTTGAAACAATGCGATTAGCAAATCGCAAAGGCTGTGATTTTTTGCGATTTGAAAAGTCCTGTTACTTTATTATTGGAATTTTTTTTATTATAATAACTTTATTTATTTAACTTCACAATTGTTCTATTTCAATTTAAACATTTTAATAAATACATGTGGGAAGCAATGAATATCTTTTAAGTTATCATCCTTGCATTAGAATATATAGAGCAGTTCATATTTTGATGGTATCATGTGGTAATGCTCCATCACATGTTTTAAATCTATTACACAGTGAATATTGAACTGAAGCTTGACTTTAAAAAATGTAATCGCAAATCAAATCGCAATCGCAATATCTGTCAGAAAAATCACAATTAGATATTTTCGTTCAGCCCTAGTATGTATGTGTTTTCAATTTTTTTTGCACTAATCGAAGGTGGCCGATTCGATTCAATCTCCTAGTGCGGTTGTTGAAACAACGAAGTAATGTTTCTCCTTTAATTCCCCCCCCCCGCCCTTCCCCGCTCACTCCCCCACCGCCTCTTACCACCCGGTGGTATAAATAATAAGTACACCACAGGTCAGATAAGTCGATCCGGCAGATCGAGAGTCCTCTTCCAACACGTCTGATCTGCGTGGAAGAGTAGGCCAAGATGCCCTCTTGAGCTCCCCTCGAGCGGAGGGCCCTTTTTTCCCAGCAGCAGTGGCGTGAGGCCAACAACTTCTGGGCTGCACCTTTACCTTGACGTTTTTTTTTGTCCTTGCTGTTGGCTGGATTACATCGTCCCTCTCCACCGAATACCATTACGCTCGCATACATTGGACAGACGTTGCACAAACAGTCCGTGCCATTTCCCTCCTCCTACTTTCTTGTGCTTTCTCTTTCTCTGTTGAATTTTTTTTAACTCCCTCTTTTTTTTTGGTTCAGTAGCAGCTTTTGCACGCTGTCTGGACAACCACCCAACGCTGTGGTGAGAAAAAAGAAAAGCATTATTCGAATCTCCCCCATCACACTTTCCTTCAAAGCTAACAAAAGTGCCATTGCCTAGCTCTCTAAACAGCCTGTTAGGACTTGTGAGCTTTACAAGGCTTATTACGCTAAAAGGTACCGAGTGTGATGTGAGCCACTCTGCATGCAAGGGAGCATTGCAAAGGGTACTGCAAAGTTGACCCTGCCACCAGTATTCGCCCAATCTCGCCCCATCTCAGAAGCCAAGCAGGGATTTTGGACGCCTGGATAAGAAGTGTCTTGGATTGGTGGCCACTATGCAAGCCGGGTTGCCGTAGGCTGCTGCGGGGCTTGTGCGATGTGGTGATCAGCAGTGCAGCAAAATATAACGTATCATACTTCACCATTATGGTCAGTGCAGGTTTGTGCAGGGGGTCGAGGGTATGACTTAGTTCTGATGTTACTCACCACTGATGTTAGCCGTGGCTGGGAATCGAACCCGTGTTTTGCCGGCTTCATAGTGCAGCAGGCTAACCAGTGCACCAGCACCGCTCCACTCCGCTGACCCTTTATTGTGCCTAAAAATGACCAGGAGATTTTACCGCTGCAGTCCACTGTCGGACATTAATTATAAAACCCGTAACAATTAACGATAGTGAAACGGAGTGTCTGGAGGCGAAGCCGCATGGGGTGCGAGGAGGCAGTTAGGATGATGTGGACACCCTCAGACTGTAGGGGCCTTTGTTTATCTTCAAAGTCAGGGTTCCTCTACAGCTCATGAGCAAAGACAAGCGTAGTAAGCGGTGGGAGTCCCATTGACACATTGTGGGGGAAAAGGTCAAACAATGACCTGAGCACCCAACAAACCCCACGCCCCCCCCACTCTTCCCTCACCACCACCTCGCTTGCTTCACCATTAACCGACGGACGCTTTCGCAAGAGTTCTACCGCGCGGGTCGTCACGGTTGTGCTTGCTAACAGCACTTGCCCCGGCAGTCTGTTCAGGCTACATGGGGGATCTTTGTCTTTGCTGCTGCTGCTGCTGCTCAGCTGCCCGATGCGCCGCGACGTTGTTCTGCCGTGTAGTCTGACGTTTCGCTCCGCGCGCCGGGAGCGTTCTTCATCGCGAACTGAAATCGGGGCACGCGAAAAATGTATTCCCGGAAACAGTGTTCCGGACTGTTCCGGCTGACATTGACCCAGTGCCCCCAATGTTTCACCGTACGCGCCGGGAGCTTTCTTAAGGCAGCAATTTAATTGAGAAGAAGCTCCTAACTTGCAAATGGAGTGAAACGTTGGCAGAGTTAGGAACCGGGTTCTGAAAGATTAATTATTGCGTTCCTTATTTTGTTCACCTCTGATGTACAATAATATATCATGGAAGAAAAAAAAAGTTATCTAGAGTGGTTTATTATTGTTATTATTTTCACTACGCAACTGACAATCACCAGGACTCTTCATTGTTACGGAAGACTTACAGAATGAGACTACTTATTTATACTGGTGGAATCCGATGAGCTATTAAGTGCTTTTTCACAGATGTTTAGTCAGGGCTGGTAAGAACGTTACAACAACAAACAGTGCAAAACACGATAGGAGTGCAAAGTACAAGAAAGGTAAACAAATCACCCAAACACATACAAATACAGCACTCAACCATCCCCATCCTACCAGACAAAGCCCACTGAGGATTTAACTTATTGTTCAAAAGCGACCTGGCCACAAATGATAGCTCAACAAAGTGGCCAAAAACGATGTCCCAGTGCAGCCGCCTCAACAAGAGGACAAGCCTGGAAAATAACCATGACAGGTGGCAGTCCGAGCTCATGCTCCACATGGCTTTGACAAGGTCTGCCTGGTTTTTGACGACACTTGGGAAGTGAATCACGTCTCAGTCTGCCGTTGATGTCCAGCTCGTAGCTGGATTTTTGTTTTGTGCCACGGCCTCCAAAAACGCTTGCTCTAATTACAGCTCGTTAGCCCCGTGCCCGCCGATGGGATGTGTGCGAAATGCTACGAAATAAAAAAGATGCAGGCCTGAAATTAGGTGCTTGGTGCCATTCCTGGCGAAAGGGACTCCAAACGCATTTCCACGCTGGCCAGATGCCTTGGAATCAGCATAATAATTTATACTCAATGAATCCGATGAGCTATCAAGCTCTTTTCCACACACGTCCAGTAGTTTTCCCAGGAAGGGTTGGGAGTACCCACACTTTGCCCCAAACCGCACGCAGCCTGCCGATCAGCTAACCATGGTTGCAACCATTCATACTGCCGTGAAAGATTATGAAATTAATGGTTAAGAGTATGGCTTTTTGGAGAGTTTAGATTGTTCACCCCCTTCTTACTCCGTATCGCAAAAGTTTTAAGGAGCAGGGCTAGAATTTATATCTTCGCTGCTCCTCAACATAAAACATTCGTTGGCTACGCAACCCTCCCCTCCGTGCAGCACTCACTATCTCTCCCGTCCGGCACTGTTTACGCGTGAAACGTTCAGATAAAAGATTGCAATTTTTTTTTTAAACCCGAGGCACTGCCTAAACTTAACAGACGCAGAAGCTTCTTCGCGTGAAAGAACGGCCTAGACATGGAATTCATGTCCTGAATTTTTTTGTTGTTGCTATCTTCTCCTCCCCCCCCCACCTCCTTTTTCTGCTCAAAAGAATCGGAAAACAACTTCATTTTCAGCTGCGGGGTGTCTCCTCCACCCGTCAAGGGCAGGGGAACGCAGGACACTGCTGCCCTCTCTGTGTGCTCAGGTGGGATGGCCTTCGACGCTGCTCGTTTGTTGTTGTGTGCGTGCGTATGCAGGTTTCTTGTTGTTGTTTATCAGCGTTTGAATGCGTGCACAACTGAGCCACGCACACACAAGACAAAGATCCCCCGTGTAGCCTTAACAGACGTTTGGGGGAAGTGCTGTTAGCGGGTGCCTATGAAGGCCAGCATTAACACGAGGGGGTGGGTGGCCAGCACCACGCCGGACCACCTTTGTCTCTCCAGTGGTGATGTTAACACACTGCGCTAAGTACTAATTTTAGGCTGAGTCTACCTAGGGGAGGTCCAGGACCGGTTCAAATAATGGCCATGAGTGGGAATGGAACTCGGGTCACCAGGTGACGCAGCGAGCCAACCGCAATGCGTCCGCTGCCCACGTACACAACTTGCACGCACTAAAGCTTGCACTGCATATACTGCTTGAGTCATACGCTTCAAACAGTAAACAGAATATATATAAAAAAATTTGTTTGCCCACGTACACAACATGCACGCACTAAAGCTTGCACTGCAGATACTGCTTGAGTCATACGCTTCAAACAGTAAACAGAATATATATAAAAAAATTTGTTTGCCCACGTACACAACATGCACGCACTAATGCTTGCACTGCAGATACTGCTTTGAGTCATACGCTTCAAACAGTAAACAGAATATAAATTGAATTTTTGTTTTCAGAATTGAAATACATTGAGGGTTTTTTTTTTTACATTATTTGTTTTTCGAGATTTTATTCCAATTTGGCCATTGGCATCATGTCGCAAGGCAAAGTGTCCATTAAGGACTCACCAGTCGAATACATACTAATTTAACTGCTACTGTCCCTACGAGTGACCTTTAAGCCACAGCCGGGGTGGCAGCATTTTCCACCCACTCTGCTACTGAGCAGTATTAATTTCACCGCAAAATAAAGTGAAATCCACATGTAATATGATGGATGTTTGTGCATTCACTTGGCAACCATGGTTGTGCTATGAAGAAGGCCCATTGTCTAAAACGTCTGCCGATTTTATATTCGTAGTTTTTATTTTTAAAGTCGAGTGTGTTTGAGTCAGATAGTTTTTTTTATATTTGTTAATTGTGCACCACTGCCAACGCAGCATCACTAAACAAAGTGGTTTCATCGCAGGTGGCTGCCCCAGACTTGAACCCAGGGTCTCTGTGTTCCATGGGCCAATCGAGCCCCGCCCGTACGCTGCTTTGTGACACAGTGATGGGCATAGGTCCTAGGGCTGGATGCTGTGAAAGGATTGGAGGTCCTGCATGACTTGGTACAACGAATGGCAAATGAGTCTCACCTGGGAAGACTCTCAACGGCACGGGGTAGATGTCAGCACAGATAGGACGCCATTCTCTTTTGGAGTGTTTCATTTTATGCGGAGGTGATGCAAGAATTTCGTAAATGCCCCTTAGATCATGAATCTGAAGATTATTTTATTTGGCGATAAAAATGTAAATCTATGCAGTTACCTTCTCCATGGGATTTTGGCTCTTATTTTCCAAATGTCATGGTTGAAATGAATGTTTTTTTTTAATACTGTAAATATCGTTTGACAAAGGTTGAATGAACAAAGAAATTTGAAAAACGAAACACTCCAAAAATTATCACCACCAACATCTTTTCGCGTTTTGAAATTCATTTACGCAACATTGAGTTGTTATAGATGAACGACTCGCAAGTGTTCATACGGAAAGCAAACTGTCGGGACCTACGTTCATATGCAGGACAAATAATCGACCGAAACCTTTATTGAAATCAGGTGAGAGCCCGGTTAAACTAAAGAGCAACTTTTATTTATCTTGTCCCGGGTCACGACAACATCGCAAAAACAACGCGATAAGACAACGAGTAAGAGCCGGGGGAGCGTTACAAAAACATTCCCCGCATCCCTCTCGCACTCCAAGCACGAGCGCAGCGTCGCCAGACGACCCGGAGGTGCGCAATCGCACGAAGACAGCTCTAGCTGACGTTACAAGCAGAATGTGTATCCATACTGGAGGAATCCGATGAGCCATGAAGCTCTTTTTCGCAGGTGTCCAGTAGGGGCTGGTCAGAACGTGACAAAAAACTAAAAACACGATAGTAGTGCAAAGTATAGGAAAGGTAAAAAAATTACTTACAAATTTACAAATAAAACTCAACTATTTCTACCTTACCAGGTAAAGCCCACTGAGCTATGTAGCTCTTTTTCAGAAGCGACCTGCCCACAAATGATAGCTCAACGAAGTGGCTCATGTGGAAATTTATAGCAGCCAAATTTATAGAAATGATCTAGACAAATGTTTCTAAATGTTAAGGGACAAACCGGAGGATCCGGATAAAAAAAATGCACGCTACCGCGAGGAGAGAGGCGAGAGACATGTAAACTCTAAATATACATCAGGTTCAGGATCGAACCCCCTACCTCCTGCGTACCAGGCGAGAAAGACAACATCTCAGCACAGTGCTGCCCCTTAAATAAAACAACAAAACGAAGTTCAAATTGCTTCAGTACATCAATTCCTAAGCTTGGAGGTGCGCGACCCCTCGCCGTTGTCTGTGGCTGACGCTGTTGTCTGTGCGTGGCGGTGCTCAGACGCGGGAGACCGCGCCACGGTGAAGAGGAAAGCTCGTTTCGAGTTCCCCGCAGCCAAATGCCGGCTGAGGCGTCGCAACCCCGGCAAAGTCATGGACGGCTCCCTGAGACAGCCCGCCATAGGTGAGTTAACGCTCACCGCACGCATGAACGTTGAACTTCTTCCGCACCGTACGTAGCCGGCCGTGCTAATCGGAGGCGCGGTGGAAGGACAACAAACTAAACACAAAAATTACGCGCGCATCCCTGTGTGTGTGTATTATGGGGAGCGGTGGTGTAGCGGTTAGCGCGCTGCACTATAAACCTGGCGACCCAGGTTCTATTCCCGCTCACGGCAAACACCAGTGACGATTATCTGAACCGGTCCTGGGCCTCTCCTAGGTCGACTCAGCCTTAAATCAGTACCTGGTGAGGTGTGTAACATCGCCACTAGGGAGACAAAGGCGGTCGGGCGTGGTGCTGGCCACCCACCCCCTCGTGTACCGTTCCGGCCTTCATGGGTGCTCGCTAACAGCACTTGCCCCTACAGTCTGTCAAGGCTATTAAGGGAGAGGCGTCACGCTGGTATGAAGTTCATTTCGTCGTTTTTATTTTCGACGTTCCGTGTCTGGAGCGTGACCCCCGGCCCTCTCCTGCTGCCGGGTTTCGCGGTTGCGCCGCACACGGCTCTCTCCGACGCGTGTTCGGGGGTCGTGCCCGCCGCCCGCTGTTCGGTGCGACGTCCGACGTTTCGCTCCACGTGCTGCTGTGGAGCTTCTTCGGGAAATGGACGAGTTCGGGAATTGGAATGAATTGCGAGCGGTACAACGTGGGAGCGTGTTTCTCTCTTTCATGAGTTTAAAACCGTTTCCTTAACTGCCCGTGCTTCTCGTGCGCTCGATCTGTAAAAAATCTCGTCTGTTCACCCGTTCTTTCAGCTGGTCTACGTCTGTGTTAACCGCATCAGCACGTACGCGCTCACTCGGGGTGCGTTTACGATCGCTGGATTAAACTGAAAAGTCCGAAACACTAAGCGCAAAAGAAAGATTACACCAATATGAAATTAGCTAATATGATTGAATTTAGTTAAACTACTTAAGATGTTGCCACACGAAAAAGAAAGCAATATTGGTATACGATTTGCAAACTGAAAAATATACAAAAATAATCCACCTATTCACACGCAGCGGGGCAACACCTTTTATCTGTTCTTCATTCAAGTTTATTTGTCTAACGAGGTGAGAACTCGAGGGGCGGCTCCGACCAGGAATAGCCTCGTTTACAGGAGTGACCCCGGGTCAGCATAATGACAAATGCAATAACATAAAGTGCAGCAAGTGAAGCAAAGAGAAATGAGTGGGGGCAAGGTGGTGGTGGTGGTGGTGTGGGGGGGAAACACAACCACACGCTGTTAACTTTGCTACTGAATAGAAGAGCGATATCAATCAAGAGGATTCTTTTTTTTACAGGTTTCGTTCCGCTGTTGATGTTCGATATTTCAAAGACGCTCAACACATGAGTGGCAGAACCTTGGCTGCTCGTGCTCGAGAACACAATATCTGCGTTGCGTGTCGGCGGGCTGCTTATTCCTCCGCGCTTTTCTCTCATGAGCTGAACGCGTCAAACAGCAAACACTGCCTCTGGACGCAAACAAAAAGAAAACGGCAGCGTGTTTTTTTCTCCCCCTCTGCTTTATCGCCTTCCTCCACATCTCCAGTGCTCCTAAGGAACATGAAAGAGCTTCAGCGTGCGCGTGCACGTGTGTGTGTGCGTAACAGGGAGAGGCGTCATGCTGCTATGAAATTCGTTCGTCGTTTTTATTTTCACCGTTCCGTCTGTGGAGCGTGACCCCTTCAGCCGCCGTTGTGCGTGTTCGCACCGCAGTGAGGAGCGCGTCGCTTATTCTCGGCCCACACTCTGCTGACTGACGGTCGTGCTCACGAGCCAGCCAGCCAGCTAGTCAGCCAGCTAGTCAGCCAGCCAGGCAGTCAGTCATCCAGCCAGCCAGCCAAGCCAGCCAGTCAGCCAGTCAAAAAGCCAGCCAGTCACTGAGCCACTCAGTCAATCAGTCAGCTTTTTAGTCATTTAACCAGCCTGCCAGTCATCCAGCCAGTCAGTCAGCCAGTCAACCAGCAATCTCTTCATTTTTTCTAATACCGAGCGGTGAAAATCAAAGGCGGGAGGCGAGGCGGCTGTGTTTGCTCGGCCGACGACACACGACCTCGCCCGGTGCTCGGGGGAGCGGCTATTGGCACCTCCGCCCCGGGTCCCTCCCGATAAGCGGGCGCTCACGCTCCGGTGCTCGTCAAAGAGGCCGCGATGGGAGGAGAGATAAACCGCGGACGATCGAGAGGACGCGGAGCGCCGGGAGAGGAGGCTGCGCAGCGGCGTTCAGCTCTGTTGACGGTGTGCCGCCTTGTGTCCAAGAAAAGGAAAGAACACGTGATTTACGCCGTTGCCTTCGTGCGTCCGTGCGTTAGGACGCCAAAAAAGCCACCGCGAAATGAGCCGATCCCCAGCGAACGTGACGCTTGGGCCAACGTTGGGCCAACGTTGGTCCAACGGGCTCCCACCACATGGCAACGTTTGCCCAACGTTGCACGTCTACTTTGGCCGCAGCTCTCTCGTCAGGCGGGACGGTCGTCTTGGACGCGTTGATTTGCCCAACGCGGTTCCGAAGTGAACGTGTTGCTGGGATCTGCTCTCATAGGACCTTCAATCAGTCTAGCCAAAGGGCACCCCCCCCTCAATGGCAGCTGTCCCTTTGCAGGATGGTCATTGGTGACGGAGACTTGGGGAAGCCTCAAATCCATCAGTGGATTGACCGTAGCTGACGATGCTGGTAATGGGTGGCGGTGGCGGTGGTGTGGATTAATCAGAGCGGCAACTGGACTCGAACCAGGAACCTTCGCGAAAAGGGGCACTGGAGCTGCTTCAGCTGCGTGCCGCCGTCACCACAGGGGACCGATTGTTTACGTGTTTTGTTTACCCCCTTGGCGAGTTGCCCAATGCCGTGTTTAGGCTTTCTTTGGGCACGACACCCGGAGGGTTGACGGCGGGCGTTCTCAGTTTTCGCTCAAAAATCAAACAAACCCCCAAATCCCCTCCCATGTTTGCCAATTGCGCTGATTCAGAGGCTGGATATGCTCCACAGTCCCCAGCTGACGCGTGTAACGCTGAGTCCGGCGGGTCACGAATGGCGATGGAGCGGTGGGCCCGAGTAGTCGAACGCGTCCGAGTTGCACGTCCGTCGGAAGTTAGACGGAGCGACGGAATCGGATTGCGTCCGCAGATGCTGGGTGGGTTGCTAATGTGGGGAGCGGTGGTGCAGCGGTTAGCGCTACACTGCACTACGAACCTGGCGACCCGGGTTCGATTCCCGCTCACGGCCAACACCGGTGACGATTATGTGAACCGGTCCTGGGCCTCCCCTAGGTCGACTCAACCTCAAATGAGTACCCGGTGCGATGTGTAAACATCGCCACTGGGGAGACAAAGGCGTCCGGGCGTGGTGTTGGCAACCCACCCCATCGTGTGCCGTGCCGGCCTTCATAGGTGCTTGCTAACAGCACTTGCCCCTACAGTCTGTTAAGGCTATACGGGGGATCTTTGTTTTTGTTAATGTCGCGGAACAATTGGCTATGACTTGGGGAAGCCTTCATAGAGAAAGTGGAGTGATCATAGATGATGATTAAGATGGTGATAAACAATAAGGCAATTCATAAATTTCAATGGATTGTTTTTTTCCACTCATGATAAATGTACTTAGGAATTAGTCACTTCATGCAAATCGAATGCCCCTTTAATGTTTATGCTCACAGTCCGAACAAGATATAAGGCAATTGAGACGTATGATACAAACGTGATCGGACAGAGACGGAACACAAGCCAGATTTGGCCATGCAAACGAGGCGGACTGTCCAAGCAAGACAACACAAAGCAGACAGACTCTCAACATTGATCAATACACAGAAAATACAATTTAAAACAAATATCGGTGGGAATCATGCAACCGGAACTCGTGACGGTTTATTGAATCTCCGGAGGAATTTGGTCCATGCCGACTAATCTAGGCTCACACGCAAACATTCTAAACGTCCTGCGGAATTGGCCAAACATTGCAATTGAGGCTTCTCGCAAAACAAAAAAATCGATACATTTGGCCGTCACAAAAAGGTTATCTTTGACTGCCCAGACGACTACGGACGCTTCTTTCGGCGTGCACGTAATGCGGCGCGCCACCTAGCGGGCTTGAGATGCACTTAAAAGTCACAGTCTGACGTCCTGAGCTTTTTTGCTATTCATATAAAGCAACGTTATTTGCGAGTTATTATCCAGCAAAAAAAAGTAAAACGTTGTTTCCTGCTCAAAAGACTACGAGGTCTTGATCACCTCCTCTTCACAACTCCTACGCCAGCGGTGTAAGTGCCATATTTATCTGGTGGGGACGACAACGGCGGAGCCAGGATTTTCAGGTAGCGGGGGAGGGCAACCCCTCCAGCAATGAACAATGATAGAGGAGTTGTTAGTAAGTGAGGACTTGTCCCTTGCTTTTCATTCGACGCGTGTGCGGCGATGGCGCAGCCATCGATCGAGGGTCGATTTCGAACCGCGTTGTGTGATCGGCTTCGTGCTCGCTGAAGGTGTTGATGCCTTCAGGGAAGTCGTGTACTGGAAACGCAACTGCGCACAATTCTGAGAGTCACTTATAACTGCTTTGCCGTTACTTACTGTCAATTATGGACTCTATTGTCTAGAGTCCCTGGCACGTAATAATATGCTACACAGTGGCGGTCCCAAAATTCTGATGTATTACTAATAAACCCCAATGATCCGATCGAAATTAGGGAATTCGATCAAATCATTGGGCGGTGGGGGCACGTGCCACCCCCCCTCCCCCCATTGGTTCCGCTAGTGGACGAGCCTCTCCAAAGAGCAAAACATTCTCGATTTGCCCCCATGGCCGTGCCACCACGGCAGCTTCCTCCATACCCTCCGGCCTGTGCATCGCTGCACTCATCACTGTTAGCGAGCACCTATGAAGGCAGGAACGTAACACCAGGGCGTGGGTGGCGAGCACCACGCCAGACTGCCTTTGTCTCCCCAGTGGCGATGTTTACACACCGCACCAGGTACTCATTTGAGGCTGAGTCGACCTAGGGAAGGCCCAGGACCGGTTCAGATAATCGTCACCGGTGTTGGCCGTGAGCGGGAATCGAACTCGGGGGTCCGGGTTCATAGCGCGGCGTAGCGCTAACCGCTACACCACCACTTCCCACTACACTACCGCTCGTATATAACAACAACAACCGCCATTCGCCACTAAGTGGCGGTGACGTCACCACGACGCTTGTACCAGGACATGTGCACCTTGAGGCCACGTGAAGTGTCGAACGCCCGTTGGCAGGAGGTCACGGGTCAGACCCAGCAGGTGCCACGGGTCGACTGACTGAGATGACACACACGCATGCACACACACACGCATACACGCCGTGACTACCGCCGCCCTCCGTGCGCGTTCCGCAGAGAACAGCCTCGTGAACTTCGTGAACCTCAAGTGCGACTCGACCAAGGGGAAGCCGAACCGCAAGGGACGCAAGGCGCCCAACCTGGAGTCGAGGATCACGGCCGAGTTTGAGATTGAAGTGAGCGCCGAGGCGGCGACAGGTGAGTGTCGCCCTCGTGCGGACGCGTCGCTCCCTTCCCGGCTTAGGTCCGCCGGACGGACCGCTTCGTCTCGATGGGGACATTTTGTCGGCAGAATCAAAAGTGTCAGAATTTTTTAACATGAGAAGAGGTATATTCTTGGTTCTTTCGGTAAAGTCACGTGGAAGGGAAATAATAAAATAATAAAAATAAAAATAAATTCTCACGACGTTTCGATTGGAACACAGGCAATCATCATCAGGTGTGAAAACCACGGCAAGAAAATTTGAAAAAAGTGGCGTTTTCTTTCTTCAAATTTTCATGCTGTGGTTTTCACACCTGATGATGATTGCTTGTGTTGCAATCGAAACGTCGTGAGAAAGAAATTTGTAATTTTTATTATTTTATTATTTCCCTTCCACGTGACTTTACCGAATGAACCAAGAATATGAATCCCTGCAGTCACGAAAGCTTTAAATCGAAAAATAAAAACAGGTTTTCATACCCTCTCTGGCAGCGAAAAAAAACAGGAAGTGTTAAGATGTTCAAGCACCAAATAGAAACCTTTTGCAAGCCATCACTTCCACATTAACCACACTAACTTGTGGCGAAACATGTAAACAAACATCATCTGATAATATAATATATGCATTGTCTTTGAAACTGATTTGCCAACACCAGAGACAACTTTCTCCATGGCCTTGCCTCACCACTTTTAGAGCGGAGAACGCCAAACGGCGAACAGTACAAATACAATGCAAATATCAGAGCATTTATAGCTCGGGGTTGAGCAGTTATATTTATGGGATCTTTTTACTGGTAGGAACCCACTGGTTCCACCAGCCCACAGGGGATTATTGTGTCCGTCAGTCGCGCAGGGAGGGGCTGGGAGGGGAGGGAGGGGCTGGGTGGGGAGGGTGGGGTGGGGAGGGGAGGGTGGGGAGAGGCTGGGTGGGGAGGGTGGGGCTGGGTGGTGGGTGGGAGGGGTGGGGCTGGGTGGGGAAGGGGCTGGTCACCCCGTGGTGCCCTTATAAAACTCAACGTTTAACCTACTCACGCCGGCTTGTGCCCGCCCTCACAGTCGGGCATATTTGCGGAATGCACTACGCCGCCGTTGACCCTGGCCATTGACCGAGCAACCCAATGTTCCTACCAGCTCCCTCCGCAGGAATGTGTTTTACGAGTATCAAAAGTTTGAAAAAACAAGAAGAGGTTTCGTCTCGTCAGCCATTACCACCACCACCACGCTGCACGTCACAACACGTCACAGTACTCCTCTGTCCGCCACTGTCCCCGCACATAAAGAATGCCCTCACCATCGTCCCGTATTCATTTTTCGTTGCAAAAGTATTTTGTTGACCACACGATTTAGGTGCACTAGAGAGCCCCCTCTAGAGAGCCCCCCCCCTCCCACTCTATGGGGTATATTGCCCACAAATCTTGGAAGAGGTGGGAGCAGCCACACTTTACCCCACCACCGGCAAACCTGCTGATGGACTAACTCTGCTGTACCCACTTATACTGCTGGCCGCGCCGAGGTGGGCGGAGGATGTAAGAAACGTCGCCATTGTTTCAACTTCCACGCTGGGTGATTGGGTGGACAGCGGCGACCTCTGGATCGATCGCAAGTCCAGTGCACGAACCGTTCCGGCATCGCAGCGTCACGGAGGAGCGTGTAGCTCGTCGTGAGAGAAAAGGCTGAATGGATACAGGCTGACCATCAGACTGTCCTGTGGCTGAGGCTGGTGCGTCAATTGCTCGGGAATTGAAATTTGGAACCCAGTGTCAATAAACAGCTTTTGTCGGCAAAACACTTATTCATTTATTTATTTTACCAAGGAATGGCGCTTAATTTGCTTCCTTTGAAATCACATTTTTTTTCCATATCAAGACAGAAAACAGGACATTGGCATGAGGAACAGTTGTTGTTTCAATGCGGCATTTATTTTAGCAGGCAAGCAGTACATTCGGCGGGGCGCGGAATTACTGGTTTATTGCGAAGTAAAAATAAACAAGGAAAAGGAGGCATTCAAGTGAGCGACGGCTTCAAGAAACTTACCGGGCTCAAATTATGACTTTTCAACTTGCAGCTGCATGGCTGCATCGAGCCCGTGCATTGGTTCAACGTAACGCCGTGCAAAGCAACGTCGCAAAATCGACCCTCACGTATCCGCCCTAGCCAATTAACCGCCCACACCCAGTGCAGGATTTGCACGTGATGGCGTGACTGTCAATGCCCACATAGATGTCCACATCTCCGACCTTTTTTCAGAGAGTAAATGACAGTATTCCTAATCGCGCACGCATTCTTCTTACGTCTATGGCACAGTGGAGAATTTATTTTTGTCCAGTACCGTACGTGTACGCGGTGGTACGATACAACCCGTCATTCTCTGTCGATCTTCGCACATTCGACATTTTCACACGTCCGCCGACACCTCAGTCCATTCCAGCGAGTCGGATATGCAACTCGCGTAAATACTTCTCCAAAAATCCGTGCATTGTCTTACCCATAAACCGTTTTTCCTAATTTTATGGTTTGGCTATCACTGCAGCACACACACGCACGCATGCGCGCGCTCATACATATACATACCCATGTGTAAAATAACGTTCTGTGAATATTGCTTGATGCACGTTGAGACCGACCCTACTGCTCGCAAGTCAAGCATTCACATTGGACTGGATTCACTTACAACAGCAACTAAGGTGCGCCGTGTGTCAAAATACAGCCCAATTTGTTTGCGCCTCTTTAAAAGCGCAGGTAAATATCAAAAACGTATTTTAAATTAATAACTAATATTCAAGAGGGCGAGAGTAAGGGGTCGCTCAACATCAGCGTATGACGACGCAGGGTAACTTTAATTACCAATTTTATATTGGCTATATAAATGCACACGCGCGATATACACACCTAGTTCTATTTCTGTATATTTTTCTCGTGTTTTGTTTCTCTTGTGGGCTTGGACCTGGCCTTGACGGTTCCGCGCAGTCTCCTTCCCACCGCGTGTAGCGACTGGAGGGTGTTGTGCGCATTTTTTTGAGCGGCATTCCGAGGGGTGATCCTGTAACCAAACGGCGGCCGCCCCTTCAAAACAAACACCGCCCGGTTGCCCGCGCTCCCGCCGCCAAAAGCGACGCCGCGGTATTCCACGTCCGCGGAGAATGCTGCGGCCAGCTCCACGCCGGTCGATGATGCCCAAGAGGCACGAACCCGGCGCTCGGGTTTCTCACGCGTCGCGCGAGGCGAACCTCTCTCCTCTCTCTCTGGGCTCTGGTCTGGAACCGCCCCGCGCTTTCACGTGAGGATGGTCGCACAAAGGGTCCGAACTACGGGCGAATAAACCCCTCCACGTCCTGCTGCGGTGTAGGGTCGATTGACAAAACAAGGCTGTGCGTGGTACGCGCGTGGGCACAGTGCAACGCTGCGATCTTAAACCAAAGTGCACGGCCGTTGGGGGGAGGGAGGACGAGACACTTATTCGTACACGACTCGCGTTTCGGCTCGCAGCCTCGTGCGACGTGCAGTGCGTCAAGAAGAAGACCGACAAGAAGCTGCGCAAGACCATCCGCGCCCTCAAGAAGTCCATCAACAAGGAGCAGTTCGTCGTGCGCTTCTCAGGCACCGACTACGAGGTGACGCGCAAGGCCCCCAAGAAGAGCGAGCGCCAAGGCCCCTGCAGCGCCGGCCAGGTGCCCACGGACGGCAAGTGCGGTGAGTGGCTCGCATGGACGCTGCTGCTGCTGCTGTCATTAGCCGCGTGGGACTCCAAAATTGCGGAGGCCATCGCGGTGGCCTCGTGAGGTTACCGTGGGGCCATCCCACCCCAGCATCACCACCTCCCCCATTTCCAATTTCTTCTTCTCTTTGTATGCCAGCGACCTATGCTCCAGTACAGTTGCGGGTTTAACGACACATTTATGCGATCTTACCGGTGGTGGCATTGTGACATTTCCACTAGGAGGGGCTGAAAATTTGGTGTTCTAATAAAAAAAGCTCGTCATGTTATTGGCCTTCCCGTGAAAGTAATATAACTGTCTTATCTACCGACGATAGGCATTTATAAACAATGCGAAACAAAACAACAAAGCACTTGAATGCTGTACCCATGACCCCCTGGTCCATACTACACAACCCCTTTGACACTGCCAAAGCCGTGAGCTGCCATATTTGCACAGTGCAACCTCGCGTTGTGACATCGTCATTACAGCCATCGTCTCTCATCACAACCATGGGCGTCTTTTTCACCACCCTGAATTGGTCTCAAACGGCGTGGCTACAATGCGAAGCGAATCACAATGACTGAAGGGAAATCTCTCACTCGGACGCCTTCACAGCCGCCCCGAGACATCGCCACCGGGCGTCCGCGCTGTCAGCCTACGATAGATTCTACGTGCACCGCATGGGCTAACAAAAACGGAACCAGTTCATGAATTGGGTAATGACCGAATCGTGACAACGCATTGATACATTGAGGAGGGGGCGGATCATCACACATCTCGTTGCAGGGGCACAGGGTGTTTAATACAACACTTGCCACCACCGTCATTTACAAACGCTGTGCTTGCCACTGAAAGACTAAGACTACCGTACGATGCATTAACTTAATGAGATGGAAATTGCATTCAGGCCTCCGGTATTGGCACGGGGGCCACACATTCACATAAAGGTTTTTGTTCGCCCACAAGAGCAACCCCAAAGGGGCAACCAAGAAAACCCAAAATCATTGTGACGGTCGCATAAAAACCCCATCTCCTCCTTCAGGAGCCCAGTGAGATTGACGAAGAGAGAACACATCCTCTAACAGTGCTGTTTGTGGTAGTGCGTGCTGCTTTGCCTGAACAGGGTGGCCCAAAAGTGAGGACACACAGGGTTATATTTGTGTTAACAAATCACATTGGGTAATTTCATTTATTTTAACAAATACTCAAACTGACTTCGATTAAGATTAATGCATGCATGGATTCTCTTTTGAAATTAATTAAGGACTTTTTTTTTATTACAGCTGCCCTCTTAGTGTACATATACACTAATTGAACTTGTTCGTCTTTGGTCAATTGTCTTTCAATTTTTAAATGCCATCTGAAAAGGAAGAAGAACAAATTTAAATTAATGATGATAGATAAAATATGAATTTAAATAATTAAAAAAAAGTGTTAATGCCAGTGTTATAATAGATTATATCAACCTCGGTGCCCTGATTTTTGGGCCACCCTGAATACCTGCGCCACACTGCCACCTGCTGGTGAGATGCTGTATAAGGGTTGTGAGTTCATGAGTCCCAATGGGTCGACTGCACTTTGGGCTGCCAGAGTAAAGTGAAAAGCCACTTATGGACGGACGATCGTGGCTGAACGACTGACGAACATTGGAATGATGCTCTAGGAGGACTAGAGAGTTGAAATTAGGCGCAAATATAGACTGGCTCATAATAACAACTCTCATGAAGACAATGCTAAATGAACGAAACCTTAGTATAAAGTTACATTGCCATTGTGGAATCACAAATATCAGAGCATTGCCAAAAAATTGGAGACGCAATCGCACGCTCAAATAACTTTTCGCAAATGTGCAATTATGTTTGACGATAATAATAATAAACTCTGTATTCTATCGCGCAATTCGCACAAGGCCTCGAAGCTCTCTTCCTGACAGCATCCCCTTTGGCTTTCACTCTGCGACTTAAACGCATTCGAGGGGCAGAGAGCGCTTTGAGACAGCGCCACGCCATCCGCGCGCGGACACAATCTCTCTCCTCAAGCTCGTTCGTTTCGTTTCGCCACGGCAGTGAGCTGCAGGCCCGGCACGTTCTACAGCGGCGCGCAGGAGAAGTGCCTGTCGTGCTCGCCCGGCACCTACCAGGACAAGGAGGGTCAGCTGGCGTGCGAGCCCTGCCCCGGCACCGACGTCAAGGGCCTGCTGGGCGTGCTGGGCGCCCGCAACATCTCCGAGTGCGCGGGTGAGAGCGCCCGCTCCCCACGCCATCTCCGCCACGCGCATGCCCCCCCCCCCCCCCATCGATGCGGGTAGCCCTGCAATTGCGCAGCCCTGCAATTGCGCGCTCGCCTGCTCTTGTCGCTGCTGGCAGCAGGGGCGTCCACGGGAGGGAGCTCTAGCGCGCCCCGGCGGAGGGGAGCGGAGGGTAGCGCGGTTGTTGGGGTTCGTGCACCGCTCGTTCACGGCACCCTCCAGTCGAAGGTTCCACACAGAGGGGCTCTTTGTCTGTGTTTCTCCTTGCGCAGGGAAGTGTCCTCCGGGGCACTTTTCAGCGGACGGGTTCCGCCCGTGCCAGCACTGCCCGATGGGGACGTACCAACCCGAGGCGGGCCGCTCTTCATGCTTCCTGTGCGGAGGGGGCCTCATGACCAAGTTTGAGGGCTCCACCGCCTTCCAGGACTGCGAGACCAGAGGTGGGGGGGCGGGAGGGGGGGTGGCGGGGGGTTGGGGGGGGGGTTTGGGGGGGTCGCCCAGGAGGGGATGCTGAGTTTGGGGCGGCTGCCAACGCGGAGCGGTCCACCCTCGAATTCTCGATTGGCGAAGGAAATGTGTCCCCTGCACTCGGAGGCGGTTTGACGCTCACCGCCACGTGGATGCCGTTAGCCGTGCCTCGTGCGCGTGACGTGTCCAGGGTTCATTTAATCGGCGTTTTTTGTTTTTTATTTGAGTCGTCGTTTATTTTGTTGGTTGGGACTCGAGAGACGGGGCCTTGCCTAATTTGTGACAGTGACTCGGATTTGCAAGAATGACCTGGTATAAGTTAAATCGACGACAATCTGTGGAAGTTTTAACACACCCGGCTGTGTAACGTACTCTGTAGTTATGCAGCTTGAGGAGCTACACACCTCATTGCTCATCGGGTTCCTCCAGCTTCGGTCAAATGTCTGTGTCTAATTTTAGTCAAGTCTTCAGCCTGTGGAAATTCACTTCGTTTCATTTTAGTTTAGTCTAGTCGACGAAAGCTGCCAAACATTTAGCTGCTTTGAATTAAATTTCGATTTAATGCTTTCGTGACTGCAGGGATTCATCTTCTTGGTTCTTTCGGTAAAGTCACGTAGAAGGGAAATAATAAAATAATAAAAATAAAACATTATAAAATAATTCTCACGACGTTTCGGCCACAACGCAAGCATCCGTCCTCAGGTGAAGACCAGGTCTGTCGGGGAGACAGCGTCTGAATGACGCTGTCTCCCCGACAGGACGGCTGCTTGCGTTGTGGCCGAAACGTTTAGCCTCCCAAGGTGCACTGCGGTCGCTCATAACGACGCCAAACAATCTCAGTCTCTGCCTCTTGATTCAGAACCGGCCAACTCCGTCTCGTCTCAGCCGGCCACACTATGGTCCGTCGCGGGCAGCCCTTAGCCATCGTGTCGCCCGACGGAGTTCCCACCACTCGCAGTCACCCGCCGCCAAATTCGCCCGCCGCCGATCCGTTAACAAAGCGAGCGCGTGTGCCGTCGCCCCCACAGTGCACTGCTCACCGGGACACTATTACGACAGCGGGACGCACCGCTGCGTGCGCTGCCCCATCGGGACCTACCAGCCCGAGTTCGGACAGAACTTCTGCGTGGGATGCCCCGGGAACACCACCACCGACTTCGACGGCTCCACCAACGTGACGCAGTGCAAAAGTGAGCACGACCGCCTGCCTGCGTTCTTTTTCTCCGTGCATTTCCCGTGTCTTTCAATTTCCTACAGGGGCGGTGGACAACTCCCTCTAGAGGAGGCCCTTTCACTGGGAGTTGGCACTGGACATTCTGTGTGAAAAGAGCTTTATAGCTCGTCGGATTCCTCCAGTATAAACAAATATTCAGATTCTGAAGCACTTGCAGGGCTACACCTTTACCTTGAATGTCTTAACAGACTATGTGACGTATTTATTCATAATCATCATCGTCAGCCATAATTGATCCACCGTCTCTGCGGTGCAGCAATCCACCTCACGTCCGTGCACAAGTTGAGTTCATGACTCCCATCTCTTTGGTGGATGTCCTCTCAGTCACATTCCATTCCTTGGCTGCCACTATTATAATGCAATAAACACGATAAAACCATTCATTTTGTCAATATACAAGCCCCCAGATGTTGTTTTTTCTTCTATTTTTTCCCAGTGACATGCATTGCAAAAAGGTCATCATTAAACTAGTGTTGGCTTCACCGATTCCTATCAGCAAGGAGTGGCCTTGCTGGACTTGCTGGCACGAAACTCGAACCAAGATGGATTAACGATGTGCATTACGATGTTTTGACATGAGAATGAATCCCAACTAACCGCTGAAAGAGTGATAACAATCCATAGATTCACGAGTCAAAATATGATTCTCTCGCTTACAATACACGCGTAGACTTGTGCGTGCGTTAGGATGTGTTAGGGTGCGTTAGGATGTGTTATGGTGTGTTAGGATGTGTTAGGATGTGTTAGGGTGTGTTAGAATGTGTTAGGATGTGTTAGGGTGTGTTAGGGTGTGTTAGGATGTGTTATGATGTGTTATGGTGTGTTAGGCTGTGTTAGGGTGTGTTAGGATGTGTTAGGGTGTGTTAGGGTGTGTTAGGATGTGTTAGGGTGTGTTAGGATGTGTAAGGGTGTGTTAGGATGTGTTAGGGTGTGTTAGGGTGTGTTAGGATGTGTTAGGATGTGTTAGGGTGTGTTAGGGTGCGTTAGGATGCGTTAGGGTGCGTTAGGATGCGTTAGGATGCGTTAGGGTGTGTTAGGATGTGTTAGGATGTGTTAGGGTGTGTTAGGATGTGTTAGGACGTGTTAGGGTGTGTTAGGACGTGTTAGGGTGTGTTAGGATGTGTTAGGATGTGTTAAGATGTGTTAGGATGTGTTAGGATGTGTTAGGGTGTGTTAGGACGTGTTAGGGTGTGTTAGGATGTGTTAGGATGTGTTAAGATGTGTTAGGATGTGTTAGGATGTGTTAGGGTGTGTTAGGACGTGTTAGGGTGTGTTAGGATGTGTTAGGATGTGTTAAGATGTGTTAGGATGTGCGTACAATTCCACTGATTTTGGCGACAGAGCGTCGCAGGGTTCACGCTCAGGCCTCGCGGCAAGACGGGTTTGGGTTCGATTCCCGCCTCGTGTGCCTCTCTTGTGTGAAGTTTGCGTGTTCTCCCCCTGTTCTCTATGCGCTTCCTCCGGGACATCTCGTTTCCTCCTATCGCTAAAAAAAATCATAGATTGTTAATTGGTGTCGGCCAAAGCACCCCAGTGCTGACAAGTTACCTGTGAATCACTCAATTGGGACTGGCGGTGGCAACCATCGCCCCGTGCTGTTACAACTTGACAGGACCCTCCTGTTCTTCTTGGTTCTTTCGGTAAAGTCACGTAGATGGAAATAATAAAATAATAAAAATAAAACATCATAAAATAATTCTCACGACGTTTCGGCCACAACGCAAGCAGCCGTCCTCAGGTGAAGAACAGGTCTGTCGAGAAGACAGAGTCTGAAAAATAGGACCCTCCTGATTTAAAGCTTTCGTGACTGCAGGGATTCATATTCTTGGTTCTTTCGGTAAAGTCACGTAGAAGGGAAATAATAAAATAATTGTTTTATATCTTTTTTTTTCCCTTCTACGTGACTTTACCGAAAGAACCAAGAATATAGGACCCTCCTGGATAAGAAAAACATCATCGACATGATTTTTATCGTAATTATTTTCAAAAGTAAACATTTTAAGTCGTCTTTTTTTTACTAAATATATTTAAAATTGTGTTGCTTTGGTGATACATTCAGAAATACTTAAGTTTGTGCTCACCAGGTTGACTCTGGGTGGAAAGTGGGAAACGTCTTTGCCCAATCCTGGCCAGCTGACTCAGCAGTCATGAATAAATAAGTGCAATTTTTGAGACTCAGTGAGGCTTTTTTGGGTAAACAATCTTAGCAGTAGTAGTAGTATTAATAACGATAACGTGATGGATTGCACATGACCCTTGCAAGCCACTGGAGCTGCTACACTCATCATCATCACGATCCATGGGCAGGTAGCCCATAGGCGTCCACTGCACATTTCGTCATTTATTTCCACTTTCCTCCGTCTTGTGCCAATATGCTCAAGCAGTGCCACATCTATAATAGAGTTTTTTTGGGTCAGATCGCGTAAACATAAATATTCACGCGATCTAACCCAAAAAAAAAACCTCTTGTGGATGATATTGGTCACGAAAGCCTACGTGTTAAAGTGCCACATCTGTCTGGCACCAATCTCTTATTTCGTCATCAAGCCATTCTCTTTCCGATTCCTTAAATTTTCGTGAGCAATACACTCACAACAATGTAAATTATATTGATCCTCCAATCGAATCACCACCCAGAATTCAATCGAATATTTAGATATCCAAAGACCCCCGAGAGACTGGTGCTATTAAAAAAACGACAATACTAAAAGTTTTTAAAAATATTTTTCCAGGTAAGGCCCACTGAGCTATATAGCTCTTTTTTAGAAGTGACCTGGCCACAATGGATAGCTCAACAAATCGGCTTATGTTGAAATGTATAGCAGCCAACTACTCGAAAAACATGTTTATAAATGTGGAGGTAAAAACCGGAGGACCCGGAGAAAAATCCACGCGACCACTGCGAGAGAGACACCACAAACTCCACACATAGAGGCATCAGGGTCGGGATCGAACCCACGACCTCCTGTATACCAGGTGAGGTAGTTAACATCTCGCCACCGTGGCGCCCCGGCATGTGACGTCCTCGCGCTCGCAGACACGCTGTGCGGCGGGGAGCTGGGCGAGTTCACCGGCTTCATCGAGTCGCCCAACTACCCGGGCGACTACCCCTCTAACGTGGAGTGCACGTGGAACATCAGCCCGCCGCAGAACCGGCGCATCCTCATCGTGGTGCCCGAGATCTTCCTGCCGATCGACGACGAGTGCGGGGACTACCTCGTCATGAGGAAAACCGGTAGGCGTTTCGGTGGGGAGATTTGCGCCGGTTAAAGCCGGTAGAGGGTTGCTGAACGGGCCCTCCCCTGTAGTTTATACTTGCCGATAACCTTTTGGTAATTAAATGTTTTAGTTATTTTAAAAAGCCGGATTTTGCTGATGAGACCCGGAAGGTCGAAACTGGTCGAGAGCTTTCTCTGGACCAGCGGTCGGACCAGCGATTTGTTGCGGCGGTGCGCGATTACGAACTGTGAATGTTCCGCCGCGATCCTGAACGCGCCGTTTCATTCCCTTGCGTCGCGCAACTCTCCCCCGCTACGGGCGTGGACTAAGCAGCCTCGTGGCGACGATTTCAAGCCGCGCGTTTTTTATTTTTTCGTGAGCGTCGCTCGCCGCCTGACGCGTTGTCTCCCCTCGGGCAGCCTCGCCGTACTCGGTGACCACCTACGAGACGTGCCAGACGTACGAGCGGCCCATCGCCTTCACCTCGCGCTCGCGCCGCCTCTGGGTGCAGTTCAAGTCCAACGAGGGCAACAGCGCCAAGGGCTTCCAGGTCCACTACGTGACGTACGACGGTACGTGCCATCGCTGGCGGACTATCGTAGATGGGTTTTCTTTTTTCAGATGAAGGAGGAAGGGAGGAGTGCCAACCCTTTGCGCCGGGGTTTGGACAGGAGTCGATCACCACTCGTGGGGCTATGATAGGCCAATAAGTTCACAAAGTTATTCTTTCCAAAGTGCCAGTTCCACCCCCCCCTTCCCTCTGCTCTGTTCCCTCTAATTTATTTTAAAAGTTATTTTCCCTCACCGCCCCCCCACCGCTCGTGACCCCCACTGGGTGGGGCAGTGAGCCCACCCTGCCCCCTTCTCTAAGCCCAGGTGGCACAGCGTCTGTTCCACCCTCCCTGCGGCGCAGGTTTGTGCGCTGTACCGGGCTCCTACCGAAATATAATAATACAAATATTTTTTATTCTAAGATAAAGAAGGAAGGGCCTCTAATAGAGCTTTAAATCGAAAAATAAAAATGAAGTCGTTACGTTACAATATTAATCATTACAACTGGATACAACGAGTATTATTAATTACAGCTGAGCCTTTGCCAATGTAATCTTGCACGTTCTGTGTTCTCTCTTTGTTCCCAGAGGACTACCAGGAGCTAATTGAAGACATCGTTCGTGATGGAAGGCTATACGCTTCAGAAAATCACCAGGAAATACTCAAGGTCGGCCTAAGAGGCTTTTCCTGAGTGGGCAACACAGGCATATTTTCCAACAGGCACTCCAAGAGATTATGCTAATAATATTTTAAACTTTCCAAACATGTGTGTGTTTTAAATCGTAATTTACACGTTACATTGTCTTAAATACTGCGTGTGTTAAAGTGTAAAAAGTTACAAAGGGTGCATTTGCACAACATAGAGTGCAATAGAGTCATGAGGAGGAAAGCCCATAGTTAGGCCTAAAAAAATCCCCTAGGCAAGTGTTTGACTCCACCTCGTAGTGATGGTTCATACACGTGGGGAGTGATATCCAGAATCAGAACATTTATTTATTCTGGTGGAATCCGATGAGCTATAAAGTTATTTTCACACATGTCCAGTAGGGGGCACGGGATCAGAAAGTTACAACAGCAAACGGTACGAAAACACGATTTGAGTGCAATTTATTGGAAAGGGATACAAATCACTTAAAAATATATCCAAATAAAATTAAGATTCTAGATTTGAAGCTTTCGTGGCTGCAGCGATTCATACTCTTAGGTTTTTTCGGTAAAGTCACGTAGGTAAAAAAGAATAAAATAATAATAATACATCACGACGTTTCGGAGGCAACACAAGTCTCCATCTTCAGGTGGGACCGTCACAGCTAAATTTACAGTAAATTTAGCTGTGACGGTATTATTTTTTACCTATGTGACTTTACCGAAAAAACCTAAGAGTATAAAATTAAGATATTTTGTATCTTACCAGGTAAAGCCCACTGAGCTATTAGTTTATTTTTCAGAATCGACCCGGCCACAAACGATAGGTCAACAAAGTGGCCCATCATGTTCAAATTTATAGCAGCAAAATAATCAAGACGGATATTTAAAAATGATATCCGAACTGGTCCTGCTCCCCCCCGCCCTCACCTCTAATTCACAAAACCACACTGGTCAGCGTGGTGAAGTATGGCCAAACGACCCCCATAACCCAATAAGCCTTCAGTAGGGAATTGACAAAGGGCCATACATTAAAAACTCCCAATCTGATTCTCTGTGGAGGGCACTATGACCGGATGCTATTGTCCAGATATTTGGCCGCATATTTTACTCCATTTATCCACATGGTGAAGTGTGGATGCGCTTGGTAAATATGGTCACTTCACCTGATTCGCATGAAGGATCCGACAATACATAACGACTGTATTGCATAGGCTCGCTTCGAGTGCACGGTTAATCGTTAGTACAGATAACGGAGACCGGCATCAGAGGCGTTTGCGTGTGCCTGCGCCGCGACGGATTTAACGCGCCGTTGTCCCCCTCTCGCCCGCAGGATAAAAATTTGATCAAGATTCTGTTCGAAGTGCTGGCACACCCGCAGAACTACTTCAAATACACGAAGGCGGACTCCAAAAAGATGTTCCCGCAGTCCTTCATTAAGTTCCTGCACTCCAAAGTGTCGCGGTTCCTGAGGCCCTACAAATAACGTGCCGGCAGCCGCAAGGGAAAACTGCACCTTCTCTCTTGAGTGACAGCTGGAACAACCCTTGCCTTCTGCTCGCCGGATGAAGCTACGCGTGCTAATGATGGGTTCGGGGTGGGGGGTTCGGGGGGGGGGGGTGTGAACCGCCCCCACCACCCCCCCCCCCGTTACCCCCACACACACCGACGTCCTGAACGGATTTTGACTCTTTGTCTTCTAACTCGAGCAGTGCTTCGACACCTAACTAGAGCTTCGTCAAGTTCACCCGAGGCAGAAAACGGCTCTCCCTCTCTTGCCCGGCTAACGGCGGCTGCTGCTGTGCATTTGTTAACACTTCGTAGAACTCTCTTGGCCTTGTTATGCAAGTGTTCGCCCGAAGACGTCCCAAGAAAGTCCAGTGTTTTAAAAGAAACAATAAGAAGAAGAAAACTAAGATTTAAAAAAACGGCTAAATGGAAAATCTGTAAAAGGACCGTGTGAATAGAAACCTTTGTGCGTACAGCAACGAGTCTTCTGGAAAATATTTCTAAGAAAAATCCCAGAAGATTTTCTTGCATGGACAGAAAGGCACTCTTGCTTGTTATATATGCACTACTGTATTTTGTATACAAAAGGTTAGACTTTTTTCCCCCCCAGCAAGTGGTTCATATCATCAGCTTGCAAGATCACTATTGTATTTATGGACATTAAACAGAGGCTCTGTGGATTATATTACTAGACTAGATGGGTTATAAAGCTGAATTTGTGTTGATTGCTTATTATACACGGCTTATTAACGGAATGCTGTGTGTTGGAAAGGCGGGGGGGGGGGGGGTGTTGGGAGGGTGTAGGGATTGGGTGGGTGGATGGGGGAGACTACTTAAAGAACCTGGCCACAATTTTTTGGAACTGATACCAAAGTGAAATGTGATGCCTGAAAACGAAAAAAAGAGATGTAGAAAATTGCACTTGAAAATGTGAATTCCAAGTCTTCTAACCTCGTGAGAAAAAAAAAGTCGCATAAATAAATGAGCAAAAAATACGTTGCATTATTTGTTCACAAGCAACCAAACCTGTCGTCTTGGCAAAAAAATATATATAAGAAAGAAAGTGTGGTTAAAAACATAAAAAGCGTCCGTTGATAAGCATCCCTTAAGAAAATGCAGGAGAGCTCGCACACACAGGATTGTGGTATTGTCGGTACAAACTGTACAAAATGAAGTTGACACATTAACACAAATTAGCGTGTGGCGTGGCAACTAACCGACTGAGTTGATGGCTGAAACACATTGTTAGGCCTTTGACTTAAAAAAAGTGTACATTATTTTATTATCGTCAGCAGTTGCTGCTTTATAATCGTATATGCTTTAACCAAAACATGTATATTGTGTAAAAAAAAAACTAAAAAAAAGAAAAAAAGGCTATGAGATCCTTCACCAAAACGTTGTAACTTAAATATCAGTGGTATATTTAGTTCATCCTTGAATTTACTGTGTGGTGGGAACCCTATTCGTTCATTTTCTGCTCATGAAATCGATACATTTTACAATTATTTAGGATGACATGCAGCAAGTAAATTATATAAACGCAGTCGCCGCGGTGTTCACCACGTTTTATTCACGACTTCTGAGCATTTAAGTCACTTGTACAAAGAGTTTGCCACCTGCTTTGATATTCCCAGGATCATCCTCTTGATGAGGTGGCCATCATGGGAAAACATGCAAGTCTTCCCAGAACATTGAGACTCGATTTTTTTGTCGGCTACGTAATAATACAGAACTCAAGACGTTATTCTAAATCAGGATGTCGTCAACCAAAATAAGAAGGGGCACATATTTTCGAATTGGCTAAAATAAAACGTCGATATTTCCAGAGCCGAAATCCCAACGTGAATAACGTTACACGAAGCAGTCCTCTTAAAGAGCCGCATGCGGCTATCGGAGCTGCAGGTTGCTGACCGCTGTTCTAAATACTTCCTCCCACGATGTGTCCTCTGGTATGTTTTTATTTAGTTTTCTTACCTCGCCAGCGGCAAACTGTAATTGTACTGCGAGTTATCATTGTTCCGAGACGGATCTGGATGGTTATCGCTCATGCACACGGTGACGATTTTCCAAAAGGGATGTACATCTGAAGAGGCGAATCGAGGTATCCCCCTCCCCACCCCTCCGTGCAACCACACGGAACGTCACCACATTTGTAAATTCACCGAGGGAAGAGACGTGACTGGAGCTGTGGGCAGAAAATAAAGGACGAGAGGAAAAAAAAATAACCACAATGTAATAATGCATGTCCAATACAGTATATCAATATTCATGCGGTTACATCAATACTACTTTTCTGCTAGGTTACAACAAAATCCCGAGTATGCGTAGATGAGCATTCTGAAGCTTGACGGATTAACACGAAAGGTACTTTCATTGGCGTGTCGCCGACCCGTTGGTACGATGGCAAAAAATTCCAGTTGCGTTTGCACCTCAGTAGCGTCAGGTAAGAAGATATGGACGTGAATCTGTTAAGCCAATCTATATCACTATGTTTTGGTTCGTAGTCTTCGTCTCTGCATTATAATAAAATGCTATCAATTGTTTTTCGACCATGCCTTGCATTTTATGGTACAGTTTTGACATAGTTTTTGTATTATAATAAATAGCCACTTTTTATGTACCTCTATAATATAGCAAATATATTTGTTCTGTCGTTTTCATAATATTCTACTGCATCGTAACCAACTTATAGGGTTTAAACATTTTGTTTCGGAAAAGCGCCTTCATTTCGGCAAGGCTGAAAAAGTACAGAGTCGTCTTAACATTATTGAAAGAACATAAGTGACCAAAAAACAAATCTTTAAGCTCTTGTTCATTTACTTATAAGATGACTGTTACCTATGGTAAAAAGTGGCAAACATGTTAACACTATATCTCTGTCGTATACCTGTAAAAAGCATCTAGCCTAACCTGAACTGCCGTTTGTAACTTTCATCTGTAGCAATTAGCAAAACGTTCCTGTAACAGAAAAATAAATGTTTTGTCTCACGTCGTCTTGGCTGGATTATTACCTTTGAAACTTTTCGATTGTCACTCGGCTTGCAGGTTGCGTGAAGTGGGGGAAAGTGTGGCTACCTTGGAGTTCTTCCGAGGCTCTCACCCTCTTTTTGGAATCCGTTGACCCAGCAGTGGTCTGAACAGATAATTCAGGGGCCGGCACCTTTACCTATTGAAAGGTTTACATCTGGAAAAGGTTTTCTTTTTTAAATATTGACTTAGATAAACATTTCTATAGTAAACATTTTACAATACTGGCTTTCAAATAAAAACAAAACCAAGAGAATTATTCAAATTTAAATTACAAATTATAGAGTTACAAGTGTGTATTTTCTTCTCCAAGAGTAAAAGGGTAGGCACGTTAATTTTTTGTTATTATTCTTGGGTGTTTTTCTTTCTCTCCGATCTATTCTCGTTGTGCTATTGGCATAATGTCTCACGACAACGAACCCATTCGGAAATCTGTCAAAACAGTGGATTGCCCCATGTATCAGAAAACAACTGGGAGATTTCTTTCATTGGAAAAATCCTACAAGTGGGCCTGGTTTTCCTTTAAATAATCGGGTTGCACTTTCCCCCCCCCCCCATGCATAGTCTGCTATGAGGTTATCGCATGGCAATTTAAACTAACATCGTAATTCGCAGAGCCGGAATTTACCATAATTGAACACAAACCCAAAGATGTTCAGTCATTGCTGCACTTGACAACTCGGCTGAATGACGGTTAGCTGAGATACCTGGCCACTTTCGTTGTATATTTTTAAATCTGCACATTTTCTCCTTTTATAAAGTTAACATTTGCCCAGCATTAAAAAGAAAATACGTGCCAGTATGTTCGCATCTGAAAATGCCTTACCCTGCCTCCATCCTCGCCACGTGTAGAGCCAGGTCCGCACCCGAACAGATCAGTTGCACAACAACATCGCCGAGCAGATCGATGGATGCAAGTAGAGTGCGCCTCTACGATAAGAAACCGGGTGTGCAGCTGGAACGATTCGGTTGCATGCAACCAAGTTGCGCAACTGATGGTTCGGGTGTCAACTTGGCCTAAGGCCGTGGTTCAAACGGAATCGTTGATCACGCATAACGGAACATAATGGCCATTGTGCTTAGTCGGGTTTCCATCTGTCCAGGTTTGACCCGGACAGTCCAGGATTTGGGATCTATGTTCCAGTGGCAGGAATCGATTTGTGCCAAGATCTGGCATCGGCATTGTGTTGAACTTAATTACATTCGAATGCACAATATTGATTTGACCTCGGCTGACTGTGGAATAGATGTGGACGCCAATCGCTAGGTTTAACCTTAACGACCGGCAGCCAATGAATCATGGGGTGACACATTGAGGGTAGGCAAGGCCTCGAATTTTTCAAGCAGCTCCCGTTGAAGAATTCTTGCGATTTAAATTTGATGAGTGACTAAAAACAGAAGTGAGGGCACAAGTGCAGTGCCATAGGCATGTTTTCTTCCACGTATCCTTAACATCAGGTCTTGACCTAATGTTAAGGATACGTGGAAGAAAACATTGTCTTGGAATTTAATTTTCATCATCGGCAATGATTAATCCACTGTTGGATGCAGGCTGCCATCAATTACGAACCTACTCTGGGTTATTGAGTTGAGAGGAGGTTGGGAGCAATAGGATGTGGTGGATGCCTGGACTTTATCTATAGGCTACGTTACGTGCGTTAAGAGTGATCCAGCGAGAACCCACCTTAAGCCATCCACTGACAATTCCGTTTCCTTCTTCCGAACCTGGCGCCTGTATATTTGGAGCTTGAATGTCTCTCTCCCCGTGGTCGCGTGGATTTTTCTCCAGTTACTCCGGTTTTCCCCTCCGCATTTAGAATCAACGTCGCGCGGTTAGAGTATTTTGGCTTCGATACATTTCCACATGCTAAGAAGCCACTTCGTTGAGCTGTCATTTGTGGCCAGGTCGCTTATTAAAACGAGTTATATTACTCAGTGGGGCCTACCTGATAAAAACAAAAAAAAGTAGTTTCGTTTAGATCGTAGACGTGAGGGGCAATAGAAGTACAGCCCAACGGATTTTTGCCCAGAACGCGCATCATCACGAAGCTCAAATTCTTTTTAGTTTTATACGCAGAGTAACATTTTTTAGTGCATGCCAAATATCGTTCGTGCATCGTTGAGCAGTGGCTTTGTAACTTGAATCATTCAAGGTTTAGTGTCTTTATAATTTTTTTTTATAATAACCAGGCGGTGGTGACACGCACGCCTGTAATCCAGCCACCGCGGAGGCAGCAACGAGGGATTGGTGGATCACCGCACAGACTTTGTGATATTCCTTCCCCATGGACATCGAGAGGAAGCCGTGCTCCCTGGCTCGCCAGGAGAAGGCGGTCACAGCGAAACTGTGTAGGGATCGAGCGGTGTGTCCCCCCCCCCCCTCGCACGCGTGGTGGGATTTTCTGCAGGTGCTCCGATTTCCTCCCACGTTGTAAACAACCATTCGTATGATTTGCCATCATCTTAGGAGGTGCGGGGAAAACAACACGCAGCGCGTAACGATGCAAATCCGAAGGAGACGTCGCAAGCGACGCACCACTCCGCTGGCTCCAGACGCGGTTGTCTGGCCTTGAGCACCTGAATGTGATCTTGTAGTTGATGCTCTGCATCTACAGCAGCAGCCATCACGTAAGATGAAGGAAAAGAAGATTGAGGGCTTGGGCTCAGTGATAATGCCCCCCCCCCCCCAACGCGTTACAACACTCCACCACGTGGTGGCAACGAGCAATTGCAAGCAACGAGCGAATAAGGTTGAATATTTTGATTTAAAGCTTTCGTGACTGCAGGGATTCATGTTCTTGGTTCTTTCGGTAAAGTCACGTAGAAGGGAAATAATAAAATAATACAAACATAAAACAATAAAAATTCTCACGACGTTTCGACTGCAACATAAGCAATCGTCATCAGGTGTGAAATCCACAGCAAGAATATATAGGTTGAAGATTGATTAAATCTCTCCACCATGATCCTCTCGGCTCGGGAAATGTGGCTGATGGCAGTGACATTCCCGCAGCATATCGCTCATTAATAATGTCAGCGAATGATTTTTCAATTTGAAATAAACACACGCACAATACACCCGATCTCATCACGTCTGCTAAGCTGTGAAGGTTTAACATGGAGGCTTTCGCGAACAATATTATCCATAAGAGGTTTTTTTGGGGTTAGATCGCGTAAATATAACACGTTCCTTCGGAGTGGGCAGGTAGGAACTTGGTTGGACAGCGCATTCGTGCACGACAGACAAATAATCCCTGGTGGGCAGTGTGGAACCTGTTGTTCCTACCTGTATAATTGCGTCGTTAAACCCGCCACCACCCGACACAGCCAATTAGTAAGGTTCCTCACGTAAACAAAACATGCCAATTCGTCACTAGTACAGCACACCGGTGTGTTGGAGAGCCAACAATCGGAGTACGACGTTTCGCCAGTAACTACGAAGGTTTAAGCCTGGAGAGTTCTGAGGTAGGGTAGCGCAGGTGAAAAAAACCCGTTGTACTCTACTATATTCCCACATGTATGCCCCCCCCCCCTACACCAACTTTGTACGATGCACCGCATGACCAAACAAGAGCCAAACGTTGAGAAAAGCGAGGCAAAAAGTCAGGTCATCTGGACTTTCAAACAGCTTTGGAGCATGACTGATGATGGACCGTGACTGCGTGCAGCTTATTGTTCAAACGCTGTTCAGTATTTGCAGTCCAATATGTAAAAACTACAAAAAAATTCTAACACGTGAACTAGTCCGTATATTTATGTGGAGCGATTTTAACTTTTACCTTGTTTTCATTGCTCGTGTTGAGGTTTTGTGCAACTCTCCCACGCGAAAAGTCGTAAAAATAAATCACCAGTCATGTCACGATTCAACCAGGACTCTCCTCTTCACGGCTCCCCTTGTGCCGTTGATCTCCACGAAACAGGACACATTCTTCAAGCACTAATTTAGCTGGGCAGTGGTCGTGCACGCCTGTCGGATCTGGCACTGCGGAGGCAAGGAGGATTAGCGAATCGCGGAGATTGTCTTAAAACTCCCTTCCTGCGGGTGTTGAAGTGCCATACTTTGGGATTGCCATGCGGCGATAAAGTAACTACAGACTCCATCTGTGTGGGCTGGTGTTGTACCCCTAGCACGCGTGGGTGGCTCCAGTTTCCTCCCACGTGTATTGACACTCATTGATAGGCTGAAATACACGTTCACACACATGGTGCTACAAAATAATGTTAACACTCATATGGGACTATCGTTTTTAATGGAAACAATAACGAATACACTGTACCATAACAAATGTATGTTAATAGCTTCAAAAAGTCAATCTAGACTTGTTCGCCATCGTCAACACGTGCCTGGAATCTTCTCCAGGTGGTTCCCAGAGCCACATTTCTCGTGGTAATGTTGCAAATTCTCAGAAGCGTTAACGTTTTTTTGAAGCACCCTGGCCTTACACGGCCCACGGGCCGGACGTTCCCCACCCATAAAGGAACACTGGAGGCTTGAGCAATTTTTGGTGCCGGTTCACAACCTGGCTGGCTGGTTGGCTTCCAGCTTGCTTGCGGTTCCTCGCATCTTATCCATCGCTCTTCCAGTCTATGTAGCAGAGGTGGGACAAAGTCATTGTTATGCAAGTCCAAGTCGAGTCGCAAGTCATCAAATTCATGACTCGAGTCTGACTCGAGTCCAAGTCACATGACTCGAGTCCACATCTCATAGGTGGGACAAAGTCATTGTTATGCAAGTCCAAGTCGAGTCGCAAGTCATCAAATTCATGACTCGAGTCTGACTCGAGTCCAAGTCACATGACTCGAGTCCACACCTCTGCTATGTAGAGGTTCTTTCGCGCTGTATGCAGGCAACCGTGCTAATCGGAGATGTGGCAGGACAACTAAACACAAAAAAGCTATTCCACAGAAATGAGTTTTCAATCTAGATTTAAAAGTGCTTAGCTCCAGTGGCTTCCTAATATCAGAATGAAGAGCGCTCCAGACGGCCACAGAAATGCATCTCGAAGCGCGCGATGCAGTGACCGTGAAGTGACAGTGAGGATAAAAACAAGTTTATACTGCTTAGGAAGACGAGCAAAAATTTCTAAACGGATTTCGATTATGTGCAGTGTTGTTGTAACGTTCATAAACCCGAGTACATTTCTAATTGTTCACTGTTAATGGTTCTGCCGAGTTAATAGCCCCAATTCAATTATAGGCATCAGAAGGCATGCCAAGCACTAACGAGATGACTATCGGTTATGTTGTAGTCACCAATGTCATCCAATTTGAAACCATTGGGGAATATTGGTTGAAACATTTTAAAATGTAATGTTCATATGATATGCAAATGTGGATATCCACTGCCTGTATTTAAACATTACTGTAATGTTCGTGAAATAATTATTCGCACTCTACTCCGAAACAGCACAAAGTCAACGAAATGTATGACCGTGATATTGAAACTGCACCGCTTGTGAAACCACACACACGCTCAGACAAAAAGGCACGCACAACACGCGCATTTACGTTTCAGTGAACTTTTAATGGTGAATAAACAGCGCAACAGTGGGGAATAGTTACTGTGGAGAATAGTGCGTTACAAAGGGTGGCCCCGCTTCTGGACATCATGCACAAGCTGTGCTCAGATATTTAAAATGTTAGAAGGGGGTGAGAACAAAGCTAGGGAAGACTATTTTCCAAGACCATAAAAAGCGTTCACTTTAAACCTTGCAATTTTTTTTTAGATTTTTCATTTTTTATTCGTTTTTTATATGTATTTTTTTAAACAGTGGTTTCCTTATCAACTTCAATGTTCGTCACTTTTGCTTTAGTTAAAACTAGGAGTGGCTGATCCATAATAAGCAGTCCTGCTCGTTCATATTCTTTTTCTCATCAAGCGTTCGAAGAAAAAAGGTCCTTGCTTCTTGCCTTAAAGAGTAACAAACACGTAGCTGTTATAATGGTTACCTAAGGAGGTTTCTACTTTTCCGCGTTACAGAAACCGAGCGATGGCATGGAAATAAAAACCTAAGTGGGCTCTAAACCTGGGGGGAGAAAGGGGAGAGGGTCCGGGCAAGCTGGGTCACACAGGGTGGGAGTTGCATGGGATGAGCATCTACTCGACGGACTGAGCGGTCATCGAGCTGGTCATGGGACTCTTAAAGCGCGGCTTCATGAGAGGAGAAGTGCCACGGCCTGCCAGCGCACACAGAGATAAAGCCTGTTAGCGAGACTCGCGATGACCAAAGCCCCGCCCCATTCGCATGCGTCACGAAAAGCTTTACAATTTTGCCGATAAATGGAGAGAATGCATAGATTTTTTTGTAAGCAACTTATACTAAACTGAAGCATTGCTCTCACGGTTTTGCTATTAATGGCAACGCGCATTAAATGTTACTTGCTAAGACTCCATAAATCCAAACACGGCCGTATATTGTGAAAAAACTTATTAGGAAATGCCAATGGTGAGTGCAAATTGTGTCATTTTAAAAATGTGTTCCATAGTATCTCCGTGCTTTCTTCCTCGCTGCTTATGTAATGTCCTATACCTGCGGTCATGTCTTACTGCCACCTCTTCCCCATCTCCTGATACTTTCCAGTCACAGTCCTGCCTCTACGATGGTTTCTTATCAGCAGCACCGTTCTAGCAAACTCCCCGCTGCTTTCTCCGCGCTGGCAATACCAGCATGTAGTTAGCATATCCCGTTTAGTTCCATTTACAAAACCCTACAGTCAAACAATACTGTGCAAACAAACGAGGGCAACTACAAAAACACAATACGCTCAACCAATTTGATTCCAATGTGTATATTTCTGAACCAATTAACTTTTGAAATCACTAAAGTGTATTATGTTTATCATCGGTCTGTCAACTGACCTTTTTCTTTTCAACCAAGACAAAGGTCATGCTGGCAAGGGATTAGAAAGTCCTCCACCAGAGCTGAACATGAAATGTAGGACAGAAATAAAAATGCTAGCAACAGACATCTGCACTAAAAAGAACTTTATTTGAACAAGAGGCAATTGAAGTGAAGATTAGCAGTTCAGGGAAAAAGCTCCATGAATATAATGCAAAATGATTAAAACCAAGGTACAGATTTCAGACATGGTCATTTTAAACCTTAAAATGTCAAGCAGTGGCAAAATACTTGGGATGTTCCCAGGACTTGAGAAAATTTAAATTACATGTACAAGATTTCTCGTTGGAAAACAACATAACCAAAAATGCTATAACTGTGTGTGTGACAGGTCAAGGGAAACAAAGTCATACATCCTCCTTCAGGTACAAAATAAGTTGCCACCTAAGCTGGTACACAAGACAATGTATAACAAGGGAAACAAGATACCTAGTGTCTGAGATACTACTTACTGTATGGTTATCTCAAGTGTATAGACACAATTACCATCACCACAAGTACAAAACACCATACTATTCACCAAAAGGCAATCTTGTATTCCATAGCAGTTTTCGTTAAATTTAGTGATTGCTTGTGCAACGTTCACCGTGTAAAACCATGTCAAGGTGCATAAGAAAACCAAAATCACAGTGCCAAACAGTGTCATTTTAACAAGGCCCATAGCAAGTATGAATTCACATTTTGGTATGACATTGTATACACAACTGTATCGTGAAGCTCTCCATGTATGCGGTACAAATAATAGATTTCAAGTTCAGTATATTGCAGTATCATCCATGCAGTGATTTGGTGTGGGGCATGTGTCTGTGCACTTAACAATTCTCTACGTATGGCCTATGTCTGTCTATACACTTAAGAAAGGCGATGTCTGAAAAGGTAATTTCCAAGTAACCATACTGATGTTTTATTTGATGTTGGGGAAAACGACAACAGAGTTGAAACAGAGCCATCCGAAAACTACACACGATAGTCAACATTTAAACTAATAGGTGATCCCATCAGGCACAAACATTTGAGGAATGCATGTTAACGATGCTTAACAGCCATGGACACTTAACGAATGCCCAACATCGACAGCGACTACCCGAGTGGTATAACAGTGTGCGATCACACAGAAGCCTCAATCAACATTTTTTACATTGTATGTTGTGCACCACTGTCATCGCATGATTAACCTTTCCCAGGATGGCTTCAAAAACTTTTCGCTAAAAGACCGACGAGAACATTAACCCAAGTGTGTCGTTTTCGTTTCAAGCGTCCGTTTCAACCCTACTGCGTTTCTCAGACGCTCGGCACGCGTGTACGTACACGTACAGCTGCCCCGGTGAAGCAAGCGGCCACCCCCCCCCACCATCCCCCTCCCACCCACACCGTGGATCAGGAGGGTCTCCTCCAGCCAGAGGGTTTAGTTACCTCCGCCCCTGGGCGCACCACGAGGCCCTGCTGGTCCCGTGCCGCCACGCTTGTAGCCCGTCTGGTAGCCTCCCTCCTGAAAGAGAGAAGCACGATGCCATTTTTTAGGAAAATACCTTTACTGTCGCTTGTAATAGTTTTCACAAATACACGAATCCCCCTTTCAACACTTATTTTGGTACATTTCGATTTAAAGCTTTCGTGACTGCAGGGATTCATCTTCTTGGTTCTTTCGGTAAAGTCACGGGGAGACAGACCTGGTCTTCACCTGAGAACGGCTGCTTGCGTTGTGGCCGAAACGTCATGAGAATTATTTTATTATGTTTTATTTTTATTATTTTATTACTGACCAGGTCTGTCTCCCCGACAGACCTGGTCTTCACCTGAGGACGGCTGCTTGCGTTGTGGCCGAAACGTCATGAGAATTATTTTATTATGTTTTATTTTTATTATTTTATTACTGACCAGGTCTGTCTCCCCGACAGACCTGGTCTTCACCTGAGGACGGCTGCTTGCGTTGTGGCCGAAACGTCGTGAGAATTATTTTACTATGTTTTATTTTTATTATTTCCATTCTACGTGACTTTACCGAAAGAACCAAGAAGATGAATCCCTGCAGTCACGAAAGCTTTAAAACGTAGGCCCCTATTACTTGCATTCAAAAGTCTGCCAGGTAACATCATGTAAACGCACGTGTCAATCCATTTCTGGACGAGTGGCTTCTTCCCCCCCACACACCGTACGGGTCATGGGGGTTTACTTTTACAATACTTCACTGTGCTGATCAGCACAGGATTGTGAAGGTGGGTAGCATAAACGTTGGCGCACAGAACGATGACTTCTGTTGCACACTGCCCTCTCAACGTGGTGCTGCAGCCATAATAACAACCTAGGCTTAAGGTTTCAACAGCACTGATTGTAAATCGTATTCCAACTTTATTCGGGTATGGCCGATATGAGTGACTTCATCACGAGCAGTTGCTCAAGTCGCTCACCTTCCACCCCGTCTACATCAACTTGGTGGAAAGGTAGGCGACTCGTGTAACAAATGTTGACAAAGTCACACAAAGTTCATGCCTGAATAAAGTACGACTATCAACGATGACAGCTTGCCCGTTTGTTTCGCATTAAAGCACTATCGAGACTCAACCCTGCCGAGCTCCCGAGATATGATGAGATCAGGTGCTTTCGTATACATGCTGAACTTATTTTGCACCGTACATAGCCAACCATGCTAATTGGGAGGCGATTTGGTCATCGGCCATGTTCATTAATTTGTCACTGCACAGCTGCAACTACTCGTGTATTTTCCCATGCTGACCTCACCATAGAAAACTTGTAACCAAGGAGAAGACTATACCATGCATTGATTTACCTCTTGCTTGCAGTCAGACAAGTTATTGTGGTAAATTATCATGCGGTGCAAATTATGATCAATATTACTTACCTGCTGGTGGAAGCCCATGCTGTAGTTGCGAGGGGCGAAGGAGTTTTGTCCGTAATTGTTTGCCGATCCTGGATAGCCAACGTGGAATCCTTCGTAATTGGCACCTGGCGACCAGAAAGAAGACATTTCAGAATGCTACAATTTGGAAGACACGTGGATTTAATGTGGGACTGTACAAATGCACGGTTTCTTCATAGATATTTTTTATGTTTTTTTATATTATAACCTGAAAAACTGCCATTGTTTACTCCCTCCCTATAAGACGTTCACCAAAAGGAAGAGTGCATAATAGCCACTGCAAACCGGTAGCCAGTAATTCAAAACAGTTGATGCCACCAGACAAATCTATAGCCAGGCAAGTTAGACTACACAACCACCATGTGCGCACGTGTGTGTGTGTGTAAATTCGGAATGTTTCTACGCACCGGTTCATCAATATCTAGCCTTATGCTCATGAAACGTATACGATTTGTGTGCGAAATAAATAATTCATTACAATGTAAGCAAAAAGTATGCACAAATGATAGGCTAAAGTTGTTGCATTTAAAACAACGGAAGCAATGATAACTGTCATATTGAGAAAAAACGAAAGGCATACAAACATAAAGGTAAAACGAGAGAAAGAAAACGAAGTGTTTGCCAGTCAGGGCCCGATGATTGCAATGCATGACCCCAACTGAGTAATTTTATAACAACCACGGACCACCATTGGAACCTCATTTGCCAGTACCCCGAGCTCTCATACTCTGATGGTGCATTGTCTTTGAGTTGTGCGCCTTTTGTCGTCATCTGGTCCAACACCATGTGAGACTAGGCTCTAAGGAAAGCTGTCTCCGGGTGTGGACCAATCAACTTCAAGGAAAGTGCATATCATTATCAGAGTTGTGTTTTTTGTTTGCATTATGACTGCAGGTATTGCGGTCTATGCAAACATGACTCCTTGTAAAAAGAGGTGTCAGTTTTGTTGCCAGATAAAAGGGTAAAAAAAACAACCACGGACCAGCCACGGGCAGAAGCGGCGAGCCGCTCCGCTTACCGTTGAAGGGGCCTCCGCGGGCGCCCCGATAGTTGTTGGACGATCGGTACCCGTTGGTGCTGCTGCGCATGCCCCGCGCGGTGCCCCTGGGCATCCCTCGGCTGTTGTAGAAGGTCTGCGCCTGCCTGGAGAAGCCGCCCCCCCCACCCACGCCTCCCTGGGGCTGGCCGGCCGATGTTGAGAGGGTCTCCTGGGGCGCCTGGTAGCTGCTACTCACCACTGTGGCGGGGGGGGGGGGAGGCAGGGGAAGGTTGATGAACACAAGAGTTAAGTCTCTCACAAGACCTTGGGTGGACAAATGTTCCCGTCCGATTAAACAAGCGCAACTATAATATATGCGATGCATTAAAAGCAGACAGTGTTTACGTCACTGAACCGTTCAAGGAAAATGAGAGCTAAATCCCAGGCTTAGAATGTATCCTTTAAAATGTTTTAGTCTTCAATATAAACAAAATTAATAATTTCGTAAAACTATTACTTACCAGACTGTTCAGTTATCAATCTTTACGACTTGGTTTAATCGATTAATTAAAAGTTTTCACCATGTTCACTTACCAATCTTTAGGAGTTAGTTTCATCGATTACTTAAAACGTTTTCACTATGTTCAGTTACCAATCTATAGGAGTTGGTTTAATCAATAACTTAAAACTTTTCACCGCCACACACACTACACAACTGGGTACCGTGGAAAGAAGCAATGAGCCTACGCAAGTTTAATTTCAGTGCTTGCACGGCCATTATAATTACACATGTAGTGTAAGTGTGTTTCGAAGGATTGAGAAAAATGGGGTTTGTTCAGTGAAATGTGGGAGTGTGTATCTGTCATTGCAGGGAGCTGGCAAGGGCATGCTCCTTTCATGTTACCAGTTTGGAAGGCATCTGTCTCCAATGTCAGCTGTGCCAAGGCTCCTGGCTGGGACAGCGGGTGGGTCTGGGGCTGCGTGCTGTAGCTGGCGGTGCTGTATGGGGGCTGCGAGGGTGGCAGCTGCTGCTTGATCACTTCCGTCTCAGGCGGCAGTGGGGCGTTCACATTAAAAACCTGAAGAGGAGATTGCAAAAGCTAGGTCATGGTGTGGCGTAACACACACAGCGTACGCCTACACATGCAGAGGAGATTCTATTATTGCGATTAATTTATATTCTGTACAGCGTGTTTGCAGTTCAAATACAACAGAGGATAGCGGTATAAACAAACGCCGGATTTGGAGCACGATCAGCTGTGTGCTTGTATCAGACGTTGCCCTTATGTAAACATGTGTTGCTTAAATACGAACTGTGCTTTTATACAGCTTCTACTGTACCTGGTCAGATGCTATATTGTTAGAACATGTGGCTGACAACAGAAAAAAGTAGCAAGGTGAAATCTCCCATATAGGGGAGTCCAATCAATCTATCATGCCTCCGGAGTCAATTAAATGAATGCCGATCTGTGGGACGTTGACAGCGGACATTCCTGTGGATTGACTCGCCCTGTCATGTGAATGTGGAAATTCCACAGCTGTCTTAGGGATGCATACAAGGGAAGCAGTACGGCCCCAGGCTTCCCTTGGAGTGGGTAACCAATGATTAATTTCACTTCATTTTTTAATGTGCAGGTATTTATACTATAAAGCCCATCCGTGAGTTAATGGACTGCAATGCACAAATAAGTGGATTCTATAAAATAAAAAATAAGGAATCACTTGAGACGTAAGGCAATGCAAATGTAAAATTTTAAATGGATGCTTCAGCGGCATACAGATGAAAACATAACACTGCACTAAACTCCCATGACCGGAGAAAATTCTAAATCAAGTTGTGAAAATACAACTTAAAAGCACATTAAACCTCAGAAATACCACGTTAAACCCTGCTGGCTGCAGACATTGCAACTTTCAGCCAAATTTTATCCGCGTTGCGTGCTCGTACGGGGCAGCGCTGCCAGATTAAGGATTTTTATTTCCATTCTGAGCACTTTCAGGTGCTCTTTGGAATAAGGAGAACCCACAGGGATTTTTGTTAACAATCTGGGGATTTCTGGGGACTTATTGCTACGGTAGAAAAGCACGTTACACCGAAAAACAATCATAACTAAATATGTCCAATATCCATGTTTAAAGGACAAGCAAAGCTTTTCATAACTGGAATCAACACATGCGTGTCCAAAAATTGGCAAAACTTTAAACGTAGTTTTATCCCCAATCGACGGACTTTTCTCCCCCAATTCCATGGCTTAATGAGACTACAGAGATTTACTTTTATAACGTAAACATATATTTTTCTCTGAAGTACTGGCAACCCGAATATAAAGAAAGAGGGGGGGGGACTTGGTGATAAGCCAGGGTTCGTACCGTCTGCATCGATTGGAAGGGTGCAGCATTGACGTTAATTCCACCACTGCTCAACGGCTTTCCCACCACTGGCATCTGCTCGGAAGCGAGAGGCAAGCACTGAGGGCACGGACACACACACACGCATACATACGCAAGGTTACAAAAAGAGGCAATAACTGGTATCGCCAATGCACAATCTGTATATGAAACAAATACCGCTACGCGCAGCAAACACTATGGATGCGTGTGAAATAAACACCGTTTTACAGTGTGTTTAACTTTTAAAAACTAAATTTTTTTAGGACTCAAAAAGCTACGAACTTCATTTTCTGGAAGTGAAACTATGAGGCAAAAGATATAATTTGTATAAAAAGGTCAAAATGTACATTTGTAAGGGGTGAAACATTCACAACCAAGCGTTCATAAAAAAAACAACCACAGGGTAATGAGTGACATAAGCACACATGACGTATAAGATAGATCAAATATAAAGATATCGACATTCTTGGTGATTTGTCAGACACAAATGTTAGATTTGGACTGAGGAAACAACTGAGGCAGAAAAGACAAAGCAAAAACATAGATAGTAGACGCAGAACAAAAAAAAAATCTCCAGTGAAATCATGACTCTGCAATATAACTATTTATCTAATCATGGAATCATGGGGGGGCGAGGGGGCGATCGTTACATGCCTAATAGGAAGCGGCAGTGTAGCGGTTAGTGCGCCGCGCTACGAACCCGGCGACCCGAGTTCGATTCCCGCTCACGGCCAACACCAGTGACCATTATTTGAACCAGACCTGGGCCTCCCCTAGGTCGACTCAGCCTCAAATGAGTATCTGGCACTGTGTGTAAATATTACCACTGGGGAGACAAAGGTGGTCGGGGCAAGGTGATGGCGACCCATTCCCACGTGTGCCGTGCTGGCCTTCATAGCCGCTTGCTAATAGCACTTGCCCCAAGTCTGTTAAGGCGATGCGGGGGATCTGTCTTTGTTTTGTTACATGCCGAATATTTCGTAGACACACCAGCAGAGAGGGGGGGGGGGGGGGAGTCGAGCAAAGCGCTACCTGTGTAGGGTCGATGGTGGGCTGCTGAGGCAGGGCATCGGGGATGTGTGGTGCGCTCTGGTAGAGCGGTTGTGCGGGAACGTACGCTTCACTCACCGCTGCACAAACCATGGGAATCTGTGGGCAAAGCCAATGGCAAAATCAAAGCAAAATGTGTCAGAACATTCCACGTCTTTTGTTTAACAATTGAGTTTGTTAAGAGATATACAACTCTACAGGACTGCAAGCCTGGATAGGCATAGTTTCGTAGGGTACTGTTAAAGGTGTTTATAGTTGGAGTTTAGCTGTGGATAATCATTTAACCTTTTGAGTTTGGCTGCAAGAAACAACAAACAATGGCCCACTTTGAGGTAGGATGTCAAAAAGGTTTCTGTCCATTGCATTGCTCTGTGCTTTGTAAATGACCCAAAGCAATCAGCAGCCAAATTGCAGAAATCAAAATCAAACGATCCACATTGTGAACACTGCCGAGGTATATTCAGTCACCAAAACACTAGGCAGGCAAATACAAACTTGCAAAGAAACAGAAAATAATTTAGTTAGTAATCAGCATCCACAGCATCAGACTTTGCTGATAATGCGCTCCAAGAAAAAATACAGACCAACATATTTTTCTCCACCATGTGACCTTTGTACTTTTTACGACCCAAATCTAAAAGCTGCATCTGCTCCAAACAAAAAAGCAAAGTTCGCCGATATAGTCCTGCATACAAAAACTTTAACGATACAAACCATTACAACAATCTACATTATTTGAAACTGACAATACTGCAGATGTGCTCACTCAACTGTGAAAGGGATGGTTTGACACTGGAAATTTGGTTACACTGATACAAAAAAGTATTTGATTTTCATACAATCAAAGGTGAGTGAAAGGAAGCTGTGGACAAAAAGCAATCTATTATAATTATATGGAATTCCATCACCAGCTGATAATCAAATACAAAATACAGAAATTACCGTGTTCCTTAAATACACCAAGAAATGTGTAAAAGCCCCCTTTATAAAGCAGAGCTGTGTACGTTCATAAAAATAGGTGCATTTCATACATCAACATGTGCTCAACATTATTTTTTTGTTGTTGTCAAAACCGTTCAGCCAAAAGTGCCTCTGCCCTCACATGCGGCCCAGAAAGAGATGCTTTCCCTTACCTGTCCCAGCTGCTCAGTGGCACCAGCATCTGTGGCCAGCACAGCTAAGCTAGGGACAGGGTTAGACTGCAGAAGGGAAGAGGGGGCAGGAAGGAGTTGTGCTGCGGATAGGAGGGGCATCTACAGATGAACAGCAGAGAATGTGTACGAAGTGGAGGAGGAAAAAGGGGAGTAAATATAAGATAGCAAAAAAAAAGAAGAAAAAAAGATAGCTTAGAAGCATTGTTTTCATAATCGATGCAAACCATGGCACATATTTGTTTTATTTTTCCCAACCCGTAACGAGGCAAAATAAATGAACTCGTGATAAAAAAAAATCATAAGATAAAAATTAAAGCAAGCAACCAATTGTGCCGAACAATCAATAGTTTTTAACACACCACAGAAGAGTAAAATGTACTTACTTGATTAGAAGACTGTTGGGGAATATCAGACTGATTCACTCTGTTATCTGGAAAGACAAATATATGCCCAGTTAGACAATTGTACACGTAACGTACACGGCAGCAGCAAAGACAGCACTGGATTACTACACCCAAATTACCTGCTGTGTCAACAACGTACTATAATTGTCGATGTATACATTACACTGCTGCCGAAACAGCCCTTAGCAACAACACACAACCTTTGGAACCTCATTTGCCAGTAGCAAAATATGATAATTGTTTGTTTACCCTTTTATCTGGCAACAAAACTGACATCTTTTTTTTACAAGGAGTCATGTTTGCATTGACCACAATACCTGCAGTCGGAATGCAAACAAAAAACATAACTCTGATATCGCCTTTTGGCGTCATCTGGTCCAACACCATGCGAGACTAGGCTCTAAGGAAAGCTGTCTCGGGTGTGGACCAATCAATTGAAAAGACAGTGCACATTATCAGAGTTATGTTTTTTTTGTTTGCATTCCGACTACAGGTATTGTGGTCAATGCAAACATGACTCCTTGTAAAAAAAGGTGTCAGTTTTGTTGCCAGATAAAAGGGTAAAAAAACAATTGACACACAACCTGCTGTGTTGACAGCATGTGTCGTCGGGTATTCCTAATAAAGGCCCACTGACAAACAGCTCTCCTGCAAACAATTTTAATGAATGCTCCAAAATGTGGCACACTTGAGAAAATATTGCTAAGCGACTCCACATACCCTCATACATCTCTCTCTGCCCAACTGCGACCCAGCAGCCACGCAAGAGGAGACACACCCTGCCCCAAAGGCCTCAAAAAGGGAGGAAAAACTCACCGACTGCAGATGCCATGGTAGACCCCTCCAGCAGCTCCACAGGAGCCATGGGCTGAGCCGCCACAATTGCAGGGTCCACAGGAGGCTCATAATCCAGCAGGGAATCCTACAAGTGCGCACGGACATTAGAAATTAGCCACCGTTTCCGAACAAGAAAGAGTGGTTTCCAAAAAGTCCACAGCAATGTGTCCAGAATGTAAATCGAGAGGATTTCCACACTTTTATTTTACTCATATAAAATATAATTCCAGGGCTTTATCAGTTCAAAAGTGGATGACCCCCCCCCCCCCCCGCCTCATGCTGCATTGGTCATTGGGATTGTTTAGCCATTGTGAAGGTGGGTGAATGTATCCATAACCAGGATTTAAACTCAGGTCACCAGATTCAGTGCAATATGCAAACCACTGCAGCACCACTCATCAGTAATATATATTAGTTTTTTTTAGAATATTAAAAAAATAACAATATTTCTCATCATCTTGGCCTCCCACGTACAGAAAGTACCCTGGAGAGGTGGATTCATGTGGTGTATCTACCAAGAAAAATACTACATTTGTTCCATTATATGGAGGTACTGCACTCTTCTTATACATTAGAAAACCGTACAAGTGGCAAGCTGCATGCTGTTCGTGGGAGGCAGCTGCTGCCCATTCCTAAGTTAATTCCTTTGCCAGCACACATTGGTCTCACATGTGCAAGTGTCAATCAAATACCTCTCCTCAAAACATGGAAGGGGACAAAACGTTTGCTACCTTCACTTACATAATGATCCACATCAAGTGTCACATTATTCATACCCTACAAACATTTGTGGAAAGATCTCTCTTCACATTAATATAGGAATGTTTCTCTCTAGTGTACCTTTTAAAAAACACCCCAATATGGAACCGTATTACTTGGAACGTGAACCTGTTTCAAATATGGATTAAATTCTGCGTAAATGTCAACAAGTCTTGGCAATAGAAACTGCAAAATCGACATTTCAACATTTAAAGAATTGCTTAAATTTCGAGCAGTGGGGGTCATGAGTGGGCCAGGAGGGGAGGCAAGGTGGGGGGGGGGGGGTTTGATGGAGAATATTCCATAAATGCAATTAACCAAAGTACCCTCTGAAGTCATTTTCCATTCGGTCATTAGCAGATGGTGTGGCAAGGTGCTGCCAACTTGTGGCATCCAAGTCCCTCTCTTCCACAGACGACCAAAATATATCTTTACGATACCGTTTTAGAAAGCACAAGTGTTGTGCAACCTTATCATCTATACCTTCCACTGCAAAATCATAAATCTAGAGTGAAGGAAATGGGAGGACGAACAGCCTCCCGGGTTAAACTTGCGAATATAAACTGGGCAGAGCAGCCCACTTTTGTTAGGCTGCATATATAAACTAAAATCTGTCAGCAAGATTCTGGAGACAAAATTTGTATTAAAAATCCACTGCTAAAATATTTTAGTAGTTTGTTTTGGTCTTTTCTCAAATTGTTACAACTGATCACTATGCAAAACCAATCATTGAAATAAGAATTTAATCTCTACCACTGGCTCATTAACCCACATCTGCTTGCTTGAGCAGGAAGGGACACGCTCCAACTTGTCATGGTTACTTTAACAATAGGCGACGATCCCAAGTGACTATGGTACACAAAGACCCCCCATATAGCCTTAACAGACTGTTGGGGCAAATTGCTGTTAGCGAGCACCTAAGAAGGCCGGCACGTCACACGAGGAGGTGGGTGGCCAGCACCACACCCTTTGTCTCCTAGTAGCAATGTTTATGTACTCATTTGAGGCCGAGTCGACCTAGGCGAGGCCCATGACCAGTTCAGAAAGTCGTCACCGGTGTTGGCCGTGAGCGGGAATCGAACTCGGGTCGCCGGGTTCGTAGCCACCACCCCCCACTTGGTGCACAAACACACACACGCACCTGCATGAAATCAAAGGTTCCCTGAATGCGAGCCATAAGGTCCTGGACGTGCTGCTGGCGGAGCACTGGGTCCTGAGGGGCAGGAGCTGGAGCGGGGGGGACCACCTGGACCTCTACTACGACCGGTGAGGGTTCCGTCACAGGCATGGGCCGCTGCTGGAAAACACAGGGATGTGCATACTAAGCATCAGTATTTTTCTGGATGCGTATAAGCTCCTTTAACGTATTTTCAACTCTCCATTATAAAGGCAGTGTCAATAATTACTATATTTTTGTAATGCTTTAATGGGTGCCCTGTAACATTGCCTAGAATTTGGCACGCAGTAATCTTTGTATTTACGTGCACAGCCCCTTTTGTCAAGTCCATGCTGAATGAGGGCATCCCCACACTGTGCTGGTCTTGGGAGCTATTTGACCATACTTGACCAAATTTCGATTTAAAGCTTTTGTGACTGCAGGGATTCATCTTGACCAAGCTGGTCAATGCAGGTTGGCAAATGCAGGGAACATGGATGTTGTACCATAGTAGAATACAACAAATTATTTTCCGGCACTGCCCTCTGCTGACAACAAATTAGCCAAACGGCTGAATTGATCAGATAATCCTTGATCCAAAACTGCATACATTGCTCTGAAAATGCATAAAACATTGCAGTCGTGCTAAAGAAAAACTAACCGAATTTTTCATCAACACTGCCTTATAACAGAAAAAAACTATTTTTACTTTGAAGCTCCAAACGAAGGCCACTGATTGAAACATGAGCATTGTATATATTTTAATATTACAAGGCAGTGTTCATTATGAATTTGGCACGTTTTATTTTTGAGTCATGCTTTTATGAATCTATGATTTAAAAAGCCAAAAAAGGGCACCTCGTTTATCACGAATGCCTTATACTACGAGTTATAATCAACACTGCCTTACAAAAATAGGTAAAAAGCAAACTTTTGGAGCAACGGCCCTTCTACTATGATGAATGTGGTGGGCTATATCATTAGTACTTGGCATACATTACTAGTCTTCAGACTCAATGAGGCTTTCTGGAAATATAAATTACATTAAAAACGTTTACATCCAGCAACGGCTCAGAAGATTCAAATATAACCGGCTCAGTAGATTAAAATATAACAGAAATTTCTCAAAAATATATATATATATTACGCCTGCACATTTTGCTTTTAACGTCTTCAGAAATGTCTTGGATTATCACTGGAAATAAGACTACCTCAACAGGCTCGGAATTCCATGAAGGAATCTCTTCCGTCTGTTTGGGGATGAAGTCTGTCTTGGTTGCTGCTGCCAGGAAATGTGTATTGACAAACTGAAAAGGTACAAACAAAGTGTTTCCAGTTAGGACTTTTACGTTCCACATATACTGCGTAGAGGAAAACAAGTTAAACACGTTGCTATCAAGGATCAACTCTTGCGCCGGCATACCTCACGTGGCTGGACTTCACACACATTTTCAAATTCCTCAATGGGTTCAGGTTCTGCGGTAAAACATCACAGCGACACTTAAAAACGACAAATCATATCCAGCATGTTTACATTCCAAAACACAAACTTGAAGATTTTTTAAGCGCTGTTTTCCTGTACTGGGCATCGTGTTCTCTATTTTTTTTTTTTAAAGAAAAATAATTTTTACTAATCTGTCAGAAGTTATTTCAGATTGATAAGTACAACATCGGTTATATTTTGTCACTTCCATGCTTTTCCGAACAAAAGCAGTGTCATGTGATGTTGGGTAAAAGTGTCCTTACAATTTTGGATTATTTCTTTTTGCATTCAAAACTCATTCCTATCGTGTACAGATTTTATGTTTATTTAGAGTATTTTCCATTAAATTATTGCAGTAGTACTCAAAGTACTTCTGACATCATGGGTCCTAGTCTTGAGTCACCACTATGAGTGGGTCCTCATGCAGCAGGATTTCAATTATCCAAGTTGACCGTAAATTGAAAATATCTATCGCCATACAAATAGCATTCACGCTTGATGTGGTCCTACCATGTTATTGCTAGAAAAGAGAAATGCACTCTCAAATAGTTAACAATGTCTAAAAACATGCCTTCTAGAAGTAGCTTAAGAAACGATATACAGCCAAATAAACTCAAGGATGGTCAAAACTCATCTATAGGTAAAGGGATTTCCTTAATATAGATTTGACATTTTCGTGACTGCAGGAATCCATACTCTTTGGTTCTTTCGGTAAAGTCACGTAGGTATAAAATAAATTAAATCACGACGTTTCGGGCGCAACACAAGTGCCCATCATCAGGTGGAAAGAACCCCAGCAATAAACAAAATGCTGAAATGGGCAAGGGATTTCCTTAGTTGGGGTTTGCCTTTTATTTCTAAAGGACATATGCATAAAACACAGCTGGTTTGTAACCGATTGAAACAGTAACATAAGGGGACAAAGAAAATATTTAAAGGTACTTATATCACCATAAAAATCATGTAGTAGTGAAATGAATAAAACATGGGGTCTGTAGAGTACCAATTTCTGGGACTTGCTGCTGCAACTGCTGCAGCTGTGGCTGCGGCTGAGGCTCAGGTGGAAGTGGAATTTCTTTCTCCTCTTTTTCTGATTCGGGAGAACTTGCAAGGTCTTGTTCCTCTGATGGTGCCTCCTGAAGCCCATTCTGTGGCGTGTGGATGTTATCGAAGTAGCCACATTCACGGACCCGATCGATGACCTCCTTTAAGATTTTGTCTGCACAGAGGGAGAGAGAGAAGCTCTTACATCGAAAACACTTCAACAATAATTTGCTTTTACATTTATTTTAATTACATTTATTTTATGTAAAATTAATTAAGTGAATACAGAAAACACAATATTAACTGCAAGTATCGTGACCTAACAGTGGAAATGGTTTTGAGATCTAAATAGATTTATGATATTCCAGATGTGGGATGTCAAAAAATATATAAAACGATGAGTAATTAAATGTTTAAATGTTTACTTACAAGTAGTTCCCGCAACCGGTTTATCTTTCCCTTCCACCAGATCCCATAAGTGCTGCGATGCTTGCTCCATCTGGGTTTCAAAGCTGTAATAATAAATCCAAGTAAATTATTCATTAAGCATGTAAATAAATTAAAAAATTACAAGAACCCACGACAGCGGAATGGCCAAAACTAAACAGCACTCACATGCAAGGTGGCCAAGGTGTGGATTAGATCCCGTCTGTGATTTCAGTCAGACGCTTGTGATTAAACTAAACTCTCAAGTAGTGAGGTAATGCCTTAGTCCAGTCAATAACTGCATTAAAAATTTACCTGATTGGGCTTATTCCAGCACTGAGAATTAAGTAACTTGGTTTGATTCACATCTGATGATAAATCTTTGCAGGGCATTAAAAGGTTTTCCACTAATGAGGGCAGGTGGCTTTGCAAGTGACCCCAGAAGTAGTTATGTTACGTAATGTTCTGGGGCAGTCCTGACACGAGACTGCTCAGCTGCAAGTGTTCCAAATACAACTAATGTATTCTAATAATGTGACGTGCACAGTATATTTTAATATTACTGGGAAAGAAAAGATGGAAAAAAACTCACTGCGACAAGCATAAGGTCATGTGGGGAAGAAATTGGACAAAGGGGACCCCCCCCCCACCTCCGTATTTCAGGTCTTGCACCAGGGCCCATAACAACCACAACATACCACTGGCATAATGTAATCTCAAAGAATCCAAAACTCTAGGGGAGACTTTAACAAATATTGTATCGGTGAAGTATTGAACGCACAGCTCAGCAAGTCGCGCAAGGGACAGAGAGAGGCGGGGGCCCCACCTGGTGGTCTCCACTCGCTCAGGGTTGACGAGCTTGTAGAGGTCGTCCAGGTAGGCCATTTCCTGGGTCAAGAGCAGAGCGGCACCGTTCTGGCCGGCCAAGAAGTCGAGGCGTGCTGACGCCCCGTCGCCCAGGCTGTCGAGGATGTACTGCACCTCCAGCACAAGCCGCAAGCGCTTCTGCTCGGCCTCGTCACGCAGCAGCTGCTCCCGCCGCGCCGCCTTCTTCTGCACCTTCTGAACCTGGAGAAGGAAAATGACGGGCACGCAAACCGTGACGCTTGCTGCGGAAAGTGGAGCATCGAACACGACGGCCACTCCGGTTCCCAGTGGAAGTTCTAGATCCCGTAGCGTCATTTGAAAAAGAGGCTGTGTCTGACGAAGTCACGGTCTAAATTATCCACAATTTTGAACCAACTCACAAATTACCTGATTGGGAAAAGCCGCATAAGCAACATCACCCCTCCTGTGAAACTCCTGCAAGACTAAAAAGTTGTCTGTGAATATAGATAGCCATGCACTATAATAGCAAGAATAACATTTTTTCCAACGACCTTGCGGGGAACTGCGATAGCCAATTGGCACCCGCAAGCGCTCGCTCTCCCAGCGCATGCAACAACGGGTTGCTTGGATAAATCAGAGATGAAGGTTAGGTCGTGAAGGGTGTAACAAGACAGTTGCGGAGCTATCGAGCATGAAGGCCATGCCAACTGTGCATGGGCACACAGCCTGGAGCGGCCCAGGCTACAAAAGGTGGGAAAATTGGACAGAGGGACCCATTTTCATTCCATGTACCAGGGCGCATGCCAACCACACTACACCACTGGTGTACTGTACTGTGGAAGAATTCAAAACTCAATGGGACCTAAAATGTGGGTTGTATTGGGGAATTACCTACCTATTTTTGTCTTTTCCTGGGATAATGTAACCGCTAAAGTGTAGTCCAATGAACGAAATAGGTCATGGGGCAAAATTGTCGTTATATAAACGTGGACTTTGACATTAAACTGTAATTAGGCTTCGCAACCCAAGGAACCCACAAACATTTAGAACAATTTGTTCCACATGCACACAAGTGATATTCCATAAGCTCCCCTAGCAGTGAATTTAAAATGTAATTATGTTCATAGAATGTTTAAAGAAAATAACCCTAGTGAATTGTACAACTCAAGATTATAGCAACAAAGGTATCTAAAATGAGGGAAAAACATTTAAATGTTCGATGAGCTATGGTAAAACTATAGTCCGCCCTCCCTCTTACATCTTGGTTGAGTGAAGCAAAGGTCTTCAGTAGGTCTCGGGCAAATTCCAGGCTGCTGACGACCTCCATATACTTAGCAACGGCTTCCTGATGGCAAAACGACAGATGTTTCAATTTAAAACACTTGCGTGTAAACCACACTGGCGACTTAAAAAACCGAGCTACTAAGAGCACAGCAGCTGCCACACAGAATGACAGGCTGTATTGTTCTGCAGGGCATGCCGAAGAATAATGTACCTGCTGGTCTTGGTTTAGAGCATGTCCATCGTTAAGCTTGGCTTTGTAGTCATCCAACTTGGACTGTTGAAAAGAAAACACACGTTGAAACTACTGATACAATACACTGGGCATGCATGCCTGGGGTATACTCACTTTAAACGTTTAATTAATGTTATGTTTTCTGACAAAAAAAACAACAGACGTCAACCTCATAAGGCATCAATGAGTAAAATTTTACTTTCGTTTTAGAATACCTCTATTTAAACAGAGTACACTGTAAAAGGTTGACAAGCACTTTGCCGACTGCTAACAGAGCAAAAAGCTATTGCTGAACGTGCGTTACAATTTTCCTCTAGGGCTTTGCTGGAATGGGCCAATAACTTACAAGTTTGTTAAAACATATATGTAACAAGGACAACACTAGCATGGTGGGGACAGCACTGGGTCGCATAATCACCACCATCGTGACGGAGCCTCTTCTCAATGCAAAGCCAAGCATCTGTGACCAAGGAAATTGTCACAAGAATACAGAAATGTTCACACAGGGGACCACCCCATTCGACGAGGCCCATTCCCATATTCATCCAATACCTTTCCACCATCCAGAGTACTGAGAGGATTGCACGGGTTCGTGCGGTATGGTCATGGTTACAACCAAGTTTAACCTCGAATATGAAACATAACGCAATGGTTAAGCTTCCTTAAGGAATAATAATCTTCGGCGAGTGCATCTATTTGCAGTTGATATCCACTACCACGACATCGGTAGTCCACTTCCTCTTTACCAAACACTGCAGTACTGGGAAATGGCAAGCAGAGGAAAATGTTAGTTGTGGAAACTGTTATGCATTCGTGCGGGGGTTGTTTGCGTGTTGTCTTTTTCCACAGGGGTTGGATTTTTGACTCGATAAAACAAAGCCAATGTAGTGTACATACCTAAGGTTTAAGTTTATATAGCAACATAAAAGAATACATCTCAAGCACCTTGAAGTTACACTTGAGCACGAAAACAGTTTATATATAAGATGAGCATCAGTCACAATGCAGGTACACCAACGGGCTTTGTTACATAGACGGAACTTGTGAAAGTTAAAGGTATTAGCTACAAACACCAATGCAGCCATCATTTAAACTACTACAGTTACATATATATAAAATGTACGTACATAAATGCATGGACATAACCACACGCTGGCACACACCGCTGTAAGGGATGATGACCGATAGTTGAGCCTACCATCAGTGGGCAGGCAAAGGTGGTAACGCGCCGGAGATGAAATGGAGCGGATGCCATCAGCTCGTGTTCAAGGACTAGATCGAGTGTTACATCGCATGATCATAAGGAATGGCTACGGCTTGGGAAGGTCTTCATCTAGCAGTGGCTTGATCATGGCTGGTGATAACGATGAACCACGAGACAAGAATATTCACAGGAAAACATTAGGACTGAGCACTTAAGAGAGGCACTGTGGAAATGAATCCTAATAGGTCAGCAACAGTTACTTATATAGCAATTTAATAATAAACAGGTCGTGCACTCATGGGAAACGGATCCCCAGTCACCTCGGCTTTAGCTAAGGGCCAGGCTATTGACAAACACATCCCATGCAGCTCTATCATGGCGATTAACGTCATAGCAGAATATATAAAAACGAGGCCTTGCCAACAAAAGGCCCTAATGAAAAAAACAGGGAGGGACTCATGAAACACATCTCTGTATAGAGGATATGATAATTGTATTTTGTGCAACATTCAATACAAGGGGCTGGAGGGCTCTGACAGGAAAACAAGACGAAATACACCGAGGCATGTAAAGAATATATATCTTAAATACACTGGCAGTGAGGTAAATACACAGCTAGAAACAGACATTAATGGCACATCGATAAAGAGACATGCATGACAGATTAAGAGATATATTTACAGATTTATACTGGACACACACAGACTAAGACAACATTCAGAGATATACAATACATATACAAACAGCAACTCACATAGAGACTGATGTGTACAAGAGTCGAATACATGACAGACAAGCAGGGACAGATGTACTGTGCGTAGCCTAGACATAGTACAAGATACTGTACTTAACTATAGGTCAATGAAATAAAGCCATGAAAATTAGAAGGCACACACCAAGTTACTGGCACGGCAAGACAGAATTATACTCGACACACAGCTAATCAATGCCATACCGCACTATAGAACGACAGCAAGACAAACACACACCTATGAATGACTAAGATTGTACACACAGCTGATAGACGCCTATTAAACACATTTACATAGCACACTCTCTAGAAGAAGGCAAACAATGTACCTGTACAGACACAAGAACGAACTACACATACAATGCAAAGATCAGCAGCATAACGACATATTTATACTAAACTGTGTATATAGAAATATAACTTGAGATATTTACACGAAATGTACTGTGTTATATAGAGCTAAATAAACCATGATGTGTATAAACACACACACAGACAGACGGCTTAAAAGTGTTGGTGAAAGAGACAGGGTCTCGGACGGAACGGAACACTGAATATACAGAACAGTATATAACAGAGATAACGACTGTGACACGGCCAAGGCGATAAGGAAACAAAGTGGGACGTGTGACTGGCACACAGAGGCTGAATGACGCAGACGATGACTTGGAATCAGATGCAAAGACCTACTCCGTGTCACCTTAACAGACTGTGGGAGCCAAGTGCTGTTAGCGAAGGTGGGCAGGGCACACAAGGGGCTGAGTGGGGGGCATTGTACACGAGGGGTGGGTGGGGGGCACGGCACACGAGGGGGTGGGTGGGGGGCATGGCACACGAGGGGTGGGTGGGGGGCACGGCACACGAGGGGGTGGGTGGGAATCACCACACCCAGGACTGGTGCAGATAATCGTCGCCGGTGTTGAGCAGGAATTGAACTCGGGTTGCCGAGTTCATAGCGCGCTAACTGCTACACTACCGCTCCAAAAACAAGTACAGACGTGCACACATCGAGACGCAACACCACCGTGGGGTACAAGCACAACGCTGCCCGTAAGGCTGAGTCGGGTGGCAACACGAGATAAGATGGCTTCGCGTCTCTTCCCTCTCTCGCGCGATTTAGTTTTTGCTCAATAATAACGGTTATCAATCGGACATTTGTGAAAAAAATAACTTGTGTGTAACGGACTCATCAAACCCCCATCACCCCAGCCAGCCACCACCACCACAACGCACGCACCCCGCGCGTGGGTTCGGGGGGCCCAACCCATGCCGCGTGGTCGTCGTGATGAGGGGGAGCCATGTTCAGACTTCCGAGAACCACGTGAGTGGGCGACAGACAGACGGGATTCATAGGCGCGGGATAAAGGGCTGTGTGGATTGTACAAGACGCTACGCGCCACGCACACGGACAGGTCGAAGAGGTCACGGAACACAACAACAATAACAACAACGTGCGGAGAGGAGAGACCCGGGGGTGGGGGCTTCTCGCTCGTTTTGCATGGCGCACAAACGAAGACAATGGCCGAGGTTTTAAACACGGCAGGAGGGGAGGGAGGAGGTGACGGCGGAGATTATTGTAGCGTGGGGAACGCTGCCGACTCGCGCGGCTGTGCAGTGGACTCGCATACAAAGGGCGAGGGGAGGAGGAGGAGGGGTGTGGAGAGAAAGACGAGACAAAGCAGAGCTTAAGACACAGTCGGGGTGGGTTTATACATCAATGGATTGCGTCTGCAACGGTTCTGCCTTAAGATGAGGACGATGCATATTAAAAATACGAGAAAATAAAATACTATTGAATATTAATAAATAATGTAGCGGGAGCACGTGGACGAAATAAGGACACTGGATTCGACAAACCGCAAGAGCCCCGCGTAATAGAGAGAACATGAGATTGAGAATTATGTAATTAGACACTAGGCAAAAGGTTTCCATGTGAAGGACATCACACGCGAGCAATGATGGTAAACGACGATCATGACGGTGGTAGTGACCCTACAGGTGAATCTACTGTATACGCACAGTATTAATAACGATAATACTTTGGAATATTAGATGGTGGTGATTATTTTTAGGTTTTTTCGGTAAAGTCACGTAGGTAAAACATCAAAATTAATGAAAATAAAATAAAAACAAAAATCACGACGTTTCGGAGGCAACACAAGTCTCCGTCATCAGGCTAATTCGGCTGTGACCGTCCCACCTGATGACGGAGACTTGTGTTGCCTCCGAAACGTCGTGATTTTTGTTTTTATTTTTTTTATTTTATTTTCATTAATTTTGATGTTTTACCTACGTGACTTTACCGAAAAAACCTAAGAATATGATGCCTTGCAGTCACGAAAGCTTCAAATCTAGAATGGTGGTGATTATATAACGATCTATACTAGTAGAGATAACACTGATGCGTGCCTATGGTCTGGAATATTCTAAATACCGTACACTCGTTTAGAGACCGACAGGGACATGTTGAACTTCTTTCGCACCCTACGTAGCCAATACATGACAGCCACTGGTGGTGGTTCATGGATGTTGTCAGCAGCAACGACCCGACTGAGCAGAGTGGCAAACACAGCCAAGGTAACACGTTAAGAGTAGTGATGAGGGCAGTTTCCTCCACTTTACTCGCCTTCTTAATCCAGCAGTGATGCTAACCACCCACCACAACCACCACTACTAGCTAAAGTACACAGATCTCGTCAGATATAGCCAACGAACAACGACCTTCAAACCCAAGAGCTACTTCCTACGTTAATAATGAGCGAAAGTATTGAGTGAAAGGTCCTTTTTGCCTTGGCTCGGCTGTAAAATAAAACGTATCCTCCTCCCTCCTTGCCCCCAAACAGCTGAGCCCCCAAACAGCTGAACCACCAAACTCAAAAAACCCGAAACCAAGCAGCAGCTGTAATTTAAGGCATTGTTATCGAATCGCGTGTTGGTGGTGTTTTAGTGTCTGTGTTTGTGCACCACCGCCAACAGATATCACCAAAAATTCTATGGCAATGCCAATATACTACACAAGAAGTTAGTGGATCAGCATAGCGAGCGAGGTTTACGTTGCGTTTGTCCAGGTTCCTTAGGCCAACGGTAACAACAACCACTTATACATTGTAGCTATGCAGCAAACAACAAGACCGATCTATGCCTAGCAACAACTCCACTCTACATTAACGATGATTAAATCACGAGTAGTATCGGTTGTCAGCGGCTGGCCCAGTAGACAACCACCACCACCCGAGCCAAGCTGCCAAATAAATCTCGCTAGCACAAGCTATACCTTACTATTAATGACGACCACGATGATGCTGCTGATGAGGAACACATCACACAAGTCAACCCGACGAGAGCTTCCACACCTCTCTTCCAACTCAAAGCCGTCAACACATGAAAATCACCACCCATCAACTATCCCGAATGTTGATGTAGCCAAGCCGCCAACGGCTGCCAACAACATCCCATGTTAATGTCATCTAAATGATGATGATTCTAGATTTGAAGCTTTCGTGACTGCAAGGATTCATACTCTTAGGTTTGTTTCGGTAAAGTCGATGATGCTGCTTCTTGCGGATGATGAGATATGTGAGGAGGGGAGGGGGGGCATCATGGAGCAGTAAACGTGAAGATCAGAGCCGCATCAACTTCCCCTTCTTGACGTTTTGCTCGGACCAGGCCAGCAGCAATATGAATCGTCCCCATCGCTTTAGCCGGAATAGAACCTTGAGCCAACAAACGGACAGCCATTCCACGTGAATACGGCATTGATGCCAGTGACAATAGAACATTGAGTATGTACACAACTAGAAGTTCCGCGTACGTCCCTTCAACCAACGAGGAAGAGTAAAACCACACAAAGTTGTCCTCCCGTAGCACTTTCGTCGCGGTCAGAAGGCCTCGACATTGGCACTGAACTCATGAACGTATTGCCAAGAGTATTGTTACTGTTACTTGTTACTCGCACTGAAGGCAATCGTGAGTTGTAACATGAACGTTTCGGCATCCCCACATTTGGCCTTCTACAGGTCCATCACCCAGAGGTTGGCGATAACAAAGAAAACGATCCCCCGTGTAGCCTGTAACAGACTGTAGGGGCAAGTGCTGTGAGCGAGCAGCACCGATGAAGGCTACCGACACTGTGGCACACGAGGGGGGCCAGCACCACGCCCGGCCGCCTTTGTCTCCTCCAGCGGCGACGTTTCGCACCCCGCACTCGTTTGAGGCCGAGTCGACCTAGGGGAGGCCCAGGACCGGTTGAGATAATAACTTCGAGTGGGACTAACTCGGGTCGAGGTGGGGGCATCGGTTTCGCAGCGCGGCGCGCTAACCGCTGCGCCACCGCTCTCCCGCCCCCCTAAACACGACCAGGGCCCACCACCACCACCCGACCAGGACACACAAAGTCGCCGCCACGCTGCCCGACAACAGCAACAGCAGCGACAACGAACAAGGGCGGCGTGCAACGGAGCGCGCCAACATCCCCGCGTCAATCAAACGACGACGACGAAACAGAAAATGACGACGACGACGTCGAGGGGAGTCAACAAAAGACGCGCAAATCCGCCGACGCTTCAGCGGACCTTTCTCTTCTCGAGGTTCCTCGCCTTCTTCTCGAGCACGAGCAGCGCCTGGCGGAGCGGCTCGGACCACACCGTCTCCACGACGGTGGTGGTGGTGGCGGTGCCCGAGGCCGCGGCGGCGCTCACCGCCTTGGTAGTGATGGCCGGCATGACTTTCTCCCGCGCTGCGCGTTTTAGTCTTTTATTGTTGTCGTTAGATCGCCGACGAAGCGACGGAAAGGGGTTGAAGGAGAAATTTGCGTCGAGTTCGGTGTGGGGAGGTGGGGGGGGAGGTTTGTTTGTTTGTGTTTTTATCCGAATTTTTGTTGTTTAAAGCAAAGCGGCAAGAAAAGCGACGAGCGACTTGAAGTGAACGAGGAAGAAGAGGGGGGGAGGGAGGGAGAGAGGGCGCCGCATTGCATTACACACAACGCACGCGCATAGCCGCTGCCGCTCTATTGGTCCAAGCGACGCCACGTGACTCCAACGCACGAGGCGGTAAGGGGGCGGGGGCTCGCCTATCCGTGGTGGGAAATGCAATTGCGATTCTTGAAGGGCGGGGGGAGGGGGGTTAAAGGAGGGGGGGGGGGTGTGAGGGGGCGGGAACCGGAAACCGCCGCGCAATGCACGCTGGGAAACCTCCCCCTCCCCATTGACAACGCGCGTTCAAAACAATGAAATAATTAACGCGCTAATTGCATTGCCCGCCGCCTTCCCCACCTTCTTCTCCAGGTTACGGATCTTGTGCTGCACGATGGTGACGCTCTGCTCCCTCGTGGCTCTCAGCGCGGCCTCCTCGGGAGGCTGCGGCTGCCGCGGCAGCTCCGAGGCTCCGCGCGGCGCCGCCTCTGCCGCCTCGGCCGCCCTGCTCCTCCTCATGGCCCCGCGCATGCGCACTGCGAGTAGCGCCTCCATTGAGCGGCGTGCGCGAGACGGGGCCACGTGGTGGCTCCTCCACGTGTTGCGCGGACCCCCCCCCCCTCCATAGCCGGACCCCCCCCCCCCATAGCCGGATCCCCCCATAGCCAGACCCCCCCCCCATAGCCAGACCCCCTCCCCCATAGCCAGACCCCCCCCCCTTAGCCGGACCCCCCCCCCCATAGCCGGACCCCCCCCCCCCATAGCCCCCCCTCCATAGCCGGACCCCCCCTCCCCCATAGCCCCCCCCCATAGCCGGACCCCTCCCCCCATAGCCGGACCCCCCCCCATAGCCTGACCCCCCCCCCCCCATAGCCAGACCCCCCCCCCACCCCCTTAGCCGGACCCCCCCCCCCCATAGCCGGACCCCCCCGCCCATCAACCCTCCCTGTCGCTTCCAAACTCTTAGTCCGGCTTAGCCGCCTGGGCTTCCAGCGATAGCCCGGCTTTTAAGATAGCCGGACTCGCCCCTGTTAGTCTGCTTTAGCCGCCTGGGCTTGCAGCTATAGCCGGATTTTTCAGCTTGCCCAGGGGGTCGGCCACCAAAATAACAAGAAGAGCAATTTTTTTCGAATATTGTAAAAGAAAATAATCCCCTCAATATTCCAAGAGCTGCAATGCACGTGGTGAATACCACGTGCATTGTGACGTCACAAAGCAGTCTTACAAGAGCCGCAGGTAGCCGACCCCTGAGCTAGCCCTGGTAATCCAGCTAGTCGCTGGGATTGTCAGCCATAGCCGGACTTTTAAGTTAGCCAGACTCCCTCTCACTGTAAGTACGGCCTAACCGTCTGCGGTTGTTTTCAGCCATAGCCGGACTTTTCAGCTATAGCCGGACTTTTCAGCTATCCAGAAAGCCCTTGTTCTTATGTTGAACTTGTTTTGCACTGTGCATCCGCCTGGGCTGACAGCTTTTTCAGGAATTTCCATCTAGTTAAGTGAACAAGGTGTCCAACAGTTACCCGTCATGCTTAATTCTGTCATATGGCTGATTGTAGATGCAGAGGAAACAACAACAATATCACATTCAGGTGGCCAAGCCAGACATCCCAGTCAGGAGCAACGGAGTATATCGCTGTGATGTCTCCTTAATATTTGTGGCTCGGCAATTGCATTGTTTTATGTCGTGTGGTCTGTTCTGGATGACCTCAGTCGCACAATGGAGTGTTTTATATATATTGTTTCCGTTTGTGCATCGGGTATTCGCATCTGTCGTGGTTTGTGCAGTGGATGCTTCATTGATAAATATATAATTGGGGAAAGTCCATGTGATGTGGTGCCTGCTTCTACAACGCCTGTGCTGCTGCTGATTATGCTGACAGCAATTCCAGCTAGCATGGTAGCTCAGCGGGGAGTGGATATGGATATTAGGCTGCAGCGTTCTGGGTTAAATTCCAGCTCCATTGGCCTGTTTGGATTTTTATTATATCAATAATTAATGGTAATCAAAAGAGCACTGATATTTTTCTCATTTATTTGCATATGTGTAACTACCACAATGTGAACGATGTAATAACCATAGCATTTACAGCCCTCCCCTGATCCCTTGTAGTGTCGGGAACAACACGGTAGCTTTGCCAAGCAGTCGATCTGGGGTCGAATCCCTGAAGTAATATGTTAGTGATTTATTTAAACGTCACAGAACGGACCGTATAACATGGTTCTTTCGGTAAAGTCATGTAGGTATAAAATACAAAATAAATTAAATCCCAACGTTTCGGGCGCAACACATCAGGTGGAACAACCACATCAATAAACAATTGCTGAAGCGGGTAAGAGATTTATTTTATTTTATATTTTATACCTACGTGACTTTACCGAAAGAACCAAAGAGTATGGATCCCTGCAGTCACGAAAACGTCAAATCTCGAAGGATAAGGTCAACACGTGATTGCGGCACGTGTAATAATGATATTTCAATCGCGCTGAAAACTCCGCGTGCGTGCAGTTGAGTCACGATTCCACGTGGGGCCCTGCGACGTTTCACACTGGTTGGTGGTCGAGTGGGGAGCACGTGGGGCTGTGAGTCACGGAGTCACGGGTTCAAATCCAACGCTTGTATTTAATAAAAAAAAATACAATAAAAACTATTTTTAAATCCTTTATATTAAGTTCGCTTGCTTGCGTGCTTGCTTGCGTGCTTGCTTGCTTGCTTGCGTGCTTGCGTGCTTGCTTGCGTGCTTGCTTGCGTGCTTGCTTGCGTGCTTGCTTGCGTGCTTGCTTGCGTGCTTGCTTGCGTGCTTGCTTGCGTGCTTGCTTGCGTGCTTGCTTGCGTGCTTGCTTGCGTGCTTGCTTGCGTGCTTGCTTGCGTGCTTGCTTAGGACCGTGCAAATCTTTCGCTCGTTTTTTAACCCACTTCCCGTGATCCAATCGAGCTGATATTTTCCACACAGACTCGTTGTAACAGACAATTCATGTTCGTGAAAAATTCCCAAAATTTTACACTTTTTAGGCAAAAAAATAATATTTTACATATATTCAAATAGAACGCATTCATGGCTTTGGCTGAACGTCAGAGTGTAAGAGCCCAGGGCGTAACCCCTCCACAGGCCGTGGCGGAGTAGCGCAGTTGGTAGCGCCCTCGCTTCCCATGCCAAAGGTTGCGGGATCGATCCCCGCGTCCTCCACAAGCGAATATATTTTTAAATCCTTTATATTAAGTTCGCTGCCACGCATATAAAGGATTTATAGTGAAAAACTATGTTTTTACGGGTTATACTTATTAAATCCTTTATATTAAGTTCGCTTGCTTGCGTGCTTGCTTGCTTGCGTGCTTGCTTAGGACCGTGCAAATCTTTCGGTCGTTTTTTAACCCACTTCCCGTGATCCAATCGAGCTGACATTTTCCACACAGACTCGTTGTGCCAGACAATTATTGTTCGTGAAAAAAAATTCCCGAAATTTTACACTTTTTAGGCAAAAAAAAAATATTTTACATATATTCAAATATAACTTATTCATGGCTTTGGCTGAACGTCAGAGTATAAAAGCCCAGAGCGTAACTCCTCCACAGGCCGTGGCGGAGTAGCGCAGTTGGTAGCGCCTTCGCTTCCTATGCCAAAGGTCGCGGGATCGATCCCTGCGTCCTCCACAGGCGAATATATTTTTAAATTCTTTATATTAAGTTCGCTGCCACGCATATAAAGGATTTATAGTGAAAAACTTTGTTTTTACGGGTTTACTTGTTAAATCCTTTATATTAAGTGTGCGTGCTTGCTTGCTTAGGACCGTGCAAATCTTTCGGTCGTTTTTTAACCCACTTCCCGTGATCCAATCGAGCTGACATTTTCCACACAGACTCGTTGTGCCAGACAATTAATGTTCGTGAAAAAAAAATTCCCAAAATGTTACACTTTTTAGGCAAAAAAAATTATTTTACATATATTCAAATAGAACGCATTCATGGCTTTGGCTGAACGTCAGAGTGTAAGAGCCCAGGGCGTAACCCCTCCACAGGCCGTGGCGGAGTAGCGCAGTTGGTAGCGCCCTCGCTTCCCATGCCAAAGGTTGCGGGATCGATCCCCGCGTCCTCCACAGGCGAATATATTTTTAAATCCTTTATATTAAGTTCGCTGCCACGCATATAAAGGATTTATAGTGAAAAACTATGTTTTTACGGGTTATACTTATTAAATCCTTTATATTAAGTTCGCTTGCTTGCGTGCTTGCTTGCGTGCTTGCTTAGGACCGTGCAAATCTTTCGGTCGTTTTTTAACCCACTTCCCGTGATCCAATCGAGCTGACATTTTCCACACAGACTCGTTGTGCCAGACAATTATTGTTCGTGAAAAAAAATTCCCAAAATTTTACACTTTTTAGGCAAAAAAAAATTATTTTACATATATTCAAATATAACTTATTCATGGCTTTGGCTGAACGTCAGAGTATAAAAGCCCAGAGCGTAACTCCTCCACAGGCCGTGGCGGAGTAGCGCAGTTGGTAGCGCCCTCGCTTCCCATGCCAAAGGTCGCGGGATTGATCCCCGCGTCCTCCACAGGCTTTTTCTTTTATATTTAATCTTTTATATTAAGTTCGCTTGCTTAGGACCGTGGAAATCTTTCGCTCGTGTTTTAACCCACTTCCCGTGATCCAATCGAGCTGACATCTTCCACACAGACTCGTTGTGTGTGACGATTAATTTTCGTGAAAAAAAAATCCAAAATTTTACACTGTTTAGGGTAAACAAATTAAATATTTAATTACCAATTGCTTAATGGTGGCAGACAATCATCTGACCCATAGGTGGCAGCCATCTCAAGCCAGAGGACGAGAGGACTCTAGCCGCCACGCATATAAAGGATTTATAGTGAAAAACTTTGTTTTTACGGGTTTACTTGTTTTTAAATATGTACTTCGGTCAGAAAATATATTTGAAATCACATTGTACAAATGACTGATAACACATTCATGCGGATGGAGCTGGTAGGAACGTTGGGTTGCTCGGTCAATGGCCAGCGTCAACGGCGGCGTGGTGTATTCTGCAAAGCCGGCATGAGTAGGTTAAACGTTGAGTTTTATAAGGGCACCGCGGGGTGACCAGCCGGAGCATGACAATTGCATAGGTTCAAATCCTGGCAAAGGTGAGTTGCTGAATATATGCCGGAAAGATGGTAAGTGCCTATGTGAATGTTAACTGACATAGGTGGAGTTGTTGGAGAACCGTGGAGGGAGATCTGCGTGTGTACACAAATGGACCATGTGTGCAGGTGGATGTTGATCCCAAAGAGTTGAGACTTGAACCAGATGTGATGAAGGTGACCAGGAAGAGAGTGGCGACACACGGAAGGTTGAGAGTTGGACCGGACATGAAGGAGACCTGGAACAGAAAAGGAGGAAATGTTATAGGTTTTTTATACACATGCACATTTTTTTGACCGCTAGGGGGCACTGTTTTACCACCAGGGGGCGCTGTTTAATTAGGATACCCATTTGAAAATGTCATTTTCTTGCAATACCCAAAACTGAAACAGGTTTTTAAGCCATTGAAGCGATTTTCCATGGTTTTACGCAAAATCACGGTGAAATCTGACACTTAAACTGCAAAAGTAATGCAAAAACAGTAAAATAGTGATATTCAACGACAATAGTGTCCTGCTTTGCTAAAAGTTTTCATTACAACTGCTGTTTACATGACGAAAAATGTTTCTACGACAAAATACAAACAAAACATGTTTTATCAATAATAATGTCCAAATATTTACAACTTACATAAATACTGTATATCTGTTTAAAGCTTAAAAACAGTCGTGAAGTCTAGTTAAAAGAACCCCGATGACTGGAAATACACTCATCCAGCAGTGGAATGACAAAATCATTACATATGTACAAACAACAACCAGTAAACGTGTTAAAACGAAGTGAAACATCAAACTCCCATCATTTTCAGAAACGATTAAAAGTTACTGGTGATGTTTTTTAACAAAAATACGACTAAAACTTTTTTTTTTTTAACGGTGTCTAAAATACAGAACGTAACTTTTAAGGTAACATCTTAAACCCACTTCGGCAAACATTCATAAACAATATTTCCCTATCTCCCCCTCTGATTTCGCTACCCTCCTCCTGCTGTCCGCTGCAGCAGCCCATGCACCAAATCCGCAACCCCCAGTGTTGAAGCTCACCGCAAACGAAAAATCGCTTCTCTTGTGCCGTGGCCTCTGCTGTTTGGAACTCCCTCTCCTCGACCGTCTGCACTGCAAAGTCCCTCCTCCCCCTGTTCAAGTCGAAACTCAAGTCATTCCTCTGGGATTTTTGCACACAGCGTTGATGTACGGTGCTTTTTCTGGAAGACTTTGCTGTTTTTTCTTGGATTTTTCTGTTTGCGCGTAGTCACTTTGAGATGTTTCTTGTTCATATTTTTGTTTGTTGCGGTTGCACCCGAGTCAAGAGCCGCATGGCTCACAGGGCTATACCTAATACATGAAACTAAAACTAAAAAAAATTAACTCTCTACCTATGATTACGAAGTTCCTTTTTGCTGTCTGCCCTGTATCTCCCCTGCCCTTATCCTGTGCAAATAACGGAACACGCACATCTCTGGCAGATGCCCTCCTACGCCCCTTGCTGCCAACAATGCCGCCCTGCGTTTGTACACCATCTTGAGATCCAGTCTCAACGGAGAAGCTTCACAACCCCGCAATGTGCTGCCGTGCGCGCTCGGATTTCACTGCGAGTGTCGCCCTCTAGCGGCGATGGGAGATGCAAGCCCCAAGAGCGAATCAATGGATCCCTGAACCTGGTGCCCGCAGCGCCACACTTGCCCGTGTCTGCCTGCCTTGGACAGCCAACTGAGTGTTTTTTACTGCGGAGGCGCCACTCATCCGCGTGGGTAATTCATCACCGAAAGAGTGGGGCTGCATCACTATAAAGTGGAGGTGTTCTCAGCTTGCGACGTAGACTCTGACATTTCCAGACACAATCCCATGATAGACATGGGCTGTGATGTGAAATTACCAGCAACAATTTTTATATATAGTTACATACTCTTTGGTTCTTTCGGTAAAGTCACGTAGGTATAAAATAAAATACATTTAAAAGTGATTTGATTTATTTTATTTTCTACCTACCTAGCCTGGCACAAACACCGTGGTGACGACCCCGCCACTTAGTGGCGAATGGCGGTTGTGTTGCAGGTCATTGGCGATTATGTACAGGGCGTTGGGGTGACGCCCCAATTTGTAATAATCTTTAAATATATTTTTTTATTAAGAAAAAAATCAATAGCATGAAAAAAACAGAGTTAGCAATTCACTTTGTGTTACATTTCTGTTCGGATCTATTGAGTATAATCCATTCAAATAGAATACGCTGGGCGTCGTGAGAAGAGGCGGCACTCTGCGGCAGCGGCGTGGCAGCTCTCGTATCGACCATCTGCGCGTCGGAAAACCGAGGGAGTTTAAAGTGCGATGGCGAACGGATAAAAAAACCCCCACCGGACATTGGCAAATGCAATGGAGCAAGAGCTGAAAAGTGTGCAAAGATGCGCGCAGAGATGACACGGAGACAGAGACGCACACGGTTCAAGGGGTCGTAGGCAGGTTAAAGACATCGTATTGGCCCGTTCGGAAGAGTCAGGCACCTTGGACAGGAAACATAGCTGGAAGGGACGATGGGATGGCTGATGGCCCAGGCGAACAAAAGTACCGTTCAATACTGTTCGAGCAAGTACTGTGTGAGAGGCGGACACGCCCGAGATGACCTCCGCCGTGGAGATGGAGCGATGAAATCAACTCTTGCGCAGAAACCAAATTGGTTGTGGCATTGCAAAACCGCGCGCTCTCATGGTGGTTGGTTTTGGGGTGCTGGAGAGCTCTTCATCCAGCAGTGAGGGGTAGGTCATGGCCAGTGGTCATAAGCCTGAGGTTTTTTAATGACTGCTTCGTGACGTTTATTCACGTAGCATTGCGTCTCTTGGAACATCGAGTTATTTGTTTTTTTTGTTGGACCAAATTCGAAAAAGCGAGAAAAAAAACAACAACCCCTACTATTGTTGTTTTGGTTGTGCGACCCCCTAACGTCGAGTTATTTGTTTTTTGTTTGACCAAATTCGAAAAAGGAGAGAGAGAGAAAAAATCCAACCCCTACTATTGTTCTTCTTGGTTCTTTCGGTAAAGTCACGTAGAAGGGAAATAATACAATAATAAAAATAAAACATAATAAAATAATTCTCACGACGTTTCAGCCACAACGCAAGCAGCCGTCATCAGGTGAGGACGGCTTGCGTTGTGGCCGAAACGTCGTGAGAATTATTTTATTATGTTTTATTTTTATTATTTCCCTTCTACTTGACTTTACCGAAAGAACCAAGAAGATGAATCCCTGCAGTCACGAAAGCTTTAAATCGAAACCCTACTATTGTTGTTTTGGTTGTGCGAACCCCTTTGTGCTGATGCGTGACGCTGGGTGACCCGGGTGTAAGTCGAGCGCACGGGCCCGTGTGTGATGTTGGGAGCGTTCCACCAGGCGGCGCTGGACATTGCTTCACGTCACACGTGGGCAACCGGTGGCTTGAGTTGCTCCTGCAGGGCATACATTTGTGAGCACACTTTGTTGGCAAATTCAGCAGGAAGTTTGGAAATTGGAAGATTAGATGCACCACTCAGCAGAAGTAATAATAGTAATAGTGTAGAGCATTGTATTCATTCGCTGCTGGTTGATGGCTTTGAATGCTGTCGGTCCATGTGGGTTGTTTGACCATACTTCATCATCACGCGGGTTAGTGGCTCGTACTGATGAACACACACTGCACCAGGTTCGCATTTGATGTTGAGTAACCCTAGGAGAAGCCCAGGACCGCCTTAGATAATAACACCGACGGTTAATGATATCCGTGCCCATGAGTCGAACTGACCGTGTCCCAACCCTGGTGGTTTGGTGGTGAAAGTGGTCAGCGCGTGCCAGAGTTCGCCACCGGGTACCCGATACCCGTACCCTACCTGATACCCGGCTACCCGTACCCGGCCGGGTACGGGTACGGGTAGCCGTTTGCGACCCTGGTGCGGCCGGGTACGGGTAGGCCGTGAGTCACTGGTGAGTAACTGTTTGTCACTCATTTCCCAACTTCTTGTCTCTTCTCACAATTCAAGTTCCTAGAATCAACCCACCCGCGCCTGCCGGGTACGGGTAGGGTACGGGTACGGCCGGGTACGGGTACCCGTTTGCGACCCTGGTGCGGCCGGGTACGGGTAAGGAATCAAAACCCGTTTGCGACCTCTGGCGCGTGCCAAAGGAGACGAGCAGGAGGAGGAGGTGGGGGGACGGAAGTGCGTCTTACAATCCGGAGAAGAGGGTAGTATATTATTGTTAGGCAGGAAGTCACGAAGCAAGCCAAGCTTCCGTCCCACTGTGCGGCGGCAGGGCTGTGGAAACGCCCGTTGTGAGCGAACGAGAAGACGACTCCGTCTCGGAGTGACAGCGACGCCCCGATTGTGAATCCTGGCCCCCACACTCCTCCCTCCCTCCTGAGCGGGGTGCCGTCACTGCCGTGCTACCACCACGCCAGAGGTCGCAAACGGGTTTTGATTCCTTACCCGTACCCGGCCGCACCAGGGTCGCAAATGGGTACCCGTACCCGGCCGGGTACGGGTACCTGTTCCGGGTACGGGTACCTGTTCCCTACCCGTACCCGTACCCTACCCGAATGAGTGACAAACGGTTACTCACCAGTGACTCACGGCCTACCCGTACCCGGGTATCGGGTAGGGTACGGGTATCGGGTACCCGATTGCGACCTCTGCACCACGCTCACTGTGGCAGCACTTGCTGCGCTCGTCAATGGATTGTGTTCCCGGCGGTTATTAGGGTTAGATTTCAGATAAGAGGAGTTCATCTTAACGTAGCAGGCTTTCGCGACCAATATTCTTCATAATAAACGTTTTTGGGTTAGATCACGTTATTTATAAATGTGTCGTAACCCTCCACTACCCGACACGGCCAATCAGCAAAAAAAGTGTCACGTTGACAAAAGACAAATAGTTCACTACTTTAGCCCACCGGTGTGTTGAAGAGTGAAACCACAACATTTTCAATTTTGGAGTACGACGTTTCGCTGGTAATTGCAGCCAGCATCATCGGGCAATTCGCCCAATGATGCTGATTGGCCGTGTCGGGTGGTGGAGGGTTACGACACATTTCTAAATAACGCGATCTAACCCAAAAACGTTTATTATGAAGGAGTTCATCTGTACAAAAAATTCGGTATTTCTCACATCTACACAACTACTGACTACCAACTCAATACGCAGCCCATACTGCTCACGTACTGCCATATATTTAAAGCCCCCCCCGCAACAGATTAGCATAATCGGCGAATAGATTTTCTCTTAAAAGTGATGTCCAAAAAAAAATACTCATACTAAAACAAAACCAAGATGTTCACCCAAAATGTCGTGGGTGCCTCTTGGCCGTAACTTGGAAACGTGGCGAATGTCTCTTGGCCTTATCTAACATTACTGCACACGCCCAGACACCCACGATGCTCCTCCACGTGCCGGCAGCATCGCTGCTTCACATGGGTCCATCGCAGCCGTAGCGGCAGGCAGGCTCGTGCCGTGGCTCAAGAGGCCACACGCACACACGCAGACACGACGTGAGAGAATGCAACGTCATGAGATGGTCGAGCAAATGAAAAAAACACTGCCTAATTAGTCATGGGCGTATATTTGAATGTAAACGTTTCGGTCCATGTGTTTTGCACGCTGTGACGGATGGTGTTTCATTATGCTGCTGTTCTATGAAAGCTGGAATTTTGTTACAAATCAAAGGTTATGGGGCGTGTCTGGTAAACTGCGAATAATTAAACACGTGATAAATATGATAATTGTTTTTTACCCATTTATCTGGCAACAACACTGACACCTTTTTTACAAGGAGTCATGTTCGCATTGACCACAATACCTGCGGTCGGAATGCATACAAAAAACACAATTCTGGTAATGTATGCACTGTCCTTGAAATTGATTGGTCCACACCTGTCTCGGGTGTGGTCCACACCTGAGGACGGCTGCCTGCGTTGTGGCCGAAACGTCGTGAGAATTTTATTTTATGATGTTTAATTTTTATTATTTTATTATTTCCCTTATACGTGACTTTACCGAAAGAACCAATAATATATAATACGGCGTTTCGGCCAATTAATGCGTGGCTCCACGTGCGACGAAACCGGAGCACCTGCAGAAAATCCACACGTGTGAAGGGGCAACTCGCGATCTCAACTGGAAAGCCAGGGTACCGTGGCACTTCCTCGACGCACCGCGGGAAGTGAGTTTACCAACATTTTGAGTGATCCACAAACCATCGCCTCCACCGTGCTAAGTATGCTAGATTTGTGTTTCTATTTCATTTATACCTGATGATGATTGCTTGTGTTGCAATCTAAACGTCGTATGCTAGTATTTAATTTATTATTTTATCTTTATACGTGACTTTACCAAAAGAACCAAAGAGTAATTACGAGCGTGCATAAGTCATCACCACTCGACTAAATACCAATTACAGTATGCTGTAAATACCAAATATAGTATAACAGTTTAGGGAATGCTTAGAACAAAACAAACCTAAAAATAAAGGTTTGGAAATTTGGGGCGAACCAAAAATGATGGCCTGGGGTTTCGATTTAAAGCTTTTGTGACTGCAGGGATTTATATTCTTGGTTCTTTTGGTAAAGTCACACAGAAGGGAACTCATAGCGCAGGGTCATCCTGCAATTGGGGATTGCTTTAGGTATCGAGTTAACCACGGTTCACATCAGTGAACCAATTAATTCGCCTCCTGTGATGTGTGAACCTAAATATCTCAGAAATTAGGCAGTTACTCCGATAACACACTTGTATGTTTTATACAGCAAACCCTCGCTGAATCTCTATTTTTTACACAGGATGCTGCGTTTGATGTTTGGCCAAATACATTAACGCTTTGCCTATACTGCAATGTAAACAATACAATTATTACATTTACAACATTGTACTACACATGCGAATTACTATGAACATTTTAATTATTTCATTTAAATCAACCACCTACTCCCAGTTCACCAACCCACACTGGCCAGTGTGGTGAAGTATGGTCAAACAACCCCCCACATAACTAACAGGGCGTGGACAGCGCCGGATTAAGCTAGTGGGGGGCCTGTAGCACGTGTTATAAAGGGGCCCTAAAAAACACATAAATAATTAAACACACATTTTTTACTTGCACAATAAAGCAATTGTATTTTTTCGTTTGCTATACAGCCAGATAATACGACAAATCGCTAACCTTAAACACCCAGTCGTCTATAAAAGTTGAAGGCGGTATAGTACTATAATAATAGAGCGAGTGCAGAATCACTGAACGGGAATCGATAACTTGAACGCATTTATCGCGGGCCCCTTGAAAGTGCGGGGCCCATAGCATTTGTAGCTACTTTTGCTACTGGGATAATCCGACACTGGGCGTGGAAGATTCCTTTAACCAGCGCTGGATCGACACAGGGCTATAAATCATCTGCAATAAGTGCACAAGGAATAACACGGTACGAGTCATTCACAAGCAATGATTATATTATTGTACTCCTCTTGCGTATGTGTATATTCACCACTGCTACTTGGCAAGCCATTGGCTATCAATTTAATATTTGTTCGTGCTGCTGTAATAACTCGGCCTGTGTGGCCCCGCTATTACGACTCGGGCTATCAGCTTCGGGGCACATTGCACCCACCCATCGTATCGCTGGTGTCGGTCTGCTTCCGCGGTTAACCACTCTCCAAACCCACTGACTCAACGGGCGAAGTGGAGTTTGGAATTAAATAAGGGTCGGCGGTCCATCTCTCTCGTTGGCTTACCCCCCTCCCCCCCCCCATCTGAACACCTCTTTCCAATGTTAAAACGACCTGACGCATGATGGCACGGGTGGGTGTTGCTCTCGTTCTACAATGTGGAGTGTGCATTGTTTCACGTGGGATTTTTGGAGGCGATTGAGAGACTTGAGATGGGTTAATTCATTAGCGTGGCAATAACATGACGCTATTGCACCGTGGCATTGTGAAATATGTATGTTCAAATATACCGTGGATATAAACTGCATGCATCGTAGCATACTTTTGTTTGTATATTGAAATGCGTTTATAGTTCCGCGTGTATCACTCGATAACCAAAATGAGTACGATGATGATCACGACACCAAAGACATTTACATTTCCCTTTCTAAAATGCAGAGCGCGTGATCTGATCGAGAGAGAGGACAAAATATCCAAAGGGGCGATTGGCATGGCTACGATCACTTGTCAGAGACACTTAATGCCATATGTCAATATCACAATCTTGTTTTCAAACCATCATACCGTACTACTAATTGATTTATTTCACAATAAATTTTTTTACATCATCATACTTCTACTAATCATCATAATCATCATCAGATATGATCTTTACATGGCTCGATGAAGGTCTCTCCAAAGCCATCGCTTGGAATAACACCGAGAGACGCAGGGAAAGGACCACGTGCTTTTTGTGAAGCATTCTTCCGCTTTTTGACTCGAGAACCAAAAGTAGCAACGGCAAAGAGGGCACCAAAGGGCACCACCGAGGGTAATACCGTGCCCCTCATTCTGACTTCCTGGAATCCAGCTTCGCGAGGTCTTTTTTTTATTTAATCACATTTCAATGTGCGTACAGGTCACGTGTCGACAGGAGCGGTGGCGCGCTACGTCCTGTGACCAATCACTTCGGAGGCACGGTCTATCGGAGCACGCAAATTGTCTGAAAATTACAAACCACGCTTTTCTGCTACACGGTCACGGCAATGCAGTACAGCAAGTGGGTTCCTAAAACGCACGTGCTTTAAAATAAAATGTCACCGGCCTCGGGGTGGGTTGTCTCCGGGTTCGCGAGTTTCCTCCCGCACGAAGCAAAACACTCGTTAATTACCGAACGGAAATGGACCAACATCCCAACGCAGGACCCTCCTGCAAAACATTCTTGGAACTCAGCAAGACCTTCCTGTATAAATGGACGATGTTTTTTTTCCCCCTTCTGATTATGAGAAACAATGCCACGGTGAGTTGTTTCCGTGATGAAACAGTCGTGCCCGTGCATAAGTGGCACTGCCTTAGAACGGAAGTACGTTATCGCAGTTGACGTTTCGGGCATCGAATCTTGTGCAGAGCTTAGAGATGGACGTGTAGTTTAGAAGACTGGGGGTTTAAGTCAAGAAATGAAATGTTTGAAATGTACATGCAAAGTTTAATGTACATATGTGTTTAGCATCAAACAAAACCTGAACAAGTTATAAAAAAAACAAATCTACAAATTAACTAACGTCAAAATGACCACATTTATGTGCAAAGGTGACGCGGTTTTCAGGCTTTGATCACCTGCACGTGAAATTGTCGTTGTTTGCTCTACATCTGCATCAGTCATACGAAATGAGAAGAATGCCAACCTGTAGCGTGGGGAAAAGAGTTCAGAATGCATGAAATAATATTCTTCAGTAAGGGGCTGGAATTCGCCCGAGAGGTACGTCACAGTGGGAGATGGAGCGATTGTATAACCTCGTGTGCAGGTGCTGTGTGAATTGCTGCATCGCAAGATCGTGGGAGATGGTGACAACTTGCTTCGAGCCTTCATCCAGCAGTGGATTAATCATGGTTGATGGTGATTCGTGAGAGCTGTGCAGGAGGTTTTCACGGTTGTTACCGCACGGCTCTCCAATGTGTTTTCACACGTGTCGGGAGCTTCTTCAGGAATTGAGAACGGAATAAGAATAATAAGTTTCCTGAAGAACTTTCAATTCTTGAGTAGCTTTGCCAATTCTTAAAAGCCCTTGGAGAGGGATGCACGTCCTGTTTGGGCATAGAAAAACACCCATGAAGTGGTCACAATGTCATTTAACGCCAGGGAACGACTCTATATAGTCGACGTAAGACTTGTAGTGAAGTGCCTATCGGGCACAATCAATCCATCATCAACAACGTAATTGGGGAAGGAATGAAAACAAAGGAAAAGTGCTGCTTGGGGTAGCGCTGTTTAATGGCATCACGGGGTCGCGATTCCGTAAAACGACTTTACATCAACAAAGCGCACTTCACGAACGTGGCCCAAACACTGCGGTTTTAGGCTGGGATATTTGACCATCTAAGTCAGTTATTTATCACCGGTTCGATTCCTCGACAGATCGGAGAATGCAAAACTACTTGGGAGTTAGGGGGGGGGGATTAAAAAAGTCTCACCCCTGTTCTCACGTGTGCCGCTGGACGGGAGGTGGTCTGCAGGGCTTAGTGACATCGACCTTTGGAATTATTTACGTATAATTTAAAAAATGATACCATTGGAACCTCATTTGCCAGAAGAAAAAAATATGATAATTGTTTTTTTACCCTTTTATCTGGCAACAAAACTGACAACTTTTTTTACAAGGAGTCATGTTTGCATAGACCACCTATACCTGCAGTCGTAATGCAAACAAAAAACATAACTCTGATAATGTATGCACTGTCCTTGAAGTTGATTGGTCCGCAAAGGCGCCTTTTCGCGTCATCTGGTCCAACACCATGTGAGACTAGGCTCTAAGGAAAGCTGTCTCGGGTGTGGACCAATCAACTTCAAGGACAGTGCATACATTATCAGAGTTGTGTTTTTTGTTTGCATTACGACTGCAGGTATTGTGGTCTATGCAAACATGACTCCTTGTAAAAAAGGTATCAGTTTTGTTGCCAGATAAAAGGGTAAAAACAAATTATCATAAAAAATGACGTTTATAGATAAGATATTAATGGTCCCCGTTCTACTTACGAGATTAAGAATAACAAAACACAACTCCAGAAGCCACGATGAAAACAATATATAACGGAAGAATATACTGTACTCATTTCTACAATGTCTCTTTATTTAACAAATATATTTTACATTTGTAATTAATTAATCATTGCCGACACCGGAACGCATGAATGCACCGCATGGTCAAAATGTCAGAGTGACTAATTTGTGTTCTGGTTCCATAATGCAGTGCTCGTAGCAGGGAATGATTCGCCCTTCTGAAAAAAATAAACTGCGTCGAGGCATGATGTAGGGAACGTACCTCCGTTTGTAGAAGTGAGAATGTCATGCTGTCATTATAATAATTATCAGCCCTTTGCCAATCCGCTGCCGGAAGAATGGCTCCCCTCCCCCACGCCCTGTCAATCGTAGGGGTTGTTTGACCATACTTCACCACGCTGGTCAATGCGGGTTGGTTGAAACTATAGCATATTTTTTTTGCATTAACCTCACACTTGCTAATGCACTTCGCCCCGTCATTACCTGCTTTTGCACCTTTTGGAAACTATTTCCTACTTTTTGGAAACTATTTACTCCAGTGTGATGTTTACAAGTAACTGGAAAAAATAAGATCACAGACTCGGCATAAAACAATTTACAACGCTTTGTCAATCCACTACTGGATGAAGACCTCTCCATGCCAGGTCTATGGGGGGGGGGGGGCGTTGACCATACTTCACCACGGTGGTGAGTGAACGATGAAGGTGAATGTGTCATAGCAGCATCGCTTGGTATATCACTCGCCATTGATCTTAGGCGTGTCCAGGAATCGAACGCAGGTCGCAGGGCTCATAGCTGCTCCCACCACGCATGGTGCGTGTCAAATAAATTCCCATTTCGATGCAGTGCAGGACAATAATTAATGTACTGTTTGTACGTGTTGTAACAGCGCTGATTCGTTTCATGCTGTAGATCTTGTGTATACGTGTGGGTACAATCATCAGGCGCGTACACAGTGCAGCGACTTAAATTGCAACTCGAGCGACAAAGGTCGGTAAACGTCGAAAAATCCGTCGACTGCTTCGGTGGCAAATCAGCAGGGACTGGAGTTTGGGAGAAAACAAAACGAAGTAGTCCTCTCAGAGATTCGTATCTCACTGAACATTTTCATGGGTCGCTGGTAGTCTGGAGTGTCTTGCACATGACTATCATCAGCCAAGGCCATAGCGAGGAGTATACTGTGTGTGGTATGCCGGGTACTGTGATAGTTTGCGTGTCACTGTTACACTGATGTAGGTGGGACACTCTGAGCAGTAGCTGCAGCCATAGCGAGGAGTATACTGGACGTGGTATGCCGGGTACTGTGATAGTTTGCGTGTCACTGTTACACTGATGTAGGTGGGACATTGCTAGCAGTAGCTGCAGCCATAGCGAGGAGTATACTGGACGTGGTATGCCGGGTGACGGTCGCTGACAGGGACGACAGACCCGGCTGAAATGAAGCTCCGCCGACGCCCGAGACGAGAGCACGACTCTCAGTGCTTCGTGTCTCAAACCCGACGCGAGACTTGCAAGCGGCTATTGCGCAAATTTCCGCCCATTGTGCACCGAGTCACGACAAGCGCGCGGAGAGGAAGTTTGGCTTCGGCCAGGGGGGCCCTCTGTGCGCGCCACTTCTATAAAACGCGGCTGGAGGCTTGGCTGTGTCACTCCGGTGCGCGCGCGCGTGTGTGTGTGTTGTGCGTGCGGGTCTCCGCATGAACATGTCGACATCAAGCTCCAGGAAAACGACTGAGCCAGCAGAGTAAGTTCCTATACATCTATATGCCCGTACTCACACAGAATTGCACCGTAGGACAAGGTTAAAGTCCTTGCGTACGTACAGGTTGGTGTGTGCGGTTGGGGTACATATAGGGTATAATAATACAGTGCAGGGTAATTGTCGATTGGCGTATATCGTACTGCAGTGGCAGTGCCTTACGCCGATGATCACTACATCAAGCCCGCGGTACGAGCAGCGTCCCGTAATATGAAATTAATAAGCCCTGGCAATGGGTATACAATTACCGCATCGCCGCGGAATTGTTCCGCAGCGATACAAAGTTCTGGGCTGAGTTGCAGCCATCGTGGAGCAGAATGCACTTCGAAATGCCGAGTGCATCAGGCCCTGCGAATATTCACGCAGAGGGAAGTGGTGACACTGGCGGGACAGAGAGAACGTCAGCGATGGGACGGTGTCGGCTCGGATCGTTACGTCGCAAGATCGTGCGAGACGGCGACTGCTTTTGGGGGGGGGGGTCTTCATCCAGCAGTGGATCGATCATAGCTACCGATGATGATAATTGTGATTGTACGGGAGGTGGAGCGGTGGCGCAGTGGTTAGCGCACCGCATGAGTTGTAAACACGATCGACTCCCTGGGCCATGGCTCACATTAGTCAAGAGAGTGATGTGGGAGCGTCTCTCCCCCCTCCTCAACCTTAAACTGACCAAGGTAGTGAAGTATGGTCGAACAACTCCTCCTACGAGCAAAAGGCGTGGGGAAGTCCTCATCCAGCAGTGGATTGACCAAAGAGCCGTGGTTTTAACTAATAGACATGTCACACGGTCAACGTTTTCACTTTGCCCGGAGGATAGACCGCGAAACACATAGCCTAAATGATATAATTATATATGTTGAAAATGTATATTTTTGGCAGGTTGACGGGATATGTGACGGATGTTGTGGGCTGTATGTGTAATTCATCATACAGTAGCTGCATTGGGTTGCCCCCGTACTGTGAACATGAACCCATGTTTACTGCAGCGATGTCGTCGGATCTCATCACAGCCGACTGTATTGGGTCATCAAGTTTTACTGCTCAAGTTTTACTGCATTGATCATCGTCATCATCATCGGCCGTGAATTATCCACCGCTGGATGAAGGCCTCCCTAAACCGTTGCCATCTCCTATGATCTTCTTGGTTCTTTCGGTAAAGTCACGTAGAAGGGAAGTAATAAAATTATAAAAATCAAACATAATAAAACAATTCTCACGACGTTTCGGCCACAACGCAAGCAGCCGTCCTCAGGTGAAAACCAGGTCTGTCGAGGCGACAGCGTCTGAATGAAACAGCACACGTGCTTGGAGCATATATATAAGCTGAGTTGGAAGGGGGGGAAAGAGCGCCTTGACAAAAGAATATGTATATCAAGAGGCATTTAGCATATTTATGGGAAATGCAGGTATGTGATTAGTACTACTTATGCCCGTGCATTATGCAGGATTATCAGCATCAAAGGGAGGAGATAGGGGTAGCATTAATAAAGGGAAGGAGTGTTAATAGTATGTAGCTGCAGTAACTAAAACCACCACGTGATCATGGGCGCGAGCAATGCTTCAAGTGAAGAGTCACACGTGTGTGGGAAGCCGTGGCGCAGTGGATGTGCACTGCCCTACGAACTCAGCCACTCGAGTTCGATTCCAGCTCACGGCCAACAGTGACGATTATCTGGGCCTCCCCCCCCACCCCCAGGTCGACTCAGCCTCAAATGAGTACCTGGTGCGGTATGTAAACATCGCCACTAGGGAGATAAAGGCGGCCGGGCGTGGTGTTGACCACCACCCACCCACGTTTGAAGTTGCCGGACTTAACGTGCGCTCGCGAACAGCACTTGCCCCAATATTATGGTAAAGGCTGTATGGGGCATCTTTGTCTTACACTCTTAAGTGGATCCACACCTTTCCCACATTGCGTGGGACGTGTTCAGCAATTATCCGGTGCGTGAAGTGTGCAACGATCGACGTAATGTGTACTGTGCATGTACTTGAAAGGGATGGAATTTGAGAAGTATTATTCGTTCACAAGCCACCTTACCACGTGTCATATGTAAGTTCCTCTTTGCATAACAATACCGTCAAGTATTTTATCTGAGACTGTACAATAACAATCCGACCAGGTGGGGGAGGATCCCATCATCTGGGGGTAGGACCCCAATCATCCGGGAGGACCCCATTGCTACAGAGTAAATAATAGCCAAAGCCCCCCCCCTCCATATTGGTCAAGGGGGGCTTTGGCCATACTTCGCCACGCTGGTCAGTGCAGGTCGGTGAAGGGGGGAGCCCAGGACTGGTTCAGATATCGCTTGTCACTGATGTTAGCCGTGGCCTAGAATCCAACTCACTGTTCCTATTCAGTGCAAAAGACAATGAGCGTATTGATTTTAAGGCTGATAAACTAAATAATGTTTCGTTATTTGTGGAGATAAAAGAGCGGAATTCTGGCTATGTTAGGTTTTTTTTTGTTACCGATGCTGCTGCATGGCAAGGCACATTGAGTTAGTGTTGCTTTGCCATTGAACTGGGTCCCATATTTTATTTGGCGTGCTTTTGCCAATAACATCCGGTAATCCAGCAACCTGACTCTGCTGTTGAGACCCAGATGGTCGAAATCGGTCCCGAGTTTGCTGATTGATAACATTGGCCTGGAAAGCCAATAGGCTGATAGAATTAAACAACAGAACATATAAAAACACAAATTGTACTTTACCAGGTAAGGCCCACTGAGCTACATTGCTCTTTTTTAAAAAGCGACCTCGCCACAAATTATATCTCATCGAAGTGGCTTATCATGTGGCAACGTAATGCAGCCAAATACGCTAAATGCATGTTTCTAAATGTGGAGGGAAAACCCGGAGAAAAATCCACGAGACCCCAGGGAGAGACATGAAAACTCAAAATATACAACAGGCATCAGGGTCAGGATCACAACCACGACCTCCTGTATACCAGGCATAGGCAGTTAACATCTCATGTGGAAACGCACAGCAGAAAATACTCAACGGGCATGTTTCTAAATGTGGAGAGGAAAACCGGAGAAAAATCCACGCGACTCTGGAAAGAGACACGCAAACTCCAAATATACAGCAGGCGTCAGGGTCGGGATCGAACCCACAACCTCCAGTGTACCAGGCGAGGTAGTTAACATCTCTCCACCCCCCTTTCAAATATTAATACGTGAGGTGGGGGGGGGAGGTCATTGAGTTCAACCCCCCATCACGGCCAACATCAGTGGCAAGTACTTCGTACGTTTGCTTGCCCCGCAGAGGTCGCAAACGGGTTTTGATTCCTTATCCGTACCTGTTCCGGCCGCACCAGGGTCGCAAACGGGTACCCGTACCCGTACTCGGCCGGGTACGGGTAGGGTACGGGTATCGGGTACCTGATTGCGACCTCTGGGATGAAGCCATGTTGCAGGCGCGGGTGGGTTGATTCCAGGAACTTGAATTGTGAGAAGAGACAAGACGTTGGGAAATGAGTGACAAACGGTTACTCACCAGTGACTCACGGCCTACCCGTACCCTTACCCGGCCGGGTACGGGTAGCCGGGTATCGGGTAGGGTACGGGTATCGGGTACCCGGTTGCGACCTCTGTTGCCCCGGCAACGGGCGCACTGACTATGAGCTGCGCGTGCCACTGCGCCCCCAGGGAGCCCGTGGACGAGGTGCTGCGAATGCCGCCGATGATGCTGATGTGCGGCGGGTGCCGGCAGCCAATCAGCGACCGCTACCTCCTCAAGGCCATCGAGCAGTTCTGGCACGAAGACTGCCTTAGCTGCGACCTCTGCGGCTGCCGCCTGGGCGAGGTGGGACGAAGGCTCTACTACAAGCTCGGACGCAAGCTCTGCCGCCGGGACTATCTGCGGTAACCGTGGGGGGGGGGGGAGAGGTCTTGCTCGGGAAATGGCTGGAGTCCTTGACTGAAAGCTTTCGTGACTGAAGGAATTCATATTCTTTGGGTTTTTCGGTAAAGTCACGTAGATTGAGGTTCAAATGAGTGAAAATAAAATAGGCAAAAAACTAGGACGGTTCGATCGCAATACAAGCGATCGTCATCAGGAGGTCATCGGGGCGATCGCTTGTGTTGGGATCGAAACGTTGTTGTTTTATTTTATTTTTTATTAATTTGAACCCATCTACGTGACTTTAGCAAAAGACCCAAAGAATATGGCTGGAGTTGCCTGGTGATTGGGGGGGGGGGGAAGGGGAGGAGTGGGAAGAAACGAAATGTCATTGGTTGATTTAACAAAATGTGTCGGTTTTGAGTTTTTAATGGGGGAGTGTGCTCACCATTGTGATGGAGTGCTCTCGCCGGTGACTTTCACTCGATCTCACACAGGTCAGATCGAGTGATTCAGCAATGGATACTGACGAATGACTGACTGACGACATCTCATACATGTCAACCCCTTTATTGGACACCCTGCGCCCTGATAAATCTCAACGTTCCTTCTACAAAGTCCCACCACAAGGGAGAAAAACAAACAAATATAATTATATTTCGATTTAAAGCTTTCGTGACTGTAGGGATTCATCTTCTTGGTTCTTTCGGTAAAGTCACGTAGAAGGGAAATAATAAAATAATAAAAATAAAACATAATTAAATTATTCTCACGACGTTTCGGCCATAATGCAAGCAGCCGTCCTCAGGTGACGCTGTCTTTCCGACAGACCTGTTCTTCACCTGAGGACGGCTGCTTGCGTTGTGGCCGAAACGTCGTGAGAATTATTTTATTATGTTGTATTTTTATTATTTTATTATTTCCCTTCTACGTGACTTTACCGAAAGAACCAAGAAGAGAAATATAATTATTTTGCCTCTATTGAAACGGCTGCACGCCATATGGACCTTAACACTCAATTTCCCCGTACAAGAATACGGGTACACCGTATGGGTTGACAGGTTTGACATCTGATAAGCCAGCAGAATTTGTATAACAAGCCTCAGTTTGTATGGGGGGGGAGGAAGATTAGGAAATCGCTGTGATTGAGAGCGTGGTTTCATCATGCGTGGCTGAAACCCACAATTATAATCGAGGGATCATCATTGCAATACTTTTGGTTCTTGATTTAAAAGCAGAATGATGGAAAGACATGTTTCCATACATCCTTACAAGTTCTCCAATCCATGTGTTCCTACTTAAATGTTAGTGAAACCTTAAACGTTGACCTCTCCACCGCTTCTTTGCTTTAATGTGCAGACCATTTTACCGCCTCTTCAGTCACCTGTATTTGCGCACACACAATCATCCTGCCTAAATTGTATATTTGCTATTTAGTTAACAAGTTATATACCTAGTTCTGAGAGCCAACATGTGACGAAATAAAAAAAAACAACTACAGGAATTTTGTAGCTTAAATAACTCCCTCTGCAGGGCTTTCAAGGGCTTCTTTATGTGAACTACTGAGATGAGTACCATAGTATCTCAGCCAATAAGCTCCCTCAGCCTAACGGTTTAGAGGCATTTCATTGGTGGGATGTGGCTGGGTGTCTCGGGTCAGAGGACACCTGGACAACACTGCTGAGAGCCCGAGTTTAGTTTAATAGTTTGTTATAGTTGGAGTCGGAGTTTCAGCCGCATGTGATTTAACATGCTTCAGTAGTGCAGTGTGACTATTTGGCCTGATTCAATGACTGCCCCAAAAAAAAAATCAAAATAAATGTTTTCCACTTAATTTTGACGAAATTCCAGCTCTAAGAATGTGAAATTTGCGTTTGATTGGCATACGATGGACGATATTTGTAGCAAATGTAAACAGTAGACCCTGTTGGTCTATTGGAGTCACTTGAGATGTACCGTAATTATGTAGTGTCTTCTTCGAGGACTATCCTTTGACACGGGGTCATCCACAACTAGCTGCAGAGTTTATTTGCCCTTGTGACATGAAGCCCATAACACAAATTGAATATAATACAGCAAAGGCACAACATTCAATAACATACATTTCACGAATGGAACAATGATCCTGTTCCCTAACAAGTAAAATAATACACATTCAAAAAGGGATACACTAAATACATAGAAAATATATAAATACGGGTTTTCTAACGATAAATATTCTGCAATAACTACATGTTGTGCACATTAAACACACAACTATTTGTATTTAACGGTGCAGCGGCGAGCACACTGTGTTGTGGACCCAGAAGCCCGACTCTGACTTTCAGCCATTGACAACATCTGTTGTGAATGTGGTGACCACTATGAACCAGAGGTCGCAAACGGGTTTTTATTCCTTACCCGTACCCGGCCGCACCAGGGTCGCAAACGGGTACCCGTACCCGGCCGGGCACGGGTAGCCGGGTATCGGGTAGGGTACGGGTATCGGGTACCCGATTGCGAACTCTGCTATGAACCGGCTTTGGCCTCGCTTAAATCTACCAAGCCAAAGTGACCAGCACGGAGAAGTATAGTGGAACAACCCCCCTGACTGACACGGTGTAGTTGAGGCCTTCATCCGGAAATCGATTGACAAAGGGCTGTAAATAATATATTGTTACTATTATGTTACTTTGCATAGAATAATGGTATTTCCTGCAAAACACGACGAGGTTTATTGAAATGTAAATAGAGTTGCGTGGAGACAATTCGCTTTCCTGTTTGCGGCAGTGGGTTTCTACGCGCAGGTTTAACTTGTAGGAATGTTACCGTGGCTATAAAGTCTGAGAGCTACAGCTGAACGATTTTTCAAAATTAGTGCCAGGGCGCGCTGGTTGGTAGGACAAAATAAATAAAGTAGCTTCCGATTTCCCACATTGCCGATATTTTCTTTTGAGAAGGCGTAGCGTTAAATAGATATGGGGCCCTCCATAAATGACGCCACGCCCCTGGGGGGGGGGTGGGTGTCAGACATTTGTGACGATGTGTGACGAGGGGGCGGGGGGGGTAAGAAATGTGACGTCACATCAAAATGCGCAACTTTAAATAATTATAGACAACACGTTCTACTTAATTAAATCTACTTTTTAATAAATGTTTTTTCCTACAACAGCAGAGTGCAGCGCCACATTAAATACGCACAACAATGACAATAGTTTAAAGCGATTTGAACCATGTTTTATTTTTTGGGGCGGGGGGGGGGGGCAGTGCTTTATGACGTCACATTTGAGGGGGGGTCTGACTTTTGTGACGCCGTGTGACGAGGGGGGGGGGGGTCAAAAATCGTCCAAAATCGCGTGACGTCATTTATGGACGGGGCCCCTATGGATCGGGAAGTTACATGGAAGGAAGAATAAGGAAGGGAAAAACACGCGACAGGGCATCGCTTCATGGAATTAGTGTCGCTCGCGTGCAGAATCAACACAACAAAAATATCCAGGCGTGGATTTACAATCGGAGTGGAAATTATTCATCCATCCACCCACGTCTGGGCGATTCGATGAATCATTGCGTTTAAGGATCGTGATTCGATTATTTTATGCACGTACATTATGGTGAATAGTAGATGCTCTCGTAGCTGCACGTGTTATTTATTTATATTACATAAAAAAATATACCTTGAGATGGAGCATGACATTTGCAAGGGTGTCCAGGCTGACACGCACTCATTACATACAGCGTATACGAATTGAAAACTATCGATTATCAAGGACACGGTTGGGTGCACGTGATCGCAAGCGTAAGAATAGATGTCATTCGATGGATCGGTGCATCGTTCGCACCGTTAGTTATTGCACCTCATCACGCCAAACATGGGCTAACAAACCACTCACAGAGTACACAGGTCTAAATGCTAACGTGGGAAAACAATAAACCGGACTTATACTTTTTCCATAACGCACTTCTGCCCCACGTTCAACCGGCAAACCAGTGGCTAGCGGATGTGTGCCAGCATCGTCAGCAGTGGTAATTGAGTCAGCATTTTTTTTTATAGTTTTACAAATATATCATCATAGTCTCGATCCAGTGAAGTTTTCAAGTCTTTTTTTGTTGTTGTTTAACCAGATGAGAAATAAAGAGACCCGGGGAAAAGCTCATTTGCAAGGGTGACCTGGGGCATTAGTTAAAATTTGCGGGCAGGTTTTGAATTTTGGCGTAGCGGCAGCCAGGGAGTGGGACGCGTTGGACGAGCGTCCACGGGGCGGAGACGGAGCGATGAAATCGGCTCGTGCGCAGGATCGTGGGTGGTGGCAGCGGCTTTGGGGAGGCCTTCATCCAGCAGTGGATTAAGCACGGATTAATGATAACAATACAACGCGGCTTGGCACAGCCTTCACGCGTGGCCAGTTAAACCGGTGGCTGACGTCTCTGTCCAGCGCCGGATCCAAGGGGCGGGGAGATGGGGGGGGGACGATTGCCCAAAACTACCACTTGAGACCCCCGACAATTGGCATTATATTGATATTTACCAGAAATAATGCGTGGAACGAATTTATTTATTAACGCAGGGCCCTATTTGTACATACGTGTGTGTATGTTGAACTCACGTAGCCAACCGTGCTAATCGGAGTGTGCGGCGGGGGGGGGTGATAACTAACTAAACACAAAAATGCTGCGCTAAAGAAATGAGTTTTCAACCTAGAGGTCAACACCGATGACCCAGTGTGGACCTCTGCAGCCAAACATATCTCGACCGTTAGGGCGGCAGTCTGCTCTTGTTCAGTGTCGGCCCACTACCTACTGGGCTTGAAACCCCCCCCCCCCCCAACACAAATCCACCCCGCACCTTCCACCTGCATTGAGAAGTTACGAGATCCGCTTGTGTCTGTGCCCAGGCTCTTTGGGCAGGACGGTCACTGCGCGTCGTGCGAGAAGCGCATCCGAGCCTTCGAGATGACGATGCGCGTGCGGGACAAGGTTTACCACCTGGAGTGCTTCAAGTGCGCCGCCTGCCAGAAGCACTTCTGCGTGGGCGACCGCTACCTCCTCGTCAACTCGGACATCATCTGCGAGCAGGACATCTACGAGTGGAGCAAGATCAACATCATGATGACCTGAGTCGCCCGGGGAGGAATGGCAGCAGCAGCAGCACGAGAAGCTGATGGATGACGGAAGGCCTGGTGCTGGGAGGATAGAGGCTTGCGGGCTCCAGGAGAGGGAGTCCAACCCAACCCAAAAGGCTTCCGCGCTCTGGCTCCATGCAGCATATTTCGTTCCAAAAACTACCGACAGAGACGTTGAAGAAGGATGCAAGGTGCGTGTGGTCCAGACAAGAGGAGTGCGATGGAGGTGTAGCAATCGCTCGCTCACGCCACTGCTGCTGGAAGGGCCTCCATTATTAGGAGCTCAAGAGAGGCCCTCTAGAGGTGCGTGTATTGACCTACTCTTCCACGCTGTTACCCCACGGGCACGCGACCTGCCGATCGAGGAACTGTGCCTGATGCCTGTTTACAAATGAACCTTATGGCGGGACCCTGGGGTCCCATAAGCCCCCGGCTCTCGCATAAACTGCGTTGCGACGTTATTTTATGTCTGTTGAAGGCGAACGACACGGCGATCTATTCCTCTCGACGAGCTCTACACGATGCGCTAATCAAAGTGACAAAGTTTTGTTTCTTCTGCGCATTCGTCCTCGTCGCTGCACTTGGACACGACAACAGAATGATCCGCGCCAGGTGGGTCGCGGCGTTTATGTGCGCGGTGGGACGGAGTCGGAAAATGTTTTTAATAATTAACGATTTTGACTTCCGTTTATTGGTGACCCCGAGGTCCCGCCATAAGGTTCGTTTAATAAACATGCGTATCGTGGATTTATTTGGCTGTTATACATTTCCACATAAGCCACTTCAGCTATCATCTGTGGCCAGGACGCTTCTGAAATAAACGCGCTATATAGCTCATTGGGCCTTACCTGGTATTTAAACAACAAAAACTTTTTTTCTTTAGTTTAGCGAGTTTTGTCACGCGCACAAAATGTGCCGACGAGTGACCGACTTCAGCACCACCGGCGGTGCAGATGCAAGCTTCGCGTCCGCCTTACTTTCCGGAGCGTCTTAAAACCCGGAGAATACAGCGTGTATATATATATAAAAAAACGTATTATTTTTCCTCAGTTTTATTGAGTCAACAAACCACCTCTGAGGGGAGGCCCGATCATGTGTTCTGGGCCCAAAAAAAGTCGACATGATTTACAAGCAATGGTGCTGAACAGTGAATAATGCTGCCTGGTCCGGAGATTGATTTTGTCGTAACACACGATGGTGCGAAACGAGCGTCATGGTTACTGTGGTCAGGCTTGTAGAAGGATTTGCATTAAGAGGATATTTTTTTTTTAAAGAAAGCCAACTTCAAGGCAGTCAGACAAAATAGTTTTGCGATACTGTATTTGTGCAGGTTTCTGCTGGTGCATTGTGAATGGATGTTTGTTCGGGATAAAATGACTTGTTCCCAAATCCTCATCCCGCATGATACCCATGTTTCACTTGACTGGAATTATTCATTCAGGGCAACTATTCAATTCAATAAAATATAAATAAATAAGATTGTGGTTACTCTAGCGGCCTCTCGTGGCCGAAAATGCATTACACATATAAGAACTTATAAACATTGGTTCTCACGCATGTGATTTGATGTGTGTATCGTGAATATAAGAATCAATATTTATTGATGAATTGATGCATTGCTACGTCCGTAATATGTATGAATTCATTATGAAATTTGGCAATTTAAACATGTTTACACATTTACAATCCATTTCGCATATGCGTCTGTCGATGAATGTAGATGATAACGGAATATAATAATGAAATATGTAATGCAAGAAAATTATTGGAAAACAATCTCAACTGATATGCAAAAATGTACAGATAAGAGTTGTGCGAACGGTCACTCTACAAAATGAGGTAATCTCTTAAAATATTGTTTCGGGGACTAATTTGTCATTCGGAAGCCTAAAGACTGCCCACACGATGAAGATTTCCTACCTAGCTGATGGATGACGGAAGGCCTGGTGCTGGGAGGATAGAGGCTTGCGGGCTCCAGGAGAGGGAGTCCAACCCAACCCAAAAGGCTTCCGCGCTCTGGCTCCATGCAGCATATTTCGTTCCAAAAACTACCGACAGAGACGTTGAAGAAGGATGCAAGGTGCGTGTGGTCCAGACAAGAGGAGTGCGATGGAGGTGTAGCAATCGCTCGCTCACGCCACTGCTGCTGGAAGGGCCTCCATTATTAGGAGCTCAAGAGAGGCCCTCTAGAGGTGCGTGTATTGGCCTACTCTTCCACGCTGTTACCCCACGGGCACGCGACCTGCCGATCGAGGAACTGTGCCTGATGCCTGTTTACAAATGAACCTTATGGCGGGACCCTGGGGTCCCATAAGCCCCCGGCTCTCGCATAAACTGCGTTGCGACGTTATTTTATGTCTGTTGAAGGCGAACGACACGGCGATCTATTCCTCTCGACGAGCTCTACACGATGCGCTAATCAAAGTGACAAAGTTTTGTTTCTTCTGCGCATTCGTCCTCGTCGCTGCGCTTGGACACGACAACAGAATGATCCGCGCCAGGTGGGTCGCGGCGTTTATGTGCGCGGTGGGACGGAGTCGGAAAATGTTTTTTAATAATTAACGATTTAGACTTCCGTTTATTGGTGACCCCGAGGTCCCGCCATAAGGTTCGTTTAATAAACATGCGTATCGTGGATTTATTTGGCTGTTATACATTTCCACATAAGCCACTTCAGCTATCATCTGTGGCCAGGACGCTTCTGAAATAAACGCGCTATATAGCTCATTGGGCCTTACCTGGTATTTAAACAACAAAAACTTTTTTTCTTTAGTTTAGCGAGTTTTGTCACGCGCACAAAATGTGCCGACGAGTGACCGACTTCAGCACCACCGGCGGTGCAGATGCAAGCTTCGCGTCCGCCTTACTTTCCGGAGCGTCTTAAAACCCGGAGAATACAGCGTGTATATATATATAAAAAAACGTATTATTTTTCCTCAGTTTTATTGAGTCAACAAACCACCTCTGAGGGGAGGCCCGATCATGTGTTCTGGGCCCAAAAAAAGCCGACATGATTTACAAGCAATGGTGCTGAACAGTGAATAATGCTGCCTGGTCCGGAGATTGATTTTGTCGTAACACACGATGGTGCGAAACGAGCGTCATGGTTACTGTGGTCAGGCTTGTAGAAGGATTTGCATTAAGAGGATATTTTTTTTTTTTAAAGAAAGCCAACTTCAAGGCAGTCAGACAAAATAGTTTTGCGATACTGTATTTGTGCAGGTTTCTGCTGGTGCATTGTGAATGGATGTTTGTTCGGGATAAAATGACTTGTTCCCAAATCCTCATCCCGCATGATACCCATGTTTCACTTGACTGGAATTATTCATTCAGGGCAACTATTCAATTCAATAAAATATAAATAAATAAGATTGTGGTTACTCTAGCGGCCTCTCGTGGCCGAAAATGCATTACACATATAAGAACTTATAAACATTGGTTCTCACGCATGTGATTTGATGTGTGTATCGTGAATATAAGAATCAATATTTATTGATGAATTGATGCATTGCTACGTCCGTAATATGTATGAATTCATTATGAAATTTGGCAATTTAAACATGTTTACACATTTACAATCCATTTCGCATATGCGTCTGTCGATGAATGTAGATGATAACGGAATATAATAATGAAATATGTAATGCAAGAAAATTATTGGAAAACAATCTCAACTGATATGCAAAAATGTACAGATAAGAGTTGTGCGAACGGTCACTCTACAAAATGAGGTAATCTCTTAAAATATTGTTTCGGGGACTAATTTGTCATTCGGAAGCCTAAAGACTGCCCACACGATGAAGATTTCCTACCTGTGAAACATGCCCTACACATTTCTACACAGCTTGCCATCGGCCTCTTTGATATTTAACTGTAGACGTCCGAATGACGGCTCACTCTCCTGAACAGCGCCTTGAGAGATTACCGCATTATCGTAGTGTTACCATTTGCTAAACTGTCATGACCTACATTAATCCGCAGGCGTCATTAAGAGAGGGATTGTCAATAGTTACCCGGCCTGCCTCGATGAAGGCCGGCTCTGGCATGCACAGGTGATATCGTGGATAAAAGAGTTACTGTAAAATGGGGAAGGGAGTCGTTGTGGTGTTTAATCGTGCTTAGAGCGGTCAGGTCCCCTTAAATGTGTCCCCTGGAAATCTATTAAAGAAATAGACATTCGTCAACAACACTGCCTTAAAAGAAAAATACAAATAATCGGCGACATTAAGGGAAATGGCCCTTCACAGCACATGAAGAAGGGTCATTGCTTGAAACGTCGCCTATCATATTTATTTTTAAGGTGGTGTTACTGACGAATGTGGTGAATCTTTACGTTTTCTATTAAAGCAACACGGTTCGCATGAGAATGCTGCTCCCTAATGGGAGAATACACGTATACATGTATATGTATTTTGCCAAAGCTCTTAAAAACCTTGCACAGGATGTGTTTTTAAATCCATTAAATCGACTGTGGACACGCGGGCGGGAGTTGAGAAACACTGCCGTGGGGAAAGAGGAAAATATAAAAAAAACCCACGCACACACAGGTCCGGGAGTTGGACCATGTGCAACTGCTACCTTGCGTCAGAAAACGTCCTCCGATGAATATCTTGGGAGAGAGAGGCGAGGATTGGCGTGGTGATCCACTTTGCCTGCTCCAACAGCGCTCAGCGTGTTTTTTTTTAAAAGCCCCGCAGTTATAGACGTCTGGTTGGAATGATAAAGATTAATTCTAGATTTGAAGCTTTCGTGACTGCAAGGATTCATATTCTTAGGGGTTTTTTTTCGGTAAAGTCACGTAGGTAAAAAAAAAAAGTAAAATTAATAAAAGTAAAAAAAAATCACGACGTTTTAATTTTTTACCTACGTGACTTTACCGAAAAAAACCCCTAAGAATATGATAAAGATTAATTTATGGCGTGAGGTTCGTCTAACATAATACTTTCCTACAGCCCCCTTGCCCGGCCACTGCTGGATGAAGACCTCCCCACGCCGTGCTTGTCACCGGGGTTGCTTGATCATACTTGGGCGGCGCGGGATGTTAACTACCTCGCCTGGTACACAGGAGGTTGTGGGTTGATCCTAACCTTGACGCCTGCTGTATATTCGTAGCTTGCATGTCTATCTCCCCGTCGTGTGTAGATTTTTCTCCGGGTCCCCTGGTTTTTCCCCTGCACATTTTCAAAATGTGCATTTTAGAGTATTTGGCTGCTATAAATCTACACGTGATAAGCCACTTCGTGGCCAGGTCGCTTTTGAAAAAAGAGCTATACAGCTCAGTGGGTGCTTGCTTGTTAAAAATGAAAAAAAAGTCGATAGTAATTGTTCACCACACGGTGCCACAGTCGTTAGTGCATGGTGATATAAATCTATCAACCTGAGTTCGATTCCCAGCCATGGTCAACGTCAGTGGCAAGTGATAACTGAACCAGTTCTGCCCCGCCCCCACCCCGACACCAACCCGCACTGACCAGCGTGGTGAAGTATGGTTAATCAACCTCGATAACCGACATGGCATGGGAAGGTCTTCGTCCAGCAGTGGATTGACAGAGGGATGTAACATAGTGTCATTATATACAGAATTAAGGTTTTCATGTTATATTTCGTCTTTTTCCCTAAACACGAAACAAAGAATCCAATCGGAATTCTCGCAGAGCGATGTACCGCTGTTGTTGAGAATGGTCTGCGAAGGTGACATCACAGAATTGCTTAAAGTTACCTATATTACACATGGTGGGTGGGGGGGGCGCAGTGATTTTACACTCGCCTTGCCACAGAGATCATTTGTCAGTAATATGACGGTCCAACCAGTAATTTCTATTCTCAGCACTGTCATTTAGCCAAATTAAGTGCTGAAACCGAATATTATACGTTGTGTTGTATTGTACAATCAATTACTGGGCTGAGACATCTTAGTTTAGCCATAGGTGGCTGTCTAGACTCGAACCCAAAATATTTCAGTGGTGCCAGTTCAGCGCTCTGACCTCTGAGCTACCCGCCCACCTCCAGACCATCTTTTGTTCTAATGATAAGCAATAAAAACCGTTTACAACCTGGTATGTTCTTTTGGGATAGAACAATCTGTCGATTAAAATATATTATAAAGCTCATTGTACATGCACACACGTAAAAAAAATGTGTTCCAGTATTTATAATGTATAGTAAGTCAGTACAAATTGTATCACGATAGATTCCTAATTCAATTGTGACCCCGAATCAAAACAATTAATGTAACCTGATAGGGCTGAAATGTTACATTCATAATGTACAGAGTATTAGGCCAATTGGCCAAAGTTATTCACTTCTCTCACCGTGAATAAGATCATGAATGTTGCATTTGCCAGATGGTCACTAATATGAATTATACATGTAACTGTACAGTCCAATGTTACATATCCAACTCGCTAGGGGCTGATGGTATAGGCCAATATTCTTAATTTTATTTTTTCATTTGCTATACAGCCGGATAATACGACTTTTGCTACTAGGATAATCCGGCCCTGGTCACACCGTGTGTTCAAAAACTACACAGTGCTGGTTAATTCTGCGCCGCCGAGTTTCGCGAAATTCGTTCACGTTATAAGTGGTTTAATTATCATTAATTAGGCAGGGCGGATATGTGACGTTTGGTATATATTGTAATGGCGCGGTTATGAGACAAAGCACCTGATGGGAATGGCAATAGTGTTGTATCAGAATTTACAGAGTTGGGTGCAATCTGCCCCTTTCATATTTGCATATCACCATATGCATGCTGTTCGTAGACGGAAACGAAAGTTTTGTGTGTTAATTTATGTATTTATTTGCCACGACAGCTGTGTTGTACATTTGATCCTTATGGCAGATACCCCGGGGTTCCAAATAATACAAAATGGGCCGAGGCAATTCAATATTTTATTTCTGGGACGCAATTTTTTTTCCAGGGGTGTACTTAACTCTGCGACTGGGGTACCAATCAATCCGAAATCGGTGCCACACTCTGCGATGTCGAAACGCAGCGAACACGATTGCGCCGGAACCCTGAACGCGCACGGTACGCACCGTAGTGGTGCATCGTGCACAGCTCGTCCAGATGAGTCGATTGCCGCCTCGCCGACCATCAACAGAGACTAAACATGACTGCATCACGGACATTATGCGAGAGCCGGGGTGCTGTGGTACCCCGGGGTACCGCCATAAGGTTCATTTGGCCAAAACATTAAGCAGTATGAATGTGTAAATAAAACACTGAATGAATAATGTGTGGCTTAGGAACTCGCGGGGTGTGAATTTTATGATATTAACAGCACAAGAAATAGCTTACCTACGAGTTAAGTCTCTCCTGCCAGCAGTTGCGCGAGAAAGCGATTGCTGGGCTGCACATTTACCCATTGGGGCCGTCCATAAATGACGTCACGCACCTAGGGGGGGAGGGGGGTCAGACATTTGGGACGATGTGTGACGAGGGGGGGGGGGGTTGAGAAATGTGACGTCACATCAAAATGCGCAACTTTAAATAAATATAAACAACACGTTCTACTTAATTAAGTAGACTTTTAATAAATGTTTTCCCCTACAACATCAGAGTGCAGCGCCACATTAAATACGCACTACAATGACAATAGTTTTAAGCGATTTGAAGCATGTTTTATTTTTTTTGGGGGGGGGGGGGGGGGGCAGAGCTTTGTGACGTCATATTTGAGGGGGGGGGGTCTGACTTTTTGTGACGCCGTGTGACGAGGGGGGGGGGTCAAAAATCGTCCAAAATCGCGTGACGTCATTTATAGACGGCCCCGTTGCTCTACATTGGTTGATGAAACATAACAACGCTTTAATTCCTTCGTGTGGGCGCTCAGAACAGCACGTGCGTGCGTGTGTGTGTGTGCGATTTCCAATGACACGCTGCGTCTTAATAACCTGTGACAATCGGGCTTGTGAGTGGCGAGAATGGAAGTTCACAGCCACGGATTTACTGATCGTAATGGATTTCACAGGGAATTTCAATCACTTTGTTCAATGCAGAGAGAGAGAGAGAGAGTTCTCTGAACCACTAGGAGGCAGCAGAGTCACGCTTGGTCAGGAAAAACTTGCGTTGAGGCAAATGATGTGACCAGGCTACTTCCACAACCAGGCTTGAAAGCTGCTTTGAAGCAGAGCTTCTTTACTGAAGCAGCCAGATGATGATTGAATACATACATCTTGACATGGAAAAAAAGGTAAAGGTGCAGCCGTGCTATTTCTTGCTCATGTCACTGCTGCCAGAAGGGCCTCTACTCCGGAGGGTATTTGATCGTTATGGCGGTACCCCGGGCTACCAAATAATACAAAATGGGCCGAGGCAATTAAATATTTTATTTCTGGAACACTATTTTTTTTCTAGGGGTGTACTTAACTCCGCGGCGATGTCGAAACGCAAAACATTAGCATACAAAAAATCCGCTATCGAAAAATTCAACTTTGAATCGTGCATCGTGTACAGCTCGTCGAGATGAGTCGATTGCCGCATCGCCGACCATCGACAGACTAAAAGTGACTGCATCACGGACATTGGTGCGAGAGCCACGCGACTATGGTACTATGGTACCCCGGGGAACCGCCATAAGGTTCAATTGGCCTACTCTTCCGTGACACTTTACCCATTACAATAATAGCAGCAACTCTTTGACGACTATGACTGCATTCATCATCGATGCTTATGTTGAGTAGATAACAGCAGTTAATTATTGAGACAATAAACTTAATTATCCATGAATAATGAGACATCTGTTTTTTCATATCCACGAAAAAAGAAAATCTATGAATGTGTTGCATGTTGAGAACAATATTACCCTGTGGCATTCATTGAATCGAGTCAACCAATTTTAACCTTCGTGGCCTCATCAGCAGAGTCAATGAATTAATCATCTACAGTTTGTAAATCTACCCCTGAAAAATGGTTAAACAATGGCCCAGCCAATTCTGCCGTTCTCAGCAGGGTGAAGTATGGTGAAATAACCCCATGAACCGCATGCCATGGCGAGGCTCTAATCCAGCAGTGGATTGACAAAAAAGTGCTTAACGTGTACACACGCACAAGTCAACGACAAACCGAAACAGTGGCGTCTGGTTCAAAATGCCTTCGCCGTGGGAGAATGGATTCAAAATGGCCCCTCGCCAATCCCAACGTGCACTGCGAGATTCAGCTTCTTGAACATGAACATGCCCACCGGAATGCTGTCGTACTGCGATGCTTAGCGCACGTGACTTGCGACGCAGAGGTTAACCGGTTCGATCCCCTGAAGAAAGCGGTGGCATCATGGGACCTCCTTTGCCAGTACCAAAATATACTAATAGGGGTTTTCCCCTTTTTTCTGGCAACAAAAGTGACACCTTTTGCAAGGAATCATGCTTACATTAACACACAATACTTGCAGTCAAATGCAAACAAAAAACAATACTCTGATAATTTATGCATTGTCTTTGAAACTGATTGGTTCACACCAGAGACAGCAGAAAGAAAGCTGTCTCTGGTGTGGACCAATCAGTTTCAAAGACAATGCATAAATTATCAGAGTATTGTAAGGTACAACAGAGTCAAATGGCCCTGGAAACAAACAAACATGAAAATAAATAATGAAACAACGCAGATAATGTTGCTCATTAAATATATTAAATACTGCAGATCATGGTCATGAATGTGAAAATCTTAAATAGTTGTATGCACACGTTCAAACAGACAAACAGGTAAACTCTACTCATCCTGTGTTTAATCCACTGGCTTTTTCACGTTGTCAGCGTTATGATATCCATTGCATCATATCTGGCTTGGCACAACCGACAACAGCACACCTTCCAGATTTACTCCTCTGTTGGACATGATGAGCCCAAAGTCACACTGATATCCCACTTAGCCCTGCCAGTGCTGATGTATGTATGCATGTGTGTTGAACTTCTTTTGCACCATACATAGCGAACCGTGCTCTCAAAAGATGATCAAAATTTAGATCCACAATTATCCTTAAAAACCGGAAATTTGGAAGCTTGAAACTCATCCCACTGGGAAGATATGTATAGCATGCGGATTATTTTATTTCTTTTTACTCGATTTGCCAATGCTACCATGGGATTTAATTTTTATACAACAGAATAAACGATTTTCGTGAATTGACTGCATGCTAATGGCATTTTAACCATAGCGCACTACCCGCTCTGACTTATGGCTCAGAAACATGGTCATGAAACAAAACAAAAATGGAATAACAGAGTGTAAATAATAATTGAGAGATGCATGCTTGAAATCAAAACAGAGGAACACGCGTATTTATGAAAATACACAGGCTAATGACAACATTTCATACACTAGAGAAATGTCAGAGGGCCTGGGCGGGACACTGCCAAAAGGGATGATGGCCATTGGTCAATTGTGATGATGGAGTAGCAGCCAAGGAATCACGTGCATCTAAAAGTACTTATATATGTTGAACTTCTGTCGCACCGTACGTAACCAACCGTGATAATCTGAGGTGCAGGGCAAGAAGAACAGCAACCTAAACACAAAAAGCTGCCCTCAAGAAATCAGTTTTATATTTAAAGAAATTATGAGATGAAGCGGTGTGCTCATCTTGTGGTGGCGAGATGTTAACCCTCTCGCCCGGTATACGGGAGGTCGTGGGTTAGATTCCGACCCTGATGCCTGTTGCACGTTCTCCCCGTGATCGCGTGGATTTTTATCTGGGTCCCTCGGTTTCTTTCCCTTGGCTGCTATACGTGTCCACGTGGTGAGCCACTTCATTGGGCTATCATTGGTGGCTGGGTCGCTTCTGAAAAAAAGCTATATAGCTCAATGGGCCTTACCTGCAAAAACAAAACATAGTTTTCTAGCTTCATTTTAAAGGTGCCGGGCGGATCATTATCACATCACAGGATCGTGAAAGATTGGTGGCGGATCGGGGAGGCCACCGTTCATCCAGCAGCGGAGTGACCGTGGCCGATGCTGTTGACGACGACGGGCGTTCACAGCGAGGAAGCGACGCCGCACGTCTCGGCCGACTCGTGCTTCGCACATTGTGCGACGCTTTGCACGGGCAAAGGAGTCGCGAACAACCCCAAAAACGGTGAAATTATGCACAAAAGACGGGACAAACCCTAATTGGTCACGGCTAAATCCCGCGGCCGTGTTCCCCACTGGGGGAGCCTCTGTCCACTTTAGTCACAGTTGGTAGCTGCGGTGTTCGGCCGCGGTCGGGGAGGAAGAGGCGAAACGGGCACCGGGGGTGCACGATAGTTGCCTCGACTTCAATTAACTCACCATATGTTCACATTCAGGCACAACTCGCAACCCCTACAGCTGAGCAGATGCTTTTTTTCTCTCTCTTTCTCTTCTCAGCTTTACAAAGTGACGGGACTTTTTTTCTCTTACCCCCCACCACCCATCCCCACCCCATCATCCGCCAATCTCCATTCAAATAGAAGAGGGATAGGCATCGCTTCAGCTGTCCGTGGCAAAAAAATTGATGAAATCAGAAACATTGTTGTCTTCGGAGTGCATTATGCATACGGGAATACATGTCGACACTTTGACAATGTGATTGTTATTGTTTTGACTTAAAACTTTCGTGACTGCAGGAATTCATTTTCTTTGGTTCTTTTGGTAAAGTCACGTAGATTGAAAAAAATAAAAAGTATTTTTTTTTAAAACCACGACGTTTCGATCGCAACGCAAGCGACTGACAAGTGACCGCTGGGGTTGCGATCGAAACGTCGTGGTTTTTATTAATATTATTTCTATCTGCGTGACTTTACCGAAAGAACCAAAGAATTTTTTTTATTATTACGACAGGTTTTCACACACGTTCGCTCGTGGCTGTTTTCTTGCACATTACTGGAGATGTCAACATCGGAAGCCTGCTCTCCGCAATTTTGCCGACGCTGATTGCAGTCCACAGGAGGACTGCACAAATAAGACGACCATTGCGTTGGCGTGACTGCGATGTTGTTTTCTGAATTTGCTCACTTCGTTTCGACTCGTGTGGTCATCGTCAGCCACGGGTCAACCCCACTGCTCAATGAAGCCTCCCCAAGCCACCGTCACCATACTTGCGCACCTCCGATTAGCACGCTTGGCTACGCACGGTGCGAAATAAGTTTAACATGTATATATACACCCATATGTCCCGCACTGGAAAAGAAAAAAACTACCCATGTTAGTGTATAAAATGCAGGGAATTTATGAAAGTGCTGTATATATAATGACGAGAAATATAATTGGACAAACACGTGTCGAGATATTTTGATGACAAGGAGAGAAGACGAGCTTCACAGCGTGCCTGCTCGTCTTGCCGCCGTGGTCTCGTCGGCCACGCCATGTGTGTAACAGCAAACAGTGGCATTAAGAAACAACACTCGAAATTCAACTTCTAAATGGAAAGGGAGCGAGAGAGCGAGAGAGCGAGCCACGACTCTGTGCCAGCCGTCGCCCATTGGGCGGCAAAAAAAAGGCTCCCTTGAAGTCAATTTGTAAACAAAGTTTTTATTTCGCTGAAAGCCCCATTGGACGCTTGATTGATGCAGAAAAGATAAAGAAGCGAAATTAGTATTCCCATTGAAGGGCTGCCTGAAGACGCCGCACACGGAATGATAGACTCCCGCGTGAATGGGTCAGCCTTCCCCCGGCCCATTGTTGCCCGCCCGGGTGAATGAGCCTTTCAGCGGCCAGTGAAGGGCTGTCACAGGTAAGGAACTGCGGAGCCCAGAATTCACACATCATGCTTCATTAATTTCTCAGAAAAACGGCTCCCCAGGGGGGGAGGGGTGTGGGGGGGCTGACTGCGAGGCATTGCGGGGACAGGCGCGCAGGGGCACAGCAGTTGAAATGCACATTCAGGCTACACAGAGACAAAGATCCCCCGTGTAGCCTTTCAGCAGACTGTTGGGGCACGTGCTGTTGGCGAGCACCTAAATGAAGGTCGGCACGGCACACGAGGGGGGGAGGGGGGTGGCCATCACCACGCCCGACCGCCTTTGTCTCCCCAGTGGCGATGTCTGCGACACTCTACTGCACACCGCGCCAGGGACAGTACTCGTTTGAGGAAGAGTCGACCTAGGGGAGGCGCGGGATCGGTTCAGATATTCGCCACTGCTATTTGATCGTGAAGCGGGAATTCGCATTCGGGGTCGCCGGGTTCGGAGCGCGGCGCGCGGCGCGCTAACCGCTGCGCCACCGCTCCCCACCCAGCCAAGCCACACACGCGCACGCCACTAACGAGCAGAGAGGCACGGCCGTCACACGTTGGCAGTTTGGGGGGTAGGAGGAGGGTGTCCGATTAGCGAAGGGCTCCCGGTGGTTATTGGGTTGGTGACGGATTGGATCGGTGAGGTTCTCCCCGCCGCAAATTCGTCGCGGCCAAGAGAAGTTCCATCCCGGACTATAATCACGAGGGGGGGGGGGGGCAAATATGCGGCTCCTTGAGGAGTCGTGACGTGATTGATCAAGGAGCCGCCGTCTCGTGTGTCACCACGCAGTGCAATTGCGGCTCTTGACATTTTTTTTATTGAGTCAAACAAAAATTTCTCTTCCCGTTATTTTGGTTCCCGAAACCCCTGACTCAGGATGATATTAACATCGACATCATGACTACCCACTGCTGCTGACTCAGGACCTGATCTTCGCTCCTCGTGCGCCGCTTGTGCTGGTGAAAGGTTTCCGTCATCGGCACAATCGGAATGTTATGTCACCTTGCTGAAGGGAGTACAACACGGACTAAACCGCCTCGCCTCAAACACACACACATATATATCGCGGGTGTCTCTTAGCCATATCTACAGATGTGGGGGGGGAGGGGCCCAGACACCCACGACCCCCACAGTGGCTGCGTCCCCTCCTAACGAGGGACCAACCTCCCTCCCTCCACCTCCCTCCCTCCCTCACCCCTCCCTCACTCCCTAACCCCCTCACTCACTCCCTCCCTAACCCCCTCCCTCCCTGACCCCCTGCGTCCCTCACCTCCTCCTTCCCTCACCCCCTCCCTCCCGCCCTCCCACACCCCTCCCTCCCTCCCTCACCCCCTCCCTCACCCCCTTCTTCCCTCACCCCCTTCCTCCCTCCCTCACCTCCCTCACCCCCTCACTCCCACCCTCCCACACCCCTCCCTCCCTCCCTCACCCCTCCCTCCCTCCCTCACCCCCTCCCTCACCCCCTTCTTCCCTCACCCCCTTCCTCCCTCCCTCACCTCCCTCACCCCCTCACTCCCACCCTCCCACACCCCTCCCTCCCTCCCCCTGTGGCACTGCGCGCAATGCAACGCAGTGCCAGTACGCAGCATGTGCATGCACCGTCCACTGCTGGATGAGGTGCCCCCCCCCTCTTCCCACGCACGGTGAGGGTGTCTCGTGACGTGAGGACTCGAGATGGCACAATGAGGATGAGGTTTGGGGGAAAGACCAAATAAAATAAACACTTAATACTGTAAATAATGATCATGTAATAGTGTACATCCAGCCCTTGTGTTGATCCACTGTTAGATGAAGCCCTCCCCACACCATCGTGGGCCTATGGGGGTTATTTGACCATACTTCCTCACGCGTTTCAGTGTGGGTAGGTGAAGGCAGAGAGCATAGGCACACAGGAGCATAGTGCAGTACAACAATAAACTGCAATGACCTCGGCTGACAACGTAGCCTCGCAGGCGCCCATAGAAACCTGTTGTATGCATCGTGCTTTGTGCTGGTCGCCCATCCAAGAACTATCCAGGCTCAAAACCTGCTTAGCTTTTTTGAGAGTGTGAATATTCCGCGTAATTTTGGTCGTAGGCAGCACACGCGGCACCGCGAGACAATTCAACAAAAGTACATCACAGTCCACGGCCAATCACCCCCTCCCCTCCCTCCACTGGGTGACGCGGCACCGTCAACCCACCGCACGCAAACCACTCCAGCAAAAAGCCACGCACAGCATCGCACAGTCCGGCAGTGGACAAACGGCGCGGCTATGGACACACAGAGACCGCGACAACCGCGTCCACACGTGACGGGGACACACTGGCCGTGTCATGACAGACGGCCGCTTAAATGGCCCATCGACAAACTAAAGGTGGCGAAATCAGAAAGGGAGAGAATGTTTTGACGGTCATTATTGATGACCGCGAGTTGCCCCTGACACTGCTGAGCTCACATTGAAGTTTCCTCGCACGCCACGCTGTGTCAGTGCGAACGAATTTTGTCCTCGCTTCAGACTCTGCTGTTTAGAATATCAGGGCGACGGTGACGAAACCCAATCGAGTAATTTCACGTTTAACAATAACGTAACGTTTTTTTTTTACCAAATACCGTATGCTCGCATTATTTAAACATTCGTTTTATCTAGACAGTAACTGCAGAAGAAGTCTTGGGCGTAAGTGACAAAATGACTTAATGTTGAATGATCTAATCAGATCACTGGCTACTACAGTGGATGGAAGACTGCCAGGAAATACCAGGCGTTGTGGGTTATGGCCATGAGGTGGCCAGAATACAGCGGGCCAGTTATGGCTCTCGTGAAGATATCTTTTCAAGAGGGCCCTACATTGGAATATTTAAGCTGAAGTGCCAGAGAGAATCCACGCACGTGTGGAGGTGACTTCTCTCTGTGGTACTTTAGCTTAAAGTGAATCGGTCAAATATTGAAATGTAGGATCCTTTTGAAAAAATAGTTTATTTCGGTAAAAGCCATTCATTATTAAGTGCATTATCATTAAACTTAATGATTGTTAAAGTAATGCAATTTTAACTTTAGACAATGTCGCTTTTAAAATTCACGGCCACATATTTAATTTGGCATCTACAAATGTATGCCTATACAAGATAAACTTCAGCAGTAGAATGCCGTATGGTATTAAAATACCATCATCAGTCTGTCCCCACGCTACTGCTGCTAAGTGTTATCCTGCACGGACCTCCTATTTAGCGATAACAGGCTGTTAAGGCAAGCGCTGTTAGCGAGCACTTATCAAGGCCGATCCAGCGCACGAGGGGGGTGGGTGGCCAGCAACACATCCGGCCGCCTTTATCTCTCCAGCGGCGATGTTTACACACCGCGCCAGGAACTCATTTGAGGCTGAGTCGACGTAGGGGAGGCCCGGCACCGATTCAGATGATCATCACCGGTGTTGGCCGTGAGCGGGAATCGAACTCGGGTTTCGTCCGGGTTCGTAGCGCGCAAATTTCTCACCGCCAACACTACCGCACACCCCACACAACACCAACACCCCCGCCATTCGCCACGAAGTGACGGTGACGTCACCACGGCGCCTGTGCCAGGCTAGGTGCACTTTGAGGCCACGTGAAGTGTCGAAGGCTCTCAGCTGACATGAGGAGGTCACGGGACAGTCCCAGGTGCCATGCGTCGGCTGACTGAGATGACCGGTAGATGCACCAGCTGAACCCCCTACTGTGTTAACTTGCTGCATCCTAGCACTGCGGCTGCTCCGGATCATTGTTGTGAGCGTCGCTCCTCTGCCCTCCGTTGTTGCTGGAGGGCGACTGCCTCCAAATGCCCAGCAGCAGCAGCGCCTTCGCGAGCCTCATTCCACAGAGGTCCATCTCGACACCGCCACACACGCGCACGCACGCACAGACATGCGCGAAAGGTGGCTCCCTCTCAACGCACGTCAGCGGGCACGGGACCCAGCGTTTGCGCAGGGGCATTAATTATGAAAGGAATATGGCCGTATCAAATCGGACACTAATTTTCGTCGGGAGCGCAGAGTCTGCACCGCGGGGTGCGGCTGGTAAAGGAACAGCTAATTGCTGAATAAACCGCGGGGTTAATGCGGAGCGTCGAATGGGAGCTGGGCGCTATAGGGGCGGCAGTAAGTAGAATGGGGAACTATTCAGTGTGGCGAGCCATTGTCGTGGGGGGGGGGGGAGCTTTGTGAGGTGGAGCTGAAGCAGCAACAGAAGTATATGTGTGTGTGCAGGGAGCAGAAATGCCTTTTGAAGAATATGGGCTCCCTTTCAAGGCGCTCGACAAAAGATCCCTCAGATCATTCTCGCCGCCTCGGTATAGGCGGCACGGAGAAAAGGAGAAATGCTGCGAGACTCATGGAAGGAATTTGATGTAAAAAGCTGCGGAGATTTTTGGCCATCGACATTTGTTTAAATAAATTTGAATAAATCAACTTTCGTTCTTTTCATTTTTTCACGAACAAAATGTATTTTAAGAGAATACATATTTTTAGTTCATCAACCTAGTTGCTTTCCAGGCAAATATTATTCAGCAGCATTTGTTTAAGTAAGCAAATCGGTATTTTGCAGCTGTGTTCTGTGCCAAACATGTGATTGGCGGTATGTTAACTATCTCGCCTGGAATGCAGGAAGTTGTGGGTTCGATCCCGTTCCTAACTTCTGTATAATTGGAGTTTTCATGTCTCTCATCCCGTAGTCGCATGGATTTTTCTCTGGGTCCTCCAGTTTTTCCCTTCACATGTAGAAACACGCTGCTATAACTTTCCACATGGTAAGCTACTTCATTGAGCTATCATTTATGGCCAGGTCGCTTTTGAAAAAAAGAGCTATTCAGCTCAGTGGGCCTTACCTGGTTAAACCAAAATTTCAGTTTAGTTTCATAACAGCAGAAGAGAGACCCAGGAGCGGGTCGGATAGAATTAGCCACCAGGGCTGCCACTTGCCCAGAGATACGAGTCGGACAGTCCAGGAATTGGCAGCGATGTTCAGATGGCAGGAGTTGATTTGTACCCAGATCTGGTGTTTATTAAATCTCTACCGCATGGTTATGATAGACATAGAGGCTGGCTGAGAAATATATCCGGGTGTGGTTCTGTGGAAAGGTGGCAACCACACTCACAATGACGATGTTAGCTGTGGCTGGGAATCGAACCCAGATGGCCAGACCCAGATGGCCAGGTTCAAAGTACAGCGAGCTAAGCGGTGTGCTATTTGGCTACCACTCTCCAACAACAACTGCCGTTGGTCACTGAGATGGCGGTGACATCACCAGTGTGCATGTGACAGGCTAGGTACACCGTGCGTTTTTTTTTTTAAACCAGGCCGTAGACGGACTTTATAATCTCTTTTAAATATTTTCAAATGTGTATCCTTTTTATTGCTTTTTTGTAACTCAAATTGTATTAATTAAATGTTATGTTCACTTACGACGCGTCCTGCGACGACTTTCACGTGAACGGCGCTATGTTGTGCATGCTGAACTTCTTTTGCACCGTACGTAACCGACTGTGCTAATCTATATTAAACAATGAAGTTTGATCGATTCATTGAGTACAAGTGAAGCGTCGAAGGCTCGCTGCTGGCAGGAAGGGGGTCACGGGACGGAGCCGTAACGCGATGCCAGCGATCTGGAATTCGCGCGCGCCACTCCTGGGCTGTTTGCTGTCGCATGAAACGCGGCCATATGTTGGAATTCCTCCACTTGCGGTGGTCTCACCTGCGCGGATCCTAGGTGACTCCACGCACCGACTCGCTGCATCTCCCACGCCATTCTCTCCCCGACAGAATCAATATTGAAAGTGGCTCAGTGGAGGAGGAGGCTTATGGCCAAGCAGGCACGCATTCACGCAATGCACACTCGGGGCATGTCGGTGTGTTTGCTGTGATTAAGGCCAAGTGTTGTTCCCGCATGACACAGAAAGCCAATTGATGCCTCGGGAGCGGGGAGCGGTGGCGCAGTGGTTACTGCACCACGCTACGAACCTGGCGAGCTGAGTTTGACTTCCAGGCACGGGTAAAATCAGCCTGCACTTCACTTGAGTTCATAGTATTTACATGACGTGTACACGTGTGTTTGAAGACAACTATAAATAGATCAGACAGACAGGGACAGATGTAGGGACACAGAAAGAAACAGAGGTGGAGAGACACAGATATGCTGTAGAGAGACACAGGGACAGATCGAGAGAAAGAGAGTATGTAGAAATACATACACAAAGACAGACATGCAGAGATAGAGAAACAGAACCGGACAAGGGGACATAGAGCCAGTGATAAACAGAGATGGATATAGAACACAGCCACAGAGAGGAGAGAGAGAGAGAAAGAGGGACACAGAGAAACAGCGGGAGATAAAGAGGGGCGAAACAGAAAGGCGGAGAATAAAAGAGTTGAGCAAGCGAGAGAGGAGAAGAAGGAGTAGGAGGAGGAGGGGTGAGTGAGTGAGGACACGGGGCTTCCTGCCATTGGGGAGCCTCCACCGCTCTCCATTTGTCGCCCCTCGTTAGCACTGGGGGGGAGGGGGGGGGGAGAGGCGGGGGGTGGGAGGTTCGCAGAGGGGGACACGGTTATCCAGCGCCGGGGAGACGGGGTGTGTGTGGGGCGGTGGGTGGGTGGGTGCGTCGCCCACCCTGCCGTGCCTCTCCGGGAGACGCACGCCTATTACCGCGTCCTTTGTGCGACTCACGACCGCCTGTGTCTGACACCGGCTCCGGCTGTGCGTTGGAGGGAGCCATCGATCGGTCCAGCACGCGCGTGCTGTTTGCCAGCCCTGCGATTGTTGTTGTTGTTGTTGCTGGTGGTGGTGGTGTTGTTGCTGGTGGTGGTGGTGGACGTATTCCCTCTCAAGCAAAGCGTCCGATGTCGCCGCATGCCGCCAGTGGCTTGCAAACAGCTGTACATTTGTATTCTAGACAGACAGACGGATTGTTGTTAATTTCAACAGCAAGGGTTCGCTACGCTGTGAGCGGCTATTTTCATGGGCGTCCTGGGATGGTGCAGATGATCTTGGATGGTACAGATGTATTAGTATTACTATTTCGTAGCTTAACCTGCAAAGCCAGGGATGTGATGATCACGCAATTGCGTTGTACTCTCACTTATCTCGTATTGCACTGTGTGTGTGCGTATTTTGTCGTGATCCAGAATTCTAAAGCTGAAGGTGGCACATCACGATGCGAAGGAAGTTAAACGGACATCGCTGTGCGAAAGATTCATGGGGAACTTTACAGAGAAAACATTAGCACCCAATCTTGCACGCGGCACCGTCAAAGGTTACGGGGTTCTAAAAACTTTCATGCCAGCCATGGGCAGTGAAAAAAGAATCATACGTACAACATAGCGTTACACACAACGTAGCGTTACACACAACGGCACATCTATTCCGTGTGTAGGCGGTGCAACTGCACCAGAGTCCACGATGGACGGGAGGGAGGGCTCCAGGGACGAGGCAGTGGGGAGAGTGGAAGTTTGGCAGTGGGTAGGGTGGAGGGGGGGGCAATTTAATTCCTTGCACGAGGGCCCATGCCAACCATGGTACACCACTGCCTTTCATAGACAGCCGTCCACCAGTTACTCTGCTGCACCAAGTTCCTTCTATGAATAACCGGAAGCCACGGTAAAGTCTCCGCACGCCACCAAAGTAACATTTTTATTTTATTTAACTTCACTAGGTAAGGCCCACTGAGCTATTTAGCTCTTTTTCAGAAGCGATCTGGCTATCCCAAATGATAGCTCAACGAAGTGGCTTATCGCGTGGAAATTCATAGCAGCCAAATACTCTAAAGGCATGTTTCTACATGTGGAGGGTTAAAACCCGAGGCGACCGGAGAAAAATCCACGTGGCCACCGTGGAGAACATGCAATCCTCAAATATACAGCAGCAGGCGTCAGGGTTGGCGATCGAACCCACGACCTCCTGTATACCAGACGAGGTAGTTAACATCTCGCCACCGTGGCACCAACCCAGTCACTGTTGACCTCGCCAAGTTAACCCAGTGGAACGGAAGCCGCGCGAACGAAGCACACGTCTGGGCCATTTTTGTGTTAATTTAATCAACATTAAAGTTATTTCGGTAAAGTCACGTAGAAGGAAAATAATACAAATAAAACATAATAAAATAATTCTCACGACGTTTCGGCCACAACGCAAGCAGCCGTCCTCAGGTGAGAATTATTCCATTATGTTATATTTTTATTATTTCCCTTCTACGTGACTTTACCGAAAGAACCAAGAAGATGAATGCCTGCAGTCACGAAAGCTTTAAATCGAAACATTAAATATACCTCTTTGACTCCAAGGGGATCCTCTGTTGCGTACGCAGATAAAGGCTACTTCGACAAAAAAAAACAACAACGCGTTAACCAAATCGCCGGCGCTCTAAGTCAGATGCGGCTGTCAGACCCCGCGCAGCCTTGGCGCAAGCGGCACCGTCTCCCTCCGCCGCTCAGCCAGCGCCACGTCGACTGCCCCATGGTCGTGCGCCGGCCACAAAAGCAAATTAGTCACGTGGCATGGAGGGGTAATGGGATTTTATAACACGCACGTCAACCCGTGCAGCAAGGAGGCAAAGTGCTCGCTCCTTTTTTTCTTCTACTTCTTCTTCTTCTCCATATATCAGGGCCTCCCTCCACCGCTCATTTCGTCACAGTCGCCCCCTCGTTCGCCCGCTTTCTCCCCCATGGGGGTTCCGGATCGTCCAGATTGTCCGTGCAAACTCACTAGCCCCGTGTCAGGTGGGGCTGGGTGGGGCTGGAGGGGGCTGCCCCCCCCCCCTCTACTCCATCCCCACCTCTGCTGCCCTGCTGAAGAATCTGCCCCCTCTTTTTATGTCAACACTCATGAATTGACCGGTAAGACCTTAATATATAGAGGACCGCAGAGCTTGGGCAATTGTTGGTGCCGGCTCATCGCGTGGCCGCTTTGCTGCTCCGCTGTGGTTGATCGCACCTCTGAGTCGTTCTCGCCCCGCGACAGTGAGTGAATACTCTGCGCGCTGCAAGTTGAAATTGTCATTATTATTCTCAACACTTACAGTGAAGTGAAAATACATTTGTGTAATATTGAACTCACCAGTGGTGACATTTTCACGTGCAGAACTGGAGCAGAATGCACGGTGGACCAATCCAGAATCGTATCGTCCATTACCCGTTCCGTTTAGCGTCAAAAGCATTTGATTAAGTTTGTGATATTTAGTTGTGCCTTTTGAGGTTTTGTTTGCCATCCCTCCAGATGTAACAAGGACGCACCGCAGGGATCAACTGACCACACGCTTGATGGTTCCGGTGACCCAGCTGTCCCAGCTGTCCCGGTTGTCCCGGCTGTCACCGCGCGAGTGAGCTGCCATTTTCTGCTGCTCTGATTGATGTCCCAAAACTCACGCTCGCCCTACGAACCACCACCCCCCCCCCCCAAAAAAAAAAGCTGCGTTAATAGCGATAGCACGCTGCATCAAAAATGAAAATTGAGCGGTTGTGAATTGTGTATATTGCGGTGCACGGCACGCATAGCACATGAACCAAGGGGGTTGAACGGTACCACCTGGGGTGGCACATGCCTCCAGTGGGCAGAAACCTTCCTGTAGACATCATCTGTTTTATAGACACACGCCACGTAGTTTCCATTCTCCATATATGCTTCTATCAGACACACAACTGTCTGCTTCTTAAAAAAAATCTCGTGAAAAGCTACGACAGTGACCTTGCTATTAAAAATATTTGTATTCTTGACGTAAGATGCTTTGAGAAAGTCACTGATAGCATGTGCCACCCTGGAGAGTACCAATAAAACATATTTGGGCCAAAAGCCAAAGGATCGAAAACAGGGCCTTAAGCACAGGTAGGTGATTATTAGTGTCCGATTGGTGGCTTTGGCTTTGCATGGCCAATCCAGTGGCAAGTGTTGCTTTGCCTGTTTCTTTAAACGTGTGTCATGATGGCAATTCACAACGTGTCAGATATTCCCTAGAAACCATCCACTGGCTCCACCCACCAACCTCCACATGAACGCATCAAACACTGCTAATCACCTTCCCACGATGCAACAGAGTAAGCGCCTGTTTACAGTAAGTCTATGGGTCTCGATGTAAGTCCATGGATGTCTATTAAAGTCTATGACTTGTGATATGCGAGCCAATATCTCACATCTTTGACCACATAGTAACACCACTGGCCGACTCGGTCGTTTGCCGGTAGCGTTTTAGATATTCACCAGGTCACTCCCGTATTCATCCACCATCTCGCTACACCAAACCTCCACCGTGGACATATTTACACATTTGCTCATCGACTCCTCGCCATACGAAAGACGAAAGAAAGAAGAACAATTATGAAGCGAAGAACAACGGGGCAGAGGTCGCAATCGGGTACCCGATACCCGTACCCTACCCGATACCCGGCTACCCGTATCCGGCCGGGTACGGGTACCCGTTTGCGACCCTGGTGCGGCCGGGTACGGGTACGGGTAGGCCGTGAGTCACTGGTGAGTAACCGTTTGTCACTCATTTCCCAACGTCTTGTCTCTTCTCACAAATCAAGTTCCTAGAATCAACCCACCCACGCCTGCAACATGGCTTCATCCCAGAGGTCGCAATCAGGTACCCGATACCCGTACCCTACCCGATACCCGGCCGGGTACGGGTAGCCGGGTATCGGGTAGGGTACGGGTACCCGTTTGCGACCCTGGTGCGGCAGGGTACGGGTACGGGTAAGGAATCAAAACCCGTTTGCGACCTCTGCAACGGGGCGAGTTACACAAGCGGCGCGCGTCTCGCCGATTCCGACGACGATTGAATTAGCACGCATGGAGGAGGGGTGGGCTCCGTGCATTCACGTCAAGACAAGGTGCCGTTCCCCACCGAGGTAATTACCGACCGTTGCCCACGCAGAGCGAGTGGCGGGCGACGGTGCATCAATAATGCGTGGCCGATGCCCAACCTGGTGAATGGGCCGCTTTTATGAAGTGAACCCAGATCAGTGGGAACAGTCAAAACAGCTGACGTTCAATTAATTCAACGATGCCTCTTGGCGGCGGTGGGCCACAAAGCGGCAGGCAGCAAGCGAGGCAGATCTTGTCCGGGCGATCACCCGCAGCTGTTTTTGTTTTGACAGAGGGGCTTCTCGGTTTTTGTTGTTGTGGAAGTGGCGACGGCAGTAAGCCGTGCTCCTGCTGCTATTTAGCGCAATTTCCTTGAAACAAAAGTTTCCACAGTTAGCGCGATAAAATATGCTTTTGTAAATAATCGGTGTGGGGAGCATGCAACTAATCTCTCTGCTGGGCATTAACGGACTCTCGTCAGGTGCCAGAGTGGGTTGCCCTAGATTTGAAGCTTTCGTGACTGCAAGGATTCATATTCTTAGGTTTTTTCGGTAAAGTCACGTAGGTAAAAAATTAAAATTAAATAAAGTAAAATAAAAATAAAATAAAAATCACGACGTTTCGGAGGCAGCTGTATCACTTGATACAGCTATCGTGCTGTGACGGTTCCACCTGAAGACGGAGGCTTGTGTTGCCTCCGAAAAGTCGTGATTTTTATTTTATTTTTATTTTACTTTTAATAATTTTAATTTTTTACCTACGTGACTTTACCGAAAAAACCTAAGAATATGGGTTGCCCTACTCGTTGTCCTGCACGTTTGAAAGGCGATCCACAGATGCATCTTACTGCAGCGTCCATTCTCGCGGTTGTAGGAAGACAGAGTTAATGTAGGACGAAGAAAAGTTGCTGAGGTTTTAAAAAGATTAAAAATAATAGCTCCTGGTTAAACTTGTATTTTTTTACACTGCAGTTGGCCGTGGTGCAGAAACCCAACAAATAATAGTACGCAACACATAAGAGGTTTTTTGGGGGTTAGATCGCGTAAATTTATAAATGTATTGTTAAACCCGCCACCATCCAACACAGCCAACTAGTAAGGGTTGTCGCGTAAACAGAACGTGGCCAATTCGTCACTAGTACAGCACACCGGTGTGTTGGAGAGCCAAGCCACAACATTTACAATCTGAGTACGACGTTTCACCAGTAATTGCAACTAGCTTTATCAGGCGTTAGCCAGATTTATGAAGTCCACCTGTTTAACGACACATTGATATATTCACACGATCTAACCCAAAAAAAACCTCTATGATGGATGATATTGGTCACGAAAGCCTACGTGTTAAACATACGTAACACAATCGTCAATAACATTACTATATATATAAAATAGACGTTTAGGACATTGTGCTTCTCCTTACCAAAGTCCTTGGTATTCACAACTGCGTGAAAAAAAGTCAAATTAGAGAACAACGGTGTCTCTTGCTATTTTACCTAACAGCCACGAAGCATTAAAGGCATTGCAAAAAAGAATATTTGGATGAACCTCTGTGACCACGGCACGATGACTGGTCATAATTCATGGCCACGATTAAATTCAACAGTCAATAGCTTTTTTTTATTGTGGCCATACAACCCAAACAATTGTCTCTAAAGTAAACCAATGTAGCCTGCTCTCCTTCAAGAATGGCAAAACGACACAAACTCTCTCCTTTCATGGCGAGCAGGCCTCAACGTTGGCATGTAGCTCCTGGACATGTTGCAAGAATAGAGAAGAATCGTCTCCCAAGACGTCTGGCCGGCATGGCTTTCATGACTTTATTTTGGTGATTTCGAAAAGTTTTTTGGTTTGGCCATGTTTGTTTGTTGTAGTACAGAGTTAGACTGATGGCCTTAATCTAAGTTGTCTTGTGGTTGTTGTTGTTGTTGTTGTTTGACTTGCATCCCACTGGGATTTTTGCACACAGCGTTGGTGTACGGTGCTTTTTCTGCAATATTTTGCTGTTTTTTCTTGGATTTTCTGTTTGCACACAATCACATAGTCACTTTAATATGTTTTCTTGTTCATGTTTTTGTTTGTTGCGGTTGCACCCGATTCAAGAGCCGAATGGCTCACAGGGCTATACCAAATAAAATGAAACTGAAATAAAAAAATATACCTTCTAGAAGTGGCTCTCCAGAGCTCCTTCTAGGGCAGGCAGTTCTGCCAGCAGTCGCGTGACCAAGCCCTTTCAGGGCCGCACCTTTGCAATGTTGCCGTTGCCGTACTCATTGTGTACTGGTGGAAAACTTTGCCGGCGTAAGAATCGATGACTTTACCGAAAAAACCAAGAAGATGAATCGATTTTTTGTTTATTATCGATGACGCAATTTCGCTAGCAGTAGCGTGAGCCATCGTATGCCTTGCACCTGTGCAAACCGAGATCTTTTCGGTGGAGCACAAGTGTGCACAGGATTAGTAGCAGTCGCAGTGTCGTTTGGCACGCCATCCATTAGAGAGGGAGGTTTGCTATTCTCTGTCCATCTGGGAATTGCTGGCAGCGGTATTATTCTTGCAGAACCAACACGAAGCCGTGCGTGCACCTGGGCCAACAGTCCCGCCGGCCGTGTTTCGCCATTACCCAGCTCAGCTATCGGCGAAGTGGCTCAAAGAGAACGGCTCGTAATTTTAAAAGCCTCATTCAAGGCGGCCATTTTTTTTTATTACACGCTTTTTATTAACTCACTCTGTTGTATGCTCCAATCTTGTAACTCAATTTTAACCCACTTCCTAAAGTGATATCGACTGCAAACTTGGTATACTTATGTCATACTGATGACAAGACTATGTTCTATCATAAAAAATAAAAATAAATACATTTTCAAACATTATTTTACACGCTTTTTATTAACTCACTCTGTCTGTTGTATCCTACAATCTTGTAACTCAATTTTACCCACTTCCCAATGTGGTATCGACTGCAAACTTGGTATACTTATGTCATACTGATGACAATACTATATTCTATCGTAAAAAATAATAATTCTATATTTTTTTACATTATTATTTAAATGTTATGTTTCGGTTTGGGTCTAATTGTCCAGGCTCAACTGATGTTGGCTGTAAATCACCACGGCCCCTTACGTTGTGGCAAGCTTCGGGGCCACTTCCTGGAGTCGTGGAGTTCTGCCATTACTAGTACGGTACATTTCATTAAAGCGTGTTTTTTAAAAAGTTGTTTTAAAATATTACGTATTACATTCGCAAAGGCATACAACACGAGGCAGAGAGATCCCCACTATCGCGATGCGGGCTGTCGGGCTAACTGAAGTTGGCGATCACCTATTAAGGCTGTCGCGGGCTTAACGGGAGCTGTGCTACCCCTCCCCCACCCACCCACCTTTGCCTTCCCCCGTGCTGTCAGTCACACGCCGCAACAGGCGCTCATTTGAGGCCGAGTCAAACACCTCGGGATATCGCTCGTGGCTTTTCAATCTCTCCTTCCTGTGAACGGGACCAAGTTTGTACGAAGGTGTGGGGAGACACCTGAGGAGCCGGCCATCAGGTTCGGATTTTGGCACAGACCCCTTCGCACACTCGTGAAACGACGAAGGGCTACCCATATGGGGGTTGTTTGACCATACTTCACCGCACTGGTCAGTGCGGGGAGGTGAAGTGGGGGGGGGCACAACCAAGTTCAGATGTCACTCACCGCTAACGTGGCAGGCAGGCAATCGAATTCATTCTAGATTTGAAGCTTTCGTGACTGCAAGGAATCATCTTCTTAGGTTCTTTCGGTAAAGTCACGTAGAAAGTAAAATAAAATAAAAACAAAAATCACGACGTTTTGTGTTGCCTCCGAAACGTCGTGATTTTTGTTTTTATTTTATTTTACTTTCTACGTGACTTTACCGAAAGAACCTAAGAAGATGAATCGAATTCATTCTCACCGAGTTTTAAGAATCAGAATCTTTATTTATCCTCGAGAAATCCGATGAGCTATGAAGCTTTTTTTCACAGTTGTCCAGTATATAGATCAGTGGCTAACCCCTGTGCCCTGTGCGGTAGGCACTGCGCAATGATATAAGGCGGGCCGTGCATTGTTCATAAAGTGCAATACGACTTTCCTTGCCATGATTATTTTCAAAATCGATGATCATGATGATGATTATGATAATACACCTTGTGTACATAACATAACCGGTCATTGTGTGTTAGGGGGGGGGGGGGGGGGGGCGAGGGGAGGCAGCGGAGGGTTGGTGTCACCAACCAGACAAGATTTTCAAAAGAGTGAAATATAGCAAAGGGGTCCACCCATACAACTGCCGGTGGAGCATATGCTGGCAAGGCAGCCTGGCCATGTGTAATGTCTCCATTCATTTGGCGGCATTGTCTCCACGAGACCATCTGCTCGGTGGGTGTGCAGAGAGGGGAGGAAAAAATATGTCTCGCTTCAATCCTCTCTCTGCCTCTCTCCCACCTCCACCCAGTAGCTGGTTAAGCTGCGGAAGAATGAGCCCCTTTGCCAGGAAGGCAGCCCCTTCCCTTCTCCCATGGAGCTTCCTCGGTGGCTCAGCGAGCGAGGACTGCTGAGGACTGAGTAAACCACTTCATGTGGGGAACACGCTCTTAGATGCCATGGCACTGGGTTGGGCATATCAAGCCATTGGAACACGCTAGTAAGGACGGTACAACGTCGCATATCATCATCATCATTACATATTCACCCCCGCCGATTAACCTGCCAACGCCCAGTTACAATATTTGTCCATGTCTATCGTAATAATAACGATCAATGATTACTGTATTATTATTATAAAAATTTCAACTTGTAACGTTCTGCACGGTATTCGCTCGCTCTCAAAGCGAGAGAACGACTTGGAGGCGCAAGGAACCACAGATGCGCAGGAAGGCAGCCACGTGGTGGTGAGCTGGCACCAACAATTGCCCAAGCTCTGCCATCCTCTATAGACGTTGACAAATCCGACCTTTTCGCGCGGGAGTAATATGTTACTGTTCAACTTACATTCAATTCTAAAGCACAGTCAAGCATTATTTCCACGTTTAAAACAGTGTGCACTGTGGTTTAACTGTCATTTTCCATAGATGTTCACATCGCTGACCTTTTCGCACATCCTCCTATGTATCGGTCCCCAGAAAGTTGGCTATGTTCAGCGTGCAAGACTTACTCTGCAGACCTGAGGGTGTAACAATGCATCGATTCATCGATCGAAATCGATCCTCATGCTCACGATAAGGGCAACCAATCACGCGCGTAACGACCACCTGCGATGGTGTATACATCATAAATATGGATGCTGAGCAGGAAAAGAAACGCGGAGAGCCGCAGGCTTGGGGTTTATACTGAGCGACTGCTTGGAGGATGAAACACGTGAATCAGAGCACATGCGCACGTTTGAGAGGCAATATTGACCATTAAGAAATGTGGGGATCGGCAGGAAACATCGCCAGAAGCGATGATGGCAGCGGTTGTGGAGATCAAGGAGAGGACATCCTCCAAGGAGACGGAGCAATGGAATCATCTCTTGTGCAGAAGCGAGATGGATTGATGGATTTTTGCGTCGCAAGACCAGCAGTGGATTTACCATGGCTGATTACGAAGTAAGTGATGTAAACCCGACAGCCACTCGAGAATCTACACACAAGGCAATAGAAAAAATAGTGATTGTTATTAAAACTTGGCCCTGAATCTTGACATTTCACTTCACAGGGCCGTTAAATAAAATGTAATAATACACACACCACTACTGTGTATACTCTCAGCGCGAGACTGAACATGTGTTCACCACCAAATATTATTACGTATTTTTCAATCAAATTTAAAGCTGGAAAACTTCGGAGTATATGACTAGTAAACACATTGGGATGGACTGCCGCGTGGTGAGGAAGACACACGCATGCACAAGTATTCAACTTAAAGAACTGCCAAAACAAATAGCCCTGAGCAGTGAAACACCAACAATGCCACCGCTGCGTCTGTGGTAAATGCTCTGGTGTAGGAGCACTTCTGCGAACTTGACAGCTCCCGGCAAATTTTGACCCCTCATGCAGCGAAGGCTTAAAGGTCAACGGAGAAAAAAAATCACTTGTAAAGCGCCGAAGGGCAAGATGGCGTGAGGTCGGTTGGCTCAATGTGGACGTCAGTGTGATAGAGAGTCAGCGGGGGTGACGGTGGGTGGGTGTAGCCCCCCCCCCGCCGGCGGTTATATATTTATTTATTTCCATAAATCAATTTCCACGCCACATCTGGCGCTAAACGGGCGAGGGCACTTGGTCAGTCCACTAACAAATTGGCCAATTGAGCCGAGGCCCCCGGAGCTCGTTGGTGGTACCATTGTGACGCTCCAGGTGGCGGCGGTGGCGGTGGTGGTGGTGGGAGCGTCCGGGGTGGAGAAGGGAAAAGGAGGGGGGGCACTGAGAGGACAGAGAACGACGGCCAGGCGGCCGTTTAGGAACGGGAGGAATGGCTAAAGTCTCCCGAGTTCAATTGTTCGCCAATTAGTTCCGGCGCGGCATTCAATGAGCGTTGCCGGACGGGCCATGGCGTGGGGCCGTTACTCCTCGTGTGCCCCCCACCCCCCCCCCCCCCCACAAAACCTACCCGCCCCGCACCCCTGCCCCCCCCCCCTCCCCAAGTCCTACCCTGCCACCCCACTCGTCCCTCCGAGGGTCTGCGACTCTGCCGTTTGGCGCTGGGAACGGAAGTTCGCGGCGTGCGTGCGGCACGTGCGTAACGGCCTGGGCGCTGAAAATGAACACTCGCGTAAACAGTTCAGCATCATCATCATGATCACGATGACGATCACGAGTCATGATGATCATCAGCCGATGATCAAAGCACTGCCGGGTGAGGGCTCCCCCAAGGCGTCGCCATCCCCCACAATCCTCGCGACACCTAGGAAAGCCACCGGAAGCTATGCACTTTTAAATGATCTAGTTTTAAAACTTATTTCTTTAGAACTTGTTTTTGTGTTAAGTTTGTTGTCCTACCACTGGACCTCCGATTAATGTGGTTGGGTATGTACAGTGCGAAGTAAGCTACACACGAGCTGAAATTGCAGTTAACAGAGTAAATTTCAATATAATGGCAATTTTATAACTGCTTAAAGGAACATATTGTGATGTGTCGATGGCTTGGTGACATTAACGATAACGTGAATAATGATGTTTTGCATGTTAACATGAACAGCATATTATCCACACTATTTTGAGCAAGGGCGTCTTAGCCGGCCCGCCTACGATCCATCCTGCGGTTAACTAGGCTGGATCGTGTGAGCTCATCGTTGCTTGAAATATCTGCAGTCTCATCGATATAGCATTTATCACTGAGCTCACCAAAACATCGCAGATTTTCTATGGCAGCAAAACAGATAGACTAAATGAAAGACAAAATGTATGCTTGTATGTTGAACTTCTTTCCCACCGTACGTCGCCAACCGTGCTAATCTGGTGCCAGAACAGTAATAAGACTGCTTTTAAAAAACTGGTTTAATGTTGCAGCACTCAGTGATGACCAACATCACGATCGTGAGCTAAACACGACCCGATCGCGAAGGTAAATCAATTGCGTTCTAGCGCACTACCGAGTATAAACGGGTGTGAAATGTGCACGCCTCTACCCGCTGTGAATACGTACGCACGCGCGCGTCCGCCAACGTGTGCGCGCGCCTGCGCGTCCCGGCGCGCACGCGACCCGCGACGTCCACGCGGACCGCGTAACGTGCGAAGCGTCGCGCTCGAGCGGACAGGGCGGGCACGCTGCGACACAGAGCCGGGGGCACCCCCTGAATTGCGCAACCTATAACGTGGACGGGACGTGGACGTTCCGCTCGTTCTCCAGGGGTTTGCCCAAGCACGCTCTCCCGCAGGTGTGCGCCCACGCGAGTGGGGGGGGGGGGGGGCTGGGGAGGTGGGGGGCCCCTTCCCGTCACCGTGTTGTTTTTTTGCCCATTATCTTTCGGTGACCCAGCGGGGGTGGTGGTGGTGGGGTGGGGGCACTAGCGGAGCCAGTGGGGGGGGGGGGGGTGGCCCCCGAGACGCAACTTTTTCGGCCTTTGTGCGAGCTCAAGAGGACGGCTGACAGGCGCATAAGCGGCTCTTAATTAAAGCATAACCATCCCGTATTAATAACAAAAACTCCGTTCGTCACGGGGCACGCCGGGGAGAAGGAGGGGGGGCGGGGGCGCATGCGCCCGATTCCGCCGCCTCCATTCCCAGTGCTGACACTGCCCCTTTTCTGCACACTTCCGTCACAGTCCCTGGGTGGCCGGCAAGAACCAGGCGGAATGAATCTGGGCCCAGCGGGGAACCACGCATTTAGCTCCAATTACCGCGTGTCCCATTCCCACCGACCGAGGACGGCTGCCCTGGCGAGGTGACGTGGGGGGGCGAGGGGGGGGTGAGAGGGCGTGTTGGTGAGCGGCGAGGAGAGGCGGTCCGGGGACACTGAGCCAAGCTGCGCTGCGGCGGTGGCTCTGGCGGGGGGTAGTGGAGTGGCGTTAAGTGTGGGTATGTGCTGAGCTTCAACAGCTGGGGGAGACAGAATGGGACTTGGTCGTCTGTCTGCCATGACTCTGGGTTAGAAATAGAAAACAATGCATATCGTTGTTATGCTTAAGCATTACATATGTCGTTCATACAAAAAAAAAATTGTAGCCAACCCCATGCAATTGTGGGGCCTTTTGGCTCAGGAGAAAAATGAGACCCTCATGCAACACGTTTACATCAACAGCAATATCTGTGCTACAGAGGCTTCAGCGTGGTTGGCATGGACCCTCGTGCAAATAATTAAACGGGATCCCTTCTCCACTTTTCACCCCCTCCCCGAGCTCCAGTGCAGGGTTGTCCCAGCCTGCTCGCTCGCTCGCTAAAGGACCGATGTACTCCTCCGCCTTCTCTCCTGAAGGGTCTCCGCTGTCCACTCGGCCAATGATCAAGCTCCCTCCATCTCATCCGGTCCTCACTCCCAACTTTCCTCCACTTCACCACACAACACGACACACCGCATTGGGCTTCCGGAGCCATGGCCAGTTGAGAACATCTGAAATTGCTTCTCCTTGCGACGGTGTATTTTTAGGTGACACCCATCGCCGGCCCTATGTATATATGCACGTTCAACTTCTTTCGCACCGTACGTAGCCAACCGTGCAAATCGGAGGTGCGGGAGAAGGTGTTTTCAATCTAGATGATTTAAAATTGCATAGCACCAGTGGCTTCCTAATATTGGAAGAAAGAGCGTTCCAGACGGCCGTGTAAGCGCATCTGAAAGCGCACGATGCGGTGACCATCTTTGTTCGACGGTTAGCCAAAAGCCGCTGTTGCCAGGATGACCGAAGTCCGCGCGATGGTGTATGCCCCTTGACGAGATCAGCAAGGTACTGTGGTTCATTTGTGGCAAGCACTTTGTGTGCAATGAGTGCGAGCGAGCAGTTTAACATCACACCCAGGACATTCGCTACAACTACAGCAACAGTTATTTATTCTTCCACTCCGAGAGAGTGATCACACACTGGAGTTCGTTACACGCGTGAACTCTCACACCAATTAAAACGAATGCCCCCGTTTTTTTTCTCTTGCAGCTTCACCGTTAACGAGACAACTTTCGGGTGAGGTGTCGTGTGACGTACGTCACCGCTTTAAACCCCGCAGTCCTTTTTTTTTCCCGACGCGCGCATTCTGAAAAACAACCGGGCGAGGGTTGAGGTCGAATTCACACATTTTGACTTCAAAAGTGAAGGAGAGCCTAAGTTTTACGTCAAAAGCCTCGAAACTCATTAAAGCTTTCAACCCGACGAAGATTCTCCAAAGGGCGGCAGCGGCCGATGCATCACTTAAAAAAAAAAACCCCGTCGAAATTCATCGTGTTAAGAAAAAAACCCAACACATCAAGTCAGAAAACAAACACGGAATTAAATATTTCAAGGCAGTACTTTTGAGCCAGTTTGAAGGATGATAATGTAAATGCTTTTTTGATACTGTTTCAAATGCTTCACTTAAAGAGGGTTGACCCTCTGAACCTGTTTTAGTGGGCTGATGGATGGCTGAAAGTGCTGCCGTTTGTACATTTTGAATGCGGAGATAAAAGAAATGCAAAGCAGGGACTTTCAGTTATTTGAGCGGTGAAGACGCCGCACACGGAATGATAGACTCCCGCGTGAATGGGTCAGCCTTCCCCGGCCCATTGTTGCCCGGCCGGGTGAATGAGCCTTTCAGCGGCCAGTGAAGGGCTGTCACAGGTAAGGAACTGCGGAGCCCAGAATTCACACATCATGCTTCATTAATTTCTCAGAAAAACGGCTCCCCGGGGAGCGGCAAGGCGGGCGAGCGGGGCGAAAGAAACGCGTGGGGTGCAAGCGCGCGCGCACACACACACAACGCGCACACACACACACACAACGCACACACACACACACAACATGCACACACACACACACAACACACACACACACAACACGCGCACGGCCTCCTCCTCCCGTTGCTACTCCCCCCTGCCCCCCCTCCCATATCCCTCCCCTCCGTCTCAACCACCCTCGAGCCCCCCCCCCCCTCTCTACAAGAACCCCACCCCCCACACAAACCCCATCCCTACCCCCGAACCACTGCACCCCCACCCTCCAACCACCAATCCTAACGCCGAACACAATACAACAAAAAAACACGGCTGAAATGAACTGCTGGCATCGGCCAACCCACTTCTGCAGCTCACTGGGTTTTCCAGGGATGTGAGCAGTTTGTGAGATTGGGTGGGGGGGGCGTATGTGTGGGGATGTGGTGGGAAGAGGAGGGGGAGAGGCCGGGGATGGAATAGGAGGGCGGTAGTGGCCACGGAGATGTTGGGGGTGGCGGGCGGGCGGGCGGGTGGGCGGGCGGGGGGGCTCCCGCCGGAGAAAAGATGATGCCACGATTTGGTGCTCGAGCAGGGACAAAAACCGCGGGGGCCGCCGGGGTGGTGCCCGCCTCAAGATGGCCCCGTCGGCAGCGGCAGGTTTTTTTCTCTCTCGCCCCGCTCGCCAAGCGGTCAGGTTATGCACGCCCACGGCAGATGGGTCCGCGTCGACCGGCCGCAGTTAACTGGGCGCCCTCTTCCCCTTCGTCTGTTTTTTAGCGGCACAAAGCGAGTAAATTATCATTACGCCTTTTTTTTTTAACTAGCCGGCCACGTCGATCCGTGTGGCTCGACGCATCTTCATTTCAAGGCACAAACAAAGCCACGTGCTGGGCCTCTCGCTTGTGAGAGCATCGATGGGAGTGTGAGCCGAATATATGCCGTGCGAGGTGCAGCAGAATAAGCTGTGCTGTCGTGCGCCGTCCCTGAAACGTAACGTGTTTTTTTTATTGAAGGGTTGCACACTGTCTGTGAATAACTGAAAAAACAGTTGTGATTATTTATTCGGGAGAAAAATGGAGAATTTACACTACCATGAGAGGACTCGAAAGTCGCGATTGGCACAAATATAGTCGCCCTTGCAGAAAAGTCAATGTCTCATCTGTCCCAAAGGGATTATTTCATTTCCTGCGTAAATAACGGCCACTGTCTGAGTAGAGGCTCAAAACGAGAGAAAAAATCCAAAAACCAACGTTTTCAAAATTGGGCCCCCCAAATAATTACTGCCTCGAGGTCGATTGGATCCACTCAGAGGGCACGTTCAACGGAAGGTTCTACATTGCTTTGAGTCGCATGCTGAACACGTCTAAATAAACAATCTTCATCGTGAGTGAGCCAAGTAATTTGTTTGTGTGTGCGTGTGATACGAAAGCCAAAAGAAAAGTGGACAGAGCCCACGACTCATAACCAGTAACAACCGCACTTACACCAGAGTAGCCAAGTGAACAACTTATTAAACGCAAATGAATGTAACGATAATTAAAAACAACAATTAAATGCAAATGAATGCAACGATAATTTCAAACGACTTTGACGTTAAAATGTGGTAATCGGCATTGGATTATGCCATCATAATTTAATTCTTGTTCCATTGCATAATTTGCAATGCCCGAGCATTGTTAAAAATCCCATGATCGGCATTGGATTATGCCATCATAATTTTATTCCCCTTCCCTTGCATAATTTGCAATGCCGCGAGCATTGTTAAAAATCCCACGATACACCTGTAAAGAAGAGCTTATCCGCCTTAATCTCAAAATCCGTTACAAGTTTTATTCACTTGCAAAACAACCAAATACTAAACCTGGATCCGCGGCCCGCCACCACATGGCCATCACGCCTCTATTATTCGCGCTTCTCTCTGCCTCAATTCATTCACCCCCCCCCCCCCCCGGCTTTTCGTCGCGCGGCCCCATCCGCTGACGAAGGCTGCCACCGCCGCCGCCACACGTTCTAATCCGCTCGCGCAAAAATCGGAAGAGCTTTCTCTCTCCCCCCCTCCCCCAAAAAAAAAAAGCGAAAAGGAGAGAAAACACATATATATTTCTCTCGATATATAACAGCAAAAAAAAAACGAACCCACGCCCCAAAATAAACACGCGACCAAAAATTGCAAAGACATTTTAACAGCGGGAGGACAAAATGTGTGAACGCGCGCGCTGCGAGGGGGGCTTCCAACCGCCGTCGAAACGTCTGAAACCACCTCGACGGAAAATGTGGGTTTGAAAGACGGCGGAGGGGTGAACGAGCTCTCGCCGGGCAACATGAATTTGGCGAGCCCTCTCCCCCCCCCGGGACGCGCTGCTACCGCCTCCTCCGTCTAAGCTGCCTCCTGTGTTAACACATTTGCAGGGGGGGCCGCATCTGTAGCCGTCCTCCTGCGAGGCTTGCGGATAAAGAGGGGGGGGGGGGTGGCGGGTGGCGGCCGGGCGGAGGCTCAATGAGCCCGCGACTCGTTACAATAACTTTTGTGGAGGACCCCCCCCCCCCCCTGCTCACGACCACCCCCCCCCCCCCCCCAACGCAAGGAGAACCATATGCGACGCGCTCGAGCAAGCGATCCGCAGCTAATCTGATCCCGGAGCAAGGGGCGCGGGGGGAAGTGAGAATTATTGTGCGACCTCTGCGGTCGCCTGTGCTTTTGAGCCGCTTACACCCATATGCACGTTTTCCTTTAGCTATTAACCACAAATTTGTCCCATCTGAATAATAATGGGCCCGCTCCTTTGCGACGTTTAGCACACAGATGGTGCGTTTATGTTTGGCTTATTCACACACACACAGACACAAAAAACCCCGAAACGAATGTAATGGAACATTGATGAAGACGGAGTTTTGGCGGTGACGACTTCAAATTCGGTATTCGCGCAGTTTAGGTTTCGTGGCCAATGATGTCGTTCGAACGGAGTGTTGTCTGACCACCGGTATATCCGCAGGATGTTAGGTAGTTTGAACAGTGATGTTAAATTGAGTTTAAGTCCTCTCTATCGAAGTAACCCGTGCCACTTGATTTCACACACGTGTAAATATTTACCGAGGTTATTTGTACCGTCATACCCCGATTTCAGTGTCGCACATTTGCGTCGTTTCGCAAATACGTCGCCACTTTATAAACGCATCAACCCCAGACAACTCACGTCGCTGACAGCACCATCCGTCCTCACCACCACCACCTACCACCCCAATAAGTCGTTTACTACCCTGTACGTCGCTTCGATTGACGTCGTTTCGATATTCGTCATCGACTTTTAAGGAACGCACCCCCAACGTAAACCCGGGTATTACTGTAAATACTAAAAACTCACTAACTAACTAAGCCATGTTTTAGAATAAACTTATGTTAACTCACATATGTGTACTTGCCGCTCAAAAATAAGATGGAAACAAGCGATTCAGTATCTACACGTTCAGGTATGAATTCGTAACATATTATGCCCCTTGGTGTTTGTCAATGGCTCCTACCCATGAGCGCTGAGAAAACCATGACTATTCTATAAATATTTACACCTTGCAGAGATACAAGTACGACGAAGAAGATGTAAACCTACCCAGTGCGAACATTTGCATTTTGCCAGTGACACAAACATCTTGCAGGCCCCCTATCCAAATATATATTATGCTGCTAATCCGTAGCGGATTTGTTGTGCGCTGTTTATCAGCTTTAGTGTCACACTCCATGGCAGGCGGATTACGCGGTTGGCTGGTTCAGTGTTTAGCACCAGACTTTAAAGCAATTCACAACTTTAGACTGAGCCTGCCCCTGGACTGTAATTATTTGGAGCCCAAATTCAATAATTTAGGCTTTTATATAGATTGTTTAGTTGCAAGTCTAAGACTCTGTGATATTCATATAAGCTGCGTTACAAATGTGACCAAATGTCAGCTTTCTAGCCATAAAATGTACATCAGTGTATCAGTCATCATCATCTATATTACATGCACGTACGTTTAAACACATATGTAGGTAAGTTTTGCACAATATGGTGTTTCCGCACTTAATGTTTGGAATTGTGTTTAATTTAAACCCTGAGTCTCCGTCATGGAGACACTCACTGTCACATGATGGGCTCTAACCCGGCGCAGACCACTACATTCAAATGAACCTGCTGGATATACAACACCATTCATACAAGGCCGTCATGACCTTCCACCACCCGATTGTGATATAATTAGCCCTCCTCTGTATTTTAACGATTATACCGTCTTCCCAAGCGAGTGTTTGTGTTTTGCAAGCTTTGACATTTTCTCTGCAGTTGCATTTTCTCCCCGATTGTTTATCTTGGCCTCGTACGTGAAGCCTACACGCCCCCCCCCCCCGGACTTTAGGTCACGCTTGCAAATGGGACGCGAAGGAGGTCTCAACGAGTTCTCTCACCAAGGTCAAAGCCAGTTGACGTATAGATGAACGATGCACGAAGGGCCTCCACGTGGACGCCGCTCACGGGGGTTGTGCGACCGTACTTCGGCACGTTGGTCGGCGCGAGCTGGTGAAGGGCGGACACGGGGCCCACGACTGGGTTCGGATTTCACTCGCCGCCAACGCTCACCGCGGCTGGGAATCGATTTCAAGTCGCAGCGCGCTAACCACTGCGCCACCGCTCCACTCTGAAAATTTGCGATTTGGAAGCAAAAACTTTGATTCGGAAACAACTTTAACTCATTAAGCGAGTGCAACCATGCCAAGTTAAGAATGCAGCCCTGATTAGCTTTTATGGCAAAGCCGTTCCGAAGTGAGGTTCATTAACTCCCTTCCTCTTTATCGCTCGTGACATCGAGGTCCGGAGGTCACCGTTACCGCTTAATCTCGGCTCCTTTCTCCGCCATTCAAATCCCGCCGCAGGCAAGTCCCACTATGCCCGGGTCGTAGCGCTAACACGTTTCGTACGAGGACTCAACTCGCTGTGCTTCTCTGCTGGAATTGAGTCCCGAGACAGAGGCACACGCGTGAATGTTGCCGCAAGAGCCGGCCGGCTCGTGCGTTTTGCCGTTCGTTGCTGAGTTGACTGCCACTGTTTGTACGTCCGTGTCGAGGTTGGCGAGTGAGCCGGAGAATAGCTTCATAGTAATAGTCAACAAAATAATCACGGTCATAATAACAGTAAAAATCATAGTCGTAATCATAGTAAAGATAATCGTAATAATCATATTAATAATCATAGTAATAATCAGCACGTGTATTTGTCCAGCTCCTTGTGTCAGAGATGATATCAAGAGGCTCGAGCCTCTTGAGCTGCGAAGATGAAAACGCAAACGTGGCCGTTGAATGGCCGAAGCGGGCCGCCGCGTGAGTGTGTGCATCGTGGTTTTAGAGCATTTGGCTGCTGTACATTTCCACGCGATAAGCCACTTTGTTGAGTTATCATTTGTGGCCCAGGTCGCTTCTGAAAAAGGAGCTAAAGAGCTCAGTGGGCCTTACCCGTGAATTTTGTTTTATTTATTTAGTTTAGTTTTCGAGACGAGTGGCCGCAGTCACACAGTGTGGCGATTTCCGATGATCCACTGCACGAGGAGATGACGATGTTTTTGATGCGATTCGGTACAAACCGACCGTTCCACTGAAACCGGGAGGATCGTCGTCCATGGGGGGTCGGCGGTACAGCGCTCATCGTCGTTGTCCGGTTGCTCTCGCCGAGCCTCGGGAGTTTCCTGCAGTGAAATCGAGCAGCGGATGCAGTGCACAGAGCAAATGGCTTTCGACAATATGCACAGCAGTAAGAACTGGACTGGTGAATCCTTTCCTGCTTCAGAGACATCTGCAAGTCGCAGGGTGGGTCCCGTTCACCGCTGATTCTCGGAACGTGCAAGCGGTTGGCGTTATGTTTTATGTACAGACGTTTAGTGCAGTTGTTTGTGAAGACATTGTATTGTACTCACCGCAGAAAACTGTAGCGACATGACCACACTCTATAATAGCTGGCGCCAAACCATGCCACACACCCTCTTTAAAAGCGGCGCGTACCAAATTGGAATGGAATCGTACGGAAAACTGATGATGTACACGCCGTCAGTCATCGGAATGGGAAATGGTTAAATAAGCTAAATTCATTGTTCTCTATAATTCCAGGAAAGCCTCACTGAGCCTCAAGACTTGTTTTCAAGGAGGCTACGGATGTCCGGCCAAATCCGAATTTAGTATTTTGAGCTAAGTGAGACGGTGATGTAATCAGCAAACACGAAGAACCAAAAACATGTACGTGTGAATTGGTCAGCAACTTATTTTCTGTCCTGCTATACGCTTATTTCTGTAGTAACGGTTCTAAACGACATGTCAAAAAAACACTGCACGAAACTAATTTCAATCATTTTAAAACTGTAATGGCACAAACATTAATACAAGTTTGAGCTTACAAAGGGCCCAAATAATGTCCGCAGAATTATATGGCTGGATATGTCGTGTCCTACATATAACGGGGGATATTTTTGAACCCATAAACATCGCAGGAGAAAAAGAAGCTAAAAAGTTGGGTTAAGGAAACGGGTAAACTGGGGAAATCCACCTCTGAATTATCCTGGTATTTCGACGACACATGGGCAACTAAGCTGTTAAGACATCCAGCCACTGCCTCACAACTGTGACACAAGCCTAAGCAACAGCCATTAAGCCATCAGAGCTTGACACAGCTCACAATATGCCCTCTCTTCTCGATCTCTTGCTCTGTGCGTCTTCAATCCCATAACAACCGAGGGATTTGGCAAGCTCCGGGCGGCTGTATCTGGGACAGGGATATCGCTAAACTGTTGGTCTCATTAGCGGTTTTGCAACGGGGATTAAATGATCAGGACTCGCAAAGTGAAATTTACGAATCAATCCGTGTTGCCTGCCACATCCTCACAGCCTCTGCTAATTGAATGGGAGGGAGCGGAGGAATGGTCTTGTTTACACGCAAGCTTTCACTCCTCTTGTTGTTGGGAGATATTTCCACTTTACCCCCCCCTGCCCCCCAGGCATTTAGCTGCTAATTGTTTCTGCGGAGGTTTTGTTTCCGATTAGCTTTGCTAAGCTCGCCGGAGCTCAGGGATACAGCCAGAGCCATCGCAACACCAAGCGGGGGGGGGGGGGGGGCGCTGTGCAGATGAGCAAACCATCAGCCAAACGGGCGGACACTGAGAGACATGGATAAGAGACAGCTGCAGCAGAGGGACACAGAGACGTAGAACAATTTACAGAAAGACACCGAGATAAAGGCAGAAAGAGACACGGAAAGGAAGCGCTCAGAGACGTGCATTGACACGGGGAGTTTTGTTGGGGCCACTGAAGAAGTGGAAATCCTCCACCACAGCACATCGACGCCATATGGCACGCAGCCTCGGTGCAAGAGATATCCGATTGTGCTCGACAGGCCAGATTTAAAATACTCTCCCAAATTAAGGACCGTATTTAACTAGGGCAGCATCTTCATCGATGAATAACAATAAAACCATACGAATAAGGAGGCAAGAGACTTGATAACCAACTTCACGGCCATTTTTAAATGCCCTCATGAATTCCACATTTAACAAGGCAAAGCCTCGTTGTCGCCGCATCACAATTGGAAAAAGTTAGGGGCCGTCCATAAATGACGTCACGCACCTGGGGGGGGGGGGGGGGGTCAGATATTTGTGACGATTTGTGACGAGGGGAGGAGGGTTTGAGAAATGTTACGTCACATCAAAATGCGCAACTTTCAATAAATATATAATTGTTATAACAACACTAATTGTTATAACAACACTCCTGCAACATCAGAGTGCAGCGCCACATTAAATACGCACTACAATGACAATAATTTAAAGCGATTTGAAGCATGTTTTATTTTCAAAATGGAAATATGGTTTTGGGGGGGGGGGGGCAGAGCTTTGTGACGTCACATTTGAGGGGGGGTCTAACTTTTCGTGACGTCGTGTGACGAGGGGCGGGGGGGGGGGGTCAAAAATCGTCCAAAATCGCGTGACGTCATTTATGGACGGCTCCTTACCCATAATACTTCAAAATGTGAATTGATAAATGACTTGGGCATATTAAGCACGCGTACAACGAATGCACTTTCTAGAAGTACAAGGCCAGGGCATTAACTTTTGGCAACGAGAACGAATACACAAAGTGTGATGCGTTCGATTCGACTGGGACGTGATAATCGGCCGTGTTCGGCAGTGTAACACCTCTCTCACAAGGACACTGTCGCACGGTTATTATGTTGCATACGGCCGAATCACCCACGTGCGTCCAATATTGTTAGAACTCGGAAAGCCAAGCGGGGTTTTCAGCCTGGTTAATACTTGGATGGATGAGCACTGAGGCTTGTCAGATTTTGGTAGGCGTGGGACAGTGAGGTGGGCAGAAGATGGCATGGCTCAGCGTTACCTCCTCATTGAAGTGTCATGCCTAAAGCAATGTCAGCTTAAATTTCAATTTAAAGCTTTCGTGACTGCAGGGATTCATCTTCTTGGTTCTTTCGGTAAAGTCACGTAGAAGGGAAGTAATAAAATAATAAAAATAAAACATAATAAAATTATTCTCACGACGTTTCGGCCACAACGCAAGTAGCCGTGACGCTGTCGCCTCGACAGACCTGGTTTTCACCTGAGGACGGCTACTTGCGTTGTGGCCGAAACGTCGTGAGAATAATTTTATCATGTTTTATTTTTTATTATTTTATTACTTCCCTTCTACGTGACTTTACCGAAAGAACCAAGAAGAACAATGTCAGCTTCATGGTTAATGTCTCTGTTAAAGAAGAAACGCAGAACATGTCATTTGAAGAAGACATTTTCACGGTGCCTTTTTGATTGGTGTGGCTGGAGCAATCATACAATTGCACTTTATTCAAGTCACTACAGTAATCGGATTAATATCACGTATCGGGTTTCCATTTCACCTTTTGATTCAAATAAGATCCCCTTATTTCAATGAAGGTTGCTTAAAATATGGTAAAACCAATACCGAATGCGTGCTTTCCTCCCATCACAGAGTCTCAAGACTCAGTGAAGGTTGAGGCTCAAGTGAGGCTGTCCTGGTTACACAATTGGTTCTATTATTTTTAAGACGATAGTCATATTACTCTAGAATAATAATAAAACAATCTTAGCTCTCCGATGCGTGTACTTTGTGCTGTTTCGGCACGATGTCCGATGTTTCGCACCGCGCCCCACGTGCTGGAAAGCGTCTTCCGAAAGACCTAGATGCTGTACATCGCAACACAAACACATCGGCAAGCGGTACAACAACAGCAAAAAAAGCGGCACGCAGCAAAGTAAACCCCTCAACCAAAATAACGAGCATACGGTTGCTGCACATTAACCCACTCAATAATAACGACTCCATGACAAAACAACCGCGGGTGACAGGCATCACGCATGTAAGCTTCTGTCTGCTGTCCAAACGGTGGATTCCATTGCAACCGTGAACGGAACCTGCACAAACATTAGCAAACGAGTAAAAGCCACGTCCAACATTCATCACACGGCGCGTGACACCGCGTCCCCGCGGGGACCCCGGACCCACAGGTGAATAACGCAGAGCAAAGCGTGGCGTGCCCGTGCGCAGACGCCCCTTCTCCAACGGTCGTAAAACACCAAGCCACGCTGGCTTGACGCATCGTGGCGTTCGTCCACAGAGATGACGCAGCAGGTTATTAACGCAGCTGGGGGAGGAGGGCGCAAAGGCACCTCGCACACATCCGTGGCAAAATCCATCTAGGCGAAGCGACTAACCCAACCCACCGTCCACTGCTCACAGGCGCTGGGAAGGAAAACAACTATTCGGGTGCCCCAGAAGATGAACCACACCTGTCAACCCCTGATCAGTGCCCTACCTTAGGACAGACCAATTCAGACCGCATTGGTCACCCCCGTGCCCCTTATACATCTCAACGTTCATCCTACAAAGTCCCATCACATGGGAGAAACACAAAGGCATTTCTTGCCCGTATTGAAACGGCTGTACGCCGTATAGACCTGAAAACTCAATTTCCCTGTAAAAGAATACGGCTAAACCGTACGGGTTGACAGGTATGATGAACGAACACGGACATAGCAGCAACGAGCGACGCGCTGTCCGATGTCCAATGCCCGTTATAAAAAAGTACAACAAAAATAGTACTAACGGAGAAATTCTGTTCTTAACTTTTAAAGTGATTGAAGACTCATCACTCATGCCATCTGACACGGATGTTATGTTTAACCAAATATTTTCTAGAACTATAACTCTCTCTGACGTATGGATCAGAAGCGTGGCCGCTAACAGAGAAAACCAAACATTTGGAACTGCACGAAGGGAGTAAAAGTGGAGTGCAAGGGTCAGGGAGAAAAAATGCAAATTTGAGACATCGTTTCACCGACGTGACAATTAATTGGGATTGGGCAGGACACAAAGCAAATTTCGATTTAAAGCTTTCGTGACTGCAAGGATTCATATTCTTGGTTCTTTCGGTAAAGTCACGTAGAAGAGAAATAATAAAATAATACAAATTTAACATATTTTAGAATTTCCCTTCTACGTGGCTTTACCGAAAGAACCAAGAATAAGACACAAAGCAATTGGTGGGCCATTGGGCAAGACTTTGCGAGGACATCACGTGACTGAGAAGACGAGTTTCGATTTAAAGCTTTCGTGACTGCAGGGATTCATCTTCTTGGTTCTTTCGGTAAAGTCACGTAGAATGGAAATAATAAAATAAAACATAATAAAATAAAATGGGCCGGATACGTCGTGAGAATAATTTTATTATGTTTTATTTTTATTATTTTATTATTTCCATTCTACGTGACTTTACCGAAAGAACCAAGAAGATGAGAAGACGAGCCCAACGGAGATGAAGCAACACGATCCGTGCAGGTGGCCGTGGTCCCTCCAGACCACGAGGCATTGTGGCATCGTAGGGAGGCATTTACCCACCAGTGGATAGACAATGTCTAAGGGGCCGTCCATAAATGACGTCACGCGATTTTGGACGTTTTTTGACCCCCCCCCCCCCTTCTTCACAAAAAGTCAGACCCCTCCTCAAATATGACGTCACAAAGCTCTGCCCCCCCCCCACCTCCCGAAAAAAATATAAAACATGCTTCAAATCGCTTTAAACTATTGTCATTGTAGTGCGTATTTAATGTGGCGCTGCACTCTAATGTTGTAGTAGAAAACATTTATTAAAAAGTCTATTTCATTAAGTAGAACGTGTCGTCTATATTTATTAAAAGTTGCGCATTTTGATGTGACGTCACATTTCTGAAACCCCCCCCCCCCACCCCTCGTCACACAAAGTCACAAATGTCTGACCCCCCCCCCCCTACGGTGCGTGACGTCATTTATGGACGGCCCCTAATACCTTTGATAGCTTCTTCGTGATGATATAAAGAAACATTGTCAAAATTAGGAGCCAGTTGTTCCCCTCATTCAGATGTCAGAATGGCATGGCGAGTAATAATAATAATAAGTTCATTCCCGATATTTGTTGAGGTAAGCCTCACCGAGTCTCAAGACATTGGGATATCTGACCTGTCCCTTTCATACGATTGGCATTGCGTGCGTAAATCGGAATAAAAATCTGGGGGGAAAAACCACACACGGAAGAAGGCAACACTAAATGTGTGCAAACCCAAAGCCAATAACCCATTGCTACTTTTAAAATAAAAAAAACAGAGTTTAACCAGTTCTTAAACAACAAAAACAACTGTAAAAAAAAACATAAACCCACATGAAACAATTTCAAAGACCCACTTGAGATTTTAATTAACATTGAAAAATGTCACTCAAAACACAAACGTGTGAAGACAATAATTCTTGAGGCTGCTGTCACTTTTCAACAATCGCCGAGGTCAGGCCCCCCCACCCCCATATGCCTTTAAACCTACGGCCGCATTCGAGGGGGCGAAGCTGTTGCAAATTACATGGATGTTTCAGCCTCCGGTGAGCACAGCAGTGGGGCTCTGTTTGGCGTCTGTCAGAACGAGTGGGAGGGCTGTGTGCTTGCCGCGTGGTTGGTGGTGGTGGTGGTGTATGGTGGGCGGGTGGGTCAGTGGTGGAGCCAAGCTGGTAGTGGGTGGTGGCGGTGGTGCGGTAGGGGAGAGGGGTGGGGGTGGTGAGGCTGCTTTATACGAAGACAGCAGGCGGCCGGGCTGAAATGGCGCCATGGCGAATTGGCGGTGTTGTTTGGGGTCCTTGTTGCGGAGGTCTACGTTGCGAGGAGGTGCGCGCTGACCGATCGTATGTGGCCAGGCGGAGGGCCGCCCGATGGAGGGGTGGGTGCTGCATGGGTGTGCGGGGGGGGCAGGGAGAGGGGGGTGTAACAAGCCCACACGCCTCTTACGCCCTTTTGTCAGAAAACTGACAGAAGTAAATTAGCCAAACGCGCTACGCGTCCCATGTGTGGGGCGCACGCGCGCGCTCCTCGGGAAACTGTGCGAGACCATCTTCGAAGCCTCCCAACAAGGAGGATGCCAACGCAGCGCTCTGCACGCTTGTGCCGTGAAGCTCTCTCTCGCTCTGTCCGATTCGCACGATGTCCGACGTTTCGCTCCGAGTGCTGTGGGGCTTCTTCGGGAAGTCAAGCGAGCAGCCACATATTTCCCCCTCTATCGTACAGCACAATTCACTTCCCGACGAAATGTCAGGACGTTACGGTGAACATGTGGCATGTCCTGAAAATACCTGACTTCACAGTCGCATGCCTAACGTTCAAATCCAAAGATGACAGGTTGAATAAAGGTATCTTCTGGAAAACGCAAAGGTTGGCATGCTTGCTGATAGTGCCTGTTTATCCTAGTAGCAAAAGTAGCTACATATGCTAGGGTCCCCGCACTTTCAAGGGCCCCACGCTAATTGCTTTCAAGCTATCAATGCCGGTTCAGTGATTCTGCACTTGCTCTATTACTATAGTATTATACTGCCTTCAACTGTTGTGAACGACTGAGTGTTTAAGGTTAGCGATTTGTCGTATTATCTGGCTGTATAGCAAATGGAATTAACACAATTACGTTACTGTTAGTAAAAAAATGTTTATATTTACGTTCTTTTTAATGTATGGCCCCTTGATAACATATGCTACAGGCCCCGCACTAGCTTAACCCGGCACTGCTTGCTGCCCCCGAATTAGTTCGCACAAATGATCTCAAGGAGCATCAACGATCACGCGAACTCCGGTCATCCTCGGAGCGGCTTGTGGCTACCCATCGAACACATTTGGTCGCTGCGTGGCGCGCGTTCAGATGCACTTCGGCGGCCGTCTGGAACGCTCTTCCTTCCGATATTAGGAAGCCACTGGAGCTATGCACTTTTAAATCTAGATTGAAAACCTTTTTCTTTCGAACTGCTTTATGTTTTGTTTGTTGTCCTTTCCCCGCATTTCTGATTAGTACGGACGGCTACGTGCAGTGCGAAAGAAGTTCAACACACACACACAGAGGATCATGGTTTGAGCCCTAGAAATGGCTGGCCATGTTACCAGAATTAAAACGTGACGTTAAAAACCCTGGGATGTCATTGTGCGGGGTAGTTGCCAACATCCAACATATAAACATATCATTCTTTGGTTCTTTCGGTAAAGTCACGTATGACTTTACCGAAAGAACCAAAGAATAATTCCTGCAGTCACGAAAGCTCCAAAATTAAGATGTAAACATGTCTTCAGTCTTGCTTGTACGGCAAACAGGGTCTCCCGAGTTTGACATATCACCTCTAAGTGATCCCCTCGCCTGGTTAAATAAAGGAAATTGAATCGTAAACATTGTAATGGAGAAGCGCAAAGCACTGTAAACAACACAGAGCATACACATCGACAGTTACATCGTAGGCAATGCTTACCTGTGTCAAAGAGACGAATTAGACATTTGCTTTCTCCGATTAATTTATTGAATGACCTCATTCATAATAGCGAATTATTGAAAACAAAACACTCAATCCCTTAAAGAGCACTTTATATCGATATACATATGGCAGCATTGAGAGAGAAACAGAATTCATACACAGACCCAAGCACAGTAAACAAAATGCCAAATATAATCAAGGCACTCAAAATATAACATTCGCCACACCAGGACACCGCCCACCAGGACAGACGTACATTCACCACATTTACAGTTATATATTCCCATTGCCAGTTTTTTTTTCCACGCAATTCCACAAGTGCATGTCATGCACTTGTGATCGAAACCACGATACAATTTGTCTTTGGCGTAAAAAAATAAAAAAGAAATGGCGAGCACGAGGTCACGTAACGTCACGTGCCGCCAGCAAGCACGCTCGTGCAATTCATCTTCGCGTTACAACGCCCCGCACCGCGTATCCCAGGTCCGGCCCCCACGTCCGTTGGGCACCTCGGCTGTTAAGAAAGCACGGAGCAACATTTCTCGTGGCCAAGCCCCAAAAAGAGGAGCCCGTTGAACGTATTTGCCGAATAAAATCCCCCCCTTTTTGAAACCGTGCAGCAGCAGCAGCAAATATTAGCACTGCCGTGCGAGCGCCGATATTGACCTCCGGAAATCCAACGAAAGCTCCCTCTCGAGCTTCCACAAAGAAGCAGGGCGAACCGTCGGATCCGGCGGTCGGTCGCAATTAAGGACAATCGGTCATCGGAAAGGCCGGGAGCAGACCTCGAGAATGGGCGGGGTGGGGGGTGGGGGGCCTTCAAAAGACGTCAACGAACGACTCCAAGAAGTCCACCCCGAGCCACCACCGGTCCACGCAAGGTCCACGGTACAGGCGGTGGGGCGGTGGGGGGGGTAACCTTTGGTGCCCACTTTAGGAGGATTTGTTTTATGAGACGCACCGGGGGGGGTGGAGGGGGGGCTCCTGACGCCGGCGTTTGCTCGCCCTCCCGCCCCCCCCTGCGGCTTCTGTGTGCGGCTCCTCCGTAGCCGAGAATTTGACAGCCGACGCCTGAAGCCTGGCGACATGGCGGGGTTACAGCGCACGAAGAGAGTCGAAGGTCGAGGTGCAACCAACCCCCACGGTTTCGTGCCAACGCCGCTGCCGGCGGAACGGCTTCCGCTCGAGGAGGCTCGAAGAAAACCCCCCCCCCCCCGCATCTCTGGAGCACATTTAGGCCTACTCTTTCACGCCGGCCAGACCTCTTGGAATTAATGCGGGGCGTTACCCACACCTTTACCCCGCCGTACGCAATGCGGTGTAAGCATTGATTTATTTCGCCGCGCGTACAGAGGCGGCGGGGATTGGAGAAACGCGAGCCGTTGTTTCACCTGCCGTGCTAGCAAGCTGGTCGAACCGGCGACCTCTGGATTTGCAAGTCGCAGTCTGCTGACCAAAACAAAATGAGAAAGTAGTGCGTTTGTATTCACGTGGTACATTCGGTCACTGCAAGAGCCTTGGAAAGGCATGCTCAAGTTCTCAAGTGCCCGTTTGCCCGTTTGCCTGTTTGGTTACTGGGCGATCGCTGTACGTCTTTGTGTACCGATTTGTTTACCGATTCATTCCCTTGCTCAACCTTCTCAGTGGATGTCAGCTCCAAACACAATAGAACCCTTTTTGACTGGAAAAGACAATACACCGGTTTAGTTCATCCATTTTACACCGAAATGTCTGAGATACACACACTACCTCCTTTGACGCGGGTTTTAGGCTCATATTTATTTTGAAATAGATGAGCGAGAAGAATTAGAAATTGAGCTGTGTTCAGTAACATTCCCAGTGTGTGTTTTCCCATTTCTATCCAACTTCTGATTTAAAAAAAAAATGAATACAGCCACAATCACCCAACTACGGTGGACGACCCTCTCCAGGTTAATATTTTTCCTGCATCAAACGTTCAATTTGGCTGAGCCCCTGAAATATATTGAGGCTACGCTTCAACAAAAAGTGAAATGGTGCCCCACTTCATAATTTCCCACCTTTTCCATCGCCTGGCACATAGGCCCCTCCGGCCCATGGACTCAGGTGCAGTTTCACCGCCTCCCCAGTGGATTCCGTACCGACTTAAACCCACTGTGCGATGCAAAATAATTTCAGATTGATAATTATCAAGGGTTAATATTCCAATAATTATCAGTCTGAAATTATAATCAGAAGTAATTATAATTATTATAATCTCCCAGCTGTGGTCTAAAGATCCCACATGTGAAATAAAATGTCCATGTGCCCCAACTTGTCGCGAGTGGTTTAATCACGGCCTAACGTGATCAGTTCAGTCAAATGAGTTTTACCAAACCGGTTTAATTTCTTTCATGCGTCAAGGGTTAATGTTCCAATGACTCCCGACGACCATCAATCACCAAGGGTCATACACCATTGGGCACGTCTAGCGAATACGCACCGTATTAAGGATGCTGTACATAAAAGCAGAACAGCCCAAGCAAGATATGTAGTGCATTTAATTCACATTATCAAATGTAAACCAACTATTTATGTCAATGATGAGACACTTATTAGACAGACAAATTAGTAAGTGCAGGCTGGAAAAAACAACAAATACGTTTCCTATTGCAGTCGACCAATACTCCCTGAGCCTGTGTGGAAGCCTGCGATGATGTATATTATTCCAGCCAACAACAATTCACGATCAACAAATGCTGCTGCGATCAATGCCACCACACGTTCCTACGCTAGACCCACCAAAGCACAATTACAGACACACACGGCCGAGCTGTAAGGCGGCAGTGGCCTTGACACTGCAGGCCGCTGACAACTCAACAGCCTGGTGAGGTTCATTATCAATTACAGGAACACTCCTCTTATCCGTGATGTGGGGGGGACAAATATTGCAGATCCTATTATCTGAGATGTTGCTAAACTTATCTATGGGGAAATTTCGGATAAGCTGCGAGTAATTTTTCCATGCAGCTCTACTTATCTGCGCTTCAACATTAGGAAGCCACTCGGAGCTATGCACTTTTAAGTGTCAGTCGACAACTCATTACTTTAGAACTGCTTTTTGCATTTCGTTTGTTGTCCTTCCCGCACGCCTCCGATTAGCACGGTTGGCTACGTATGGTGCAACAGGAGTTCAACATACATACTTACATTAAATGAGCGCTTGATTGGATATGAGCATAAACTGTGGATAATTGCCAAAAATTGGAAGAACGGAGCGGCTAATAATAACAGTTTACCCCACAACATCCTCGGATAATAGGAGTCGCGGGTAACACGGGAAACGGATAAGAGGAGTCCTCCGGTGTACGTCAATTACCGCATTTACCGCGGTCACCGGGCACGCCGTCGCAAGCCGGGCTCAGTGCGCGCCCTTGCCGGCCACGCGGTGGATCTCGGCGTTCTCCAGCAGCTGCACGCTCTTGGACGCCGGCGTGACGGCCACGTTGATCATGGCGCGCACCATCGTGTCCACGGGGGTCGTCATGAACGTGGGGAAGAGGGCGGCCAGGGGAGACAGCGCCTTGCGAGCCATCCACTCAGCGGGGCGCGACTCTTTGCGGTCACACAGCAGTACCCTGGGGGGTGGGGTGGGGATAGCCGGCACAGGGTGGTGGTGTTGTGGGTTGTTGAAGTTTTTGCGCCACTGCCGCGGTTCTTAGCCCTTTCCCATTCCGATGACGTGCATGTACGTCATCGGTATTTCTTCCGATTCAGTTCCAATGACGTACGTGTTTTTCTTCCGGTTCGGAAGTGTATGTCATTGGAACGGAATTCGGAAGAAAACGAAAATAAACTAACTTTATCGGAACGTCTTCAGGTTGGAAAATGTACCGAGGCTCCCACAATACCGTGCGGGAAGGGCGTGTGGCACAGTTTGGCGCCCGCTATGATAGAGTGTGGTCATATCGCTACAGTTCTCTGCAGTGAGTGCAATGTCTTTTTTCTGCTGTTATTTTGCTGCCTTGCCCAAGCTTGAGAATTGGGTGTACTTATCCAATTTGAACTTACATACTTTATATATTTTACGGATTTATTTTTGGTGATTTGCTTACCTTTCCTATACTTTGCACTTGTACCGTTTCTTTAATTGTTTGTAGCTGTAACTTTCTCACTCACCCCTACTGGGCATCTGTGAAAAAGAGCTTCATAGCTCATCGCATTTCTCCAGGATAAATACAGATTCTGATCCCGATTGCTCTTCAGCATCACGAACAAATACTCATCACCTCCCCTGAAGCGTTTGCCATGCACCACTGCGAGCATCTCAACATGTCCCCAGTCGTGCGTGGCAGAAGCTCGCGAAAATAAATGCCCAACACATGGCCCCAACCTGGGAACACCACTCTCCGATTATGAGCATCTGGTAAAACCTTCGTGCCAAATTAGAAGTTTTCCTTCTTGCCTTCTCTCATCTTCCCTGCTTGCATTGTCAATGTCTGCAAATGGTGTGAGATGTCAATCTAAGTGAACTCTGCTCATGAATCTCGTTCCCCGCGCGTCACGTGAACCAACGCAGCACCACAGCAATGCGGTAACACACATGCTGCGCGATGGATGGGCCACGCTCTGAATCCCAGACAGCGCCCTCTATTGGATCAGCCGGAAAACCCCCATCCTGTTCTACGCGGTTCTCCATAACCTCCCGTTGACCTGACCAAAATCATTATTTTACTACAATCTGCAAGAACCTTCTTTGAAAGAGTAAATAGGTCTGAATGGTACAGAATGTGTAATTATACAAGACAAAGTAATGAATCATACCAGCAAGATGTAATCGACAGCTAAGAGACCATTTGTAAACAAAATATTATTTTCTCACTGCTGTCACTTATTGGGTCACAGCAGTCTTGCAAAGCATATACGTAGATATAGGTGCAGCTCTGCAATTTCTTCCTCACACCACTGCTGGCAGAAGGGGCCTCCACTACAGGGAGCTCTTGAGAGCCCCCCTTGAGGGTTTTTTGGCCTGCTCTTCCACACTGGTATTGGGGTGCCACGGTGGCTAGGAGATGTTAACTCCCTCGCATGGTATACAGGAGGTCGTGGGTTCGATCCCAACCCTGGCGCCTGCTGTATATTTGGAGTATGCATGTCTCTCTCTCCCTGTGTTCACGTGAATTTTTCTCCGGGTCCTCCGGGTTTTCCCTCCACATTTGGAAACATGCATTTAGTGTATTTGGCTGCTCGAAATTCCACATGATAAGCCACTTCGTTGAGCTATCATTTGTCTCTTCTGACAAAGAGCTACACAGCTCGGTTGGCGTTAACCTGGTAAAATAAAAAATTGTTTTTGTTCATTTATTTATAACTCAGGAGGAATCCGATGAGCTATGAAGAAAATTTTCACTAATGTCCAGTAGGGGCACGTGGTCAGGACGTTACGCCAACAAACACACACAATACACAAACACGATAGGAGTGCAAAGTATTGGAAACGTAAACGAATCACTTCGTCCAGCTATCATTTGTGATAGCCAGTTCGCTTCTGGAAAAGAGCTATAGATCTTCATGGATCTTTCGGTAAAGTCACGTAGAAGGGAAATAATAAAATAATAAAAATAAAACATAATAAAATAATCCTCACGACGTTTCGTTGTGGCCGAAACGTCGTGAGAATTATTTTATTATGTTAAATTTGTATAATTTTATTATTTATTTATTTAAAATAAAAGTGAGAATTATTTTATTATGTTTTATTTGTATTATTTTATTATTTCCATTCTACGTGACTTTACCGAAAGAACCAAGAAGATGAATCCCTGCAGTCACGAAAGCTTTAAATCGAAATTTAAGAGCTATAGAGCTTAGTGGACCTTACCTGGTTACATAATAAATCCAATCTTGATTTGAAGCTTTCGTGACTGGAGGAATCCATACTCAAGGCAGCTGACATCGTGCTGGTTCGCAGCAGACATCGCGGCTATCGCGATTTCCACCTGAAGACGGTGGCTTGTGTTGCTGTCGAAACGTCGTGATTTATTGTGTTTTATTTCTACCTACGTGACTTTACCGAAAGAACCAAAGAGTATACGTAATAAATCCTTTAAATACTATAGTTTCTCACTGGTAAGATGTCTTGGAGAAGGTGGTGGGAGTACCCCAGACTTGACCCCACGACACATGACCCTGCTGAGTGACTGTTCCATACCCATTTAGGCTGCAGCCGGGTGGAACAGGTGTGGGAGGATTTAAGAAACTTGGCCCATTGTCTCAATTACTATTCTCGAGGGATCGAACCGGTGACCTCAAGATTGCAAGCCCAGTGTGCTAGCCATAAAACCATGACAGCATCCCTCCCCCATAGCAACCTAAAAATACACTGGGAACTGAACAAGTGAATTCAAAGTCGAAATGCATGAAACAGCAGTGTCAGGGCAAGCATTGTGTCACGGAGGAAATGAGGAAGCTTGTGTGTCTATAATGGACCTTTCCGTTTTCATTGCAATGCCCCGCGTGACACTTACGCGGGTCGATAGACGGTGTATCTCTCAAAGTCCAATTTGTGCACGTCCGCTTCGATCTCGCCCTGCGATAAACAACATCAGAATATGTATTTATGCAGGAGGAATCCGAAGAGCTATGAAGCTATTTTTCACAGATGTCCAGTCGGGGCGGGTAATAACGTTACAACAACAAACAATACAAACACACGATAGTTGTACAAAGTACAGGAAAGGCAAACAACTCATCCAAACAAATAAAACCAAACCATCTCTCTATCCTGACAGGCAAAGCCCACCGTGGCGTTCCCTTATTTTTCAGAAGCAACTTGGCCACCACTAATGATGGCTCAACAAAGTGGCCCATCATTTGGACATTTAAAGCAGCAAAATAATCTAAATAAATAATAAACAACACAGAACCTTTTCAAAGGCAAAATTAACCGTATCCAACACCCGCCATCAAAATGTCGCGGAAAGTTATTTTGGTGTAGCACCAAAGACAACGTCCAACTATTCCCGTTCGAAGAACTGAATACAACGGCGTGGCACGTGCGGGAGCATGGAAGTACATCACAACGCTGGATTTTGCTGCAATGCCCTCTGCTGCCCACACCGCAGCGCCACACTCCGAACAACACGAACGATAGCAGCACGGTCCTCCGACGTCATTTCCCGGTTTGTGCCACGCGCTCGTTTCCGCACGGTGTCCGACGTTTCTCTCCGCGTGCCGGGATCTCTTTCAGGAACCGAACCGAGCCCGAAGAAGCTCCCCGGCACGTGCAGCGAAACGTCGGACAACGTGCCGAACGCGCGACACAACTTGACAACAACATCGGAGAGAGAGCCACGCGGCGCGACCAGCGAAAAACACGGCGAATAGCAACGACGGTGGGCTGCACCGCGCGTCACGGGAAAATCTGTGCTCACCTCAGAGGTCGCAACGAGGTACCCGATACCCGTACCCTACCCGATACCCGGCTACCCGTACCCGGCCAGGTACGGGTACGGGTCCCCGTTTGCGACCCTGGTGCGGCCGGGTACGGGTACGGGTAGACCGTGAGTCACTGGTGAGTAACTATGTGTCACTCATTTCCCAACGTCTTGTCTCTTCTCACAATTCAAGTTCCTAGAATCAACCCACCCGCGCCTGCAACATGGTTTCATCCCAGAGGTCGCAATCGGGTACCCGTACCCGTACCCTACCCGATACCCGGCCGGGTACGGGTAGCCGGGTATCGGGTAGGGTACGGGTATCCGATTGCGACCCTGGTGCTGCCGGGTACGGGTACGGGTAAGGAATCAAAACCCGTTTGCGACCTCTGGCTCACCTTGACCTTGGTGTAGAGGAAGCCGCTGTTCTTATCTGCACCCTTGGAGGACTGCAGGTTGAAGTGCGTACAGCCGCCCGCCTTGGCCAGCTCAGCCGACTTGAGCACATAGTCGTGGTCCACGCGCACAAAGCCATCCTGGACAAACACGACGCTCAACGGCTCATCTCAGGGTTGCTTGTCGAAGTACAGACCGTGCGTCAATTTATTTCTGGATGTATGTATGTATGAATGTTGAACTTCTTTTCACACCGTACGTTGCCAACCGTGATAATCGCAGGTGCCTGTCAACGCCGTTCCTGCCGCGGGGGGATATTTTACCGACGTTCGCCATGCTGGTCAGTGCAGGTTGATAAGGAGAGGACTATTATATGTGGGAGCGCGGAAGTACAGCACAACAACGGATTTTGATGCACTGCCCTCTGCTGCCCACAACGTAGCGCCACAGCCTAATACACCTGTTATATCTGCACATCATCTAAACCAGTCATCCAGGCTCAAGCTAGCTTAGCTGTCGAGATCTGATGAGACAGCGTGTATTCCGGGCGACTTGGTTATTTTGTCAATATCGTCCTTCGAACTGCACACAAATGGGTCTCCGTATGAAACATTAGTTATGGTTCTCCTATTGGGGTTACCATTGTCATTAAACACTCATATTACGCTGACCATTATTAAAAGCAGCCATCGTACAGGAATAAATGAATAGCATGCTTCTCTGATTGTCTTTAAATTTCCGTTTGGACTGGCATTATTCTCAGCATTCGTTTGAACACTCAAACTCTGCACAGGCATTGACCCTCTTCAATGCCAATGTGCAATGAGGCTTGTTAAACACTTCGGTGTTTCCAGATGGTATTGGCAAGGGCACTCCCTCCTTTGCAGAAGCACCACCCTCTCTATTCAGCACACAAAGTGACATTTCATAACATCTCACGTGCCGTTGTCAATAATCACTGTAATCACTACAATGCTCCAAGTTATCACTTAAGGGGCGCTTTGTACAATTCTGTGATACCTAAGAAAATGTACAACTTTTCGATTTAAAGCTTTCGTGCCTGCAGGGAATCATCTTCTTGGTTCTTTCGGTAAAGCCACGTAGAAGGGAAATAATAAAATAATAAAACATAACAAAATAATTAGTTTACTAAAACATAATAAAATAATAATTTTATTATGTTTAATTATTATTTTATTATTTCCCTTCTACGTGACTTTACCGAAAGAACCAAGAATAGGTACAACCGTGAAATTTCTCATTCACGCCACTGCTGGTGGAAGGGCCTCCACTAGAGGGAGCTTTGGAGAACCTCTCCACGGAGGGTATTTTGGCCTACTCTTCCACGCTCGTCAGATGTTTTGTACGAGTTGGGAATAGGCACACTTTACCCCACCTGCAGATCAACTAACTGTGGTGTATCCACTTACAATAATGGGTGGAAAAGAGACGAGGGCATTTAAGAAATCTGAACTACTGTTTCAACTGCCGTGCGCGGAGATCAAATAGAAAAGTCCAGTGCCATGACCATTACTCTACGGCAGCATCCTACACAATCTTGTACAACGGTAAAATCTTTCACGCAAGAATCTTCAAGTGGTTCAAACTAGCAAGACGACCGACCAGGTTTCTGGTTCTAGATCTGAAGCTTTCGTGACTGCAAGGATTCATACTCTTAGGTTTTTTTGTAGTAAAGTCACGTAGGTAAAAAATAAAATAAAAAAATACTAAAAGTAATAATAGAAATAAAATAAATGATCACTTTTAGTAATTTTTTATTTTATTTTTTTACCTACGTGACTTTACCGAAGAAAAAACAAAAACCTAACAGGTTTCTGGTCTCAATAATAAAATGTTAATCTTAATTATCCACACAACACACAGCTGATGTGAATAAACCCCAAATACATTTGTGAAACAAATCTGAACAAAGCAAATATTTGTAGCATTTCGCTATCACCCTCCAAATGTAAAAAAGAAAATATGAAGCTGAACAATTGTAAAACTTGGCACATGACACAACTTAAATCCCAAAATACAATGTAAATTAACCGAGGGACGCAAGTTGGTCAAACTGCATTTGACTTGTGACAAACCTGTTTAAACTTGGCATGCCAATTTCCACACTCACCATTCTGCATTGGAGTCTTTCCATGGGAAAATAATGAGGCCTGACAGTAACACAGCACTGGTGCCCAAACACACTCGAGCGCCGTGATCGGGCAATTAAATCCAATTACCGCTGCACAAACAGATTAAAAGGTCAGACATTGTGACCGTGCTATTGGCAGTCGTGTTTTTTTCAAGAAATGTGAGAGTAATAATGATGATAGCCAACAGCCTTTTGTCAATGCCACGCTAGATGAGGGCCTCCCCCCACTGATGCGTCGGTCATGGTGGTTGTTTGACCATACTTCACCACGTCGGTCAATGCTGGTTTGAAGGCCGAGGGCCAAACATGGTTCAGACATCACTTGCCACCGATGTTAACTGTGGAAATTGGCTGCTGGTTTCAGAGCCCAGTGTGCTAACCACTATAGTTGCAAAATAATTTTTCCGTTTAAAACTTTCATGACTGTAGGGATTCATCTTCTTGGTTCTTTCGGTAAAGTCACGTAGAAGGGAAATAATAAAATAATAAAAATAAAACATAATAAAATACAATTCTCACGACGTTTCGGCAACAACGCAAACGTCGTGAGAATTGTATTTTATTATGTTTAATTTTTATTATTTAATTATTTCCCTTCTACGTGACTTTACCGAGAGAACCAAGAAGTTGCAAAATAATGTGAAATATGACGTTATCAAATACAACCACGTAAAACTGTTTGACAATCTTCTAGGTGGTGTTATATAAACGTGCATTATGATGACGAGCTTCCTCTGTCGTATTCAAAATATTTGCCAAAGCTTTGAAATTTAGCTGTTTACTATGCACATTAGGGATGGAATTGACCCTCTCCTTCCCAGCTATTTTATGAATTGACAATCACGCAAATCCGACTTTTTATTTATACTGGAGGAATCTGATGATCTACAAAGCTCTTTTTCACAGATGTCTATTCAGGAGGGCGATTTTAAATGAACAAAACCAAATGTTTTACATTGTAGTTAATAATAGCACCTCTAGTGGTTGCTAGGGTGACATACATCGCCTTGGCAAACATCGATGAGTAAACACATGAATCGGTGCATGTACTACAAGCTCAACAAAAACAATTAATGTGTATACGCATACATATACAACATGCTTATGCTTTTAATCCATTGATATATTGGTTTTCCAGACCAATATCACACAGCAGCATTTGCTTAAGTGAGAAAACTCTGGACCGGTGTCGGCTTTCTTGGTCTCATCGGCAGAATTAGGTTTGTTAAACAACTGTTACCCGGGTGACTGGATGTTATTGGCGAGAGTACTCCATCAAAACTACGGCGACCCCTGTTCAGCGCATCGCGCAGGCGAGTTTGCATAAATCGACGAACTGATGGATCGCTAAACATCTAGCCCGGGATGCGAGCGTCCGGGGAGGAGATAGAAAAGCGCGCTTGGCGGATCTCACTCACAGCTCCGGCCTTGCCCCGCGTTGTCCCGAGGCAGCAAAAGCCGACGTCGTGACCTTTGAAGGCGTTGGCGTAGTCGTCCAGCTTCTCAAAGTCCACCACCTCCTGCACCTGCAGCACCCACCAGCAAGCGCAACAGCACATTCAATGCAACTCCAGCTGGGACGATTCGTCGATGAATCCGATTCATCGACTACAAATTGTAACAGACTACTTTAATTGTCGTCGATACCTCTCAGGCCCCTTTAAAGATGAAGGCCGTCCTGACATCCTGCCTTTCGAAGGCAGAAAACCACCCTATGAGCCATCCCGGAGTTTATTTTGATGATGTAACGAAGCCAACCCCATCTCTTCCCATTTGGCGGGTGTGTCTCAAGTGGTGCAGAGAACGTTGATTAAAGTTACATTTCTTGACACATTTCTTGAGAACTGCTTTTTGTGCTTAGTTGATTGTCCTTCCCCCACATCTCCGATAATCACGGTTGGCTATGTACGGTGCAAAAGAAGTTCAACACACGCACATACACGTTAATAATGATCGCTCTCCACGTCACGTGCGAGCAAGTAGCGACTTTATTTCAACTTGGACGGAGACTGAGCAACGGTGGCACATTACACGCGGCCAGGGCATTTCAGCCAGGTATGTCCGTGTAACTCACCACGCAAAAAAAATGTACGTGCCCGGCACACCTCTCGCGACGGTGGCTGTAGCTGCCAACCACATGCCTGCCCCGGTCTACCAGCAACCCGTAAAGCACTCATTGATAAATTCAAATCTGGAATGTACAGAAGAACTCCATTTCGCTTAACGAAGGGCCTCTATAGAGCACATTGTGTAGTGTATACTGTGGTGTATAGTAGTGTATAGTGTGGTGTATAGTAGTGTAGTGTATAGTGTAGTGTATAGCAGAGGTGGGACAAAGTCATTGTTATGCAAGTCCAAGTCGAGTCGCAAGTCATCAAATTCATGACTCGAGTCTGACTCGAGTCCAAGTCACATGACTCGAGTCCACATCTCATAGGTGGGACAAAGCCATTGTTATGCAAGTCCAAGTCGAGTCGCAAGTCATCAAATTCATGACTCCAGTCTGACTCGAGTCCAAGTCACATGACTCGAGTCCACACCTCTGGTGTATAGTAGTGTAGTGTATAGTAGTGTAGTGTATAGTAGTGTAGTGTATAGTAGTGTAGTGTATAGTAGTGTAGTGTATAGTAGTGTAGTGTATAGTAGTGTAGTGTATAGTAGTGTAGTGCCTCCATAAAGCCGAATGTGTTCGCTTACTGACCATACCCCTTTAAACGAGCTGTTGTAGGTACAGAAAATATAAATTAATGCATTAACCATTTTTATTTATAACATTATGTCTTTATAATGTTATTAGTATATTTATGTATAATGAACCATTGTTTAAATATCATAAATTCCTTTTTTGGGGTGAAAAAAGTGGTAACTTCCGATGCCATCGGAACAAATTAAGCGTGGAACATGCATTTCCCATACTCGCTTAACGACCAAATCACTTAACGGCCGGTTTCGTGGAACCAATTACCGTCGTTAAGAGGGGCCCTGCTGCACGCACGCCAAACTTCCTTCGCACCGCACGGAGTCCAACAGCGCCAATCGCGGGGTGCGAACGGGGCGGATCGTCTAACCGCGACCCACCACGTCCTTGTAGGAGTCGTCGGGGAACTCCAGCTGACGACGCCCGATGCTGGTGACGCGCGAGAAGAGCCGGCTGCTCACGATCTCCCGCAGGAGGACGCTGCCCGTCTCCCCGGAGGCGCCCAGCACGAAGCACGAGCGATTCTGCTTGCGGAAGTTCTCCCGGTGGCTTTCCAGCTCCTGCTCCATCCTCCTGTGGATTGATCGCACGGCTTGGTAGTCGGCCACATTGTGGACAATACACCGATTGCATTGATTTAAATTTCGATTTAAAGCTTTCGTGACTGCAGGGATTCATCTTCTTGGTTCTTTCGGTAAAGTCACGTAGAATGGAAATAATAAAATAATAAAAATAAAACAGAAAAAATTAATTATTTTGTTATTTTCATTCTACGTGACTTTACCGAAAGCATTGATTTACTGAAGGATTTTCGGCATTCTCCTGATAAGTCTTCAGCTCCCACTCCCCATCATCCTCTGCATACACTATAATGGGTTGTCACGGTGGCGAGATGTTAACTCCCTCGCCTGGTATGCATGAGGCCGTGGGTTCAATAGTTGGGAGTTTGCATGTTCTCCCCGTGGTCGCGTGGATTATTTTTGTCTGGGTCCTCTGGTTTTTTTATTCCACATTTAGTAATTGGCTGCTATAAATGTCCACATGATAAGCCACTTTGTTGAGCAATGTAGCCAGCTCGCTTTTGAAAAAAAAGAGCTACATAACTTAGTGGGCCTTACCTGGTAAAATAAAAAAAAGGTTTACTTGAGTTTAATGTCACACTGCAATCAAACGAATTAGCGTGGGGCTCGGGTGGTAAATGCGTGCTTTGGGCACACAATAACTAAGGGCGGAACAAGAGTTGCTAAGAACATAACATTACAAACGAGAGGGGGTCCAAAAGGGCCCAATCCGGTTCGTTCGGTTGAGAGTTGAAGATCGATTCTAGGATCTCATTGAGGCATTTCCCGAGCACTCCTACTGCTTTGCGAATACAAAAATGCCTCTTGGATGCGGTCCAGAACTTGCCCACGTCGAATTATAGGGCTCACGATATATATAACATCGAATCACCAGTGTTTGTTGCATTCACATGTGTTGTATAATGCCCGTGTCAGAGAGCAGTTGTCGAATGTCACATCGTGCCATGCGACTGAAAGATAGTCGGCAATCTTGATTATATAACCTGATAATCAAAAACGACGCTTGGTTGAGCTGAAATAGAAAATCGTGTTTCCAAAATGCAATTTGTTGTTGTTGCTGAGAGTAAATGCCCTAACCTGGAAGAGTGCCCTGTTTGTGACTGCTAGAAAGATATCTATTTATGACAAGCCCCGGGTCTCCTGGAATTTTACCTACGTGCTTTTTATTTATTTATGCGGTTACCTGCAATGTGAAAAACAAAACCGGTTTAACAACGCTGCAGTTTAACCGGTTACATGGGGACCCTGCGTTGGCAGTGGCGCACAAACACACGCAACAAACCTCGACAACATTTGTCAAAACACATCATAGGCGACGTTTCGGGCAATGACCCTTTCTTCATAGCACACGACTCGCGTGCTATAAAGGGTTGCTCAACTCTGACCGAAGCAATTCCGCAGGGATTGTGTGGTTTTCTTGCTCTTCGTTTTAATTAACGTATCCTCTTAAAATATCATCTCTTACTAAAATCTCCCCGGGCTGATGCCAACAATGACCGGGGAGGATGATCAATATTCTTGGTTCTTTCGGTAAAGTCACGTAGATAGAAAAAAAAAATGCAATTCAAATTTAAAAATACAAATAATACATTTTTAAAATTTAAAATAATAAAAGCAAAAAAACACGATAAAAATTGTAAGATAAAATTTAAAATAATAAAAGCAAAAAAACCCCACGACGATTACACTGGTCAACAAAAACAAAACTTTTTTCTGGCCTGGACTTTTGCAGCTGTTTTAGACTAATTTCAGGGTGCTGATTCCAAATCTGATCTCAGATTTGCTCTATCACATCATTTTTATGCTATCGGCATACCCCATTTTCATTGATTTTACCCGAAATTAACTCTGTCACTTATGATTGCAAGTTGTTGCGAGTCAGTGACTGCTTTAGTGTTAAAATATGGTGCTGTGTTTTTAGGATAGTGTGTTTATAATATCATTTTATGTAGATATCCACATTTATTTAATTTTTTTCTTCTGCAGTTTTTATTGAAAATGCAATATTTGATATCTCAAAAACCTGATGTGATAGACAAAAAACTGATGCCAGATTTGGAATCGGCACCCCAAAATTACCTTGACACCTTATGCCAGAAAAAGTGTGTTGACCAGTGTTATCGATGCCAATTCCGGCCAAGAGACTGCCGGCCAAACCGGAATGGTTGGGCAACCCACGCTACGCACGCACGAACGAAGAAGCCCCATTTAACGACGTTGCACAAAACCATTTCGTTCTTACCTCTCGCTCTCGGGATAACTCGAGTCGACTTGAATCCACCAGGCCACGCAGGCCACTGCGATAACGAGCAGCGCTCCGCGTCTCCCCTCCAAGGGCGGATAAACCATGCGGCTTCTATTACAACACCAACAGCGAACGATTAACGACGAAATCAAACGAGAGAGAGAGGAGAGTAATAGAAACCCTTACGAGCGACACAATAACGCCGCTGCAGTAAAATGTTGAGCAAGGCGATCACCGCGAAACGCTTCCGCGTTGGCAAAAAATATATTTGCGAAGCGCGTTTAATTTTCCACGTGCGATGTTTGGCACCGCGCGCTTTCCGTAGCGCGCCGTGATTCGTTTCCCTACCTGGCCTCCACCTCCAGGGCGGGTCCACGTGGCCAGCGGTGTCAGTGTCAAGGGCATCACCCCCCACCTCACCCCCTTGACTGCCGGTGGTGGGTTAAGAGTTTTTTTAATTATATAATTTTATTATATTATATTAAATAATATTAAAATATTATTATTTTATTATATTATTATTTTTATTTCCCTTCTACGTGACTTTACCGAAAGAAAGAACCAAGAAGATGAATCCCTGCAGTCACGAAAGCTTTAAGTCGAAATTTAAGTTGGGGGAGGCTTTGATTCGTGATTTGTGGCCACCGGCATTGAGAGAGCCGGTTGTAATCGCGCCGGCGAAACGTCGTTGCTCGTATTGTCAACGGCGCTGTGGGGTTTTTGGCCTCCAGACCACCCCGCCGGTGGTGCTGAAGGTGGTCACTCATCGGCACTTTTTGTGTGCGTGACAAACCTCGCTAAACTAAAGAAAAAAAACTCAACTTTTTTGTTGTTTCAATACGAAGTAAGGCCCACTGAGCTATATAGCGCTTTTTTTTTCAGAAGCGTCCTGGCCACACATGATAGCTGAACGAAGTGGCTTATGTGGAAATGTATAACAGCCAAATAAATCCTGGATACGCATGTTTATTACTTGTGGATGGGGAAAAATCCTCTCTTACTAATTCATGCCTGTCAACACCTTATCAGTGCCTACCTTCTAACAGACCAATTTAAACCTTATTGATAACGTGTCATAAATTCTCAACGTCCGTCCGACAAAGTCCCAGCACAAGGGAGAAACACAAATAGACAAATATTTGTGTTGCAAACGGCTGTACGCCGTGGACTTTAAAACTCAATTTACCTGTACAAGAATACTGGCAAACCGTATGGGTTGACAGGTATAACTAATTCATAACGTTTTTGGGTTAGATCGCGTTATTTATAAATGTGTCGTAACCCTCCACCACCCGACACGGCCAATCAGCAAAAGAGTGTCACGTTGACAAAAGACAAATAGTTCACTACTTTAGCCCACCGGTGCGTTGGCAATCTAACCCAAAAACGTTGATTATGAATAATATTGGTCGCGAAAGCCTACGTGTTAAACAGGTATGACTAATTGTCTATGTCGGGTGGAGGTGGGTTTTACGACACATTTACGCGATCTCAGAAACTGCTGTATTATGAACCGGCACAAATTGTTACCGTGTAAGCAGCACCACCGCTGTGCTGTAGACCAAGGGAAGAGCGCAATGCACACAACACATTTACCACGTGGTGGGTAACGGCGTTTCGCTGGGAGTCAAAACCAGCGTCAGGCAATTGCTGATTAGCCAATTTGCCCGGTACTGCTGAAGTAGTTAATGCGTTGGGCACGTTTGTTCATCACGTGACGACTATTGATGGGATGTGTTGGGTGGAGGAGGGTTTACGACACTTAACTGGCGCAATCTGACCCCCCAAAAAATGTAATTGGTCGCGAAAGGCTGCGTGTGAAATTAACTAATGGATGGTGCTTATCGCTGGGGGTGATTTACATTACAAAGGTGAGCCTCTGTCTTGTATATGGGTGAGTGTTATTGCCATGGCGCTGTTAGCACTAAATGTCCCGTCTAAATGTGTACGTATTTGAACTTCTTTCGCACCGTACGTAGGCAACCGTGCTAGTCGGAGGTGCGGCGAACCTCTGGTTGCAGAGAGATCACTATAGAAGCGATTCATTTGCATGCAACCGATCGCCTCGTTAAGTACTCCACCACCAAAAACACTCAACGTGTACCTCAACGACACCGCCCCCAAAAGGAAAACGTGAAATAGGCGACGTATCGGGGAATGTCTCTCCCTCATGCGCACATAATCCCACGTGCTGTGAAGAAGGAGCGCTGTTTATGAACACGTTTTGTTTTGTGTGTGTGTGCGTTTGCACCACAACTGGCTTGATGTAGATGCAAATCAACAACTACAATTTCACATTCAGGTCGTCAAGCCAGATAACTGCGTCAGGAGAAGCGCAGTCTATCGCTGCGATGTCTCCTTGTTACTTGTTAGATGTGGACTGCTCAATGCGTCGCGACACGTTGTACGGTCTGTTCTGGATGACCACAGTCATCGGGTATCCGCATCTGCCATGGTTTGTGCAGTGGATGCGGTTTAGGGTGGACCGTGAGCATTCGTGGAAGATCAAATCCAGGGATCTGCGTTGGGTCCATCACAAGTGCTGTAATGATACTTTACCGACGCAGTATCACCAAGTAATTTGTTTAACTAGAATTTCGGCGGCCTTAAATATTTATTTTTTTGTGGGGGGGAGGGGGGTCGACAATTTTTGGAAATCTGTTGGATCAACTTTTTACCCCCACATCAGGGTAGGGGTCCACTTTATATAACTTTTTGATTCAGGCTTTCTGAAAGTTGACAGACAAACGGAACACCGGGCTTTTACAATAGATGCATAAAGTGCATACCTGTTAGGTCCATACGGCGTACAGCCGTTTCAATACGGGCAAAGAAAAAACTTTGTCTTTGTTTTGTATTTTTCCCTTGTGATAGGACTTTATAGGATAAACGTTGAGATGTATAAGGACACAGGGTGATCAATAAGGTCTGAATTGGTCTGTAATAAGGTTGGCAGCACTGATAAGGGTTGACAGGTATGTTATGGTGAGTGTAAAAGTGGTGAGTGTAGTGGTGAGTGTCCTCGTGGTCAGTGTAGTCTCGGCAGTTGTCTACTTGTTTGTATTTCTCCCTTGTGATGGGACTGTAGGATGAACGTCTAGATGTCTAAGGGCACGGCGTGACCAATACGGTCTGAATTGGTCCGTGATAAGGTCGGCAGCACTGATAAGGGGTTGACAGGGGTGGTCGTAACGCGAACTCGAACCATGAAAAAAAAACATCGATGAAGCTGCAGATATAATGAGTGTCCCATAGACCTTCGTGAGAATGGAAATTATTGGATAAAAAGTACTGTACAGTAGACAGAACACATTCCTCAAATGATACTGTATTCTCCGTATTATAAGATGGCTTTGAGATTAAGACGTACTCAAAATGTGTGCCCAGCATCAATTGAGATAAACATATCTGGTCCCACACATAAACCGCATTATAAGACGCACCTCCAATGCTGAAATAAAATACAGGCGGGAAATGTACCTCTTAAAATACGGTGAAATATCTTTTGATGTCTTACTGCAGTCACATCATCACCCCTACTATTTTTGCTGGTTACTCATTCAACGTCGCCGTTGATAGACTTGACAGCACATTCTTCATATGCGTGTGTGTTGTCTTATTTAATTGTTTTCATTTTGTAAACAGTGTACGCTAGTGCTGGATATATACGTGTGCCTTGCACAGCATCTTGACATGTTCTCGTATTCAAACACTTGACATTTTTTAGGTTACATATAATAATTATGTAGAATGTTATATACAGCGTTATAGGGTTGCAGGATGGAGCGGTGGTAACGTGGTTAGCACACTGCGCTGTGAACCCGGTGACCTGAGTTAGCGACAGCTCACATCAGCGGTGGGTGATATCGGAACAATGCCCATGACTGACAACACGTGGGGATGCCTTCACACATCAGTGGATTGGCAAGGGCTGTAAAATAGTTTGACTGCGTTATGATACACACATTCATTCATTTATATGTTCTCTAGAGTATGGGTTCTCAGCTCGAAGAGTCTGATGTCACTTTTAGGGCCAGAGCCTTCAATGGATGTAACATTTGTAAAGTTGCAGCTCGACAATGTCTTGCTCACACCACTGCTAGCTAAAGGGCTTCCCCTCTAGGGAGTTCTGGGGAGTTTTTTTTTTACATATGTGGAATTTAGGCCTCCTCTTCTAAGCTCCTGGCCATGCGTTTTTGCAGACGTTTGGGGCAGTAACCACACGTTGCCTCACCGCACGCGACCTGAAGAACGCCGAGACATGGTGTACCCGTTTTGCATTGCCAGGGAGAGAGAGAGGTGGGTGAATTAAGACATCCCCCCACTATCACAACTGCCGAGCTGGGAGATCGAAGCGGCGACCTCTGCATTGCAAGCCCGATGTGCTGACCATGCAACCCTGAAGTTTCTACATGCACGTGCAGAATTCACCGCGTACTCGGATGACTTCAAACTGCGGAGCATATAAAGTACACACGCGTGCACACACATTGCAGCAAAGTCAACAGCAATAGAGGAGCAATTAAAAGCGCCATCCACGGCGTCTTTTTTTGATAGATCATTGCGCATTAAGATTGCCACGCATTATATTATTATTACGAGGCACTGTTAAAAATACAGCTCATCGTGGTCATTATGTCGATGACAGTTGCGAGTTCTGTGTGTTATGAAATAAAGGTCTCAGTGCGATCATTAGGAACGCGTGAAGGAATCTACTTACTTGTTGTGTGCGCGTGGGGTCTTAACTGATTATTTCTATACAGATTATAAAGATCCATACAGAGTCATAGAACCTCTATAACTCGCCACTCCCCCTGTTCCCCACCACCCACCCCTCCCCTTGCCTCGACCTCCCCTTTTCATTAAACATTCAAAACTCAATGTGGCCAATGAGGCTTTTATTTGTGCCAAGCGAGGCAACGCGAGATTAGGAACACTTTTGGGGGCAGTTGCCCTCAAATCATTCGCCTCTCTGACAACAAACACACACACACACACGGTCACACTGATGCATTATTAATGAAAGTGCTTAACACTCAATTATGGATTCCACTCTAGCTTATTAAAATAATCATGATATTGTAGGTTTTTATTTTTTACACAACGTCTTCAATGAGCAAATATCAGAATCAGAATATTTATACTGGAGAAATCAGATAAGCTATGAAGCACTTTTTCACAGATGTCCAGTAAATTCAATGACCGTATAGCTTTCTCCGCATTGTAAGATGTTCTGGTAAATAAGACGCATCCCAAAATTAAGTTGTTTCCAAGTTTCAATCAAGTTATGCAAAACGAATCTGGTCACACACAAACCTAGCGGAAAATAAAACGCATCCCAAATTTGTACTTGAAAATATACGGGTACAATGATGTCTTATAATGCGATTTTTAAAATGTGTATATAAGTTATATTACCCCCAAAAAACTGCATAATGAGTAGTCATACAATACAGTTTTTTAAAGTATATATTTTAAATTATCGGTCAGCTGGACAGAGACGTGGTTTGTTCAACTGTGTTGTGAACCCAGCCCCATGAGTTCGATTCCCGGCCACTGCTCTCACATCAGTGGCTCGTGATATCGAACTAAACCAAATCTGCACAGCAAACCCTTTAACCAGCCCGCGCTGACCAGCCCGGTGAAGTATGGTCAAATCAAACCGCCATGGCCCATACGGCGTCGGGGGAAGATTTCCACCACACAGCAATAGATTAACTCAAGACTTGTAAATCATTATTATTTATATAGGATACATTCTTAAACGTTTACTAAAAGCATCCGTTTTAGTTGGCTCTTCTTACGCATGCACGAGAGTAACGTGTACGTGTGTAATGCATTGCCATTATTATGACAATTTAACTGTTTGGTAAATGGCGTTTTAAAACGGGGAGATAATGAAGCGAGCTCATAAAATGCAAAAATTGAAATCTGATTAGGCACGCTGAAATATGCGCCTTTAGCGCACGCCGGCTTTAAAAGGCAGCTTAACTAACGGCAGATGCATGGTCCAAAGACTAAGCAAGCGGGGATAAACGGATTCGAACTCATTTCGCAAGAAGCCGAGCGTCGCCTGTATTGATTTCTGTCATTACCCATACGCAATCTTAACGCGATCTGACACATTTTCTTCCCCGCTCCAAAGAAAACACAAAGGCGACAGGTTTAAGAAGCACGGGCCTGTGTGTGTGTGGCTGACTGTGAGTCTCTTGTGTTTGTGTGGCTATGTATGTCTGTGAGTGCCTGTGTGTGTGTGTGTGATTGTGTGCGCTTGTGAGTGCCTGTGTATGTGAGTGATTGCGTGTGTGGCTATGTGTGTTTGTGTGGCTATGTATGTGTCTGTGAGTGCGTGTGTGATCGTGTGCGCTTGTGGGTGCCTGTGTGTGTGATTGCGTTTGTTACTGCGTGAGTGTGTAGCTATGTGTGTTTATGTGCCTATGTATTTGTCTGTGATTGCCTAACCATAAAACATCGCACCTCAAATTGATGTGTTATGAAGGAAGGTTATTGCCTCAAAACATTGATGATAATAATTCTGAATAAAATTTTATATAGCGTCATTCATGCCAACATCATCCCACAACGCTGCACGTTTATCATATATAAGGACCAAATCACATATACGAAGTTGGCTATGAACGACGCAAAAGAAACACACACGTACATACCAAACAAATTAAAACCCTACTACCAAGCGAAACCTAAAATAAATAAATTAAGAAATGACACCAAAACAAACGAAGCACAAACAACAAAAACTTTTCCCAACAAATCGTAAGTTCGCTTCTCACAAAAGGACCACCGAGAGGGCCGAGACTGGTGACGGAATCGCAGACAGAGCGGGGGGGGGGGGGGGTGGGGGGGGTGTGGAAACACCACGGAGGACGAACATCACGGAGATGGAGCGCGCGTGCAAGAAGAGCACGACGGATCGATGCACCGGGAGCGGGAGCGACGTGGAAGAGGTCTTCTGCCGGGCGTCGATGGCTACGCACGTGACCTGTACTCCAGCACCGTTGAGGCAGCAAGGATTGGTGGATCACCACACAGATTCATAATGAAGGTTTTTTGGGGGGTTAGATCGCGTAAGTATAAATGCGTCGTAACCCTCCACCACACGAAACAGCCAATTAGTAAGGGATTTGTGACGTTAACAAAACGCCAATTAGTTTACTACTTCAGCCCACCAGTGTGTTGGAGAATAAACCCACAACATTTACAATTTGAGTAGTACGACGTTTCGCTGGTAATTACATCCGGCGTCGTCGGGCGATTTTCCAGAATAGTCACCACGCAGATGTCGTGAAGCTCACTTCCCGTATCCCTGGCTCGCCAGGAAAGTGCAGCGCAGCGAACATGTGGACTCCCACCCGCTCCGTCTGTACGGGATAGAGCGTTTCCCCTTCGCACTCGTGTTTTTTTTCCAGGTGCTCCGGGTTCCCTCCCACTTGAAAACACTCATTACTTGGAACCCTCACGCCCAAGGCTCAAATCCACAACACCGTTCTGGATACGCGCCTCCGCTCTAACAGCCGAAACTAAAGCCACTCGGAAGTCTGAATCGTGGCGGGCTATAGACGGTGGCAAACGAAAACATGACTCACGATCCGACAGTCACAAACAGCACGCGTGAATGTGTAAATATACGATTGAATGTTTGTTCTGTTTCTTGAAATATAGGACGTTCATGAGAATTTGGGAATTCAGACGACGGGAGGAGGAAATTCCACAGCGGAGCAGTGTGAGGATAGAAGCAGTGTGGTGAGTTAGTGGGTGGGTGAATGAGTGGGTGGGTGAGTGGGTGAGTGGATGGGTGGGTGGGTTGGTGAGTGGGTGGATGAGTGAGTGGGTGGGTGAGTGAGTGGGTGGGCGGGTGGTTGAGTGGGTGGTTGGGTAAGTGGGTGGGTGGGTGGGGTGGATGGGTGAGTGGGTGGATGGGTGAGTGGGTGGATGGGTGAGTGGGTGGATGAGTGGGTGGGTGGGTGAGTGGGTGGGTGTGGTTGGTGAGTGGGTGGGTGAGTGGGTTGGTGCGCTACGAACCCAGCGACATGAGTTCGATTCCCACTCACGGCCAACACCCAGTGACGATTATCTGAACCGGTCCTGGGCCTCCTCTAGGTCGACTCAGCCCCAAATGAGTACCTGGTGCGGTGCGTGAACATCGCCACTGGGGAGGCGGCCGGGGATGGTGGTGGCTACCCACCCCCTCGTGTGCCGGGCCGCCCTTTATAGGTGCTCGCTAACAGCACTTGCCCCAACAGTCTGTTAAGGCTATACGGGGGATCTTTGTCTTTGTTGAGGTGACCTGCAGTGTGGTGCTTGAACGTAGTACGGATGAAGCGACCAACTCCGTCTGGCAGACCGAGTTCTCAACGTGGGATGTATGTATGGCGAACTTCAACAAACTAAGCACAAAAAGCAGTTCTAAAGAAATGAGTCCGTCAATCTAGATGATTTACAAGTGCATCGTTCTAGTGGTTTCCTAACATCGCAAGGAAGAGCGCGTTCCAGACGGCCGCAGCATCGCACCTGGAAGCACCACCGCGATGCGGTGACCGTCGTCTTTGTTCGACGGCTGAGTCGAAAGCCGCTGCGTGGGTGACCGGAGTTCGCTCGAAGAATTCGCGGGACGAGGAACCAGTGAGCAAAGTTCAAGGTACCCATGATCGTAGCGATACATGAGTGACGAGGAAATATAATCAGGGCGTCATACTGTCGGTCATCATATAAACAATATCCATATACCATTGGAACCTCATTTGCCAGTAAAAAATATGAGAATTGGTTTTTTACCCTTCTATCTGGCAACAAAACTCAAGGACAGTGCACATTATCAGAGTTATGTTTTTTGTTTGCATTATTTTCTGCAGGTATTGTGGACTATGCAAACATGACTCCTTGTAAAAAAGGTGTCAGTTTTGTTGCCAGATAGAAAGTAAAAAAAACAATTATCAACAATATTCATATCCTGTGTGTGTATATATATACATACGGTCCATCAACCCATTGGATGTCCAAACACACACACATCATCACGCAGCCATATGTTCAAGCAGGCAAACTCTTGGATCGGTTTCGGCCATCTGGCGATCATCGGCGAGAACCAGGCGTGTTAAACATTGGTGCTCAAAGTGAGTGATACGGGGGCGAATCACCGCCGGTGGTTGCTCGCTAGCGGTACCCTCGCCACCCCCCCTCAACCCCCAACAGTCTGTTTGGCTATACGCTGGGGGGCTCTTTGTCCGTGGCGTGAGCTAAATATCCCCTTTTTGGCAGTGAACTCTGAATGAATGCGCACGTGCGCGCGCTGCGGGGGCTGCGATTGTGCCCGCGCGCGTCACCATTGTCTCACGTGAAATCCATATCGACACCCACTTCAAAAGGAACCATAGCTATTTATTGCATGCGTCATTTAATCCCGAACAGGGCTGGCCTCTGGTATATATGTGTGTGTGTATGTGTGTGTATGTGCACACACATGGAGAGCGGTAGTGTGGCGGTTGGCACGCTGCGCTACAAGCCCGGCCACCCGAGTTCGATTCCCGCTCACGGTCAGCAACTGTGACGATTATCTGAACCGGTGCTGGGCCTCCTCTGGGTCGACTCAGCCGCAAATGAGTACTTGGTGCGGTGTGTAAACATCGCTGGTGAGGAGACAAAGGCGGCCGGGCGTGGTGCTGGCCACCCACCCCCTCGTGTGCCGTGCCGGCCTTCATAGGTGCTCGCGAACAGCACTCGCCCCAACAGTCTGTTGAGGCTGTTAAGGGAGATCTTTGTCTTTGTGTGCCCCTGTCCACGAAATAATATGTATTTATTTAAATCTCAGCGTTAAGCCTGCAAATGGACCAAAGTTTTAAAACGAAAATGTATTTGTAAGGGTTCACGGATTTTCTTTCTCTTCGTTTATACCCAGACCTTTTTTATACTCTTTACGACTCAGCTTTGAGAGTGCAGTTTTGTATAAGTTAACAAGCAAAACGTTACCCCACACATTCGTTGACAGCACCGTGGCCTTAAAAACGGCAAAAACAAGTAATAACGCCCAATGTTTTGGGCAATGGCCCTTCTTCTATTTGTGCTTGTGCCACTAACTTCCAACGCAAGCAGCAGCACCACCGAGTCATCAGTATGAATACAAAATGTATTTTGAAGTCTTTAGACACAATGCGGTAGGCTACGTACGGTGCGAAAGAAGTTCGGGACACTTGCATATTTGCAAATATGCAAATAAGGCTTGGCCAGACAGCTATACCCATCCTGTTCTATCCTCCTCATTCGTTCATTCATTCAATTAATTTGAGTAAAATCTCGCCCCCCACCCCCCTACTCAAGAGGGCATTGCAATAGTTTACAGTATACATTAAAGAAAGCTAGTCCTATACAATCAAGACACACATGTAAAATATATATATATAATGAAGGCGGGGTGTGGTACATACTCAAGGGAAAGCTAAAATGAGTATTGCAGAGTTTCCATACACACATACATCCGAGGACACGCGCACGTTGGAAGCCAACCCCACGCGAAAGCATGGTTCTCCTCCCTCGTGAGAGTGAAGCTTCAGCGGACACGCATTGAAGCGTCTGGCGTGGGTGGCTGAGTCGGTGGGCGTTGTTGTTGATTACTAATTAAACGGTGATTGATCGCACGGCGTTTTAAACATCACTCGATGGAGAAGGTGCCGACAAAGTGGCCGAATGAAAGTGCCAAGACTGCAATCGGCTTGCTGCTGCTGCTGTTGGAGCGGTGGCGCAGTGGTTAGCGCATTGTAAGTTGAGATCCAGCGAACTGAGTGAGTTTGATTCCAGGCCACGAATTACAATAGTGGTAAGTGATGTTGTGAACCGGTCCTGCCCCCCCCCTCTCTCTCTCCTGCCCCTTCACCACCCCCCACTGACCAAAGCGGAGAAGTATGTCAGACAAATCCCATGTACTGTATGTTGAACTTCTTTCGCACCGTACGTAGCCAATCATGATAAACGTGCGGTTAATTCCTATCATCATCGTTATTATTGCATCGATCCGTAAACGCAAGCATTTACTTTAAAAATTAAAATGGTAATAATCAAATCGACACGTATGTGCCTTTGATTTGCTAGAGGTTACATTTCATGATACGGTGTGTTTTTAATGGAACGTACAACGATCCTCATCATGCATTGCCTCGATACGGCACGAAATGTAAACCGTACACCTTTACGTTCAGCATGTTGGCCTCAACATCACCGACGCTTCGGAGAGGGTCTACCAACAGAAATCCGTTAGAATTCGGTGTAAGTTTTAACAGAATGCTCATCAAACATTGAGGACAATTAACAAACAAAAAACTTAACGCATTTGTCAATGGCACTGATTAATTATTGCCTTCTGGCAATGACCCTTCTTTGTAGCACATCAATTATTGCTTTGTAATAAGTACCATGAAGAAGGGCTACTTCCCGAAACGTCACCTAGTATATACATTTTTAAAGCCACAGTGTTGTTGAGTTTTGTTGTTGTTGTGAATTGTGCTTGTGCACCGCAGCCAACGCAGTAGCGGCATCGCCAGATAATTTGTTGAACATTTCGAACGCGTTTGCGTAGAATGCGATGGATAGGTTTATTACGTTTTGTTTGACAATCGTTATTGTGAATTTAATCTTTTTTACGACACCGTTTGTGATTACGTTTCCAAGTAACGCGATGACTGCACGTTTTTTAAACACATGCATCTTGTGTGTGTGTGTGTGTTTCATATTTATAATTGTATAGGTAAATAAACTTGACTACTGTCAAGCAGGTAATGTCTTACATTACCCCCTTTAAAGTTATTTTCTTTACATTTCACCAATCGGTGTGGGTAGCGTTCATGAAAAAACCCGCGTGTTGAAAAGGCAGGCAAGTGTCCGTGCTTTTCGTGCTCTTTGCACTCCTTCCGTGTGCTGTTGTTAGAATCTTTTTGTTTTCGAGCCTGGACAATGTTCATGATGGGGATTGTCTCGTCATTTACACATTGGGGATTTAGCAGCCATGATCTATCCACTGCTGGACGATGATGATGATGGCCTCTCTCTGAGCCGTCGCCATTTCTCACGATCTTGCGATATAATAATCGGTGAAATCGCACGGGCATGTATCCCGTATTCTCAGGATTACGAGACGCACTTTCTCCTCTGTATTATAAAGCAGAGATTTGGAGGGGGGTGCATTTTATAATCCGATAAGCGTGTGTGTGTGTGCGAGACCATATGTGGGGATCGGTCGTCATCTCAGATATTCAACCCAAAAACCTGGGTCTGTCCCGTGACCTCCTGCCAGCGAGCGTTCTACACTTCACGCGGTATCAAAGTGCACTTCGCCTGGCACAAGCGCTTTGATGAGGTCACCGCCACTTGGTTGCCAATGGTGAATGTTGTTGTTGGAGCGGTGGTGTAGTTATTCTTTGGGTCTTTCGGTACAGTCACGTGGATAGGTTCAAAGAAAATAACAAAAAACTACGACGTTTCGATCGCAACACAAGCGGTCGTCATCAGGCTAAGGGTGGTGTAGTTGTTTCGCGTTTTGCGCTACGAACTCAACTACCCGAGTTCGATTCCAGCTCACGGCCAACACCAGTGACGATAATCAGAATCAGTCCTGGGGCTTCCCTCGGAAAACTGAGCCTTAAATGAGTACCGAGTGTGATGTGGTAACATCCCCTTGATAGGTGCTCACTAACAGTACTGGCCTCAACAGTCTGTTAAGGATATAGAGGAATCTGTGTCTTTTATGTGGATAACTTCCTTGACAACGGGCACACGTTTTGAGTGCGTCTTACTTTCCGGAGCATCTTTACAATCCAAAGTATTCGGTACTCCAACGCATCCATAATATATACTCTACCATTCTGGTATAAACTAGCTATTATCATTATCAGAGTTGCTTCTTTTTGTTTGCATTTTTGACTACTTGTGTTGTGGTTATTGCAAATATGATGCCTTGTATAAAGGTGTCAGTTTTGTACCAGTTTAAAAGGGTAACAACCTACTACTAAAAAATATTCCACTTGCACAAAGTAATCTAGTGCAACACACACTCTCTCTCACACGTAACATATACGTGTAGAAAATAAATTGCACGTAGATTGGTCGACAGACACGCACAACACACCCATCCCGATAGCCTCAGATCTACCCCGCCTTCTATAAGCGAGACACGCAGTGGCGAGATAACGCGATTTGGAGGCGGGGGGGGGACACAAGGCCGTGAGTCTATTCTGAATCGTAAATCGCTTAAATAGTAATTTATTTATTTAAAAAGCCAAGCCCGACTTTGTGCGGCATGATAATTGGCTGATACACAAATAATTGGCTGATGCTGTCGGCGTATAGGGGCAACCCAGAAGGCTCTAATCTCAAGCTGCCGTGTGCTCAGTTCTCATTTCACGGATACCCGTTTACACGGCACTCCCCCACGCCCCCCACACACTTTTTTTTGCGAGCCACAGGCCCCCTCCTATTCCACTCCGGTCACTCACTCGACCCACGATTCAACACTGCCCCCCCCCTCCCGCCACCACCACCTCCCCACCGTTTCTTTCCACCAGCTTCGGTCAATCTCCCCCCCCACCACCAACCCCAACCGTCCACTGATCCGGGTCCCATCTGCCAAGTGATCATCGTGGTCGGCTCAGCGCCACTTTATTGCCCTTCAATTAAAATATCGACGAGACGTAGAGATTAGTATTATTTAGTAAGCTAAAGGCGCGACCCTGCAGTCGCTTTCTCACATCCCGCTGGCGGGCGGATGGGGCCTCCACTCGAGCGCCTCTTCTCAAGAGTGCTTTGGCCTACTCTTCCAAGATGTCTTGGGAGAGGTGGAAGCATTAGCCACCGTTATCCCATCCACACGCGACCTGGCCGATCACCTAGCGATGGTTGTGCCGTAGTTACACTGTTGCGTGTGTGGTTCTTTCGGTAAAGTCACGTAGAAGGGAAATAATAAAATAATAAAAATAAAACATAATAAAATAATTCTCGACGTTTCGGCCACAACGCAAGCAGCCGTCCTCATGTGAAGAACAGGTCTGTCGGAAAGACCGCGTCTGAATGGGCCCGAAACGTCGTGAGAATTATTTTATTATGTTTTATTTTTTATTATTTTATTATTTCCCTTCTACGTGACTTTACCGAAAGAACCAAGAAGAGGAATCCCTGCAGTCACGAAAGCTTTAAATCGAAAAATATTGTTCGTCTTGATCTGAAACTTTCGTGACTGCAGGAATCCATACTCTTTGGTTCTTTTGGTAATGTCACGTAGGTATAAAATAAAATAAATCACGACGTTTCGGGCGCAACACGAGCGCCCGAAACGTCGTGATTTATTTTATTTTCTACCGGTGCCGGTAGAATGAACTGGCGACTTCTGGATTGCAAGTCCTGCGTTGCTGACCATGATCGCGCCGTACTGCAGCGGCCTCGTGCGTTGCCCGGGTTTCACAGACAGAGCCGTCCTTAGCGAAGTGCGGTGCCTGGGAGAAATCCCAGTGTGTGGTCCCCCCGACGCCTTCGAACTAAACTTGAAGTATTACACCTGACACCGTTACATCGAAGCGCGCCCCCCCCCCACCAGCCCCCCGAAACGCGGGGCCCGGGGCAGTCGCCCCTATTCGCCGTACTCTAGGGATGGCTCTGTTCGCAGACTCCTGTCATCCCAACACCACCACCGCGGGTCGGCACATCGATCACGAGAATCACGATTTAATTTCGTTCAGTTATACAACAAATCGAAAACGTCGACGCGCATATGCTCGGCACGCCCGATGATTGCTAAACGCGTACGGTGAGGAGCGAGGAGAGCGCCGATTTAAGTTCAGATCGAGATCTTGCGCGTCTCGACGTTCCCGGACCGCGGACTTTAAAAATTTTTTTTAAAAATTAATTTCTTCAGACCTGCTTTTTTGTGCTCAGTTTTTGTTGTTGTGCTCAACCTAGTCATGGGATTCTCCTAGGTTGACTCAGCCTTAAATACGTATCTATTTTTTAAATCTCGGGCTACGGCGAACAGTGCCATGTGATGCGTGAACCGGTCCTGCAGGGCCACGCTAGCCCTACCCCCCTTTCATCATCTCCCTCTGACCAACGGGGTGAAGTATCGTCAAAATAATCCCTATGACCGACACGGCGTGGTGAAGCCTTCATCTGGCAATTAATTGACAATAGAGGCTGTAAATAAGGATTAATGAGTTTTGACTGTAATTCACTTGTGCACATACTGTATACACTCGTCGCTTCTGGATATGCGTAATACATGGGACTGGACCTGCGACAATTGCCATATTTGTCAGACTGCAAGATGCTCTACGCACCCCATATGTGCCCGGTGTTAATACTATTATACAAATTCGGTCTCTCTCACACACTCACACACCAGGGGGTAAACGAGAAGCACTTTTGCTTATGAAGCGACGGGGGCAAGTGCGTCTTGTCATCCAAAGAATACGGCGCAAACGCCAAAGCTGGCGTGCGCTCACGCGTGAACGCATTTATTTATTACCGCAGGCAATTGTCGCGCAATTGCAATTACTTTGCCCCGATAGATTGGCACGTCTTTATGCGGCTCATCACCATTAGTCATCGTGATTGATGAGTCGTGGTCGTGTCGCGCCCCGCGCGTGCAACCACGTGAACGGGCGTGCGTGCGGCTCAACCTTGCTCATCTCATCTTCTTGGTTCTTTCGGTAAAGTCACGTAGAAGGGAAATAGTAAAATAAAAAGATTATGTTTTATTTTTATTATTTTATTATTTCCCTTCTACGTGACTTTACCGAAAGAACCAAGAAGATGAATCCCTGCAGTCACGAAAGCTTTAAATCGAAAAATACTTGCCAATCTCGCGACATTTATTCCACGCGGTTAGCATTGAGGGGACAAAGAAATGCGGATAGCTGTGAGGATGAGGAGGAGGAGGAGGAGGAAGAAGAAGATGATCATCGGCCACCAATGATGTTATTAAAGAACAAAAAATATTTCAAGTACAAATGACCGTGGCAACATCTGATGAGAGTTGACGATGATGGTGATTCGCCGTATCCTTGGGAGTGCTCTGTCCACAGACTCTGGTCCTCGCAACACCACCGTTGGATGCACGCCTTCACGAGAATACCGATTTAATTTCGTTGAGGTATACAAATAAAGTCGCTACACACACACTCGACGCGCCCCACGGTGATGATGATGAACAAAGTTGACTAACGGAGTGGAGACTGCGAGACAGCAAGAGAGGAAGACAGAGGGAGGAGAGGGCAGGAGCGAGACGAGATCACAGAGTTTGGAGGCCACGACTGGGACAGGACATTACGGAAAGGAAGGAATGGAGAAAATGGGGGGAGGCATTTGCACAGGAGCGGGAAGTTACAAGTTGAAAACAATAACATACGTAAGAATTACATAGTCATGCGTCGATTATCCTTTTAAAAAAAGTTTCGCAAAAATATGAATCTGCTGCAGTTCAAGCAGAGCTGCACTGTAATGACTTAATTGGGCACACGTGGGCGCTTTTGAGTCTGGCGAGATGGGTTCGATCCCCGGTCACGGTTAACATTGGTGGCCGTGTGATTCTGAACCGCAGCGGAGTGACGCCCTTCGCGAACATAGATTGCCCAGCTTGGGTTGCAGAAGGTAACGATCGATCAAACAACCCCCAACTTCCGACACAGCGTGGGAAGACCTTCGTTCCGTAATGGACTTTACAAAGGCGGCAGTGCTTTTTGTCGTTAGTCATTATATATTGTACACGCCAAATGCATCAACAGTGCAATAAATAACTCTGTCGCACGGCTGCGAGCTTGGCGGGAAGAGTTCGCTTTGCGATGAGCAAGCGAACGAGCGAACGCGAAGTAACGTCTGCGACTCGGGTTCCAGCAGCACGGCCTTACGCCTGCCCCCGCTTTGCGAGCCCACTGAAAACATGCGTGTGTAACGACATCGAAATCAACACAGATTACTCTTCAATAAATCCTTAGCTCGCTCTCTCTCTCTGTCTCCCACCCCGCGCGCGCGCGCGCACACGCGCGCCACCCACCTACCCACCTCCTCCACAAACTCTCTTCTCACCCCCCTCCTCCTCCTCTCAAAAAAAAAATCTTAGGCATATAACTTTCAAAAAAAAAACTTAGGACGACGTGTGGAGTTTCCCTTTCACTTCACGGGCAGCATCCCCATCACTGAATTCATTGGTCCGTAAAAAAAAAAGAAGACGGGAGGGAGAGAGAGAAAAAAAATCCTTCGTCCCTCCTTGGGGGCTGACGGACACCTTTGTTATTCAAAGCAGCCGCTCTCTTGTGGGGGACGGGGGACGGGGGGGACGACAAAGCGAAATTCACCCACGTGAATCGATTTCAGCCAATGGGGAGCATAAAAAAAAATAACTCCCTCGTTTAAGGCGCACGGCTCGTAAAAAGTGCATTGTACAAAAGCACGCGCACGTAAAGCCACGCAAGGTGGCCCGAGCCCTATAAAGAGCAAAAAAAAGCCACCCAAAGTGATTTGTAAACACGGCGCAGAGCTCTCTGCTGCGGTCACCAATTGGCTCACTCCTGTCCTCCTCCGTGTCTGTGTTGCGCAAAAAGCCAGACACAGCCTGGGGACAGCACCTTCACACCCATGATGTTCCCGAGTGCCCTGGCCAACGTAGCGCTCTACCACCACCACCACCAGCAGCAGCAGCATCACCAGCAGCAGCAACAGCAGCAGCAGCACCTGCTCCACGCAGTGTACCGGCCCACGCCGACACTGGGATTCCCCGTGTCGGCTGGCAACTCCAGCTCGTCTCAACAGCAGCAGCAGCATCAGCAACCGCAACAACAACATCATCATCAGCATCAGGCAGCGCCGGGCATTCATCAACCATCGCGCACGCTTGGGGCAAGCTTTCTCATAGACGAGCTGCTCAGGATAAACCGGGGTCCCCCAGGGGGCTACGGGCACGGGCGACAAGGTCCCGCGCCTCCTCCAAACGCGTCCCCTCCGGCGGGGCTGCTACCCCCCGAGCCGCTGTGCTCGGCGGCTGGGGCGTGCATGCCCGTGACCACGGCGAGCGACGCTGCTACCGCGCTCAAGTTCGGCATGAGGGCCATCCTGTCGTCTCCGCCAAAGTCAGGTGAGATGGGGGTCTCTCTTTTTTTGGCGTTTGCCGGTGCGGCTTATCTGGTGCGTGTCAATGTGCGTGTGAGTGTGGTGCTGGTCACCCAGCCCCGTCGTTCATAGGTGCTCGCCAGTAGCACTTGCCCCAACAGTCTGTAGAGGCTATAGGGCAATCTTTGCCTTTGTGTGTGGATGTGGTTGCGCGATGGTTGTGTCTGGTTGTGCGCGCGCGCATGCGTGTGTGTATGTTTGCATTTGTGTATTTGTGTGTGTGTTGGTGTGTATGTGTGCTTGTGGGTTTTTGCGTGGGTCAGCGCGTTTGTGTGGGGTTGTGTACGGGTACTTGTGCGTGTGTATCTGCGTGCGTGCGCGGGTGTAAGTCTGTTCGCTCGGAAAACAAGATAACGTCTCGCTCGCGCCGTTCTTAACTCAGTTTACAGCAGCATGCACAGCGAAATAAAGGTCATGATTATTGCAGCGATGCATTGCAAGATTTAGACAACGATGATGCTGATATTGTCGGCGTGTTTGTGCGTAAATGTTATATTTTTTGTTCGAATAACTGCCCATCCTGTCGTGCGCGTTTTTTAAAACTCTGTCCCATAACTTCGCACGTGTGTTTGTGTGTGTGCGAGTTGCAAGTTTAACCGATGCCTTTCACGGGTGGAAATTAACCGCTCGCGAATATCATTCCGCAACGTGGCACAACAACAGCAGCATCCACGTCTCTAAATTGCCTGCATTGGATGCGCTGCAGTGTTGCCGTTGAAATTGATGACGTTAATTAACTTGAAGTTAATTAATCACGCGCTCGATTTTCATTTGCAGATCCCTCGACACACTTCATACAAGAGTACTCCACCAAGGCACTTCCCTACTCATACTTCGACGGCCACTTTCAACAGTTCATTCGGTCGGCGTATTACCCAGGTATGTGCACCGGGGCAATTGCCCGAAACGTCACTTATTCGAATCTAATTTAGTTTTATCCTTTAATTCCACCGTTGTCATGGACGAATGTGTTGAGTTTTTTTACGGTGACCCAGCTAAGGGTCAGACACCTATTTAAGGGGGAAAAATATCTAAATAAAGATGGTCACAAAATCAGGGCAATGACGCGTTAGGCAAAAGTAAACATTTGCGGTCGCTTTGTGAAGGTATTCATCCAGCAGTGAATTGACCATTACTGATGAGGACGATGTAATGGTAGTGTGGCTTTTGCATGTAATAATACGGTGCAGTAGTAGTACACTACTTATAATGCCTTTTAATTATCCAGGGAAAGTGTCGCTGATTGTTTTGGAGGGGTCCTGCATCGGGATGCTCGGCAAATTCATTTTTATGAGGAGTAATTTTTTTTTTTAAGTTTAATTCCTAATATCATATCATCATGCTGTCTGCGGTGAAGAAGGCTCATTGCCTGAAACGTCGATATTGGCTTATGTGTCTTTTCAGTTCTGCCTGCGCACCCATTGAAACACGCAGTTGCCACATTTGATCTATCATTGTAAGCCACGTCTCGGTTCGGAAATAAGTTGCATTTAAAGTTCTGGCACCCAAACCACGCGTGCTCATCTGCACGCAAACGACAAAGGAGTTTCAACGCAAACACAAACTAACATCAACCAACCATCATCACCAGCCATGATCAATCCACTGCTGGATGAAGTCCCCCGCATGCCACGTTGGTGATGTGTGTTTGTTTATTTTTAATCACACTTTAATCGGCGCGGATTGAAGGTGAGAGAGCGGGTGCGGGGCTGGCCCGGTTCCAATATCACTCGCAATCTGATGTCAGCCGTGGCCGGGAATTGAACTTGGGTGGCGCAGGGCTTCACAGCCACTGCTGCCACGGCTCCACCAAAGATCCCCGTGCAGCATTTGAACAGACTACTAGGGGAGGCGTTTTTAGCGAGCACCTCGCGACAGGGTGACTGTCCAACACCACGCCCGGTCGTTTTGGTTTCCCCACACCAGGTGCTCATTTGAGGCTGAGTCGACCTAAGGGAGGCCCAGAATAAGTTCAGTTAATCGTCACTGGGGTTCACCGTGAGTGGGACTCGAACTACTGGATGTCTGTGCAAAAAAAAAAATTGCTTCGTAGCTCATCGGATTCCTCCAGTATAAATAAAGATTCTCATTTTAATTTCAAGCTTTCGTGACTGCAGGGATTCATCTTCTTGGTTCTTTCGGTAAAGTCACGTAGAAGGGAAGTAATAAAATAATAAAAATAAAACATAATAAAATAATTCTCACGACGTTTCGGCCACAACGCAAGCAGCCGTCCTCAGGTGAAAACCAGGTCTACGCGACTTTACCGAAAGTACCAAGAAGATTCTCATTTTAATTGTGAACTCGGGTGGCCGGAAACGCAGCGCGCTTAACCGCTCATGCCACCCGCTCCACCTTTCGCTAACAAGCCAAACGCGACCCGCGAGGTCCTTTGGAGTGGCCGACACGCACTCTGTTGACTCGCGGTTGGGTGGAACGGGCTCTTGAAAAAGCGGTTGGGGTTTTTTTTATATGGTGGGGGGGGGGTATGGTAGGTGTTTACGTCGCACGATTTCTTCTCGTGTCGCGCTCGCAGCGAGGCTCGCTCCCTCCCTCCCCGCGTGTCGCCTGGGCTGCTGCCCGCAGCGAAATATCCCACACGGGAAGCTCCTTCACTCCCTCCCGGTTCGCATCGGTGACGTTAACGTCCAATCCCCCATCAACTGCCCCTCGTCCCTCTCATCCAACAGCCCTCACAGAGTAAGGCAGATAGACTTGCCCGGTCAGCCTTCCGTGTGTAGGATATATATGTGTGTATACTTTATACAGTATATAAAACTAAACTCGTATTTTTGTATTTTACCAGGTAAGGCCCACTTAGCTATATAGCTCTTTTTTTCAGGAGCGACCTGGCCACACGTGGCAATGTATAGCGGCTAAATAGTCCAAACCAAAGAATACACACGCACATACACAAGGCGATCTGGTTGGAGATACACCCATACAATTATATGGATACACTTTAGAACAATATTTTTAATTTAAGCAAATTCTACGCGTCTGCCATCAATTTCAACACATTTTTTTAAACGACGTAAATCACTGCTTTGTAACATACAAAGCCATCGCTTTCACACACTTCGTAGACCTCGTGAGATGAAAAAGACTGTGAACATCAGTGGGGTATCTACAGATGGATCAACCTACATATGCCGTGCACATGGCAATTGCGGTTACGCCTTGTTCCTTCGGCACTGTGTAGCGTACAACTCAAAGCCCTTTGCGTGTTACGAAGGTAGCAGTGCGCTGACAAATGTGGAACATCGAAAACTGCCCTTAGAACTGCATTTAGTGCACGAAGAATCTCCCAGCACGTGGAGCGAAACGTCGGACATCGTGACGGACAGCACGCGGCACAGCCCGCCAATCACATCGGAGAGCCGAACAGCAGCACAACTGCGAACAGCTCCTCGGTGCTTGTGATGCGCTGTTCAGCGTCTCCAAATCTACGGAACGCAAAGAGAAATGCCATAAAATTACCAGCGGTTTTTAAAAAAAATTCCGTAGACTGTCAATGTAAATAACCCAACATTTTCATTCAGCGGCCTCTTATCTCGATGGATGGAACAATGCGGTTTTAGTTTTTTGTCAGCAGGTGAATTCCACACAATGTCCGACGTTTTACAACTATCCAAAAACACAACAGAGATCGGGCACAACCACGATGACCTAAGCTGTGGTGGTAGTTTCGTTCAGAGCCGGTTTCTAAACAAACTCTGCCGGATAAACGTGAATAGTTCAACGACAACAGCCACAGTTACCTCCGCATCAAATGTACACTGTCGTTTCACCACTTCAACATTGCGCAACACACACACACACAGAGACGGGGGAATTCACCGCCTGTGATTTACGTCTGCACGAGGTCCCTGTCGTTTTAACGGCGTGTGTATCCCTTCCCGTGTGTCCGTGGTGTTTGCGCGCAGCCCTTAGTAGTTTCAATTCAGGGCATCAGGGCAGGCTTAGGTAATGCGTAGCGACGCGAGGTTTTCGGCATAGCCCCCGCCACCCCACAAGTCAACGTGCAGGGTCCCCCAAGTCCCTGACACGGGGGCTTAGTGCCAAATAATCCGACTAGGAAAATCCAGAAAACGCGATTAAATGTTTTCTTTTTTTCCTTTCTCCTTCTTCTTCTTGAGCGGAACAGACCCGGTCCTTAACCTGCCCCCCTACCCCCCCTGCTTAAAATGAGCAGGTGTGAATGATTATGGTCTATTTAGTTTTTACTTAGTGAGTAATATAACACCCATTGCATTGCCGGTGTGTTAAGGACGTGTACTTATGTCGGGGTTTTCATGCTGCTGCCGGTGTGGTGGCAGGTTGTGAAACGTGCGGGAATTTTAATAAAACGAGTTTTCAAGTGAAATGTGGATTTACCACGTAGGCTTTCGCGAGCAATATCATCCATAAATAGGGGTTTGTTTTGTAAGCTAGTTGTAATTACTGGCGAAACGTCGTACTCAGATTGTAAATGTTGTGGCTTGGCTCTCCAACACACCGGTGTGCTGTACTTGTGACGAATTGGCACGTTCTGTTTACGTGACAACCCTTACTAGTTGGCTGTGTCGGGTGGTGGCGGGTTTAACGACACATTTATATATTTACGCGATCTAACCCCCAAAAACCTCTATTATGGATTAAATGTGGATGTCCCACGGACATGGAACCGCATTGGTTCTGCTTCACATTTAGAAATGATTGGTGTACGAGTGCTTAGAAAACTCATTTGCGGATATCTGTATGGATAATATGTTTTTTTCATAGAAAATTACTGATATTATTATTCGCCGATAACACATTCGTCGATAACACTGCCCTAATAAAGGAATATGGATATGTTTATATTAGGCAACGTTGTGGCCACTGGCCGTCGTAACAGAGCTTCGTGGTTTTTTGCATAACTTTTGTTCTATTATAATATTAGTTTGTATTGTGTTATCTTGATGTAATGACAATATATCTATGTTTAAATCTCAAATGAACTCTCACTTGGTTCTAAACAAAAGACGGTGACTTGAGGTGAGGACACATCGATGCAATGCGAATCATTGACACGTATGACAGTCATAGGGTACAAAGAGCAGAAACAGGAATATGTATCATCATTACCAGCCATGGCCACCTAAAATGAAATGTCAATGGAATTGGGAAACAAGAAAACTCCACTGATTGCACTCTTTAAAATGAAAATCGATAACTGCTATAAATAAATCACGTTAAATTCATTATCTTGCAGGTGTAATGCACGATTAAGACTATTTACACATTTATTAAGCTGTGAGATAATTTTAGAGAAACATGCGTGTCAATGTTGCACGGGCAATACTTGCCAAATTTTTGTACAATTTTATTGAAATTGGGGATATAATCACCACTGATATTTGCCTATTCGTGATGAAGAAACGGTTAAATAAAGTCTGCCCCTCTAAACATCGATAATGCCAAAGCTAATTGCTGTTTAATCGATAAAAGCTGCCTATGCATATACGAATGATATTTATTATATATTATAGGCAAGACCCAATTGAAGTTACCTATGGCATTTTTAAGAACATTCGTCCTCTTTATACTTAACATTTTGGATTTTCAAATCCACACTAAAGCAACATATAACGCGACAAGCTCTTGAAGCAAAGAAATATAACAGCGAAAACAAGATTGAATGTCAAGGCCTTTACCCATCTCGCACCAGTCTCAATACAAATCAGTACATCCTTTCACACCCTCCTTTGCAACACACGAAGCCATCGCTGTCGACAATAATTAATCAAATAGTTGCAGAGCAAGAACGCAAGAGGGTCATTAGAAGTCTATCAATGCACCACCTTGTATTTCCTAATGACACACCTCGGTCGCCAGGGTTACAGTGCGGTTGTGCTAACCTGACCCTCCTCATATTATGCAAAATCACTCGAGGGCAGTTTTACTCCGCATGTTTTAAAAGTGATTTGACCCAGCCAACTTATGCGGCAAGAAATATTTGATCTCACTTTGATATGTTTATTGCTGCAGCAGTATGTATGTGTCTATCGCCCCTGTAGCGTGGTCGTTCAACTCAGATTTTGTTTAATTTTCCTTGCTGTGTTTTGTTTTTATTCCTTCCCGTGATTTTGATGACCCGGGTCTGTATGTATGTACGTAGCACTTTTTTTTGCACCATTCGTAGCCGACCGTGCTAATTGGAGATGCGGCGGTGATGAGGGTGGTGGGGGATAACAAACTCAACACAAAAAGTAGTTCTAAAATAAATTAGTTTTCAAACTCTTACAAATAAGACTCGTCCACCGTCTCTCGAGTTCTCACCTCGGTCCGACATCATCAACTACAATTTTATACGATTTTCTATTTACCAAGTAAGACCCACTGAACTATATAACTATTTTTCAAAAGCGACCAGGCCACAAATGATCGCTCACTGAAGAGGCTTATCATGTGGAAATGCATAGCAGCCAAATACTCGAAACGCGCGATTCTAAATGTGGAGGGGAAAACCGGAGGACCCGGGGTAAAAATCCACGCGACGACGGAGAGAGAGACACCGCAAACTGCAAATATATACAGCAAGCGTCAGAGTCGGGATCGACACTTACGCCTGCCGACCTCCTGTATGCCTGGCGAGGTAGTTAACACCTCGCCGCCGTGGCACCCCAAACTGAACTAAACCAAAGTGTGAGTGACTTCGCTAACGCATCCACCAAATATATACAGCATGCGTCAGAGTCGGGATCGCCTCTGACGCCTACCGACCTCCTGTATGCCTGGCGAGGTAGTTAACATCTCGCCACCGTGGCACCCCAAACTGAACTAAACCAAAATGTGAGTGACTTCGCTAACGCATCCACCGTCGTCATCCCCCCCCCTCTGACCCCACCTCCCCCTTGTGTAGCCTCGGCCGTCATCCCCATGCCCGGCTCTTTCTCGTGGGCCCTGGCAGCCCGCGGCAAGCCGCGCCGGGGCATGCTGCGTCGCGCCGTCTTCTCGGACGTGCAGCGCAAGGCGCTGGAGAAGATGTTCCAGAAGCAGAAGTACATCAGCAAGCCCGACCGACGCAAGCTCGCCACTAAGCTCGGCCTCAAAGACTCGCAGGTGAGCCGCAGCTGCCGTACATCGACGATTTGACGTATAATTGACGCGTTTTTTTTGTTCACGTTCCGTGACTTTTATTAACATTTTCTCTATCTTAAAAAAATAAAAATAGAAGTAATAGAAGTAGTAATAGAAATAAAATAATAAATCACGACGTTTCGGAGGCAACACAAGTCTCCGTCGTCAGGTGGGACCGTCACAGCTAAAATTACTGCATCAAGTGAGACAAAATTCCAAGAGACCAGCCCTTAAATACAAGTTAATTATTTTTATTTTTTTACCTACGTGACTTTACCGAAAAAAGCCGAAGAGTTTGAATCCTTGCAGTCACGAAAGCTTCACATCTAGAACCATTTTCTCTGTTTCGCACTCCTATCTTTGTTGTTGTTATTGTGTTTGTATTGTTGCTAATTGCGACTTGCTGACCCGCCCATACTGGGAATCTGTGAAAAAAGAGTTCAATAGCTCATCAAATTCCTCCTCCAGTCTAAATCAAGATTTTGATTCTGATCTACCTGCCGATCGACCGCAGGAGGATTTAACCGGCCTGCGCACACAAAGAGCTCTTGCCCTGTAGATCAGTGGTTCTCAACCGGAGACCCTGGGAATACGTGGCAATGTGCCATGGGGTATATGAGATGATTTATTAGTGTGAAGTTATAGCATGCATGAGAGTCATTGGTGAATAATCAGGTATGAATCCGCGAACATGAAATAACTATGATACAATTTAATTCCATACGGTAACCTAGAACGATATAAAACACCTTTCTAAACGCACTGAGTGTTAACAAGGTGGTCTCCTAGAGTAACGAGCAAGCGTGTACAAATGATGTCGTGCATTGGAGATCGTCCGTTGACTTTTTTTTATTCGCTTGCAGTTCCTAGCTAGTTGGGACACCTCATAAAATGGATAATTGATTAACATATTGATTAACACGTAGGCTTTCGCGACCAATATTATTCATAATCAACGTTTTTGGGTTTAGATCGCGTTATTTATAAATGTGTCGTAACCCTCCACCACCCGACACGGCCAATCAGCATCATCGGGCGAATTGCTCGATGATGCTGGATGCAATTACCAGCGAAACGTCGTACTCAAATTGTAAATGTTGTGGTTTCACGCTTCAACACACCGGTGGGCTAAAGCAGTGAATTATTTGTCTTTTGTCAACGTGACACTTTTTTTACTGATTGGCCGTGTCGGGTGGTGGAGGGTTACGACACATTTATAAATAACGCGATCTAACCCAAAAACGTTGATTATGATTAAAATATTGATGCTTATTTTCCCATTTAATTTCTTTCTCAGAACCTTGTTTTGGGGTCAGGCAAAAGAGGGTTACTCAGTTGAAACTAGAATGCAACAAGTAGCCAAAAGAGGGTTGAAAGCCACCGCTGTCTGTGGACGCTGCCGTGCGGAGCGAGGGTGAGCGCCCTGGGGGCTTGCGATGCAGAGGCACCTCTGATTGAGCGTGGTTGGCGGCGTACGGTGCGAACGAAGTGAAACAGCGAGATGTTCATGATGGACGCCTGCGTTCTTACACTCTGTACACCGGCAATTTAGGACAGGGGTATAGGGACATGTCGCCCATTGCCGTAGAATCAATTTCATAGTAGACCATACGAATATTGTTTATGGGTAAAACATTTCAATTTCAACCTTTTCTTTAAATAGGGCCACAAATGAATGATAGAAACAAAACCAAAAATTTCGATTTAAAGCTTTCGTGAGTGCAGGAATTCATCTTATTGGTCCTTTCGGTAAAGTCACGTAGAAGGGAAGTAATAATAATTTTATTATGTTTTATTTTTATTATTTTATTACTTCCCTTCTACGTGACTTTACCGAAATAACCAAGAAGAAAAAAACCAAAAATCCCACGTATTTTCTCGATTAAACATCAACAAACATACCAATTTCCGGGGGAGCGGGTGGTAATCACTGTCCCCCCTCCCCCCACTGGTATCCACCGCTTGGTGCCAGCTCGTTACCCACAAACCCCCCGACGAACTCCGCTTCATTCGCAAACCATGACCCTTGCGTCGCTCGTCTCCACACCGCCCCCGCGCGCAGGTCAAGATCTGGTTCCAAAACCGGCGCATGAAGTGGCGCAACTCCAAGGAGCGGGAGCTGCTCTCTGCCGGCGGCTGCCGGGAGCAGACGCTGCCCACCAAGGGCAACCCGCACCCGGACCTGAGCGACGTGCAGGGCCGTCGCGGGGCCGTTTCTCCCGGTGGCACGGCCACCGTCGCCATGGCGGCGGATGAAATGGGACGACGGTCTCCGTCGACGCCGCTCAGCAGCAGCAGCGGCCGCAGCAGCAGCGGCGGCGGCGGCGGGAGCTTCCGCTACGAGGAGTTTCACGAGGAGCGGCATCTCACGGCGTCGTTCGACGACTCGGAGGAGGATGACGTCGAAATTTCCGTGCTGTAAATTCGGGGACGGTTGGAGGTGGTGGTGGTGGGGGGGAGGGGGGGATGCTGTCGTGTCTGCTGTGGTCGGCACTCTGGACTTGCCATGCCGGGGGGGTCCCTTGGCTACAATTCAAACTCCCTGGTGTAGAAATTCACACTCGCTGGTGCTGCAATTCAAACTCCGTGGCCCACCTCCTCCCCCCCCCTACCCTCTGCCTGGGTCCACCCAACGTCTGTGAAAGAGAGCTTTATAGTTCATCGGATTCCTCCAGGATAAATCAAGATCATGATTCCGAACGGTATCAATGGGTACACCTCAGATTGTCAATCAGCAGCTTGCGTGTGGGGTAGATTGCGAGCACTCCAGGCCTTTCCAAGGCATCTGGCGAGTGTGGAAGAGTAGGCCAAAAGTGCCCTCTTAGTTGAGACCCTTCTCCCAGCGGTGGCTTCAGCAAGAACTTGTAGGGCCGCACCTTTGACCTTCGCTTACACGTTGACGATCGCCTACTGTGCTTGACACGACCGCGTGCCACTGCCGGGGTCGAACCCCCCTTTTTCTTATTCTTCTTCCACGCGTTCGTCCCACTCACGTGGGCTCCCTCTCTCCTTGTCAACCTTCTCCACGCTGCCCTGGTCCTGCGCCGTCTTTCTTTCCGCTCCTCGGCCCACCACTGTCCGATCGCACCACATCGCCCCCCACCCCCACCTCTTCTTCTGCCTTACCTCTTCATCTCATTCCTTCCACTCGCAGAGACGCGAGACATCCGCCTCGGGCTCATGGTCACGAAAGGCGATGAACGCCACGTGACGGCCCTTCGAGCAGGGATACACGCTCACTGGACTCTTCTCTTATTTTTTTTTCTCGCATCGCTCACGCGTGTGCACGTACGTTGAACTTCTTTCGCACCGCACGCGGCCAAGCGTGCGAATCGGAGGTGCGGTGCGTGCGATGCGAAGGGTTGAGACGTGACTTATTGAGGGAGCGGGTGCGTTGTTGTTGTGTACATTTTGCAGAATACCATGTGCCTGAAACTTTATCGCTTGTACATACGTTCAACACTTGCCTTCATGCCGGTGTTGTGTGGTTTGTTTTGTATAGGAAGGGGAAAATGAGGTGCTTTTTCATATTCATTTTATTCTGTAGAGCTCTTACGCCTAGTATTTATCATGCGAATCCGATATTTTTGAACGAGATGTTATTTTTCACGTAGAAAACAAAGTTATTAAAGTAAGTATTGAGAAACGTGGATTGCACATATTTTTAATATTGTACATTTTTTCGGAAGAGAATACGGTTTTAAAAATTTCAGAAACTTTAGTATCCTTGCGTATTGGTATTTCTAAAATGTTTTAATAAACTACTGCTGATTTATGAACACGTGATTGCATTCAAGATTGCTTCATTGGCCGTGCACTTGATATAAATAAAACACATTGAAATCTTTGTTTTCTTCACATGAACAAGAAACAATTGGGGGTAAGTTTTTATTTAAATCGTCCCCCCTCACCTGTACTCACCCAGCAGTATGCATTAGTACGTAACAGAGTAAGTAGGTCCATCAGCAGGGCACGTGTGGGCATACCCACTGGTTCGGAAAAAACATTGAAGGAACCGGGAAGAGAGGAAGACCTAACGGAGAATGGCTTGACGAAGAACATCGTAAGTGATCGGTGCCAGAAAGATGTGGCCGCTACTTGAGAATATTGGGCACAAGACAGAGGAAAGTGGAAACAAATGACGAAATGTGCAGTGGACACTTACGGGCGATCTGCTCATGGATCGTGATGATGATGATGACGACATCTTTACCATTTTTCAATGATGTCAATGTCCATAGATTATAAAAAGGGCATTTGCGAGTGGTAGGCAGAGACCAAAGAATGGTCTTCTTTCTGCATAGTCTTTGTCTCTAATAATTATAATGACAATTTCTTCAGCAGGAAAGTATCTCAGAGTCTCAGGAATATGTTTTGAGTTCGATACTGCATCAGCAAGTTTAGCCAGAGTACCCAGATAATGTATGTGTGTGTGTTGAACTTCTTCATTATATTGGTTTTACATAGGCACGTGTTAATGAAAGAAAACAACAAAGTTCTACAATACTCCATCTGCAGGAAAGATGATTGTGTTAAGCTGAAGAAGCATTCGATTGAAGAATCACAATTCCTGTAGACGGGACAATTGCTAAGGACTACCTTTTGATTTAAAGCTTCCGTGACTGCAGGGATTGATATTATTGGCTCTTTCGGTAAAGTCACGTAGAAGGGAAACTATAAAATAATACAAATATAAAACAATAAAATTCTCACGACGTTTCGACTGCAACACAAGCAATCATCATCAGGTGTGAAAAAACACAGCAATATTTTATTATTATTATTATTTTATTGTTTCCCTTCTACGTGACGTTACCGAAAGGACCAAGAATAAGGACGACCTCTTTCACGGAAACGGCACGAAGCGGGGAGTGACACTACCGCTGGCAGCGGAGTTCAGCCACTGCGGGTGCTGTGGTTGTCTGAACACCCCCAGCATCGCGTGGCAAAGAGAGACACCCACAGCATTTTAGACGAAAAGCCTTGGGTATATTTTGGTCCACGTTTTACTCCCGCATGAAAGTAACAGATGTTTACGGCTGTGGTGATGATGGGACATTTGAATATGTAGAAGTGCATGAACACGAGGCCCCGTACTGCGTCAGTAGTCGGTAAATTGAATAATTATAATAATTATTATTATACAACAGAACTCCTCTTATCCGTGACAAAGTGGCTGGCGAACTTCGCCGATCCAAGCTGTGATTTTAAACCAAACCAAGACGTCCCCTGGCTGACACAGAGTGTCTGTGGCCCCACGGGTGACATTCCTCATCGGCGCACCGTCGCCAAGGACAGGGCTCACCAGAGGTGTGGACTCGAGTCATGTGACTTGGACTCGAGTCAGACTCGAGTCATGAATTTGATGACTTGCGACTCGACTTGGACTTGCATAACAATGACTTTGTCCCACCTATGAGATGTGGACTCGAGTCATGTGACTTGGACTCGAGTCAGACTCGAGTCATGAATTTGATGACTTGCGACTCGACTTGGACTTGCATAACAATGACTTTGTCCCACCTATGAGATGTGGACTCGAGTCATGTGACTTGGACTCGAGTCAGACTCGAGTCATGAATTTGATGACTTGCGACTCGACTTGGACTTGCATAACAATGACTTTGTCCCACCTATGAGATGTGGACTCGAGTCATGTGACTTGGACTCGAGTCAGACTCGAGTCATGAATTTGATGACTTGCGACTTGACTTGGACTTGCATAACAATGACTTTGTCCCACCTCTGGGGCTCACTTTCGCACCCCATATTTTCTGGAATGCTGCTACGCCGCCTTCGGACGTAGGGATCATTGACGCGAGGCACCGTCGCTGATGTAGCGGCTTATCCACGCAAATCCACGAATTATTTATTGAACCCGACGCTGCTTTCTTCGAATGAGAATGAATAAAAGAAAGTAACACGAAGACAAAATAAGGCGAGATGGATGTGGCGTGCCAAAGCAATTGCCAGAACATTGTTCTAGCCGGAGGCGAGCGCTGATGGTAGAACTCCCATTATCCGTGATGGAGTCGGGGTCAAACGTCACGTAACTCATCTGTAATCGAACCAGTAGCCACCAGGAACGATGCGCAGCCAGGACATCCCCAAAACGTCCAAAGTGTGTGGCTGGGGTCTCCCCGACTTACATACCCGACAAACCAAATGCACTCCACAATAACCAAATACACTTCACCATAACCAAATGCACTTTACAATAACCAAATACACTTGACAATACTCTTATGTTTTTTCGGTAAAGTCACGTAGGTAAAAATAAATAATAATAAAGTAAATAATAAAAAGTAATAGAAATAATAATAGAAATAAAATAATAAATCACGACGTTTCGGAGGCAACACAAGTCTCCGTCATCAGGTGGGACCGTCACAGCTGAATTTATTGTAAATTTTACGTACTGTAAATTCAGCTGTGACGATCCCACCTGATGACGGAGACTTGTGTTGCCTCCGAAACGTCGTGATTTATTATTTTATTTCTATGATTATTAATATTATATAATTATTTATTTACCCTTTTTACCGAAAAAACCTAAGAGTATGAATCCTTGTAGTCACGAAAGCTTCACATCTAGAACACTTCACAACAACCAAATGCACTTCACAATAACCAAATGCACTTCACAATAACCAAATGCAACCGTCGACGGCTCAGCAGCCAGGGGCAGAGCCGGCGGACCTCTGCAACGGAGCCCCGAGGCCAAGCAAAAGAGTTATGCTACATGACACCTCATGCCTATTACCGTCTCTTTGTGCCGCGCTCCGGCTCTGCTGTCACAGGCCATTGCCTCTCTGCATGGGGTTTCGCTGTACACGCCACAAAACAGCAACGTGGCAAATTGCAGGAATGATTCTCTGACGTCCGCATCATTGCCAGACAATGCGATCCCCTCCCCCGCATCCCCATCCCCCCCCCCCCCCCCTTTGCCCTGGCCTCAGCTCGGGCAGGCGCTGCCCCCCCTTTGAGAATGTATGGACATTGGGTGGCAGGCTGGCGCAGTGGTAACACTCGTTCCCTGCCGGGTGCCTTGCTGTGTAGAGTTTGTATTGTCTCACCCTGTTCTGCATGGGTTTCGGCTGGGTTTTCGCAGGTTCCTCCCAATAACTGAAACAACATCCAGTGGCGATGGTGTTGGCCAAAAAGATCCACATGCAGGACCCTCCTGTTAAAAAAGTACTTTGGCTTAATGAGCCTTTCAAAAATAACTACGGAATTATTATCGTAATTGTTATTGTTATTGGCATCAATCGGGAAATAGTAAGGATGGCAGGCCATTAATTCTAGATTTGAAGCTTTCGTGACTGCATGGAATCATCTTCTTAGGTTTTTTCGGTAAAGTCACGTAGAAAGTAAAATAAAATAAAAACAAAAATCACGACGTTTCGGAGGCAACACAAGTCTCCGTCATCAGGTGGGACCGTCACAGCCAGATTAGCTGTATCAAGGTACAGCTAATCTGGCTGTGACGGTCCCACCTGATGACGGAGACTTGTGTTGCCTCCGAAACGTCGTGATTTTTGTTTTTATTTTATTTTACTTTCTACGTGACTTTACCGAAAAAACCTAAGAAGATGGCAGGCCAGTTGTAGGGTGGTAAAGGTACAACTCTGCAATAGCCGGTGGCTCTTGTTTTGCTGATCTTTCTTTTGTTGATTTTGGTGGGAGGGGTCTGCAGGCGTTAGGATTATATTTTGCAGGTTTGCATTGCGTGAACAATGTCAGGCTTTTTAGTTGTACGTTGGATCTAAAAAGTGTTAACTGCGTTTGCAAAGAGCACGTTGCAATGTGACATTTAAAACAACGCAATTGTAAATTGAACTATTTATTGAAAGAAGACCTTCAAAACGTAATTATGTTCAGTTAAACAAATGTTCTTTAACGGGTACTTTAACAAGTGCTGAATTTGTATGCAGTTGCAGAACAAGATAACCGCTCTCGTGTAATGCATTTAAGGCATGTCAATGCCCGTGAGGGTAAAGGGATGATAACCACATAGACATAAAATAATAAAAAAGAAAACACGTTAAAGATTTAAAAACAAAATCTTTTATATACGTATATGATTCTGCTATTTATTATATCATAGCATTTCTCCTAGGCACTTTTTTGCAATTTATATAAATTCTGGCACCAGTAAAACTTCGAAAGTGCATTTAACAATAGCGGCCATACGAAACATTCTCCCAGTTTGCCGCGGGAAGGAGGAACGCTGCCTCGACGGCACTAACAAGTCGCTGGCCATTTCACATCGCGGGCCTGTGAGCCTTTTTAAAATGCATTCCGACAAATTGATGGGCTGAGTGCGTTCCACGGTGCGAGGCCAACAAAGGGAATAAAACAGTATTAGTCATGCAGGCCACTGCCTAATGAGGCAAAAAAGCCGGTTTTTGGATTTGGCGAGTGTGATTTTTCTCCCCGGTTTTGTCTCTGATTTGTCTCAGTCTCTGGGTGGCTCAGCCCTGGCCGGACCCGGCTGGGTGGTCAGAGACCCTCCGCTAGGCGTTTTTGCATTTAGTGTCCACAATTATTAACTCGTTACACGAAATGGGAATGAGAGTTAATGCAATCGCGCATGTGTTTTTATTTATCTCTTGGGAATGATGGTCAATCAGGCCAGAGTATTTGCTGGGCACTGCCGCAGCATGGTTGGTATGGGCCCTCATTGCAAGGGACGAGATGGGGCCTCTGCGTAGGACAGTGCTTGAGCCCCCTCTGGTCTCTGGGCCCTCTCGTGCAGTTGCAGTGCCTGCATGTTTGGTAACTAAGTCAGCAAGTAGTGCCGTGGTTCTTAACTCGGGGTGAACGCACCCCCTGGGGGTGTGAGATGCCCTCTTTGGGGGTGCGAGACATGCCAGACAGATCTGTTTAGAAAGTAAATAACTAAAAACACCAATTAAGCACGGGCGCGTAAGTACAACTACTTTGTTTAATCAAACTTGTGTGTTTGTTAACATTTTCTTGGTTCTTTCGGTAAAGTCACGTAGAAGGGAAGTAATAAAATAATATTATATTATTATATTCATTTATTTTATATTATTTTATTATGTTTTATTTTTATTATTTTATTACTTCCCTTCTACGTGACTTTACCGAAAGAACCAAGAAGATGAATCCCTGCAGTCACGAAAGCTTGAAATCGAAATTTATTAACATTGTAATTATTTTACGATTGAGAACCAAAGGAGTGCAAGGCTGCAGCAAAGTTTAAGAACCACAGATTTAGTGCATTTAAATATATATATAAATTACTAGAGGCGAGTGGGTCCAGAACTGAATTATATATCACTTACCACTGCGGTTAGCCATGCCTGGGGGCTGGGAATTGAATTAAAGTTTCCAGGTTCACCACTGCATTGTCCCGCCACCATTACACATTATACATATATACTGCATTTTAAAAAGGATAACATCCCTCCATCCACGAATAAATGACACGTCCTTTTGGACAAATGTTCGTCAGCAGCATCTATTTAAAGCAGGTAAATTATGGATCAGTTTCGACAATCCGCCGTTCGTCAGCAAAGTCAGGACTGCTCGGTTGTGCTGGATATTCATAAACACGCTGGGGCCCATTCAACAGAAAACAGTAACATTGTGTAAAGACGCATTGTGTTGTTGTCATCATGAGCCATGAACTATCCACTGCTGGATGAAAACGTCAAGCCGCCACCATCCCTCATGGTCCAGCGATGCACAATTCATTCAGCTCTTGCACGCGAGATGACGTCCATCACTCGAGCCAATACGATGTCTCCAACTTTACAAAATTATTTTTGTAGGGACAGGCCGAGGTGAAAACTCCGTATACCCTTTGACCCCCCCTTCCCCCACCATGTGTGTTTTAATGCACCGCGTTCCCTCTGGCCTCCGTGGGTGTACGACGACTTTGAAGGAGCTAAATGAATAAAATAAACAACCTTTCCCGTAGGTGCGGCACGGTCGCCGCACAATCGCGCTTCTCTCGGGCTAGTTGGCAAGAGAAGAGCTACATCATTGGCGGCGTGGACTTGCACGCCACTCCACACCGAGTCAAACACGTTGCGCAAATTCTCCCTCGCATCCCGACGCTGGGGGAGGGGGGGGCTGGGGGAGGGGGGGCTGGGGGAGGGGGCTTGGGGGGGTCTTGGGGGGAGGGGGCTTGGGGGGGGCTTGGGGGGGGGCTGGGGGAGGGGGCTTGGGGGGGGGGCTTGGGGGGGTGGGGGCTTGGGGGGGGGGGCTTGGGGGGGGGCTGGGGGAGGGGGCTTGGGGGGGGCTTGGGGGGGGGCTTGGGGGGAGGGGGCTGGGGGAGGGGGTTTGGGGGGGGCTTGGGGGGGGGCTTGGGGGGAGGGGGCTTGGGGGGGAGGGTGCTTGGGGGGGTGGGGGCTTGGGGGGGGGGGCTTGGGGGGGTGGGGGCTTGGGGGGGAGGGGGCTTGGGGGGGTGGGGGCTTGGGGGGGGGCTTGGGGGGGGGCTTGGGGGGAGGGGGCTTGGGGGGGAGGGTGCTTGGGGGGGTGGGGGCTTGGGGGGGGCTTTGTGGGGGGGCCTTTGGGGGTGGGCTTGGGGGGTAGCTTGGGGGTTGGGGGGGGAAACGTTCGTGGTCCAATTCAACACCGGCGTCAAACACGCACGGCAAGCGGAGAGAGGGGAGGCCGTCTTAGCCTGTTGCCATTGTTCCACCTCGTGCGGGCAAATTTGCTCAACGCACAAAAGCAACGTCGTCGTCGTCGTCGCTGTTGTTGTTTACCGCGGAGCAAGCGGCACTCGCATGTGCCGATGCGCCGTTGTGGTGGGGCGTTGCTAGTGGCGCGTGATGGCTCGTTTGAATGGGGCACGGTGACAATAAGAGGCTGTCCGAGTCGGTGGAATTGCACAAGGCGTTATTGCGATTCCAAGGAAGTGCACGTGCGTGTGGAGATGATGCCTTGGTGGAACAATCGGCGAACTGAACTTTCGACTCAGATTGTCGCCAGTTCGATTCCATCTACCGGCGCCGCAGTTTCAAGTTTCATTTATTAGGTGTAGCCCTGTGAGCCATGCGGCTCTTGAGTCGGGTGCAACCGCAACAAACAAAATATGAACAGAGAACATCTTAAATCATCCCCCTTCCCTATCTCTGCCTACCCAGTAGTATAAACTAAACATTTTTTTTTATTTTATTTTAGCAGTGGCGAGATGTAACTACCTCGCCTGGTATACAGGAGGTCATGGTTCGATCCCACGACCTCCTGATTATTTGGAGTTTGCATGTTCTCCCTGTGGTCACGTGGGTTTTTTTCTTATCAACATCACCCGTTTAGAGTGTTTGGCTGATATAAATGTCGATGTGATACGCCACTTCTCGTTGAGCTATCTTTTGTGGCCAGTTCGCTTCTATGAAATAGATATATAGTAACTCAGTGGGCCATACCTGATAAAATTAAAAATATATAGTACATAAGTTTGAATAGTAAAAAATTAGAGCTATACCGCTCTTTTTCAAAAGCGATCTGGCCACAAATGATTGCTCAACGTAGTGGCTTATCTTGTGGAAATTTACAGCAATCAATACTCTAAACGCGTGATGTTGATTCTAAATGTGGAGGGAAAAACCGGAGGATCCCGATAAAATATCTGATGGTTTTTGTGGAAACATTCAGGCGGAATCTATGACTAAATCACTCTGAGTGTGTGTCCGATCTTGTTACATCTCAGAAGCTTCATATGCCTGGGCTTATTCCAGGTTCTACGGCCAAACACCCATTTAATAGAATTGGACAAACATCCCAATGCAGGAATCCTCCAGAAACACAGTATTGACATTCAGCGTGGCTTTCCTCGGTTAATAATTGACATAATTATTATAAATCCAGCTGCACTGATGGCCCTTTATGTAATGGTCTGTGAAAAAAATAGTAAAAAAAACAAGTCAGATTAAAACATATCTGGCTTTACACTTCTCTCCACGTTGACTCGTCTAAAAGTTCGACTTGGGATTTATCCGAGCCACTAAACTGCGTGTCCAAATGAGTTAATTTGATGACCAATTACTCTGCGAACGACTCATTAATTTTACTTTACACACCGGCCATTGGGCATAATGTTAATCGTTCACAGAAACGATAAATCACTCAATCAAACGTATTGACTACAAGAAGTTCGACTCGCCGGGCTGGTTAAAATATAAACATTATCTCCGACCCGATGTTTTCTTTGACACGGAGCGCTTGCAACGTGTAGGCACAATGGACTAAGCTTGAGATAGTGTAAAGATGTGTGCGCGTGCGCTTGTGTGTGAGTTTTGTGCCTTTACTTTGCTAAAATCAAACGTCAATTATCCCCACTAACGTGCTCTGCTTAAAACATTAAAGATTAGGGCTCTGTCAGAGTTGGCATGCATCTACACTTCAGCGGTTCTCTCATTGTACTCGCGGAATGTCTAAGGCGTGGGATGGTATGAATCCCGCGGATTAAATAAGCCCCGTCTCGAAATCCGCCACTTAAAAAAAAAAGAGCGAGATGGAAGTATGCATCACGTATGAGCACACAAAGAATGTTCCCTTACGGATCCGGGAGTTTTGTGAAAGGTAAGCAAAACAAACACGTACACACGCGGACATTCGAGGGACAAAAACACAAGTCGGCTAAAGAAATAAATAAATGTTTCGTGTGGTTTCAACATGGGGTTCTTGTAAAGGTTTTAGTTGCCGTCTGTTGTACGTTGTTTTTAGTTTGCTGGTTTGATACGTCTGCTCTCTTTGCTGGGAACATAACAGCACGGGCAAATGATGAGTAAACACGCCGTTAAATCTGTGGTCGTATAGCGAGTACGAACTTCTGAGCAGCAATCATACGCGACTCTGTGGGTGTTTTTGAACGCGCAGTAACTGCCCCGAAAACACACCGGAGTGAGCTTTGTGAGCATTAACTTCCAACAAATTGCTTTGGACACAACTGCCACGGTATTCATGGAGCCGACTGCATTGCTGGCGACAACAACAACAACAACAAAATCCTACGCATTCTGTAATTTAATTTTCCCTTTGAATGGGAATTTCTTTTGACACTCGCTGCTAATCAAGGCACAAGAGGCCCCTTTTGAGGAAGCAAACTCGTTTTTTTTTTTCTGGCTCGGGGTATTTGACAGAGATGCTCCCTTGTCCGTGGTGCGTTTTGGGAAGGCTTCCCAATCCCCAATCTTTGTGAAACACGCCGACAAATGAGAGCAAATCTCGTGGCGATGAAACGACAGGGTAAACTGAGCTTGCGTCTCCCCCCCCACCGACCCCCAGCAAATCCCGTTTTCCCCCTCCCATTCAATTAACCAAATCCGGATCGGGAGAGGTTGGGCGAGGGATTGTGGCGGTGCTGGAAATTGCGACATAATTGGCTCATATGTATCAGAATAAAACCCTGCCTCTAATCCCCCGGGGAATGAATTACTTCTTTCAATTAATTACGCCAAGACACTGATAGCGTCCCCATCCCACCCAGGCAGCGTGACATCATGCGGCCGGCCGTCATGCCGTAGGGACATTGGCGGAGGCTGGCAGAGCCAGAAAATGCCAAACATCCACTCGGCAAGGACTTGGGAACGGTCAGAAAAACACTGATGCGATGAAGCGATGGAAACTGCCGTAGGTTTATTTGTGCGAAACACCAAAATCCGCGAGTCTAACGGCCAAGGAAGAAGGGAACCACAGAGTTCATTGTCTATGTACGTAATGTTGAACTTATTTCGCACCGCACGTCCGCCAACTGTGCTGATCAGAATATTTATTTATGTCCAGTTAGGGGTGGGTAATAACGGAAGAACAAAAAAACCCCGATAGGAATGCAAAGTGCAAGAAATGTAAACGAATCACCCAAACACATACAAAAAAACTAAACCAGCACATGCTTCCAGGCAAAGCCCACCGAGGTGTTAACTTATTTTTCAAAAAAGACCTGGCCACAAAGAGATAGCGCAACAAAGTGGCTAATCATTTGGTCATTTATAGCAGAAAAATAATCGAACAAGTAGTCACGCATGTTTCTAAATGTGGAGGGGAAAACCGCAAGACTCGGAGAAAAAAAAATCTATGCGACCACGAGGACATCGTGCAAACACTCGGAGGTGCGGGGAAGGCCAACAAACGAAAACACAAAAAAGCAGTTCTAAAAAAATTAGTTTTCAATCTGGATTTTAAAGCTCACATAGCACCAGTGGCCTCTGGGTGCTTGTCCATTTGGGGGCCTGAACCAGGCGATATTATTTGGTGGTTTCCCGATTACGTTACACAAATCCTGGAGGGCAGGGTCTGTTCGGGTCGGTGACACAGAACACATTTTCTCACCCCGCTCACCGGTACTTGTCAACCCCTTATCAGTGCTGTCTACCTTGTCACGGACCAATTCAGACCTTATTGGTAGTCACCCCGTGCCCTTATAAATCTCAACGTTCATCCTACAAAGCTCCCATCACAAGGAGAGAAACACGAACAAATAGACAATAACATGCTTTTACTCAATTTCCCTGTACAAGAATACGGGTAACCCGTATGGGTTGACAGCTATGCACACTGCGTCCCGGTATATTTCTCGCTCTGGCTTTTGGCCTACTCGCCAAGTGACTTCTCAAGCCAATCGTCAAAACGGAAAATATTCAGTGCGAATGTAAGCCCCACTAGAGAGATTTCAGTTTCAGTTTCAGCTTCATTTATTTGGTATCGCCCTGTGAGCCATTCGGCTCTTGAATCGGGTGCAACCGCAACAAACCAAAACATGAACAAGAAACATCTTAAAGTGACTACGCGCAAACAGAAAAATCCAGGAAAAAACAGCAAAGTCTTCCAGAAAAAAGCACCGTATATCAATGCTGTGTGCTAAAATCCCAGTGGGATCAAAGTCAAACAATAAGAACCATAAGACAATTTAGATTAAAGTTATCAGTGTAACTCTGTACAAGAACAAACAAATATGGCTAAACCAAAACGTTTTAGAAATCACCAAAATGAAGCTATAAAAGCGATGTAACAGTGATCATGTAGGGTTATGCGACTAGAGATATAGATGCATTGAGACAAGAGAAACGTAGGCAGACGAATGGGGACGTAGTCGCAGGAGAGAGGCAAGGGATCTTATGTTGTTAATTTCCTGGTGTTTTGGAGGATTTTAATTTCATAATCAGCGTTTTTGGGTTTAGATCGCGTTATTTAAAATGTGTCGTAACCCTTCACCACCCGACACGGCCAATCAGTAAAAAAGTGTCACGTTGACAAAAGACAAATAGTTCACTGCTTTAGCCCACTGATGTGTTGAAGCGTGAAACCACAACATTTATAATTTTTGAGTACGACGTTTCGCTGGTAATTTGGTAATTTTAATTTCAGCCGATAATTGATGCCAACCCACTGTTTTGACACGAATCCACTGCCCTTTGCTCCGCTCGAGTTCCCTGCACTTCGCCTTGAGTTGCTCACGGCGAGCGTTGCCATTACCGCACACGCGAGCTCCTTGTGCGATCATTTTGGTAATTTTTAACGAATCCTCGAGCTCCTTTGGGGTGCAGGTGGGGGGGAGGGGCAGGTGGGGGGGAGGGGCAGGTGGGGGGGGCAGATGGGGGGGGAGGGGTAGGTGGGGGGGAGGGGCAGGTGGGGGGGGCGGTGGGGGGGGGAGGGGCAGGTGGAGGGGAGGGGCAGGTGGGGGGGCAGATGGGGGGACAGGTAGGGGGCCAGGTAGGGGGGAAGGGGCAGGTGGGAGGGGGCAGGTGGGGGGGCGGTGGGGGGGAGGGGCGGGTGAGGGGGGCAGGTGGGGGGGAGGGGCAGGTGGGGGGGGGGCGGTGGGGCTGAGGGGGGGCGGTGGGGGGCGGTGGGGGGCGGTGGGGGGGAGGGGGAGGTCGGGGGGGGGGCTACACTTTTTGCTTGGTTTACTTTTGCCTAGCGCCGCCACTGGGTTCATCTGAGCCCCTGGTGCAAGATATGTTGCGTGGTGATAATCTCATGATGATGGCAGCAGGATCAGCGGGACGACGTCTCAGAATTGGAAGAGAGATTCCCTCCTCCCCTGCCACGCAACAAAACCTTCGCGGCTCAGAGGCAGGAAGGACAGGTTTGTAGTGGTGAAAAAAAAAGCTTACAGGGCTTGCTGAGCGCCGTAGCATGCTGAGTGGCTCTACTTCACCCAGAATGCTTCGCTCTCCGTGAATTCAATCTTATTAACAAAGCACTGTGGGGGGTGATTTTTTTGTGTTTGTTACAGCTTTACAAGGTTCCACTAAAAAGGAAAAACCAGTTCGGAATGGCCACTTGTTGCTTTGGCTGTTGCGTTTCTGGATGTGCACAGAGATACCAGCGTTTCTGCCAGATCTCTTTTTGCCGTTGTGACTGTAGCATAAATGAGTGAAGAAGTTTATATAAATTCAATCGTCGGCTTTCGCGACCGATATTATTCACAATAAAAGTTAGTTTTGGGTTACATCGCGTAAATGGTGGGTTAACGACACATTCATATTTTACGCAATCTAACCCAAAATAACTTTTATCGCGAAATATATATAATGTCACGCCACACAAAAACGTGTATTTGTGTTGTTCTTGTTGTTTTCCTTATATACGCATGCCCCTCAGATGGCCTCCGTTTGATTCACCCCCAAATGCGGCTGATTTCATCAGATCCCACAAGCTTCGCAGGGTTGAGCCTGGCGGAGTCGATGGATGGGTGACCACCATCAGGGCCGGATTCAGGCACGGGGGCTTTAGGGGTTGCAGCCCAGGGGCCGCTTCCAGAGATTAAGTAATAGTTATTTAATTTGTGAATGCTGAATTTTCATTGTTTTTAGCCTTGTAAAAAACAATTTCAATATTTTTTTCTTAAACTTTGTTTTTCTTTTGATTTTATTTCATTAAGAAAAATTAAAATATTTTTTTTCTTAAACTTTGTTTTCCTTTTGAAAATATTACTGGGGGGCCTCAAAGTAGCTGTAGCCCAGGGAGCCTACAAAATCTGAATCCGGCCCTGACCACCACCATGCACACCACGTGTTGTCAATGGAGATCTCTGGGGGCCGTGAGGTGCCAGTCGATGGACACAGAGCAATGGAATGCGCTCACGGATGGATTTTAGAGAGAGAGATTTTAGAGAGAGAGAGAGAGAGATAAACAGATATATACAAGTTAGACGGAGGCCACACGCAAGTTAGAGACATCGTATTTGTATGTGTGTTGAACTTCTTTCGCACCCTACGTAGCCAACCGTGCTAATCCGAGCTGCGCGGACATTTACTTGAATCAAAGTGGGCTTGGGCAGGATTTATGAATGTATGTTGAGCTTCTTTCACACCGTACGTAGCCAACCGTTCTAATCGGAGGTGTGGATACGTCGCCGTAAGGGATCGTAGCTGGCGGTCAAGACTAAGGGTGGAATGGCAGCCAAAGGGTGGAACACACCCGTGTGGCCATCCACCAGAGAGATGTCGCAATGCAATCAACCCGCGTGTGGGCAGCTCTAGTTGCACAACACGATTGTGAGAGATGGTGACGGCTTGGGGATAACTTCAGCCACAAGTGATTTGCCCGTAGCTGATAATGATGTTCACATTTTTTTGCCATTATTATAAAATTCTGCAGATTCTTAGCGACGCCTGCTGGCTACCCCCCCCACCCCTCCCTTGACTCCCGGTTGCCACAAGCGTACAGGTGCCTGTCAACAGCGTGGAAGTCCTCAGGGGTAGCACAGTTTACCCCCTGTAAACACGTGGTGCATAGATTAGGGGTGACCACACCTGTTGACCAGTGTGAGGGGGGTGGGGGCAAGGTGCGGGGTGGGAGGGTGTCAGCAGGAGTGTTGACTCGGGCTGTGTGTGGACACCGCTTTTGTGGACAGCCCTAATGACTCGCGGCGTTCTCAGCGTTCAGCGGACGCTTCGAGCAACAAGCGGCCGTTCAGTAGGTCAATCAGCTTCGATATCACAATGCGCCGGTGGCGACGGTGGCAGTGGCGCAAGCGAGGCGGGCGGGCCCTTGTGTGGCTGGTTTTGACATGGCTCTCGGTCACCATTTGATTCCTTGTTGATGCTACTCCACGCCGTCTCCGTGAGTCGCGTAGGTTTGTGTGTGTGTGATCGCGCCGTTGGTCACGGTGGCCGTTCACAAGCGCGTGCGCGTGCGTGTGTGAGTTTTCATCTTCTTGGTTCTTTCGGTAAAGTCACGTAGAAGGGAAATAATAAAATAATAAAAATAAAACATAATAAAATAATTATCACGACGTTTCGGCCACAACGCAAGCAGCCGTCCTCAGGTGATTACCAGAAAGCTTTAAATCGAAAAATGTGTGATTTTTGTTTTGTTTTTCAACGAGGGAAAGAAAGCCGCGTTACAAAAGTACACTTGTAAAATGCCGACGCAATTTTCTTCAAGAGTCGCCAGATTTCCGCAAAACGTTGACCACCATGCGAGATCCCCCCCCCCCTCCCGCTGAAGCAAGGGTTGGTTGTATTTTTACGGTTGGTTTTGTGGGTGGCTAGCTCTGTATAAAAACAAAAAAATTCCACGTACATTTTTTTGCACGTTATCCTTTGAAATGTTTGGACTAGAGAATGAACCTGTCAGTACAGGCTATACCACTTCACGCAAGCGAACCCTGCAACCCCAACAGTTGCCAGGGGAAGAAACTCTGAAAAGGAGGAAACAAAGCCCCTTACTTACATCTCTTACGAAGCGAACTATTTTGATGTATATTTTATCTATCAAAAGGAATTGATGGCCGGTGGCCAGGACGAGCAACAGAGCGACAGCCAAAAGAAGGGACACACCAAAGAGCATGTGATCTCGCCACCGTGGCGAGATGTTATCTACCTCGCCTGGTATGCAGGAGTTCGTGGATTCAGTTCCGACCCTGATGATATTTGGAGTTTGTATGTTCTCCCCGTGTTCGCGTGGATTTTTCTCCGGGCCCTGCGGTTTTAACCTCCACGTTTAGAATCAACGTGCGTTTTAAGAGTATTTGGCCGCTATAAATGTCCACGTGAAGATAAGCCACTTCGTTGAGCTATCATTTGTGGCCGGGTCGCTTCTGAAAAGAGAGCTATACAGCTCAGTGGGCCTGCCCTGGTAAAATAAAAATTTTCGATTTAAAGCTTTCGTGACTGCAGGGATTCATCTTCTTGGTTCTTTCGGTAAAGTCACGTAGAATAAAGTAATAAAATAATAAAAATAAAACATCATAAAATATTTATTTTTATTTTTATTTTATTATTTCCATTCTACGTGACTTTACCGAAAGAACCAAGAAGAAAAATAAAAAATGTTTTAGTTTTTCGGATGTCCCCTGAGGAGATGGCACAATGAGATCGTCTCGCTTCCAGCAGCTCCGTGGATTGATGACTCGTCACGTGACCGTGAGAAATGGCGATGGCTTGGTGCGGCCTTCATCCAGCAGTGGATTAGACAATGGTTGCTGCTGATGTCGATCTTTTAACAAAAAAGAATCCCATTGTGTCATTGCGGCAGTGCGAAACTCGGAATTTATTCATTTAAAATTACGCTATCTTGTGAAGTTGAAAACATAAAACATTCCAGTTTTTATTTTATTTTATAGATATGTGTAATGCATTCAACAATGACCGGACAAAGGAATGTCAAAACTAACGGCACACGTTCATACGTGGTAAGCTCTGGCGAGGTGCGGTGGCATGAGCAGCGCGAGCCGTGATGACCTTTTGACGTTTGACCTTGATTTTGTCTCGGATGACAACAACGCGAAGTGGCATTCACCGAGCTCTGCTAGGGTTCACAAACTCGACAAATTAAACATTCACCACTGCGAAACACATGCAGCTGATGACCTCTCGCATGCGTAACTCATGACCCAGCTACACACACACACAATTCGACGTGTCAATTGTCAACAGCTTCTTCTTCATCATGTGTATTATACCCCGCAAAGAAAGCGAACACAAATTCAACAATACTAACAATACTATGTGCGTGGGTCTTTCATGAAAGCCACGTAGATGTAATGCTTATCAGACTCGACTTGCGCTCCAGAGGTCACCAGTTTGTTCTCCTGGCACGGAACTTGAAACGACGGTGCAAGTATCCTAAACCGGCCAGCATCTGTTCACCTTGACGAAGCCAAAACATCTTCTACCGGGGCTCTCAAGAGCTCCCTCGAGCGGGAGAGACCCTTCTGCCAGCAGTGGCGTGGGCAAGACATTGCAGGGCTGCACCCTTTTAGCTCACGGTAACGCTACTCTAATGCAACAAAGGAAGGGCATTAACGCATCAGACCACGTTGCGTCGGCGTACTGTGCGTCTCGCACAAACGAGGGGTTTATCTGTGGGGCCTGCTGTTCCGTGCCGGGCCAGTGGGGGCCTCTTTGCCTCTCCCCAGGCCTAATCCTCCGTCAGAGGTGGCCATTGTGAGCGGTTCCCGTGTGGGACGCCAGTTAGCGGATTTGAGGGCAGGTGTGAAAGGGTCGCGCGCAGTGGGCGAGCGACAAAGCGCGCCGGTAAGCCGGGCGAGAGAGAAGAAAAAAAACCCATCCTGGGATTTTGTCGGGCTGGCCTCGTGATTTGGGAAAAGCCCTCAAAAGGAACGCGGGCGAGGCCCTCTGAGTTCCGTATCAAAGCGGCGCGGAGAAAAGTAGGGTCCATTCCGCAGGACGGGCACATTCGTTTTGAACCGTTGTGGTGGACTGTGAAGTTCAAATCCTCTTAAATATTTTTGCTGCCGGACAATGGGACACCCACTGGCCACGGTTGCAAGGGGGTGGAGGGTGAACTGTGAGCCAGAGTTCGCGAACTTTAACCAGGTGCAGCGAGCATTGTGAGAATGTCTCAAAATTGTTGCCCCCTTCAGGAGGGAATATATTTTTTGGTTTAAGCCGCCACTAAAACGACTTCATAGCTCTCCGATGCGTTCGCCGATTGTACCACGTGCTGGTTTGCATTATGTCCGTCATTTTGCTCCAAGTGTTGGGAGCTTTTTCAGAAACCCTCGGGAGCTTCTTCAGTTCAAGAAGCTGCCAGCGCGCAGACAGAAACGTCGGACATAACGCGGAACAACACGCGGTACAACCCCGAAAACAAACATCATAGAGTGGTACAGGACAACTGCCAACAAAACTAACGTGACATTGCTCGCTTAACAAAGTCGGGCTGACACAAAAAAAGACGTGCATCTGGTATATTTGTTGCTGTTTGTTCATTATTGACGTTATTTTATTCTTAGCTATTTGTCAATCAACTGATGATTAGCACGATTGTCTACTTACTGTGCGAAATAAGTTTAACGTGGATGAAACTCTCCCCATACCGTGTCAGGCATTGGGGATTGTTTGACCATACTTACCCATGTTAGTCAGTCCAGGTTGGTGAAGGATTTCTTTATAGTCAGATATAATTGCGTTTCCCTCGACTCCTTTTCACCGTACCAAAGGAAACACGCACAACGACAACAGTCTCAACATATCTAACGATCATAAGGTACACAATTACAGGAGATTAAACGAGCCGAGACGCGTACATTTTCGAATTGCATCGGTCGCAATCCTCGCTTACGATCTTGCACCAAAGTTATGACCGAGTACATTTCGCGGTCGATTGGGCAAACCAAAGCAGCTTGAGGCACCGGTCATTTACATCCAATTTACATATTCATGAGGATGCATTGTGGGAAGTTGGCTGAGCAATACTGGAAGTGGGTTCTGTCTGACTTAATCAAAAGACAATCTGCTAAAGAAAACTTGGACTGGCTTCCTTTTTTCGTCTCTCTCTCTCTCTCCTCGGTGGAAGCCCGAGCGATCCCCGCAGAAGCGCGTACAACACTGATGCTCATTCATGCCGACACTTTTATACTTGCTCATCCTCCCATTAAGGGGCGCGTTTCTATTTACCCCCTCTGGGAGAATGCGGCGTTCCCTGGCCACGGCCACTGCGGCCGCCGCTGCTCAGATTCCCCCCTTTAAAAAAGGAAGAAAAAAAAAACTCGGCGGGCTGCTCACTTGAAAACCAGCCTCTGGCGGGGTAATTCTGCCCATTGTGGCGCGTCGACTTTGCGCTGCGCTGTGCGTGATGCCCCCCCACCCCCCTCCACAACCGGAGCAGCCGCAGCACACAGCAGGCAAGCGGGAGAAGGCGGTAAAGCTTCAGCTTCTCACTCAGGGCCCGCCTTAACGGCAGCCACCCACCCCCCCGCCCGTCCGCCCGCCCGCCCGCCTCCCCCGGCCGTTTTTCTGAGAAATTAATGAAGCATGATGTGTGAATTCTGGGCTCCGCAGTTCCTTACCTGTGACAGCCCTTCACTGGCCGCTGAAAGGCTCATTCACCCGGCCGGGCAACAATGGGCCGGGGGAAGGCTGACCCATTCACGCGGGAGTCTATCATTCCGTGCTCTTCTGCCTGACCCCCATTATCCCTCGAACTTTTAATCGCACAAAAGTCGGAGCTCACCCCCTCCCCACCCACCCACACCCTCCCCGCCGCCTATCTATCATGGGCCGCAGTTCACAAGGTCAAGAAAATGCATAATTAAAGAGCTGCCCGCAAGCAGAGTCCACAAGACGGAAATTCGTTCGAATGGAAGTAACGAACGCTTGTGCGATGCAAATGTCCGCGTGGCGTTGCAAAGTTTGTTTCCGTTAGTTTGGCAATTCTGATTTACTTCAGTGAGCTACGCTTTATCGTGTTGTGTGAAGCGACGAGTTCACGTGATGCACAATCATTTAAAGTGAGTTTAAAAAAAAGCTATTATGTTGACGATTTAATGTTGTTTCTTAAGCATGAATTCATGACACACAATTGCACTTACAATGTCTTTTAGCAGCACAAAAATATTCATAGTAGATTAACGTTTTATCCAACGCATAATACATTATTCTGCTATAAATAATCACTGTTAATACAAAAAATTCTGCTAAACAGGACGAACCAAAAACATGTGTATTACTGCACCGACAATGATGCATGAGCACAAATAGCAAAAACTCAACACAACCATTAAAAACACTTTAGACATTGAAAAAAAGCAAACAATGTTATATGCAATGAGGAAGGGCTATCGCCCAAAACGTCACCAATATCTGTCGCAAATCAGTTTAAAACATGCCAAGCTATTGTATTACATTATGCTCCAGTTTTTTTAAATTACGAACAAAAATTGCCAATATTCATCGTAAATTCCGCATTTCATTCTGCCCACCGTGCTCAAGGCCAGCGGCACAAAGGGAGCCCATTCCGAGTTCACCGGTCGATCGATTGGGGGCCCCCCTCCCTTGTTCGATCCCCATCCCCCACCCCCCCAGCCCCCAGCCCCCCCACCCACCCAAGCCTCCCACCCCCACCCAAGGGAGCCCCCCTCGCCACCACCTGGGGGCGACACAATGCGACCACCACCGCCTCGACACGGCGCGACGCATTGCCGCAATTTGTAAGGGTACAACGCGCCACGGACCCGCGCATTAGCACGAGACGCGCCATGGAAATTGATTTGGCCACGGCGAGACCTGCGCGGGGCTGCCCGCACAGAAAACACAAACACACACGCGCGCGCGCGGGGAAAGGGTTTAAGAGAAACGAAACAAAAAAAACTCACGAGAACTAACCAACGTGTTTAAAAAAATTGTTAAAAAATAAACACAACCGTTATACAGCCGCCGCTGCCGCTCGCAAGGTTGAAATTTTGTTCCGACGGTTCTTAAAGTCGCAGGTGCATTATAAATGAGCGAATCGTGCAGCCTTGTGGTGTGGATCATTTGAACGCATTAATCAATGTTCAACACGCATGTTTTCTCAGCCTAGAGTAGTCCATGCGTCGTTTCTCGGGTTTGGATACTGGTCTCAGCAACTTTTTTCTCTCAAAGCTTTTGCCACGCACTAACGTGGCCATCTTCAGGAGTTGAATTCAGGAAACTCCGTGAATGAGTTGGTGATTTGGAAACAGAAGTGCCACAGTCTACCAAGCCATAGCACTGCTTGAATGTTACTGGCATTCATGACAATATATATGTATATACAATATGCCCTTGTTTTCATTCGGATTTTTTATCACGAATTTTCCAAAAAGTCATACGGAAAGCAATGTTAGGTGGTATAACACAGGCAATAATACACTTCTTAAGCACAAATAAAATAATATTTTTTCTTTAATCGAATACAGGAAAAAAAGATTTTCATCTATAGTCACAAATGGAAACATTTAAAATAAAACAGTAAAGTACAGTCGTGTGGATGAAGTGGAAAAAAAGATTACATTTAAACTGCTTCTCATAAAAAAAACTATGAACCCCCCCCCCCACCCCCGAACAATTCCACACAGTTACTTATCGACTACACGAGGGATGGTCTGAGAGAGACGGCGAACTTAACATGTAAACATTACTCCTTGGTTCTTTCGGTAAAGTCACGTAGAAAGAAATTTAATGAAATCATAGAATACGACGTTTCGATTGCAACACAAGCAACCATCATCAGGTACAAATGAATGAGAAAACAAACATAGTAAACTTGCAAATATAATGCAATCCAGCACCGAGAGTCGGCCAACACAAAAGTCAACACCCCACCTGGTTGATTACGTTCTTCCAAAGATTTCTAAATTTGAGAGAGAGACAAAACATAGACACGGAGACACACAGACAAACACACAAGCAGAGAGAGAGAGAGAGACTCGCACAGAGACAAACAGAGAGAGACACACACGTAGTAGATTTGAAGCTTTCGTGACTGCAACGATTCATACTCTTTGTTTTCTTCGGAAAAGTCACGTAGGTAAAAAAATAAAAAATAAAAAAAATAAATAAAAAGATTTTCAAAATTTTATTTAGTTTTCATTAATGTATTTCTTTTTTACCTACGTGACTTTACCGGAAAAAAAACAAAGACTACACGCACGTAGTCAACCTTTTCCAACGCGTGCCGACAAACGTAAAAGAGCGAGTCGACTAGGCTCTTGTCGCGGACTGCACACCGTTGTCACCCCCCGCGACCGCGTTACAAAAAAACCCACCACGGAGCCCGCGGGTTGCCACACACGAGGAAATCGCCATTACCCTGGCAGGGCCCTCTAGCCGGGAGATTTTAATTAATCCATCTAATCCCACGGGACGAATGCTGCACACGGGCCCAGCATTCAGGCCGAGCAGAAGTGGGAAAGCAAATTTGCTCGACACTCATTTAGATAAAGCTCCGGTTTAATCAGTACATTCTTTTTTTTACTTATGTCGTAGCGGTGGGGATGGAGGGGAAGGAGGACTCATGTAAGAGATCTTTAAAAGGAATCTAGTTCAGGAGGAGGGAGGTGAACGCTCCCTTTCATTAGTTCTCACGCTCGGCGATTTGTAATTTAACTAATAATGAGATCCGTTGAATAACATTAGAAGGTATTTTTAGACATCAAGGGGAATGCTGAACTAAAGCTGTACGCGGAGAGTTTAAAGCTGACCGTGAAATGCGGAGCATTGCTTGTTTCCTTAATGAAGCCCACTTTGATATGTTTTAATGGATATTTGTTAAAACTCTAATCCATGTAATGAATATTACGAAATAAATAAATACACCCTTTTGTCAATGCACTGCTGAATTAATGCCTCCCCTCGCCGTGTTAGGCCGGGGAGTTTGTCAACCATATTTCACCACGCTGGTATGTGCAGCTTTTTGAAAGGTGAGTGCCCAGGACTGGTCCAGATGTCACTCAACGAAATGCACGTTAGCCGTGGCCAGGAATCGAACTCGGGCTGCGGGATTCGTAGCACAGCACCCTCGTCAATTCGCCCCCCGCTGCCAACCACGCAAGGTCACCACGTGGTATTGATAAGACGCACGGGCACACTTTTGCTCTAAGGAGAGCAAAGTTTATTACAACTTGGCGACTGCATGCCAATGAGGTTACGGCTAAAAAGGCAATCAATAGATGTGTTGTCCGGTGGCTTTGCCACGGAAAGCAGCCTTAATGGAAAAGGACACGTAATGAATGGCGTGCTGGCCACTTGCACAAATCAAATTCAAGCGGTACGGTCCAAAAAACTCGCCTCCGTTTTGTTCACTATCACTTGCTGTGCCTGAAACCAGTGAGCTGATGTAATGGGAAGCAAGACTTGGATTTTGACAGATTGCCTAATGCCACTCTGCGTATGTTTTCGCCGTTTTGTTTGCAGGGCTCTGGGATGCGTTTGTTTCTGTGTCGTGCCGTGTGTCGTCTTGCACGACGTCCGACGTTTCGCTCTCATATATATTCACGGGAGAATGCGAGCTGCTCCATTCGGTTGTTTAAAAAGCCCCCAGACCAGTGCGGCGAACATCAGACATCATGCCGATCAACGCGCTGCACAACTCTAAAAACACATTTGGGGAGCTAGCTTATTATTGGTACTGGTCAACAAAAATGTTTTTCTGGCCTGAACTTTTGCAGCTGTTTTAGACTAATTTCAGGGTGCTGATTCCAAATCTGATCTCAGATTTGCTCTATCACATCTCATTTTTATCATATCGGCATACCCCATTTTCATTGATTTTACCCGAAATTAACTCTGTCACTTATGATTGCAAGTTGTTGCGAGTCAGTGACTGCTTTAGTGTTAAAATATGGTGCTGTATTTTTAGGATAGTGTGTTTATAATATAATTTTATGTAGATATCCACATTTATTTAATATTTTCTTCTGCAGTTTTTATAAAAAAATCAATATTTGATATCTCAAAAACCTGATGTGATAGACAAAAACTGATGCCAGATTTGAAATCAGCACCCCAAAATTACCTTAAACCCGTTGGAATAGCTTATGCCAGAAAAAGTGTGTTGACCAGTGTTATCAGTGATGAAATGTTGGGGCAAACTGTTGATTTTGTCTCACAATGGGGTGAGTGAAAACGCTTCTTGGGCTTCTGAGCCTTTAACGGCTGACCTCTAGAACGCAGGTTGATCATGAAAAAAAAACCCATCGTCTCTGCTGTGGGCAACGAGCGAGAAAAATGTGCGTTGCATACGCATGCATATCTCGAAGGCACGATATTATCTCGTGAATGTAACGAGTTTACTTAATTCAATTAAACGCACAAAACAGTGACCGAATTGTGTATGTGCCTCTTCGGAGGTTAAATAGCTCACTCTAGCCGCCTTTAAAGTTTCCACGAGTTTGAATGCAGCTGGAGAGAGAAGAGCTGAATAGATGATTTCAAGCTGAAAATGTCAGCTTGGCATAAAGAAGACATCAGCCTTTTGGGGCGGCCAAAACCCTCGGGCGCAGCAATTGACTGTCGCGGGTCAAAAGCAAAAAGTTCAATAAAAACAAATCGGATGAGACAGACGACAGGCACGCCATCGACACCCTATGCATCATACTGATCGCATCGTCCATATATCTATAGATACGATATGATCGCTTGCAAGCCGAAACTTATTTGGCAGTATCGCGTTACCGCTTTTGGTTCTTGGGAATTAGCATTACCCCCCCCTCCCCCAAAAAAAAAAAAAACTTGAATGGGATTTTTTGTCGTGCGTACGAATGAGAGTCGCGGCACAGCGAGGAATGGGCACATATGCTTCATTTGCTCCTTGGTTTCTGGCTGACAAAATGAAGCAGCTAATAACACGCCTCGGGTGAATGGCTTCGCTGAGCCGCTTGTGCAAGAAAGGGGTCTAATCCCCACGTCCTCATGGCTTGGGAATCTCCGCGGACGTAAAACCACCGGCGGGTTTTTGCTGCCATTGGCTTGGCGAGTTTGCTTTGCTTGTTTATTTCTATGTGTTCGGTTATTCATTCATTCGTCATTTATATGACAATTATTGCACGAGCCCGAAAGTTTTTTTTTTTCTTTCGGTTGAATAGGACATTGCAACTCCCCAACCCCCTCCAACCCTGCCACCCTCGGCTCAATGCAAGGGGGTTTGCTCATCAACACCGGCGAAGTACACAAGTCATCGGAATCGGAATCTCGATTTAGACTGGAGGAATCCGATGAGCTATGAAGCTCTTCTTCTTGGTTCTTTCGGTAAAGTCACGTAGAAGGGAAGTAATAAAATAATAAAAATTAAACATAATAAAATAATATAATTCTCACGACGTTTCGGCAACAACGCAAGCACCTGAGGACGGCTGCTTGCGTTGTGGCGGAAACGTCGTGAGAATTATATTATTTTATTATGTTTTATTTTTATTATTTTATTACTTACCTTCTACGTGACTTTACCGAAAGAATCAAGAAGATGAATCCCTGCAGTCACGAAAGCTTTAAATCGAAATTTATGAAGCTCTTTTTACTCACGGATGTCGATTCCGGCACACGACGAATAGCGTACACGTGTTGTTTTGTGAACAAAGTCGCACGACTGATGGAGGTTTGTTTGCGGCAGCTGCTGCCGTCCCGAGCTCTCCGATGTTGCTCCGCATGCCGAGAGCTGCCGGCAAAGTGGATCGAAGCGTCGGGCATCGTGCGAAGCGACAAAGCGGCAACCACCCAGAAAACACATCGGACAGAAGCGAGGTAATCATCATCATCATCATGTTTAGCCATGAACAACGATCCACTGCACTGAGTTTGGGTTGAATCTACCTAAAGGAAACCCTGTCCAGAAATTAAACAACATGCTGCCACGGTGCAATGGCTCGTACACTGGACTTGCAGCATGCCACATCGAGCTCACCGGCTCGATTCGATCTGCCTGGCGTAGCAACTGAAACAGCGGTTACAAGTTTCTTCAATTCCAACACCCCCCACCCTCCCTCTGGACTGTCGACCCATAGCGGTACACATGGGTAGAGCACCGTTAGTCGATTGGCAGGTCACGTGCGGTGGAGTAAAGGGTGGACACCTTCCACGTCTTTAAGACGTGTGCCCAGCATGGGCGGGTAAGCAATACCACTTTGTATAGGGGCTCTCTAGAGCTCCCTCTAGTGGAGTGCCCTCCCTGCAGCAATGGAATGAGTAAGCCAATGAAGAGCTGCACTTTTAGCTTATATATGCCATGCTATATATACACACACACACACATTGCAATCGTATGCAGAGTGGATGGGAAAATGACAGGGATTGCAGATTTACTTTGAGAATCAAATAAAGCATTCAAGCCAGGGTTTAAATACTATTTGTGTACACGCGTTAGATTAAACGCGTCTATCAGCCGCGGTAAGCCGTTAATGAGCGGACCGGGCTGAGCACAAATCTGACAGACGGAGGCGTCCGATCAGAAAGTCGGGGGGGTGGAAAAAAAACTTTCACATAAAACGGCTGCATTGGGCCCAGGGCAATACGCCTTAAAGACTTTACGCAAACAGATTCAGGCAAACAAATCCCCTCCCGGCTCTCTCGGCCATTTCCCCCAAAGCTCACGAGAGCAATAATGATTTTCTAATGACACGACCACAATAATGCTGGATGTTAATGAAAATGGACCTTATAGTTGGTGGGGGGGGGGGTGGCGGGGGGAGCCTTTAATGAGAGTGGAGGGGGGCGTTTGGAGTAAGACAAAAAAAAAGAGCCGTATGCTTTGAGCAATATCGCAATCGCCCTGACTCGGTGTGGGGGTGGCGCGCCTGCTGTGGATTAGGTCAGCAATGCCGAGAAATGTATGGTCGGCTCGCAAATAGTAATTTAGTAGTGTTCTAAAAAAAAAGGCTCAAGGAATTATAAATATGACACGGCGAATGTATTTTACGTAAGCGGTCTCGGCGCATTCTAACGCCGCAATGAACTTCAGTTCATTCCTCACCGTGGCTTTAAAAAAAAACAATGACTGCATTTTCTGAAAATCGCTTAAATTAAGGTTTAGCATCACGTGGTCATTTTATTTGCATGCGGTGAGACGTACACGGGCAGTTACAATGTTTTGTGAACAGCTTATTAGAAGTATACGCTCATATTAACTATCTTGTCATAGATTGTATCGCAGTGTCTTACATAATGTCTCATACAATACGTGTTAATATGATGGCTTTCTTCGAGTAATCTTTAAAGCGGGTCAGCGTAACCATTTTTTAGACTCCTTCGCCAATCCACTGCTGGATGATTGCCTTCCCATGCCGTGTCGGTCATGTGGTTTGTTTGACCACAACAGTTACTGTTGGTGAATGTAGGGATGCCCAGGATCGGTTGCGATACCACTCACCATTGATGTTAACCGTGACCAGGATTCTAACTCGAACGCCCAGGTTGAACAGTGCAGCGTGCCATCGCTCCACCCACAGAACTGTGTATATATGTCCATCATAAGGCAGCGGTGACGTCGAAATGTGGCGTTGTGTGAGCTGTGCCTATTCTTAGGGTTTTCGGTAAACGGTTCCACCTGAAGACGGAGGCTTGTGTTGCCTCCGAAACGTCGTGATTTTTATGTTATTTTTATTTAACTTTTATTAATTTTAATTTTTTTTTACCTAGGTGACTTTACCGAAAACACCCTAAGAATATGCATCCTTGCAGTCACGAAAGCTTCAAATCTAGAATGACCTGTGCCTGCATACTGTCAATGCAGTCCCTCGATTTATGTGGCCTTTGTATATATAGGGAAAAAAAACACTCGTGTATAATTCAGTGCCACATTTCACCCTGCCGCAAACACCTTCGCTAAGTATCAATTCTATTTGCTGGGCAGTTAAAGGCAAGGGTGGATGAGGACACTCGAGCAAATGTATTTGAGAGACTGTAGGGCAGGCTGCAGCACCCTCTGTTGGCAATCTTTAATCGCACCCAATGGGCATCGACTGTGGGACCAAAGAGGTGAGCATTTGTCAGCTGCGCGGCACTATACTACTAAACTAGAAGCATTTGTTGATGTTACCAGGTTAGGCCCACTGAGCTATACAGCACTTTTTCAGAAGCGACCTGACCACAAATGAAAGCTCAACGGGGTGGCTTATCATGTGGACATTTATTGCAGCCTAATACTCGAAACGCGTGATGTTGATTCTAAATGTGGAGGGAAAAACCGGAGGACCCGGAGAAAAAATCCATGCGGCCACGGGGAGACAGAACACATCATTGCAAGCGTTGTCATCAACACGCCAAATGTTGCTGTTGTTTGATCATATCTTAATCAACAAGGCTCGGTGGTTGCGGATCCAAGGGTGATGTTTTGGGAGAGGAAAGGGGGGGTCGCAATGGTGACCATCGCCTTCCTGTAGCCTTTGAGAAATTACATAGATTTTTTAAACTGACAAATGTAAGGGGCTTATATATTTTTTTTAAAGTTTGACACTTTTGGACCGCCCCCTTCCCTTGCACATTTTCCTAGATGTCCCTCTATCGGTACCGTGGCATGTCAAGCCACATGCTGCTGGGCAATGTCGTCTCTCGTGCACAGTGGACATCGGGAACGGTCAGCAAAGAAGCCCTTGGGTGCCATGCAATGTTGAGCACAGCACGTAAAGTTGTGTGCCTCCATTCATAGATAACCTACTCTCTGGAGAACAAGACGCTCCACTGTATCAATAATAGTATGCCAAATGTAATGGGCATGGTGACAACAACCGCCGTTGTAAGTAGAAATGTTGAACTTCTTTCGCACTGCACGTAGCCAGCCATACTAATCGGAGGTGTAGGGGAAACACAACAAACTAGCACGCAAAAATCAGTTATAAAAGAAATTCGTTTTCAATGTCATCACGTGGTGGCGATGAACTCACCACAGAAGGTTCCCCTAATCTCCTCCTTTCTTCCAACCCTGCCCCTTGGTCTCTTTCTTCACCTCTCACCCTCTCCTCTCGACCTCCTTCCTCTTTCCCTCCGCATCTCCCTCGGCAAGTAGGTATGTTGAATTTCTTTCGCACCGTACCTAGCCAACCGTCCATTCCCGTGCCTGCCAGTGCACTCCGTGCTGTCGCTCATTAATTACATACTCACGTGACCTTTACATTACTTTAAGGTGCCCTCACGTGATCCTCGCACATGCTGTATACACACATACCAGAAGTCACAGCCATATTGAGAGGTACACTGCATGTGGGGCATTGGACATATTCTCCAGGCCACTGCCTCCCGACACACCCCATGTGACATTCAGCCCCTGACAAGCACAAATGCGGAGCGTACAAATTAATTACAAATTAATTTTACTCGAAATTTTTTACCTGGAACACGCCATTAAATGGAACGTTTAGTTTGCAAGGGTGTCCAGGGTAGATGGTTCAGTGACATACCTCTCCGCTCCTGCCATCTCAGTCTCCATCTCTCCACTGCTAGACTTCACCCAGTCGCCACTCCACTCCCGCACTCCACCCGCCCCTCTCTCACTCTCACCACTTGGATTGTTCATTTAATTAGCTGATTTTTCGATTTGTCGCGGTGTCTGACAGATACAACACGAATCTGACAGTGAACAATGGATTGAACTTGGCCAGTTTCAGCATTTCTCTTGCCTCGAATTACGACCACTTTTGTTGGGAAGCCAATTGTAGGCCTTTCGACATGCCCCTACCAGACATCTGTGAAAAATAGCTTTATAGCTCATCGGATTCCTCCAGTATAAACACATACTCTGATTGTGATATCTTCATAATGCGTCTGATGAATCCTCTTAGCCGTGCAAAGGAGAGATAATTGGATGAATGTAGTGCTTCCAGAGCACTGCTGCAGGGCAACTTTTCTTACATATGTAGTGACATAGAATGGGTCACTACGGCTCGTAGCGCTGGTTACTGACAGAGAGAGGGAATGTGGCCGCAACGGTCGATTTTCCGGCAGAGCAGCGTGTGGCAGCCGTTCTGCCAGTAGAGCATTGCAATGCCACGGACTGGCTCACGAGGGTGCGTGGCGCTGGCTGCTGGCAGAAGGGGACATATGAGGACGTGGCACCCCGGCCGGCTGGTGGAGCACGTGATCGGCAGGGGTAAAGGATGTGGGGCAAAGGTGACCGAGGGGGCACGTGGGGTATAGCCCAGAACCTTCTGGTGGGTTCCAGAAGGGGGCGTGGCCAAGGGCGGAGCCAGGCAGAGGACACGTGGAAGGTGGCCCAGAAACTTCTGGTGGGTTCCAGAAGGGGGTGTGGCCTAGGGCGGAGCCAGGCCACGCCGGGGGGGGGGGGGGCATTAAAGGGAAGTCCCGAGGCTGGATAGGGGCTGTCTGTCGGTGAAATGCCGGCTGTTCTGGTCCATTTATAGTTACCCCGTGTGTGTACAGTGTCCAATGGTGTATAAGTAAACGTGTGTTGCCTCCTACTATTAGTGTCCCCGAAGTAACTCACTACACATACAAAAAGGGGCTTGGGAAATATAAAATTGGAACACGGATCATATGAGCTTGTGTATATCACGGTATGTGGACAAGCAGATGTTGCAGATAATAGGTACACAGACAGAGATGTGGATAGGAGCAGTTTCACTGCATGACGTAGTATTGGTAGAGAACAACTAATATATCCCCCATGGATAAGAATGAAATAGATTTTATTTGGAAAATTATTATCGGACTACATTTTCACATATGTCATGCTGGTGATTATTATTACGTAACAATAATTTTCTACTTTGTTTTACAGCTCAAGATGATAACATTGGGGGCCAGTTGCTCATCGTAATTTATGCACCAAATTGATGATCTTCAGGAGTGTATGACTGAGCAGCAACTAGCACACTTACTTGAGTCACTAATCGGGTCACTCTTACAAATTAGACTATCCTGGTCTTTTGAGTTCTTACCTGGTCAAATCAATAAAATTGATGCTGTAATATTCCTTGTCTATTAAATTTCACTCGAACAACGTCTAATGCATACGTGTCTCAACCTTACTAATCATGTAATTAATTATGCGCAGAGGACTAACTTTCTGAATGCACAAGATGATCCTACCTGAGCTACTGACAGAATGATTTTCGAATCCTGTTGTTCAGGAGGGCTACAGTGCTGCAATCAGGACACAAATATACATGAGCCAAGTCTACGCTCATAATTAGGAAAATACTAAAACAAAATGTTGCAGGTTTGTGATTGGACATTTTTTGGGGTTTTACGAATCCGGGCAGGGTCAGCCGAAGGTTCTAAATGACTTTTGTTCTTTTGTTAAACACTTAAAAAGTGGCCGATCCCCATAATCAGCGAACCAAGGAATTCACCGTCCGCGGATCGTGGCTAAAAAACGAAAGGAAGTCGTCTAACAATTATACATCTTTAACATTCGTCTACCAATTACAAATCTTTGACATTTAATTACTGTCGGTATACTCTCTGTGGCCGTCGCTAATTAGTGTGCGTTTGTTAACCTTAATGGTGTGCAGTGTGAATGAATAAATAAGTAAATAAACAAGTCTCCCAGCAAGCATATGGTTTGTGGTGGGAGACCTCTGCTGAAATAAATCGTCCGCATTGAAGCTATTTCAACAAAATCGGGGATTGTCCGTGCATGCTACCAACGAGCCATCTCGTGAATAGCCCTGTTTAAGGGAACCATCTGCTTCCCCAGCTGTTTTCTGGCATGGCGTTATTCAGTTAAGTCACTCCATCCTAAAAACAAACTGCCTCCTCCGACGATTAGTACATTCTCTAGGCTCGCCGCTCCTTGGCTCACGCACTGGTTTAACACACGCTGAGCTGATCCTATTATACCACCCTCCTATTTATTCCCTTTCTCTCTCCCAATCTGGCTAACTGCTGTTCATTTCACCGCAAAGACTCATCGGGATGAAATCCAGCAAGGAGGACGGAGAGAAGTGGGGGAAGAGGTGGGGGGGGGGGGAGTAACCGAGAGGTCATTGTGAGCTGCTGTGTGGAGTTTTGTGCTGTGCTGTGTTTTGCTTTTTTTGTGCGTGGCAGGGAGGTGCACGTGCAAATTAGTTGCGTGCTCGCTCGTGCGTCTATGGGGTGAGCGTGCAAGCACGGCTGTGTGTGTGTGCGTGCGTGCATTAGTTCGTACGTCCATGCATGTGCGTCAAGTTATTCCTATGCATATGTGTGTGCGGGTGTGCGCGCAAGCACGCCTGTGTGTGTGTGTGCGTGCGTGCATTAGTTCGTACGTCCATGCATGTGCGTCCATTCGTTCGTATGTATATGTGTGTGTGCGCGTGTGCGCGCAAGCACGCCTGTGTGTGTGTGCGTTCGTTCGTACGTCCATGCATGTGCGTCCATTCGTTCGTATGTATATGTGTGTGTGTGCGTGTGCGCGCAAGCACGCCCGTGGTGTGTGTGTGCGTGCGTTCGTACGTCTGTGTTCGTGCGGAGGTGCTCTCGGCCTTATAGCCGCTGTCACTTCTGAGAAATTCATGAAGCACGATGTGTGAATTCTGGGCTCTCTGCAGTTCCTTACCTGTGACAGCCCTTCACTGGCCGCGTGAAAGGCTCATTCACCCGGCTAGGGGACAATGCATGGTCTTCTAGGCCGCCCCATTCACTCGGGGAGTCCATCATTCCATCATTTCACCCCCCCCCTTCCCTGCCCTGCCCGTAAATCATTGAAATTCCGCAGCCTTCAAAATTAATCGACTTATTTTTCCACATACGCATAAGATCGATCGTTCACATTCGCTCAATCGGTCACCTGGACAACTTGATTTTTTTGGCTTTGTAAACCGGTTCATGTGCTCAAAAAATAGCGTCAGCATTTGACCAAAAATCGATGTGTGAGATATAATGTTACTTTAAAGGAGAACTTGAACATTGTTTTACTCACAGCAACATCCAATCTGATAATTGTTTTTTTACCCTTCTATCTGGCAACAAAACTGACACCTTTTTTACAAGGAGTCATGTTTACATAGACCACAATACCTGCAGTCATAATGCAAACAAAAAACATAACTCTGATCATGTGCACTGTCCTTGAAGTTGAATGGTCTTTTGGCGTCATCTGGTCCAACACCATGTGAGACTAGGCTCTAAGAAAAGCTGTCTCGGGTGTGGACCATTCAACTTCAAGGACAGTGCATTTGCCAGTAAAAATATGAGAATTGGTTTTTTACCCTTCTATCTGGCAACAAAACTCAAGGACAGTGCACATTATCAGAGTTATGTATTTTGTTTGCATTATGACTGCAGGTATTGTGGTCTATGTAAACATGACTCCTTGTAAAAAAAGTGTCAGTTTTGTTGCCAGATAGAAGGGTTAAAAAACAATTATCATATTTTTACTAGCAAATGAGTTTCCAATGGTGTAAACATCCAATCTGTCAACCGCGCACATACTGTATTGTGCCACGTTACCTTAATAAGCGATTCTTGCAAATACTCGTTTTTTTCCGCTAGTGATGCATTGTTATCAAATCACTGCGCATTCAAGAGAGAGTTAAGAACAAATAAAAAAAAAGGGGCCCACAAAGAGCGAGACTGTGACAAACTCCTTACCTCGTCAGGATCCAGAAGGACCGGACAAAGATGGATAAGCAGAGAACAGATGGCTGTGGGCTGTTGTGGCGGAGAGGCGGAGTGGTGGCAGGCCCACCACACGCAGACTGTGACCAAGTGGAGAGAATACGCAGAGAAAATTCACTTTTCCAAACATTTTATGCCACGTTTGAGCCCCCATTAACCCTTGGCCACCGTGGCCAATCGAGCTTTTTTTTTTTTTGGGGAAGAGTCGCGACGAATCTCGCTCGTCGCTTCCCAACGCGCTGTCTGCGCGCCGCGTTAAAAAAATAAACGTCGAGGCGAAAGAGCCTCTCAATCCAACTGAAGGCCATTTCTTTTCAATTTACGCTCAATCAACGGAGTGTCTTTTCGCGAAGTTTAATCCGATTTCTCGTCATATTTTTCAAATGAAACGAGCGGATCTTACGGGTGAAAAAAAATGCTCGCGAAAGAGGATTTTAATAGGCTATCCGTGATTTATTCTCAGAAAAGAAACGCAAAAGTAAGAGTTATAAAATTTCCTCGCCGCTGCTTAGATTTAGATATAACTACTGTATCGGTCTAGAATAGTATGGAAATGGTAGTTGCTCACAATGCCACTAATTACAGACATTTAACTTTTGTACTCTGTTTTTTATAATGGGTTGAGTTTTTTGCGATGTCTGCTTGCACACTTTTGCCAACGCGGCAAACGTGTTTAATTGTAACATTAAAAATAATTTCAAGTCACCGATGGGGCCTAAATCGACCATCCAACAGTCGAGGAGAATAGTTTTCTTTGTATCTATAGGTCGACTCAGTCTCAAATTAGTACTTAGTGCAGTATGTAAACATCGCCACTGGGGAGACAAAGGCGTCTGACCGTTGTACTGGCCACCCACCCCCTCGTGTGCCGTGCCGGCCTTCCTACTTGCTCGCTAACAGCACTTGCCCCAACAGTCTGTTCAGCCTATACGGGGGATCTTTGTCTTTGGTTATGTTGGCACGCTCTTTGTGATGTTTGGTTATTTATGATTGCCAGCGGTTGGTGTGTATGGTAGTGGTTGTTGACAGCTTGTTGTTGTGTATGGCTGATTGCTTGTTGTGAACGTATAAGATTGACATTGCATTCAACGATGCAGTATTCACATTGATGACCTTTCTAACATGGTTAACATTTCTAACAGAGATATTTTTTTTGGGTTAGATCGCGTAAATATAAATGCGTCGTTAAACCCGTCACCACTCGACACAGCCAACTAGTAAGGTTTGTCACGTTAACAAAACGTGCCAATTCGTTACTAGTACAGCACACCGGTGTGTTGGAGAGTAAACCCACACCATTTACAATCCGCGTACGACGTTTCGCCAGTAATTACAACTAGCATCATCACGCGACAGACAGACGAATTGGCACGTTCTGTTCACGTGACCAACAATACTAATTGGCTGTGTCGGGTGGTGGCGGGTTTAACGACACATTTATATATTTACGCGATCTAATCCCAAAAAAGCCCTTTATAATGGAAAATAATGGCCGAGAAAGCCTACGTGTTTGGTTAACATTTCTAGCTGCACTAAGTAATCTAATTAAGTAATTTCGTCAGAGTACAGGATAGATAAGCAGACTACTTCTTAATAAATTTCGATTTAAAGCTTTCGTGACTGCAGGGATTCTTCTTCTTGGTTCTTTCGGTAAAGTCCCGTAGAAGGGAAATAATAAAATAATAAAAATAAAACATTATAAAATACAATTCTCACAGTGTAAAATACAATTCTCACAGTGTGAAAATGTTATTTTATTACGTTATAATTTTATTATTTTATTATTTCCCTTCTACGTGACTTTACCGAAAAAACCAAGAAGATACTTCTTAATATATCCGTTTCTCCACGTAAAACATATTTCGTGCACATCCCATCAACCACATGACTTTCTAGGGGCGTATGATTTCAGCAGCGTGATTAATATTGCAGCAAACACTGGACCAGAGGTCGCAACCGGGTACCCGATACCCGTACCCTACCCGATACCCGGCTACCCGTACCCGGCCGGGTACGTACCCGGCCGGGTACGGGTACCCGTTGCGACCCTGGTGCGGCCGGGTACGGGTACAGGTAGGCCGTGAGTCACTGGTGAGTAACCGTTTGTCACTCATTTCGGGTAGGGTACGGGTAGGGAACGGGTACCCGTACCCGGCCGGTTACGGTACCCATTTGCGACCCTGGTGCGGCCGGGTACGGGTAAGGAATCAAAACCCGTTTGCGACCTCTGCTCTGGACCGACCGCTCTTGACTATCAGTATCTTATCAGCAGAGTCGGGCTTGCTAGAACCAACGGTGGTAAACTGCCCCTGCCCGATGTTCAAGGCAACAACAGCCCCGACTTTAAGATGTGGGCCCGAGTTCGATGTTAAAGCGTCTTTTCGCAAAGCACGAAATCATCACTGAGCGTCGTTGCGGAGAATATAACGAACAACTATGCAGACAATACGTCTCCTTGACATATCTGTTTCTCCGCGTAAAATGTTTTAAACAAAGTATTTAAACACGGAAAAGGTACGAAATTTAAATGTTATTTTATGCAATTGTCATAACCCAACCATGTCGGTCACAAGCAATAGCAGACGTTGGAAAGTTGCGTCACAGTATATTATTGAACTACACCACACGCGCCAGCAGATGGCAGACGTAGAATGCCGTAACTCCTACACCGGGTTCATTTCGTGGTGAAACCGAGCAATGTCTAACAAGGGTTGAAAAATTGACGAAGAACGTGAGCTTACTGCGCTCAGTAGTCGTAGCCTCTTCCCGCAGGTGGAGCGAAACGTCGGACAACGTGCCGAAAGACACGAGGTGCACCACTACACCACAGCGGAGAGTGCGACAGCACAACTGCGGAAGCCGACGGAAGGTTTTTTCGCGATTCTCTGGCACCCAACGAAAGTCACTGATGGGGCCTAAATCGACCATCCAACAGTCGAACATTTAAATATTCCAATGCATGTGAGATTGCTAGGGGGCATTCAGGATGGCCCACTGTGTGCCTGTCGCGATGGGGGGAATGGTGCGCAAATGTTGGAAGCCTGAGTCTTTCCGAGCTGGATATTATATTTTACTGCGAATCTATGGGTGTCTTTGCGAACATTCAACACTTTTTGAATGGTGCTGATATAGGAAACACGAAATGTCACTGAAGGTGGCTGACGTTCATTTGACATTCAGTGAGCTCATGCAGCCGTCACCTTGGCTGTAATGCGACGACATTGGCACACCTGGCCAATAGCTTAGTCTTGTGCATGGCGTCACAGTTTTATCAATTTAAAAAAAATCTGCTGCATAGGGGGCGGAGCGGTGGTGGTGATGTTGCTGCGAACCCGGTGATCCGAGTTTGATTCCCGTCCATGGTTAAAATCGGTGGTGAGCGATATCTGGCCCACGTCTACGCCTATCTGCACTGACCCACGTGGTGAGGTACGGTCAAACAACACCCATGACAGACACGGTGTTTAAATCCATGAGAAACCAGATAAAACACGTTGTCAGTTACGAGTGTATCATGGATACACTCTTCGATACAAATAAAATGAGTGGACTGTATATCCCCGTGCCTCTGACTAATTCACCTGAAAAATGCTTGATCTTACCAGATCTCAAAAGCCAAGCAGGTCCGAGCCTGCACAATGCTTGGATGAGCTACCACCACGCACCAAAGCGGTTGTCACAGCCTGCAGGGCAAAGTTCATGTCAGCAGAGGCACTGCAGGTAAATCTGTTGTCGTACTATGATGACACAACGCTCCCCGCCTTCATCAACCGGCGCTGACCAGCGTGGCGAAGTATGGTCAAATATCCCCCCGCCCGGATGACGAGCACGGCATGGGGAGACGTCCTCATCTAGCAAGCTGCATTGCGTCGACAAAAGGTGCCGCACGCGGACAAAATCACGGCAACCGCGGCATGTAAAGTGACCGTGCACGCTTGACGGAGGTTAAACAAATGTGGCCATTTGTTCACTGGCGGGACCCCCCCCCCCACCCGCGTGTGTGCGTACCACGGCGATCGGAGCTCCCCTCTGCAGCACGTGCGGATGACGGTCGACACGGCAGACAGAGGCCCTGTGCTCGCAAGCCCGGTGGGATTTCAAAGCGTCTACCGCATATGCACGCTTTGCGTAACACTTGCAGCCAACATGTTTTCTTAATCGAACCACTGCGTCGGCATTCCCATGGAGAATGATCGCAAGCGTTGGCAACCGGGGTGTTAGCTTTTAATCAGCGCGTACTATTCGCAATCGTTGTCGTTGCCGCTGCTGTATCTTTTATTAAATCAGAAGGTGAAATTAGCTCGTTGAGACGAATAAGAGATTGCCTCTTTTACAATCGGTGGTCTTGGGGTTACATCGGGAACAATGTTATTGCATACGGGTCGGAAACATGGTCATTACAAGAAAACATGTATTGTGCAAGACACTTAAACGTGCCCAAGAAAGCATGGAGAGACGCCTGCTTTGAATTATACTGAGATATGGAAGGAGGAACACATTGATTAGAGAACACACGCCAGTTTAATGACGTCATTCACATTGCTAGGGAAATTAAGTGGGCTTGGGCAGGATACATTGCTAACAGGTCAAGAGTAATAATGAAGTGTTAGCCAATGAGTGGAATTAATTAATGAAAGAGGACATCCACCAGGAGATGGAGCAATGGAAGAGATGGAGTGCAGGTGCCGGGTGGATTGTAACATTGCAGGATCGAGAGAGTTGATGGTGCCTTGGGGAGACCTTCAGCCATCCAGCAGTGGATTGTTCATGGCTGATGATGACGATGATGACGTTAGCATCAAATTAAGATAACGCCTCTGGTTATATACAGTTTCCCTATTTACATGGGGGGAAATCACTAATTTAGTGGCATTAATTTGATCAAAACCATTCATTTGTAATGACAACAATTATTTAATAAAAATATCGCATGACATGTGCCTGCAATAGAAGGTTTATATTTTACAAAGCATCCTAGTTAAAACAGTCAACAGTAAATCATCTTATTTTTTTTCAGGTGCCAAAAAAATCAGGTTAGTAGATATATCGAAATTATGTATATATACATGTTCACTATCATTTGAAGCATTTCCATTGACGCAAATCTGAAAGTAAAAAAAGAAACCCAAGGCTTCTCCGTGACCTTGGGCATGGTGATCGTCATCCGCAGTCTCTCCTGGGGTTTCATTATCCTGCCGGAGCGGAGCCTCCAAATTTAGCCTTGTTCACTGAGGGCTTTGCAGCTCGGAAAACAGGGGGGGGGGGGGTAATGTATGGGCGGGAGTGTAGGGGGAGGATCGGAAAGTGGGAATAGGGGGGCTGAGGAGCCGGGTGATTAGAGAAGGGGTGGAGGGAGCGTGGGGCTTAGTGGGTGGTGGTGGTGGGTGGTGGTGGTGGTGGGTGGTGGTGGTGGGTGGTGGTGGTGGTGGTGGTGGGTGGTGGTGGTGGTAGGTGGTGGTGGGTGGTGGTGGTGGTGGGTGGTGGTGGGGGTGACAGTGGTAGGGGCTCGTGGTGATTGTGACGGCGGTGGTGGTAGCGGTGGCAGCGGTGGCGGTAGGAGGTGGTTGGTGGTGGTGGTTGTGATGTCGGTGGTGGTAGTGGTGGCAGTTGGCGGTGGTGACAGTGGAAGGTGGTGGTGGCGGCAATGCGGTGGTGGCGATAGTGGTGGTGGTGGGAGGGGTGGTGGTGGGCGTGGAGGGAAAGAGGGTGGTGTTACGTTCGCGAAATCGATAGCTGAGAGATAACAGCCCATTTCAACGTCGCAATCCCATTCCATCACATATCCCGAGCTGATCATTGATCAAATCATGCAAGGCTGCGTTGAATCATTTCAGGATGTGTCACTTGGCGAGAAGAAATAATAATGAGGTAGAGGATGAAAGTAAAGACATTTATCTTCTAGAAATAACTTGAGAAGTCATTACCGATGGTTTCTTTTTTACAGGCGTGATATTTTATCCCCACGGTTCTTTGGCCGTGATACACCATTGCTCGCACGCGCAATGCCAGATTGCCATAGTAGTATTTGCCGTTGCTCTGCGAGAGAGAAAAACAATAACTAAGACTTTAAAAGGGCCAATTTAACGTTCAGCAAAAACTTGTACCGCGTCGAGCTGGCTTCGTGTCTAAGGTCGTGCGTTGCTTTGCGTTTCTTTGTGTTTATTTGTGTTGCTTTGTGTATGTGCACACTGTGTCGAAGCTACGAGGGCGATAAGTATGCTACAACTCCAGAGTGCCGTTTTACGTAATAAACTACGCAAAGTGAAACTCAAGCGTGCTTTACGATTTAATACACTTTTACTGGTAGAACCTCCTGGTTCCACCAGCCCACAGGGGATTATTGTGTCCGTCCGTCGTGCAGGGAGGGGCTGGGTGGGGAGGGAGGGGCTGGGTGGGGAGGAGAGGGTGCGGAGGGGCTGGGTAGGGAGGGTGGGAGGGGCTGGGTAGGGAGGGTGGGTGGGGCTGGGTGGGGAGGGGAGGGTGGAAAGGGGCTGGGTGGGGAGGGGCTGGTCACCCCGTGGTGCCCTTATAAAACTCAACGTTTAACCTACTCACGCCGACTGGTGCCCGCCCTCACAGTCGGGCATATTTGCGGAATACACCACGCCGCCGTTGACCCTGGCCATTGACCGAGCAACCCAATGTTCCTACCAGCTCCCTCCCCGCAGGAATGTGTAAAATATACAACATCCGCAGAGGATTGTTGTTGATTTTACAAAAGCAATTTAAGTATGAATACCCAATTTCGAACAGGTTTATATTTTGTATGCATACAAAGCCGCAAGGCATGTCCACTCGCCAATAGCGGTGTACCGATTCTCCCTTCTCGCAATTAAATGAATCGTTAAGTCTGTAAGTTGAACTTCTTTTTCACCATTCGTACCCAACCGTGCTAATCGGAGGTGCGTTAAGATACGTACGGTACGAAAGAAGTTCAACGCACATACATACATACATGGGCCTGGTATTGTTTAGGTTGTAGTGGACAGTAGCAGTCGAGTCGACAATTGGACTTCGTTCCGAAGGTCGCAATAACGGCTCGTAGTAGCGGCCTCGGTCACATTCCATCCCGTGACCGCTGAAAGGCGACGATCACTGTTTGGCCATGTCATACTGAGGATGGAGAACATCTCCCATGCTGCCCTACATCTACTACTAGGAAGCCACTGGAAACTATGCACTTTGAAAATCTCGATTGAAAACACTGGTCAACACACTTTTTCTGGCATAAGGTATTCCAACGGTTTTAAGGTAATCTTGGGGTGCTGATTCCAAATCTGGCTTCAGTTTTTGTCTATCACATCAGGTTTTTGAGATATCAAATATTGAATTTTTAATAAAAACTGCAGAAGAAAAATATTAAATAAATGTGGATATCTACATAAAATGATATTATAAACACACTATCCTAAAAATACAGCACCATATTTTAACACTAAAGCAGTCACTGACTCGCAACAACTTGCAATCATAAGTGACAGAGTTAATTTCGGGTAAAATCAATGAAAATGGGGTATGCCGATAGAATAAAAATGAGATGCGATAGAGCAAATCTGATATTAGATTTGGAATCAGCACCCTGAAATTAGTCTAAAACAGCTGCAAAAGTCCAGGCCAGAAAAAAACGTGTTTTTTTTGTTGACCAGTGAAATTCATTTCTTAAGAGCTGCATTTTGCCATGAGTTTGTTGTCCTTCCCCAGCACCTCCGATTGGCACGGTCGGCTACGTACGGCGCGAAAGAAGTTCAACGCGCGTGCGTGCTATCACTACTGCGCATCGACTCGAGCCGCGGGGTGCGATACAAAAAAAAGTGATTTGAAGCGTCCAGCTATCCGACCTCCTCACAGCTGACCCGTGTCGCACCCGAGTGTGCCAGGTGCGACACGGTGACACGGGCCTAGCTGTCCTGGAGGGAAATATTGCCGGGAGAGACCTGCCAGGGGTGGAGGGCGATGTGACCCGTCGCAGGTACTCGTGGGAGCCGTGTGAGTCAGGCGAACTCATTGCTTCTCGCATTGAGAAGCATCGATTCTATTAATTGAAGAATCCTTACACCACTACAAGCCAATATGGTCTGGCAGCAGCCGCTGAAGAACGGTAACTATAATTAAGTTAACTATTGGCATTATTCATAATAGAGGTTTTTTTTTGGGTTTAATCGCGTAAATATAAAAAATGTGTCGCGATCTAACCCAACAAAAACCTCTATTATGAATGATATTGGTCGCGAAAGCCTCCGTGTTAAACTGTTGACATTATTGTTAGGATGTGTTTCCCATTCATCGCTAAGACGAGTGGAGAGTGAAATCCGAACAATGTTGGTCACCAGCTTCACTAATCCACACTGACCGGGATGGAGAGGTATGACCAAATAACCCCCAACGACTCAAATCGTTACCTCCGCGATGCAAACAAACCCAGGGCATATCACGGGGAGAATCTCTCATGATACCAGAAGCGGGGAAAAACACAAGTAAATGCATTTTGTTGCGTGGTACATTATTAGGCAACTAACAAAACGAACCAGGACTTTTAATGTCCCGAGAAGACTCACAGCTATACGAGAAATTCTACCTGAAAAAGAGGACGTCCTGGGAAAACCAGGACAGGTTGCATGCTTGCATCCCTACTCACGAACTCACGTGGCTTTGAGAGGTCTTCATCCCAGCAATGAGATTGACAAAGGCCATGAAAATGATTGTCTGCGGTATTATTCTCATTGCATGTGACCTCCACAAGGCGTTACTTGTTACAAAAAGAGACAAATGACCGGTGCCGTGGCCGAACCTATTTGTGCATCCCAATGATCCACACAGTCATGGGTATTTTTGTTTTTAAATGAGAGCTAAAACTTGCACCTTTGGGTCAATGGCGGGGAATAGAGCCCTATTGATCTGCTGAGCCTCGCAATTAATGCTGAGTCGTGGTTCAGGGGATGCTGCGGCGACGTGTGATGGTTAAAACGCCGGACTTGCAATCCGAAGGTCGCCAGTTCGATTCGATCTCCGGGAGTGGCAATTGCAACAATGGGGCAAGTTTATGAATTCACCCCCTTACCCCCCCGCCGCTTCCCCCTCTTCCAAGGCGTCTGCTAGTGTGAAAGAGTAGGCCACAAATCTAATCCCAGAGTGGCTCTGTGAAGTTCCCTTTAGTATTAATAATAGTAATACTTTCATTTGATTTGGCGTCGTTCATGCCGCCATATACGGCGTGAAAGAACCCCAACGCACACGTACACACCAAGCGAATGAAAACCCTACTGCCAAGCAAAACCCAAAATGAATAAACAAATTATAAAAATGGGACCATAACAAGAAGCACAAACAACAAAAAGTGTAACACGTTGGAGGCTTTCGCGACCAATTCCATCCTTAATAGAGTTTTTTTTTGGGTTAGATCGTGTAAATATATAATTGTGTCGTTAAACCCGCCACCACCCGACACAGCCAATTAGCAAGGTTTGCCACGTGAACAGAACATGCCAATTCGTTACTAGTACAGCACACCGGTGTGTGTTGGAGAGCGAAGCCACAACATTTACAATCTGAGTACGACGTTTCGCCAGTAATTACAACTAGCTTCATCAGGCGGCAGCCAGATTTGTGGATACATCCTCCTGTTTCGTTCCTTAAATAGACGGATCGATGCGATGGCGTCACTCGTGAGTCCTTCACGTGCGAAGGGGGAGGGATTATTGAATGCATATACATTACAATGGGTATCCATTACCGGTTGGTTTAGTCACATGGTAATCAACGTACATTATGTGTGCACATTGTTCATGTACATTGTTCTTGTACCGCTTGCCGTTTATGTGTACATTACCTGCTCTTGTCTGCTCACAAGTAATCCCCATTGACGCATGGTGACCTGTATAGGCATGCATTTAAACAAAGTATGATTGGATATTTCTTTTTTATCTACCGTGTATCATTAGATGATGAACAAAAAGCCATCGAAACAAAGAAATCAGTAGATGCCCTCATGCCAGCAGTGGCATAAGCAAAACATTGCAGGGCTGCACCTTTACCTGTGCGTAGTTATGATTGCTTGTGGGGTGGTTCAGAATGTCTCCACGCAGAGTTGTATCGCCCGCTCACCCACCACCACCCCCACGAGCTATGGTTCTCCCATCAAACACTCGAATCTGTTATAATTCCGATGTATTAATTACCACGGGTCTCATGACCACGAACTTAGGTTGATTCAATAAAAAAACGACGACGATGTTCTCAACACTTCGAATGAGATTAAATAGACCTGCCTTGAAACAGTGGCATAACCTGTCCACAGTAAAATACATTCCAGCCATTCTCAATAGACGATACTTTACCATTTTTTTTTACCATACTTCACCACCGTTGGTCAACGATGCAGTGGGGACACATGTTCTGATAAGGGCGCCGCCGTGGCGAAATGTGAACTACCTCGCCTGGTATACAGGACCACGTGGGTTCGATCCCGATCCCGACCCTGACGCCTGTTTATTTTGAGTTTGCGTGTCTCTCCCCGTGGACGCGTGGATTTTTCTCCGGGTCCTCCGGTTTTTTCCTCCGCATGTAGAAACGTGAGTTTAGAGTATTTGCCTGATCTAAATTTCCACGTGATGAGCCACTTGGTTGAGCCATCATTTTTAGCCAGGTCGCTTCTGAAAAAAAATAACTATATAGCCCAGTGGGCTTTACCTGGTAAAATAAAAATAGTTTAGTTTAGATATCACTTACCAGACTGGTGTTAGCCATGGCCAGGAATTGAACTCAGATGTCCGCTAACTACTGTACCCCCTCGTTCTACCTTAGACTTGGCATGACTTAAGCATTGGCAAAGTATTCAAAGCCGTTTTGATTCCCTCTTCCCACTTCTGCACCATTAAAACACCATCGCCTACAGCATACGCATGCTTTGTACGTCGGCAGTGAGCCTTCGAAGGTAACCGAATACCACGTGCGTATGTTGTTGTTGTTTTAAAAAATTGGCTTCAAATTTAAACAATGAACGAAACTGCGTCACCGTCTGCTAAACAATTGAATGCCCCCGGCCATGGGGATGAATTTACGTATATCACGCACGGCAATTTCACTGCCTGGTTTCGCTGAAGGGAAATCAATAGCAAGAACTCATGCCTCACTTTAATATCTGGCGAGAGGTTCCTGCTGCCATTTGGCATTCGCCCATAATAGGGCAATTCCTTCTGCACTGAAGACCACTGTTTGTCAATGGCTAGCAGGTGAGGCCCGACGCATGCATTCTTGCTCGCAGCCCAGCAGCCGAGAGCTTATCTTTGCGTGTGGACATTTGTTTGAAAGTTTTTCGGCTGTCACCTTGAAGAGATGCACGTTCATGCGAATGCAAGATTATCTCCGTGGTTGTTTTTCCCATTACCGGTTGGCTGGTATCTTTATTTTACCCGCGTGAGAGCGGTTGAGACAGCGGGTCTCTTTTTTAAGGTGGACGCATGCTAGAAGGGCAAATACAAGTACATAAATATAAATAAAATTGCACGACAACAGAAATAAAAAGATGATGAAAAATCGTTGTGAATAATGTGGGGAGTAGTGGTGCCTTGGTTAGGACGCTGCACTATGAACCAGGTGACCCGAGTTCAATTCCCCGCCACAGCGAACACCGCTCGTGATAGTTTAACCTGTTCTTTCTGCCCATCCGCCTCCTTGGCAAACTCGGACTAATGACCAGCCTGGTGAAGTATGGCCAAGCAAACCCCCCTTGACTGCCACGGCGTGGGTCGGGCCTGCGTCCAGCAGTGGATTGACAAATGGCCGTGATGAGTGTTGTCGGGACATGAATACACACGTGATAAAAGCAAAGCAATTATCAGAGATGAACACATTTACACGCATCGTATGAGCGCAAAGTAGAAACTAAATGAGGTACACAAGCAATCAAGAATGAATCCACTTAACATATTGAAGGGATTAATTAATTTTACAAGAGAATAATCTTTGACATGTTAATTACAAACGAAATGCCACATTTTTCCGTTTTCAAAGGCTCTAATATTTTAAGTATTCATGTCTGTTCCAGGTTTCCGAAGGTCAACATCCATTAAGGATTTAAAATTTACTGCCAAACACAATTTAGAGAGGTGGTGCAAAACATCGTTTTGAAACGTTTTCAAAAGTCCAAGAACCACCTTTCCAATGAATGAGAAGCGAACTAAAGGCCATTACAAGCAATAATAAAATAACCTATCACTTTGTAATTGCGATACAATGTGTAGGTTTCAACCCTCATTAAGGAAACACTGTCAGAAACTTTGTTAAATACGTTTCATCGCTTTGATTTTGGCACAGGCGAAGCTCATTGGGCAATGCATGCTCATTTTCGATGGGGCCCCGGTTACAGAAATCTGATTACAGCAAAACTTGTACGAAACAATCCCAAAAACAATCTTGGCTGTCAAACTTTTGCGAGAATGAGCAGTATTGTTACTGCTTCGATAAGAGATATTATACTGGTAGGAACCTCCTGGTTACACCAGCCCACAGGGGATTATTGTGTCCGTCCGTCGTGCAGAGAGGGACTGGGTGGGGAGGGAGGGGCTGGGTGGGGAGAGGAGAGTGGGGAGGGGCTGGGTGGGGAGGGTGGGGCTTGGTGGGGAGAGGAGGGTGGGGAGGGGCTGGGTGGGGAGGGTGGGGCTGGGTGGGGAGTGGGAAGGGTGGGGCTGGGTGGGGAGGGGCTGGTAACCCCGTGGTGCCCTTATAAAACTCAACGTTTAACTTACTCACGCCGGCTTGTGCCCGCCCTCACAGTCGGGCATATTTGCGGAATAAACCACGCTGCCGTTGACCCTGGCCATTGACCGACCAACCCAACGTTCCTACCAGCTCCCTCCGCAGGAATGTGTTTTGCTACATAGGGCCCAAATTTCTCCACCACTCAAACTCCACCACGGTGTACGTCTGACGTGAAGTGTGGTGAACAACCGGCATGACTGACGGTGTTTAGAGGACTTTGTCCAGCAGTGGGTTGACAAAAGGCTGTAAATGCTGATGATTAGGGGTAACCATTCACCACTCCTTGGCGATTCCATGACTTGTCACAATTTAGGTTCAAGATTCGATTGAATAAGAATTTTGTTGTTGTTGAAATTGCTGTGAACGTAGCGGCTACCAGTGACTACAGGAGACCCATGAACCCACCACATGTGATATGCATATCGAGAAACATTGATTCTCATCCTCACGATTCAACGCGTGCATCGTGAACTTAAAATTCGATCGACGAATTGATGCGTTGTTACATCTGCATTGTGTTGTAGGGCCCTATTATCAAGGGTGACGTTGCCAGAACCACGCCTGGCCTGATGTTGACACACCACAACCTCGTGGAGGCCCGGTGCCGGTTTCAGATATGCTTCACTGATGTTAAATGTGAGTGATAATTGAACTCAACTTGCCCGGTTCATAGTTACCACACGACAGACAAAGATCCCCCATACAGCCTTAACAGACTGTTGGGGCAAGTGGTGTTAGCCAGTACCTATGAAGGCCAGCACGGCACACGAGGGGATGGGTGGCCAGCACCACGCCCGGTCGCCTTTGTCTCCCCAGTGGCGATGTTTACACACCGCACCAGGTACTCATTTGAGGCTGAGTCGACCAAGGGGAGGCCCAGGACCGGTTCAAATAATTGTCACTGGTGTCAGTCGTGAGCGGGAATCGCACTTAGGTCGCTGGGTTAGGAGCGCAGTGCGCTAACCGCTGCACCACCGCTCCTGCAGACACACAGACACACCTCATGTCGGCAAAATAAGGCTAACAGTTCATGTCTGCGGCTGCCGAGGTCTGTGCATATACATTTTTCACGGAGGTTCAGCCCGTGACCTGTATTACAGAGGGCTAATGGGAGCCTGCAGTGGAATGAATATATTTGGACAAAATGCATTCATGTTGGGAACAAAGGAGATTTTTTCTTCTCTCCTCTATTTATGTTTCAGAGGATTGTGCAGCACCCACTCGCGTACGAACACACATACACACACACACACACTTACGTTCACTGCTGCACTCAAAGTTCCCAAATTTAATCTGTCAAATGTAGTGGTCGTCTCTGTATATTTTATGTAGCCAAAGGATTCCATTAAAAGCCACTTAAATATGGTTATGTGGTAGAATGTTAAAATACCGCATGGGGATAAAGTTTGGCCATTTAACGTTTGGTGTCTTACGGGAAGACAAAAAATAAAGTGCATACATTTTAAATGTATTTATACATCATTTGACTGTCACGTGGCTCTTTTAAAATGAAATTGTGTGAAAAGATTGAAAAAGTTGAAAGGCAGATCAATTCCTTGGGTATTGAACAAGAGCTGCCTCCATTCTCGTTAGCCAACAGTTTTATTGTGCCACTGCCATGAAACAAGAACATTGCCAAGGCTGGTTTAATCGGCTGTCAGATGACCTCAGGGACCTGAATTTGCATAATGTATGTTAACGCATGCGAATATTGGTCTTTGCCCTCTCATTCTTAATCAACTCGTGTCCTGCAGCTACACAAAGGCCTCTCCGTGCAAAATCAATTTCATCCTTAGAGTTAAATGACTATGACCGTAAGGAATATGACATTATAAATTATTTAAGACACTGAATTCAGCGCAACTGCGAATTGAGTTTTAAAGGTTTCGCTATTTGCCTACCAATTTTAGCTATACTCTTATTTTCACGCTTTTGAGCACCGTACGTTTTATTTTTGTTGAAGGGTTCGTTCCGTATTAATTTGGCCAGAAAAAAATACAAACCACCCTACCTCTGGGCAACCTCACTGCTCCATGTTAAACAGAAGCACGGCAAATGCCACGACTATAGCATCACGTCACGGTTCGTGCAATCTTTTGTCACAGAATAACTTCATTAAACACTCAACAACAAATAGACAAATGACTATTATCATTAGTATCATCATCATCATCATTGCCATTGGATGTTGCCACGGTGTAATGGTGAGCATTACGCTGGACTTGCAATCCAGAGGTCACCGGTTCCATATCCTGGTGTGGCAGTTGACACAGTGGGCAGATAAGTGTCTTTAATCCCATCCACGTGTGTCCATCCGGCAGTATAATCGGTGCCCTGCAGTGTGGTGGAGTGAAGTGTAAGTACTGCCACCACTTATCTCAAGACGTTTTTACATCACTATGAGACCTCCTTTAACAGTGGCAAAATATAGTAATAGGTTTTTACCCTTTCATCTGGTACAAAAACTGACACCTTTATACAAGGCATCATGTTTGCAATAACCACAACACAAGCAGTCAAAATGCAAACAAAAAGAAACAACTCTGATAATGATATGCACTGTCCTTGAAGTTGATTTGTCCACACCCGAGACAGCTTTTCTTAGAGCCTAGTCTCCATTGGTGTTGGACCAATCCAACACCAATGGAGACTAGGCTCTAAGAAAAGCTAGACCAATCCAACACCAATGAAGACTAGGCTCTAAGAAAAGCTGTCTCGGGTGTGGACCAATCAACTTCAAGGACAGTGCTTATCATTATCAGAGTTGTTTCTTTTTGTTTGCATTTTGACTGCTTGTGTTGTGGTTATTGCAAACATGATGCCTTGTATAAAGGTGTCAGTTTTTGTACCAGTTGAAAGGGTAAAAACCTATTACTAACGTCTTTCCATCGTGAAAGATGTAGGGGCCCTCTTGAGCGCCCTCTCGTGGAGGTCTCTCCACCGGCAGTGCTGTGAACAAGCTATCGCCACAGGGCCGCACATTTTTGTACCAATAAACAGGCACATTCGTATCATCATTATCATAATCACCACCGCAGTATTCCACACAACAAGTGCACGTGCAACATTTTAAATAAGATGCAAGCGGTCCTCTAAGTCGCCGAGTTTCCATGGCGACTGGAAGCCATCTGGCCCCGCTGCTGTGCGCGGGGTTTCAAACCCAATGCGGTCCCCCGTGGTTCAGCAGAAGGGGCTTCACGGTCGCTGACAAATGCCGTCCTCGCGAGGTCAAATCGAGCCCATTCCTCTGCCCGCACACACTGCGTCGAGTCCGAGGTTGACCTTCACGGAGGGCACGTGACCGCTGGGGGCCCCGGTGTCAGCACCCAAATTGACTCTGCCTGCAATAAGTGATTAATGCATTCCTACCTAAATCTAAAGCTCGTTAATTTAGCGCAAGATTGTCTCGATAATTGCGCGCTCGCCCCCCCCATTCCCCTGCCCCCCCCCCAAAAAAAAAAACGTGCAATCGATATTACTTGCAGCGCGAGTATTCATGGCTGTGTTGGACGGTGTCTCCAGGGTGTGATGTTGGGGCTACACCGCGTGTTGTCCGGCAGCACAAAGTCCGACGTTTCGTTCTACATGTCGGGGGATTATTTCTTCATGTGCCGGAAGCTTCTTGAATTCGGTTCCTGAAGAAGCTCTCCAAGCACGTGGAGCGAAACGTCGGACGTTTTTGCCGAACAACACGCGGCACAATCCGAAAAAATATTGGAATAGCGTGAAACATGTCAAAGAAAATCAGAAGCCATTGTCTTTTTTTTTTGCCATCAGGGATGCTTCAGAGCAATTGCATATTTTGAAGAGCGAGAAACACAAAGAGCGTTTGCCTGCTACGGTAAGTTGTGTACATCGGTCGGCTAATTAAAACACTGCAACGCGTGGGACGCGAGAATGTCCTTTAGCATTCGTCGGCCCTGCGCGTTCAATTGCGATCTACACGACAGATGCAATTGCCATAATTAAAGCAAGGCACGGAGAGAATTGACAATAGAGCAATTGCATTGTCCTTTTCCACACTTTTCTCTGCAGAAAGATAATAGGATTTAACACGCAAAGTATTGCTTTAATTATTGTACGCAAGAATGCAAATGCAAACAAGCACAATACATTTAGACTCATTGGTGCGTTTATGTATCAGCATATTAAGCAACAGCATGAGGCCCGCAGTTGATAATGGGGCCCTGGATTTACTAAAATGGAGGGATTTATGAAAAATCAGCTCAATTTCAGATTCTTATAATTACCAATAAAAACATCTCATAATTTTAGAAGCACACTTAAAAACATGTGACTTATAAATAGTCATACTAAATCAAGTATTTCACATCACTGTGATACTATGAAGCTATGACGCTTGTCCATCATGTCATTTATCTAGCCACGTGATGCACTTACCCAAAAAACAATTACTGCTTCGGGCTATCAATGGGCTGTCACCGCCAATGCAAAACATGTTTGTTTATTTTACAGACACTTCACACTATTGTTAAGCTCGGAATAGAATGTTTCTGCTGGAGTGGCGTATACAAAAATCAGTCTTTTTGCAAGATAGTGTCATCCTTGCAAAAAAAAGCACGCCCATACATCCGAGCACACGGCAGAAATTGAAGCGGGGGAGTTGATGGGAAACGCTTAACATCGAAGTGTACAATAATTGGAGCGCTTTATTCCAAGCACAACAATTTCCACGACGAATAGTTCTCCTGGAAGAAGGCGAAGAAGAAGAAGGCGAAGAAGCAGAACGAACAATGATGATGGTTAATGGTAACTCGCCCGTGCTGTCGAGAGCGGCCGGCAGGAGGCTTGGGAATCATGAACCGCGGCTCTGATTGCCTCTCTCCCATTCGCGTCGTCGTTCGGCTGCAGAGCGGCGGGCGGTGACAAAAGAGGCAACCACTCCCTTGGGGAGGGGGGGGCGAGGCACCGATGTCCCAGGGCGCTGGAGGCACCACGTATTCGAAAATCGTCATCCGTACCACCGTTTCGAGGTCATCCCGAGGGCCCAATTAAACGATCCGGGCTTAAAGCGAGCACCTGGTGTTGCGTTAACAGCGGTGAAGTCAATAATCAAGGCGTGTGTAACGCCGGCCAATTATCCCGCACACGTCAGTTCTCAAGGTCACACGATAATTTAGAGCTCTTTGTTGATACGCTGCTGGGCGAGGCAACGCCCCCCCCCCCCCCGAATGCCCTATCGGTCACGTGGATTGACCATATTTCACCGTACTTGGTTGCTACTGGTCGGTGAAGAGGGTGGGTGGGTCCTGCACTGATGCGGGGCGTAGCAGAAACTCAGGTTTCTTAGTTAATAGCACAGTGTGCTAGATACGTCACCAATCACGTACATCAAAGTGGTTCGTTGCTCAAATGAGCTCCACGTAACAGTTCTGCGCCAATGGTGGCAATTCCACATTCCTGTGACAGAGGTACGTTTATATTTAGGATGGCCACTGTTGACGTCCCGATAAAGTGGTACCAAATGTATTGTCCTCAAAGGTTGTGATGACCCAAGTCCATTCCTAACCAGGATTTAATATCGAGACCATCAGATTGTGACTCACATTATATGACTGTGCTTTCAAGCTATCTGCGTACTTAGGATAAAGTGATATAATATGAATTACATAGAATATATAAATGAGAATGGATCTGAAGACACTACAGCAGCGGTGTGTGCGTATGTATTTAATATAGAGAAGCAGTTTAACGAGTGAATTTGGGAATTTCGGCAGGTGGCAGTTTTGATCATTTGGAGTTGTGGAGACAGGGCGTTCCGGGGAGGCTGTAAGAGGAGAGAGTTGCAAGCGTTGAGTCGGGATGTTGGTGAACGCGTGGAAAAAGTGCGGATGTGGAACCTTTTTTACAAGTATCAAAATGATGGAAAAAATAGGATTAGGATTCCCCTTTCTGGCAATAAAACAGATGTTAAAATATTCACACACCCAAATCGATACCTATCGCAAGGCATCCAAATAATGTATACTTTCATTCATCATTAATTTTAAGTATTGATACTTTTGGAACTTGCATTGCCTTTGTACTGTTCGCATTTTTGGCATTATCTGGTCTGACACTGCTGAGACGAGGTCCTTAAAGAAGGCTGTCTCTGGTGTAGGCCAATCAATTTCAAAGACAAAGCATATATCATCAGAGCACGTTTGTCTGCATGTTTTGTCCACGAGTATGTGTGGTTAATGCAGACTGGATGTCTCGATGCAAAAGGTATCGATTTGGTGTTTGATAACTGGTCAACAACAAAAAAAACATTTTTTTCTGGCCTGGACTTTTGCAGCTGTTTTAGACTAATTTCAGGGTGCTGATTCCAAATCTGATCTCAGATTTGCTCTATCACATCTCATTTTTATGCTATCGGCATACCCCATTTTCATTGATTTTACCCGAAATTAACTCTGTCACTTATGATTGCAAGTTGTTGCGAGTCAGTGACTGCTTTAGTGTTGAAATATCGTGCTGTATTTTTAGGATAGTGTGTTTTTAATATCATTTTATGTAGATATCCACATTTATTTAATATTTTTCTTCTGCAGTTTTTATTAAAAATGCAATATTTGATATCTCATAAACCTGATGTGATAGACAAAAACTGATGCCAGATTTGGAATCAGCACCCCAAAATTACCTTCAAAACGTTGGAATACCTTATGCCAGAAAAAGTGTGTTGACCAGTGTAATCGTAAACTTCTCCCGTTTTTTATGTATCGCCAGAAAGTGTCAAGCCTTATTCATATTTTAGTTTCATCATCGTGGTAGATGTTGTGCAGATGTAGATACTAGTTCCTTCAGATATGTGGGAAGGCAAGCAGAGTTGGAGAGCTTGGGATAAATGATCCTCACGAAACCTCCACTCTCAGCCGAGCTGGTTTATATCCGTTAAGTGCTTGCAATGCAGTGCATGGCCGTGTCATAGTAAACTGATTTGCTAGGCATGGCATACTTTAATGTGGCATTATTTTTAAGAGTAGGGAAATTCAATGGCTTCACGACCCAAGTTCTAGATGTGACATAAATAATCAATAACATACAATTACGAAACACTTTAGAGTCAATTGATTCTTAAGTGAATCGTTACAGCTGTCTCTGTCTCTATATATCAGGCTGGGCATTGCAAATCCATGTCAGTCTTGGAATGGACAGGAAAAAAACCAAGCTTTTGTGAGCATAATCTATTTGTAATTTAATATTGCCCACACAAGGCAAAAAGAGTACTGGGTAATTGGACCAAACTTGACAAGTGCTTCAAATTGATACCAGTCCTCTCAATACCCCTAGGTTAATGACATCCAATTTGTCCTTGCTGGGAATGCCATTTGTGTTTTTTGTTCTAATTGCGTTAAAGTTAACTGCCTTTTCTCTCCCCTGCACTTTGCCATGAATGCGTTTGTGAGCCACTTACCCTCAACGTATTCTTGTCTCGTTACTGGCAACATCTCTCAATTTCACAATTTCTGCGTTAGGTAATTTATACACGCGAGAACGTGCACTTAATTCACTCTTAAATAAAATTAAATCTGGACTGTTTGCGCTTGAACTCGCAAAATTTAACAATGTTAGCTATTCACATTGCAGTGTATTTTGGAGCCACTTTCTAAAATCAATATTCCATCACACTCGCGACCGAAAGAATCCCACCGTTAATTTCTTTCCCTATTATATATCTATATTAGATGCTGCACACTAAGTGGTGCAATAGTTAGCACGCTGGACTTGCAATCCAGAGGTCGCCGTTTGGTCATTCCCGCGTGGCAGTTGAGACAATGGGGCCAGTTTCTTCAATCCCCCGGCCACTGTCCAACTCAGCAGCGTAAACGGGTTCACCGCAGTTAGGCTAGCGGCAGGTGGCGTGCGGTGGGGTAAAGTGTGGGTACTCCCCACCTCTTCAAATTCGTCTGGCCAGTTTTGTAGAGGAGGCCAAAGCAGCCCTCTGGAGGGGGCTCCTAGAGCTGGCTCGAGGGTAGGCCCCTTCCACAAGTCAGTGGAGTGAGCAAGGCATCCCAGGGCTGCATATTTTTTTTTTAATCTAGATTATGTGCTATAGAGACTTAAACGGTGCAAACACTGTGGCCCTATTTGCAAAGGGCTCATCTTTTGGGCGATCTTCTTGGTTCTTTCGGTAAAGTCACGTAGAAGGGAAATAATAAAATAATAAAAATAAAACATAATAAAATACAATTCTCACGACGTTTCGGCCACAACGCAAGCAGCCGTCCTCAGGTGAAGAACAGGTCTGTCTGAATCAGACGCTGTCTTTCCGACAGACCTGTTCTTCACCTGAGGATGGCTGCTTGCGTTGTGGCCGAAACGTCGTGAGAATTATTTTATTGTATTTTATTTTTATTTTTTTATTATTTTCCTTCTACGTGACTTTACCGAAAGAACCAAGAAGATGAATCCCTGCAGTCACGAAAGCTTTAAATCGAAATTTTGGGCGATCATTGAGTTAAACGAATGCAGTGCTCGAATTGAGTCCGTTTCACAAGAGCAGCCTTCTGATAGCTCGCTAACAAATACCACATCGCCTGCTGGCTGAGGCCGGCATGGGCTGTTTAATTACACCCTTCACTTTGTCGGCAAAGTCTCATTACTCCTCCGGGGTTATCGATTGGAGAAAGCCGTGACATTCCGCTCATTTTGTGTAATTAGGCAAAATCAGAGCTTTGTGGGATTAATTGATTGCGGCCCCCCCAAATCCGATTTTTTTTTAAAATGAGATAATGGAACACGGGAGCTATGGTAACGTAAGTGGAATGGGGTCATTTAACACTTGAACCTGATGGCGGGACCCCGGGGTCCCGAATAAACGAAAGTCAAAATCGTAATTAATTAACTTATTAAATTTCGATTTAAAGCTTTCGTGACTGCAGGGATTCATCTTCTTGGTTCTTTCGGTAAAGTCACGTAGAAGGGAAATAATAAAATAATAAAAATAAAACATAATAAAATAATTCTCACGAGTTTCGGCCACAACGCAAGCAGCCGTCCTCAGGTGAAGACCAGGTCTGTCGGGGAGACAGCGTCTGAATTATTTCCCTTCTACGTGACTTTACCGAAAGAACCAAGAAGATAATTAACTTTTTCTTGGCGACTCTGTCCCACCGCGCACAGAAACGCCACGACCCGCCCGGCGCGGATCATTATGTTGTCGTGTCGTCCAAGCAGCAGCAGCGAGGACGAATGCGCAGAAGAAACAAAACTTTGAAACGTTGATTAGCGCATCGTGTAGAGCTCGTCGGGAGGAACAGATCGATGCGTCGTTCGCCTTCAACAGACGTAAAATGACGTCGCAACGCAGTTTAAGCGAGAACCGGGGGCGTATGGGACCCCGGGGTCCCGCCATGGGGTTCACTTAACAACAACGAAAGTAAAACGGTGACCACAGAGAGCGCGGTGGAAAGGCGATGCCGAGCTGCGCCTCGTGATGATTATTATTTTTAATCGCAGAACGCGTACACGTGCCGTGTTCACGAATCGTCATCGGCCGGGAACACCGCCGGATGAACGGTCTATCGATAATCTTCATTTGAAGCTTTCGTGACTGCAGGAATCCATACTCTTTGGTTCTTTCGGTAAAGTCACGTGGGGTAGAATCCACCTCGGCCGCTGCTACTTGAAACCGAGTTCAGCGCTCATTCATCTCCACGATGGGACGCCCACCGGGGACGTTGATCACTTTTGTCCACCACGGTCATCGTTACAATGCGACCACTGCTGCCCATCACGCCCGCATGCCCGTGCCCACTCGAACTCGCATTGGCGGTCAACGTGGGAGCTCTGTGACGTGCTGATTGGGTCGTGTCGCACGCGGTACGTTCGGCTCCACGGACAATGCGTTTCGCTCCAACTTGCTGATTGATTGAGCGGTTCGCTCATTCTCTTCCGCTATTTTAAACCGGGGCCGGCGGCAGCCGCGGTGGCTTATGCACTTCTGTAATCCGGCACTGTCCGAGGCGAGGGTGGGTGGCGTCTTGAATGGGATTAAGAGTTTCCCCCTCGCACGCGTCGGTTTTCTCGAGGTGTTTCGATTTCCTCCCACATGTAAACACCTTAATACTAGAGGACCGCAGAGCTTGGGCAATTGTTGGCGCCGTCTTTCGCGTGGCCGCCTTCTTTCGACGATTCCTCGCGCCTCCCAGTTATTTTCTCTCTCTCTCTCTCTCTTCAAGAGTGAATTGCGCGCGTGTTAAACGTGTATTAAGTTTAACACTTAGAAATAATTGCCGGCTGCTGTTGGTGTTTTATGCAGGCCAACTCTGCCACATTCGAATTACCCGAAGAAGTAACCGTAATACGTAGCGAAACGTCGGCCATCGTGTCGTACAACGGCACGGTACAACCCGAAAAAAATTATAACACATCAGAGAAGCCATGGGGGTAATAGCTGCGTAGACCTCCAGGACAGGCAACGTCGCTATCACCTGCGGACGTTCTCTAATCCACGTGATCCTCGTATTGCCTCTCAGTACAACATTCCAAGACTCCGCTGACCCCCCCCTCCACCACCAACCCTGTAAACACGGCAAGTTGTAATTCATATTAAAGTAATAATTAGCACAAATGCGGATGATAAACGGGACAAAGCAAGCCGGCTGGCGCTGTGCGGTAATCGGCGAGAGCAGGCCGCGACAATGTTTGGAGCGGCGTTGTGGTGGACAAACAAAACAAAGCACCGCGCGATTATCCGACTGCTTCCGTCGATTATCCGGCTGCTGCCATCGATTATTTGATGGATTTAATCGATTATCCGATTGCTTTAATCGATTGTCCGGCTGCTTACATCGATTACCAGCTTCTTCAATCGATTACCGGCTGCTTCCATCGATTATCCGACTGCTTCCATCTTTTTTCCGACTGCTTCCATCGATTATCCGGCTGTTTCAATCGCTTATCCGGCAGCTTTAATCGATTATTCGGCCGGTCCCCTGGCTGATCCGGCAAAAAAGGGTCCAATGACCAAGTGAGGCTCTCCTGGATTAATAATAATCGTTCTCTTACTCTGTTGTTATTACTTTGATGTTGTTCTTCTTACTCTGATGTTGTTGTTCTTACTCTGATGTTGTTGTTGTTCTTGTCCTGTGCTAACGTCCGAAGGGTTTGCCTCGCAAACGAGCTGGGTAACTGGAGAAAGGGGATTTTCCGGGTGATTAAAAAAACCCATTGGATTGGACATACAGATTTACCATTTATTACGAAGATGCCTTCTTCAGGAAGAAGAGCGATTCACCATTGGAACCTCCTTTGCCAGTAGCAAAATATGATCGTTGGTTTTTTACCCTTTTATCTGGCAACACAACTGACAATTTTTTTTACAAGGAGTCATGTTTGTATTGACCACAATACCTGCAGAATGCAAACAAAAAACACAACTCTGATAATGTATGCACTGTCCTTGAAATTGATTGGTCCACACCCGAGACAGCTTTTCTTAGAGCCTCGTCTCACATGGTGTTGGACCAGATGACGCCTTTTGGCGTTTTTTGTTTGCATTCTGACCGCAGGTATTGTGGTCAATGCAAACATGACTCCTTGTAAAAAAAAGCTGTCGGTTGTGTTGCCAGATAAAAGGGTAAAAAACCAATGATCAAGAAGAGCGATTGCCCACAATGTGAACTTGAAGTGCATGTTTTGGTTTGTAGACAGTGGCGATGATGCTCGTGGTAGTGTTCTCATGCACCGTTGCCAACGGACGTAGCACGCGTTTGAGGCTTTGTTAGCGAGACGATATTTAAAATCACAGTCGGGGGTGACATTATTGCAGTGGCGTTATATTGAAAAGCATTGGCCTGACGCAACGGTGTGATTAGACGAGTGTCCCTGTGATGTTAAATTCTTTTTTTTGTTCTCGTTAACAGAGCTTCAGGCCCATGTTGAACAGCCGAGGTATGTATCTGTGAAATGTGATCTATTTCTTTTGTATATATTTTCTCCGAATAAAAAAAAGTATTGCATTGAATTGGTGGCCGATTGAATGGGTCGGTTTAATAGTTTATCAAAAGCAATGACTGATAAATAAATAGAAGCTACTGAATTATACAACCAGTGCCAAACAAATCCTGGGAAGTGCGAATTGCTGCTTCGTGCTGTACTTGTGAAAACATCAGTTTGCAAATTAAAAAGTGAATGTGCAGAATGTTCTCGTTTTATTCAACTCCGATTTAAATTGAGTTCACAAAGACAACACGCATGCCAGAGAGAGTGGACTAGTGCACAGTCAGTACAACACGGGGGGAAGGGAAATTTGCTCGCACATTCTCACATTAATCATTTTTTTGCGTCCTTTGTTTTCACGTGTACTTCGTCATTGTGACTTCCAATGCCTTGGAACACTTCCAAAACTGAAACACTTTAAGAATCCTGGCCATGAGCCAAGGTGGCACACGCGTAAGGGAGAGAGGAGACGTGGGGGGAGGGAGCGCGTTACTGCGGCTCCTGTCAACCAAAGGCAGCATGGCAAGAACAATCTGCCATTCTTGAGTGTGATGGTCGCGCGAGGGTGGGTGGTTAGCGCGCTGCGCTGCAAACCCGGCGACCCGAGTTCGATTGCCGCTCACGGCCAACATCAGTGACGATTATCTGAACGGGTCCGGGACTTCCTCTAGGTTGACTCAAACTCAAATGAGTACCTGATGCGGTGTGTAAACATCGCCGCTGGGGAGACAAAGGCGGCCGGGCGTGGTGCTGGCCACCCACCTCCTCGTGTGCTGTGCCAGCCTTCATTAGGTGCTCGCTAACAGCACTTGCCCCAACAGTCTGTTAAGACTATACGGGGGATCTTTGTCTTTGTGGGGGTCCGTGAGTCATTATCAGTGCGGATATATGGGGACAACGCAAAGCTGAGTGCATCGTTTCCACAGTATAACATCTTTGCAGTGTGGATGGAATGGCTTTTATCAGTCAAAGCGGACAGTCTTTACTTGATATATATACTCTCAGTTTTTTCGGTTAAGTCACGTAGGTAAAAAATGAAATTAAAAAAAAACAATCACGACGTTTCGGAGGCAACACAAGTCTCCGTCATCATTTCATTTTTTACCTACGTGACTTTACCGAAAAAACGTATGAATCCTTGCAGTCACGAAAGCTTCAAATCTAGAATTTACTTGATGTCTTTCTGTTTGAGGCTTTCACAGTTGTCAAGATCCATACGAATAAGTATACCAATTTATAAAAACGATCCAATCAGTTTAAAATGGGTAGAATTCCAGTTATTTGCATGTGTGCGCGTGTGATTATGCGCAGGGGATGTGTGCGAGTGCAAAATAACCCCGTTGCATGCTCACACCGAAAAGCTGCACAGGGCCTTGTCGATCGTGCCGTGTGGCGCTCCAATTTGTTTCTGCGTTGCACCGCGCGTTGCTGCCCGGCATGGTGTCCAACGACTGGCTCCACGTTTCTCGAGGAAGCCGAAGAAGGTGCCCAGCACGTGGAGCGAAACGTCGGACATCGTGCGGAACAACACGCGGTAACATCCGGCGCATCTTTAACACACCGGTGTGTGCTGTATTAGTAACGAATTGGCATGTTCTGTTTATGTGCCAAACCTTACTAATTGGATGTCGGGTGATGGCGTGTTTAACGACACATTTATATTCACGCAATCTAACCCAAAAAAACCTGTATTATGGACATCTTTACAATTACACATTTACGTACACAATGTAAAAAAAAAATTATTCGAGTTGAAAATATTCTCCCATTTTTCATGCAGAACTATCACATTAATGGACAACTATCCACACATGTGATGTTTGATCTCACAAGCTAAGCAGCAATGAGCATGGGTAGGTGACCAGGGCTTGCCAGGAGTTGCAGGTGGACAGGAAATGCAAGTGTCGCCCATAATATGTACGGATTTTCTCCGGGTACTATAGTTTACTCTCGCATGACAAATACTCATTACATGGTACTGGCCCAATATTCCAATGCAGGGCCCCACCGAAAAACAATCTTGACATTCATTTAAGTATTTCTGGAAAAAAGGGCATCATTATTATCTTCATCATCATCATCACCTGTAATATTTTTCAACAGTTAAATAAACATGTAACATCACACCTTGTCTAGAATTGTGGCTCTTTATTAAGCAATCAGCACAAATGAAGCACAGTACCGTATTTCAAAAATGTCAACGTGAGCTCACGCAAGACCACCGAGCATTGATAGAAACCGGGCCAAGAGCCGGGTGAGCAGGCGATGTGGTTCATGGACATTTGACACGATGTGAAAGCAAGAACTCAGAAGAGAGAAACTGGCAGGACCAATAGAATGGCATCTCCGCGTTACGAGACGAAGAATCCGCTGGGGAAATCGCGCAGAGTGATGCGCAAGCCTTGAGACAGCGTGTGGCCGTGGAAGAGATTTTTTTTGTTCGAATGGGCCTTCTTCATACTTTACAATGCACGTGGTGTACTTTCGCGCATACATACTCCTCTGGTATGATAGTTGGTCACATTGCAGAGTTGTCATTGTATGATAGATTTTTGTTGTTGTTGCAATGTCACCCATGCACCGTGCGCACTTGAGAAGTTGGTTTAATCACGAGTGGCTAGCCGAACTTTTTTTTTTATTTACTGTCATATTTAGGTTCAAATGTAATCAAGTAACTGGGATGAAAGTGTGACCACTCATTTCAAAAGCTTGAGACTTTTGACTTCCTCATTTCGATTTATGTTCTTAAGATTTTCTCAGCGTGTCTATTGATCCTGAAAATAATTGCGAAAGTACAACAAACAACTGGAAACATTTCAATGCGATCAACTTTCATCAATATTAATATTTACATCTCATAATTTTGGCACACATAATCATCCGAGGGCATAATAAAAACGATGATAAATTATAAAGTAGGCAAAACATTTTACGCAGCACAGCATATGCAAAAAAAAATCACAGATGGAAAAAAAATGCATTTACATCATATTCAAGTAACTTTACAGGGAGTGACTTTAAATCCACAATAAGTTATTCTGGACATGTGTAAGTTTTTTGTATTTCGGATGCTATTTTCTGTTAAAGAAAATAAAACACCAGAAAAAACATTTTAAATAAACAAACGGTTCTACATCCTAATGATGCTTCGATAATCGAGCTCTTATTTTTGCCCCGACTGTTATTAAATTATTTTAAAATTAAACGTTTGTTTGCAATGGCTTTCAACTTACCGAAAATAGAACGGCACAGCCATACTACCGATGTGTACATATTAATTGTCTTCTTAGTGATAATTAACTCCCTAGTTGTTGAAAGGACACAGAGGGTCGGCTGAACAGCAGATGTTCCCATCCTGTGAAAAGAAAAAATATACAATTAGGGGGCCGTCCATGAATGACGTCACGCATTTAGGAGGAAGGGGGGGGGGTCAGACATTTGTGACGATGTGTGACGAGGGGGGGGGTATAAATAAATATAGACAACACGTTCTACTTAATTAAATATACTTTTTAATGAATGTTTTCTCCTACAACATCAGAGTGCAGCGCCACATTAAATACGCACTACAATGACAATAGTTTAAAGCGATGTGAAGCATCTTTTATTTTCAAAATGGAAACATGATTTGGGGGGGGGGGCAGAGCTTTGTGACGTCATATTTGTGGGGGGGGTCTGACTATTTGTCACGCCGTGTGTCATTTATAGACGGCCCCTAATATGTTTGTACCCAATTATACGATCATAACTACCACCATCGTCATCATCCTAATCAGCCATCATACATCCACCGATGGATGAAGTTCCTCCCCACATTGTCAGCAGCATCCATCACAGTCCATTCATCTCACTCCTGCGCGTGACCTGACCTCATCGCTGCGGCGCTTAGCCTGATTCTCTCCTCTGGCTGCCATGCAGAGTGATCAGTCTCATCCATCGGCCATAACAATAGACACCTTTATACATGTATCAGACAATCATCAGGAATGTGCCCGATCTCATCAGATCTTACAAGCCAAGTCAGAGTTGAGCCTGGATGGTGTTTGGATGGTGAGCACGATGCGCAAATAGGCAGCGGAGGGACAAAACACCCCGTTGTTGTACTGGACTTATACAAGTTTAACATCTCTGCTGGCCACCTTCAACTTACATTGATGCTGCCCGCCTTGACTAGCCCAAACTGACCAGCGTGGTGAAATATGGTAAAATAACCTTCATCACCCACTTAGGCGTATGGAGGCCCCTGTTCCATAGTGGACTCGCGTGAGGGCTGTACATGCACGTATACAATGTGTTGCTGTGGGGCATGATGGGTGAATAAAGTAAAACGAACATCATTTATCTCCCCACGTAAATTTAAGATGTGTTTTGGTATGTCAGGCTAAGAGACTTCTGGACTAATGCTACCCAACAGCATTCGTTTCAACGAGATCATTCGGGACCAGTTTTAACTTTTGAGGCCTCATCAGCAAAGCCGGGCTTGTTCACAACTGTTCAGGCAATTGATCTGAAAAAGCAAATAGGCTGATAGACATCAAAATATATATACGTGGTCTGTTAATACATAAGCCTCTTTCAGTACCAAGACTCTCTCAAAATAACCCAGAGCAGAAGCAGCCGGCTTCAACAGACCCCAATCCACGCCGTCTCCAATCGACAGCCCACGGTGATGTGCCGCTGTGCCCGCTCGTAAACCTTGTGCGGCCACCACACGCCCAGCGCAGCCTCACTGGGTTCTCCGGCCCGAACACCTGGAACGAGCTACCGGTGTCTAATGTTCAGGCACCATCCTCGAGTCCGAGCCAGTTTTGCGACAGACTTAAAACGGCAGTGTTATTCAAAAGAGCCGACTCTGCGTGATCACCGCGGCGCATTCGCGATGGACTTGACCCGCAAGAGTGACCGTCTGGAACGCTCTTCCTTCTGATATTAGGAAGCCACCGAAGCTATGCACTTTTCAATCTAGTTTGAAAACTTATTTCTTTCTTCAAAACTGATTTTTGTGTTGAGTTTGTTGTCCTTCCCCCACACCTCCGATTAGCATGGTTGGCAACGTATGGTGTGAAAGAAGTCCATCATACATAAGTAAAGAGTGCATGATAACAAATGTTCAGACTTCCAAGCTCTAAGTGCTCTCTAATGAGTCGGCACATGAAATACAACTTATGGCAGGTAAAATGTGTGTTGCCCGTGCCCTTCAGTGAAGTAATGCACATCGTCCCAGAGTATGGATTTTTCCTACAATTGCAAAATTGTATTCAAGGCTCGTGGGGTCATTATTGTTCTTTTTCAATGCACTTCCCCGCAGGGCCAAGGTCAGAATTCTTCAGTGGAGCAAGGCTTGTTTTATATAACTCATTAAAAGTTTGTTTTATGTGTATTGGGGTTTTTTTTTCTGGCAACGTATACAGGGTGACCCGAGAGTTTACATGGAAAATAACAATAAATATTGATGTGAATCTATCTCTGAAAACTAAACTTTGGGGCATTAGGTGGCTGAGCGAATTAATGAGCAAACACGTTTACATCATCTGGCAGAGTGCCTGCACGACAACTCGAGTTACACGAGTTTACATCCAGATTGGGAGGTTGATTTAGCCTATCATCTCCACTCCAGGATGGATAAAATTGGTACCACTTCGTAGGACGTCAACAGTAAATGTCTTATGGAGGAGACTGGCCCCTTTTAAGTGAGTCATGAGACCCAGATTGCGCCAGTTTGGCCCAGTAGGGCTAGGAATCCGGGCCTAGACCACCTTGCCTGGTTTTCAAAGTGAGCCAGCCTTCTTCACAGTCGACATGTGAATGCGGTAAGAATGTAATTAACAGTGATACATTGAAATATATATTCACAAGATTGTACTATCAGGTCACGCTTGCAACTACGAGACTATCCCGGTACATTGAGTTGTTGCCTGGTTCAACAAAATAAACTTGGAAAAACGTCCACTTGGAAACTGGAGTATTATTTCAAGAGACGAAGCATCTCTTTGTATCTCTCGCACGGCGATGCAAATTTCTCTGCAATGAATAATGGCTCAGCGAAGGGGACATCACAGAACTACTTCTGAGATCCCTTCACGTGACCTCTGGTGTAATAGTATGAGGCAGCACTTTGGCACCCACCCCGAAACAGAAAGTAATATGTGTCGCGGGAGTCAACCCAGCTTTGCTTTTTGTGTTATTCTGAGAGAAACATTTTTGCAAACTCAGTGCAAAAACCACGTAAAATGCGATTTCTTTGGTGACTGGGCTGAGACCATCAACTCACGACACTTGAGAACCCAGTTTAATAACGGACGGCTGAAGCCAGAATTCAAACCCAGGATACCAGTAGCACCAGCTCAGTGCTCTTGCCTAGGATCCAACAGGGAAACCCCAAAGACACAGCGATAGTCTGAAGAGCCTGAATTCTGCCGACAAGCAACCACCACCTCGATTTGAAGCTTTCGTGACTGCAGGGATTCATCTTCTTGGTTCTTTCGGTAAAGTCACGTAGAATGGAAATAATAAAGTAATAAAAATAATTATTTTATTATGTTTTATTTTTATTATTTTATTATTTCCATTCTACGTGACTTTACCGAAAGAACCAAGAAAATAATTATTTTATTATGTTTTATTTTTATTATTTTATTATTTCCATTCTACGTGATTTTACCGAAAGAACCAAGAAGATGAACCACCACCCCCCCGCCCCCCGCGTTTCCCCACCTGGCAGTGGCAGAGGATACACGGCCCCCCATCCGGCCGCCAAGAGGACCCGCCCAGCCGCTGGGCCCCCCGCTCGTCCCGGCAGCTCTTGGTGAGGTCCGGCACGACGGCTGCGCCCGAGTCGCCGTCCGTCTCGCAGGGGCTGCCCACGCAGCGAGCGCAGCAGTTGCCCTCGAGCAGCACCGTGTGGCGGCAGTGCAGCTTGGGGCATGGCACGGGCCAGCAGTCCACCTCACCCTGCTGCCGGACGACGCGTCAAATGGAACGCGCGCGCGGGGACAACCGTGCCGTCACCGTCAAATTTGTCTTCTTATTTCCCCCCGCCCCCCGATAAATAAAGGTTTACGAGGTATCTCATCATGGGACCTCCTTTGCCACTACCACAATATACTAATAGGGTTTTTCCCCTTTTTTCTGGCAACAAAACTGACACCTTTTGCAAGGAATCATGCTTACATTAACCACAATAAAACCCTATTAGTATATTTTGGTACTGGCAAAGGAGGTCCCATGATGTAGCTGCTTACCCCGAGCCCTCATTACTCTGGTAGTGCGTTGTCTTTGAACTGCGCGCTTTTTGGCGTCATCTGGTCGAACACCATATGAGACTAGGCTCTAAAGAAAGCTGTCTCTGGTGTGGACCAATAAGTTTCAAAGACAATGCATAAATTATCAGAGTATTGTTTTTTGTTTGCATTTGACTGCAAGTATTGTGGTTAATGTAAGCATGATTCCTTGCAAAAGGTGTCAGTTTTGTTGCCAGAAAAAAGGGGAAAACCCCTATTAGTTTACGAGGTAGTTAACATTGCCACGGTGGCAAGATGTTAACTACCTTGCCTGGTATACAGGAGGTCGTGGGTTCGATCCCAACCCTGACGCCTGCTGTATATTTGGAGTTTGCATGTTCTCCTCGTGGTCGCGTCCTCCGGTTTTTCCCTCTACATTTAGAAACATGACTTTAGAGTATTTGGCTGCTATACATTTCCACAGGATAAGTCATTTTGTTGAGCTATCATTTGTGGCCAGGTCGCTTCTGAAATCAAAGCTAGTAGCTCAGTGGGCCTTACCTGGTAAAAAAAAAAATGCTTTTCATAGTTCAGTTTAATAGTATCTCACGTGTGCTGGAATATCATAAGACAAAGGCGAAACTTCGCCAAGTTAAACGCATAACAAAATTCGATGTCTTATGGGACGAAGCATCCATCCAGATCCGACTCCAATCAGTGGGACCCACTGCCTTGGAGAATTAGCACAGATAAGTGGACATCACGGAGCAGCATCTGAGATCCCTTCAAGTGACGGACGGGACCACAAAGTAGGGGGCAGCACTCTCCCACTCGCACCGCACACAGAGTAATGTTCATCGCACGACGGTTAAAAACGACATCAGGATCAGAATCTTTATTTAGACTGGAGGAATTCAATGAGCTATGAAGTTCTTTTTTCACAGACGTCCAGTTGGTTATGTTTAATTCCCATATATAAAACCAACTTCAACGTGATGGATTTTTTTTACGTACAGTCATTGCTCACTGGGCCAAGACCATTAACTCGTGACTCTTGACAACCCGATTTAATCATGGAACTCTGAAAGACAGATCTTAACTTGGGATATTAATGGAGCTCCCTCAGTGCTCCGACATCGTAATAACCTCCTGAACTTACATGAAGTACACACCGTACAGTTATACGATCACATATTCTCATAGCAGCTATTTTAAAACAACGAGACAACGCGTGAATATGTCTCCATACAAAGAAAAGGTCACTTGCGTACATCCCAAGCCACGTTCTTTCGAAAGGCGAAATCGATCGCCAACAAATCCACGGAACGATTGACGCACGCGAACGAGTCATTAAAAACTTCGCCGAGCAAAGTCTGCCTCGAGCTGCCATCGCCCTGCAGCGATGGCTGCTCGTCATTGGTGACTGGTTGTACCAGGCCCCCGCCAAGTGCAATAAGATGGAGAAACAAAAAACACTGAACAACACCTACCTGTAGTAATAGGCTTTTACCCTTTCAACTGGTACAAAAACTGACACCTTTATACGAGGCATCATGTTTGCAATAACCACAACACAAGCAGTCAAAATGGAAACAAAAAGAAACAACTCTGATGATGATAATGATATGCACTGTCCTTGAAGTTGATTGGTCCACACCCGAGACAGCTTTTCTTTGAGCCTAGTCTCAAGATGACGACAAAAGGCGTCATCAGGTCACCAATGTGTGGACCAATCAACTTCAAGGACAGTGCCTATCATTATCATTATCAGAGTTGTTTTTTTTTGCATTTTGACTGCTTGTGTTGTGGTTATTGCAAACATGATGCCTTGTATAAAGGTGTCAGTTTTTGTACCAGTTGAAAGGGTAAAAACCTATTACTATATTTTGCCACTGGTAAAGGAGGTCTCATAGTGTAAACACCTACCTGCCCATTTGAGGATAATGATGTACATGTATTGGCTGTTTCAGTAAAGTCACGTAGAATGGAAATAATAAAATAAATAAAATAAAACATAATCAAAAATAATAATTCTCACGACGTTTCGGCCACAACGCAAGCAGCCGTCCTCAGGTGGCGAACAGGTCTGTCGAGAAGACACCTGACGACGGTAGCTTGCGTTGTGGCCGAATCGTAAGAATTATTTTTTTTTTATGTTGAATTTGTATTATTTTATTATTTCCATTCTACGTGACTTTACCGAAAGAACCAAGAAGATGAATCCCTGCAGTCACGAAAGCTTTAAATCGAAATGTATTGGCGGCTTTAATGCCCCAGTAAAGCAACTGATGTCGACACATTATCACGAAAATTTTCCACGCCCAGGCGTAGTTTTTATTTAAACCTAGGGGACCCCTTGACGGCAGCCATCCCTATAAGTGTGACGTAGTACTGGCCTGCAGGTGGGCCTAAATTTGGTCAGTTCAGTAGGGGGAGATGCTGCTCTTGGTTAATTCAATTAATCCTTTCCCGTTCCGAGGCATCTGCAAGTTGCAGGGTTTTTCCCCGTCACCGCTGAATCTCAGAACGTGCAAGCGGGTAGCGTTAATTTTATTTAGAGGCATAGCGCCGTTTTTTTTAAACATATTGTCTTCACCGCAGAGAACTGTAGCGACACGACCGCACTCTATGAGAGCTGGCGATAAAACGTGCCACACCCCCTCCCGTTAAGCCTCCTTCCGATTCTGTTCCGACGACATACGTGTACGATGCTGTAAACGTACGTCATCGGAACGGAATCAGAAGAAAATTTGATGATGCACACGTACGTCATCGGAATGGGTTAAGTATACACGTCTCCGTCCCACCCACTCCTCCCCCTCCTCCGCCCACCGCCCACCGCCCCCCCACCATTCTCGTCTCCCGCACCCCCAGGGGCTTCCGTGGCCAACCAAAATACAGTATGTCCCCACCGGCCGCCACTGCCCTGCGGACACTCTAAGGCACAAGGTGCAAGGCGGCTCTTACCAGACAGCGGCAGGACTGGCAGTCGTGGACCCACGTGTCCCCGCTGCGGTACGTCACCTGCCCGTTATGGCTCTGGCAGTGGCTGGTGATGCGGTTGTCGCACTCGGGGCAGCAGAAGAGGTCCACGTTGGGGTTGTCGCACTCGCACATGGTCCGCCGGCAAAACACCTGACCGTTCTGCGTGGGACACACGGGCGACGGACGAGCGGCCGTGAGATGCCAGAATCGATGTCGTCTTGTCCACGTCCGCGTTCGCGCCGTCCCATCCGTGTCGTCGCGTCTGCGTTGGCCGTCTCGTTGGAGCTGCGGGCCAGACGCTTTGGCGCCTTGGACAAACGGTGCCCATCCCGAAGGCTCATGGAATTTAAAACGTTGAATGTTCATGTCGATCTATGGATGGTCTGCCAATTTATTAAGGGCAAATATTTACCACGTGTGATACTTTGCACTGCTGCCGAGTAAACGTTCAACAGGTGAGAGTGACACAATGGAAAGGCAAATGTAACAAGTTAAAATGCTGGTAACTACTCATAGCGCAGGTGACAGCCAGTCCAGGTCAAATCTACAATGCAGGTGAGTTACCCCCGGTAATACCCAGCACAGGTTAGACCCAGGTAAGTAAGCACATGTAGGTAAACAGAGGTGAGCTCCATCGCCGGTGAGACTCACCAAGCAGATAAACAAACACAGGTAAGTAAGCCCAGGTGAGAACCATCCCAGGTAAGTAATCACAGGTAAATAATCATGACAAGTAAGCAAGCCCAGGTGAGACCCACCACGCAGGTGCACACGGAGCAGCGGTCGCCTAGCAGTGTCCACACGTGACCATTGCGCTTGGTCTGCCCGTCGTGCAGACACTCCCCGCTGCAGTGCTGCCCGCTGGGGCAGCGGCAGTCGTAGCTGCCCTCCAAGTTCACGCACACCGTCTGGTTCTGGCAGCTGTGCCGCCCGGTCACGCACTCGTCAATGTCTGGTGAGGGAGGGAGGGGGAGGGAGGGAGGGGGGAGGGGGGAGGGAGGGGGGAGGGAGGGGGGAGGGAGTGGGGAGAAAGGGGGAAGGGGGGAGAAAGGGGGGAGAGGGAGGGGGAAAGGGAGGGAGGGGGAGAGGGAGGGAGGGAGGGAGGGAGGGGGGAAGGAGGGGGAGGGAGAGAGGGGGGGAGGGAGGGGGGAGGGCGTGACACACACAGACACCTGTCAGTGCGGCCAGAGAGGACTTGTAACAAAATGCAATGACGAGGCTTTCCTTTAAATGTGATGTTACTGGTAGGAACCTCCTGGGTACACCAGCCCACAGGGGATTATTGTGTCCGTCCGTCGTGCAGGGAGGGGCTGGGTGGGGAGGGGAGGGTGGGGAGGGGCTGGGTGGGGAGGGTGGGGAGGGGCTGGGTGGGGTGGGTGGGGCTGGGTGGGGGGTGGGAGGGTGGGGAGGGGCTGGGTGGGGAGGGGCTGGGTGGGGAGGGTGGGGCTGAGTGGGGGGTGGGAGGGGTGGGGCTGGGTGGGGAGGGGCTGGTCACCCCGTGGTGCCCTTATAAAACTCAACGTTTAACCTACTCACGCCGGCTTGTGCCCGCCCTCACAGTCGGGCATATTTGCGGAATACACCACGCCGCCGTTGACCCTAGCCATTGACCGAGCAACTCAACGTTCCTACCAGCTCCCTCCGCAGGGATGTGTTAAATGCATTGTCTTTGAAACGGATTGGTCGACACCAGAGACAGCCTTCTTTAGGGCCTAGTCTCAATCAGTGTTAGACCAAATGACACCCAAAGGCGACATGACTCCCAGCAAAAGGTTTCTGTTTGGTGTTTAAACATCTTAACACCTGTTTTATTGCCAGAAAGGGTAAACACCCCATTCTTATACTATGCGTGGAGCTTTGCTTAGATAATCGAGACAAATTTCGTCGGATCGTTTAACGTGACCTAACCCCCCCCCCAAAAACCTCTCGTCACGAATCAATCGCTCGACGCGTTCGCCCCTTCGGGGATTCGATTCATCGACGACCCCAGCGGACCGGTGCCGGCTGATTCGGTGGCGGCGTCGCGTCTGACCAGTGCAGCTGTCCCCGTTGAGGGCGAAGCTTCCGTTGTCGTGGTACCCGGCGCGGCACTCGCAGTGGAACCACCCGGGGAGATTGACGCAGTGCGTGTTGGGGTGGCACTGCGCAATGCCGACCGCGCACTCGTCCACGTCTAAGCGAGGAGACAAATCACAAGCCGGGGGTTGGGGGGGGAGGCGGTGCGGTCGCTTCATCCAAACGTCGCTTCACAAAAACAACAACAAAACGCTCGTCAAAAGAAAAGCACTGCAATATTCAAAGTGTATCGTGACATGTCTGAAAAAAACGCACACACACACATTGCCAAATGCCTCAACACTTTCCGGCGATGTGTTTTTTCACTCTCTCTCTCTCCCTCCCTCTCGGCAGTTTGCTTTGAAACGGATGTTTTTCACCCGTATTTCTTTATTCACGTCCCATTTATAAGATGCACTGCCCGACTTTGCTTCCGGCGCGGCAAGGCGATAATGGGATTGATGCGAGCGAAGGGATTTGTGTAAAAGCGGGCGAGACGCAGTGGGAGGCGCTCACGTGGAGGAGCTCGGAGAGAGACAGAGAGAGAGAGAGAACGAGAGAGAGAGAGAGTGCGCGGAGATTTCTAACATCAAACAAAAAGGACGATGGCAGGGCGAGAAGAAAAAAACCGCACGCGGCTCGTCGCGTAATCCACACTAAACCCTGAGAACACAAGGAACTTGAGACCGGCAAAGCCCTCCTAGCTCATCGGGGAATCGCTCTTGCCCCGTCGACGCTCCAGCGAGCTCTGCAGCGCGAAGCGAAACCTCCTTTAATTGAATTACGCCGCTAATTAACGGCGCCCCCCCAAAAGGACGGTCTCCGGCATCGTGGTGGAACGCCGCACGGAACAACGGGTTCCCCGTCGCGGGCCCGAGCCTCAAGGCCCGCCGTTTAATGTTGCCGGCGCTGCGTTTCCCGTGCCAGGTAGAAGTTTCGTTTACCTTTGTTCACGCTCATCCCGTCTAGCAGGACAAGTTTTTTTTTGTTTTCTTGCTGCATTGAAGCCACCTGATCGTGCTGACGCTGCCCGAGTGTTGAGTTTGAGGAGGGTGGGCGCACACTGAAGCCGGACGAGTCTCTACTATTGAACGCAGTGGGCTGCTCTCATTGTTAGCAGCCAACAAAGGCGATGAGTTAAGATCCCTCAAGATAACTTGGGTTCTATTGCGCGAGAGGAGACGACTTTGTTGAGATGAGATTGGGGACCGTTTGACGAGCTGAGAGCAGCCGGATGAGAGTGTCCTATTTATGGAAGTTTTACTGCTCTGTGTGGATCAGGAATTGACGTTCGTAGTTTTGGGGCCGCATTGTTCTGCTGTAAAGATATTTCTACTGACACATTTTCTCGAAGGTACGCCCATGTTGGACATCGGTGAAAAAGAGCTTAATAATAGCTCATCGGATTCCTCCAGTCTAAATAAAGATTCTGGTTATGATACTGTTGGGTTTTTTCGGTAAAGTCACGTAGGTAAAAATAAAATAAAAATTAATAATAGAAATAAAAATATTTATTAATACAGTAAATCTAGCTGTGACGGTCCCACCTGATGACGGAGACTTGTGTTGCCTTCGAAACGTCGTGATTTATTATTTTATTTTTATTTCTATTATTACTTTTATTAATTTTAATTGTATTTTTTATCTATGTGACTTTTAAGTCGACATTTAGAGTATTCTTAGGTTAGTTTTGAGATGAGGAGAGATGAAATCAATGTTCGGTGACTACTACTGGACAAAAACCACAAATTGTGGGAACTTATACGCAGACAACAACAACAGCAACAACATTGCCTAGACAATGCCCAGGCATTGTTACATAAATAGTAACTTAAACTTAACAGCTTGGGTGAGAAGTGCGGACATGGGCCTGGGGGCTATGGGCTGAGAGGATGCAGGAGAAATGGCCCAGCACATGAGCTTCGCGTGTGATTTGTCTAGATGCATGTGTCTTACGGTTGTTCGTAATTCAGCTACGATAAGTCGACCTTTCATTAAACCGTGCGCCTTCCAGTAAAGGCTGTGTGTAAGTTAATTAATTCAGTCGCTCCGAGAAAAAGTTGGCCCATTTTTAATAGGTTGAGAATGTTTTTCTCTTTCCGTAGGCATTCTCAACAATAGATAACAAAGTTCTATTTTCTGAACTTCAACAATACACATGTTTTGTGCGATAAAAGTATTGTGACGAGATTGACATTTTAAAATCCCATTTGGCAAAAATGGCCTTCAGGGTTTATTGGTTGCAGATCTGTGCATGTAAAAAAAAATTCTTAAATATAAACGGCGTACTATTTGTATTCGGTGAGCAATAATCCATCTGCCCCCACAGGCAGCAGATTCAATTATTTGTCATAATTCATCGTCATTATCAGATTCTAAAGTGTATTTTTTTTGAGTATGTGAAATTTGTAATGGTAGCAATTCACATATATATATAAATATATACCGTATGTATACCTCACAGAGGATGGCTTTACGACATAAGAGATTGGTGCCAGAAAGATGTGGCACGACTTGAGCATATTGTCTCAAGACAGAAGAAAGTGGGAAAAATTACGAAATGTGCAATGGACACCTACGGGCGATCTGCCCATGGTTCGTGATAATAATGATGTGATGATGATATCGTGTGTGATCCAGTCACATACTATCACGAGAAAATAAGGGCGAGGTGCAGCCCTGCTATTTTGTTTCTTCGTGCCACTGCTGGCAGAAGGGCCTCCAACTAGGGGAGGATTTTAAAAGAATAGATTCCCAAATGCACCATTCAGTGCATGCATGGTGAGCGTACAGATCGCCTTTCAATCGACAAACAGAGGCCTCGTCACGTGCACGTTTGAATAATTCTGCCTTTTACGAATCTTCCAGAAAATAACAAACACAAAATAATCTCAACTCAGGCCATCGGTGCACGGTGGAACACAATTGCTGCGATACTGCTGGTGGCACGAGCAAAAATAACAAAAAAAACTACTTAACACGACCATCAATAATACTGCCCTAAAGGGGCTGGGATTTTTTGTTTTGGATCTAACACGCGACGTTTATTGCAGGCAATGGCCTTTCCTCGTGGAGACTCTGCAACGGTCCCGTTTATGAGTCGCCAACGTGTCCGCACGTGTGTAACTCTCCAGCCCCATGCGCAATTGCTACGTAAATTAGAAGCAGCAGACGCCCCGCGCTTTCTATTGCCAAGCTTAGCCCCAGAGCCAGCACCGGATGAATTATTTATGCAGGTGGCAGTTGGGCGCCTATAGCCGTGGGCTGTGCGCCCAGCCACGTTTATTGCACAGCGGCAGTTGATGGCGCTGTTTCTCTCACTGGCTCATAATTAACAAATCATGCGAGCGGTGGCGTAGGGTAATGGTGGTGGGGGGGGGGAAGATGCATCGTGTCTGCCCGGTGTAAATTTGGGCTTAATTTGCGGCGCTGTCTTCCCTGTAATCACAACCAGGGCAGCACCACGCACTCACTCATTGCTCGAGCCAGTCGTGAAATATTTCATTAGCGAATTTTGTGGGCGGTCCAAATGCGCGTTTTTCAAACTGCAAACGACCGCACGTCCCAACGTCCGCCCCATCGTCGAAATGAGCCGTTGCGCGAAATCGTCAATCAATCAACAATCCACTGATCCATCAACGCATTTGCCATAGAGCCCCAGAATGACAGGCCACTGGGATAACGAGCCCCCCCTTTGTAAAGGAGACCTTGGACAAATACAATGAAAAAAAAATTCACGGAGGGAAAAAAAAATCAGTACACTCAACAATGGGTCATTACGGCTAACAGCAGACTAAAGCCTCAAGAGTCAGTCCACTGTTGGATGAAGGCTTCCCCATGCCGTGTCGGTAGTGGGGGTGATATTTTACTGATCCTAGGGTGGCCACGACCAGGTCAAATACCACTCGCCACGACGGCAGCCATGTTTTGGAATCAAACTCAGGTCACTAGGTTCATTTCGCAGTGTGCTTTTGACGATACGATTATAATATTCCACAAACAAACACACGTAATGTATGACAGTAACCAATGATATATATTTTAAAAAGACACTGGGGCATACGATGGCAAATACACACACCACTGGCTGACGGCCTCCAATTGGGATGAACTCCATCCCTTTGTCCTTTAACGCAAGTAAATACTTTGACTCTAACTTGAATTTCGATTTAAAGCTTTCGTGACTGCAGGGATTCATCTTCTTGGTTTTTTCGGTAAAGTCACGTAGAAGGGAAGTAATAAAATAATAAAAATAAAACATAATAAAATTAAACAATTCTCACGACGTTTCGGCCACAACGCAAGCAGCCGTCCTCAGGTGAAGAATGAGACACTTCAAGTTAGGAACTTACATATAAGCTGGGTTGGGGGTGGTAGAAGAGCGCCTTAACAAAAAGAATGTGCATATCAAGATGAGTTTAGCATATACATGGGAAATGCGCAGGGGGCGGGGGAGCTTCAAAGTCATACCATGCCCACGCACTATGCAGGATCAAGAGCACCAAGGGGGGGTGCAGGGATTAGCATTAACAAAGGTGTTGTTTAGTTACTGCAGCTACATATCATTGGCATTCCTTTCCTTTGTTAATGCTAATCCCTGCACCCCCCCTTGGTGCTCTTGATCCTGCATAGTGCGTGGGCATGGTATGACTTTGAAGCCCCCCCGCCCCCTGCGCATTTCCCATGTATATGCTAAACTCATCTTGATATGCACATTCTTTTTGTTAAGGCGCTCTTCTACCACCCCCAACCCAGCTTATATGTAAGTTCTAACTTGAATATTTACGATAATGGTGGTGCACCGTGCCATGAACCCAGTGAACCGAGATGCATTCCCGTTCATGGCGAGCATCAGTTGTGATTGATGTCCGCAATGATCTCTGCTCGCCTCTCTTCTACAACCCACACTGACCAACATGGTGAAGTATGGTCAAACATACTCTTTGTTTTTTTCGGTAAAGTCACGTAGGTTAAAAGAAAACAAATATATTATTTTAACCTCCGTGACTTTACCGAAAAAACGAAAGAGTATGAATCCTTGCAGTCACGAAAGCTTCAATTCTAGAATGGTCAAACAACCCCAATGACTGCCAACGTCGTTCGGGACGCTTTTATTTAGCAGTTGATTGAAAATGGGCTGCGAATGATTATTTATGAAAGGCGATCATGGACATATATAACTGCTGCTTTATGCTTACCGTTAAAACTCGTGAAGGAAAACGTTTTAAAATGACCTTTCATGTTGAATATATTCCACATGGTAATATGCCTGATTCCCTCTATTTAAACCAAGGTCTAGCCGATATATGTTTGACTGGTGGTGTCATGTCTTATTAACAAAGACGCTTTTGCTTTACTCTGGAAGCAATGCCTCATTTGCATTTGTCAATTAGTTTAGTCTATGGAAGCGATACACGACCATGGATATTAAATCATGGCAAAGTCGTGAATATTTGTCAGACGACAGAAGTGTTCCCTTGAACACGACAATGGCAGTCAACCAGAACAATGGCAGACCACATACAATGTGGAGAACATCGGACTGTATTGTGAAGTGGAATGTGCTGTCCCATTCACCATACAGCCCAGGCCTGTCACCATAGCTCCTCGGATGCTTCCAGGATAAATACAGATTATGATTCTGATGTTGATCTATTTGGCATATCGAAACAATAGCCTGTGTAGGAACCTTTTTTTAAAATGATGATACTGGTGTGCAGGTGCTGTTCCGTAAATGGTCACGTGACAGAGGTGCACAGTGACCCCTGGTTCCACAAGCACGCAGAGAGGGCCGGAGCGGAAACTTGCAAAATAGCCAAATGTTCACGATGTTCCCATTTTACTTGGTTCTTTCGGTAAAGTCACGTAGAATGGAAATAATAAAATAATAAAAAAAAGAAAAATAATAAAATATTATTTTATTATTTCCATTCTACGTGACTTTACCGAAAGAACCAAGAAGATGAATCCCTGCAGTCACGAACGCTTTAAATCGAAAGATATTCCCATTAATGAATTGTCTAACATTTTTACGGAGTTCAACACGATAATAATTCAGGAAAAATAGGATACATTACTTTTGGGGAATCCTTCACACACTGGGCAAAGGGGATTCAAATAATGTGATTATAAGTATTGTCGGGAAGTGAATTCTTATGAGGCATCACGATTATTTGGTGATGCTGCATCGGCACTGATGTAAAAGCACAATTAACAAAACAACTCAACACACTCACCAACAACAATGCCTGAAATGAAAACAAATATATGTAATTGGTGAAATTTTGGTCAATGGCTCCACTTCACGCATATATATATGATTTACAGTTCTCGAGTCCAGATCCAAATGCCCAATATGCCAAGCAGCCAGCAACAAACAGCACGAATGAATAACAACCTATTACTATATTTTGCCACTGGTAAAGGAGGTCTCATAGTGTAAATGCTTACCCCGAGCTCTCAATACTCTGATAGTGCGCTGTTTTTGAGTTGTACGCCTTTTGGCGTCATCTGGTCCAACACCAATGGAGACTAGGCTCTAAGAAAAGCTGTCTCGGGTGTGGACCAATCAACTTCAAGGACAGTGCCTATCATTATCATTATCAGAGTTGTTTTTTTTTGTTTGCATTTTGACTGCTTGTGTTGTGGTTATTGCAAACATGATGCCTTGTGTCAAGGTGTCAGTTTTTGTACCAGTTGAATGAAGTTGTAACAGATAAAAGCAAATACATATCTAGGATTGAGTAAGGTTATTCTAAGAAACGTTGGCAAAGAGCCGATGTGGAGGGCATTCCAAAAATGAGCAGCGTGAAGAAAGATACCAGAAGGAGAAGAATGTACGGTGGTCGATCACGTACGTAGTATGTTGAAATACTTTCGCACCGAATGTAGCCAACCATCCCAATCGAAAGTGCGGGGAAAAGACAACGTACGAAACACAAAAATACGTCCTAGAGTTTTAAATTTAGAAAATTAGTTTTCAATTCAGAAAATGAGTCGAGATGAAAACGGAGCATCACACAACATAGGTGGTGTTTCTACAGGGACACGTCGGAATATTCACAAATACTTCCCATTGCTAACTGCTCAGCTGTCACATCCAATCTGGGTGCGTGCGTTCTTGACAATGGCCTTTAGCTTTTTTACATGGAGAGCTAAAAGCATGGCTTTCTGCAATTTTTACTTCGCATTAAAATGCAATGAAGTGATACAAAAATAAAGCTGCTCACGAATTACTCATTACACATTCCTGTCCGAGCGAACCAAAATAATGAAAAAAATGTCAACTTCACAGAGAGAGAGAAAACGACTCAGGGGCGTGAAGGAACCACGTACAAGCAGGCAGGCGGCAGCCAGGCAGTGAGCCGGCGACAACAATTGCCCAAGCTCTGCGGTCCTCTATATAAGTGAAGATGTGATTGGCCGATTGATGAGTGTTTACATTTGGGGGGAAACCAGAACACCCGGAGAAAACTACGCGTGCCAGGCGGGCAACACTCTATCCCAAACAGATGGAACAGATAGAACAGATGGAGTACACATTTGTTGCACTGTCTTTTGCCTGGCGAGTCAAGGTATGGTACCTGGTCACCCACGGGAAGGGAGCTTCAGAACATTTGTGTAATCCACCAACCCTTGCCTCAATAGTGCTGGATTGCAGGCATGCGTAGCCACCACCGGCCAGCTAAAATAAGTATACAAATATTTGATTTGGAGCTTTCGTGATTGCTGGAATTACTCTTTGGTTATTTCGCTAATTTCTCTACCCCCCCCCCCTCTCTGTACCCCCCTCTCTCTCTGTTTAAGGCCTCGGCACAAAGGCGTTGTTTATCTGTGTGCCTATGTGTGTGTCTTTCTTTGTGTGTATCTGTGTTATCTCTCTCTGCTTATGTGTCTGCCTATGTGTCTCCGTGTCTGTGTTTTGTCTCTCTCTCAAATTTAGCAATGTTTGGAAGAATGTAATCAACCAGGTAGGGTGTTGACTGTTATGTTAGCCGACTCTCTGTGTTGTATTACATTATATTTATAAGTTTACGAGGTTTTGTTTTCTCTTTCATTTGTACCTGATGATGATTGCTTCTGTTGCAATCGAAACGTCGAATGCTATTATTCAATTTATTATTTTCTCTTTCTACGTGACTTTACCGAAAGAACCAAAGAATAAGTATAAATCTTCTTGGTTCTTTCGGTAAAGTCACGTGGAATGGAAATAATAAAATAATAAAAATAAAACATAATAAAATAATTCTCACGACGTTTCGGCCACAACGCAAGCAGCCGTCCTCAGGTGGAGAACAGGTCTGTCGAGGAGACAGAGTCTGAATGACAAGCCCCAGGCTTGGAGCGACTATTTAAGCTGGGATAGAGGGGGCGATGAGTATAAAAATAGACTAAAATGATGGTGCATCCCGACCTGTTATGTTTAATTATTATACTAATTTAAAGCCCAATGTGTGAACCCACTGCTGGAGACAATACTTCACCATGCTTGTCAATGCGTGTTGACAAAGGCAAGGGTGGGAAGGGGGGCGCGAGGGGGGGGGGGCTAGGTCCAGTTCACATATCACTTGCCGCTGATATTCATTGTGGCCGGGCATCAAACTCAGGCTTGCCGCGCGGTCCGCTAAGCAATGCGCCACCGCTCCCCCCCCCGTCTGTTTCGTGGCGTCGTGTTGAATCTTGATTTGGCTTGAATATTTCTGTTGCACCCTTGTGCCACGCAGTACGGTCCACCAATCAAAAGAAACCTTTCAAGTCACCTCGCACATAGAAGCCCGCAAGTATGGCATTTGATAGCGCAGAAACGATAACATCCTTCACAAGTTGTTTTTTTTTTCCCGTCAAATGTGTCAGAGTTACTTTTCTCTCCATTTTTTTTGCGTCGTAATTTTTTTCGTGTTATACTTTTAGGACCTTCATACAACGCGAACAGTATTCTTTATTAAATGTCAACTGTAATTTGAATATGTTAATGTTTGGGCGATGTCGAAGGAAGTAGAAGCAGAGGCATCGTAACAGCTTTGTCACTGTCTCAGAATTTAATGTCAGAGCAATTAGCCTTTCACGCTCTGACGGAAACACAAGCCATCTCCTCACTCGGATTAGTTTTTTTTCTTATTTGCTTTAACCTTTGTTGCAACTTCGCCGTCCTCCTGAATCAGCCTGGCGGTCGCCCTCGCACTCAAAAGCATTGCCTCGGAGATCTAAAATATGTTTGCACGATTAAACCACGGCTCCATCCTCGCAGAAGCAATCAGTTTGAAATATTATAATAATTTTTCTTTTTACACCCGCTGTTTGTATGCATCGCACGCGGCCAATCTGCTACAGCACAATTGATGGCTGCGACTTAACCCTTAACCCGACAACCCTCTTCGTACAGAGATTACATTAAAATATATCGATAAACGAACTCGGCGCAGGATCCCTCTGCTTGGCCGTATCATTTCAGTGCTGTTACTCATGAACACGTTTGACAGGTTTTTTTGTTTTGTACCCTGGCACTGGAACGCAAGGGCTTTCACAGGCCAGGAGAACTGCGGCAAATTTGACTAAACCGAGAGCCACGGGCTTGGGTTCATTATCTCCTTTGGATGAGAAACAACTTTCGGGGTTTGCGCGCTCATTGCTGCCAGTGTCCATTGCGAGGCACGGGACCTTGCACCCATCTCTGAATGCACCACAACCGAGACGGTTCACATCGTATCATGTCACTGCTCTCACCATTGGCTCTCCGATGTGTGTGTGTTTGTGGTTGTACCGCATGCTGTAGGTCGACTCAGCCTCAAATGAGTACCTGGTGCGGTGTGTAAACATTGCCACTAGGGAGACAAAGGCGGTCGGGCGTGGTGCTGGCCACCCACCCCCTCGTGTACCGTTCCGGCCTTCATAGGTGCTCGCTAACAGTACTTGTCCCTACAGTCTGTTAAGGCTATACAGGGGATCTTTTCCTCTACCGCATGCTGTTCGGCATGATGTCCGACGTTTCGCCTCGCCCGCTTCTTCGGGAAGTGATCTGAAGCTTCTCAGGACGGGCGGCGAAACGTCAGACATTTGTAACGGACGCCGGGCGGGACAACACGAAAATCACATCGTAGATACGACGTAGCCGTGTTTGCTGTGGCATGCACGCAAAGACGCTGTCACTGTGCGCGGTGACTTCTTACATTGGCTGCAGACACCTCTCGGTTTCAAGTGAGAGGCGGTGTGAAGTCGTTAATGGAAAATAAACAATTGCAAAAAAAAATATTCGAAATAGCTAACAAAGTTAAGCTTCAATCGTCCCTGCTTGACGAAGCAGACGGTTCATTACAAAGCACACTTGCTGTGAAGGCATATCGAGGAAGCAAATGAAACAACAATGAGTTAATGAGTTAATGAGCTAATGAGTTAATGATGACGTCACCCTGCTGCTGCTCTATAAACGTGTAATGAAGGCCATCTAACGGAGATGGGCTTAAGATTTTGTTATTTTGTTTCAGAAAAAAACAACTTCACAGCACACACGATACCCGCGATTATGCTGAGAAAACGAGCACTGACATGAAATGCCTTTGAAGCAAATGTGAACATCTCGAGAAAACTGCAATAACAAGAGTTGTAAATAAGCGTGTAATGGTAACAATGAAAGCCTACTGATGGCGTTTTTGTGATCATGTACAATTGAAGAGTTTCTTTTTGCACTGCGCTCGCAAGGGTTATTTCTGCCTTCTTGCGAACGTCATCACTAAATCATGGGAACACGCGATGCCACTTAGGGGAGGGAGTGCGTGGTGGTGCTCTATCCATGTGCTTGCTGCTGTGAGCACCGAGGCGGGGAGGTCATGTCCGATTTCGCGACAATCTCACGGAACACATCCCGCACACATTTCCATCAAAAAGGCCGTTTTCAAAAACCTCAACCGACTATGGCGGGGGGGGGGGCGAGCATTTTGGCGCAGTGGTTAGTGCACTGTGCCCCAAAACCAGGCGACGTGAGTTCAATCCCGACCTGCGCGCCCAGTCACACTTTCATTCCTTGTCCCTTCTTACTCCCCTTCACTGGAACAAACTCCCGCAGCAGCACACGAAACAGTCACCTTGACTCTCACCTGCTTCCTTTCCTGCTTTAAAACAATCCCCATCTCTTCTACTGCTACCAACCCCTATCACTACCCCAACCCCTATCACTGCACCAACTCCTATTACTATCCCAACCCCTATCACTACCCCAACCCCTATCACTACCCCAACCCCTATCACTACCCCAACCCCTATCACTACCCTTCCTGCTACTCCCTAACCTCCACCCCCAGCTATAAACACATTCCTGCGGAGGGAGCTGGCAGGAACGTTGGGTTGCTCGGTCAATGGCCAGGGTCAACGGCGGCGTGGTGTATTCTGCAAATATGCCTGACTGTGAGGGCGGGCACAAGCCGGCGTGAGTAGGTTAAACGTTGAGTTTTATAAGGGCACCACGGGGTGACCAGCCCCACCCCACCCAGCCCCTCCCCACCCTCCCACCCAGTCCCTCCCCACCCTCCCCACCCAGCCCCTCCCCACCCTCCCCTCCCCACCCAGAACCTCCCACCCCACCCAGCCCCTCCCTGCACGACAGACACAATAATCCCCTGTGGGCTGGTGTAACCAGGAGGTTCCTACCAGTACCAGACCCTACACAAACCTCTCCTTCACCACTCCCACCTGTGCTCCTGTCACCATAAATAACTACGCCACCAATTGTAATAACTCCACTCTTTATTTCAACCACTATCATCTTATGTTCAATTTTATAATTGCTGTAAAGTGCATCGGATTAAAGTGCTTTATTCCAAGGCACTTTACAGCAATTTATAAACGCAATGATCTATTGCAGCTTCAGCAGTGATGTTTGTTGCTGGCTGCTATGCGTTTTGGGCCTCTGGGCCTGGTGAGTGAAAACCATAACATAAACCCGCACTGACCAGAGTGGTGAGGTACAGTCAAACGACCCCCGTGACCGACACGGTGTGGGGTGGCCCTAATCCAGCAGTGGATTTGCAAAGGGCTGTAAATAATCATGCGTTCTTATTAAACTGATGATCGGTTGGCAGAGCGTAATGGAGTTGTCTTGAGAAGTGATCTTCGTGGCAAAATCCATTATCGGAATGCAATTTGTTCCACAATATCTGCAAAGCAGGTAGAATTACTTATTCTTTCTCTGAGGCTATTGGCATTTCTGGATTAAATAATGATAATAATGGAGTAATTATTTACAGACTCTATTTCATCTAATCTTATTATCTTATTATATATGTTTAGAATGCCTTTCATCAAGGGGCTTAACTCTTTTTTCCTCCTGATGACGATCGCTTGTGTTGCGATCGAAACATCGTAGTCTTTTGTTCTTTTCTTTGAACCTATCTACGCGACTTTATCGAAAGACCCAAAGAATATGGGCTGAACATAATACAAAAAAAAACGCTACAAGCGAGAAATGATTTAGATGGCGGGTGCAATCAAAGTCTAGATGAAGGCCTCCCCATTGTTTTTTTTTTTTAAACCAAACCTCCGCCAGACGACCAAAGGGAACACTTGCAAGGCCAGATGGTGGGATAGGACCTGCCTGGGAGGGGCAGATCGCATGTTGACTCTGCAGCGTCTGCGCGGGGGATCTGGCGGAGGGTAGAAAGCGTTGGCGAAGCGTCGTGGCGTCAGTGGCTTTGGGCCACTGATGGCATCTTGATCGCCACGCTGGTCGGGGCGGGTTGGCGTAGGCAGAAACCCAGGACCTGTTTAAATGTCGCTCGCCATTGAGATATCACTCACCACTGTTGGCCGTCGCTGGAAATCGAATTCGAGTTGCAAGGTTCATAGCACAGCAGTAGCAGCACGGTGGCACCACTTGATTAAATAATCAGCCGCATTATTCAAGGTGTGACTCACGGGTCGGTATTTATAAGACAAATACTAATCACTCAGGTGCTCTAAATCAACTGAACTTGAACTGTCTCATTACAGCACTCGGTATGGATGATTGAATGCTCTAGCGGAGGCCTGTCCTACTAAATTCCCCACGCCAATGCAACACGGTAATGAGAGGGCCAACGCTCAACTCACAGGCAAGCCTTCCACGTGCCATTATTTAACTCGTTTCATCGAGAGCCCAGGAAAGCCTGCGGTGGAGTTTTCACATTGAAATTAACCCCAAGGCAGAGCGTGACACGGGGACCGTGATACGTAATGAACAGTGTCGATTTAAAGCTTTCGTGACTGCAGGGATCCATCTTCTTGGTTCTTTCGGTAAAGTCACGAAGAAGGGAAATAATAAAATAATAAAAATAAAACATAATAAAATACAATTCTCACGACATTTCGGCCACAACGCAAGCAGCCGTCCTCAGGTGAAGAACAGGTCTGTCGGAAAGACAGCGTCGGAAAGACAGTGTGGCCGAAACGTCGTGAGAATTGTATTTAATTATGTTTAATTTTTATTATTTTATTATTTCCCTTCTACGTGACTTTACCGAAAAAACCAAGAAGATAATAAAGAGTGCTTATCCACAAGACTTGCCAATCTTGCCACTTCATCCAACAAAGAAAGACCAAGATCCCCCGTATAGCCTCAACAGACTGTTGGGGCAAGTGCTGTTCACGAGTAGCAGCTATGAAAGCCGGCATGACAGACGATAGGGTGGGTGGCCAGCACCACGCCCGGCCGCCTTTGTCTACCAAGTGGCGATGTTGACACACCCACCGCACCGGGTACTCTTTTTGAGGCTGAGTCGACTCAGGGGAGGCCCAGGACCGGTCGCAGCTCGTCTCTCATATTGAATGGCTGTGGAGTGCACAGCATCGGAGGCACTCACCGGTTTCGCAGAGCTCGCCCTTGAAGCCGGACTGACAGAGGCAGACGCTGGGGGACATGCAGCTCCCTCCATTCTTACAGCCGCCGTCGCAGAAGGCTGGGCCCGCCGTGGGGAGGAGTTGCGTGCGGAGTCCAGGGCAGACAAGGGTGGGGAAAGTCAAACTAAAATCAGAATTGATTTCATCATCTTCTTCAACATCATCTTCTTGGTTCTTTCGGTAAAGTCACGTAGAAGGGAAATAATAAAAGAATAAAAATAATTCTCACGACGTTACGGCCACAACGCAAGCAGCCGTCCTCAGGTGAAGAACAGGTCTGTCGGAAAGACAGCGTCTGTCTTCATTATGTTTGATTTTTATTATTTTATTATTTCCCTTCTACGTGACTTTACCAAAAGAACCAAGAAGATGAATCCCGGCAGTCACGAAAGCTTTAAATCAAAATTCTTCAACATCATCATCATAATCGTTGTCGTCATCGTCATTGTTAGCAATGTTCTATCCAAACTTGTATAAAGACCTCCCCGCGTATGTCACTGACATTCGGAACAGCCCTGTGATGCCACAGATCTGTCTCTCTCGTGGATGTGCACAGTGGTGGTCATCCTGCTGGGTGCGTTGTCGCCTTCGGCTGCCACTCTACCCAGCACTTGTGTCCATCGGCCATAAACCCCCATTCTCGTGATGTGCACTGCCCAGGTCCACTCCCATCTTTTAAAGAGTTTGAAATTAAATCCTTGATTTGTGTTTGTTCCACGATGCAAATATTTCTCCATCTCTCAGTGTGTTTCCAAAGGATTCATTGAATTACACTGCAATACGTTGTTTTCAATGAACGGATGTGTACTGCAACATCCGACCATGTCCTTCCAGTGCTCGTTGAGCTGCAATGTCTTCCAGTTGCTGAACAAATACATTTTGAGGTCGCACTCAATCCGCACAAAGTGCTTGCCACAAATGAACCGCAGTGCCTCGCTGATCTCGTCAAGAAGCATAAACCATCACGCAAACTCCGGTCATCCTCGCAGCAGCTTTTGGGCTAACCGTCGAACAAAAGACTGCATCGCGGGCTTTCAGATGCGCTTCTGCGGCCGTCTGGAACGCTCTTCCTAGGACGCCACTGGAGCTATGCACTATTAAATTTAGACTGAAAAATATTTTCTTGAGAACTGATTTTTGTGTTTGATTTGCTGTCCTTCCCTTGCACCTCCGATTAGCACATAAGGTGCAATAGAAGTTCAACATACATACATGTGTCTCTAAGAAGAAGGGTTTCCCTTCCTGCCACAGGCACCGACAGCTGTAAGCAAACCTCCTGGACATACTTCTCTCACATTACGAAAACTGCAATTGATGCTCAATCCGGTCAACATCGATGTGCAGTTTTACGACGGCGAGCCGACCGATCCGTCCCCATTTGGTTAAGCACCATCCTGATCCACAATAAAGGTTTATGGGTTCGATCACGTAAATATAAACGTATTGCTAAACCTGACACCACCCCGACACAGGCAATTAGTAATTTTGTCACGTAAACAAAACGTGCCCATTAGTTACTGGTTCAGCAACACCGGTATATTTGAGAGTAAACCCACACCATTTACAATTCGAGTCCGACGTTTTCACCGCCAGTAATTACAACCAGCATCATCAGGCGGACAGACAGATTTGTCCTGGTGCTGCTGCCTGTGCAGTGGTCCGGGGGGTTTGAAAGGGAATAGGCTGGTGCATATGAGCCACTAGGCTGCTGCCAAACGTCAGAAAGAGAGAGAGAGAGGAAGGCCGCTCGCTGACTCAAGGCAACTAACTAAGGCACGGATGAGCCTTCCAGAAATACAGTGGCGTTAAACAGAGGTCTGCTCGCTATATGACGATTCGAGGGACAGGACATTTGCTCTGTCACAGCAAAGGCAACCTTTTCTGCAGCTTGTGATAATCCATAGGTGTCCTCTGCCACGACCAAACCAATTAGAGAGAAAAGGGCTTGCCTGGATCATCGCTGATTGTGCCACTTAGAAGAATTGCAGTCCTACCCGCAGTGCACTCCATGTTACAAATTACAGTCCAGCCATTGTGGCTGCGGCACAATGGCCCGACCACCCTCTTGCCTTTAAAAAGAAATGTAAAAGCCTTTTGTGTGTGTGCCTGCGTTATAAATGGAAGTGAAACCAAAGTGGTGGATGGTTAATGCAATTAAACGTTCGTATAAGAAATGGTGCAACGTGCAACCTACATCATTTGAGCCGTTTAATTATGAGGCTTTGGCAGCTGCACAAATTACACTCCAATCTACATCAGTTAGCAGTGGCATCACCGTGTTTCTGAAGAAGTGCCCGGGGGGAACGTGACGTAACAGAACTACATCTGAATTCACTTCGGGCTGAAATGTTTTTGGTGTCAGAGGTGACATTTGTGAAGTTGAAAACGACATTTAATTTGCTGGGTGTTGTTGTTGTTCAGACATTTGAGACCAGGCTGACACCATCAAGACGCTATATACGTGGGAGCCCAGTTTAATCGCAGGCGGGCAAAGCCAGGATCTCAGTGGTTCCGAGGCAGTGCTGTGACCTCTGTGACTTCTGGCCACCTCCAGTAAAATGGTTTATTAATTTAATGTGGTGCACTGTCCTTTTAGGAATCGGTCAAACGTAAGTGCCAGAGACTCTCAGGAAACCAATCAAGTGGATGGGTGGCATGTACAGCAGTTACCATCGTCAGCGTGATGAGCCAAGATCATTCCACTGCTGGATGAAGGCCACCTCAAGCCATCACCATCTCTCCTTAGCCGTTAATGCAACAATCTACCTAGCACGTGCAGACATGCTGGTTTACTCACTCCATCTCCTCGGCGGACGACCCTCTAGAAGGCGCATTTCATACCTTGGCTGCCACTCCGTCACGATTCTGACCATCCACCACCATCCCTTCCAACGACGTGTCCTGCGTAATCCCACTCGCTTTTTCATAGCAGTTTGAATTGTGTCATGAACCCTTGTATAATCTATAATCCAACTGCTGGCCTTTCCGTCTCAATCCAATTCCAAGCGTGCATCTCTCCACGCTTCTTTGCACCCTTTTCAGTTTTTGTTCCGTTTTATTTTTCTGTTGTCATTGACCCCGCTTTTGAACCACATGGTAAAAGCAGGCAGTACGCACCGATGAAAAACTTTCGTCTTTTGGACATTTTCGCTTGCAAAGTTATAGTTGTTGCTCAACATCAACATCAGCCATACGAAGAAGATTGGTTTGCTACAGGAATAGCCGCGCGTAAATCTTCTTCTAATTGCGGAGGCGCTTTCCTTACGAGAAGCGAGCACAGTCTTTAACAGACCGTGCTATCCGCCCCATGTTTTATTTATTACTGACGCCGGGCGTGCCTAATTGAGTCTGGACTGAAACAGTGGTTTATGCATTCAGGCTTCAGTTGCCTCAATTAGCCGCGGCTGAAGCAGGAGGTAAATAAAGTGCGGCGCAGACAATTGCCGGTGTCGTCGGGATGGAAACGCAGAGCGGTGGGATAATGCGCCTGTTCCCTCTCCCGGTTGCAACTCCACCATTAGCCTCGGCCACCGGCCATCACGCCTTCTGGCAACGGTATCCGGCCAATGTCTCTGGGACTTCTTACCCCCTGTCTCTCTCCGTCTCTGGACTGCGCCTCACCGTTCGCACGTCGTCTCTGATTGGCGGATGTTCTCTCATGCTTTTCCCTCTCCGTCTCTCAGTGCAAATCCACCCACCGCCCCCACCGCCGCCACCGCCCGGCAAACAAGGCAAAAGTTGTTGTAATTCATCTTCAAATAATAATTACTGCAAACACGGCTGATAAACAGGGCAATGATCGCATTAAAATGCGCCGGCCGGCTGGCGGGGGCGTCACACGGCAATGTTTTACAAACGTCCACGTGCCAGTCGCCCAGAGACGCATTGGGCAGCAGCGCCGTCTCGACGACGGCTGGCAGGAGGCAAACTTGGCGAGCGAACGCGGCAATCATCGCGGGCGGTTTGGTGAATCAAACCCACGGCAATCACCGATGTGGGTTGGCTCCCTGATCCGTCTCGCAGTGGAATTCTACACTCCACGCTGCTTTGAGCAATTTTTTACTTTTGACTTTTTTTACTTTTTTTTGCATTTCACGTCTGAGCAGGAAGTATTCACTGGTTGAAAGTGTTCATCTCAAGGCACCTTGCGGTGTTGCTATTCATTGTAAAGTTAAGTTTTCCCAAAAGCATTCCAACCTGCTCCCATCCGCCTCGATCTTTCATCGTTATGCTGTCTAAACTAACTAAACTTTTGTGTTTTACCAGGCAAGGCCCACTGAGCTATATAACTTTTTTTCAGAAGCGACCTGGCTATCATGTTGAAATGTGTAGAAGACAAAATATCTAAAAACGTGTTTCTAAATGTGGAGGGAAACACCAGAGGACCTGGAAAAAAAATCAACGCGACCACGGGGATAGAGAGACATGCAAACTCCAAATATACAGCAGGCATCAGGGTCGGAATCGAAGCCACGACCTCCTGTAGACCAGACAAGGTAGTTAACGTCTCGCCTTCAATAGCCATTCCAGGTCCACATGCTCTGCTGTGTTTTACCTCTGACACGTATCAACAATCGTTTAGCATAGCTGTTGAAATTGACTTTCGCTTTGCTAACACAACACTCCGTACGCTCCCTTCGGACGTTACCGAGTTCAGATTTTTTGTTCCATAAACACTCCGACCCTCCGAGCGCGAACAAAACGCAGAGTGGTGTGATTGTGCGCGGACGTACGCTGGCAAGTCGTTCCGTTGCCGACGTAACCGGGGCCACATGTGCATCTGTGGCTGCCCACGGTGTTGGTGCAGATGGCATTGGGGTCACAGTTGTGGGTTCCGCTGATGCATTCATTGTGCTCTGTAAAAAAAAATACCACACAGACAATACACACGCGCATAATACAGTATGTCATCATCGTAAAAATTGCGGCAAAAGTTGATTAAATGAACAGGGTAGCAATGAGCGAAAAAATTGGAATAAAATTCCCGAACATTGTAAGGGGGGGGGGGGGATATAAAATATATTTGTGCTATGGGTAAGTAAAAAAAACATCTTACTGCTTTCAATGACATCTGGTCTGAATCCGTAATCCGATTAAAAACAGAAAGTGTAAAAAAATATAAATAACACAATCCATAAAGAAAGCCACTACAACTACGTCTCCTCCTCCCCTTCCCAGCCGGGCACAAAGAGAGGGAGTGCTTCACGAGATGGTGCGCCGAAGAAAGCCACTACATCTCTCGGCGTCAAGGAGTGCGTTAATCCGCAGAGAGCTTTACGGAACAACAAACAAACAAACAGAAAAAGCGGGTGTCTGCCGTTTTCCCCTTTCCGACACGAACGCTGAAAAGCCTGGTGGTGGTAACCGATGCAAATTTCGTTTTGCACCAACGGCGTAAAACTCCTTTTGTTTGACGACTCCATTAATCCTCCCCCACACACCGTCAGCGAGGGTGACCGTTAAGAGCCTCGTTTCTCCAGGGTGGTAATTAATGGGCTGAGAGGTGAGGCCTGCTATCATTAGGTTGCACTCATTCCAGAAGCAATAACTGCGCAGAAACTTATCGAAACAAAGGCAGAGAGACGAGATTTGGGTCTCTTAGAGTCCCCCCGGCATCTGCTGCTTTGTGCTGAAGCTGTTTACCCCAACAACACGATTTAGTTTTCTGAATAAGCACTACCGAGCACCGTGCATTAATTAAAAAACATATATAGACATAAAATGACTGCTAATCATTCTCAGGGGTCATTGGTTTTACGAAGACATCACCGTGTGTTTATTTTGCGATAATGTTGGCAGTGGTTACGCACGGCACGCATACCAAAAGCCCAACACGTTCATCAATAACACTGGGTGGTTGGTAGCGATGGTACGGGGATTTTTTTCTTATTTTTTTTATAACATAAGTTCGAAGAATTCAGTTGGCTGGAAGGAACCATTTATTTCCCCCCCCCCCCAATGTGAACGGGGTACTGACAAATGGCGCGACTGGAACGCCGATTCCATTGCCACCCAAACCAGTTCCTCATCTCTTGGAATTTCTCATTTACTTGATACAGCAAGCGCGCTGTGAACGGTTCCACCTGAACACGGAAGCTTGTGTTGCCTGCGAAACGTCGTGATTTTTATTATTTTATTTTACTTTTATTAATTCTAATTAAAATGTTTTACCTACGTGACTTTACCGAAAAAACCTAACAATACAGTTCCTCATCGCGGATCCTCCAGCCTCGCCGCCTTTCTTCGCCCTGCCACGCCATCGGTGGGCCTCGCTGAACATGCTCTGGGGCAGGGCGAGGTTCTTACTTGCAGGGACGTGTGGTCAGGGGAGGCAGGGGAGGCAGAGCCTCACCTGCCATACTCCAATGAAAAAAGCTGTTACGAAAAGTAAAAAAAAAGGAATAAATTCAAATAAATATTAAGATTTTTGCCACTGATCTGTGTTATAAATGTAATTTCTGTACGATTCCAATGATATTTATAGTCACAATCGCCAAATCTGCGGAGTTCCACTGCAAATACAGGGAGAGACGAGAGGTGAGGCAGCGACGAGCTCAGCCTCCCCTCTGATTGCGCAACCCCTCAGTAACTGGATGGAGCGCGGGCAATAAGCGCGTGCCTGTTACTATCTCTCTGTATGTGTCACCAATGTAATGTTTGTAGACCCCTTCATTTCATGTCCTCGCCTTCCATACTCCAGGTAACTTATTTCACGTACGTGCATAAAGATATTTAGGCTCGCTGGTCCCGTCATGAAACTGCAGTGAAAAAGCACCAGGGGAGGCAGCTATCACACTGTTATGTTATCCGACTCTCTGTTGTATTACATTACATTTATAAGTATACTAGATTTGTGTTTCTATTTAATTTATACCTGATGATGATTGCTTGTGTTGCAATCGAAACGTCGTATGCTAGTATTTAATTTAATTTATTATTTTATCTTTATACGTGACTTTACCGAAAGAACCAAAGAATAATTCCTGCAGTCACGAAACCTCCAAATTAAGTTTGAGGGGGACGTGTCTAACACGCCCCCCTCCGTGAGGACACGCCCCCCTCAGTGAGGCCACACCCCCTCCGTGAGGCCACGCCCCCTCTGTGTGTGAATCTGGCTCTGACACTAGCACGTCCACTGCTCTCTTGTGCAGTCAACCCTCTCCAACGTTCGGGGTATTTGTGACCAACCCCAGACTTTCAGCTGTGGCACTGCACAAACAATGCCGCGTGATGTCGATGACCGTCCACTGATTATGGTCAGCGGAGGTCTCTTCGGGAACTACACTTGGCCACGGAGGACGCTGGCGCGTGGCTGGGCGGTCACGTGCTCGCTGAATGAATCAATAACACCGTGGCCCTCAAAGGAGAGACGTTTTTAATCGGTGACCTTTCAGGCAACAGCCGCAGAGAGATGAGGCGTGGTCCACTGTCCAAATAGTAAATTGTTTATGTTTCATTGTATGTATGTATAACGTATTCGCACCGTACGTAGCCAACAAGCTACGAAGAAGGCCCATCGCCTGAAACGTCGCCTATTGTATAGATTCTATTTTGACGGCAGAGACGTGACGGCGGTCACTTCGGCCCTCATGTTTCAGTTTGCCTGCTTCCGATGCATAACGAGCACATTTCATACGGTTAGTTGCAAAAGCGACACCTTTTAATTGTTGCTTAGAATAGGGAAAATTTTAAGATCCTGGCCTGTAGATTTATTAAAACTGTTCATCATTTCATAAGCCAGTTTGCAGCATATCTGTTTAATTGGAACATTTCTTTTCCCGTGTCATTCTATTAGAAGGCCCTTTCTCAGCAAAAGCACACAATGTGGTGTTAACGTTATTATCGGAATGATTAACTCTGGCGGGATAAGCAATTATCCAATACGGCATTATATATTCCAGAATAAAAAAAAGAATCCATACTTGCGTCCCTTCACCTCATCCACATTACATCGCTTCCCGCAGCCATAATGAAAGAAAAAAAAATGTAATGAAAAATTATGCCGAGTGTGATACAATCCCCCATCCGACGCTTGTTTTGCGCGCTTGCAAAAACGTTCCGTTATCTCAAAGTTTCTGACGCTACTCATGAAATGCACGGGGCGCGAAAAGCTGGAGCAATTTTCTGCAGAATTCCAGTCGAGGTTTTCTGTTCTTTTCAAACAATGTATGTTATTTATCACCTCACGAACGTCGTCGCTGAAATTCGCCAGCCAATGTTACAAAAGACTTTTGACGAGATGCGGCTTTTCACTTGACGTAATTTGATTCGTGTAAATATACACCGACAACTTTGCTCATGCTTGTCAAGTTGACTCGCTAAGCACATGCTAAAATCTTCTTGGTTTTTTCGGTAAAGTCACGTAGAAGGGAAGTAATAAAATAATAAAAATAAAACATAAAACAATTCTCACGACGTTTCGGCCACAACGCAAGCAGCCGTCTTCAGGTAAAGAATGAGAACCTGTCAAGCTGGGAGCTTATATCTACGCTGAGTTGGGGGGGGGGGGGGTGTAAGAGGAGCGCCTTAACAAAGGGATGTGCATATCACATGCAAAAAATTCATTAATTATAATAATCCTGTTTGCACGGGCAGCAATTTAAGAAATTCCCTCATGCTATTAAGGTAGCGATAGTTTCAAAAAGACAGCCGCAGCATTAATGAGGTCACTTCCCTTGAGTCAAGAAAAAAAAGTCAATACATCAATTAAGGAGTTATACAAAATCTATACGTAAAGGTCAGCTTAAAAAATTTAATAAAATAAAATACCTTTTGAAAACAAGATAACGGGTGGTGTGATTAATTCAATTACAGCTGAAAGCCGGCATATGGGAAAGCTGGTCAATAGAGTGTGGCAAATTATAAATTAAAGGCCACCCTTCATATTAAGTTGGCTTCAGTATGGACGGCGAAGCTGGTGTGTGGAATAATAAGAATTCAAGAATAAAATGCTCAGATGCATTGCACAATCCACCTCTTATTAACCTCTTTCTACTGCGACTCTTACAACGCCTCCCCCCTGTATTTAATGAGCATTTACTCACAGAAAGTGCCACCACATTTTGCCCATTATAAAGAAATATATAGTTTTACGAATCATACATTTAACGATTATATGGGTTGTTTGTCTTTAACGCGTTCGGTTTTGTAATCTGGGGTTTCTTTATCGCGCGGTGAGCTTTAGAGCGGTGCCCTGTGGAATTAACTGCCGAACGCTGGCGATGGAAAGCGAAGCCCGACCGATGTTATGACGGAGAACATTTCTACCGACCTAGACGCAATAATCCACAATAACAGATGGCCCATTACGGGGCGACAATGACGCCCTACAACTCCCCCGACAAACCACCTTCCTCTGTGGAAGCAGCAAAGTGCGATAAACAACATAATATTCCTGCAAATTGACCCCAAACGTGGTTCAAAGAGCACACTCACGCGATACATGTTCATGCATGCCTTCCACTTGCCGAGAGCCGTCAAGTGCACGTGGCCTACTTAGTGCGGAGTTATCCATTCGGGACATTGCAGGTGCCACTCAAGATAAATGTACCGGGCCTTTTGTCGAATTGGGCCTAATGCATGTCTCACCGCTGAGATGTTGGTGAAGACAGCCTCGTCCGGATTGGACCTTTCAAACGCGCACCGTTGGCTCACGCGCACAAAAAAATGTTCACGTTGCATTTTGCTGGCATGCGGGCCTCGTGACATGGTAGGGTAGGGCAAGGGGGTTGTGTTCTCGCTGTTGCCGTTGTCTTTCGTGTCCGAAGACGACGCCGCGGGCGGTGCGACCGAGACATGCAAGGCAGGTCTCTTTCCCACGTTGGTTGCGCTTGTAAAGGGTGACGAGATGGTGGGGGAAGTGGTGGGGAGGGAGGGGGGGCTATAGCTGTTCCATGACCACAAGCTCAGGTCTCTCCCCTCCAAAAATAAATAATTACAACCAGATATTCGTGGCCCAATTTCATAAGTCTTTGCAATATTTTACATACAAAGCTGTCTGTTACCATACAATTTGGATAACGGTGACATTTCGGCAATAAATATCGTACACATTTAACCATTTTCTATTTAAAAACAATGTACTAAAAGTAGGGTAAATCGCGATGTAGTTTGGTGGTTTCCATCTAAGCCACCTATTTAATTTAAGAAGAAAACAAATACTTCCATCAGGTATTTGTCCCAAATAAATATTTGCGAAAGCAGGCGCCTCGTAAACATTGCAATGCCGGGTGCAATCGAGGCCTGGACAAAGTTAGGTGGTTAAGCCAACAGTATAACATACCAGGGCCCCACGTTTCTCTCTCCCTCTCCGTCCAAGTTACCCGCATTGTTTGTCAATTTCGACGCAATCTACTACAAAGGAAACTTAAACACCGCGATCGAACGATAATCCTCGCTTCGCGTAAAAATATGCCCACGTACAATAAGGCTGCACCATCGCTAATATATTTCCACCGGTCTCTGGAGAGGGGATGATTGATGCCCCTGGGCTGAGGGCAGCGGATGATGACAGCCACCCACCGAGCCGCTCTGATTATGGCAGATTTGACGGAGCAATTACTGGTTGGCAAAACACCCCCCCCCCCCCAAAATAATTATCGGGAAGAGTACAGCCCACCCCGACTATCCCCCGACACCCCCCCCCCCGCCCGTTGCCTCGCAATGCCGCATATAATCAAATCAAAATGGGTCACTGCGGATAATTGCACGCAAGGTAAAATAAATTAAACATTACGTATGGGACTTTTCCTCCCCCCCCCCGTCCCCAGTTTGCTCCAGCAAGCCCTTAATGAGGCAACGGTTTGCAAGGAGTCTAGCGGCCAAGATGTTTCGCGGCTCTCCCAACGTGTTAATTCTAGATTTGAAGCTTTCGCGACTGCAAGGATTTATATTCTTAGGTTTTTTCGGTAAAGTCACGTAGGTAAAAAATTAAAATTAATAAAGTAAAATAAAAATAGAATAAAAATCACGACGTTTCGGAGGCAACACAAGCTTCCGTCTTCAGGTGGAAACGTCGTGATTTTTATTTTATTTGTATTTTACTTTTATTAATTTCAATTTTATTTTACCTACGTGACTTTACCGAGAAAACCTAAGAATATCTCCCAACGTGGTTTGGGGGTTGCGCGGCGCGCATGTTGTTCCGTACGAGTTCTGACGTCTCGCTCCCGCGTGTTTTCAGTCTCTTCAGAGTCTGTTCCGCCCGCACACAACCAGTGAGCCAAATGCCATGCAGCGCAAATCCGATAACCTATACCAGGGGTCGGCAACCAAAATAACAAGAAGAGCCATTTCTTTCCAATTCGGTACAAAATTCAGTATTTCAAGAGCCGCAATGCATCTATGTACATACGTACATATCGTCAAGAAGCAGCCCGTAAAGAGCCGCATGCGGCTCCGGAGCCGTAGGTTGCCGACCCCTGACCTACACGGCTGACGTTTCGTTATATATTTTTGTTCACAGGGTTGAGTTTTGGCGATCGGTGTCTTCCTTTGGACCACGGTCGCCACGATATCGTGATATCGTCTTTCACGATATCGTGATATCGTCTTTCACGATATCGTGTAAAGACGATATCGTATTTCACAATCGGCTACACAATCGGCTATAGATTTTACGTCGGGCTGATTTTTCGCGATATAAGTTTCCCGCAATTTTGGATCTGCATAAAAATGTATCGTGTTGTTTTTGTGCATTGCTGTACTAAGTACAAATAAAATATGACAGTACTTAAACGTTCTTCAACTGTAGTTTACTCACCCATACGCCTGCCATAATTAATTCTTACCCTTAGAATTGATGGCGCTTATAATGCATATGCCGTCAGTTACACTTTAAATAAGTAAATTATTAACCAAACTACCTGAGTGATAGCATCATATGATTACCATGCCATTAATTACTGTGAAATAATGTTTCAAATAGCAATTAAATGGATAATTGCTATTTATTCATAAATGTATTATATGAGTTTGCTATTTCGTAACATTTTTGTCAGGAAAAAATTTACATCGGAAAGATAAAATTGGGCAGTGATAATCACGATTTGAAGATATTTTGAAAAACTGACGATAATGTTACCGAGGCCCTCACATCGCAAGATATATCGACGGATTGCCATATCGGAGCAGCGCTACTTTACTTAGATACGCCTCTGAGATAATCGTGAGCTCCCACCGACGACTGTCATTGTGGGCTGTGGGTAACGCACGTTCCAAATACAATTCAATTTCAGGTTCATCCAATGACCTTTATTTAACCAGGTGAGGGCCCGGGGAGTCATTACATCGTTTTCAAAGGCCACATGGGGTGACCGTGGCTGATATTATGAAAGCCGCCGGGATAAACCTGCAAACATTTGAGATCAGTATCGTTGCCATCTTTGCAATGCTCCGCGAAATTTGGTGCGAGCTTTTTTTTTCATGAGGTCAGTGAGGCATTTGGGGAGACCTTCATCCGGCAGTGGATTGATCATGAAACGTATTTATTTTTATCTTATCAAGGAAACCACATATCAAGATTGTGTCAGGGTGGCTCGGAGATCAGAGCACTGGGCCAGGCACTGCTGTGGAGATATTGGGTTTGAATCCGGGCTCTAACTGCTCATGATTATTCTAGATTTGAAGTTTTCGTGACTGCAGGGATCCATACTCTTTGGTTCTTTCGGTAAAGTCACGTAGGTATAAAACATAAAATAAAAAAAACTAACAAAATTCAAATGAAATCACGATCTTTTGATTTAATTTTAATTTATTTTTATTTTGAGTTGGGTGGCACTGCTCTGTGAAATGTCCGAATGGATTCTTTAGTCTCATGACGTGACGCCGATAGAGCAATTCTGCCTCTCTACTGCTGGATGACAGCCTCCCCATGCCTGTCCCTGTCACCGGGGGGTTGGCCTGTGGCCATGCTTATCCACGCTGGTTGGTGCGGGTTGGTGAACGCGGAGGAGCATAGAAGTACGGTCCAGTAAATGGCTTAGCTGCACCGCCCCTCTAGCGCCCAGCGTATTGCGCAGCCCCACAGCCACCGACGACCACTCCGCTTGTGCACGTTGTTCAACCGTGCACACACCACCCACACACCGGGTCTCAACCACGATCTCCCAAACATGGGATGCGATCAGGTGCGTTAAGAAGTGGTGGTTTTTTTTGTTTGTCACAATCGAGCGTTGAAACGTCGTCGTCGTCGTCATCGCCGTCGTCAGCTGCCCGCTCCGTGACTCACCGGTGCACGAGTAATCGTCCACGCGCAGGAACCCGGGCAGGCACTCGCAGTGGAACGAGCCCGCGGTGTTGGTGCATGCGGTGAACTCGTGGCAGTAATGGGCTCCCGCCGCACACTCGTCCACGTCTGCAGGTGCACACACCCGGGGGGGGGGGGGGCGGGGGTGGGGGGCCCACCGTCCAATTAACACCGAGCGCGGACGACCGATAACCGTTCATCAAAGGGGCACTAAATAAATAAATAACTCGACCGCCCTCCCATGCCCCTCCCCCCCCAATCCGCCTCCGTTACGGCATCCTGACCAACGGGGTGGAGCGGGAGACGGCCACTAAACGTGTCGCGGGCTCGTGATGGAGATACGCAAGGAGCTTGTTAAGGGCAATGAAACCGCCTTCGCGTGCACAGGATTTAAAGAGAGAGGAAGAGGACGATGCCTCCCGCGTTCCGTCTCCTCACTCGCTGATGTCTCCACGAGCTGTCCCAAGGCACCGTTGCTGCAATGACGGCGGTGTCGATACAAACACAAAAAAACGTTCACAACTCTCGGCGCTTCCAACGAGGCGAGGGGCAAGTGACTGTCAATCTCTTCGAAAAGTTTTGCGGTTCACGAAATCACAGCTCACGAAATTGCGGACGGCACACCGTTTTAAAGAAGCTGCAGTAAAGTGCCCGAGAAAAAGGCTTGTCTTGGCGATCTCTGTGTGATTTTGATTCTTCTCGCCATAAGAGTGCAGAAATTTCATTTTTTTAAGTCATCATCCTCTTCTTCATGAGGGGAAATCACTTGAAAAAAAAGGATGAGACGATTTTGGGCTCGTGTTTTTTTGCGAACTGCGATCTGAACTAGGCGACCTGAGCTTCTGTTTCTTGCCACGGCCAAACGTATGCAGCAAATTTTAGCTGTACCTCTTCCCACGAGAACTCATTCGTAATGTTCATAGAAAAGATGTCCTAATGTTCCACATTTAGACGTGTGCCATTATTTAATGCACGACAAGTACAGACTTTGCAATAATTTAATGTTCACAGAGGCAGGGATACTTTTCTGTTTGCGTGAAAAAAGACGTGGATTTTTTAAATATTAACACAAGCGTAGTACTTAACAGTCTTAAAAAATGTAAGCCCTCTGAATAAAACGAAACGAGCAATAATGAGGAGAGTCGCTTTGCCGAGTATGGGTAAAAGTGTTTTTTTTTTGGGAATTTCAGCCAACAGATTTTGTGCAGATATAAATTGCTGCCACCCAGTGGAGTTCAGGGTGGGGGTGGGACACGAGGCAATCCGGAGCTCTGTGCTTTGATCTCCAAGCGCAGCAGCTGAAACACTGGGCAAGGTTTCTTAAATCCCCCCACCGGATCTCGAAGGCCAAGCACGGTCGAGCGGCTGATCAGTTAGTACTTGGACAGGTGACCGTCAGAGGTTGCCAGGTGAGGGCATGTGTATCAATTAATCCAATAATTTATACAATTAACGCATCATAGCATCCATTTACCAATGGGAGCCACAGTTGGCTCCCAGGTGTTAACTACATCATCTCGTTTATAGGAGGTTGTGGGTTCGATCCTAACCTTGATGCCTGCTGTATATTTGGAATTTTCATGTTCTCCTCATGTCGTGTGGATTTTTTCCCAGGTGCTCCAGCTTTTCTCTCCACATTTAGAAACATGCATTAAGTATTTGGCTGATGTAAATGTCCACGTGATAAGCCACTTCGTTGAGCTATCATTTGTGGCCAGGTCGCTTTTGAAAAAAAAGTTCATACCTCAGTGGGCTTTGCCTAGTAGGATGGGGATGGTTTAGCACTATTGGTATGCTTTTGGGTGATTTTTTTTGCCTTCCATGTACTTTGCACTCCTATAGTGTGTGTTGTATTGTTTGTTGACGTGGCGTTCTTACCCGCCCCTCCTGGACATCTGTGATCAAAGAGCCTTGTAGCTCATCGGATTCCTCCGGGGTAAATAAATATACATGGCCACACCACAGCTAATCGATGGGCAGGTTGTGTTGGTGGGGTTAAAGTGTAGGCACTTCCGCCCTTTTAAAGACATCTGGGCAGCGTAAAAGAGTAGACCGACAGTGCACCATAAAGTGGCTCTCTTAAGAGCTCCTGCCAGTGGACGTCCGATTGCCAGCAGTGGCATGAGCAAACACTTGCAGGGCTGAACCTTTGCCGTGTCTTCAACGAGCACGCTCCCTGCCAGAACCCTCAGTGAACTGGCACGCCGCTCAAACAATTGCACACGAGAGCGCACGCGCGCACACGCCAAGCATTTTAAATTCACTGCCGAGCTGCAGACTCTTGGCACGTGTGGCGTATCTCCCCCCTCCCCTCGCCGCGTGCGATGCGATGCCGTTTCTCCCAATAGCCCGTGAGAGTTTCAGGGAATGTCCGCGGAGCCGCTGAAGTCTGCAGTCTGTCCGTGCATCGCCAGCACACACGCGATACCAAGAAGATAATGGCTCCCGGCAGGACAAAAGAATACGAAAGCAGATATATTTCCCAGTCTCTCGCTATTTCCGTCCCCTCTCTCTCTTTCTCTCGCCTTTGAAATACAATGAGTCTGGAATGATCAGTCGGCACGTTTGCTTGCGATACATGTGTTGTACTTTGGTCGGGGCTCGTGAAAGCTTTAATTGGATACCCCCTCAAAAAAGTTAACTCACAAATAATATATGTATATTTTTTTACAATTTTCACATTTAAAACAAAGAAAGAAAAATAAACGTCTTGCTCCACCCCGCGGGGATGAACAGACGGAGTCTACCCCTGACCTGGATGATGAATTCACAACCTCCCGACTAAATTTCGATTTAAAGCTTTCGTGACTGCAGGGATTCATCTTCTTGGTTCTTTCGGTAAAGTCACTTCCCTTCTACGTGACTTTACCGAAAGAACCAAGAAGATGAACCTCCCGACTGTGAGCCACCAGCCCTACCGCTGAACCACCAGGCTGGCCTTGGCAATTGTTACACACACGGTATTATATGGATCACCAACTCTATTCAATGCCCCCCAAAGCAATGAAATGCCAGGGGGGTGGAAGAGAGGCTGTGTTGGTGTGTGTGTGTGCACTGATGATGGCATGTTTGGGCAAAGCAGTGGGGGCATTAAACTCTGCAATGCATCGCAGCGTGTGCTTTGAAAACCTCTTTGGCTCGGAGATCCACAAGAGACCATCAATCGTGGGACGCGTTCCTCCGCACAATTCCTTTGTACACCTCACAACCGCTGCGATTCGAGGCCAAACTGATGACACAATACGGTTGGTGTGTGAAAGAAAAAAAACCCAATAGCTGGAACATCAATAGCGGCCTAAGAGTAGCAGAACCCAGCGCTGCCAGCCAGCCGTCTCTGCTGCTGCTCAACAAGGGACCGCTGGGACACTGGCTCTAAAGTTCACGTGGTTTTGATGTCTTGACAAGTGCCTTTCTGTCGACTACCTGTGCGGATCATCGCGAGGCTAACCTAACATGAAGGAATCCCCCGTTTCTACCGAACGGTGTAATTGTGTTAAGTTGGCTTGCATTTTTTGAAGCTCACTACTCTGGGGAGCTATATGCTCCAAAAGCTGTTTGTAACCGCTCGGGTTGAATTTCTCAAATCGGTATTACTGGGAATGCTGCTTGTCTGGCTTGGAGTAGGGTTGAGTCTTTTTATTATTATCATACCCATATATACATATAATGAATGTTTAACAGGTTCATGTTAATGGTGAGGCCATAATAAGATGAGATATATGTGGCACAGCCAAATGAAATCCTGTAACAACATAGCAGACCATTCCGACTAAAATGAAGCACTGGTTAGTGGGGAAAGAGTGCATATATCTCCGCCAGAAGCTGAGAATGTGTTGCATATATCTCCGCCAGAAGCTGAGAATGTGTATCTTGGTAGTCAGAATCAGAAGTTAATTTCCCGAGTACTTTGATGCGATAGAACTGCTCTGGGCATGGGTAAGAGTAGTCGAACTTGTTTTTTTTTGTAAGCACGATGCTATATTTCCAATGAATTGCACACTGAGAATAGATTTAATGTGTAGTGAAACATCCTTAAATTAGAGCATTTGTCATCTATTTTGCATAACGGCCATTGGAAGTGCTTATAAAAACAATGAAAGGCGTAACTGTAGCATGCATAATTTATGTCATTTTGTCCGCTCTGGAAACAAGAGAGCTGAACTCAAATAAGGATTTAAATGAGGCTTCTGTAATCTTTCTCTTTCATGTGTTGTTGGTTGTTGTTGTTGTTGTTTTATTTTTCTCTTCTATTAAAACAGCCACATCCATACAGTTGTAGATTGAAATTCAAATTCAAAAGGCCCTCAGCATGTATCATGAACGAGTGCAACTGGGTGTAAACTTACAGAAGAAAAATGGGCTCTGTGCCTCACTGGCAGATCAACTTATTTACCACCATGCTCAATTCAGTCACAGGAGGCTGCAAATGTGCGTCTCCCAGATAACTGCGTAAAAGCGCGGTCGGCATTCAGTTGAATAATCACGAATTTATTCTTTGTGACCACGCCAGATAGCCTAGTGCATTCTTACGGACTAACCAAACGAACACGGAGTGCTGCGTGTCTGTCACTGCTGCAGGTTGATGAGAAGCCAACCATTTTGTCCGATGCGTTTGAATCATCATCAGCAATGATAAATCCACTGCCGGATGAAAGCCTCAGCAATCAGCCACCACCTCTCACAATCCCCACACTAGCCGCTGCACACGAGCTGATTTCATCACTCCATCTCCCTGGAGGACGCGCTCTCTCTCGGACGCGTTCCATTTCTTGGATGCAACTCCTGATATGATTCTTAACCATCGGTCAACACCTCTTGTGGCGATGTGTTCTGCCCATACCCACTTACACCCTTCACCAACCTGTACTGAACAGCGTGGTGACACGGTCAAACAACCCTCACATGACCGACACACTTAAAGCCATGGGTTTATAGTTCATTTAACAATTGAGGTAATTCTTGCAGTGGCAGACCCTGGGGTATTGCCTATTGGTCCCACAGGATTCTGAATTCCCAGTACTTTCCAATGCATATTGATGACCTGAACCGTGTCTATTTTAACCCAAACTAGGCACACATGTTTGTAGAGCAGCCTATGACCCTATTATTGTTGAAATGTGAGCACAACATTTTTTCTATGGTTCAACTTCCAACGCTGACATTGTATATTTACGCCACACATTATAAATTATCTTAATAAAATTAAATAAAAGCCGACGACGATGGTGACAATTACTATATAACGTTGCTTCTGATGATGATTGCAATGTTGATGATGGACACTGGGGGTGTATCTTCAGTTCGATTCAGAATCGGATCTATTATATTTTTTCAGCAAAATACTAATTGGTTTGGTGATACCGTCTGACTCTTTCCGAACGTCAATGATAACGATGACTGTGGCGGTGTTGTTCTATGCTCCCCAATGTGCACCGAAGCCGACTTTATTGAGGGCGACAATTGGCACATAAAATCGATTGATTGCCACAAACAGAAATTATGAAGAATGATAACGATGACACTGATGATGATGATAATGATGATGTTGATGATGATGATGCTTGTGATGTAGACAATAATGATGCTAATACTGCTAGTGATGACGAATATGATCATGCCAACGTTGAAGACAATGGTGACTATGCAGATTATGATGATGGTTATGGTTGTCAACTCTGAGGTACAAACAACTGGGACATATGAGGAATGAGAACATCTCACTTAACTGGGAGGGCAGAACTACATATAAACATATTCTTAGGTTTTTTCGGTAAAGTCACGTAGGTAAAACATCAAAATTAATAAAAAATAAAATAAAATAAAAATCACGACGTTTCGGATTTTTATTTTATTTTTATTAATTTTGATGTTTTACCTACGTGACTTTACCGAAAAAACCTAAGAATATGAATCCTTGCAGTCACGAAAGCTTCAAATCTAGAATTACATATAAACATATGGTCTTGCGTGGTGCATTATTGCCAAAATTGAAATAAACCTGGACTCTTAAAGTTTTGGGAAGAAGTACAGATTTCCTTAGAACAACAGCTACCTCAACAAGAGGACAATCCTGGGGAAACCAGGAAAAGTGACAACCGTAACGATGGCCCAGATATGAAGAGGGTTGCCACCTCTGTGGTACAAAAAAAACTAGGACATCTCAGGGGAAAAAGTAGATGCAACTTTTCACGTTTAAAGTTCCATGAAAACGTAGAGAATTCCCACGACAACTGCCTCAAAGAGAGGACCATCCTGGGAGGGAGTGGGTGGGAAAACAAAACAATAACCCAGGACAGGTGGCAACCTTAGCCGTGACAGTGGCAGGTGGGCGGCAGGCTTTCACCTTGGCAGTAGGCCTCGTCCTCGCGGATGGGCGTGAACCCCGGACGACAGACGCATGCCGCGCGCGTCAGCAGATTCTGGCACTGCGAGTGATCGCCGCAGATGTGGCCCTCCCCGCAGAAGTCGTGTCCTTTGCACGCAAGAGGAGAGAGGGCCACATTGTCACGGCGTCAACGAAACTTTACGTACGTCGAACGTCTCGCACGCACACTTTGAACTTCTTTCGCACCGCGTGCAGCCGACCGTGTGCTTAGCGGAGGTGCGGGAGGAAAGGAGAACGAACTGAAAGACAAAAATAGGTTTTAAAGAAGTGAGTTTGTCAATCTGGATCATTTAAAAGTTGCATAGCTCAAGTGGATTCCTATTATCGGAACGAAGAGCATTCCAGACGGCCGCAAAGGCACATCGGAATGCACGCAATGCAGTGACCATCTTTATGAATAGTGTTATGATGATTGCATCTATTAATTTAATAATATTAATTCTTAAGGCGCTAAATTAATTGTGTGATGCGTAACTGCTTGTAATTCACGAGGATTCCGTGCACACAATCACAAAGGTGTCACAAACTGAACGAGAGTTGCACTCGTTGAATCCTCCGCCCATGTTGAGGACTCGGTGTCTAGCAGACTATTCAGACTGATTCTAACAGACTATTCAGACTGACTATTCAGACTCAGTCTATCGTGACTATTCACACTGAGCCTAACAGACTATTCAGACTGAGTCTATCAGACTATTCAGACTGACTATTCAGACTCAGTCTATCAGACTATTCACACTGAGTCTATCAGACTATTCAGACCGAGTCTAACAGGCTGTTCAGACTGAGTCTAGCAGGCTATTCAGACTGACTATTCAGACTCAGTCTATCAGACAATTCATACTGAGCCTAACAGACTATTCAGACTGAGTCTATCAGACTATTCAGACTGACTATTCAGACTCAGTCTATCAGACTATTCACACTGAGTCTATCAGACTATTCACACTGAGTCTATCAGACTATTCAGACTGAGTCTAACAGACTGTTCAGACTGAGTCTAGCAGGCTATTCAGACTGAGTCTATCAGACTATTCACACTGAGTCTAACAGACTGTTCAGACTGAGTCTAACAGACTGTTCAGACTGAGTCTAACAGACTATTCAGACTGAGTCTATCAGACTATTCACACTGAGTCTATCAGACTATTCAGACTGAGTCTAACAGACTGTTCAGACTGAGTCTATCAGACTATTCAGACTGAGTCTATCAGACTATTCACACTGAGTCTATCAGACTATTCAGACTGAGTCTAACAGGCTGTTCAGACTGAGTCTAGCAGGCTATTCAGACTGACTATTCAGACTCAGTCTATCAGACTATTCACACTGAGTCTATCAGACTATTCAGACCGAGTCTAACAGGCTGTTCAGACTTAGTCTAGCAGGCTATTCAGACTGACTATTCAGACTCAGTCTATCAGACAATTCATACTGAGCCTAACAGACTATTCAGACTGAGTCTATCAGACTATTCAGACTGACTATTCAGACTCAGTCTATCAGACTATTCACACTGAGTCTATCAGACTATTCACACTGAGTCTATCAGACTATTCAGACTGAGTCTAACAGACTGTTCAGACTGAGTCTAGCAGGCTATTCCCCCGCACCTACGATTAGCACGGTTCGCTACACACGGTGCGAAAGACGTTCAGCATACAGACACACACAGACTGTTTCATCTCATCCACCACCAAGCTCACAACACTCCTCTTTCTGCTTCTTTACTCGCACCGCTCGACTTTTGAATTTCCTCGCATCGTTTCTTTCGCCCAAGTTCTATTAACCTTGCTCAATTCATTTACCCTTTACAGGTGCTGTTTTTTTTTGCTGGTCGCTTGGTAGTTTTTGGCCAATGGGTCTACGCTCAGCAACTATGCTAACACATATATAACGATGGGGAAACTGCAGAAGCATCATACAAATGAGTGAGTAATAACGAGACAAAAAAAGAAATAGCTTCATGAATTTCGATTTAAAGCTTTCGTGACTGCAGGGATTCATCTTCTTGGTTCTTTTGGTAAAGTCACGTATGTTATCATGAACGCTCAGCCGTGACGAATCAGCAAATCGCGACGAAGAGGCGATAACTCTTAAGCGTCTATTACTAAGCAGACAACAATGAAAATAACAACGTTGCTTTCCCATTGTTGTGGTCGTTTTGTTTAGAAACGTTTAAAAAGTCAGGAGCCGATAGTCCTTGAGATATAACGGATCCCTTGGTGCGTAACGCATTCTACATCCTCAAGCACATGCGTGAAAACCGTAATTTGAGAAGTGAATAATCACGCCATTAGCTAGATAATTAGGCTGATTAATCTTTATAGCAAAAAAAAAATTAACTGCATGCGTTGAACAGAGAGGTTTGGGTGTCATTGCCTGCCACATTTTTCCAACGGATATTTAACTTTTATTCCAACCATGTACGCTTCACCACCAGGATTACCGCTGACACTGACCAATAAACCGCGAGGATGAATGTACGTTTAACTTCTTTCGCACCGTACGTAGCGAGCCGTGCTAATGGGAGGTGCGGGGGAAGGACAACAACATGAACATGAATACTCTGGAACATTCGTGTGGCTCATTCGGTGCCAAATGGTTAATATTCGGTGTTATTAAGAAATCACTGGCTGCAGTGGTGCGGCGTGGCTGGAATGGGCCCTTTAAAGCCCTCCATGTAGCCTGGCACCTAGGCTCGTCTGGCCCATGGGCCTCCAGTGCAGTTGTACCCCCTACACATGAAAAGCTGCACATGTGAGTCTCCCTACTCTCCACTCACTCGACAGATGTGTCGCTAACCGACTGACGGCTGTTTCCCACGAACGCACCTAGACACATGACTGCACCACCAATCGACCGTGTAGCGTTGTGGGCGGCGGGGAGATGGAGTGCGGGGGGGGGCACTGTGTGGTCCTGTGCACGAGCCTTACACAGGAGGATAGAGCTAGAGCAGAAAGCACGATACGCAAAAAACAGATCGTGTCGTTGCTCATTCTGTCAAGCATTTAATCTCCGTTAAAAGTTTGTTTAACACTTGACTGTGTCCTGCCCCCCCCCCCCTCTTGAGTTTTTGTATGCCCCCCTCTCCTCCGCCCCCCATTAAACAAGGTCATGTTACAGAATTGCCACCAATGGCCATTTTCTGCAGGGAGTGGTAATGAAGCGATGAAAGGCCATTACTCCCATTTAGCGAGTCACGCTGTGTGTCAAGCATCTGCTTCACAGTCCTCCTCCTCCTCCTCGTCGTTGTGTTCACGCCGCCCGCGGGTTGCTCACCGCGGCACACTTTGCAGCATCTGTCCGGAAGGTCTATTTGTTGCTCGGCGATGCAGGACAGAGTGGGACAAGGACCTTCGTCAGCCAAAACCATCAACCCGTCCTGCGCGCGAGACGAGAGAGAGAGAGCAGAGGGCGCTTAATGAGACGCGCGTTCACGCGAAACGGAGCCGTTATTTACGAGCAGGCGAGAGAGGGCCCCACTGAGGCCACAACTTTTCCAAGGGATGTCTGGATTTCGCAAAAGCGAATAGAAAGGTGATTTTGTTTTTTGGAGGGGAGGGGGGTGGTTAAAAAATAAAACGAAACACAAAATGTCACGAAAATATACATACGCACTTACATTGCATATGATACCAATGTAAGACGTCTTAAAGTGAACAATATGAACTTACCGTTAATACTAATACGATTGGAGATTAAAACAATTACGCAGAAGGCCATGGTTGAGCAGGGCATGTAGGAAAGAGTGCCTCCCCCCCTCAATGTGTAGATAAAAAACAGATCGATTGAAGGGATCTCAGTAGTTGTTCGTGTATGACAATTGTTTTTTTACCCTTTTATCTGGAAACAAAACTGACACCTTTTTTACGAGGAGTCATGCTTGCATTGACGACAATACCTGCGGTCGGAATGCAAAATAAAAACACAACTCTGATAATGTATGCACTGTCCTTGAAATTGATTGGTCCACACCCGAGACAGCTTTTTTTTAAGAGCCTAGTCTCCATTGGTGTTGGACCAGATGACGCCAAAAGGCGCACAACTCAAGGACAATGCACCATCAGAGTATGAGAGCTCGGGGTAAGAATTTACACCATTGGAACCTCCTTTGCCAGTAGCAAAATATGATAATTGGTTTATTACCCTTTTATCTGGCAACAAAACTGACACCTTTTTTTACAAGGAGTCATGTTTGCATTGACCACAATACCTGCGGTTGTGGACAGCTCTCTAACACACGGAGATGCTATTAGCGCTGAGTTTGGTACCACTGAGAACCTGGGTTCGAATCCAGGAAAGTGAAGTGCAGTTGAGGTCTCTGCCCGGCCACCGTTGACTTTCCCAAAAAAACATCACAAACTCCAGCTGTGAGAACTTATACACAACAATGCGTTTTACTGTTATTCAGCAAAAACAAAACATTCCTCTCAATGGCAGAAGCAGGTGGGAAAGTGCCACCCTCTTGCCTGTGTGGAATAGAGGTCATCTTGAAGGGATCTCAGAGGAAGCCCTGCCATCCCATCCTCTAACTACATGAAGAGTCTCATATTCTTGGTTCTTTCGGTAAAGTCACGTAGAAGGGAAATAATAAAATAATACAAAATCAAACATAATAAAAAATTATCACGACGTTTCGGCCACAACGCAAGCAGCCGTCCTGCGTTGTGGCCGACACGTCGTGAGAATTTGTATAATGTATTTTTTCCATTATTTTATTATGTCCCTTCTACGTGACTTTACCGAAAGAACCAAGAATATGAATCCCTGCAGTCACGAAAGCTTTAAATCGAAAAAAAAAATACACGAAGGGTCGTGCACCTCTGTGAGAGACACAAATGGGTGCGTGGCGTGACGGCAACTGCATCATCGAGATGAAGTTGTGGAAATGATTATGACATTTCCGTTTGTTTGTTTTGCTAATGTGGTGTCCATGAACGCCTCGCCAAGTGTATGGGCTCAAGCAGACACGAGTTTCTCTCGGTCGGCAGATTGTAATCGTCTTAAATTATTCTGGAGCTCATTGTTTCCTTCAACATTGACTGCAATAACTTAATCTAATCATGGTTATTGAAGGTATACACAATTCAAAAGTACATTTCCTGCGTGCTGAACAGAACACATAAAAAAAATATATAGTGGTACAATAGCAATAATATTATGACTTTTGCAACCCTTCTAATATCTCTTTAAACGTGGCACGTTTGCAATATAATTCCATTACTATGCATTAACTCAGGATAAAAACCACTCCATTTATTGAAATCCCAAGTTCTTCCTCTCCATCGATATTCTTTATTTAAACAGTGTACGCAATAAATCACGTCAAAACGCGATTAAACTTTGCTACGAACCGAACAAAGAAGCGGTGTTATTAATAATGGCTTTCTTTAAATGCGAAGAGAATGAGGCATGCCCCTCTAACCATAACCTTGCTAAATGTGAAGTCGTGGTAATGGGTGTTAAGCCAGTAGTAGCCTTTCTGACATCGCTGCACAGCCACATTTTCTATGAATACACCGATGAATTATTCTGTCTTCGGATACGGCCTTAAAATATAATTTTTAAAATAAATCTCCTTTCACGAGCTGGAGTGCTGTTCAGCGTGAGACAATTTATGAAATAGCAGCAAAAACGGGAGAAAGGAAGGCTTTGTGAGACATTGTGGTTTCATAAAATAAATCCCCTGTTTCGTAATGTAAGTGAAACAAATGTGATGGCTACAACGGGACACGCTGACCTTTTCATATCCACAACGGGATAGGCCAACGTAATTATATTTGTTTACACAGCCCTGTTTAAATAATACCACCCTCGGCAATGAGACGAACCTTATCTGCAGTCAATACATCAATATCGCAAGCAGCGCTTTAAATGTGAACACCGATAAGGAAAATAACACCCCCACGAAACAGACCTTACCGAGTCACGGAGAACAAACATGAAGATGCAAAACCGACGCAAAATACTTCAACTCGCCTGTTCACACGTTTAGAAGATAAATGTGGTGAAGAGAAAATAGGTACAGGTGCAGCCCTGCAACCTCTTGCTCACACCACTGCTGTTTTGGCCTACTCTTCAGAATACCCACACTTTACCCCACCACACTCAACCTGCCGATCGACTCACTGTGGTGTCGCGATTGATATATTGCTGGGTGGGAGGGGAGCGGGCAGATTTGAGAGACGTACTCGTCGTTTCAACCTGCCGTTCCGGGAAAATCGAACCGGCGACCTCTTGGGTTGCACGTCCAATACGCTCACCATTGCACCGAAGCAACAGGGAGCCATACGACTCCTCTGCCAAATGAAGCTGCTTGTCCAAAAGTAACCACGAGGGAGCGGATTCATTTTTCAGACCCAAGGTCGCGTTACAGAAACGCAACAGAGCCAGAAAGCTCACTTAAAGTTGACGGCCTCGGGCCGTGCCAACATTTTAATGGCCATGGTTTAAAAATAAAAAAGTGACATCTGCGTGCCGACAGGACACCTGCCTCAAAGCGCCCTCCTGCCGCATAAAAGGATGAATGACAACAGCTCACAGGTCGCGTTGGCTGGGAAGCAGTGGTTATCTTTGATGTGATAAATATCACACGGTGCTCATGGGTCGGCGAGTGAAAAAGATTTTTTTCCGGGGGGGGAGAGAGGCGGGGAGGGGTTGACTTTTTGTGTGAAATTACATCTCTTAAAGTAAGTAAATAAACATATTTGGGGAATGGTTATTCTCTCGAATCAAAATTGGCTCATCGAATGCGTAATAAAATGTTTAGCTCATCTCTGCTGTACTTTCCAGTTATCAGACTGCACATTGCAATTAGCTGATTGATGGAGAGTGAAAATTGCAGTTGAAGTTTGCTATCACCTCCTCTGACTGAAAGCCACAAGCCAGCGGCCGCAACGCGGTATTTTTTCTTGGAAACTTCTGCTCATGTCTCACGAACGGCGGAAGGGCAGAGGTCACGGAAATGGTGACGTGGCTCAGCGGTGGCACGTTTTTCCGCTCGTTGGGTTCTGAGCCCCACGGCCGCCCTGGTTAATACTGCGGGTGTTTAACCAAAACACACACACACACACCACCCGCCGTCTACTTCACAGAGGGACATTAATGACACCGTGACGTTACACGTGTAGTTCCACGTGTCCTGGCATCATGGCCCGAATTTTGATAAATTCCGCAAAAACGTATCGACACAATTACTCAATTGGAGAAGCATGCGTGACTCAGCGAGACGTTCCTTAGGTAAACAAAAAAAACAACGACAAAAAACACAACATCAATTGGGGCAATGTGGTAGGATAGTACGGCTCACGCTGCACTCGTGAAGTTGACACTGCTGCTCCCTCTCCTTCCTCACCGCCACCTTCGCGCCGGAGAGGATCGCCCGGTTCCCGAAGACGCAGGTCGCTGTGAAAGAGAGGCCACGTCTATTTTAGAACAAACGTCAGCATCACAGACTACAAGGAAGAATCCGAGGAGCTATGAAGCTCTTTTTCACAGATGTCCAGTAGGGGGCGGGTGAGCAAGTCACAACGACAAACAAACCCCCAAAGAATGATTCAAGATTTGAAGCAAATCTGGCTGTGACAGTCCCACCTGATAACTGAGACTTGTGTTGCCTCCGAAACGTCGTGATTTTTATTTTTTTAATTTTATTTTTATTAATTTTTATTTCATTTTTTTACCTACGTGACTTTACCGAAAAAACTAAGAGTATGAACCCCAAAGAATGATAGAAGTGCAGAATAGAATATACAAATGAATAAAACATATAAGTACAAACTGCAATAGTACGTACATTCCTGCCAATTTTCAACGCTTAATGCAAGCTAGGGCAAGGCAGCAAAACAACAACAACAAACGCAGTCCCAGACCACACCAAGACAACGCACAGTCGTCCCTCAATACAGTTGCACTTTCAAAATGTAACTACCGGCAGAAGGATAAACATCAAAGTTACAAATCACAGGAACCGGTGACAAACTGGAATTTTTCACTTTCACTCAAAATGCAGGGCGAACTCGCCAAGAACAGACGTGCCATGTCAAAACTGCGTTTCTGTAGAAGCTCGAGTGTTTTTACAACTTATACAAGCCATCCGCTGGTGGAGAATGGTAAATGAACACCTCTGATACAAGCACGCTACTTCGGATATAAGCACCACTGACTTTGCTCCCAGGGTGTGTGCTTATATCCAGCTTCTCATCATCGTCGTCGTCATCGCTATCCATGGGCAGATGGCCCAGAGGTGTCCACTGCATACTCTTAGTTCTTTCGGTAAAGTCACGGAGGTAAAAAATGAAATTACATTTTTTTACCTACGTGACTTTACCGAAAGAACTAAGAGTATGAATCCTTGCAGTCACGAAAGCTTCAAATCTAGAAGTGTCCACTGCACATTTCGTCATTTGTTTCCACTTTCCTCTCCGTCTTGTGCCGATATGCTCAAGTAGTGGCCACATCTTTCTGGCACCAATCTCTTGTGTGTTCTCGCTGTGTATTTTATTATTATGATCATCATCATCATCACCATTCAAATAACGGTTTAAAGATGTAAGCGTCTGACATTTATGACTGATGCATTGTAAGAACAACAATTGACGACGAGAAGGTAAAGAGGGCAGCCCTGCAACTGCTCGCTCGCATCACAACTGGAGGATTGGCCTCCACTAGAGGACATTTTGTCCTGCTTCTTCTACGGTGGCCAAACACCTTGGAAGAAAGAGGAGGGAGCACCCAAACGTTACCCCACCACGCGCGACCCGCCGATAAACGAACTGCGTTGAACCCATTTAGACTGTTGGGCGGACAGCAGGCGTGGGCATTTCAGAAAACTGCCCAGGGGTTCAACTGTCGCTCCGGAGGTTGGTGGGGGGGGGGGTCGAACTGGCGACCTCTGAATTGTAAGTCCACCGTGCTAACACAGTTGCACCATAGAGGCATCTGATTTGAAGGAAAATCTTCGGGCAAATTTTTTTTTGAAAAGTGAGAGAATAAAAAAAAGGACGACGAAAGGTGAAGCCATAATTGGGAAAGAAAAGAAATGATGAGAAATAAAAAAGGTGAGAGAGAGAGCAAAACTAAAATAAAACACTTTGTGTCACGGTCTAATTTGTGCTATCTGCCTGGAACATACGCCAAGGCCCGCTTATCTACCCGGCAATGACAACCCGCGAGCACTGCGCATGGAGGCAGCCGTGCCCAGCGCTTCATAGAAAGTGGCGCCCTCTCCTTGGGAATTTTCTCAAAATTACAAAACATAAATCACGCTCGTGGCTTTCGGTAGATTACAAGAAGCTCAACTTGCAATCCTGACAGGATTCATCAAACAAAAAAGGAAAATGTCACTGTGTGTTCACCGTAGCTCCGCCTGAGTCTCTCCCGAGATGCCCAGTTCCTGTTCAGTGGCTTGTGGCTTGAAATTTAATTACGATGACAAAGGTGTGCGGCAACACTTCAATTAATACAGCACGCATTTTTCAGCCCGCATCGACTGAATGGTAATTTGATGGAGCCCGTGGTTAGCTGAGGTTACAATGCGGCAATAGCGGCCGACAATCTGAGGCGCGACTATTTTGGCCTTAAAAAAATTACATACAAAACCGTCACTACATTTCGATTTAAAGCTTTCGTGACTGCAGGGATTCATCTTCATGGTTCTTTCGGTAAAGTCACGTAGAATGGAAATAAAAAAAACATAATAAAATAATTCTCACGACGTTTCGGCCACAACGCAAGCAGCCGTCCTCAGGTGGAGAGCAGGCCCGTCGAGAAGACAGAGTCTAAATTATTTTATTATGTTTTATTTTTATTATTTTATTATTTCCATTCTACGTGGCTTTACCGAAAGAACCAAGAATATGAACCGTCACTACCTCAATTTTAAAATAAATTAAATCTGTATACACACACAGAAATGCTGCGTACGTTATTACTCAGAATAATTCACTTTCCCGTGAGCGACTATCTGGCGCAAGCCAACAGGATAGGCCAATCACCAGATGTTGTGTATTGGTATTGTTTTATCATTCTACCAAAGCCACCGACCATTTAAAAGCACCCACATTGACTGAAGGCCCATCATTATCTTATTTCTGAGTCATGGCCCCAGTTTAAGTATTGTGCTATTCACTATAGTGACCAGGATGCGTATAGGCAACAATTCACGAATGAATCCGTTTGCTGCAACTGTGTCGGTAGACTGCTGGATCAAGGCATTGCCACGCCGTGTCAGTCACAGAGGAGTGTGTGACGGATGCCTTACCACACGCTGGTCAGTATGACGTTGTAATGCACGGGCATAATATGACTTTGAAACCCCCCCGTCCACCTCCTACGCATTTCACAAGTAGTACTAATCACATAACTGCATTTCCCATAAATATGCTAAATTCCTCTTGATATGCAAATTATTTTGTCAAGGCGCCCTTCCCCCCTTCCAACCCAGCTTAAATGTACGCTGCCACGCGTGGTGGTGTTTCATTCAGACGCTGTCTCCCCGACAGACCTGGTCTTCACCTGAGGACGGCTGCTTGCGTTGTGGCCGAAACGTCGTGAGAATTATTTTATTATGTTTTATTTTTATTATTTTATTATTTCCCTTCTACGTGACTTTACCGAAAGAACCAAGAAGATGAATCTCTGCAGTCACGAAAGCTTTAAATCGTTGGTAAAGAGTGGCACCGAGGACCAGCTCGTTATTATTTACACGGACAGACGTAATAGTTCAGGTGATTCACCCACACGGGGCTGGCAAATGAGCGCAAATTTTCCGTTTTCAATTTAAAATTTCACACGTTCGCGTTAAACGATTACACAAACCACGCGCTAAGTATTACGGTGTCATTATCTCACAGTCGACTTGTGAACGCTTTAATGAGAACACACGCCGCGCGCGATATCACCGTACTAAACCGTGGCGCCGCTACAACCTTACATGACCTGCGTATGCAATGTTATCCCCCCCCCCCCCCCCAAAATCATGTTATTTACTACGTTGTGTTATTTTTCGTGTAATCATTAGACTGGCAGGCATTGGGAAATGTAATTGTGAGTTGCATTGCTCTGCAGTCTATTAAGGTTCTAATTTGGCCTAGCTGTGTAAGGCCGCACAGACTCTCTCTTTAAAGCCGGGCAGTTGACCCTTACGGATGCCCCTCCCGCCCACACTCTTGATTTTTTTATTTTCTCACTCTAGCAAAAAAAATCTTGAAGGGGGAAATCACTTCCCTATAATATTTTATGGAAAACCCTCCAGTGGATTTGTTTTTTTGTTACTGGGACCACGTTGCATATTTATCAAGAAAAGCCTCGTTGAGTTATGTGACTATTTCAAAGACAGATTTTTTTAAACCATTTTAACCTTCTTATCAATTCCAGCATTAATGATTTTGGAGCCGGAAGAAAATTCTAAGCCAAGCTTAGTGTTTTTTCCTGACAAAATCCAGTTAAGCCAAATGTCAAAATCTCTTTTCTCTAATTGACAGGGAAAAAACCCGTTATTATCATCTTTATTTCATGTTTTATTCACTGTATACGGTCACAGAAGCAGCAACTTTTAAAGAACTTCAGAAGCTGTCTAACACAAGTCTTCAAACGCAACGTTTGAGAAGGTTTGTTTCCGATTGTCACAATACCCATGAACTGCATCTCTTTGTCTAGAACAATCCCTTTGCTCTAAGCCAATCCCTTAAGCACCTCCGATTAGCACGGTTGGCTACATACGGTGCGAAGGAAGTTCAGCATACATACAAACATACTTGCATACTTTTCTCAAATAACAACCAGCATTCATTTTTTAATTTTAAAGCTGTCGTGACTGCAGGGATTCATCTTCTTGACGGCTGCTTGCGTTGTGGCCGAAACGTCGTGAGAATTATTTTATTATGTTTTATGTTTATTATTTTATTACTTCCCTTCTACGTGACTTTACCGAAAGAAACAAGAAGATGAACCAGCATTCATGTTAATCCACCACCAACACCAAACGCATTTGAAGAATATGCCATTCACTGAAAAAGATATGGAACTGTGTCTCATGACGAAGAGGAAATACCATGTTTAGTTGTTTTCTCCTTTTCACACTATTGTTATGTAGGCCAGGTTTAGTCACAAACCGTACCTCTCCATAACAAAGGCTCACCCTCTTAAGCCTCACCTTACCATATGAATAAAAAGTGTGCCGTACTTGGCCCTTCCCCCCTCTCCAACCATTATATAAACGGAGTGGTAGCTCTTGCAATCTCTCATTTACTTGATACAGCTGTCGTGGCTGTGACGGTCCCACCTGAAGACGGAAGCTTGTCTTGCCTCCGAAACGTCGTGATTTTTATTTTATTTTACTTTTATTAATTTTAATGTTTTACCTACGTGACTTTACCGAAAAAAACCTAAGAATAGAAAATGCGACTCCACCCTGTAATATGTGGCCTGGTGGCTCAGCGGTCAAGCGAACGGCTCGCAATCAGAGGCTGTGAGTTCAAATTCTGGTTGAGGATTGACTCAGCACATCACTCTTCCGGGGTTGATAAAATGAGCACCAGTTTGTGGGGGAAAGTCAACTGTGGTTGTCCTATGAATGGACTCGTCCCTGCCACGGGAGCATGGAATACGAGAAACAAATCAATGACTTTTATGACTAAACATGAAAATGCACATAAGACAAAAATCTCCCCCCCCCCTCGGAAAAGCCTTAACCGACGTTTCGTTTTGAACACCACCAACACACCAAGAAACGCTTTTGACTACTATGTCACGTATTACAAATGTTATGGTACTACATCACGGATACAAAGAACTGCCACCCCACTTTTGTCGGCTAGCAAAGGAGTTGACAGGTTTTTTTTTCATAAATAAACTATCCCATTGCAGTGACTAATTTAACGGCAAGCCTCGATTTTTCCAGCTCGGATGCAATCCAGCACAGTTGGATCAGTGCAGGGCACGTTGACTTAATGGGGCTCGCAATGCCGGCTTGGAAGGGGAGCCTCGTAACGCAACGTAAATGATGCGGAGCTTAGTTTAAAATGAGAACTCGTACCACTCTGTGTCCCAGTTACAAGTTTCCTGGGTTAATTTAGTGGCATTAAAGAAATAAATATATGACTCTGCACTTCAGACTTTGAGATGTGTTCGCGAAATAAATAAATGAAGGCAGAACAAAAATAGAACTGCCATCTCCTCCTCCTCCTGCTGTACGCTACGTACGAAGCCAGGTTCGTAAATCCTCTGACACGTCGCATTGATTGAGTGAAAAGTGCATTTGATTGCATTTGAAAAGTAAATAAAGACGCATTTCTACAAATATGTCAAAGCATACTCGTAATAATAACTGACACATTAATATGTCCTCTCTGCCAAAAGTCATAAATAGTCTCTGTAAATGACATGCATTGGAGAGCTGTGTTATACTCTTAGGTTTTTTCGGTAAAGTCACGTAGGTAAAAAATAATAAAAAATAAAATTATAATAAATGAAAATAAATCAATTAAATCACGACGTTTCGGAGGGAACACAAGTCTCCGTCTTCAGGTGGGACCGTCACAGCTAAATTTACTGATACACTAAATACGTTGCCTCCGAAAAGTCGTGATTGAATTGCTTTATTTTCATTTAATATTATTTTATTTTTATCATTTTTTACCTACGTGACTTTACCGAAAAAACCTAAGAGTGTGAATCCTTGCAATCACGAAAGCTTCAAATCTAGAAGCTGTGTTATACACTAGAGATACATACAACAATTAATGCAAAACGTAAAAATGCCGCCCTGAAATTCCTCTTTCGCACGCCTTCGCTGCCAGGGCTACCAATTGACCGAGTTCTGCAGCGTCCCCCATCTAGGTTGGCCAGTTGTCTTGGAAGGCGTGAGGGAGAACTCACAATTTACTCTACCACCACCACACGTGACCTGCCAATCGACCAGCGGTGGCTGCACTGCTGCGTGGACAGAGGCGAGGTAGGGAGGGAGGATTGAAGAAGAAAAACCTTCTCAACTTTTCAAACGGCCCCTTCGAGAGATCGAATGGGTGACCTATGAATTGCAAATCCAGCGTGCTAACCGTCGCACCATGGCGGCGTTCCTTATATATATAATGTAATAGACTCCAAATAAATATCGCATAGGCACTGCGTATGTGGATTAAATAATTCAGACCAATCCATAAAAAGACAAAATCCACACACAACAAGCTGTGAGATGGACTTTGGGCGAGAAAATGGTAATTGCTAATCAGCGAATGCACACACACACACACGCGTAGCCTGTAAAGTACTTACTAAGGATGCAGTAGTGAGAATACAGGAGGGGTTAAATGTGCTCTCAGAATACACACAGAGCAATGATCTATAATAAATATCCTAGGCGAACCAAAAACAGAGAACAATAAATGCACTTTGTGGGCAGAAGTATACCACATTGAAGTCATCAGATGTGGCAGTGAAAAGGCAACTGAATAAGGATCTTAACTATTTATTTGGAGAGGATAGAATATGAATGTCATGAATATCGTTCTCAAGGTCTCGTGCTTTGTAATGTCACTGTAACAAGCAATAGGACCGAGTGTGGCTGGTGTGAATAAGGCTAAAAATACGTCGTTGAATTTAAGACAACACTATTGTCTGCCCTTGGCACACACAGAGGTACAATGTTAGGAAGGATGTTTATTTGTTTATTATCCGCTTCATAGGGCAGATTGAAAACTATAACCGGTAAATCACACGGTAGATCATGTTAAATAAAAGAATAAAATCTACAGTAAATGGGAAAATATATATATATCCGAACTCGTAAAATGTTGCTGCTTTCGCGAGGAGATATTATCTCCCTTGCTTGGTACGTAGAAGGTCGTGGTTTTCATCCCGGACCATGACGATGCCTGTTGTATATTTGTAGTTTGTGTGTTTTTCTCCCGTCTTTGTGTGGCTTTTCGCCAAATCCTCCGGTTTAACCCGCCACATAGAGAAACCCGCATTTAAATTATTCGCCTACGACTATCAGTTCCCAAATATGATGATAATACAAGCCACTTCGATGAGCTGTAATGTGTGGCCAACTCGCGTCTGAAAAATACCTCATCGCTCAGTTAGGTTTCACCTGAGAAAATAAGTAACACAAAATTCTAAATATAAGAAATACTGTAAACTTACCCATTATATGACTCTCTGCACAGCTAATTAATTTATCCTGATTACTTCCCCACCCCCCCCCCCCCCCCATTATTATTTGATTTAGTTTTGTTCCGCAGAATTTTTTACACGGACATGGTGTCAAGCCCCTCTGACGCACGAAACTTCCACATTCCACGATATTTATGTATATATTTAAACATCTGCCAAGAACGATTTCAAAAGAACAAAGGCACGTACATTTCTATGCTACAGGGAGCATGGGGCCGACTTATTTTCATGCCACTGAAGCAAAAAAAGCAACCTTTCAGACAGCGAAATATCAAGAGGTAAGCATTGGGAGCTGGAAGCATGCCCCTGCCAATGTTTTTCTCTCTTCCACGTCGATCTCCCAGTTCACAAGATGCGGGAGACTAATCTGAAGAATAAAAGTGGGTGGAAAATCTTGCGTTACAAAATAAGTTGATAAAAAAAAAGAAAACCTGGCACCTTCAGGCAAAGTCCTGGTTGAATGCTAACTCAGGCCATAATCCCTTCGCGGTCGATAAAGTAGGTATCTCTTTGTGACAAAGTCAACGGTGCTTTTACTATAAATAAGCTCAGGGCTTTAAACTAATCATGATCTCCACAATGATAATTTCAGCAGGATTTTTTTTCTTTTTCTACCTAATTTAACGAACGTATCCTCCAGAATCTCAAAACGTTATCCTAATCAAGGACGCGTACAGCACGACTAAGCAGGGAAATCATAGAGCTGCGGCTCGTGTCCGTCGCATTTGCAGCACACTGTGGGCATCAACAGACGAATGCACATGGGACATACCGTCAAATATGAAAAATTAATCCTGTAGTGGCTTACACAATGGTTCACTGTTTAACACGTAGGCTTTCGCGACCAATGTTATTCATAATCAACGTTTTTGGGTTTAGATCGCGTTATTTATAAATGTGTTGTAACCCTCCACCACCCGACACGGCCAATCAGTAAAAAAGTGTCACGTTGACAAAAGACAAATACTTCACTGCTTTAGCCCACTGGTGTGTTGAAGCGTGAAACCACGACATTTACAATTTTTGAGTACGACGTTTCACTGGTAATTGCATCCAGCATCATCGGGCAATTCGCCAGAATGGTGAGGCTCTGCTCTGTCTCCCGATCTTATATACTGTTTGGCATCCCATCAGATATTCCCACAAGGGGCCACAGACACCCTGGAATTGCCCCTGGAATTGGCCCTGTCGGCTGGCGAGCGAACAGGAACGTTCTCAAATAATGTTTGCAATCAGGTTGAACAAAAACGCATGCCCGTCATAAAGCGTATGTTATCAAGGCAAGGGTTTGTGGGTGACGTAAACTCCCAAATTCACGAACACTTTCCCATGAAGTTCACTCGTTGATTTTGCCACCTCATGTTGAGCACTCAGTATACCGGACTGTCTGTTTCGCCTCGTCCATGTTCACCACCACACTGCAGGGCACAGCACTTCCCTACTTGCTACCATGGCTTCTGTTGACATGAACTTCACTCATTGATTCTTCCCGTCACGTTCGGGGCACGGTCTACAAAACCGACCTGGTTCAACCACCACACTGTAGGTCAAAACTATTCACTTTCTGCTCATTTCCGCCGCACTGCTCAAGTCTGGAATTCCCTCCCTATCCCCTCGTTTCCCAAGTTCTCATGAACCATCGAGAGTGCTATTTGTTGCTGGCCCGGTTAGCGTTAGAAGGAAAGGCTCCCGCTGGACTGCGACGGGGTGGTCAGGACACGGCAGCACAGCAAGCGGGTTTATGATCCCGTCTGCTTAGCGGACCCATAGAAAGCGCTATTGGGTATCTACGCACGTGTGGGTGAGCTTACTCCGGGCACTCCAGGTGAGTCAGAGAAACATCCGCAGACTAGGTCAGGGATAAAATTTCGATTGAAAGCTTTCGTGCCTGCAGGGATTCATCTTCTTGGTTCTTTCGGTAAAGTCACGTAGAATGGAAATAATAAAATGATAAAAATAAAACATAATAAAATGTTTTAATAAAAATAAAACGTAATAAAATATTTTATTATGTTTTATTTTATTTATTTTATTATTTCCCTTCTACGTGACTTTACCGAAAGAACCAAGAAGATAGGCCAGGGATCTCAACTGCACTGTGCTTCTATGCCCTCGCGTCTATATTCTACTACGCCCATCGATTTGCACTGACCCACAATGTCAAGTTTGATCAGAATAACTCAGATTACCCAGTACTCATCCAGCAGTAGAATCGGCAAAACGGGGGCTGTGCGTTTACTGCACTGAGAACCAATGTTTCTTACTCATTATTGGGCTGATCTGGACTAAACAAACTCACGGTGAGATTTAAGGGGTAACGAAACAGATTGAATGCACGGGTGCTCAATACGAATTACATGCTGTACTCAGCTTGCCAGCCCATAACAGCAAGAGCAATTGGCTTGTGTGTGTGTGTGTGGATTATTGAGCTGTTATGCGTTGGGCTTAGGGAGCTTTCCTGCATGCAGCTAGTCCTAAAAAATATAGAGTAAATTGACCAAGTCGTTATTTTCGTTAGGTTGAGTCGCGCGTTCGTGCGTGCTTATTAATAGTTGTATATCTAGTCGTGGTTCATCATTATATAAGCGTCCATTGCAAAACACATACGACCGTGTTTCTCCACCCTGCCCAATAGCGCAGTCACACCGTCGTGAATTTTAAGTGCTGGTCCACAAACGCCAATGAAATTTACAAGTATTGATGCCGGATCAATGCGAACAAAAGCTTATGGGTCAGTTTGGGATAAATGGAGGGTGTCAGCAAATTCTAAAATAGAGCTTCACAGGTGAATGGCTTTGGAGATATCTGAGCATATTTCGTGTCAGCAAACACGGCTTCTGTATGATTTTAAAAACAAGCCTCAAATGCAAATAAAATTGAGTTTACTTAGACAACCATGCCAAGACATCAAAAGTGTATGGTAATATTCCCACGGTGTCAGGATGGTGGGCTGTAGTTGTCCTCGTAAAACATATGTTGAGCTCAATGGGCCTCAGAAGCTGAAATAAAGTCTGAGACTGAGTCGGTGTATATATAATGCAGCGCGCATGTTAAAGTACAGCGTGTCTACGAAGGTGTCATGAATGATTAAGTAACTGTAATTATTCATAATAAAGATTTTTTTGGGTCAGATCGCGTAAGTACAAATGTGTCGAAACATTTATACGTGCACAATCAAACCCAAAAACCTTTACTATGAATAATGTTGCTAAACTAACTGCAACTAGAACAGCCGTCTGCGTGGGGTCGATTATGTATATAAGGTTACAACGCACGCACCAATTCATATGAATATCGTCCCAGAGTCTTTCATCATGCTACATCCGCCCCGATGAAGCTGCGCGAGCCTCTGCGTTGGCGACTCGCGTCGTGGCGAGATTGCGGCTGCGATTGCTTCCAAGTGCCCTCGGTTGTTGCGTGCCCTTTGAAGGCCGCTGAGCGCTTTTCGTTTTCTTGTTTTGCGACCGGTTTACATTGGGCCCACGGGAAGGAAAGCGTCGCGAAACGACGTGTCGACGGCGACGTTCAAATTTTGCCGCACAATTTTAATGACTTAAAAATGGATGACACCTTTACGGACACCTCGTGTTTACAATCCTAGTGCACAATTATATTCCTCGTGTTTTTCGTTTTTATTCTTATTATTTTGCACCAGTTCTAACCAGATGCTGTAATTAAAACGTGTTATCCAAAAGAAAAAAGAACAACCTGTGACTCCGTTACAGATTTGCTAATGAATGTGTTCATACCATGGGAAGAAGTCCCGGTAAAATATAATACATTATAAAACCAGTGTAGATTTGTGCAGATGTAATGCATAGCTTTCCGATGTGTTTTCAGGTCGTACAGCATGTTGTTCGACGAGAAGCCTTCCTGAAGAAACTCCCAGCATGTGGAGTGAAACGTCGGACATCGTGCCGAACAGCACGCTGAAGTACAACCCAAAAAAAACATCGCAGAGCCAAATAAAACAAATAGCTTTGAGTTTGTCTTAGGTCCTGGTGTTTCTCAATAGGACCTGCATGGTTCGTCTGCATCAGCTAATTTCTGTTCCCTTGCATTCGAGCGTTTCCCCAATATTGCACTTCATCCATAATACAGGGTTTTTGTTGAGTTAGATCGTGTAAGCATATAAATGTGTCGTTAAACCCGCCACCACCCGACACAGCCAATTACTAAAATTTAGTGTCGCGTAAACAAAACGTGCCAATTCGTTACTAGTACAGCACACCGGTGTTTTGGAGAGCAAGGCCACAACATTTACAATCCGAGTACATTCCACTTCACTCTACGATTAGTTCACTCCATTTACACCCCCTCTGCAGAATGAAAAGTTCCAAATATATATATTTTTTTCCTGACTCACTGCTTTTAAGTGGTGCACTCGAATGAAAAACCAAGTGAGGCCCGTCTGTCCGCTGCAACTCGTCTTCACTTAACAATCGTCCCGGAGAATTTTGGAACGTTCCATTTTGTCTCGCTCTGGGGGGCGGGTGAGGGGGGGTGAAGTGACGTTGATGCACCAAATCGAGCTCGACGGGTTGGGGGTAAAAAGTCCGTTCCTGTCCAGCAGCCAGTACCGGATGATCCTAGAAGCAAAAGCAGCTACATATGTAGCTACGGGCCCCGCACTTTTAAGGACCCCGTGCTAAATGCTTTCAAGCTATGAATTCCGTCTTCTTGGTTCTTTCGGTAAAGTCACGTAGAAGCGAAATGATAAAATAATAAAAATTAAACATAATAAAATACAATTCTCACGACGTTTCGGCCACAACGCAAGCAGCCATCCTCAGGTGAAGAACAGGTCTGTCGGAAAGACAGCGTCTGAATGAACACGACCAGGCTTGGCAGCGTATATTGAAGCTGGGTTGGAGAGGAAAGAGCGCCTTGACGAAATAATTTGCATATCAAGAGGAATTTAGCATATTTATGGCAAATGCAGATATCGAAATCTATCAATTCCGGTTCAGTGATTCTGCACTTGCTCTATTACTATAGTACTATACTGCCTTCAACTTTTATGAATAACTGGGTGTTTAAGGTTAGCGATTAATCGTATTATCTGGCTGTTTAGCAAATGAAAAGCACAATTACTATACTATGCAAGTAAAAAAAATGGTGTTTTCATATTTACGTGTTGTTTTTTTTTCATTGAGGACCCCTTGATAACATCATGCTACAGGCCCCGCACTAGCTTCATCCGGTACTGCCAGCAGCTGTCTGCGAATTAAGCCGGAGACGATTGACTGTAGACGCAGGCCTCTTGCAGGAACCGAGACGGTCTATGACCAACGAACCCTGAAGCTCGTCACGCGTCAGAAGCTCTCAGCTTCTGCTGTGATGATGGGGCTCTGAGCCCAAAGCGCCATCGAGCAATTAATATTTTGCTTTTTGAAAAACATCTTGATAAATTATTTTTAAATTCTATTGTTGCTTGAAATTTTTCACTTTGAGTAGTTTATTTGTTTGCTTTTTTATTTTACACTCGGAGAGGAGGGTCGCTTACTGGGTATGTTGAGAGAAGACTCAATCGGAATACCAAGCGGTGTTACCCTTGCGCTACGAGGTGGCTAGGAGATGGCAGTGCAGCAATTGTTGAATCTATCTGTGTGCAGCTTTGTGTGAAACCTCCTCATATGTGATGCTCCAGTTTCCTCCCAAACACTCATATACGGAATTCACCAAACCATTAGCCCACCACTGATAACGACTTGTAAAACAGATATACAGCCCTTTGTCAATCCACAGCTGGATGAAGTCCTCACCATGCCGTATCAGTTTTGGGCGTTGTTTGACCATACTTCGCCGTGCATGTTGGTGAACGGAGTCGTGGGGATGTCAACAGCGGTTCGGACATCACTCATCATTGTTCGAGAATCAAACTCAGTGGACTCGCAGCATCACGTGAGGAACACTGATGTCATCACTGAATCGCATTTGAATATGAATAACATATTTTTTGTAAAAACCCAAAAAAATCGCTAAGGGAACGAATTGGCAGTGGTAGGCAAGCATGCATAAAAAACGTAATGTTTTTAAAAAATAAATAGAATCGAGTGATTACTACCCCCTGTACTCACTTGTGTCGTGAGTAGTCAAAGGTTATTGAGTGATTTGTAAAACTCATTTGTATGCAAAGCTGATAACTGGTAAAAGGCAAAAAAAAATGCTTTCGCTCTCCGTAACATCAATATCATGAATCCCAATAACTGCATAGCAGTAATGGTGAACTCAATCAAAATAATATTCATATATATTGCACTGCATATTTCGCCTAAGTTATATAAATGCTAACAATGTGAATTCAAAATCCAAAGATGCACATGACGTAAAAAATAAATCACTTACCCACTTATCTTATATACTGTACTGCGTTGCAAATAAAATACCACGTAAATAAATGATGATGAAAAACATATAATCGTTTTATCGAGGGGAATATCGGGGGGAAATAAACAGCTATCGATTAATCTCTCCACATCAAAAATAAAATATAAAATTTAGATTTAGCAAACAACTCACAATATGATAGCATATGGAATACAGGCGTTATTTTGATCAAAATAATTCTGCTGCGGTGGAGTAATGGTCAGAAGACTGGACTACAGCTATCGTGCTGTGACGGTTCCACCTGAAGACGGAAGCTTGTGTTGCCTCCGAAACGTCGTGATTTTTATTTTATTTTTATTTTACTTTAATTAATTGTTTTACCTACGTGACTTTACTCGGCGCACAACGACCGGAGGAGCATCCCCTCTGCTCGAAGTCACGTGGCAACTCTTGACGCCGCCGCCATCACCGGGCCACGTGGTGCCAAATCGCAGGAGCCGAGTCGGTGTGTCCACTACTGGGCTAGAATTGGAGCTCATTGGGCACTGAAAGTAAACGACGTGCGAGCGAGCATCATGCCATTCACAGATCAATGCGCGCGGCGGCCAATGAACTGCAACTGCGCTGTGCGACGGGGGGCCTGCGTTCACGCGCCTGTCCCCTGTCGCATTCGACCGCTTTAAATGAATCACCTGGCTTGCTTAGGCCACCGAGAGTGGGTTCGTCTAAAAACACCGGGCGCAGTGAAGTCCATTGCTCCTAGCGTAGCTTTAACTCCTCTTGTCAATGAACCACATGCAGACACAGCAGCAACGGCAGGGAATGGTGGTTCCAATGCAAGCATGCGTTTCTTTTTTAATATCTTGGTTTTTTTGCAACCTGATATTAACCTATTTACCTTCTTATCTTACCTTGAAATAATCCATATAGCGCCTTATCCAAGGTGATTTACGCAAGAATCGACAACAGCGCAACGTACGAATGTAACGGTGGAGATGAGGTGACTAAAACAGATGAGAGAGGGAGCAATGGGGGTACATCTGTGACGCGTGAAGTCGGTGAAAGCGAAAATTGATGACGGTCAATGATGATCCATGGATTAATTGAATGAATGGGGGAATTAGTAATAGACATAATGATGATCCATAGATTGATTGAATGAATGGGGGAATTAGTAATCGACATAATGAGAATATGAAGAGGGAACGGTGGTAACGATGGTAACGGTGGTAACGGTAGTAACGGTGGTAACGGTGGTGGTTACGAGGGGGAGATTAAGGGGGTGGTGGGGTGAGCTCGGGAACAATGAGATAGTTTTGAGTGTGGAGCGGAAGCTAGCGAGCGAAGGTTTCATGTGGAGGGGAGGTTTATTCCAGTGAAGGGGGGGGGTGAGAAGAGAGAGAGAGAGAGCGAAAGCGTGGATTGATCACAAGGTAGGTGCAGGAACAGAGAGAGAGACATCAAAGATTGAGAACGCAGAGGGCGAGAAGGCACATCGAACGATACAAGCGTGCTTGTATCATTAGTCGCCCATCACGTTCCTCTGCTGCCCCGGTAATATGAGGATGTATTGCTTATGACAATGATTTGTTTTTTGATATGGAGCCCTATACACCGGGGCATCTTGGAGAACGTTACATGACATCACATCTCAACACATTTCAGAAGGCACTCCTAACGGCAGCCTTGTGGGCACAAAGACGCTCAGCATCTGGCCTGCATGCGGACATTCATCTGCCAAAGGCAATGATTGCTATGTCTAATACCAATTGCTATATATAAACCTAATTGAGTAGTGTTATTCCAGAACTGTGCATATATACACATATATTTTTTCATTATGTTAAAATATTCTTATTTTTCCCCCCTCCTTTCGTTATAATTATGCTAATGTGTTTTATTAATGTATTTGCTTAAATGGTGTGTTTGGTATGCATTTCCAAGCTATTGTCTTATTTGCTGATTTTGTATAATTTTTTAATTTGTGCATTTTTGTTTTACACGTAAATAATTTCAGCGTATTAAATATAGAGAGTAAGCAGTTCTTCCTTACCACTTTTTTTTCTGCTAAAAAGAACATTAAAGACTGGTGAGAAATATAAAAATTCAAACACGTGCTGGTACAAATACACCAATATATATTATTTATTTCAGCAAATCTGGCTTCCACAACATGAAAGGCAAAGGACACAACGCCAATTAGCACCAATGATACAGGAATAAAAAAAAAAGTTGGCAGGTCAATTTGTCATTTATTTTTTCATGAAACTATAATTACCAAGGGTCTGATAGTACAGATTTCAGTAAAAACATCCATGAAACAGTGTGTTACAAAACTATACCTTTGTAATGCCATTTTAATTACCCTTGCTGGTTTTAATTGCTAATAATGGTTTAGGTTGTTGTGTTTTTTTTCAGCAGGGAAATGAGGAAGGTTGGTGGAATGGGATCATGCTTTCAGGATAGTATTTAGTTGCTATAAATATCCACGCGATAACATCGCCACTGTGGCTAGGAGATGTTAACTTCTTCGCCTGGTATACAGGCGGTCGTGGGTTCAAGGCTGATGTCTGCATATTTTGAGTTTGCATGTTCTCCCCGTGGTCACGTGAATTTTTCTCTGGGTCCTCCGGTTTTTCCCTCTACGTTTATAAACATGCGTTTAGAGTATTTTGCTGTTAGAAAAAAATGGCACGGGATAAGCCTCATATTCTTTGGGTTTTTCAGTAAAGTCACGTTGATACAACCTATCTACGTGATTTTACCGAAAGACCCAAATAATATGAATTGCTGCAGTCACGAAAGCTTTAAGTCAAGGATAAGGCCCTTGTTGGCCTGGTTGCATCTGAAAAAGATCTATATAGTTCCGTGGGCCTTACCTGGTAAAACAAAAAATTGTTTAGCTTAGGAGGGTGGGTGGGGTTAAGGAGATATTGACCATACTCTTAGTTTTTTCGGTAAAGTCACGTAAGTAAAAAATGAAATAAAAATTTATAAAAATAAATGTTTTATTTTAATTTAATTTTTTACCTACGTGACTTTACCGAACAAACTTAGAGTATGAATCCTTGCAGTCACGAAAGCTTCAAATCTAGATATTGACCAGCTGCTTAACACAGCGAGATGTAGAGTTGGATCAATTAAGCATTAACTTTGCTGCACTCTTCCAAGACGCCTTGGTAAAATTTAGAAGAGTAGACCAACACCCTCGAGAGGGGCTTTCTTAGAGTTCTTTATTGTGGGGGCCCTTGTGTCGACAGTCCCGTGATCAAACAATTACAGCGCTGCGTTATTTAACTTCACCTCCCCTTGCCCATAAACTTTGGCGCTCCACAGAGCCGGCTCACAAACCAGGGCTGTTTGCACTTTTACTGACATCGAAGATGGATGACTGCTGCCGTATATATATTGTTTTATTTTTACTCTTTGGTCATCACAAAACGGAAATCTCACATCACACCACCCTATCTGTTTTCTATTTGGTCAATGCAAACCCCATACACATTTCAGCTTCACTTTGGTTTTTTTTCAGGTTAGTTCAGCTAATTTTGTATTTTTTCCTTACGAATATCCAAACGTGACCGGTCTGTTTGCGCTGGGTAATGAAATTGGTGTGGCTATCCCGGCGGTGTTCATTTCTTGGTCTTCTAAGGGAAGTGATTATCAGAGAATATACAATTTCACCATGCAGCCCAAACCAGAAAACTGCACTTTGATCGTGAAGTGGTGAAAATTAAATTTCATATTATATCCCCCCGTCCCTTCTCTCTTTCCTAAACTGTTTAATTTTCATGTCCATTACAGTAACGTGTTAATTTGAAAAGTATGTACCCAGAGAATATACACCAAGCATTCGCAACACGTTGACCCATATTATGTGCATTGACAGTGCTTGGTCAATTCACTGTGTGATGAAGGCCTCCCCGTGTCGTGTTATTTGTCGATAACTCGCCATGCTGGTTAACGGGATATAAAAAATGGAGCTGTAGAAGATTGAAACATTTCATGCACATCGTGCTGACATTGTACCCCACTACAGACCATATCTATGGTATAACTATGTTTTTTACAGACCATACAGTAACTACTTGTATAACTATGGTTTTTTACAGACCATAACCATAATAATACACACACACATATACTACAACTTCAAATATCCGACCATCACATATCAGCCCTGACCAATTAACCGTCAACAGCCAGTGCAGTATTTGTGCATGGTGTACCTGTACGTTTCTATAGATGTTCACAAATATGACTTTTTTACATAGATTCATGTGTTCTCAAAATAACGTACATTTGTAATGACGGTAGAGTCTACCTGCGGTGTGAGTGGACTAGTGGCCACGGGAGGTAATGACATGGCAGTCAGCCTGCAGTACAAATGGACTAGTGGCCACTGGAGGTAATGACATGGCAGTCAGCCTGCAGTACAAATGGACTAGTGGCCACGGGAGGTAATGACAGGGGAGTCAGCCTGCAGTGTGAATGGACTAATGGTGGCCACGGGAGGTAATGACAGGGGAGTCAGCCTGCAGTGTGAATGGACTAATGGTGGCCACGGGAGGTAATGACAGGGGAGTCAGCCTGCAGTACAAATGGACTAGTGGCTACGGGAGGTAATGACAGGGGAGTCAGCCTACGGTGTGAGTGGACTAATGGTGGCCACGGGAGGTAATGACAGGGGAGTCAGCCTACGGTGCGAGTGGACTAGTGTTGGCCACGGGAGGTAATGACAAGGGATTCAGCCTGCAGTGTGATTGGACTGGTGGCTACGGGAGGTAATGACAAGGGATTCAACCTGCAGTGCGAATGGACTAGTGGCCACGGGATGTAATGATAAGGGAGTCAGCCTGCAGTGCGAATGGACTGGTGGCTACGGGAATGACCGAAAACAGGAGCGTGGCCAGGTGACGGAAAAGGATGGTGGAGTCAGCTAGTAGAGCGAGCGGTCTTGAACCATCGAGAAGGTTCGGGAATGGGGGCGTGGCCTCGGACCGTATATAAGGGAGATGTGTGGGAGACTCAGAGCTGTTGCAGTGGGGGTCTCCGCTGTTCGAGTGTGAGCACGTGGCTCCTTAAATAAGGAAACCATTATGGGAACCTCATTTGCCAGTAAAAATATGATAATTGGTTCTTTACCCTTCTATCTGGCAGATAGAAGGGTAAAGAACCAATTATCATAAGGAAACCATCTCAAGACAAATGCGTCGAAAGTCGTCATGACACATTCACTAGCTTCTAGAGCACAGGGAAGCATTCCCTTATCTTTAAAGTAGAGTGTAATTTCTTATTTCCAACAACATATTTGTGCATGGTGTTGGAACTAATGTTCTATACTCACAAGACCTTATCACATATATGCTTATACATCGGTGAGAGCCAGTCAAATATGCTGCGGTGCACTATATCTGTGTATATATATAATATTTGTCCTTTATAAATAGATCATTCGCTTTGAGAGAGGGAGAGAAAAACCAAAAACAATCGAGTGCTCAGCCAGGAGGCTTCCATCACAAAGAGCAGATAAAATAACTCTTGCCCTTAGCCACATCACCTACATCTAGGAGGTGTTTGTTCCAAAAGCGGAAATAAGATTGAAACACCATTCTATTCAGTCGCTAGAAATAACTAAACTTGTTTTCATGGCTTCTGAGGAGGGCAAGGGTGGAGGGATGGGGGAGGGTTACAATTATATTTTTTTGTGATATATACACCAGGGGGTTCATTCAGAGAAACCCGTGACGGTATACTGTACAGGGTAATGTGGACCGACATGGGAATGTACTTGACCTTTACTCTGCAATTCTTTCGGTAATCATCTTGTGGCCAACGTGGGTCCGCCCGTGGACAATCTTTTTGAAAGGGGAATGACCAAGCCTGCACAGGAGCTTGTTTTCAATTGAATAACAAATGGTTCTGATTGTGTACGTTTTTGTTGTTTAAAGAGCCGAGTTCTCAGAGGCAATGCTCGTGAGGACACCTTTGGCACCGTAAGCACGCTGGGGTAAACATGAACGGCGAGCGATACTCAGGGCTTCATTTCCTCACTCGATATGCTCACGGCACACTTGCTGGTTTGGAGTCGGGAAAATCACCATGAGGCACTGTCACTAAATCACGAGGTACAGCCTGTTCATCATATCTTATATTCCTATAATGATACGAACAGGATTCAGAAGACGTAACGAGGACAAAATAAGGCGGGATGGATGTGGCGTGACAATCGTTACTGGAACAGCGCGTTCTCCGACCTGATTCGGGCTGAAATTTAGAATTGGCGACACCACAATTCAAATGTTACAAATAAATGACGGTCGTAGAAAAAGAATTACAATAAACTCACAAAAAACAATCACGGAACATCATGATTAATTTCACAGTACTTGCGGCATATTCAAACTAAGTTAGTGGCTGTGCGGCTATTAGCAAACAAATATTTGTTCTATGCACTTGAAGGCACAAAAGGACAGCATGATATTTTTTGCCGCACGGCGGAAATAACTTAACGCAGTGCCCCCCTCTCGGATTTGCCAGCAAAGTCCTCCCCCGCTCTGCGCACGTGGCATTCTAATCCGAAACACTTAAATGCAGGGCCCATCAAGCTGATTCACGCTCTCCGTCTCGCGCCAATGCAAATGCGCGTTTACACCGAGCATACATTACCAAGAACGGTTGCCGTCGGCTGCTCGGCCCGTGACGGCCACCGCTGTTGCAAGGGTTTTTTTGTTTGTTTGTTGCGCGGCTCCAACAAGCGCAGGCCCGTGAAACAAATCTCAGCAGTGCCCCCCCCCCCTCGATGGCCACGTGCCCAGAGCCCCCCACTCCACCCACCCCACCCCCGTGGCGTCCCATCCATCACCGGTCCGCTCGTTTCACTCTAAAGATTCCCCCGGATGGTAGAGCGGCGTGCTTCAGGTGCGCTCCGAAAATAAAAAAAAATAAAAGAATGACTCACGCTAGGGGAAAGGCATTGTCTTCCCAAAAGTAATTATATTCTTTTGTTTCACTACAAAGCCCCGTTGATATTTTGTTTTTGTTTCTTTCAACTCTTTCATTCAAAGGTTAAAGACATAAAGGCACTGCCCTGCAATTTCTCGCCCGTGCCACCGCTGGCTGAAGAGCCTCCACACGAGAGGGAGCTCTAGAGAGGCCCTCTACGAGTATACATTCGTCTATTCCTCCGTGCTGGCAAAATATCTTGGAAAAAGTGGTAGTACCCACACTTTACCTCACCGCACACGGCCTGCCAATTGACTCACTGTGGTGTACCCATTTATAAATCGAGGTGGATGGAAACAAAAGGAAATGTTTAGAAACTCGCAGCATTATTTCAATTACCGTGCCGGGAGATAAAACCGGTGACCTCTACATCACAAATCACGTGTGTTAACAATGAAACAATGGCAGCAGTTCAATCACAATGCCCTTCATACTTATGAGTCTGAAGACCAATTTCGAGGACGGTCCTGCTTTACGATGTTTTGACAATAACATTACAACGAGTGTTTGAGATGTGCGGAGAAAACCAAAGCATATGGGGTCATAACACTCACATGTCTACATTTGTAGTTTCAATAATCCATTGCTCTACTCTCACCTCCTATTCCAGTAAAGTATATCGGTTCAACTGTTTGGCTGTTTCCATATTCGAGTATTTAGAGGAAGCTTGTGTGCCTGCAGAAAACCCCACGTGTCTACGAAGAGAAAACATTCGCTCTCTACACAGTTAGGTCATAAACCTACTTGATGTACTCATTCTGAAAAGGCAGCTCATTCGATGCCCTGGGGATAAGTATCTGCAGTGGTGGCGCTAGGCATAAGCTCAGGTGCTGAAGCAAGCCCAAGGGGGCCCATGATTCATGGAAAAAATAGGGGTGTATCAAATATAACCTCAAATTAAAATCCTAATAAACTCAACAAGCCAATTTATTTTTCGATTTAAAGCTTGCGTGACTGCAGGGATTCATCTTCTTGGTTCTTTCGGTAAAGTCACGTAGAAGGGAAATAATAAAATAATAAAAATAAAACATAATAAAATAATTCTCACGAAGTTTCGGCCACAACGGAAGCAGCCGTCCTCAGGTGAAGAACAGGTCTGTCGGAAAGACAGCGTCTGATTCAGACACTGTCTTTCCGACAGAATTATTTTATTATGTTTAATTTTTATTATTTCCCTTCTACGTGACTTTACCGAAAGAACAAAGAAGATGAAGTCAATTTATCTCCCTAATATCTCTCTTCTCCGTATCTCTCTTCTCTTGCACCTCTGATTAGCACTGTCGGCTACGTACGGTGCAAAAGAAGTTCAACATACATACGCGAATACTCTCATCGCATTACCGTCTCAAAGTGTGTCGAAATTTCTCTCGTCTCACGACATCTACATCTCTTGTTCATATATCTTCTGTCATCTTGCTAGGATTTAATGAATTGCAGGGGGGGGGGGGAGTGGGGGGGAGGAGGGAAGGGGGTTCAATGGGCTAGCACCCCCAACCTGAGCATCCACAAAGACAAAGGCGTCGGTCACACGCTGGGCTTAACTGTGCTCAATCCTTTAGCAGAAAATTTCATAGAGGATAACTGTTTTTTTTTTTCCGTATCAAAATGAAAACGCTGAAACTGAACCTTTGATAGACAGACCCGCATTATGTGGTATATATATTAAAGATCACTTTAAAGAGCCAAGTGCGGCCTGCGTTCGAGTCAAATTATGCATGGCAAAAAAAGAGAGCCGTAGAAGTTGAGTAGAGCCAGACCGAGAGAGGCGCGCAGCTGAACCGTCACTTCACAGCATCCCTCGCTCCGATATTCACGACCTCACGTGCCCGGCAACTTTTTAAATCCTTTATATTAAGTTCGCTTGCTTACTTGCGTGCTTGCTTACGACTGTGCAAATCTTTCGGTCGTTTTTTAACCCACTTCCCGTGATCCAATCGAGCTGACATTTTGCACACAGACTCTTTGTGCGTGACAATTAATGTTCGTGATTTTTTTTTCAAAATGTTACACTTTTTAGGACAAAAATATTATATTTAATTACCAATTGCTTAATGGTGCAATGCAATCGTCTGACACATAGGTGGTAGCCATCTCAAGCCAGAGGACGAGAGGACTCTAGCCACCACGCATATAAAGGATTTATAGTGAAAAACTTTGTTTTTACTGGTTATACTTATTACAAAATGAAAATCGGACTCACCCCCACTCGAAAATAAACACCTGCCTGCCACTCGTCATCGCAACAACACCCCAGGACATGCCCACACCCTGTGCCAACATTGCCTTCAAGGACATTGCACATTAATTGACTTACGGGGCAAAGGCGGGAGGGATAAACGTACATAGAAAGCTGCGGGGGGTGTGGGGGGGGATGGATGAAGGAGGTGGACGAGGGTTTGTCAAAGGAGACACCGTTCATTACGCAAAGCGAGGCGAAGGGGTTACAAAAAGGCACTTACGTCGACATTTCTTGCAGCATTTGTTGGGGATGAATATGGCAGCGGAGTCCGAAGGACACTGCAGCGCAGGGCACGCAAGCTGCTCGCACTCCACGCTCCCATTCTGCAAGGTAGAAGCGTTGACTCCATCAGGATGTTATTTACCCATTGGTAACAACACAAAAACTCCCCGGGGGGCTGCCCAGAGCTGAGCTGGTCTGCCCAAGTTAAGGAGCATCGAGAAGACGTACGGTGCATTGCGCTCGTTGGGCCAGAAGAGCCTCACCGAATCTCGGGACCTTTTTGTTTGCGGGAGAGTCCCGCCAAAGGTTTTTTTGCTGTAAGGGCCGACGATTTGCTGCATTCCGAATTTGGCAAATTTGTGACCGTGACGCTGGCACACACGAGGGGCCTACTCTTGGGAATGGCGTCACGGGATCTTTGACGTCCTCTGTGAAGCAGGCGGCAAGTAGTAGCTTTCTGGATTATACACCCGCAGTGATGATCAGGGCAGTCGCTGAAATCAAACAGTGGACCTCTGCAACAAGCAGCCAACGCGATACCGCTAGGCCACGTCACCAACCCATGACATCACGCTTTGATGCCACAAAGAAAAATTGTCAATAGTACGGAAGTTTCAGAAAGCCAAATTAACTAACGATCAGACAATTACAGGTGCATTGCTCATGCAAGGTGCAGCCCTGACATTGTTTTCTCATGTCACTGCTGGTGGAAAGACCTATCCTCAAGGGAGCTCTAGTGGGAATTTTGGCCTACTCTTCCATTCTGGCCAAATGTCATTGGAAGAGCTGCGAGTACCTACGCTCTACCCCACCACACATGACCTGTCGATCAATCATTTGCGGTGTACCCATTCATACTGGCAAGTGGACAGAAGCGGCGGAATTTTAAGAAACTTCCCCCGTTGTTCCAACTGGCACGGCCAGAGTTCTAATGGGAGCAGTAATCTCTGGACTGCAAGCCCAGGGTGCTAAAAATCACACCACGGCCGGTATCCTATTGCTCATGCACCGTTGCCAATGTGGCAACGTGAAACCGACAAAGGTGAATAATGAGCATCCCAAAATGTGTTACGTGGCAAAATGTCAAAAGTGTCAAATAAAGCACATGAAGGAGACAGGCGATTGGAGCAAGTGATATAACATTGCCGAGCACGTGTCAGTGTGGACGAAACGAGATTAACGTTGACGCAAATCTAGCATCGTTAATGCCAACTCACTCTCAGTGCATCGTACCGCTTAACAAAATGCAGGCCCATTCCTGAGAAAAACATCACGTTACCATCTACCGTGCGCGGCACGCACATTCATTGTCTGAGAAATTTGCAATCGAGGTCGCGAACACGAACAGAATGGCAGCTTTTAGCACTTAGATAACTCACCGATGGCACACAAAGGCAACAAGTCACTGCCGTAAGTGAATAGTTGACATAGATGACATACAATATTTAATGTAAATAGCATGCATTAAGAGTGATGATGCCAGTATGAATAAGTACTAGCTGCCATCGGCTTCATTTATGGGAATTAATTTAGCAATTTGAATAAGAGACAGTGATCACGTAAAGTATTGATGGCATGCCTTCACTGGTAATTCATAACTGGCAGCGACCTGATGATTCCTTGCTTTCCAATCTACGGTCGTGTCATTTATAAAGGGAATGAGAAATGTGTTTGTGGACTAAATAACGTTATAGAATTATAAATGTCCTATCCAGAAAACTGGTAAACCCATCCATAATGCTGGGTAGACTAAGGCTGGGGTGGGGTGGGGTGGGGATGAGGGAGGGATTTGGCACCACAGTGGCGAGATGTTAACTCCCTCGTCTGGTACACAGGAGGTCGTGGGTTCGATCCCAACAATGACGCCTGCTGTATATTTGGAGTTTGCATGTCTCTCTCCCCGTGGTCGTTTCTTCGGGTCCTCCGGTTTTTCCCTCCACATTTAGAATCAACGTCACGCGTTTAGGGTATTTGGCTGCTATACATTTCCACGTGATAAGCCACTTCTTTGGACTATCATTTGTGGCCATGCCGCTTTTGAAAAATAGCTATATAGCTCGGTGGACCTTATTTAAAATAAGTAATAGTTTCGTTTATTTAAGCACCGTTGTACAACTTGTGCGACAGGAGATCGAACCGCCGACTTCTAGAATGCAGGTCCATGATGGCTTCCCTGTAATTTGTACAGAGAGTGAGCAATCTGTTTTTGGAATCGGCGGTGTTGTAAAAAAGAAAAAAACCCCATAAATTTTCCTGCAATCGTGGTCACGAAAGCTCTGTATTATTAAAACATAAATTATTTTGACAGACAGCCAGACAGATGGAAGAATAAATGAAATATCTGCCACAGACTGCTGCCTGGTACCTTGCATGAGCAGATCTTACAGCCCGTCTCCCAGCGCTGCCCCTCTGTGTACGTGACTTCTTCCACTCTGCACGTCAGCTCACAACGACAGTTTGCCATCTCGGCCAGGCGGTGTTCAGCACCTCTTAGCTGGTGGACAGCACACACAAACACAACAATAACAGCTGCCATTTGCCACTAACTTATGGTGATGTCACCCCAACACGTGTGCCAGGCTAGGTGCTCTTTGAGGAACTCGCATACAATGCATACGCACACAAACATCAACCATTGCATGCAATTATACACATATACCCGTGTGCAGATACAAACGTGCGCTTGCACGCAACGACATGAAGACAAATATCCCCGGTACAGCCTGAACAGACTGTTGGGGCAAGTCCAATTAGTAAGCACCTATGAAGGCCGGCACGGCACAGGAAGGGGGTAGCAAGGGACATTCCCAGCCACCTTTGTCTCCCCCAGTGCTCATGTTTGCACTTCACACCAGGTACTCATTTAAGGATGAGTCGACCTACAGTAGGAGAGGCCCAGCACCAAGTAAAATATTAGTCACTATTATTGGTCGTGGGTGGGAATTGCACGTAAGCAGACGCTCAAAGCACGGGCACATACATACACACATACATATGCAGACACACGAATTCACACACGTGACCTTGGTTCCTTTGGCTAAACAGAGCCTGATACAAAATGCCAGTTACACGACAGTGATTTCAGTGAAAAGCCAGCCATTATTGTATTTCTAGCCAGAGAATGTTGCGATATTCCACACGTTCAAACTTAGAGCAGCCAAATGCTCCGAACGCACGTCGATATTAAATGTGGAGGGAAAAACTGGAAGACCCGGAGAAAAACGCACATGACCACGGGGGAAAGATAGAGAGACATGCAAAGTCCTTATATACAGCAGACGTCAAGGTCGGGATCGAACCCACGACCTCCTGCGTACAAGGCGAGGGATTAAACATCTCGCCACCGCGGCGCCACCATGCAGCCCAAGCCTGTAACACCTGCTATTCCCCAGACGTTTTCTATCAACGTTATAACCAAACTCACCGCTGCTTACCGATGAAGATGCGATGGGATTGGGTGCATTCGGAATAATTTGCTCTGGATTATGCGCGCGTGTGGGGCGTTTTGTCAATCCACTGCTAGATAAGTGGAGGCGGGGAGCATGGACGCGATGGCAACACAAGTACAGTCGAACAAGAGGAGTTGAATCCCAGCATTATTTTGACCACCACATAGCACAGTCCTGTATTCGCATGGTGGTCACCTATCCGAGGTCCAGCCAGGCTCAAATCTGCTTAGCTTTTGAAATCTAGCAAGAATCGTGCACATTTCCAGGCGATAGAAATAAATGAATATCCAGAAACTCCATATCTTGGGGAAAGCTATTTTTTTTGGCGTAACGCTTTGAAATGTTACTAACTTGCGATCGCCTGCGCGTATAAAGGCGGAGATAATTTAGAGCAGTCTCGAATGGAATAGGACGGCTCGCAACATTGCCCGTCGCCTGTTGCATAACACGGGTCATTGGCACGAATCACCGCAGTGGCGCCTTCCCGCTAACGTCACAGCGTCGTTCAAAAACGCCGCGAGTGAGACCATTACTCCCCGCAGGCTGCCGACTGCGTCTACCCTGTGAGCAAGGGGGGGGTGGGGGGGGGTTCCACGTACGGAGTGGAAGCGCAAAATTAAAACACCCCCCCCCCCCTGTGGAGCAAAATGCGTTCAAATGTACTGATGTGGTTCAAAAATCATTGAAGCAATACGCGTCGCTATGTGTGTTGGGGTTGGAGGGGCGGAGAGGGGAGCGGCGGTGCAGTGGTTCAAGCACAGCATGACGAACCTGACGACCCCAATTTAATTCCAGGCCGCGGTTTTCATCAGCGGCGAGTGATATCACGTCGTGGTTATTTGGCTGCTGCTATCACATTGTCCACGCGATGAGCAACTTGGTTGAGCTTTCATTTGTGGCCAGGTCGCTTTTGAAAAATAGCTGTATAGCTCAGTGGGACTCATGTGGTAAACTATTTTTTTTTTAAACAGTTAAATAGTTTTCAACGCTCTGGGATGCAGGCGATGTGATCACACGGATGTGCGCGGCGATGTCACCACCGAGCTCTCGCCAAACCGTTCCCCAGCCAGCAAAGCTTTTTTTTGTTTCGTTTGTAGACAAAAAAAACTTGAACATTCCTTGGTAGAAGAGGATTGAAAAGGAATTCGAATTTACCATCCGATAACTTGATGCTGTACAAGGAGGTAAGCGAACACATGACACGTTTATACAATCACAATTTAGGCAATATAAAAACTCCTTCGCATAAAATACATTTAACTGCAAGCATCTGCATAAAAAATGATTATTTTCCAATGCATATGTGTTGCCTTATTCGATTCCTTAATGTGACCTCTGCAGACACTTGACTCAATATATATGCCACAATGGAAAAATTATAAAGAATGATTCCTGACTCCAATGATGACCCCAGAATCGTAATAATGCTTCAAATCATGAAAGGAGGTGAAACGTTGGCTGCCTAATAACAGTAATATTTCTTTTGACACCGCCTTATTTAATACGGGCAACAAAAAAAAAATCGACTGTGGCTCTCATTGTTATGAGGATTAATGTGGAAAGCCCAATGTGCATTTGGAGCCACTTTAAAACAGGCAGATGCATCGATGGCATTTCTTTCACTTTTCAACACTCTCAGCAGATCATTGCAAGCAGATCGTTAGTCAGGTAGCATTTCCATATTTTTTTTTAGTTACTTGTATGTTTTTTACTCTTTTGCTTCTCATATTTTTTGCCGACCGTAAAACATTACATCAATAAAGCTTTCTGCCATTAAAAGTGTGGCGCATATTTCACAACAAGATCAAAATTAACAGCTCCCATGCGAAGTGCCTGCCATCAACATCGGGGTTCAATTTTAACTGCTCAATGACCAGCGAAGTAATCCATCTCTCACTCTCCTGAGAATCGGCGTAAGATGCTGTGCATGTCTAAATATATTTACAGTGTGTGGGGGAGCGGTGGCACAATGGTTAGCGCACAGCTCTACGAACACAGCGACCAAAGTTCGAGGAACATTCACGGCCAATAACAGTGCCGGATATTTGAATCCGTCCTGTGCCTCCCCTAGGATCGACTCAGCCTCAAATGAGCACCTGGCATGGTGTGTAAAGATCAGCACCACCCACCCCGTCGCATGCCGTGCCGGTCTTAACAGCGATGCAACCAGTTCATGTGCAGGCGCTAGGTGGATTGCTACATCGCAGGATCGTGAGAACGTGACAGCGGCTTGGCGAAACTGTCATCCAGCAGTAGATTGATGATGATGATGATGGGGCATAGAAAGGGGGGGGGGGGGGGCGGGTGGAAAGTAGTAGGAAGTAGGAGGAAGGGGGTGTATGCAGTTTATAATCTGTATAATGAGAAGGTCAGTGTAATTTTTCGATTTAAAGCTTTCGTGATGGCAGGGATTCATCTTCTTGGTTCTTTCGGTAAAGTCACGTAGAAGGGAAATAATAAAATAATAAAAATAAAACATAATAAAATAATTCTCATTGTGAGAATTATTTTCTTATATTATATTATTTTATTATGTTTTATTATTTTATTATTTCCCTTCTACGTGACTTTACCGAAAGAACCAAGAAGAAGGTCAGTGTAGTTAAGGCGTTTTTTCCCCATCATCCTATTTTCCCGGGGAGTGTGGGAGGTGGGAGCAGCTCCCCGACAATGATGAGCCGCCACCGAGTGCAGGGCATCTCAGCAGACTGAGCAGACGCCTTCAGAGCTGAAGTTCATGAGTTGGCGTGCATGAAGGTTCTCCAGGGTTATGTGCATTTGAGTTGGGGGTTTTCACGCGGTGTGACCTGTAATACACAATGCGTCCCAGATCTGCGCATGTGTGTGCGCAATTTTCAATCACAAAAAAAAATTCGGAATGCTTTAGCGGTAATATATATATGCACAAATGAACAAAAAATATAATTCCACACCGGTTTGATTAACCTACCGCTGTAGAAAACATTTCACTGTACGTTTTCTCACCACTCCCTTCGAAGAAGATTGCATGCATTATACTAACTTACCAGCGTTTTCAAGGCACCGTATTATGGAGTGCATTCTATAACCATCAGTCAACCTGGCTCACATCGCTCTGCTGTGGAGAAGAAACATTCTTCCGTTGCGGGGCACAGTGAATGATGATAGTGGTGAGTTATTTCAATGCACGCTGCGTGCAGCTGCACAAAACATTTTTTTTGCAAACGCCTTAAAAATATGCACATCCATTGTTCTCCTCCTTCGCAAGTTACATTTTAAGGTAAAGGTGCAGCCCTGCAATTCCTTGCTCATGTCACTGCTGACGGATGGGCTTTGAGGGTGTTTAGATTGCTCTTCCACAGTGGCCAAGCATCTTGGAAGGGGTCAGTGTACCCACACTTTACCCCACCGTGCCCGACCTACCGATGACTAACTGTGGTCGCACACATTTTACGATTGCGTTTGACAGAGGCGGGGAGGAAATGTAATAAACTCGCACCATTGCTTCAACTGCCGACTTTTTTCATCCTCATCGGACTTTCATCCTCATTAGGACTCATCACTAGAGTCAGTCCACCATCCCAACGGGAAGCGGTGAGACAAAGACACCACTGTGGACCAGTTTCGTCTGCATTAGGACCCATCCATCCCATCCCCAGCACGGTTAGTGACGCTGTCGCCTCGACAGACCTGGTCTTCACCAAGTACGGCTGCTTGCGTTGTGACCAAAACGTCGTGAGACTTATTTTATTATGTTTTATTTTTATTATTGTATTACTTCCCTTCTATGTGACTTTACCGAAAGAACCAAGAAGATGAATCCCTGCAGTCACGAAAGCTTTAAATCGATAAAGTTCAACATACATATGTTCTGGATCGCAAGTTCAATGTTGCTACCCATCACAGCACGGCAGCATCCGACAATGCTCTACCACGGCTCAGATAGGTGCCATACCTGATCCGTCATCTTGGCCAGCAACTCCTGGAGGTCCATGATGTTCTGCACCAGAGTGTGGAAGTCGCTGCAGGAAGGACACGCTAACGTGCGCAGCAGAGGAGAAAGGGCAGTTACTGTGGCTGTGTACATATCACTGAGATGCCACTTACAAAGCGACCGCCTGTGTGTAGCCATATGTATGTATCTATGTTGAGATATTTTCCAGGGTACATAGTCAACCGTGTTAATCGGCGATGAGGGGGAAGGACAACAAATTAAACGCTAAAAGCAGTTCTAAAGAAATGAGTTTTCAATCTAGATAATAAAGCGCATAGGTCAAGTGGCTTCCTAATAGGAAGAGCGTTCCAGACGGACGCAGAAGCGCGTCTGAAAGCGCTCGATGCGTTGACCATCTTTGTTCTATGGCGAACCAAAAGCCACTGTAAGGATGAGCGGAGTTTGTATGATGGTTTACTTTCCTTGACGAGATCACCAAGGTTTTATTATCAGCATATATGAGACTGTTATTGTGGACCAGAATCAGAAGAAAAACTGATGATGTAGACAAACGTCATCGGAATGGGAAAGGGATGCATTTCCTTTTGTGCATCAAGTATCCGCATCGGACATGTGACAACTTACGACTCAGCACTTATCACAATCAGCACTTTAGTTAGTCACAAAGACGAGGGTAAGGACTTACTGTGATTGAGATCTGGACACTGTGAGACGTATCCGTTGGGCGTGATGATGATCCTAACGTCTTGCAATATGCCCTGCACAAAAAAAAACACAAAGCATGTTCATGCAAAGTTTAACTTTATTCCAAGATATATTAACTGTATTTAATGAGTCTTACTCTCGCACAAGAGTAATTTGTCACGTTTGCCATCAGCTGCATTGAGCTGTATTTGTTTCATATTCTTCTTACTTGGAACAATAACAGACTCAAGAAAGCAATTGCCTGGTAAGCGTTCTCAATTAACTCGTACGAGTCGATGTTCTCTATCTCGCTGCAATAAGTAAAATTCTAATTGACAAGAAACGAACCAATTAGTCGTTCTTTTGGCAAACGTATTTCTTTCACTCCATAGCGCGTCTTTGTATCATCACCATCGAGCGATGATCAATCCTCTCCCAAACTAAGGCCTCTTCAAGCCAACACCGTCGCTCGCGATCCTGCACTGTGATGATCCACCTCGCATCCGCACACAACTTGATTACTCACACTCTTAGGTTTTTTCGGTGAAGTCACGTAGGTAAAAAAATAATAAAATAAAATAATAATAAATGAAAATAAATCAATAAAATCACGACGTTTCGGAGGCAACACAAGTCTCCGTCTTCAGGTGGGACCGTCACAGCTAAAATCCTTGCAGTCACGAAAGCTTGAAATTTACACTTGATACAGTAAATTTAGCTGTGACGGTCCCACCTGAAGACGGAGGCTTGTGTTGCCTCCGAAACGTCGTGATTTAATTGATTTATTTTCATTTATTATTATTTTATTTTATTATTTTTTACCTACGTGACTTTACCGAAAAAACCTAAGAGTGTGAATCCTTGCAGTCACGAAAGCTTCAAATCTAGAATCACAACTTGATTTATTTAATCTCTGTGTATTTTGTGCGAATTTGTCCTCCAGCGAAGAAAAAATGAAGATAATCAAAGGAGTTTCTGCTGTCTTTTCTTTGTTTTACAAAAGCAATGCCGGTAATCTATTGAAACAACTCTCAGGCATCGAGAAGGGCGGGAGGGGGAGCGCTATGTACACGATCAATATCCATAAGGTTCACTCCGTGTCATCTGCGGTTCTTAAATCTAATGCGGCGGAAAGTCTTTTGAAATATCTTACGTGCAAGAGAGCGCTCGCATCAGACAGCTTTTCTCATTCCTTCTGCTCACAGTGATGTTGTACTCAAATTTACAAACACTCTTCGAAGTGCCGCCGCCGATAAATCTCACCGCAATATAAACAAACAAACAAAAAATCAGTTTAACACTTAATTAAAATGTTGTAGCAGGCAAAGGCGGCGAAGCACACGCGCCTTCAAAATTCACAAGCACGCAGAAAATTCAACAGTGGTCACCCCCACCCCCACCCGCATCTTGAGATGTGGTTGCATTTGGACGCCACATGCATCCAAAGCGTACTCTATTGCACTGTGCAGCCAAACGCAGCTGCTGTTGGTGAGCACCCATTGAGGCTGGGACGACATATGACAGGGTGGTGACGTGGTCAGCAACACACCATCAGCAGATACTCATTGACACTTTGCATCAGGTAACGAACAGAGGCCCACGACGGTCCAGATACCATTTGCCAAGCGATGTTAGCTGCGGTTGAGAATTGAAAATAGACCACAGGGTTCACAGCACAATGCACAAACCCTTCCAAACCTGCACAGGCTGTTGGGGCAATTGCTGTTAGTTTGCACCTATGCAGGCCGGCACGGCAAAGCGTATTAGAGGGTGTAACAGCCAGCACCATCCCTAGCTTTCTTTGTCACCCGAGTATTGATATTCGCATGCCGCATCAGAAACTAATTTAAGACCGAGTTTATCTAGGACCGGCCCATATATAACGATCACCGATGTTAACTGCGGCCGGGAATCCAACTCGGGCGGGCGGTGTTCGTAGCGTGGTGCGCTAACCATGACGCCACCGCTACCCCATAACACACGCACGCCAAACACAGCGAACAATTTTATAATGCACTCAGACCCGCCAAAGTCCGCGCTTTTAAAGCACCGACTGTGATCTAGCACCAGCCGGAGATTAAAACAGCGCGTCCAGGCACGATCCTTCTCTGCCTCGCCACGGGGAGGTTTATCAGAGCGAGCTGGTCGCTTTCGCCTTTGACAATGATCAATGCACCTCCAGGCCTCCGGTTTGTTAGCAGCCCTGGAAGACGTCTCTAGTGCAGGTTGACCCCCGCACACAAAAATGGCACACTGCTTCCTAGCGGAGAATGCCCTTTTCGTTCTCTATTACTCCCTTATTAATTCATTGCTTGGGAAATAACAAGTTACCCCGCCACTAATTGAGAAATTTTTAGAAGGTACGGTTTGTTCCGACGGAGCTAAAATTATGATCCTCCGGTAATGGAATGAAGCGACACTTGAAATAAATTAATTAGAATGTAAATTACTTGCACGCTTCGAATTTCACACCTAAATTAGACACTTTACAATGCATGCCGACGGTAATTAGCCCACATTGATGTATCTAAACAGCCATCAACCATTAATAGATTTGTACACTGAGTCATCACGCACCTCGCTCGAGACGGGGGGGAGGGGGGTGGAGGGGGGTGTTGCAATTTTTTAGCGCCAATGCTCCTCTAAACTCCGTCCTACAATCTTATTTTCGAAAATAGGTAAAAAAAATAATAAGAGCGTCTCTGCATCGCTAATAGATTGCGTTGCTTTTTTTGTAGAAACACCATCGCGATCGCGAACAAAATATAAGATTGGTTGAGAAAGTGGATGTCATAGTGTGCACGAGCGCGCGTATCGTGCGTGTGTTCTCAGCTGTGACACAGTTTATGTCGGTCAGAGCGGTTTCAAATGGCTGCAGATATGCACACCATGATACGAAGGCACTTCCAGCCATGTAGAACGAGCCATTTCAGTACGAAATAAAAAAAAAAACGCGAATTTGTCGGGAATAATGAATTAACCGCACGAGTCCAAAACCGGGTCACACGATTGCGCTGGGGCCTTTAAGTCGCGGCGCATTCCGCTACGGTGTGGGCAATGCAATTTGCATGTGAATACAAGAGCTATTATTCACCACGCGTTCGGCGTTAAATTACACGAAGAATTATTATCTCGCAGAGACCCTCGCGAGAAGGCACGTTGCAGGTACGGGGCCCACGTCGTCTCTCGCGGACGGAAGCAGAATGTAGCCAGGGCGATTTCGCGTTTTGTTCTGCCTCTCTGGAGGGCACTATCTTACAATTCACACAATGGGATCATCATCCGAGTTAATTTATTAATATAACGATTGATTGTTTTACAACCCCTTTATCAATCCGTTACTGAATTGAAGCCTCCATTTTCTGTGTCAATTTATAACTAGAAACTATTTTAAAAAAATTTTTACCAGGTAAGGCCCACTGAGCTACATCGCTCTTTTTCAGAGGCGACCTGGCCACAAATGATAGCTCAGCGAAGTAGCTTATCACGTGGAGATTTATAGCAGCCACATACTCTTAACGCACCTTGATTGTAAATTGACAGGGAAAAAACGGAGGACCCGGAGAAACAGGGAGAGCGTGAAAACTCCAAATATACAGGGGTCAGGGTTGGGATCTTACGCTGGCCAGACATATTGATAGAGGTCAGAGGACCCACACTTCAACCCCACTACACGCGATCTACCAATTGACTCATTGTGGTGCACGCGTTTACACCACTGGGTGGACAGAGGTAGGGGGCAGGGGAGGTGATTTAAGAAACTTGGCACCGTTGTTTAAACTGTCACGCCGGGAGATCGAATTTAACCGGGGAACTCTGGGTTCCAAGGCCCAGTGTTATAGCCGTGAAACCACAAAAACTTACCAAATACAACTGTGCTTTTATTTTTTTCTTGGTCGACGATGAAGCTGGATTAAATCTTCACACGGTTTTCGGAGGTCAATTGAACCGAGTGGTGAATAATCTTCTCTCGGCAACGGAATATATACCGTTGGGTAGGCCTAAGGAGGACTCTTTCACGCTTGGGAGTCCTTTTATCGTTCCAATATTAATGTATTACAGTATATGCACTGACATTAGGCGGTTAAGAATGTCTACCAACCCCTGCGTAGAGAGATCAAGGCTCGGGTCAAGGGGAGTCACTAACAAAGTGGCATCGGAAATTGCCAGGGAAACGGGGGGGGGGGGGTAAACATTGCCTCACGTCAGGGATGGGGCAAGGAGATGCCAAGGGCTGGCTTTTGTCTCGCGGAGAAAGAGGTCGTCATTAAATGTCCAGCTTTTAACATCACCGAGAACATTTCAAAGTGGTGTTTGTGTTTACTTTTTGTTTCTACCCTCCCTTAAACCTTTTGCTATTCATCTCTTGTTATTTTTTGGGTACATGTTGTTGTGGCGCGTTATTTTGTGGGCATCACGGGGAGTGTAAATTAACGAGAGGTTGTCGTAGTGCTCGCCTATGAAGAGGTAAAGGTGCATCGCTGCAAACGCCTGCTCGCGACACTGCTGGCGGAAGACCCACCGCTTAAAGGGAGCTCGAGAGAAGCCCCCTCGAGCAGGTTATTTTGGCCTACTTTTCCACGCTGGCCATACATCTCGGAAGAGGTGGGAGTACGCACACTTTACCACACTGCACGCGGCCTCGCAAACATTGTTCCAGAAGACCCAAAGGTCTAATAGAGCATAACGTTATTTTATTTTAGTTTCACATCGCCAAATACACCCTTGTCAGTTTATTGGCCAATGTGTAACCAGGCCAAGACGTGGCAAATGGAACTGTACGTCACAAAATAAATAGTGCTTGAGGGGAAGTATCATTGAGCCAAATTAGAGTTCTTACTCTTGGTTCTTTCGGTAAAGTCACGTAGAAGGGAAATAATAAAATAATATTAATATAAAACAATAAAAATTCTCACGACGTTTCGACTGCAACACAAGCAATCATCATCAGGTGTGAAATACACAGGCTGTGCTACACAAGCAATCATCATCAGGTGTGAAATCCACAGCCTGTGAATTTCTCACCTGATGATGATTGCTTGTGTTGCAGTCGAAACGTCGTGGGAATTTGTATTGTTTTATATTTATTTTATTTTATTATTTCCCTTCTACGTGACTTTACCGAAAGAACCAAGAATACGAATCCCTGCAGTCACGAAAGCTTTAAATCAAAGTTCAAATTAGAGTTCTTACTCTTTTGCATAAGTAGGTGGGCAACGTGCACTTGGAAATGTGTCACGCTTGTGTCGATCTGCTCGTACCTTGTAGAGGGCGTGCTTGGAATGACGCTGGCCCAGCCACAGGCCCGTCGATTCGGGCAGGTTCATGTCTGGCGGACCAACCACGCGCTCGTATATCCTGAGCGCAGGGGGTTAAAGAAGAATTCATTAGGAGGCAAAGGTGCGTACGGCCTGCGATTGCTTACTCACATCACTGCTGGAGGAAGGGCCTCAATCAGAGGGAGCTCAAGCGAGCTACCTTTAGAGCTCCTTTAGAGCCCCTTTAGAGCAGTGGTTCTTAATCTGGGGTGCACGCAGACCCTGGGGGGTACGAGATGCCCTTTCTTGGGGTGCGAGACGTGGCCAGATTATTTTAGAAGCTAAGTCATCGAAAGTGCAAATTAATCATGGGCACGTCAGTACAACTACTTTGTTTCATCAAACCAATGTATTTATTCCCGTCATACATTTTTTTTTTACGATTCATAATTACCAAGGGGGTGCAGGGCTGCAATAAAACGTCAAGAACCACTGCTTTCGAGAGTACTTGGCCTCGCCTTCCATGCTGGGCAAACATCTTGGAGAAGGTGGGTGTACTCACACCTTCCCCCCATTGTACGCGACCTGCCTATCAACTAATTGACTGGATTGCACCCATTTATCAAATTCATATTGCCGAGTGAACAGAGGCAGTGGGGGGAAGGGAAGTGAGTGAAGGGAGATGGGGGAAGGGGGGTGTTGAAAAAACTTGCCTAGATTTTAAATTGCCGCGCCGGGAGATCATATTGAACCGATGCCCTCTGGATTGCAAGTTCAGTGTGCTGACCATCACGCCAAGGCGGCATCCCTCATTGGGAGGACAAGTAATCCCACAATTAAAGAGTCTAGTTTAAGTGTCAAGTTTATTTTGTTTAAAGAGGTGAGGACTCTGGAGATCAGGGGATAGCCTAATTTTAAACCGTGACCTTGGGTCATCAAAATGACAAAATCAAAATAAATCAAATAAACGACAACAGAAGAAATATGAATCAGAACAACAACAAAACCGCCATCACACGTGGTAAAAGAAAAAAAAATATTGCACTGACTGCAAAAACTACGAGTGCAGCTCCAAACAGGGAATACGTCAATTAAAAACTGTGGATCGGGTACTTGTAACGAAAAATAAATTAAATATATATTTTACACAAGCAAACAAACCTGGCTACAATGAACAATTAAAACTCACGGAATAAAACAATCTATCTTAGTAAATGGCGTCAATGGCAATGGTTCAATCCAAGATACGTAAATAACTGCCATCACGGTGGCAAAAATGGTAACGCCGTCTGAATAGTACTCTTTGTTAAGCGTGTGTCATAATTAATCTGTCTAAAGGCAATCACACATGATAAACAAAGGTCTGGGCTAAATAGGTGCGACTAAAATTAATTGGGAAAAAAAATAATCAAGGGCCGAATTCACATCTCAGGGATATTTTACCTTGCCGTTGACAACGGACAAAACTGAATAATCAGCAACGCATGCGTCTGGGTTATACAGACATTAAGTCTCGTCAGGTTAGAATATAAAAGTATTTCTTACACGACCCATCAGCCAAACAGCATTCTGGCAGTGCATAGCTTCAGTGGCAATGATTTGGTACACTCAAATTTTGGATCAGAGTCAGACTTGCTTGAATCAATGCTGGCGAGCTGCCATAGGCAAGGATAATCTCTTTAAGCTCTGGGTCCTAGTTTGACGCACAAATATATCATACATAGCACAAAAGAATCATTAGCGCTGTCGTGGAGAATATATATAACAAACAATAGATAAGCAGACGATATGTCTCCGTCTTTCATCTGTCTCTCCACGTGAACATAATTTCTTTACCATCATGTTACACTCTCGCAATGCAATATTGTAACATGATGGAAAATGCTATCGGAGAGTTGTTCATTAATACCACAGCGTTATTATTTTTCTCACTGTCAGTTACGTGCATACATTTAAAACGTTGTGTTGGTTTTAACTTCACGAGGCGTATATCACATTTGCAAAAATACTAGAACCGAAATAACCACGGAAAATTAACGACGAGGCATCCAGCATCGCATGTGGGGAGCTGGTGAGACTGGATGGATATAAAGCAGCAGCACTGCAATTACTCACTCACGTCACTGCTGGGGAAAAAGTTATCTGCGAGACATTCCTTGGCCTACTCTTCCACGTTGGCCAGACGTCTTGGAAGAGGTGGAAGTACCCCGACTTGACCTCAGCACACTGAACCTGCCGACAGCTAAAACTGTGGTGCGCTCATTAATACTGCCAGGGGGATGGTGGCCGCGTGGTTTCAAGAAACCTGCCCCATTGCTTCAACTGCCGCACTCGAAGGACGAATCGAACCGGTGACCTCTGGATTGCGAGTCCCGGTGCGTTAACGAAGACACCACGGGCAGCGCAGGTATCCAAGGGTGCCAAGAGGAACCCCAAAATCTATAACATCACCAGCAGACCCCCCCCCGCACCCATCAAACTTAACCCGACCCTGTCAATTTAACACGCTGAGTCTTCGCAGGGTGTCGTTTCCTGCGTCGGGCTGGGTGTTCAGCATTTCTCTATCGAGCTTTTTCGCCCCACGCACTTCTGCGTGCACCTCATTGTGCGTGTGTGGGTAGGGGGGGGGGGGTGGCAGCCCAAGCAGGCGGTGGGTGCGCCTGGACGACACGGACGTGCCTGTTGCAGTCAACGTGAAGCAGGATGCGGGAGGGCCCGATGGTGAGGGCCATGCGGTGCCACTGGCCGTCGGCCAGGCGGTACGGGAAGGCCTCCGTGGTGGCGCGGGCGCCTCCGTCCCCACCCACGCGGTAGTGCACGCGGATCTCATCACGCTGCCCGCTGCTCTCCAGCTCCAGGTATCTGCACGCGGGAGGAGGGAGGTTGAGAGCGTTCTAGATTCAGTGAATAACGGGCAGCAGATTCGTGTCTGACATCAGCAGCAAATTTTTCGATTTAAAGCTTTCGTGACTGCAGGGATTCATCGTCTTGGTTCTTTCGGTAAAGTCACGTAGAAGGGAGATAGTAAAATGATACATATAAAGCATAATAAAATAATACAATTCTCACAACGTTTCGGCCACAACGCAAGCAGCCGTCCTCAGGTGAAGAACAGGTCTGTCGGAAAGACAGCGTCTGAATGACCTGTTCTCTCAAGAACGAAATAAAAATATCACGTCTAATAAAAAAACAGCAAGCTCGATATAATGTTTATTTTGTCCGAAAATTAAATAGTGTCTTGCTCATTGTGATCAAGAAATGTACAGTAAATTTAATACATTGAAAAAAATAATTTGCTATTTTTATAGACTATTCGTCCGAAGACCCTGGAGAGGATGATAATGAGCACAGCTGCACATCTTCCTGACCATTAGTGTTTGAACGATGCATTGAGTCATTGATAATTGATTCTTAAGTTCATGATGTAAGCATCAAGTCACGTGTGTAAGAATCAATATGTATAAGTTACATGCAATAGGTTTAACGTCACTCCACCCTCCCATGACCATTATATGCCGCTATATTCACCATAATGGATTCATAATTGATTTTTGCGTCAGATTGCACTCGTGATATGCGTGTCATAAACCCTCCTCCACCTGACAGAGCCAATTGATAAAGTTGTCATGTGATGAACAAACATGGCAAATTTATTTCTGCCCAGGACCTGAAGCCATTTTCACAATTATTTTTCGCAAGCGCCTGATGATGCTGATTGTCACGGCCAGCGAAACGTCCGAACCCAATTGTTCAATCTGTGTGGATTCCTCTCCAACAGCACACCGGTGGTGCTACCGAAGCGGTAACAGTAACAGTTATTAACGATAATATTCGCCGCGGAAGCCCTGCCCGTTAAGTAAGTAACATTAACAGCCGAATAAAACGTCGACACTGAAGCGTGGAAAGTCACCGAATCGTGGGGGTGGCAGCCCCATAATTCCGACCGCGGCAAACATAATTCCTGACGTGCGTTAAATGTTCAAATTGGTTTCGTATTTGGAGGGATGGTGCGTAAAAACTTTCTCGACTTCAAAAGAACGCGCCCATCCTCCAGCGCAAGCAGCAGCAGCGCTCGTTACGGGGCCGCCTGATTAATTGTGGTGGGACCCACGGCAGAGCCACGCCGAGACTGCAGAGCGGCATACGCGATGCACGGGGCATTGATAGTGCAGCCCCCCAGGTGTGGAGGAGGAGGGCTGGACTCGATCTCACAGGTCGATTGTGGTTCACTCGCGCGCTTCGCTTGTGCTGCCGCAAGGAGATCGACTTCACGCTAGGATACGATGTACATTTGCACGGTACGAGGATTATTATGATGAGCGTCCTCCAGATTTTGCAATTATATCGTGAATTGTTCTTGTATTGTGTTTGTGTTTTGCTGCATTTCAGGTATCCTATCTTGCATTTATATAGCGCCTTAACCAGGGCGCTGCACAGTGGACTATGGTACTAGATGGTTGGCGAGATGAGGCCAGATGAGTGGAGGGGATATTTGTAAAATGAGGCGGTGGTGGTGGTGACAATGCGTGTAATAAAAGAAGATGGAAATGAGACGAGTGGATTGATGATGGGTGACCGTGGTAAGTTGAGGACAGGGAAGGCGTTAGTACGAGTGGGGAGGACAACAAGGTGAGACGGAAGGATGGGCAAGAGAGAATATAATACGTGGGTTTTAAGAGAGGAGCGGAACAGGGTGATTGTTTGTCATGCAAGGGCAGTTTATTCCAGTGACGAGGGGCTAGGAGAGAGAATGAGCAAAACCGAGACCGTGCACACAGTGGAGAAGGAACGGAAAGAGCCAGCAAAGATTTAGAATGCAGACAACGGGCAGTGATGTGAAGTGGGACGAGAGAAGAGAGATACGGAGGAGCCAGGCGAAGGAGAGATTTATAAACTAAAGGTAAGACATTTAAAGAGGCAACGACAATAAATGGGGAGCCAGTGCAGCTGAACGAGGAGGGGGGCAATGTGTGAGAATGGAAGGAAAGATTAAAGACGATACGGGCAGCGGCGTTTTGAATTTGTTGGAGTGGTTTGAACGCGTAGGATGGTAGACCGATCGAGGGGAGAATTGCAAGAGTCTAGTCGAGTGAAGATGAGGGAGTGAATGAGGAGTGCGGTGGCAGTGATCGTGATGAAACGGCTGATTGTGCGAATGTTGTGAAGGTGAAAACGGCAGGAATGGGTAGTGGCAGTTACGTAGTCAAATAGGGAAAGTGATGAGTCGATGATTACACCAACGTTGCAGACAGGCTACCGGAGGAAGAGATAATGGGGTAAAGGAGATAGTGGGACAGGGAGAATGAGAATGTGAAACTGGGAAGAAGAGGATTTGTGTTTTCGAGGGTTGATGGAGAGAAAGTGTTAGGTCATCCAAGACTGGGTGGCGATCGCACAAGAGAAGATGTGCAGGGCAAAGATCAGCAGTGAAGGAGGAGAAAGATCGAACAATGTGGGTGTCGTCAGCAAAGAAATGATGCGGGAGATTGAATGACGAGTGGAGGGATTCAAGTGGAGATATATAAAGAGAGAACATAAGGGGGCCGAGGACAGAACCTTTGGGGGACACGGACATTGACGAGTTGGGGGGGGGGGAGGGCAGCCTGGGCATCTTCTGCGCTCTGGTCGGAGCCAGGGTGTGGCTGGAGTTCCGCCATGCGCGGCTGACCCACGCCGTGCCGGCCTTCAAGGAGCAGTGGGCGATGGAGGAGGCCGTGTGCTCGGTGGCAGATGACAGGGAGCTCTGCATGCTGATATGAGCTACCCGTCGGAGGCCGTCGGACTGCGAGAAGGGCGGCGTACAGAACGAGAGAGAGTGAGCGAGAGAGAGAGCGAGAGAGTGACCGAGAGAGTGAGCGAGAGAGTGAGCGAGGAGTGGGGGTTTGCATAAAGCAAAGTTTAAATTAAAAAAAAATTACGAAATTATGAACGAAGCAAAGTGCCGACTACACCGAGCATCTTCTTGTTTCCACTGATCGTAAAAAAAAGAGAGGTAACGTGGTTGAGTGAGACAGCTTAAGTGCGCAAGGAAAGATAGGACTGGACCAAGAAAGAGCGGTGCCCGAGATGGTAAGAGAAGAAAGGGTATAAATGAGAGTGGGGTGATCAGTTGTGTCAAAGGCTACAGTGAGGTCAAGCAAAATAAGAAGCATGGATAGCAACTGCGTAAAAGTTATTCAAACAGCTGTTCGCCCAACGTAAACCTGAGTCTCCTAATGATTGCATCGTTACATTCTATAATGCTTACAACACACACGCCATCAGTCGAACTAAATAATAATAATTACGCAATTAAGTGAACGAAGACAATGAAATCGTATAATTGCCATGCTGTCTATTGCTCCATGACACATTTTACAAACTACTAATTTCAATGGGTAACAGGTATTTATTTTGAACTGTAATTATTGTAATCTGTAATTTCATCAACATTTTGTCAGGATATGAAGTACCTCTAATAATAGGCAGGAAGCGATAATTACGACGCAGCAATATTGTTAAACGATTAATCGTAATATTGCGATAACACGGCGTGCCCGAGTGTGGGTGCTGTTGTGAAAGTGGGTTTTCATTTGTTGAGAAAGGGCAATCATTACGATCGATGGGCAAAGGCGAAAGCTGTGACATTAATGAGAATACTTGGCGCTGCCTACTGAGTGCCGCCGTCTTTTTTTTCTCCCTCCGTGCCCCTCGAGAAAGCAACAAACGAGATCAGTGGCACCCACGTGGCCATCGTACAGCGTCGTGCCGGCTGAGCCAGAGAGAGAGAGAGAGGGGGCACTCTGAGGTGGGTGGGGTGGAGGAGGTGGTGGTGGTGGTGAGAGATAAAATAAATTAAAAACTAATTTTATGTTACCAAGTGTAAGACCCAGTGAGCTGTTAGCTGTTTTTTCAGAAGTGACCTGGCCACAGATGATGGCCCAACAAAGTGGCTGATGTGGAGATTTATATCAGACAATACTCGAAAGGCACGCTGACTCTAAATGTGGAGGGAAAAGCCGAGAGGACCCGGAGATCCACGCGACTATGGGGAGAGAGACATGCAAGGTCCAAATATAAAGCAGGCATCAAGGTCGGGATCGAACCCACGACCCTCCTGTATACCAAGCGAGGAAGTTAACATCTCGCCACGGTGGCGCCCAGATGCGTTGGCTTGGAGGATGGGAGTGATTATTGATTGCCCTGTAAAACGTTTGACTCCATAAACAGCAGGTTAGCTGCTGCTTATTAATCACGATTGTCATCATCATCAGCCACGATCAATCCACTGCTGGATGAAGGCCTCTCCAAGCTGCCACAAGCTCTTCAAGGCCCTGCACTGTAACAATCTAACGAGTGACAACACTTCCCACCGCAAGGCAAAGTATTCCGAAACCGAACGATTGTCCAAAAAAAACGTCGTGACATTTTGGTTTATCGCACGCATATTTTCTCACCTTTTCTCCGCTTCGCGGATTGACAGCAACACTCCAGAAGTGAGTGGCTTTTGCTTGACGGTTGCTAACACGGTGAACTCCGTCCTGTTTTGCAGGAGGTGAACAACTTTCCTCCGTAAGCGTTCCGGCGCTTTCAGATTCCTGGCCGAGTCTGAGATGGGGGGAAAAAATGAAAAAACGAGAATTACGGGAAGAAAATTCGTGACCGCAACTGGGTTCGCGCGGCCAAAACGGAGTGCAAATGGTCACGGTTATTCTTGAATCCGCCTAGAATGTCACCGCCTCCGCTTGCGTGAATGGTACCAGCTCTGTGCGTCAGTACAATCCACGTGTGCAAGAAAGAACAGTCAACATCGATACCGCCGTCAGCGGCGAGTGCTATCCGAGCCGGTCTTCGGACCACCGTTCGCCGACCCAAGATGACCACCAGCACGGCGAAGTACGGTCACAAAACCCCCACGGCCGACACCGGCTTTTGGAGGCTCTTATCCAGCAGTGGATTGAGAAAGAACCCGCCAGCTGAACTGTATACACTTCACATTTTCTATGTATAATAGAACCGTAGTTCTATGTCTCAAGCTTCACTTGAAGCCAACGCTCTTCTCCAACGCAGTGGAACCTCATCTGCACCCCCTCGAGGACACTGAATGCAACAAGCGTCGATCAGCTTTTTTTTTGTATCGCAGTTTTTTTGTGCTCATGTCAAGAGGAGACATTACATCTGAAAACCGTTCCACCTGTCACGATGCTTCTCGCACGTGGACAAGCAATTGCGCGTCTCTCATTTAAAGACTATTTCTTGTCATTTCCGCTTTCAGTGGGAGATTGCATGTGCTACTTGGCCACGATGAATGTGAGTTCTTGTGAACT